>NC_092722.1:140802035-143202035 GCF_047496885.1 Scyliorhinus torazame | reverse complement strand
CCAGCCCAGAGTGAAACACCTGACCAACCCAACCCTTTCTCAATCTTGTTTGGTCTATAATCTTTAGATGTGTCTCCTGAAGAATTGCTACGTCTGCCTTCAGCCCCTTTAAATGCGTGAAAACACGAGCCCTTTTGACCAGCCCATTCAAACCCCTCATGTTCCACGTAATCAGCCTGGACAGGGGGCTACCACCCCCCGCCCAATTTCCCCCTGCCGACTCGCCATAACCTTTTTTTGGCCAGCCCCAAACTTGCCCCCGCTTCTCCGAGCACCCCGATGAGCAGCAACCATTCCCGATCTCCCATTGGTTCCCCAGTAATAGTTCCTCCCCTGTCAGCAAAGCAGCCTCCCCCTCCCCCACCCCACAGCAGCACCCAAAACCTAATCCCCCAGCTCAAGCACTTGCTCACCCCTCACCTCGCTCCCGAGAGTCAGCTGAACCATGCTGACCCCGATAACCCCCGCCTCTGGTGCCAAACAGTCTGACTCCCTATTGTTCGAACCCCTCTCCCTACATGAATAAACCATTTAGCAACATTGCATTCCCCAGTAACTAAACAACCTCAAGTAGAAAGAAATTAACATAAACCAATGAAGAAACAATCACTTGAAACAAAACCCAACCTTCCACCGAGTAGCACCAAATTCAGGGGGCCCTCCCCCCTCCGCATCAAATCCCTGCAAAACAAAGCACCCTCCTACCACCACCCCAGCCCAATAATTAACCCAAAACTACATACAATCTTGTTTGAACCGATACAACATTTACAAAAATTACGAACCACTGTCACATAACTTCTTCGAGACTTAAGTGTCCTTTAAGACGCTTCCAACTTCTTTTCTTTGATAAATGTGCTTACATTGTCTGGTGTCTCAAAGTAAAGATGCCAGTTTTCGTGTGTAACCCACAACCGCGCTGGATACAGCTTCCCGAATTTCACCCCCTTCTTGAAGAGGATCGCCTTCACCCGGTTGAACTCAGCACGTCTCTTGGCCAGCTCCGCTCCCAGATTCTGATAGATGCGCACCTCGCTGTTCTCCCATCTGCTGCTCCGCTCTTTCTTGGCCCACCGCAAGACGAGTTCTCTGTCCGAAAAATAGTGGAAACGCATGACCATGGCCCTCGGCGGGTCATTCGCCTTCGGCTTCCTTGCGAGGTCCAGGGGCCGAAAGAATGCCCCGACCCCCACCAGCGTCTCCAGCATGCCCACCACATATGTTCAACCCCTCAATTCCTTCAGGGAGGCCAACAATCCTTAAGTTCTGCCTCCTGGACCTGTTCTCCAGGTCTTCCAGCTTCTCCTGCATTCTCTTGGGGTAATTGTCTAACACCTCCACCTTGTGCTCCAGCACGGTTAGATAGTCGTCCTGGCTAGATAACTTCAGCTCAATCTCTTGTATCGCTTTCCCTTGGGCCGCCTGATTCAATACCATTTGACCAATACCACGGGCAGCACGGTAGCACAGTGGTTAGCACAGTTGCTTCACAGCTCCAGGGTCTCAGGTTCCATTCCCGGCTTGGGTCACTGCCTGTGCGGAGTCTGCACGTTCTCCCCATGTATGCGTGGGTTTCCTCCGGGTACTCCGGTTTCCTCCCACAGTCCACAGATGTGCAGGTAAGGTGGATTGGCCATGATAAATTGCCCTTATGTTAGGTGGGGTTTCTGGTTTACAGGGATAGGGTGGGCTTAAGTGGGGTGCTCTTTCCAAGAGCCGGTGCAGACTTGATGGGCCGAATGGCCTCCTTCTGCACTGTAAATTCTATCATTCTATGATTCTATGACCAACCACTGCCTTGATCGTGTCCAACGTTTCCTTTTTCAGCTCCGCGGAACAGTCCTTCAAGAACTTCATCTGTTGCTCCTTAGACCACTGAGCTGCCGCTCCCTGGTCCTGACCCTCCGCCATGCTGCACCGCGATACCAGCTCCGACTGCTTGACTCTATCAGGGCTGAGTCTTCTCACACGGCCACTTCTAGACCAATTAGCCACACATCGGAAAGTGAATTCTTCTTAATATTGTCCACTTCACCGACCTATCGCATAAAACCTGAGAAAAATCGCGGACAAAAGGTCCGAAAGTCCGTTCCAGGCGGGAGCTATCGAATGTGCGACCTACTCCTCCATGGCCACCACTGGAAGTGCTAGTTGAATATGATTACTGTTTTAGGAACAAAGGAAGAAGAGAAGGCCATTTAGCCCTATGCCCCATATGCCTGAATAGTTTTAGATAACCCAAATCTATCCATCTCCGATATACATTTACAATTGATCTCCCACCAGTTGCTATTTGCAAAAGAGAGTTCCAGACATTTGCTGTCCTTTGTATTAAACCAGCTCTAATTTTTAGACTGTGCCAAGTGATAGACAGCACAATCAACAACCTGACTCTTTAGTCTTGACTTTCCTCCAGGGCACTTATGGAGAGATGGAGTGTTGAGGGTGGCTAGATCAAGACTGAGGCCTGGTAGAATTTGAGCTCTCATGCCTCAATTCCATACTGAGTGTTGATTCCTGCCCAAATCCAATAGTAAGCACTGTCTGGCTAGCAGCCAGGAGTAGGAATTTTGGGAGGCAACAGGTCACTGCCAGAGACTGACACTGCCGTCCCATGGCAGTAAGTAAGTCCCGGTAGCAGGAATCTCAATCTGAGGGGTGGGGGAAGCCTGGGGCAAGGGAGGCTAAAGGTTACCGTGTGAGGTCCAGAGAAGCCCTTTTCTCCCCCAAGCCCACAAGGAGACAGAAAAGAATTAATAAAAGTTTAATTGTTGGAACACTTCTTACCCTGGCACCAGTTCCCAACAGATTTTACCTGTGTAGCACAATCAATCACTCACGAGGCGAGAAGAGATGAAGTCAATCGATGGCTTTATTACACAGACTTGTTCCCCAGCAGCTCGGTCACAGAATGCGGCTACAGGGAGAACCCGGATTCTTATACTCCACCTTACTGGGTGGAGCCAGCAGGCAGCAGATCCAATCAGGACCCAGTTCTGTCCACCAATAGCCTCTCGGATTCACTGGGTACCGTACTACCCCTAATACATACCACCACATTCACCCCTTGTTAAAAAAGAACCTGGCGGGGTGGTGAGTCGCATGGTGGTAGGGGTTTACAAAGTCAGTACTGGGATTCCATTAACACAGTGGCTATGCATCGATATCAACGGTTAACTATTTACAATGCCGCTTTTACTGGGCTACTGAATTATTTACAGATCTTGCTTTGTCACGCAGATTCAATGGGTCGAGTGGGTGCCCTGGTTGTCCTTGCCGATTGTCTCAGCTCCGGTGGTGGTGCAGGCACTGGCTCGCGCACTGTCGTCTCTGGGAGCGTCGCGATGTTTGTTCCTGTTTCACTACTCCTGGGCAGGCACGGGAGGAGGACTGTGGGGTGGGAAGGGAGCGGCTGTGGGGTGCGCCAGCGGGAGGGAGGGAATGATTGGTGTTGGGGGGGTGTGGGAAGCTCCGGCGGGCACGAGGTCCCGCAGGGAGACCATGTCCTGTCGGCCGTCGGGGTATGCCACGTAGGCGCATTGAGGGTTCGCATGGAGGAGATGAACCCTCTCGACCAACGAGTCCGATTTGTGCGCCCACACATGCTTTCGGAGCAAGATGGGTCCTGGGGCTGCGAGCCAGGTCGGAAGTGACGTTCGGGAGAAGGACTTCCTAGGGAAGACAAGGAGGTGCTCGTGAGGCGTTTAATTAGTTGTGGTACACAGCAGCGACCGGATGGAGTGGAGGGCATCCGGGGGGACTTCCTGCCAACGTGAAACTGGGAGACCTCTGGACCGTAGGGCCAGTAGGACGGTCTTCCAGACCGTACCGTTCTCCCTCTCTACCTGACCGTTTCCCCGGGGGTTGTAACTGGTCGTCCTGCTCGAGGCAATGCCCTTGCTGAGCAGGAATTGACGCAGTTCGTCGCTCATGAAGGAGGACCCCCTATCGCTATGGATGTAGGCGGGGAAACCGAACAGTGTAAAGATGGTGCAGAGGGCTTTAATGACCGTGGCCGCGGTCATGTCGGGGCAGGGGATGGCGAAAGGGAAACGGGAGTATTCGTCAACCACGTTTAGAAAGTACGCGTTGCGAGCAGTGGAGGGGTGGGGGCCTTTGAAGTCCAGACTGAGGCGCTCAAAGGGACTGGAAGCCTTTATCAGGTGCGCTCTCTCTGGCCTGATAAAGTGCGGCTTGCACTCTGCGCAGATTTGGCAGTTCCTGGTGGCTGTTCTGACCTCCTCGACGGAGTAGGGCAGGTTGCGGGTCTTCACGAAGTGGTAGAACCGAGTGACCCCCGGGTGGCAGAGGTCCTCGTGGAGGGCTTGGAGACGGTCCACTTGTGCGTTGGCACATGTGCCGCGGGATAGGGCATCGGACGGTTCGTTCAGATTTCCGGGACGATACAAGATCTCATAATTATATGTGGGGAGTTTGATCTGCCACAGCAAGATCTTGTCATTCATGATCTTGCCCCGCTGTGCATTATCGAACATGAAGGCTACCGACCGTTGGTCCGTGAGGAGAGTGAATCTCCTACCGGCCAGGTAATGCCTCCAATGTCGCACAGCTTCCACTATGGCTTGGGCTTCCTTTTCCACTGAGGAGTGGCGGATTTCTGAAGCATGGAGGGTCCCGGGAGAAAAACGCCACGGGTCTGCCCGCTTGGTTTAGAGTGGCCGCCAGAGCTACGTCGGATGCGTCGCTCTCGACTTGGAAGGGGAGGGACTCGTCGATGGCATGCATCATGGCCTTTGCGATATCCGCTTTGATGCGGCTGAAGGCCTGGCGGGCCTCTGTCGACAGGGGAAAGACGGTGGACTGAATTAGCGGGCGGGCCTTGTCCGCGTAGTGGGGGTCCCACTGGGCGTAATAAGAGAAGAAGTTCAGGCAGTGTTTCAGGGCTTTGGAACAGTGAGGGAGGGGGACCTCCATAAGGGGGCGCATGCGTTCAGGGTCGGGGCCTATCACTCCATTACGCACTGCGTAGCCAAGGATGGCTAGACGGTCGGTGCTAAACACGCATTTTCCCCTGTTGTAGGTGAGGTTAGTGGTTAGCGGTCTGGAGGAATTTGCGGAGGTTGGCATCGTCGTCCTGCTGGTCATGGCCGCAGATGATGATGTTGTCGAGGTACAGGAACGTGGCCCGTAAACAGTGCTGGTCAACCATTCGGTCCATCTCCCGTTGGAAGACCGAGACTCCGTTAGTGACGCCGAATGGAACCCTTAAAAAGTGGTAGAGCCGCCCGTCTACTTCGAAGGCAGCGTACTTGCGGTCGCTCGGGCGGATGGGGAGCTGATGATATGTGGACTTAAGGTCCACGGTGGAAAAGACCTTGTACTGTGCAATCCGATTGACCATGTCGGATATGCGGGGGAGAGGGTATGCATCTAGTTGCGTGTACCTATTGATGGTTTGACTATCGTCTACGACCATCCTCTGCATCTCCCCGGTCTTTACAACTACCACCTGAGCTCTCCAGGGACTATTGCTGGCCTGGATTATGCCTTCCTTCAGCAGCCGCTGGACTTCAGACCGGATAAATGTTCGGTCCTGGGCGCTGTACCATCTGCTCCTAGTGGCGACGGGTTTGCGATCCGGGGTGAGGTTTCGCAAACAAGGAAGGCGGTTCAACCTTGAGGGTCGCGAGGCTGCAGATACTAAGTGGGGGTATTGGGCCGCCGAATTGGAACATTAAACTCTGATGGTTACATTGAAAATCTAACTCTAGGAGAGTGGGAGCGCAGAGGTGGGGGAGGACATAAAGTCAGTAATTCTTAAACTCTCTCCCCTTCACCGTTAGTTTCGCGATGCAGAACCCTTTGATTTCTACGGAATGGGATCCCACTGCCAGAAAAATCTTTTGGGGACTCGGGTGGATTGAAAGAAAACAGCGTCTTACCGTATCCGGATGGATAAAACTTTCCGTGTTCCAAGAGTCGATCAGACATGTTGTTTCGTACTCGTTAACCAGCACCGTCGTCGTTGCCATTTGGAGCGTCCAGGGCCGCGACTGGTCCAGGGTCACCGAAGCCAGTCGCGGTTGCTGCATCGGGGCGTTTTCTTCAGGCCCCGTGGAGCCGTCCATGCTGGGGTCCTTGGCTGTCAGCCAAGATGGCGGCATCCACGGATCGCACACAGTCGGGGGCGGACAAAATGGCCACGCCCATGAGTCACACGTGGCCGGAGGGTCACAAGATGGCGGCGCCCATGCCCCCCGCATGGAGTCCGGGACCCAAAATGGCGGCGCCCGTTGGCCGCACATGGATCGTTGGGGGGGGGGGGAAGTTGAGTCTGTGGTCCCAGTTCTCCCCCAGAGATTGCGGTGAACCCCGGGACTGGCACACCGCTGAATAGTGTCCCTTCTTGCCGCAACTTTTACAGATGGCCGACCGGACCGGGCAATGCTGCCGGGGGCGTTTCGACTAGCCGCAAAAACAGCAGCGGGGCCCCCCCGGGTGGTCTGGTGCTCTAGCCGCACAGGCTTGCGGGGTGATGGGGAGTGCCGGGGAGTCGGTCGCGGCGGGGGTCCACAGAGCCCAAGGGGCTGCCGCGTGGTCGGGGGCATTAGCGCGGGCATTCTGCGGGGCCACATCGAGGGAGGCCGCAAGGGCCCGTGCCTCCATGAGCCCCAGTGAGTCTCTCTCCAGCAGTCGCTGGCGAATTTGGGATGATGTCATACCTGCTACGAAAGCATCCCTGATTAGGAGTTCCATATGCTCGTTAGCCGTCACCGGTGGGCAGTTGCAGCTCCTTCCCTATATAATCAGCACGCTGTAGAACTTGTGCGTAGACCTGATTCCCGGGCCGAATGTAGATCCCTCTCAGCATGGTGAGCGCCGTCGGGAAATCCTCCACGTCTTCGATGACTGTGTAGATCTCCGGACTCACCCTGGAATGCAGGACCTGCATTTTCTGGTCTTCTGTAGGTCTGCCGGGGGCTGTTCGGAGGTATCACTCAAAGCACGCTAGCCAGTGTTTAAACGTGGCCGCTGAGTTTGCTGCATGAGGGCTGATTCGCAGACACTCCGGGGCGATCCGGAGCTACATAGTCCATTAAAGTGTGCGTAATAAATTGTAGCACAATCAATCACTCACGAGGCGAGAAGAGATGAAGTCAACTGATGGCTTTATTACGCAGACTTGTTCCCCAGCAGCTTGGTTACAGAATGCGGCTGCTGGGAAAACCGGGTTCTTATACTCCGCCTTACTGGGTGGAGCCTGTCCTGGAAATTGCTGCCTGTCAAATTTGAATGGAAACGGTCATTCCGTTTTAGCTGCCTCCTCAACCAGTTTCCACTAGGGCTGAAGGCAATTTCAATCATCGCCTGTGTAGATAAATTACAGAATATTTGTCTTGCGTAACAATGACAGTTTAAAGTAAATTCATTTATCTCTGTTGAGGTACACGGCTTACTTAGTGTTAATGTAAAATTTAGCCATTAGAAACTGTTGATCACCAACCTGGCTACAATCCATGGTCTTCTCTATCAGTTCGCTGGACAAATCACTTTACTCTCTGTTTAAGAGTTCCTTTGTTTCAGTAATTCAAACACAGGAGGTAAACGGATTTGGTCATTTCTATGTACTATTAAAATCTATTTAATTTTATTTAGTTAACAAAGTACCCTTTGGTTTTTCTTTCATCTTAGTTCAGTAAGAATGCGTGTAACATTTTCCCCTTTTCAAGGTTTATTCACTGAATATTTTTATTTGAATAATTTTTAAAAAAATTTAGAGTACACAATTAATTATTTTCCAATTAAGGGGCAATTTAGCATGGCCAATCCACCTACCCTGCACATCTTTGGGTTGTGGGGGCGAAACTCCCACAAATACGTGGAGAATGTGCAAACTCCACACGGACAGTGACCCAGAGCCGGAATCGAATCTGGGACCTCGGCACCATGAGGCAGCAGTGCTAACCTCGGCGCCATGAGGCAGCATTGCTAACCACTGCGCCACCGTGCTCACTGAATATTTTTAAATTGATTTATGGCATGTGGGCATCGCGGGCTAGCCCAGCATTTATTGTCCATCCCGGGTTGCCCTTCAAAAGGTGATGGTGAGCTGCCTTCCTGAACCACTTCAGTCCCTCTCTGTGGAGTTTACATCTTTCTCCCTGTGTCTGTGGGAATTTCCTTCGGGTGCTCTGGTTTCCTTCCACAGTCCAAAGATGCGCAGTTAGATGGATTGGCCATGCTAAACTGCCACTTAGTGTCCAAAGATGTGCAGGTTAGGAAAGGTTGCGGGGATAGGGTGATAGAGCGACCCTGGGTGGGGTACTCTTTTGGGGGCTGGGTGCAGACTCAGTGAACCAAATGGCCTCCTTCTGCACTGTAGGGATTCTTTGAGATGTAGGTACACCCACAGTGCCTTTAGGGAGGGAATTACAAGATTTTGACCCAGCGACAGTGAAGGAACGGCGATATATTTCCCAGGCAGGATGGTGTGTGACTTGGAGGGGAACCACCAGGTGTTCCCAGGTACCTGCTGCCCTTGTCCTAGATGGTAGTCATCGTGGGTTGGAAGGTGCTGCCTAAGGAGCCCAGATGAGTTCCTGCAGTGCATCACGTCGATGGTATATACGGCTGTCACTGTTCATCAGTGGCTGAGTGATTGAGGATGGGATTCCCTGGTACCCAGCCACGTGTTTCTTGGTGGCACGCGATTTGCTGGCAGTGGGATTCTCTCTTTCCACCGCTTGTCAGTGAGATTTCCCATTGAAGCCACCCTACTCCACCAGGAAATTCACAGGTGGGGGATGTGCTGCCTGCGGGGAAAGAGAATCCCAATGGTTGGAGAATTGGGATTCTTGAGTGTTGTCGGATCTGCACTCATCCTGGCAAGTGGAGAGTATTCCATCACATGGAACATAGAACATACAGTGCAGAAGGAGGCCATTCGGCCCATCGAGTCTGCACCGACCCACTTAAGCCCTCACATCCACCCTATCCCCATAACCCAATAACCCCTCCTAACCTTTTTTGGTCGCTAAGGGCAATTTATCATGGCCAATCCACCTAACCGGCACGAAACTAAAACACATCCTGCTCAAAAACAACTCGCTACAGATATTTATATACACACCCATTTATAAACACCCATTTCTTAAAGGTACTCTCACATGACAGTGGAACGTCACGTAGTCAAGTAACAGATCTGGAGGGAAGGAGTCTGACCTTGTGTAGAGTTACTGAGATGTACATAGAGTTGTAAATAAATAATCATGTTTTTTACGAACTACAGTCGGAAGTAGCTTTCTCAGGAAAACAGACAGAACCTAAAGAGGCCGACTTAGGTTGTTCAGTGTCTCATGGAGCAAACTTGCTGCCTTTATGGCCTATTCATTTAAATTAATAGGCGGACCATCAACATTGTGGGTCCATGATTTCCCCAGCAGCGTTTATTGCTAGATGCATCTAGCAGAGAGTCAGACCTTATATGCCAATTTGTTCATTACGCTTTCTGCACGTCAAACTTTCTATTCATGAAAACAATATCAATTAATAGAATAGTAGGCATTCTCATGGCTCAGTCAGCAGTGTCTCTGCTACTGAACCAAGTCATCCGGGCTAGAATTCCTACAGTGCAGAAGGAGGCCATTTGGCCCATCCAGTGTGCACCGACCCTCTAAAAGAGCACCCTGCCCAGGCTCCATAACCTAACTTGTACATCCTTGGACACTAAGGGGCAACTTAGCATGGCCAATCCACCTAAACTGAACAGCTTTGGCCTGTGGGAGGAAACCGGAGAACCCGGAGGAAACCCACGCAGACACGGGGAGAACGTGCAGATTCTGCACAGACAGTGATCCAGCAGGGAATCGAACCTGGGACCCTGGCGCTGTGAAGCCACACTGCTATCCACTTGTGCTACCGTGCTGCCCAATTCCTGACTTGTGCCTTGTCGATGGCAGACAGATTTTGGGAGCCAGGAGGTGAGTTGCTTGCCACAGGATTCCGAGCCTTTGACCTGCTCTGGTAACCACAGTATTTTTTAAAAATTAATTTCTGGTATGTGAGCGTCGCTGGCTAGACCAGCATTTATTACCCATCCCTCGTCGTCTATTACCCATAGTCGTCCTTGGGAAGGTGGTAGTGAGCTGCCTTCTTGAACCACTGCTGTCCCTGAGGTTTGGTACACCCACAGTTCTGTTAGGAAGGAGTCCCAGGATTCTGCCCTGAAGACAATGACGGAACGCTGATATATTTCCAAATCAGGAAGATGTGTTAATTGGATGGAAACCTCCAGGTGATGGTATTCTCGGGTACCTGCTGCTATTATCCTTTCAGGTAGTGGTGGTTGCGCATTTGAAAGGTGCTGCCTAAGAAACCTGGGTCAGTTCCTGCAGTGCATCTTGTAGATGGTACACATGGCTGCTACTGTTCATTGGTGGTGGAGGGTTTGTGGAAGGGGTTGCAGTCAAGTGGGCTGCTTTGTCCTGGATGGTATTGAGCTTCTTGGAGCTGCACCCAACCAAGCAAGTAGAGGATTCCATTATACTCCTGACTTGTGCCTAGATGGTAGACAGGCTTTCGAGAGTCAGGAGGTGAATTATTCATCACAGGATTCTTAGTTTTTGACCTGCTCTGGTAGCCACAATATTTATATGGCTAGTCCACTTCAGTTTCTGGTCAATGGTAATCCCCAGGATGTTGATAGTGGGGGTTCAATGATGGTAATGCTATTGAATGTCAAGGGGTGATGGTCATTGCCTGACACTTGGGTGGCGTGAACATTTCTCAGCCCAAGCTTTGATATTGTCCAGGTCTTGCTGCAGTTGGACATGAACTGTTTCAGTATCTGAGGAGTCACGAATGATGCTGAACATTGTGCAATCATCAGCAAACATCCCCACTTCTAACTTTATGATGGAAGGAAGGTCACTGATGAAGCAGCTTAAGATGGTTGGGCCTGGGACACTACCTTGAGGAACTCCTGCAGTGATATCCTGGAACTGAGATGATTGACCTCTAAACACCATAACCATCTTCCTTTGTGCCGGGTAGGACCCCAACCAGCGGAGAGTTGTCTTGCTGATTCCCATTGATTCCATCTTTGCTAAATCTCCTTGATGCCCTACATCTTCAAAAGTTGCCTTGGCTCGGGGTGCGCAATAAGTTCTGGAGCACAAGACTTCAGTAGGGAACACTCTTATGGGGGCTTCCTCGTCTGGGTATAGTTGATGGCAAAGGATTGGGACTCGCTTCCTGCTTTCTGCTCCCAGCCTGAACGTGAATCAGGTGCGATTCAGCTCAAACGGAGAATTTGCAGGAGGTTTGGGATGAAAAAAATCAACGCCGGGTAAAGCTCCTGGCTCCCGCGCCGAAAACAGCCGGAGAATGGCCGGGTCTCAGGTCGCGCATGCTCGGGACTGATGACCTGCAGCGGCCGCGCCGTGGAACATGGCCCCGGCCGTGCACGGACCAGACCCGCCATCCCGACCCCACAGCCCACACCCTAGCCACGCTCCACCTCCAGTCTCCCCAGCCCTCGAGGAAGGCCCCCCTGCCAGCGGCACGGGTCCCGGCCGAGTATGGCGCTGCAGGACAATCCGCAGCCGCCAGGCGAGCTTCCCGACCACTGGGACCACATGTGGCACGCGCCATCGGGAACTCGGCACATTGGGGGCGGAGCATCGTGGGAGGGACGGCTGATGACTCGCCAATGCCATTGCAGCAGCGCACGACACGTTTACACCATTTCCGATGAGGGCGAAGCATGGCTGACCAGTGTCAAACCGGTGCTGGCCCCGTTTTGGACATCAGATTCGATTCTCCGGCCGATTGCCGATTACGATATCGCTGTTGGGCAACGGAGAATCCCGTCCATTGTCTCCCAAATGGAGAATCGTGCCCATTCTGAATTTTGATTTTATATCAACTTTAAAATCAGACATTGGTCAAATAATAATACCGTAAAAAAAAAAATCCAGCCAGAGATTAGGGGCGGGATTCTCCAACCCCCTGCCGGATCGGAGAATCGCTGGGGGCGGCGTGAATCCCGCTCCGACGCCAGCTGCCGAACTTTCTGGCGCAGGTTTTTTTGGCGGGGGTGGGGATCGCGCCGGTCTGGGGCCGTTGGCAGTGGCCCCCCCCCCACGATTCTCCGGTCCCCGATGGGCCGAGCGACTGCCCGTTTTCGGCCAGTCCCGCCAGCGTGAATTACACAAGGCCTGTACAGGCGCGGAGAAGAAACCCCCTGCGCATGTGCAGGAATCATGCCAGCGGTTCTGGGAACATGCTGGCGCTCCTGCGCATGCACCAACTCGCGCCGGCCTGCAGAGGCCCTTTGGCGCCAGTTGGCACGCTGACAATCACTCCAGCGCTGGTCTAGCCCCCGAAGGTGCGGAGGATTCCACACCTTCTGGGCAGCCCAACGCCAGAGTGGTTCACGACACTCTTTGGCGCCTGTACGGCCCGCCTACCGGATACCGGAGAATCCCAGCCTAGAGATGTCTTATTGGACCATAATTTTCAATCAAAGTAATGGTACAGAAATCTGTACCTGCAAAGGGTACAGCAGCCTCAGGAGAGTGACAGGTGCTTGGTTAACTCAAAAATACTGAAGTTGCTGCCTGAGATGCGCTGTTCCACTCTTAGCTTTGTGAAAACATAATCTTGCTGTCTATTTAATCTTTGACATGCAATGCACAGCATTAAGTCGCAGCATTTCTTCCGTCAATATGAACTAATCTCATCCCTGAAAGTTGAGTTGTCAATTACAGTCTGAGTGCTCTTTTAACAACATAATAAATGTTAATTACCGACACTCAACCTCTCTGGTACTGAATATTCTTTAAAGATCTTAATTTTTGGAGATTGTAAAAAATATGAAAGTAATTTTCAAATTACTTTTCTGCACTGTCTTGTTTCTACCTGTTAATTCAATCTCTCTTACCACTCCGCACCCCTCGTTTTGTGCATGATTTGGTATTGAACCTCCTTCTTAGTGTTTGCGGGGCTAATTATGTAATTCTTCGCTGATTGGTTAAGGAGGTACATAGTTGATTGCCCTGTTCACTCAGATCCAGAAGCCCAGTTTACCTCACTGTGCTATTATCAACTCTTACTTTCAGCAATTTGCCGCACATACATTTTTCAAATGAAAACATGCCCACACTCCTTGCAGGGGCTCCAAGTTTCATGTACAGTGAAGGTCTGTATTTAAGAAAAACCTGTTGTGCTTGTTCTTGCTGCATTTTTATTTTGTTCCTTAATTAACCTGTAGCAGTAGCTTAAAATGTATAGCTATCAGAGAGTTAACTGCATTTTATTCAGGGAGGCCAGGAACTTACATGACAATCAGTAAATGAACTCACCTCATCAGCAAAAGGTTTATTATTCACCATGCAACCGACTATTCCAAGTCATTTTGCTTAGAAAGTCCCATTGTGATTCAAAGAGAGTGTGGACTTGCTCTTGGAAGCAGAGCTTTTCTCTATGCATAAAAAGTAGTACCTTGATGTACGTAATCAAAACAGATTGCTTTGCTTATAGAGAGCATTCTGCCATTCTCTGACATGAACCACAATATTCGGAATTGTTCATTAGATGAAATGCACCTGCAGATATGCAATTTAAGGGTAAACCTCTGTATTTATGCTGCTTAACAGGAGCTTTTCCCATCAACAACACACATCACAAATCAAGGGGAGGGCAGGACTGCAGCTGATTTTTCAACTATTTAAATGAACAGTCAGAAAATTGTGCACAGCACGTCCAGATCTCTTATGCATATCCAATGGCAAAGCCCCCTTAGATTTCAAAATGTAAGTTTGCAACTGAATCTGTCTGTCTCTGTTGACATCCCACTACCACAGCAGCTGCATCCTCACTGAGGCAAAACAAAATACAAAAGGACCCGACTCTTGAACGGGAGCAAATTCAAAAAGTCATTAGTGATAGTCTTGTGTCCAGGTAAACAATGTTGACAGAGGAAATCTGGAGAGTAAATTCAGCCAGGTTCCAGTGAATACATGTGTCCATTTAACTGGAGTATTCACTGTGCATGTAGATACATCCTTCAAATTGACTATGTAAGCCTTTCGTTAATGTATCAAATAAAATAAGCTTAAAGCATAAATAGTACTTTCTGGACCTTTGTGAGATTTCCAGACTTAGAACTAAATACCCACTCAAATCTGACACTAATTAGATTTGACCAGTTTTAGCACTGTGTATTAAACCAGTAAGTTCAGGGACAGCCAGTAGAATCAGCAAATGCTATGGAAGAAGCAAAGCCATAAAATCTATTTGCCAGATTAACTCTGTCCAAAATGGAATTTTTATTTTTCACAATTTTATTTTTCACCAAGTTTATTTTCTGTAACCCATTGTCCAATTTAAGCCACTTAACACCCCTGCTTCATAAGTAAGCAGCGGATTTTTGCATTTGCCCTGAAGGCTTGAAGGTTGATAGATTAAGAAAAAAACAAATGTTTAAAGTCTTTAATTACCACACACTGAATATCAAAGAGGAATAGAAATGTTGGCAATGTATAATCATTATTGACATGACAGCAGAGATTGAAGGGCATGCAGTCGTGAACATATAGCAGTGTCCTCTTAAAAGCTGTTCAAACTTTTCTCCTTCTAAATAGAGAAATGATGGTGTGTAATGCAGAAGTCATTCCTGTTACTGAAGAGCATCCTAATGAATTTGTCAATTGAAAACTGTCTGGCAATCATAACAGATTCTACTTAATGTATGCAGCAAATGATTCAAAATGTGAATCATGGCAATATATTGTGATATTTTTGATTTTAAATTGTTTAATAGCTGTGAAAGACCTTGCATTTACCAGCTCAAACTTTACATGTAGTGGTCCATAGTCTTTTGGAGAATAAACCTATATTTTATGTGGGTATAATAGTCCCTTTAAGAACTTGGGGCTGGATTCACCGCCCCGCCACGCCACATTCTAGGTTCACCCCGCCACCGGGATGCTCCGTTATGCCGGCCAGTCACTGGGGTTTCCCATTGTGGGGCAGCCCCACGCCATCGGGAAACCCCCAGGCCGCTGGCAAAACAGAGCATCCCGCCGGCAGAGAATTCAACCCGACGTTTCTTTGAAAGTTGATCTATTGTAAACAGCCACTTGCTTCCAGTGCCTGATCATGTGACCGAGTTGCCTTGGATATAAGCAATAGAAAATAAGTCATCCAGAAGTTTTTTGTAGGAATGTGTAAGTTCCTGAGTGAAGTTCTGAGTTCAAACAGGTTTAGGGTTTAGTTTTAGCTTATAACAAGCTGGATGCAAGGAGCATCTTTTTTCCCAAGCAGGATTCAGTTGAAATTCTGGGTGCTGACCAAAAGAGTTTAAAACTCTTATTGGCTGAAGGATTCTACTAACAGTGAGTTGGTCCTCTGGAATAGCTAAACTAAGAAGTCAGAGCTTTAGCTGCAAGACTCAAGATTTAAAGAACAGGAAAAACAGAAGAATTCTGATCAGTGGTAGCTAACCTTAAGACACTAGCAATACTTGTGTTGAACTGGGAGTCTCAACCAAAGGATGGGTGAAAGAAATTTCAAGGAACAATCTTGCTGGAAGGAAAAGAAAAGTTCAAGAAATCTCAACCCTTACAGCACAAAATGATTAATCTTCCAATTTCTGTTAACAATCTGATTTGAGTTATTGGAAGTGTAAGTCAAATGTATGAAGAAGCTATGTGGAGTTAAGGAGTTCAGTTTAGAGTATGAAGAAATGTTAATGTTACTTTTAACATCTTTGACATAACTGCCTATTTATGCTAATGTAGGTTTTTTTTTTGGAAAATATATTTGTTCAAATTTTTCAACAAATTTTCAACAACCCCCTCGCACCCCCCCCCCCACAAGAAAAAGAAACAAAAACACAACAAGCAGAAATTAATCATTGGATTTCCCCCAAATACAATAACCCCCCCATATAACAGTAGAAAACGCAAATAGGGAAACCCCCCACCTTAACCCAAAGGCCACCCCAAAAGAACCCCCCCCACTTCCCCCCCCCCGCCCTGGGCTGCTGCTGCTGCTGACCTCCTCCTAATGCTCCGCGAGATAGTCTAGGAACGGTTGCCACTGCCTGAAAAACCCTTGCGCAGACCCTCGCAAGGCAAACCTTATCCTCTCCAGCTTAATGAATCCTGCTATGTCATTGATCCAAGTTTCCACACTGGGGGGCTTCACATCTTTCCACAGGAACAAAATCCTCCGCCGGGCTACCAGGGATGCAAAGGCCAGAATACCGGCCTTTTCGCCTCCTGCACTCCCGGCTCGTCCGATACCCCAAATAATGCCAACCCCCAACTCGGCTTGACCTGGGCGTTCACCTCCTTGGACATAGTCCTCGCAAAGCCCGTCCAAAACCCATCCAGCGCCAGGCACGACCAGAACACATGGACGTGTTCCTGGGCTCCCCGAGCACCTCCCACATCTGTTCTCCACCCCAAAGAACCTACTCAACCTCGCCCCTGTCATATGCGCTCTGTGAGTAACTTTAAACTGTATTAGGCTCAGCCTGGCGCAAGAGGAGGAAGAATTAACCCTACTCAGGGCATCAGCCCACAGACCCTCATCTATCTCCTCCCCAAGCTCCTCCTCCTACTTGCCCTTTAACTCCTCCACCGAGGCCTCCTCCTCTTCCTACAGCTCCTGGTAAATCGCTGAAACCTTGCCTTCTCCAACCCATATACCCGAAATCACCCTGTCCTGAATCCTATGTGCCGGAAGCAGCGGGAATTCCCTCACCTGCCGCCTCACAAACGCCCTCACTTGCATGTACCTGAAAACATTTCCCAGGGGTAGCCCAAACTTTTCCTCCAGCGCCCCTAGGCTCGCAAACGTCCCATCGATGAACAGGTCCCCCATTCTTCTAATCCCTTCCCGATGCCAGCTCCGAAACCCCACATCCATCCTTCCCGAGATGAACCGATGATTCTCCCGAATCGGGGACCAAACCGAGGCTCCCACCTCGCCCCTGTGTCGCCTCCACTGCCCCCAGACCTTCAGCGTCGCCGTCATCACCGGACTCGTGGTATACCTTGTCGGCGAGAGCGGCAGCGGTGCCGTCACCAGCGCCCTCAGGCTCGTGCCCACACAGGACACCATCTCTAACCTCTTCCACGCCGCCCCCTCTCCCTCCATTACCCACTTACGGATCACCGCCACATTGGCTGCCCAATAATAGCCACATAGATTCGGCAGCGCCAGCCCCCCCCCCCCCCCCCCCGCTCTGTCCCTGCTACGCTCCAGAAACACCCTCTTCACCCTCGGGGTCTTATTCGCCCACACAAATCCCGTGATGCTCCTGCTTACCAGTTTGAAAAAGGCCTTGGGGATCAAAATGGGAAGGCACTGGAACACACAGAGAAACCGTCATTTTGATCGACTGCACCCTACCCGCTACTGAGAGTGGCAGCATATCCCATCTTTTAGAATGCTCCTCCATCTGCTCCACCAACCGCGTCAAATTGAGCTTGTGCAGGGCCCCCCAACTCCTAGCTACTTGGATCCTCAGGTACCGAAAGCTCCTTTCCGCCCTCTTCAGCAGTAGCTCATCTATCCCCCTTCCCTGATCCCCTGAATGCATCACAAACTCCCTACGTTGAGTTTATACCCCAAAAAGTCCCCAAACTCCCTAAGGATCCGCATGACCTCTGCCATCCCCTCCACTGGATCCGCAACATACAACAACAGGTCATCGGCATACAACGACACCCGGTGCTCCTCTCCCGCCCAAACCAATCCCCTCCATTTCCTGGACTCCCTCAGTGCCATAGCCAGCGGCTCAATTGTCAGTGCAAACAACAAGGGGGACAAGGGACACCCCTACCTCGTCCCCCGGTACAGCCGAAAGTACTCCGACCTCCACCGGTTCGTAGCCACACTCGCCACAGGGGCTCAATATAGCAGCCTGACCCAACTGATGAATCCCTCCCCGAACCCAAACCTCCGCAACACTTCCCAAAGATACTCCCACTCCACCCGATCAAAGGCCTTCTCCGCGTCCATTGCTGCCACTACATCCACTTGCCCCTCCACCGAGGGCATCATAATCACATTGAGGAGCCTCCGCACATGAGTATTTAGCTGCCTACCCTTTACAAATCCCTTCTGGTCCTCATGAATTACCCCAGGGACACAGTCCTCAATTCTCCTAGCCAGCACCTTCGCCAGCAATTTAGTGTCAACATTGCATTGAAGAGCGAGACCGGTCTATACGACGCACATTGCAATGGATCCTTTTCCCGCTTCAAAATCAAAGAAATCAGCGCCCTGGACATTGTGGGAGGCAAGGTCCCCTCCTCCCTCATCTTATTAAAAGTCCTCACTAGCAACGGACCCAGAAGGTCCACGTATTTCCTGCAACATTCAACCGGGAACCCATCCGGCCCCGGGGCCTTCCCCGCCTGCATGCTCCCCAATCCTTTAACCAGCTCCTCCAGCCCAATCGGCGCCCCCAAACCAGCCACCTGCTCCTCCTCCACCCTCGGGAACCTCAGCTGATCTAGGAATCGTCGCATCCCCTCCTCCCCCGCTGGGGGCTCAGACCTGCACAGATCCCCATAGAAGTCTCTAAATACCTCGTTTATTCTCACCGCACTCCGCACCGTATTGCCCCATTATCCCTAGGTCCACCAAGGTCCCTCGCTGCCTCCCTCTTACAAAGCTGATGTGCCAGCATCCGACTCGCCTTCTCCCCATACTCATACGCCGCCCCTTCCGCTTTCCTCCACTGTGCCTCTGCTTCCCCCATCATCAGGTCGAATTCCATCTGGAGGTTCCGTCGTTCCCGAAGTAGCCCCTCCTCGGGGGCCTCTGCATAACTCCTGTCCACCCTTAAAATCTCCCCCACCAACCTCTCCCTCTCCCTCCTCTCTCCCTTCTCCCTGTGGGCCTTAATGGAGATTAGCACTCCCCTGACCACCGCCTTCAACTCCTCCCAGACGACCCCCACCTGCACCTCCCCATTGTCGTTGGCCTCCAAGTATCTTTCAATACACCCCCGCACCTGCCCGCACACCCCCTCATCCGCCAACAGTCCCACATCAAGGCGCCACAGCGGGCGCTGGTCCCTCTCCTCCCCCAACTCCAGCTCCACCCAATGCGGGGCGTGGTCCGAGATGGCTATGGCCGAATATTCCGTTCCCTCCAGTTTCGGGATTAGCGCCCTACTCAAGATGAAAAAAATCTATCCAGGAGTATGCTCTATGAACGTGGGGAAAAAACGAAAATTTCCTGGCCAGCGGCATGGCAAACCTCCATGGATCCACTCCCCCCATCTGGTCCATAAACCCCCTGAGCACCCTGGCCGCAGCCGGCCTCTTACCCGTCCTGGATCTAGAATGGTCCAGTGCTGGGTCCAGCACCGTGTTGAAGTCCCCCCACATTATCAAGCTTCCTACCTCCAGATCCGGAATCCGACCCAACATGCGCTTCATAAATCCGGCATCATCCCAATTCGGGGCATATACGTTCACCAGTACCACCCGCAACCCCTGCAACCTACCGCTCACCATCACATATCGACCTCCATTATCCGCTACAATATTCAGTGCCTCGAACGACACCCGCTTCCCCACCAGTATTGCACTAAATGCCCTGAATGAAAGACCTGCCCTACCCATCCCTTTCTCAGCCTAACCTGATCTGCCACCTTCAGATGCGTATCCTGGAGCATAACCACATCTGCCTTCAGTCCCTTTAAGTGCGTGAACACCCGAGCCCTCTTGACCGGCCCGTTCAGGCCCCTCACATTCCAAGTTATCAGCCAGATCAGGGGGCTATACGCTGCCCTCCCCTGCCGACTAGCCATCTCCTTTTCTAGGCCAGCCACGTGCCCGCGCCTCCCGCACCCTCCAGTCCCCCAGGGGGCGGACTCCCGCCCCGACTACCTCTCCTACTTCCAGCTCCCCTTTGGCCAATGCAGCAGCAACCCAGTTCCCCCCATCCCGCTAGATCTTTCTGGGGGGTCCCTTCCCCCCCTCCACCCCGCTAGAATCTCATCTAGCTATTTTGCTCCCCCCATGACACTCCCGTAAGTCAGCTGACTCCTGCTGACCCTGGCCTCTCCCGCCATTCCATCGACCCCCCAGTGTGAGAATCCCCCCACCCCTTGGCAATCAGTGTGCGCTCCTCTTCAGCACCGCCCCTCCCCCCGGCCCCACCCCCATCCTTCCCTAACGCGGGGAAAAGCCCGCGCTTTCCGTCTGAGCTGGCCCTGCCCCCTCTGGCGCAGCTCCTCTTTTGCGGCCTTACCCCAACTCCCCATCCCCGGGCCTTCAACCCCCCTCTCTTCCTCCGCAGGGCCCTGCCCCTCCAACACCGACACCCACACTCTCCCACAGCCCCCAAATCAAATCCATTCACCCATCCCCACCCAGCACCAAAACAAAAAGAACATTCCCCAAACGCAGTAGACACCCCCCCCCCCCCCCCCCACGACAAACCCTCAGTTTGGGTCCAACTTTTCAGACTGGATAAAGTTCCATGCCTCATCAGGCGTCTCAAAATAGTGGTGCCGATCTTGGAACGTGACCCACAATTGCGCTGGCTGCAGCATCCCGAACTTCACCCCCTTCCGATGGAGAACCGCCTTAGCCCGGTTAAAACCAGCCCTCTTCTTAGCCACCTGCGCAGTCCAGTCCTGGTAGATTCGGATCTCCGTGTTCTCCCACCTGCTGCTCCATTCCTTTTTGGCCCATCTCAGGATGCACTCTCTGTCCATAAAGCAGTGGAACCTCACCACTACGGTCCTTGGTGGCTCGTTAGCTTTGGGCCTCCTTGCCTGGACCCGATGAGCCCCATCCAGCTCCAGGGGCCTCCGGAAAGCTCCCACGCCCATTAGCGAATTGAGCATTGTGCCCATATATGCCCCTGCATCGGGCCCCTCCACTCCTTCAGGGAGACCCAGAATCTGAAGATTCTTCCTCCTCGACCTATTCTCCAGGTCCTCAAATTTTTCCTGCCACCTCTTGTGCAGCGCCTCGTGCGCCTCCACCTTCACCGCCAGGCCCAAGATCTCGTCCTCGTTCTCCGAGGCTTTTTGCCGCACCTCCCGGATCGGCGCCCCTTGGGCCTTCCGTGTCTCCACAAGCTTCTCAATCGACGCCGTCATTGGTGCCGGCATTCCTGCCTTCAGCTCCGCAAAGCAGTGTTTAAGGAACTCCTGCTACACCTGCGACCACTGCGCCCACGCTGCTTGGTCTCCACCCGCCGCCATCTTGCTTCTCCTCCCTCGCACTTTCCGCTGCACCAGAATCACTTCCTTAACCGCTCCACTCCTGGTCCAATCCATACAGTGCCAGGGGAACCTTGCAGTCACCTTGCCACACTGGGAGCAGTCGAACAATTGCCATTGGGGCCCCTCTAAAGAGCCCAAACGTCCGTTCCTGGCGGGAGCTGCCGAACGTGCGACCTACCTCAGCATCGCCGCAACCGGAAGCTGTTCATGTAGTTATTAGTACTCGTGTTCTTTGATTTTTGTGTCGTAAAATTATTTGTTTTAAACCATGAATCTTGTGGCTTCATTCTTTTGGTGAATACCTGCATTCCGGATTTAAAAAATAATAAAAACATTACTGATCTCTACCGAGATCAAAACATACACTGTCAATAATTTATTTTTTAGTTCTACTGGAAAACCAAACTAAGTTTCAGACTTCTTTATGTGTCAGTTCACTCCAACCTCACCCTCACCCCATGCATTGACTGCCAATTCAATTCACAATGCTATTTAGATATTGATTTCAGCTTCATGCTGTCAGCAACGATTTTCAGATTTGTGTGCTAAATTCTTGTTAGGCTCAATGTCGCTGGTCACTCCCCTCAGTTGATCTTAGGCTTCTTACATTCCATAGACATTGCTGCTTTACTGCCCATCATCTAGTTGAAAAGTAATGTGGCACAGGCGTCATAACGAAACCTTTGCCCCATATATTAGCGACTGAAATAGATCACACGAGCCGTCCTCTGAATTTTCTCTTGATGATAAATGAACTGGAGGCAGGAGACAATCTCAAACCAATAAGACGACTTACTTTATGTAAAATACAAAAATGAACGGAATAAAATTCCCACAGTGAGAATGGTCTTTTGTATGCTTGTTGGCTCTGTGGTAGTATGCATTAGGGGTCATGTGGGACTGTGAAGCCATGATGTCATTGGCTGACAGATCCCGGGTCCTGGTTGGACGTTGACCTCTAGCTCCGCCCTGAAGGCGAAGTATAAGTACCTGGAGTCCTCCCCCGCAGGCAGTCTACTACTGAACTGCGGGGGAAATAGTCACGCTTAATAAAGCCTCATCGACTTCACTCTATTCGTCTCTCGGAGTCTTTGTGCGCTACAATTTATTAAGCGTGACTAAAAAGGACTATGGAGCTCAGGATCATCCCGGAATGCCTGAGGATCAGCCCCCACGCAGTGAACGCGGCAGCAGCTTTCAAGCACTGGCAGACTTGTTTTGAGGCCTACCTCAGAACGGCCACCGGCCAGGTCACAGAAGACCAAAAACTACAGGTCCTGCACTCGAGGTTAAGCACGGAGATTTTCTCTTTCATCGAAGATGCAGAGGATTTCCAGACGGCGTTCACAGCACTAAAAAGTCTCTATGTACGCCCAGTAAACCAGATCTACGCTCGCTATCAACTCGCAACGAGACGGCAAAGTCCCGGAGAATCGATAGATGAATTCTACGCCGCGCTACTAATTTTGGGACGAGCCTGCAGCTGCCCGTCGGTGAACGCAAATGAACACACGGACATGTTAATGTGCGATGCTTTTGTGGCAGGTATGAACTCCTCACAAATCCGCCAAAGACTTCTAGAAAAAGAGTCGCTAGGACTCTCAGAGGCACGGGCCCTAGTAGCCTCCCTAGACGTGGCCACGCGAAATACCCACGCCTACGGCCCCGACCGCGCGGCAGCCCATTGGGCTCCGTACGTACCCGTCGCGACAAACCCACCCCCCCCGGACACCCCACAGGCTTGCGCGGTCCAAACGCCAAGTCGCACCAGGGGCGCCCGCTGCTATTTCTGCGGCCAGGCGAAACACCCCCGGCAGCGCTGCCCGGCCCGTGCAGCGATCTGCAAGAGCTGCGGGAAAAAGGGCCATTTCGCGGTTGTGTGCCGGTCCCGCGAGGTCGCCGCTGTCCCGGGAGAACAGGGAGCCCTGCACGCCGCTTACGCTCCCCAACCCCCCCTGCGCCCCATGTACGACCCGCAGGCGCAGCCACTCTGGGTCCCGACCACCGCGGTCCCGGGAGAACAGGGAGCCCTGCACGCTGCTTACGCTCCCCAACCCCCCCCCCCCCCCCGCGCCCCATGTATGACCCGCCGGCGCTACCACTTTGGGTCCCGACCACCGCTCCCCCCGGAGAAGAGGGAGTTCTGCGCGGCTCTAACGCCCCCCAAACCCCCGCGCCCCACGTATGACCCGCCGGCGCTACCAATTTGGGTCCCGACCACCGCTGGCCCTAGAGATGAGGGAGCCCCGCGCGTTCCTAACGCTCCCCAACCCCCCCCCCAGCGCCCCATGTGCGACCCGCAGGCGCAGCCATTTGGGTCCCGGCCACCACGGGGGGAGGAAGGGCGCCGCCATCTTGGACCACCCCAGACCTGTACGATGCATGGGGGTGGCCATTTTGTCCACCCCCGCCGCCATCTTGTGACCCCCCCAGCCATGTGCGATGCATGGGGGCAGCCATTTTGTTCACCCCCGACGCCATCTTGGACGGCAACAACGGACCCCAGTGTCGACGGCTCCACGGGGTTCGAAGAAGACGCTCAACTACTACAACCACGTCTCGCTTCAATAACGCTGGACCAAGCTCGGCCCCGGACACTCCAGACGACGACGACAACGGTGCTGATAAACGGGCACGAGACACCATGCCTAGTCGACTCCGGGAGCACGGAGAGCTTTATCCACCCCGACACGGTAAGACGCTGTTCTTTGACCACCCATCCCAGCGCACAAAAGATTTCCCTAGCTGCAGGATCCCACTCCGTACAGATCAAAGGCTTCTGCATAGTTACCCTAACGGTGCCGGGGAGGGAGTTCAAAAACTACAGGCTCTACGTCCTTCCCCAACTCTGCGCCCCCACATTACTGGGATTAGACTTCTACAGAGCCTTCAAATTCGGCGGCCCAATACCCCCACTCACTATCTGCGGCCTCGCAACCCTCAAGGTGCAACCCCCGTCCTTGTTTGCAAACCTCACCCCGGATTGCAAACCCGTCGCCACTAGGAGCAGACGGTACAGCGCACAGGACCGGACCTTCATTCGGTCCGAAGTCCAGCGGCTACTAAAGGAAGGCATAATCCAGGCCAGCAATAGTCCCTGGAGAGCACAGGTGGTAGTAGTAAAGACAGGGGAGAAGCAAAGGATGGTCATAGACTATAGCCAGACCATCAACAGGTACACACAACTAGACGCGTACCCTCTCCCCCGCATATCCGACATGGTCAATCGGATTGCCCAATATAAAGTCTTCTCCACCGTGGACCTCAAGTCCGCCTTCCATCAGCTCCCCATCCGCCCAAGTGACCGCAAGTACACAGCCTTCGAGGCAGACGGGCGATTATATCATTTCCTAAGGGTCCCATTTGGCGTCACAAACGGGGTCTAACGGTCTTCCAACGAGAGATGGACCGAATGGTTGATCAACACGGGTTGCGGGCCACGTTCCCGTATCTCGACAATGTAACCATCTGCGGCCACGATCAGCAGGACCACGACGCCAACCTCCAAAAATTCCTCCAGACCGCTAAAGCCTTGAACCTCACGTACAACGAGGACAAGTGCGTTTTTAGCACCAACCGGCTAGCCATCCTGGGCTACGTAGTGCGCAATGGGATAATAGGCCCCGACCCCGAACGTATGCGTGCCCTCATGGAATTTCCCCTCCCGCACTGCTCAAAAGCCCTGAAACGCTGCCTGGGGTTTTTTTTCATACTACGCCCAGTGGGTCCCCCAGTACGCAGACAAGGTCCGCCCCCTAATACAGACCACGACCTTCCCTCTGTCGACAGAGGCTTGCCAGGCCTTCAGCCGCATCAAAGCGGATATCGCAAAGGCCACGATGCGTGCCATCGACGAGTCCCTCCCCTTCCAGGTCGAGAGCGACGCCTCCGACATAGCTCTAGCGGCCACCCTTAACCAAGCGGGCAGACCCGTGGCCTTTTTCTCCCGAACCCTCCACGCTTCAGAAATCCGCCACTCCTCAGTGGAAAAGGAAGCCCAAGCCGTAGTGGAAGCTGTGCGACATTGGAGGCATTACCTGGCCGGCAGGAGATTCACTCTCCTCACGGACCAACGGCCGGTAGCCTTCATGTTCGATAATGCACAGCAGGGCAAAATCAAAAACGACAAGATCTTAAGGTGGAGGATCGAGCTCTCCACCTTCAACTACGAGATCTTGTATCGTCCCGGAAAGCTGAACGAGCCGTCCGATGCCCTATCCCGCGGCACATGTGCCAACGCACAAATTAACCGCCTCCAAACCCTCCACGAGGACCTCTGCCACCCGGGGGTCACTCGGTTTTACCACTTTATCAAGTCCCGCAACCTCCCATACTCCTTAGAGGAGGTCCGTACAGCCACAAGGAACTGCCACATCTGCGCAGAGTGCAAACCGCATTTTTTCAGGCCGGATGGTGCGCACCTGATTAAGGCTTCCCGCCCCTTTGAACGCCTTAGTCTGGATTTCAAAGGACCCCTCCCCTCCACCGACCGCAACATATACTTCCTTAATGTGGTGGACGAGTACTCCCGCTTCCCATTCGCCATCCCCTGTTCTGACATGACCGCGGCCACAGTCATTAAAGCCCTGAACAACATATTCACACTGTTCGGTTGCCCCGCATACGTCCACAGCGACAGGGGGTCCTCCTTCATGAGTGACGAGCTGCGCCAGTTCCTGCTCAGCAACGGGATAGCCTCGAGCAGGACGACCAGCTACAACCCCCGGGGGAACGGGCAAGTAGAGAGGGAGAACGGCACGGTCTGGAAGACCGTCCTACTGGCCCTACGGTCCAGGGACCTCCCAGTTTCACGGTGGCAGGAGGTCCTTCCGGACGCCCTCCACTCCATCCGGTCACTACTGTGTACTAGCACTAACCAAACGCCTCATGAGCGCCTCCTTGTCTTCCCCAGGAAGTCCTCCTCTGGAACGTCGCTGCCGACTTGGCTGGCGGCCCCAGGACCCATCTTGCTCCGAAAGCACGTGCGGGCGCACAAGTCGGACCCGTTGGTCGAAAGGGTTCACCTCCTTCACGCGAACCCGCAGTACGCTTACGTGGAGTACCCCGACGGCCGAAAGGACACGGTCTCTCTGCGAGATCTGGCGCCCGCCGGCAACACACACACCCCCCCGACACCAATCACCCAACCCCCCCCCTTCCTGCCACCGCCGCACCCCGCGACCGCCCCCTTCCCAGGAGGATCAGTCCTCCTCCCAGGCCCGACCAGGAATGAAGCCCAAGCTGAAACCGTAAGGCTCCCGGAGAAGACAACACCGGAACCAGCACCACCACCACCACCGGGGCCGAGGCGATCGACACGGACGACCAGACCGCCCGACCGACTCGTGGCGTCGATCTAACACTACAATGTGGACTTTTAACGAGAATATTTTGTCTATCCCTGACGATTACTGTAAATAGTTTGAAACAAAAAAAAAAACCTTGTACATACTGTAATAACATGTGAAAGTTTTCCTCCCAGGACCAGCCTTGTAAACCCTTACCACCATGCGAAGCATCACCCCGCCGGGTTCATTTTTAACAAGGGGTGAATGTGGTAGTATGCATTCGGGGTCATGTGGGACTGTGAAGCCATGATGTCATTGGCTGACAGATCCCGGGTCCTGGTTGGACGTTGACCTCTAGCTCCGCCTTGAAGGCGGAGTATAAGTACCTGGAGTCCTCCCCCGCAAGCAGTCTACTACTAAACTGCGGGGGAAACAGTCACGCTTAATAAAGCCTCATCGACTTCACTGTATTCGTCTCTCGGAGTCTTTGTGCGCTACAGGCTCATAAGAAACAATAACGAAAGAACTGCGAAGTCTTTGGATTGGATCCATTATCCCCATCTGGGCCTCTATTATTAAAGCTGGTGTTGGCTTTTAAAAACAAAACAATTTCTGAACTCTTAGAATCATAAACATTTTCTTTATGTGTTTATTCATACACCTAACACAGAGAGGAAATCTTCCCAACCCATTAAAATTCAGGTAGGTTGAATCTATTATCTCAAATTAATTCAAAAATAAAAAATAAAAGAATGCAGCACAGCAAAATTTGATTAAGTGACGTTTATTCAGCATCTTTCTTATGACCTATAGCTTAGTACAGCACAAAGGATCTTTACAGGTGGCAGGCTATTTTTCTTCATTCTCTTCCTGCGCCAAGAGATACACGAGGCAGATAAAGCACGAGCTTGCATCTGTTTCTATAGCTTGTTTTTCCTGGAACATGCTTGTTCGTCCATCACCAGAGGCTTACAGCTTGAGGAGGGCCACTCCACATCAAGCAAAGCTGACCAGGAGACACTCCTGCTCTTACTACCTGTCACTGGTATATTGAAACGGGTTACAGGTTGATAATCAACCTGGTTAGCCACATTATAAGGGCACCTTCCATGGCCATCAAGTCCTGGAGTGGAACTTGAGCCTGGAGTGTTTAGCTCAGGGGCAGGGATGCTACCCATTGCAGCATGTGGTAGGTTAGCTGGCTCATTAAGATAATCAAGGATATTCATCCTGCTGAAAAGATAATAGACTTAATCATGTGGAAGTTATCATTCCATAACATTGCTGATTGTGAATGGCATTGCAATTATGTAAGGTCTATTTGGAGGTGGTATTTACTATGGCTCGTTGACAAGTGAACCTTTCAAGTTGTTTTTAAGGAGTACCTAGTTATAAGCAGAGGACTTTCATTGAATGTAGAGCGTTCAATGTGAATGATTTTATATGAACTAGAAATATTTGACCTGAAGCCATAAGGAGATTACATAAATGTTAATCACATTATTTTCTGAAGGAACAGAAAATTGAACACAATGTAAAGCCAGTGGCCGATTCAATACTGCTAATTTCACATTGCTGCTCTCATTAATTCTGCTTTTCCTAACTTTACACCAAAGGTTTGAAAGTTTATATTTAGAACTGGACGATTAGACAATTTGTGTGTTTAATGGGTCACGAGACTTATATCTTAATGTGCCGTTGCTAAGTTATGAATCTATAGAGTTTTACAGCACAGAAACATATAGGTCTATGTCAGTGTCTATGGTCCACTAGCCTTGTCCCAACTTGCTGACCAACAAATACTTTCATTCCTTTCTTTCTCTCTGATGTACTTAACTTGCTTTCCCTGAAATGAATCTGTGTTCTGCACATCAATCATTCCATGTGGTAGTGAGGTCCACTTACTATAATAATAATAATCTTTATTGTCACAAGTAGGCTTACATTAACACTGCAATGAAGTTACTGTGAAAAGCCCCTAGTCGCCACATTCCAGCACCTGTTTGGGTACACAGAGGGAGAATTCAGAATGTCCAAATTACCTAACAGCACGTCTTTCGGGACTTGTGGGAGGAAACCGGAGCGCCCGGAGGAAACCCACGCAAACGCGGGGAGAAAGTGCAGACTCCACACAGACAGTGACCCAACCCGGAAATCGAACCTGGGACCCTGGAGCAGTGAAGCAACAGTGCTAACCACTGTGCTACCGTGTTGCCCCTATAGGTTTATGTTCGAGATCCACCCCAGGACTTGATGGCCAAGGAAGGTGCGTTCATAATGCAGTCAAACAGTTGAATGTGTCAACCTGCAAAACCTTCCAAACACGGCAATGGCTGGTGGTAAGAGTGGGAGAGACACCTGATCAGCCAGTTGATGTAGAGTGGCGGACCTTAACCTATAAGCCTCTGGCGAGATACTGCCGACCTGTTGCAGGAATTACTAGCTATCGAAACATACAAAATTCTTCCACTAAGTTCAAGAAGAGAATTGGAATTGGAAATAAATTCATTGTGGCTGAGCTCCATTTTGGTAGCTTCACTTCCCTGTTAACTTCCAGTGCTGCTGCTAATTTGAAACAGTGCATTCCTATTTGAACATTGTCATGTTGGGTGTTCCGATACGCAAACGAACCAACACGGTGTAGATGGTACAACTCTGTTTTATTATTCTGTACAATAATAACTATTAACTTCTGGCTGTGGTTCGTACTTCACCAGCCAACCTGTGGACCCAGCCCTAGCACTATCTTAGTGAGGCACTCAGCACATGGTGTATGTCTGAGTGGCGCGCTGTGAGCTCTGTCCTCTGAGCTATCTACTGTAAGAATGAGCGGGAACTGTGGTGTTCCCTGTTTTATAGTGCGTGTGTTCTCACTGGTGATTGGCTGTGATGTTGTGTGTGTGTTGGTTGGTCCATCTCCCTGTCCATCAGTGTGTGTGTGATTGCACCATGATATGTTAATATGGATATCATGACAAACATCGATATCTTTCTTGGACAATTCCTCTGTTTAGGGTCCAAACAGATCACTTACTCATTCTGACCAGGCTCGTCCATGATTTTATCACCGTGTTTGTCCAGAATACTGTTGCGTGTTCTCACTGATGTAATGAGTTCTGACTTTATCTCTACAACAAGCGTTTACAGAATTCCATCTGAAGTGTTGTAGTTTTAAGTAAAGCAGTAACTGAAGATGACAGGACATGTTGAGAGAGCAGTTAATAAGGCGTATAATATCTTAGGTTTTATTAACAGGGACATTGAGTATGAGAGTAAGAAGGTCATGTTGAACTTGTATAAGGCATTAATTATGCTTCATGTGGAGTACTACATCCAGTTCTGGGCACCATACTTGAGGAAGGATATGAAGGCATTGGAGAGAGAACAGGGGAGATTCAAAAGAATCAGGGATACAGACATATAGACATAGACATAGATTACTATGCAGAAAGAGGCCATTCGGCCCATCGAGTCTGCTGGCCCATGGAAACATCACCCTCCCTAAGCCCACACCTCCACCCTATCCCCAGTAACCCCATCAAACCTATCGTGTTAGATACACTGCTTTAACACTGGCCGCAATTGGATGCAGCTTAGATCAAAAAGATACTCCAGACCTTGAAGTTAGTTCAATCAGGTTTACCGATTTTCTGCATGCTCATGCACTGTACATGTTTCAATCGTGACTGGCAGGGTCATATGCTTGATTTATAAGAGCTACTCTTTCATAGGAGTGAACTCCAAACATGATTTGGTCTCTGATCATTGAGTCAGCAATATCACCAAAGTTGCAGGACAGCGCTAGTAGGCGGAGGTTAGTTAAGAAGACATTGAAAGATTCTTCTTTACCTTGAAGACGTTGTTTGAATATGTAGCGCTCGAGGATTTCATTGGTGTCCACTTCACAGTGACTATCGAACTTGTCCAGGATGGTCTGAAACCTTGGGCGAAATTCTCCCGAAACGGCGCGATGTCCGCCGACTGGCGCCCAAAACGGCACCAATGAGACTGGCATCACGCCGCCCCAAAGGTGCGGAATGCTCCGCATCTTTGGGTGCCGAGCCCCAACATTGAGGGGCTAGGTCGGCGGCGGAGGAATTTCCGCCCCGCCAGCTGGCGGAAACGGCCTTTGTTGCCCCGCCAGCTGGCGCGGAAATGACATGTCGGGGCGGCGCATGCGCGGGAGCGTCAGCGGCCGCTGAAAGTTTCCCGCGCATGCGCAGTGGAGAGAGTCTCTTCCGCCTCCGCCATGGTGGAGACCGTGGCGGAGGCGGAAGGGAAAGAGTGCCCCCACGGCACAGGCCCGCCCGCGGATCAGTGGGCCCCGATCGCGGGCCAGGCCACCGTGGGGGCACCCTCCCGGGGTCAGATCGCCCCGTGCCCCCCCCAGGACCCCGGAGCCCGCCCACGCCGCCTTGACCCGCCGTTCAAAAGGTAGTTTAATCCACGCCGGCGGGACAGGCAATTTATTGGCGGGACTTCGGCCCATATGGGCCGGAGAATCCAGCGGGGGGGCCCGCCAACCAGCGCGGCCCGATTCCCGCCCCCGTCGAATATCCGGTACCGGAGACTTCGGCAACCGGCGGGGGCGGGATTCACGGCAGCCCCCGGCGATTCTCCAACCTGGCGGGGGGTCGGAGAATGATGCCCCAGATCTTGTCCTGGCCTTCGGTATAGTTAAACGAGTTGAAGAGTTTGATGGCTTGATCACCCGCTGTTGAGAGGAGAAGCGTGATCTTTCTTGCATCAGACGCACCCTCGAAGTCTGAGGCTGCAAAGTACAGCAGAAACTTTTGCCTGAATGTCCGCCAGTTGGCACTGAGATTGCCGGAGGTCCTGAGCTGGTGAGGAGCCTGAATCTTCTCCATGGTGCTGGGATACAGTTGCTGGTCGTCACGGAACGGACTCAGGTAAGCCACCTTATATTAGTAGTCTCCTGGTATCATGTCGTGTTAGATACACTGGTATAAAACTGGCTGCCACTGGATGCAGCTTAGATCAAAAAGATACTCCAGACCTTGAAGTTAATTCAGTCAGGTTTAGTGAACTAATAGCACAGTTAGCACAGTTCTCTGTGAGTTTGATTCTCTGCTAACTTAAGTGTGGTTACTCTGTCTGACTGAACCAGACTAGCTCTTAGCCACATGGTGGAGGTATGAGATTGTAACAACACCCTTGACTGACTCTCTAGATGTTATCTGTGGAAAGAGGTGGAGTGTCAGTGCCTCGCGTCTTTTATAGTCAGATCCCACCTCTGAATGTCCTGTCTGCTTATTGGTCATGTCCTGTTCTCTGTGCCCATTAGCTGCTTGTCTGTATATCATTATGTGTGTGTCCGCATATCATGACAAAACCCTTTTTGGACACCAAGGGCAATTTAGCATGGCCAATCCACCTAGCTTGTACACCTATGGTCTCTGGGAGGAAACCGGAGCACCCGGAGGATACCCCCGCACACACGGGTTGAACGTGCAGACTACAGTGACCCAAGCCAGGAATCGAACCTGGGACCCTGGAGCTGTGAAGTAACTGCTTTCCACTGTGCTGCCCTAGTGTATGTATACTAAATTGGCAAGTCATGTTGCAGCTGTATAGAACCTTAGTTAGGCCACACTTGGAGTATAGTGTTCCATTCTGGTCGCCACACTACCAGAAGGATGTGGAGGCTTTAGAGAGGGTGCAGAAGAGATTTACCAGAATGTTGCCTGGTATGGAGGGCATTAGCTATGAGGAGCGGTTGAATAAACTCGGTTTGTTCTCACTGGAACGAAGGAGGTTGAGGGGAGACCTGATAGAGGTATACAAAATTATGAGGGGCATAGACAGAGTGGATAGTCAGAGGCTTTTCCCCGGGGTAGAGGGGTCAATTACTAGGGGGCATAGGTTTAAGGTGAGAGGGGCAAGGTTTAGGGTAGATGTACGAGGCAAGTTTTTTACACAGAGGGTCGTGGGTTCCTGGAACTCGCTACCGGAGGAGGTGGTGGAAGCAGGGACGATAGTGACATTTAAGGGGCATCTTGACAAATACATGAATAGGATGGGAATAGAGGGATACGGACCCAGGAAGTGTAGAAGATTGTAGTTTAGTCGGGCAGCATGGTCGGCACGGGCTTGAAGGGCCGAAGGGCCTGTTCCTGTGCTGTACATTTCTTTGTTCTTTGTTCTAAAGTACTGTAGCACTGTAGCTGATGAGGATAAATTGAAGAGGTTGGGACTGTAGGGCTGAGAGGAGACTTAATAGATGTATTCAAGATCCTGAGGAGTATGGACAGGGTAACTGGTAAGAAACTGTCAGGACTCGAGAGAGCATCAAGAACTAAAGGCACAGATTCAAAATAATTGGTGAGAAGGAGGAGAAGTGAGGCGAGGACATTTTTTTTCACCCAGACAGTGGTTGGACTCTGGAACAAACTTCCTGAGAGGATGGTGGAGGCCGATTCAATCAAGATATTCAGAAGGGAAAAGAAAGAATGTGCAAGGTTACGAGGATAAAACAGGGAAGTGGGACTAGGTGGAATGGTCTTTCAGAGAGCCTGTGCAGACTTGATGGGCTGAATGGCCTCCTTCTGCGCTGGAACGATTCTGTGATTATGTGATCACTTATGAATCTTTGGTAAGAACAGGCCCAGTCTTAGGGACTTTGGATGTAATTATGTTTGAAATGGAACAGCAGGGTAAGGAATGAGTTACATGATTACATTTTGCTTGATTTGCACAGTATAGGATACCTTGAATAATTTAACCTCTCTATCACAAGCATTGACGTAAAAGGTCATATTTCTGTGAATTGTAATGGAACAACAGGATATATTATTTGATCATGACAAATTCCTATTGTTCCTCTGTAAGTAGTGTACAGATATTCAGATTTACTCTGAATTAAGATTTACTAATGATTTATTTGAGTTGTTTTGCAAGTTTGTCTTGTGAAAAACACTCCAGGCAGATCAACGTAGTCAATTTAAATTGAAAATTCCAAACTGGGACAGGCTAGTAGCAGTTTCAACTTAGTTATGGTGAACATTAAGGCCACCAGGATATTGGTGAAACTGACGATATTCACCGTCATCACTCCTCATAGACTGACAACTTCTGGAGTCCGCACAATTGAAAAATGTTAATCCAGTAGTTCCTGTCAGCAATTCTTTGCTTGCGGTGTGCTGATGAGCCCCCCCAGCAACTCAACAAGCATCCTTTGAGAGCAAATTCAAAACCTACGACTTGACCAGCTGGAAGAACAAAGGCAGCAGATGCATAGCGTCCAATTGTAAAAAGCCTGGAACTCCCTTCACAACAGCTCCATGGGTGCACCTCTGCCTCATGATGCACAAACACCTTCTCAAATGCAGTTAGCGATGGACAATAGATATTGGCCTCATCAGCAATGCTCACATCCAATGAACGATTAAAAAAGGTTATAATCATGTAGTGATCACTAAACTGTTTAAAAATTTACTCTTTTTATGATATTAGTCTTTCTATAAAGACCCTTGAAGTAGCTATACCATGTGACTGAGAGGTAACAAAACGCGATTGGGCGGACATTCAGTTCCAACGCCAAAATCACGGTGGACGCCGATTTGACGTTAAATCGTGATTCTCCGTCACTTCAACAATGCTGACAATAGGGTCAGGTACTCAGTAAACACCGTTTGCATGTCATTAGCGGGCCTGACCCAGTATTCTCAGGGGCCTCTGCGATTCTCCGCCTCCAATGGGCCGAGTTCCCGATGGCGCGGTTCACTCTACAAAATTGTGAAACCGACTGTGGTGTTCTTTGTGTTGCTTAATTCAGGATGGTTGGCGTAGTGTTCACAAAGACCACAAAATAGCTTTAACTTGAACAAATCTATAACTTTATTAACACTACTAAATACAAAGATAAATTTCTTTACAGAGAATCACCCGCAATGGTTTTGCTTCTTGCTCTCGCACCGTTTCCACAGATATCCTCCAGTCTATCCCTGGCCTCCTCCTATTTCTCATCTGCTTACAGCTTTTCAGCTGCCTCGTCCAAAAACAGAGTCATCTTCCGCATGTATTCTGACAACAGTTGACTGCTACCTCACCATCATTTCCCTCGACCACTCCATTTTGTCAGATTGCTTGCCCAACCCCCAGTGTTGCATGAGCAGGAATTGCCTCCAACCAACTACTGAGAAGACTGAAACCATTGCCTTTGGTTTCAACACAAACACTGTTGCCCAGCTCCTGGCTCTGTACTGCTCCTTGGCAACTGCCTGCGGCTAAACCAGGCTGTTTTCAACCTTGATAGCATATTTAATTCAAGATGAGATTCCAGTCACCAAGACTGCCTATTTCCACATCCATGACATTGCAAGATACCGCACTTGGTTCAGCTTTTCTTTTTTTTTAAATTTAGAGTACCCAATTCATTTTTCCAATAAAGTGGCAATTTAGCGTGGCCAATCCACCAACCCTGCACATCTTAGGGTTGTGGGGGTGAAACCAATGTAGACATGGGGAGAATGTGCAAACTCCACAGACAGTGGCCCAGAGCCGGGATCAAACCTGGGACCTCGATGCCGTGAGGCAGCAGTGCTAACCACTGCACCACCGTGCTGCCCTTTGGCTCAGTTTTTCTAATGTTGAAACACTCATCCATGCTTTTGTTGCCTCTGGATTTAACTATTTCACCTTAATCCTGGGTGACCTCCCACATTCTACCTTCCATAAACTTGACAATATCCAAAATGCCGCTGCCCACACTCTAACTCCTACTGGCGCGGCGTGATCCCCCCCCGCCCGAAAACCAGTGGCGGAGAATTCGGCAGCCGGCATCGGAGCGGCGGGGTGTGATTCATGCCGCCCACCCCCTGGCGATTCTCCAACCCAGCAGGGGGGTCGGAGAATCCCACCCCTAATGTTCGTCATAGTCATTATCATCAAGTTTCTTTTATGGTACTATTGACAACTAAATTTGCTTTGATTTTCATCAGTGTCTTGTGGTTCCACTGCTAAAGCCAGTACATTTCTTCTAAAAGTTCTCCTTCCATGCCTTGCAGCCAGTTAGATGTGTCCCACAATTTGAGTCCCAGTCACTTTCTATTCATCATTTACATCTGCTTTTTACAACAGCAGTGTTTGGTTCTATTTACAATTCCTTAGACATTGAAGCAGACTGTGTCCACATGCAACATGACTGGGATTATATTCAGACATGGGCTGATAAGTGGAAAGTAACTTGAGTATCACACAAGAGCCAGGTGATGGCCTTCTGCAATAAGACAGAGCCTAGACACGATCCCTTGACATTCAAAGGCATTACGATTGCAGAATCCTCCATCATCAACATACCGCAGGTGGGGGTCGCCAATGACTAGAATCTTAATTGTCGAACCATATAACCATATGGGGCAGCATGGTAGCACAATGGTTAGCATTATGGCTTCACAGTGCCATGGTCCCAGGTTCGATTCCTGGCTTGAGTCACTGTCTGTGCGGGTCTGCACGTTCTCCCCGTGTTTGCATGGGTTTCCTCCGGGTGCTCCGGTTTCCTCCCACAAGCCCCGAAAGACGTGCTTTTGAATTGAACATTCTGAATTCTCCCTCTGTGTACCCGAACCGGCGCCAGAATGTGGCGACTAGGGGCTTTTCACAGTAACTTCATTGCAGTGTTAATGGAAGCCTATTTGTGACAATAAAAGATTATTATTATATAAGTACTGTGGCTAGGAAAGCAGGCCAGAGGTTAGATATTCTGTGGTGTGGAACTCCACAATGTTTTTCCAGCATCACAAGACACAAATCAGGATTGAAATGGAATATTCTCTACTTGCCTGAATGAGTACAGCTCCAATAAGAAGAAGAAACTCAACTCCAGACAAGATATAACAACCCACTTGATTGGCACCCCATCCGACACCTTGAAAAATTATCTCTTCACCAGCTGACTGTGGTCACAGTGTGTATCACCTACAAGAGGCACTGCAGCAATTTTCTTTGATCGCCTCCAAGGTCCCCTCTATATCACACAGCATCCAGGCTTGGAAATATGTCACTGGGTCAAAATCATGGAACTCCCAACCTATCAACACTGTGGGAGTACCTTCACTGTACACACTACTACAGTTCAAGAAGGTGATTCACCGACACTTTCTCAAGGGAAATTAGGGTTGGATAATAATAGCTCTCTTGCCCAGCGATGCCCAAGTACTATGAACAAAAAAAATTAATTCACAAGTTGTGGCAACTGGTAGAGTCTATGTTTTAGTGCACTTATGTATTAGCAATCTATATTAAATATTGCAACACTGTCAGAACAAATAAAAAGCATAATTGTTTTGACACATATTGTGAATAAGATTAAGTTTTATTTTATTAAGTACAAATTTTCTTTGGATCATTAAATTGTGCTGTTTTGTGATTTAATCCCATACTATTCTGTAAACAAGGCCAGAATAATTGTTTTAATTTTCTGTGACTTCCACTGATGCAATATGAAAGAGATTTTAACAATGCAATGCAACGTGGCAGTTTTAGTAAAACTCACTACTCACTATCTCTGAGGGACCGCGAATGATCCCTGGACTGCACAGCGCAACTTCAAAGAGAGCTGTTCAAGGGCCATCTGTATTTAATAACCCAGGCTGGCCAGAAAGTGATAGATTACCTGCTCAGGCAGAGGCCTCACATCCTTCCTTTCAATACCTAAGGTTTGAAATATATAAATCTTTGGAATCAAAACGATTGATATACGTCTTTTGTGAAAGATAGTGGAGGGCAGTGGGAGACATGTGATATGGGACTTTGCCTTGTGGAACAAATGATATTGCTCTGCTGAACGTATAGTACAGTCTGCTCTTTACTATCTGCCTAGCGGCCTCACAGAAAAAGGGGCTCTTCTGAGGTTGAACACCTGGCCCCTAACTACACTACTTCTGTTAGAAGTAATACTCCATTACCAATAAGACTGGTTCATCTAAGTGTGCCTATATCGCTGTGTGAAGTCTACACCATCGGAAAAGTGAATTCTACAGCATTGGTTTTCAACCCACCATTCCCCGTGAAGGACTCTGGAATTCATGTGAACCAACATTTTGTTTCTCTGTGGTCTCTGTACTGTAAAACCTTTTTTCTATCCCTCTCTGTGGAGATGACGTTTTGACCCTCCTTTCGTGATTTGAATGTATGCAATAAAACTACCCTTTTTTGAGTTCATCCTATCTTGAGTTCGCTGTGGGATTATTAACAGAAAATTGAATCACACAAAAACTGAGGGTATGGGAAATACACCACTGTTTATAAAGAGGGAAACAATGAAGACATCTTTCTATATATGAATGGGTAGTGAGAGGAGAAATTAGTGTTATTTAAATTACCCCCCCCCCCCCCCCCACCCACCTTCCTGTGCATATCACCTCTTTGGCAATATTTCTATATTATTTATTGATGTAATTTCTTGTATGCACAGGTGTGTTGTCTGGACTGGAGATGACCGTGTTTTCTTCTTCAACCCCTCAATACAACTGTCAGTGTGGGAAAAACCAGTGGAACTTGAAGGTCGAGGTGATATTAACAAAATTATTCAAGACCCCCCTCATAAACGCAAAATCGAATTGGCAACTTGTAAGTATCAGCAGCACAAACGCTTAATATTATGTATGTTATTTGGAGAAGTTCAGCCAACTGTAGACCATTTTTTCTACCAAAACAAATTCATTTACCGCCCAAAATGAGCACAAATGAAGAACACGGAAATCTCCCTGAGCCTCAAAAGATAAAATCTGAGTTCCACCTAATATTGGCTTTGAGTCTCGCTGTCATCAAGTGAGCAAGCTGTAGGCAGCTAGGGGGAGTCCCCACAGAGCTCATCAGGGAAGGAACCTGGAAGATCTGTGTTGTTGGCAGAAACCCCCAACTGAATTCTTAAAGGGAACGGAGAGATGGGGGAAATCGAGAGAGTTGGGGATTGGGTAGGGCAGCGGTGGTGATTCAGAGAGATCATGATCAGTGAGTGGAGTCAAGCTCACAATCAGAGGTGTGCAAGCGGTGGCCAGTTCCTCCCAGCTCGACATTCATTTTAAAATTTTAACTAACTTACCTTTTTGGTATTTGTCTGCATTGCTTCCTGTAAGGACTTTCTTTTAAACTTCACGTGGACCTGGGTCTGAATTTTCACTCCCAGGTCAGAAGCGTAGAGTCAGAACAGGTCCAGCCAAGTTTTCAATCCTCATTATCTACGATGGACTTTATGATGCACATTGTTTTTAAATATATATGAACAATCCCATTGATAAAAGCCCATTCACTACATTTACATTCCTTCAAACACATGTTCCCTTATGAAAACAAACACTTCTCCATGTGCTTTATCCCTTCGGAAAACAAGTAATTAATTCAAATATTTGATCCCTTATATTAATAAGCATTTGTATTCACAATCCCATTTGAGTTGATAGCCACTTGGAGCTGTCAATCAAACTGAACCGAGAGTTACTGCATTGTGATAATGAAAGATTGTGATATCTGTCAGACAGCACTGATGCAGTAATGATAGCTCTCAGGGTTTTGTCAACAGACAGTGAAATAGGAAAAAAAAATTAACATTGCAGGCAATATTTTTTCCTCACACATTTAAAGGACAGTTTCTTTTGACTGCTTTGTTGATAGTTCCTTTTCACAGCTCTGTTGGTAGCCGTCTTGAAAGTTCCAATGAACTTGACAGTTCCTGTGAGTTTGTGTACTTTTTATGCGCATTCATGTCTACTTTTAGCAATCCTAAAGGATACATTAGCTCTCCCAAAGGGCATACGAGCTCCCGAAAAGGTGTCCTCGGACCATTTACAATAGGGTACCCTAACCCTCCAAAGGGATACCCTGCCTAGTCAAACAACTACTTCGCCCTGCTCCAAATGGGTCTAATTTTCACACATAGGGCTGGATTCTCCAACATTGGGACTATGTCCCCACGCTGGCGTCAAAACAGTAGAGATTTATGCCAGAAAAACTTGGATCAAAGGGACATGAATTCCAAGCCCTGCAGGGGGCTAGCAGGGACCTGGAGTATATCTCGGAACTTTGGCCGCAGATACGGGTCCCCGCATTTCCGGGTTGGAGGCTGCGCATGCGCACGGCGGCAGCCTCCAGCGGTCGCACCGTGCTCAGTGGCGGACTTGGACCGCGGGAGCTAGATCCACAAGAGACCCCCCGATCGGCCGTGCGCCCGACAATCAACCCCCGCACAAACCCCCCCCCTGACCTCCGATCTGCCCGCCCCCGACCAGGGCAGCCGCGAACTGAGTCTGCAGCTGGCATGCGAGTTTCCCTACCGACTGGAGCACATCAGGACTTCAGCCGGTAGGGGGTGAGAGTGGCTGAGCGAGCCTCTGGCAGTGGCCCCAGGTAAGTCCCAGGCAGTGCACCGTATTTCCCGAGTACGGTGCTTTTCGGGGTCCGCAGAATCGGTGAACTGGCGCCGGTCTCAATTTCTTGCAGAAGTATACATGGATTCTCTGCCCCCAAGCCAGCCGCGATTCTAGCGCGAGGGTGTGGAGAATCCAGCCCATAATGTTTCCACTCCTGGGAAACAAAAAGCAGATATGACTGGAAGCAGCTGGTGTTTTATATTTATAGCTGCCACTGTGAACCGTAGATGTGCAATTTGGAACCGACCTCCCATTGCTCCCCTTGCCCTGCAAAAATGGTGGGGCCATGTTTTGGGCGGGACTTCTCAATTTTGGCCTTATAATAATAATCTTTATTGTCACAGTAGGCTTACATTAACACTGCAATGAAGTTACTGTGAAAAGCCCCTAGTCGCCACATTCCGGCTCCTGTTCGGGGACACAGAGGGAGAATTCAGAATGTCCAATTCACCTAACAGCATTTCTTTGGGGACTTGTGGGAGGAAACCCGAGCACCCGGAGGAAACCCACGCAGACACAGGGAGAACAAGCAGACTCCGCACAGACAGTGACCCAAGCCGGGGATCGAACCTTTAACCCTGGCACTGTGAAGCAACAGTGCTTCCCACTGTGCTACCGTGTTGCCCTACTCCAGAGCTATTTCCATGACAATGCAGAGTGAAAGGCTCATACACAGAGAGAGACAAAAGTGGGGTGTGATTCATCCTTTACCATTTTCCCTTACCTCACAGTAGCTGAATAAAACTGTCACTGAGCTTGAGAATTTATTCTGCCTGACTTTTTGACTGAGTAATGATAGATTACCTGGCAGAACCTACAGTAAAAAGATGTTTTTAATGCAGAATAATATGCACACAAATCAGTGTGATGAACACCTTTTGGGCTGTAAATTAAACAGAGTGTGTCCAGATCCAAAACATGCAGTTAAGTTCAGGGTCAGGGTGGCTTATTCATTCAGATTTAGAGATGTGCAGCTAATAATTTATTTTGCTGATAAAATCTCTGCCAGAAAGGAGATTTATCTTGTTCAGGTAATATGGTTGTATTATTGAAGTGTTTTGTTTTAAGGCTGTCTTGAAGCAAGGCACTGACTACATGATTAAAAAAATGTGAAACAAGATGTAATTTAGTCCATGAAGCCCAATGTGTCCAACAGACCGTATATAATTTGCAGTACTATTATCAAAACAACATGAGATTCTCAGGAAGCTGCTATACTGACACTAATCTGTTGCTGTAAAAGATTGTGAATGCTCCCGCCATGCCAGAACCCCCACCTCTGCCCCACTCCAATGCCTTAGCACAATGCCACCGTCCCCACCTGCATCACCCCCTCCTCCTCCTCAACTTGAAAGAGAGGTTATTCCACAGGGCTTCAATTGCAGTGTGAATCCAGCAGTGTCAAGCTGGGTGTAAAGGTGCCTGGGTGTTTGTAAACATATTAAGGGATTTTGTAATGAATAATCCCACCCATCTTTAAGTCTAAGGCATTTAAAATGTAGTTGCTAGGACAGATCATTGCCTGTGTATGTAAACAGTCATTCTGCTGCTGGCACTCAACCAAAGAGCCACAGTAATGCTGTTGAGCCATTTTCTAATCTACCAACTGTTCACTTAACAACCTCAAAGGTTAGATATTGTTGCTGTGCAACGTTCATAGCTTGAATGTCTTTTGGATGTACTGGCTCAGATAGAAGTGTGTGGAAACCATTGTACACAGAGCATGATGTATTAACTCATGCATGTAATGTCAAGCACTTAAAACCAGCTCCACTGGGTGGGACATCTTTGTTTGTATGCCTGGCACTCGTCTTCGGAAGCAACTGTTCAACTCAGATCTTGATCAAAGCAGGAGATACACATGACGGCAAAATAAGTACTTTATGGATGTCGTCAAATCATCCCTAAAGAGATTGAACATCTCTGTCGAATCATGGGAGACCCATGCTTATAGCCGATTAAAATGGAGAAGGTTTATTCAGGAAGAAGCCAAACACAAACTCAGCACATGGTGTATGTCTGAGTGGCACACTGTGAGCTCTGTGCTCTGAGCTATCTCCTGTTAGAATGAGCGGGAACTGTGGTGTTCCCTGTTTTGTAGTGCGTGTGCTCTCACTGGTGATTGGCTGTGATGTTATGTGTGTGTTGGTTGGTCCATCTACCTGTCCATCAATGTGTGTGTGTGATTGCACCATGATATGTTAATATGGATATCATGACAAACATCGATATCTTTCTTGGACAATTCCTCTGTTTAGGGTCCAAACAGATCACTTACTCATTCTGACCAGGCTCGTCCATGATTTTATCACCGTGTTTGTCCAGAATACTGTTGCGTGTTCTCACTGATGTAATGAGTTCTGACTTTATCTCTACAACAAGCGTTTACAGAATTCCATCTGAAGTGTTGTAGTTTTAAGTAAAGCAGTAACTGAAGATGACAGGACATGTTGAGAGAGCAGTTAATAAGGCGTATAATATCTTAGGTTTTATTAACAGGGACATTGAGTATGAGAGTAAGAAGGTCATGTTGAACTTGTATAAGGCATTAATTATGCTTCATGTGGAGTACTACATCCAGTTCTGGGCACCATACTTGAGGAAGGATATGAAGGCATTGGAGAGAGAACAGGGGAGATTCAAAAGAATGATTTCAGGGATACAGACATATAGACATAGACATAGATTACTATGCAGAAAGAGGCCATTCGGCCCATCGAGTCTGCTGGCCCATGGAAACATCACCCTCCCTAAGCCCACACCTCCACCCTATCCCCAGTAACCCCATCAAACCTATCGTGTTAGATACACTGCTTTAACACTGGCCGCAATTGGATGCAGCTTAGATCAAAAAGATACTCCAGACCTTGAAGTTAGTTCAATCAGGTTTATTGAACTAATAGCACAGTTAGCACATTTCTATGTGAGTTTGACTCTCTGCTAACTTAAGTGTGGTTACTCTGTCTGACTGAACCAGACTAGCTCTTAGCCACGTGGTGGAGGTATGAGATTGTAACAACACCCTTGACTGACTCTCCAGATGTTCATCAGTGGAAAGAGGCGGAGTGTGAGTGCCTCGTGTCTTTTATAGTCAGGTCCCACCCCTGAGTATCCTGCCTGCTTATTGGTCATGTCCTGTTCTCTGTGTCGATTAGCTGCTTGTCTGTGCCTGTCTGTATATCATTATGTGTATGTCTGCATATCATGACATCTCCCTTTTTTTTTCATGTTTGGATGACATACGTGAAAGTATTTACAAGAATAGGCCAATATTAACATATATACATGCAGTCGATGTGAACATATGTACATGTGAAAACAGCTGTCTAATGCGCGAACACAAACAAAGCAAACAGAACAAATGTTCATAAGTCCAGTCTCTGTGCCTTGCGTCTGATCCTTGTCGACCGCCGGAGAGGTGGTGGTGGGGACGACAGTGCCTTGATGGGCGGGATTGAAGCCTGACTGGTGGCCTCGTGAATCGAGCTATCAGGAGGTGGCAAAACAACAGAAGGAAATGGGGAAGAATGTGGTTGCGGGCAGGCAACTTTGCGCAGTGCCCGTCTGTTTCGTCGCACAACAGAACTATCAGCCAGACGCACAACATCCGAGCAGGGGGCAGCCTGTCGAACAACGACAGCTGTCAACGCTTCTAGCCAACGCAGAGTAAGGAGACACTTCAGCAGCATGAAATCGAAACCCCTCCATGGTCCAAGGTTGGCATCGACCTCTTTCATGCAAATGGTCGTGATTACGTGTTAATCATTGATTACTTTTCCAATTACCCTGAAGTCATGACCAGCCTCCATCAGGGATCTTGACCCGAACAGTGTTTGACGGGGATAACATGGGCAAATCGGTTGCATGAGCAACATAGCCCTGTTTTTGCCGGTGTCGGAGTTGCTGCAACTTCTGCAGCACCGGGAGGTGATCCAGGTTGGGCACGTGTATGGCTGGAAGTGTCGTTCGCAGGTCCCTGTTCATCAGGAGTTGAGCCGGCGACATGCCAGTGGACAGTGGGGTCGCCCTGTACGCAAGCAGCGCAAGGTGAATGTCAGAGGCAGAATCCGCGGCCTTGCAGATGAGCTGCTTCACTATGTGCACCCTTTTCTCAACTTTTCCGTTTGACTGCGGATAGTGTGGGCTGGAAGTGATGTGTTTGATCTGATACGACTGGGCAAACAGAGACCATTCATCGCTGCTGAAGCATGGGCCATTGTCATTCATGACAGTGAGTGGGATACCATGCCTGGAGAACGTCTCCTTACAGGCCTTGATGATAGTCCGAGATGTGAGGTCTGAGAGCTTCACGACTTCAGGGTAATTGGAAACGTAATCAATGATTAACACGTAATCACGACCATTTGCATGAAAGAGGTCGATGCCAACCTTGGACCATGGAGGGGTTTCGATTTCATGCTGCTGAAGTGTCTCCTTACTCTGCGTTGGCTAGAAGCGTTGACAGGTCGCACAGTTAAGGACCAAGTTCGCGATGTCCTGGCTAATCCCGGGCCAGTAGACAGCCTGCCTGGCTCTGCGTCTGCACTTTTCCTCACTCAGGTGGCCCTCATGGATTTGACGGAGTACCAAGGTCTGGAGACTGTGTGGAATTACAATCCAGTCCAGTTTGAGGAGGACACCATCAATCACTGTCAGGTCGTCCTTTACATTGAAAAATTGAGAGCACTGCCCTTTTTGCCAGCCATTGGCTAGGTGTTGCAATACACACTGCAAGAGAGGGTCCTTGGCTGTCCCCTCGTGGATACGAATCACCTTCTCATCAGATTGCGGGAGGGTGCTAGCACACAGCTGCACCTGTGACTCAATGTGCAGGATGACGTTCAGTGGTTCACGAGGCACGGTGATGGTGCGGGATAGTGTATCGGCAATGATGAGCTCCTTGACAGGCGTGTAGACCAGGTCAAAGTCATACCTTCTAAGTTTGAGGAGGATGCGCTGCAACTGAGGTGTCATGTCATTAAAGTCCTTGTGGATAATGTGGACCAGGGGCCTGTGATCCGTCTCGACTGTGAATGTCGGCAGACCGTAGACATAGTTGTGAAACTTGAGAATGCCAGTGAGAAGGCCCAGGCATTCCTTCTCGATTTGTGCATACCTTTGTTCGGTGGGCGTCATTGCCATTGATGCGTAGGCAACTGGTGCCCAGGATGAAGTGTCATCGTGTTGCAGCAGGACCGCACCGATGGGTGGGGTGTCCCTTTCTACACCTTGTATAAAACTGGAGGGCAATGAATTCTGAGCTGGGTCCTGTAGCAACTGCTCTGGACTCTTGTTCTATTGTATTCAACGTTTTTTTTGACTCAACCTGATGGCTCGGTGTGGATTCGTTTCTGGACCTTATAATACTGGCGACAAGGAGCAAACACTGGTCTCTGGATGATGCTGCCGTCTTCGGCCTCCGCCGCCTTCGAATCCCTGACTTCTGATTAGATTCTACCGTGCCCCGGGATGCCGTTGTTCAGTCGGCTTGTTCTGTTTGATGCAGCTCAGGAGAGTTGGGTCCGCTATGCTGAACACATTCACTTCTTCTGGGCCAATGCCAACACTGAGAATGAGTGGCAAGTGGTGATGTTCCTCACCACGGTAGAGGCAGAGATGTAAGGGGTGATCCGAGACTTGGTTTTTCCCAACACCCCGATTTCCGCACTTATGAACAGCTGATCGAGGTGGTCAGTGGCCATTTTAGCCCGCCTCCTTTGGTAATAATGCAACAGCATAGACTTAATAACTCCGTCCGTAATCCAGGTAGTTGGTAGGCGTGTTTGTGACCCGTTTGTGCCGAACAGCCCAATTTTGTTCATTTGGAGTGTCCTTATCTGAGTCCCTGAGGGACCGGTTGGCCTGTGGTTTCAGCGGTGCGGAGGAGGAAGTCAGGAACTATAAGCTATGGAGGTGAATGCCTGAGGGCATGGACCGGGTCATGCAGACCCCTCCTTTGGTTGGATCAGCACCAGAACCCTGAAATGCAGCTGGTACGTCCTCATGTCTCCCGGGACCATGGCCTGCCTCGTCACGAGTATTCTACTTGTGGTTACTCCTGCCGAAGGGCCCGTCGACAGACCGGGACAGATCGCCCCCAATGATCAGGCTGTGGCCGGTGTTTGTCCAGGGCCGGGGACCAGACAAATTGTTTAGGAGATCCGGAGGAGGAGGAAGAGCTCCTTTTTTACACTATGTGTCTGCACCTCGAGTATCACCCATCACTGTTTCCATCTGGGTAAATGGCCAACTGGTGCAAATGGAAATTGACACTCAAGCGTCGGTAGGTTTTTAAACTTTTGAAGCTATTCGAAGGGGGACCCGGGTGCTGGACGTATCTAAGACTATGACGTATCTCGCCAAATATACTACGCATTGCTGGAATGACGAAGGCCCCGGTCGTGTATGGTCATTAGGAGGCCCAGTTGCCTGGGGTTAATCAGGTCATGTGGCACTTAAGGGACTGGGGGATTGAACCATTTTCCTTTGGTTCAACCTGTTCAGCTCGGTGTGGACTCCTTTCCGGACCTTAGAATAATGTGTGCAGTTTTATTTTTACTGTGATTAATGGCAACTGGCGTAGTTTGTTGGGCCACGATTGGCTTCACCATTTACACTTAGATCGGAGCCGAATTTTGCCCAGGGACGCGATTTACATCTGTAACTATGCTCAGAGAGCACTGTTCTGCGGTGGACCGGGCCAGCCTCTTAGGACCACCTTAGAACCAGGCTGTCGGACCCCTATGGCATCTCCACCCCCGCAGTGCCACATGGCAGCCATGCAGTTCCGCCCGACTACCCTTGCACTTCACTGATTCGGAGATGGATTTGTCTCCCCTGGTAGCGGGACCGCAGGTGATTCCCCCGCCAACGCCATAGGTGCCACAAATTCACCGTCGGTCTGGACAGAAGAGGCGCACTCCGCTTCACTACACGTCACTGGACCCTCCTCCATCTGTCGCCGTTGAAGGTCAACAATTTCTTAAGAGTTGCCGGCGTCCGCCCTCGCCTCCTGCCTCCCCGTCTCAGCCTGGTCGCTTGTGCGACGGCAGCACCACAGACTTCGAGGGGGAGGAATATCATAACCTGGGGTTCATCAGGTCATATGGCACTTAAGGGACTGGGGGATTGAACCTTTTTCCTTTGGCTCAACCTGTTCAGCTCGGTGTGGACTCCTTTCCGGACCTTAGAATAATGTGTGCAGTTTTATTTTTACTGAAAAGAATCGCCAATAGCTTTTATCTCTACATCAAAGAAAGGGCAATTGATTTTATTCCAGGTCCTGTGCTGTGCAAGGGTTCGAGGGCCGTTACTTTGCAATTTGCTCTCCGTCATTCGATGTACAATCGGGCAATGTTTATAAAGGTTTTGAATATGTAGAGTGTCAGACATTAATGTGTTTTGTGTCAGTAATAGCTGGCAGTATGTGTGAAAACGGTCGAGTTTCAAATCAAAATGCTGCAGTCACTGAAGGACTCAGCCAACTAGCAATCCAGTCAATGCGTGTTTAGCATTCCATGGGGTCTTCATGTTATTGTGATTTAATATTAGTGGAATCAGCACAATTGTTGCTTTGATCATGATTGACTGACTGCACTGGCTTCAAAGGAGTGAAAAATATAAAAGCTTTCAGTGAGAATGAGTTCCAAAGATTTCTGGCAACAGGTCAGACTGAAAAGTTCAGTACGTGTTAAATTTGTATATCCTGCATGAAAAGTACAGAGAAACAATAGTATAGCTTTCAAGGTCATCAACATTAAATGGTAACTCTGTTCCCCTCTCCAATGATGCTGCCTGGCCAGCTGAGTATTTCCAGTTCATTTCTGTTTTTATTTGAGATTCCCAACATCCAAGATATTTTGCTTTTGTTACAGGGTGATTTTCTGGGCCATACCGTCCAGATCCGTAGCAGAGGCACGGAGCAGGATTTTATGTACCGCAGGGGGTTCTTGTCCCCTCCTCCAAGTGAAACGTCGTCAGCCCGCCCCAGCTCCAGTGAGGAGCACTGCAGCCACATAACACTAGGAGGGACAGCGGACCAATCAAATCATTTGGCGTCAAACTTGGCTCTCTCCTCCACATGCCTGGTGAAAGAATGTGGTGGAGCCAGAAGAGGTCCTTCAGCGATGGGTATCCATGGCATTACATCAAATTTTAGTACCCCCACACCCTCTGCCAACCTGCCATAAGAGAAACATTAAATTCTATTCGGAATGTATTAGAAAATTGAGCGAGGGCCAAATTTCTACTCTCATAGCATGCTTGGTTGTGCCCAATCACAACAATGGAAATAACTTCATTTTTGTTGCACTTTTTATGTCAGGATGACTTGTGACCCAACTTCCAGGAGCAGTATCTGTCGCAGGTCCCATGCAAATAGTTCCATAAAAAGACAGCAGAATAAAAAGGAGTAGTTTGGGTGCTGTCTGAAAGGTAGTCATTGGAAATTGTACTAACTCAATTATCTCCACACATAGCTTATAATATTGAGCACGCATTCAGATAAAATGCCTTGGTTGCTTAGAGGCGGCCTCGCTGAGCAGCACTTTAGGGGACCTTTTTTGAATCGCCTTGGAATTTAGAAGAGGTGGGTTACTTGAAACATTTGCGGGATACGCCTTGAATGCCTGAGAGACCAAAAATCTGTTTATCTCAGTCTTAAATATATTCAACAATGGCACATCCACAATCCTCTGGGACAGAGAATTCCAAAGACTCACAATACACATTGAGTGAAGAAATTTCTCTTATCTCAGCCTTAAAGGATCATCCCCTTATCCTGAGACTCTGTCCTCCTGTTCTAGATTCCCCAGGCAGGAAAACAACCTCTCAGTATCTACTCGATCAAACTCCTTCAGAATCATGCATGTTTTAATGAGATCACTTCTCATTCTTCTGAACTTCAGAGGGCATGGGCCCCATTTACTTAACCACCGCATCGTGGGACAATTGTTTCATCCCAGGAATGAACCGAGTGAGAATTTGCCTCCAATTTGCATCCTTCCTCACGCATGAAGACCAAAACTGCACATACTCCTCCAGGTGCGATCTCACCAAAGCCCGATTCAATTGGAGCAAGACCTCTTTATTCTTTCCCCTTACAAAAGAGGCCAATATGCCATCATTTGGCTACTCACTCCCAATGTGTCATACTTCATAACTTCATTTAATCCTCCTATCTAATGTCATCACAGAAAAGTCCATATTTTCAATGTCTCAACTAAATCTTTCCACCCCCATGTTTTCTCTGTGGATACTGTTTGTGCACAGCCATCCAAACAAATGTCTCTCTTAAGTAGTGTCCGAGGGATAGGAACCAAGCTAGAGGATGACAGTTCATTATTAATAATCCCTTTGCTCTTGTCCACTGAGAACTATATCATCAGACGGACTAGCTTAAGGCTGCAGCCCTCCTGATTCTGAGGGGAAGCCTGGGCCTGCCTGCCTGCATTTGTGCTCCGGTGAATTCATGGTGCAGAGGATGGTTGCCAAGGGTGTGGAATGAGTTGGCATTAACACCCACAAAACTATTCCAACCTTCACCCTTTTTTGGTCTCTGTGACACTCTGTCCACTGAGCGATGTCAGAGCCCAGGGAAAGACTGGCATTGACCGAGTCTCTCCTCTGGACAGAGCACAGAGGAAATTTACAAAAATGTTGGCAGGGTTTGAAAATTGCAGCTATGAGGAAGATTGGATAAGCTGGGATTGTTTTCCTTAAAACAGAGGAAGCTGAGGGGTGACCTCATTGAGATGCACAAAATTATGAAGGGCCCAGATAGGGTGGACAGGAAAGAGCTGTTTCCCTTAGCTGAGAGGTCAATTATAAGGCAGCATAGATTTAAAATGATTAGGATGAGAGGGGACCTTTTCCCCAGAGGGTGGTGGGCATCTGGAATTCACTGCTAGAATTGGTGGTTGAGGCTGAACTACTCAACTGATTTAAAAGGCAGCTGGATCTGAACCTGAAGGCTATAGACCAAATGTTGGAAAGTGGGATTAAAATAAAATGCTAGTTCCTTTTTTCCTCTTTTGGCAAGCGCACACATGATGGGCTGAATGTCCTCTTTCTGAACCATAACTTTTCTGTGACTCTAATTTAGTCAGCCATTATTTTCATTCTGGCTTGAGTGACCCCTGCGAGCTGTCCAGGGAGGTGTTCAGGGCATCAGAATGTCTGTCCTGCTGCAGTTTGAACATGCACTGGGAGATCCCGAGACTGGTAACGCAGCCTCTGCTCTCACTAGTTCCACAGCTAATGGCCGCAGAGCTGCTCCAACGATATCCAGATAGTTTTTTTAATCCATTGGAATACCCAGCCTATGTCCACATTGCCAGCCATGTTGTTGTAGCAGTGGGATGCATCAAGGAAGGTTCAGGCCGAAAAGTTAAAAATGACTCTCAGTACGTCAGCAATAATCACAGGGAACGACCAGATTTATTAAATATTAAAGATGGGGGCATTCATGTGTCGATGTCTTTAGCAACGATGCAAGCCTTCATAAAACTTGCCATGTTTTTGTTGAACAGAATGAACATTATAAAATTGATGCATGAAAACGTGGGTTACAAAAATGATAAACTTAAATGTCTACATTTATGGTTGTGTTAAATTTCTCCATGTGTGTCTAAATTGGCAATAATTCAACAAAGGTATTTGGAAAGTTTAAACACTGGCTTGTGAGTGTTTAAGTTAATGCAGACTGAATGGAGGCAAGCATGATCCTGACCTTCGAGAGGTCAGTCCTTGTATTCCTCCACCTTTCTCTCACGCTGACTTTTATGTCTTCTGCCTACTGCACTGTTCCATTGAAGCTCAGTGTAATCTTGATGAACAGCACCTCTGTCATGATATCCACATCAGCATATCATGGTGCAATCACACACACACTGCTGGACAGGCAGTTGGACCAACCAACACACACATAACATCGCAGCCAATCACCAGTGAGAGCACACGCACTATAAAACAGGGAACACCACAGTTCCCGCTCATTCTACCAGGAGATAGCTCAGAGCACAGAGCTCACAGCGTGCCACTCAGACATAGACCATGTGCTGAGTGCCTCACTAAGATAGTGCTAGGGCTGGGTCCACAGGTTAGCTGGTGAAGCACGTACCCAAGCCAGTAGTTAGTTGTTACTGTTGTTCAGACAATAAAACAGAGTTGTACCATCTACAGCCGTGTTGGATCATTTGTGCATCAGAACACCCAACACGACAACCTCATCTTTCAATTAGGCACTTTACAGTATTCTGGACTCAATATTGAGCTCAGCCATTAAGAACATAATCTATACTCCATTTTGTTTCCTTTCCATTGCTAGTTTCCATTTTTCAGTCAGCAGTCTACCTGATCTAGGCCCACATGTTTCTTTGTACCTTTTCTTGCCCCATCACCATTCCATTTGACCCTGGAATTCTGCCATACAATCTCTCCTGGCTTTCATCCTATCACCTTACTGCTATCCTTTTCTACCTATCCCATTTGCTCAAAACCTGTTGCATCTCTAACTTTTCCCAGCTCTCATGAAAGGTCAAAACGTGAGGCAGAATTTTCTGATCCTATCAGCGGCTGGCGAGAGCTGAAAATTCAGAAAAAGCTCAAGAGGCAGAATTCCTCTGCTCTCGGAACCAATTCCAAGTTATCCCTTCACCGCTTCATGGCTGGCTGATGGCGAGTCGGGTTTCCCACTGATCCATGTCGGAAAGGCTTGTTGCATGCATCACCATGTCAGGAATACTCATTAAAACGCTCCTTGCCGGAATCACGTTCCTCCTCCCAATTGCGCGCCACAGGAGCGGGAAATTAGACCGGTCTAAACCATGGGCCACATGGTAGCAAAGTGGTTAGCATGCTGCCTCACTGCTCCAAGGACCTGGGTTCGATTCCAGCCTTGGATGACGGTGTGAAGTTTGAACGTTCATGCCCTATCATTGTGGGTTTCCTCCTGGTGCCCCAGTTCAAAGATGTACAGGTTAAGTGGTTTGGCCACACTAAGTTGCCCTTTAGTGTCCAAAGATATGGAGGTTAAGTGGAGTTACGGTAATAGGGTGAGGGAGTGGGCCTAGGTGGGGTGCTCTTTCAAAGGGTTGGTGCAGACTCGATGGGCCAAATGGCCTGCCTCCGCCCTGTGGAGTTCTATGGAGTCTATGGATTTTCAATGGATTTAAGTGGTGTGCAACTGTCCACCCGGAAGGGCCCTTCCTTTTGATTCCCTTAGTTGCCATTCCTTTTAATTTGTCTTTAGCAATTTGATCCATGGATATTTAATGGTCATATACCTTTAAATCGATGGGGGATGATGGCAGGCAGAGGGGAGACTGAGGGTGGGGAAGCTGGAGCCCAACATGGAAGACAAGAACGCAGACACAGAAGGGGATGGATGGGAATTGATCTGTATGAACTGGAGGGGATTCAGGCATACTCCGAATAGAATTTTTAGCACAGAGGCTCACGGAGGGGTGAGAAGGAATTGGAGAGCTCACTGAAAGATAGTCATTGTCTCTGGCCTGTGACTAACAAGTCGGAGTCAGAGATTAAATATAGTTCTGAGGATTTGTGGACCTCACCTCGGGGCGAGAGATAAGGCAGAGCTTGGTGTGCAGGGTATGTTCATTGTCTTACAGTCGGTGGCTATGAGATGGTCTGGCTCAGTACTGGGTTGCAGATGGGATGGTCATGGTTAGGGCAGGCATCTGCATGCAGCCTGTTGATGGGTAAAAAATATTAAAGTGGGGGGCGGTATTCAAAGCTCCCTTGAGAAGGCAGGGAGGGCAGGGGTGTGGCGGAATGGGGGGCTTCTCCCTGTGCGCGCAGCCGCGAGATGGGGAGTTGTAAGGTCCACTTGGAGCACGAGGACATCAATGGTATTGGGTTCAGTAGGCAGGGCTAGAATGTTCGCCACAATGACAATGGAATCCATGGTTACCGGAGGAGTTTGGAGACTAACCAGAGGGAGTTCTACCTGCACATTGTGAGGTTCCACGAAGATTGGAGGGACTCGAACACTGGAAGGGGAGGACTGAAGCTGGTTTCAAAGTACAAATGCAGCAGCAGCCTCTTGAAACCCAAAGGTTATTGCTCAGTTTGAAATCAAAACTAGTTAAGAATCTGCATGGGTGGAGTCTGAGGCAGTGTGTGTGTGGACCAAGGGGCCATTTCAGGGCAATCTCACATACCTGTCTGCTAATGCTCAAATGGAGCGACTGGATTGTGAAGCCAATGACTCCTGCAGTCTTGTTAAAGCACACCAAAAGGCAATGGCTCCAATTGCACCTTCTTAATGCAGTCTTCTTCTTTTTTCTCAGTTCTTGCTCCATTTCAATGTTGTGACTCAAAGCAGTTTGAGGTTGCCCTGAAATGGTGATTGGAAAATGCAGACAACCGTTCAGAGCTGCAGCCCACCTGCCAGATCATCAATAAAAGCCTCTCATGTGCATTCTCCAGCTGGCATGCATCACAGGCCAAAGGGCATCCAATCATTGCTGGTGTAAGTTGAGCTCAATCAGAAAACTATCTGCGTGGGTCTCACCCCCACTGCCCAAAGATGTGCAGGGTCGGTGGATTGGCAACACTAAATTGCCCCTTAATTGGCAAAAAATGTTTTAAACTTTCTTGATGGCAGTAATCTGATTGAAGAAGGGAAAGTCCAGCGCTACCTAGTGCAGCTTTGAGAGGAGGCCTGGTCCAGGGGACACCCCACAACATCCAGAGGAGAGGAGTTAGACTTATCCCACGGAGATAGTCGATTTCTGGGGTTTGCAACTATCTCAGGTTTTCCTAGAGTACAGGGTGCAATTGATTGCTCACATGTTGGTTTCAGATCTCCATGGGAGCAGCCCTTGGTGTTCTTAGTAGGAAACGGTTCCACTCCCTGAACACCCAACTGGTGTGTGATCATCCGAAGGACATCATGCACGTTTGTGCCAGGAGTTCCCATGACTCCTACATCCTGAGTAAGTCCCAGAAGCCTCACATTTTCAAAGGGTCAAAGTGAATACACTGGTTTCTGATTCGGGGTACCTGCTCAAACGATGGCACCCATATATCGTTCTCAAGAGTGCTTCAGGGGAGAAATACAATGCAGCTCATAGCTCGACAGAATCAATCATCGAGCAGCCCATTGGCATACTGAAGATACATTTCCAATGTTTGGGCACTCTGATGGGTCTCTGCAGTACTCTCCACAGAGTTTATCTCGTATAATCATTATTGCACCTTTCACAACCTCCCACTTCAAAGGGGGGGATCCTTGCCAGAGGGAGACATGGAGGAGGCTGAAAGCTCCTCGGATGATGAAGAGCGAGAGATGAGTGCCAGCTTCCATATGGGGATGCTATCGAAGAAGCATAATGTGGAAGCTGTGCTTATGCCACAATGATAGCCACAAGTTATTGTGGGTGGCATGGTGTCACAGTGGTTAGCACTGCTGCCTCACAGCACTCGGGATCAATTCCGGCCTTGGGTTAATGTCTGTATGGAATTTGTAAGTTCTTCCCTTGTCTGCATGGGTTTCCTCCGGGTGCTCCGGTTTCTTCCCACAATCGAAAGATGTGCAGGTTAAGTGACCATGCTAAATTGCTCCTTCGTGTCCAGGGATATGCAGGGTTGCAGGGTTTGGGGGATGGGGCGGGGTAATGTGCTTGGTTGGGGTGCTCTTTCGCAGGGTCGGTGCTGACTCAATGGGTTGAATGACCTACTTCTGCACTGTAGCAGTTCTATGGTTCTATTGTTCTAAGTTTCCAAGAGGAATAAGGTGCAGGCAATGGGACACGGTCACACTCCTTCTGTCCCTTAATACCATTGAAAAGACATTGAGTGGGATTCTCCCCTACCCGGCGGGGCGGGGGGTTCAGGCGTAATGGAGTGGCGGGAACCACTCCGGCGTTGCGGAAGTCTCCGCACCTTTAGGGGCCAAGCCCTCACCTTGAGGGGCTAGGCCCGCGCCGGAGTGGTTTGCGCTCCGCCAGCTGGCGGGAAAGGCCTTTGGCGCCACGCCAGCCGGGGCTGAAAGGTCTTCGCCGGGCGACGCATGCGCGGGAGCGTCAGCGGCTGCTGACGTCATCCCCGCGCATGCGCAGTGGAGGGGGTCTCTTCCGCCTCTGCCATAGTGAAGACCATGGTGAAGGCGGAAGACAAAGAGTGCTCCCATGGCACAGGCCCGCCCGCGGATCGGTGGGCGCCGATCGCGGGCCAGGCCACCGTGGGGGCACCCCCCGGGGCCAGATCGCCCAGCGCCCCCACCTCCAGGACCCCGTAGCCTGCCCGCGCCACCTTGTCCCGCCGTTCAAAAGGTGGTTTAATCCACGCTGGCAGGACATGCATTCCAGCAGTGGGACTTCGGCCCATCGCGGGCCGGAGAATCGGCGGGGGTGGGCCCGCCGACCGGCGCGGTGCGATTCCCGCCCCAGCCGAATCTCTGGCGGCGGAGACTTCGGGACACGGCGGGGGTGGGATTCACACCAGCCCCCGGCGATTCTCCGACCCGGCATGGGGTCGGAGAATCCCGCCCCTGATAACCAATGTTTACAGCACAGAGAGAGGGCATTCGATGTTGACGCTAGTCAGCAAAGATCTGACTACACTCATCCCATTTTCCAGCACTCGTCCCATAACCCTTGTGGTTGTGGCAATGCAAGCAGATATCTAAATACTTATTAAATGTTACAAGAGTTTCTGACTCAACCAACTTTTCAGGCAGTAAGTTCCAGACTTCCACCATCCTCTGGGTGAGAAGGGTTCTTCTCAACTCGCCTTTGGTCTTCAATCTCTTACCTTAAATTTAATCCCCCTGGTTATTGGCCCCTCTACTAATGCATAAATGCCTATTTATGCCTCTCATAATCTTATATCTATCAAGTCCCCTCTCAATCTTCGCTGCTCCAAGGAAAACAGCCGAAGCCTATTTCATCTTTTCTCATAGCTCAGACCCTCTGGCTCCGGCAGCATTCTGGTAAATCTCCTCTACGCTCTCTCTCCAGTGCTACCACATCCTTCCTATAATGTGGTGACCAGAGCTGCATGCAGTACTCCAATTGTGGCCTAACCAGCATTTTACACAGTTCCAACATGACCTTCCTGTTCTTGTATTCTATGTATCGGCTAATAAAGGCACATACCCATATGCCTTCTTAACCACCTTATCTACTGTTGCCTTCAGGGATCTGTGGATATGTGCCACAAGGTTCCTCTGATCTTCAGAATTTTCCAGGGTTCTGTCATTCATAGTGTAATCCTTTGTCTTGCTCAGCTCCCTAAGTGCATAACCTCACACTTTTCCGGGTTAAATTGAATTTGCCCCTGTTCTGCCCACCTGACCGATCCATTGATGTCCTCCTGCAGTTTGCCACTCTACCAATTTTTTTTTTTTTAATGTAGAGTTTCCAATTCATTTTTTCCAATTAAGGGGCAATTTAGCGTAGCCAATCCACCTAGCCTGCACATCTTTGGGTTGTGGGGGTGAAACCCACGCAAACATGGGGAGAATGTGCAAACTCCACATGGACAGTGACCCAGAGCCGGGATCGAACCTGGGACCTCGGCGTCGTGAGGCAGCAGTGGTAACCACTGCGCCACAGTGCTACCCCACTCCACCAATTTTTGAGTCATCCACAAACTTCTTGATCATACCCGCTACATTTAAGTCCAAATGATCAATGTATACCACAAATAGCAAGGACCCCAGCACCAAGCTCTGCAAAGCACCAATGGAAAGAGACTCCCAATCACAAAAACATCTCTCTAACCTCATCCTCTGCATTCTGCCGCTCAGCAAATTTTGGATCTACTTTTTTGACCAGTCGACTATGGGGAACCTTAGCAAAAGCCTTGCTTAAATATATCTAGACCACATCAAAAGACCCCTCATCAGCTCTCCCGGTTACCTCCTCAAAATATTCAGTTAAATTGATTTGTTTCGCAGGCATCCTCTTGAGGGTCTTGTCCCAACCTTCTTTGGGTTTCCTGCTGTAAGGCAGGTGCACCCACCCCCCGATCTGCACAGTTTTGGTGTTGAGGTTACGGGCAGAGTGGATTGGGATCCACTGGACACTCTCTGAGTCAACTTTGTGGAGAACCTCGAGTGATCCAGCTGCTGGTTTTCCTCTGTATGAGTGCCCTGAGGAGAAGGGACTCCTGGAAGGAGGTCACAGTGCCCTGTTCCACTCTCATCTAGCTACTGATGGATACCATCAATGTCTCTCACGATTGACTGCAGATCCAAGCTCAAATCTAGCCGAATCTGCGAGAATAAGGTCTCCTAGGAAGCCGCCAGCCTTCCCATTTAAATCTCAAGCCACTCGCATGTCAGGGCCACAACAGACAGAAAATAGACAGACTCCTCCATCTTTTGCTCTACTCAGTTGACTGCCTCTCATAACTCTACTTGATTTTCTGCTGCCTGTCATAGAATATAGGATCCCTACAGTGCAGAAGGAGACCATTAAGCCCATCGAGTCTGCACCGACCCTCTGAAAGAGCACTCCACCTATAGCCCCACCTAACCTGCAAATCTCTGGACACTGAGGGGAAATCTTAGCATGGCCAACCCAACTAACCTGCACATCTTTGGAGAGTGAGAGGAAACTGAAGCACCCAGAGGAAACTTGCGCAGATATGGGGAGAAGTTGCAAACTCCACACATTCACTGGAGGCCGAAATTGAACCCGGGTCCCTGGCGCTGTGAGGCATCAGTGTTAACCACTGTGCCACCTTGCTGTCGCTGCATTTTTTTGTACAATCATGGGATCTGGGTGTGGCTGGTTAGGTGAGTATTTATTAACCATCCTTAACTGCCCTTGAGAAGATAATAGTGAGTATGGTCCAGCATTTTAGAGATGGCCGCTTGCACAGACTCATCATCTGACTCAGACACAGTGGTTTCTGATCTCCAGCAGTTTCCCGAGTGCCAGAGACCTGGGTTGTCACTGTCTCTGAATGCTGCAGACAAGTGTTGACTTGGTCCCTCGAATTTAACCCCGAATCTAATCTATATCCATAATACACTGGGGTGCGTGTCTCCGTACTGGTGGGGGGGGGGTGCACATGAATGCAATGACAGATCTTCATTTGATTCGTCCTTTGCATCTTCCCCTCAGATGGCTTAGGTACTTGGCTTATGGTTGGACTGGAGCTCTGGCTGGCTTGCTCTCAGCCAAGCCTCATTATGTATTATTGGCTGAGTGTCCAAGGGCGGAATTCTCCGTTTCACCGGCTGGCCAATGAGGTTTCCCATTGTGGGGCAGTCGCATGCCATCAGAAAACCCCAGGGCTGCCAGCAAAACGGAGAATCCGACGGCAGATCTAATAGCCTATTGAAACGCCTGAGCTGCAAGGAAGACATTAATTGATTGACAGCTCTGGTTCTCTGATCTACGCTATCAATTCTGTAATGTTTATTTACGCAAGATAAAGAGGTTTCAAGTGCTTGCCGTTTCTGCTATTGATACTTTTATGGGTCTGGACGATTTATACTTTTATTGGACTGTAGCTAAAAGGTGTTTTATTTTTAAGAAAGTGTAAAATTGCTAATAAGTTACTTTATAAAAGCTTTATTTTTACAGATCCTATCAGTCTATAACATCCATTGCTTCCATACAGTGCATGGTGGATGAGTGGTATGAAAGTGCCATAGCTTGGTATGGGGGTGATTGTTGCTATAGGGGTTGTTTGGGGGGCATACCTTGGCATGAGGGGACTTAGGGGGTGGGGGCTTGAGATGGCATGGATTGAGCATGGGGAGTGTGTGCGGTGTGAAGGCAGGAAAATGTTCCTTTTTTCATTATAACAGAGATGAAGTCCCACAGCACCAGGACAGGCCTTTTAAACAGCCTGTTTCTGCACCTGACTGCCTCTGAATTTCTTCCCAGACTGCAGCCCACACTGCAGCCTGAGTGTGACCCGCCTTTTCTGATTAGATTGCTTCCTTTGTTGAAGAATGCATCAATGATTTGTTTATGCATTGTGGGTTGGCTGGATTTTCTGAAAGGCCCCTGTGGTAGCTTGAACTGAGGCCGAGGCATATCCCTTTAGTGTAGGTTATCAGATTCAGATAACTAGTGCTATTAAGTTGTTGTCTGCCTGCTAAAAATAATCCTACATGACAGCTTTCCTCAAATGTGGATGGACCCGTGGGGAATCCAGAAACAATAGTGCAGAGGTGGAACAGTAAGCTCTTTTCATTGCTGGCTGTCATGGGAGTGGAACTATGCTGGGCGGTTAACACAGACGAAGCAATGGAGGAGGACAGCAGGATGTACTGCACTAGTATGCGCAGGTTGAGGAGGATAAGGGAGCCATAGCACATTGCTGTGCAGAGCCGATGAAGATGTCATTCTAGCTCTGATCATCGATTCTTTGTGGGCAAACTGAAAGCACAACAAGTTCAAAGGGACAGAAATCAGGACATAGATACAGGAAAAGGTGGAGGCCTTTTGGCCCTTCGAGCCTGCTGCGCCATTCATCACGGTCATGGCTGATCATCCAACTCAATAGCCTAATCCTGCTTTCTCCCCGTAGCCTTTGATCCCATTCTCCCCAAGCCACCTCTTGAATATATTCAAAGCTTTAGGGCGGGATTCTGTGGGAATCGGCGGGGTGGGCAACTCCGGCGCCGAGGAGTAGCATGAACCACTCCGGCGGCGGGCCGCCCCAAAGGTGCGGAATCCTCTGCACCTTCAGGGGCTAGGCCGGCCCCGGGGTGGTTTGCGCCGCACCGGCCGGCGAGGAAGGGGCTTGGCGCCACGCCAACCGGCGCCAAAGGGCCTCCACCAGCCGGCGAGAGTTGCCGCATGCGCGGGAGCGGCAGCATGTCCTGGCGTCATCCCAGCGCATGCGCAGGGGGGATTCATCTCCGCGTCGGCCATGGTGGAGGACCACAGTGGCCGACGCGGAAGAATAGAGTGCTCCCACGGCACAGGCCCGCCCATGGATCGGTGGGCCGGATCGCAGGCCAGGCCATCGTGGGGGCACCTCCCGGAGCCAGATCCCCCTCCCCCCCCCCACCCCTCCCCCGAGGACCCCAGAGGTCACCCGCGCAGCCAGGTCCTGCTGGTAAGTATCTGCTCTAATTTACGTCAGCAGGACCAGCCGAAAACGGGCGGCCATCGGCCCATCGCGGGCTGGTGAATTGGCGGGGGGTGGGGCTTTCAGCAACCGGCGTGGCGCAATTCCCGCCCCCGCCAAATCCGCGGCGCCGGAGAATTCGGCAGCTGGCAAGGGCGGGAATCCCGCCCTTAGCATCGACTACTTCTTGTGGGAATGAATTCCACAGGCTCGCCACTCTTTGTGTGAAGAAATGTCTCGTTATCTCTGACGAAAATGGTTTACCCTGAATCCTCAGACTGTGACCCCTGGTTCTGAACACACCCATCATTGGTAACATCTTCCCCGCATCTACCCTGTCTAGTCCTGTTAGAATTTTATAAATCTCTGAGATCTCCCTCATTCTTCTGAACTCCAGTGAGAACAATCCCAACCTAGTCAATCTCTCCTCATATGACATTCCCGCCATCCCTTGAATCAGTCTGGTAAACCTTCGCTGCAATTGCTTGATAACAACAACAGCTTCCTCAGAGAAGGAGACCAAAACTGCACACAATACTCCAAGTGTGGCCTCACCAAGGCCCTGTATAATTGCAGCAACACATCCCTGCTTCTATACTCGAAACCTCTCGCAATGAAGGCCAACATGCCATTAGCCTTCTTTACCGCCTGCTGCACCTGCATGCTTACCTTCAGCGAATGGTGCACAAGGACACCCAGGTCCCGCTGCACACCCAGGTCCCGCTCTCCCAATTTACAACCATTCAGGTAGTAATCTGCCTTCCTGTTTTTGCTTCCAAAGTGAATAACCTCACACTTATCCAAATTATACTGCATCTGCCATTGATTTGCCCACTCACCCAACCTGTCCAGGTCATGCTGTAGGATCCCTGCATCCTCGTCACATTTCACCCTCCCACCTAACTTGGTATCATCTGCAAACTTTGAGATGTTACATTTTTGTTCCCTCATCCAAATCATTAATATGTATTGTGAATAGTTGGGGTCCCAGCACCGATCCCTGTGGTACACCACTAGTTACTGCCTGCCAATTTGAAAAGGACCTGTTAATCCGTACTCTTTGTTTCCTCTCTGCCAACCAGTTTTCTATCCACCTCAATACATTTAATTGCCCATGCTAACTTAAATAGCATTAACATTTATCACAGTATTGAAATTAGCTTCTTGTTGTCAGGGTGAGAACCAAATAGATGGTGGATCACTTGCAGCACACAATGGACGCCTAACTCCCACCCCCACCACCCACCCGGCCCGCCCCCGCCGGTTGCCGAAGTCTCCGGCACCGGATATTCGGCGGGGGCGGGAATCAGGCCGCGCCGGTTGGCGGGCCCCCCCGCTGGATTCTCTGAAGTCCCGCCGATAAATTGCCTCTCCCGCCGACGTGGATTAAACCACCTTTTGAACGGCGGGACAAGGCAGCGTGGGCGGGCTCCGGGGTCCTGGGGGGGGTGCGCGGGGCGATCTGGCCCCGGGGGGTGCCCCCACGGTGGCCTGGCCCGCGATCGGGGCCCACCGATCTGCGGGTGGGCCTGTGCCATGGGGGCACTCTTTCCCTTCCGCCTCCGCCACGGTCTCCACCATGGCGGAGGCGGAAGAGACTCCCTCCACTGCGCATGCGTGGGAAACTGTCAGCGGCCGCTGACGCTCACGCGCATGCGCCGGCCGGAGATGTCATTTCCTCGCCAGCTGGCGGGGCAACAAAGGCCGTTTCCGCCAACTGGCGGGGCGGAAATTCCTCCGGCGTCGGCCTAGCCCCTCAATGTTGGGGCTCAGCCCCCAAAGATGCGGAGCATTCCGGACCTTTGAGGCAGCGCGATGCCCGTCTGATTGGCGCCATTTTGGGCGCCAGCCGGCGGACATCGCGCCGTTTTGGGAGAATTTTGCCCCAGGTGTCCGATTTGTGGGCTAAAAAGGCATATTTTGAAGTTCCCAAGGAAGAGCCACCTTTCATGCGACTATTCAGCACATCACCATTACAGACGTCTCTGAACTAAGCAACATTAACTTTAAGATATGCCCAGCGATGGTGAAGTTGTAGAGCAATTTCTCTGCTTTGTCCAGCTACAGGCCTGCACTTCTGAGTGTCCAGAAACAACTGTTTCGAAAATCATTGCAAATTTACGTTTGGACATTAAAATTTGTGTTGTCAGAGCTTCGATAATGCGGCAAATATGGCAGGAAAATGTTCAGATCAACAAGCAAGATTGAACAAAGCAAGCCCCTGTGCATTATTCATCCCATGTTCCAGTCACTCTTTGGATTTCATCTGCAACGTTTAAGCTGAATCCTGTGAGGGGGCTGTACATTTTTAGTCTTTGTTCAAAATACCTCCGCTTTTTATTTTCGATTTCCACGCATCTGTGGAATATATTGCAATCACACTTGCAGCAGGCAAATAAAACACATTTGACGATCAAAAGAATTTGTGACACCAGGTGGTCTGCCTGTGCAGATGCTGTTTTGTCTTTGAAAATGAACTTTGTTAGTATGAAGGAAACCTTATCAGACGTAGCCACAACTGTGGTAGTCACCACTGTTGTATTATATTGTATATATGGGTATTACGGAGGTGCGGGGGTAGATCCCTGCCTGCTGGCTCCGCCCAGTAGGCAGAGTATAAATGTGTGTGCTCTCCGAACAGCAGCCATTTCGTAAGCTGCTGTAGGAGGCCACACATCTCTGTGTAATAAAGCCTCGATTACATTCTACTCTCGTCTCGTCGTAATTGATAGTGCATCAACAACTGAAGATTGAATCCACCCCACCCCCACCATGGAGGTATCACCGATGTTCTGCTCCCCCCCACTGCAGATGTTTCGCCAGGATTCCCTCACCTCACTCCCCTCTCACCCCCTCACTGTCCACTGCTCCTCAGTGCCTGCAAGGTCCCCCCCCTGACTGCCCCCTCCACCCCTCCCTATCCCCGCGCCTGCAAGTTTCCTCATCAATGGCCTCTGTGCACTCCCCCATCCACCACACATAACGGGAACCCTCCCCTTGAGTTCCCAAGAGGACCCTGTAAGTACCCTTCCTGCTGATACCCTTATTTTGTATTTATTTCACTTTGCCCTTCTGCATAATGCTGTTGCACTATCTGTTTTTGATCCACAGATCTTTAATAGAGACATACCATGTCCTTCCGAAATACCGAATGCCCCTAGATGTTCAATTCCCATCCTTGGTCACCCTGCTGCCATGTCTCTATAATCTTGGCTATATCATACTCATTTGATCCATTTTCCTTTTACCATCTGATGAGGGCTTGTATGGAAGGATGGGAGACGGTTATTTGCATGAAAATAGTTCCAGTGTGAAATACGAATGCAGTAAAAAAAAAAAGAGTGAAGCACTTTCCAATTACTACCAAATACAATCAGAATGTATCTGTTGAAAGTGCTTACAGCAACAATCAGTGGATAATTAGAGTGAGAAGGGGCACTAGGAGAACATTTTGTTGTGATGCTGAAAAGAAAATTGGCATCACTGGCAAGGCCAGGATTTATTGCCTATTCCTAATTGCCTTTGAGATGGCGGTGGTGGGCTCTCCTCTGGAACTGTTGCAGTCCCAGATACTCCCAGAGTGTTCTAAAGTAGGGAATTCTAGGGTTTCGGCATATTGACCTGTCCTCATCTCCCCTGACCCTAACGGTATCTGGTAGCTCTCCCAAACGAGCTGCTTACTTGATCGCACCCTCCTGTATTATCCACCCCACTCCCATCATCACCCATCTTCAAGCAGGACTGAGGCCTGAACTGCATTAATGAAGCCTAAGGGTTAAAATGCCTTGCGCCACAAGACAGTGAGTCAAAATGGTACTGCCACCAGCCGTACTAGCCTCAAATGCATAAAGCTGGGGCTTTATCGTTCATAATATCGCAAGCATAGGCTGATTAGGGACTTGTGAAGGCTGATTGTGCTATACTATCTAAGGTTAATGTTTTATGAAATCTGAATATATCATGAGATCATAGTCAACATATATGTCTTTTCAAAAGGAAGAACCAAATAGCGGGTTCAATTCCCTCCCGTCTGAGAATTCTGAATTCTCCCTCTGTGTACCCGAACAGGCGCTGGAATGTGGCAACTGGAGGCTTTTCACAGTAAATTCATTGCAGTATTAATGTAAGCCTGCTTGTGACAATAAAAATATTATTATTATTAAATAAAAGAGTCATCATAAAAATTAAGTCAAAATGAGAATGAGAATGCCGTTACTTAGACATTTGAGATCAAAGCTGTTTGTTACCTTTTATAATAAAAACACAAGATGCTGGATAAAGTCAGCAGGTCTGGCAGCATCTGTGGAGAGAGAAGCAGAGTTAATTGTTCAAGTCCCCATGACTTTTGCAGAACTGAGGAAGGTTAGAAATGTAATGAATTATATAGATGGAGAGGGGTTGGGGCATAATGGGATAGGTCGGAACTCAGGAAAGATTGACAAAGATGTCATGGACAAAAGGCAAAGTGGGTGTTAAGGACTGATTCATCTAATACACTAATGGTGGCATGAAGGTAAGATAGTGGAATGTGTTAATAGGAGCAGAAATGTCAGTGCTCAGTGGCAGCAAAACTGAAAAACAAGGAGCAATGGCTTTGTAGGGGAGGGGTGGGTTTATATTGGGGCAAACCAAGGGAACCAAAGAACAAAAATGGGGGGGGGGGGTCAAGATGGAAGGGATAGATCACTTTTATCTTGAGTAATATGCTGCTGGAAACTGTAGCTCTAAAATTTATGTTTGCCCCAGCAAGGGCTCAGGACAGATTAAAGTTATAAAGCTGCATACAGTGAGTGTAATGTGGAAAGATTACATGATTTGAAAAATATTCTCTTTTGCTATCTTAGGGCTGGCATAAAAAAATCTCCAGCTATACCCAGTGATCATAAGCAAATTAACCCATCGGAGAGTCTGATATAATTATCTGCAAAGTATTAGCTCTGCTACACACAATTTCTAAGGTAGCTGATGAGTTGGTGACTCAGTACCTTTACTAAATACCAACTCTGGCTCAGTTGGTAGAACTAAGCCGTTGAGTCAGGAGGCTGTGGATTCAAGTCCCACTCTCGAGATTCGCTTACACTTGAGCATAAAATCTTGGCTGACACTCCAGTGTAGTAATCAGCAAGTGTGATTTGAATGAGATATTAAGCCGCGGTATATTTTTATGTTATTCAAGAGCTAGGAACTAATTGTTCTCTGAATATGTATCCTGGAATCCCATGTGCACTGTTGCACTGCAGTCATGTGTCGAGTAACACTCTATCAGTCTTGTCAGTCCACTAGCCATAGGGGCTTGTATGAGTACACCCACCTGCTTTTTGGAGCCTCGTCAGAGGCATTTTCCAGCACGTAATGCAAAATATCCTTCAGGCTGTCTAAGGTGAAAATGTACCTCGATAACCTGCTAATCACAGGAGCCACTGAAATAGAACATCTTGGCTCATTACAATCCCACAAGACAAGGGGGAGCCAGTCGATGTGGTATATTTGGACTTTCAGAAGGCGATTGACAAAGTCCCGCATAAGATTATTGTGCAAAATTAAAGCGCATGGGATTGGGTAAAAGGATTGAGGTGGATAGAAAACTGGTTGTCAGAGAGGAGACGAAGAGTAGGACTTAATGGGTCCTTTTCAAATTGGCAAGCAGTAACTAGTGGGGTGCCACAGGGATTGGTGCTGGGACCCCAGCTAGTCACAATATATATTAATGATTTGATGATTTGGATGAGGGAACAAAATGTAACATCTCAAAGTTTGCAGATGATACCAAGTTGGGTGGGAGGGTGAACTGTGATGAGGATGCAGGGATCCAACAGCATAATCTGGACAAGTTGGACGAGTGGGCAAATCAATGGCAGATGCAGTATAATTTGGATAAGTATGAAGATATTCACTTTGGAAGCAAAAACAGGAAGGCAGATTGCTACCTGAATGGATGTCCTTGTGCACCAGTCACTGAAGGTAAGCATGCAGGTGTAGCAGGCAGTAAATAAGGTATGTTTACCTTCATTGCGAGAGGTTTTGTGTACAGAAGCAGGGATGTGTTGCTGCAATTATACAGGGCATTGGTGAGGCCACACCCAGAATATTGTGTGCAGTTTTGGTCTCCTTTTCCTTGCTCTCGAGGGAGTGCAGTGAAGGTTTACCAGATTGATTCCAGGGATGGTGGGACTGTCATATGAGGAGAGATTGACTAGCTTAGGATTGTTATCGCTGGAGTTCAGAAGAATGTGGGGGGATCTTATAGAAACTTTTAAAATTCTAACAGGACAAGATAGGGTAGATGCAGGGAAGATGTTACTAATAATGGTTGTGTCCAGACAGGGGTCACAGTCTGAGGATTCAGGGTAAACCATTTCGGATAGAGATGAGGAGACATTTCTTCACCCAAAGAGTGGTGAGCCTGTGGAATTCATTACCACAGGAAGTAGTTGATGCAAAAACATTGAATATATTCAAGAGGTGGCTAGATAGAGCACTTGGGGAAAATGGGATCAAAGGCTATGGGGAGAAAGCAGGATTAGGCTATTGAGTTGGATGATCAGCCATGATAGTGATAAATGGCGGAGCAGGCTTGATGGGCAAAAATGCCCCCTCCTGCTCCTATCTTCTATGTATCTATGTAAGACAGCTGGTACTAATATGTGATGCCTCTCCGTACGGAATAGGGGCAGTCCTCGCCCATTGGTGGGATGATGCCCCAAGCAACCAATTGCATATGCATCAAGAACGTTGGCAAATGTGGAACAAGGCTTGCCCTAATCGAAAAAGAGTGACTGGCCATATGTTTGGAGTGAAGACATTTCATCATTTCGGCTTATTGAATGATCATCACGGACCATAAACCCCTGTTGGGCCTTTTAAAGGAGAACAAAGTGATTCCCCCCATCGCCTCAGCTCAGATCTAACATTGGGCACTATTCTTAGCAGCCTGAATACTTCGTCGAACACCACCCTGACATACACATCGTTAACGCTGATACCTTGAGTTGCCTACCACTGCCCACAAGCTTGGCAAATAATGGAAGAAGTAATAATGACACTAAATTTCCTGGATACCCTGCCTGTATCCAAGAAACAAGTCCAGGTGTAGATCCAGAAGGACTTCACGCTGACAAAACTGCGCCACATGATCATAAGTGGCAGAATTCTAGGACACCCCACTGAGGATATGAAATTCTTCCCATCCAAACACCAAGCATTGTGCATGGAAGCAGCATCCTACGGGGAGCCCGTGGACATCCCCTGCCCAGGCCAGCGCCCAATCTTTACGGAGCTACATAATGGTTACCCAGGGATCTCCAAGATGGAGATGCTCGCAAGGAGCTACATGTGATGGCCCGGTCTTGGCACTGATATCGAGAACTTGGTGAAACAATGCCCATTGTGCCAGGAGAACAAGAAGCTCCTACCTTCGGCCTCGCTGCACTTGTGGGCTAGGTGAGAGAGATCTTGGGTACGGGCACATGCGGACTTCACCAGGCCATTTGTGAGATCGATGTTCTTAATCTTGGTTGCCACCCATTCTAAATGGATCACTGATCGATTATCCCGTGGGGCTTGTCGAATATGAGTTCCTGTGGTAGGGGGTGGAGATCTGGTCGCTGAGACTAGTTAGTGATCTCTTAAATGTTGCTCCCAAATCCAGACCAGGAATTATGATCATCCCGGACTGGGGAATTAGTGCCATCCGCCGTGGTAGCAGCTTTATCTTTTGATGCAAAATAAACCTGTTTATTCTTCTTCTTCATGTCTCCTGGATTACTCATTAGCATATTGGTTAACTGATGTTCAACAGCTAGGAACAACCCAGATTTGAGGGACATGCAAAGTAAAAGACGTTCATTAAATATTCTACATCACTAGAACGGATAGTCCTGCTAATCTGGGTTGAGCAGTTGTGTAGAGCTGCAGTGAATCATGAGACCATGAGAAGAAGGAGGCAACACTGAGGGTTGATGGTCTGACACCCACTAAACAGCACCCTCTGATCAGAAGCAAGGAAGTCCTGGCACTAATGTATCCTGAGTGTTTTGATGAAATGGCTGGATGCTTTGAAGAATTTAAATATATCACTACTGATCCCGCAATGAAATCAATGATTTATCCCTTGTGTAAAGTATCAATTGAACTAAATGAGAGGAAAGATCTCTCATGAATCACATGCAACATTCATTCTTAAAGCTGTTCGATTGGCCATCTTCAGTATACTGGACGATCACATATATATTCATAAATTTTACAGTCTGCCCTCTCAGACAAAAGATTGTAGCTCGGCAGCATCCCTAGGCAAGTAACAGAAGCTGTGTCAGAAAATGAGCAGGTTCATTCAGCTACAACAACACCAGATGTGGTGAATTCCAATCCAAATCCATCACAATTTGAGGTCTCAGGAATTCAAGCAGATCCCCCAGTGAAAGTGAGTGAAACCCTGCAAACAGACTGCTCATTTCCTGCACAAGGGAATCACAGAAAATCACAAGCACAAAGGGGAGGCATGGCCAAGCATGCTGTTATTGAACATGGTGCAACAGTGTAATTAAATACACAAAGCCTGATTGAAACATAGATGCAGAGAATCTTAACATTGCAGAAGGAGGCCATTTGGCCCATTGAGTCTACACCGACACTCCAAAAGAGCACTCTACAAGGTCCACTCCTCCGCCCTATCCCCCTGACCTCACGCAATAATGAAAAAATGAAATGAAAATCGCTTATTGTCACAAGTAGGCTTCAAATGAAGTTACTGTGAAAAGCCCCTAGTCACCACATTCCGGCGCCTGTTCATTAATCTTGGCCAATCTACCTAGCCTGTATATCTTTAGACTCTGGGAGGAAACCGAAGCACCCGAAGGAAGCCCATGCAGACACAGAGAGAACTTACAAACTCCACACAGACCGACACCCAAGGCCGGAATTGAGCCTGGGTCCCTGGCGCTGTGAGGCAGCAATTCTAACCACTGTGTCACCGTGCTACCCATTGTGCCAAGTTTTTATTTATAATGACTTTGAATAATGCAGGAGTTAAGCAAATGGTGGGAATATTTTTAAAAAAATTAAAATCTGCAGAACCACAGGAGAACATCATTTTTTACCAGCTTTAAGAAATAATAGATTTTTTACATCAAGCAAGCTTTGGACAACTGGGTCCGGAAAATGCCACAGGAGCATTTCTCATCAACATTGGACTCCTTGCATGGCACACAGTTTCATAGAAAGCCTCTAGTTTGAGTGAAAAATGCTCCTGAAGAAACAGCAATTAAAATTCAATCCCACAAGGTTGTGTCAGGTGAAGCAAACTGACCTGCGGAGGACTTCAAACACAATGGATGCTTCACAAGAATCAGTCAAGGACGTAACTGCCTTTAACTTCTATGCCTCTGATTCCTTCCAGAATGTCACAGTGAATTACTCCAACATCAATTCACTGTTAAGTATTACACCACTTAAGCTTTGTTCGGCAGCGCAAAGATCCACAATCACTTTATTGCAGAAGAAGACAATAGCAAAATTACAGGACAGGCCAATTCTCTTACATTACAGGTTTCCCCACAATTCAAGGAGTTACTGATGACACTCATTCATATCGCAGAAACTCAATCTCATTCATGAACCTCAAGGATTTTCATTCCATCGATACCTAGGTGATCAGCAACTGGGGCATAGGATCACTGAGGTTGTTGCCCACTACGGCAGCACTCACAGTTCATTTATTTTAACCTCTTGGTTATTTAAAGAAGAAGCCTAACTTCAATCACGGAGATAGAAACTATCCTCAATTACCAAGCTAATGATACTCTTGCAACATCCACAATCAGATTGTGAATGCAGAGAACATCAACACCCAAATTTCTATCAGGACGGACAGATGCCGGGACAGGCCAAGGAACAGTAGTCCAAAGCGGCTTCACTATACGGAATAGGAGGTCCAACTGCAGTAAGTATCACAGCACAACACTAGCAGTATGGCTCCTAACTTTTTATGAATTCCGAATGGATTTTGTTACCTTGGTCTTTTTTCAGGTCCAACATTGATTTCTGGATTTGCTACCAGTTTTGCTGGATGGTGCCAGCACTGTTCCATCTTCTATAGACGGTGGGAGGAACACCGTAAATTCGACTTTTTATTCCTGTACATGGAAATTTTGATGGCACTTTATTACAATGGCATCATTTACCAGTCTAGCCCTTAAAAAAAAAACTCTGCGGTATCTTATCTCTGAAACAGCACTCTCCCTCTGGCTAACAGATTACTTGCCCAGAGTTCTCTTCATATATAATGAAATGGGAAACTGGAAGTTAGAGGAGAAACTAATCGAAGCCACTTTGGGCATTGCCAGCAAATATTACACAAAAATATAACACTGGTGCTCATTGGATTGCACTTTAAGTTAATACTTACTGTACCAGAATTTTGTGCTACATTGCTGATTCAATGGTGATAATTGAATCAGCAACTTTGAATGGCAGGCTGACTGTGGGTGTCCTGTGTATCATATGAATGTTGGATCTTGTGTGGAGTTTTTCAGGACGTTAACATTCAATGGTCATAATTGTCATCGTAATCCTCTTGTGATACAATGATTTTGTTTTGCCATTCTTGTCAGTCTCTAAGGTGGAGTCACTTCACAGTACAAAATTGTGCAGCATGTAGAGGATGACCATTATTCATAAATCCTCTGTGGTTGTGTGTGGTGTAAGACAACCTTGATTGATCAAGACAACTGAACTCCTGTTTAAAGATCCCTGTTAATGTCGGTAACTATTTTAATTGTAGAATGGACTTTATTGCCCCTGTGTCCTGTTTCTGTCTGTGGTTGGCATAAAGAAGCTGTGAGCCGTCACTGTTGGAGAAATCTTAAGAGAAATTCCTTTTAAATAAGGATGGCACAGATGACTCCAAGATGAATATACCATGATAACTTCTGGAAAAGAATGCATTTGTGATGGTATAAGACAAAGTAAAATTACAACATAGCTGCATGTAATAGTGCTCCAGGACACTGGAAGAGCAAACAGATACGTGTCCCTTGTCCTAACTTAGGAGGTGCTAAGACACAAACTTTGAATGGCAGGCTGACTGTGGGTGTCCTGTGTATCATATGAATGTTGGATCTTGTGTGGAGTTTTTCAGGACTTTAACATGCAGGTATAGCAAGTTAGCAGGAAAGTAAATCATGTGTTAGCCAACTTAAGAAAGGGATTGGAGTAAAGAAGTCTTACTGCAATTATATAGGGCCTTGGTGAGACCACATCTGGAGTTCAGTGGTTTTGGTTCTTGTGGGTTTCCTCCAGGTGCTCCAGTTTCCTCCCACAATCTAAATATGTGCATGGATTGGCCATGATATATTGTCCCATTGTGTCCAAGACGTTAGATGGGGTCATGGTGGTAGGGTGGGGGAGGGGGCCTAGGTGGGGTGCTCTTTAGGAGGGTTGATGTAGACTTGATGGGCCGAATGCCCTCCTTCTGCACTGTAGGGATTCTAGACTGGTTCCTGGAGTGAGGCCTATGTCCTATGAAGAGAGATTGAGTAGAATATACTCTTATTCCCGAGTGTTGAGAAGAATCAAAGGTGATCTCATTGAGGCAGGTAAAATTCCAAAGGGACTTTACAGGACATAGACTGAGAGGATGTTTCTCCCTCGGGGGTCACAACTTCAGAATAAGGGATCGACCATTTAGAAATAAGATGAGAAGAAATGTCTTCACAAAAAATGTTGAGAAATGTTTAAATTCGAGACACCAATGATATCCAGATGCTCAGTCATTCAGTATATTCAAGTCAGACGTCAATAGAACTTTGGATATGAAAGAAATCAAGAGATATGGGGTTAGTGCAGAAAGGTACAGCTGAAACAATAGAGTCATCATGATCTTGTGCAAAGGCAGATCAGACTCAAGGGTGTCTTTTTTCTGGCTTTCTTTGGTCACCAGATTATAACTGGATAAGTACTCACAGAATATTGTAAAGTTAAAATTCTTTGGTTAGCCTCATTCACTTTCTTATTCACTTCATCGGGTCTTTGTTTGGCCATCTTGCCTTGAAATTTTGTTCAATGTACATGCTTTGAGGGGAGATTCCACGGTGTTTGCTTCTGTTGGCACTGTGCTTGCAGAAAGCACATCCTGAATATATAGCTTGTGGTTTTCTGAACATTCGTTTAAAATGAAAAGCTGTCTCATCTCAGCAGTAGGAGCATAGAAGTGACTCATGAGTTTATTGTCACACCATTAACTGAACTAGACTTTTTACCTGTGCCAGGGTTTGGTGTTGCTCTGTAACTTAGCAGGTAAGGACTCTTGAGTGTTTTAATTCTTTTCCAGTATTGACTGCCTCTAGCCTACCCATCTATCCTACATATAATGAGAACGGGTAGTGGTATACATAAAATCATGCTGAGGAGTGAAAGCTTGAAACTCAGAAACCATTAAGAGTGCCAGTTATCCTTGACAATTTCCTTAGGGATACCCCATAGAATGAAAACGTTCTGATGCCTTTCAATCACAACTTGTTAGCTCTGACAGATGTGCCAATGGAATAATTTTGGATAAATATAAGGTACTTCTGTCCCTGAGCTCTCACAAGTCCACTGCAATCCTCTGCTCAAATTTAATAGCGTGGTCCACAATGTCTTCCCCTCTGATATTCAAGCTGACAGTTGACCACCATGGAAATAGGATTACCCATTCCAAATACTTAATCAACTCTTGATGGGTTCTGTCAAAAATCTGACTCCTCATTGCGATGGAGAACCTGTTCTGGCACAGTAACAAGGCATTTATTACTGAAAGTTTCCTTTGTAAGATTTATCATGCTATCAGTTTTCCAGGTACACACATGTTCATATTCAAGCGACTGTTATAAATGTGTGTTGATGCCATATATTAAATGTTAAGTTCATCAGGTGGATTCACATATAAGGGGTGATTTTGAGCCCACACTCTCCACCCATGAATAACTAGTTCAAATTCTGAAGAGAATTTAGAATTTTCAGCCTCCTCTCCGCTAGAGTAGTGTGAATCATGCCCCGGGAGCCTGGGAACCCAAGTCGTTAACGAGCACTCTCTCCAGACCTGCCCCGCTCACAGAATATTCACTGGGCGCCAGCGTGTCATCATATTGCCATCATTTACAACAGGTTTACAAAAGTGTGAACCTGGCGGCCTTAGCTCTGGGGGGATATAGGAGGTGAACAATCAGGCAGGCATAATTCTCCATGGTCTTCATTGCTCAGGGTGCACCGGAGCAGGACACAGTTAAGTCGGGACTGGAATTCAGTCACTCAATCTGGGGGGGAGGGGGCGCTAGCAGGCCTTACATTTCATTCACTTCAGGGTACCCCTTGCTTTAAGGGGGTCTAGAGGCTGGCATGCTGGCATCACTTCCTGTGTCCTCCTTGCTGGGCTTGAGACCAAATCACCGCTGAGGAACTGCCCATGCTTAACGGGAGCTGGAAAGTGGGTGGGAGGGGGTGAATACTGATGGTTAGCACTCAAAGTGATTGTGAGGTTCCTGGCTGGGATCCAATGAGAGGCCGGACCGCAAAGGCAGAGTAGGGTTCTTAAGAACGAGTTACATCCCTGCCTCATGAGGAATGAAGAATCTGACAATTGAGGAAGCATAACTGAACTGTGAGTAGAACCCCACACTCACGCAGAGGACCAAGGGGTTAAACGCTATTGAATTTCTATTCCACTTATCACGCAAAGTTTATCTATTAGAAATTAGTGTGTAGGGCTGTGAAATGGAAAATATGGATGTCATCTAGGTTTGTACTTGTAAAGCTAATTCATAGAACCATAGAATCCCTACAGTGCAAAGGGAGGCCATTCGGCCCATTGAGTATGCACCAATTCTCTGAAGGAGCATCCCACCCAGATCCATGCACCCACCCTATCCCTAACCCCACCAAACCTTTTTTGGACTCAGAGGCAGTTTAGTACAGCCAATCCACATAACCTGCACAGTTTTGTACTGTGGGAGGAAACCCGAGCACCCGGAGGAAACCCACACAAATACGGGGAGAACGTACAAATTCCAGACAGACAGGCTTCCTTCCAATCAGCTCTGCCTTGTCTGCCACAAGAGGCAGTAATCTGTCTGATAAGTTAAGTCACCCTTGATTGACAAGTCAGCTGTGCCAATGAAATCTGCATAGTTAATGTTCACTGCCACTGATGGGAGTCCCAACATTGAACTTCAATACTCATACAAGAGTTACCATCATACAGGATACACTTATGTGATCCCCAATGCAAGGCTTCATGGCAAAGTCTAACATCACCCATCGCATTATCAGTCACAATATCTTTGAGGTGCCCCATGAGGATGCAGACGCGGGTACCATGCATTCACTCAATACCCCTGTCACCTAAATGCTAGGATTGGGGAGGCTGAGCTTTGAGAAATTTCAGGAGAAATGTGCCAGTCATCTCCAAGGTCCAGGCACCTAATCAAAGCGCAAAGAACATAGAAAAGTACAGCACAGGAACAGGCCCTTCAGCCCTCCAAGCCTGTGCCGACCATGCTGCCCGTCTAAACTAAAATCTTCTACACTTCCTGGGTCCGTATCCCTCTATTCCCATCCTATTCATGTATTTGTCAAGATGCCCCTTAAATGTCACTATCGTCTCTGCTTCCACCAACTACTCTGGCAGCGAGTTCCAGGCACCCACTACCCTCTGTGTAAAAACATCTCCTCTAAACCTTGCCCCACGCATCTTAGACCTTCCAAAATGCATTACCTCACATTTGTCCGGATTAAACTCCATCTGCCATCTCTCCGCCCAAGTCTCCAAACAATCTAAATCCTGCTGTATCCTCTGACAGTCCTCATCACTATCCGCAATTCCACCAACCTTTGTGTCGTCTGCAAACTGACTAATCAGACCAGTTACATTTTCCTCCAAATCATTTATATATACTACAAACAGCAAAGGTCCCAATACTGATTCCTGCGGAACACCACTAGTCACAGCCCTCCAATCAGAAAAGCACCCTTCCATTGCTACTCTCTGTCTTCTATGACCTAGCCAGTTCTATATCCATCATCCCGTGTGACTTCATCTTTTGTACACGTCTGCCATGAGGGACATTGTCAAAGACCTGACTGAAGTCCATATAGACAACATCCACTGCCCTACCTGCATCAATCACCTTTGTGACCTCTTCGAAAAGCTCTGTCAAGTTACAGTGAGACACGACCTCCCCTTCACAAAACCGTGCTGCCTCTCCCTAATATGTCCATTTGCTTCCAAATGGGAGTAGATCCTGTCTCGAAGAATTCTCTCCAGTAATTTCCCTACCACTGACGTAAGGCTCACTGGCCTGTAATACCTGGATTATCCTTGCTACCCTTCTTCATCAAAGGAACAGCATTGGCTATTCTCCAGTCCTCTGGGACATCACCTGAAGACAGTGAGGGTCCAAAGATTTCTGTCAAGGCCTCAGCAATTTCCTCTCTAGCCTCCTTCAGTATTCTGGGGTCGATCCCATCAAGCCCCGGGGACTTACCTACCTGAATATTTTTCAAGATGCCCAACACCTCGTCTTTTTGGATCTCAATGTGACCCAAGCTATCTACACACCCTTCTCCAGACTCAACATCCACCAATTCCTTCTCTTTGGTGAATACTGATGCAAAGTATTCATTTAGTACCTCGCCCATTTCGTCTGGCTCCACACTTAGATTCCCTTGCCTGTCCTTTCGTGGGCCAACCCTTTCCCTGGCTACCCTCTTGCTTTTTATATACGTGTAAAAAGCCTTGGGATTTTCCTTAACCCTATTTGCCAATGACTTGTCGTGACCCCTTTTAGCCCTCCTGACTCCTTGCTTAAGTTCCTTCTTACTTTCCTTATATTCCACACAGGCTTCGTCTGTTCCCAGCCTTCTAGCCCTGACAAATGCCTCCTTTTTCTTTTTGACGAGGCCTACAATATCTCTCGTTATCCAAGGTTCCTGAAATTTGCCGTATTTATCCTTCTTCCGCACAGGAACATGCCGGTCCTGAATTCCTTTCAACTGACATTTGAATGCCTCCCGCATGTCAGATGTTGATATACCCTCAAACATCCACCCCCAATCTAGGTTCTTCAGTTTCCGCCTAATATTGTTATAATTAGCCTTCCCCAATTTAGCACATTCACCCGAGGACCACTCTTATCCTTGTCCACCAGCACTTTAAAACTTACTGAATTGTGGTCACTGTTCCCGAAATGCTCCCCCACTGAAACTTCTACACTTAGCCGGGCTCATTCCCCAATACCAGGTTCAGTACAGCCCCTTCCCTAGTTGGACTATCTACATATTGTTTTAAGAAGCCCTCCTGGATGCTCTTTACAAACTCTGCCCCGTCCAAGCCCCTATCACTAAGTGAGTCCCAGTCAATGGGCGAATTTCTCCGGAAACGGCGCGATGTCCGCCTACTGGCGCCCAAAATGGCGCAAATCAGACGGGCATCGCGCCGCCCCAAAGGTGCGGAATGCTCCGCATCTTTGGGGGCCGTGCCCCAACATTGAGGGGCTAGGTCGGTGCCGGACGAATTTCCGCCCCGCCAGCTGGCGGAAAAGGCCTTTGGTGCCCCGCCAGCTGGCGCGGAAATGACATTTCCGGGTGGCGCATGCGCAGGAGCGTCAGCGGCCGCTGACGGCACTCCCGCGCATGCGCAGTGGAGGGAGTCTCTTCCGCCTCCGCTATGGTGGAGACCGTGGCGGAGGCGGAAGGGAAAGAGTGCCCCACGGCACAGGCCCGCCCGCGGATCGGTGGGCCCCGATTGCGGGCCAGGCCACCGTGGGGGCACCCCCCGGGGCCAGATCGCCCCGCGCCCCCCCCAGGACCCCGGAGCCCGCCCGCGCCGCCTTGTCCCGCCGGTAAGGTACGTGTTTTAATTTACACCGGCGGGACAGGCATTTTAGCGGCGGGACTTCGGCCCATCCGGGCCGGAGAATCGAGCAGGGGGGGCCCGCCAACCGGCGCGATACCCGCCCCCGCCGAATCTCCAGTGCCGGAGACTTCGGCAACCAGCGGGGGCGGGATTCACGCCAGCCCCCGGCGATTCTCCGACCCGGCGGGGGGGGGTCGGAGAATCTCGCCCAATATTGGGGAAGTTGAAGTCTCCCATCAGAACAACCCTGTTGCTTTTACTCCTTTCCAAAATCTGTCTGCCTATCTGTTCCTCTATCTCCCGCTGGCTGTTGGGAGGCCTGTAGTTAAACCCCCAACATTGTGACTGCACCCTTCTTATTCCTGACCTCTACCCATATAGCCTCGCTGCCCTCTGAAGTGTCCTCCCGCAGTACAGCTGTGATATTCTCCCTAACCAGTAGCGCAACTCTGCCACCCCTTTTACATCCCCCTCTATCCCGCCTGAAGCATCTAAATCCTGGAACGTTTAGCTGCCAATCCTGTCCTTCCCTCAACCAGATCTCTGTAATGGCAACAACATCATAGTTCCAAGTATTAATCCAAGCTCTAAGTTCATCTGCCTTACCCGTTATACTTCTTGCATTAAAACATATGCACTTCAGACCACCAGTCCCACTGTTTGCAACAACATCTCCCTGTCTGCTCTTCCTCAGAGCCATATTGGCCCTATTCCCTCGTTCTCCCTCAATGTTTTCACCTTCTGTACTATTGCCCCGGTACCCACCCCCCCTGCCATACTAGTTTAAACCCTTCCGTGTGACACTAGCAAACCTCGCGGCCAGGATATTTAAGCCTCTCCGGTTTAGATGCAACCCGTCTTTCTTATACAGGTCACACCTGCCCCGGAAGAGCTCCCAGTGGTCCAGATAACAGAAACCCTCCCTCCTACACCAGCTGTTTAGCAACGTGTTTAGCTGCTCTATCTTCCTATCTCTAGCCTGACTGGCACGTGGCACAGGGAGTAATCCTGAGATTACAACCCTAGCGTTCCTGTCTTTTAACTTTCTGCCTAACTCCCTGAACTCCTGCCGCAGGACCTCATACCCCTTCCTGCCTATGTCGTAAGTACCAATATGTCCAACAACCTCTGCCTGTTTGCCCTCCCCCTTCAGGATGCCCGTTACCCATTCTGAGACACCCTGGACCCTGGCACCAGGGAGGCAACATATCATCCTGGAGTCTCTTTGACATCCACAGCAGTGCCTATCTGTGCCCCTGACGATAGCGTCCCCTATGACTATTGCTCTTCTGCACTTTGACCCTTCCTGCTGAACATCAGAGCCAGTCGTGGTGCCACTGCTCTGGCTGCTGCTGTTTTCCCCTGATAGGCTATTCACCCAACAGTATCCAAAGCGGTATACCTGTTCGAGAGGGGCACAACCACAGGGGATTCCTGCACTGACTGCCTGCCCCTTCTGGTGGTCACCCATCTCTCTGCCTGCACCTTGGGTGTGACCACGTCTCTATAACTTCCATCTATGACGCTTTCCGCCACCTGCATGCTCCTAAGTGCATCCAATTGCTGCTCCAACCGAACCACGCAATCTGTGAGGAGCTGCCATTTGTTACACTTGCTGCTGGAAGCCTCCCGGACCTGCCACATCTCACAGTCAGAGCACTACACCCCTCTAACTGACATTGCGTCAATTAATTAAAATTAAAAGTGTTTTTTTTAAATGTTTCTATTTTGAAATTTTTTTTCAAAGTTACTGTTAACTATCTGTTTCCTAGCACTAGATTTCTAATATAAATGCGAAAGCTAAATATAGTACTCTCCGATCTCTGGCTTAGATACCCCTCGAAATTATAATTAAGTAATTATGTTTAATTAGTTACCAATGCTTAATTTTTTTAATTTAGTGTAGATTCCCAACCAGCCACTCAGGTCACAGCTTTTCTGTGATGTCACTTCAGTTTCCCCCCGACACACACAATTTGAAAAAGGTATAAAAGTAAAAATGAGTAAAAATCACTTACTTACCTTCTTACCTTCTGAGTGTCTTAGATGTTCTCAGGTTCTCTCCCTGACAGAGACTGCTCCTCCTCCTCCGAACGGCTCCTTCGTCAAAGGATTATACCCTTCACTCTTCTTGCCACCAGCCTTCTTGGCATATTTCGTTATCCTACGGATGGGATGGTTTTGGTAACCAAAATCCATGAGAACCAGGTTAAAAAGTCCAAAAAACAAAGACCATAGCGGGAGCTATCCTATATGTGACGTTCTCCCACCAGTCTCTACCGGAAGTCTTAAGTAATTATTTAAAAACTTAAAATATTGAATATTTATTACACATTTGGACCAAATAGATTGAATCCAAAAGTGCATGTCGACAAAAGGTAAGGAAAGATTCAAGAAGGAAGAACTGAGACTGAACTTTTCATAATTCGTTAAATATTATAGTATTAATATTAATATTGACTGTCATATAACAATTTATTTCCAAATAAAAGACCAGAATCATGATCCTGACTAATTTTAAACTGTTAGTTTAACATGCACAGTTGGAACACAATCAAGTCTATGTAGAGAAAACAAATCAAGAATATTTGAAGTGATAAAATAATTCATCTCAGTAAATATTTCATTTTTCTGAGGGGCTAAGACCTCACACTGTGTATTTTTATAACATATAAATATATTGCTATTTCTTATTTCAAAACAAAACTGAACAAAAAACATTCAAGTTGCTGAATATATGACTACCTGTGACCTGAACAAAAGAAGCAACTTGGCAGTTTTAGGAAAACTCACACCTCATTATCTCTGAGGAGCCACAAATAACCAGCTGGAGACTGCACAGCCCAACTTCAAAGAGAACTATACAAAGGCCATCTACAAATCCTCAGAAGGAGACTGGTGGTCTGTTAAACCAAAAGACTATCCAAGCTTTCGTTCAGTTTGTAATGGCTGAGACAGTTACCAACCTTTGAAATCTAGCCACATTCAACACAATGGATACACATCCTTTGGTGTAGGCCAGGTGTTGAGGTCTCTGGATTGTTGGACCGATAATATTGTCTTGCCGAGCTGAAGAGTTCAGTCTGGTTTTCATCATCTCACCAGCAGTTTCAGAGATAAGGAGCTCTGCCCAGGTGAAACAGCTGGCCCCATCCACTCTGCTTCGATAGTAATAAACTTTATTAGTGTCACAGGTAGGCTTACATTAACACTGCAATTAAGTTACTATGAAAATCCCCGAGTTGCCATATTCCGGCGCCTTTACACTGAGGGAGAATTCAGAATGTCCAGTTCACATAATAAGCATGTCTTTCGGGACGAGTGGGAGGATACCTGTGCACCCAGAGGAGACCCATGCAGACATGGGGAGAACTTACAGACTCCACACAAACAGTGACCTAAGCTGGGAATCAACAGTGCTAACCACTGTGCTCCCACTGGTAATTCTGTGCCATTGCCTACAAGAGTGTTTCTTCTCCGTTGCCAATCTCATCTGATGAAGCCCACACCACTGGAAAGTGAATTCTACAACACTTGTTTTCAGCCAACCAACCTCCGTGAAGGAATACCTCTTTGGACTGTGATTGTGGACTCTTGAAACTCATGTAAACCAATATTTATTTTCTCTGTGGTCTCTATACAGTAAATCCTTCATTTTCCCAGCCCTCTCTTTACTGACTAATTATGGGGGTGACCTTGCGACCTTCCTTTCCACATTTTGAGTGTGTGCAAATAAGAGTTCATCCTCTCGCACCTGCTGTGGGGAAATTAATAGAAAATTGTATCAAACCAAAATTGAGAGTTGGGAAATACACCACCGCTTTTAAAGCAGGAAACAAATCAAAAAACACTTTTTTTTGTTTCTGGATCGATGGTGAGAGGAGAAATTATTCCTGTTTAAATTAACCCCCACCCTCTCCATGACAGTTTATTCAAACAAATGTATTTTAGTTCTTTTGAGTGAGTAACCAAATTGATTGAAAAGGATTAAGTGGTGGATGTTTCTTCCCAATCTTTCAGAAGGCACTTGATAAGTTGCCTGTCAAAAAGCTTATGTCCAGAGTGAAAGCACTTGGGACAAAGGAGGAAGTAATATATTGGATAATAAATTGCACAGATACAGAGTTTGATCAATGGCAGTCATTTTAATTGGACAACTGTGACAAGTAAGGAACCCAAGGGTACATTCCCAGGACCTCTCCTGTTCAGAGTATTTGTAAATGAAATTAATGAAGCTATAAGTAAGCTAAAAGTAAGTCTTCAGATTCCAACAACGTATGTAGGAAAGTGTGATGTACAAGGGAAAATGATAAATCCCTGAGGTATCTTAAAAAATATCTTAACAAGCGGGCAAAGGATCTCAAATAGCATTTCATCTAAAACAAATTGCAAGGCTTGATGAATATAGCAAATAAGGAAGTAAATAAAGATTCATCACAAATTTAGCCATGTTTAATAGTTAGTCAGGCGTTGAACAAATTGTCTTAGTATAAGCAGCATTGATGAAAAGGTGCAAAGGTATTAAATAAATTCTCAGTAGAAAAAAGATGAAATAAGAAATCTTACTGAAGGTGAAGGAAATTATGAATGATAACTAAAGATAAGTTCACATTTCTTGGAGTTGATTTTGACGAACAGTGCTATCAGTGCATGGCAGGGTGTTGGGGGTGGGGTACGGAGGTTGCGGGGTGCCGATATATGCATGAGGCCTTGCAGAGTTTAAGTACGTGACTTTATTACACTGATTGGTGGATTGTCCAGCCAGTCGTGTCAGCAGCAGAATGCCATCCACTTCCTCTGTGTGATTTGTGGCAGGAGTTTAGGAGCAGCACATCCGAACATTGAATACACATCTTAAAAGAAGATTACGTTTACTGAATTTGATTCACGCTTTCATCTTCAGTTATTCCTGTGCTCTTTGTTGGAGGTGATTGGAAGGGGGGGGAGAGGTTACCACTCCAAGATTTTCAGACATCTCCCTGGAAGTGTTGCTGGTAGCAGTTAGGGCCGGGAGGAATGTTTTTCCCCTGCAAAGTGGGAAGGAAGTTAAAATGTAAATGTATCATTCAAATCATCTACTTGTACATGTATGCTAACCAGAAATTATCAAGCAGTAACCATCAGCGTAAAGTGAATCTGACAAGGCCACCCAAGAAAGTTGACAACACAAGAATTACACAAGAGTTACCATTTTAAGGCAAGAAGTTATATAGGATTTGGTGCTGAAGGTCAAAGTAACCTCAACATTCCCTTCACTGGCAGTGGTGACGCAAATCAAATCATGCAAATCTTAAGAAAGGCTTATGAAATTGAAGGTATAAAATAGGTGATGTGTTTCTGGAGGTGATTTAACAGCCAGACCTGGGTAATAGTAGTGATGGACTTGATAGGTATTGACATTTGTCAGCAAGCACTGACATGTTAACGCTTGAAATTTTCATGGGGCTTTTTCCAATCTCCTAATTTTGACAGAAAATTGATGCAAAGACCAGAGAAGCAGTGGTTAACGGCTTTCCTTCAGGGGTCCTCTCAGAGTTATGACTGGAGAATGGTGAACCTCTGTAGAAATTATAAGCCTATCTACCAGCAGGAAACATTGAGAGTTAGCCTGTATACTCATAGAATATGCTGTGCGGTAATTACTGACTTCATTACAGCATTCAGAAATGAACTGAATCAATTCCTGATTTAATGAAGAGGATAGAAATAAGAGCTTATCTCAGAAAATTGGGCGCAATCATACCTTGATAGTGCCCTCCAGCAGTGACCTGCCAGAGTTCATGTGGTTATTCGGAGAACAATTAATTTGGATGGGCCCAACAGACATCCACAGCCTAGGCATAACTCAATAGCCTGCTACCCTATAGAACATAGAACATACAGTGCAGAAGGAGGCCATTCGTCCCATCGAGTCTGCACCGACCCACATACTTCCAACCAATCCCCGTAACCCAATAACCCCTCCCAACCTTTTTGGTCACCAAGGGCAATTTAGCATGGCCAATCCAGCTAACCTGCACGTCTTTGGACTGTGAGAGGAAACCGGAGCACCCAGAGGACACCCACGCAGACACGGGTAGAACGTGCAGACTCCGCACAGACAGTGACCCAGCGGGAAATCGAACCTGGGACCCTGCCGCTGTGAAGCCACAATGCTATCCACTTGTGCTACCGTGCTGCCCCTGCTGCCTATGTGACAGGAAATTCTGTCACCCAGTAGGCATCCTGGGGCTGTGACCAGCACCTCGGAGATCATATTCACAACTCATCTTTGCCTCCCTGGGTTGGATCTGTTGGCGCTGTGCCGGGGCCCTCTTGCAACGTTTTGAGGTATTCTGGTCCCACAATGTTTTAAAGAAGGTCAAGTGGAGTCCTGGTCTGAGTCCTGTATAATGTAATAAGCATTCTGTATCAAGCTACTTCATCTCAGATATTTAAAAGATTGTTTTTGAAATCTTCTTTGTGCTGAATCTCATGCTTTTTATTTGGCAGATTATTAAATGCAATTTGAAATTTTCAGACAATTATGGACTCCCACACATGTACATTAACTATTATGATTATCTCTTTAAAAATGAACTCTGGTATAATCAAAAGCATGTAACTGAAACTGTTCTATTTCATTAGCAAAAGATGAAACTTCTAATCAAGAGGAGGCCGGTGAGGAGCACCTAATGAAAACAAAGAGAAACAAGTATGTCAATTATTTTGATCACTTTGATATTCTTTTTATCTTTATGTTTTGTATGTCTACATTGTACCACATACTTTGTAAATGCACAGCATTTAATTTTGTTAAATTAAGCTTGATTTTAAAATAGTGCATCCTTCGATGTTTAACAAGATCTCATTTGAACTTCATATGGACATGCTATTTGATGAAAATAATTTAATCTTCACCAGTAGTTGAGGGCATGAACATTTAACAGTATGACCTGCGCATATGCACCATATATGTTAGGTCAGAGTAAATATTTGAGCACCGTGGTGTCTGCAGTTTACAGCAGATCCTAAAGGCAGGATTGTCCTAGCCCTGGCAAGGCCAGGAAAATAGCATGGAGCTACATTGAGACAACTTCCCAACATAGCCCCTCCACCGTCGGGGGAATTGTCCCAGCATTGGGGCTGGAAGTGGAGCAGTTACCTGTCAAAGGGGAGGACAGGGGTAGCCAGGCAGGCATCCAATTTAAACATTTACAGCCTGTGTCCAGGTTGATGCTTTGGGCCTGTCAACGTTTTTCCAGCGGCAGAGAATTCGCCCCCGCCCCCATCATTTGGCAAGGTTGTCAGCTTCATGGGAATTGTTGCTCTGTTTCGGTCCCACCAGAGTCGCCAATAATGTTGCTCTGTTGGTCCAAACAGCGTCGCCAATACTGTGGGTATTTCTGTTTATCTTGGTGAACCACAAGCCTTCCCTTATATTGATCAAATGACCACACAACCAGTTAGTTAGTTCAAAAGATGGTCTATTTACAGACACAAGAGTTATCTCAACATGCAAACACAATATCTACTACAAGTTAGCTACACCTATCAGCTTCAATAACCTATACTTAACTTCAGGCAAATGAATAAGGTCTTCATCTGGATTTCACTTGGCTGGTTTCAAAGAAAGTGGCTCTGTCTCTGCTGGGCTCAATCCGTCAGATAGCGATCATTGGTCTTGAACTTGACTGGCTGTTCCTGCTACAATTGGGTTGGCACAGGCCGGATCCAAAAGAGACAGAACACATGGCTGTGTCCTCTTTTATCCCTCTGGGATTTCGCGCTCTTTGGGGCGGTCCTTAACCATGGATGCAATAGTTTGACAGGGCTCTGATCACTATCTTCGATTTCGGCCAATAAAGGGAGGGTTCTTCGTGGTCATTGACCTTGGCTGTTGTGCTTTCTGAGTAAGGGGAGTGGCGCCGATCAGTCTGTGGCTGTACTGGTTGCTTGATTGGAGTTCTATTGTCCTGGGAAAATGGGCGATTAAATGCAAATGAGCAGGGGTTTCGATCAGGTCTGGTTACCTGTGTTTTAGATACACATAGGCTGTATCTGCCTGAGTCCTGGGTTGGCCGTAATTCCCATGGTCCTTTGCAGGTGGCCATCTTAGATGGCTACAGAATGATCTCTGGTAATCAATTGGAGCTGGAAAGTCAATGTCCCAAAGAGGGTGAAGGTACGGATGGTGCTGAGGCAAGGAGTGTTCCCACTATGGTCTCAATGGGCCATCCAAAGGGGCCTTTTTTTTTTTTTGCTTACTCTGATTTTTACGTTTTTACTTATCTCTCCGAGGTTGCGTCCATGTTGAGGTGCCCTCTACTATTAAGCTATTTTGCTGGTAGGGACATCTGGTTTTCAAACAGTCGTGCTAGATTGGCTTCAGCAGTCACAGGATGTGGAATTTTACACTCGTTGAAGAGACCGGAGAGGTCACACTCAATGTTGCTTTTTGACTTGAACAGTTTTTCATTGAAGAGCCTCATCAGCTTCTCTTCGATAACCAGGTTTCTCTGGCCTTGGTGCTGTTTTTGTCTACATTCAGAGTTGATTTTTATTACAAATGCCTTTTGACAATCTGGGAAGTTGCATTTGTATTCCAGGACCTGATCTGTCTCAGCAGTGCCCATTTGTCCAGTAGGTGTGCGAAGGTTTCAGAGCTGCTGGCCGACTGGTTATGCTGGCAGCATTAAGAGTTGCGAAAGTTCTGCGAAAATCCATCCCTATGATTAAGATTAATAATTTTTCTATTGGCTCTGTTGAAATCTAGGCCAGGAATTTGCACTTTGTGATAGTATTACTGCAAGCCCTGACCTTGAAGAAAGCAGTCCCCAAAGGTCTCGCACTATCTATCACACTATCTACCATTGAAAGGTTTCAATGTGACACCAGGTCAAGGGGATCTCCAGGTGTCTAGCAACTGTGGTGTCATTAAAGAGATTTAACAGCCTCTCTCACTGAAGTATTCCCATTGACTGTAAAGTAGGAAATAAAATGCACTAATTATTATTGACATTTTATAAGCAGAGAGCAAAGTAAAGATTGGTAAATACAAATGGGAATGAGATAGAAGCTGAAGTATTATGAACATGCTTTCAAACAGTTTTATTATCTTAACAACTAATGGAATGATTATAGTAATGCTCAGACAATATGAGGCCCTCAAGGGAAACTATCGTTTATAATAACGAGCACATATCAGCTTCAGCGTATATTCTCTCCTATCCCATTACTACCCTCCACATTATCTAAAGCAATGTCGTGTGCTTCCAGAGTATGTTTAAAGGCTCTATTACCTGCCAGAAATCACCATTCGGCATTAACATCAGTGATCTTGGTGAGTAATAAGGAAAGGGGATGCACAGCACTGCATCTGAACTTGGTGACGAGAACCTTGTCCTCTCAATGGATACAACTACAGGGTGTGAGACACTGAAGGTTGGACGTTTGGGCACCAGGACAGTAATGTGACAGAGCCTCATTGCCTTGAGGTGACAAGGTTCTCCCACGTAATGGTAAGCTTCGCAGGTGAACACTCTGAACATCGAAACGCAGTTGGCTGACAGCAGCGCACACATGCTCTAAGTGTGGATTCATAGCATGAATCGCCTGTCAACAGACAGAGCACATGGAGTGGCATGTTATGTGCCTTGTCCATGTATGAACAAATCTTGAACATTCCACATTAACCTTTCAAAAATGAGAAGATAGAACACCTCTGCCCCCAGTATTACACAGCCAAAAATAAATTTGACATGGCACTGCAAAGCATGGGAGCGAGGTTCATTCCACAAGCACACTTAACATTAAAGTGGAGGCATCACTGATATGGAGAATGATCTAGGAAAACTCCACACACAATGGCAGTATGAAACTACACAGATGAGAGACCCATGACAGCGACATCCGTAATAACTCATGGGAGGAACTTGGTATCACTTGTGATTGACAGCAACACAGCGGATCATAAAAAGGAGGCATACAAAAGAGGAGATGTGAAATGTGTGCGATTCTATTTTGATTTGTGTACATTATGTACATGTTGTGAACACCAATGCCACCACAGTGCTCCTAAATATTTGTAACTTTCCTAACCCTACCGCCATGTCATTGAGCTTCCATGACATCCATATCATGGGTGGAGGCAGTCTGCGAACTCCAAGTCTATGTTATCTATAATGACTTTGGCGCGTGTCCTCTGGAGGCCTGAGACCCCAGCCTGCTTTGGGTACCCTGTTGTGGGGCAGGTACATCCCGCTCTTACCAGATTGTGACCCCAAGCCTGCTCTAGAACTAGGTCTCATCCAGATGTGTTGGTGGAGGGTGTGGGTGGATCTTCTGCAGTGGCATCCTCTGGTTTCTCACCCAAGGTGTCATCAGGCTGGAGCTGAGGAGGAGGAGCTTTCCAGAGCTGCCTGTGAAAGAAAGGAGAGATTATTAATGCATGTCAGTTTAACTCTGGATCCTCATCTGGGTGTGTGCTGCCCACCTCACTATCATTGCAGGTATGGTTGATGTCCTTTCCGGCTAGCCCTGTGGCTCGTCTTTGGAATTCCATGAGGAACTTGAGGTTGTACACTCTCCCAGTCTGGGTCCTCCCCCTTTTATCGCCCTCAAGCCGGTCATGAATGAAGACAGAGAGTGTGAGCAAGACATATGCCAAGGCAGATGATAAAGGTGCCTGGCAGGCGTGTGTGGTGAGTGGAGCCATAGATGGGATCAGAACATAAGCTCCAGAGGAGATGAGAGCAGATTAAGATGTGATCGAATGAGTGGTGATGTGCCTTGAGCTGGCAGCGAGTAAGGTGCCAGTGTATGTGTGATAGGCTTGAGATGATTGACCTAGCCTGGCGACATGAATGAGATCATTTGTCCTCTTCCTGCACCGAGTTGACTTATTCTGCATGCGTTGTGCCTCTCAAACAGGATTGGTAACATTGCTGGACCTCCTGCAGCCAGAACGGGTGTAGAGGACATCGCTGCTAGCCTCAACTGCATCTAACAGGCATACCAGTTAGCTTTGGGAGAAACCATCTTCTTCGAGTTAAGAGCCATTTCTCTCATCTGTAGCTGTCCTGGGCAGCAGAGATAAACAAAGATCTACGGAATGTTTCTTGTGTGTGCATAATTAATGAAGCAAGAAGTGGGCAAAGCAAACCAAAAAAATGGCCTTTGCAGCCAGCTCCTGCAAGTAGTGCAATGAGGGAGGGGGAGGGGGGTTAGAATCCCACCCATAGTAAATCAAAGGATAACATGAGGTACCAGAGCAGGGTTATGATTTGGGTAAATGTAATTAGAGTGTGGTAGGAAGGGACAGAGAGTAAAAACTTAGTGCACCAGCAGATAAGGCCTGAGATTGCAAAAAATAACAATGACAGAGTTAAAGGCTCTGCACCTGAATGCACGTAGCATTTGTAACAAAATGGATGAATTGTTAGCACTGATAGAAATAAATTTGTATGCCCTGATAACCATTACGGAGACATGGCTGCAGGCTGATCAAGGCTGGGACCTGAATATTGAATGGTACTCAACATCTTGATAAGATAGGGAGCTAGGAAAAGTGGTGGAATAGCTCTGTTAATTAAGAATGTCATTTGTACACTAGTAAGAGATAACCTTAACTCGAAACTGCAATTTGTAGAATCAGTTTGGGTGAGAATAAAAAATAGGAAAGGTAAGGGGGTCGCTTCTGATAAACAAAGATAATATTTATAGGCCTCCTGACTGCAGCTACACTGTAGAGCAGAGCATACAGAAAGAAACAAATGGAGCTGGATGTCGTGTTGGGTGTTCCGATGTACAAATGATCCAACACGGCTGTAGATGGTACAACTCTGTTTTATTGTCTTAAACAATGACAACTACTAACTGCTGGCTTAGGTTTGTGCTTCACCAGCTAACCTGTGGACCCAGCCCTATCACTATCTTGACTAGGAACTCAGCACATGGTCCATGTCTGAGTGGCACGCTGTGAGCTCTGTGCTCTGAGCTATCTCCTGGTAGAATGAGCGGGAACTGTGGTGTTCCCTGTTTTATAGTGCGTGTGCTCTCACTGGTGATTGGCTGTGATGTTGTGTGTGAGCTGGTTGGTCCAACTGCCTGTCCATCAGTGTGTGTGTGATTGCACCATGATATGCTGATGTGGATATCATGACAGTGGATTCTCCAAAAATGGGGCCATGTCCCATGCCAGCGTCAAAACACTGGCATTTCACTCTAGACTTTCCTTAAGAAAGTCCTGAGAGATTCTCCTACCTGCAGGAGGCTAGCAGGGCCCCAGAGTGCTTCTCACAGCTCTGGCTGTGGATATGGGGCCTGCCCGTCCCGTCGGGAGTTCGCACACGTGCACGGCGGCGGTAAGCGGCGGCTGACCTTTGCAATATGGCGGACTCGCACCGCGGACCTTCACGGAAAATGCAAGCCCCACCGAGATCACGCGTGCCCGCGGATCAGTGCCGCCCGATCTCTCCCCTGGTCGACCATGAGGGCCCCCCCCCGCCCCCCCCCCCGCCGGTGAACGATCCCCCCGCCCCCCACCAGGGCGGCCGTGGACTGAGTCTGCAGCCGCCACCCAAGGTTCGTGAAGGCCGTTATGTGGTTAGAAACACACCGTCAGGAACTTAGCCAGTTGCGCATGGAGAATCGCGGGGGTGGGGCCTCTCAATGGCCCCCTACCCGCGGCACGGTAATCGCACGGGCGCATTCTCGAGCGACTTGCCAGGGACCGAAGAATCGCTTCAGCTGCGCCGGTCACGATTTCCATTCTCCGCGTTCAGCGCAGAGGCTCAGAGAATCCAGCCCATGGAGTGTGTAAGATATATGCATTGAGCTGTGCGTCTGCCATGTGGAGAGCTGAACGGCGGGGATTTTCCGCGCTTCCCTCGGCGTGTTTCTCGGTGGCGGGAGGCAGCCCGCAGTTGGCTGGCAGCGGGGTTTTCCTCTCCCACTGCTGTCAATGGGCTCTTCCACTGAATCCAAATCCGCCACTGGGAAACCCGCCACAGGGGTTCTCCATCCACAGGTCCAGAAGACACCGCTGGCGAGAATGGCTGGAAAATCCTCCCCAAAGTTTCAGTCTGTTTTATATTTTAACGGCAACAAAAACACTAACAGTTCCACCAATATTGCAACTGCACAATCCGGGCCAATGTCTCATCTATTTTATAAATTATGCCTCCTTAAAACAAAGAGACGCATGACAATGTGCTTCTTTATTGAAGGCAAACCAATTTCATCTTTGTGATTCAATCAAAAAGAGGCAACAGCTTTAAATGCTGTAAAATGCAATATTAGGAAATAAACATTTTCCTTATTATGTTCCTGCTGTCTACACAATTCTACACTTATATTTCATGAAAATAAAATTAGGGCAGAATTGATTTGAACTTTCATTGTTTTTTACAACAGTAACATTTTAGAATTTTGTGCAACTGTGGAGACAAAGATAAATTTACAGAATGAGAAATGTCACAAATTAATAAAAACAATTTCAAAACAAGTAGGCCCAATGATGTGCTGGGTGCTTCTTGATGACCTGAACTAGTCTGCTAATGAGTTAATCATTACGTTTATACTGTTATGTGCATTGCGTCTTGTCGTATCATAACATGCCCTCTGATGAAAACTGAATTTTATTTGTGCAGATTATTTGCTAGGTTCCTGCAGAGTACAGTAGGTATTTATGTCCTTTGCATAATCAGTTCCAACAGACGAATAGAACAACTGATTAACATGCTTGGACATTGTAGTGATCTTTACATGGGTATGTACAGAAGGGGCTGACGGGACATGGAAAGACCACAAGGGGGCAGCACTGGCGGGTATAAAGGGGGAAGCAAGCAGCCCTCAAGCCTCTTTGGGCTGATTAGACTGTGAGGAGAACAAAGGCAGAGATTTAGCTCAGGGCTTCTAGTGTGGTCAGGCCTAGTTGTAGTGTATAGAAAACTACTAATACAGTTCTTAAAGTAAGAGCTCACGCAGTTTTTTAAGTTGTGTTCCTCAATAAACTTTATGTAAAACTTCTGGACGACTTCAAACCATCTTCCGAAAGTCTTTGCTGTAACTGAATTGAGTAGCACATGTTACCTGCCATACAGGTAACAAAACATGGACATGGGTATGTACAGAAGGGGCTGGTGGGACATGGAAAGATCACTACAGACATTTGCCTAATTTAGAGTTTGGTGGGGCCAGGTTTTAGGAGCATCATAGAATTGCCAATATTGCGTAAAAAAATATTAACAACAATGAACTGTTACAGTGATTCTTAAAAATGTAGCCCAGTGTTAGTCATACAGATAGCTGCAGAATCCATTAACGTTTTTCAGACAGTCGGATTGGCCTCTCATGGCCATATCCTTCAGGAATATCCAGAGATTAATCACAGACAAAATCTTATGCTCTCCCCTGTCAAGGGTTTGGTGTCAGGGGGCATTTAATCTGGTGGGAGGGGACAGATCGAGACCCTGCCATCCCACTGCCTCCCACCCACTTAAGTCCAGTGTGGGAAGGCCCATGGAGGACACCCTCCCACCACCACCACCACCAATTGAGGCCCTTCAGTAGAATCCACTCTTCGTAATGTATACTGTGGTACTTTTGGATTTAAAACTTAAAATCAAGCACAGTGTTTGGAGTGTTCATGCATAATTATGGTTAGGTCTTCTGAAATGAATCACAACAATAGAGAACTATTATAAATAAAAGACCAGTTTCCCGTTCAGTTTGCAGCATTTTAATGAAGTTACATAATGTTGAATTAAAATAATGCGAGAATACATAATGCATGAAGACGCTGTTGATTTTAAAAAGCTCAGTTGGCACAAACCTTATTCTGTAATTTTGCTAATGCATAATATATAAGTTCTTAAAGGCACTATACCATGGCATGACACCACTGTTTTTTATCGACCTGCTTCTTAATTCACATTAATCTAGCCATTAAATTTATTTAAGCCTATAGTCTAATGGCTGTATTTTCCAACAAATTCTAAAGCGTGCTCCACCCATGGAGAAAATACCAGGCTAAACAAAGTAAGTAACAGGCACTAACTACTCCATTAGGGAAGTGTTATAACAATATATATATATACATATATATATGTTATTGTAAATAAATGTTATTTCTTTGTATCCTTGAAACTTGTGCTGGATTCTTCGTGGCCCTCACAAAACTGGCGACGAGGGTAAAAGTGAATAGCTGTCTACACTGCTGAAGCCACCTCCCTGTATTTTTGTTGGATACAGGTTGGAAGTTGTTTTCTATCACACCATGCCTCTGTACGGACGTTTGGATGTTTTTGATGATGCGTTGGAAAGCTGGAATCAGTACGCACAACGGATGCGTTACTATTTCCGGGCAAACAATATCACCGAAAATGAGCGCCAGGTGGTCATATTGCTCACCGCCTGCGGCCCGCATATGTTTGAGGTGATTAGGAGCCTTACGTACCCAGCTGCGCCGGACACCAAAACGTTTGATGAACTTGTGAATTTAGTGGGGCAGCATTTTAACCCAACCCCGTCCACGATAGTCCAATGTTACCGGTTTAATACCACTGAGAGGACTCCAGGGGAATCCCTTGCCGACTTTCTATCCGGGCTACGCAGGACTGCGGAGTACTGTGACTATGGTGAGACCTTGTCAGAAATGTTACGCGACCGTTTGGTTTGCGGTATTAACAATGCGGCCACCCAGAGAAAGTTGTTAGCTGAGCCAACATTGACTTTTCAACAGGCCATTCAAATAGTATATTGTCCTGAGAGAGCGCAGAATGAGGAGTGTAGGAGCTACAGGGAATGGAAGTGCATGCCTTGGGGCGCAACCCCTTCCGTCCGAAAACGTCCCCCCGCACTCCTGCATAACCTTGGGCAAGGCGATGTCCAGATCGACGCCAGTGGCCGTTGGACATTCCTCCCCGAAGGGAGCCTTCTCCAGAACCAATGGATGAGGAGCCATGTCCGTGTCAGACTTGTAGGCGCCGACCCCGTCGCGGACACTGGTCCTGGGGGCACCAGAGGTGCCATCGTTCCGACCGAAACTGGGACCAGCCCAGGGGCTGTACCTTCCATGTGGATGAACCTGCGGTGACTACTCCTGAGGACGTGGAGACGTTGGACGACTGCCTGCAGCTGCATTGTGTGGCAGCTCCCCCTGTGGCCCCCATTAAGGTGACAGTACCGGTCAATGGTCACCCGCTTAAGATGGAGTTGGACACTGGTGCAGCGATCTTCGTGATCGCCCAGAGGACATTCGACCGCATCAAGCAGGGTATACAGACTCTTACATTAACCGACACAGGCCAGGTTGGCCACCTACACGGGGGAACTATTGGACATTGCAGGAACTACGATGACCTTGTTGTTTATGGACGCCAGGAGGGGCGTTTCCCATGTATCGTGGTGCGCGGCCATGGCCCAGCCTGTTGAGTCGGGACTGGTTGTGCCATTTGCAGTTGCAGTGGCAGCACATCCTCCAAACAGTTTCTGGAGGGTTGACTGAGGTGCTAGGACGATACCCAGATGTATTCCAGCCCGGTTTGGGGAAAATATAAGGGGCCGTAGCCCATATCCAAGTCGAACCAGAAGCCACGCCGTGCTATTTCCGGGCGCGCCCGGTGCCTTATGCCTTGCTCGAGAAGGTAGAAGGGGAACTCACTCGTTTGGAGACTTTGGGTATTATCAGGCCAGTTCGTTTCGCTGACTGGGCAGCACCAATTGTACCTGTAATGAAGCCAGATGCCACAGTTCGCTTGTGTGGCGACTATAAACTTACAGTGAATATGGCTTCCCAACTCGACCGATATCCAATGCCTCGCATAGAGGATCTCTACACGAAGCTTGCAGGTGGACTCTCGTTCACAAAATTAGATACGAGTCACGCCTACGTACCGTTAGAGCTGGACCCTGCCTCCTGACCATATGTAACGATTAATACACACCGGGGCCTGTATGAATATACACGTTTGCCCTTTGGAGTATCCTCTGCCTGCGCTATTTTTCAACGCGTTATGGAGGGCATTTTGAGAGGTTTATCGTGTGTCGCTGTCTACTTAGATGACGTTTTGATCACAGGGACATCGGAGCAGGAACATTTAGAAAATCTGGAGGCTGTCCTCAGATGCTTTTCGGAGGCTGGAGTCCGTTTATGTCGCACAAAGTGCGTCTTTCAGGCGAAGGAAGTAGTCTACCTTGGTTATCAGGTGGACCGCGAAGGTTTGCACGCCGTCGCAGAGAAGGTGCGCGCGATTCAACAGGCCCCTGCCCCAACTGACACTTCGCATCTTCGTTCTTTTCTCGGCCTCGTAAATTATTACGGGAAGTCCCCCCCCAATCTGGCAACTACGCTGGCCCGGTTGCATCTTCTGCTAAAGAAAAATCACACCTGGGTTTGGGGTCAGCCGCAAGATACCGCTTTCTAGCGGGTAAAACAACAATTGTCGCTGTCTGGGTTACTAACCCACTATGATCCTGGAAAGCCTTTGCTCGTCACAGGTGATGCATCCCCGTATGATATTGGGGCTATCCTGTCCCACAACATGGAGAATGGGGCCGAGCGGCCGATAGCTTTCGCCTCCCGCACATTGACTGCAGCGGAAAAAAAGTACGCGCAGATCGAGAAGGAGGGCCTGGCAGTGGTCTTTGCGGTGAAACGTTTCCACCAGTACGTGTATGGCCGCCACTTCACTATCGTGACTGATCATAAGCCTCTCCTAGGACTTTTCAAAGAGGATAAGCCAATACCGCCCATTGCTTCCGTATGGATCCAGTGCAGGTCTTTGTTGCTCGCTGCATACGGGTATTCTCTGGAGCACAAATCAGGAACGCAGATAGCGAATGCCGACACACTGAGCCGATTGCCTTTATCGACCGGCCCCATGCTGACCCCCGTGACCGGTGAGGTGGTTGCAACCCTAAATTTTATGGACACCTTGCCTGTCACGGCACCACAGATCCGTGAGTGGACCCAGACGGAGCCAGTCCTGTCAAAGGTTCGACACATAGCCCTGTATGGTGGGCAGCATAGACAGCTCCCAGGCGAGTTGCGGGCATTTTCCTCCAAGCTGTTAGAATTCAGCGTGGAAGACGGCATCCTCTTGTGGGGGACGCGTGTGATTGTCCCTGAAAAAGGACAGGAGCTGATACTAAGGGACTTGCACAATGGGCATCCAGGCGTGACCAAAATGAAAATGTTGGCCCGGAGTTATGTTTGGTGGCCAGGCCTCGACACCGACATTGAGAAGGTGGCCCAAAACTGCTCCATTTGTCAGGAGCATCAGAAGATTCCGCCGGCCGCGCCCCTACATCACTGGGAATGGCCAGGGCGGCCTTAGGCGCGCTTGCATGCGGATTTTGCCGGCCCTTTTCAAAGATCCATGTTCCTTTTATTAATTGACGCCCAGTCGAAATGGCTAGAGTTGCATAAGATGCTAGGCACAACGTCCTGCGCAACAATTGAGAAGATGCGTTTGTCTTTTAATACGCATGGCCTCCCCGAGGTGCTCGTCACGGATAACGGCACTACAATCACCAGTGAGGAGTTTGCGAGGTTCATGAAGATGAACGGCATACGCCATATCCGCACTGCCCCTTACCACCCGGCTTCAAATGGGTTGGCGGAGCGCGCAGTGCAGACATTCAAACGAGGCCTAAAGAAGCAGTCTTCCGGGTCAATGGACACGAGACTGGCTCGCTTTTTGTTTTCGTATAGGACCACCCCCCATGCGGTGACTGGGATAGCTCCCGCAGAACTCCTAATGGGCCGGAGACTTCGCACCAGCCTTAGTATGGTTTTCCCAGACTTTGGCGCAAAAGTACGCCGCACACAAGAACGGCAGGGACAGGGGTTTTCTTGGTATCGGCCGATTCGACAGTTTGTGCCCGGTGACCCAGTGTTCGTTCGCAATTTTGCTGGTGGTGCCCAGTGGGTCCCTGGCATAATCTTTTGCCAAACGGGCCCAATATCTTACCAGGTGCAAGCCCAGGGCCGTCTCCAGCGCAAACATGTAGACCACGTTCAGTCCAGAAGACTGTCCCTTCCAAAGATTCCCCGCCCCCCGGAGCTCATTTCTACAGCCACAGAGACCAGAGACAATGGAAAGTAGTCCTCACAATCTTCCTCTGGTGCCTCACTCAAAGCCTGCGCAGGTCGTTACAGAACCGCGTGGAGATAGAGACGCCGAGATGACAGAGGCAGCAGACTCTGACTCCGAGATGGAGACACAGGACGCATCAGAGTGGGGATCCTCGGGTCCGTGGGCCGTGGATGTACAACCGTGACACCGTTCATCACGGAAGCGCTGGTCTCCATCTCGTTACACACCACCCGATCCAGCGTCTCGTGCAAATGGTGTCCGGCCTGCAGCAAAACGAGTCCGACGCCTTCCTTCGCCAGGGTCTTCGGTATGTTATTGTAAATAAATGTTATTTTTTGTATCCTTGAAACTTGTGCTGGATTCTTCGTGGCCCTCACAAAAGGAAGCATGGTGGCACAGTGGGTAGCACTGCTGCTTCACAGCGTCAGGGACCTGGGTTGAATTACAATTACAGTCTTGGGTAACTGTGGAATTCTCCCCATGTCTCTGGTTTCCTCCCACAGCTCAAAAGATATGCAGGTTAGATGGATTGGCCATGATAAATTGCTCCTTAGTGTCCAAAGATGTGGAGGTTAGTTGGAGTTACGGGGATACGTATGTGCTCTTTCAGAGGGTCAATGCCGTCTCGATGGGCCAAATGGCCTCCTTCAACACTGTAGGGATCCTTTGATTATAACCTCTAATCCACATTTTGTCTCCATTCATGGAAGTGTGTGCTAACAATGACAGTTTAAAAAAAATCCCTGTTACCTTATGATATTCTTTATTAGTGTCACAAGTGGGGTTACATTAACACTGCAATGAAGTTACTGTGAAAGTTCCCTAGTCGCCACACTACAGCGCCTGTTCGGTTACACTGAGCGAGAATTCAGAATGGCAAATTCACTTAACAAGCACATCTTGCAAGACTTGTGGGACGAACTCGGAGCACCTGGAGGAAACCCACGCAGACAAGGGGAGAACTTGCAGACTCTGCACAGACAGTGACCCAAGCCGGGAATTGAACCCAGGTCCCTGGTGCTGTGAAACAACAGTGCTAACCACTGTGCTATTGTAGGTCGTTGTTTTACAGAAAAAGATTCTTGAGTTGGCAGCTGAGGGAAATGAAAACTGTAGGGAATGTTTTGTCTCACATGCAAAAGCTGGAGAATGTTTCATTGACCGTTCACGCCAATTAGAAAATGAACAGAATGTTCATTATCTGATTGAGTAACAGTCAAGAATAATCCAAGCAACCTTCCCCCAGGTCAGATATTCTATAACTAACAAGTGCAATTATTCAATGAGGACTTTAAGGGAACCACAATTTTTAAATGTTTTTTTTTTCTCTCTCACTTGGGGCTCCTGGAAATTAGTCTTTAATATCTGGATATTCCAAGGCAGTCCTGGAGGGTTGAAACCCTTGCGGTACTACAAGGAACTGATGATGTCTACATTTTTAACTGTCCAACACAAGAAAGCAAGAGCAGTTTTATCTCTTGAGGATTTTAATAAAAATTAATTGCTGAAAGGGACTTAAGTCTTAGCTATGGCAAAGCAGGGCAATACTCGTTATGTCATTAGCTGAACATGGTTTGCTTGAGTTTGAGACATTTCTATCTGGATATCCCAGGTCTGAAGGCTAAGATGAACCTTTAGCCTAAAATCAGCAAGTTGTAGATTTACATTAGACTTAGATTTATTATCACGTGTACCGAGGTACAATGAAAAGTATTGTTCTGCGTAATGTCTAGTCCGGTCGTACCATACATGAAAAACATAGGACATATGATAAATACACAATGTAAATACATAGACATCAGGTGAAGCATACGGATTGTACTGCCACACAGTAGAGAAGATGTGTGGAGAGATCAGTTCAGTCCATAAGAGGGTCTTTCAGGATTCTTGTAACAGTGGGGAAGAAGCTGTTTTTCAATCTGTTAGTGCGTGTTCTCAGACTTTGGTATCTACTGCCCGATGGAAGAGGTTGGAAGAGACAATAATCCAGGTGGGAGGGGTCTTTGATTATGCAGATAGAGTCAATGGACAGGAGGTGGGTTCGCGTGATGGACTGGGCTGTGTTCGCGACTCACAATAGTTTCTTATGTCCTTGGGCCGAGCAATTGCCATGCCAAGCTGTGCTGCAACCAGATAGGATGCTTCTATGGCGGATCTGTAAAAATTGGTAAGAGTCAATGTGGACATGCAATTGGCAATGATTCCGACACTGAGGTCATGAAATACTGTGGTGAAAATGTATCAAGTGGGAAATGGAAATTGGCAACATTTCAATTTGTATTATCTCTAAAAGCAGAAAATACAACCATGTCTCTTACTATTAATTCAAATCAATATTATGAAAATAATTTTTTTTAAAGAACTGAACAGCCAGAGGTTGCTAATTCAGCAAAAGAAGAAATGCAGGGAAGAAGTTTGGAAAATACGCCACACAGAACAGTGGCTCCATTAGAAGAACGTATAAATCATTTCCGGGATATGCTGCTGGAGAGAGGGGTAAGAAGAGCACAGAAATTTATTCTGCATCAATTTATTTTACTTAATCATTCACTTAACAATGACTGTTTATGTTTCAGTATGTTGCATGATAATTTAAATCAAAAGGTGCAGCTTCTGCCCACTGGAATGATGTAGCTTATGTAAATGATGCTATTCCCTTGGAGGTGAGAACATTTCTCAGGAGATACTGGGCGGCATTCTCTCAGCCCAGGCCGGGCCGGAGAATCGCCAGGCCAGGCGCTAATCGCGCGCCGCCGCCCCGACACCGGGCCGTCGATTCTCCGGAGAGTGGAGAATCGGCGCCATTGGCGCTGGTGCCGCGCGAGTCGGGGGACGCTCTACGCAGCCCCCCCCCCTCCCCCACCCAGCGATTCTCCGCCCGGGATGGGCCGTAAAAAAAATCCGAGTCCCGCCACCGCCGTCCACGTCTGGTCTTACCCGGTGGGACATCGGCGTGCATCCATCTGGGAGCGGCCTGGTGGGGGATGAGGGGTGGTCCGACCCAGGGTGGCTTTCCGCTCTGGCCTAGCCCGCGATCGGGGCCTACCGATTGACAGGCCGGCCTCTCATGCTGGGGGCCTCTTTTGTTCTGCGCCGGCCCCTGTAGCCCTACGCCATGTTGTGTCGGGGCTGGCGCGGAGAAGGGAGCCACCGCGCATGCGCGCAACCGCGCCGGTCGCACTGCACATGCGCAGACCCCCGGCGCCCATCTGATGCCGGTATCGGCAGCTGGAGCAGAGTGGGTCGCTCCAGTGCCATGCTGGCCCCCTGTAGCGGTCAGAATCGCTGCTCCTGCGGGCATGTTGACGCCGTCGAGAAACGCAACGGTGTCAACACTTGGCCTCAGGAGCAGAGAATCCTGCCACTAAATTTACTCCAGATATAATGTTGTCCAAACTCCGAGGGTTATGATCCTGAACATGCCCTCAGGAAGCGGCCATGCTGTGGATTGTGGGGTTCAGCAGTAAGAGATCTCACTTGCATGGGGCAGGTACGTAGCAGCAGCATTTTGGGTGTATCTCCACAGACCATGAATTTTAACCTCCACGGTCTGGCTCCTCCTGTTGCCGGAGGAGGGTTGAAGCGATGGTGACATAAATCGTAAGTGCCCTCAGAATCTCCTTGGTAAACCCATCGCTACAGATGAGACATCTCCTGGAATACCACCTCCCAAGCTGGTCTTGGTCCAGCAAACTTCCTGCAGAGTGTTGCAGATCTAGGTAATTAATTCCTCCAGCCAATTAGTCATCACCAACATTGTAGGAAGTGCAGAAACTGTCTTCACTGCTCAGACATGAGATGAATGTTTCCTGATTGACGATTGAAATGTACACCCTGTGACTCAGGCCACTATTCCCCTGATCACAGTGTGGTTAATTCTCCTTCCGATAAGGCACAATAGTTCTTCTTTTCCTCTGAGCTCGGAATTCCTGCTCACTCATCCTCTGTACATCTTTTTTTTTGCTATTTATATATTTTTCCAGTGGATACATGTGTGATGATAGCCCGGTAAGCCTTATAAATGTAAGCCTGGTGCAATAAGAAGTCAGTAAACTCCAGGGTCAGTAACCTCATTAAGAGATGTGTCACCTCAGTCTTTGAGGGCTTCACCAGAATTAGTGAAGCTGCACCAGGAGCTGAAGCTTCATAGTTTCAGGTTGTTCTTCAGACTGATAATCTTCAATCAGTTCAACATCTAGTAGGATACATCCTCATGTCTGGCCCTTTAATGGACAAGGCTTGATATTTATTCTGACTATCTGAAGACAGTGACAACTGACTGTACGATACTGTAGATGATTCACATCATCACCATCTCTCCTTCAGGTCTGCTCATGTGCCTTCCAAGGAATTATGAGATTTGTCCTCTTGAGTGTTTTTAAAAATTCATTTACGGGATGCGGGTGTCGCTGGCTCGGGCAGCATTTATTACCCATTCCTACTTGCCCTTGAGAAGTTGGTGGTGAGCTGCATTCTTAAATTCCTGCTGTCCATGTGGCGTAAGTATACCCTCAGTGCTGTTCGGGGAGAAGTTCTAGGATTTTGACCCAATGACAGTGAAGGAACACCAATATATTTCCAAGTCAGGATGGTGAGTGGCTCAGAGAGGAACTTCCAGATGGTGGTGTTCCCATGTATCTGCTGCCCTTGACCTTCTAGATGGTGGTAATCGTGGGCTTGGAAGGTGTTGCCAAAGGAGCCTTGTTGAGTTCCTGCAGTATATCTTGTAGATGGTACACAATGCTGTCATTGTTTGTCAGTGGTGGAGGGATTGAATGTTTGTGAGAGAGTGCCAATCAAGCAGGCTGCTATGTCCTGGCTGGTGCCGGGCTTCCTGAGAATTGTTGGAGCTGCACTCATCCATGCAAGTGGAGAGTATTCTATTACACTCCTGACGTGTGCCTTGGAGATGGTGGACAAGCTATGGGGAGTCGGGAGGTGAATTACTCACCACAGAATTCCTATCATCTTCCCCGCTTCTGTAGTCACTGTATTTATATGGGTAGACCAGTTCAGTTTCTGGACAATGGTAACCCCAAGGATGTCTCCTTTGTTGGAGATAGACATTGCCTTGCACTTCTGTGGCACGAATGTTACTTGCCACTTGCCAGCCCAAGCCTGGATATTATCCAAGCCTTGCCGCATTTGCATGTGCACTGCTTTAGTATCTGCACAAATGGTGCTGAACATTGTGCAATCGTCATGGAACAACCCCACATCTGACCTTATGATGGAAGGAAGATTATTGATGAAGCAGCTGAAGATGATTGGGACTGGGGGACACGTGTCTTGAGTTGTTATCATTCTCCTCCCCAATCTCACATCCAAAGCTTTTTCTTTGCTACTGGTGATGCAATATTTATCTTTACAACAAGAAAAAAAAGGAAAGCCGTGTAGTGGCTGGTGTTATACGGATACTGATACACAGCAAGTTTTTTGATTTACTTTAAATTGAATCCAATTATTAGAAAATGAATGGACCTCATTTGGAATGTTTCCTCATTCACCCATCATTAACTGGAGATATCATTAAGTTGCAACCACACACACACACACACACACATACACACAGATACACACAGACACAGATATATAAATGTAAGAACAGAATAACAAGAAAAAACTGTTTTAATTCATTGTGTGCTGGTCAGCTAGTGGGGCCTTAAATTTCCATGCCCCAATTAATCTTTCACTCTGAGGGAAATCCATCTCTTGATATTTAAGTTGACATAATGGAAAAATTAAACTTAAGTTTCTTTACGATCCATCAAAGAGGCAAAAGAAATTACAGTTATGAAGAACTAAATCAAAGTCTAATCACCCAACATTTGGCTTAATTTGATGCAAATCCAATTGTTCATTTTTTAAATTCAAAACCAATTTATTTTGCAAGATGAGTTTACATTAGCCACTCATTTGTAACTATATAATATAGATGTATATATATGTCTTGCCTCAATTTGAGACAACAATAACACCTTGTGTTTGTATAAGCCTTTAACATAGGCCTCCCAACAGTGGGGTTAATGGCGGGTTAATGGCAGGAAGGGAAGACAATGTGATGAGAGCTGAAAAGTCAGCAACTATGGCAGAAGCGTGCACACCCGCCCATCCATATTTGGTTGCCATCAGCTTTATGTGGAGGGTTGTAGAGTATCCGTTGGAAAGTTAAACATTGCACCTGGGAGAACAGTGGTTATGAGAGGAGAATGTGAGTGATGGGCAGGCGAGGGGTAATGGTATTTGACTCGACGTTGAATGTCACAATGACCATGGCTTCTCCAAGCTAAGCAGAGACTCATGGTGGAGATCTTGAGATGCCGTCTGGGACTTCAGTTATCAGGGAGATGGGTGGAGATGCAGGTCATCTTAACTGGTCAACTGAAGGGGACCCCCAGCATGTAGTAATTGCAATGCTAGGGCATTGGAAGAGAGGAGTGTGTGAAGGCCAAAGGCTTAGCATTTGCAGGAGACTTTTTGGCATGTGACTCACAAGGGCCCTGACAAATATCTTGCCTCCCTGCACAAGTTTAATTCTGAGAGACAGAGGTCCAGCCTGGAGTGTCCCTCGGAGGTAGGTAATGCGTTGTGGGGGGTGGGGAGAGGTTAATAGCAGAGTATTTAGAAGTACATAATATAATTAAGTAGAGTCAGCATGGCTTCATGAAAGGAAAATCTTGCCTGAAAATTTTATTAGGATTCTTTGAAGTGGGAACAGGTAAGATAGATAAAGGGGAACTAGTAGATGTGATATACTTGAATTTCCAAAAAGCATTTGATCAGGTACCACACAATAATTAGATGGTGTTTGGGGTGGTATATTAGCATAGATTGAGGATTGTCTAACTAATAAAAGATGGAGTGTTGAGATAAGAGAAGCATTTTCCAAATGGCAACCTGCAAGGAGCGAAGTGCCATAGGGATCAGTGCTGGAGCACACATTATTTACAATATATATTAATGACTTGGACAAGAGAAGTGAATGTACTATTGCCAAATGTGCAGATGACACAATAGATGGGAAGGCAAGTGGTGAGAATGATACAAAGCATCTACAGAGATCTAGACAGGACACTCTACAAAGTGATATGGACAGGTTAAGTAAGTGGGCATAAACTTGGCACATGGAATATAATGTAGAAAAATGTGCACTTTGGTAGGGAGAATAAAGGAGCTGAATGTTATTTAAATGGAGAAGGTCTGCAGAAAACTGCAGCACAGAGCAATTTGTGGGCCTCATGCCTAAATCACAAAATGCTAGCATGTAAGTTCAGCAGGTAATAGGGAAGGCAAATGGAATGTTGGCCTTTATTTCAAAGGGAATAGTGTATGAAAATAAGGAAGTCTAGCTAAAACTGTACAAGACACTAGTTAGACAACACCTAGAATACTGTGAACAGATTTAGTCCCCTGATGTAAGGAAAGATATATTGGCAGTCCAGAGATGGTTCACTATTTGATTCCAGGTATGGAGGGATTTTTGTAGAGGTTTATAAGATTGGGCGTGTACTCAATGGAGATTAGAATAATGAGAAGCAGCATTCATGAGATATATAAGATTCTCAGGGCCTTGACAGGGTAGATGCTCAAAGATTGTTTCCCCTTGTGGGAAACTCAAGGGCTGGAGTACATAATCTCAGAGTAAGGAGTTGCCTATTTAAGAGAGAGAGACAAAGAGAAATTTCCTCCCTCAGAGGGTAGTGGATCTGTGGAATTATTTACCACAGATGGCAATTAGAGGCTAGGTTGTTAAGTATGTTCAAAGTTGAAATAGACCGATTTATAATCAGTGAAGTTATTGACCCTTTCCCATTTATTATGAGCTATTTTCCCCTGTGAGGCCAAAGAGAGCCGCATGCATGATGAATCAGAAGTCTACATCAGGTGGCTTGTGTGGATACCGCACTTGGATATGAAGATGCTATGCTGGTGGGTACTGAGGAACAAGCATGGAGATAGGTATGAGGGGAAGGTGCGAGTGTCAGCCAGTGATTTGTGTGGGGAAAGGGTTATTGAGATCAGGCTAGAAAGTGGAATTGAGAACTATCTTATCAGATCAGCCATGATCTCATTGATTAGCGGAGACGGCCCGAACAGTCGACTTCTGATCCTATATCTTTGTACTATGGGCATGATTCTACGGAAACATTTCTCAGTGTGATTTTGGGGTGTTCATCGATGACCGCGTTGGCAAGAGTGCGGCCAGTATTAGTGCTAAAAGTGAACCCCCATGTTAATCTCTCCATTACTGGCTGTCTCACTGGCTTCAGCGTCTCGCCTCTAACAAGTGGAAGCTGCCTTTAAATGTTCCTTCACCACTCACTCCCAGTCAACACACAAGCATGGTAACGCATAGATATGCTCCTCGATTTGACGATGCCGACTTGGTCCGGCTTCTCGACGTCATTGACGCGATAAGAGACATCCTGTTACCCCGAGGGGACCATTGGACCAGCAGCAGGGCCAGCAATGCCTCTGGGGAGGCATTGGCAGCAGCTGTCAGTACGTGCAGCATGAACAGCAGGACCGTCATCCAACGACTTCCACCTTGCTGTAAGGGTAAGTTACCACCTGGCATCAATTCCACTTGCCACCCCTCAAATTCTCATGCCCCCGCCCCATACAAATCACTGGCTGACACTCGCACCTTCCCCTCATACCTATCTCCATACTTGTTCCTCAGTACCCACCAGCATAGCCTCTTCATATCCAAGTGCAGTATCCACACAAGCCACCTGATGTAGACTTCTGATTCATCATGCATGCGGCTCTCTTTGACCTCACAGGGGAAAATAGCTCATAACAAATGGGAAAGGGTCAAGATGGTGGGCGGAGTACCAGCGATCTGAGTCCTCACCGCTTATGAGGAGCTGGCCCTGCAGGACGCGGGGCTGACCGAAGAGAGAGCAGTCATCGACAGCAGGGATGACCTGCACCACAGAGGTGAGGATCCACTGCCCCTTCACCCAAATTACTTGTCTCAAGAGAGTTGTTCACGTCAAACAAAATAACCCTTTCCTCTCACTGACCACATGTTCATTGTCTCCTCGGATCTGCTTCTAATGAGATGAGCTATCCAGAGTTATACCCCCCACCACCCAAGAGACAACCTCAGTGGAGGGCTCCAAGGAGACCACCGGTGAGGCATCACAGCGATCGCCCCATCTTCTACCAGCACAGAGGCACACACCTCGGTGGGCGGCATTAGTGGAAAGGCTTCAGGGGGACAAGACAATGTGGTGAGCACCACGCAGTTGCTGATGAACATCAGGTGGAGGCGGGAATATTCAAGGGAAACAGCAGTCAGAGGTCTGCTGGGTCCCAGACTCAGTTGATCCCAGATGCCAAGCCTCTGGAAAACGTTCTCCCAGAGTTGATACAGATGATAGGACACAGCCGGAACATTCAAGAGGTGACATCGGTTACGATCCAATGGTGCACGAAAAGCAGCTGGCCGTAGCACAGCATGGCCGATAAAAAACAGAAGACCCCAGGATCTACCTGGCTCGTAATTCCTCGAGAGATCCAATGCGATCTCACGAGACTATGCGATGTAAATCCCGCTCATTGTGAGCAAGGTCATTTTTTAGCAAACCTGCATATTAGAGCGAGACAGCTGGTCTCACTTTAATGTGCAGATTCCTGAGGCACCCGAGACATTGGGACGGGATTCACAAAACAGGGATGTGATGGAACGCCACTCGTGGTGGTTTCTCTGGGGATGTCCGCACCACTTCATCAGAGAGCAGACAGATGGAGTCCTCTGCCTCACATGCCACTCTGGTGATGTACCCACCGAGGTGTATGTCTTTGCGCTGGTGGAGTGTGCAGGTACATACTGTGATATCTCTACAGGTATAATTTCTTCTCCAATGTCCTCAGCCCCCTGCTGGACAGAGTCTCCTTGTTCTATTCCCTTCTTCCTGCTGGCACCTGGAGGTGAGAGAGGAGACAGTGAGGGACTGCACGAGCTGACTCCGACATGAAGGAATGCAGGGCCCTTCGGTTTCTAGGTGACATGCATGGATCCTTAATGGATGTAGGCCGCCTTCCAACTTATCCACCACTGCAGGGTTGGTCTGGTTCCTCCCTAATCAGCTGCCCAATTCTCAAATTAGGTGTGATTCTTCAGTTCAGGTTAGCCCCCTTCCATCTTCTCTCTCTCACTCCCTTATTGTGCCATAACTGTTCCTGCACAAAGAGGGAAGATGGGGTTTGAGAGTAATTGGGCTTCATATATATTTCTCATTTTGCTAATTTTACAAATAACTCACAGGATTGTGTGTAGTCCGATTAATGCATTGTAGATTGTCCACAAGAGTTCTGGGGCAGCACCCTCCAGAGCAGGGAGCCCATTTAGATAGAAGGATAAAGCTTGCAGAATAATTTCATTAGTGGTGCTTGTTGGTACCCTCAACGCCTAACCCCTTTTCTCTCCATCCCATACAACATCTGAGCTCTCTGTGTGGAAGAGTTAGAAATCAAAGTGACCTCTGCACCTACAGACTAGATGGACTGCAGCAGGGCTACAAGGTATCACCTTATCACGTTGAGTAGCTCTTTAAAGCATTGGCCACATGGATGGCACACTTGCTACCGGGTAGAGGATGATCCTCCTGGCTTCCAATGCATTGAGAAGGATCTCCAAGGACGTGTCACTGAATCTGGGGGCTGGGGCTCTCTGTGACTGCTGGGCCATCTCCTCCTTCAAGTGTGTTGTCTAGGTGCCATTTAAATATGGTGTTTGAATTTAGCCGCGGGTTGTCATCTTCTGGCCTGGTCTGCTGCGTAAAACGTCAAGAAATCCCAACTGCATAATAAATTCAGCTAACATTGTGGGATACAGTCTGAAATCCCACTGGCTTCCATGGCGGGAAACACTCCCAGCTCCCGCCCCCACTACAGGACTTCATCTAAGAATGGAAAATTCCACCCATAGTAAACATCCTGAGGCACTTCACAGAAGCATCACCAGAAACAATTTTATCTTGCATCACATAAGGAGATACTAAGAACTATGGGCGGGATTCTCCACAGCCCGATGCCGGAATCGGCTATCAGGCGGAGGATGGCTTCGGACACCGGAATTGGGACAGGCGACGGTTTGACGTTGGTTGGCTATGTTCCGCCCCCTCCAAATCGGCATCATCGAGAAATACGCCACGTGCAGTCGCAATGCCATTGGAATGTCATCAGTCGGCCCACCCATGATGCTCCACCCCCAATGGGCCAAGTTCCCAACGGCACAGGCCAAGTGTGGTCCCAGCGGTTGGAAACCTGACGTGCAGGCTGTGGACAGTGTCCAGTGCAGCCACACTCTGCCAGGATCCATGCCGTTGGTCGAGGGGCTTCTGCTAGGGCGGGGGGAGCTGTGGTGGGTGGCTAGGGGGTGGGCTGTGGGGTCGGGGTGAACAAGTACGCGGTCCAGCACGGCCAGCGCCATGTTTCCCAGCACGACTGGTGGGGGCGTAGGCATGCGCGGCTGCAGCCTGTCAGCCTTGCGCATGCGCGGCCTGGGACCCAGCGATTCTCCGGCCGTTCTCCCAGCTATCCACGGTGTTCCACGCAGTGCCGGCGCTAGCTCCTCACCAGTACCGGAATCGGTGAGGGATTCGGGACGATTTTCCTGTCATGGAGAACCACGGATTCTCCGTTGGCGCCGGCACTTAGTCGCAGAAACAGAGAATCCAGCCCTACATTTTGTAGAGTGTCTTAAAGTAGAAGAGAGATATTGCAAACTGGAAAGGTTTGTTAGTGGAATTCAGAGCAGGACTCAGAGTGCTAACTGCTGCTAATGCACAGTCTCAATGGAGCAGTGAAGGAAATTGGGGATGGTCAAAAGACAAAATAAACCTGAACCTGACAGCCATGGTTCCGCTGTCGGCATTGCAATATTTGTGCTCAGGTAAAAATTTGTACAAAAAGGATTGAACTTAAAACTGCTTAAAAAATGAAATGCAATGGATCTGAAAATCTGCCACAAAAGTCTCTCCACTGACGATATGCTGCTGTACTCATATACTATCACAATTCATAGTTTTGAATGGACATGTTTACCCACTCGAGTTTAAATTAGAAGTAAGTTATTTTTGTAATGTTACATCTTACTTTTTAGAAATTTTCACATGTAGTGTTGCTGCCCCACAGCCCAACTCTCTTCTTGGGAAATACTAGGTACCAATTCTGTGGTTCCCAGTGCACTTTTTTATGATTCAATAGTAAAAATAGATTTAATTTGATATTCCAGACAGCAGCTGACTTTGAACACCTCGGAGAATTTGCTATTAATTTGCTACTAACTTTGCTATAGATTAACATGTGATATTTTACAACCCAGTGCTTCGAGGTAAGCATCTGAAAGGTAAGCACCATAGCTATCACTAAGGTTTCTCGGACAGTGTAGTTCAGAATGATCAATTTTAAAGGATAGTTAGTAAGCTAATATCAGGTAAAAGTCAGAAGCATCGGTAAACTTTACAGAGTGGCTCGGTTGGTGTGCTGTAAGCTAGACACAACCTTTGCCACATTTCCTTCTAGCGTGACGTTTTTAATGCGTGGGCGGACAAATGAGTCCTTTAAAAAGGCTAATGAGGCATATTCCATTCCTGAGCAAGCTTAACATCAAGGGATGAATGGGAAGCAAAGGATCAAAGCTGCTGTGTTTCAGCCCCATCAGCTGTATGATGTATTGAACACCTGAGCTTGGATTGCTAGTGATCCTTATAGACAGATGCAATTCTTGGTATTTTCTTTGCATGCTTACATTTTTAGATAGCGTGGTACACATTCCCTGTGCCTATTCAGCTGGCAGAGGGGGAGAAATGGAGAGAGGGGGGAAAATAGTTTAAAGACTGTTTTGAATGGCTTATTTGGTGTTGCATTCTAAATTAACCAATCAGCCAACAAAAACGACAGTGGACTGCGAAAAGTAAATGTCTATCGACCAATCACACACAAATTTGCTAATGGGAAAATGAATTTAGTCCTGTGCTGTAGCTTCATCAGGATGGCTTTGTTTATAGTTTTCAGAAATCTGTAAGATATTGTGGAAGTTTTGGGGAGAAATGGCTCTGGAGGTAGTTAGTAATACTGTGTATGAACATTGTTTTCGTTATGTTGACTTTATTGTTGTTTATTTTACTGTTTAATAAACAGATTTTATTTAAAATAATCACAAAACACCTGGGACATCATTCTCTAGATTTCAAATCTTTCCTCAAATTATATCAAACTCCAAAATATCGTTGAGGGTAGTTTTTTTCAGGTATCCCTTCTAGGGTTTGCAATAACCCGATGTTTACCATCAGCTGTATTCTTAACACCGTTCACAGCATGCTCTTTCATACTCCTCATTAACCCAAGTTGGTCACCTGGTTTGATGAGAATGGTAGAATGAGGGACATTCCGGAACATGCCGTCATGGATTGTGGCGTCTTCAGTGGGAAGATGGGGCTTTAGCTCTGCAAGAACTGTGTGGTAGTCACTGCTACCAGTAATGTCATGGATAGGTGCATCAATGATGTAAACAGGTGGGTGATAGTGAGGTCAAGTAGGTGTTTCTCTGTATTGCCACTTTTCAAAGGTGCAGTCTTGCAGCTAATTCCGAATGCATCTAGATAATCAGTAGTGGTGTTACCACATTGATTGCGCATTGAAATAGTGCACTCAGTGGATAATCTGGGCCTTCTTCCAAAAGATGTTCAACATGGCGGTTCAATATTGCTGATGATCAGCTGTGGGAGAGCAGCAGGTGGTATTCTTTGTCCATGTTTGACCTGATGCAATGAAATATCGTGTGATCCATCATCAGTTTTGAAGACCCCTAGGATAGCTCCCAGCTAACTGTCTGAGTGGGACAGGCCAAAAACCATGGACAAACACAGAAAATGCTGGAGATGCACAGCATATTCAGTAGCATCCGTGGAGAGAGAAAAATTAAGAAAGAACATTTCATTAGTTTCACAACCTGAAATGTTAACACTGTTTCCCTCTTCACAGATACTTTGCATTTTCAATGTTTTCTGTGTTTATTTCAGATTTCTAGCATTAGCAATATTTAGCTTTTTGCCATAACTGGATATGCGAATGCAACAGTCCACAAAAAAAGGTATAAGAGTGTGGTAGTCACCACTGTTGTATTATATTGTATATACTGCACTGAATAGAAGGGTATTACGGTGAGGCCCCTGTACTATAGATATGGAGGTAGATCCCTGCCTGCTGGCTCCGCCCAGTACGCAGAGGATAAACGTGTGTGCTCTCCGAACTGCAGCCATTTCGGCAGCAGCTGTAGGAGGCCACATATCTATGTGTTTATAAAGCCTCGATTACTCTCTACTCTCGTCTCGTCGTAATTGACAGTGCATCAATTTATTACACAGAGATTTTACAAAGATGGATCTCCGCATCAAGCCGGATCACCTGCAGCTGCATCCTCAAACAGACAACACCAAAAAGGACTTTGCACATTGGCTAGCTTGCTTTGAAGCATACATCGGATCTACGACAGACCCAATCCCAGAAGCACAGAAGCTCCAGATTCTGTACACGCGGCTGAGCTACGATGTCTTTCCCCTCATCCAGGACGTGCCTACCTACGCACTACTGAAGGAGAACTACGCTCAGCAGACCAACAAGATCTACACCAGGCACCTCCTGACCACGCGGCACCAACTTCCCGGTGAGTCTGTGGAAGATTTCTGGCATGCCCTGCTCGCCCTGGTGAGAGACTGTGATTGCCAGGCCGTTTCGGCCGCTGAACATTCTAACCTGCTAATTAGAGACTCGTTCATTATGGGCATAGGGTCGGCCTACATCTGCCAGCACCTCTTAGAAGGGGCTACGCTTGACCTGGCGGCGACCAAGAAACTAGCGCTCTTGCTCACAGACACCTCACGCAACATACAGGCGTATGCCCCCGACCGCAAGGCCCACCCCTCCTGGGCATCGTGTACCCTGCCAACGGCCACCCCATTGTGGACCCCATCAGCGACCGCCCCCAGCTAACCCGACGCCTGCGTCGCACAGCAGCCAACCAACTCCGGGGGACCCAAGTGCTACTTCTGCAAACAGATAAAACACCCCCAGCAGCGCTGCCCGGCGAGGAGCATGCTCTGCAAGGCCTGCGGCAAGAAAGGACATTTCGCTGCAGTGTGCCAGGCCCGCTCAATCGCCACATTTGTCCCTGCACCACCCACGTGCGGCCCGTGGGCTGCCGCCATCTTGCTTGCCTCACAACCAATGGGCGGAGCCATCGTGCCTGCCCCAGGACACGTGCGGGCCGAGGGTGCTGCCATCTTGCCTGCCTCAGCTCACTTGCGGCCCGTGGGCGCTGCCATCTTCCCCGCCTCAGGACCCCTGCCCGTCGGGCACCTCATCAGGCCGCTCATCGCTTGTAACCACCGACGACCAGCCGCGTCTCGCCTCCGTCACGATCGACCAGTCCCGACCGCACAACCTCGCGACCGCGTCGACAAAGGTGAAGGTCGACGGGCATGAGATATCCTGCCTTCTGGACTCCGGGAGCTCTGAGAGCTTCATCCACCCCGATACGGTAAGGTGCTGCTCCCTTGTGGTACACCCCATTAACCAAAGAATCTCCCTCACCTCTGGATCCCACTCCGTGGGGATCTGGGGGTACTGCATCGCCACCCTCACCATCCAGGGCGTAGAGTTCAGCAGCTTCCGGCTCTACGTCCTCTCCAACCTCTGTGCTGCCTTGCTACTCGGCCTGGACTTCCAGTGCAACCTACAGAGCCTAACACTGAAATTTGGCGGGCCCCTACCACCCCTTACTGTATGCGGCCTCAGGACCCTTAAGGTCGACCCATCTTCTCTGTTTGTAAACGTCACCCCGGATTGCAAACACGTCGCCACCAGGAGCAGACGGTACAGCACCCAGGACAGGACCTTCATCAGGTCTGAGGTCCAGCGGCTGCTGCGGGAAGGTATTATCGAGGCCAACAACAGCCCCTGGAGAGCCCAAGTGGTAGTGGAGAAAACGGGGAGAAAAACAGGATGGTCGTTGACTACAGTCAGACCATCAATCGGTCCGCAGCCCGACGCGTACCCCCTCCCACGCATATCTGATGTGGTCAATTAGATTTCACAATACCGGGTCTTCTCGACAGTGGACCTGAAATCTGCCTACCACCAGCTCCCCATTCGCAAGGCAGACCGCCCATACACCGCGTTTGAAGAGGCCGGCTGCCTTTACCATTTCCTTAGGGTTCCCTTCGGCGTCACTAACAGGGTCTCGGTCTTCCAACGGGAGATGGACCGAATGGTTGACCGGTACGGACTGCGGGCCACTTTCCGTACCTGGATAACGTCACCGTCTGCGGCCACGACCAGCAGGACCACGATGCTAACCTTTCGAAATTTCTCCACACCGCCAAACTCCTCAACCTAACCTACAACAAGGAGAAGTGTGTGTCCAGCACGATCCGATTAGCCGTCCTCGGCTATGAGGGTCCGAACGAGTTCTAGTGCCCGACCCCGATCGCGTGCGTCCCCTCATGGATCTCCCCCTTCCCCACTGCCCCAAGGCTCTCAAACGATGCCTCGGGTTCTTTTCGTACTAAGCCCAGTGGGTCCCTAACTATGCGGACAAGGCCTGCCCACTCATCTACTCCACCGGTGGCCGAGGATCACCAGGCCTTCAACCGTATCAAGGCCCACATTGCCAAGGCCACGATGCACGCGGTCGACGAGACACTCCCCTTCCAAGTCGAGAGCGATGCATCAGACGTCGCTCAGGCCGCCACCCTCAACCAGGCATGCAGGCCCGTGGCATTCTTTTCCCGCACCCTCCATGCCTTCGAAATTCGGCACTCCTCCGTCGAAAAGGAGACCCAAGCTTTCGTTAAAGCTGTGCGGCACTGGAGGCATTACCTAGCCGGCAGGAGATTCACTCTCTTCACAGACCAACGGTCGGTTGCCTTCATGTTTAACAACAGACAGCGGGGTAAGATCAAAAATGATAAGATCTTGCGGTGGAGGATTGAGCTCTCTACCTTTAATTACGAGATTTTGTATCGCCCCGGTAAGCTCAACGAGCCCCCCGATGCCCTGTCCTGAGGTACATATGCCAGTCACAAGTGGACCGATACCGGACCCTGCACGACAATCTCTGTCACCCAGGGTTCATCCGCTTTTATCACTTCATTAAGGCCCGCAATATGCCCTACTTCATCAAGGAAGTCAGAGCTGTCACCAGAGACTGCCAGGTCTGCGCAGAGTGTAAACCGCACTTCTACCGGCCAGACCGTGCGCGCCTGGTGAAGACCTCCCGCCCCTTTGAACGCCTCAGCGCAGACTTTAAAGGGCCCCTCCCCTCCAGCGACCAAAAAACGTATTTTCTCAATGTGGTCAACGAATATTCCAGATTCCCCTTCGCCATCCCATGCCTCGATATGACGTCTGCCATCAAAGCTCTCAACACTATCTTCGTTCTGTTCGGTTTCTCCGCCTATATCCACAGCCACCGGGGATCCTCATTTATGATCGAAGAGCTGTGACAGTACCTGCTCAACAGGGGCATTGCCTCGAGCAGGACGACCAGCTACAACCCCCGGGGAAACGGGCAGGTGGAGCGGGAGAATGGGACGGTCTGGAAGGCCGTCCAGCTGGCCCTACGGTCCAGCAATTTCCCAGCCTCCCGTTGGCAGGAGGTCCTCCCCGACGCACTTCACTCCATTCGGTCGCTCCTGTGCACAGCAATTAACGAAACCCCCCATGAACGTCTCTTTGCCTTCCCCAGGAAGTTCACCTCCGGGGTTTCACTCCTAACATGGCTGGCAGCTCCAGGATCCGTTCCCCTCTGCAAGCACGTGCGGCTCCACAAGGCGGACCACTGGTTGAGAGGGTACAGCTACTCCACGCAAACCCGCAGTATGCCTACATAGCGTACCCCGACGGCCGCCAAGACACAGTCTCCCTCAGGGACCTGGCACCAGCCGGGTCCCCAGACAGCCCCCCCCACCCCTCTGCCCCGGCGCCACCCTCCCTTCCCCCAGCGCACCTCGCCAAAGCCCCCGCAGGCCAATCCATCCTCCCCTTGGTCCCACCCGAGGATGAAGAGGATGTCGACATGCTCCCGGAGTCACCGACGACTGAGCCGACGCCTGACTCGTCCCCAGCAATGTGGCGCTCTCAACGACAGATCAAGGCACCTGACCGTCTAAATTTGTAACCTTCTCTGAAATTTTTATGATAACCTGTATGTAAATAGTTTTCCACCACCCCCGCTGGACTCATTTTTAACAGTGAGTGAATGTGGTAGTCACCTCTGTTGTATTATATTGTATATACTGCACTGCATACAGGGTATTACGGTAAGGCCCCTGAACTACAGGTACGGGGTAGATCCCTGCCTGCTGGCTCCGCCCAATAGGTGGAGCATAAATGTGTGTGCTCTCCGAACTGCAGCCATTTCGGCAGCAGCTGTAGGAGGCCACACATCTCTGTGTAATAAAGCCTCGGTTACTCTACTCTCGTCACGTCGTAATTGATAGTGCATCAAAGAGTAAGATTCTGTGAGTATGGCTGTGCTGGACTATTGCTTAACTAGCTGGCTTCTACTGGCTGAAGTGGGAGCCTAGTGGCAAGGGTTTGGTCACCATCCTGACAAAATTAATTTGCAGGTTTTCAGGTTGGAAAACTTAAGTTAACGGGCGGACAATGCAAAGATTGCTCCCTCCCTCCATCCCAGAATATGCTCACAACATAGCTCTGGCTTTCCATGTTAGGACATTGAGAAAAACACTCACTGAAGATCTCTGTTTTCTGAAGGCTTACCTCAGAAAATGGAGACTGCAACCAAACACTGCCAAGACTGTTATTTCAGCCTTCCACCCAACAATCTGAAGGCCAGAGAAGAACTTGATGGCAGTCCTGTAGCCAACCACTCACCCACATCCCAATGACGCAATGCTTCTTACCAAACACTGTGCTTACCGGTAACATCTCCAGAACACCAGATCCAAGGTCAAGACAACAGTAAATCTCAGAGGGAAACTGAAGGGTACCACTTGGGGCAGCGGAGTCAACACACTATACACTGGTTTACTTGCTCTGGTCTCCCCAATAGTAGAGAACTGATGTTCAATCCAGCTCAGGAGCTGCCACACAAAGATGGTAGATTTCCACCTCCGGGAAATCATGAAGATTGTTTCTGGGATGTTGAGACCAACACAGCTTGAGTGACTTCCTGTACTACCACATATTAAAGCTCCTGATATCCCCAGGGAAAACATCCTCCTCAAAGAACATCCACCCGCTGACTGCTAACAAAGCACTCTCATTGACACAAGACCTCAAAAGAGCCCAAAATCCTACAATCCCTACTGGAACACCCATTAAACTGATGACAACCCTGTTTCTTGATTGTACCCCTCCTGGTTAACTGCAAATATCAACTGCCTCAATCTTGTAACTAACCTAATTGATAAAGTCCCAGATTTCCAACCTCAACTGCTTGTAGACTGGTGAGGGAAGATGTTGTCACTTGCGAGGAACAGCTCAAGTTATCACTGTGCCAATCCACGTCAGACCATTGCCCATATACTGAAATTCTATCCTGCAAGATACATTCCTGATGGCATCACTATCATTCACATTGCATCAGTTAAAGCTGTAAAATTGATTGTTAACCTTGACGTCCAACTATAACTTCTTCATACAAATAAAAAACGAATTTGGGACTGTTCTCCCAGTTTTGTCACAAATCCCCAAATGTTCGTGAGGAGAACTCTGTAGGATTGATTGGGCTGGGCATATCTTTTTAAGTCCCATGCCTAAATCATTGGCAGTAGCCTATTTACCATAAAGCTTGCCCACCACCTACAAGGTACAAATCAGGAGTGTGATAGAATACTCTCCACTTGCCTGGATGAGTCCATCGCCAAAAACACTCAAGAAGCTCAACATCATCCAGGACAAAGCAGCCCACTTGACTGGCACCCTATCCACAAACATTCAATCTCTCCACCACCGATGCACAGTGGCAGCCGTCTGTACCATCTGCATGGTGCACGTCAGGAACTCACCAATGCTCCTTAGGCAGCACCTTTCAAACCTGGGCCCACTACCATCCAGAAGGACATGGGCAGCAAACACTTGGGACACCACCGCCTGGAAGTTCCCATCCAAGCCACCCAACATCTTGACTTAGAAATATATCACTGCTCCTTCACAGTCGCTGATTCAAATTCCTGGAATTCCCTCCCTAACACTGTGGATGTAGCGGTTCAAGAAGGCAGCTAACCCCCATCTTCTGAAGGACAATTAGGAATGGGCAATAAATACTGACCCCGCCATACGCCAACCACATCCCACAAATTAATTTTAAAATTTGATTTTATTCTTATAAATTTTCGTAGTGATTTGGTATAACTGAGTGGAGTGTTGGGCAATGTAAGTGGGCAGTTAAGAGCAATGTACACTTTCTTTTGAGTGCCGAGCAGTGTGCAGCCCTTTAATATTTTTGCATGCTTCTGCACATGCAGTAACTTACAGAGGCCAACTGGCCTGTACGGAGACTTTCAGGTTACTGCACGATTGTGCAGTCTACAGAAAACATTGGTTAAGAGTCAACCGCATTGCCATCAATTGATTCACATATAGGCCAGGCCAGGTAAGGAGTTTCCCTCAAAGACATTGGTGGGCCAGACGGGTTTTCACAACAGTCCAGTAGCTCAAATGCCACCAATTACTGATGCAAGCTTTTTACTTCAACATTTACTTAACTGAATTTAAATTTCCAAAGTTCCCTGGTGGAATTTGAACTTGTGTCTCCAGATCATTAATCTGAGCTTCAGATTGATCCAGTAACGTAACCATTATTTTACTCTGTGTGCTCACCGCCTTCTCCCCCTAACCCCTGTCTGAATCTGAGCTGTTACTCGGCAACATCTCAATTCCTGCCAAACTATTTAGAAAGAAAATCAGAGCGATGACAAGACTGAATGTACCCAAGTTACAGAATTGAATAATAAAGAGAAAATTTAATTCCCAGAGTAATGCCAAATAAATGAGAATGCTGCTGAAATTTGACAGGCGTATATATAGATGTAGCAGAAGTCACACGATATGAACTGATGTCAGTGATTCCCTGGTCATTAGTGAGCATACTTGCTGAATGCCTTACTGAGGAATGCACAGGTCTCCTGAAATGTGTGTGTGGCTGTGGTAGTCACCACTGTTTGTATAATACGTATATGAGAGGTAATATGGTAAGGCCCCTGTACTACAGGTACGGGGTAGATCCCTGCCTGCTGGCTCCGCCCAGTAGGTGGAGTATAAATGTGTGTGCTCACCGAGCTGCAGCCATTTCGGCAGCAGCTGTAGGAGGCAACACATCTCTGCTTAATAAAACCTCGATTACTCTCTACTCTCGTCTCGTCATAATTGATAGTGCATCAATTTATTAAGCAGAGATTTTACAGCGATGGACCTACGCATCAAGCCAGATCGCCTGCAGCTGCACCCTCAAGCAGAAAACGCCACGTCAGCCTTCGACCACTGGCTAGCTTGCTTTGAAGCCTACATCGGAGCAGCGACAGAACAACCCTCAGAAGCACAGAAACTCCAGATCCTGTACACACGGTTGAGCTCCGATATTTTTCCCCTTATCTGGGATGCGCCCAACTACACTGAGGCCATGGCGCTTCTGAAAGAGAACTATATCCGGCCGATCAACAAACTCTACGCCAGGCACCTCCTGTCTACGTGGCAACAACTCCCCGGTGAGTCATTGGATGATCTCTGGCGTGCACTGCATGCCCTGGCGAGGAACTGCCAGGGATTTTTTTTTTTTTCTTTTCCAATTAAGGGGCAATTTAGCATGGCCAATCCACCTGACCAGCACATCTTTGGGTTGTGGGGGTGAAACCCATGCAGACATGGGGAGAATGTTCAAACTCAACACGGACAGTGACGCAAGGCCGGGATTCATACCGCAGTCCCAGTGCTAACCACTGCGCCACATGCCACCCCTTAGCTGGGAAAAATGCATTTCATGAATATGAGCTCATCAATAACTTTCTTCTGCTTATAAGCAGTATCTGCTTTCTTAGGTCTGCCATCCCTTTTCCGTGTTCTTGTTACTCCCTTACAGAGGTAGTAGAAGATTATCAAGTCTTCCAAAATGGGCACAGTATCAACAGTGCACCTATGGTACCCACCCAAGGACACAGACAACAGGTCCAAACCATTTTCAGGTTTTGGCCTCATTGAAGTGTTACCATTGAGCTGCTGCTGCTCACCGGTTTGTTTGCTTTTTAGAAAATGTTTCCTCCTTTTGAACATGAGTTTTCTTTGCCTAATATCATTGAAAGGAGCTAAATGATGCATGCCCATCCATTGTAGTGGGAAATATGAATAATTTCAATTTCCTTCAGATTTGCACATTTATTTTGTCAATCGCAAAAATTAATAGCCCTCAAGCTTGGTGTGGGCGCAATCTTATAGCACTTAAACCTCTTTAAATTACCTCAATGTGCAAAAGTACAGAAAGACAGCCCACCTAGAATGCGCAATCCGAATAACAATATGAAGTATTATGAAACTCAGCTCGCGCAGCTTCACAAAGCAGCTGGTAGTGAACCAGTATCCATTAGGCACTCTGCCTGATTTTCATTCCTATTGATTTCAGGCAGCAAGAAGCCTGGATGGAGCCAGATTGAAATGTATCCAGACATCCAAGTGACTTCATCAGTGCTGCAACATTATTTTTACCTAAATTCAGGGGAGTGCTGGTTTCAGGAACACACGAAATAAGAACATTAAATTTAAACAAAGACAACTAAATCAGTGTGAGGCGAGAGCTGGCTAAGGTTTGAGCATCACGGTAGCACATTGGTTATCACAATTGCTTCACAGCTCCAGGATCACAGTTTCGATTCCCGGCTTGGGTCATTGTCTGTGCGGAGTCTGCACGTTCTCCCCGTGTCTGCGTGGGTTTCCTCTGGGTGCTCTGGTTTCCTCCCACAGTCCAAGGATGTGTGGGTTAGGTGGATTCTATAAACAAAATTGCCCTTAGTGTCCAAACAAAATAGGTTGGGTGGGGTTACTGGGTTACGGGGATGGGTTGGAAGTGTGGACTTAAATGGGCTTTCAAAGGGCCGGTGCAGACTCGATTGGCCGAATGGCTTCCTTCTAGAAAAAAAAATAAACAGGGCAGCATGGTAGCACAGTGATTAGCACTGTGGCTTCACAGCGCCAGGGTCCCAGGTTCGCTTCCCCGCTGGATCACTGTTTGTGTGGAGTCTGCACATTCTCCCTGTTATGGGCGAGGCATTTTCAGAACCCCAAAATGTATCATGGAGTTCAACCAACCTCTCCCTTTAATGTATTTTTACTTTTCCTAGCACACGGCTTGTCCCCTAGGAGTGGGATTACAATTATGGACACGTGGGTTTTTAAACACAAAACACTGTTTATTCCAGGAACTCAACTTAACATCTTAAATAAACATTGGATCTCTTAACACTCCTTACTTCAAAGATAACTCAGAAAATATTGCAACAGTAAATAATTCCTTAAAATGTTCCTTCAAACTTCCAAGAGACTTAAAACACATTTAAACAAAATCACATCAAGTTAAAGGCTTCACTATTATAAGTTTAAATCACCCAAATGATCCAGAGATAGTCTTTCATGGCAGAGATCCAGCTCACTGCAAACACAGACACTCCCCAAGCTCTTTTCAAACTGCAAGTGCAGCTCTCTGGAAACACAGAGACACACACAAGCTGCTTTTTCTCCCAACTGCAAAACTAAACTGCAAAATGGCTGACCTGACCTCAGCTCCACCCACTCTCTGACATCACTGTTTTCTTAACGGTACATTGCTTAAACATCCATGTCTTAAAGGTATCCTCACATGATATCTCCTTGTCCGGTTCTCTGGTTTCCTCTCACAGTCCATATACGTGCAGGTTATGTGGATTGGACATGCTAAATTGCCCTTCTTGTCCAATAAGATTAGGAGGGGTTATTGGGTTATGGGGATAGGGTGGAAGTGAGGGCTTAAGTAGGTCGGTGCAGACTTGATGGCTTCCTTCTGCACTGTATGTTCTATATTCTATGTTACTTGGGTAAATAGACTAAAGGTATGGCGGCAAATAAATAGTGGGAAACAAAGCGTGCCATTTAATGGCTGCCTTGTGCTTAAGCGAGTGTGCAACAAGGTCATTAAATAGTGGGAGAGACCAAAGACGTGAACCGCGCCGGGCGCTGATCCGTTTACTATCTAACTGGCCCGCACCCGTTGACAAAAATCAGGATCCTGCTGTAGGGTGGCAAGAAACCATTAATCACCACTTATGCCCAATCTCCATACAATGTAAGGGAGCAACCCTCTAACTATCGGCCCCCTGTGATCTAATGGCCTCCCCTGCAAGTGGTCAAGCAGGCAGCGATTAGTGCTCCTTTTTAAAAATGTGAAGTCTGCGGAGGCCCGAGGACGTGAGTAGCCATTTTCGCTCACAGGCAAAGAGTCCAGGGGCATTGGGGTCCCTACCCCGGTGCTCAGGTGGGAGTGGGGGAGCCTTCGGGGGGGGCGTGGGGGCAGCCTTCGTCAGGGTGGGCTGCCAGCGGTGGGAGGTGGCCGCACGTGGCCTGGGTTAGGCTGGGGGGGAGAGCAGGATTTCCCAGTAACCCTGGGTCCACTGTGGCACCCTCTCAGCCATGTGGTCCTGTTCCGGGGAAACCCCAGTCCCTGCCTCCTGCCCCGCCAACCACCCATAACTCCCTCTGAATGTGTAGGCCTCTGACCGCGCAGCAGATGGCTATAGCTATATAGAAATTGGCAACTGTAGTTAAGTGAGCACTTCATACATCCCAAGTTGATACCCGTGGGTAGTTGTGCCATGCAGCATGAGGAAGTTATTGCCTAGCATCACAATCAGATCAGCGCAGATGCACATCATGCACTTCTGCGCCCAATACCCGGGCAGTGTGCACAATGCCTTCATCCTGGCACACTTGCTGAATCCTGACATGAGATTTACCAGAATGTGGCCTGGTATGGAGGGCATTAGCTATGAGGAGCGGTTGAATAAACTCGGTTTGTTCTCACTGGAACGACGGAGGTTGAGGGGCGACCTGATAGAGGTCTACAAAATTATGAGGGGCATAGACAGAGTGGATAGTCAGAGGCTTTTCCCCAGGGTAGAGGGGTCAATTACTAGGGGGCATAGGTTTAAGGTGCGAGGGGCAAGGTTTAGAGTAAATGTACGAGGCAAGTTTTTTACACAGAGGGAAGTGGGTGCCTGGAACTCGCTACCGGAGGAGGTGGTGGAAGCAGGGACGATAGTGACATTTAAGGGGCATCTTGACAAATACATGAATAGAATGGGAATAGAGGGATACGGACCCAGGAAGTGTAGAAGATTGTAGTTTAGTCGGGCAGCATGGTCGGCACGGGCTTGGAGGGCCGAAGGGCCTGCTCCTGTGCTGTACTTTTCTTTGTTCTTTGTTCTTTCCTCTGGGCCACCGACTACGTCCAGTGACCACTGCTCAGCCATGGTGAGGTCCGGCAGAATCCCTCCAGTTTTCTCCCACTCCCGGTACTTATGGATGGCCTACTCCTAGCGGGAGGGCAACAGAAAACGACAGTGTTAGATTGACCGACGCATGCAGTCCAGGGGTTGGGTAGCTGGTGGCCTCAGTGGCCGGGGGATCGGGTTATGGCGGTGGGTATGGGTGCTGGCATATGGTGCAAGATGGGGGTTCGAAACATTCTCATCTGGTGGAGGGGGGTGTGGGGTTACGGGTGTGTGGGATGGGGGGGTGATGCCAGGGGCACAGTGCTGCCTACCCACCCTCACCGCCCTGAGGAGGTTGTGCAATTTCTTCCTGCACTGCTGGCTTGTCCGGGCGGTGTTGCTGGTGCCGCTCACCGCCTCTGCTACATGTGCCAAGGCACAGTGAATGACGGCGGCTGGCAGCCTTCTTCCCAAGCTGGGGTACAGGTGGCCTGCCCCTCCTCCACCGCATGCAAGAGGGTCCCGAGCTCGGTGTCTGTGAACCTTGGCGGCGCGCATCTTGTTGCCATCTTGTTGGATGGGATGGTGTGTGTGGGGAGTGAAGTGTGTGTATGCGGCTGCAGCTTGTCAGCCTCCTGAGTGTCAATTGCTAAACCGGCAAATCCTGCACGTTTCTCATTGGAATCGATTGTGTTCCACATGGCGCCGATGCTAGCCCCATAACAGTGCTGAATCGGTTCAGGTTCAGCGGCAGTTTTGCTGTCGTGGAACTCCACGAATCCTGCCCTGGCATCAACACTTATCCTTAGGGACAGAGAATCCAACAGTACATTTTTAAACCTTGGAACGGATTTTAAAAACTCTTCAAAATGGATTCTGAGAATTGTCTGATTTTCTCCTCGTGGATTCAGGCTAGAATCACCTCAGCCAGACAAAAAAGCAGGCAATCTGAGGGCATCCTCAGATATCTAAACAAAGCACATTTTAAAATTTAACAAGTGTTCCAAAAGTGTGAATAAAAACCTCATTGACTTTCCTCCGACCATAAAGGCTGGGATTTGGGCCTGCGTTTGCCACGGGCTCCAAAAGCGAGAATCTCGCTACTGAGATCTCTCAACGCTATTGTCCCCATGCCTACCCAGGAAGATCGGGAACCTCATTTAAATACATTATCAGCTGATCAGTGGGTTTCCCCTCTGTAACATCAACTCACACCGGGATCCCCCCGTCACACCGGCAAGGTCTACAACAGGCTTTTAAAAATGGGAATCAGGCGAGTGAAACACCCCGAGGGCCCACAGGTAAGTATAGCGTTCGGAAAGGGGGAGGTTGGAGAGTGGTTGGAAGAGGGACATGGCCGTCACTGTCCATGTGGAGTTTGCACATACTCCTCTTGTCTGCGTGGGTTTCACACCCACACAACCCAAAGAGGTGCAGGTTAGGTGGATTGGCCACACAAAATTGCCCCTTAATTGAAAAAAAAAATCGGGTCCTCAAAATTAAAAAAAAAAGGTAGATGGCACTTCCCCCAGCACTGCCCCCAGGTAGCAGTTCCAGGTGCAAGTGGGGAGTACCTCTGGGGAACTCCATGGCAGGGTCACCATGTTTGTGGAGGATGGGGGAGTTCTTCGTGCATGTGGGAGGGTCCTGGGCATGGGGGTCTCTGTGTATGTGTGGGGGGTTCATGTGCGTGTTTGGAGGTGGGGGGGGGGGTGTTCTTTGTCTTTTTTGTTACGGAGATCCTTTTATTGCCAACTCTTTCAGGCCCTGCCCCACTGATGTGGTGACGTGGAACATGCATCCATTTTTTTTTCTAAGTGCTGGACCATGTGGTGAGAAAAGCCGGCGGTTCAGCCCGTTTTGCACCTGGCCCAGCACTTTGAAGAATAAACGGAAAATTCTCACCCAAAGGCATGAACTGAGTAACCACTGTAAAGTGTGAACAGCCTTGGCCAGGACAAAAGATAAGAGCACCAAGTGCAACAAAGGCTATTTAAAGTGTTAGTGCCTGACTTGGAAGATGGCTTGACAATTTTGTACCAGTCACATGATAAAAGTAGCCATCTTGCTTGCCTGCAAAGAATAATGCAGAAAGGCAGCAAGTGGCCTGGGCACATGATGCACGATCAATTACTGTTAAAGACAAGGTAGTAACATAACTGAAGGCTTTAATAGACTAGATCTGTTCCCCAGCAGCTTCGGTACAGAATGAGGACTGCTGGGACGGCACCGGTTCTTATACCCCGCCTGTCAAGGCGGAGCTACATACCAAACAGCCAATGGTAAACTCCTAGGTTTACCCAATGGTCTCCAGCCTCTCGGGTACTGCAATACCTGATAATACCACAGCTCAGACCACAGCTGAAAGGAAAACTGCTTGAAACAGGGAGAGACAAAGGAGACTTGCAGAGAAACAGCCACTGGGCTGTTGTCAGGTAACTAGCCAGCTAAAAGTGTCATACATGGAGACGTCTCTCCTCCCTGGAAACTTGATTCCACCTACTAAATTTGCCTGTAAAAGCAACCTCCAGCAACTCGACAGTGGAAGCCATCGCACCTGCAGAGACAACTCGACATCAAGATATTCACTTCAGATAACGCAACATCTTGACTTTTAAAGATTATCAGGACTGTACCAAGTACGGATTGAACTGATCAAATTTTAGTATGTATTATTTTATCTTCAGTGGGAATTAATCTTTGTTCGTGTATTTGTGTGTGCGCGTGTGGTACCATTTTTCCGTAACTTCCAGAGCAGGAGTGAGAAATACACATCCACATGCAAATACATTTTTCTTGGGTGACTTTGGGAAGCGCCTTTTAACGTGCATGTGACACTTCACACAATTAACCTGTGAGTTAATGGCCTATAGTTTTGTGGTTTCTCTCTCAGACCATTCTTTTTTAAATAAATATTTTTTATTCTCCTCCTTTCTCACATTTTCTCCCAAATTTACACCTAACAATAAACAATAATCAGTAACGAATGTAATGTCAATCCCCATATCAATAACAACAATCCCATCCTCCAATCAAACCTCAAACATTGGCCCGCATGTTAACATAAACAAATGACAAAAAGGAATCAGGAATCACCCATAGTCACCATTAAAACATAGTCCCCCGCCGGGTGCGGCGATGACCAGCTGAGTCGCACGTTTCGGCAGCTCCCGGTGGAACGGTCTTTTGGGCTCTTAATAGGAGCCCCATCGGCAATTTTAACGGCAAATAACACTGTGCGGTAATCCAGAAGGGAATCCCCCCTGGAAACGGATGGAAAAAAGAGAGGAAAGTAGCCGGATTGCGGTGGATCCTCTAGAGCAGCGGCCAGGAAGGCAGGCACAAAGCAAGATGGCGTCGGAAGGAGGCAGTTTAATATGGGGCCCTGACCAACAAGAGCTCATGCGGCGTTGTGTAGATGAACTCAAAAAGGAGATGAAGAAGGAACTATTGGCCCCGATATTAAAAGCGATTGAGGGGCTAAAGGAGGAGCAAAAGACCCAGGAACAGGAGCTTTGGGTCGTGAAGGCAAAGGCTGCTGAGAATGAGGACGACATACAGGGCCTGGTGGTGAAAACGGAGATCCACGAGGCACAACACAAAAGATGTGTGGAAAGGCTGGAGGTGCTGGAGAATAATGCGAGGAGGAAGAACCTAAGGATTCTTGGTCTTCCCGAAGGTGCAGAAGGGGTGGACGTCGGGGCATATGTGAGCACGATGCTGCACTCGTTAATGGGATCGGAGGCCCCAACGGGTCCGCTGGAGGTGGAGGGAGCCTATCGGGTTATGGCGCGAAGACCGAGGGCTGGAGAAATTCCTCGAGCAATAGTGGTGAGATTTCTCCGATATAAGGACAGAGAGATGATCCTCAGATGGGCAAAGAAAACTCGGAGCAGTAGGTGGGAGAATGCGGTGATCCGCGTATATCAAGATTGGAGTGCGGAGGTGGCGAGAAGGAGGGCAAGCTTTAGTCGGGCCAAGGCGGTGTTGCATAAAAGGAAGGTCAAATTCGGAATGCTGCAACCGGCAAGACTGTGGGTCACACATCTAGGGAAACACCACTACTTCGAAACGGCAGATGAGGCGTGGACATTTATTGTCGAGGAGAAGCTGGAGTGAGCGGGCCAGAAAAAGAACGTTTGGGACAAATGTGGGGGGGTGAATTTGTGGGATGAAGGGGGGAAAAGGGGGAAGAAAGGACTTCCCAAGTTGTTAAACCTGCGACCCTGTAACTTCTCTCTCTTCCCCATGTCGTGGGGGAGGGGGGGAGGGAGGATGAGGAGCTGGGGGCGCCGGCCATTAGGGGTGGGGCCAAATGGGAAACGCGGGCTTTGTTCCCGCGCTATGGTAATCATGGCGGGAACAGGGAAGCAAGAAGGAGGGGGCCTCGCACAGTGTGAGCCGAGGTCACGGGGGAAGCCGAGGTCGGCCAGAGTTTGCTGACTTCTGGGAGCAACATGGGGGGTGCAATTATGCTAGCTTGGGATCTAGCGGGGGGGGGGGGGTTAACTGGGTTGCTGCTGCTGGGGAGAAGGGGGAGCTGGTATGGGAGGGGGGGTCGGGGCGGGGGGGCGCCGCCTGGGGGGGATACAGCTACATGGGAACCGGGTGAGGAGCTGGATTGAAAAAGGAAATGGCTAGTCGTCAAGGGGGGGGTAAAGAGCCCCCCAACCCGGTTGATCACGTGGAATGTGAGAGGGCTGAACGGGCCGATTAAGAGGGCACGGGTACTCGCACACCTAAAGAAACTTAAGGCAGATGTGGTTATGCTTCAGGAGACGCATCTGAAGCTGATAGACCAGGTTAGACTTCGCAAAGGATGGGTGGGGCAGGTGTTTCATTCGGGGCTAGATGCAAAAAACAGGGGGGTGGCCATACTAGTGGGGAAGCGGGTAATATTTGAGGCAAAGACTATAGTGGCGGATAGTGGGGGCAGATACGTGATGGTGAGTGGCAAATTGCAAGGGGAGGCGGTGGTATTAGTGAACGTGTATGCCCCGAACTGGGATGATGCCAATTTTATGAGGCGTATGTTAGGACGAATCCCGGACCTAGAAGTGGGGAAGTTGGTAATGGGTGGAGACTTTAATACGGTGCTGGACCCAGGGCTGGACAGATCGAGGTCCAGGACCGGAAGGAGGCCGGCTGCAGATAGGGTGCTTAAGGATTTTATGGAGCAGATGGGAGAAGTAGATCCCTGGAGATTTAGTAGACCTAGGAGTAAGGAGTTTTCGTTTTTCTCCTATGTACACAAAGTATTTTCACGAATAGATTTTTTTGTTTTGGGAAGGGCACTGATCCCAAAGGTGACGGGGATGGAGTACACGGCTATAGCCATCTCGGATCATGCTCCACACTGGGTGGACCTGGAGATAGGGGAAGAAAAACAACAGCTTCCACCCTGGAGAATGGACATGGGATTATTGGCAGATGAGGGGGTGTGTTTAAGGGTGAGGGGGTGTCTTGAAAGGTACTTGGAACTTAATGATAATGGGGAGGTACAGGTGGGAGTGGTCTGGGAGGCACTGAAGGCAGTGGTTAGAGGGGAGCTAATATCTATTAGGGCACATAAAGGAAAGCAGGAGGGTAGGGAAAGGGAGCGGTTGTTGAAAGAACTTCTGAGGGTGGACAGACAATACGCGGAGGAACCGGAGGAGGGACTGTACAGGGAAAGGCAAAGGCTACATGTAGAATTTGACTTGTTGACTACGGGTAATGCAGAGGCACAATGGAGGAAGGCACAGGGTGTACAGTACGAATATGGGGAGAAGGCGAGTAGGTTGTTGGCCCACCAACTGAGGAAAAGGGGAGCAGCGAGGGAGATAGGGGGGGTGAGAGATGAGGAGGGAGAGATGGAGCGGGGAGCGGAGAGAGTGAATGGAGTGTTCAAGGCATTTTATGAAAGATTATATGAAGCGCAGCCCCTGGACGGGAAGGAGAGAATGATGTGCTTTCTGGATCAGCTGGAATTTCCTAAGGTGGAGGAGCAGGAGAGAGTGGGGCTGGGAGCACAGATTGAGATGGAGGAAGTAGTGAAAGGGATTGGGAGCATGCAGGCGGGGAAGGCCCCGGGACCAGACGGATCCCAGTTGAATTCTATAAGAAATATTTGGACTTGCTGGCCCCGCTACTGATGAGAACCTTTAATGAGGCGAGGGAAAGGGGGCAGCTGCCCCCGACTATGTCAGAGGCAACGATATCGCTCCTCCTAAAGAAGGAAAAAGACCCGCTGCAATGCGGGTCATACAGGCCCATTTCCCTCCTGAATGTGGATGCTAAGATTCTGGCCAAGGTAATGGCAATGAGGATAGAGGATTGTGTCCCGGGGGTGGTCCATGAGGACCAAACTGGGTTTGTGAAGGGGAGACAGCTAAATACAAATATACGGAGGCTGCTAGGGGTAATGATGATGCCCCCACCAGAGGGGGAAGCGGAGATAGTGGTGGCGATGGATGCCGAGAAAGCATTTGATAGAGTGGAGTGGGATTATTTGTGGGAGGTGTTGAGGAGATTTGGCTTTGGGGACGGGTATATCAGGTGGGTACAGTTGCTGTATAGGGCCCCGATGGCGAGCGTGGTCACGAATGGACGGGGGTCTGACTATGTTCAGCTCCATAGAGGGACGAGGCAGGGATGTCCTCTGTCCCCGTTATTGTTTGCATTGGCGATTGAACCCCTGGCCATAGCACTGGGGTGTTCCAGGAAGTGGAGGGGAGTACTTAGGGGGGGGAAGAACACCAGGTATCTCTGTATGCGGATGATTTGTTGCTATATGTGGCGGACCCGGCGGAGGGGATGCCAGAGATAATACGGATACTTGGGGAGTTTGGGGATTTTTCAGGGTATAAACTGAACATGGGGAAAAGTGAGTTATTTGTGGTGCATCCGGGGGAGCAGAGCAGAGAGATAGAGGATTTACCGTTAAGGAAGGTAACAAGGGACTTCCGGTACCTGGGAATCCAGATAGCCAAGAATTGGGGTACATTACATAGGCTCAATTTAACACGGTTGGTGGAACAGATGGAGGAGGATTTCAAGAGATGGGACATGGTGTCCCTGTCATTGGCAGGTAGGGTGCAGGCGGTTAAAATGGTGGTCCTCCCGAGATTCCTTTGTGTTCCAGTGCCTCCCGGTGGTGATCACGAAGGCTTTTTTCAAAAGAATTGAGAAGAGCATTATGAGTTTTGTGTGGGCTGGGAAGACCCCAAGAGTGAGGCGGGGATTCTTGCAGCGTAGTAGGGACAGGGGGGGGCTGGCACTACCGAGCCTAAGTGAGTACTACTGGGCCGCCAATGTTTCAATGGTGTGTAAGTGGATGGGAGAAGGGGAGGTAGCGGCGTGGAAGAGATTGGAGAGGGCGTCCTGCAGGGGGACTAGCCTGCAAGCAATGGTGACGGCGCCGTTACCGTTCTCACCAAAGAAATACACCACAAGCCCGGTGGTGGTGGCTACATTGAAAATTTGGGGGCAGTGGAGACGGCATAGGGGAGGGACGGGAGCTTCGGTGCGGTCCCCGATAAGAAACAATCATAGGTTCGTTCCGGGGAGAATGGATGGGGGATTTGGAGCATGGCAAAGAGTTGGGGTAGTACAACTAAGAGATCTATTTGTAGATGGGACGTTTGCGAGTCTGGGAGCGCTGACGGAGAAATATGGGTTGCCCCAAGGGAATGCATTTCGGTATATGCAATTGAGGGCTTTTGCGAGGCAACAGGTGAGGGAATTCCCGCGGCTCCCGACGCAGTAAGTGCAGGATAGAGTGATCTCAGAGACATGGGTGGGGGACGGTAAGGTGGCGGACATATACAGGGAGATGAGGGACGAGGGGGAGATCATGGTAGATGAGCTGAAAGGGAAATGGGAAGAAGAACTGGGGGAGGAGATTGAGGAGGGGCTGTGGGCTGATGCCCTACGTAGGGTAAACTCATCGTCCTCGTGTGCCAGGCTAAGCCTGATACAATTTAAGGTGCTACACAGGGCGCATATGACTGGAGCACGGCTTAGTAAATTTTGTGGGGTAGAGGATAGGTGTGCGAGATGCTCGAGAGGCCCAGCGAATCACACCCACATGTTTTGGTCATGCCCGGCACTACAGGGGTTCTGGGTGGGGGTGGCAAGGGTGCTTTCGAAGGTGGTGGGGGTCCGGGTCGAACCAAGCTGGGGGTTGGCTATATTTGGGGTTGCAGAAGAGCCGGGAGTGCAGGAGGCGAGAGAGGCTGACGTGTTGGCCTTTGTGTCCCTTGTAGCCCGGCGCAGGATATTGTTAATGTGGAAGGAAGCCAAACCCCGGGTGTGGAGACCTGGATAAACGATATGGCAGGGTTTATAAAGTTAGAACGGATTAAGTTCGTGTTAAGGGGTTCGGCTCAGGGGTTAACCAGGCGGTGGCAACCGTTCGTCGACTACCTCACAGAAAGATAGAGGGAATGGAAAAGTAGACAACAGCAGCAACCCAGGGGGGAGGGGGGGGGGGAGAAAGGGCGGGGGGGAGGAATTGGACGGACTCTCAGGGATGTTATTGTACATGTATAGGTATTTGGTATATGTAATTGTATATTGGATTGTTGGATTGTATTTTTGGAGAGTATTTATTTTAGACAAGGCAGTTGCCATTTAGTTTTTTTTTGTTTATATATTACTTATTTATTTGTTTAAAACTGGCCACGGTTATTTATATTGCTTTATTGTTGTGTAAAAGAAACACTACGTATTGTTATGTTTGGCCAAAAAACTTGAATAAAATATATATATTTTTAAAAAACATAGTCCCCCTCCCCCAACCCTCCCAGCCTCCAACTAAGTGCACAATGAATAACGTCCATGAATGTAGAACCCCTCCTTCCCCTCAATTCAAATTTGACCTTTTCAAGCCTTAAGAATTCCAGCAGGTCCCCCCCGCCATGCCAGGGCACAGAGTGGAGAGATTGATCTCCATCCTAACAGGATCCACCTTCAGGCGAATAACGAGGCGAAGGCTACATCTGCCTCCTCGCACATTTCCAACCCCGGCTGGTCCGACACCCCGAATGTGGCCTCCCGAGGGCCCGGGTCCAGTTTCACGTGCACCACTTTAGAAATTACCTTAAACACCTCCTTGCAATAATCCTCCACCTTTGGACAGGCCCAAAACTATTGAACGTAGTTTGCGGGACCTCCCCGCAATGTTCACACACATCTTCTAACGCCTCAAAGAGCCGACTCATCCTCGCCCTTGTAAGGTGCGCTCTATACACCACCTTCAGCTATATCAGCCCCAACCTCGCACACGAGATGGAGGCGTTCACCCTCCGGAGCACCTCACACCAGAGCCCCCCCCTCCATATCCTCTCCCAACTCTCACTTTCCCTTCATCCCTTCTAGCGGCGCCTTCTCCTCCTCCAAAATAGCCCCGTAAACCGCCTATACTACCCCCTTCTCTAGTCCCCCTGTCGTCAGCACCTCGTCTAGCAATGTGGAAGCCGGCTCTACTGGGAAGCGCTGTACCTCCTTTCTGGCAAAGTCTCGAACCTGCGTGTATCTAAATATTTCCCCCTGCTCCAGCCCATACTTCGCTCCCAGCTCCTTCAATCCTGCAAAACGACCCCCAAGAAATAAATCTTTTAGTGTCCTAATTCCTTTCTCCTCCCATCTCCGAAAATTTCCACCCCACTCCCCTGGCTCAGATCTATGGTTCCCCCGAATCGGCATTTCCCTTGACCCTGCCCCCAACCCGAAGTGCTGTCGAAACTGCCTCCAAATTCTCAACGAAGCTATTACTACCGGACTCCCTGAGTATCGCCCCGGGGCCATCGGGAGCGACGCTGTCGCTAGCACCTTCAATTCCGACCCCCTACCCAAACTCTCCTCCATTCTGACCCATTGGTATTCAACCCCTCTGACCCAGCTCCGTACCTTCTCCACATTCGCCGCCCAGTAATAATACATCAGATCCGGAATTCCCAAACCCCCTGCCTGCCTTGCTCTCTGTAGTAGCACCTTTTTAATTCTGGCCACCTTCCTTCCCCATATGAACGAGGTAATCATCCCTTCAATCTCTCTAAAAAATGCCTTTGGCAGGAAAATCGGCTGGCATTGAAATATAAACAGGAATCGCGGCAGCGCATTCATTTTAACCGCCTGTACCCGACCCGCCAAGGACAGAGGGAGACCATCCCATCTTGCCAGATCAGCTTTCACCCCCCCCCACCAAACTAGAAATGTTGTTCCTACAGAGCCCCCCCCCACTCCCGACCAACCTGCACCCCTTGCTATCTAAAGTGAGTCCCTGCCTTACGGAATGGCAGCCCCTCCACCCCTGCCCCCACCATGACCGAGACACCATATTTAGTTTGTACCCTGAGAAAGACCCAAACACCCGAAACAGCTATAGTATTCCCTCTATTGACACACTTGGTTCCGACACATATAATAACAAGTCATCGGCATAAAGAACACCCTGTGCACTATCCCCACCCGCACTACACCTTTCCATACCCCGAACTTCTTAATGCGATGGCCAATGGCTCAATCACTTCTCGGACCATTTTTAGATGATGGAGGGAAATTACTGGTTTCCCAATCCAAGGAGACAATTCCTGTATCAAGTGAGTCTTGGAAGAACATGACTAACGCATCAGCAATTTCCTATTTCTTTTAATATCCTGGGGTGGCGACCATCAAGTTCTGAGATTTGACAGTCTTCAGTGTCATGTCATGGGAGGCCAGGGAAGAGATTGCTGGAACTTTGGCTTTGATTTTTATGTCATCATTGGCTACAGAAATAGTGCCAGAGGACTGGAGGATAGCAAATGTGGTCCCTTTGTTCAAAACGGGGAGCAGAGACAACCCCGGCAACTATAGACCGGTGAGCCTCACGTCTGTAGTGGGTAAAGTCTTGGAGGGGATTATAAGAGACAAGATTTATAATCATCTAGATAGGAATAATATGATCAGGGATAGTCAGCATGGCTTTGTGAAGGGTAGGTCCTGCCTCACAAACCTTATCGAGTTCTTTGAGAAGGTGACTGAACAGGTAGACGAGGGTAGAGCAGTTGATGTGGTGTATATGGATTTCAGTAAAGCGTTTGATAAGGTTCACCACAGTAGGCTATTGCAGAAAATACGGAGGCTGGGGATTGAGGGAGATTTAGAGATGTGGATCAGAAATTGGCTAGCTAAAAGAAGACAGAGGGTGGTGGTTGATGGGAAATGATCAGAATGGAGTTCAGTTACAAGTGGCGTACCACAAGGATCTGTTCTGGGGCCATTGCTGTTTGTCATTTTTATCAATGACCTAGAGGAAGGCGCAGAGGGGTGGGTGAGTAAATTTGCAGACGACACTAAAGTCGGTGGTGTTGTCGACAGTGTGGAAGGATGTAGCAGGTTACAGAGGGATATAGATAAGCTGCAGAGCTGGGCTGAGAGGTGGCAAATGGAGTTTAATGTAGAGAAGTGTGAGGTGATTCACTTTGGAAGGAATAACAGGAATGCGGAATATTTGGCTAATGGTAAAGTTCTTGGAAGTGTGGATGAGCAGAGGGATCTAGGTGTCCATGTACATAGATCCCTGAAAGTTGCCACCCAGGTTGATAGGGTTGTGAAGAAGGCCTATGGAGTGTTGGCCTTTATTGGTAGAGGGATTGAGTTCCGGAGTCGGGAGGTCATGTTGCAGCTGTACAAAACTCTGGTGCGGCCGCATTTGGAGTATTGCGTACAGTTCTGGTCACCGCATTATCGGAAGGATGTGGAGGCTTTGGAGCGGGTGCAGAGGAGATTTACCAGGATGTTGCCTGGTATGGAGGGAAAATCTTATGAGGAAAGGCTGATGGACTTGAGGTTGTTTTTGTTGGAGAGAAGAAGGTTAAGAGGAGACTTAATAGAGGCATACAAAATGATCAGGGGGTTAGGTAGGGTGGACAGTGAGAGCCTTCTCCCATGGATGGAAATGGCTGGCACGAGGGGACATAGCTTTAAACTGAGGGGTAATAGATATAGGACAGAGGTCAGAGGTAGGTTCTTTACGCAAAGAGTAGTGAGGCCGTGGAATGCCCTACCTGCAACAGTAGTGAACTCGCCAACATTGAGGGCATTTAAAAGTTTATTGGATAAACATATGGATGATAATGGCATAGTGTAGGTTAGATGGCTTTCGTTTTGGTGCAACATCGTGGGCCGAAGGGCCTGTACTGCGCTGTATCGTTCTATGTTCTATGTGGCAGAATTTAATCGAGGTGAGAGCCAGTGTTATTTCCTTTTAGGAAGGTCTGCTGTATTAAGTTCCAGTCAGGCACTTGAGTGGTCAGCAGTGGGTGTTCCCCAGGTTCCAGGACTCCGTGGCAGAAATCCTGCCCCTTGAGACCTGCTGGTAAATCAGAAGCTGGCAGTTTTCCAATGCAGGTGGCGGACTATGAACTGTGGTAGCTTCCATGTCCCATGACATCTCTTAATAAAACCTCACATGGCAGCACGATGGTGCAGTGGTTATCCCTGCTGCCTCATGGCGCCGAGGTCCCAGGTTCGATCGCTCTGGGTCACTGTCCGTGTGGAGTTTGCACATTCTCCCCGTGTTTGCCTGGGTTTCGCCCACTAGGTGCAGGCTAGGTGGATTGGCCACGCTAAATTGCCCTTTAATTGGAAAAAATTAATTGGCACTCTAAATTTATTTTTAAAAACTCTCTTGTTTGAAAAAATCCAGAGTGTGGGCACCTCCAGACCTTTTCTCTTTACAAACAAAGAGCTGGATTTTTCAGCCCCGCCCGCCGCAAGATCACCACGGACGGGACAGAGACCATATAAAGGTCCGTTGACCTCAGTCAGGAATATCTGGTCGCCGGGCGCGCTCAGCCAAAAAATCCAACCCAAGAAATATAACAGGCAGGAAGGTGGTGGATCCGCAACCCCCACCCTCTACCCAAATTAAATGGCTCTCCCCCACCCAGATTAAATGCCCCCTACCACTACCATCCCCACTCCCTCCATCCCTCCTACTCCCCCAGACCTGTCTCATGGAGGGTATTAAGGTTTGCCTATTGTTTTCACCTGTGACATTGTATATAAGAGGGCTGGGATATTCTTGGTCAACCATGCTTTATTTTTGCATTAATTAATGAATCCAACGCAGTTGCAAATTGTTACAATGGCATCAGCTGGTGAATTGTTGAACCAATGGAAGATTAGGTTCAATACCTCATGTGTTGATCAAGGTTAGTTGGGCAGCACGGTGGCACAGTGGTTAGCACTGTTGCTTTACAACGCCAGGGATCCGGGTTTGATTCCCGGCTTGGGTCACTGTGCGGAGTCTGCATGTTCTCCCCGTGTCTGCGTGGGTTTCCTCTTGGCAGTCCGGTTTCCTCCCACAAGTCCTAAAAGACATGCTTGTTAGGTGAATTGGGCATTCTGAATTCTCCCTCTGTGTACCCGAACCAGCACTGGAATGTGGTGACTAGGGGATTTTCAGAGTAACTTCGTTGCAGAGTGAATGTAAGCCTACTTGTGACACTAAATAAAGATTATTAGATTATTAGTTGTGGAAAATAATTTTGTTTGATGGAGTAAAATCCCCCATTTTTCAATTGCTGAACACGAAGCACTGTGAGCAGTTTCACTGATCTATGCCAAGAGAATACTGTGAAGAGCAAAATAATTATTCTTGAGTTTGGGTTATCCGGCTTTTGTGTGGTTTGAATCTGAAACGGAAACTAAAGTCTCAATTGATTCAAATAATTGCCTAAAGCTAGAGTGATTTATATCTAATTTTGTCCTGCATGGCGGTGCATTGATTTTTCAAACAAGACTGTGCAGATTACACATTTAAATCAAATAGGATAGGCAATTAGAATACATCAGATGTCCTAATAAAAAAAATGAAATATCCAATATATGTTGGATTTTATCATAATTACACAAATGCAAAATGTGTTTTGTTAGGTTAGCAAAGCTTTCATCTCGTCAATAAGTTCACTCGTCCATCCTTTGCATTATGTTGGGAAAAGTGCTGGATTATTATTTTCTTTTGCAACTTTGTTTCACAAAGTTAATAAAACATATGAAGCCAACATAAGGGGCTGGATTGTCCGAGGCTCCGCGGCGAAATCGCGAAACCTGATCGGCCGGAGAATAGGTTTTGACAGCGAAATCAGCTGCAACGCTGATTCGGCGCCGATGTTAGATTCACCGCAACCCCAAAAATGTCGGCTTTGCGGCGGGTGCCCCGCTGACCGATTCTCCGGGCCCTTACACATTCCACACCCTGGATGGGCCGAAGTCCCGGTGGCGTGGTTCTAATCACATATGAAAAATCACCAACCAGTCGTGCTGGTTGTTGAGGCGTCCGGAGGAGGTAGAAGCGCCATGACAGGGTGGTGTCCACGCAATGGACGCTATTACGGCGGCCATGTTGATGGGCGCCCAACCCAGCGCTGGCTCAGCGCAGGTCTCTCGGCCGTCTGGGTGGGTGCCGGACCCTTCACGGGACACCCCACCCAGCTGGCGGCACCCATCGGGGGAAGACCCAGGACCACAACCACGGCAGCCCCCAGTTATGGCTGTGCCATTAAACGGCGGCACTGGCAGGAGGGACGGGTGACAGGAGCCGAGGCATCGAGGGGGCGGGGGTGAGGGGACATGCATGGCTGGGGCGCGCGCTGCTAACCGGGACAACCATGTAGCCCATGGCACCTGGTTGTGGAGGGATGTATGTGCCATGATAACATTTTGTGTACCCTCACCCTCTGTAGATCATAATGTTTGGGCAGCAGCCAGCGATGTTGGCTGCCCTACATGCAGCCCTGTGGGAGTGGGGGGCATCTCAGAGAGGAGGCGGAGGCTGCAGCAGAGGAGCGGGCCGCAGTGGGACAGGTGGCAGCCAATCAGACTGGAGGGCCGCATGCCCGACAGGCCGAGGAGGAGGAGGAACAGAACGAGGGGGAGCCACCGGACAAGGATGCCGAGGAGGAGGGGGAGGGGGAGGTGGTGCCACGGAGGCATCTGATGAGGCCTCGTGTGTACCAGCGCCGCATGTCATTCAGGGAAATCCCGGACAGAGCATGCAGGAGGTGACTGCGGATGAGCCGGGTAACCTTCGCCCATATCTGCCACATGATGGCACACCTGGCACCGCGTGGGACAAGGGGAGGATACCCTCTCCCGGTGGCCGTCAAGGTGATGGTCGCCCTAAACTTCTATGCCACGGGACCGTTCCAGTCGCTGGGTGGGGACCTGTCCGGCATCTCCCAGGCATCGGTGTATCGGTGCCGTGATGGATTCCTTGTATGCCCTTGCGGACCGTTAAATTCTGTTCACTGTGGACCGCGCCCACCAGGATACACGGGCAGCGCGGTTCGCTGCCGTGGCCAGGATACACATGATTTGGGGGTAATTGATGGGGTGCACGTCGCTCTGCGGCCCCAGCGGATATCAGGCCGATGTTCATAAACAGGAAGGGGTACTACTCCATGAACGTGCAGGTGGTCTGTGACCAGCAGATGAAGATACTGCACATCGGCGCCCGGTACCCAGACAGTATGCATGACTCATTCTTTCTGCTGCAATCATTCATCTCTGGCATGTTCGAGGGACACATGCACACACACACCCACATGCACACAACCCCTCCGGCTGCGGGGCTGGTTGTTGGGCGGTCGTGGCTGATGACGCCTAAACGGAGGCCACAAACCGAAGCAGAGTCCCGCTACAATGAGGCCCATTGTGCGACCAGGGTGCTTTGGAGTCCTGAAAATGCACTTCAAAGGCATGGACCGCTCTGGAGGAGCCCTCCAGTACGAGTTAACGAGAGTCGGCCGCATCGTTGTGGTCTGCTGTGTCCTCCACAATATAGCCCAGCAGAGGGGCGATGTTCTGGAGGAGGAGGAGGATCACGAGGAAGGGCAGGCCTCTCCAGACGAAGAGGGGGAGGTGGGGGGACAATGTATGGGACATGGGGGTTGGACATGGATGGGAGGCTGCATCGCCTCCTCCTTCAGGGTGCCCAATGGCCTCAGGACTTCATGGGACGGGGGTGCGAGTGGAGACATCCCCCGAGACACCCCTGACACCTGCCACTGCCAGTCCTGGAGGCCCTGTTGCTGATTTTCTCCTTGGTTCAATTGCTCTGTTTTATTACCTTTGCTCTCGAGTCACCAGATATCTTTATGATACCGCCACGAGGTTCAAGTCCGAGTAATGATCAATAATCCAATACACCGATTAGTAAGATTTAAATCAAAGCACATTTATTATACTTAGTAATCGCTACATCTAAGCTACTTCTACAACTAACAGGCCTATACTTAACTTCGGACTGGCCCACCAGGTCAGGGGAACAAATGGTCTTTCGTTCGGGTTCTGAGTCTGCAGGATTCGAAGTTGGTACGGATTTGTAGCTAGGAGCGCCTATCTCGTAGCGAGCATTGAATTAAGACTTACGAGTTCGATGATCACTGGAGTCACTGCACCGGTCACGGTCAATGTTGGTTCGTCGTTGCTGGGTGACCCAGGCAGGAAGAAGAGAGCGGTGAAGGGAGCGAAGAGGTGAAGAAGAGCTGCTGAAGAGTGAAGAGAGCGAATTGAACTTGGGGCTCAATTCTTATAGTCCCCAGGGGCTTCCTTTTGGGGCGGACCCTGTACCTGGTCCCAAGTGATTGGACTTTGTCCCAATCGCTTGGTTCGATTTCCTACAATACTGGAGCAGTTCCCTGATCGATGGGCGGTCTTGAGGTGCTCGTTCACCTCCTTTGTTTTGGCTCCTGCTGGCGCCGAGTAGTCTGGCTTTGCTTTGTGTGTCAAAATGTTACTTATTGTTCCTGGGGATTGCTCATCAGTATGCAGATGGCTGTTCACTTTGTTATGCTGATGGTTGCTGGTATCGATGTTGTCTGGTTTTTGCAGGGGTAAATACACAGCAAACCTGCATCTGCTGGTTTTTGTCTTGTTGGCTTACTTTCCCATCAGCCTTTGCCGTTCGCCATTTTAAATCGGGAGTTGGCCAATTTCAGTGGCTACAGCCCACTCTGGTAACGACCAGGGTCTGTATGTTAGCGGCCATGGAGCTCAGGGAGTGGGCCATCCCTGACTGGGTTTGTGACACCTCCCTCTGGGACTGTGCCACTTCCCTCTGGGACTGCGCCATCTCCCTCTGGGTCTGTGTGACGCTGGCTAGCACTTGTGCAATGGCGCAGATGTTCTCAGACATGGCGTGCTGAGACTGGGCCATCACCTGAGCAATGCTGCCGATGCTCTCTGCCAGAGCCTGCTGGGACTGCACCATGGCCTGCTGAGACTGGGCCATGGCCTGCTGGTACCGGGTCACGCTGAGGAGCACCCCGCACAGCTCTGGCACATGGCTGTGTGCCGTCCCCTGTGTTTCTGTCCCCTGTGTATCCGTCCCCTTTATTTCTGTCCCTGTTTTTCTGTCACCTGTGTGTCCGTCCCCTGTCTGTCTGTCCCCTGTGTTTCTGCCACTGTTTCTGTCCCCTGTGTCTGTCACCTGTGTGTCCGTCCCCTGTCTGTCCGTCCCCTGTGTTTCTGCCACTGTTTCTGTCCCCTGTGTGTCTGTCTCCTGTGTTTCTGTCCCCTGTGCCATTGTGTCCTGGCTCGTGTCGGGCACAGGGCTGTTGAGATGACTGGCCTCCCCTTCAGTGCTTCATTCCTGGGGGGAGGGGGCACCAGCCCTGGCACTGTCTGGGGCGGGGATTGCCGGATGGGCCAGGACCATCACTGGCTGGTCCTGGAAGAACATAGAACATACAGTGCAGAAGGAGGCTATTCGGCCCTTCAAGTCTGCACCACCCTATCCCCATAACCCAATAACCCCTCCGAACCGTTTTTGGTCACTAAGGGCAATTTATCATGGCCAATCCACGTCTTTGGACTGTGGGAGGAAACCGGAGCACCCGGAGGAAACCCACGCAGACGCGGGGAGAACGTGCAGACTCCGCACAGACAGTGACCCAGCAGGGAATCGAACCTGGGACCCTGGCGCTGTGAAGCCACAGTGCTATCCACTTGTGCTGCCCGTAATACACAAGACAGCATGTATGGTTGGACAAAGGGACGGGGGAGAGGGGGTGGGGTGAGGGGGTGGAGTCAGGGGGTGGGGGTTGGCACGAGTGTGTCGTGAGGAGCCGTGGCCAGGCAGGAGATTCTCCCTTGGAGGCGCGCCTCCGATCTCGGCATCGGCAACCTCCCGCTCCTCGGGTGGGCCAACCGTCCTCTGCTCGTGCACGGTGAGGAGGCGCAATTCAGGTGTTCCCCTTCTGATTTTCTCCCGTTCCCTGCGGTTATGGGCAGACTCTCCGGGGGAGGGGGGGGGAAACAAACATCAACAGTGTTAGACGGTCCGACGCAGACAGCCCAGCGGTTGGGTCTATGATGGCATAGGTACACATGGCACCATGCCACTGCTGTTGGCATGGGGGGTGCAGCCATGTGGGTCAGAGCGGGGTTTTGACCGTCCTCCTTGGGGGGGGTGGGGTGGGGTGCGGTGTCACATGTGTAGGGGGATTAGTGCCAGAGGCACATGTCATGATATGCAGACACACACATAATGATACAGACAAGCAGCTAATGGACACAGAGAACAGGATATGACCAATAAGCAGGCAGGACACTCAGGGATCTGACTATAAAAGGCACTCACACTCCGCCTCTTTCCACTGATGAACATCTAGAGTCAGTCAAGGGTGTTGTTACAATCTCACACCTCCACCACATGGCTAAGAGCTAGTCTGGTTCCGTCAGACAGAGTAACCACACTTAAGTTAGCAGACAGTCGAACTCACAGAGAACTGTGATAACTGTGCTATTAGTTCAATAAACCTGAGTGAACTAACTTCAAGGTCTGGAGTATCTTTCTGATCTCAGCAGCATCCAGTTGCAGCCAGTGTTAGACCAGTGTACCTAACATGACAGCACAGTGCTGGGTACACACACTGGCTGCGCTGAGTAGATCATGCAGCTTCTTCCTGCACTGGTCACCTGTCCTGGCAACCGGCCCAATGGCGCTGACGACCTCGCCCACCTCCGCCCACAAACGGCAAATGATGGCGCCTGGTGTCCTGCAGCCAGGTCCGGGGTACAGAACACCACTCCTTCCTCCGCGGTGTCCAGGAGGGTGTCTGATTCGCCATCTCGGAACCTGGACGCTGCATGGCGGGCATCCACCTTCCCTGCGACGGCTGTGTGTGTGGGGTGAATTTTTTTAAGTCGCCGCGGCGCCGCGTCAATGACACAACCCGCGTACCAGCGGCCGATCGGTGGCCGCTCCCTCAGGCGCTTCCCTTGGCGCCCCTGCTGGCCCCTTGTGGGCTGCTGAATTGATGGGCCTGGGGGCTCGTTGATGCCGTCGTAAAATGCAACGGTATTTACGACGGCATCAACACTTATCCCCATTATCGGAGAATCCCTGAAAAGGTCTTCCGTCAGGAATTCGAGTCATTTGGTGATCTGCGTTCACTCACACTGCAAGCCTCCTATGGCTATCAGACTGCGTTGTGAGGTAATTTATATTTCCCACAGCATAAATTGGAGGCTCATTCGGCACCAAATTGAAATCTCAATTTAGAGAACTCGGAAAATTGATGTATCAACAAGTGTTCATCTCTGATTAAAGCTATGGAAATTTGTCAGAGCAGAGGAGTTTACTCTGCCTCTAACCTCTTAATAACTGGGATTGCTTATTCCAAAAATACAGAGCTGGATTCTCCGCCCTGCCTCGCCACATTTCTGTTTCACCCTACCAGCGGGATTCTCCGTTACGCCGACTGGTCAGTGGGGTTTCCCATTGTGGGGCAGCCCCACGTCGTCGGGAAACCCCTGGGCTGCCGGCAAAACGGAGCATCCCGCCGGCGGAGAATCCGTGGGCTGGATTCTCTATTTTTGGGACTATGTCCCCACACCATCGTGAAAATTGTGGCCTTTCACTCCAGAAAACCTGGCGTGAAAAGGCCACACATACATAGCCCTGCAGGAGGCTAGCAAGGACCTGTTGTGTATTGAGCAGTTTTAGCTGCAGATACAGGCCCCAGCAATTCCGGGACGGAGTCCGCAGCCAGCACGCGAGTATCCCAAATGGCAGGACCACATTAGATCCACGCCATAGGGACTTTGGCCGGTCGGGGGCGGAGAATAGCGGGGGGAGCCTCTGGAAATGACCGCAGGTAGGGGAATCGCGGTGCAGCTTACTTGCCGGGTACGCCGCTTTTCTTGGGCCGGAGAATCGAGGAACCGGCGCCGGTCCCGATTCCATGCGCAGAAGTGCATTCTCCACCCTGGCGCCGGATGCGATTTCGGCATCGGGGTGCGGAGAATCTAGCCCGTGGTCTTTTACGCCAGGAAAACTAGCGTCAAAAGGCCACAGATTCCCCTTTTTGCTGGGGGCTGGCAGGCAGCTGTCGTAGAGCTCACAGCTCTTGCTGCCAATACGGCAGTCCCACAGTTTCCATTTGTCCAGCACTCACGTCGCACATCAAAATTCACCTCCTCAGCAAGCAGAATTTGCTGAGGGACTAAGAAACCTAGAGGAGTCATGAAGTGCTGTCATTTTGTTGATGTCCCTTGTGATGCGACTATCAATTCACACGAGACGATTAGTAGAAGTGAACAGTGGTTTTAATAAGCTAGATCTGTGCCTGCCTGCGCCTGCTCTGTACTGAGTGCCGCCTACAGGCTTACAGGTTTATATACCACCCCCTATGGGGCGGAGCCCAAAATACAGTGGTGAATTGTAATAGCATACGTTCACCACATTCAATCCCTGTTAAAAAATTGAAGTCCAGCGGGGGTGAAGTGGGCTCACAGACCGAGTCTGTCCGAGCTTTGATCGTTCTCCATGATCGCCTCAGCTTCGGCTTCACTGCGGGCACGGGTGTTGGGCTCGTTGACTCCGGGAGCGTGTCGTCTGGAGCTTCATCACTGTAGTTCGGCGATGGGGGAAGGGGGGGGTGTAGGCCATGTAGGGGCGGGAGCGGTGTTCGGTGTAGGGTGGGGGGTAGGTGATGGTTGCAGGGGAACCGGCAGGTGCCAGATCCCGGAGGGAGACTGTATCTTGTCAGCCGTCGTGGTGTGCCACGTTGGCATACTGAGGGTTGGTGTGTAGGAGCTGGACCCTCTCAACCAGGGGGTCGAACTTATGGCTCCTCACATGCTTCCGGAGGAGGACAGGCCCTGGTGTTGTCAACCAGGATAGAAGCGAGATCCCGGAGGTGGATCCCCTGGGGAAGACAATAGGCGGTCATGAGGGGTCTCGTTCGTGGCTGTGCAGAGGAGCGACTTAATGGAGTGGAGCACGTTGGGGAGGACCTCCTGCCAGCGGGAAACTGGGAGACTTCTTGACCGTAGGGCCAGAAGTAATGCCTTCCATACCGTCACATTCTCCCTCTCCACCTGTCCGTTTCCCCTGATAGTCCTGCTCAAGGAATGCCCTTACTGAGCAGGTACTGACGCAGCTCATCGCTCATAAACGAGGAGCCCCGGTCACTGTGGGCGTAATGGGGAAACCGAACAGGGTGAAGATGCTGTGCAGGGCCTTAATGACAGTGGCCGAGGTCATGTCGGGGCATGGGATGGCAAAGGGGAAATGGGAGTACTCGTCAACGACATTAAGAAAATACACGTTGCCGTCAGTGGAGGGGAGGGGCCCTTTGAAATCGTTGCTGAAGCGCTCAAAGGGCTGGGATGCCTTCACCAGGTGAGCCTTGTCTGGACGATAGAAGTGCGGCTTGCACTCCACGCAGACTTGGCAGTCCCTGGTCATGGCCCTGACCTCCTCGGTGGAGTAGGGCAGGTTTCGGGCCTTGATGAAGTGGAGAAGCCGGGTGACCCCCGGGTGACAGAGGTCATTGTGGATGGCCCGAAGTCGGTCATCTTGCGCGCTGGCGCATGTGCCGAGGGACAGGGCATCTGGGGGCTCATTGAGCTTCCCCGGACGATACACAATATCGTAATTATAGGTGGAGAGTTCGGTTCTCCACCTCAAGATTTTATCATTCTTGATCTTGCCCCGCTGTGTGTTGTTGAACATAAAGGCTACCGACCGTTGGTCAGTGACGAGGGTGAACCTCCTACCAGCCAGGTAGTGCTCCAATGCCGCACAGCTTCCACAATGGCTTGAGCTTCCTTTTCGACTGAGGAGCGTCCAATCTCAGAGGCGTTGAGGGCACGGGAAAAAAAGGCCACGGGCCTGCCTGCCTGTGGCCTATTTATTTTCTCATCACAACTTACTCCCCTAACTATCTTGTGTCATCAGCAAATTTGACAAGCATGGGCTGGATTCTCCGTGCCGCTGTGCCAGATTTCTGGTTCAATGCACCGGCGGGATGCTCCGTTTCGGCGGCTGGTCGATGGAAAAACCCCAGGCTGCCAGCAAAATAGAGCATCCTGACAGCGGAGAATCCAGCTCCATATCTTAAGTGCTTTGACCAAAGTCATTTTCTAACTTGTAAATATGTGAGGTCCCAGCACTGATCCCTGTGGCATAATACTCATTACATCTTGCCAACCTGAAAAGGACCCATTTATGCCAACTCTCTACTTCCTGTTACCCAGCCAGGCTTTTATCCAAGCCAATATGTTACCCCCAATACCATGAGCTTTTATTTTCTGTAATAATCTTTGATGTGGCACTTTATCAATTGCCTTCTGGAAATCTCAGTGCATCCACTGATTCCCCTTCATCCACAGCACATGTTACTTCCGCAAAAGAACTCCAGTAAGCTGGTTAAACATGCTTTCCCTTTTGCAAAATCATGTTGACTCTGCCTGATCACCTTGACCTTAAAAATGTGAAGGTAGTAGAGAAAGTGAAGAAAGATTCACGAGAAAGGCTCCAAGGATGAGGAACTTCAGTTACATGGAGATTGAAGAGGTTGAGGATGCATTCCTTGGAGAAGAGAAGGCTGCAAGGGGATTTGACAGAGGTAATCAAATTATATGGGGTCTTGACACAATAAATAGGGGGAAACTGTTTCCACTGATGGAGGAAGAAAGAATGAGCGGCCACAGATTAAGATAGTTTTTTTAAAAAGTTCATTCATGGGATTAGACCAGCATTTATTGCCATCCTTAATTGTCCCTCATAAGGCGGTGGTGTGATGCCTTCTTGAACTGCTGCAGCCCATGTGTTGTAATTTCACTTAGAGAAGGAGTTCCAGGATTTTGACTCAGCGACAGCGAAGGAACGGTGATATCTTTCCAATTCAGGATGGTAAATGGCTTGGAACGGAACTTCCAGCTAAATGTCTTCCCATGTGTCGGCTGCCCTTGTCCTATCAGGTGGTTTGGAAGGTGCTGCCTGATAATCCTTGGTGAGTACCTGCAGTGCATCTTGTAGATGGTACACACTATGCGTCAGTGGTGGGTGGGGAGTGAATGTTTGTGGAGGAGGTACCACTCGAGTGGACTGCTTTGTCCTGGATGGTGTCAAGCTTCTTGAGTGTTGTTGGATATGAACTCATGCAGGCAAGTGGAGAGCATTCCATCACACTCCTGACTTGTGCCTTGTAGCTGGTGGACAGGCTTTGGGGAATCAGAAGGTGAGTTACTCACTGCAGAATTCTGAACCTCCGATCTACACTTATAGCCGAAGTGCTTATATGGCTAGTCCAGTTCAGTTTTGGTGAAAGAAGCAATGGAGACCTGAGGAGAAACCTTTTCATGCAGAAAGTGGTTAATATCTGGAATCCACTGCCTGGGAGTGTGGTGGATCCATTTAAGAAGGATTTGGATTATTATCTGAAAATGACTAATCTGCAGTGTTATGAGGGGAAGGTAGAAGGATGACGTTAAGTAGAGAGCAAGCACAGGCACAACAGGCCAAATGCTGTAACAATTCTGTGATCATGCCCTACCTGAACCTCCTGTTTCTACAGTCCTATTCCCACTAAACTGCTGATCACCCAATATGCCCGCCTAGCACCCATGTAAGCCAATATTGTAAATGTATCTCTCTGTTCAGGTGTTGTTGCACTCACCTTTGTGTATGCTGTTATTGCACCTCTCCACAAAATAAAACACACCTTCCTACTCCGATCCTCACAGGCTACAATCCTCTCTTCAACCAACCTTCTGTCTCCAAAGCCCTTGAACGTGTTGTCGCCTCCCAAATCCATTCCCATCTTTCCCAAAAGTTCCTGTTACAATCCCGCCAATCCTGTTTCCCCACATGCCACCATACTCAAACAGCTCTCATCAAAGTCACAAATGACATCCTGTGTAACTGTGACAAATATAAACTTTCCCTCACCCTTCTTCTCAACCTGTCCTTAGCCTTTCATTTGACTGGCCACACTATCGTCTTGCAATGCCTTTCCGCTGTCTTACAGCTGGATTTATAATTACACAGTGCCACGTATCTGAAATAATCCTGTTGCAAATGTAGAAGTATTTAAAGGGGAATTTTTATTGACTGCATTTATTCCAATGTTTTTTTCTTTCCAATTTATGATTTGTTGTAAGGCAGCTCCCGCATACTTCAATCAAGGGATCAAAACTCACGCAGGCCTAAGTTCCGCCTTTTCAACCTTGCCACGCGCCTGATGTGTGCTGATCCTCAGGTTAAATCACCACCAGTTAGCTCTCCCCCTCAAAGAGGGAAGCAGCCTCTGGCCATCTGGGGCTATGGCAACTTTGCTTTTCCCTTTACCTTACCCTGACCTACATTGGTTCCTCTTACAACAATGTCTTGATTTTAAAATTCTCATCCTTGTTTTTGAATCCCTCCATGCCTTTCACACCCTATCTCTGTAATCATCTTTAACTCCACAACTCTCCGAGATATCGGCACTCCTCTAATTCTGACCTCTTGTGCATTCCCAATCATAATTGCTCCATCACTGGTGGCCATGCCTTCAGTTGCCTGAACTGCGAGCTCTGTAATTCTCTCCAAACAAGTCCACCTTTTCATAGAATTTACAGTGCAGAAGGAGGCCAGTCGGCCCATCGAGTCTGCACCGGCTCTTGGAAAGAGCACCCTACCCAAGGTCAACACCTCCATCCTATCCCCATAACCCAGTAACCCCACCCAACACTAAGGGCAATTTTGGACACTAAGGGCAATTTTATCATGGCCAATCCACCTAACCTGCACATCTTTGGACTGTGGGAGGAAACCGGAGCACCCGGAGGAAACCCACGCACACACGGGGAGGATGTGCAGACTCCGCACAGACAGTGACCCAAGCCGGAATCGAACCTGGGACCCTGGAGCTGTGAAGCAATTGTGCTATCCACAATGCTACCGTGCTATCCACAATGCTACCTCACTTGCCTCTTTTAAGATACTTCTTAAAACATGCCTTTTTATCCAAGGTTTTGTCATCTGGCGTAATGTCTCTGTGTTATATTTTATTTTGTAATACTCATATGAAGTACCTTGGGATGTTTTATCGTTAAAGACGCAATGTTGTCGTTGTGTGCAATTATTTTTCAAACAAGCATTCTTTCCTTTCCTGCAATCTTGTATTCATTATAAGATGATAACATTGTTTAAGAACATAAGAACTATGAGCAGGAGTAGGCCCTCTGGCCCATCGAACCTGCTCCGCAATTCAATGAGATCATGGCTGATCTTTTCTGGACTCTGCTCTACTTTCCCCCCCCAAACACCATAACCCTTTATTCCTTTATTCTTCAAAAAACTATCTACCTTTATCTTGAAAACATTTAATGACCGAGCCTCAACTGCTTCGCTGGGCAGGGTATTCCATAGATTCACAACCCTTTGGGTGAAGAAGTTCCTCCTAAACTCAGTCCTAAATCTACTTCCCCTTATTTTGAAGCTATGTTCTGCTTTCACCCAAAAGTGGAAACACCCTGCCCGCATCTTTTTTTTATAAAACGCATTTTATTCAACTTGTATCAAAGTAGGTTACAGCAAATAAACACCTCGGAAAACATTCTTCCCAACAAACAGTTTGTACAGATTTTCCTCCTTTTTTACCCCCCTCCCCATCAACCCCCCCCCCCCCCCCCCGCCCCACCCGGCACCCCGACAAACAGCTCCTCAAACACGGTCACAAACATCCCCCACCTTTTCTCAAACTCCCTTGCTGAGCCCCTTAACTCATACTTTATCTTCTCTACCCGCAGGAAGTCGTACAGGTCACCCAACCATGCTGCTACCCCTGGTGGCGATGCTGACCGCCACTCCAGCAAAATTCGTCACCGTGCAATCAGAAAGGCGAAGGCCATGACATCGGCCTTCCTCCTCTCCATGAGCTCCGGCTTCTCTGAAACCCCAAATATCACCACCAAAGGGTCTGGGTCCACCTCCTCCTCCACTATCCTGGCTAAGACTACGAACACCCCTGCCCAGAATCTTCCCAATTTTTCACAACCCCAGAACATGTGCACATGATTCGCTGGCCCCCGCCCACACCTCTCACACTCATCTGCTGTCCCCTGAACGAACCCACTCATTCTAGCCCGTGTCATATGCACCCTGTGCACCAACTTAAACTGTATCAGGCTCATCCTTGCACAAGAGGAGGTCCCGTTTACCCTTTGCAGTGCCTCACTTCATACTCCCCAATTGATCTCCATTCCCATCTCCGTTTCCCATTTCTCCTTGATCTTTTCCACCCGCTCGCCTCCCTATGGGGGACCAGCCACTTATATATATCCCCAATTCTTCCCTCCCCTTCCACATCCGGATGCAGTTCCAGCAGGGTGTATCCCAGCAATCTAGGGTACCCCGTCCAGACCTTTTGGGCAAAGTCCCTAACCTGTAGATACCTGAACTCAGAAGAACATAAGAACATAAGAACTAGGAGCAGGAGTAGGCCATCTGGCCACTCGAGCCTGCTCCGCCATTCAATGAGATCATGGCTGATCTTTTGTGGACTCAGCTCCACTTTCCGGCCCAAACACCATAACTCTTAATCCCTTTATTCTTCAATAAACTATCTATCTTTATCTTAAAAACATTTAATGAAGGAGCCTCAACTGCTTCACTGGGCAAGGACTTCCATAGATTCACAACCTTTTGGGTGAAGAAGTTCCTCCTAAACTCAGTCCTAAATCTACTTCCCCTTATTTTGAGGCTATGCCCCCTAGTTCTGCTTTCACCCGCCAGTGGAAACAACCTGCCCGCATCTACCTATCTATTTCCTTCATAATTCTATATGTTTCTATAAGATCCCCCCCTCATCCTTCTAAATTCCAACGAGTACAATCCCAGTCTACACAACCTCTGCTCGTAATCCAAACCCTTCAGCTCTGGGATTAACCTAGTGAATCTCCTCTGCACACTCTCCAGCACCAGTATGTCCTTTCTCAGGTAAGGAGACCAAAACTGAACACAATACTCCAGGTGTGGCCTCACTAACACCTTATACAATTGCAGCATAACCTCCCTAGGCTTAAACTCCATCCCTCTAGCAATGAAGGACAAAATTCCATTTGCCTTCTTCATCACCTGTTGCACCTGAAAACCAATTTTTTGCGACTCATGCACTAGCACACCCAGGTCTCTCTGCACAGCAGCATGTTTTAATATTTTATAATTTAAATAATAATCCCCTTTGCTGTTATTCCTACCAAAATGGATAACCTCACATTCGTCAACATTGTATTCCATCTGCCAGACACTCACTACCCCTTGGCAGCTCTACCCTCTCCCTTAGCTCCTCCAGACTGGCGAACCCTTCCTCCAAATACAAATCCATCACCTTGACCAGCCCCACTTCCCTCCACCTCCTGTATACACTATCCATCCCCCCCTCTCCTCCGGCTCCATGATTCTCGCACAGCGGCGTTAGCACCGACATCCCTTCCACCCTAAAATGCCTCCTCAGCTGATTCCATATCTTCACCGTGGACTGCACCACTGGGCTCCCTGAATACCTACTCGGAGTCATTGGCAATGCTGCCGTCGCCATAGCCCTCAAACTAGACCCCTTACAAGATTCCTCCTCCATCCTAACCCACTCTACCCCTTCTCCTTACCACCACCGCTGCATCTTGTCCACATCCGCCGCCCAATAATAATGAAGCACGTTTGGCAACGCCAACCCCCCCTGCTGCCTCTGCCTCTGTAGCAGGGTCCTCCCCACCCTCGGCACCTTCCCCGCCCATACAAAGTCAGAGATGATCGTGTCCACTTTCTGAAAAAAGGCCTTTGGTATAAAGATCAGGAGAACCTGAAAGATAAACAAGAACCTCGGCAAAATATTCATTTTCACCACTTGGACCTCCCTGCCAACGTTAAGTGCAGTGTATCCCACCTCTTAAGATCTTCCCTGGCCTCCTCCACCAGCTTCGCTAATTTCCACTTATGGAGCCCTGTCCATTCCCTCGCTACCTGAATCCCCAAGTATCTAAACCTATCCCTCGCTACCGTAAATGGCATCCCCCCTAAATTAGCCCGCTGTGCCAGCTCATTCACTGGGAATACCTTGCTTTTCCCGACATTCAGCTTGTATCCCGAGAATCCTCCAAACCTCCCCAATAGGCCCATAATCCTTCCCATACTCTCCAACTGATCCGAAACATACAGCAAGAGGTCATCGGCATAGAGCGACATCCGATGCTCCCTCTGTCCCCTCATTATCCCCTGCCACTCTGCCGACCCCCTGAGAGCCATCGCCAATGGCTGTATGGCCAGCGCAAACAGCAGCGGTGACAGCGGGCACCCCTGCCTCGTACCCCTGTGTAAGTCAAAGCTTTGTGAGCTCATATCATTCGTCCTCACCCTCGCTCTTGGCGCCACATACAGCAACCGCACCCATGCCATAAATCTCAGCCCAAACCCAAATCTTCCCAAAACCTCGAACAAATACCGCCACTCCTCCCGATCAAATGCTTTCTCCGCGTCCATGGACACCACCACCTCCGGTACCAGAGCTCGCGACGGATTCATCACCACTTTCAACAGCCGTCTTATATTACTCGCGAGCTGCCTGCCCTTCACGAAGCCTGTTTGATCTTCTGCAACCACCCCCGGGACACCATCCTCCATCCACCCCGCCAACAACTTAGCCAATACTTTCACATCCGTGTTCAATAGTGATATGGATCTATATGACCCACATTCCACCGAATCCTTCCCTTTTTCTGGGATTAGTGTGATTACTGCCTGCGTCATCGTCTCCGGCAACTCCCCCTTCTCCAGTGCTTCATTAAACGGCCCCAACAGATGTGGTGCCAGGTCCGCCGCAAATTCCTTATAAAATTCTGCCGGGTACCATCCGGCCCAAGGGCCATCCCCGACTTCGTACCCCTGATACTATCCAGCACCTCCCTCAGCCCCAGGGGCTCCTCCAATGCCTGCTTCTTTGCTTCCTCCACCTGGGGAAATTCCAGCTCATACAGAAACCCCCCAGTGTCCCTGTCCTCTCCTCCTGGGTCTGCCTCACAATGTCCCTGGTAATACTCTCTAAATGCCTCATTTATCTTCCCAGGCTCTGACACCACATCCCCAGCCCCAGTCCGGATCTTCAATATTTCCCTGGACGCAGCCTGCCTCCGCAGCTGGTGCACCAGCATGCGGCTCGCCTTCTCCCCATACTCGTATTGCATCCCTCTTGCCCTATGCAGTTGCCCTACCACCCTCCCCGTTGTCAGCCTGTCAAATTGCCTCTGCAACATTTTCCTCCTCGCCAATCCCTCCACGGTGGGCACCCTCGAATATTCCATGTCCACCTCCACCATCTCGCTCACTAGACGGTCATGTTCCGCTCTCCTTTCCTTATTCGCACAAACCGTAAATGAGATAATTTCTCCCCGGACCACTGCCTTCAGTGCTTCCAAAAATATGCCCGCCGACACCTCCCCATTCTGATTGAACTCCACATAATCCCTAATCGCCAACCCCACCTTATCACAAAAACCTCCATCCGCCAACACCCCCGAGTCAAACCTCCACCCCGGCCTCTGCTCTCGTCCCGTACTGAACTGAATATCCAACCAGCGGGGTGCATGGTCCGAGATAACTATCCCCGCATACTCTGCCCCCTCCACCCCAACCAAAATCTCCCGACTCACTACAAAGTAATCAATCCTCGAGTACACCTTATAGACGTGTGAAAAGAAGGAATACTCCCTTCCCCCTGGGTTCTGAAAGCACCATGGATCCACCATACCCATCCTCTCCATAAACCCCCCAGCTCCCTTGCCATTCGTACCCTACCCATCGACCTGGGGCTCGATCTATCCACCCTCGGCTCCAGGACACAGTTAAAATCTCCTTCCATGATCAACTGGTGAGTGGCCAAATCCGGGATTGCTGCCAGCAACCCCCTCATAAAACCCACATCATTACAATTTGGGGCATACACATTTACCAACACTACCGGTGCCCCTTCCAGTACCCCACTCACAAATCTCCCACCTGGATCGCTCACCTCCTTCGCATTCACAAATCCCATTTTTTTGCTCATTAAAATTGCCACACCCCTCGATTTCAAATCAAACCCCGTGTGAAAAACCTGCCCAACCCACCCCTTCCTTAACCTAACCTGGTCCTTCACACGGAGGTGTGTCTCCTGCAAAAAGACCACCCCCGCTTTCAAGCTCCTGAGGTGCACGAACACCCGTGACCTTTTAACCGGCCCATTCAGTCCCCGGACGTTCCACGATACCAATCTTACCCGGAGGCTTGCGCCTCCAATCCCCACTAATGTCCGTCATCTTCCCCACCTAACTCCTCCTTTAATTCCACTCTGTACCTAGCCCATCCCAGATGGCCCCTTTCTTCGCCCTTGACCATGTCATCTCTCACCCCCTGCTGCGTCGCAACCCCCCCCCCCCGCGCTTTTCCCCTTCCTCTTCTTCCCCCCCACTTCCCCTTTCCCTCCTCCCCCTGGCCACCCCTCTTGGCCTTCTCCCCCACCACCTCGCTTCCGTTCACCAGCCTAACCTGCTAGCGCAGCTGCCCCTGCCCAAAGGCACATCCTAATGACCACCCTCTACCTCTTCCCCCCCCCTACTCCTCAGCTCAAAGAAGAAGGCCTCCTGCTGGCCTTACCCTCCCGCACCCAAACAAGAACTCCTGAACAACAGGTTAGCCTTCTCCAAAAGCAAACAAACAGATGTTAAATACAAACAGTCCCATAAAACAGGAGGGGGGGTGGGAACATCCATCCCCACATAAACTTTTCACCCCTACAACTCCTTACAATCTCAACATTGAACAGAAACCCACCACCACAAAAAAAGGCGAAAATCCCCCAGTTCCTACACCCACTTCAAACATGCTCCTGGCCATTACATAGTGCAAGCACCCCGGTTCCCAAGCATTGTCCACTCAGTTCTCCCCCAGTTTATGCTCCTTAACGAAGTCTTCGGCCGCTTCTGGGGTCTCGAAATAATACTCCCGGCCTCCGAACGTCACCAATAATTTCGCCTGGCAGAGCACCCCAAACCTGATCTGCCACCAGTACAGCAACGCCTTGGCCTTATTGAAACCTACCCGCCATTTTGCCAACTCGGCCTCGATGTCCTGATAAATCCGGACGTTATTTCCTTCCCAGTCGTAGCTACGCTTCTCCCTGGCCCACCGTAGACTTTTCTCTTTCTCCACAAATTTATGGAGCCTCACGATCACCACCCAGCTCCCCAGCTCTAGGCTTCTTCCTCAGAGACCTATGCGCACGGTCCACTTCAGGTGCCTTATCCAGCACCCCTTCTGCCACCAGCCCCGCCAGCATCCTCAAGACGTATCTTGTGGCACTCACACCTTCCACTCCTTCAGGCAAACCCACTATTCACAGGTTCTATATTCTCGAGGTATTTTCCTGCTCCTCAACCTTTGCCCTCAACGTTTTACAAACGTCTCCTAGGAGCCCCAGAGCCACCACACAATCGCTGTGGTCCGAGATCACTCCTTCAATCTCTGGAATCTGTGACCCCTTCACCTCCAAACACCTCTCCATCTGCTCCAAAGTACTCTTCAGGGGTGCCACAGCTTCTGCAATGGCCTTTGCATGATCCTCACGCATTTCTTTCCACTGTTTATGGAATTCCGCCTTGATAAAAGTCATCCGTTTCTGGATCTGGGACATTCCAGCTTGCCCCTCCCCTGCCTGCCTGCTGGAAGAGGCTGTTGCTGCAGCACGAGACTGTTTCAACTTTCCAGCCAAATTTCTCACTGTTTTCTGCCAGGTCTGGCGATCAGGAGACATACCATTCCAGGGGAAAACTATTCCTCTAACATTCACCTACCCCTTTTCATCAACATTCCACCCGGATCTGTGTGAAAAGAGCCCTTTTCTGTGACTTTAAGCAGGAACAGCCCTGTATGTGACCACTCACTCCATGGTCACAACCGGACGTCTGCCCGCATCTATCCTATCTATTCCCTTCATAGTTTTATATGTTTCTATAAGATCCCCCCACATCCCTCTAAATTCCAAAGAGTACAGACCCAGTCTACTCAACCTCTCCTCATAATCCAACCCCCCAACTCTGGGATTAACCTAGTGAATCGCCTCTGCACACCCTCCAGCGCCAGTATGTCCTTTCTCAGGTAAGGAGACCAAAACTGAACATAATACTCCAGGTGTGGCCTCACTAACACCTTATACAGTTGCAGCATAACCTCCCTCTTATTAAACTCCAACCCTCTAGCAATGAAGGACAAAACTGCATTTGCCTTCTTAATCACCTGTTGCACCTGTAAACCAACTTTTTGCGACTCATGCACTAGCACACCCACGTCTCTCTGCACAGCAGCATGTTTTAATATTTTATCATTTAAATAAATCCATTTTGCTGTTAAGATGTGTTAATTTCTATATTTTCTTTTGTGTGCATGACTCAAATTTAACAATGTCATATTCTTTCACCATTTAATGGTTATTTATATAATCAAGATTTCCTTTGTGGTCACTTTTGGCCTACAATATTGACTGATAAGCCACAAGAAGTCTGGAAAGATACTCTGCAATGTTTGTGCCTGTGTATTCCCCCTGCCACCTTTCTTTCATTTCTGCTGTTATACTTTTGATCCATGGATGTTTAATGGACCTGTGACTTTAAGCCAAAGCAGCCTGCACCTTTATTTCAAGCAGGAAGATCCAAAAGGCTGTGTTGTTTCAGACTGATATCAGAGGACCCAGATTGATTGATGCAGCTGGTAGCCAATGAATGGGCCCAAAAAGCAGTGCTCTGCCCAGTAACAGGTGGCAATTGGTTCTGTTTACTTTTGGTTTCACTTTTGGCAGCAAAGGAAGAACGGCCCTCAGGCTGGATTCTCCGCTGTTGGGATTCTCTGTTCCACCGGCAGTGCACCCACACCCAGGGATTTCCCGATGGCGTGGGGCTGCCCACAATGGGAAAATCCCATTGGTCGGCAGGTGGGACAGAGAATCCCGCCATCGGTGGGGGGCATGGCATACCAGAAAACTGGTGCGGCGGGATCGAGAATCCCACCCCTCTTTTCCCACTCTCCATAAATAATCAGTGAATACTCACCAAAAGGTCACTGTGGAAACCAACTCTCTCTGCAGAAAAGTCTGATGCAAGCAGAATCCAGAGTCTGTTCACCCTCTCTCCGGAAAAGGCTGATGCAAGCAGGGACCATAAAATGATAACTCTCTCTGCAGAACCGGCTGGTGTGAAGATCGGGGCCTCCTGGAAAAGCTGTGAGTAAAATATTGCTAACTGCAAGGAACATCATTCGGGGCTGTCAACCGGAGACTCTAAACCATGTTCATACTGTGAAGAAAGTGCACTGAAGAACTAATCATCTGAAGCAAGGACCCTAAAACTCTGATCTTAATCCTTACTAATTTTACTCCTTTCCACCCCTCTGCGTTTGTTTCTCTTGTGTGCAGTGGGTAGAGGGTGGAGCAGTTAAAGGGGGAGTCAGGTATTAGCTTGTCATTACGCAGCTGTTCTCACTGCATATTTCATATTTTTTCTCGTTATAAATAAACTGCAATTGTGTTTAAACTGACAAACCTGATTAATTATTGGAGAGCCAAGGGCCAAATATTTTGGGTATTTTTCGGTCAATTATTGATCAATTCACTGTTGTGACTATGGGGCCTGTGGGGCTGGAATTGACCGTGCACTATCCCAGGGTGTCGTAACAAATGTAATGTAGTTCTTACCAGATCATGCCACCTGCCATAAAATCATTCTGACTCAGGTTTCCTCGCATCTGCTGTTGTAATCTTGGTGATTTCTTTCAATTATATTTTTCTTTACAAGTGCTGCGAACACTTAAACCCACCTAAGAATGAAAATGAAAAAAATGAAAATCGCTTATTGTCACAATAGGCTTCAAATGGAGTTACTGTGAAAAGCCCCTAGTCGCCACATTCAGGAAGGCTGGTACGGGAATTGAACCGTGCTGCTGGCCTGCCTTGGTCTGCTTTAAAAGCCAACTATTTAGCCCTGTGCTAAAACAGCCCCTGCTGCAGGAATGCTACAGGACACTACAAATAAAAACCACATAGGTTGTTTACAAGTAAAAACTCTAATGAATAATCTGCATTGCTTCTATAGTGCAATCTGTACGCCACTGTTTTTCATAAGTAAATTGAGCTTCTGGAACAGCTTTGCAGGCCTCCGAACAATCAAATGAGATAATTGCTAAATAATAACTAGCATTAATCATTTGCTGGGGGGATCGGATACAAGCATTCTTTTCGAGTTCTCTGACTGGTTAACTTTGAATCACAGGAAAATTATACCGAAGTGTATTGATGTGTACAATTGTTGAGTTTCAACCAAAAAGCTTAATGGTAAGTGAAAATTGATGTCTGGAAATCTCAGAAATAAGTGGAAATCCATCGAAAAGCATTGTAACTTGTGAAAAAGTAACAAGAGATTGCAATAAATGTGTTTCACTTTGTTTTTTATTGTTTTCTAAATAATTGATCACCTGTAGCCCAGCTTTGAAAGTAAGCAATAACAGATTGCAAAACCAAAGAGTGTGGCGTTAATGTAGTGGTCCTTTATGTATCCAGAAAATAAGGTTTTGTCGAGTCTGTAACTCCTGTATCAATTAGATGTTGGTTATTTTTCCAAAATAATTTAATATTATAACCTAAAATATCAAAATAACTTTTGTAAATGTCATCAACATTTTTTCCCATAAAATATGTTTTGTAATTAGAATTTACAGTGAAGGAGCTGGGTTTTGGCAGGATTAAAATTTTCAATCCAGTACAGATGAAATACTGTATCCATTCAGATCTATTTGTAAATATTCTGTACACTGAATTATAAAACTACTATCTCCATGGTGTTACATCACACCAAAGAAATGACTTGACTGATATCAAAACTGAGATCAGTGAAAATGTTAGTTTTAATTTAGAAGATCGTGTGCTGGATTCTCCGAGCCCCCGTCCCAAAATCTCGTTCGGCGCGGAGGTGGAGAATGGTCGTCAAACCCAAAATTTTGACCGCCGCCGCTTCGGAGAATCGCTCAGGAGTCTCTGTGCGAACTGCGCGGCGCAGAAGGGGGCCATTGACAGAGGCCCCCTCCCCGATTCTCCACGTGAAACCGGCCGAGTTCCCGATGGCGTGGTTCTAATCACCTATTGGCCATCGGGAACGTCGGGTGGCGGCTGCAGACTCGGTCTGCAGCCGCCTTGGTGGGGGAGGGCCAGGGGAATCGTTCACCGGGGGGGGCCTCATGGACGCCAGGGGAGCGATCAGGCGAAACGGACCAGCGCATGTGAACGCGATCTCGGGGTGGGGGGGACCCTACATTTTTGCTGCCGCTCCGCGGTCCGATTCCGCCATGTCCCGCTGCAGGCCACCGCTGTGCACATGCGCGGACTCCCACTCAGAGGTGCGGGGCCCCATATCCGCAGCCATGGTTGCGAGAAGCACCCAGGGGCCCTGCTAGCCCCCTGCAAGTGGGAGAATCACTCAGGACTTTCTTAAGGAGCTCCCCTCCGAGGTATTCTCTTGGGAGTGGGGATGGGCGGGGCGTGGAAATCAACCGGACGCACCCACACTGTCGGGTGAGGATCCTGCAGGAGAATTGACATGTGGTCAGTGGGAGGGATGGATCACTCTGTATGGCATTAACAATTCAAGTGTGACTGGTCATCTGGGGGCCGGTGTAACTTCTGCGCCATACTACAAGCTCTATTTCAGTGCCAGATCTGTTGTTGGCCACCCCCAGGACTTCCTGGACCAATTCCTTGTAGGGGGTAAGGAATCTGATGTCAGCACCCCGCTGCCCATTGGACCCTCTCCCGTCTGTGTGGGCCAACTTCTCCTGCGGGGACACAAGGGGGTATTGTGAGCTGCACACATTGTTCATGGTGGTCCTTGGGGGGGGTGAAGAAGGGTATATGGGGGGTAGAGGGTATGGGGGTGGGGTGTGCAGGGGGATGGAATGAGGAGTATGGGGGAGATGGGGAGTAGTGAGAGGGTGGGGCGTTTTGGAGGAATGGGGAGTATGCAGAGAGGAAATGAGGAGTATGCGGGTGGCGATGTGGGCGGCACTACTGGACATGGGTGGGCCAGGGCACAGAACGGTGCTGGTAGGGGTCAGTGCCAGGCGTATGCTTGTGTAGGTGGGGAAGGGGGGGGGTGCCAACCCACACATACCTGCTGGTGGAGGTCATTGATCTTCTTACAGCACTGGGTGCTGGTCCTCCTGGTCACGCTCCCCAAGCTGACTGTCGCTGCCACTTCCTCCCAACTGGCTGCCCTGTGGCTGACCCTCCAAGACCCTCAGGAGGACAGGGCATCCTGTCTGACCTCCACCGCGTCCAACAGTCTGACTAGGTCTGCATCCCCAAATCACGGAGCTGGTCATCTCCTTGGCACGGCTATGAGCTGAGTGCAGGAACGTTTTAAGTGCTACTGTCCGTTGTTAGCATGGGAGGCTGGCTGAGCACAGTCCCGGTGAAACAGCCGGTGGGGTAGTTATTGCGACGAGAAGCCTGCAGGGTCTCGTCAAGTGGTCCAAATAACGTTTTATAGCAGTGATGGCCTCAGCAGGCCAAGCGTCAGGAAGCTCGCTGTAGTTCCCGCTCGATACCTTCCATTAAATCGCACCCTTAGTCACTTTTTTGGACCCTGGGGAGCTTCTCACCAGTTTTGCGCAGACTTTGAATTTTTTCAGCACTGGGAGCTGAACTCAGAGATTGGGCCGCCATTTTGATAGTGTGTGCTGATCTCCACGTGAGCTTGTGAGTCACCTACACCCCCACCCATGGGCAATGTCACCCCCTCCCCACACACATGGACATTACCCACAACCCCCCGAGTTAGGACACCCCGCTATGGGGTCTCTTCAGGCCCCTCCACACCCCGTTACACATCCCTCCATTTCCTGACCCCCACCTATCACCCTCCCAAATCTCCTAGAGGCCCACCCTTACCTGCTCTGCACCCCCCTCCCCCCTCCTTATATTGGCGTGGCTCTGTTCGAACCCTCACTTTTGCAGTGCTAACCTGGCACCTGGTCACACTTGCACTGGCACCTGGCAGTGCCAGGATGGTAGTGCCAAGATGCCCATGTTCCAGGGCGAAGACCAGCCGGACTCCCTGCCCTATCCCTGAACACCCAGGGACCTCTGATGGCCTGGGAGACCCCCTGGTGCCACTCCTCCTGGTCCATGTTTGTGTGGACCGGGACTGAATGTTGCCGGCTGCGAATTCCCTGGGGAAGCCATTAGATGCCGGGAGGCCGGTAGATCCCGGGTGAGTAGGTCTATATACGGGAGCGGGGCTTGGCCACGCTCATTGTGGCCGGGCTCCTGATCTTGACACCTCGCAGGATTTGGGTAGATCCCCCAAGGTGCAGTGGCTGCCGGGAACCCCCAGGGGGGAGGGGGGCTTCTGTTCAACTGTGACACGGCCGGTAGATCCTGCCCCTAATGTCTCTTTGTGCTGTGATCCCTTATTAACTCCCCTTTCAATTCTCTTTATTATTTTAAACACAGATCATGGGAAATCCCCCACTGCTTCCTGAACCTGCTAACTCAGCATTGGAATCAGAAAATTATTTGCCAGATTTTTTCTTTTATAGGTCACAATTTCTCTCTCACACTGCCTGAGAGTGTGGTGGAGGCAAGTTCAATTGAAGCATTCAAAAGGGAGTAAACTGTTATCTGAACAGGAACAACATGCAGGGTTACGAGGAGAAAGCAGGGGAATGACACTCGGAGAGAGCTGAGGAGACCTGATGGGCCATAGCCTTTTAAAAATGAACCTCTTTGACAAATTCGTCGGCAATGCAACAATTCTATGATTCTGCACACCTTCTAGATTTCATTCCCACATAAATACCTCCAGCTTTGTGTCCCACAGTTCTGTACACTTACATCATATACCTTTTGAACACACTCACCCCTCAGACCTCTTTCCAAACCTGGTCCAAGTGAATTCCACTTTACCAGTGCCAACTTTATCTCACCAACACATCTCTGGCCTTGCCTCTGGATTAATTCCTTTTTCTCCCTCCGATTGCTCATTATTGACACATACCTAAACTAATTTTGCTATGTAACCATGCTTATGTAAATTCCTTGTTTTGTCTGCCACGCTTGACTTGAGGCTATCACTTCTATTCAGCCTTTTTCTCCTTTTAGTTCTTCTTTTCTCGTAATGCCCTCCTAAATCCCTCTCCCCTGTCATCATTCCTACTTTAATTTCTCACATCTCAGCTATTCTGCCCTCCCAGGTCCTGTCTTCAATTCCTCATTTAAAAAAAACACCAATGACTCCTCTTCTTTGCCAGCTAATCTTCCATAATCTCCAAAGTCCTTAAATGTGTTTTTGCACCCAAAATTCCTTCTCAGAATTCCTGTATCTCCATGTTTGAATCAAAGTGATCTTGATTTGTTCCCAGCTGCAGTCCTGAAACAGCCCTTATCAAAGTCACAAATGACATCCTATGTGACTGTGAACATGGTAAACTATTCTTCCTTGCACTTCTTGACCCACCTGCAGCCCTTGATACTGTTCACACATCCCCCTCCTCCATATTCTGTCATCCACCTGGATGAGACAGCATCTTCTGGTTCCATTCAGCTGGTTCCATCCAGTTGTAACCAGAAAATTACCCAGACACTATCAGATGTGGAGCTCACCAGGTCCTATCCTTGGCCCCCTCCTATTTTTTCATTTACATTCTGCCCCTCTGCAACATCATGTGAAAACATGTATGATGTTGACTACCTCACTGCTGTCTCTCTCTATATCCTGTCACTCTCTGTCCTGCCACTGAGAGTAATTTGTCATAATGCTTATGCAACACTCAAATTTCTCCCAATTAAATAATAGGATTGTCTTCAGTTCCTTGCCATAAACTCCCCTCCCAGCCAACAATCTATCCTGCCCCTTCGCAACCATCTGAGACGAAACATAACTGCCAGCTTGATCCCAAACTGAGCTGCTGACTATGTGTCCACTCCATTAGCAAGGCCTCCTACTTGCAACTTCTTAAGTGCCCTGCCTCAACTCATATTCTACTGAAACCCTCATACATCCCCTTGTTACCTCTAGATTTGACTATTCCTTTGCGCTTTTGGCAGGCCTCCCATATTCTACACTACATAAACTGAAACATAGCTTATACACTGCTGACCACATCTTATCTCATGGTATCCCATTCACCCATCTCTCTTTTGCTCACTGACTGACATTGGCTTCCCAGTTGAACAATGCATCAATCTTAAAAATTTTATCCATGTTTGAAAACCTCTCCAGGGCCTGAATTGCTCACTCCCTCCACCCCCACCATCCTCTGATATATCTGCATTCCCCCAATTCTAGTCTCCATGGCATCACTGATTTTATTTAACTCCACAATGACAACCATTTCTTCAGTTATCTGGGCCCTCTGGAATTGCCTCCCTCGGTTTATTCACCTCTCTATCTTACTTCCGTCCTTCGGGAGCCGTTTTAAAATGAACCTCTTTGACAAATCCTTTGGTCATCTGCCCTCACATTTCCTCACCTAGTTTGCTGTTACATTTTGATGGCTGTGAAGCACCTTGGAACACTTACTATATTAAAAGTGTTACGTAAAGGCTGACTGTTGTTACCCGGCAACCTCTCAGAAATCTTGAACTGTTGGGTTTAATCATCATGACTATTGACTCGACGGGACAGACCTGATGAAAATGATAGCCTTTTTTCTTATTTCTTATATGCTTCATTCTTTTATGAGATGTGTCGATAGCAAGGCCAACATTTGTTGCCCATCCCCAATTGCCCTTGAACTGAGTGGATTGCTGGGCCATTTCGGAGGGCAGTTCAGAGTCAACCACATTGGTAAATGGCTGGAGTCACATGTAGTCCAGGCCAGGATAAGGATGGCAGGTTTCCTTCTCTAAAGGAGATTAGTGAACCAAATGGGTTTTTATGGCAATGGATGATAATTACATGAAGAATGTCATTGTTGAACCTAGAAAACTTTAATGGAAGTTTTGAACTAAACTTTAAAATATGTTTCAATTTACCAAGAAACATACACATCATACACATCTCCTAGTGAAGAGTTATGATCAATGTGGTGGGGGAGTGGTGTGCAGTGGTGTTGGAGATAGCACTACAACATAGCAGGCCCAATTCTCAATGGAACGTTCCACTTGGGTGAGTTAGATAACAGAATTAACTCACAGTAGATACATGATAATTTATTTTAATAATCACGGGAGTGGCAAAATAATTAGGCATCCAACATACTGCCCATGGACAGGTTTGTGCCTGGAGTACTTCACTCATTGTAGGTGCCAAGTGGAGTCAATCAGATACAGAGAAGAAGGGGAAATAATTGGGAGCATCAATCCAGCTGAACTCTCACTTACTTATTGAAGCTTTGGAAAAGATTAATGTTGTTGAGAGACCCAAAAAGTGAAAAGAAAAACATGCCTTAAAAGGAGTTCCATCATTGATTTAAAACAGTAGGTAATATTTTGTAGCAAGACAAGGGGACATTGAAATAATAGCCTTTTGGAGACACCACTGTAGTATTGGAAAGTTCAGTTTATCAACTGAGAATGCAACCGTACGTATTTTTTGTATGTTTCAATTTGCCTTATTTAGATGTGAACATAGATATTCTTGAGAAACATGATTGATGTTAAAAGTGATGAGTTTTCCGCAATTGATGTGTATTGATTAATAGGTGTTAAACATTTGCAAAATGGATAGCTGAATTTCTGATATTTTATATTAAATGATCAATCTTCTTACCAAGCAAACTGAAGTATCCTCAAACGGCATGAGATGCACCTAACAAGGAAGAAAGATTCTACTACTGCGAGGTTTACTCTTACTCTCTCAGATTGCTTTTGTTTTAAGAAAGAAGGGGACTGTTCTTGTGTTAAAAAAAAGAATTACCTTTATTCAAGTCACATATTGATTCACATATTATGTTTTAGCTATGGTTTTACAGATGTCACCAAATGGTAGGATGCTATTAAAGTGAATGTATTGTTTTGACACAAGCAAAATCTCACTGCCGTCTATTTTGTAAACCATATCCGGGCAGCTATAAAAGCTCAGGATGCCTGAGAAGATAAATTCAAACAAATTCCCTGTGGGTCTCGTGAGGGTTATTTCAGCAGTGACTAAGAGAAAGGAAGAACCATGAAAGAATAGGGAACAGGGTGCTCTTTGAACAAAAACAGGCCGTTCGGCCCTCCCAGCCTGCGCCGATCCAGATCCTTTATCTAAACCTGTTGCCTATTTTCAAAGGATCTACTTCCCTCTGTTCCCCGCCCGTTCATATATCTGTCTAGATGCATCTTAAATAATGCTATCGTGCCCGACTCTACCACCTCCGCTGGCAAAGCGTTCCAGGCACCCACCACCCTCTGCGTAAAAAACGTTCCATGCACATCTCCCTTAAATTTTCCCCCTCTCACCTTGAAATCGTGACCCCTTGTAATTGACACCCCCACTCTTGGAAAACATTTGTTGCTATCCCCCCTGTCCATACCTCTCATAATTTTGTAGACCTCAATCAGGTCCCCCCTCAACCTCCGTCTTTCCAACGAAAACAATCCTAATCTACTCAACCTTTCTTCATAGCTAGCACCCTCCATACCAGGCAACATCCTGGTGAACCTCCTCTGCACCCTCTCTAAAGCATCCCCATCCTTCTGGTAATGTGGCGACCAGAACTGCAAATGTGGCCTAACCAAAGTCCTATACAACTGTAACATGACCTGCCAACTTGTACTCAATACCCCGTCCGATGAAGGCAAGCATGCTGTATGCCTTCTTGACCACTCTATCGACCTGCATTGCCACCTTCAGGGTACAATGGACCTGAACTCCCAGATCTCTCTGCACATCAATTTTCATCAGGACTCTTCCATTGACCGTATAGTCCACTTTTGAATTGGATCTTCCAAAATGCATCACCTCGCATTTGCCTGGATTGAACTCCATCTGCCATTTCTCTGCCCAACTCTCCAATCTATCTATATTTTGCTGTATTCTCTGACAGTCCCCCTTGCTATCTGCAGCTCCACCAATCTTAGTATCATCTGCAAACGTGCTAATCAGACCACCTATACCTTCGTCCAGATCATTTATATATATCACAAACAACAGTGGTCCGAGCACGGATCCATGTGGAAGTCACCCATCTCCATTTTGAGACAGTCCCTTCCACCACTACTCTCTGTCTCCTGTTGCCCAGCCAGTTCTTTATCCATCTCGCGAGTACACCCTGAACCCCATGCGACTTCACTTTTTCCATCAACCTTTATCAAACGCCTTACGTCCATGTATATGACATCTTCAGCCCTTCCCTCATCAATTAACTTTGTCACTTCCACAAAGAATTCTATTAGGTTTGTAAGACATGACCTTCCCTGCACAAAACCATGCTGCCTATCACTGATAAGTCTATTTTCTTCCAAATGTGAATAGATCCTATCGCTCAATATCTTCTCCAACAGTTTGCCTACCACTGACGTCAAGCTCAGAGGTCTATAATTCTCTGGATTATCCCTGCTACCCTTCTTAAACAAAGGGACGACATTAGCAATTCCCCAGTCCTCCGAGACCTCACCCGTGCTCAAGGATGCTGCAAAGATATCTGTTAAGGCCCCAGCTATTTCGTCCCTCGCTTCCCTCAGTAACCTGGGATAGATCCCATTCGGACCTGGGGACTTGTCCACCTTAATGCCTTTTAGAATACCCAAAACTTCCCCCTTCCTTATGCCGACTTGACCTAGAGTATTTAAACATCCATTCCTAACTTCAACATCCGTCATATCCCTCTCCTTGGTGAATACCGATGCAAAGTACTCATTAAGAATCTCACCCATTTCCTCTGACTACAAGCATAAATTCCCTCTTTTGTCTTTGAGTGGGCCAATCCTTTCTCTAGTTACCCTCTTGCTCCTTATAAACGAATAAAAGGCTTTGGGATTTTCCTTAATCCTGTTAGCCAAAGCTATTTCATGACCCCTTTTAGCCCTCTTTATTGCGCGTTTGAGATTTGTCCTACTTTCCCGATATTCCTCCACAGCTTCATCAGTTTTAAGTTGCCTAGATCTTATTTTTGCTTCCTTTTTCATCTTAGCTAGTCTCACAATTCCACCCGTCATCCATGGTTCCCTAATCTTGCTATTTCTATCCCTCATTTTTCACAGGGACATGCCTGTCCTGCACTCTAATCAACCTTTCTTTAAAAGACTCCCACATTTCAAATGTGGATTTACCCTTAAACAGCTACTCCCAATCCATATTCCCTGGCTCCTGCCGAATTTTGTTATACTTGGCCATTCCCCAATTTAGCACTCTTCCTTTAGGATCACTCTCGTCTTTGTCCATGAGTATTCTAAAACTTACGGAATTGTGATCGCTATTCCCAAAGTAATCACCAACTGAAACTTCAACCACCTGGCCGGGATCATTCCCCAATACCAGGTCCAGTATGGCCCCTTCCCGAGTTGGACTATTTACATACTGCTCGAAAAAAACTCTCCTGGATGCTCCTTACAAATTCTGCTCCATCTACGCCTCCAACACTACATGAGTCCCATTCAATGTTGGGGAAGTTAAAATCTCCCATCACGACCAACCTATTGCTCCTATATTTTTCTATAATCTGTCTACATATTTGTACCTCTACTTCATGCTCACTTTTGGGAGGCCTGTAGTAAAGTCCCAACAATGTTACTGCACCCTTCCTATTTCTTAGATCCACCCATATTGCCTCAAGTGCTCGAATCCTCCATAGTGCCTTCCTTAATCATAGCTGTGATATCATCTCTGACCAGTAATGCAACTCCTCCACCCCTTTTACCTCCCTCTCTATCACTCCTGAAGCATCTATACCCTGGGATATTTAGTTGCCAATCTTGCCCTTCACTCAACCAAGTCTCAGTAATACCAATAGCATCATAGTCCCAGGTGCTAATCCAAGCCCTAAGTTCATCTGCCTTACCTGCTACACTTCTCGCATTAAAGCAAATGCACCTCAGACCACCTATCCCTTTGTGTCCATCATCGCTTCCCTGTCTACTCTTCCCCTTAGTCAGCATGGTAGCATAGTGGATAGCACAATTGCTTCACAGCTCCAGGGTCCCAGGTTCGATTCCCGGCTTGGTTCACTGTCTGTGCGGAGTCTGCACGTTCTCCCCGTGTGTGCGTGGGTTTCCTCCGGGTGCTCCAGTTTCCTCCCACAATCCAAAGATGTGCAGGTTAGGTGGATTGGCCATGATAAATTGCCCTTATTGTCCAAAATTGCCCTTCGTGTTGGGTAATGTTGCTGGGTTGTGGGAATGGGGTGGAGGTGTGTACTTGGGTCGGGTGCTCTTTCCAAGAGCCAGTGCAGACTTGATGGGCTGAATGGCCACCTTCTGCAATGTAAATTCTATGAAAATCTATGACTTAGTCACAATGGGTTTATTATCTAGTACCTTACTGGCTTTAGTTGCGGCCTCTTTACTGACCTCTAACTTCCTAATCTGGTTCCCATCCCCCTGCCACATTAGTTTTAAACTTCCCCAACAGTGTGAGCAAAAGCACCCCCTAGGACATTAGTTCCAGTCCTGCCCAGGTGTAGACCATCCGATTTAATGGTCCCACCGCCCCTAGAACCGGTTCCAATGTCCCAAAAATCTGAACCCCTCCCTCCTGCACCATCTCTCAAGCCACGTATTCATTCTGACTATTCTTGAATTTCTACTCTGACTATCTCGTGGCACTGGTAGCAATCCTGAGATTACTACCTTTGAGGTCCTACTTTTTAACTTATCTCCTGACTCCCTAAATTCCGATTGTAGGACCTCATCCCATTTTTTACCTATATCGTTGGTGCCTATATGCACCACGACAACTGGCTGTTCACTCTCCCCCTTCAGTATGTCCTGCAGCCGATCTGAGATATGCCTGACCCGTGCACCCAGGAGGCAACATACCATTCGGGAGTCTCATTTTCAACCACAGAAACGCCTGTCTACTCCCCTTATGATTGAATCCCCCATGACTATAGCCCTGCCAGTCTTTTTCTCGCCCTTCTTTGCAGCAGAGCCAGCCACGGTGCCATGAGCCTGGCTACTACTGCCTTCCCCTGGTGAGTCATCTCCCCCAATAGTATCCAAAACATATACCTGTTTTGGAGGGAGATGACCGCAGTGGACACCTTCCTACTCTTTCTCTGCCTTTTGGTCACCAATTCCCTGTCTCCCTCACCAATCCTAATCTGCGGTGTGACCAACTCACCGAACGTGCTATCCACGACCTCCTCAGCATCGCGGATGCTCCAAAGCGAGTCCATCCGCAGCTCCAGAGCCGTCATGCGGTCTAACAGGAGCTGCAGCTGGACACATGTCCCGCACATGAAGGAGTCAGGGGCATCGCCTGTGTCCCTGAACTCCCACATTGAGCACGAGGAGCAAAACACAGGTCTGGGATCTCCTGCCATTTTTACACTTTACCTTAACTGATTACAAATATTCTATCAAATAATGAATAAGTGAAAGGAATAAAGATTTTACTTACCAATCACAATACGTACCAACACATGAAGAGTTAGATTTCTCCCAGCTACTGCTCATTGGAGCACTTTCCTTACCAACCAATCAGGTCACTGCTTTGCTGTGATGTCACTCTTCAAATTTATCCCCAAAGACCCTGTGGTGTTGTTTAAGCAGCGAAGCAGCTAGTTTAAATACTCACCGCTCGACTCTGTAGCTCCGCCCACTCCAACAGCTGAATTCCCGCCGAAAAGACTCGAATCCACGAAGCAGCTAGTTTAAATACTCACCGCTCGACTCTGTAGCTCCGCCCACTCCAACAGCTGAATTCCCGCCGAAAAGACTCAAATCCACGAAGCAGCTAGTTTAAATACTCACCGCTCGACTCTGTAGCTCCGCCCACTCCAACAGCTGAATTCCCGCCGAAAAGACTCGAATCCACGAAGCAGCTAGTTTAAATACTCACCGCTGGGCTCTGTAGCTCCGCCCACTCCAACAGCTGAATTCCGGCCGAAAAGACTCAAATCCGCGAAGCAGCTAGTTTAAATACTCACCGCTCGACTCTGTAGCTCCGCCCACTCCAACAGCTGAATTCCGGCCGAAAAGACTCAAATCCACGAAGCAGCTAGTTTAAATACTCACCGCTCGACTCTGTAGCTCCGCCCACTCCAACAGCTGAATTCCCGCCGAAAAGACTCGAATCCACAAAGCAGCTAGTTTAAATACTCACCGCTGGGCTCTGTAGCTCCGCCCACTCCAACAGCAGAATTCCCGCCGAAAAGACTCGAATCCATGAAGCAGCTAGTTTAAATACTCACCGCTCGGCTCTGTAGCTCCGCCCACTCCAACAGCTGAATTCCCGCCGAAAAGACTCGAATCCACGAAGCAGCTAGTTTAAATACTCACCGCTCGACTCTGTAGCTCCGCCCACTCCAACAGCTGAATTCCCGCCGAAAAGACTCAAATCCACGAAGCAGCTAGTTTAAATACTCACCGCTCGACTCTGTAGCTCCGCCCACTCCAACAGCTGAATTCCCGCCGAAAAGACTCGAATCCACGAAGCAGCTAGTTTAAATACTCACCGCTCGACTCTGTAGCTCCGCCCACTCCAACAGCTGAATTCCCGCCGAAAAGACTCGAATCCACGAAGCAGCTAGTTTAAATACTCACCGCTCGACTCTGTAGCTCCGCCCACTCCAACAGCTGAATTCCCGCCGAAAAGACTCAAATCCACGAAGCAGCTAGTTTAAATACTCACCGCTCGACTCTGTAGCTCCGCCCACTCCAACAGCTGAATTCCCGCCGAAAAGACTCGAATCCACGAAGCAGCTAGTTTAAATACTCACCGCTCGACTCTGTAGCTCCGCCCACTCCAACAGCTGAATTCCCGCCGAAAAGCAATTGATACATTTAGTAGTCAGAGTGAAGCGAGTCAGGAGGCAGGCTAGTCACAGATGAGGTTTTAAAGTAGCAACAGCAAGAGAGAGAGAGGCAGCTAACCTCAGGAAACAGCTCAGCTAGAGATGAAGTGCTGAATGGAGACGCCAGTTTGTGTAAAAGATAATTTTCTTCACTGAACCGAAGACGATTCCCAAGCCCTGGTCATGTAGACTGTACAGTGTGGTAGTCACTGGTTAGATTTAACCAATAGATTTATGGTTGTTGTTTGGGAAATTATGGAGTCTCAGTAGAGTTTGGGATTACGGGGGAAACAGGTACTTTTGGGTTTCCAGTCTTTGAGGGACTAAGTGCTTACTGTTAATATGCCGAAGTATAAGAATGTTCTTTGTAGTGTTTCATTATCTTGCTTCTACTTTAATAAATGCTTTTGTTGTTGTTTAATGAAAGAAAGGTTTGGGTTCTCGGCAGAGTTTCCCATGAATATCCAAAAATAAATACACCACGCGAAACCAGTGTTTCAGGTTGGAGCTCTCTCGCACAAAACATCAGTAGGGTTTCGTAACATATAAACTGGCTGCTCAGACATGGTTTGACAAAATACATGACAGTTTGATTTTACTTGGGCAAAAAACAATACATTCATTTTCAAAGCATCCTACTATTTCATAACACAGAGTTATTAAAATGGGCCTTTTCCCCTGCAGGAAATCACATTCGCAAATTGCATAATTTTGGAAACAGCCTCAGCTATGAAGTTTTTGATGGATTTACCACTGTGAAACATTAAAACTAAAATGTAGTCAGCCGATATCCTACTGGCAGAAAATATGGTTCTGTGCTCATGAAGCCAGCTTTAATTGGTCTTTTGATTTGGAAGCTTTCGCCCTCTTAGGTGTATTATTAGGCCATAACTATTTTTTCTTTAGGCCCGAGCAACTTGCCTCGTGAAGCCCAAGCTACTCGGTCCTGTTCATGCTTGACGTTGTTTGCTAGTTTATCCTGTTTGAGTTGCATGACTTAGTGATTTGGATAGAATTGTATTGAGTGCTTTGCCTTATTAATAGATAAATGCAAAATTGTAACACTGAACAATGTTAGTATCAACAACTTGAGCCATTTGCAAATTAATAAGGCTTTGGATTTAAACTTTATAGATCCAACATTCCTTGATCCACTTCAGGTGGCAGAGTGAGAATCCAAATGCATCGCTGACCACTGCTCCTAAAACTGCTGAAGTATTGGGGCAAACTAGTTTTCATCATTATGCCAGGCACGCACATTACCAGGGACTCTTGGGAGTCCACAGAGAGAGACAGTCAGGAAAATATGGAATTGCAAGCCATGTGACTGGCTGCAAATTGCCAGCTCAGTGAAGGTTGACCCTCCCCCCCCCCCCCCCCCCCAGATCTCCAATCCCCTTCCCACCATACGTCCGATACTCCCCAAGCCACCAAAATCGTATTGACTCACCTTACACAATTACCTTCTCCCTGGCCTATCAATTTCAATGGACCTTTAAACTAAACTTATTTACCACAGCCGGTGCCGTAAGAACGGGCCTTGTCCTTCTTCAATTCAACAGAGCTGGACTTCGATGCGGAGCCTCGTGGGGTGCTGCACTGCCTGGATCTCACCCGGTCTGAGTCAGAAGGTCGGGCGAGACAGGCATGGAAGAAATTTATTGTGTAATTGGGCATGGGGTGTGATGCACTATCAATTACTACGAGACGAGAGTAGAGAATAATCGAGGCTTTATTAAGCAGCGATGTGTGGCCTCCTGCAGCTGCTACCAGAATGGAAGCAGCTCGGGTGTGCACACACATTTATACTCCTCCTACTGGGCGGAGCCAGCAGGCAAGGATTTACCCCCGTACCTATAGTACAGGAGCTTTACCGTATTACCTCTGCAAAGAACAAAGAAAAGTACAGCACAGGAACAGGCCCTTCGGCCCTCCAAGCCCGTGCCTACCATGCTGCCCGACTAAACTACAATCTTCTACACTTCCTGGGTCCGTATCCCTCTATTCCCATCCTATTCATGTATTTGTCAAGATGCCCCTTAAATGTCACTATCGTCCCTGCTTTCACCACCTCCTCCAGTAGCGAGTTCCAGGCACCCACTACCCTCTGTGTAAAAAACTTGCCTCGTACATCTAATCTAAACCTTGCCCCTCTCACCTTAAACCTATGCCCCCTAGTAATTGACCCCTCTACCCCAGGGAAAAGCCTCTGACTATCCACTCTGTCTATGCCCCTCATAATTTTGTAGACCTCTATCAGGTCGCCCCTCAACCTCCTTCGTTCCAGTGAGAACAAACCGAGTTTATTCAACCGCTCCTCATAGCTAATGGCCTCCATAAAAGGCAACATTCTGGTAAATGTCTTCTGCACCCTCTCTAAAGCCTCCACATCCTTCTGGTAGTATGGCGACCAGAATTGAACACTATACTCCAAGTGTGGCCTAACTAAGGTTCTATACAGCTGCAACATGACTTGCCAATTCTTATACTCAATGCCCCGGCCAATGAAGGCAAGCATGCCGTATGCCTTCTTGACTACCTTCTCCACCTGTGTTGCCCCTTTCAGTGACCTGTGGACCTGTACTCCTAGATCTCTCTGACTTTCAATACTCTTGAGGGTTCTACCATTCAATATTCCCTACCTGCATTAGACCTTCCAAAATGCATCACCTCACATTTGTCTGGATTAAACTCCATCTGCCATCTCTCCGCCCAAGTCTCCAAGCAATCTAAATCCTGCTGTATCCTCTGACAGTCCTCATCGCTATCCGCAATTCCACCAACCTTTGTGTCATCTGCAAACTTACTAATCAGACCAGTTACATTTTCCTCCAAATAATTTATATGTACTACAAACAGCAAAGGTCCCAGCACTGATCCCTGTGGAACACCACTGGTCACAGCCCTCCAATTAGAAAAGCATCCTTCCATTGCTATTCTCTGCCTTCTATGACCTAGCCAGTTCTGTATCCACCTTGCCAGCTCACCCCTGATCCCGTGTGACTTCACATTTTGTACTAGTCTACCATGAGGGACCTTGTCAAAGGCCTTACTGAAGTCGATATAGACAACATCCACTGCCCTACCTGCATCAATCATCTTTGTGACCGCCTCGAAAAACTCTATCAAGTTAGTGAGACACGACCTCCCCTTCACAAAACCATGCTGCCTCTCACTAATACGTCCATTTGCTTCCAAATGGGAGTAGATCCTGTCTCGAAGAATTCTCTCCAGTAATTTCCCTACCACTGAAGTAAAGCTCACTGGCCTGTAGTTCCCTGGATTATCCTTGCTACCCTTCTTAAACAGAGGAACAACATTGGCTGTTCTCCAGTCCTCCGGGACATCACCTGAAGACAGTGAGGATCCAAAGATGTATCAAGGCCTCAGCAATTTCCTCTTCAGCCTCCTTCAGTATTCTGGGGTAGATCCCATCAGGCCCTGGGGACTTATCGACCTTAATATTTTTTAAGACGCCCAACACCTCGTCTTTTTGGATCTCAATGTGACCCAGGCTATCTACACACCCTTCTCCAGACTCAACATCTACCAATTCCTTCTCTTTGGTGAATACTGATGCAAAGTATTCATTTAGTACCTCACCCATTTCCTCTGGCTCCACAAATAGATTCCCTTGCCTATCCTTCAGTGGGCCAACCCTTTCCCTGGCTACCCTCTTGCTTTTTATGTACGTGTAAAGAGCCTTGGGATTTTCCTTAACCCTATTTGCCAATGACTTTTCGTGACCCCTTCTAGCCCTCCTGACTCCTTGCTTAAGTTCCTTCCTACTTTCCTTATATTCCACACAGGCTTCATCTGTTCCCAGTCTTTTAGCCCTGACAAATGCCTCCTTTTTCTTTTTGACAAGGCCTACAATATCTCTCGTTATCCAAGGTTCCCGAAAATTGCCGTATGTATCCTTCTTCCTCATAGGAACATGCCGGTCCTGAATTCCTTTCAACTGACACTTGAAAGCCTCCCACATGTCAGATGTTGATTTGCCCTCAAACATCCGCCCCCAATCTAAGTTCTTCAGTTCCCGCCTAATATTGTTATAATTAGCCTTCCCCCAATTTAGCACATTCATCCTCGGACCACTCTTATCCTTGTTCACCAGCACTTTAAAACTGCACTTTAAAATCATCATTACAATTACTATACAATCAGTGGTGACTACCACAGGGTGGCAATCTGATGCTGATTGCCACTCTGACAAAGTTAGGGCCCTTAGTTAGTAACTCCCTTCTCATGTAAATTAGTTTGAATTACTTTTGAAGGGAGATCAGTCTTGTTCTGTAAATTAATGAATGAGATCCCTGAAACAGCAATAAGATGTATGACTAATTTTATGCTGTTGTTGATTAAATCTGAATGTGGACAGGATGTATGGAAGAACTTCCCTGCCCTTCGTGAGAGAAAAAAATTCATTGGCTCTAGCTGAAAAAACAGATGGGACTATTTTAATGTCTGATCCAGAAAAAAAACATGTCCTGCACTAAGTGTCATCTCCGAGACTACCGATAGGTATCACGACTGGTCTTCGCTTGTAGAGACCAGTACTAATCGGTGCCCGGTGACTTCGCTGGTGCAGCTGGTGACTCCGGGGAACCGGGTGAATGCGGCATCAAGATGGCTGCTCGTATTTAAATGAGCCTAATAGGGAATTCATAATGGAATCAAGAAAATGGTTGAGGAACTAAATTCGTACTTTGCTTCTGTTTTCACACAGGCAGGCATGAATAATGTACAGGAAGTTCTGAGAAACACAAGTTTCAGTGGGGAGCTGAAGGAAATTAGTATCAGTAAAGACATGGGGTGGGATTCTCTTACCCCCCCCCCCCCCCGCCAGGCTGAATTCTCCGGCGCTGGTTTTTTGGCGGGGGCGGGAATCGCGCCGCACCAGTCGGGGGCCGTTGGTAGCGGCACCCCCGGCGATTCTCCGCTCCAAATGGGCCGAGCGGCCGCCCGTTTTTGGCCAGTCCCGCCGGCGTAAATTACACAAGGTTTGTACTGGCGGCACCTGGCTCTGCGGGAAGCCTGCGGAGTCCTCGGGGGGGGGGGGGGGGGGGGGCACGGGGTGATCAGGCCCCGGGGAGGGCCCCCACGGTGTCCTGGCCCGCGATCGGGGCCTTCCGATCTGCGGGCGGGCCTGTGCCATGGGGGCACTCTTTCCCTCCTTGCCGGCCGCTGTAAAGCTCCACCATGGCCGGCGCGGAGAGGAAGCCCCCTGCGCAGGAATCACGCCAGCAGTTCTGGGAACACGCTGGCGCCCCTGCCCATGCGCCAACTCGCGCCGGCCGGCGGAGGCCCTTCGGCGCCGGTTGGCGAGGCGCCAATCATTCCCGCGCCGGCCTAGCCCCCGAAGGCGCAGAGGATTCTTCACGCCACTCTTTGGTGCCGGTACGGCCCGCCCGCCGGATACCAGAGAATCCCACCCATGGTTTTGGAGAAATTAATGGGATTGAAGGCAGCTAAATACCCAGGGCCTGATAATCTTCAGCCCAGAGTACTTAAGGAAGTACTGATCATCTTCCAAAATTCTTTGGACTCTGGAATGTTTCCTACAGATTGGGGTAGTTAATGTAATACTGCTATTCAACAAGGAAGGGGAAGAGAAAATAGGGAAGTATAGACCAGTGAGCCTAAAGTCAGTGGCAGGGAGGTTGCTAGAGTCCATTATCTAGGATTTTATAGCACAGCATTTATTAATACTAATAATAATCTTTATTATTGTCATAAGTAGGCTTACATTAACACTGCAAAGAGTTACTTTGAAAATCCCCTAATCGCCACAATCCAGCGCCTGTTCGGGTACACTGAGATAGAATTCAGAATGTCCAATTCACCAAACAAGCACGTCTTTCAGGACTTGGTGGGAGGAAACCAAAGCGCCCAGAGGAAACCTACGCAGACACGGGGAGAACGTGAAGACTCCGCACAGAGTGTAACCCAAGCCGGGAATCGAACCCGGGTCCCTGGAAAGCAGTGGTATAATCAGACAAAGTCAGCATGGATTTACGAAAGAGAAATCATGCTTCACAAACTTACTACAATTCTTTGAAGATTCTCTTGATTAATAAGGATCAGGGGTTATGAGGAAAAGACGGAGAATAGGGATACGAAACATATAAGCAGACTCGACGGGCCGCATGGCCTAATTCTGCTCCTTTGACTTATGGTCTTATAAGTGAGCTAATTGTATTGATGTTAGTTGAAGTTTTTTGTAGTCAAGACTCTGGTCTGGACAACCCAGTGGGAAACAGATCAGGATGGTGGTAGTTTGATGTTCATAGGATGTGGAAGTGGTGGAATTCCTAGCAACTGATGCCATCTTGCTGGCCCCATGTGGCCCATACATCTCTCCATCTGTGAGATATAAACAAATTGCTGGAAAAGCCCTGCAGGTCTGGCAGCATCTGAGAGAGAAACAAGAATTAGTGCTTCAAGTCCAATATGACGCTTCTTCAGAACACCATCTGTGAGACGTTAACTTTAATAGCAAGTTAATAGCTAAGACTTTCAGAACTTCATTGCTGAATTGAAACCTGCAGTAGCTTGTTGCTACAACGTTATGCTAATTCAGCAAATTCATTGCTCTAAATTAAGATATGATAAGGACCACTGGCTCATATTTTTCATATTTAGCCGGTACAATGACTTTAGGTGTATAATATATGTTAGATGTTTTTAACTCATACATATAGTAAAATCAACTCTGAGATAAATGCTCATCACATTCTGTGTTTATTATGGGAGTCTGCTGTGTTTTACTTGCCTAGCAAAAATAAATTCTCAACAGTGCAATAAAATCACCTCCTTTAAATAATTATCACGAGAGGTAACCGTGGCTGAACTGCAAGATTTGCAATGAAGTTAATTGCTCTTAGTTCATTCTCATTATAACATGGGATCATCCTTGCAGTAGTTGTGGTCTCGTGACAGTATCTCTGTGTTGGTCCTGCGCCTTTCAATCATCCATAAATGCCTCACAGCACAAAAGGAAGTTTCCTTATGCAGGCTGGCTGTTTCATCCACCATACGAAATGCACTGCCCTTTTCTGAACCTGTCACCCTGCTGCCATATTCCAGTGAACAGGTTAAGAATGCATTCAATGCAAGTGCTACAGAAATATGTGATAATTCTGAAGCTCCCTGCTGGACAGAAGATAAACCACTTTGATATCTTTCTTCATTCAGGTCTCCGCATTTTCTACTTGGGAAAAGGAGCTGCACAAAATAGTGTTTGACCCTCGTTATCTCCTTCTAAACTCCGAGGAGCGTAAACAGGTATTTATTTTTTTAATCAACATTAAATACCCAGAAATGTATTTCAACAAGTGAGTTGACTCTTTAATGAGGAAGTAAATATTTTATAAATGGACAGATGTTCTTTGGAGCAAACAAAAGCAACAAAAATTGATCTAAGCAGCCTCTTGCTGTTTTAAAATATTCTCACAAGAAGAAGTGCAAAGAGATAAAGCTTCAATTACAAAGGTCGTGGAACAATTGTAAACAAAAAAAGGAACCTTCTTAACAGTATCAATCCTTTCAAGCACTGTCATGAATTAGTTTCTTTTTATGATTTTTTTAAAGCAGTGAGTAGTCATCATTTCAGAGTGTTTGAGTGGGATTTTCCAGCCCATTCCACCAGTGGGATCTTCCGGTTCTGTGGAAGCTGACCCCTCCAGGTGAGTTCGCTAGCGGCAGGGTGGGCAAGCTATACAATCGACAGAACTGGAAGATCTGACCGCCAGTCAATGGCTCGCTACATCTGCCGTGGGAAAACCACGCGGGAAGGCTTTTGTATTATTTCAAAATTACAGTGATATATAGAAAATTGTATTTGTTATTCAAAGCGACATAGAGTTCAAGCACTTGATTGCCATCTAAACAAACATAATTTTCAGTAGCATGTCACTGGCATGTCACTTATACTCAGTCATGACACAGAGGTGAGTTGTGCCTATTTTGACTGAGCATATTGCAGAAAAAAGACATTGAAGCTTTTCATCTTGCACTCACCACGACACTTTTCAAGAATACCAATATAAGGAAAAAAAACAATCACTTTATACTCTCAAGAGAGCACTGATTGGTTGACAAGTGGAGTCTGACTGACAGAGGTCTTGCCATGGGAAATATTGACAGTTCACTGCCAAGCATTGTTTGAAATTTATCCCAAGCAGCTTGACTCAGGGAGTTTCCCTGCGTAAGGCTGTCACTTACTTTGTTCAACTGAAACAGGTGCAATGTGTGTACATATTCTTTCTGTCTGCAAAACATAGGGTGCGGAGTCTTAATATATGTAGCTTCCAGTACATGCAAATGTGTCACATGACGAGCTTGACTGACAAACTTAAACCGGTTGTAATGCATAATTCTTAGCATACTGAGGATTATTTAACAAAGAGTGATGAATAATGGCTATGCTGATGCAATGATTTTCGATTGTATTTCACGCAAACTCATAAGTGGGCCCATGGCCATCACTTGCGGCCCTGAAAGGTGCCCAGTCTACCTCTGATAACCCTCTGATAAAGGGCAAGGTATCTCAGAAAATTTGAGCAACGGGTGAAGTTAGTTATTCACACAGCTACTTTGCAATAGCAACACAACTGGTATTCATCACTAACAGAATGCTGCTGTCAAGCTAAAAAGATGTTATGCTGATCACACAAATGACAAATATGGAGCTGGATTCTCCATTTCAGCGGCCACGGGCCGGCTGAAATGGAGAATTCACGGGCGCTTTACGATGCCAAAATTGGCGCCAAACCCTGACCGATTCCAGGACCAGTGAGGGGCTGGCAGTGGCGCTGGGTGAAACTCCTGGCTCCTGCACCAAAAACGGCCAGAGAATGGCCGGGGCCCTGGCCGTGTGCATGTGCACGCCGATGACCTGCAGCGGTAATGCCGTACAACATAGCGCTGGATGTGTGCGAACCCAACCCACCATCCGCAACCCCACACCTCCCACCAGTCCCCCCCAGCCCTTGCGGAAATTTCCCCTGGCCAGCAGCATGGACCCCGGCTGAGCGTGCTGGCACAGAACACAGTCCGCAGCCGCCATGCCAGGTTCCTGAACGCTCAGACCACACGTCAACCGTGCGGTAGGGAACTCGGTCGGCGGTGGAGCATCGCGGGAGAGCCTTCAAAGGTTCGCGGCACAATTATGCCATTTCCGAGGGGGGCGGAGCATGGCTGACTGGCGTCAAGCCGCCGCCGGTCCCGATTTGGATGTCAGAGTGGATACTCCTCCGCCCAATCGCCGATTATGATATCGGCAACGGAGAATCCTGCCCATGGTATATGAATTTCAGCGTGACGTTAGGTAAGTAGCGATGTTAGGTAAGTAAGCCGTACATCTCAAAGACTGGCAGATCATATCAAACAGTGTGCCCATTCCGCTGTTTGAAGCAGGCAAAGTATAGATCGCACCCAATCAGCCATGCTTATTAATACAAGACCGTGTTCAACATCAAATGTGATTCCGTGATTGGATTGCTAAACATTTCCAGGAGTGGGGGGAGGGGTTGACTGGAGCATTCTGGGTGGGAAAATGAGAAACCTGCAAACACAGGTTACTGCAATAAATGTTTTTAAATTATTTATCCGGGATTTCTGCCCAACAACCAGCCTGATTGACAGGTTCGCTGAGTGTTGCCTGGAAAACCTGTAACAGGTGAGGCGAGATTGCTATTAGGGTTCTAATGGGGGAGGGTTGGGAGTAGTGGGGTGAATCATAAAATCAACACTGCAGAAGTAGGCTATCGGGTCTGTATCAGCCCTTGGAAACAGCACCCTATTGGGGTGGGCGAGATTGTGGAATTGAGGAGGAGGATAGCGGCCGAGTATTAGAACATGATCATGGGGGTGGTAACAGAGAGTAATGGGGTGTGGAGTAGGTGATAGTGTGTTTGCCTGATCAGGGGGTGAGCCAGTAGATTGTGGTCAGGTTGTGTGCGATGGTGGTTTCGCTGAGGGATCATGGGTCCCTGGAGATGATAGTTGGAAAGAGACTCTAATCCTGGAGGGAGCAGACCACGCCCAGGGTGGGCAGAGGGTACACTGGGCAATTGTTGAGCCTGGAGGAAGCAGTGTCCCAACCTGTCCCAAAACAGCACCGTAAACATACTTACATCATAGACCCTGCTCTTCTTGCATCCTTTTCCCTGTCAGATTTTCTGAAGCCTGGGAATCCCAGCCACCGTGATTAAAAATAGAAACAATCTTAATATGGAGGCTCATCGAGTCATAGAGGTCTACAGCACAGAAAGGCCCTTCAGCCTATCACATCTGACCCAGTCAAAAGCAATTGCCTAACTATTCTAATCCCATTTTCCAGCACTTGTTTTGAAAGGTTCAACGCCGAACCACTGTCTCTGAGCACCCAGTCACTTGCCCTCGTCTCGTCTCCGTTAAAATCTGAGGGGTTGTGTTCAAGTGATTTTGACATCCTGTTTCACATTTTTACTTTTCACATGTCATTGATGAGGCCATTATATAGAAATCTGAGCACATCCTTGGCATCCACTCAGTGCAATGTTCCATGTGTCTCTCCATGGCGGTTGCTACTTTTTCAATGGAGGATGTCATGCCACTTGTCAGAGACATGACAGCACCTATGGCATGAAATAATTCCTCAATCATTTATGCCTGAGACCGAACAGTCTCTGGGGTAACTGATAGATGGTTACACAATTCAGGTTGCTATTTAATCACCTGTCACTTTGCCGATGACAACTGAGCAGTGCCATCTGTATGGAGCTGAGTATCACTGGGCTCCTCTTCACTTCTCCAAGGGCAAGTGGCCACAGCTCCATTACCTCCTCCTGAGTGTCTATGATGTGGTCAAGAGCTGATGCCACCCGTTCTGCATGTTTGACAATGTCCACCAATGTGGTAGGCGTCCTGGACTAAAGTGATGCTGTTTCCTCTGATGGCAATGAATTCTCTACAGCCTTCAGTGGAGCAAAAGCCCCTGTCTCTGTCTCATCTGCTGGGGAGACATGACTTCAATGAAACAGCTGCTCCTTCAACCAACCCCTGGCTGCCTCCCCTTGAGCAAAAATTTTGTGTGGTGTTAAAGACACATAAAGGGTCCACAGCTGATTTATCAAAGGAATGATGGACGCAAGTATTATTCAACTCGCTCTCCATTTCTTCCACACATGTCTTGCCCTGAGCAATAGGCTGTCCTGCTACGATCGCCATCACCATCTCCTCCATCAGTATTACCATCTCAACACACCCCTCCCGTCTGACTGACCTAAATGTCCAGATGCAAGGAAACTGGGTGCCTCAATTTGGTAGTGGTGCCTGGCCATGCATGAGTCAAAAAGGGCCTCACATTTCATTAATTCTCATTCATGCTAGGCGTGTCAGTTTGCATTTATGAACACCACTCACCTTTCCAGATCAGACCAGGCCATTGAATATGTTGTGTTCCTGGTCTTGTGACTACCCTGTAGCTATTGACTTGCTTAGCCACCATATAACCATGCCTTCTTCGTGAGGCTTGCTGGGCTCCTCATATTCCCATTAGTTGGAAACAGCACCCCTCTCTGTTCCCTTGCTGCCTGCAGGAGAACCTCCATGGAGGTATTTCTTGGATGGATCTTCCTTTGGCTGCATCCATTCCTCCAGAGGTTCCCTTACACAGCACTCCTTCTGATGGATCCAATGTCTGCAGCTGATGCCTGAAGATTGCAGACTGCCCTTTAAAAATGGTGCCTTCCAGCGATACACTGACAGTGGTTCCTGCCTGCCAGATGTTATTGGCTACCTACCCCCCACCCACCTCCCCTCCACGCATCCGGTGTGGGCTCTTAATTTGCTGTTCAGAACAAGTTCAGTGAGGAGATTCCGCCACCTGCTCGTGACATAACCATTCGGCCCTCCGCACAACTCTTGAAATCGAGCCCAACGAGCAGGAAAGAAGCATGGGACTAGGAGAAGGATACAAGAGACAGTGAGAAAAATGTCATTTTATATTAACATCTTCAGTAAGAATTAATTCTAAAGGAATGTGACTTCACATTTGTAAAATAAAATTTTCATGTAGAGAGAAAGGTTAATCGGTCATAATTATGAGTTACTATTCCATTAAAAATTCACCCACATCTGAATGCATCAGCCCTAACATTTTCTTTCATTTTTAATGGGAAACCTGTGGGGAAGCATACATAATCTCATGCCCTGGAATGGATCTTAAGTCTATCATTGAGGTGCTGCCATCGCAGCCCGTGGTGGTGCAACAAAATACAGACAACAACTTGTGGATTTCCACATTTAGCTATGCATGCACTTACACCAAAAAGTGCTCTCTGATTTATTCCACAATAAAGAGAAACAATAATGGCCTCATCATTATTCTTGACACAAAATCTGGGTCCATTTCTTTAAAACTCATTTTGCCTCTGGGTCCATTTCATTAAAACCCAGTTTGTCTTTATTGATTATATTCTATCAATTCTTTTATTTTAGTTGATGAACTTCAATTTTTCCCATAGTTTATCAATAATCCATACAGATGTTACTTAACTTTCCCAGTTACTTATCATTATTGTTAATATTTTTTTTCATATTTCTTTGCTACCAATTGCCCAGTGAGTTGCCAAATCATGGGGGTAATCATCATCCTGAATTAACTGGAAACAAATACCTTCTCACTTTTAAATGATTTCATTATACGTTTTGGGCTAGATTCTCTGGTCCCCCAGCCGCGTGTTTCTCGGCAGCGCTGTTCGCTGGCAGCGGGACTCTCTACTCCCGTCGCTTGTCAATGATATTTCTCATTGGAGTCTCCCCACACCATCGGGAAACTCGTGGGCGGGGGTGCACTGCCAACGGGAAAAAAAAATCCCAATGGCCAGAGAATTCCATCCATTCTTTCTGTGCGCTCCTCACAACAACCTAAATAATGGAACACATTTCACAGAAGATTCCATATTGAAACATGAATGCACTGTCTTATTACCTGTGTAGTTATTGCATCTTCATCATGTTTTGGTTTCAATAATTATTTTGAATCTGTTTTAGCCATAAGAGCAGAAGTCAGTGGCTAGCATGGAAAGGTCATGTGGTCCATGAACCCGTTTGAAGTCCATCATGGAGTTCCACCATCCCAATCATTCACCTATTGATAGGCTGATTAAGTGCAAATAAACTAAGTAAGACAGAGTGCATATAGCACACAGGCAGGAGTAAAGGATGGCAAAATCTATGGCGTCAATGAATGCTAAGCCACACTGTAAGCAACATAACCACTAATTAATGGCAATGCCAAGAGTGATTTATTTTCCGAAATCTAATAATTGTTTCCTTATAACACATTTGTCTAAAATAATTGTGTTAATTCATCTTTTTTCCCTGTGCTGCTTAGATTTCATTGCAGCGTCACGTTAATATGCACCACATAAAACTTTCTGTAGATTCAGTAAAAAGGATTTCATATGAGGTCAGATAGAAGAGTGTGTAAATCAGGGAAAGAGTCAATATCAAATAAACTTTGACTGCCATTGATTCATTTACAGATTATATATGTTTGTTTGCAACAACACCAAGAGCTTTGAAAATATATACATATTAATCTTTCCGAGTAAATAAACCTTCAATTGAAACTCATTTCTGTAAATGATGCATATTTAATCGTTGATTACTTTAATAGCATCATAAATTATCAAATTAAAGTTAATAATTTGTGTTGAATTGGAAAGAAATGAGCCCAACATTTAAAATGCAACTCATGTTACAATCCTTTTTAATTAAAGATTTTTGAACAGTTTATCAAAACAAGAATAAAAGAAGAATACAAAGAGAAAAAGAGCAAACTACTTCAGGCCAAAGAAGAATTTAGAAAACTTCTGGAAGAATCCAAACTCACTCCCAGGTATGCCATTTTTGGAAGTCAGAACACAGCAATTTAGATTACTTATTAACTCAGGGTTTTTCAAAGTGTGGGTCACGACCCGCGGGTGGGTCGCGGGCAGGTGTCAGAAGGGTTGCGGAGCTCACGGCCAGTACCAATTCGGTATTTCTTAGAGATAATTCGCTCCCCTGTAAGAACAAGAAGTTTACAAACCATTGAAGCTCAGAGGTATGTGCCGCCAGCACTCCCGCGCACGTGCCATGCATAAAACTAGCCGACAAGCTCCAAACGTTTCTCTCAGCAACCGCCCAGCTCCAGCTGTAGCCGCCACATGAATGCTGCGTTCAAAGTTCATTCTCTTCCCAACAGCACGAAACCCCACCCCCTGCGCAAGTTAGGATAGCAACAATCCAAGTATTTTTGCTGTAAGCACAAAGGAATCTTTGATTGAGAGCCAGGTAGGAAGATCTTTAATTTCCTTGTCCTTGCAACTGCAACAGATTTTGGACCGAATATCAAATTCAACGGACAGTCAGTGTCAACGGACTTTATTTTTCACTTGACCACCGGTCACGGGTTTGCCTGACAGTGAGCCACTTATTCTGTCATTGGCAGTTTTTTTTAACATGCTTCACTTGCGACAGATTGGAATAAAATAACATTTTCACAGCATGTTTCCTTTTTGGTGCTTTGAATGAGCTCTGTTCTAATCTATATAATTGGAAAGTCTTCTGAAAAGCAATTCTACAGGCAATAGACACTGGTCATGCCGTGAGGGGATGGCTCAACTCTGTGCACAAGTTCCCCGCGTATTGATGAACATGATGCAAATGGTGGTTTTTATTGGACAGAATGTTTTCAACAAGCAGGAGTGTGGAGCTGTTGTTGAGCTGCTTTGTGAAAACCGGAACATTGTAAAACCTAGACTGGTATGGCGAAAGGAATATCGGTGTAGCTCGCTGGTGAGCTGATTTTGATTTTGAAAAGATGAATGTTCGCATTCTCTAGTTTGACTCCCAGAGAGCCCCCCTGCAGCAACGGTGTCCTGACGGGCATGGGGGTTGATGAAACTGGCCGAGGTTGTTGCCGTGGAGGTGTCGGGCAAGGTGGCCAAACCCTCAATTAAGAAAATACCCAGCAAGAAGCTTCGGCTGTTCCTCTGCTTCATGGGAATTGTTTGAGGTGAGGGATGCAGTTAGTGTCCCTGCTGATTTTACCAGCAGGAAGTGCTGCCATCTCCAGCTCCTCCAAGACCGAGTTAGGGAACTGGAGCTGGAATTGGAAGAACTTCGGATCATTCGGGAGGCAGAAGGGGTCATAGATAGCAGCTTCAGGGAATTAGTTACACCAAAGATTGGAGATAGGTGGGTAACTGTAAGAGGGACTGGGAAAAAACAGTCAGTGCAGGGATCCCCTGCGGTCGTTCCCCTGAGAAACAAGTATACCGCTTTGGATACTTGTGGGGGGGACGACTTACCAGGGGTAAGCCATGGGGTACGGGCCTCTGGCACGGAGTCTGTCCCTGTTGCTCAGAAGGGAAGGGGGGAGAGGAGCAGAGCATTAGTAATTGGGGACTCTATAGTCAGGGGCACAGATAGGAGATTTTGTGGGAGCGTGAGAGACTCACGTTTGGTATGTTGCCTCCCAGGTGCAAGGGTACGTGATGTCTCGGATCGTGTTTTCCGGGTCCTTAGGGGGGAGGGGGAGCAGCCCCAAGTCGTGGTCCACATTGGCACCAACGACATAGGTAGGAAAGGGGACAAGGATGTCAGGCAGGCTTTCAGGGAGCTAGGATGGAAGCTCAGAACTAGAACAAACAGAGTTGTTATCTCTGGGTTGTTGCCCGTGCCACGTGATAGTGAGATGAGGAATAAGGAGAGAGAGCATTTAAACACGTGGCTACAGGGATGGTGCAGGCGGGAGGGATTCAGATTTTTGGATAACTGGGGCTCTTTCTGGGGAAGGTGGGACCTCTACAGACAGGATGGTCTACATCTGAACCTGAGGGGCACAAATATCCTGGGGGGGAGATTTGTTAGTGCTCTTTGGGGGGGTTTAAACTAATGCAGCAGGGGCATGGGAACCTGGATTGTAGTTTTAGGGTAAGGGAGAATGAGAGTATAGAGGTCAGGAGCACAGATTTGACATCGCAGGAGGGGGCCAGTGTTCAGGTAGGTGGTTTGAAGTGTGTCTACTTCAATGCCAGGAGTATACGAAACAAGGTAGGGGAACTGGCAGCGTGGGTTGGTACCTGGGACTTCGATGTTGTGGCCATTTCGGAGACATGGATAGAGCAGGGACAGGAATGGATGTTGCAGGTTCCGGGGTTTAGGTGTTTTAGTAAGCTCAGAGAAGGAGGCAAAAGAGGGGGAGGTGTGGCGCTGCTAGTCAAGAGCAGTATTACGGTGGCGGAGAGGATGCTAGATGGGGACTCTTCTGCCGAGGTAGTATGGGCTGAAGTTAGAAACAGGAAAGGAGAGGTCACCCTGTTGGGAGTTTTTTATAGGCCTCCTAATAGTTCTAGGGATGTAGAGGAAAGGATGGCGAAGATGATTCTGGATATGAGCGAAAGTAACAGGGTAGTTATTATGGGAGATTTTAACTTTCCAAATATTGACTGGAAAAGATATAGTTCGAGTACAATAGATGGGTCGTTTTTTGTACAGTGTGTGCAGGAGGGTTTCCTGAAACAATATGTTGACAGGCCAACAAGAGGCGAGGCCACGTTGGATTTGGTTTTGGGTAATGAACCAGGCCAGGTGTTGGATTTGGAGGTAGGAGAGCACTTTGGGGACAGTGACCACAATTCGGTAACGTTTACGTTAATGATGGAAAGGGATAAGTATACACCGCAGGGCAAGAGTTATAGCTGGGGGAAGGGCAATTATGATGCCATTAGACGTGACTTGGGGGGGATAAGGTGGAGAAGTAGGCTGCAAGTGTTGGGCACACTGGATAAGTGGGGCTTGTTCAAGGATCAGCTACTGCGTGTTCTTGATAAGTATGTACCGGTCAGACAGGGAGGAAGGCGTCGAGCGAGGGAACCGTGGTTTACCAAGGAAGTGGAATCTCTTGTTAAGAGGAAGAAGGAGGCCTATGTGAAGATGAAGTGCGAAGTTTCGGTTGGGGCGATGGATAGTTACAAGGTAGCGAGGAAGGATCTAAAGAGAGAGCTAAGACGAGCAAGGAGGGGACATGAGAAGTATTTGGCAGGAAGGATCAAGGAAAACCCAAAAGCTTTCTATAGGTATGTCAGGAATAAGCGAATGACTAGGGAAAGAGTAGGACCAGTCAAGGACAGGGATGGGAAATTGTGTGTGGAGTCTGAAGAGATAGGCGAGATACTAAATGAATATTTTTCGTCAGTATTCACTCAGGAAAAAGATAATGTTGTGGAGGAGAATGCTGAGCCCCAGGCTAATAGAATAGATGGCATTGAGGTACGTAGGGAAGAGGTGTTGGCAATTCTGGACAGGCTGAAAATAGATAAGTCCCCGGGACCTGATGGGATTTATCCTAGGATTCTATGGGAGGCCAGGGAAGAGATTGCTGGACCTTTGGCTTTGATTTTTATGTCATCATTGGCTACAGGAATAGTGCCAGAGGACTGGAGGACAGCAAATGTGGTCCCTTTGTTCAAAAAGGGGAGCAGAGACAACCCCGGCAACTATAGGCCGGTGAGCCTCACGTCTGTAGTGGGTAAAGTCTTGGAGGGAATTATAAGGGACAAGATTTATAATCATCTAGATAGGAATAATATGATCAGGGATAGTCAGCATGGCTTTGTGAAGGGTAGGTCATGCCTCACAAACCTTATTGAGTTCTTTGATAAGGTGACTGAACAGGTAGACGAGGGTAGAGCAGTTGATGTGGTGTATATGGATTTCAGCAAAGCGTTTGATAAGGTTCCCCACGGTAGGCTATTGCAAAAAATACGGAGGCTGGTGATTGAGGGTGATTTAGAGATGTGGATCAGAAATTGGCTAGCTGAAAGAAGACAGAGGGTGGTGGTTGATGGGAAATGTTCAGAATGGAGTACAGTCACAAGTGGAGTACCACAAGGATCTGTTCTGGGGCCGTTGCTGTTTGTCATTTTTATCAATGACCTAGAGGAAGGCGCAGAAGGGTGGGTGAGTAAATTTGCAGACGATACTAAAGTCGGTGGTGTTGTCGATAGTGTGGAAGGATGTAGCAGATTACAGAGGGATATAGATAAGCTGCAGAGCTGGGCCGAGAGGTGGCAAATGGAGTTTAATGTAGAGAAGTGTGAGGTGATTCACTTTGGAAGGAATAACAGGAATGCGGAATATTTGGCTAATGGTAAAGTTCTTGGAAGTGTGGATGAGCAGAGGGATCTAGGTGTCCATGTACATAGATCCCTGAAAGTTGCCACCCAGGTTGATAGGGTTGTGAAGAAGGCCTATGGAGTGTTGGCCTTTATTGGTAGAGGGATTGAGTTCCGGAGTCGGGAGGTCATGTTGCAGCTGTACAGAACTCTGGTACGGCCGCATTTGGAGTATTGCGTACAGTTCTGGTCACCGCATTATAGGAAGGACGTGGAGGCTTTGGAGCGGGTGCAGAGGAGATTTACCAGGATGTTGCCTGGTATGGAGGGAAAATCTTATGAGGAAAGGCTGATGGACTTGAGGTTGTTTTCGTTGGAGAGAAGAAGGTTAAGAGGAGACTTAATAGAGGCATACAAAATGATCAGGGGGTTGGATAGGGTGGACAGTGAGAGCCTTCTCCCACGGATAGATATGGCTGGCACGAGGGGACATAACTTTAAACTGAGGGGTAATAGATATAGGACAGAGGTCAGAGGTAGGTTCTTTACGCAAAGAGTAGTGAGGCCGTGGAATGCCCTACCTGCTACAGTGGTGAACTCGCCAACATTGAGGGCATTTAAAAGTTTATTGGATAAACATATGGATGATAATGGCATAGTGTAGGTTGGATGGCTTTTGTTTCGGTGCAACATCGTGGGCCGAAGGGCCTGTACTGCGCTGTATTGTTCTATGTTCTATATGTTCTATGTTGTCTGTTACTGTTATTCCTGGATTTTACAAGATGTAAGTACTTGGCGCCCAAGACACAGAGCACCCAGTGAAAATATGCCATTCATCATCATATGCAAAATGTCCTTCCATTAAGGATTAATGATTCATTAAGGTGGAATACCTCCTCCATCTCTCATGTGTGGCCCTGGACAGTGAATTTTCTTAGATAGGAGGACATCAATCACAGCTGTACATGCCTCACTAATCCTGGTATAAATTCAATGCATCAGGAGCTCCTGCATAGTAATTACGAACAGGAAAATTGGATGATTTTCCTTCCTTCCCTTGCTAGGGCACGAAAACATTAGTGTCCTAAACACAGACGTGACTCAGGATAGACTGGGAAAGCAAATGTGACATGGGCCCCGAAGGTCGGTCAGCGTGGGCCCCGAAGGTCGGTCAGCGTGGGCCCCGAAGGTCGGTCAGCGTGGGTCCCGAAGGTCGGTCAGCGTGGGCCCCGAAGGACGGTCAGCGTGGGTCCCGAAGGTCGGTCAGCGTGGGTCCCGAAGGTCGGTCAGCGTGGGTCCCGAAGGTCGGTCAGCGTGGGTCCCGAAGGTCGGTCAGCGTGGGTTCCGAAGGTCGGTCAGCGTGGGTCCCGAAGGTCGGTCAGCGTGGGTCCCGAAGGTCGGTCAGCGTGGGTCCCGAAGGTCGGCCAGCGTGGGTCCCGAAGGTCGGCCAGCGTGGGTCCCGAAGGTCGGCCAGCGTGGGTCCCGAAGGTCGGCCAGCGTGGGTCCCGAAGGTCGGCCAGCGTGGGTCCCGAAGGTCGGCCAGCGTGGGTCCCGAAGGTCGGCCAGCGTGGGTCCCGAAGGTCGGCCAGCGTGGGTCCCGAAGGTCGGCCAGCGTGGGTCCCGAAGGTCGGCCAGCGTGGGTCCCGAAGGTCGGCCAGCGTGGGTCCCGAAGGTCGGCCAGCGTGGGTCCCGATGGTCGGCCAGCGTGGGTCCGAAAGGTCGGCCAGCGTGGGTCCCGATGGTCGGCCAGCGTGGGTCCCGAAGGTCGGCCAGCGTGGGTCCCGAAGGTCGGCCAGCGTGGGTCCCGAAGGTCGGCCAGCGTGGGTCCCGAAGGTCGGCCAGCGTTGGCCCCGAAGGTCGGTCAGCGTGGGTCCCGAAGGTCGGCCAGCCTGGGTCCCGAAGGTTGTCCGTCATGGGTCCCAAAGGTCACCTTGTTGGCAAATGTGGGCCCCGGGAAAAGAAGTTTGAAAAACACTGTATTAACTCCTTCACCATGAAAGATTCTGTTTTGTTTTAGTAAATAGACTCATATCTTGGTCACAGGCAGATTAGCAAACATGTGTATAGAAATGCAATTTAAGGTTATACTAATAATTAGAGATAATCAGGTATCGTGTGGTCAATGGGGAGCACACCTCGGCAATGAATGGCTGCCCTGTGGCTATTTCAGACCCGGTGAGTCAATCAGAGGCCAGCTGCTCCCCAGAATTGGCAGCAAAGCCGGGAAAGGTGGCTACTGCTGGTACTGCATTTGGAGTTTGAAGCAATGAGATGTGCTGGACATCAACTTTGTGCATGGAGTTCCACCAAGTGCCACACAGGCAGGCCTCGGCAAGAGCGTTGAAGTGATACTGGATTTAGAAAGGGGGTGATCCTAGGGAGGGGGGATACACTTTGTGGGGGCTCTTTGATCCTGGGGGCTCATTAAGAAGGAACGACCCCATCCCCACCATCACTCATGGAGGGAAACCTCTCCGGCTTTGTGCTTGGCGTGGGCATTTCCCTCCACTGGTTGAATTCCATGGCGACAGAATGAGACCCTACTTAAAGGCCCACTGGCAGTTGAGCCATCCGGCAACACCCCTGCCGCAAATTAAATTGTGGTGGGGGCAGGAGCGGGTGGGTAGGTAGCGGCAGGTCACCTGCTGGATTTTGTGTGCTTGCCTGCATTTCACATCCACCAGTATGGAGCAGAAAAAACAGCCTTACGATTTCTGTTGCAATCTATGAGCTGAGATAGATGCCACAAATCAGGCTAGTTTACCGCGCTCTTTATTTGTGCACTTCGCAGAAGTCAGCTTGTTTGTTTCCAATAAACTGAAATTTGACTTTATGTCTTCGACATTTGAGATAATGGACCACAAGCATAAGCAGTAAATACTGTTTCAAATGTTACAGAAGTAGTAGGGGATGTGATTGTACTCCTGAACCCATTGAACTCGACAAAAAAACTCAAAGTTTACAGAACAGACTAAAATCTAAGATGTAGGATCATTAAAGAAGAAGAGTAATACAGAAGAAAAAATGGATCAGCAGTTTGGACATCATACTTTCTTAAACTTCCACCAATACTTTGATTTTATTTTGTAATAGCCGTATTTCTGTTTGAACCAGGAGATGATTCAGTTGCCACTTGCACATGTTTAGCTTGTGAAAAACAAAGCTCACTTTTAATAGTTCTGCCGTCACAGATCATGGCTGCCTGTATGAACAGGAAGTCCCCGAATGGTATAATTCAGAAACAATTAGCTAACATCTACCATGATTGAAATCTCTGCCTGAACCTGTGGGCGTCATTCTCCGACCCCCCGCCATGTCGGAGAATGGCCGTAGGCCGCCGTGAATCCCGCCCCCGCCGAAGTCTCCGGTACCGGAGATTGGGCGGGGGCGGGAATCGGGCCGCGCCGGTTGGCGGGGCCCCCGCTGGATTCTCCGGCCCGGATGGGCCGAAGTCCCGCGCAGAAATTGCCTGTCCCGTCGGCGTAAATCAAAGCTGGTATTTACTGGCGGGACCAGGCGGCGTGGGTGGACTCCGGGGTCCTGGGGGGGGGCGCGGGGCGATCTGACCCCGGGGGTGACCCCACAGTGGCCTGGCCCGCGATGGGGGCCCACCAATCCGCGGGCGGGCCTGTGCCGTGGGGGCACTCTTTCCCTTCCGCCTCCGCTACGGCCTCCACCATGGCGGAGGCGGAAGAGACTCTCCCCACTGCGCATGCGCGGGAAACTGTCAGCGGTCGCTAACGCTCCCGCGCATGCGCCGCATTTCCGCGCCAGCTGGCGGGGCAACAAACGCCATTTCCGCCAGCTGGCGGGGTGGAAATCCCTCCGGCGTTGGCCTAGCCCCTCAATGTTGGGGCTAGGCCGCCAAAGATGCGGAGCATTCCGCACCTTTGCGCCGGCGCGATGCCCGTCTGATTGGCGCCGTGTTTGGCGCCAGTCGGCAGACATCGCGCCGTTGGGGGAGAATTTCGCCCTGTATTTTTTCTTCCGCGTGCTCCCGTTTCCTCCCACAGTCCAAAGATGTGCAGGTTAGGTGGATTGACAATGCTAAATTACCCCTTAGGGTAGAGTTACAGGAATGGGGTGGAGGAATGGGCCTAGGTGGGGTGCTCTTTCGAAGGGTCGGTGCAGACACGATGGGCCAAATTACTTCCTTCTACACTGTAAGGATTCTATAGATTCCCCTCAAGAAATGCTATCTGAATTCTATTTTCACGTCTGATTGGCGCCGTGTAAAAGCGGCACCGCATAAATGACGCGGCCGACGCCGCATAAATGACGTCACCCGTGCATTGCCTCCCTGAGGCCGCCACGCAAGAAGATGTCCGATGGATCTTGCGGGGCGGTGGAGGAAAGGAGGTCCACCTTCAGAGAGGCCGGCCCGCCGATCGGTGGGCACCGATCGCGGGCCAGACCCTGTTTGAGGCCCCCCCCGGTGCAGGAACACCACTACCCCCCCTTCCCCCCACAGGCCGCCCCCCCCCCCCCCCCAGCGTTCCCGCGCAGTTCCCGCCAGCAGTGACCATGTGTGGACGGCGCTGGTGGGAACCTGTCGTATTGGGCAGGCCGCCCGGCCCATCTGGGCCGGAGAATCGTCGCTCGCCCGTTGCAAACGGCGAGTGGCGATTCTCCCAGCGACCAGCCATGATTCTCGCCGCACCGGTTTGGGGGGGGGGGGGGAGAATCGCGTGCGGCGTCGGGGCAATGTGGCGGGACAAGCGGGGGGGGGGGGGGGGGGGGGTGAGAATTCCGCCCCATGATTCCTGTGCAGCTGGTACAGCGCCCCATGCTGTTACGGGTGCTAGTACAGCTGTACCGAACATGCACTGGACGCATCAGGAGAAGCCCATCGTGAAGCCAATCATGATGCTCCGGCTGATTTCTTGACATTGCAGAAACAAGACCTAAATTCTCCGGCCCAGTCCGCTGCTAGACTTATCGTGGGCGAGGGTGAAAATCTGATGGACCAACAAAAGGTCTGTTGAATTTGGGAAGAACTGGAAAATCCAGCTCTTGGTGTGTGGATGTGCCCTGTATACTTGTGTTAATCACTCTTAACTGAACTGCGGTTATTTAACGGGCCATACATCCAACTTGCAGGTGACATGCCTTTGGCTTTTTCCTCTGTGGCAAAGTTTACATAAGTTCTGTGACTTGTTTTTGAGCTGCTGCAAACATTCAAGGAAGCCAGATGATTTCTGATTAGCCAACTCGCTGTGCGTCTGGGTCTGCAGTAAGACCCAATCAGAGGCTGCAGCAAGGACAATCTCAATGAAGGGGAGGGCGTATCCATCAGGGATTTTTCGAGAGTATTTATCATGTATCCACCCTGGTGTGGTGCGTAAGGTGACTCAGGTTCAACAAAGAGGTGGTCAAAGAACTGTACCATCATCTTCAACTCGATGTAGAGCCTTGCACCAGGGTCAGTGGTCAAAGAGGGTCACACTGATTAACGTCCTGTGAGTATGGGTTCTTTCAAGATGGAAGGGAGCAAAATATCCAACACCTCTCAGGACAACATCCATTGATGCATCCTGGGGGCGATGAAGGCCAACTATGCCAGAAGTTAAAACATAATCTTTCCTCCTCAGCAGGAAGGATCAGGATGCGAGTTTGCATAACTTTGCGAGGACAGCAGGATTCCTAGTGATTCAGGTCACCATCAGCTGCACACATGTCATCTTGCAGCCTCTTCCCCCAACTCATGTCAACAGGGAGAGATATAGGAACTGTACTGCGCCAAGCCGATGTATTAAGCACGATAATGTCAGGTCAACATCATCGCAGAAGAATGCAATAATGCAATAGCTGGGTCGGCCTAGACATCGGTAGTGTACCCACCATATTGAAGTTGAATTTATTTTGCTTTGTCAAGCTTGGTAAAGTGGTTATTGACTGGAATAATGGGCGGGATTCTCCGACCACCCCCACCGGGTCGGAGAATCGCCGAGGGGGGGGGGCGTGAATCCCACCCCCGCTGGCCGCCAAATTCTCCGGCACCAAAAATTTGGCAGGGGCGGGAATCGCGCCGATCGGCGGGCCCCCCCGCCGATTCTTCGGCCCACGATGGGCCTCTACTGTCATGCCAGTCCCGTCGGCGTGAATCAAACCACCTCCCTTCCCGGCGGAAATAATGGCGCGGGCGGGCTCCGGGGTCCTGGGGGGGCATGGGGCGATCTGGCCCCGGGGGGTGCCCCCACGGTGGCCTGGGCCGCGATTGGGGCCCACCGATCCACGGACGGGCCTGTGCCGTGGGGGCACTCTTTTTCTTCCGCCTCGGCCATTGCTCCCGCGCATTCGCGGCCTTCCGCCAACCGGCGAGGTCCCTTCGGCTCCGACTGGCCTTTCCCGCCAACTGGCAGCACGCCAACCACTCCGGCGCGGGGCTAGCCCCTCAATGTGAGTGCTTGGCCCCTAAAGGTGCGGAGATATCTGCACCTTTGGGGCGGCCCGATGCCGGAGTGGTTCACGCCACTCCATCCCGCCGGGACCCCCTGCCCCGCCGGGTAGCGGAGAATCCCGGCCAATATGTGCCGGAAGGAATAAAAGGTTTAAAGAGCGTGAATCGCACCAGGTGGGGATCTTGTACTTTATACTGTAAGATTGTACGGTTGGGTTAAAAGTCACCAGCGCGATCTTTAGTTGCATCTCAGCAGTTCAGGCTGTTGTGAGTGCCATTGGAAGCTGTGTTTCCAAGGGATACCTTTGATGTTTTAAGGCTTCATTAAAGCAGTTTCCAGTCGACTAGGCATTCTTGGCCTCTGAGGTGCATGTACTGCCTATACAACTTCATTCCAACCACCCTGAGAACTCACTGAAAAGGTCCTGTCAGCAGGCTCACCATCTCAACTCCTAAGGCATTGTATCCTGACCACTGTCCACTACTAACAATTCATGAAACTTCCCCCATACATTTTATAAATCACTTACAGATAAATTGAAGCTCTGCATGAGGGATAGTACATTGATGGTTTATTGACATATGGACAATATTACCCAGCAAAGGAGAACATCTACAGAAGAACCTACCTTGTGACTAGCGCAGATTATTTTCTGTCTACTGTGGTGTGGTCTTGCTCCTTGCTTCCTGCTATGCTGGAGAGAACCAGCTAATCTGCTTGTGCCCTTGACCTGGATGATTTTGGTATCCTCAGTGCAGCTGACACCTTGACGGCCCTGCCACGTTAGTCGCAGAAGGAGCTTCTGTCACCCGTGGCAATGGAGGAGGACTGTGCCAATGGCGGAGGGGTTGAGGAGAGGCTGTCCCCATCAAATGTCACCTCAGAGCTTCTTCCAGATGGCTGCTGCTCATCCTCTGCCATGTGGACCGATTGGTCTTCCCTGTCTTTCCTTGAGGTCCCAGGAGCTGGCTCAGTGTTCAGGCTCCTGGTCCCCTGTTACCCTGGCTCTGGACTCCTGACTGTACATACCCACGATTGCTTCTGCAATCCGGTGTATTTGTTGTTCCAGGACAGTTGCCAATCTGTCCATAAAGGAAGCCTGCGGCTCTGAAGGACGGATGATCGCAGTGCACATGGCCTGAATGGACACATCCACAGTCTGCCCAGAGCACAGAAGCCCTGTGGTATACCTGCCAAATCTCCACACGCCTGACGTTGGACACCCAGCATCTGCTGCCTCATGGACGACTCCAGAGGATCAGCATCCGACTTGGATTCAGGCTATGGGTCACCTCGAACAATCCTGCATCTGCCTGTGGCCTGCTTCAGTACAATCTACAACAGCTGCATGTGTGAACCTGAAGAGCCCTTACTAGATTGCGCTTTCCCTCACCGGCCATGCTAATTCCTGAGGCAGTGCTGGTATCTGCACTGGTGCTTGGTGCATGGAGAGGATGTGCTGCTGAATCCTCTGAGGCTTCCCCTTCCTCCTCAAAGGCAAGTGCTGATCCCTCAGTGCTGGCGGGTTCTGTAAGGACACAATTACCTGCACGATTAGCACTATGTGGATTATGAGATATGACACTTTGCAACCATGAAACCACTGATAACAAACTCACAAGGTTTCTACCAGAAAACTTAGAACACCACACAAATACAATTCATCTGTACATACCAGGCCTCCGGTTCCCTCCCTCTGTGTCCCAGATCAGGATAAAGCCCAGTGCAATCTCACCAGCCCCAGACCTTTCTCCAATTTAACTCCTGCCAATGGACTGGCTCCATTCTTTGGAGGACAAAAGAAGAACCTCCTCCTCCAGCAGGATCGGGCATGCCACCTCTAGTCCTGTTTCTCTCCCAGGTATTGTCGGCCTACTTTTCCTAAAAAGGTGTGACATTGTTGTGATGTTTATTCTCAGATACTTTAATTTCAACACATGTCCAAACTCTGTGAGGAATACATAGTCTGCAAATTGGTTAGCAAACAATACCTTTAAGTTTAAGGCCAATCCAGACCTCAGAACCAGAATGACACCTCCACAGAGGTATTATGGCCACAAGCAGTGGCATTGGTGCATAATGCTGCTTCATCCTCCTGAGGTACTCTCAAGGCATTATCAACCCTTCCCCGTAAATTCAGTGTACGCTAATAAACGGAAAGGAATGACTCACCTTTGTGGATCTCAAAAAGTTGTTTGTCCTCTTCTTGCATTGTCTCCAGTTTCGATGAATTATATTAATGCAGCCACCCCGTCCAGGCAGGTAGCATCAGGACCTCATGCATGGTGGGCACAGCCTGCAGGAAGGTGCAGAGGGAGTCATCATTGAAACATGGGGGGGTTCTGGAGCTTCTTCCCAGCTACTTCTCTCTCCCCTCTTTCCCTTCTCCAGGCCATATATGGAGGAAAGCATACTAGAACTAAACAGCTGCTCAATAGTCAGATTTAAACATTGTGTAGATAATCATTATTCAGGCCATTTGTGTTCACTGGCAAAAACATTTAATTCTAAGCCTCTGCAGAGTTGGGCACATTTTCCAGCACGCTATTCCTTACCTCATACAATGCCTGGGAATCTTGCTGAAAACAAAAACTTTATTCTTACTTTTGACTTCAATAAATCACTGGGTCACCCACACTGTCCTGTGCCAGGTGTCCGTTTAAATGAGTGGCTGTGACCTCCTATCAATTTGGCTGTCCTCCATCTCCGATTGGGCAGGGGAATGACAATCCTGCGACATCACGGGCTGAAAACCCTGCAGCCATTAATTGGTTTATTGCTATTTTATACAGTGTGCTACGAAGGCGGGAGTGGGAGTCAGCAATCTACCCACTTCCCAGTACAAATCCCACCCACCAAAACACATTGTATTTTTCAGCCCTATGTCAGGCTGCTGCTTGACTAGCCTGTGAGATAGCTCTCCCAATTTTAGTATAGTCCACCCCCGATATTTGTCAGGAGCACTTTGCAGGGTTGGCCGGGCTTGGTTTGCCGTTATTGTTTCCAGTGCCTAAGTGATTGCCAGGTGGTCCATCCATTTTATTCTTTTCTGTAGTCTTTGTAGAAGTTTGATACATTCTTCAATGGCTAGGCTATTCTGGAAGATATTACCAAGTAATCCACATTGCTTTGTGTCTGGAGACACAAATAGGCCAGGCCAGACAAGGTAAGTATGGCAGATTTCAGGGCAGTGAGGTGGCGCAGTGGATAGCACTGCTGCCTCACGGGGCCAAAGTCCCAGGGTCGATCCCAGTCGCTGTCCGTGTGGAGTTTGCACGTTTTGCCCTTGTTTGCATGGGTTTTGCCCCCACAACCCAAAGATGTGCATGCTGGGTGGATTGGCCATGCTAAATTGCTCCTTAATTGGAAAAATTTAATTGGGTACTCTAAATTTTAAGAAAAATATGGCAGATTTCCTTCTCTAAATGGTATAAGTGAACCAGATGCATTTTTATGACAACCAACAATGGTTTCATTGTCACCACTTGATGACAATTAATTTCTAGATTTATTAATTGCATTTAAATTCCACCAGCTGCCATAATGGATTTGAAGCCATGTGCCCATGACAAATTTCTTTACCCGTCAGTCTAGCCTCAATAAAAGTCGAGATGGATTTGCAGGTACAGCATTAGTTATTTTATTTAGCTTGCAAGCTTGTTTCATTTCACAGAAGCATAGGACACATCTAGTCTCCTACATCCCGGAAAGCGAATGAACAAAGGGATCTCTGCAAATCAATTCAAATGGTATCAAGTTTCACATACACGATTCCCATAGTTCAGCCTATACCCCTCCTGACCTAGTCAGACATTCTGATTGGCTCACTTCCAATCCCTTCCTCTGGCCCCTATTACCCAGCATCCTTTTCTCCTCCTATGGTGGACACACCTCTTCCTGCTTTGTCATGCGGTCTGAAATCCTTTGTCTGTGAACTCACCAGAATGAGACTGGCCTATCTCTACATTACAGTAACTAATATCTCGAAAGTAACTATTTTATATCACATTCGTCACCCAGAGCAATAACCCGGGCCTCTGGATTACTAGTCCAGTGATATGACCTCCCTGGTCTTTTTTCCTGTGCTATAATGGCAACTGAGGCAGTAGCCACCTGATGCTGCATCACAGCTGGTCCATAAGTGGTATCAAGGAGTTGCCCATAGTCAAAATGCTAGGCATCCAGCTCTGCACAATGTCCTTGCAACATTGCAACTGGACTCTTCCATGCTCCTTGACAATGGCAGAGATGCTGTTTACCATGCTACCAAATCACCAAGCATCTTGCTGTACATATTCATCAGCTTTCTGCTGTATGCCACTCCATGGCAGTCTTTTTTTGAGTCCCCTGCAATAGAACATACCATCATCCTGTTCTCAGTGGCACCGAATGCTTAAGGCCCTGTTGCAGCTGGTCCCATGATTTTTCTCCGGCAGCATCACCCAATGCTCATTCCATGAGTAACATTAATTTTTTTTTGAATTTAGTGTACCCAATTCTTTTTTCCAATTAAGGGCCAATTTAGCATGGCCAGTCCACCTCACCTGCACATCTTTGGATTGTGGGAGTGAAACCCACACAGACATGGAGAGAATGTGCAAACTCCACACAGACAGTGACCCAGGATCAGGATTGAAACCGGGTCCTCAGCACCGTAGGCAGCAGTGTTAACAATTGTTCCACCGTGCCGACCATGGGTAACATTAATGGGGTATCAAACACCCGCGCCTGGGCGACCTCACTGTGATACCGTTTAGCACTGGTTTCCACAAACATGGATTCGACATAATGGCACTTGGGGAGTGCTCTCCCAGGCGATCAGAGACCCCAGTTTGTACTGATTGGGCTTCCATGGCATTATGTATGACTAAATGTAGCCTTCAGGTATTTGGGTTAAAGACCAGGGGGCAATTCGACCAGTGTTTTAGTCCCACTTTAATGCCATATATGTTTGTGGGGGAGGACGATCATAGCCTCGTCGTGCCCAACTCGGTGATGCGACTAGGCCAGTAAAAGTAGCAACAGATCTCTTGCATGATTTACGATGCTCGGAAAGCCGTGTGACATCTAACAAGATCTCGCGAGACATCGTGATCTGGATCTCACCCCCTCTGGGCAATTCGCCTCACTTGAATATGTCTGTGCTGGAGTATCCCAAGATACAGTATCAAACGCCTGCGCCTGGCAGACCTCACCGTGGTACCGTTTTCCACAAATGTGGATTAGATGTAACTGCACTTGGAGAGTGCTCCCCCCAGGCGATCGGAAGTCCCAGATGGTCTGGCACCCCTGATGTCACCTGGCACCAGTGCCATCCTGCAAACTTTAAATTATGGTTTAAATCACTGCAGGATTATCAGAAATTAATAGATTATACAGTGGAAATCAAAACTGTCCCAGACAACATGATTGCATTAATGGCAATCTGCATATCATTATATTACATAGTTGCAAAAAGAAATCAAGAAATCAATCCTTTGCCTTTGTATTACATTGTCAGGAAATCCAGAGCAAAATGACACAGCAGGTTTAGGTCTGGAGGCCAGAGCTGACAAATGCTATACTTAAGGAAGATCAAGCTTATTTAGAGACTGGTTTAAAATGCAGTTTGATTTAATTGCTGCTTTCTCTGATTTTTTAGGGGGTGGGTTGGTATTTCAAATTCTTGATCATATAGAAAATAATTAGAACGTGTCCTGATATTTCCCCTGAGACATGAGATAGTATGCATAAACTTGGCTCAAATGTACAATGCTGTGGCAAATAATGACTTATTTTTGTGCCTGAGGTGTTCACATGAAAATATCCTGCATCACTTCACTGCATGAATAATTTGTGCTTGGGGCAACATCAAAACAACATTATGGATTTTTTTACATATGATAAATCCATGGGCTTTAGGGGTTCTTATTTCTTAATAAAATATAAGCTAACTGCAGAATAGTGTGTGCAGCAGAAGAATTTATTTAGCTTTCTTACAGATCTGTTATAGCATGATCGAGAGGCAGACTCCCAAACCAGATTGAATTGCATTCTTTTAACTTCTGATTGGCTAGAAAATCTTTGTCCTGCAATATTGTTCCTAGAACTTGCTAAATTCTCCTTTGCCATTATCTGATTCAGTTCCAGGATATTAGTGAGAGTGATGCAGAAGAACAAATCTACAGGGAAATCACAGAGATGCAAACATTATAGAGCAGTTATAGTGGGGACATTAATTATCCAAATGTAGACTGGGACAGTGAAAGTGTAAAGGGCAGAAAGGAGCAGAAGTTCCTAGATTGTTCAGGAACATTTTCTACAGCAGTGTGTGCCCAGTTCTTGGAAATGAGGAGGGCCAGGTAGATCAAGTGCCAGTAAGATAGTATTTTTGTTCATTTACGGGATGTGGGCATCACTGGTTAGGCAGCATTTATTGCCCACTTCTAGTTGCCATTCAGAAGGTGGTGATAAGTTGCCTTCTTGAACTGCTGCAATCCTTCAGGTGTACGTACACCCACTGTCAGGCAGGGAGTTTGAGGATTTTGACCCAATGGCAGGGAAGGATCGGCGATACATTTCCAAGTCAAGATGGTGAGTGACATGGAGGGGAACCTCAGGTAGTGTGGTTACCAGGTATCTGCTGCTCTTGTCCTTCTAGATGGTAGTGGTCATGAGTTTGGAAGGTGCTGCCTAAGGAACCTTGCTGAGTTATTGCAGTGCATCTTGTAGATGGTACACAAGGTTGTCACTGTTCATCGGTGGGGGAGGGTTTGAATGTTTGTGGATGATATAAAACTTGGAAGTATTGTAAACTGTGAAGAGGACAGTGAAGAACTTCAAAAGGACATAGACAAGTGGAGAGAGCAGTTAATAAAGCATATAGTATTCTGGGCTTCATTGACGAGGGGATTTTCAGAGTAACTTAATCGGAGTGTAATGTAAGCCTACTTGTGGCACTAATAAAGATTATTTTTAGGGACATAGAAGACAAGAGCATGGAGGTTATGCTGAACCTCTGCAAGACCTCAGCTGGAGCATTGGTTCAGGGCACCACACTGTAGGAAGGATGTGAATACATTGGAGGAAGTGCAGAAGAGGTTTACAAGAATGGTTCCAGGAATGAGAGAACTTAGTTATAAAGATAGATTTGGAGAGGTTGGGACTATTCTCCTTGGAGAGAAGAAGGCTAAGTGGAAATTTGATCGAGATGTTCAAAATCATGAAGGGGCTGGGTAGATTAGATGGGGAGAAAGTGTTCCTGCTCATAAAAGGATCAAGGACGAGAAGGCATAGAATCAAAGTGATTTGCAAAGGAAGAAAATATGATTTTGAGAGAAAATGTTTTCACAAATAAGCGGTTCGGGTCTGGTGAGCTGTGCCTGGAAGTATGGTGGAGAGGTTCAATCAAGGCATTCAAGAGGGCATTAATGTGCTGGAGTGCAAGGGAATGGCATTAAGTCATAATGCTTGTTTAGCGGGCTCGTGCAACACAATGGGCCAAACTGCCTCCTCCTGTACCATCACAATTCTGAGATTCTGTGAATTGGCTCCCATACTATTGTGAAAGCTGACAGTGGGGAAGTGAAGATCAGAGGCAAAAATACTCCAAGATAACAGCAATGATCTCCATAGTATTGGAAGTCATCTGCAAAGAAGTGGAAGTGTACTCTCAGAACATGTCTTGTGAGTAAAAGCCTCTAACTTAGGCAAGGTAATACACCTCAGTCAGAATTCTTTGGCCTTTGTGTCATGATATTCAGGTAAACATCATGGTGCAAACATACATACTGATGGACAGATCAACGGACCAATAAATACACACACAACACCACAGCCAATCACAGGCAAGAGCAGACACACTATAAAACGGGGAACACGACACTTCCTGCTCATTTCAGCAGGAGACAGCTCAGGGCACAGAGCTCACAGCAAGCCACTCAGACATCCACCATATGCTGAGTGCCACTCCAAGATAGTGTTCGGGATATGTCCACAGATTCAAGGGTAATAAGCGAACCACAGTAACCAGATTACCATTGTAAATATTGTTAGTAATCAAACTGAGTTGTACCATCCGCAACCGTGTTGGTTCGGCTGTGTAGCAGAGCACCCAACACGCCACTTTGTAATTCACTTTTCCCACCGGTAGAGCAACCCACTCACAGCTTTCCCAGCAGAGTGGAATGGCTTCAATGGGAAATCCCATTGGCAAGTGGCGATAGTATAAAATCTTGCTGCCCACGAACGAATACTTAAAGCCTTTCTTGTCTGCCAGTTGCTCAGCCCTGTCAATTCCTGTTGTCCTCTTGCCTTGGTTTTCCCCGGTGAGTCAGCTGAATCCCACGAACCCTGCGTGCACTGAGTTGAAGTCAGAATTTTGTGTTTAATCTGCAGTTAATAATCATTTCGCATATTAAAATGGAAGAGCAGACTGTGCCACAAGGGATTTCTGCATACAGGAGACACTCAAATTAAGGCCAATGTCGTTGCGTTCCTGGCAATTTCAAGATGCACCAGCAGTTTTCAGGTATTAAAATCTGCTGCCCAAACAGAAATCCACTCACACTGACAGTTTAAAATTCCTGTCATAAGGCCTGCATTAGAACTCAGTTACACTGCAATGGAAACCTAATAGGCTGAAAAAGATGTAAGCTGAATATTATTAGTTCCAAGTAATATGAACATATGATTCTGAGCCCCCTTATGGTTTTTTAACCAATAGTTTGTACTCACTGTAATTAACTTACCACTCTGCTAGGAAGGCATGGAACTGAAGTAAAACAAATCTCACCTAACAGTCCATATAAACAACAAGATGTCTCTATGAAACAAAGAACTGCAATGGAAGTATTTTCACAAGGGAAATTGCATAATTACTTTGATGCAGATGAATTAATAAATAGAAATTGGTCTGATACTAGTTTGACAAAACTAGTAAATAAAGTTATATTCACCTCCCACGCATTGCCATGTTTTACCTAGTTCAATACCTATCATATTGATAATAAAAAGAGTGATCAAATCATTTGTTTCTCCTGTTTTCATGTATCAACGAATTGAATACTAAAGCTAAGTGACAGAATAAGATCGGGAAGTCAGCTGAGGCATGTTATGGGTAACGAGGTGAAAAATTAATCTAGATTTTTGTACTAGTTCTGTCATTTAGTTCAGCAGCCCAGTTCAAAATGCAAAGGCACACAATGTTCATGCTCTTGAAGAATGATTTTGTGTTGCAGGGTTACTGGTTACAACGTGATTTATATTACACAATATTGCATTTTAATGTGGGTTTTTCTGTGTGCTCTCAAATTGGATTTGGAAACTTATTGTGATCTTGTTTATGTGATTTGAATTTTAATTGAATGGCATTAATAGAACATATTCTGGAGAATAGTTGAATTGAAAATCAGCTGGTGCAGTCAGTTTGGGCTGTGAGGTTCAAATTGGAAGTGTATGTTAGGGCACGGTAAAGAGAGCAGTTCTCCAGATTTGATCCTCCTATACCAGGCCTGAGAGTGATTCGTACTGATGCAAGACCTTTAGCTTTCTTGCTCTGCTCAATGCAGCCATCAGGAAATAAGCAAGGAAGAACAGGAAGGTGTGACTGCAGTTGTGAGCAAAGTGTTACTGCTAGGCAGAAGTGATGCTGCTGTGCAGTTTCTACAAAGAAGGTGGTACTTTGCTGGAGTTTATGGTTCCTAGATGTCTCCCAACAGCCAAATGCAACAGCTTATAATACAATGATGTGCCTGTTTTACAGCACTAAGATTGTGGTCAAGAATCCAATTCGATGGTTCGAAGCTTCTGGGTCTGCCAGCAGCACGAAACTTGGCGGGCAGGTGAAGTTAATTTGGCGGGAGGCCAAAAATCACTTTCGCGATGGCAGGATGAACTTTTTCTGTAGTTAAATTCTCGAGGTATTAAAAGTGGGTTGAGCTTTCCAATGAACAACATCGGGAAACCCTGCTGTGTGCATTTGCATTTCACAAACGCCAGCTCACCAGTATTAAGTGCCCCTCCAAATTAAATTTTCCACCAGCAAGACATTAGAATGTTCACATTGAAAACTGCATATCAGTAGCATGCACCTGGTGACGTAGACTTCTTACTGGACTTTAAAGTGAATGGTCGCTGCTTTGGCCATCTTGGGGACCACTCAGAAATGTCAGTCTCTTGATTGAGTCCAAGCTGCACAGACTGGATGGGGAAGTCGAACCAAGGGGGCAAAGGTGAAGCGAAGGCAGTACTGGGGATGCAGGATTTGCAGAGAAGGCAGGAGCAGAGGCTGGATGGGGAGGCAGGCTAAGAGCAGGTGGGATAGGGGAGTGGGGAATGTAAAGGGTGGAGGAGAGGCTGGACAGGGGAGGCTAATTAAGGGGGAAGGGTGGAAGAATGTCCGGGAGAGAAACCCAAATTGTCCGGGCTGTGTTAGGAAGGTCTGCCGTGCACCATTGTTTAGGGTACACGCCAGTGAATGAGTCAAAACTAAGACATGGAGCTTATGCACCTTCTCAACTCCCATTTCAACTTCATCCTGTTTCTGGCATGAAGTGAAAGCTGAAGAGGGTGTGACCATTAACTTATGTAGGGACCATGGACCCCCTCCTTCACACCAACAATTCTACATTCTGATACAATTCTACATTCTGATACCTAGGATACCTGCCTGGCCAGACACCGCAGGCTCATGAGGAAATGTGACTGCTAGATTCCCAATGAAGAAGCACCATTACTTTACATGACACTTGCAGCCACCAACACTGCATGTATGTAGGTTCACCAGACTGATTCCTGAGATGATTGTCCTATGAGGACAGATTATGAGGAGACTGGGCCTGTATTCTTTAGAGTTTAGAAGAATGAGATGTGATCTCATTGAAAAAATCCTAGGGCTCAACAAAGTAGATGTAGGAAGGATGTTTCCCAGGGATCTAGAACCAGGGGACACATCTCTCAGAATAAATGTTAGGCCATGAAGTTTATGATGAGGGGCAGCACGGTGGCGCAGTGGTTAGCACTGCTGCATCACGGTGCCAAGGTCCCAGATTCGATCCTGGCTCTGGGTCACTGTCTGTGTGGGGTTTGCACATTCTCCCCGTGTTTGCGTGGGTTTCACCGCCACAACCCAAAGATGTGCAGGGTAGGTGGATTGGCCATACTAAATTGCCCCTTAATTGGAAAAAATAAATTGGGTACACTAAATTAAAAAGAACCAAGATGAGGAGGAAGTTCTTCACTCTGAATGTGGTGAATCTTTATAACTCTTTATTTCAGAGGGCTGTGGAGGTTCAGTCATTGAGTATGTTCAAGATAGAGATTGCTGGATTTCTGGATATTAAAGATGCCAAGTGATATGGGGATAGTGCAGGAAAATGGCATTGATATAGAAGATCACATGATCTAATTGAATGGCAGAGCAGGCTCAAGAGGCAAAATTACCTACTCATTATCCTAGTTCCTATATTCCTACATTGTCAATTCTGGGAACGGGGTGATGGAGGAATTTCCACAAAAATTATAATTGGAGGAAGTTGAATGATCATAGGGGGAGAGTAATGAAAAGACAATGACTGTGTAGAGAATGGGAGACCAGGGCGAGAGTGCTTGACACACTGGCAAACCTCATATCCACTAAGCTGAAGCTCTTGAGGTTGTTTCGCAGTTCATAAAACCTCTCACTAGTCATCAATATGGGCGGAGTCTCCTGTAGGGTGGGATGAGTTAATGTCTCATTCTTTAGGCTGAGCAATGAGGCACCCTGTTAATAATTATTCGCCCACTTCATGGGGAACCAGGCTTAGTTGAGTTCTGCTCTCAGATTCCAATGCCCAATTAACCAGCATTTCTTAATGACTAATGGATTGCATACCAGCGAAAACCCATCAAGGTCTGGAGCTGCGTACATTCTTTGCTGATTGGCATCTGTTGTTGTCAGAGGCAGGGAGGGAACTGGATCCCTCCAAATAGCACAGGTGATGGATGGCAGCAAACACCTGACACCAAATCTCCATTTTCCTGAGTAAATGATTGAGGCTGCAAGGGCTTATGCGGTAAGTCTTTCTATGATGCCAAGGCAATGGTCACTAAAGAGCCTAGGTAATGGAAGTGAGGTGAATAGTGTCTGAGGAAAGGTTCTTGCACATGGCAGTCATGACCTGCTTAATGCGCAATATCTCCATGCACGTTGAGAAATAAATGAGAAGAACACACATCTGAGGTCCTCTAGGATGTCCTTTCCCTGGAAGAGGTGGGTGGGGATGCCATGTGTCGATGGAAGCCAGGCACAAACATTGGCTTTGATGATATGAAAGCTAATCGACTAATAATATACTACTAGATGGATTGCTGCAATTCACTCACAGACCGACTGAGGCCTAGATGATGCAGACTCCAAGCAACCCTGCCTTTCTACTGGCTCTCATCCAGATGAAGAGGAGGGACTACTGCAGGTTAGTCCAAGGCCAGTTGGAGAAATAGCCTGAACAGCAAGACACAATGGGGGCTCAAGATGGTCATGATGCTATTACCAGAAGCCAGTACAAAGGGAAGTATTGGCCGGACCACGGGTATATCACAGGAAGTGCAGCTGCCTGAAGATGAGTGGAAGGCAGTGCTGGAAGCACCTCAGGATGTCCTGGAACATGGTTTCTCCCTACTGCCAACTTCTCTGTGAAGACTTATGTCAACAAGGACTTGGAGGAAATGCATTAAAGATCACTGCCACCTTAAACTTCTTTGCCATTGACTCATTCCAGGCTCCACGGACCTGTGCAGCATCCCTCAGTCACACAAGTGTATCCAGGAGGTGACAGCTGTCCTCTTCAGTAGAAAACTCAAATTCCACTTGGATTCCAAGACCAGGCTGCCAGAGCATTGTATTTTGCAGCAATCGCTGACTTCTTGCAAGTGCAAGCGACTATTGACTGTACACATGTGGCGTTTATTGGCCACACAATCTTGGTTGGTGGTCAGATTTTGGTGACATGTCAAATGACAATGACCAGGGCCAGCTTGCCGATGCAGCCGTCTTCGGCCTTTGCAGTCTTTGAGATACACAGTCTTCCATTGCCATTTCTGCCATTGAGGATGATTTGGACCACATCTCCCCCTGACCTTGCTGCTGTGGGTGGCCTTACCATGAGCAAGGAGCTCCCAATGGCTTCGTTCAAGGGATAGTCAGACAGCACAAGCTTCTCCACCACGTCAAGATGGCAATCCATGGAGGGTATACATTTTCTAATGAATATTAGTGAACTTAGAAAACATCTCTGCACAACACATGGTCATGCTCCACATCAGTCTCCATGATGCCGAGTGACAACATTCTCTACAGCTAAGACCTTTGCCTCTAGATAATATAGAATTTGCAGCTTATGCATCAACTTCCTGCAACAGCTGTGTTCAAGGCCCAACCATCTTCAGTTGCTTCATCAATGACTTTCCTTCCATCAGGTCAGAAGTGATTGCACAAGTGATTGCGCAATGTTCAGCGCTCTTTGTGATTCCTCAGACACTGGAACAGTCCATGTCCAAATGCAGCAAGGCCTGGCCAATATCCAGGCTTGGGTTGACAAATAGCAGTGAGATTCATGCCATACAAGTTCCAGACAATGACCACCTCCAACAAGAAATAATCTAATCATCGCCGTTTAACATTCAACATCATTACCATTGCTGAATCTCCCACTATCAACATCCTGTGGGTTGGCATTGACCAGAAGTTGAACTGGACTAGCCAAATAAATACTGTGGCGACAAGAGCAGGTCTGGAATCCTGTGGTGAGCAATGCCTTCTAACTCCCCATCTACAAGCCACAGGTCAGGAGTGTGCTAGAATACTTTTTGCCTGGATAAATGCAGCTCCAACAATACTCAAGAAACATGATACCATCCAGGACAAAGCAGACTGCTTGATTGATATTCCTTCCACAAACATTCACTTCCTCCACTTTCGACGAACAGTGGCATCCGTACAACATATATTGCAGGAATTCGCCAAGACTCCTTAGGCTACACCTTCCAAACCAAGACTCCTTAGCCAACACCTTCCAAACTGATGACAGCTATCATCTAGAAGGACAAGGACAGCAGATACGTGGGAATATCATCACTTGGATGTTCCCCTCCAAGACACTCACCCTCCTTACTTTGAAATATATCATTGTTCCTTCACCATCGCTGGGTCAAAATCCTAGAACTCCCTCCCTGAAAGCACTGTGGGTATACCTACTCACCTACTCAACATGGACTGGAGCAGTTCCAGAAGGCAGCTCACCAGCATCTTCTCAAGGGCAATTAGGGATGGACAATAAATGCTAGCTTAGCCAATTTTTCCCCCATCCCATGATTTAATACAAAAAAGAACCTGGAACTGCCTGAAAGAGACCGAAACCCTCAACTAACTTAAAAGGTGCCTGGATCTGCACCTGAACTGCCGTAATCTGCAGGGGTACGGACCAAATGCTGGTAAGTGGAATTAGGATAGGTGACTTGTGTTTTAGCTGGCACAGACACGATGGACAAATGCTCTCTTCCTAAGACATGCTGTCTTCACTGAGAGGTTTGGGATAAATTTACCAATGATATTGATCACACCCTCCTTGTCTATTGGTCAAGGCATATTCATAATGGCTTGTATCTTCATGTCCTTAAGGTTGGGGCTCGGCCCCCCAAGATGCCATTTTGGGCGCCAGTCGGCGGACATCGCGCCGATACCGGAGAATTTCGCCCCAGATCTTCAATTTTTGATCATCACTTCTAATACCATGTTATGTCAAATTTATTATTATACAACAAACTGTGGGTTGGAAAGTAAGACTAACAAACTGTAACAATCACAAACACAGCTAACCACAACAAATTTTCCTACAGACTCCCCCTAGATTACAGTGTCACAAGGTATAACTTGCCTGCCACCTAGTCGTCGGAAGCCAAACATATTTACATGTACAATTGCTTATGCATATCACTACAGTTTCATGGCATACAAGAGCAAGCAGGTTACGTTAAACATGTATGAGACTGGAGTTCAGCTATTGCATCCACTTCAGAGCAATGCACTTTAGGAAAGCTGTGAAGACACTGAAAAGAGTGCAGAATAGATTCACGAGAATGGTTCCAAGAATGAGTAACATTAGTTATTATTGCGGATGCGTGGTTGATGGAGGTATGGTGCACAGAACACCATGAGAGGTCTGTTGACAGTAGTTTGAAAATGCCATGTGAAAGTGTATTTACTGACTGTTGCCACCCATATGAAGTCATTGCATTGCTTGCAGCACTACTGCCAGATCCTTGAGGTCAGAGTTCAAGAATTGACCTCTGGCCAACTGCTTCCATTCCTTTCTCGTGTCCCTCGCAGAAACACTATCTCCTCCTTTGCACCTCCTGTAGTAATGCCTCCAATGTCACATCAGAAATCTGGTGTCCCTTTATCCTGTCCTTTGTTCCATTGTCTGCATTTTTACATCATTCCAAGTCTTCTGCAGGCAGTGTACTACAAATCCTGCACAATAAGTGCAGCTCCCCTTGAAGAAGGATCGGCTGCCTTTAAGACCTGAGCACAACATTGGCATGCTGCCTGCCTCAGTGGGACCAGGCACATGGTGATTATGCATCATTATCACTTTGCCTGAAAAGAACCTAAATAAACCTTCCCTCTCCAAACCAGATTAGATAAAGTAGTCAGCCTGCTGTAAATTGATAAGGAGAATTTAAATATTTTATTGTTAAAGTCATTTGGCTTTGTTTGCACACAGGAAGATTTGAACAATAGTCAAACAGCTTAGTTCGAGCTTTTAGGCTCTTTCTTTAACCTTGGGCAGAATCTTGTGGAGGAAACAAGGGTCTTGGCTACTAGTCAGAGAGCCAGCGAGACCTCAGCGTTGTTTCTTTTCAGGAAGGCTCACTGCATCTTGTATCACTCAGGTCAGCAATGGACCTGCATTGGGATGAATGATGAGGGAGGAGGGTTAGTAGACAGAAGTCCTTCCCACCAAGAACTAGCAACCAATCAGAAACTGGAAGCTCTTATGTACTCAGCTGAACCTCCAAGGACGCGGTGCTGATGTTGGTCAGACAACCACTTGAGAAGTCAGATCGAGGAGGGACCCAGGCACAGGTCAGTGATGGCTGGTAGCTGATAGTAGGGTGGGGATTGTGGGGGATGGAGAAAAGGGGTATCAGCAACTGCAGGAGGGAGGCTCACATGTGCCACCCTTCCTGCTGCTGTGTCCCTCAATCAGGTACTTGAGTGCCCTTGAACGAAAGACCCACAGGGTTTGCTTGTTATGATCCCCACATGGTAAACCCCTGCCCAGCACTGGACTATTACCATTTTCAACAGGATGAAGCCCTTAAGTGGGCATTAATTGCGTACTTAAGGAACTCTATTGGTGGCAGGGCGGGAAGGCCATCCAAGAGTATCTTAATCAGGGTGCTGGCAGGGCCTTCACCTACCACCATCCGACCTGATTAAATGGCCACCTATCCACCAAACTTGCCAAGAAGGAAAGCGCAAGATTCTGCCCGGTTAATTTTATAATCAAACTCAAAGAGCATGAGAATACATAATTAGTTCTTATAACTTTTACGTCACCTTGTTTGATCCTGTAGGCAATATGTGTTTCATTGTGCCCTTGATTTAGATTTCAGAACCAGAACTTGAATAATTTTGTCAGTGGCAGCAGTGGCCCATTTGTTGTTCCAGTATAGTTAAGAAGCAACGATGATGGATTTAGCCTTAGGTGAGAAAAAGTTAATTACAGCAATGAAACTCTGAAGAAATATCCGAGACTCGCTCAACTCTGAAAAGAAAATAAACATGGCTCTTCTAAATGTTCCTGATCAGGGATGGACTCTCATCCCAGCGTTCATGCCACTACCCAGTCTACAACTATAATCCCATTCCACACAGTCAGCTCCCTGATCTATAACACTTTCAAATTAAGCAAGAAATCCAAAGAATCAACAACCATTTTGCATTTATATTGCATCTTTAACATTGTAAAATATCCCAAGGGGCTTCAGAGGAGGGTCATTGAACAAAATGTGACACCAGACCACATTAGATTATTAGGACTGAGGTTCTCTCCACTTAATGCCTTGAAGGGAGAGATGAAGGTAGAGAAGTCAGAACTCCAGAATAATCGCCCAGGTAGATAATGATATGTTTGCTAGTGTGAAGCAATTAAAATTGAAGACATGCAAGAAGCCAGAATTGGAGGAGATGTAAGGGATTTGCAGGGCTTGGGAGCTTTCAGAGATAGGGATTAGACCGCATCAAAGTTGAAAACAAGGATGAGCATTTCAAACTCAAAACATTGTCTCAATGGGTGCCCACGTAGATCAACAAGTCAATGTCAGTCCATGAACACAGGTGATGGGCGAGCAAGACTTGGTGCAAGTTAGGATAGAGGCTGCAGCGTTATGGATAAGTTCAAGCATTGGATTATACAGGGGGATGGATTACCCGGCCTGGCCAAAATGCCCGTTGGCACCTTGCCAACCAGAAATCCAGCTGCTCCACAGCAAAAATATGCTGGGGACAATCTTAATTGATTTAGAGGGAGACTCGTACCTCCATCTTGGAGAAAGACCTGCATGGAGAGCTGATGGCGATTAATATGAACTGGAAGCTGTGAAGTCCCAGCAGAACCAGGATTGAGCACTGGCCATTGCTGGTCTACAGTCAGCTCACAGAGAAGAAGTTTCAGAGATGCTGGCATCATTCAGCTAAGTCCAGAGACTTTTGACAGGCCTGCCTGTAGACCCCAGCGAAGCAGGAGAAATGGCTGTGTTTTAGAGGTATGGGTAGGAAGGGATGGTGCAATCTTGGGATTTGCTCCGATGGGCACAGTGCCCCCCTCCTCCGCAAAGAAGATATCCCTATATGGTCTGCCAGTGGCCTGTACAGTGAAAGCTGCCGGGATTTCTGCCTTGCTTCCGTCTTTCCCTGCCACATTAATTATCTTGACAGAGGTGTAATGCAGCACTTTAGTGGCCATTAATTAGCCAAGGGGTCTCAATAGTCAAAGAGCAGGCAAGCTGCCTACCATAATAATGGGCAGGAAGATGGCAGGAAAGCCAGCCGTTTTATTTTGTGAGCCACCCCCCCCTCCCGCCCACCTTCGATGACAATGGGGTGGGGAGGGTAAAATGCACTTACAAAGTTTTGGAGGATGGAAGGCCGGAGAATCAGGAGAACATTGCAATAGTTAAGTCTAGAGGTGACACAGCTAAGAATTAGGCTTTCATCTACAAATGAGCTGAGGAAAGCTCACAGATGATGGATGTAAGTGATCTTGGTGCTGGAGCAGATTTGTGGTTGAATGCTCATCTCGGGGTCAAATAGGTTTCAAGATTATAAACTGGTCTGCTTTAGACAGTGGGAGAGGGATGGAGTCTGTGGCTAGAGAACTAAGTTTATGATAGAGACTGAGGGCGTTGGCTTTGGTCTTTATAATACATTTTGGAGAAAATTTCTGTTTATCCAAAACTGGTTTTCAGATAAGGGGTGTGGTAAGTTAGGGAGAGGTGATTGAGTGGGAGCTGTGTGCCATCACTGTATATGTGAAACCTGATATGTTTTAAGATGATGCTGCGAAGTGGCAGCATTTGGAGAGAAATAGGAGGGAGCCAACATTGGAAGACTCCAGAGATAACCATGCAGAACCTGAAGAGACACAAATGCAGAATTCTGGGCTACATTTGGATAGATAAGAATGGAACCAGAAAAATGAAGTCCCACCCAACTGGATAGCAAAACACTAGAGTTGGAGAAGGATGATGTGCAAACAAGTCAAGAAGAATGTTTACCAGAGAATATCAACATAATTTACTCATAAGATCTTCCTCTCAGGCTAGGGAGTAATCTAGTGAACCTTTGCTGGACTGCCTTCAATGCAAATATATCCTGTTTTAAATATGAAAACCCAAGATTGCACACAGTATGTTGGATCTGCATGCTAACTTTCTGTGTTCCTTGTATGAGCACACCCAATTTTCTCTGACCATCGATAAATTTCACACCTTTTAAAAGATATTCTGATTGTCTATTCTTATGATCAAGGTGAATGCCTTCACACATCCCCATATTCCATCTTTTACCTTTTTACCCATTCATTTAACGTGCCTATATCTCTTTGCAGCTTTGTCCTCCTCACAGCTTACACTTCCACCTAGCTCTATATCATTAGCAAGCTTAGATGCATTAAGGTCTGTCTCGTCATCGAAGTGACAAATATAGTTTGTAAATACCTTGAGGCCCAAGCTCTAACCCTTACGGCATTCCACTAGTCACAGTCAACCAACTTGAAAATGCCCCAATTATTCCTACTCTCTGCTTCCTGTCCTCTAACCATGCTAATATAGCATTCCTAACCCCATGAACTCTTATCTTGTGTCTTAACCTTTTGTGTGGCACCTTTTGGAAGTCCAAGTATGCTACATCTACTAGTTCACCTTTATCTACCCTACTAGTTGCATTCTCAAAAAAAGAATACATTTGTCAAACAGCATTTCTGTTTTATGAAACCGGGTTGACTTGTTCTAATCATGCTTTGTTTTTCTGAGTGCCTTGTTAAGACTCACTTAATAGATTCTAGCACTTTCCGGATGACCAACTGGTGTTCTACTGTGAAAGCAGACACAAAATATTTGTTCAGTGTCTCTGAAATTTTCTCATTCCCTGTGATAATTTCTTCTGTCCCTGTTTCCAAGGGGCCAATTTTTACTTTAGCAACTCTCTTCATTTTCAAATAATTGTAAAAGTTCTTACTGGTTTTTTTATTCCTGGTTAGTTTCCTTTCAGCTTCGGCAGCACGTGGCGCAGTAGTTAACATTGCTGCCTCAAGGCGATGAGGTCCCAGGTTCTATACCGGCTCTGGGTCACTGACCGTGTGGAGTTTGCATATTCTCCCCGTGTTTGTGTGGGTTTCCCCCACAACCCAAAGATGTGCAGGCTAGGTGGATTGGCCACACTAAATTGCCCATTAATTGGAAAAAATGAATTGGGTACTCTAAATTTATTTTTTTTAAAGTTTACTTTCAGCTTCTATTTGTTCTCTTCATCAACTTTTTGCCAGCCCTTTGCTGGTTTCTAAAAGCCTCCCAATCCTCAGACATATTGCTATTCTTTGCAACATCATAAGTCTCTTTTAATCTAATTCTATCCTTACGCTCCCTATAGTAAGCCACAGATCAATCTTTCTCACTGAGTTTTTGTTTTTCAGCAGAATGTATTTTTGCTAAACATTATGAATTATTTCTTCAAATATTTACTACTCTTTATTTATTGCCATACCTTTTCATCTATTTATCCAATCAACCTTAGCCAGTTCTCCCCTCATACCTATGTAATTGGCTCTGTTAAAGATTCTTGTTTGAGAATAAGATATTCCAATGTGGAATTCAGTTGTATTATGATCCCTATTTCCCAGTGGATCTTTAACTATGACATTAATAATTAACCATGTTTCATTGCACAATATGAGATCCAAAATAGCTTTATCCTTAGTTGGTCCCACAACATATTGCTCCAGGGAACTGTCATGAAAGCATTCTGCAAACTCATCTTCCAGATCACTTTGCCAATCTGAGAGATCCAGTCTATGAAGATTAAAGATTCTACAGACCAAATCCTACTGTCTTTGTTACAATATCCAATAATGTCTTGTTTAATGTCATTCCCAATGATATAACTATTGTGAGGGAGCCTAAGCACTCCTCCCACAAACATGTTTTGACCCTAGCTATTCAGAATCTCCATCAATACTGAATGTACTACCTGAATTTCTAAGCTACAATCCTTTTCCACTAATGTCCTTATTTCTTCTTTTTATTACCAGACCTACCCGTCCCCCAACACCCCACCCTCATTTTCCACTGTGCTGTCTTTTCAAAAATGTTTTGTACCTTAGAATATTTAATTCTCAATCTTGCTCACCTTGTAGTGGTGATTAGATCTATCCCATTCTAACTCCAATTGTGCCATTAGTTCATCTATCACATTCAGAAAAAGTGTCTGATTTTATTTATTCCTACTATTCCCTGCATGGACCTTACTTTCAGATGCACTATTGCTGTTAAAATTTAAGTGCCTTTGTATCCCATTCAGCTTGTCTATACCCACCAGGATTTACTTTTATATTACCCCAACTATTATTTTTGGATTTCTAAATGTCCCTCAACCAAACCCTGCGTTCCCCCTCCGTTAGTTTAAATCCACTTTTCCATACTTGCCGGTGCACTATTTGAATGCTTTTCCCCTTCCTGACACATTCTGGTTACTATTACCCATATCTGTATTGTTGCCTTGTCCTTTCTCTTTAACTTTTTAAATCTTCCCCCATATGTTTCAATTGAAAGCCCTCTCCACAGTTTTACAACTCATGAGGACTCTGGTCCCAGCATAGTTCAGGGGGGAACAACAAAACAGCTCCCACTTTCCCCAGTCCTGGTGCCAGTGTCCTATGAATCAAAACCTATTTCTCCCAAATCAATCTTAAGAACTGCCCAAACCAATCAAAGAATCCCGCATTCAACTTTCCAATCTTATTTATCCTCATAGCTCAGGTAGTAGTCCTGTTTTTCTGTTTTTAATTCAGCCCTTGTTGCTCATACTCCCTCCACAGAACCTTTTATTAGTGCACCACGAAATAGGTAGGACTAAGAAAGAGGTCACATCGTTTATCAAGGTCATTTCATGGCTGTGACAGGAGTGTAAATGCTTAACCTAAGCAAGTAGTCAAATAGCCAATGTTATGTGCATTGTATGTTAACATGATTTAAAAAGTGACTTCATAGCCTTTGGTGCTTCTAGGGTAAATTGTCATTGATATGTCATATAAACGTTTAAAAAGGGAAGCTTTTTCACTCACTTTGCTGATGGTGGCCTGAACTTTGTATTTCAATGGGTGTTATGGGGAGGCATTTTCAGAACCCCAAAATGTATCATGGAGTTCAACCAACCTTTAATGGATTTGTTGCTTTTCCGAGCACACGGCTTTTTCCCCTAGGTGTGGGATTACATTTATGGACACGTGGGTTTTTAAACACAAAACACTGTTTATTCCATGAACTCAACTTAACATCTTAAATAAACATTGGATCTCTTAACACCCCTTACTTCAAAGATAACTCAGAAAATATTGCAACAGTAAATAACTCCTTAAAATGTTCCTTCAAACTTCCAAGAGACTTAACACCTTTAAACAGTATCACATCAGGTTAAAGGATATATATATTTTCTGTAGAATGGCAGAGATATATTAGCTTGGTTGATTTCAGCTCCAGCACCTTGTTTTTCCACTGCAAACTCTCTGAATACACACAGACACACACAAACTGCTTTCTCCAACTGGCTTTCTCCTTTTAATCAGCTCACAGCAAAACAGCCAGGCACTTTGAAGCTGCTCTCAGCAAAACCAGCCAGGCCCTTTTTAAAACTGAAACTAAAAATCTGCCAAAACACAGACTGCAAAATGACTGAACTGAGCTGAGCCCCACCCACTCTCTGACATCACTGTTTTCTTAAAGGTACATTGCTTAAACATCCATGTCTTAAAATACTCTCACATGACAATGGGCAACCTTTCCTCTTTCACTATCCACCAGTCGATAAAATAGCAAGCAGCCCTGAGAAGCATTTCAACAGCTGTTTGCCAAATAATGCTAACATTCTGCTAAAGAGAAAATGCATAAATAAATATAAATATATTTCGCACATATATTTTGCTTCTGTTTTGTTATGGGGTTTCTCATTTTATTTGATCGCTGCTATCCATTGGCACTGACAATTGCTATAATTAGCCTGGGAAAACAAAAACTGTGAAGAACTGAGATGAAAGAGGTGGGGTAATGTTGTGGAGAGAGCATAACACGAGAGTTACTTGTATGATAATGTGAGGTCAGTGTTAAAAAGGCAGAAGCATGAAGAATTACCTTTAGGATTTCTGATATCTGAGGAGAACTTTCCTGCACTTGCAAAATTAGAACATTACATCACTAAATGTATAATGTCGTATGTTGCTTTATATTAAAAAACAGTATTTTTATTTGAAAAAATTATAAAGCTATTGGGATAAAAAAAACAAGGTGAAAAGTGAAAATCGGTTGGATAAAGAAAATGAGATTGAGATTTATGGGTGAGCTGCCAAGATTCGTTCATTACTCTGCAGTCGTTCATTTAAATGTGTCATATGACAAATTCATAGTCATCAGTTCTCAGGATATGCTGTTACATTTGCAATGTTTATAGCTTATGTATCCAACTAAGCTGCATATGGCATCTGTAGGAATGATGCTTTTTAAGTACCATTAAGATCATAGCTAAAGTCTCAGTAATTGCTTTGAAATGTCTTCTCTGCTGTATTATTATGGTAATAATAAGCATTGCAGCATATTTTATGCTTGAATGGGGAACTTCGGTTGATTAAAGTATAAGGTCCCCTGTTCCAGCATGAAATATGTTTGAGCTTTTGTTATCCTCAATCATAAATAATAGTGATTTTTGAAATGTGGGTTTTTACTACATAATATATACAATCTGCCTCAAACACCTGAATTGCACAACCTGCTACAGAGATTTAATGGGGACGAAATCCAACTCACAGTTGTCCAAATATTTTTGGTCTTAGACTGCCCAGTTTGGTGTTCCGTTCTGATGTCGTCCAACTGGGCCCAACTATTGATTTGGGCACTTTAGAGATTGGAAGGACACCCATCTGAGAGAGATGACAAGCTCCTGAAGTAAACAAATTGAGGTTTTCGGACCACAAACATGAAATTTAGATATAAATAGTGTTGAATACTAGAATTAACAATCCTTAAAGAAGCCCCTTGCGGCTGTTCATTAAAAGGCTTGGGATATTTTGAGTTTTTAAGTTTATGCGCCCAGGAATACCCCCTAAATACCATTAAATGTGAATTGACTGCTTTATGCCAGTAACCATGGGCAGAATTTAACGCCCTCTTACATGGCGAGTTTGCTGGCAGTGAGTGCATTTAATGAGGTGGAAGTGTGGCAGATGGGGACCTGTTGCCTCCAACCCAATGAAGTTGGTGGTGAGAATGCTGTTGAATGGCCATTTTAAGGGCCTTAGTTCACTGCACTGTGTTACCCAGTGACCGCCGAGGGCTCACGTGGTGTAGGGGGCACGACAAGCAAATCCATGGTGGCAGGGAGTGGGTAGTATGGGGGGGTGGTGGAGTGCCTCATTCAAAGACACTCAGTGCCTGATCAAATATCCTGTGATTAGGAAGGGCAGGGGGAGCCTATTGAGAGCTACCTTGCTGCCAACCACACCCTGTACAACCTGCCTTCTGCCATCACTCACCTCCGGCCTCGGTCTATCCATGACCCTATACCTTCGGTGTGTGACACATCTGCAGCAACCACTGCCTCCCTGTTGGCACTGCCATTTAATAGAGTTGCTGGCCTCTGATTGGCCAGTAGTCCTCAGGAGGCACGACTTCCACCCCAGTATCCATAATCCAGGGGAAGACTGGTCTCTCAAGTGCTTGATTGGCACTTAATTCAACGGAGTATATCTAAAAGAAGCAAAGTCATTCTCTCACTGGCTTTCCAGCAGCAGTCAAGGCCTCCAAAATCTCGACTTAATCCAACCCCCCATTTCCAAACTACTCCATTTGTAGTAAAATGTTTTGGGACATCCTGAGATGTACGTGCTAGATGAATACAAGTCTATTTTCTTACTTTGAAATTTTACTTCTGCCTAAGGCTGGTAGAGACCAGATGCAAAGCAGCTTGCCATTTTGGGTGCAATCCAAATTTCTCTCCTGAAGTTACTGGTGCTAGGATCTGTCCTGCAATTGCAAATTGCAAGACGGGGCCTAATTTTCACAGAGTCAAGCCTTTAAAAATGGCAGGTGAGATCTCGGATCCACCCGTATCCTATACTCCTGATCTGGCCAGTTCCAATGCAGACTAGGGATCTCATATCCACCTGCAGGTTTTGTGGGCTCAGACCACAATATAAACTTGTATTTATGTATCTTTCCAAGAACTGCTGTTTCAAATACCCTGAAAAGTGTCTGGTTTTGGGAACCCTTTGAAAGGTATGTTCTGATCATCAGTTTCTGTTGATACAGTTTCCAGATGGCCACATTCAGTAAGCTTGGCTGAGCTCTAAGACTCACTTAAGGATTAGCTCAGCAGGGATCTATTTACGCATGATGAAGTGGAGTGATGGCTTTCATTGATTAACATATTTATGAGGTTATAATTTATTCTTACTTGGATCTGTTTTTACAATGTCCATATGTGTATTTATTCAAGATTAAGAGGTATGAACTGGGGTAAAACTTTGAATGACAGTGTCCCATTTTTCTAAGGTTATAAGAGCAACAGCTCTTTTCAAAGCATGTTTCTGAATGGGTCTCTTTCTTTCATGAGCATTTCAAGACATGCCATTGTTATTATGTAGCTCAAGGTTCTGTACATAGTACGTGGCCAGTAAGAGTGTACGAATTAGGAGTTGGAGTAGAACATTTGGCCCCTCAAGCCTGCTCTCCCATTCAATCATATCATGGCTGATCTGATTGTGGCCTCAACTCTAAATGCCAACTATCCGCAATAACCTGTAACAGCTCCCTTGTTAGTCAAGAATCTATCCGCCACTGGCTTAAAAATATTCATTGACCCTGCCTCCACTACTCTCTAGCAAAGAGAGTTCCAAAGATTCACAACCATCTAAGAGAAATAAAAATTCTCATCTCTTAAATGGCTTATTTTTAAACTGTGTTCTCTAGTTTTAGCCTCTCCCACAATGGGAAACATCCTTTCAGGATCCACTCTATCACGACATCTCAGGATCTTATATGTTTCAATAAGATCACTTCGCAATCTTCTAAACTCCAATGACTACAGGCCCAAACTCCCCCCCCCCCCCCCCCCCCCCCCCCAATCCCTGGTATCAGTTGAGTGAATCTTCTCGTGCATGTATATCCTTCCTTAAAGAGACCAAAACTGTACACAGTACTCCAGGTGTGGTCTCACCAGAAGCCTGTCCAACTTTACCAAAACATCCCGACTTTTATATATCATTCCCCTTGCAATAAACACTGACATTCCGGGCACAATTCGGCAGACTTGAGTTAAAGTCCGCTGAAAGGCTCGTTTAACGGGCTGTTTCTCGGCGCTTGCAAATTCCCTGGAAGGCTTCCCAGGTTTTTATCTCTCCCCACCCTTCAACATAAGAACTAGGAGCAGGAGTAGGCCATCTAGCCCCTCAAGCCTGCTCACCATCTAACAAGGACACCCTGGTCCCTCTGCATGGCAGCATGCTGCAATTTTTTACCATTTAACTAATAGTCTATTTTGCTGTTATTCCTACCAAAATGAATGATCTCACATTTACCAACATTGTACTCCATCTGCCAGACCCTTGCCCACTCAATTAAACTATCTATATTCCTCTGCAGACACTCCGTGTCCTCTGCACACTTTACTCTACCACTCATCTTATCACTCATCTGCGAACTTTGACACATTACACTTGGTCCCCAACTCCAAATCATCTATGTAAATTGTAAACAATTGTGGTCCCAAAACTAATCCCTGAGGCACACCACTAGCCACTGATTGCCAACCAGAAAAACACCCATTTATCCCCTCTCTTTGCCTTCTGTGAGTTAACCAATCCTATATCCATGCTAATACATCACCTGTAACGCCGTGCATCCTTACATTATGCAAGAGCCTTTGTGCGGCACCGTGTCGAATGCCTTCTGGAAATCCAGATACACCACATCCACTAGTTCCTCAAAGAATTCCAATAAATTAGGAAAACATGACCTGCTTTTCATGAACCCATTATGCCCAACGGGACAATTTCTATCCAGATATCCAGATTCAAGCATTTTCCCCATTACAAAAGTCTACAGTTACCCACCTTTTGGCTACCTTCTTTATTAAATAGTGGCGTCACATGTGCTGTTTTCCAATCTGCCAGGACGACCCCAAAGTCCAGCAAATTTTGGTAAATTACGATGAGTGCATTTGCTGTTTCCCCTGCCATCTCTTTTAGCACCCTGGGATGCATCCATCAGGGCCAGGAGACTTTTCTACCTATAGCCCCATTAGCTTGCCCAACACTACCTCCTCAGTGATAGTGATAATGATAATGATAATGGCCTCCTTGCCATCAATTATTGGCATGTTATTTGTGTCTTCCTCTGTGAAGACTGACACAAAATACCTGTTCAATGCCTCGACCATTTCCTCATTTCCCGTTATTAAATCTCCCTTCTCATCCTCTAAAGGACCAATGTTTACCTCAGCCACTCTTTTTGTTTAATATATTTGAAACTTTTGCTATCTGTTTTTATATTCTGAGCTAATTTACTCTCAAAATCTATCTTACTTTTCTTTATCACTTTTCACGTGGCTTTTTGTTGACATTTAAAGATTTCCCAATCCTCCAGTTTCTCACTAATCTTTGTCACTTTGTATGCATTTTCTTTCAATTTGATAGCCTCCTTTTATTTCCTTAGATATCCATGGCTGATTAGCCCTTTTCCTACAGTCCTTCCTCTTCATTGGTATATACTTTTGCTGAGCACTGTGAAAAATTGCTTTAAAAGTCCTCCACTGTTCCTCAATTGTCCCACCATAAAGTCTTTGCTCCCAGTCTACTTTCTCCAATTTCCCCCTCATCCCATTGTAGTCTCCTTTTTTTCAGCACAAGTCACTGGTATTGGATTTTACCTTCTCACCCTCCACCTGTATTTTAAATTCAACCATACTGTGATCTCTCCTTTCAAGAGGATCCCTAACTTTGAGATCATTAATTATTCCTGTCTCATTACACAGGACCAGTCCAGGATATCTTGCTCCCTCAAAGGTTTCATTACATTCTGTTTGAGCAAACTGTCGTGGATACATTCTATGAATTCTTCCTCAAGGTTGCCTTGACCGACCTGGTTTGATCAATCAACATGTAGATTAAAATCCCCCTTTCACACTGCTGTACAATTTTTACATGCATCAGTTATTTCTTTGTTTATTGCCCACTCAACCTTGATTTAATTATTTGGTGGCCTATAGACTACACCTATCTCCATACTATTTCTAATTTCCAATCTAATGGATTCAACCTTTTTCTCCATAGAACCGATATCATCTCTCACTCCCGCCCTAATTCTCCTTGCATATCAGAGCTACACTAACTTGCTTTACCTTCCTGTCTATCCTTCCAAATTGTCTGTTATCCCTGGATTTTTAACTCCCAGTTGTGGCCACCCTGCAACCATGTCTCTGTAATAGCCACAAAATCGTACTCATTCGCGATGATTTGTACCGTCAACTCATTTCAATTGTTTCGAATGCTACAAGCATTCAAGTCAAGTGCCCTAATGCTAGTTTTTTTACCTTCTTTTTGAATTGTAACACCTCCATTAATAACATCTCCTGAGTTCTTCTTCCCTTTAACTTTTTTCATAGTTTTTCCTGTAGTTGAACCCTCCTCACATGCTAACCTGCTGCTTTGCTTCTAATTAACTATTATTATGCCTTCCACCCCCTCCCCCCCGCACTTGTTAGTTTAAAGTCTTTGGTGGCCACCCTATTGATCCTTTCCACTAGAACACCGCCCCAACGGTATAGATCCCTCTTTTCCAATAGAGTGCCCCATGGATAGGAAACTTTCTTTCCCACACTACTCTTTTAGCAAGTCAATCGGGTAGTAACCCGGAGATTATAGCCCTTGAGGATCTGTTCTTTCATTTAGCTCGTAGTGCCTGATAATCCCCCTTCAGGTCCTCTGTCCTAGTTTTGCCTATGTTGTTTGTCCCAACGTGGACCACAACAACTGGATCCTCCCCCTCTCACTTCAATATCCCTTCAAGCCGGTCAGAGATGTCCCTCACCCTGCTTCCAGGAATAATTAGGGGTGGAATGGTCAGCAATAGTTATATCTGACTATGCTCCACATTACTTGGATGTGAGGTTGGAGACGGGCAGTGCCCAATGCCTCACAAGGAGGTTGGACACAGTCCTATTGGCCAATAAGGTCTTCGGCCAGAAAATATCACAGGCCATAGGTGCGTACATTACAAATAACCGGAATGGGGAAGTCTCACCTTCTACGTTCTGGGAGGCATTGAAGGTGGTGATTATAGCCTACAAGGCACAAAGAAATAGGGAAGAGAGGGTAGCCTGGCAACAACTGATCAACTCCATTCTGGAGTCAACAGAAAGTACACTGAGGCCCCGACCGAGGAGCTTCTGGCGGAGAGGAGAAAGCTGCAGATGGGCTTTGACCTGCTATCTACCAGGAAAGCAGTGCATCAACTCCACCAGAAAAGAGGTACCTTCTACGAACACGGGGAAAAGGCTGGCGGCCTACTGGTTCACCAGCTGAGAAAGCAGGAGCCACGAGGGACATTAACGTTGTGAAGGTTGGCAGAGGTTGGTAGTCGAGCAAAAAAAGGTCAATCGAGCACTTGAAACCTTCTACCGTGGGCTGTACACCTCCGAACCCCCGACGGGGACGCGGGGATGGAACAGTTCCTCGATGGATTGGGCCTGCAGGTTGTGGGGCGATAGCAACAATAATACCACTGTGATGAAGTTCCAGAAAACTGAGATGGGCCTTCTAACCACCCCACCCCATCACTTGCCCATCTTTGTGGCTGCTTAGAAATTACCTCTGGGATTGGCCCAACAAGATTCTGTCGCCGCCTCCCCAAAACGAAAATAACGTGCGCAGAGGCCACTTATATGGACGTGAGAAGCTCTCCCCCTCATTAGAGGAGACCCGGCCCATTATATTTTATTACATGTGTTATGGTCCAGGGTTTAGAGAACCCCAAAGTGTATCATGGAGTTCATCTTTCCCACAACTTTTAATAGATTGTGGTATGGGGAGCACACGACCCACTCTACAGGTGTGGTACAGCAGGAATCGAAAAATATCTTTAAGGTACTCTCACATGACACTTCCTCCCCCCCCCCCCCCCAGAAAAAAAATAAACCATCAACTTCAAGATGGTTTCATTTTTCACTTTTTCACTATCCTTTAAGAAATGCACACAGTAAATATACTTTTCCGTTTCAAATAACAACACACGCAAACAGGTATCATAATATAGTCCATTTTTTTTGTTCTTCTTCCTCCAACTGGAATCCCTCTTGATTGACAGTCTCGTGTATCTCTTAAAATTGTGACTTCTTTAGCTACTCTTCCTGATACACATGAGTAAGCTTTACCCACACAGTTTAAGCAAAACAGTGTTTATTCTATGAACTCAAATGAACCCTTTTAAAACATACAGTGAACATCTTAGCAACCATTAATTCAAATACAACCTCCAAAGAATACAACACGAAGTAATCCTTAAGCTTTCCTTTTAACATCCATAAGACTTTAAAAAAACTTTTAACAGAAGCACATCAGGTTTAAATTCACTATTGAGAACAGTTATCACTCTGAATTCACCAAATGATCAAGAGTTAGTCTTTACATGGCAGAGAGAACATTACACCTTCTGTGGCTGACTGCAGCTCCAACATTGAAATGAAACCAAAAAAACACAGACACACCCAAGCTTTTCTCAAAGTGAAACTAAGTTGACAGACAGCCCAGCTCCACCCACATTCTGACATCACTGCAGTTATAAACACCCATTTCTTAAAGGTACTCTCACATGACGCATGTTATTTTGACTTTCTTTGAGTAAGAGAAGCTGGTGCTTATTTCAGATTTGTGGCACAGCTGGAATTTGTACTTCTAAAATGAGAAGAAATAAATCCGCATGTGTTTTATACCATCTGCAGATGAAATATTAATTATAGAAATCCCAATTCAAACTGTATGTTCATTTTTTATATATGCCAGTTGGATAGCGAGCTCCGCCTTTGTGTAATTCAGATGCCTCTTCACTAATTCTGTACATGATTCCTTTTTGAACAATATCAATGATTAGAATGGTCAGTTGTGGATTTCACACACCACAATACTGGCTTTTAACAATGGGGGTGATGTTTGAAATATATCATTAGAGATATTTTTAGGAACCTTTTCTCCATCAGGGACCTGAATGTTTCCCTAGGTATGCAGTGTAGAAATTGGTTTCGGCCAGGAAGCCGGCCTCATTTTAACAAGATCGGTGAGCAGTTGGCATCTCCTGTCTCTGTGCTGCTTTCCACCAAAGCAGATGCAGATGTCAGATTTCTGACAATGGCCCTCCAATAGGTCCTGGAGGGGCAGGAAATAATGAGGAGGGGTGAAAAGCATGTGCAGATAGATGTCTTAACGAGCCATCAGTTACGTAATTTCCGGAATTAGTTATAAAAGTGGAGTTTGTCCCCTTTTTAGCTTATTAGCTTACAGAGAGGATCTAGGGCAACATAGTGGTTAGCACTGTTGCTTCACAGTGACAGTGATGCGGGTTCAATTCCTGGCTTGGGTCACTGTCTGTGTGCAATTTGCACATTCTCCCCATATCTGTGTGGGTTTCCCCTGCGTGCTCCGGTTTCCTCCCACAAGTCCTGACAAGGTGAATTGGACATTCTGAATTCTCCCTCAGTGTACCTGAACAGGCACCAGAGTGTGGCGATTAGGGGATTTTCACAGTAACTTCATTGCAGTGTTAATGTAAGCCTACTTGTGACACTAATAAAGATTATATAGTTCATGTTTTCGGCTGCCATCAGAGACCTCTCAGAAATGCTCAAATGGGGCATTGAATGTATGGAAGATGCTGTACCACTGTGGAAATAGGAAATAATGGGATATAATTTCCACACCCCTCCCACTTATTTGTTTTGCACTATAAAGGTGTGCCTTAACACTGCAATGCATTAATCGTCAAATGGATTTTATTTTAGCTGCTTTAGAAATGTCTTTTAAGTGGTTATAGAAATCTAGAAATTGTTTTCCTGGCACATGTAATCGATATACTACCATTAAAGCAAGTGAACACAACAGCATCACTGCTAAAATCATGTTGATGCAAAATAATAAATTCTGGTACCAGTAATAAGAGCTAATATTACCTCACAAATGTAAAAATATACTCAGTATTATCATGAAAGGAAATTCCGGTGAAATGCAGAACAGATTCATGGAAGCCATGATTGTTCCACATCCCGTGGGGAGAGATCATCTAAATCAGCTTTCTTTTCTGTCTCCCAAGCGTAGAAGGCAGACAGGCATTGCAGGGTGAGGTTTAGCCCAAAATAGATACTTTGGGATTGGGCGAGATTTAAAACTTTAAAAACCTTGAACTCTACCCCTGATTAATTAAAAGTGGGAAGGAAGGAACAACCGGTCAATGCCGAACAAATATTTCTGCAAAAGCAAGAACAGAGAAAGACAGGTCAGTTTCAGAACAACAGTCCTTAAGAACTACTACCTCCATTTATAGAATTAATCAATCATAAAATGGGATTGGGGGAATTCAGAATGTTCAATCCACCTAACAAGCACATCTTTCGGGATTTGTGGGAGGAAACCCACGCAGACACGGGGAGAACGTGCAGTCTCCGCACAGACAGTGACCCAAGTTGGGAATCAAATCCGGGTCTCTGGTGCTGCGAAGCAACAGTGCTAGCCACTGGGTTCCTGTAAAATCAATAATTCTCCTATCTGGAACACCCAGAATTAGGAACAAAGGATCAAATTCTGAGGCCAGCCAAGTATCCTCTCAAGCTCTTGAACCACAGCAGACCAATGGGATTGAATCTTGACACCGATCCAAAAGCAGTATCTATAATCGTCTTGACTACCAGGCACTTCAGAAACATCAGGGATATAGCAGGATAAAACCTGTGCATCAAACTAGGTGTGATATGCAAATGGTGCAATATATTGAGCTGAATCTCCATAATTTTATTGTATACCAAAAGTTTATTGGCATAATCCCATATACTACCCCATGTCTCCGCATCAATATTAGTTGCCAAACCTCTTTCCCAAGACTGCAAGTTACCCCTTGTACTAACACATGATCTGGAACACAAAGTATCATAAAACCTGCTAATTAACTGTTTAAGCTCAGCAGAAATCGGGTTTTTTATCACTAGGGAAATAGAGCCAGGACGCAAAGTTGTCTTGTTAAGGATAAAGTCTCTGCAGATACTTAAAAAAGGAGTGTCTCAGAATGTCAAACTGTTGGCATTGCTGCATGAAGGATGACAAGGAGGCACCACTGATCATATCGCCCAGTCTAAAAATGCCTCTGTCTCTCCAAATATTGAAGTCTTACAACACCAGGTTAAAGTCCAACAGGTTTGTTTCGATCTCACTAGCTTTCGGAGCGCTGCTCCTTCCTCAGGTGAATGAAGAGGTATGTTCCAGAAACACATATATAGACAGATTCAAAGATGCCAGACAATGCTTGGAATGCAAGCATTAGCAGGTGATTAAATCTTTACAGATCCAGACATGGGGGAACCCCAGGTTAAAGAGGTGTGAATTATCTCAAGCCAGGACAGTTGGTAGGATTTCGCAGGCCAGATGGTGGGGGATGAATGTAATGCAACATGAATCCCAGGTCCCGGTTGAGGCCGCACTCATGTGTGCAGAACTTGGCTTCTGCTCGGCGATTCTGCGTTGTTGCGCGTCCCGAAGGCCACCTTGGAGAATGCTTACCCGGAGATCAGAGGCTGAATGCCCTTGACTGCTGAAGTGTTCCCCGACTGGAAGGGAACATTCCTGCCTGGTGATTGTTGCGTGATGTCCGTTCATTCGTTGTCGCAGCATCTGCATGGTCTCGCCAATGTACCACGCTTCGGGACATCCTTTCCTGCAGCGTATGAGGTGGACAACGTTGGCCGAGTCGCACGAGTATGTACCGCGTACCTGGTGGGTGGTGTTCTCACGTGTAATGGTGGTATCCATGTCAATGATCTGGCACGTCTTGCAGAGATTGCCATGGCAGGGCTGTGCGTTGTCGTGGTCACTGTTCTGAAGGCTGGGTAGTTTGCTGCAAACATCTCCAAATATTGAATCCATGGTCCATAAGACCAGGTATGAAGTCTGGGCTGCCCTGAATGGGAGGAAGAATGGAAGTCAGTTTAGATCTCCCTTTTAATTGATGGACCATCCTCCACACTCTAAGAGTATTAATAACTAGGATTTTTGCACCTTGCAGGACCCAACCTAAAATCCCTGTGAAATAACAAGATATGCAAAGGTTATATTGTCTGCTTCAATATCGAGCTAAATGGAGGGAGGGTCCTTTCTAAGCCAGTCTCTTATAAACCTAAGATGAGAGGCTAAATGGTACCATCTAACATTCGGGACCCCCAAACTCTGCTCAGAAGGTGGGAGCTGCAACTTGATGAATTTCAAATGAGACTTCTTTTTATTCCATAAGTTACAACCCGCACGAGACCTATGGGGACGGGCCAATTAGCCTCCCTGTGAGCCTCGTGGAATATGAGCTTCCCCGCTGAGGGACGGGGGTCCAACAGTGTATCAATGGACCCTGTTATAAAAGCCGGCCCAGATGGAAGCCCAGTATCAGTAGTCCCCAATTGGACTTGGAGTATACCATATACCATGGACAGCCACTTCCACATCCCATGAATGTATAAAATAAACTGCAACAACAGAACGGCGGCACAGTGGTTAGCACTGCTGCCTCACAGCATCAGGGACTCACTTTCAATTCCAGCCTTGGGTGTCTTTCTCTGTGGAGTTTGTATTTCCTCCCACAGTCCAAAGATGTGCAGATTAGGTGGTTTGGCCATGCCAAATTGCCCCTTTGTGTCCAGGGGTGTGCAGGTTAGGTTACGGGGTTACGGTTATAGGGCAGAGTGGATCGGTACAGACTCGATGGGCCAAATGGCCTCCTTCTGCACTGTAGGGATTCTATGATTCTATATATCTAGTTTGCTGTGCAATACACCTCTCGTTCTGGATTCTCTGTGGCCTCTAAATTGGCAACAAGGGTAAAAGTGGAGCTACATTCAACACTGCTAACTGTTGGAAGAATGGCCATCTCCTATTGCACTACCAGAATAAGATTTGCACTGATTTCAAAATGCCACTCTTTGGGAGACTTGACGTGTTCGACGCTCGCGTGAAAGATTGGATGCAATATGAAGGCGTATGCGATAATTTTTGGGGGCTAATGCTATGAGTGGTGATGAGCGACAGCCAGTAATACTCGGCAAGATACTTCCACAAATCCATAGAACGAGAACTCAGATGATGTGGGGCGTGCGGCCGGAGAACCGGAGAAAGTGCAAGCAGTTCAACAGGCCCCCACGCTGGGGAACACAACTGAGTTACGTTTGCTTCTGGGGCTCGTTTATTATTATGGAAAATTCATTCTAGGATCTGCAACCTTGCTAACTCCTGGCATGTCCTGCTAAAAAAAACAGCCATGGAAGTGGTGAGCACCACAGGCTCTCAATTAGACTCATTTAAATATCCGGATAGCGATTTCACTTGGCGCTGAGGAGTCAAAGACCGGGCCTGCGAGCCCTCAACTGGGCAGGGTCTAGCACTGGTTTCCACAAATGTGGACCAGGCTTGATGGCTCCTCAAGGGGGTTCTCGCAAGGCACTAGAGACCCCCTCATGTTCTGGAACAGGGCAGGGTAGTAGTTTGCACTCCACTTGGCACCTTGGCACTGCCAGGGTACCTGAGTGGCACTGCTAGTGTGCCAGGCTGGCAGTGCCAAGGTCCCAGGTGCCATGCTGGCAGTGCCAGGGGTCGGGCCTAGGGGGTCCTTGCCATGAGGTGGAGGGAGGGTGAGTGGGGTACAGCAGCCATGAAAAGGTTTGGGGCTCAATAGGGGGTTGAAGGACGGGTGTCCCGAAAGCGAGGTTGGACAGGGGACGCTGAAAAGGGAGGATGTAGAGAATGGGCCAGCAGGTCAAGATGGCACCCCGATCTGCAAGGAGACGGTTCTGCTGGTAAACTCAGCTCACCAGTGCAGGGAATCTACTAACGTGTTGCCTCGATGGGAGGAAACTCCCCGATCCCCCAAAAATGGCCAAGCGCTGGTGAATTGCAGGGTTAATCTTGGCACTGCAGGCTGCCAAGTAACACACTGCCAAACGCGCCCGATAGCGGGCTTTGATTTGTGTCTGCTGAATCATGCCCAAAGTTTGGGTAGGCTTTCTGCAAATGTACGTTGGTGAGACCTGGGGCCAGATTTTCAATCTGAGGTTGGGATCCCAGAACCCATATAATTTCAGGTTCCTAAACACTGAACTGTGTATGTGTCACATAGGCAACGCTATTTTAAATGGTAAAACTCCGATTTGGAACATCGGCAAGCTTAGTGCCCAATTAATACCACCAGACATTGCCTGGAGGCATCAAATGGATCTAGATTGCAACTCTCAAAGACTGCCAGGAGCCATGACTGGACTCGCTGTGGGGCAGCAGCTGCATGGTGCATACAGGTGGCCTAATGTCACAATCAAAAGGTATTTGGCCTGCCCTGATCAACAACTTAAACTTTTTGCTTCAGAACCACAGTTTGAATAACATTTTCTTTCAATAACTTAATTCAGCAGCAACATGTATTATGGCTCCCTGCAATCCTCCCGCCAGGTTTACACTCTCTTGCCTCAGATTATTTGCTCTTCTTTGGCGCTGCTTTGAAAATTTCCTCACCTTGTCGAGGCCATTAACAAGCTCTTCAACGAAATAAACTGCCAGATAATTTGAGGAAAACACACTGACAAATGCACACTCCCTAACCCTTCTCTTGCTTTGAAAATTGCCATGCATTCTGGAGGCATCAGAATGGTGACATGCTGGCTGGAATTTTCCAGTCCCTGATCCTGCAATGGATTTACCAGCGGAAGCTGAGCGCCCGTCCTGCCACCGGGGAACCCTCAGTGGTGGCCAACCTTAAGTGAAGCTGGAAGATCTCACCAGTGGGAAGGGCCATAAGTGCGTCTCATTATCCGGGAGTGCTATTTTCAAACCCTGCCCATTCCCTGACCCAGCCCTAATGGGTGTTTGAGTACTGTGTACAGTTTTGGTCTCCTTATTTAAGGAGGGATAGACTTGAATTGGAGGCATTTCATGAAAGGTTCACTTGATTGATTCACAGGATTAAAGGATATCTTATGAGCAGCTTGGACTTGTATTCAAAAAATTAGAAGAGTGAAGTGATCTGAATAAAACATAAGATTCTGAGAGGGCTTGACAGGGTTGAATGCTGAGAGAATGTTTCCCCTTGTAGGGCAATCTAGAACTAGGGGCATTGTTCCAGAATCAGGGGCGAGATTCTCCTACCCCCTGCCGGATCGGAGAATCGCCGAGGGCTGGCGTGAATCCCGCCCCCGCCGGTTGCCGAAGTCTCCGGCACCTGAGATTCGGCGGGGGCGGGTATCGCGCCACACGGGTTGGTGGGCCCCCCCCCCGCCGCGATTCTCCGGCCCGGATGGGCCGAAATCCCGCCGCTAAGATGCCTGTCCCGCCGGCGTAGATTAAACCACCTACCTTACCGACGGGACAAGGCGGCGCGGGCGGGCTCCGGGGTCCTGGGGGGTGCGCAGGGCGATCTGGCCCCGGGGGGGGGGGGGGCCCCCACGGTGGCCTGGCCCGCGATTGGGGCCCACTCTTTCCCTTCCGCCTCCGCCACGGTCTCCACCATGGCGGAGGCGGAAGAGACTCCCTCCACTGCGCATGCGCGGGATTGCCGTTAGCGGCCGCTGACGCTCCTGCACATGCACCGCCCGGAGATGTCATTTCCGTGCCAGCTGGCGGGGCATCAAAGGCGGAAATTCGTCCGGCGCCGACCTAGCCCCTTAAGGTTGGGGCTCGGCCCCCAAAGGTGCGGAGCATTCCGCACCTTTGGGGCGGCGCGATGCCCGTCTGATGGGCGCCAGTCGGCGGACATCACGCCGTTTCCGGAGAATTTCGCCCAAGGAGTCAGCTATTTAAGACTGAGATGAGGAGAAAATTTGTTTCTCTGTAGGGTTTTGAATCTCTGGCCTAGAGATCAGTGAAGGCTGAGGCATTAAATAGATTCAATAATAGACAGATTCTTAAACTACATGGGGAGTCAAAGGGCGGGATTCATTGCCCATTTACGACAGCGAGAGTCTCAGGCCCTGCTGCAGTGAAGGAGCGATTTGGCGGAGTGACAAATTCACCGTCCTCTCCAGTAGCGGTCGCGGAGCCGACTTGCAATGGAAAATCCTGGTCAAAATTTCCAGGGAATAGGCAGGGAAGTGAAGGTGAGGCCAACTGCAGATCATTATAATTATATAACCCCGTGCACACGGGGTGCCACCTCCAGGTTGTATCATTGCTGCTGCCGCCTTCTCCAGCGTCTGCCTGCCTCGGCTGCCACCAGTAATGCAAGGACAGCATCTGCGGAATCCACACCAGCAAATTGTCTCTAATTTTCTTTTAAATAAATTTAGAGTGCCCAATTCATTTTTTTTTCCAATTAAGGGGCAATTTTAGCGTGGCCAATCCAACTACCCTGCACATCTTTGGGTTGTGGGGGCGAAACCTACGCAAGCACAGGGAGAATGTGTGAACTCCAACGGACAGTGACCCAGAACCGGGATCGAACCTGGGACCTCGGCGCCGTGAGGCAACGTGCTACCCACTGCTCCACCGTGCTGCCTCAATTTTCTCTAATTTCTAAGGAATTGGAGGAGGAGAGAGACCTAAATTCATTTTGGGCTTCCATCCCGGGACCCTCCAATCCCACAAGCAGCCCCCCACCCCTCCTCCCTTACCATGACTCTCCTGCCTTCTCTCAGACTGTTGTCCAGCGAGCCAGTTGTGCTGGCAAAACTTGCTCTGCAAACGCACCCCAACCACAACAGGAGCCCATAGACCCCAGACCTCTGCCATGCTCCAGTGCTCTCTCCTGATCTACACACTTACCCTTTGGTTACGAGAGGATCCCCAGTGCTGAAAGCCTGCTCTTTAATGTTTGATTGTTAGCAGCTGCCTCTATAGTGCTGATGATTCTAGAGTTCAGGCAAACTGTTCAGGCTTCAAAGTTTCCTTCAGATGCTATGCACCAATTGTCCTCTGAGGCATGGCACGTGTACCCTGGAGTAGGAACTTGAGAGTTGAGAATATTTTATTCATTAAACGTTCAACAGTAACCAAGATTTCAAAATCAACTACAACGTTCCACATATCACACTAACCATTAAACAATAAGAAAACCTTACTGTTCCATATTGGTACCAATACAAAGCTGTACCAGTTCATTTCACAAAAAAAAGAAAACACGGGGGGTGATTCTCCGAGCCCCATGCCGGGCTGGAGAATCGCCGCAACCGCACCACGACTCCCCGACGCCGGTGCGCGATTCTCCGAGGTGTGGAGAATCGGTGCCATTTGCGCCAACGCGTCTGGCGCGACGCCTGCCGCGAGCCGCTGTAATCAGCCCGATTGGGCTCAGCGGCCGCGCGGATACGACAGAGACCCGCCAGCGCCGTTCAGCCCTGGTTGCTGCCGGTCGGAACTCTGCGCGAATAGTCGGGAGGCAGCCTGTGGGGGGGGGGGGGGAGAAGGGGGCTCCGATCCGGGGGGCCTCCGATGGGGTCTGGCCCGCAATCAGTGGCCACCAATCGGCGGGCCGGCCTCTTCCCCCCGCCCCCCCCTCCCCGGGCCTACTTTGTTGCGTGGCCGGCCCCTGAACCCCCACGACACGTTGCGTAAGGGCCGGCGCGCTGAAGAAGTCCCCCGCGCGTGCGCAGTTTGGCGCGGCCCAACTGCGCATGCGCTGGTTGGCGTGGCGCCCATTTGGCACCGGGAAAGGAGGCTGGAGTGGCGTGCTGGCCCCCTATGGGGGCCAGAATCGGTCGTCCCCGTGCCCGTTTCGCGGCGTCGTGAAACGGGACAGCGTTCACGACGGCACGAACACTTGCGCTCCATTTTGGAGAATCCCCCCCCCCCCCCGGTATCACTCTTCGGTTGTTCCTCAACAGAAATGAAAGATAAGCCTGAGAATCTGTTATCATGTCCAGAGCTTTTCTTGGAAATAATCTGTCCATCAATGGGTTAGGGTGGAGGGCAGGTGATGGTGGTGGTGACTAGAGGTCGTTAGGCAGCTGGCAAAGGACAGCCTGCTCCTTCCAACTCTATAATTACTAAAGTATAGGACCTTCCAACTGTGGTGTTGGGTGTTCTGACACACAGATGAGCCAACACGGTTGTATATGGTACAACGCTATTTTATTCAAACTTACTATGTACAGTTTTGTCTTTGCACTCTGCACGTGGGGGTTCCCTGCTTGTGATGTTGTAACAGCTCTTCTCTGTTTCTTTATCCCCAGACCTACTGACCACCAGGTGTCGTGCTCGTGCTTTTTATGTGGTTGGTGTTCTTGTCTGTGATTGGTTGTGGTGTTGTGTGCTCTGATTTGCCTGTTGGTATGTCCATCATGATGTGTGTGTTTGAATATCATGACATCCCCCCTTTTTACAAAGATATGTGCCTACGTGGTAATAAATATGATCGTGTCGTGAGTGCATCTAAGAGTGTGTGTGTGTCGTGTGCAGCATGTGCATATGACGGAACTATGTACATGGGGCGATGTCGGGTGCGTCACATGAACCAAGTTGTACCATAACATAACATAAATGCGAACGAGAGAAGAAGAAAAAAAAACTTGAACAGTTGTCCAGTCAGACGACATCTGGAACGATAAACAACAACAGGTTATCATGTAAAATTGTGCAACTTGTTAAACATATGAACGGTATTATAAGTCCAGTCTAATGGGCTTGCGACGAGTTCGGGTTGACCGCCTCAAGGGTGGATCAAGAACCACCGGCTGCTGTGCAGGCATGGCCATGGGTGGCGATGGAAAGGGCGTGATGTGCGGCAGCTCCACAAAGTCATCCTCGGAAGCCTGTTGAGGATCTGGCGTGTGCGTACTGTGTGGCTGTGAGCGTGGAAGTCGGCGAAGGGCGCGCCGATTGCGGCGACGCACTGAACCATCCGGCATGCGAACCAGGAACGAGCGGGGAGCCACTTGTCGGAGGACTTCGGCCGGTGCTGACCAGCCACCATACGGTTGATGGACGCGTACTTTGTCTCCGGAGGACAGGGGGGGCAGGTCCGTCGCTCGTGTGTCGTACCGACTTTTCTGGCGATCACGCTGCATTTGCATGTTCCGAAGAACCGTCTCACGGTCTGTTGTTGGTGCCAGAATGGAAGGTACCGTCGTCCTGAGGGAGCGACCCATTAGTAGCTGCGCTGGCGAGAGACCCGTGGATAGCGGGGCCGATCGATAGGCCAGCAAGGCAAGGTTAAAGTCCGATCCGGCAGCAGCCGCCTTGCACAGGAGCCGCTTGGCGATGTGGACACCCTTTTCAGCCTTCCCGTTCGATTGTGGATGTAGAGGGCTGGATGTCACATGAGTGAAACCATATGCTGCGGCAAAGGACGACCATTCACGGCTGGCGAAGCAGGGTCCATTGTCTGACATGACAGTCCTTGGAATGCCATAGCGAGCAAATGTTTCCTTGCAGGCCCCAATGACTGCGGACGACGTCAGATCATGGAGAGGCATGACTTCCGGGTAGTTTGAGAAGTAGTCTATAATAACGATGTAATCTCTGCCGAGCGCGTGAAATAGGTCAACACCCACCTTCGCCCAGGGGGACGTCACCATCTCGTGTGGTAGAAGTGTTTCCGGAGGTTGCGCCGGCTGAAACCTCTGACAGGTTGTGCAGTTGAGCACCATGTTGGCTATGTCTTCATTAATACCCGGCCAATATACCGCCTCCCGGGCCCTTCGTCTGCATTTTTCGACGCCCAAGTGGCCTTCGTGTAGTTGATGAAGAATCATCTGGCGCACGCTGTGCGGAATAACGATCCTGTCTGATTTCATAAGGACCCCGTCTATGTTGGTAAGATCATCTCGCACATTATAAAACTGGGGGCACTGCCCTTTGAGCCACCCTTCCTTCATGTGGCGCATCACTCGCTGCAGAAGGGGGTCAGTCGCCGTCTCTGCGCGTATGTGGGCCAGACTAGGATCATCAGCTGGCAGATTTGCTGCTGTCAGAGTTACGTGTGCCTCAATTTGACGCACGAACCCCTCCGCATCTGGTGGTGTGCTCACTGCTCGGGAAAGAGTGTCCGCCACGATGAGATCCTTCCCCGGAGTGTAGATCAGTTCGAAATCGTACCTCCTGAGTTTAAGTAAGATGCGCTGGAGGCGAGGAGTCATGTCGTTCAGGTCTTTGTTAATGATGTTGACCAGGGGGCGGTGGTCAGTTTCGACCGTAAATCGTGGCAGGCCATACACATAGTCGTGGAACTTGTCCAGTCCAGTTAACAAGCCCAGGCATTCTTTTTCGATTTGCGCGTAGCGCTGTTCGGTAGGGGTCATGGCTCGTGAGGCATATGCAACCGGGGCCCATGACGACGTGCTGTCTTTTTGCAGGAGTACCGCTCCAATACCAGATTGGCTGGCGTCTGTTGAGATCTTTGTAGGGCGAGTCGTGTCAAAGAAGGCCAGCACTGGTGCCGTGACCAGTTTGTGCTTGAGCTCCTCCCATTCCCGCTGATGCGATTGGTGCCAGTTGAATTCTGTCGATTTTTTTACGAGATGGCGCATATTTGTTGTATGAGAAGCCAGGTTGGGAATGAACTTCCCAAGGAAGTTGACCATGCCCAGGAATCTTAGGACAGCCTTCTTGTCAGCCGGTCGTGGCATGGCTGTGATGGCGCTAACCTTGTCTGCATCGGGACGGACCCCTGACCTTGAGATGTGGTCCCCGAGGAATTTCAGCTCCGTCTGGCCGAAGGCACACTTCGCACGGTTGAGACGCAGGCCATTTTGTCGTATGCGGGTGAAGACACGTCGTAGACGATGCATGTGTTCCTGCGGCGTGGTGGACCAAATGATGATATCGTCCACATATACACGTACCCCTTCGATGCCTTCCATCATCTGCTCCATAATGCGGTGGAAAACTTCAGATGCTGAAATGATGCCGAATGGCATCCGGTTGTAGCAGAATCTGCCAAAAGGGGTGTTGAATGTGCATAGTCTTCGGCTGGCCGGGTCCAGTTGGATCTGCCAAAATCCTTTGGACGCATCCAATTTGGTGAATATTTTGGCTCGCGCCATCTCGCTGGTGAGGTCCTCTCGTTTCGGGATGGGATAGTGTTCCCGCATGATGTTGTTATTCAGATCTTTAGGATCTATACATATACGGAGCTCGCCAGAGGGCTTCTTTACACAGACCATGGAGCTGACCCATGGCGTGGGCTCCGTGACCCTGGATAGGACCCCTTGGTCCTGAAGAACCTGCAGTTGTACCTTGAGGCGGTCTTTGAGTGGCGCAGGGTTCCTGCGAGGTGCGTGAACGACAGGGATGGCGTCCGGTCTGAGTCGAATCTTGTACGTGTATGGCAATGTCCCCATGCCTTCAAAAACCTCCTGGTTGTGAGCAAGGAGGGAATGGAGATTTGCGTGGAACTCAGCATCCGGGAAGTCGGATATCTCATCTGGAGAGAGAGACATAATGCGCTGTACCAGGTGAAGGACCTTACACGCCTGTGCGCCCAGTAACGAGTCCTTTGATGAGCCGACAACTTCGAAGGGGAGTGTGGCCGTGTGCATCTTGTGAGTTACCTGTAGCTGGCAAGATCCTATGGACGGGATGACGTTCCCGTTATAGTCAACCATCTTGAGCCGGGATGGCGTGATGGGTGGTTTGACCTTCATGGCCTGGACTGCAGAATATGCAATCAGGTTGGCGGATGCGCCGGTGTCCAGACGGAAGGCGACGCGCGATCGGTTGACCGTCAGGGTGGCACACCACTCATCGGCTGGATTGATGGCATTGACCTTGTTGACATCGATGATGGAAACGCGGAAGGCATCCTGGTCATCTGCATTACTTAACTGGAAGTCTTGATGCGTGGGCTGGACGGTCCTGACTTGTCTGCGAGATTGTCGAGGATGCGCCGGATCCATGGGTTGAGCCGAACGACAGTGGGCTGCGTAGTGGCCCATCTTGCCACATCTGAGGCACTGTCGGTTTTTTGCAGGACATTGCCCTTTTAAATGTAGAGCTCCACAATTGCCGCACGTCATGACGTCACGGCGTTCGTTGCGCCACTGCGCATGCGCAGTGCGATCTTGCGGTGGGCGCGCCTGCGCAGTGCGTCCCTCGTTGTGGCCGTTATTTTTGGCGCGCACCTGCGCGGGAGACCGCGAAAAGCGCGGGAAGCGGCTGCTGTCGTCCGGGCCGTGGGTCGGGAAGTAATCGACGGCCTGGATGCGTTCGACGTCGTGGGCGGCCTGGCTTGCCGATTCGACGGCTGGGGACCCCCTCCGTGCCAACTCGGACGCCTGAAATCGGGCAAAACGGCAGGTAGCATTTTCGTGGAGGACACAGGCTTCCACAGCAGACGCTAAGGTGAGGCTTTTCATTTTAAGAAGCTGCTGGCGTAGGCCACTAGAGGCAACGCCAAAAACAATCTGGTCCCTGATCATGGACTCTGTGGTGGTGCCGTAACCGCAGGACTGCGCTAGAATCCGGAGGTGCGTCAAGAAGGGTTGAAAAAGCTCCTCCTTACCTTGCAGGCGTTGCTGAAAGAGGTATCTTTCAAAACTTTCATTTACTTCAACTTGAAAGTGCTGGTCCAGTTTGAGGATGACCGTGTCATATTTGGATTGGTTTTCGCCTTCTTCGAACACCAGTGAGTTGAAGACGTCGGTGGCGTGCTGACCTGCGTAGAAGAGGAGCATTGCAATCTTCGTGTCATCCGAGGCACTCTGTTTTTCGGTGGCATGGATGTACAGGTCAAATCGCTGCCTGAAGAGCTTTCAATTGGTACCTAGGTTCCCCGCGACTTGCAACGGCTGCGGTTTGTCGGTGCGGTCCATGTCCAGAATGGCAGGTTAGTAGGCAGGTATCGATCCACTCCTGTACCATGTGGTGTTGGGTGTTCTGACACACAGATGAGCCAACACGGTTGTATATGGTACAACGCTATTTTATTCAAACTTACTATGTACAGTTTTGTCTTTGCACTCTGCACGTGGGGGTTCCCTGCTTGTGATGTTGTAACAGCTCTTCTCTGTTTCTTTATCCCCAGACCTACTGACCACCAGGTGTCGTGCTCGTGCTTTTTATGTGGTTGGTGTTCTTGTCTGTGATTGGTTGTGGTGTTGTGTGCTCTGATTTGCCTGTTGGTGTGTCCATGATGTGTGTGTTTGAATATCATGACACCAACCAGTCAGTTGTTCTTTGGAAGTTCACCACGTGATGTGAAGTGCTGAAGCCTTTGGAGAATGGAAACAAATTATTGACATTTGCTGTTGCAACTAGCACATTATCCAACATAATGAGTGACACACTTCAGTCCAGAAACGTACAGGCATCCTGTCCACCTGTTTGGGAGACTAGTATGTCGTTAGCGCCTAAAAAGAAGGAACGGGGTGACCTTATTTCTAGGCCTAATTGTCCTGCAATGAAAGACCTCCAGCAACTAAAATTTAAATCCGCCCTGTCTAAACATTTAAATTGATGTCAGAGAAGTTTTAGAAGTGCCAAAGAGGTTCACCCTGAGACTTTGTTCTACATTTGAACTCCATTTAGTGTTTCAAACAATGTATCACTCTTACAAGTTGCAAGTTTACCAGGATGTTGCCTGGTATTAGCTATGAGGAGAGATTGAATTAACTGGGATTGTTCTCCCGAGAAAGCCGGACGGGCTGAGGGGCAATCTAATAGAAGTTTATAAAATTATGAGGGGTATAGATAGGATGAACAGTTGGAGGCTTTCTCCCAGGGCGGAAATGACAATTAAAAGGGGACACAAGTTCACGATGAGGGGGGATAGGTTCAGTGGAGTTTGCGGAGGAAGGTTTTTACACAGAGGCTAGTGGTGGCCTGGAATGCACTGCCAAGTGAGGTGGTTGAGGCAGATACATTAGCGACCTTTAAGACTTATCTGGATAGACACATGAACAGACAGGATATAGAAGGATACGGGCTTTTGGTGTAGATAGGACACGTGATTGGCGCAGGCTTGAAGGGCTGAAGGGCCTGTTCTTGTGCTGTATTGTTCTTTGTTCAATCTTGGTTTGATTTGAATAATGCTTTGTACTATCTGTGTTATGAATTTGCTTCTATATTGCTGACTGCAGCATTCCATGTTACTCAGCTGTCAAATCAATAAAACATTTGTACAAAAATCAAATGTTTTTTTTGCTCGAAATACAAATCCCTTGAATTCCACCAGATTTCATGAGAGGATATTATAGCGTTTTTCATTTGAGGTACAGAAGAGCCAGAGGAGCTATCCATTTATTTCATAACGCACTCTCAAGTGGCCTGATACCTTTCAAAGAAGTTTTACTGTGTTGAGTAATAAGTGAAAGGAGGGTTGGACAGCTCAGTTGGCCAGACATGTGGATCAGATTTGCAGCAACAGCACAGTGTTCATGCTGAGATAGAGTCGGGGCCAGCTTTCTCACCCTACCCTTAATAAAAATCACAGTACTTTGCCGGAGGTTCGACAAATATTTGCCAAGGAGTCGCCTTCGGGCAGAGGACTCAAAAAGAACAAATGAAAGAGAGTTTTGCCAAGGAAATCTCTGGCAGTTACCCGTCTGTTTCTCTCTCTCTAACCATCTATTTTCAAATTAGAAGCTGAATGAAACTGGTCTAAGCATCCAACAATCATATAAATTAGCCTTTTTTAAACGACCCTCATTAAAAACAGGAAGAAACCTTTTGGAGAAATGCCTTTGTGCACACTCACCTGTTGTGCACTGTGGAGTGCTGCAGTCATGTGACCTCTAATGCCATATCCATTGTGAGTAGGCGATTGAGGCAGAAACCATTTTACTTACCACATGGGGGAGTAACCGACCTCGGGCAATAAATTGCTGCTCTACAGGAGAGCATATAAGGACGAGTGTGAAGATGTGACTTAAACTGTTACGTAGTCATGTGATTGCCAACAATATGTCTAGTTATTTTGGAATGTGGTCATCTTTTTCTCTGAGTTTAAGGCATCAAAATGGCCCCATTCTAAATAGCAAAAGCAGGCATTTAATACATCACATGTCTTTGCCTCTTGAAATGTAATTGCTTACTAATCAAGAAGAAATTATGCTTCAGCAGGAGCTGAATTCTGTTTGTGACAAAATTCAGTTTTGCTTTGTGTTTCCAATTGCAAATCCACATAGCTGCAATGTGAATTTTCAGCTGGATTCTCTCTGCAAGTCATTCATCTGACTGCAGTTCACTGGTAAGTGCAGCAACTTCTACCTGAGAGCTTTGTTAGTATTTTATTGAGATTCATGCCGCACATCTAAAACAGCCAACATGCAGCAAAATACTCAGCATGGGACAGAGTATAAATTGTCTATGGCAATGTGTATGGCCAAAGATAATGGGCTGTACTTGTGCATGATGACATTATGGCTATTCCATGTCATCAAACCCAAATGCTTTGGTTCATCAGCCACAATAAGACCAGCTATAACTACCGGTATAAACAAAATACTGCAGATTTATCTCTATATGACAGCCAGACGCAGAGGCTGTCACATAGGACAAAGAATATTACAAAAGCAGAATAAGATCTATTTGAGAACATTTTTATCCTGATTAATGGATAATTTTCTTCCAGTTCACTGTAAAGCATGGTAGACACACTTCACAGTGTCCTCGTAAGTTTGTTCAGCGGTGTAAAAGCAAAATAATTTCTGTAAGTGTGCTGTGCAGTACTTCATGTGCAACATTGTCCACATGTGAATAAAACATTTGCGAGAGTAGAGAGAATCGGCCTGAGGGGAAACAATGTGAGAGACAAAGTCAGAACGCCATCTGAATGTAGAAACGGGAGAAAGAAGCTCATATCTGACATACTCTGAGTAAAGGATTAAAGGCCAACCCATTTTACCCACCACATGGGAAAGTAAACTCCCTCGGCCAATAAATTGCTCCTCTATATATAGAGAACATTTAAGTCCAAGTGCAAGCTCGTTGGTGGGTAACAGTCGGTGTTGCTTTGCTTTATTAAATTGTATCAAACTGTTAAAATTCACTTTATGGTAATTTTCATTACCTTTTAGTGCCTAATTTGGTGGGGAGGGAAATCAAAAAGTAGCAAAAGGGAACAGAAATGAGATCAGACGGCAGAAAAATAAAAACAACAGTGAAATTCAACTATCCCAATTAACTGAGGACTCACTGTCTGTGGTGTAATTAATAAGGTTGGTGACTTGCAGACACAATTTGCTAATTGGGATTAGGGTAAGGTTGTATCAACAGAGACTTGGCTGAAACATGATGCTTAACTGTCATCAAAATAACTTAACTTAACAAGTCATTCCATTGGACCAGATCACTGTGCTTTCAGCGGTTCAGGAAGCTGGGATGGCTAGGGATGGGCAACAAATTCCTAGAAAAGGATATGAAGGGATTTTTAATATAAATGAAAACTGCAAGGTGCTCGGAATATTGAGCAGGTCTGGCAGCATCTGTGAAGAGAGATGTTAATGTTTTGAGTTGAATATGAACTTTTTTCATAACATTCTCTTTTACTGCAAGGTGAACATCCAGAGTGCTATTATTATCCTGAACATCATGAGGCACATTCACACATACTGATCCATAGTGATATGCATATACACATTAATGTAGATAGTTGTCCATCTGTGCACATAATTATAGGTATGGTCTTCGACCAGCAGGTGGCATCAGAGATCCATCTTGTGTCTCGGGACACAGGCCAGTTGGTAGTAAGTTGTACAAGAAGATAGTCGCACTTAGAGTAGCTCCAGAAGAATTCACTGAATTTGTTTAGTAGCCACCGTCTGTATTATGTTTCATCAGTTACCTTTTCCACGTGCTTGTTAATAAATCGTCTTTATAGTTAAACAACAATATGTTCTATACATCATTACAACGGTTATATCACAGAACACAACATGGTACCAGGGGTGTAGAACACCAAAATATAACAACGGAGAAGACGGAAAATAGACTAAAGAACGAAAAGAGAAGATTCTTCTGCTGACCTGGTGAGCTACGGCTATATGCAACTAAATGCAACAAAGGAATCTGAAGTTAGAGATGGAAGGTTTGAAGGTACCCCATCAGCTTCAAGTCTCGGGTAACATAGATGAAAATTGGCATGTGTTCAAGCAGCAATTTAGACTCTTATGTTGCAGCCCTTGGCCTAAAGGCACAGCCTGACGAGAGGCGTATTGCATTACTGCTTACGATAGCACTAGAAATATACAATACCATCGCTTTTGACAGCGAGGACAAAAGAAAAAGTTTTGATGCGGTACTACAGCACTTTGATCGACATTGCTCTCCAAAGAAAAATGAAACATTTGAATGTTATCTATTTCGTACTATTCTGGGCCAGGGTTTAACAACTCCAAAATATATTGTGGAGTCCACCTGGCCTGCAACCTTTAAGTTGATTTTGGTTACGATAAGCACAAGAGCCTGCCCTTCAGGTGTTATTCAACAGACTTCTTAGGCGCTTTTAATCAAAAAACAAACTTTATTATATGAATTTAGTTAACATTTCTATAAACACACATAGTAAGAGTTTTTATCAACTACAAACATAAAGACCCCACACAGCTACAGTAATCTATACATAACCCTTCATGATTTCTCCTTAACTGTTCAAATTCAATAACAAAAATCCAAGTAAAACAAGAAACTCCTTTTTAAAGATGTGGCCCACATGGCGTTCTACTGTTATAAGATTGGTGTTATATTCCCTTTTTCCATCAGCAGATTTGAATTCCTTTCAGAAAGCAATTATCTCATTTAAGTTACCAAATAGTCTGGAACAGCTTTTAAAATGAAGATTGAGAGACACTTCTTTCAACATGTACAGTTCAAAACCAGTCCAAACTCAAAGCAAAAATAAAAACCCAGGGGCACAGCCCAGCTCCACCCACACAATGACATCAATGAAGCCATGAGATAAGACAACTTTTCTTAAAGGGACACTCCTATGAAAATATGCATACCCAAAAATCAAGCAAACCTGTTGATTTGATTTGCGCTGAAGGCGCAATCGTGTCAATTTAGTTCTTTAAACTCTTTGACAATCCGCGACTAGATAGTGTTCGGCGTATTGAATGACAAGACGTGAGAGGTTGTTGAGGGAAGAAGACCTGAAATTAGAAAAGCTATCAAGATCTGCCATGCAAATGAGCTGGCTGCACAGCAGATTAGTACGCTCAACCGGCAACATTTTGGCACAAATCGGGCAGAACTCGCCAGCGCCATAAGCATTGTGACGCAACCAAAAGAGAAACATGGTCTCAGCGCTGGTGTCCAATTTGAGCTCACTGTGATGCAGTCAAAACAAAAGTCTCAGTCCGGGTGGCCATTTTAAGTGCACCGCAACACAGTCAAAAAAGAAACGTGGTCTCAGTGTGGGCGGCCATTTTGAGCAGCCAGCCAGAGCCACCATCTTGTGCCAGCAATGTGGCAATCGACATTTGCAACGACGATGTCCCGCACTTGGAAAGATGTGTTATGAGTGTGGCAGAATGGGTCACTTCATCAGGCGATGTCCCTCACGTCCAACAGTTGACCAAACAGGACCAATTAGTGTGGATAATGAGATATGCATCAACGACCTGGCTGCTATGAACATGATATCAACGGAGGACACGGATAGTTCGTCCTGCCAAAACTTCAAATTTTTTCTTCACATTTGCAGCCACAGATGCGTAGACTTTAGAGGATAGATGGACTATTCCGTTGATAGTTAATGGCACGCTAATCAGATGCAAGCTCGACACAGGAGCGAGAGCCAATCTGATCACTTTGTCAGGTTCACAGACTGAAAATCAACCGAAAATGGTCCAAAGGACAGTGCTACTGACGCAGTGCTTCAATGGTCCCCCAAACATGAGCAGGAGTGCAAGCCTTGCGTATCTTGCTGACCACAGCGCCAGTCCTCGTGTTCTTTGACCCAGCGAAAAAGACAAAAATTTAGATCAATGAGTCTCAAGATGGCCAAGTATCAGAAACTCCACTGCAAGCAAAGGAAAGAGACGATGCACATGGGTGAAATCATAGCACGTCCGTGGCAGAAGGTGGGCATGGATCTTTTCCACTTTATTGGGAAAGACGACCTTTTTAGTTATTGACTACTTCTCAAATTATCCGGAGGTAGCACGGCTGGTGAACCAGAGTACTTGGTGTGTCATACAACATGCGAAAGCGATTTGTGCCCGGCATGGCATACCAAGCATTGTCATGGGGCAGCACAGTAGCAGAGTGGTTAGCACAGTTGCTTCACAGCTCCAGGGTCCCAGATTCGATTTCTGGCTTGGGTCGCTGTCTGTGCGGAGTCTGCACGTTCTCCCCATGTCTGCGTGGGTTTTCTCCGGGAGCTCCGGTTTCTTCTCACAGTCCAAAGATGTGCATGTTAGGTGGATTGGCTATGCTAAATTGCCCTTAATTTCCAAAAAAAGGTTAGGTGGGGTTATGTGGATAGGGTGGAGGTGTGGGCTTAGGTAGGGTGCTCTTTCCAAGGGCCGGCACAGACTCAATGGGCCAAAAGGCCTCTTTCTGCACTGTAAATTCTATGATTCTATGTCTGATAATGGTCTTTGATTCAGAAATTGAATGGACTGAATTTGGGCGTCACTATGATTTTAGGCACATCACCTCAAGTCCCCTAGGGAAACGGCTACTGTAGCCCCTACAGGAGTACCAGGCAGCGGCCGGGGAGCGCACCCCTGGCAAGGGCAGCGCCAACCGATGGTACCCCTAGCAGCAACGACAGGGCCAGGGGTACAGAGATGGGGGTGGGGTGTCATCTGGGGGGGCCCTCAGTGCCAACCAGGGCCACCATGTAGCCCAGTGGACTTGGTTGGGAACGGGGTACGCACCATACTAATATTTCGGTCTTTCACCCCCTACAGAAAATGGTATTGGAATTCAACCAGCAATAGTGGCCTTCCTGCAGGGCAGCACGGTGGCGCAGTGGGTTAGCCCTGCAGCCTCCTGGCGTGAGGTCCCAGGTTCGATCCCAGCTCTGGGTCACTGTCCATGTGGAGTTTGCACATTCTCCCCGTGTTTGCGTGGGTTCCGCCCCCACAACCCACAAATGTGCAGGGCAGGTGGATTGGCCACACTAAATTGCCCCTTAATTGGAAAAAATGAATTGGGTACTCTAAATTTTAAAAACAAAATAGTGGCCTTCCTGCTAGTCACCGCAGCCCTGGGGATACCCTGCGGCTGTATGAGCTGGAGCTGCTCGAGGTGGAGGAGGTATCTAGAGCAATGGAGCATGCAGCAACAGAGCATGCTGCAGAGGAACAGGTGGCAGCCGCCTAACGGGCTGAGGAGGAGGTACCAAGGAAGCGCCGCATGAGGTCTCGTGTATCTGCAGCACCTGTTGTTCGAGGACCGGGCATGCCATTGAAGACCCCAGCTGAGCAGGTAGACAGTGCGACATAGTTACCAGATCATGGCACACCTGGCACTGCGGGGGTAAGGGTAGGACACCACTCCCAGAAGCCGTCAAGGTGATGGTCGTCCTGAACGATTACACCATGGGGGCCTTCCGGGCGCCGAATGGGGACCTGTCCAGAATCTCACAGATCTCAGTGCACAGGGGCATCCATGCTATCACAGAGGACCTATATGCTCAGGGGCTCACAGTACATCCACTTCAATGTCGACCGAGCCCACCAGGATGCCCGGACAGCGGAGTTCGCCGTCAGGTCCAGGCAGTGATCGACGGGATGCATGTCACCCTATGAGCACCTGCAGATGACAGACCGCTCTACACCAACCGAAAGGGGTTTCACTCGACGAACGTGCAGCTTATATGTGACCATTGGCTGTGCATCATACACGTCTGCACCCGATACCCAGGCAGTGTGTACGACGCCTTTTTCCTGGCATACTCAACGGTTCTTGACGTGTTCAAGATCCCCCCTCCCCCTCCGCCTCCCCGGCTGGGTGCTGGCTTCTGGGTGACAGGGGTTATCCAGTGCAGTCGTGGCTGATGACACCTATCTGGGCGCCACAGATCAACGCCGAGACCCGCTACAATGATGGATGGAGGATGATAACAACCCGCTCTGCAATGAGGCTCTGGTGCTCCTCATCATATGACAAGATCTGCCTCCTGCCCACGATAGCACTTTCCACCATCCACCTGGGTGATCCCTGCATGCGAGCTCACCATTCCATCACACTGTCACATCGGATCCCTGGGGTGACGGGGTGGGGGTGGAGAGGTGCTGTAATGAAATGAATGTATCTTGATTCACTAGGTGCAGGCAGAGCACCGGCCAATACCTGTAAAGCCTGCATGACATTTTTCAGTGAAATTATATCATCAGTACTTTAACCAAAACCATGACAGCAAGACACGGGATCAAAGGTTTAAACTGGTTAAAGACAATATTGAAAGTCAGAAGGTTCTTTGCAAAAATGTGATAATTGTGGTAAATGAATACCTGATTTGGACAGTGGAAAGGATAACTCTGCGAATCAGCAATAGCCGGGTATATTGGGGAAGGACTATTTAGAATCTTTGCGGATAGATGAATTCAATTAGTTAAGAAGTCTTTGTTGTTGTCTTGTAATGTTTATTTTACTCCGCATGAGACCAGGATCTTAACTCCAGTGAATTAAGGTGAAATGGACAAAATCTTCAAGGAGTAGATTGAAACTTGAGCGGAATTCTCTGGCCGTTCCATGATGGGGGGGGGGGGATTCTGTGGGCTCACCGGCAACGCACCTCGCCCATGGATTTCCCGCTGACGTGAGGTGGTTGCAATGGGACGCCCCAGTGACAAGCGGCAGGAATAGAGAATCCTGCTACCATGAATGGTGTGGCTAAATTCTCCATCCTCCCTAGCAGCGATAGCAGGGCAGACCTGCAACAGAGAATCCTGGCCCGTGTCAGAGCTATTTCAAAAATTACTAATAGCAAATATATTTCTTTTTTAAAAAAACAATAAGGTTGTTTTTGAAAACTGTCCTGCAACAAAAGAAATACATTTTTGAACTCAATTAACACAAGTTAATGTGACCTATTTTTATCATCTCCACCTGGTGGAAACAAGACGGTAGCAGATTGAAAATGGAACTGGACCACAATCTCCACCGCTCACAGCAGGCACTGAGGTTTATGCTAACCCAATTTGCTTGCTATACACGATACCCATTGTGATGTGACAGTGCTATTTCAGTAGCCTTTCTTCATAAGGAGCAGTCAGTGTATTATTGATCATTATGGAATCATAGAAAACACACTTTTGTTGTGAGGTCACCTAAGCATACAATCTAAGCGTATGTTACGACAGGTACTTACCGGCGGGACCTGGCTCCACGGGCGGCCTCTGGGGTCCTCAGGGGGGCGCGGGGGGATCTGGCCCCGGGGGGTGCCCCCATCGTGGCTTGGCCCGCGATCGGAGCCCATGGACGAGCCTGTGCCGTGGGGGCACTCTATTCCTCTGCGCCGGCTGGTGTACCGGTCCGCGATGGCCAGAGCGGAGATGAACCTCCCTGCGCGTGCGCTGGGATGACAGAGGATTCCGCACCTTTGGGGCGGCCCGATGACAGAGTGGTCCACGCCAGTCTTTGGTGCCGGAGTTGCCCGCCCCGCCGGTTTCCGAAGAATCCCGCCCCAGGTTCTTCTCCTTCAATATGCCATTAATTCTGTTAAGTGTACTGCTTAGAGCAGAAACAAACAAAGGAGGGAAGAATGATTCTAACATGGAAATTACTGTTAAATGAATCGTTCAGGGAGGAGAAACTGGACTCTATGCTGCAGTGGGTATTGGAGTTAGGGGAAGGTCCCGGCTCAACCTACTCATCTCCACAGAAAGTGCCCACGAACGCAAGATCTTCCTTACTGGGGGCGAGTGTGAGCAGAAATCTAATGGATTGCTGTGTTCTCAGCCAAACCTCATTATCTACTGAAATAAAAAGACAAAATGCTGGATAAATTCAGCAGGTCTGGCAGCATTTGTGGAAAGAGAAACCGAGGTAATGAGGCGTGATCTACCGGCCGCGTTGCACCTGAAAGGTGGTGTGGTACGGCCGGGAGATTCCTCTTCTGGGATCTACCTAGCTCACCTTGCCTCTGGAGATCTACGCGATCTTATGAGATGTCGCTATCTGAATGCTGCCTATTGTGGGCGGGATCGGTATTTTGCAAATCTGCATGTTAAAGTGTGACTGTTAGCGTCACTTTAATATGCATCCCATGATCAACCCGAGGCATTGGAATCTAACCCCTTCACCTTGGAGACCTGCACAAACGGGGACCAGACTGAACGGCACTTGTGGGGGGGAGGGTTTCCAGGGCATCAGAGGCCCTCAGGTGCTTGCCCTCTGGGCAGTGTGGCACCCTTGCACTGCTAGTGCCACCCGGGCACCTTGACACTGGCAGTCTGTCACCCTGGTACTGCCAGCCTGGCACATTGGCAGTGCCACCTGACAGCCAAGGTGCCAACCTGGCATTTTTTTCATGCCAGGGATTGGGCCCAGGGAGTGTTCTATGCAGGTGTGGGGGAGTGCCGAGAACCTACTTATCGGTGAGTTGGGGTTTTAGGGAGGTTCGTAGGTCACGTTGAGGGGTCGAGAGATCGGGACGCCAATCTCATCCTGCACTGAGGATTTCCAGTGCACAGAGCTCCTCAGTGAAGGAAACGGGATTAAGTGTGGCTTCAGTGGGGCATTTCCCACTGAGGTGCCGAATAGGACCAAAGTCCCGGTAGATGGTGTGGTGTTTCTTGGCGCTGCGAGCGCCTGGAAACATCCGGCTAATCGCACTCATTACGGGACTCTGTTCCCATTCAGTTAGATCGCACCCAATATTTCAAGTCCATATGACTCTTCTCCCGAACACTCATTATGTGTGCTAAGCTGAAACCCCAGACATCCATTACTCTTGTGAAACAGCTGCACCCGAGAGAAACTATTGCTTGATTCACAGTTCTGGCTCTCTGATTTCTGTGATCAATTTCACAATGTTTATTTATACAATGTTTTGTGCTTTTTGTTATCGCTACTTTAAAGCCGCGATGAACAATTTGCAGCCCAGGGGTCACATGCAGCCCATCTGGGTTCGGAGTGTGGTCCACATTTGTTGACTGTTGCCCACGTGCAGGGTTGCCACATTCCACAGATTTCCGTCCGCGTAGTTTTTTTCACCACCGATGTATGACTGAAGTGATACGCACGCAAGGTAAGGGCAAGTGAAGTGAGGTGCGTGCTGATTGCACACAACATTGACTGTGAGAGCCATGCATGCCCTCTGCTTTCAAAGTATAAATATTTCTATTGTTTTTACCACTTGTAGTTGATGAGAGTTCTAATAATATATAAATGATTAAGCATTTTCTTTTACTCATTGTAAAATATTCAGTGTGTAATGAACGTATTTAATCTTATTCATGGCATCATAGTGAACAAGCTTGGTTTAAATCCTGCGGCCCACTGAAATGAAGGAGGGCCGCTCATGCAGCCCACCCACTAGCCTAGGTTGCGATAAAGGGTTGGATGATTGACACATTTATTGCCTTGTAGAGAAATTACTTACTTTCATATGTTGGAAAATAATTAATACTTTTTAAAGTTTTTGTTTAGACATCCTATTGTCATAATAGGGCTCCTTGGTTCTATACAGTTTATAGTGTGTCAATGGCATGGAAGTTCCATAGCTTGGCATGGACAGCATAAGGGGCCATGGGGGGTAGGTGGCATCCCTTACCTTGTTATAGGAGGCATGAGGAGGTCCTTTGGAAGTCACCTTATTAGAGGTCCACTCATGCAGTCGAGTGTTCATGATTCTTTTGATGGACTGTGAACCCTCTTTAAAAACCTGGCCCAACTCCATGAAGATTGCAGAGGAGTAGGATATGCCTATCTTTGCATTGGAGCTGGCCAGCCTTTGAATGCCAGGTGCAGGATTTTGACAGGAACCAACCCAAGCCTTTTAAAGGTACTCCCGAAAATTAGATAGCCTGACAATGGGGTTGGGAATGCATCCTGACTCAGTGAATATTCCATCCAACAGTGTTTGCTCTTTTAACATCAGTTGACCTCCTCAGGCACACAAATAATGTCTGAACTATGCATGTATACCTCCAAAGTGAAGTGCACCGAACATCATCTTGGTAAAGGGGTTTCCATGTGTGACGTAACAACTTAGCAGCAGGTAGAGCAGGAGACTGTGAAAACAATTGATGAACAATGTAAATTTTACACCAATACTGCCATTTTCAAGCTCCATGCTCCAGCCTATGTCTTGTGTTATATGAAGGACTCCCTACCAAGGATCACAAACCGCTTACAGGTCAGTTTCTGGATCATTTCACCTGGGTAATAATGTTGTTGCATGAAGGTTTTGAAGCTTTCTTATGCTTGCTATATTTTCTACAAAGAGGGTTTGGCTGAAATAGTTTATTGTTCATTTAAACGCTTGTGCTGAAACAAGTTGTTTCCGGACATGAGTGACCTGGTAGGGCTTCCTCTGGGAATTGAACATGGACCGAGAGACTAAAGAGAGGTTAACAGAGCAGAACATACGGCTGGGAGAGGGTGGTGAAAGAAGAGGAGGAACAATAGGAAGTAGAGGAACATGAAGAGGAAGGAATAATGTAACGTAGACAGCCCCTTTCTACCTGAGCTCTATATGAATAAATAATGAAAGAGAGATACCTATAACCTCAACCAAAACATTCACCAACCATCTCCTTCTTCTACCTCTAGGCGGGGATGATGGCATGGTGGTAATATCACTGAACTAGTAATCAAGAGGCTAACAGCTTGGGGACATGAACCCATGGCAGTTGGTGGAATTAATAGTTGATTGATTAATAAATTCAAATAATTAATAAAAAATCTGGAATTGAAAACTATTCTCAGTAATGGTGGCCACGAAACTATCATTAATTGTTCTAAAAAAACCTTTGGTTCACTAATGTCCTTCAGGCAAGGAAATCTGCCGTCTTTACTTGATCTGGCCTATGTGTGACTCCAGATCCATAGCAATGTGGTTGACTCTTAACTGCCTTCTGATATGGCCTAGCAAGCCACTCAGTTCAAGGACAATTAGGATGGGCAACAAGTGCCGACCTTGTCGGTGACACCCAGAGCCTGTGAAAGATTAAAAATAATCAGTGACCAGCACGACTTCTACGACGATGCAAAAATAAATGTTGTTTAAAAATATATATTCCAATGTAGTTTTATAAATTCAGTGACAACATACTGCAGACAAAAATAATGACACTGCATACAATAATAAAAATAAATATGTATTCCCTTAGTGCCTGTTTTCTGTGTATCTTTGCCTCTCCTTGTGCTACTGAGCAGTGCTTCCCCAGTGACTATTACATGGGTGGTGGAACCTTGCTGATCTTCAATTGAAGAGACCGCAGATGGCCTTGGTGGCTGACCTTGAACAGCTCGAGGTTGGGAAGACACAGCTTCAAGCTATACCATCGTGACCTGGACTGTAACAGTCTGGCATTGCTGGCTGACAGACAACCACATGATCATTGGTTGAGTGGCAGTAGCGGGAGCAGGAAGGCTGCCTCTCTGAGAGAAGGCAGCAGGTTCATGGTCTATGGAACCAATACCGCTCCCCTGGGGCTGCAATCCTGGTAGTTCTTCAGCAGGACAGTTTTATCGACTTGTGATGCTCCAGAAGCTCTTTTGAAAAAAAATATCCAGAGCAGTGTGAGCTTCCATGCAAACACTAAAACATATAAGGAAATCTGTGTGTGCTGCATTGGAAGCTCTGACACTGGCTGTCAGATGCTGCAACATAGTGCGTTACACAGATGTGCTGAGAGAGGCGATCACCTGCTCCATGTTGGAAAGGATGGGCTCCAAGATCTGCACATAATGCTGTGTCAAGTTGGTGCTAGACTCCTCTGTACTCCTTGACTGACTTTCTGTCAGGCTTTCCAGTGCACCAAGCAATTGCTTTTATGCACCTATCAGCCGTCTGCTTTAACCTGGCATTTCAAAGTTTTTATCTGGTTGGTGGGTGGGGCAAACAGAGATTGGCATGCACGGACCTGCGCACTTCCCACCACCCCCGTCCCAGCAGAGTCCCTCTCCCAGCCTTGATACCCCAGCCCCTTGATAGCCCACTCCCAACCAGGGTTTCACCCCCCCCCCCAGTTGCCCCCACCTCCAGCCGAGCACAGAGACAGTATAGCTGTGCCCCTGGGTTCATTGCCTGTGAACGAAGATGGCTGCTCACCTCCTCAGCTCCGTGCAGCAGTCCATACGCCAGGTTCATGTTTTTCAAAAGGAGTACTAATCGGCACCAATGTGACCACTTGCTGGGGAGGCCATTGGATATAGGGCTTAAGCGGTGATTATTGGTTTCTCGCACGCTACACGGGATCCCGATTTCGCCTACGGGAGTGGGCCAGTTACATCGCAAATGGTTTGGCGCCTGGTGCGTTTCTCGTTTTCAACCACTCCAGCTATTTACTGGCCTCATTGCGTTCTCGCTCGAGTACTACAAGGCTGGAAAATCGTGCCCCTCCTGTGCATTGTTTGAAAATCTTGTTCAGGCTTACAAATGTTCATTTATTACTCACCATTCTCTGCAGCCACAATGCTCCTCCCCTTTAGGAGATGCAGGACACCTCTTAAGTAGCATGTCCTTCCATTGATGCATGCAGCCATTGAATAGCACAGCGAGCAATGGCAGGGTGCAAAAAATCATTTAAAAAGAGCAGGAAGCACCAGTTTATCATGCAGTCTGTAATACAATGAAAGGGCATGGGTTACTTACATTCAACGCTCCCCATACTGGTCTTCCATAAGACCATAAGACATAGGAGCGGAAGTAAGGCCATTCAGCCCATCGAGCCCACTCCACCATTCAATCATGGCTGATTTCAACTCCATTTACCCGCTCTCTCTCCATAGCCCTTAATTCCTCGAGAAATCAAGAATTTATCAACTTCTGTCTTAAAGACACTCAACGTCCCGGCCTCCACCGCCCTCTGTGGCAATGAATTCTACAGACCCACCACTCTCTGGCTGAGGAAATTTCTCCTCATCTCTGTTCTAAAGTGACTCCCTTTTATTCTAAGGCTGTGCCCCCGGGTCCTAGTCTCCCCTGCTAATGGAAACAACTTCCCTACGTCCACCCTATCTAAGCCATTCATTATCTTGTAAGTTTCTATTAGATCTCCCCTCAACCTCCTAAACTCCAATGAATATAATCCCAGGATCCTCAGACGTTCATTGTATGTTAGGCCTACCATTCCTGAGATCATCCGTGTGAATCTCCGCTGGACCCGCTCCAGTGCCAGTATGTCCTTCCTGAGGTGTGGGGCCCAAAATTGCTCACAGTATTCTAAATGGGGCCTAACTAATGCTTTATAAAGCTTCAGAAGTACATCCCTGCATTTATATTCCAAGCCTCTTGAGATAAATGACAACATTGCATTTCCTTTCTTAATTACAGACTCAACCTGCAAGTTTACCTTTAGAGAATCCTGGACTAGGACTCCCAAGTCCCTTTGCACTTCAGCATTATGAATTTTGTCACCGTTTAGAAAATAGTCCATGCCTCCAGTCTTTTTTCCAAAGTGCAAGACCTCACACTTGCCCACGTTGAATTTCATCAGCCATTTCTTGGACCACTCTCCTAAACTGTCTAAACCTTTCTGCAGCCTCCCCACCTCCTCCATTCTACCTGCCCCTTCACCTATCTTTGTATCATCGGCAAATGTAGCCAGAATGCTCCCAGTCCCGTCATCTAGATATTTAATATATAAAGAGAACAGCTGTGGCCCCAACACTGAACCCTGTGGGACACCACTCGTCACCGGTTGCCATTCCGAAAAATAACCTTTTATCCCAACTCTCTGCCTTCTGCCTGACAGCCAATCGTCAATCCATGTTAGTACCTTGCCTCGAATACCATGGGCCCTTATTTTATTCAGCAGTCTCCCGTGAGGCACCTTATCAAAGGCCTTTTGGAAGTCAAGATAGAAAACATCCATTGGCTCTCCTTGCTCTAACCTATTTGTTATCTCTTCAAAGAACTCTAAAAGGTTTGTCAGGCACAACCTCCCCTTACTAAATCCATGCTGACTTGTCCTAATCCGACCCTGCACTTCCAAGAATTTAGAAATCTCATCCTTAACAATGGATTCTAGAATCTTGCCAACAACCGAGGTTAGACTAATTGGCCTATAATTTTCCATTTTTTTCCTTCTTCCCTTCTTGAACAGGGGGGTTACAACAGTGATTTTCCAATCCTCTGGGACTTTCCCTGACTCCAGTGACTTTTGAAAGATCATAACTAATGCCTCCACTATTTCTTCAGCTATCTCCTTTAGAACTCTAGGATGTAGCCCATCTGGGCCCGGAGATTTATAAATTTTTAGACCTCTTAGTTTCTCTAGCACTTTCTCCTTTGTGATGGCTACCATATTCAACTCTGCCCCCTGACTCTCCTGAATTGTTGGCATATTACTCATGTCTTCTACTGTGAAGACTGACGCAAAGTACTTATTTAGTTCCTCAGCTATTTCCTTGTCTCCCATCACTAGATTACCAGCGTCATTTTGGAGCGACCCAATGTCTACTTTTGCCTCCCGTTTGATTTTAATGTATTTAAATAAACTTATACTATCATTCCTAATGTTACTGGCTAGCCTACCTTCATAATTGATCCTCTCGTTCCTTAGTTCTCTCTTTGTTATCCTCTGTTTGTTTTTGTAGCCTTCCCAATCTTCTGACTTCCCATTACTCTTTGCCACATTCTAGGCTTTCTCTTTTGCTTTGATGCATTCCCTAACTTCCTTTGTCAGCCATGGCTGCCTAATCCCCCCTCTGATAACCTTTCTTTTCTTTGGGATGAACCTCTGTACTGTGTCCTCAATTACTCCCAGAAACTCCTGCCATTGCTGTTCTACTGTCTTTCCCACTAGGCTCTGCTCCCAGTCGATTTTCGTCAGTTCCTCCCTCATGCCCCTGTAGTTACCTTTATTTAACTGTAACACCTTTACATCTGATTCTACCTTTCTTTCAAATTGGAGATTGAATTCTACCATATTATGATCACTGCCTCCTAAGTGTTCCCTTACTTTAAGATCTTTAATCAAGTCTGGCTCATTACATAACACTAAGTCCAGAATGGCCTGTCCCCTCGTGGGCTCCATCACAAGCTGTTCCAAAAAGCCCTCCTGTAAACATTCAATGAATTCCCTTTCCTTGGGTCCACTGGCAGCATTATTTACCCAGTCCACCTGCATATTGAAGTCCCCCATGATCACTGTGCCCTTGCCTTTCTGACATGCACTTTCTATTTTGTGGTGCATTTTGTGCCCCTGGTCCTGACCACTGTTAGGGGGCCTGTACATAACTCCCATTGTGGTTTTTTTTGCCTTTGTGGTTCCTCAACTCTACCTACACAGACTCCACATCATCTGACCCTATGTCGTTTAGTGCTATTGATTTAATTTCTTTCCTAATTCCATCTTCACCCAACCATAGTCCATGATTTGTGGCTGCTTATCTTTGTCTTGTTATGTCGTTTTACATTCTTTGGTATTGTTTCTCCACATATAGCAGACTAACATCAATTGAGATGTTCCCTCTGTGAAACGTCATTCTGTTGTGCACACCGTAGAGAGGGATTAAGTGCAGAAAATATCAATTTTTGTATTTTGTTTACTAATATTTGTTCTTCTAAGTCCCCACTATCACCATCCAGAGGGGCTAGGAGAGAATAGCTCACCTCCTGACTCTCCAAAGCCTGTCCACTATCAACAAGGCACACATGCCTGGATAAGTACAGCTCCAACAGCACTCAAGAAGCTCAACACCATTCAGGATAAAACAGCCTGATTGATTGGTGCCCTGCCCACCTTTTTCAACATTCACTCCCTCCACCATTTACACAGTGGCAGTAGTGTGTACTTTCTACAAGATAGAGGAGCAACTCCTCTTCGACAGCACCTTCAAACCCTCGTCTTCTACCACCTAGAAGGACGAGGGCAGCAGATGCATGGGAACACCATCACCTGTAAATTTGCCTCCAAGTCACAGTTTCCTGACTTGGAACTATCTTTCACTGTTGCTGGGTCTGATGTTGATTTTACGAAGGGGAAACCCTGTTTGACTCATTTAATATAGGGCTCAACCTACTGGCCACGTTGCGCTCAAGCGAGAGTGCGACATGGCTGGTAGATCCCGTGAGAGGCCTCCTAATATTTGGGCCGCTTCCCAGCAGCCTTTATGCCTCATGGGATATACCCAAGCCCCACGAGACGCCGGAATCAGAATCCCGACCCGAAGGGGCATGGTCAAACGGCAAGCGCCTACGTAGGTTTAAAACCTACATACCCAGGCTTACCTGGGATCTACCAGCCTCCCCAGGGAGGCTGTAGCCGGATGCCTTTCAGTACTGTCCACACAAACCTTTACACTTTCAATTCATTTGAGGGCTCAGTGGAGCATCTGCACAGCATCTCTTATTCAGCTGCACACAGTTATGTCAGGATAGCGACCGACCACCTTCTGGCATGTCTGCAGTTTCATCAACTACCGGATAAATGAGGGCAGTCAGGCAAAGAGAGCACGACGGTTCGTGGTGATGGTTTGTTTCCCAACACCCAGGGTGTTATACACTGCATGCATATGCATTAACAGATCAACAGGAACTGGTACTACTCAATGAATGAGCAGATTGTCTGTGACTACAGGACAGAGATTCTGCAAGTAAGTGCCCATCATCCAGGCAGTTCACATGATTCATACATCTTGTGGCACTCGCAGGTTCCAAGGCTGTCGAGAATCCTGCAAGATTGGATGGATGACTCCTGGGTGACAAGAGTCAGCCCTTGAAGAGGTGGTTGATGACCCCACTCCATTACCGAAGAACTGAGGCAGAGATATAACAGGAGACATCCACAAGAATGATGGTGGAGACATCTAAGGGGCTACTCAAGATGTGCTTCCGATACCTTAACCAATCGAGAGATCATTGCAATATCTGTCAGAGCATGTCTCCCTCATATAATGGTTGCATACTGTGCCCTGCTCAATCAACCAGGGGGGACCTAAAGGAGGCTGCGGAGAGCAAGGCAGGACCACAGGCCAGGGAGGAAGACTCCATTGATGGGTCTTAGGATGAACCTGGGATTGCACAAGGAGAGGACTTTGAGGCAAACGATATGAACATTAATATAGGCAGGGTTGCAAGGGATGCATTGATACAGCGAAACATCAGCTAGGCATCCAAGGCATGGAGGCTGACTCAATCTAATGACAATGTCTCACTCATAATAAAACCTACCTTAAGAGACCAAAATGCTACACCACACCAAGCCCTCAATAAACCCTCAGCTTACAACACCCAGCCAATGTACAAAGCAATGCAGCCAACTCAGCCTATTGAATTGAGGAACATGTTTATATGGCTGAACATAAAAACACCATACAAATGTACCAAACTGAACACAACATCCAAAGTAATGAACGCCAGTAATGTCACCCATGCTTAAGCACCGTTGTGCTTAAGGTGCCTTAAACCTACGCCTGCAGGTGCTGTGTCCTGGTGCCGCCCCCATGGCTCCCCCTTCGTTAGCAGTGGCATTGGAGGTGACCTACTGACTTTGCTGTTGTAGTAGCCATGATGACATTCATGGGGGTCCTCTGGTCACTGGTTTTTGAATTGGCTCCAGTTGGGGAGAAACATCCAGCACTATGGCTTGGCACCCCGTTAGTGTCCTGGGCATCGTCAGAGGAGCTGCTGTCCTTATTCTGGGAAAAGCTCACAAAGATGGTAGACAATTCACCCGCCAGTGTGAGGCGCACTGTACCTCCTGCTCACCATTGATGGTCAGGGACCTAGCAGTGAGACTACGTGCCTCATCCATCTCTCCCACTGGCAGTGAATTCCAGAGGTCACAGCCGTTGTGCTCTCTTGCTGGTCCAAGTGCAATCCCTGGAACCCGAGGGTGAGCCTGGAGCAGTCTCTCCAAGAGAGTTACCACTCTCTCAATGGAGGAGGATGTGCACTCAGTGCTCAGGATCAATACATTGCTCATGTTCTGCATGGACTCTTCAATGAGGGAAACCATGGCACTAAGACCCTCATGGATCTCTGCCAGATCTCCCACGTATCCCACTGGACATACATAATCTTTGGCTTGTCATCTGTCTCAGACTCAGCACTGTCCTGGTCTCCAGCTATGCTCCCACTGTCGGTGCCCTGGGACCTCTCTGCCTTTGCCACCTCCCCATGCAAGTGTGATATGCCTGCAGCACTGTGCACTACCCATGATGACAACCTAATGGCCACCAATGTGTGAGTATCTGCACTGGTGCCTGATTCCAGGAGAGAACTTCATGCCAGTGCAGAAACAATGTCTTCCTGGGTGCCTAATGGGGGTCCTTGGGGTCACCTGTGGCTGGTGCAGTTGTCTCACCTCATACACTGCAGGAAAGGAAGAAAAGCAGAACATCAGTGAATTCAATCATCATCGTCACTATATATGCTAGGTACCCTGCTGAGACAATGGGAGATGGTGCATGTTACATCTGCATTGGAGCTTTATTGGGCACTCTTGCTGGGATGGCTCACTTTCCTGATGACATTCCTCTGATTAGTCTTGAGACACACAACCCCCTCAACCTCCCGCACACCTCCTGTCAGGCTTCAGGGAGCTGTCTCCTCCTTTAATACCCCCCTCCACTGGGGTCCACAGTGGGCGTGGCACCAGATGCGTTGTCGCCCACTCAAAAGACCCAACCAGCCAACAAGTTACACACTGAACAGGCTTTGATTGACAACACAATCTCTGGCAGGTGCAAGGTTCACGTCCACTCCCATCCACGCCGGCTTCAGGTGGGCCATAAATGCGGTTAAAGTTGCAACACCAGGTTAAAGTTTCAAACACTAGCTTTTGGAGCACTGCTCTTTCCTTAGGTGAATGAAGAGGTATGTTCCAGAAATATATATACAGACAAAGTCAAAGATGCAAGACAATGCTTTGAATGCGAGCATTTCCAGGTAATTAAGCCTTTACAGATCCAGAGATATGGGTAACCCCAGGTTAAAGAGGTGTGAATTGTCTCAAGCCAGGACAGTTGGTAGTATTTCGTTAGCCCAGGCCAGGTGGTGGAGGATGAATGTAATGCGACATAAATCCAAGGTCCTGGTTGTGGCCGTACTCGTGTGCGGAACTTGGCTATAAGTTTCTGCTCGGTGATTTTGCGTTGTCGCGCATCCTGAAGGCCACCTTAGAGAATGCTTACCCGGAGATCAGAGGTTGAATGCCCTTGATTGCTGAAGTGTTCCCCGACTGGATGAGAACATTCACGCCTGGTGATTGTCGCGCGATGTCCATTCATCCGTTGCTGCATCGTCTGCATGGTCTCGCCAATGTACCACGCCTCGGGACATCCTTTCCTGCAGTGTATGAGGTAGACAACGTTGGCCGAGTCGCACGAGTATGTACTACGTACCTGGTAGGTGGTGTTCCCACATGTAATGGTGGTACCCATGTCGATGATCTGGCATGTCTTGCAGAGATTGCTATGGCTGGGTTGTGTGGTGTCGTGGTCGCTGTTCTGAAGGCATTTTCAATCTGTCAGTCATTTTCAATCTATCTTAATTCAGATCCAAAGCTGGTGGAAAGTAAACTGTAGGGAGGACACAAAAGAGGCTGTAAAGAGAAATGGACAGGTTATGTGAGTGGGCAACAAGATGGCAGATGGATTATAATGGAGGGAAGTGTGAAGTTATTCACTTTGATTGTAAGAATAGAAAAGCAACATTTTTTTTAAATGTTTCAAATTTGTAAATGTTGATATTCAAAGAGACTTGGGTGTGCAGTGCTGTTACAAGAAAGTTAGCGTGGAGTTGCACGTCAATTTGAAAGGCAAATGACACATTTACCTTTATTGCAAAAATAATGATGTGTTGCTAGAGTTGTACAGGGTTTTGGTGAGACAACTGGTATGTGGTGTGAAATTTTGGTCTCCACGTTGAAGAAAGGATATATTTGTGTAGGGAAGGTGAGGGGGTTGCATTAAGATGAATGGCTAAGTAAATTGGGCTCATTCTCTGGAATTTAGAAGAATTCGAGATGATCTCATTGAAACCGACAAAATTCTGAGGGGCTGGATAGGGTAGGAGCTGAGGGATTGTTTCCACACATTTGGGTGCCTCACTGACAGTGGGAGCACAGTCTCAGGATAAATGGCCTATCTTCTAGGTCTGAGATGAGAAATTACTTCACTGAGCAGGGTTGTGAATCTTCTGAATTCTCTACCCCAGAGGGTTGTGAGAGGATGCTCCATTGTTGAATTCATTTAAGGTTGGGATAGACATATTTTGGGGCATTTTTGAGTATTTAAGAGGCTATGACCAGCAAGTTGGAATTGCTGTTAATAGATAATTGATGCTTTTTGATCGATATGAGCACCTGTCTGGTTTAAACATGGACATGTTAAGTGGTGAGGCCTGCACTTACCAATCTGTTTCAGCTACTCTGATGGCTACCACCATTTTCTTCAATGGATATTTGATCGACGAGGGAGTCAAGGGTTATATCAAGGGTTATGTGACAAAGGCAAGAATGTGCTGTTAAGGCCAGCGATGGGCTAAATGGATTACTACCCTTTTCCTGTGATCGATGTGCTTCAGGGCCTTTAGCAGGATATCCAGATTTCAGCCTTTGTCAACACGGAACGTATTTGTAATATCAGAATCTAATGCTGCATGCAGGCCACCGATACAATTCTGAGGTAAGATTTGGGCAGAACCTGTTTCAACCTCGTGATTGGTTTTTAAGAGTTCTTTCTGGGGCCCAAAGAAATATTCATGCTTCGTCTACCCCAGCAAGTATCTTTTGTCCCACTGTCAGACTCTTCCCTTCCCAAGCCCATCCAAGGAGGAAATTTCTAACTTGACTGCGCAGTACAGCTGTCGGAAATCCTACCCTCCCCTGACAAACAAGCCGAGTCCTGTGAGCACCCAAAAAGCACTCTCAGCTAACCAGAGTTATGGAAATGAGGCTCCCCTCACCTCCCATCTCATGTTCAGGCAGAGTTAAAATCAATCGCATTGTCTTCTGCAAATGTTCTGGAGAGGAAGAAAGGTGATCCTGGTGCCTTCACATGCAAATAATTTACCAGTTTATTATGGGTTTGCAAACAAATTAGTTTAAAAAAAAAGAAAACATCTTTTCAAATGAATGCTGTAGATTATGTCGGTCACGACTCCAGATCCATTATTGCATTCAGTGCTTTTGCAGCAGGTCCCAGGTTGGTTGTGCTTGGTATTTTGCCAGCATTAAATGGAAATATTGGTAAATGGTGTCAAAGTACGGGGAGGTTTCTCTGAATAACCAACATGCATTTCTTTTGTTCAGATAAATGCGTGATTGTTTCTTTGTCACCTGACATTTCCCCAGAAAACGCAAACTAATGCTAATCATAATTTGAAACCATGTTTTTAATTTAAACTTTTTAATTGCTACAATTTGTTTAAATAATCCTCTCAAAGGACACATCTTGATACCAATATCTCATTTCCGTGTTACTGCTCATTATTTTGGTGTGCATATTGGATATCGGTTTGCACAGGACGCTGCCACAATAGTACAACAACATATAGAAATGTTGTACAATTCACACTACAAGGCCTTAATGTAGATATCTTGCTGTCCATTATTACATTAGATTGTATATGTTTTGTATGACGATCTTAAATATTAGAGTTGCAGAATAACAGAAAGCTGTGATCTACAGCTTCTCAGAGCTTGACTGCAGACATTTACAGAGCAGGAGGAGGCATTTGGCTCAACATGTTTCTGCCGGCTTTTCACTAGTGCAGTCCAAAATGCGCCGTGTGCTGATGAATATTAATTACTGAATTATGTACAAGATGAAATCCAGACCCCAACATTTATACCATCTATGATTAATATGGATAGCGAACTATATCTGCCAAATAGTGCTAATGGTATGACAATATTAGAGGAGCCAATTACAAAGATGATGCTTATTACACATTAAGCACACTGGCTGTTTCTGGGAGACTTTGTCAGGTCTCTTTCCTTGCTTGCTCCCCTACTCCTGTTCGATTGGTTGAAATTCCATACTCTGTAATCACAAAAGTAATATCATTGCCTTAGTACCACTTATACAATAATAATAAAATAATATTTATTACTGTCACTAGGAGGCTTACATTAACATTGCAATGAAGTTACTTTGAAAATTCCCTGGTGTCCACATTCCGGCGCCTGTTCTGGTACACTGAGGGAGAATTCAGAATGTCCAAATTACTTAACAGCACTTCGTTCAGGACTTGTGGGAGGAAACCAGAGCACCCGGAGGAAACCCACGCAGACACAGGGAGAACGTACAGATTCCGCACAGACAGTGACCCAAGCAGGAACTGAACCCAGGACCCTGGTGCTCTGAAGTAACAGTGCTAACTACTGTGCTACCGTGCCACCGCCTATCGTTCATGCTCAGCAGAAAGCTGTTTTAACTGATCATGTGCTGACTCCACGGACATCCCAGGACAATGTAGTGTTCAGGTAGTTTGAACCCTCATTCCTCCACCCACCGTTTAAGGCTGCACAGTGAGCATCAAGGACATACAATTGAAATATTGTACATGCAAATTGGAAGCCTATCACCTATTTGATTTATAAATTACTCCAGACAGTAGTTGTGGTCAGTTTTATAAACCAGTGCTCTTTAAAGGGATCACAGGTAACCACCACCCAGATGATAATTTTCAAGTTACATTGGAGTGTATTTTACAGGGGGGCTACATCTTCCTGTAACCCAAGACACTCAACCTCCCTGTCAACAACCCAGCCAATCTTTGAGTCATCCACAAACTTACTGATCCTACCCCCCACACATGTCAACTATGTCGTTTGTAGAAATGAAAACTAACAGTCATCTGTGGTGCGCCACTGGACACTGTCTTCCAGTCACGAAAGCAGCCGTCTGTTATCACCTTCTGACTCCTACAACTCAGCCAATTTTGAATACACCTCATCAAATTACCCTCTACTCATGTGCATTTGTCTTCTTTAGAAGTCTCCCACGGGACTTCCGGGTGCGGCGATGACCAGCTAAGTCGCACGTTTCGGCAGCTCCCGGTGGAAAGGGCTTTTGGGCTCTTAATAGGAGCCCCAACGGCAATTTTAACGGCTAAAAACACTGTGCGGTAAACCAGAAGGGAATCCCCCCTGGACACGGATGGAAAAAGGAGAGGAAAGTGGCTGGATTGCGGTGGATCCTCTAGAGCAGCGGCCAGGAAGGCAGGCACAAAGCAAGATGGCGTCGGAAGGTGGCAGTTTAATATGGGGCCCTGACCAACAAGAGTTCCTGCGGTGTTGCGTGGAAGAACTTAAAAAGGAGATGAAGAAGGAGCTGCTGGCCCCGATATTACAGGCGATTGAAGGGCTAAAGGAGGAGCAAAAGACCCAGGAGCAGGAGCTTCGGGTCGTGAAGGCAAGGCTGCTGAGAATGAGGACGACATACAGGGCCTGGTGGTGAAGACAGAGATGCACGAGGCACAACACAAAAGGTGTGTGGAAAGGCTGGAGGTGCTGGAGAATAATGCGAGGAGGAAGAATTTAAGGATTCTTGGTCTTCCCGAAGGTGCAGAAGGGGCGGACATCGGGGCATATGTGAGCACGATGCTGCACTCGTTAATGGGATCGGAGGCCCCGACGGGCCCGTTGGAGGTGGAGGGAGCCTATCGAGTTATGGCGCGAAGACCGAGGGCTGGAGAAATTCCTCGAGCCATAGTGGTGAGATTTCACCGATATAAGGACAGAGAGATGGTCCTCAGATGGGCAAAGAAAACTCGGAGCAGTAGGTGGGAGAACGCGGTGATCCGCATATATCAAGATTGGAGTGCGGAGGTGGCGAGAAGGAGGGCAAGCTTTAATCGGGCCAAGGCGGTGCTGCACAAAAGGAAGGTTAAATTTGGAATGCTGCAGCCGGCAAGACTGTGGGTCACACATCAAGGGAAACACCACTACTTTGAAATGGCAGAAGAGGCGTGGACATTTATTGTCGAGGAGAAACTGGAATAAGCGGGCTAGAAAAAGAACGTTTGGGACAAAGTGGTGGGGCGAATATGTGGGGTGAAGAGGGGGAAAAGGGGGAAGAGATGATTTCCCGAGTTGTCAATCCTGCGACCCTGTAACTTTTCTCTCTTCCCCATGTCGTGGGGGAGGGAGGATGAGGAGCTGGGGGCGCCGGCTATTGGGGGCGGGGCCAAATGGGAAGCGCGGGCTTTGTTCCCGCGCTATGGTAATCATGGCGGGAACAGGGAAGCAGGAAGGAGGGGGCCTCGCACAGTGGGAGCCGAGGTCACGGGGGGAAGCCGAGGTCGGCCAGAGTTTGCTGACTTCTGGGAGCAACATGGAGGGTGCAATTACGCTAGTGAGGGATCTAGCGGGGGGGGGGTGTGGGGTTAACTGGGTTGCTGCTGCTGGGGAGAAGGGGGAGCTGGTATGGGGTGGGGTGGTTGGGGCGGGATGGCGCCGTTGGGGGGAGATACGGCTACGTGGGAACCGGGTGAGGAGCTGGATTGAAAAAGGAGATGGCTAGTCGACAAGGGGGGGGTAAAGAGCCCCCCAACCCGGCTGATCACGTGGAACGTGAGAGGGCTGAACGGGCCGATAAAGAGGGCACAGGTACTCGAACACCTAAAGAAACTTAAGGCAGATGTGGTTATGCTGCAGGAGACGCATCTGAAACTGATAGACCAGGTCAGACTACGCAAAGGATGGGTGGGGCAGGTGTTTCATTCGGGGCTAGACGCAAAAAACAGGGGGGTGGCTATACTAGTGGGGAAGCGGGTAATGTTTGAGGCAAAGACCATAGTGGCGGATAGTGGGGGCAGATACGTGATGGTGAGTGGAAAATTGCAAGGGGAGGCGGTGGTCTTAGTGAACGTATATGCCCTGAACTGGGATGACGCCAACTTTATGAGGCGTATGTTAGGACGTATCCCGGACCTAGAGGTGGGGAAGTTGGTAATGGGTGGAGATTTTAACACGGTGCTGGACCCAGGGCTGGACAGATCGTGGTCCAGGACCGGAAGGCGGCCGGCTGCAGCTAGGGTGCTTAAGGAGTGGTCTGGGAGGCGCTGAAGGCAGTGGTTAGAGGGGAGCTGATATCTATTAGGGCACATAAAGGAAAGCAGGAGGGTAGGGAAAGGGAGCGGTTGTTGAAAGAACTTCTGAGGGTGGACAGACAATATGCGGAGGCACCGGAGGAGGGACTGTACAGGGAAAGGCAAAGGATACATGTAGAATTTGACTTGTTGACTACGGGTAATGCAGAGGCACAATGGAGGAAGGCACAGGGTGTACAGTACGAATATGGGGAGAAGGCGAGCAGGTTGCTGGCCCACCAATTGAGGAAAAGGGGAGCAGCGAGGGAGATAGGGGGGGTGAGAGATGAGGAGGGAGAGATGGAGCGGGGAGCGGAGAGAGTGAATGGAGTGTTCAAGGCATTTTATGAAAGATTATATGAAGCTCAGCCCCCGGATGGGAAGGAGAGAATGATGTGCTTTCTGGATCAGCTGGAATTTCCTAAGGTGGAGGAGCAGGAGAGGGCGGGACTGAGAGCACAGATTGAGACGGAGGAAGTAGTGAAAGGGATTGGGAGCATGCAGGCGGGGAAGGCCCCGGGACCAGACGGATTCCCAGTTGAATTCTATAGGAAATATATGGACTTGCTGGCCCCGCTACTGATGAGAACCTTTAATGAGGCGAGGGAAAGGGGGCAGCTGCCCCCGACTATGTCAGAGGCAACGATATCGCTCCTCCTAAAGAAGGAAAAAGACCCGCTGCAATGCGGGTCCTATAGGCCTATTTCCCTCCTGAATGTGGACGCTAAGATTCTGGCCAAGGTAATGGCAACGAGGATAGAGGATTGTGTCCCGGGGGTGGTTCATGAGGACCAGACTGGATTTGTGAAGGGGAGACAGCTGAATACAAATATACGGAGGCTGCTAGGGGTAATGATGATGCCCCCACCAGAGGGGGAAGCGGAGATAGTGGTGGCGATGGATGCCGAGAAAGCATTTGATAGAGTGGAGTGGGATTATTTGTGGGAGGTGCTGAGGAGATTTGGCTTTGGAGATGGGTATATCATATGGGTACAGTTGCTGTATAGGGCCCCGATGGCGAGCGTGGTCATGAATGGACGGGGGTCTGATTATTTTCGGCTCCATAGAGGGACGAGGCAGGGATGTTATTGTTTGCACTGGCGATTGAGCCCCTGGCCATAGCATTGAGGGGTTCCAGGAAGTGGAGGGGAGTACTCAGGGGAGGAGAAGAACACCGGGTATCTCTGTATGCGGATGATTTGTTGCTATATGTGGCGGACCCGGCGGAGGGGATGCCAGAGATAATGCGGATACTTGGGGAGTTTGGGGATTTTTCAGGGTATAATTTGAACATGGGGAAAAGTGAGTTGTTTGTGGTGCATCCAGGGGAGCAGAGCAGAGAAATAGAGGATTTACCGTTGAGGAAGGTGACAAGGGACTTTCGGTATTTGGGGATCCAGATAGCCAAGAATTGTGGTACATTACATAGGCTTAATTTAACGCGGTTGGTGGAACAGATGGAGGAGGACTTTAAGAGATGGGACATGGTGTCCCTGTCACTGGCAGGGAGGGTGCAGGTGGTTAAAATGGTGGTCCTCCCGAGATTCCTTTTTGTGTTTCGGTGCCTCCCGGTGGTGGTCACAAAGGCTTTTTTCAAAAGAATTGAGAAGAGTATTATGAGTTTTGTGTGGGCCGGGAAGACCCCGAGAGTGAGGAGGGGATTTTTGCAGCGTAGTAGGGACAGGGGGGGATGGCACTACCGAGCCTAAGTGAGTACTACTGGGCCGCCAATATTTCATTGGTGTGTAAGTGGATGGGAGAAAGAGGAGGGAGCGGCGTGGAAGAGATTGGAGAGGGCGTCCTGCAGTGGGACTAGCCTACAAGCTATGGTGACGGCGCCGCTGCCGTTCTCACCGAAGAAATACACCACAAGCCCGGTGGTGGTGGCTACATTGAAAATTTGGGGGCAGTGGAGACGGCATAGGGGAAAGACGGGAGCCTCGGTGCGGTCCCCGATAAGAAATAACCATCGGTTTGTTCCGGGGAGAATGGATGGAGGATTTGGAGCATGGCAAAGAGCAGGGGTAGCACAATTGAGAGATCTGTTCGTAGATGGGACGTTTGCGAGTCTGGGAGCGCTGACGGAAAAATATGGGTTGCCCCAAGGGAATGCATTTCGGTATATGCAACTGAGGGCTTTTGCGAGGCAACAGGTGAGGGAATTCCCGCAGCTCCCGACGCAGGGGGTGCAGGATAGAGTGATCTCAGAGACATGGGTGGGGGATGGTAAGGTGTCGGACATATATAGGGAAATGAGGGACGAGGGGGAGATCATGGTAGAGGAGCTGAAAGGGAAATGGGAAGAAGAGCTGGGGGAGGAGATTGAGGAGGGGCTGTGGGCTGATGCCCTACGTAGGGTAAACTCATCGTCCTCGTGTGCCAGGCTAAGCCTGATACAATTTAAGGTGTTACACAGGGCGCATATGACTGGAGCACGGCTCAGTAAATTTTTTGGGGTAGAGGATAGGTGTGCGAGATGCTCGAGAGGCCCAGCGAATCACACCCACATGTTCTGGTCATGCCCGGCACTACAGGGGTTTTGGGTGGGGGTGGCAAAGGTGCTTTCGAAGGTGGTGGGGGTCCAGGTCGAACCAAGCTGGGGGTTGGCTATATTTGGGGTTGCTGAAGAGCCGGGAGTGCAGGAGGCGAGAGAGGCTGATGTTTTGGCCTTTGCGTCCCTAGTAGCCCGGTGCAGGATATTGTTAATGTGGAAGGAAGCCAAACCCCCGGGTGTGGAGACCTGGATAAACGACATGGCAGGGTTTATAAAGTTAGAACGGATTAAGTTCGTATTAAGGGGTTCGGCTCAAGGGTTCACCAGGCGGTGGCAACCATTCGTCGACTACCTCACAGAAAGATAGAGGGAATGGAAAAGAAGAAGACAACAGCAGCAACCCAGGGGGTAGGAGGGAGGGGGGGGGGGGAGGGGGAGGGGGGGGGGGGAATTGGACGGACTCTCAGGGATGTTATTGTATATGTATAGGCACTTGTTTTAGGTAATGTATATTGGACTGTTGGATTGTATCTTTGGAGAGTATTTATTCTTGACCAGGCAGTTGCCATTTAGTTTGGTTTTTGTTTCTGTTCATATATTATTTATTTATTTGTTTAAAACTGGCCACTGTTATTTATATTGCTTTATTGTTGTTTAAAAGAAACACTACGTACTGTAATGTTTGGCCAAAAAATCTTGAATAAAATATATTTTTTTAAAAAAGAAGTCTCCCACGTGGGACCTTGTCAATGGCTTTTCTGAAATCCATATACATCAACTCACTACCCTCAGCTACACACCTGTTCACCTCCTCAAAAAATTCAATCAAATTTATCAGGCATGACTCCCTCTGACAAAGCTGACTATCCGTGATCTAGCCTTGCCTCTCCAAGTGGAGATAGATTCTCTCCTTCAGAATTTTCTCCAATTGTTTCCTGACCACTGTCATGAGGCTCACTCATCTATAGTTCCCTGGCTTATCTCCACTGCCCTTCTTAAATAGTGGAACAATGTTTGCTATTCTCCAGTCATCTGACACCTCCCCTGTGGCCAGAGATGAATTAAAAATTTGGACCAGAGCCCTGTGATCTCCTTCCTCGCCTTCCACAGCAGCCTGGGCACAATTCAGCTGGACCTGCAGATTTGTCCACTTTTGAGTCTGTCAAAAACCTCCAATACCTTGTCAGTCCCTATGTAAATTTGCTGAAGAACCTCATAGTCTCTTTTCCTGAGTTCCAAACCCACATCCTCATTCTCTTGGGTGACGACGGACGAGAAGTATTCATTCAACACCCAGCCAATGTCCTCTGGCCCCATCCACAGATTGCCCCCTCGTTGCTGAATGGGCCCTACTCTTTCCCTGGTTATCCTCTTTCCATTGTTATACTTATAGAATATCTTTGGATTTTCCCTACTTTTACCCCTCATGTTCTCATATCCCCTCTTTGCTCTCCAATTGCTTTTTAAGCAGCACCCTACACTTTCTGTACTCTACTAATGCCTCCGCTGATTCTCTCCCCATGTACCTGATAAAAGCTCTTTTCCTTCTCACCGTATCCTGAATATCTCTGGTCATCCATGGTTCTCTGGACGTTACTCTTTTAAAACAGAGGATTCTCAGAAAACTCTGGGTCTGAATTTTAAATCGAATTAAGTCTAATTTTCAGGAGGCTGGCTCACGTGAGCTTTGGAACAGGTTGGGGGGGGGGTGGAGAAGAGTACTTTTCCCACTTTCAGAGTATTGCTGTTTATTACCTTGGCTGCTTAAATGACTTTGGACTGCTTCAATGGATTATTTTGTTTTTGTTCCAAATTTTTAATTATTCACAATGTTCATAATATACTGGAACTGACATTGGGCGGAATTTTCCCCTGTTTTGTAAGAATGTCAGACTCTGACTGAAACCCGATCAGTAGCTCTTAAGCTGTACAGTCGATTTTTAGTCCAGATTTTGAGCCTGTCTGAAAAAAGAATTTGGGGGGGTGGTTTACGCTGTCACGTTGTGGGCCAGGGCCTGATAGAGCCAGTGAGGCCAGCTCGACAGAGATTGGGGAAGCCTTCAAATAGAGCAGTGATCAGCCCAGAAAATACCGCCCCCCCCCCCCCCCCCCACGGTGGGGCGGGGGGGGAGAGGGGGCTTGGTAATGAGATTAAAATATATGTAAATCTATTAAAAGGAGGCTCTTATCCTTTGTGGGTGTGAATTTTATTACATCATCGGCAAGGGACACGGAAAATCGGGAAATGAGATCTCGACGGCGAGAATCTAATTTACTGATTCCTGTGAGACTCTCCGCCCACGTTACCTTTCTCACTGAGACACGTGGGAGCAAAATCGCCATTAAAAAATAATTTGGACTGGGAGAGACGAACATCAGTACAGCTATTCATACCCTTCCATGTATTTGAGTGCTGAGTCTCCCAGGGAGATACCAGAACATTAACCTTCTGTAGGGGCAGAGCAGCATCCTGATTTGCATGTTTAACTCTGCCTGTTCAGTTGCCAGGTTGCTGTAGGCTGTACTCTTTAATAGTTGATCGCCATAACATTATTTTTACTGCAGAATCGGACAACTAGAAATGACTATTCTTCATTTATTTTAGATAATTTCGGGTTGAATCTTATGCTCAACCACCAGCGGGTTTGAAGGTGGGAAGGGCATATAAAGTGCCCGGCCCTAACCTCATTGAAATTGTAGCAGGGGTCAGGAAGGCATTGGGCAGCTGGTGCATCCTTGGGCCTTTAATGACCCTTAAGTGTTTCAACCTGCTACCGCCAGTATACCCATGGTTGGGGGAGGCCCACGTCATGCGGGAAACTCCGCAGCTTTAACCAAGCAGTTAGACAAGGATTGGGACCTCCTTTGTGAGCTCCCGGATCAGAAGCACTGCTCCCCCCAAGGTCACCCTTCTTTAACCTCTCCCCTACCCGACCTTTTGAACCTATCACCCACCCTCACCACCCCCTCCTCAATCAGGCCTCTAACCCTGGACTTTCCTGGGCTCATCGCCATGGTGGGGCTGGCTGTAGTCCTAATAGTGGCCACCACTCCCGGCTGGCGCTGCTGGGACTACAGAACTGTGGGTGTCCGATTGGTCGGCAGCTCTTTAAGTTGGAACATTCCACTGAGATGGGGGTTGAAACAGTGTCTTGAAGTAATTAAGACTGCTCACAGTATTAAAGTATTGAAAGGTAGCCACTGGGATCATGGTAGACTGCCCCTGACATTTTTAGCTGGGTGGCGGCAAAGGAGGAGGAGCGGGGGGTGGGGGGGGGGGGGGGGGTGCATGGGAGAAGGGATCCCAGCATATTGTAAAATCTGGCCATCAGCATTGACTGAACACCTACCTTTAAAACAGGGACAGGATTTAATAGATCCTTCATTTTAAACTATTTTAAAATGTACAATCTTGATTTCCACTTTATATATTAAAGAGCTTGCGGGACTCTCCCGGTGCCCAGAACCTAACAGCTGCACCTGGGAGACCATGCCAGGGTGCCGTTTAGCACTGGTTTCCACAAAGGTGGACCAATTGTAATGACGACTGGGGGGGGGGGCTTCCCCAGCCATTAGAGACTCCCCAGGTGGTCGAAGATAGGGCAGGGTGGCAGTCTGGCATTTGCTCAGGCACCTGGGAACCTTGGCACTGCCAGCCTGGCACCCTGGGAGTGCCACTTGGACACCTTGCCAGTGCCACTCCTGCACTTCCAGGGTGTGAGGGTGGCACTTCCAGATACTCAGGAGCACTCCAAGGGTGCCAGGTTGGCAGTGCCCATAACATTATTTTTATGCAGTGCCCATTATTTTATAACAGTGCCAGGTTGGCACTGACAGGGATCAGGCCGGGGGGGAGGGGGTTTGGGGGCTTTCGGGTTCAAGGGGGGTGAGGGGTATTCCTGGGCACCTCCCCGTGCTTGGGAGAGTCGGAAACGGGGGCGGGGGGGGGCGCGGTGCTGAAGGGCGTGGGGAGCTGGGGGGGGGGAGATTGGGGCAGCCTTCCAAAATGGCACCCCAATCTGCGAGGAACCTTTCCTGCTGAGCTCACCACAAGGATATAACTCAAGTGCGGCCTTGACAGAGAGAAACTCGCAGAGACCAAAAAACACCCAGCATAGTTCTGTTGAATAATCTTTCTCTGCAGTGCAGAAAAATAACCCGTTAAAATTGAAGATAGATTTTTTACTGTTGAATCAAGTCCGATATTTTCAACATGTGAATGTTATTATCCTTTTGTAGTAAAATGGAGATGAATTTCTGATATTTAGTTCTGGTTAGGTATGAAACTTATTAAAGCTGAATAATTGCAGTAAGGTTGTCGAATGCCTAGACAGCAGTGAATTTTCAGTGTATTGTTTCATTGCAAACAACAATCAGCCTGTGGAGGGAGAAGGTCTGTCAGCTCCTAATTGACTGCCACTCTACCCAGTTTCTTGTGAACTGAAACTGACATCAACATTGATGCCTTCAAGGTGTTATTATGTTAACCATCTTGTTTAGCACTGAATCCAGCCACTATTGATAGCTGTTGTGCTTTGACCTTGGTTATCACAAGGATAATACCTTCAAAAGTGTTTTCTTTGCTGTTAGCATAGTCATCTCATTTCAGATATTAACTGCACCGCATACTGGAATATTACTGCAATATCAAGATAAGATTTTAATACTGCTTGGGATCAAATACCACCACAGATCCACATCAACCAAATCTATTCACAGATTATAGTCTTGCGAGTCTACGAACTTTGTCCATTCCTCATGTTGGAATCATATCAGTCCATCCCTTTGTGTGTCTGGTAGCACACTTGCTCCTAAATCAAAAGGTTTTGTGGTTCAAGTCCACTCCAGGGCTTGAGTCCAAAAATCAAAGATGCTGTCCCAATGCAGTACGAGGTAGAGCTGCAATGTTGGAGGTGCCGACTTTCATAGAATCCCTACAGAATGCAGAAGGAAGCCATTCGGCCAGCAAGTCTGTACTGACCCTCTGAACAAGTACTCCGCTCAAGCTCAGTTCCCTGCCCTATCCCAATAACCCCTTAACCTCACTGACACATCTTTTTTGGATACTTAAGGTGCAATTTAGCATGGCCAATCCATCTAACCTGCACATCGTTAGACTGTTGGTTGAAACCCACACAGACACGGGGAGAAAGTGCAAACTCCACACAGACACTAACCCAAGGCCGGAATTGAATCTGGGTCCTTGATGCTGTGAGGCAGCAGTGCTACCCACTGTGCCACCGTGCCGCCAGGTGGGATGTTAAGTTGGGATCGTGGAATCACTTAATTGTTCACTCTGGCATTTGACGGAACCTGCTGATGTATTTCCGCTGCAGATAAGGGTGAAGGACCTGGAATTGGGCTGGCTTCTGGGCTTATTGGGTTCCACTTTACACTAAGATTTCCCGATGGCCCTGATCCCTCTCCACATTCTGGCCCAGCTACAACATAGATTATCATAGAATTTACAGTGCAGAAGGAGGCCATTCGGCCCATCGAGTCTGCACCGGCTCTTTGAAAGAGCACCCTACCCAAGGTCAACACCTCCACCCTATCCCCATAACCCAGTAACCTCACCCAACACTAAGGGCAATTTTGGACACTAAGGGCAATTTATCATGGCCAATCCACCTAACCTGCACATCTTTGGACTGTGGGAGGAAACCGGAGCTCCCGGAGGAAACCCACGCACACACGGGGAGGATGTGCAGACTCCGCACAGCCGGAATCGAACCTGGGACCCTGGAGCTGTGAAGCAATTGTGTTATCCACAATGCTACCGTGCTGCCCATAAGACAGCATAAGACTGCCCAGTTTGGACATTCATGACACCAAGATCAAGAAGGTGGAGGCAGCACTTTACAGTCAGGGACATTTATGTCCTCAGTCTGTCAGAAACTTGGAAGAAAAATGGAAACCTGTACACTGAATAAAATGAAGCCTGTACGAATGGTGCAAGTGGGCCTGACTGATCTGAGGCCCAATCTGGATGGGTATAAAATGGCACACGAAGAGCAGGAGAACTATCCAGTGTCCTGATTCATATTTAACTCTTGAACAACACCACAAAATCAGATTATCAGGTCACTATCACATTTCTGTCTGAGGGATTTGAGCATAAATTAGCTGTTGTGTTTCCTACCTTTCAACAGTGATTACATTTTGAAAAACACTTGTTTCAAAGTGTTTTAAGATAGCCAGTGGTCATGTATATAAGTGCAAGACTTTTTTCAATTCCACTGAGAGGATATCTTATTCTCGTAGGACCAGCTAGCACCTTTGCTAATGTAGAGTCCCCCTTGTGCTTCCTTTCTCGAGTTCACTTTCTTCAGAGACTCTGCCACTTTGTTTTAAGTTCTTACCCTTCTTTGGCATCCAAGCTACTTTGGCTGAGTCTCTCCCAGTCAGGCCAACTTGCACCCTTCTCACAGCCAGTGAGCTTCATTTTGTTCAGTGTCCTGGTCTCCATTCTACCTCCAAGCTGCTGACAGACTAAGGATATACAAGTCCCAGACTGTGAGATTCTTCCTCTACCTTCATGTTCTTGGTGTCACTGATTTCCAGACTGCTTTACTCGGCCTCAAAGTTGAGACGGGTCAGGGCCAGATACCACACTTTACACAGGCCATCGTGCACCTGTATCCAATAAATCCAGATCCCAACCAAATTCCAGGCCCTGCAGTCACACCTGCACCCAAGTTGTAGTAGGAATATACCAGCAAGTTTTTCAAGTGCCATGATGCACAACAGATTGATTGAGAAGTTGCGCTCACCTGGAGCTTAGGTCAAAGATAGAACTATTGCAGGTTCATTATGATCCCAATTCACCAATCAGCAATTCCTCCTGGTGCATTTGAGAGACTAGAATTGTAGAATCATTTTCACAGTGTTATGAAATTACCCCTAACAAATTATATACACTATCATAGAATAGTAAACTATTTGAGCACAGGCAGATAGAGAAGGACTCTACATTAGCACAGGTGCCACCTCCCCTTGACATTCAATGGCATTACTTTTGCTCAACCTTCCACCATCAATATTTTAAGAGTCACGATTGACCAGGAACTGAATTGGACCAGCCATATAAATACTGTGGTCAAGAACAGGTCAGAGATTGGAAATTCAGAGGTGCAAGACTCACCTTCTAACTCCCTAAAGCCTGTCCACCATCTACAAGGCACAAATTAGGAGTTTAGTAGAATCCCCTCCACTTGCCTGAGTGAGTGCAGCTCAAGAAGTAGGGAAAAGCAACCCACTTGATTGGCACCCCATCCACTACCTTTATTATTTATTCCTTCACCACCATCATACAATGGCAGCAGTGTGTACCTGTTCCAAAGTGTGACCCCCCTTGAACCCGAAAGCCCCCAAACCCCCTCCCCCCCGGCCTGATCCCTGTCAGTGCCAACCTGGCACTGTTATAAAATAATGGGCACTGCATAAAAATCCTGGAATTCCTTTCCTCACAGTATTGTGGGTGTACCCACACCACATGGATTGCTATGGTTCAATCAGATCGTTCACCACCACTTTCTCCAGACAAATTCGGGATGCTGGTGTGGTCAATGGTACCCACATTTCACAAATGAGAAGAATTGCCTGTTCACTTGACATATAGAAAATAAACAAAGTGTGGTTTTGGAACTACCTGTTAATTCTTTCCTCGGGCAGCAAATCTATCCTGGTAAATCTCTGATTCAATCCTCAATCCGCACTGCATTAGCTGCCTTCAGTCAGGTCATGATAAAGGTGATACAAGTGGCCTGGGACCCTGTATTAAGGACTAGGAAATCAGGGGCGGTATTCCCCAATAATGGGGCTATGTTCCCATGCCAACCACCCCAGCATCAACGGCCCCCGAAAGTGAGGAATTCCCCCTTTTCTCAGGGGCTAGGTTGACCCTGGAGTGGTTTCGCAGCTCCAGCCAGCGCCGAAGGACCGGCGCAAGTTTGTGTATGTGCGGAACGGTTGGCGTATTTCTGCGCATGTGCAGAATGGCCGGCATTTTTCCGCGCATGTGCAGGGGTTCCTTTCTCCGCGCCGGCCCCCGGTCAATATGACGGAACCCTACAGGGACCTGGCGCAGAGGAAAGAAGGCCCCACGGAATCAGCCCGCCTGCAGATCGGTAGGCCCCGATCGTGGGCCAGGCCCCCTGGGTCGGATACCCTGCCCACACCCCGCCCCCAGGACGGCCCCCGCACACTTACCTTCCAGGTCCCGCCGTGTGTGAGCTGAGTAATCCATGCCAGCGGGACTGGGAAAAACGTGCCAGTCGGCCCATCGGGGCCCAGAGAATCGCCAGGGGGGGGCCGCAGTCAACGCCCCCGACTGGAGTGGCAGCCGGCGTGGTTTGAATCCCACTGGCGCCCGAAAAAAGCCGCCAGAGAATAGGGAAGCCAGCGTCGGGGCTGCAGGGCGGGATCGCACCTTCCCTCAGGAGTCAGGATTCCCACTTCTGCCCATTATCCGAGGGCTTTTGGAAATGCAGCTGTGGATTGCCTGATGAGAATGGGAAAAAATCCTCTGGATCCACCCTGTGAAGTCCTTTAAGAATGTTGGGCGGGATTCTCCGATAATGGGGCTGAGTGTTGACGCCGTCGTAAACGCCAGAGCATTTTACGACAGCGTCATCTGGCCCCTAGGAGCAGCGATCCTGCGCCACACAGGGGGCCAGCACGGCACTGGAGCACTTCACACAGCTCCTGCTGCCGATAGGGGCCCAGCACGGGCGGCGCGGGTCCGCGCATGCGCGCCACAGCTGGCGTGTGTCCGCGAATTACGTGGGTTGTCTTCTCCGTGCCGGCCCATGGGCAACATGGCGGGGGGCCCGCGCGGAGCAACATAGGCCCCCCCCCAGATTAGCCTGCCCCCGATCGGTAGGCCCTGATCGCTGATCGTGGGCTTGGCCAGCGTGGAGGCCACCCCCGGTGTTGGATCCGCCCTCCCGCACACCAGGACAGTCCCCGCAGCTAGAACGGCGAGGTCCCGCCGGGTAGGACCACACGCGAATGACGCTGGTGGGACTCGGCAGGCACTCGGCCCGTCGAGCGCGGAGAATTGCCCGGGGGGGGGGGGGGGGGGGCGGTGGTGCCGCGTTGAGTGGCCTCTGACCATGCGGGGTCGGAGAATCCCGCCCGTGATATTTCAATAAGTTCACCTCTCATTCTTCTAAATTCTAGGGACTAAAGGCCAAGTCGACTCAACCTCTTCCCAAAGTACAATTCCCTCATCCCAGGAAACCAGCCTGGTGAACCTACGCTAAAGCAAGTCCTTTCTTTTATTCCCTTTTCTTCTCATGTACTTAATGATCTGTTGAGCTGCTCGCAGAAAAATACTTTTCACTGTACCTCGGCACACGTGACAATAAACAAATCCAATCCAATCCAATCCAATCCTTGGGCAAGACCAAGCCTGTATGAAAATGAAATGAAATGAAATGAAAATCGCTTATTGTCACAAGTAGGCTTCAAATGAAGTTACTGTGAAAAGCCCCTAGTCTCCACATTCCGGCGCCTGTTCGGGGAGGCTGTTACAGGAATCGAACCATGCTGCTGGCCTGCCTTGGTCTGCTTTCAAAGCCAGCGATTTAGCCCTGTGCTAAACAGCCCCTGTATGTAGTATTCCCGGTGTAATCTCACCAAGTCCCTGTAAAATGCACAAAGACTTATTTACTCTTATATGTTAATCCCTTTGTAATAATGTTTAGGTGCAAATGCAGTGGTTTAATCGCCAGAGTTGTACGACCATCTTTGCATTGTTGCTTGGCATTTCATCTGTAGAATGTAAGCAGACCATTTCATTGTTTCTGGTTGAGGCTCAAGATTTTATACCATATGAAGAAGCCAGGAGATCAACCTCTTACTCGATCAGATATTGTGGTCCACAATCAACAGGTTTGGCAACATGTGTGGAAAAGAGAAAAGAGTTATTCAGATATCAGGACTGACGATGAAACAGGTGAAAGAGGCTGCCTGAAATGTTGAAGATTTCCAACATTTTCTGTTTTTATTTCAGTATCCGCAGTATTTAGCTTTTGTGTTGTTGCAGCCTAGAATTCTTGGAAAAGGCAGTGAAGGTTCCCTCAAAAGATGTCTCCTTTTCTGCTAATTACAATCTACTAATGGAATCACATTGAGAAATTCCACGTTTGAAAACCTCAAAGGGTCCTGTGGTTTTGTCTGCAAGCGATAATATTTGAGGAAAAACAATCATTCTCTCGGTTTTTATCTTTTTAAAAATCATTCCCTAAGGAGATAAGTAGGGGTTTCATTACTATTTTAGGGGCTCAATGACTTTAGAAAATTTAACAAGTGAATATTGGTCCCTTGTTCAGAAAAATACTTAAATAGAAACGGCAGGAGCGATACGCTAATTAGCCCAACATTTGTCAGTGACGATTAATGGGTTCCTCATGAAATTATGTGAGTTTTACCAGGGCATGATTATGCTCCCTTATTAAGGTGCAGGTATAAGTGATGCCATGTCATTGGTACTTGATGTATAAATCCATAAAAAGTGAAGGAATCTATGAAACCGCATTAATTGCTCAGCAACACCTATCCCCAATATTGACTAAAGATATTTGCTCTTGTCTTAACACGTTCACTGATTCTTTTAAAAAAACAATTAAGTCATCCTGGTTGAGCAGAAATCTTTGCCAACTTGTTATGGGCTAGTGTTTCTGATTTTCTAACTTCATTCACCCTTCCAGTGTGATGCACGATCAATGACCACTAAAGCGAGGTTGTAGTCCAACTGAAGGCTTTAATAAGCTAGATGTATCCCCCAGCAGCTCAGGTACAGAATGAGGGCTGCTGGGGCGGCACGGGTTCTTATACCCCGCCTACCAGGGCGGAGCTATCATACACTCTAACCAATAGCAAGCATACTGTTTCCACCTATGGTGCTTTAGCCTATCGGGTACCGTAATACCTATAATACCACATTCACCCCCTGTTAAAAAAAGAGTCCGGCGGGGGTGGTGGCCTGAAAGTACAAAACATAACAACATGGTTTAATTAGTTATGGAGGTACCGTAATACCTCTGTACAGTGTTTAGTAACTATTTACAAGTCTGGTAGCTATGTACATTTGATGGTTTATATTTACAGATTACAGTTAAAATGAAGCAATCAGTCGATCCTCTGTGATCGTCGGAGCTTCGGTCGTGACTCCGGTGGAGGCTCGGGCGTCTGTGACTCCGGGAGCGTGGCTTCGATCTCCATGGCAGCTTCGTCACCCCTAGACGGGGCTGGTGGGGAAAACGGCTGACCTGGGAAGGGTGCGCCTGCGGGGGGCGTCGGTGGGTGGGGGGGCCTAGACGGGGGCAGCGGAAGGACCGATCCTCCTGCGGTGGTGGGGAGGGTGGGACTGGTGGCTGGAATGTGTGTGGGGTTCCGGCGGGCGCCAGGTCCCGTAGGGAGACCGTATCTTGTCGGCCGTCGGGGTACGCCACGTAGGCGTACTGGGGGTTAGCATGGAGCAGATGGACCTTCTCGACCGACGGGTCCGACTTGTGCGCCCGCACGTGTTTTCGAAGCAGGATGGGTCCGGGTGCTGCCAGCCAGGTCAGGAGCGAGGTCCCAGAGGAGGACTTCTTAGGGAAGACAAGGAGACGTTCGTGAGGTGTCTGATTGGTGGTCGTATAAAGCAGTGACCGGGTGGAGTGGAGGGCATCCGGGAGGACTTCTTGCCAGCGGGAGACTGGGAGGTTCCTGGACCGTAGGGCCAGTAGGACGGTCTTCCAGACCGTTCCGTTCTCCCTCTCTACCTGTCCGTTACCCCGGGGGTTGTAACTGATCGTCCTGCTCGAGGCGATGCCCTTGCTGAGCAGAAATTGACGCAGTTCGTCTCTCATAAAGGAGGACCCCCTATCACTATGTATGTAAGCGGGGAATCCGAACAGTGCAAAGATGCTATGGAGGGCCTTGATGACGGTGGTTACGGTCATGTCGGGGCAGGGGATGTTGAATGGGAACCGGGAGTACTCATCAATCACGGTCAGGAAGTAAGTGTTGCGGTCGGTGGAGGGGTCCTTTGAGGTCCATGCTGAGGCGTTCAAAGGGACGGGAAGCCTTTATCAGGTGCGCTTTCTCTGGCCGGTAGAAGTGCGGTTTGCACTCCGCGCAGATTTGGCAGTCCCTGGTGGCTGTCCTGACCTCCTCAATGGAGTAGGGCAGGTTGCGGGTCTTGATAAAGTGGAAAAAGCGGGTGACCCCGGGTGGCAGAGGTCCTCGTGGAGGGCTCGGAGGCGGTCCACTTGTGCGGTGGCAATGTGCCGTGGGACAGGGCGTCAGGAGGCTCGTTTAGCTTCCCGGGACAATATAAGATCCCGTAGTTGTAGGTGGAGAGTTCGATCCTCCACCGCAAGATCTTATCATTTTTTATCTTGCCCCGCTGTGCATTATCAAACATGAAAGCCACCGACCGTTGGTCAGTGATGAGAGTGAATCTCCAGCCGGCCAGGTAATGCCTCCAATGTCGCACAGCTTCTACTATGGCCTGGGCCTCGTTTTCGACTGAAGAGTGGCGGATTTCAGAAGCATGGAGGGTACGGGAGAAGAAGGCCACGGGTCTGCCCGCTTGGTTGAGGGTGGCCGCCAGAGCGACGTCGGACGCATCACTCTCTAACCTGGAAGGGGAGGGACTCGTCGATGGCGTGCATCGTGGCCTTTGCAATGTCTGCTTTGATGCGGCTGAAGGCCTGGCGGACCTCTATCGACAGGGGAAAAACTGTGGATTGGATCAGGGGATGGGCCTTGTCCGCATAGTTGGGGACCCACTGAGCGTAGTAGCTAAAAAACCCTAGGCAGCGTTTCAGGGCCTTGGAGCAGTGGGGGAGGGGGAACTCCATAAGGGGGCGCATGCGTTCAGGGTCGGGGCCTATAACTCCATTTTGCACTACGTAGCCGAGAATGGCTAGACGGTTGATGCTAAACAGGCATTTATCCTTGTTGTATGTAAGGTTAAGGATTTTAGCGGTCTGGAGAACTTTTCAGAGGTTGGTGTCGTGGTCCTGCTGGTCGTGGCCGCAGATGGTGACATTATCGTGATACGGGAATGTTGCCCGTAAACCGTACCGGTCAACTATTCGGTCCATCTCGTGCTGGAAGACCGAGACCCCTTTTGTGACACCGAAGGGAACCCTTAAGAAGTGATAGAGCTGCCCATCTGCCTCGAAGGCAGTGTATTTGCGGCCACTAGTGCGGATGGGGTGCTGGTGGTAGGCGGACATGAGATCCACCGTGGAGAAGACCTTATAATGCGCGATCCTGTTTACCAGGTCTCAAATGCGGGGGAGAGGGTACGCGTCCAGCTGCGTAAACCTGTTGATGGTCTGACTGTAGTCGATGACCATCCTATGCTTCTCCCCGGTCTTTACCATCACTACTTGAGCTCTCCAGGGGCTGTTACTGGCTTCAATAACCCCTTCCCTCAGTTGCCTTTGGACCTCTGACCTAATAAAGATCCGGTCCTGGGCACTGTACCGTCTGCTCCTGGTGGCGACGGGGTTGCAATCTGAGGTGAGGTTCTCAAACAGGGAAGGCGGGTCGACCTTAAGGCTCGCGAGGCCGCAGACAGTAAGGGGGGGTATAGGGCTGCCGAATTGGAAGGTCAGACTTTGAAGGTTACACTGGAAGTCTAAACCCAGGAGTGTTGCCGCGCAGAGGTGGGGAAGGACGTAGAGAAGGAAATTTTTGAACCCCCTTCCATGGACTGTGAGGTTTGCTACACAAAACCCCTTTATCCCCACTGAGTGTGAACCGGAGGCCAGTGATACTTTTTGATTAACGGGGTGGATGAGGAGAGAACAGCGCCTTACCATGTCGGGGTGTATAAAGCTCTCCGTGCTCCCAGAGTCGATTAGGCAGGATGTCTCGTGCCCATTGATGAATACGGTCGTCGTAGCGGTTGAGAGTGTTCGAGCCCGAGACTGATCCAGAGTCACCGAGACCAATCGCAGCAGTTGAGAGTTCTGTTCGGGCAGTGTGTGGGTAGCCGAGCTGGGGTCCTGGGGGTTCATCCAAGATGGCGTCTCCCATTGGTCGCACATGGCTGGGGGTGCACAAAATGGCGGCGCCCATCCCTCCAACATGGCATCCGCTGAACAAGATGGCGGCGCCCGGGGTCCGTACGTGGCCCTGGGATATGGAGGTGGCGGCGACCGCTGGCCGCACGGGGCCCGTGGAGAAGTCTGTTGTTGCGGTCCGCATTCGCCGCTGGAGACTGCGGTCACCGCCCGGGCCTGGCATACCCCCACGAAATGGCCCTTTTTGCCACATCCCTTGCAGGTGGATGCGCGGGCTGGGCAGTGCTGGCGGGGATGCTTGGCCTGCCCGCAAAAGTAGCAGCGGGGCCCCTCGGGGTTGCCAGGCCACCTTGCAGCTCAGGCCTGTGGGGGAATGGGGGAAGTCTCGGGGTCGGCCACAGTGGGGTTCCACGCTGCAGGGGGCTGCCGCGCGGTCGGGAACGTAAGCGCGGGCGTTCCTGGAGGCCACGTCCAGGGAGCTTGCAAGGCCCCGTGCCTCCCTGAGACCCAGGGTGTCCTTTTCTAACAGGCGATGGCGGATTTGTGACGATAGCATACCTGCCACGAAAGCGTCCCGGACTAAGAGCTCCGTGTGTTCACTCGCCGAAACTTGCGGGCAGCCGCAGCTTCTGCCCAACACCAGGAGTGCACGGTAGAATTCCTCCAGCGATTTCCCCAGGGGTTTGTCGCCTTGTTGCAAGCAGGTGCTGGGCGTAGACCTGGTTTACCGGGCAAATATAGTGTCCTTTTACCAGCTCTATTGCTGCATCGAAGTCTTCTGCTTCCTCGATGAGGGTGTAAATCTCCGGGCTCACCCTTGAATGCAGGACATGCAGTTTCTGCTCTCCCATGTGCGTTTTCGGCCGTCTCGAGATACCCTTTAAAGCACGCCAGCCAGCTTAAAGATTGCCGCTGAGTTCGTCGCATTGGGGCTAAGTTGCAGACACTCCGGCTTGATTCGGAGCTCCATCATTTCTTCTTAAAAACTAGCTTATTGAATTGATGCACGATCAATGACCACTAAAGCGAGGTTGTAGTCCAACTGAAGGCTTTAATGAACTAGATGTTTCCCCCAGCAGCTCAGGTACAGAATGAGGGCTGCTGGGGCGGCAAGGGTTCTTATACCCTGCCTATCAGGGCGGAGCTATCATACAATCTAACCAATAGCAAACATCCCGTTTCCACCAATGGTGCTTTAGCCTATCAGGTACCGTAATACCTATAATACCACACAGTGTTCCTTCAATTCCTGGTCTGATCTTGTTCATTTAAGATCAGTTTTCTGCAGCACAGGAGCTTGTTGTGGAAATGTATAGAAAAGTCCTAGAACTATAAAAGAAAGTTAGTGCAATATTTCGCTATAAGTGCCTAGCAGTTCCAATGGATGACTTTTGGAAGCAGAAATAGGACAGGTGGATGCATCCTGGGTGTGACCTATATCCTGGAGTCAAGAATAGGCTGGATTCTTCTGCCCTGCCTGCTGCAAAAACGCCATGGGTGAGACGGCAACAATGGAAAAATCCATTGACCTCGGACGGGATTCTCCGGTCACTGAGCGAGCATGGCCGGAGAATCCCACCCAAAGTTTACATACTGTTGGCAGGCATCCAGCTCATTAATAATCCACCCCTCCAACTGTTACCTTATACCTAATATCTGCAATTGGATATGCAAGTCAAGATTTTGTATATTATTACAGAGTTATTCAGATATCTGGACTGACGATGAAAAAGGTGAAAGAGGCTGCCTGAGATGTTGAAGGTTTCCAGCATTTTCACTATTCGCAGTATTTAGCGCTTGTGTTGTTGCAGCCTAGAATTCTTGGAAAAGGCAGTGAAGGCTCCCTTAAAAGATGTCTCCTTTTCTGCTAATTACAATCTACTAATGGAATCACATTGAGAAATTCCACAAATTTCAAAACCTCAAAGGGTCCTGTGGTTTTGTCTGCAACCGGTAATATTTGAGGAAAAACAATCATTCTCTTTGTTTTTATCTTTTTAAAAATCATTCCCTGAGGAGATAATTACGGGTTTCATTACTATTTTAGGGGCTCAGTGCGATCAGACCTTGAATTGGCAACCCCCTATGCTCCACCTTACAGCCAAAGGATTACTCATCTTTGATTTGTCAGGAATCGAAAATCAAACTAGTGGAGGCTTCTGGGAAGAGGATCGATTAGACTAATGATGACTGATAGTAAAGGAAACCTGACCGCATATAATGGCACGTATTTTATCTTTGGCCATACCAGAAAATTGGGAAGGCTCCTGCTATTTGGGATACGTAGTCCCTTATGTGCATCACGTTCAGCAATTGCAGGACCATCCCTATCACAGGACGACACAAAGTATTATGTCATGGGCACAAATGCTGGGAAAAATGATACCACCATTAGGAATAGCCACTAATGTATACGAACTACGCGAACTACGAGACATCCTTGAGCAGGTAGCTAATGACACTGCAGAAGCTGTTAACCAGATGAAACTGAGATGGTTGCTATAAGAGCGGTTGCCCTGCAGAATAGAATGGCCCTTGATTTCTTGTTTGTTGAACAGGGAGGCACTTGTGCCCTGATTGGAAGTGACTGTTGCACATACATCCCTGATAACTCAGAGAAAATTGATAATCTGGTGGATCACACTCGTAGAGAGGTAACAAGATTGCATGAAAATGAGGGATGGGACTTTGGCTTTGGATAGTAGGATCGTTAGGACAGAGGATTGTGCTCTGGATTATAATCGTCATTGTAATCTTGATTGTCATATGGTTACTGTTTTAATGTTGCACAAGATATTTTTATTGTACTAACACGGGAACAGCCCTAGCCGCCTTGCCTCCTTCCTACCAACTCATAACACGCAGGGAACTGTTATACGTCCATTCCCCTTACATTATAAACAACCCTTCTCTATGGAGGACATGATGATTTACTAAAAGGTGTTGATCAAAAGATCAACAAGGAGGGAATTGTGGAAGGGAAATTAATGAGTTGCCAACTTAGAAGCATGCTGGGAAATGCTTGACTATAGTTCAGCACTGCTTTTGAACGAAAATAAATAGGTCAGGTAACTTAAACAGATTACTGCTTAATATTTTGGTCTCGGCCTTATTATGAAAACACATTGTCCTCCGAAAGATAACAAAATGTGCACTCGAGTTGTTTTTACCAAGGGCAAGAACATACGTACTACGTATTTCATCTTACGTACTTTCCAATGTCTATTTAATATAAACATGGCTGTTTACTTCAAGCTGTTATTTCTACTGTAAAAATATGCTTTCTTCAATCGAATCACAGAGTTCGGTGCCCTGGCTTTGCAGTTGGAACACTCTCCGCAAATATATTTATGTAAATAAATTTCCTCAAATCGAACCTCTAGGAATTTGTCTTTATTATAATTTCCACGACTGAGACAACAGTCTTGACAGTGAAAAACTGGTCTCCTTGCTGACCACCCATCTGTCAAAGCAATTTGAGCATGAGCCAGGCGAAGCGAAGACAAATATCCAGTATGTCTTGATCAGAGAACTTCTCTCCGCTGATAATGCCGTACTTCCCACTCACAAGGAAACTCCGCTACAAAGATTCATGCCCTGCACTGTATTTTTTACTCTGTTATGGTTCTACGCTTTCTTGCTGGTTCGACGTCACGAGATGTATAGCGACATCAGCAGAGTGTTTGCGCAAGCTTTGAGCAGATCACGATCTTGATTGTTTGAGCAACACCCTTAATAAACTTCTCGTCGTGTTTTACAAGAATCCAGAGTGCAGGCACCTCCATACCTTTTATCTTTGCAACAACTAAGAAATATAACATACTCCTGTGTCGAAAATTTGAGTGTATACAAGAGCATGGCCAAAAAGTAGACGTGCATCAGAATTGGAGCCATTACACATCCTCACTTGTTTCCACTGGTGACAGGAAAGGCGTCTGATGAAGCACCATTCTGCATCATACTGGCTATCATGCCATCATGGCGGATGATCCTGATTGTCTTTTCAGGGCAGCCATACTTATGCAGAACATTCCACTGGCCTTCATGGTTTACAGTGTTGAAGGCCTTGGTCAGGTCAGTGGGCACGATGGATATGTTTTTGACCTGTTTGTGGATGTTTCTTGAATTTGACACACCGCAAAAATCAGATTAACCATTCCTCATGCAGCACTAAAGCCGCATTATATTTCTGAGTGTATTAAATCTGTAAGTTGAGTGATAGCCCTGTTAAAAATAATGCTTGCAAGAAATTTTCCTGCTGTAGAATCATAGAATCACTGAATTTACAGTGCAGAAGACGGCCATTTGGCCCATTAGGTCTGCACCGGCCTTTGGAAAGAGCACCCTACCTAAGCCCCCCCTCCACCCAGTCCCCATAACTTCTTAAGGGCAGCACAGTAGCATTGTGGATAGCACAATTGCTTCACAGCTCCAGAGTCCCAGGTTCGATTCCGGCTTGGGTCGCTGTCTGTGCGGAGTCTGCATGTCCTCCCCGTGTGTGCGTGGGTTTCCTCCGGGTGCTCCGGTTTCCTCCCACAGTCCAAAGATGTGCAGGTTAGGTGGATTGGCCATGATAAATTGCCCTTAGTGTCCAAAATTGCCCTTAGTGTGGGGTTACTGGGTTATGGGGATAGGGTGGAGGTGTTGACGTTGGGTAGAGTGCTCTTTCCAAGAGCCGGTGCAGACTCGATGGGCCGAATGGCCTCCTTCTGCATTGTAAATTCTGTGATATCCCAGGGTTCTTAGTTCATCAAATTGTTGAGGTGCACTGCCCAATGAGAGAGAGAATCACATGCCTGTAGATTAAGAGCTGATTGTCATCTGCTTTTAGGGAGGGTGTTGCACCGTTCTTTTTGAGGCCAGAGACAAATCAAAGACCTGCACAAAGAGTCTTAAGGTCATGCTTATCAGCGTTGCCAGACATGTAAGATCTGTGAGCATTGTACATGTCATCTAGTAACTTCGTTATACCTTGGTTGTTATTATCAAGCCAATCTTGTTGCTCCTGTCTGACAAGTTCAAGGACCTCAGATGCCATCATAAGAGGTGTGACACCTCTTAACTTCTTCCAAAAATCTTCACTGTCTATGTACATCTTCTGATTTACCATCAAGCTCACTGGCTCATTTTTGTTCCAGTTCCTTTTTCTTAGCCAAGTCTTTATTGTTTGACTCTATGTTGTAGCACTTCAGGCATTATATTCAAGAACATAGAACATACAGTGCAGAAGAAGGCCATTCGGCCCATCGAGTCTGCACCGACCCACTTAAGCCCACACTTCCATCCTATCCCCTTAACCCAATAACCCCTCCTAACCTTTTTGGACACTGAGGGCAATTTAGCATGGCCAATCCAACTAACCTGCATGTCTTTGGATTGTGGGAGGAAACCGGAGCACCCGGAGGAAACCCACGCAGACACGGGTAGAACGTGCAGACTCCGCACAGACAGTGACCCAGTAGGGAATCGAACCTGGGACCCTGGCGCTGTAAAGCCACAGTGCCAGCCACTTGTGCTACTGTGCTGCCCTGATGATTTTCCTGTCAAACCGATGATCTGACCAGCATTCAACATCTCTAAGGCAGCACGTGAAGCACACTCTATTGAGGGCCCCTTGTTGTACAATAATGTGATCAAAAGTGGGCCAGCATTCAGATCTGGGGTGCATCCTCAGTTTTTTTTGTTTTTCAGGTTATTAGCTCAGTGGAAGATTTTGCATGTGATGGTAAGGTCAAATACACTGCACAAGGAGAGAAGAAGCTGGCCATTCAAATTTACTCTACCAATGCCAGAATATCCCAGTACTCACCTCTATGTATTACAGTCTCTATCAACATGGACTTTGAAACCACCACAGATGATGAGTTTGTCCTGGTGTAGTAGACCTCTGATGTCCTGCTGAGATTGTTGTGGAATGCTTCTTTGACCTGACTTCAACCCTCAGCCCATAGAATTAAACAGCGATCGGAACATGAAGCTGGCCAGTAGGAGTTAGATTGGGAGAGGCTAGTTACAACACTGACCATATGAGACTTCTTGTGGACGAAGAGCATCTCAATTCTCTTCACAATCCTGTCCTTCTCAACCCATTTGAACATCCTTGCATGTTTATTGCTCCTACCTTCACTTCAATTAGAATTTCTGATAGATTGGGGACAAAGGATATTAATCCAGAGTAACCAAGTTTGGCTGCCGAATTCCAACCTTGGCTATTCACTTAAATATATAGATTTTTTCTTGTTTTCATACACCTCCAGTTCCTCCCAGAGCTTCTCACCTGCTTAGATTATTAATCTTGGCCGGGACTCTCCGGCTATTGGGATTCTCCTTTCCCGCTGGCAGTGCATCCCCACCAGCGGGCTTCCTGGTGACGTCTGGTGGCTTCAGTGGGAATTCCCATTGACAAACGGCGGGAAGAGAGAATCCCGCCACCAGCGAACGGCGCACGCCGAGAAACATGCAGCTGGGGGAACCGGAGAATGACGCCTCTTATTTCCAAACTTTAATTTGTCCAGAGGCTCCATTTTGACTGATTCTCTTTCTCCTGCAGTATCTTTTGCACCTCGGCTTACACATCTCTGACCTCTGGGCCATGGGCACTGTATTCAAAACGAGCATCTCATATGATTTCAGGAAGTTAACATTCAGCAAGATCTCATCTGTTATCCCCTTAGGCTAACATCTTTGATCAATGACTGCAGTGTAGCTTGCTTCTGGGTTTTTTTTCCCCCAAGTACTCTAGAATTATGACATGCATCAATCCAATGCACAATGAATTTCTATCTTTGCTCATAATTCTCTTTCTCATTCTGGCTTTGGAACTACTAATATTATTCAACTTGACAGTTAAGGCATAGCTATTGATGCCCTTGGTTATAAATCACATTTCATGTGGAAGGCTCAATTCTATTTTTAAAAGAATCCCTGTTCTTCTACAGCTGTGCACTATTAAATCAACAAAAGATGCTTTTGTGACTGTGGCCATTCAAATCAAACCATTGCCAATATGCTGAACCTCTGCCCTGAGAGATCCATTCCTGCTGGCGTGAACCATTCACATGACATCACCTGAAGTAGTTGACTGGGTTGTTAACCTCAACATCAAACTGAAGCTGCTTCCCCTGCCAAATGAATTTTTAAAAAAGAGATTTGGGGCTGGATTCACAGCCACCTGCCGTTGGTAGTGGAGGTTCCCAATGCGGCGGAGAATCCAGCATTGGGGAATAAACAGGATCGGTGCTCCCGTCCGTTGCCGCCTGTGGCATCGAGGTTCACACCCTGCAATAGAGGGATGATGCAAATAGGTCAAATTGACCCATTTTTGTCCTTTTAACAGGCTGGGCACCAGATTTACCACACCTCCATGATTCTCTGGACCAGGATTCACGTGGGTGTGGATTGGTGCAGGTACTTCCCAGCGGGACCCTTGCGTGATGGGCCAAGGGGTTAAGTCTTCAAGGTGCCCCAAAGTCTCGGGTGGAGAGCATGATATGGGGGTCTCTGGTGTGAGTCAGTGGGGGGGGGGGGGGGGATGTCAGATTACCCTCGTACTGTGGGGCAGGGGTTATAAGGGGGGTTTGTAAGGCGTCGCAAATCCTGCTCAAAATGGCGGCCCGATAGTGGGATTCGCAAAGGAATCTCTCTCAATCCTCGCCATACATGAATTTGCATGGCAAGGGGTGGTGAATCGCCGCTCCCTGCATGAGTGCAAATCAGAGGCAATTCATCTCCAGCAGGAGAACATAGGGTGGGATTCTCTGTTGATTGATACTGAAATCGTGGAATGCAATTGGGCGGAGAATAGGTTCCGATGCTAAAATCGCGGTGGACGTCGATTTGACGCCAAATCGCTATTCTCCGATACCTCGACAGCAGCATCAATGCTACCCGGAACGCACGTACAGTAGACACGGTTTGCATATCATTAGCGGACCTGACCCAGAATTCTCCGGGGCCTCCACGATTCTCCGCCTCCGATAACCCGAGTAGCATCAACTGGGATCATAACATCAGGGTCAAATGTGGGTCATGACACTCCACTATCTGGAAACAGTCGCCCGGCCAGCAGTCATTTTCCCGAATTAGTGGCCAGAAGATGGGCTCATTGTCCCATTAAGGATAATGGGCAGGCCCCTGAAGCTGGAGGGGCACGAGGCCCACCAGCCTGGAAGGAGCAGTTCAGGAGAGAGAGAGAGAGGATGTCTTCATATTCCCCACCACAAGAAAGCTGTGGTCAAGCAGTTGGAGCACTGATCCCTGACCTGTTGTCAGTAGGTTGCCTCAAAGAAGATGGCCTCGTTGCTGATATCTCGGGGGTCACTTCCAGCAGAAAATCAACAGTAAAACTGCCGCTGCACCTGGGCCGATTACTTTACTTTGAAGGAGGTTGCACCGGCGCCGCATGGAGCACAATCAATTCCAATGGAAAACAGCGTGGGATTCGCCGGGTTCATGATTGACACTCAGGCGGATGACAAGCTGCAGCCATATATAGACATTACAATCCACATACACACTCATCCCACCTAACAAGATGGCACTGGTTGTGCTGGGGCACGTCAAATCGGCGACTGCCGCGATTTCGGCGTCGAATCCTATTCTCCGGGGAATCGCGATTTGCAATTTCGACATCGGCCAACAGCGAATCCCGTCCGTAACTTTTACCTTTTTAGAAAACATGGAGAAACAGATCTGCATTTCCCATTCTGTCTTTAGCTGCAGTGTTCCAACCGCAGTTCCTCATTGTTCCTTTAACTTCAAACTTCCTGGAAACTTCTAGTTTCAAGAACTAACTGTCCTTTAGTTCCTCTGGAGCTTGCTTTTGTGCCCATTAATCCATTGTATAGCTTTCCTGCTTCTAGCAGAGCTGAGAGCTGTACCTTCTCTAGCTTCCTATCTCCAACTATCTGGATCCAGTTAAACACTAAAATTCAAAAGGTTTTCCCCCTAATAGTCCAACCTGGTTGCTAAGCAAAGTCTCATTCTTTCCCCAAGCTCATGTTTACTTTTCCTGTCATAAACTCCCTCTCAGCACAATAGCAGCACAATTTGAATTGAACCCAAACCACTCATGCAAACACCTTTGTTTAATAAAAATCGAACTAAAGCTGTGCCCTTTCCTACACAAAACACTAAATTAAACCCACTTAAAGGTATACCTTATTTTTAATATTTAACGATCTAAATATAGATCACTTAAACCTAACTCTGTTTCCTGCCATTGAGGTGGTAAACCCAAAATCCTGACAAACATTTCAGGTTGATGATGTTTTGTCAGAATGAAAGTCATTGCCCTGAAAATGTTCTTTCCAGGGGTTTAAGGACCTCAGGTTTAAGGAGGATAGATTGTGGGAGGCTAGCCAGGAGTGTGCTGCAGTATAGTCAAGTCTTAAAGTAATAACAGCATGGCTGAGGGTTTTGCCGATTGACCTCCTCATGGGGCTGGTGGAGTATGAGCTTCCCTGCTGAGGGGCGGAGGCCCAACAGTGGGCTTGTTAATTCCCCGAGATAAAAGCCGGCCCAGGAGGGAACTGGGATTTGGACTGTTCCTTAGTTGCTGTATTTTCTGGCTGTGAGTAGGAAATAAACTACTTTTGACTCACCTTTTCGGGACTCATCATTGACTACAATATGGTGGTGCAAAAAAGCCAGTCTGAGAGATGCCTCGAATAAGAGAATGGGAACCCGTCTCCCAATCAAATGTAACACCAAGTTTGTGATGTGTTAAGTAAATTGGTTCAGCGTTGACTGCAACTGGATGCAGTGAAACTAGAAACAGGCTTCTGACACAGGAGATGGTCCAACACTGTTTTATTGAACTTCCTGATTGCTGTACATAGTCTGCTGTGAGTTGACACTCCATCAATCTAACTGATAACCTTCTACTGGCTTGACCAGACTAACTCTCTACCTCACGGTGATAGTGCTCACTGGCTTGTGCACTCTTACTATCTCAGTAGCTGTGTCCTGTAGAGAGAGGGAGAGTTTTAATGCCCTGTGTACTTTCTAGTGGTGGTGCCCTGTCTGGTGATTGGTTGTTATGTGTCATGTGTGTTCATTGGTTATCCTGTGTGTCAATCACTGCCTGTCTGCATCTCATTATATACATGAGTGGATATTGTGACATCTCCCCTTTTTGAAGTAAATTTTGGAACGTGGCGATATATATACATGCATGATTATATGCAAGTGGTGAGTGAATGAACTTATGTACATGGGAAGGTGTCTATTGTGCAGATACAGAGCAAACGGAACAAAATTTACAAGATTTAAGTCTATAGATTCAGTCTTTGTGACGGGCAACAAATTCTTGTTGATCGCCTCAGTGGTGGAGGGGGGACGCCGGCACTTGGACAGGCGGGATTGCTGCCATGTCGGTGGCCTCATGGAGAAGCGGGATCGCTGCCAGATCGGTCGGCTCGTAGAGCGAGATGTCTGGAGGAGGCATGATGACATGCGGAGAAGTGGGGCCAGGCGGTGGGCAGGGAACTTTTCGTAGCGCCCTCCTGTGGAGCCATCAGCCATTTGGACAACAAAGGACCTGGGGGCAGTCTGCCTGCGACAATAGCTGGGTCTGACCAACCTCCCTCAGGCAACTGGACACGAACAACATCGTCTGGAGCCAGCGCAGGTAGATCCTTGGCATGAGCATCATACGTGATCTTCTGCTGGACCCTGGATCGCTGCACTTTCTGCAGCACCGTGAGGCGGTCAAGGTCTGGAACATGGATGGCTGGAACAGTCGTCCTCAGGTTGTGGTTCATGTGCAGCTGTGCCGGAGCCAAACCAGTCAACAGAGGTGTTGCCCTGTATGCCAACAGCGCCAGGTTGCAGTCCGAGGCTGAGTCTGCAGCCTTGCACAGCAACCGCTTGACAATATGGACCCCTTTTTCGGCCTTCCCGTTTGATTGCGGGTAATGGGGACTGGATGTGATGTGACTGAAGTGGTAGGATCATGCAAAGTCGGACCACTCTTGGCTGTAGAAACATGGGCCGTTGTCACTCATTACTGTGAGTGGTATGCCGTGCCTGGCAAATGTCTCTTTGCAGGCTTTAATCACCGTCTTGGATGTGAGGTCCGACAGTTTCACCACTTCCGGGTAGCTGGAGAAGTAGTCGACCAAGAGCACATAACCACGCCCATTTGCGTGAAAGAGGTCTATCCCCACCTTGGACCACGGAGAAGTCACAACCTTGTGCTGTTGCAGTGTTTCCTTGGGCTGAGCTGGTTGGAACTTCTGGCATGTTGTGCAGTTGAGGGCCATGTTGGCAACGTCCTGGCTGATGCCAGGCCAGTAGAGTGCCTGCCGAGCTCTGCGTCGACATTTTTCGACCTCAAGGTGACCCTCCTGGATCTGTCCGAGCACCATGGCTTACATTCTTTGGGGAATGACGATTCTATCTAGTTTAAGAAGGATCCCCTCGACAACCGTCAACTCGTCTTTAACGTTGAACAACTGGGGGCACTGCCCCTTTTGCCAGCCATGGGCAAGGTGTTGCGTCACGTGCTGCAGTAGAAGATCTTTGGCAGTTTCTTCGCGTATCTGGACAACTCGTTCATCAGTGGCTGGGAGGTTGCTGGCACACAACTGCACCGGTGCCTCGATGTGGCGAATGAAGTAGCCTGGTTCACACGGCGTGGTGATGGATCGGGATAGGGCATCCGTGACGATCAGCTCCTTGTCCGGTATGTAGACGAGTTCGAAGTCATATCGGCTTCGAACGAAGAACAATTCGCTGCAGCCGAGGTGTCATGTCATTTAAATCCTTCTGGATTATATGGACTAAAGGCCTGTGGTCTGTTTCCACCGCGAACTTCGGCAAACCGTATACGTAGTCATGAAACTTGACTATTCCTGTCAGGAGACTGTCGTGTTGGGTGTTCTGCTACACAAACGAACCAACTCTGTTTTATTACTCTTGATAACAACATCTGTAAACTTATGACTGTGGTTCGTACTTTACCCTTTAACCTGTGGACCCAGCCCTAACACTATCTTAGAGAGGCACTCAGCACATGGTGTATGTCTGAGTGGCACGCTGTGAGCTCTGTGCCCTGCGCTGTCTCCTGCTGGAATGAGCGGGAACTGTGGTGGTCCCCGTTTTATAGTGCGCGTGCTCTCACTGGTGATTGGCTGTGATGTTGCGTGTGTGTTGATTGGTCCGTTGATCTGTCCATCAGTGTGTATGTGTGTTTGCATCATGATATGTTTATCTGAATATCATGACATCCCCCCTTTTTACAAGAATATGTGCCTATGTGGTAATAAATATTGGTGTGTACTGAGTGCAGCTGTATATGTGTGTGCAATATCCACAACATGTACATGAGGCTAAACTATATACATGGGAAGGCGTCAGGTGCAACATAGCAACGAGGTTGTACCATAAACAAAACAAGTGCAATCATCAAACATCAAAAGCGAACTCCTGTAACGAGAAAAAGAGAAACACATTAACATTGTGGCATAACACTTTAGTGAGTCCAATGTGAAAACAGGCTCAAGTCCTGCCTAGTAGGTGGGCGACGATTTCGGATTGACCGCCTCAAGAGTGGGTCAGGATCCACCGGCTGAGGAATGGGCCTGGCCACAGGCGATAGAGGAATAGGCACAGTGGCAGGAAGCTCCACAAAGTCGACATCAGGGACAACAGGAGGGCGTGGCATCGGTGCAGGATCATGTAGCGAGCGCGGAAGCAGCCGAAGAGCCCGGCGATTACCCCGCCGAATGGAGCCATCAGGCATGCGAACCAGGAACGAGAGGGGAGCTACGCGGCAGAGAACTTCGGCAGTTGCCGACCAGCCGCCCTCCGGTAGGTGGATGCGGACGTTGTCTCCAGGCGCCAAGGCAGGAAGATCAGTTGCCCGAGCGTCATGTGCCACCTTCTGCTGAGCACGCTGCTGTCGCATCCTTTGCAGTACTGGAGCATGGCTGGGTTTAGGAACATGAATGGACGGTACAGTGGCCCTGAGGGCGTGACCCATCAACAGCTGGGCTGGTGAGAGGCCAGTGGACAGTGGGGCCGAGTGATAGGCCAGCAGGGCTAAACAGAAATCCGATCCGGCATCAGCAGCCTTGCAGAGGAGCCGCTTGACGATATGGACGCCCTTTTCCACCTTGCCTTTTGACTGGGGATGCAGAGGGCTGGACGTCACATGTGTGAAGCCATACGAAGCGGCAAAAGAAGACCATTCTTGGCTCGCGAAACAGGGCCCATTGTTCGACATGACGGTAAGCGGAATGCCATGGCGAGCGAAGGTTTTCTTGCATGCCCTGATGATAGCTGACAATGTCAAATCGTGCAGGCATATGACCTCTAGATAATTTGAAAAATAATCAATTATGATGGCGTAGTCCCTGCCGAGCGCATGGAAAAGGTCCACACCCACCTTTGCCCAGGGGGACGTTACCATCTCATGGGGCTGAAGCGCCTCAGGGGGTTGCGCCGGCTGAAACCTTTGGCAGGTGGAGCAGTTGAGCACCATGTTGGCGATGTTGTCGCTGATGCCCGGCCAGTATACAGCTTCTCAGGCCCTCCGCCTGCACTTCTCAACCCCCAGATGGCCTTCGTGTAATGTGCATGCTGTGTGGAATCACAATCCGGTCCAACTTTAGGAGGACACCGTCAATGACGGCCAAGTCGTCCCGGACATTGTAGAATTGTGGCCGCTGTCCTTTGAGCCACCCGTCCGTCAGGTGGCACATCACACGTTGTAGAAGGGGGTCAGCCGCAGTCTCCCGGCGAATACGGGCCAGACTTGCATCATTAGCTGGCAGATTGGCCGAAGTAAAGGCCACATGCGCTTCGACCTGACATACGAACCCCCCCGATTTGGCGGTGTGCTCACTGCTCTGGACAGGGCATCTGCAATGATGATGTCCATTCATGGGGTGTAGACCAGTTGGAATTCGTACCTCCGGAACTTGAGCAGAATGCGCTGGAGGCGAGGGGTCATCTCATTCAGGTCCTTTTGTATGATGCCAACCAGGGGGCGATCGTCGGTTTCCACGGTGAACTGAGGGAGACCATATGCATAGTCGTGGAACTTATCTATGCCGGTCAATAAACCCAGGCACTCCTTCTCAATCTGCGCATCTGTTCTGTGGGGGTCATAGCCCGCGAGGCATAGGCGACCGGGGCCCATGATGCCGTGTCGTCCCATTGCAGGAGTACCGCCCCAATGCCGGACTGGCTGGCATCAGTCGAGATCTTCGTATCTCGAGAAGTGTCGAAGAACGCCAAGACCGGGACTGTGGTGAGCTTAATCTTGAGCTCCACACATTCCTTCTGGTGTGCGCGCAGCCACTGGAAATCCGTAGTCTTCTTCACTAGGTGGCGAAGAGCCGTTGTGTGGGAGGCAAGGTTGGGAATGAACTTCCCCAGGAAGTTGACCATCCCGAGAAAGCGTAGCACTGCCTTCTTGTCTGCCGCCTGCGGCATGGCTGTAATAGCTGTCACTTTGTCTGCATCCGGACGTACTCCTGTCCGGGATATGTGGTCCCCCAGAAACTTTAGCTCAGTTTGGCCAAAGGAACACTTGGCTCGGCTGAGGCGCAGGCCGTGTTCTCGTATCCGAGCAAAGACGCACTGGAGACGACTGATGTGCTCCTGTGGTGTGGTGGACCAGATGATGACGTCGTCAACATAGACGCGCACCCCTTCGATGCCCTCCATCATCTGTTCCATGATTCTATGAAACACCTCGGATGCCGAGATGATGCCAAACGGCATTCTATTGAAGCAGTACCTGCCAAAGGGCGTGTTGAAGGTGCACAGCTTCCTGCTGGACTGATCCAGTTGAATCTGCCAAAAACCCTTTGAGGCATCAAGTTTTGTAAAAGTTTTAGCCCGGGCCATTTCGCTCGTGATCTCTTCCCATTTGGGTATGGGGTAGTGTTCCCTCATGATGTTGTTGTTCAGGTCTTTCGGGTCGATGCAGATCCAGAGTTCACCAGAGGGCTTTTTTACGCACATCATGGAGCTGACCCATGGCGTGGGCTCCATGACCCGGGAAAGCACTCCTTGGACCTGGAGATCCTGCAGCTGCTGCTTGAGGCGGTCTTTGAGTTGTTCAGGGACTCTACGAGGTGCGTGAATGACCGGGGTGGCGTCCGGTTTGAGCCGTATTCTGTAAGTGTAGGGCAATGTGCCCATCCCCTCGAAAGCCTCCTGGTTGTGGGCGAGGAGTGAGTGGAGCTGTGCCCTAAAGTCTGCATCCGGGAAGTCGGAGGTGCCTTCTGGAGACAGTGTGTGTACCCGCTGAACGAGGTGGAGAACTTTGCACGCCTGTGCGCCTAGCAGGGAGTCCTTCAATGATCTGACTATCTCAAAGGACAGTGTGGCTGTGTGCTGCTTTAGATTGCTGCTTTAGATTGTGGTTAGCACAGTTGCTTCACAGTTCCAGAGTCCCAGGTTCGATTTCCGGCTTGGGTCACTGTCTGTGCGGAGTCTGCACATCCTCCCCGTGTGTGCGTGGGTTTCCTCCGGTGGCTCCGGTTTCCTCCCACAGTCCAAAGACGTGCAGGTTAGGTGGCTTGGCCATGCTAAATTGCCCATAGTGTCCAAAATTGCCCTTAGTGTTGGGTGGGGTTACTGGGTTATGGGGATAGGGTGGAGGTGTGGCCTTGGGTAGGGTGCTCTTTCCAAGAGCCTGTGCAGACCCGATGGGCCGAATGGCCTCCTTCTGCCCTGTAAATTCTATGAAAGTCTATGCATTGTGTGTAACCTCGAGCTGGCAGGATCCCATGACATTGCCGTTGTAATCGACCAGCTGACAGCGGGGTGACCGAATTGGTGGTTTAACCTTCAAGGCGTAGAAGGCTGACCATGCAATAAGGTTGGCGGAGACACCAGTGACTAAACGGAATGTGATTGGTAATCGGTTGACCGTTAGGGTGGCACACCATTCATCACCCGTATTAACGCTGTTCACTGTCATCGGCTGGTGGGTCCTACTTGGGGACATCCGATTCCTGTCCATGATCGCAATGCGGAAGGCTTACCGTCGTCGGTAACACCGGTCTGTACGTCGTCAGGGTATGACTCGGTGTATGGAGGCTGAATGGCCCGCACGTCCCTGCGAGGCTGGCGGAATTCGGGAGCGTTGGCAGGTTGAGCTGCTCGATAGCAGGCAGCGTAGTGGCCCATCTTGAACAGCGGAGGCATTGTCGATTCTTTGCTGGACATTGCTGCTTGAGATGTGCGGATCCACAGTTGCCGCACGTCGTGACATCATGGCGTTCGTTACGCCATTGCGCATGCGCAGTTCGGTCCTGCGTAGAGCGCACCTGTGCGTCACGTTCCTCTGCGTGACGTCTCTTTTGGCGCGTACAAGCGTGGGAAACCGCGGAAATCACGCAAAATGGCTGCCCTCATCCGGGCCGCGGGCCGGGAGGAACTCGATCGACTGGACCCGCTCGGCCTCGTAGGACCCCTGCCGTGCCGATTCGGCCGCCTGGAATTGGGAGTACCGGCTGGTCGCTTTTTCATGGAGGACGCAGGCTTCGATGGCGGTGGCTATGGTGAGGCTCTTAATTTTGAGGAGCTGCTGGCGTAGGGTGCCCGAGGTGACCCCAAAAACTATCTGGTCCAGAATCATGGAATCGGAGGTGGTCTCATAGCCGCAGGACTGCGCGAGGATACGGAGGTGTGTCAGGAAAGATTGAAAAGGCTCATCCTTACCCTGCAGGCGCTGCTGGAAGAGGTACCTCTCGAAGCTCTCATTCACCTCGACGCTGAAGTGTTGCTCGAGTTTAAGAAGGACCGTCTTGTACTTTGTCTTGTCCTCACCTTCCGCGAACACCAGGGATTTGTAGATGTGGATGGCGTGTTGCCCTGCCGTGGAGAGGAGGGGGGGGGCGATTTTCCTGGTGTCCGATGCATTCTCCCTGTCTGTGGCTTCTAGGAAGAACTGGAAGCGCTGTTTAAACAGCTTCCAGTTGACGCCGAGGTTTCCAGCGATTTGGAGCAGCTGCGGCGGGCAGATGGTGCCCATGGTGCAGGATGGCAGATCCCTGAAGATGTGCAGGTAGGTCTCACAGTTGCTGGGTTCTAATCCTGGTACAATGTCGTGTTGGGTGTTCCGCTATACAAACGAACCAACACGGTGGTAGATGGTACAACTCTGTTTTATTACTCTTGATAACAACATCTGTCAACTTATGACTGTGGTTCGTACTTTACCCTTTAACCTGTGGACCCAGCCCTAACTCTATCTTAGAGAGGCACTCAGCACATGGTGTCTGTCTGAGTGGCACGCTGTGAGCTCTGTGCCCTGAGCTGTCTCCTGCTGAAATGTGCGGGTACTGTGGTGTTCCCCGTTTTATAGTGCGTGTGCTCTCACTGGTAATTGGCTGTGATGTTGCGTGTGTGTTGATTGGTCCGTTGATCTGTCCATCAGTGTATATGTGTGTTTGCACCATGATATGTTTATCTGAATATCATGACAGAGACCCAGACACTCCTTTTCAATCTGGGCATACCGTTGTTCGGTCGGAGTCATGGCGCTGGAGGCATATGCCACTGGAGCCCAGGACGAGGAATCGTCTCACTGGAGGAGCACTGCCCCAATGCCGTCCGGGCTTGCGTCTGTGGATATCTTGTTATCCTTGGTTGGGTCAAAGAATGCCAGTACTGGGGCTGTGGTGAGCTTAGCCTTCAGCTCAAGCCACTCCGCTTGATGTGCGGGAAGCCACTGGAATGCTGTCGACTTTTTAACAAGATGTCGGAGGGCCGTGGTGTGGGACGCCATGTTGGGAATGAATTTTCCGAGAAAATTTACCATCCCGAGGAAGCGGAGGACCGCCTTTTTGTCCTCTGGTGTTTTCATGGCATTGATTGCCAGCACTTTGTTGGCGTCAGGTTGCACACCTTGCTGTGAAATGTGGTCACCTAAAAACTTGATAGCGGACTGCCCATTCGAGCATTTGGCCCTGTTGAGCTGGAGGCCATTTTCATGAATCCTCTGGAAAACCTGTTTGAGGTGAGCAATGTGATCCTCAGGCGTCGTGGACCAGATGATCACGTCATCCACATAGACTCGCACCCCCTCAATGCCCTCCATCATTTGCTCCATTATGCGATGAAATACTTCGGAAGCTATATGATACCAAAAGGCATGCGGTTGTAGCAATACCTGCCGAACAGATCGTTAAACGTGCACAGCTTCCGACTGGACTCGTCCAGCTGACTTTGCCAGAAGCCACGGGAGGCGTCCAGCTTGGTAAAGAATTTGGCGTGAGCCATCGCACAGGTCAATTCTTCACGCTTTGGGATCGGGTAATGCTCTCGCATGATGTTACGATTCAGGTCTTTGGGATCAATGCAAATGCGGAGTTCGCCAGAGGGTTTCCTGACGCAGACCATGGAGCTGACCCAGTCTGTGGGTTCCGTGACCTTTGAGATGATGCCCTGATCTTGGAGCTCTCATAGCTGCGTTTTCAGATGATCCTTGAGAGGAGCCAGCACCCGGCGTGGTGCATGGATGACTGGGGTGGCATTCGGCTTGAGCAATATCTTGTAGCGATATGGGAGCGTGCCCATCCCATCAAACACACTGTATTGTGCGAGAATGTCGTCTGTCTCAGCCTGGAGATTCGCATTGGACGAGGCCGTTGCCGGTGTTGAGGACATGGCATGAACTCACTGTACCAGATGTAGGAGTTTGCATGCGCGAGCACCGAGCAGGGATGCCTTGTCAAGCGGACAATCTTGAATCTCAACGCCGTCTTGATTGCCTTGTGAGAGACACCTAGCTGACACGACCCACTGGCAGCTATGCCATTGTAGTCAAGGAGCTGGCAGGCTGGTGGAAGAATGCTAGGTTGGTGTCGGATGCTGTCGAGGTCCGACTGTGATATGAGGTTCGCGCCAGTGTCCAATTTAAATCGGATGCGAGACTGGTTGACCGTGGTGACGGCACACCGCTCGTCGTCAGGATCCACACTGAGGATCGAAAGGCGATTGGCAGGCACAGTAGAGACCAACTCGCGTGTGGTGATGATGCCCACCTGATATGGAGACTCGAGGCAGTCAGCATCGGGGTCCGTTGGGCTGTCTGGATCAGAATCCTGCAGGCCTTGTTGTACGCAGCGGACACGTCTGCGCTGCAGCTGGGATCGCTGTTGTTCGGTGGAGCAGACCTGCAGAAGGCCGCGTAGTTGTCAGGCTTTCCACACTAGACATCGCCTGTGTTGCTCTTATTAGCCTTAGTTTTATTAGCTCTAATTCTGTCACCTTTGCTCACGAGTCGCCAGGTATCTTTCTGATACCGCCACGTGGTTCGAGCTCAAGTAATGATTAATAATGCAGCACACCACTTAGTAAAAGTTAAATCAACGATCATTTATTATATACAGCAATATATACTTATGCAATAATCCTACTTCTAGACTATTACCTACCACTAAAGGCCAATACTTAACTTTGGTGATGGCCCACCAGGTCAGGGAAACGAATGGTCTATCGAATTGGGTCTGGCCTGCGGGATTCAAAAAGGCTGGTACGGGTCGATAGTCTGGAGCACCTATCTGGTAGCGATCGCTGGAGTAAGACTTACTTGTTTCTTCGTCGAAGGGTCTCAAAGGTTGCGAGCAGGAAGAGAAGGGTCGATCTGAACTTGGCCCCTATTTTTATAGTTCCCAGGGGCTTCCCGCCTCTCGGGGCGGACCTTGACCCTGGTTCCAAGCGATTGGACTTGGTCCCAATCACTTGGTTCGATATGCTCCAATAATGGGGTGATTCCTTGATCGGGGGGTGGTCGTCCACCTTTCTTTGTCTCAGCCACTGCTGGCGCCGAAAAGTCTGGATCGGCTTTATGTTGCTAATGTGTAGCAATTGTTCCCGGGCGGATGGCTGCTTCGTATGCAGATGGCTGGGTTGTTGTGCTGTTAATGGCTGCAGGTATCGGTCTGGACTGACTTCCCCAGAGGCGAATACACTGTTTTACCTGCAGCTGTCCGTTTGAGTCCTGTTGGCTAATTTTCCCATCAGCCTCTTTCGTTCGCCATTTTAGATCGGGGTTTGACCATTCTAATCGGGAATCAGCCATTTTAGGTGGCTACACCTGCCTTTCGCTGGACATTGCCGCTTTAAATGGGCGGAGCCACAATTCGGACGCGTCATGACGCTGACGTCAGCACGTTCTGTGCGCCATCGCGCATGCGCAGTGCAGTCGGTCAACGTTCACGCATGCGCCTCAGGGCCTTCGGCCTCGTCTTCCACCCGGTCGTGGCGCGCATGCGTGGGGACCCGAGAAAAGCGCGCGAAACGGCCTCTCTCCTCGATGCTCAGGCCTTGCATTTTTGCTATAGCCTGCACCCTTTCTGCCTCGTGGGAAGCCAGTTTTGCAGTTTCTGCCACCCTGATGCGGGAGTAGCGATTTCTGGCATGCTCATGGACAACGCACGTTTCGATGGCGACGGAGAGGGTCAAATGTTTGATTTTGAGGAGCTGCTCCCACAGGGAGTCGGACTGGACCCCGAAAATGATCTGATCCTGGATCATGGAATCAGTCGTCGAGTCATAATTACATGACTGCGCTAGGATGCGGAGATGGATCAAGAAGGACTGAAAAGGTTCATCCTTACCCTGAAGCCTCTGTTGAAAGATGTACCGTTCAAAGCTCTCATTCACCTCAATGTTGCAGTGGCTGTCGAATTGCAGCAGGACTGTCTTGAACTTTGTTTTGTCTTCGCCATTGGCAAACGTAAGCAAGTTATAGATGTTGATGGCGTGATCCCCCACAGTCGACAGGAACAGCGCGATCTTTCTGGCATCCGATGCTGCCTCGAGGTCGGAGGCCTCGATGTACAGGAGGAACTTTTGTTTGAAGACTTTCAGTTGGCGGCAAGGTTGACAGAGATCCGGAGTTGCGAAGGAGGCTGAATGTTTTACATGCCGCTGGATGGCTGCTTGCTGGTCGTTGCAGATCCACTCGAGGTAGGTTCATTAGGATATAAAGTACTCTGGTACCATGGTGTGTTCAGTAAGTTAGTTCAACGTTGACTGCAACTGGATGCAGTGAAACTAGAAACAGGCTTCTGACACAGGGGATGGTCCAATACTGTTTTATTGAACTTCCTGATTGCTGTACGTAGTCTGCTGTGAGTTGACACTCTATCAATCTAACTGATAACCTCCTGCTGGCTTGACCAGACTAACTCTCTACCTCATGGTGATAGTGCTCACTGGCTTGTGCACTCTTACTATCTCAGTACCTGTGTACTATAGAGAGAGGGAGAGTCTTAATGCCCTATGTGCTTTATAGTGGTGGTGTCCTGTCTGGTGATTGGTTGTTATGTGTCGTGTGTGTTCATTGGTTATCCTGTGTGTCAATCACTGCCTGTCTGCATTTCATTATATACATGAGTGGATATGATGACAGTTTATAAACAGACAGGCTGAATCTCAGATGGCCCGGGAGAGGGTGTGCGTGGAGTCAATAGTTAGAGGGTGCAATTTGAAGCGAGGACTGCAATGACAATTCAGTCTTATCAGTTAAATTGCTCATCCAGATTAAGGCGTGATCGCACGGCCTCGTCCTGCCCGACTCCGATGCGATGATGCCGTTAAGCAAGATGCTTGGAACAGCGAGACATCGCGATCTGGATCTCTCCCATGGTAGATCCAAATTTACATATTTAAAGGTGCATCCTCCCACCTCTTATATATGTCGGTGCCCGGGAACGAACACTTGCGCCTGGGAGATCTTGTCATAGAATGTACACGGCAGAAGGAGGCCATTCAGCCCATCGAGTCTGCACCGGCTCTTGGAAAGAGCAACCACACCTCCACCCTATCCCCATAACCCAGCAACCCCACCCAACACTATGGGCAATTTTGGACACTAAAGGCAATTTAGCATGGCCAATCCACCTAACCTGCACATCTTTGGACTGTGGGAGGAAACCGGAGCATCCGGAGGAAACCCACTCCGCACAAACAGTGACCCAGCGGGGAATCGAACCTGGGACCCCAGCGCTGTGAAGCCACAGTGCTATTCACTTGTGCTTCAGTGCTGCCCCCAGCTGGATGTCATCAGCGTACATGTGAAAATTAACTCAGTGCTTTGGATAATGTTGCCCTGGCAGCATTGTTGAGACATAGGAGGAGCTCAAGGTTTGAGTAAAAGATTTTGCTGCACATTATCCAACCATCAATTATTTTGCCTAAATCAAATGGAATATAATCGCCTACTCCAATCAGTAAAACAAGTTTAACATAAGTTTAATGAATCAAAAAAGGTTTAATTTAAAAGCTAAAAGCATATTGACTGCAACCACTATTAAACAATGCATTTATCAAATTTTCACTTCTTTTGGTGCTACGAATCACCAAGCAAAGGTATGCACTTTATTTGTAGTTTGCACTAATTAGCTTTAATTAAATATCCATAGTTAATTATATTAATTTGCAGCTGGCGAACATAATCCTCAAAGCATTAGATAAAAATCTTATTACATTTATTAATAAAATGCTTAATTAAGCCATCACAAATATTATGCTCACATAAAGCAGGAGTGAAGTAATTAAGATATAATCTGAATTTAGTTTATCTTCATTGTCATCAAATAAATACTAAATGGAATAATTTCAAGTAAAAGAACATTTTAATTAGATGCATTATTTCTTGTCATTGCACTGGGATTAAATATAAAAGTGTTTTATCTGCTGGCGCGTAAGAATGAACATGGAATCTATGCCAATTCAATTCTCGGCGAAATCTAGATTGAATCAGCTACTTTCCACTAATTATGCTTTCCAAAGGCAGATCGCAGACACGGGTGGGTATAGAAAATACAGCAAAAAGTTTGCTCCTTAAAGACAGCCTGCAGTACCTTGAGAGATGGTGGGCGCGATCTTCCGGTTTCGTTACTCTCGCACTCAAGCGTAACAAGGCCGATGAATAGCGGGAGAGGCCAAAAACGGGAACCACGCCAGGCGCCAAACAGTTTGCAATACAACCAGCCCACTCGGTAGGCAAAATGGGAATCCCAGCGTGGCGAGAAACCAATTACCACGACTTAAGCCCCATTTCCATACAATTGACGCGAGCCACCCATCATCCTGTCATTCACCGGCCTCCCCAGCAAGTGCTTACACTGGCGCCGATTAGTGCTCCTTTTGAAAGTCGTGAACCTGGCGGAAGGGCTTCCATGGGGAGCCGAGGAGGTAAGTAGCCATCTTTGCTCACAGGCAAAGAGATTGTGGGGGCTGGGCTTGCCACACCAGTGCCCGGAAGGGATCGGGACCCTCGGCTGGGGGTGGGGGACCCTGCGCAGGGATGGGCCACCATGGGAGGGTGTGGGGGGGCGGCTCTGGCTGGGCAATCGCTCACGGCACCAACATGCCAGCCCATGAATCCCAACCCCATTCCGGGGCAACCCTTGTCCCTGCCTGTCTGCCACACTAATCACACGTAACGCCCACCGACTGCTGAGACCTCTGCTGTGTGGCTGAAGGCAATCGCTAACAGAGAATTTGCAATCGTGGTTAAGTGAGCACTTGACACATGCCAAGTGGGTTCCCGTGGGTATGCGGGCCACGTAGAATGTGATAGCCTAGCATCTCAATCACACCTTGATGCCTGGACACTGTGTGGGAGGCAACACCACACACGCAGCAGCCAACATTCGAACACCCAGGGGATGGGACACCTTCCGGGACATGACCACAGCCAGAGGGTGGATGGATGCCACTGGAAGGGGTTGCCTGGAGAGATAGGCAAAGGGCCGGGGGGTCAGCCCGGGGGAAGAAAGTGCCGGAGGCATCATAATGTTGTGCAAAAGGTTGTTTAATGTGTTGTGCAATACCCCACTACCAATAGTGCTGCCCCCCCCCAAACCCCAATCCCAACCCCACCCCCTCTCCACCCCTGACCTATCCCCTCCTCCCTACCCCGGTGCACTCAGTGATGCTCAACGTGTGGAACCCTACCATTATGTCTAGGTGTGTCCCCATCGGAGGTGAGGCAGCCAGATGCTTACCTCGACCCATGGCCTTCGATGCCCCTGCCGGGCATCCGCCGGGGCCAGAGGGCCCTGGCACACATCTATGGCAGATGCACAGCCGTGCCGCCCTGTCCCACGTGTTGACCCTGAGACACAGCCTCACCAGGGGGTTGGTACTCGGGAGTGCTAGTAACCACCGTCGCCACCCAATGGGACGGGCCTGGGCTGGCACTCAGCGCCCCCTCCTCCCAGTCGGTGCCCACAGGCCCCTGGGGTTCACCTTGGGGCAGAGGGGCAGCTGGTTCGAGCCCCGGCTGTCCCTGCATCATCCGGCTCTGTCAGCCCTGGTGGTTCCCCATAGTCCGCACCATCGTGTTGATGCCCTTGGCGATGCTCCTCAGTAACTGGGGCACTCATTGCCGGCACCATCTCCTGCACCCCTAGACTCTGGGACTCCTCCAATCAGCTATGGATCTACTGGAGTGACGCTGACATCTTCCTCTGAATGTCCCGGCCACTCCCTATCATCTCCATCAGCTTTGGGTAACTCTGTTCCAGAGGCTCAGCATCAGGCTGTGACCCAGCTGGGTGCAGGGATCCAACAGGCCACCAACTGCTGTCTTGCCTGTGGCTTCCTTCCTCCACCAGATGTAAATCAACAGCAGTGTGGTGCTCACCAGATTGTGCCCCAGAAGCCTGACCACTAACATTTCCCACCAAAGTGTGTATATCTGTGCTGATGGAGGGTGGGGGTGACAGCTGTGCTGCGACTATCACAGTTGCATCCTTGGAGCTCTCCTCTGAGGTGCTCTCCTCCGAGTCAGGAGACGGGTACACCGGGATGGGCCGGCACCGTCGGCTGGAGTATCTACGGGAGAATGGACATGTGGTCAGTGGGAGGGAACATTTCACTGCATATATTTTTGCTTACATCAACACTCTCAAAGCCTTCACAACACTTGGGCTTATTTTCAGCTTTCCCCTATCATTGTGCACAATTTGTTAAGCTGTCTCATCTGTCTGAAAACACCCTTATAAGGTGCCACTTCTGCACGTCTTGTCGGAGAAATTGACACAAAACAGAAGAGAGAGTAAGAGAACAAGAAGAAACCCTGCCTTAATATAAGGAATCTGGCATTGGAAAGGGAGGGCCCAAGAAGAAGGCACCCTTGCCCTTTCTATCGACCCACCTCACCCTCTCATCACCACTTGCTCCCAGTTACCCTATCCCACATACACTTGCCTCTCTCTAGGATTTCATCATCAATTCCAAGAAGGACCCCGGGCAGTACATCAGTGGCCCCTTTTCATGATGGTGATGCTGGTACTGGAGAGCTGCCAAAGAATCATAGAATCCCTACAGTGCAGAAGGAGGCCATTCGGCCTATCATGTCTGCACTGACCCTTCGAATGAGCACTCTGCCCATTTACGAGTGCCCGTAATCCCGTAAGCTAACCTGCACATCCCTGGACTTTAAGTAGCAATTTAGCATGGCCACTCCACCCCTAATCCGCACATCTTTGGACTCTGGGAGGAAACTGGAGCACCCGACGGAAACCCGCGCAGACACGGAGAAAAAGTTCAAACTCCACACAGTCACACGAGGCTGGGTCCCTGGTAATGTGAGGCAGCAGTGCCGCCCAAGCCTCTGATTGGGCAGCAACCCTTGGGAGCACCCTGCACTGGACTTAATTCAGCCGCAGGCTCCTGCTGATTATGCTTGATTGTTATAAAATTCAGTTGGACCTCCCAAAAATGGTTGAGATGAGGTTCCCACTGGTTTTTCAGACAGTGGATGGACCCTTGCCAGAAACAACACATTTGGCCTTGTGTGAATCATAGAAGCTTTCTACCTTGTTGCAGAAACTGGAGGAGTACCTTATCAGAGCATTAGTTTAAACAAGGGAGTGCTTAAAAGAAGTCTAGGGGTTTATACCAAACTGATGATTAATTTGAAGGCATTTGTGTCAGGCAGTGATATAATAAATGCTTATCACATTTTTGTGTGCAGTAAGCGTTCCTCTAACTGATGACCCTGCAATTATCATTGACGTGAATGTGAATATTTTCCTTTGTGTGAATATCATTTATTTGAGGATGAAAGGACTAAGACAAATGTTGGACATGAAGGAATAAAATGGATTCTGCAGCTGAACGGTTCTTCAAACGAGCTGCTGCCAAAGAGAAATGGCTGTAGACAACTATTCGAGGCCTTTCACTCCCTCAATACCCTTCATGTTGTCAGTGTTCTCTTCCTTTTCATGTTAAAGGTTCTCATCCAATCATGGCGTCATGTGTTACAGAGCAAAGTAATGCAGCATATAGAAAACCCACCAATGTATACAATACACCATGAGCTTCATGAATTCTGCCCAGGTGTTGGAATCATTGCTTGAGAATTCTAATCGTCTGCCCAACGATGGCTCTGGTTGAGTCATGGATCTGACAGCAGTGCATGACCTTCCCACTGACATCATGAGCCAAGTGTCCAGAGGATATGTCTTCAAGCAGCTAGACTCTCAATGGCTGTATTGGCGGGAAAAGTATGATTGGATGACAGATTGGTGCAATATGAAATTACCACGGCAGTTTCCAAGGAATCCGACGTATGCCTGCATGAAGTACTCCTTGTAATAACTCACCAGTTATACATGAATGAAGTGGAAGCCTTGGGGATTCTCTAAGGCAGTGAGGTTTTGTAGAAGAGCCTACAGGATGTATTGGTGCATTCAAAGAGGCCTATAAAAGAGGCCTAGAATAAGGGAGAATGCTACAATGTGAGTGAACCTAGTGAGTCAAGTTATCCATAGAGACAAAAAAGTTAGCTTTAACAAAAGGGGCATCTGGTCAGCTGTTTAATGCTAGTATGAACTGATTGATATTGCTGATATTCCCCTTGGAAGCCTGGAAAGTACTGCACAGACATTTGAGCACTGCAGTGATCTTGAGTACAACAGGCAATATCCTGTGAGCTGTGACAGTTGGGTTGTGACGCTGAAAGTGACACAATTCTTTGACGGCCTCCCTATGAAGCACAGCCTCCGAATGCACTCCTCAGAATTGTGGACATGAACTAGTCTGGGAGAGTAATTGTAGTATCAGGTCCAGCACATGTAGGGTTAGCGTGGGATTGAGTATAGTACTGCCCACACAGTGATGTAAGAGAACACATGACCCACACCGAGGGCCAGTCTAGTGTTGGACAGAGCTGTGTGCACAAGCAAACATGGAGACAGTTCCTAGCTTGAACTCTTTACTTTATGTCGGTACATAGTTCTTGCAGTTAATAAATACAGTTAATCTATTTTAGACGTAAAGCCTTCAGTAAGAACTACTGCGCGATATCCAACACCATACAATAGTAATGATTCACAAACTCCCTACAGCTCTATTCACTCCTTCCTCCTCCTTTTACCAAGTGAAACTGCCAGCAGGACCCCCATGATGAGAAGAGTTATTTGTCAGTTCAAAATATTCGAAAGCCAGTTCAAGCTCTTTTATATGGTATAAGTAGCAAAAAATAGTTATAATCTGTTTAAAAACACCCTCCAAATCATTCTAGTGTTTTATACAACAGAATCACAGAATGGTTACACAGGGCAGCACGGTAGCACAAGTGATTAGCACTGTGGCTTCACAGCTCCAGGGTCCCAGGTTCGATTCCCTGCTGGGTCACTGTCTGTGCGGAGTCTGCACGTTCTCCCCGTGTCTGCGTTAGTTTCCTACGGGTGCTCCAGTTCCCTCCCACAGTCCAAAGTCGTGCAGGTTAGGTGGCTTGGCCATGATAAATTGCCCTTAGTGACCAAAAAAGGTTAGTAGGGGTTATTGGGTTACGGGGATAGGGCTTAAGTGGGTCGGTGCAGACTCGATGGATTGAATGGCCTCCTTCTGCACTGTATGTTCTATGTTACAACATTGAAGGAGGTCATTCGACTCTGAGTCCATGTCTGATCTCTGCAAAAGCAATTTGACAAGTCCCACTCCCTTGTCCTCTCCATGTAACCCTGCAAATTATTTCTCTTTCGGTCCTTATCCCATTCCCTTTTGGAAGTCATAATGGGCCAGCACGGTGATGCAGTGGTTAGCATTGCTGCCTCACGGCGCCGAGGTCCCAAGTTCGATCCAGGCTCTGGATCACTGTCCGTGTGGAGTTTGCACATTCTCCCTGTGTTGGTGTGGGTTTCGCCCCCACAACCCAAAGATGTAGGAGGATTGGCCACGCTAAATTGCACCTTAATTGGAAAAAATGAATTGTGTACTCTAAATTCTTTTGAAAAAAAAGAAAAGAAAGTCATAATTGAATCCGCCTCCATTCCCGATCCTAACCAGTCACTACATAAAAACATTTCTCTTCATGTTGCCATTTCTTCTTTTGCCAGTCAGCTGAAGGTGGTATCTACTCTATCCAGACCCCTGGTGACTTTGAACACCTCTATCATGTCTCCTCTTAACTTTCTTTTTTCTAAGGAGAACAACCCCAGCTTCTCCAATTTAACCACACAATTATAGTCCCTCTACGCTGGAACCATTATTGTAAATCTTTTCTGCACCCTCCACAAACCATCACATTTTTCGAAGGTGCAATGCAGAATTAGATGTGAATGCCTGAATTTTCTTCCCAGCAGTGACAGTCGGTAAAATTCCCGAGTCGGTCTGCCCAACTTTGAAGAAAGTGCCTGCAAAGATGGGATTTTCATTGCTGCGGGATGGGTGTGGGCTGGAATTGGGGTCGCTGACTTGGGGTGTTGGGGGGGGGGACTTGGAGGCAGCTACAAGGGGTCCCCTGGTTTTGAAGCAGGCTGTTGAAAAGGCTTGGTGCTGTGGGACTTCATCCCAGTTAAAATAAAAACACACAGGCTCTGCAGCCATTGGTTTTTGAAGGATGCCGAAAAGATTTACAATAATGGTTCGAGAGTAGAGGGACTGCAATTATGTGGGTAAGTTAGAGAAGCTGAGGTTGTTCTCCTTAGGAAAGAGAAAGTTGAGAGGAGATATGATAGAGGCATTCAATATAATGAGTGGTCTAGACAGAGCAGATAGACAGAAACCATTCCCTTTGACAGACTACACTGCATAGAACCAATGAACCCTCTTGTGACAGTAGGAAAGATATCATTCATAATTTGCTACCCTATTAAAAAAAGTCATTTCACTTCAAAGGCAATAGAAGTGTCAATCATCCAGACTTTTTAAAGTAGCAATAACAAAAAACACAAGTAGGGCGTGACGGTGGAGCAGTGGTTAGCACTGCCGCCTCACAGCCCCGAGGACCCAGGTTCGATCCCAGCCCTGGGTCACTGTCCTGGTGGAGTTTGCACATTCTCCCTGTGTCTGCGTGGGTCTCACCCGCACAACCCAGAGATAGGTGAATTGGCCACACTAAATTGCTCCTTAATAGGAAAAGGAAACTGGGTACTCTAAAAAAAAATTTTTAAGTCTTTGAAAGCACTTAACCATGTAATGTAAATGAACATTGTGAAATCGACAGCAGAACAGCCTGAGCTGTCAATCAAACAATTATTTCTCTCGGATGCAGGTGTTTCAACAAGAATAATGGTTGTTTGGGTTCTTAGCCCATAATGAGGGGCAATGGGGGGTTGGGTGAAAGAATAGAGCTTGGCAAAGGGGGCATGAGGCACCATAGGGGCTGGTTGGAAACGCACAGCTTTGGCATAAGAGGCATATGGAGCAGTAGGGAATGGGTGGAAGGGCAGAGCTTGGCATGGGGGGGAAATGAGGAGACATTTTTGAACTTACCTTTCCAAACTCCCCTCATGCAGACTAGAATTCGCAGCCTGACAAAAGGGGTCAGGAATCCCAGAAACGGATGCCACTTTTACAGGGTTCCTGGGTCATCCCGACTCAGTGAAAATCCAGGCTAATACTTAGTTGAGGTCAAATCAATGTTTTAAGACAGTTCATCATACCTTCCTTGCTTTTGTGTCATTTTCTGTGACTCCCCACCCCATCCCCCCACCCTGCCCAACCCCCATTCTACCAGCTTTTGAAGTCTATCATTATTCTCCTTACAATTCACAACACTTCCAAATTTTGGACCATCAGAAATTTTTGAAATTGTGCTCTGACCCTCCAAGTCTAGATTGATCTAAAAAAACAGTGGACCTAGTACTGATCTCTAGAGAACCCCACTCTATACCTCCCCCATATCCTAAAAATAACCGTTCACTTACTCGTCTCTGTTTCATGTTACTCAGTCAACTTTGTATTAATGTTGCTACAATCCCTTTAATTCATGGGCTTTGTTTGCTGGCAAGCCTATGATGTGGCGCTTTATCAACCACCTTTTATCAAAGGGAAGCTGAGGAAGCCTTTAAATACCATTTCTTCTAACTTCTTCATGCGCAGGATTGGGAGCTAATGGCAGCAACAGGAAAAGAGAGTGGAATGGCACTGGAAGTTGTCGGTTGTAACTTCCTTAGCAGTCCCCCATTTAACTTTGTTCATCAGATTCACCTACCCTGTGAGCGTTGCTGTTAGGAGCACTGGTTGCCAAATTGTCCACTGCCCAGAGACAGAAATTGACTGCCAACAAGTGGTAAATTGGCATATACGTTTCCTGAGGGGATATGAATCCTGTTCCTGTTTTTAGTGTAGACAAGGCACAGGAAATTCAACCCCGAGCAACCCAGAAGCCACTTGGGAGAAGTTTGAACTAATGTGCTGCGTTATACACAAATAGACCGAGTAATCCAAGAATCTTTTCTTTGGCTTCAGGCTGCAGCTTGCTTCGCTTCCAATCCTCTTCACAATTCCCTTTCTGTACTTTGCTGTATTTATAGATTTGTTACAACCTCGTGAGTGAGTATAAAATGGTTCTTCATGAACTGTTTATGAATAATAGAGGAAATACTTGTTATATGATTTCATACCCCGACTCGAATCCCATTGTTTGTACCTGCAAGCAGTCATTCCTTTTTAAAACATTAAAGGAGTTTCTGAGTAAATATGGTGCTTTAAAGTCTTTTTCAGCCTGATGCTGAAAGCAAAATATTGGTTAAGAAACATATTTAAGCTTTTCATCTTGAAATCACCATTTTATTTTTAGATGTTTTTTAAGCCCTGAGGACCATAACAGACTGCACACAATTTTCTGATTGGGTCCATCTTATTTATGGCCATATGAGATGCAACATGGAAAGATCTGAATTCCTTGGTGCCTCAAACCGAGCATGCTTTGGTAGCGAAAGCTTACTCGAATGAAGGAACGCATGCACCAAACTAATTTAATCCTTAGACCTTATCGGAATGAGTTAAGGCAGCCTTGAGCAGCAGTTGTGTTGTCAGGACAACCTGCATCAATATCTTTAAGGGCCGCTGGTTAGCCTGCTCCGGATTGTGAATACCAGTTGAAACCTGGACATCGCAAGCTCTGTCTAGGGCAAACCAATTGACTAATGTGTGCCTGAAATTAATCAAGGAGCCTTATTTAAATGGAAATGAGCCCTTTGCTCATTTCAGGTGGCACCTTAAAGTAACGTCAGGACAGAGTGTCAAGTGGATGAAGCATTGTCCAGCACTAGTTGGGTGTTATCTTGGACTCCAAGGGAACTAAAACAATTTTCCTTTGCCATTTAAAATAAAGAGGATCATAAAATCTTAAATTCAGAAAGCACCAAAATATGGTGTCAATTTAAGGAAAAATTAATATCAACTGGTTCGAATCTGAATTTGTGGGGGGAGAAGAGAAAATTTGTCTTTGGCTGAGATGTTTGAATCATCGGTGCCCTTGTATCTTCCTTCCTTTGACTCATTTCACAGCTGATACACCAAATATTTGATAGACAGGGAAAGGAAGTCAAAGTTGTTGCTGATACAGCACAGCAGCTTCCTGAAAAGGCTGCATCAGCTTTTCATAACTTTATGAGAGATGTAATTCAATAGAATGATTCACAGATACCTGAAATACACAAATTATGTCATAATGTTAAAATATTTATTTTGCTTATTTATCTTACAAGGGTGTCCTGTGGCACGTAACTTCAGAGATCAGTTAACATTTTAGTTTGAAGGCACAGTTGTGCTACTGCCAAGTGAACTGGCATTCTACCCCAGGTTCTGCATTATTCTCTAACCATGGAAAAACAAACCTTGGTCGGAATTCTCCGGCCGCTGCGGTCCACTTTTTCTGCTGGCAGCGCACCCCTGCCCATGGGTTTCCCGAAGATGTGGGGTGGCTACAATGGGAAGTCCCATTGACAAGCGGCAGGAAGACAGAATCCTGCCGCCAGTGAATGGTGTGCCACCAAGAAACATGCTGCTGGGGAATCGGGAGAATCCCACCCCTTGGGTATGGGTGTACCAGTATATATGCTAAAATTATCTCAGGGTAGAGTTGTAGCACACCTGATGCAACGCTAAAGTGAGAAAACGTTATCACCGACTTTTATTTGAACTTGAATTTAAATATGCATTCTGCAATAGATATGCAGCAAAAAGCACTTTGCACTGATACAAAATAGGACACGCACTGCCAGTAAAAATACTAAATAGGTTTGGGTAATTTAATCGCCAAAGGAGCCATTTTACATTCTGGTTGCATTTGCTCATGATAAAAGTGCATTCTTGATGTAACTATTCCTTCAATGGGAGGAATACAGGTGAAGGAGTTTAGTTAACAAGTTGGGTTTTTGATAGGGCAGCATGGTGGCGCAATGGTTGGCATTGCTGCCTCACAGCACCGAGGTCCCAGGTTCGATCCCGGCTCTGGGTCACTGTCCGTGTGGAGTTTGCACATTCTCCCCGTGTTTGCGTGGGTTTCGGCCCCACAACCCAAATATGTGCAAGGTAGATGGATTGGCCACGCTAAATTGTCGCTTAATTAGAAAAAATGAATTGGGTACTCTAAATTGATTTAAAAAAATAAAATAAAAAACAATTGTTGGGTTTTTGACTCTGAGAATTAGTTAGTGCGATGGGGAAGGAGGAGGTCCACTCTATGCCAATAGTCTTGTTTAACAAATCAGTGAAGGCATTGCATTTGAACATGCAAAGGGAAAAATAGCCAATAGTGGAGTTTCTGACAATTCCTCTTTACATCACATGGTTTGGGCATATGAAAGTTTGATCGTATGAAAGATGTTGCATAGAATTAATAGAACAATAAATTTGCATTTAAGCTACTTGAAATTTTGGTAACAGTGAGTACTAATCCTTTATCTCTGTATTCAGGTCTCAAATCCAGCACTTAGATGCCTATTAGGACAACATGTCAGTCTAAATTTCATTTAGCATAATCTCTGCATTGAATTATTGAAGATCGAAATCCTGACATTGTGCATTCATGTCAAATGGATGATTGCAAGTCGATAACCCATTTTCAAACTCTTACTATTTTTTATTTCTATGAGCCATCATCTATCTTACACCATTGCGAAATGTCAAGATCTATCTCTTTGGCTTCAAATTGTAAGGTTTGTGGATGGAGTCAATGCCAAGGGAGCAGAGTTTATAACCGGAATAGACGACAATGGCATTGGACTTCCCAATATTTAAGTTGAGGAAATTGCTTCTCTTCCAGTACTGGATATGAGAAAAGTAGCTCAACAAATATGAGGGTCGTAAACTGTGCCGGTAAAATAGAGGTTGTTATAGAATGGTGCAAGCGCACTGTCTGAACTTCACATGAGTTATTGACAAATCAACCGATTGAATATAATGAAAAATGGCATAGGTTTTGTCAGTAAGTTTAGCACAATGGGCTAAACAGCTGGCTTGTAATGCAGAACAAGGCCAGCAGCGCGGGTTCAATTCCCGTACCGGCCTCCCCGAACAGGCGCCGGAATGTGGCGACTAGGGGCTTTTCACAGTAACTTCATTAACGTCTACTCGTGACAATAACTGATTATTATAAGTTAGAGAGTATTTAAATAGGGGTGAGATATTTGGAACTGAAGAGTACTTAATACGTATTTCACTTCAATTTTACAGGTTTATGAGATTGGTGTAGAAGACTATTTCCAGCTTAACATAGAAAACAAGTTTTTTCTTGTCAGAGATGTTAACGAATTGCTCTACAAATTCAGCATGCATTTTTTTTCTTGCTAAATGATGGCCAATTATTGGCAGAAGTATCTATAGCCATTAGTAAACTGGGAGTCTTGGATACTCTCAATCGATTCAGTATCTCTCAGGCTGTATTGCAGAATTGCCTTTCTAGAAACTTTAGCACTTTTGAATATAGTGCTTGCTCTTTATGGTTAGGAAAACAAAGATCGTTTTTTATATTTGTTTGGGTAAACATTAGAAACAAGATGTAGTTTTAGGTGGGTTTAATTTACTGCTTCTGCCTGGAAAGGACCTATAGTTATATTCATACTGGACAAAGGTTTTTACAGATGTGGGGTGTTGGTTAAGTTCCAACTGATAGAGGGAGCTATGGCGTGGAGTAAATATAGTTGCTTGGCAATTAGATGCCCTTGTAAGGGAACAAAAACTTTCCTTTATCTTTTAGTTTTAACTGGAAGTCAGGGCAGTTAGTGCAGATAGACTGACATAAAGGGAACATCTCCCACAGCTCTGCTAACAACAGTTGGTGGCAGGGAGAGAGCGAGAAGACAGCTCTCATAGCTCCGCTCAAGGCACTAAAATGCAAGAAAGCAATCTGAAGAGAAACTAAAGGATGTTGGTTCTCGAAATCTAACCCAGAAGTAAAAATCAGTAACTGTCTGAACTAGTCTTGTACACTTTAAAATGAAACACCAGTAAAAGGGGAAACAAGAGTACTGGTCTGAACTGTTCTCCCCTTCTTGGAGCTGGAAATAAAACAGGATAATATTAATGGACAGCGCAGACAAAGCAATGAAGGAATCAGCTGGTGGGAGCTGAGTTTCTGAAGGTTTCTAAAGTAATCCTAAATGTTTCTAAAGAGCATCCTCTTGATAGATTGGATGATTGGCAGCAAATGTTATGTGAACTGATGTTTATGGGGGGTGGAAGTGGGGACTCCAGCAAGAGAGCTGGGTCAACATCCTGGAACTCCCTCCCTGATAGCACTGTGGGTGTACCTACACCTCACGGACTGCAGCGGTTGGAAGACAGCTCACCACCACCCTCTCAAGGGCAATTAGTGATGGGCAGTGAGTGCTGGTCTTGCCAGCAATGGCCACATTCCATGAATGAATGGATAAAATAAATAGTAATCAAAATGATATGGCCAGTAGAGGTCCTGCACCTCAAAATGTTCCACTGCGCCACTGGTTCTTTTGTCCATTTTTCACAGATTTGTCGGCTTGTCAGGGTTTTAGTCTCTTTGGGTTTTTCTCGGCCTTTTATTCACTTGTCCACTGACACCCTGGGCGTGATTCTCCACTCCCGCGCCGAAGTGGCCGCGCCGTCGTGAATGCCGTCGAGGTTCACGACGGAGCGAAACGGCCCCGATCCCTCCCGATTCAGGGCCCGAAAATGGGCTAGGATCGGGGCCGCGCGAACCTCGGGGGGGCGTGCCGCGAAGGCCGCGTCATCACCGCGCGATGCCCGAATGACGAGCGCTGCATCATGCATCATAAATTGCGCGATCCGCACACAGAGGACCCGGAGGAGAAGAGAGGAGATGGCTGAGCCCCGAAGAGCCGCACCGAGGTTCCGGGACACTGACCTGGACACCCTGGTGGATGAGGTGGAACGGAGAAGGGACACCCTCTGCCCAAGACGTGGGCATCGCCAGCCATCCAGCGCGGTGAGGCGCGGCTGGCGGGAGGTGGGCACCGCAGTCAGTACTGTGGGGCAGATCCCCCGGACGGGGAGCAGTGCCACAAGAAGCTGCACTACCTCTGCCAGGATAAGTGCCATGAGGGTGCCCCCAGGCCCGCTGGGGGGTGGGGGGGGAGTGGGGTGGGGGGGGTTGGGAGTGTTGGGGGGACTGGGGCATCAGGGGCGATGTTGGGGGGATCAGGGGGGCTTGGGGGGGCCACGGTGCCCAACTATCTACTCGACCCACATGAGCCTGGGACCACCCCTGGAGCGAAGCCATGGCGTGCTGTCTCCTGAACCAGCAACAATGTTGTCTATATCTGTATGCCCTGATGATACCCGCCTAATGGTGATGCTTTATCCAACCACCCCCCTCCCCTCCCAGGACAAGACAGCACACAACCAGCGGGAGCGCATGAGAACCGGAGAGGGTTCTCCGGTCCTGCACCCCCTAACTGTTCACGAGCAGAGGGCCCTGGACCTCGCTGGGGGATCCGCCACCCGGGAGGTCGCGCTATGCTAGGTCGGAGGCGCAGAAGCAAGTGAGAGAACCTTGCATGTCCTCTCCACCCCCAACCCGTCATCGCCCCCTCACACTCTGGCCACTGCACCCCCGATCCCATCCCCCCTCACACTCTGGCCACTGCACCCCCGATCCCATCCCCCCTCACACTCTGGCAACTGCACCCCCGATCCCATCCCCCCTCACACTCTGGCCACTGCACCCCCGATCCCATCCCCCCTCACACTCTGGCCACTGCACCCCCGATCCCATCCCCCCTCACACTCTGGCCACTGCACCCCCGATCCCATTCCCCCTCACACTGTGCACCCACCACCACCATACACCCGGGCCACCGTGTCTAACGAACCCCGAATCTTTTATGTTCCTCAGGACCATCCGCCGAACCTTCAGGGACGTCTCGCCCAGGAAGCAGCGCAACGCCGCCCACCGCAACTGCACCCAGGGACACACGCCAGAGGTTGGCAGTCGGTCGGACAGGAGGGCAGTCCTCACAGTCTGGGACACAGGACCGGGACGCTGAGACCACCGGGACAGACATTAGTGAGGGGCACAGGGTGGACAGTCATGCCGAAGCCCACATCACGGCCACACACCCGCTGGATCGAACTGGAGGTCAAGACGACATGGCCCGCATGGAGCTTGCGCCGGGCCATGAGGGGGACCAGTACACACCAGACTTCTTAACGGATGATGACCTCGAGCTTACGGCACTGCTGTCTCCCACACCGTTCACCATCGCAGAGACACTCACCTCGGTTGGGCATATAAGTGATGAGGCTCCCGGGTCACTGTCTGGTGCGCACCCCACAGCCGAGCCGGTACAGCAGGTGGAGTTTGGAGCAGCCGAGGGGCTGGACGGTCGGAGGGCAGCCCAGGCCCAGTAACCAGCTGCCACCCAGACGGTTCCCGGTTCCTGGATATAATTGACCCACCCGGACAACCGATGCGTGTGGACACCCAGGGACTGAGTAACGGGATGAGGGCCATCTTCCAGGACCCGCACACGCAGCTGGAGGAGTCTATCCGCGTCCAGGAGCAGGGAGTGGTGCCGCTCATCGCAGCCACCCAGGCCGACACCGCACGGGTGGCGTCCGCGGTGGAGGCAATGGGTTAAGGGGTTTCGGCCATGGGTCAGGTTCTGCAAGGCGTTGGGCTTCACGTGCACGCGTCATCCATGGCCCAGGAGAGGGCTGCCCTCTCACAGAGCCAACAGGACATTGCCACCGCTCTCCGGGCCCTGGCTGAGTCTCACCATGCCATGGCCCGGTCCCAGCAAGCGTTGGCACTGTCCCAGCAGTCGGTTGCGGAGAGCATTGACCGCCTGGGGCATGTGATGGATGGCTTCGCGTACTCACAGGTCGAGATCGCACAGACCTTGGCAGGAATGTGGCACTCCCTGGGCCCCATCTCGGCGAACATTCGGACCGTGGTTGATACTGCTGTAGGCCTCCAGGACTGGCAGCGCCAGGTGTCGGGGGTGCGACGGGGCATGTCTCCGAGCGCATCTCCGTCCCACAGTGAGGCCCGGGGACCACAGGGCTCCCCGAGGGAGGAGGAGCTTCTGCGGCCCGTCTCGATAGCTCCATCAAGGGACTTCCCGGTACACTCGGCCTCCCCCCGTTCCGTCCCTGGCACATCTGGTGGGGAGCGGGCAGGTCAGGGTGGCACCACGCCGCCCAGCACACCCGCAGACCAGCCTGGCCCATCGAAGCCGGGCCGCCCCAGGAAACGTGTGCCGACGGGGAGCCATGTCGAAGGGCGTGATTCACAGCAGTCCACCTCCGCTCCTGCTGTACCATCTGGGAACACACCTAGACGTAGTGGTAGGGCCTGTAAGGCAAAGTCGTTAGGCACGTAAGAAGTTGGCACGGGTGCAGGGCACAGTCTAGTTGTAGTGGGTAGGGCACCTATGTTTACCACACGAATAAACGCACTGTTAAATTTGACTTGTGCTATGTCCGGTGCCAGGGGGCTCGTGAGGGTGCCCGATTGGCGTAGTGGTATACGAGCTGTTCAAGGTCTGTTCCGGATGTGCTGACCCTTTTCCCCCCCCCCCGCCCCCCATAATCGGACACTGTTGTCCTTTGTACACCGACGCCAGCCACCCCACGGGCATGTGGTGAAATATCCGTCACGAAGGCTGTGACCACCGGAGTGCATGGTTCAGCCATAGCCATGAGTCAGACCTCGGCTGGCGAATCTGAGCTCACAGCTCATCGCAGAGCGGGCTGTCATCATTCAACATGGCATTGTTCACACCCGCTTAACAATCATCAATGTTGTGCAATCCCGTAGTGCCGCAGTGGTAAGGTAATGTGGAATTGTTGCCGTGAACGCGGGGCGGGGAGGTGGTGGGCGCTGTGTGGTCCCCGTGTACAGGAGTGACGGTGCAAGTGGCAGTGTTCAGCGAATCCCACCCCCACAGTGCGTGAACCGTGCGGCCACCAACGCGTCAGTTGCCCGCTGTCCGCGGCGGTGCCGTCGCGCAGCCTCCTGGACGTAACGAGCAGCTGGGCAGTGTCTGCGTCCTGCGCCCCTCCCCCCACCCTCATGCGCCCCATCATCCTCATCCTTCGCATCCTCCTCTTCCCCATCCCCCTCGTTTGCGTTGGCTCCGGTGCCGTCGGATCCTCCCTCCGACTCCTCCACCAGGTCATCTCCCCTCTGCATGGCAATGTTGTGCAGCGCACAGCAGATCACAACCATGCGACCGACCCTGTCGGGTTGGTACTGCAGGGCCCCTCCTGATCGGTCCAGGCATCTGAAGCGCATCTTCAGCAGCCGAAGCACCGCTCCACCACACCCCTGTTTGCTGCATGTGCCTCGTTGTATAGGCTCTCTGCGTTGGTGTGAGGCCTCAGTATTGGCGTCAGCATCCATGACCCCAATGGATAGCCCTTGTCGCCCAGCAACCAGCCCCTCAGCCGGGGGGGGCATCCATCGAACATTGCGGGGATGAACGACTGTACCAGAATGTAGGCGTCATGCACACTGCCGGGGTACTTTGCACACACGTGCATGACCTTCATGTGGGGGTCACACACCACCTGAATGTTCATGGAGTATGCGCCCTTTCTGTTCATGAACACTTCCCTGCTGTCTGCAGGTGGGCGCATGGGGACGTGCACACCATCGATGACACCCTGGACCATCGGTATCCCGGCCACCTTGGCGAATCCACGTGCCCGTGTTTCCTGCTGTGCTCGGTCCTCGGGGAATTGAATGTACCTGTCCGCGATGGCGTACAAGGCGTCGGTGATGGCCCTGATGCACCTGTGGACCGATGCCTGTTATATCCCGGATAGGTCCCCGCTCGGCGCCTGGAAGGAACCGGTCGAATAAAAGTTGAGGGCCACCATCACCCTGACGGAGACTGGTATCGCGTGTCCTCCTCCCATTCCACGTGGTGCGAGGTGCGCCACGAGCTGGCATATATGTGCGACCGTCTCCCTGCTGAACCGTAGTCTCCTCCTTCATGTGATGTCTGTTAGGGCCTCGAACGACATTCTGTCACGGTACACCATCGGCCTTGCTGGACGCCTGTGGCACCCTGGCACCACCATTAGTGGATCCTCCTGCTCCACCTGCTCCTCCTCCTCCTGCTCCCCCCCAAGCACTTCCTCTGCATTCCTCGCCGCCTGGCGGTCAATGTTCCCCTCGGCATCCCCCTGTACATTGGGGTCCTGAGCGCCTGCGGCCTGCGTGTCGACGACGGGACACTCCGCGGCCATCCCCTCTGCTGCACCGGCGACCGCTGCATCTGCAGCCACTGTGGACCGTCCGACTCTACGCTGCCGGATGGCAAACTCCAGAGCTGCTGCTCCAACCACGGCAGTGAACATCGCTAACTGGCTGGCATACATGGTGACCTGCAGGAGGGTGGTGGGGAGCAGAGAAACGACATGTTACACGGAGGTTCTTCCACACCTCGCCAGCCTGGTTGCATGGGATACCTGAGTGCCCCGGTGGCCTGGTCGCGCTGCAGACACATAGCCAGCCTAACACCTGGTCACTGTCTGCGCCCAACGGTCAGTTCACACCGTACTGCTCACCAGTGTGCCACTCTCCTGTGCCCATCAGCCACACGCACCCTGCGGCCGTGTCCTCGTCACCGTCCTGCCATATCAGGGCGGCTGACCTGTGGCATCCGCGGATGGACGATACCATCCACACTCTCCCTCGCCCCCCTCCCACCTGCATGCCTCTCCCTCATCCCCCCCCCTCCAACCTGCATGCTCTCCCACGCCCCCCACCTGCACACACTCCCACCCTCCCCTCCCACCTGCACCCTCTCCCACACCCCCCCTCACCTGCACACTCTCCCGCACCCCCCCTCTCCCACCTGCACGATCTCTTCCCCCCCCTCCCCCCCAGCTGCACACTCTCCCACCCTCCCCTCCCACCTGCACCCTCTCCCACACCCCCCCCCCCACCTGCACACTCTCCCGCACCCCCCCTCTCCCACCTGCACGATCTCTTCCCCCCCCCCCCTCCCCCCCACCTGTACACACTCCCGCACCCCCCCTTTGGCCGCAGCCTTCTCGGGTAAGCCGACCCGGTCTGCAGGAGCTGCGGAACAGTCCGCTCACCTCCTCCCTGCTCAGCGTCAGCCAGCACGACTGGCTGACGACTTTAAAAAGCAGGTGTGAACGGCGACGACGTGAACTGGTGTCACGCCGTCGGGACTTCGGCCCATCCGGGCCTGAGAATAGCAGGGGTGACGGAGAATCGCCGTTTTGGGTGTCTCGGGCGATTCTCCGGCCTGCACAGCGCCGTTCTCGCCGCTTGGGAGAATCGCGGGAGGGCGTCGGACCCGCGTCGCGGGAAATTTTGGCGGCCCAGGCGATTCTCCCAACCGGCGCGGGAGTGGAGAATCACACCCCTTGTTTTGGTGTGTATTTAGCATCTTGATGGGGTCCTTAAGTATTTGTCTATTTTCGCTAATTAAGCTACTCAAGCTTGCTAAATAAATTACTATTAATTTACAGCTCTATGTCCATTTTAGGAATACTGTATGAGGTTGGACTTCTCCTCCCTCCAGACTTCTGTTACTTTGTCATATGTCATTACGATGTAGTTATATAAATATCAGGGGCGGGATTCTCCCCTACCCGGCGGGGCGGGGGGTTCCGGCATAATGGAGTGGCGGGAACCACTCCGGCGTCAGGCCGCCCCAAAGGTGCGGAAGTCTCCACACCTTTCGGGGCCAGGCCCTCAGCGTGAGGGGCCAGGCCCTCAGCGTGAGGGGCTAGGCCCGCGCCAGAGCGGTTTCCGCTCCGCCGGCTGGCGTGGAAGGCCTTTGGCGTCACGCCAGCCGGGGCCGAAAGATCTTCGCCGGGCGACGCGGGTCGGCGCATGTGCGGGAGCGTCAGCGGCTGCTGATGTCATCCCCGCGCATGCGCAGGGGAGGGGGTCTCTTCCGCCTCTGCCATAGTGAAGACCATGGCGAAGGCGGAAGAAAAAGAGTGCCCCACAGCACAGGCCCGCCTGCGGATCGGTGGGCCCCAATCGCGGGCCAGGCCACCGTGGGGACACCCCCCGGGGCCAGATCGCCCCGCGCCCCCCCAAGGACCCCAGAGCCCGCCCGCGCTGCCTTGTCCCGCCGTTCAAAAGGTGGTTTAATCCACGCCGGTGGGACAGGCATTCCAGCAGCGGGACTTCGGCCCATCACGGGCCGGAGAATCGGCAGGGCTAGGCCCACCGACCGGCGCGATGCCGACCGACGCGGCGCGATTCCCACCCCCGCCAAATCTCTGGTGGCGGAGACTTCGGGACACGGCGGGGGCGGGATTCACGCTAGCCCCCGGCTATTCTCCGACCCAGTGGGGGGGTCGGAGAATCCCGCCCCAGGTGCTTCTGATGTTAATTCTTTACTATAAAATTACAGTTTGCCAACCGTAAAAAATGATCCATTAACTTAATTCTCTGTTTCTTGTTATGTTCTGGAAGAATTGTAATAAATTTGTCAATTTCAATTTCCCTTTCTCAAAACCATGTTGACTTTGGCTGATTTTATTATGATTTTAGAAATGACCTGCTATTATGTCCTTAAGAACAAGTTCTGGCAATTTTGCAATTGAAAGAAGTTAGGGTATCTGGCCAACAGTTTCCTTCTTTCTATCTCCTTCCCTTTTGAGTAGATGTGTTCCTTTTGAGATTTTCCAATCTGCTGGTACCTTGCCAGGATCAAGGGAAATTTGGAAGGTTACAAGGAATTCATCCACTATCTCTGCAGCCAATTCTTTTAAGATCTAAGGATTCCGACCATCAGGTCTAGGGGACATGTCAACCTTTAATCCCATTAGTTTTCCTAGTGTTTTTCCTCTGGTGATCACGATTGATTTAAGTTCCTCCCTCTTTTTTATCTTTTGATTTTCTACTATTCTTGGAATCATTTCTGCGTCTCCTAATGTGAAGATGTACAAAAATATTTGTTCAAAATCTCTGCTACTTCCTTGTTTCCCATTATTAATGTCCTCGGCTGCAATTCAGTGCCCCGTTAAGACCGGCGCGAATCCGGGTGCAACAGGTGAATTGCACACGAGCCCAAAATCAGGATTCGTGCCAGGCCAATTGCGAATCACCTGATTTGTTCCACCTGCCGCGATCTGGATCTTGCCCTTATTGGGCCAGATCCAGATCTGCATATTTAAACCAGTCATACAGTTCACAGTTCATTTAAATGCACGGACGCACCCAGCACCCGGGACTCAACAGTCGCACCTGGAAGACATCGCCAGGGCACCATTTATTACTGGTCCACACAAATGGCGTAACAACACCTGGGTGGGTGGGGGCTGCGGGGTCTCCCAGACCATTGGAAACCCTCTGGTGGTCGGGGACAGGAAGGTAGCACCTTGGCATTCCCACTGGCCTCTGAGCACCTTTGCACTTCCATCCTGGCACCCTAGCAGTGACACCCTGCCACTGCCAGGGGCCCAGGTGGCATTGCCAGGGTTGCAGGTGCAGGTGCAGTGTCAGGGTGTCAGGCTGGCAGTGCCCAGTGCCAGTTAGGTCTGCGAGGAGCCGGGCCCGGGGCTCTTTGCCAGGTAAGCGGGGGTTCCCAGGGCTTCCCCAACACTGAGGGGATGTGGGGGGGGGAGTCACAAAAATGAAGGGGGCCTGAGGTTGGTGGGGGGGGGGGGGGGGTGGAGAGATCAGGCCTTCCAAAATGGCACCCCGATCTGTGAGGAGCATTTGCTCACCAGCAGGAAATTCCTCTTAAGTGCGGCCTCGGCAGAGAGAATCTTCCAATGGCCAAAAAAGATGGCAAAGTGCGATTGAATAGCAGGATATGCCACTAAACGCATCATTTTGAGGACATAAACAGTGCGGTAGATAACGGGGAGCCAATGGATGTGGTATATCTGGATTTCCAGAAAGCCTTTGACAAGGTGGCTCACAAAAGGTTGTTGCATAAGATAAAGATGCATGGCATTAAGGGGAAAGTAGTAGCATGGATAGAGGATTGGTTAATTAATAGAAAGCAAAGAGTGGGGATTAATGGGTGTTTCTCTGGTTGGCAATCAGTAGCTAGTGGTGTCCCTCAGGGATCAGTGTTGGGCCCACAACTGTTCACAATTTACGTAGATGATTTGGAGTTGGGGACCAAGGGCAATGTGTCCAAGTTTGCAGACGACACTAAGATAAGTGGTAAAGCAAAAAGTGCAGAGGATACTGGAAGTCTGCAGAGGGATTTGGATAGGCTAAGTGAATGGGCTAGGGTCTGGCAGATGGAATACAATGTTGACAAATGTGAGGTTATCCATTTTGGTAGGAATAACAGCAAAAGGGATTATTATTTAAATGATAAAATATTAAAACTTGCTGCTGTGCAGAGAGAACTGGGTGTGCTAGTGCATGAGTCGCAGAAAGTTGGTTTTCAGGTGCAACAGGTGATTAAGAAGGCAAATGGAATTTTGTCCTTCTTTGCTAGAGGGATGGAGTTTAAGACTAGGGAGGTTATGCTGCAATTGTATAAGGTGTTAGTGAGGCCACACCTGGAGTATTGTGTTCAGTTTTGGTCTCCTTACTTGAGAAAGGACGTACTGGCACTGGAGGGTGTGCAGAGGAGATTCACTAGGTTAATCCCAGAGCTGAAGGGGTTGGATTACGAGGAGAGGTTGAGTAGACTGGGACTGTACTCGTTGGAATTTAGAAGGATGAGGGGGGATCTTATAGAAACATATAAGATTATGAAGGGAACAGATAGGATAGATGCGGGCAGGTTGTTTCCACTGGCGGGTGAAAGCAGAACTGGGGGCATAGCCTCAAAATAAGGGGAAGTAGGTTTAGGACTGAGTTTAGGAGGAACTTATTCACCCAAAGGGTTGTGAATCTATGGAATTCCTTGCCCAGTGAAGCAGTAGAGGCTCCTTCATTAAATGTTTTTAAGATAAAGATAGATAGTTTTTTTGAAGAATAAAGGGATTAAGGGTTATGGTGTTCGGGCCGGAAAGTGGAGCTGAGTCCACAAAAGATCAGCCATGATCTCATTGAATGGTGGAGCAGGCTCGAGGGGCCAGATGGCCTACTCCTGCTCCTAGTTCTTATGTTCTTATTCAGCGGACCTTAACTTGAGTCCACTGAATCACACCACTAGTTTCACCAAGGGACCAATGCTCAATTCAGTTACCATTTTCCTTTTTATACTTGAAGCTTTTGCAGACTTTTTTCTGTTTCTTGCTAGTTTTCACTCATTCTCCAATTTGTCCCCTTTGTTTTAGTCAACCTTTTGCTTGATTTCTATAAGTTTCTCCAATCTTCTAGCCTCACACTAATCTTTGCAGTGTGTACGTAATTTTTGTTTTCCTTTTTTTGAGTTTCTCTTTTTTTTCAATTTGATACCATCCTTAACTTGCTTAGTTGGCCACGCATGGTGCATGTAGAGTCTTTCTCAATGAAATATATTTTGGACATGTAAACCCCTCCATAGATGAGTATTAAGCCAAAAAATCCTCCGGTATCTTCCCTACACACATTTTGCCACTTTGAAGGTCGAAAGCGTGAGCAAACCAATATGCTGTCAGGCTCAGAGAGTAAATGATTTCCTGTTGGCTGCCTCTTTAACAATGTGCTGCTTCCTTAGCCAAGGTTATTAGATTACCTCAATTGTAGGTTTTTCTTATATACTTAACCATTCATTATTCATGATTTTTCTCCTCTTCTGTTTTTTTCACTCTGCTCTTTCTGCTAAAGAGAAAGGAGAGAAATTTATTCACCCCCTAGGTGATTGCTGTTCCATGATTTCCTGTCAAGAGAAGCTCAACAACACCTTGGGACGTCTCTCCCTTTGAGTTTCCCTTGCTCGTTCTCAACAAGCTGTTGACCTTTACCCAGTCCCCCTTTTTACAGCTGACAGTCAACAACTTACCAACTTGACAGATTTGTTTTACTGACAAGTCTAAGATCACAAGCTCATATTAGGACAAAGTGAGAACCTGCAACCAGTTAATCCACAGTGCATTACAGCCCAAAAGCCCACATCACCGTACAATCTTACCTCAGTCTAACATGACAAGCTTTACTCTGTGAAGATATCTACTGTTGACAGCCATTAATTAAGATCTTTTGAACGGGTGGTAGAATATGGAAATTCAACTTTTAGAATATTTATTTTCTTCACTTCATTGATTACATATTCAATTCTGCATCTACATGTTGTATTTCTTTAGGTTTGATTTATTTTCATGTATACATTTTCAAATGTGACAAGTACATTTCCTCTTCTAATTGAATTTGGAGACTTAAAATGTGTTTGGAATATTTTCTGTGCATTGTGCTCTGTTTTAGGCAGCTAATAGCTATCATGGGTCATTTTCCTTGCTACTGAAGCATACTGATGAACCATGTTTCATTTTAATCTAATGCTTTATTTGAGTTGTAATCTGAATTCTCTGTTAAAGTCACAGGGCTGGATTCTCCGATTTTGCGACTAAGTGACGTGGGAACAGTGGCGTTTTACTACGCCAAAATCGTCACCAACCCCTCACCGATTCCGGGACCTCTGACGGGCTAGCAGCGGCACCGGGTAAAACTCCCAGCTCCCGCGCCAAAAACGGCCGGAGAATGGCCGGGTCCATAGCCATGCATGCACTTGGCAACGACCTTCAGCGGTAACGCCGTACAAAATGGCACCAGCTGCGCACGGACCTGACCTGCCAGATAGTGTCCCCCGCTCGCCACTCCAGACCAGCCCCCACCAGTCCCCCCAGCACTTGCCAAAGCCCCCCCTGCCAGCGGCAAAGCTCCCCCAACTGTGCTGGACACAGTCCGCAGCCACCACACGAGATTGACGAAAACTGAGAGCACAAGCGATCTGCGCTGTCGTGAACTCGGCCCATATGGGGGGGCGGAGCATCTGGGGATGGCCTTCAGGTGACGTTCTGAGGACGTTCCAATGGCGTGCGGCATACTCCCAGATGGCACCGTTTTGGAGAGGGCGAGCATCCGAAAACTGGAGCCTCCCCCGATTCGGTCGTAAAATGGGATTCTTCACCCGATCGTTGATTACGACATCGGCGTCAGGCAACAGAGAATTCCGCCCACAATCTCTCCCATCCGATGATATAAAACATTTGAAGTCAGCACCACCAATTTAGCATTTTGGATCCATCCAAGTAAATTAAGAACCTGACTATCAGAAAATAGTTTGGTTATTAGTGTAATAAAAATGAAAAGAATTAACAGAAATTAAGTTAAACTTGGAATTTGCAGAAAACAGGGGCGAGATTCTCCGACACCCCGCCGGGTTGGAGAATCGCCGGGGGCCGGCGTGAATCCCACCCCCTCTGGTCACCGAAGTCTCCGGCACCGGATATTCGGTGGGGCGGGAATCGCGCCACGCCGGTTGGCGGGCCCCCCCGCGCGATTCTCCGGCCCGGATGGGCCGAAGTCCTGCCGCTAAAATGCCTGTCCCACCGGCGTAGATTAAACCACCTACCTTACCGGCAGGACAAGGCGGCGCGGGCGGGCTCCGGGGTCCTTGGGGGGGGGGCGTAGGGCGATCTCGCCCCAGGGGGAGTGGGGAGGAGGGGGGGGCCACGGTGGCCTGGCCCGCGATCGGGGCCCACCGATCCGCGGGAGGGCCTGTGCCGTGGGGGCACTCTTTCCCTACCGCCTCCGCCACGGTCTCCACCATGGCGGAGGCAGAAGAGACTCCCTCCAATGCGCATGCGCGGGAATGCCGTCAGCGGCCGACTGACGCTCCCGCGCATGCGCCGCCCGGAGATGTCATTTCCGTGCCAGCTGGCGGGGCACCAAAGGCCTTTTCCGCCAGCTGGCGGGGGCGGAAATTCGTCCGGCGCCGACCTAGCCCCTTAAGGTTGGGGCTCGGTTGGGGAGCATTCCGAACAAAAACATAAAGTAATGGAACAAAATGTAGCAAGGTGATCAAAACTAGATCGGGCAGAGAATCCATTTTGACGCCAAAATCAGGGACGGCGCCAGTATGTTGCAGGTTTTGTATGCGCCGCCCCCTCTGAAATGGCGTCATCACATCGCACGCCGCACGGACAGCATTAGAATGTCATCTAAAGGCCCTCCCCGATGCTCCGCCCCTAATGGGCCGAGTTCCCGACCGTTCGGCTGATGTGTGGTGAGGAATCCGGTGTGGCGGCTGCAGACTGTGTCCATCGCCGCCACAGTCGGGAGGGAGCCATGCTGCTGGCCGGAGGGGTTTTCTCGAGGGCTTGGGGAACTAGGGGCCAGGGGGCACTATCGGGCAGGTCGGGTCCGCGCACAACCGGTGCCATGTGTCACGGCGTATCCGCTGCAGGTCATCGCCATGCGCGTGTGCGGCCATGGACCCAGCCATTTTCTGGCCTTTTATATCAAGGGAGCCGGGAGTTCTATGCGGCATGGCTGCTATTCCCTCACCAGTCGCAGGATTGGTGAGGGGCCGGCGACGATTTATTTCACGTAAAACACAGTTCCTCCTCACATAGTCTTAAAAATGGTGAATCCAACCCCGAGACACCTGCTAATATGCACGTAGCTGATCTACCAATGTCCTGGGGTCTGAGTCCTTTGCCCCAGAGGCCTCAGGTGGATGCCATTCAGTATTGGCCCCCACAAACAGGGACCAAATGGAACGGCATTTGTGCTGAGTCTACCAGGGGATCGGATGCCCCCAGGTGGTTGCCATCTGGGAAGGGTGGCACTGCTGGTGCCACCGGGGCTCCTTGGCACTACCAGCTTGGCACCTGGCAGTGCCATCTGGGTGCTAGCCTGGCACTGCCATGGTGACCAGGTAGCACAGGCACCTGGCAGGGGCACTGCCAGGGTGCCAGACTGGCATTTGTCCCATGCTGGGATTGGACTTGGGGGTGTTCTGCCCAAGTGAGATGGGGTCTGGGAGAGTGGGGGGGGGGGGGGGCGAGGAGGCCCAAGGACCCCCATACAGGTGAGTTGGGGCTTTGAAGGGGAGGGGGATTGAGAGATCAGGGTACCATTTAAAAATGGCATCCCGATCTCCTCCTGCACTGAGGAGTTCTGGTGAGCGGAGCTCCTCGTTGCAAGAAACTGGTCGAAGTGCGACCTGGGCAGGATGTTCCCTGCTGAGGCCCCAGATTGAGGCGCCAAGTCCTGTTAGATAGTGTGGTCTTTCTTGGTGCTGGTGCGAGCATCGGGAAACACCCGGCTAAACACACTCAAAACGGGACTCTGTTGAAATTTAGTTAGATTGCACCCTATATCTTTTAAACTGACCACCACAAGATTGTCAGTTCAGCTTAAGCACACCATAGAATGCTTTCTTAGGTGGTTTAGAATTAGGCATTAAGACAAAGGTCCTTTGTCTTTTTGCCTGGAATTTACTGTTCTGTGAACTGCAATATGAGGTCATTGGAATAAAATGGGCATTAAACTGGGAATAGGGTGCTGTCCAGTTCCTGCAAAACTCAGCAGGATCCCATATTCGTATGAGACTAGTACCATCTCTTAGAGGGGATTGTGTTCTGGCTGCAGCAGTTACTGGAAGTCATTGTAAAGAGTATCTGATGTACAGAAGTGAAGGTGGCACAACATGGTGGAGTGGAATCCCAGATTTTCTGATACTGTACTCGAGACCCTGGTGGAGGAACTGGACAGTAGAAGAATGTTGCTTTATCCACGTTGGACCAGGAAACACTACAGACACTGTAACTGCAATGGGAGCTGATAGCTGCTGTGGTTATAATGTCAGCAGCTATCCCCGAGGGCCTGGATGCAGTGCTGCAAGAGGTTTAATGACCTCACATAAGTAGTGAAGGTCAATAAACTGATCTTCAAATACCATATCCTTACAATTAAACCACTAGCCTCAGGTACTGCTCAATTCACCATCACTCGGCTACCAATAACATCTATCAAGGACAGCTCATACCTAACATTGGTAGCTTTACCTCACTCTCTCACCAGTACCACAGTTATTAGCCTCAAACCCACATCTTATAGCTTAGATACACTGCCAGTTATTCAGCCATGATAGCCCCATCACTCAAACACACTGCACCACATTCACTGACACACTTCCACCACTTCCATCTCTTGCAGAACAAGGTGGTACAAACCTGTGGGCAGAGGCAAACCAGAGGACAGGCATGCCTTCATGTCTTCAACCCCATGGTCAAGACAATGATCACAATAATTGGGGTGGGTGTTACTGAGGCCATGGCCAGAAGATGATGGTATGTTACCTTCTAATCCACCTCTCACAGGCTGCTTAGCTTCACCTCATAATCTCTTATGTAAATTGCTGGTTATGTCACCATGCAGCTCTTAATTGCTGCCCCTGCACCATCCCTTCACCATAATCTTACCCTGGAGCTTTGCGACTTTTAGAACTGCCACCGAGTCAAACAGTATGCAGGAGCATGAAAGCCAAGACCAATGATAAATAAATGCCGTCACAGCTCAGATTCTGTAACAGTATGTACTCAAGTGGCCTAATTCTGCTCCTATGTCTTAAGCTCTTATGGCAAAAGTGACCTACAGCCAAGATGGGGGACAGTACACAGAAGATGTCAGGTCCATGAAGGACAAAGTTTCACACAGGTTTTACTGCACGAGACTCAAATGAGGAGTCAAGGAGCATGGAAGAATCTGTTTCCAACTTAGCACTGAGCTTTGTGTGGTGCTTGGAGTCCACCCTTTCCAGCATGGAGTGGTGACCAACTCCATTTATCAACCCTATCATGGTGCAACCTCTGTTTGCCAATGTCTCGCCTTCCATAGTGACTCAAGCAGAAAACATGCTGTGTCTGAGTGATGCGGTAGAATCTCAGACTGAGATCATGAAAATTCAGCCTCTTGCCATGCAGGCTGGGACTGCTGTCGTCATGGTACATGTATTCACCGGGGCTTTTGGGACCTCATGGCAGTCCAACAATCTACTCCAGATAGCTAGGAGTGCTGAGGTGCTGCTTTGGTTGAAACAGTTCTCCGGAGTACTCTCTCAGGAAGACAGCATTCCAGCTCCCACCATTGCTGGTGGCTGTCAGTCAGCCAGCCCAGACTGTTGGCACCCACATCAAAGTGGTGCAGTCCAAAGCCAGATTTTCTGGGCCCCAAGTTGCTTGAGGATGTCTTGCAGTCTCTCATACTGCAAGTCTGCAGTCTTCCACCAGCCATGTTGCAGCCACCGAGTATAACACTGCAAAGGGGTATTAGGACAAGCTAAGGCACATGGAAGACAGCCATCCAGGAATGTATGAGGTGATTAGTTGTGTTTTGTGTGGAATGTTGGATTTTTGGTCTGATGAAGTTGGTGTGGAACTGTTTTGTTACAATGGCTTTTATTTCAGCAATTGAGGTAAAAGAACTGTTGCTTGAGTACCCCAATGGTCTGGTCTGTGATGTTTCTCACAGCAGCATGATTCACATATCATGCATGCTGGCCATGTATGGTTGGGCTTTGGAGTGGAGTCATGACCCAGGTGTAAAGCGGTTAACCCTTGTCACCGAGCAAACACCCTCTGGTTTGACACAGTGGCTGAAAGAGTGAGGTATCAGCACATGATGAAACCACCATGGCTGATACCTTCTTAGCAGCCATTCATCAGCCAGATGTACTGAGCATAGTCAAACCTCGACTGCCCATTCAACAAGAAAACCATAGTGTGTATAAATCCACCTGCTGACAGCCCTTCTCCCTTCCTGCTCTCTATATGAACAACTTGTTTTCTTCTTTTCTGTCCATACTCCATCTCCGTCTCACGCTGCAATATAATAATAATAATACTCTTTATTGTCACAAGTAGGCTCACATTAACACTGCAATGAAGTTACAGTGAAAAACCCCTAGCCGCCACATCCCAGCACCTGTTCAGGTACGCAGAGAGAGAATTCAGAATGTCCAAATTACCTAACAGCACATCTTTCGGGACGTGTGGTAGGAAACCGGAGCACCCGGAGGAAACCAACGCAGACACAGGGAGAACGTGCAGCCTCCACACAGACAGAGACCCAAGCTGGGAATCGAACCTGCGACCCTGGAGCTGTGAAGCAACAGTGCTGCCCACTGTGCTACCGTTCAGGGGAATTTATAAATATTACATCCAGAAAATACCAGCATGAGACGTCACACATTGCTCCTTACGTTGAACTTTCTCCCAGATAATATTATTACAATCCGCTTTGTCCCTCATATTGAAGTTTTTTTGTGTTTTTTTAATATTTGGAATTTTTCATTGGGTTCAACAACAGAGAACCTTTGCTAGTGTACTTCAGCTCGCTGGATTTGTTTGCTCACCACCATGGAGTTTCACAAGAATACACATTATTTCACACTGGTATGGCCGATAAGCTGCCAAACAGCTCTATTGAACAGAAAACAAACCTAACTGAAATCAAGAGAAAACAAAAGATTTACAGTAACTATGCACTTAGTTATTATCCTTGGGACAAACAAATATCGAACACTCAGTGTAAAAGTTAATCTTGAAACATGACCCCTGATTTGACTTACATGGTACTTGGCTACTGACCGACCATGTCGTTTCTCGTCTACACCTGATGGCTTCAGAACAACCCTCAGCTCTGAGGATGTCAGCCCTGGTTATATGTTGTTTGACAATAGGCTGAAAGAAAGAAAATTACCTTGAAGAACGAAGAAGGCATGTGTTGTTGCTGTGTGACAGATTTTTACAAAGACAAATTCTAATTATTTTCATTTCTGAGCTCAACGTTTTCATTCCCAGGGATTTGCTATTTTCTGAGCTCAACGTTTCATTCCCAGGGATTTGCTATTTGGTGCTATTTACAGTCCACGGGTCCTGACATGCCCTGTGAATGGCCTGACTTCTCGATGTTGTGCGTGCAGGTGTAAACTTGGAATTATAGCCTGCAAACTTCAATCTCCTCTGTGAAGTGTAATGGGCCTGGGAATTTCAGAGATGTCCCGCTGAATGTTTCATATATGATCAGAACTTTAACACGAAACAGTACAGGCATTTAAACCATTGAAAATACAACTGTGGGTAGCCTTATTCTTGTAAATCTGTTTGCGATGTTACTGTGTTACAGAATTTATTTAAATGCTTAGCTTTGGGAGGAAGGCAAGATGGAGGCTGATTAATAAGTGGATCGGGGTTAGGGGGAGAAGGCAGAATGGGGATGAGACAAATATCAGCCATGAGCAGACTCGGTGGGCCGAGTGGCCTAATTCTGCTCCTATGTCCTATAGTCTTCTGAAAGGATATTGAAAAAGTATTTTCTGCAATTTAATTAGCTCACAAGTTTTTTTTTATTGACTACTCATGTTGGTTTCTTGACTTTTAAGCAGTTTAATTTTGGACGCTTTGCATTTGATTAATGTCAGGTACCTTGTGTGTTGCTGTTTAGAGATATGGGGCGTGATTCTCTAGAAAGGTTTCAAAGTGTGGTAGCAAGCGGGAAATGCCGCGATTCAATGCAAATTGGTTCACTTAACGAGGCCGCATGGGCTTCTCACTACAAATGAAGGATCTCCAACCGATTCGCCGGGACAGTGCTCGCCAGCCACCCGCTACAAGGTCGAGCAGCACTTAACAGCACTTTCTCAGCCAACCCCACTCAGCTCACAACCATGGCATTGAGAACACAGGCCCCAAGATTTGGAGACGCGGGCCTGGAGAAGATCCTCGATGTGGTGGGGGCCAGGAGGGATGCCCTGTTCCCCCAAGGGTCTCGGATGGTCAACCACAGCGCAGCCACTGCCGACAGCCACTGCCGCCAGCTCAGAAAGCGTGACCAGGACGATTGGCCTCCAGTGTTGCAAGAAGGTCAGCAACCTAAACCGGGCAGCATAGGTCAGTTGACATGAATGCCGCCCCCCCCCCCGTTTCCCCCCAAGACCTTTCTGTCCCCACGCGAGCATCCACCCTGCCAACCCTCCATGAGGCCCCCAACCCTACCTTCACTCACTCTCCCTTCAATCCCCCCAAACCCTTCCTTCACATCACCACTGTGACCCACGCGTGTGGCTAACTATGTCCTCTCTGTGTCTCCACAGGAGAAGCTCTCCCACAATCCCCGAGAGAAGGCCCAGACTGGTGGAGGGGTGCCAGAGATAAGAATCCTCATGACCTTCGAGGCCCTGGAGGTGACTGGAGTGGCCCAGGACAAGAGCAGTTATCAATGTGGAGATTGGCACATGCCGCAGTGGTGAGGATCCACAGGACCCCACTTGGGAGATCTGTCAAACATGAGTTGTTATTGCCATACAGCAGTGTTCTTCAAACTTTTTTTCCGGGGACCCATTTTTACCAACCGGCCAACCTTCAAGACCCAACCCAGCTGACCTTCGGGACCAACCCGGCCGACCTTCGGGACCCAACCTGGCCGAACTTCGCGACCCACGCCGGCCGACCTTCGCGACCCACCATTTTCTCTTCCCTTGTTTGCTGCTGATAAAAATGGAGGAAATGGTTTTGGGTCCCTTTGGCCCTCATACATGCTCCTCCAATGGAACCTGTTGGATAAAGGTGAAGCCTTCCGGTGTCGGAAAGTATGGAGTCTCCATCTGTCCAAAGTTCTGCATTTTTTTCCGTAAAATTTTATTAAATAAACCCCCCCCCGAACTTGTAAAAAATATTTTAAAAATTAAATGAATAAAATAAATGAAAAAAATAAAAATTAAATGAATAAAATAATGAATAAAAACCCCTTGAACTTGTAAAATAAAAAGCTGCGACCGTTTAAAAAAATAGTGGCCGCACTGCGCATGCGTGCCCAATCATTGGCGCGCATGCGCATAGTTTTGCGCATGCGTGCCGATGATCGTCGCACTGCGGCCGAATTTTGTTTACCTGTTCGCGGCCATTTTAAAGGCCGTTAATAATGCTGCGCGGGGATTTGCGCGATCGGGAGCGCCGCGAAGGACGGCTCCGCGACCCCCCCGACACCCGCCCACGAGTCACGCCCCCGAGTTTGAAGAACACTGCCATACAGACTGACCCATCCCTCCCTTGATTACATGTTTATTCTCCCGCAGGTGCTACAGCCGAAGGCGCCACCCCATCCGTTGTGACCCCTCACTTGCCTCCCATGAGACAAACTCTCGGAAGAGAGCTCAGAGGATGCCACGATCGACATGTCAACCCCACCCTCCACCAGCACAGAAACACACTCTTTTTTTTTAAATTTAGAATACCCAATTTAATTTTCTTTCCAATTAAGGGGCAATTTGCGTGGCCAATTCACCTAGCCTGCACATCTTTGGGTTGTGGGGGTGAAACCCATGCAAACGCGGGGAGAATGTGCAAACTCCACATGGACAGTGACCCAGGTCCGGGATCGAACCTGGTACCTCGGCGCCTTGAGGCCGAAGGGCTAACCCACTGCACCACCGTGTTTCCCACAGATACATACTCTTTGGTGGAAAAATTAGTGGTCAGGCTTCTGTGGCACAATCAGGTGAGCATCACACAGTTGCTGATGTACATCAGGTGGAGGCAGGAACGCTCAGGCAAGACAGCAGTCGGAGGTCTGCTGGATCCCAGGACCCAGCTGGGTCCCAGCCAGATGTTGAGCCGATGAAACAGGTATACCCAGAGCTGATGGAGATGTTAGGGAGTGGTAGGGACATTCAGAGGGAGATGTTAGCGACACTCCAGCAGGTCCATAACCGATTGGAGGAGTCCCAAAAGCTAGGGGCGCAGGAGATGTCACCGGCAATACGTGGCACCAAGGCCAACACTGTTCAGGTGGTGACCGCAATAAAGAGCTTGGTGCACGACATTGACACCATTAGTGGAGATGTCCAAGGGTTGGACAGTCGGTGACGGCCATGGTTGCGAGTATCGGCAGAATGTCCGACTCATTGGGGGAAGTGGCCCGGTACCAGGCTGACCTCGATGAGGTTCTGCGGGACATGCCCTGCTCTCAGATCAGATGGGAATGGCCAAAGCCCTGCGGAGCCTGTCCCAGTCGGAGGTGGACATTGCTGAGGCGCTGCAGAGCGTGGGGAGCATCGCCAAGGGAGTTGACACCATGGTGCAGACTTCCGCACATAACTTCACCTGGACTGGACGCTGAATCCCTCCCCTCCAACAATTAAGACTGTGTGGTCTGCCTTCAACACTGGGATGATCAGTGCCGCCCATTCTGAAAGCTGTTCTGGAGTAATTACTACCAGATCTTCCAGATGCTTCAACTCCACTTCCACTTTTTGGTGCAGAGTGGAAGTCAGCAGTCTGGAACAGAAACATTTTGGTGTTGCTTTTGGCTCTGTATAGATCTTTGCTTTCACCCCTTTGATGCATCCGAACTCTCTCTGGAAGACCTCATGATATTTCTGTAGAAGCTCTTGAAAAACCGCATTAGTGATGCTGAATATGTCTAACCAATTCATCTTGATTTTCTTCAGCAATCCCGCCCTTCACTATGATTAAAGCTAACTGGGCTGACTGTTGATATGCTATTGGTATGAATCCTGTACCCAATATCTTCAAAGCCTCCCCGGTATCTGTGGCGAAGATGGCCAATATACGGCTAAAATTCATACTGCAGCTCTCCCTGTAGGTACGTGCTTGCTCACGGACTACTGTTGGATAAACTCTGATTGTTTTCATTGAAACTATGGCGGTTGAGGGGAGATCTAATAGAGTTTTACAAAATTATGAGTAGCATGGACAGAGTGGATATTCAGAAGCTTTTTCCCAGGGTGGAAAAGTGAATTACTATGAGACATAGGTTTACGGTGCAAGGGGGATAATTTAAAGGAGATGTGCGAGGCAAATATTTTTCACAAGGGTGGTGACTGCCTGGAATGCACTGCCGGGGGAGATGGTGGAAGCAGATATGATAGGGACATTTTAGAGGCATCTGGACAAATAGGATGGGAATAGAGGAATACAAACCCAGGAAGTACAGAAGGTTTTAGTTTAGACAGACATCATGGCCTGCACAGGCTTGGAAGGTGAAGGGCCTTTTCCTGTGCTGTACTGTTCTTTGTTCTTTGTCCACCTGCTCCGTCCCCATAGGCTCCGGGTCTGTCATGTGACCAGCGAAGTGTCACCCCTTGAAGGGGCAACGCTACCACATTTATATGATTTAAAGTTGATCATAGTTCATTCACAATCCAAATGCAAACAAATTAAGGTAATTCGAATATTACAAAAAATGTATTGTCTATTTATTATCTATAAACAAACTATTCAGAAAAAAGTCAGAATGGCAACTCTGGATTATGAAGCAGCATAATAGTTCTTAAGGGGAACACTGCAGTTTATTTGCAAACCTTTGTGTAAATGAATTTGTACAAGCTATTATAAAATTAGCATTATGCAACTACTTCTTGCATGATGCTACTCAGTAACTACTTGCACAATTATCCCATTATCTTGAATATTTTACTTGCAGGATGGAGAATTTAAAAATACAAGACCCAAAGATGACTATTTATAACTTTAATTTAATTTATTTATTATTGAAAATTACTTGGTTAGCAGAGATTTGCAATTAATAAAACTTCTCCATAGATTGCATTTTTAGATCTTTGAGGTTGGAATTGGCTGTGGATATAGTGTGGCGGTTCAAAGTTATTGGAAATTTATTGCATGATGGTGCTTGGTATTTATGGTACGTATGTATTGTTAACTGAACACTAGATGGTCCCTGACAGCAGTTTGGCACATTGTAGCAATTACACTTCTCTTGGATTGCCTTGTAATTCAGGGATGGGAATATTCAGGAGCGGTTGGAATAAAAGTAGTTAGTTATTACCACAACATTTATAGAGTTTCTTCAGATATAACACAACTGTCTTCATTTCCTATCATTAAGGGGCGGATTAAATTTGAGGCCTGAAGTATATAGCAGCAAGCTAAGGAGCAAGAAAAAGGGAGTGATCAACAATGGTAAGAAACATCAATGACAGAAACCTGAGAGTCGCTCATCTTTGACATGATTAGTGTGGCTGTAGGGGAACAGAAGTGTAAAGAAAGATGGAAATAAAGTACAGAACATAAATTGTCTCCTTATTTGAGTTTACCTTGAAAGACCTGAAATTATTTTCAATGTGAAACGTCAAATGTGCTTTTGGTAATGTGGCTTTTGGTGACTGTGACAGATTACCGTGTTCACTTTTAATGGGAATTTTAAGCCAGTATTTTGTACAAGTGGAGAAGTGAGTGGGTTACACTTGTACATTGTTCTCTGGCGAACTAAATGAATTGTCAGACTTTATGAGTGTGGTGCAACATGTTACAGAAGATATTAGGAGGTCATAAATTAGCCGAGTTCTGTGATTCTACCTCCAAATTCCATGGTGATGAATTGAATAGTTTAATCACTAGATGCTTAGGCATTGCTGATTTAGAAAAATAACAGTTCAGAGACCTATTAAGATTAGATTATCTTAAACTGAAATTATACAGTTAAATAGTCTCTTTACAAAATAAATATCCATCTAATTAAAACTTGAAACAAAAAGATAAAAAAAGCTGGAAACATAAAGCGGGCCAATCATCATCTATGAAGACAATGACAGTAATGATTAAGGCTCATACATTTTATACACAGAAACATACAAAGAAAATAAAAGCAGGAGGAGGCCATTCGGTCCTTCGAGGCAGCTCCGCTCATTATGATCATGGCTGATCATCAAGTTCTATACCCTGTTCCAGCCTTTCCCCCACCCTATATCCCTTGATTCCTTTAGAGCTATATCTAACTCCTTCTTGCAATTACACGTTTTGGCCTCAACTATTTTTTTGTGGTAGTGAATTCCACAGATGCACCATTCTTTGGGTGAAAAAATCTTTTCTCACCTCAGTTCTAAAAGGTTTACCCCTTATCCTCAAACTATGACCCCTAGTTCTGGACTCTCCCACCATCAGGAACATTCTTTCTGAATCTACCCTGTCTAATCCTGTTAGAATTTTGCACGTTTCTATGAGAACTGCTGACACCCTTCTAAACTCCAATGAATATAATCCTAACTGACTTGGCCTCTCCTCATAGACCATCCCGCCATCCCAGGAATCAGCCTGGTAAACCCTCGCTGCATTCCCTCCATAGCAAGAACACTCTTCCTCAGATAAGGACATCAAAACTGCACATAATACTACAGTTGTGGCCTCACCAATGCTCTAAACATTTGCTGCAAAATATCCTTATTCCTGTCTCAAATCCTCTTGTTATGAAGGCCAACATACCATTTGCCTTATTTACTGCGTGCTTACTTTCAGCGACTGATGCACAAGGACACCAAGGTCTTGCTGAGAATCCACCTCTCTTAACTCACACCCATCCAAATAATAATCTGTCTTCTTATTTTTGCTACCGAAGCGGAAAGCCTCACATTTATCAACATTATATTGCATCTGCCATGCATGTGCCCACTCACTCAGCCTGTTCAAATCTCACTGAAGCATCTCTGCATCCTCCTCACAGCTCACCCTCCCACTCAACTTTGTATCATCTGCAAATTTGGAGATAATGGGCGGGATTTTGTGTCCCACCGCACCGGTTTTCTGCGCCCCTGCCGGCAGCAGGATTCTCCGTCCCGCCAGCCGGCCAATGGGGTTTCCCGTTGTGAGCAGCCCAACGCTATCAGGAAATCCCCGGGAGTGGAGAATCCAGCCAAATACATTTAGTTCCCTCGTCTAAATGAATATATAATGTGAACAGTTGGGGTTCCAGCACAGCTTCCTGCGTTACCCCACTAGTCACTGCCTGCCAATTGGAAAAGACCCATTTATTCCAACCTCTTGCTTCCTGTCTGCTAACCAGCTTTCTATCCATCTCAAGACACTCCTCAATCCCATGTGCTTTAACTTTACATCATGACAGGGGTCTCTTTTCTGTGGACTTCCAGTTGGGTCTCTCTCTTCTATAGGGTTTTCTGACAGTCTCTATTCGGGGGGGCTGCCTGACAAAGGTTTCTCTTCTGAGGACTTTCTGACAAGGTTCTCTTTTCTGGAGGGTTTTCTGACAGGGAACTCTCTTCTGGGGCCCTTTCTGACAGGATCTTTCCATCATAAGCACGCCGGATATTCAGTACTGCCAGCATGTCACCAGCTGCAGTTTTACGAGGACCTTGTGGAAGACATTCTAAAATGCAAATACTCTCTCCAGGGTGCATTCGATTGCTGGGCAGTTAATTCACCCCATGCCCTGCTAGATTTTTTTTTAAAAAGAGCTCCTATTGCAATACTGCCCTGGAAACGCTGCTGCAAAGGCTGGAATCCAACAAGGAGCCTGCCTGAAATAATGAAGTGGGAAACTCGCCTGGATCAGTGCCAAGAGGAAAGCCACCACTGAGAAATATCTGGGTTGTTGTTATAAATGATGCAATGGCCAGCGGTCTAATATTAAAAAATTCATAGGTAATATTAGTAAAATATTAACATCTGCAAAATTAACATCCTGCAAATATTGAATAATATAAACTCAATTTAAGAAAACTTGAAAAGTTAAAGCAATAGAATTAGTAGTGCACAGCAGTTTCCAAGAATCATCGATTGCAACTAAGGTTACTAACCCTCCAGGCTGGGTCTGGTGTCTCCAGGAATTAAAGAGCAATCTGCAGGGCTTCTGCAAGGAACTGAAGAGCTAAAGCATTTGGGGCACTTACTTTAAATTGCCTTTGAACACTTTTCTTCAATTGTTAGCGTGGGGAATAGAGGCTGTGTGACTGCCAGCCAAGAATCATTGAATTGGATAATGAAGAATCCATTCACTTTCAGCTTGGAGCAGAAAGGCAATGCAAGGCAGCACAGACATGTTGGACAACCAGTCGCAGTATTGTGGGGCTGAGATGTTTTGAGGCAGGACGTCATAGGAGGACAGCACTGGCACTATGCCCAACTCGAATTGGCAACTCTATTTACATTTGTGTTGTCATTCATAGTCCCATGGACAATACTGAGCCCTGTATGAAGTGTCTTTATTTGGTGAAAATCTGCTTCCAGGTTCCTCCATGACTAAATCAGTGCAAAAGGAAAATATTGCAGTTGCAGCAAATCTGTAATAGAAACAGAAAATACCGGAAATACTCAACAGTATCTGTGAAGAGAGAAACCAAATTAACATTTCAGGTGACACGGACACTTTTAAGATTTTACCTGTTATTGCCCGTGATATAATAGATTTGAATGCAGATGTGCGTATTTTAGGAAAAAAGAATGAGGAGTTGGCCCCTCGAGCCTGCTCTGCCATTCAACTGCATCATGGCTGATCTACCTCAATGGCATTTTCCCATACTATCCCCATATCCTTTGATACCTTTAATACCTTGATATTTAACGATCACTGTTTTGACATACCCAGTCTCCTCACTATCTCCTCATAGGATAATACCGTCATTCCAGGGATTAGTGTGGTGAACTTTTGTTGCACGCCCTCTTTGGCAAGTATATCCTTCCTTAGATAATGAGACCAAAACTGTACACAGTACTCCAGATGTGGCCTCACCAAAGCTGTATAGTATTGCAGTAAGACTTCTTTACCCCTACACTCAAACCACCTGAGAATAAAAGCCACCATTTACCTGGCCAATTTTTTGCTCTGACTGCATGTTTGAGATTCAGTGGCTTATGAACAAGAACACCCTTTGGATATCAACATTTCATAGTTTCTCATAATTTAAGAAATACTCAGTATTTCTGTGTTTCCTATCAAAGTGGATAACTTCACATGTTTCCACATTATTCCATCTGCCATGTCCTTGCCTACTCACTGAACCTTTCTAAATCCCCTTGAAGCCTCTTTGCATCTTCCTCACAACTGACATTTCCATCTAGTTTTGTGTCACCAGCAAATTTGGAAATATTACATTTGGTCCCCACGTCCGAATCATGAACATAGATTGTGAATAATTAGGGCTTAAGTGCAGTACCCCACTAGTCACCACCTGCCATGTACTCCACCAGTTACCAGCCTACCAACCTGAGAATGACTCATTTATTCATACTCTCTGTTTACTGTCTGTTAACCAGTTCTCAATCCATGTTAGCATATTACCCCAATTCCATATGCTCTACTTTTTCTTAATAACATTGTTTGTGGGACCTTATTTAAAGCTTTCTGAAAATCCAAATACATGACTTCCACTAGTTCCACCTAATCTATTCAGTTAATTACATCCTTAAAAAGCTCTAGCACATTTCTCAAACATAATTTCCCTTTCATTAATCGATGTTGACTGTTCCCAATCGTGTCATTATTTTCTAAGTGTCCAGTTATCACATCTTTTATAAATGGATTGAAGCATTTTCCCAACCACTCTGACGTGAGGCTAACAGGTCTCTAGGTCCTCATTTCCTCTCTTCCCCCCTTTATTAAATAGTGGGGTTATATTTGCCACTTTCCAATCTGCAGGAACTGTTCTAGAATCTCTAGAATTTTGGAAGGTGTCCACCAGAGGACACTATCTCTACAGCTACCTCTTTCAACACTCTAGGATGTAGATAATCAGGTCCAGGGTATTTATTAACTTTCAGAGCCATTAATTTCTCCAATACTACTTTTTGCACCAATTATTTCAGTTCCTCATTCTCACTCATTCCTTGGTTCTCCAACATTTCTGGGAGATTGTCCGTGAAGACAGATTAAAAAGGGTGGAATTTAGCAATCTGGGACTAAGTCCCAGACTGGTGGCCGGCCAAGGACGTGTAATGTGTGCTGTTGCAGAGGCCGGTGGGGAACCATGCAATATCTTTCGTCCCCGACCTCATTAATTATGCAACCGCATGTTTGGCGCCGATTTACATAATGGGGCAGGGCCGATGGCACCATTGTATCCGGGCACCACATTGAAAAGGCATCCAACATCATCAACCTACTATTGAAGAAAGAAGTTGGACCTCCTGAAAATGAAGATGGACATCTGAGAACACTTGAGGCTGGAAGATGGACCTCGTGAGAAAGAAGATGAATCTCCAGGAACATCTTGAGGCTAGAAGGCGGACCTCTTAACTGTCACTGTATCTGGAAGATCCACCTATAGATGCTTCTCCCCACTCACTGCTGTGGTGTTCTGGGCTCCAGGGTTACCGTTGGCCTCCATCATGAACTTTGGAGGCAGGCCCAGCCATTGTTCATGGGAGTCCCGACATCTGCATGCCACATTGTTCCAGACATGTTTTGAACCAGCATGTTTTCTCGCTAGTGCCGCGGAGAATCAGCAAGATCCTGGTACGGCCAACACGTATTGACCAGGCAGGTAGAAAACAAAGATTACTTTTATTTACGATATTACACTCTCCACTCCCTGAAGGGTCTCCCTCCCCAACCTGTTCCCAGGTCAGGATATTTTCTACCAGAGGTCTGATTCCCCCAGTTAAGGGGAAAATCGTCCTCCTCATTACCGGGGAAGCTCATATTCAGAGGAGGTCACCTGGAATTGAATTGTCCTGATACCGTGACCTCCTTGAGCGTTAGAACATTCCTCTACCCCCAAGTCCAGAGATATGTCCATGTACATGCTTGCGGCCAGATCTAATGCACCTTAGGTGTCCCAGCCCTGGAATGGCCATCGAGAGCCGAACATGTGGCATCTGGTGGCATGTACCGAACTGGGGAGCGGCACTTCCACATGGAGCATCTCAACGGGATTGTAGGCGCAGCGGTGGACAGGGTCTTTGGTACCGTTAGCTTTGGCGGTGACAATATGTCCATGTCGACCTTGGAATCAGAGTTCAGTGGGTTTTTGTCCAGCATTTTGGTGTCCTCTGCATCTGAAATTGGCTGCTCCATGGCAAGGCCACCTGGGACCAAAGGCAGCACTGGGGAGGAGGCATCAGTTCAAGCTGGGGGCGGTTTCAGTCAGAAACCTCCAGAAGCGAATACGGCATCCCTTGGATGCGCCCTCGGAGGTAATCCGCTCGATTTGTGCCCTTATTCAATATGAGCACAGTCCTGTCTGGGCCAACACGATGTCTGGTGTCCACATGACTCCTTCTGCAAAGTTTTGGATGTACACTAGGGGCTGGATTCTCCACTGTCGGGATTCTCCATTATGTCAGCAGCATACCCATGCCCAGGGTTCCCCGACGGCGTGGGGCTGCCCACAATAGGAAACCCCATTGGCCGGCTGGCTGGTCAGAGAATCTCGCCCTAGGTCTCGTGCCACAAAAGTGCATAATGGCGAATGTCGCCCAGCGTCAGCCTCGGCCCGATCCTGGCCCCAACAGATTTTTTTCCGCCAAAGTCGTCCTCGATGTGTGCATGGATGGTAATAAACTTCCTTGAGTCGGGGGCCAAAGGCAGCTGCAGATACGCATGGCTCATATCCAATTTGGAAAACATGTGGACCGTTGGGCTTTGCGTACAGGTCCTCTATGCAAGGGACAGGGTAGTGATCCAGGCAGGAAACGCGGTTGACCATTTTGTAATTTCCGCGGAGACGGATGGAGCTGTCAGGCTTCAGCAGCAGCACCACCCAGTCTGAGAACTGGACAGTGCAAATTATTTTTAACCCTCCAAGTCGGTCTAGCTTTGCGTCCAGTTTGGAATGTAATGCATACAGGTTAGGCCGGGCATGGAAATATTTTGGCTAGGCATTTGGATCAATGCTGATGCGGGCCATCACCCCTTTAATGGTGCCTAACCCTCTTGGACCACGGTGGGTCTGGCCAGAACCCCCTCAGGCCCATGAGGGTGCATTTGGCAAACTCTTTCCAGTCCAATCAACGGTGGCACAGCCAATTACGGCCCAGCAGACTCAGACAACTGTCATTTACAACCACAAACGGGAGGTTCGTCATCTGTTGACCGTACTCCACTGGGACCATAGAGGTACTCAGTATTGCTAGTGTTTCACCAGTGTAGGCATCGAGGCGGTCCCAAAGGGCCAGCGTCTGGAGGCCAGAATGAATGCAGTTGAAGGTCCGGCAGCTGACCACAGAGATTGCCGCACCCGTGTCCAATTCCATTTGGATGGAATGTCCATTCACTTGTAACGAAAACTGGATGGGGCAACCCTAGACGAAAATACACAATGCACCTTGCGATATGCCACTTCTTCATTGTTCATGTAGTGGGTCTGGTCATTTGAAACCCCTTGCATTCTATTAACAAGCTGGAAACCGAATTTTCCACATCTCCGTGATGCTCCTGCCCTCTGGGCCGGGATCCGGGCGGACGTGCATTGGGGCAAGTATTTGCTGGCGTGGCCCTGATGTAGTGGACCTCAAGGTGGGCCAAGGGGTATTTATTTAAGGTAGGTGCCCCCAAAGTCCATCAGAGGTGCCCCCCCCACAAGCATATCCTGCCCACCCTATCCTCCCCATCAGACCATCCACCTGACCCCCCCCATCTCAGACCCCAATGAAACACCCCCACCTGAGATCGCCCATGAGACATCCCCACCTGATGCTCCTCGCCATTTCCTTCACGCTTAAATGCATCAAAAGTTGAGCGTAACCATTATGTTTGTAAATAACTTGGAGTTAAGCACTTGCACTTCCTCGTTTTCTCAGTAGAAAGCACTTAACTGTGTTTGATGTGGTCAAGAGCTGCCAATCATAGCTAGATGTTTATAGACATTGCGGTTAGGTTCACAGCAGGGTACTTGAGATGTAATTAAGCGTGAAGGGAAATGAAAATAAACAATCCAGCCATCTGGTTGTCTAAGGGCTGTCAATTACAGCCCACGAAAAGTGAATATGAGCCTTCCAGATCAAAGGATCTGATGGGGTTTAAAGCCTGGTGATGTGATTTTGGCTTTCTATGAAATTAAAGCTGTTGCTTTCTAGATATCTGGCTGAGACAGCAGGTGTATGGGACAGGTGAGTGAAAAAACAATGATTTTTAATCTGTTTCTGCCTGGCCTGCTCTTTAGCTTCCAGGCAGGGGTAGGGGGTGTCTCAGCCATGGGGGGGATTGTCGCTGATATGGGATGTTCTTTGATATAAGGGATTCTCTGATATGTACATTCTCTGTTCTGTGGTTTCTCTGATATGGGGGTCACTGGGGGGGATCTCTAATGGGGCATCTGATGGGGGTCTCTGGTGGGGCCTCTGATGGGGGTCATTGATGGGGGTCTGGTGGAGGTGATCTCTGATTTGGTGGGGGGTTCTGATGGGAGGCTTATGGGGGTCAGTGAGGGGGAGCCATGTCAGCCTCATGCGCGAATGCTGTAGGGGGGGCGCTATTCCCGTGTTGGGGGAGGTAGGATTTGCATTGTGGAGGGGAAAAGTGGGGCCAACCACCAGACATTATTGTTGAGCCGCCCATTCAAAATTATGACCCAATAGTGGGATTCAGAATGGAATCCCTTGTGATCGCTGCCATGTATAATTAGCACAGTTGAGGAGAGTGACTGGCCACTGCACCTAGCATCAATACGAGCCACAAGCGATGCAGCTCTGGTGGGAGAACTAGTCTCCCAATCAGAGGATCCAGCCGTGAGAATTTTTAATTTGATTCATTGGTGGACTAGAAATCAATGTAGGAGAGCAAGCTCAGGGATCTTGGGTGAAAAGGATTTGGATGTTGCAGATATTTTTGGATTATCTCTAATTTATAGATGTATGTCTCTCCACCACCTAACTGCAGTGAATAGTTCAAATTGTGGGAGGTGGGGGGTGATTGGCCGAGAAGTCGTTTAAAGTTTCCCTCTATTTGACCTTCAGTGTAATACCATAGTGTTCAATGTCTTATTTCCAGGCCAGGCCTTAAAAGGACACACACTTTTTTCAATGATCTATCATCTGATGAATGTTTGACATAGTTTAAATGGCCAGCGCAAGATTTCTTTCCCTTTCTTTAGTGACTGTTATTGGTTTGATGAAATTCAGAAATAATTATAAGAAGGGTATCCTGGATATCAACCCTAAATTAAGGTCCTGTTCATTGCTGCTTTCTGTCCTTACTTTCCTTGTTCTTGTAAAGTAGTACCATCATGACTTCCGTCCAACTCGATAGTTAAAAACTTTTCGTAAGCCAGCTCTCGTGTTCACCTTCTAAAATTTTGTAGTTGATGTTAGGTTTCCTGGGATCTTTTTGACGTTTTAGACCTTACATGACTTTGTTGATATTCCTTTTTATTCAGCTTTCTAGTTTCCCTTCTGCCTGTTAAGGCCTCCACATGCGGCTGGGCCCAGAATAATATTGGGGTTCAATAATGTGTCTTACCTTTTTTGTCTGCAGCAGTTTTCTCTTCTTATTTTTCTGGAGAAACTAATTTCCAAACCTATTATCTCATTTTGCTTTTGCTTCTCCATTGAAACTTTCTTTTCCAGACTCTCTTCTCATCAGGAATATATTTAAATTTAAAAAAATTTTGCCTGAAAATTACAATGAACAATGCTCAAGTATGAACACATATTATGCTCGTACTGAATTAAGCCCAACATCTATCCATTTATTTTAAACAGTTAGTGTCTCCAATAGAGTGGAGAAGAGAGGGATTTGACTCATATAAACTTTCACGCTATAACATAAGACCATAAGACAGAGGAGCAGAATTAAGCCACTCGGTCCATCAAGTCTGCTCCGCTATTCAATCATGGCTGATATTTTTCTCATCCCCATTCTCCTGCCTTCTCCCCATAACCCCTGATCCCCTTATTAATCAAAAAACTTATCTATCTCTGTCTAAAAGACACTCAGTGATTTGGCCTCCACAGCCGTCTGAGGCAAAGAGTTCCACAGATTCACCATCCTTTGGTTGAAGAAATTCCTTCTCATCTCTGTTTTATAGGATCGTCCCTTTAATCTGAGATTGTGTTCTCTGGTTCTAGTTTTTCCGATAAATGGAAAGATCCTCTCCACGTTCACTCTATCCAGGCCTCGCAGTATCCTGTAAGTTTCAATAAGATCCCCGCTCATCCTTCTAAACTCCAACAGGTACAGACCCAGAGTCCTCAACTGTTCCTCATACGACAAGCTGTTCGTTCCAGGGATCATTCTTGTGAACCTCCTCTGGACCCTTTCCAAGGCCAGCACATTCTTCCTTAGATACGGGCCCAAATCTGCTCACAATACTCCAAATGGGGTCTGACCAGAGCCTTATACAGCCTCAGAAGTACATCCCTGGTCTAGTATTCTAGCCCTCTTCACAATGCTAACATTGCATTTACCTTCCTAACTGCCGACTTAACTGTCATGATATTCAAACACACACATCATGATAGACAGACCAACAGACAAATCAGCACACACAACATGACAGCCAATCACAGACAAGGACAGAGACAGTATAAGAGAAGAAACATGACACCTGGTGGCCAGTCCATATAGAGACCAGGACAAGGACAGGACCTGATTAACAACACACTCAGGGAGTCACCACGTGCAGAGTATCAAGACAGAACTGTAAATAGCATGTTAGAATAAAACAGCGTTGTACTAAATACAACCGTGTTGGCTCATCTGTACATCAGAGCACCCAACACCACATGGTACCGAGTGAGTGGATCGATACCTGCCGGCAAAGCTGCCATACTGAGCCATGGACATCACCAACAAACCGCAGCCGTTGCAAGTCACTGGGAACATGGGCCCCAATTGGAAGCTCTTCAAGCAGCGATTTGAACTGTACATGCGAGCCAACGGAAAACAGAGTGCCTCGGACGAGACAAAGATTGCGATGCTCCTCACTACCGCAGGTCAGCACGCCATCGATGTACACAACTCATTGGTGTTCGCGGAAGGCGAGAACCAATCCAAGTATGACACGGTCCTCCTCAAGCTCGACCAGCACTTCAACGTTGAGGTAAATTAAAGCTTTGAAAGGTATATCTTTCAGCAACGCCTGCAAGGTAAGGATGAGCTCTTTCAACCCTTTCTGACGCACCTCCGCATACTCGCGCAGTCCTGCGGTTACGGCAACACCTCAGAGTCCATGATCCGGGACCAGATCGTTTTTGGCGTTGCCTCCAGTGGCCTACGCCAGCAGCTTCTTAAAATTAAAGGCCTGACCTTAGCATCTGCGGTGGAATGTGTCCTCCATGAAAATGCGACCAGCCGCTTTGCCCAATTTCGCGACCGAATCGGCACGGAGGGGGTCCCTAGCGATCGAATCGGCAAGCCAGGCCGCCCACGAGGCCGAACGCATCCAGGCAATCGAGTATATCCCGGCCCGCAGCCCGAATGAGGGCGGCCGTTTTGCGCGCTTTTTGAGGTCTCCCGCGCTTGTGCGCGCCAAAACCAATGGCAACATCGAGGGACGCACTGCGCAGGCGCGCCTGATGCAAGACTGAACTGCGCATGCGCAGCGGCGTAACGAACGCCGTGACGTCATGATGTGCGGCAACTGTGGAGCTGCACATTTAAAAGGGCAATGTCCTGCAAAAAACCGACAATGCCTACGCTGCACCAAGATGGGCCACTACGCTGCCTTCTGTCGAGCGGTTCAACCGATGGATCCTACACATCTCCGACAACCTCGCAGACATGTAAGGACTGTCCAGCCCGCACATCAGGACATCCAGCCCAATGACACAGATGACCAAGATGCCTTCTGGGTTGCGGTCATTGATGTGAACAGGGTCAACACCATCAATCCGGCCGATGAATGGAGTGCCACCCTGACGGTCAACCCAAATTCGTCGCACACCTACTAGATTGGACTTATGAGACTGTTCACACGTTAAAGTTTAGAAACTATTGTATTGTAACATGTTACTGTTTTATCATTCCAGATCTCGTTTGACCGGACCACACTTCAAATTTTTTTCTTCTTGTTTTGTTATGGTACAACCTCGTTAGCATGACACACCCGACATCGCCCCATGTATATAGTTACGCCACATGTACATGCTGTAAATATCACGCACACACACTTTTAGCTGCACTCAGGACACATTCATATTTATAACCACGTAGGCACATAATCTTGTAAAAAAGGGGGGATGTCATGATATTCAAACACACACATCATGATAGACAGACCAACAGACAAATCAGCACACACAACACGACAGCCAATCACAGACAAGGACAGAGACAGTATAAGAGAAGAAACACGACACCTGGTGGCCAATCCATATAGAGACCAGGACAAGGACAGGACCTGATTAACAACACACTCAGGGAGTCACCACGTGCTGAGTATCAAGACAGAACTGTAAATAGCATGTTAGAATAAAACAGCGTTGTACCAAATACAACCGTGCTGGCTCATCTGTACATCAGAGCACCCAACACCACATTAACCTGCACGTTAACATTAAGAGAATTTCAGAACAAAGACTCCCAAGTCCCTTTGTGCTTCTGACTTCCTAAGCATTTCCCCATTTAGAAATTAATTATGCCACATTCCTCCTTCCAAAAGTGCATAACCTCACACTTTTCCACATTGTATTTCATTTGCCACTTGACTCGGCAATTTACAGGCTTGTAAAATAATTTGGCAAATAATGCGAATTGGTTATCAAAATGAAACTCATGTGTCATAGGCCACAACTTACCATTTTTTAGAGTGGCAGCACATTGCTGCCATTTTATGGGAAGGTATGTTTGTTTTTAGTGTTTTCCATCTGTTCTGCCAGATTTGTAGCATCCTAACATGACTCATCCAGCTGCATGTGACAGACTTGTATTTCATCCTTTGTCAGTGCATTGTTTACCAGGCTTTTGTTGCTGCAGTTTACAAGGACACTAGTGTTATCTTCAGTATTGTCAGATTTCAAGTATCTATGACGGCGATATTGTATCTTTTATTACCGCTTTACTTGGTCAGCATACCATTCTATTAAGCTTATTTTAACATAAAGGATACACCATTGAATGAGCCCCGTTCTTGTTATTATAAAATACCTGGAGGCTTTTAATAATAGAAACCTCAAGTAAAACAGGTTCTCACTGTCTCTGATATAAACATGAATTATCATTTGCTTCACTGGAATACATGATAAAATTGTTTGTCAACCCTTTTGCTTGTAACGTTCTTCATCTTCCAAAGCAAAGTCTTACACCATAAAACTTTAAAAGCACAAAGATTTTTTCAGCCAGCAGCAACTCTTATTTGCTTTTCATGGGCTTGGGGCTTCATGTTTGGACTCATAAACGAGCTGATCTGTATTATCTGTCTCTTCTTTTTCTTGTCAAGATCCACGTTTCAGGAGTTTGCAGAAAAATATGGAAGGGATCATCGATTTAGATTGGTGCAAAAGAGGAAAGATCAAGAGCATTTCTTCAATCAATTCTTAAATAATCTCAAAAAGAGGGACAAAGAAAACAGGATTCGACTGAGAAAGATCAGATAAAGCACCACTAATGCTTCACTTAAACTGAATTACTGTGACAGAACCGATGACTAAGGAATTTAGACAATCTAATCTGTGTGGTCTTTGGCTAATTGCATCATAAAAGCTTTTGCAATTCAATATTTTGACACACCTCCAACATAAACATTTATGTTGTTGATTTGTGATTACATTTTTATTGTTATTTAAAGCACAACTATCTCATTTCTTGCCATTTAAGCAAAATTTAGAGTACATTGTTTAATTTCTGTGAATACTCATCAATTGTTCAGAATCAGTACACTGTAACAGTGCATAATCTCTGTTTTAATCAAAAGGCCTTCTTTTAGGATGGAGGAGAATTTCATTTGTTAATAATTCAACCTGCTGACCTTGAAAGGACAGTGCGAATTACTAGTGTGCAAGGTTAGTGCATTGGTGCATCTGCCTGAAATTGCTCTCTGCACTGTTTTAATAGAGACAGTCACATAATTGTTACCACACTAAAATAGCAGAGATTAAAAATTATGATGAGCACACTGAGCATTTGGACACTAATATAACATGGCATCATTTGAAGGCCATCGTTTTTAACTAGTGTTTTATATTTTTAAAAAGCTAATTCTGTAAAGCTTTTTGAGGCATTCAGTTCTTAACATTAAACTCACCAACAGGTAACTTTGCTGCTGAATATCAAAACAAAAGCGGGGAACTATTCCAGTCACTCTAACAGTGGAGAAGGAATAAGCTCTGCCCAAGATACCAGCTTATTAAATTGCACTGTTAAAATTGTAATTGCAGTATTTAAGAAAATGACATGGCAAATTTACTTCTGTATTCTGTATTTTTATCAGTGTCTGAAAGTAGTGATGGTAAGATTGGAAACAGTACTGTATAGCAAACTATTAACATTAATGTGTGCTCCTTATTAAATTTGTTTTGCTTTTAGTGAGTTATTACTCATGAAGTGCAGGGTGCCTAATTAGTAGTGCTAGCTTGGTGTTTAAAGCATTAGAAGATAGCCATCTATAAGAGACTGTACATTCTAAAATTTGGCTTTTTACAATGTAATGATTTTAAACTGTGCTTGTGGTAAGGTAACCCAGTTACAGTACAGATTTGTAGTGTAATGTCTTCAGACAATACCTGAGTAGTTTTTGCAATATCGGAAAGGAAAATCAGTATTTTAATTTTATTAAAAGTAACACCAATTTCCATTATAATTATGGTTCAATAAGTCCAGTGATTTCTTTTGAAAGTATGTACATAATCCACAGTATTTTCATTAATAAATATTTCACAATCTTATTCATATATTCTTCATCAAAAGTACTCAATTTCTATTGTGGAATAATATAACCTGTGCATCATGTTCATTAATGCTATTATTAATAATTCAACTTTTCTCATGTGAAAAGATTTTTTACATGTCATCATTGAGACAGGTTTGCATGAATTTAAATGATGAATAAGGAGAAAAGGCTGAAGAAACCGATTCATCTAAAAAAATGTAAACATAACAATGTTCTGTTTAAAGCAGACAAAATAGTTGCTCGAGTTAAGACAACTGGATTAAGATTGGATATTTTTTGTATCCATGCTATTCATGCCACAGAAATGGACAATTTACCCTCGTATGAATGTATTTAATATCCTATTCTGTATACATTCCCCCAGATGCCCTAAAAAAAAAATCACGTGAAATATAAGGAGGCTTATGCTTCAGATTTGTTGGGGAAAAGTTGCTCCAATAAGTCCTGTGGGAAATCTGTTTGGGTAAACATATACAGTCAGTGTTAATTATTTCAGTGCTGAAATTGTAAGGTTATTCTGGTGGACTTTGCTTACATATCTCACAGGGTTGAAAACCGGGTCACAGGTTCCTAAAGGATGTAGTCACAGAGCTGCTTTCCAATTCTTACTCAGGAACCTGTGACAGATGGAACGGAGCTGAATAAAATATTATAACTGGAGGTGTTGTGGAAGTACTATCCTACAAAGTCTTATAAGCATTGAAAATATTGACCTGACTCACACCAGCCCACCCTGGGAAAAAAAGCCCATCTAGGTCTTTGTTTTAGAAACAGATGTAACAGACGTATTTCCACATCAAAAATGGGAAGAGCTTCAAAATGTTTCCGTGCCAAATCGGTGCAAGAGCTTTACATAGTATAGAAGAAGTAACAAATGTTTGTCCAAGTGCCTTGCATATCCAGATATGATTCTAAGTTGAAAAGCACCACAGTGCATCACTAAATAGGAATGTAATTTTGAATTCAGAGCTCCAATTTCATGTCAGCCAAAGCTGGATAGATCAGCAGTGGCACAGTCGATCACAAAGCTACCCTGAGTCATAGGGAGCTGAACACATCTGAGGTCACTTACTATTCCATGACAGGCAGGCTGTCTGTCAGTTAAATTCTTTGAAGAAGGCCCTGGAGAAGTGCACCAAAAGCATTTGAAATAATTATAGAAGACTATTCTTAAGCACAAATAGGAAAAATAGAGACTACCTTTCTGTACTTTCCTCAATAGCAGATAGAATGCAAAGGTCATTAACTGTTATACGAGTTGCAGGTAAGCTGCACACTTAAGCACTTAATGCTTGATTTGATCCATTTGAAAGAAAAGAAGGCTTAATACCCAAGGGAACAGGGTGCCTAAGGCTACGGCTTCTATCCTGCTATAATAGATCAGAACACGACTACTTGATACAGGTTATAACACTATGAGTGAAAATGGATGGATCAGCAGTGTACAGTGGCAAATAATCTTAATTGCAGCTAATCATCTATTCACATCTGTTGTAGACTCAAGTTTGAACTTAAATTAGTGATTAAGGACTCTTTTCCCAAACCAGATAAAAGCAATAGAAAGCTTTTTGCCACATCCATCAAAAGGAAATAAAGAGCAGGATTCCGCATCCGTTATCGGCGACGGAATTCGCTGATCCCACTGCAATGAAAGGGAGATTTTGCTGAGCACCAGATTCTCCATTCTCGCTAGATGTAGGAGAGGGGCGGACTCAGTACAGAGGACCCTGGCCAAACTCTTTATTGGTGAATATAGAGACTTAACAATGACACTACACTTACCTCTTTTCCTAACAGCACTGTGGGTTTACCTACACCACATAGACTAAGATGGTTGAAGAAAGTGACTCACCACCATCTTCTCAAGGGCAATACATGCTGGCCTAGCCAGCACTGCCCATATCCTGTGAAAATAATTTTAAAATATGCAGCAGTATTTTCATCTAGTGCCAAAACTAAGAGTATCAGGCAGTAGAAGGACCTAATGGAAGTATCCATTTATTCTTAACGTGTTTAAAGATTTATTTGAAAATATGCCATCCACTTGGATGAACAGCATCAGAAATGAGAATAGTGGGCTTGACCTCATGTTTTCCCAGCTAAAAAGATGGTAAAATGGCAATGGCATTGTTAACATCTGCTCTTCATGTCACCCATGCACACCTCTAATGGTAGCTCTTCATTGCCAGGGAGCAGAGGATGGGAAGAACAGTGCTATTGTTAAACCAATTTAACAATCACTGGCAAAGAGAAAGTTTACAAACCAACTTGTGGTGAACCATTGTAATAGGAGATGTAAGGTAGGACCTGCACTACAGGTTCGCCGGTAGCTCCTGCCGGCTGGCTCCGCCCAGGGAGAACTGTATAAATATGTATGACCTCCAGTACTCTGCCATTTTGCCAGCTGCAGCAGGAGGCCACGCATCTGACTGTAATAAAGCCACAGTTGTACCCAACTTTAGTCTTTGTGCAATTGATCGTGCATCAATTTATTACAGTCAGATTTTCCACAGAATGGATATCCGAATAAAGCCCGATCGCCTGCAGCTGGATCCGCACTCGCCCGACGCCAGGAAAGACTTTATTCACTGGCTAGCATATTTCGAGGCTTACATCAAAGCGGCGGACCCCGCGCCAACGGAGGCTCAGAAGATAAACGTCCTGTACTCCAGACTGAGCTCCAGCGTGTTCCCATTGATCCAAGACGCCACGACTTACACAAAAGCAATGGAACTCCTTAAGGAACACTACGCGCAGAAGGCGAACACGCTCTTCGCCAGGCATGTACTTGCCACCTGCTCGCAACGACCTGGTGAGTCCATCGAAGACTTCTGGCGGGCCCTGATTCCATTCGTCCGGGACTGGGACTGTCAGGCCGTCATGGCCGCCGAACTCGCGAATCTCCTCGTGCGATGCCTTTGTGACGGGGATTGCGTCGGACTGCATCGGAGAACGATTGCTGGAAGGGGCCATGCTCGAACTGGCGGAGACGAAAACCTTGGTGCTCTCCATGATGGTCACATCCCGTAACGTACAATCGTACCTCACCTGGCGCGCTGCCCACCATTCTACCCCTCCTGAATCTCGCCGACGACCTCCTCAGCTGGGGCCCTGCCGTCGCAATACGCCTGCGGGACACGCCGATCCGCGCACCCCAGGGGTCCCCGCTGCTACTTCTGCGGTCAGCAGAAGCAGCACCAACACTGCCCGGCCCGCACTGCAGTTTGTAAAGCCTGCAGTAAAAAGGGCAACACTGCCAGGCCCGCGCAGTCGCTGCGATCGCGCCCGCTATCGCCCCCTCCCCCACTCCAGACGCACAATGGGAGCTGCCATCTTCTCCCGGGTCCATGTGCGACCAATGTGCGCGGCCATCTTGTCCCCCTTCGGCCATGGGCGCCACCATCTTGTCCCGACCCCGCAATGGGCGCCGCCATAGTGTTCCCCACAGGGTCCCCGGACATCCCGACATTGGAACTGCACACGCTCGCCACCGAAGTATCTGATGGCTACCCGCAGCTCGCTTCGATGCCGCTGGACCAATCTCGCCCGCATAATCTGGCCACCGCGTCGACGACGGTTAAAGTCAAAGGCCACGCGACCTCGTGCCTGCTGGACTCCGGGAGCGCTGCTCCTCGGGGTCCACCCTGCCAATCAAAGGATCTCCCTCGCCTCCGGATCCCACTCCGTCCTGATCCGAAGCTTTTGTACAGTCACCCTCACGGTCCATGGCGTAGAATTTTGTAACTTCCGCCTCTATATCCTTCCTAATCTCTGCGCTGCACTCCAGTTGGGCCTGGACCTCCAGTGCAACCTCCAGAGCCTCACCCTCAAATTCGGCGGGCCCTTACCCCCCCCCCCCCTACCGTTTGCAGCCTCGCGACCCTCAAGGCCGATCCCCCTTCCCTTTTTGCAAATCTAACTGCGGATTGCAAGCCCGTTCCCACTAGGAGCAGACGGTACAGCACCCAGGACAAGACCTTCATCAGGTCCGAAGTCCAGCGGCTGCTTAAGGAGGGTATTATCGAGGCCAGCAACAGCCCCTGGAGAGCCCAAGTGGTAGTGGTTAAAACTGGGGAGAAACACAGGATGGTCATGGACTACAGCCAGACCATCAATCGGTACACGCAGCTCGACGTGTACCCCCTCCCACGCATATCTGATATGGTCAATCAGATTGCGCAGTACCGGGTCTTCTCAACAATTGACCTGAAATCTGCCTACCACCAGCTCCCCATCCGGAAGTTGGACCGGCCATACACTGCCTTCGAGGTGGACGGTCGCCTCTACCACTTCCTTAGGGTCCCTTTCGGTGTCACAAATGGGGTCTCGGTCTTCCAAAGAGAGATGGGCTGAATGGTTGACCAGTACTGTTTGCGGGCCACCTTTCCGTACTTAGAAAATGTCACCATCTGCGGCCAAGACAAGCAGGACCACAATGCCAACCTCGATAAATTCCTCCGCACTGCCACTCTTCTCAACCTGACCTACAACAAAGAGAAGTGTGTGTTCAGCACGACCCGGTTAGCCATTCTCGGCTATATAGTCCAAAACGGACTTCTCGTGCCCGACCCCAACCGTATGCGCCCCCTCATGGAACTTCCCCTCCCCCACTGCCCCAAGGCCCTCAAACGCCTGGGGTTCCTTTCCTACTACGCTCAGTGGGTCCCAAACTATGCAGATAAGGCCCGCTCACTCATCCAGTCCACCCAATTCCCCCTCATGGCCGAGGCACAACATGCTTTCGCCCGCATCAGAGCAGACATCGCCAAGGCCGGGATGCGCGCAGTGGACGAGTCACTGCCTTTCCAAGTAGAAAGCGGCGCTTCAGACGTCGCCCTTGCCGCCACTCTAAACCAGGCAGGCAGACCCGTGGCATTCTTTTTACGCACCCTTCATGCCTCTGAAGTTCAACACTCATCCGTCAAAAAGAAGGCCCAAGCTATCGTTGAAGCTGTGCGGCATTGGAGGCATTACCTGGCCGGTAAGGGATTCACTCTCCTTAAGGACCAATGGTCGGTAGCCTTCATGTTCAATAACACACAGCGGGGCAAGATCAAAAATTATAAAATCTTGCGGTGGAGAATCGAGCTTTCCACCTATAATTATGAGATCTTGTATCACCCCAGTAAACTCAATGAGCCCCCAGACGCCCTCTCCCGAGGTCCATGTACCAGCGCACAAGTGGACCAACTCCGGGCCCTACACGACAGCCTTTGTCACCCGGGGGTCACTCGATTGTACCATCTGGTCAAAGCTCACAATCTGCCCTACTCCATTGAGGAAGTAAGGACAGTCACCAGGGACTGCCAGGTCTGTGCGGAGTGCAAGCCGCACTTCTACCGGGCGGACCATGCACGCCTGGTGATGGCTTCCCGCCCCTTTGAACGCCTCAGTGTTGATTTCAAAGGGTCCCTCCCCTCCACCGACCGTAACATGTACATTCTCAGTGTTGTCGATGAGTACTCCAGATTCCCCTTCACCATCCCATGCCCCGATATGACGTCTGCCACCATCATCAAGGCTCTCAGCACCATCTTCGCTCTGTTCAGTTTCCCCGCCTACATCCACAGTGACAGGGGATCCTCACTCATGAGCGATGAGCTGCATCAGTTCCTGCTCAGCAGGGTAATAGCCTCCAGCAGGACGACGGCTCCAACTCCCGGGGAAAGAGGCAAGTAGAACGGGAGAATGGGATGGTTTGGAGGGCCGTCCAGCAGGTCCTACGGTCCAGGAACCTCCCAGCCTCTCGCTGGCAGGAGGTCCTCCCTGACGCTCTGCACTCCATCCGGTTACTATTGTGCACCGCCACTAATAACACACCCCATGAACATGTTTTTACCTTCCCCAGGAAGTCCACATCCAGGGTGTCACTCCCGACTTGACTCGCTGCTCCAGGACCAGTCCTTCTCCGTAGGCACGTCCGGCTCCACAAGGCGGACCCCTTGGTGGACAGGGTTCACCTCCTCCACGCCAACCCGCAATATGCATATATTGAGTTCCCCGACAGCCGCCAAGATACTGTCTCACTCGGACCTGACACCCTCAGGTTCCACCCCAACACCCCCCCCCCCCACCAATGCGCCCCACCTCCGACCACGCCGCCAATATTGACCCCACCAGACCACCCCCCCTCCCCTTTTCCGCACAAGAGGATGAAGAGGACTTTGGCACGCTCCCGGAGTTCCCCGATGACTGGCCAGCATCAGCACCGCCATCGGTGCCACCTCCAGCACCGACTTCGCCGCCACCGTTACGCCACTCCCAATGAAGCACCAAAGCACCGGACCGCCTGAACCTTTGACGGACTCCAGACCGTCAACATGGACTTTTCTTTTTCCTACCACTGTACATAATTGTACTAATTGTATATAGTTTCACGTCACCCCTGCCGGACTAATTTTTAACAGGGTGTGTATGTGGTGAACCACTGTAATAGGAGATGTAAGGTAGGATCTGCACTACAGGTTCGCCGTTAGCTCCTTCGGGCTGGATCTGCCCACGGAGAACTGTATAAATATGCATGACCTCCAGGAGGTGGAGGGAGCTTATCGAGTTCTGGCGCGAAGACCAAAGGCTGGAGAAATACCTCGAGCTATAGTGGTGAGGTTTCTCCGCTACAATGACAGAGAGATGGTTCTCAGATGGGCGAAGAAAACTCGGAACTGTAGGTGGGAGAACGCGGTGATCCGCGTATACCAGGATTGGAGTGCGGAGGTGGCGAGAAGGAGGGCAAGTTTCAATCGGGCTAAGGCGGTGCTTCACAAAAAGAAGGTCCAGTATGGAATGTTGCAACCGGCGAGATTGTGGGTCACACACCAAGGGAAGCACCACTACTTTGAGACGGCAGAAGAGGCGTGGACATTCATTGTGGACGAGAAGCTGGAATAGTCTGGCGAGAGAAAGAGTTTTTGGGACAAAGTGGTGGGATGATTATGTGGGGCGGGGAAGGGGGCAGGGGATGATTTTTCAATTTGTTAATTTTGTGATCCTGTAACTTTTCTCTCTTCCCCATGTTGGGGGAGGGGGGGAGCCTGAGGAACTGTGGGCGCCGGCCATTAGGGGCAGGGCCGAGTGGGAAACGCGGGCTTTGTTCCCGCGCTATGGTAATTATGGCGGGAACAGGGGCGCAGGAAGGAGGGGGCCTCGCACAGTGGGAGCCGATGACAGGGGGGAAGCCGAGGTCAGCCAGAGTTTGCTGACTTATGGGAGCAACATGGGGGGTGCAACTACGCTAGAGGGGGATCTAGCGGAGGGGAGGGGTTAACTGGGTTGCTGCTGCTAAGGAGAAGGGGGAGCTGTTATGGGATGGGGTGGTCGAGGCGGGAGGGCACCGTCGGGGGGATATATGGGTAGGTGGGAACCGGGTGAGGAGCTGGGTTAAAAAAGGGGATGGCTAGTCGACAGGGAGGGGGTGGTAAAGAGCCCCCCAACCCGGCTGATCACGTGGAACGTGAGAGGGCTGAACGGGCCGATTAAAAGGGCACGGGTACTCGCACACCTAAAGAAATTAAAGGCAGATGTGGTTATGTTGCAGGAGCCGCATCTGAAACTGATAGATCAGGTCAGACTACGTAAAGGATGGGTGGGACAGGTGTTTCATTTGGGTTTAGATGCGAAGAATAGGGGGGTGGCTATCTTAGTGGGGAAACGGGTACTGTTTGAGGCAAAGACCATAGTGGGGGTAGATATGTGATGGTGAGTGGCAGATTGCAAGGGGAGGCGGTGGTTCTGGTGAACGTATACGCCCCGAACTGGGATGATGCAAATTTTATGAGGCATATGTTGGGACGTATCCCGGACCTGGAGGCGGGAAAGTTGGTAATGGGGGGAGACTTCAATACGGTGCTTGATCCAGGGTTGGACCGGTCGAGGTCCAAGACCGGGAGGAGGCCGGCAGCGGCCAGGGTGCTCAAGGTCTTCATGGAGCAGATGGGAGGGGTAGACCCCTGGAGATTTAGTAGGCCTAGGAGTAAGGAGTTCTCATTTTTCTCCCATGTTCACAATGTATACTCACGGATAGACTTTTTTGTCTTGGGAAGGGCACTGATTCCGAAGGTGACAAGGACGGAATATACGGCCATAGCCATTTCGGACCACGCTCCACATTGGGTAGGCCTGGAGGTAGGAGAGGAAAAAGAACAGCACCCACTCTGGAGAATGGATATGGGCTTATTGGCGGATGAGGGGGTATGTTTAAGGGTGAGGGGGTGTATTGAAAGGTACTTGGAGCTTAATGACAATGGAGAGGTTCAGGTGGGAGTGGTCTGGGAGGCGTTGAAGGCGGTGGTCAGAGGCGAACTGATATCCATAAGGGCACATAAAGGGAAGCAAGAGGGTAAAGAAAGGGAGCGATTGTTGAAATAACTTTTGAGGGTGGACAGGCAATATGCAGAGGCACCGGAGGAGGGACCGTACAGGGAAAGACAAAGGTTACATGTGGAATTTGACCTGCTGACCACGGGTAAGGCAGAGGCACAGTGGAGGAGGGCACAGAGTGTACAGTATGAGTATGGAGAGAAGGCGAGTCGGCTACTGGCCCACCAATTGAGGAAGAGGGGAGCAGAGAGGGAGATAGGTGGGGTGAGAGATGAGGAGGGAGAGATGGAACGGGGAGCGGAGAGAGTGAACGGGGTGTTCAAGGCATTCTATGAGAGGTTATATAAGGCTCAGCCCCCGGAAGGGAAGGAGGGAATGAGGTGTTTCCTGGATCAGCTGGAATTCCCGAAGGTGGAGGAGCAGGAGAGGGCGGGACTGGGAGCACAGATTGAGATGGAGGAGGTGGTAAAAGGGATTGGGAGAAGGCAGGCGGGGAAGGCCCCGGGACCGGACGGATTCCCGGTGGAATTTTACAGGAAATATATGGACCTACTGGCCCCGCTTTTGACGAGAACCTTTAATGAGGCCAGGGAAAGGGGGCAGTTGCCCCCGACTATGTCGGAGGCGACGATATCGCTCCTTTTGAAGAAGGAAAAAGACCCGCTGCAGTGTGGGTCCTACAGGCCCATTTCCCTTTTAAATGTAGATGCTAAGCTCCTGGCCAAGGTGATGGCGGCGAGGATCGAGGACTGTGTCCCGGGGGTGGTCCACGAGGATCAAACTGGGTTCGTTAAGGGGAGACAGCTGAACACGAACATACGGATGTTGCTAGGGGTAATGATGATGCCCCCACCAGAGGGGGAGGCGGAGATAATGGTGGCGATGGACGCCGAGAAAGCATTTGACAAGAGTGGAGTGGGATTATCTGTGGAAGGTGCTGAGGAGATTTGGTTTTGGAGAAGGGTTTATTGGATGGGTATAGCTGCTGTATAGGGCCCCGGTGGCGAGTGTGGTCACGAACAGGCAGAGGTCTGACTACTTCCGTCTTCATAGAGGGACGAGGCAGGGGTGTCCCCTGTCTCCGTTACTGTTTGCATTGGCGATTGAGCCCCTGGCCATAGCACTGAGGGGCTCCAGGAAGTGGAGGGGAGTACTCAGGGGAGGAGAAGAACACCGGGTATCTCTGTATTCAGATGATTTATTGCTGTATGTTGCGGACCCAGTGGAGGGGATGCCTGAGATAATGCAGACACTTAGGGAGTTTGGGGAATTTTCGGGGTACAAATTGAATATGGGGAAGAGTGAGTTGTTTGTGGTGCATCCGGGGGAACAGAGCAGGGGAATAGATGATTTACCGCTGAGGCAGGTAACAAGAGATTTCCGGTACTTAGGGATTCAGACAGCCAGGAGTTGGGGAACCTTACATAGGCTTAATTTAACAAGATTGGTGGAACAGATGGAGGAGGATTTTAAGAGATGGGACATGGTGCCCCTGTCACTGGTGGGTAGGGTGCAGGCGGTCAAAATGGCAGTCCTCCCGAGATTCCTTTTTGTATTTCAGTGCCTTCCGGTGATGGTCACGAAGGTTTTTTTCAAGAAAATTGCGAAAAGTGTCATGAGTTTTGTGTGGGCCGGGAAGACCCCGAGAGTGAGGAGGGGGTTCTTGCAGCGTAGCAGGGATGGGGGGGGGGGGCTGGCACTACCGAGCCTAAGTGAGTACTACTGGGCTGCCAATATCTCAATGGTGTGTAAGTGGATGGGAGAAGGGGAGGGAGTGGCGTGGAAGAGATTGGAGATGGCGTCCTGCAAAGGAACCAGCCTACAAGCACTGGTGACGGCACCGTTGCCGTTCTCCCCGAAGAAATACACCACAAGTCCAGTGGTGGTGGCAACGCTAAAAATTTGGGGGCAGTGGAGACGACATAGGGGAAGGACGGGAGCCTCGGTGCGGTCCCCGATAAGAAATAATCATAGGTTTGTCCCGGGGAGAATAGATGGGGGATTCGGAGCATGGCAGAGAGCTGGGGTTGTGCAACTGAGGGATCTGTTCGTAGACGGGACGTTTGCGAGTCTGGGAGCGCTGACGGAAAAATATGGGTTGCCCCCAGGGAATGCATTTCGGTACATGCAACTGAGGGCATTTGCAAGGCAACAGGTGAGGGAATTCCCGCAGTTCCCGACGCAGGAGATTCAAGATAGAGTGATCTGAGGAACAAGGGTGGGGGATGGTAGGGTGTCGGATATATACAGGGAAATGAGGGACGAGGGGGAGATCATGGTGGATGAGCTGAAGGGGAAATGGGAAGAAGAGCTGGGGGAAGAGATTGAGGAGGGGCTGTGGGCTGATGCCCTACGTAGGGTAAACTCGTCGTCCTCGTGCGCCAGGCTAAGCCTGATACAAATCAAGGTTTTGCACAGGGCGCATATGACCGGAGCAAGGCTCAGTACATTTTTCGGGGTAGAGGATAGGTGTGGGAGATGCTCGAGAAGCCCAGCAAACCACACCCACATGTTTTGGTCATGCCCGGCACTGCAGGGGTTCTGGGTGGGGGTGGCAAAGGTGCTTTCGAAGGTAGTGGGGGTCCGGGTCGAGCCAGGCTGGGGGTTGGCTATATTCGGGGTTGCAGAAGAGCCGGGAGTGCAGGAGGCGAAAGAGGCTGATGTCCTGGCCTTTGCGCCCCTAGTAGCCTGGCGAAGGATATTGCTTATGTGGAAGGAAGCCAAACCCCCGGGCGTGGAGAGCCTGGATAAATGACATGGCAGGGTTTATAAAACTAGAACGGATAAAGTTTGCACTAAGGGGTTTGGCTCAAGGGTTCACCAGGCGGTGGCAACCGTTCATTGACTACCTCGCAGAACGATAAAGGAAATGGGAAGGCAACAGCAGCAACCCAGGGGGGAGGGGGGGGGGGGGTGGGGGAAGGCTCGGTGGGTCCTCAGGGGTGTTTTTGTATGGATAGTTGTACTTGGATACGTATATTGGATTGATCTGGAGAGTTATTATTTTTGTTATGGCAGTTGCCATTTAGTTTATATATTATTTATTTATTTGTTAAAACTGTCACTGTTATTTATATTGTTTTATTGTTGTAAAAAGGAAAACCTTTGTATTGTTTTGTTTGGCCGAAAAATTTGAATAAAAAAATATATATATTTTTTAAACAGATCATCTCGGGATTCACATGGGCAAATAAGACCCCACGAGTAAAGAGACTGTACCTAGAGTTTAGTCGGGGGTGGGGGGGTAACCAGCCTAGGGGCACTTGTAACAGCACCTCTGCTGTTCTCGCCGGCCCGCTACTCCTCTAGTCCGGTGGTGGTGGCGGCATTAAAGATCTGGGGTCAGTGGAGAAGACACAAAGGGGTGGAGGGAGCCTCAGTCTGGAGCCCGATACGCAACAATCACAAATTTGTCCCGGGCAAGATTGACGGAGAGTTCCAAAGCTGGCATAGGGCAAGCATTAAAAGGATGGGGAACCTGTTCGTGGACAGGACCTTTCCCAGCCTGAAAGCGCTTGAGGAAAAATTCAGTTTGCCCCTTGGAGATGCTTTCAGATACCTTCAGGTACGCGCCTTCCTCAAAAAACAGGTGGTGACATTTCTGTTACTACCCCCACGCAGGATACAGGATAGGGTGGTCTCCGGCACCTGGATAGGGAAGGGAAGGTATCGGACATCAACGGAAACTTCAGGAGGCGGAGGAAGCCCCAGTGGAGGAGCTTAAGGGCAAATGGGAGGAGGAGCTAGGTGGGGAGCTGGATGTGGGCCTGTGGGCGGACGCCCTAAACAGGGTCAATTCCTCTTCATCATGTGCCAGGCTTAGCTTAATCCAGTTTAAGGTTGTTTAAGGAGGGGAGGGGGAATTGTTGCATAGTATTGTTCCTTTTTCAGTATATATGGTTAACATTTATTTTGTTATGTTAAATGTTGTTAACGGGTATGCAAAAAACTATGGATAGAAATTTGAATCAAATATATTTTTTTTTTAAAATAAATAAAGATACATTTCCGTCTTCGGCCCATCAGGTCTGCACCGACCCTCTGAAAGAGCACCCTACCCAGGCCCACTCCTCGCCCTATCCTCATAACTCCACCTAACCTGTACATCTCATGGATACTAAGGGGAAATTTAGCATGACCAATCCAGGGTGTGTGTTTTTTAAGGCTGGCCATTTAAAAGACTTGATAGAGTGGGGGGGGGGGGGGGGGGGGGGGGATTAAAATAAATAAATAAATAAAATAAAATAAAAGACTTGATAGATTGACAGTTCTACATAGTCTATCATTCCATTATGAGCATTTATGCCAACTCTAAAAAATGATAACTTACTGAGGGAAACAGACCTGGTTAAAATGAAGCTCTGATTTGTTTGAACTCAGCATTGATCTCAAATGGCCAGTAGTAATAATAATAATTGCTTATTGTCACAAGTAGGCTTCAATGAAATTACTGTGAAAAGCCCCGAGTCGCGCCCACATTCCAGCACCTGTTCAGGGAGGCGGGGACAGGAATTGAACCCGCGCTGCTGGCATTGTTCCACATTGCAAGCCAGCTATTTAGCCCACTGTGCTAAACCAGCCCCTAATGAAAATCGCTTATTGTCACAAGTAGGCTTCAAATGAAGTTACTGTGAAAAGCCCCTAGTCACCACATTCCGGCGCCTGTTCGGGATGCTGGTACGGGAATTGAACCGTGCTGCTGGCCTGCTTTGGTCTGCTTTAAAAGCCAGCGATTTAGCCCAGTGTGCTAAACCAGCCCCTTAATACACTACTGTGTCATTACACAATTGGCCATAAAGCAGTTGTGGGCATTCGAAGGTCATAAAAAGTGTGATTATAAATGTGTTGAATCACATCCTTCGCACACTGGGCTAAATCGCTGGCTTTTAAAGCAGACCAAGGCAGGCCAGCACGGTTCAATTCCCGTACCAGTCTCCCGAACAGGTGCCGGAATGTGGCGACTAGGGGCTTTTCACAGTAACTTCATTGAAGCCTACTTGTGACAATAAGCGATTTTCATTTTCATTTCTTTCCCCTACCAGCAAAATAGGGGGCTGGATGCTTCATCAACGGGGTCCTCCGTTTTGCCAGCAGCGCACTCATGCCCGCAGATTTCCCAACGGCGTGGGGTGCCCACAATAGGAATCCCTATTGGCCGGCTGCCGGGACGGAGAATCCCACTGCCGGCGGGGCACACCAGAAACGGGTGCGGCAGGACAGAGGATCCCGCCCAGGATCTGTCGGAAATGGGAGCAGGCCTGTTGGATTCTCACACTATTTTAGAGAAGTGTCCATTATGCCATGAAAATCCAGGTTTTAGATTCCAACACTGCGGGTTAAGCCCCTCACCACAGCCAAAATGGGATCTGTTTGGACTCAGCACTGAGTTGAATGGCTCTGCTGAGTTTGGGTTCCTCTCACGTTTGAATCAACCCCTCACAGAAATTCCCTATCACAGAAATTTAATCTGTCAGAAATGAGAGGGTCTTCCACATCCAGGTACCACCATTTTGGAAGGTCTGCAGCTTTTTGCGACGGCACGAAAATCTGGGCCCAAGATTCTTGCATTGAGAATACATTGCAATACAGCAATAGATACATCTAGCTGTCTTACTTTGTGTTGTGGGAAAATCAACCACTTCAGGAGTCAGACTTGCTGTGACTAATTAGTGCAGTTTATTGTTACACGATGCTTCGGGAGAAAGCGCACGTACCCCGCGGTACGGTAGCCAGCCTTTCTCGTGGTTTGAATGGCAGTCATTCGTTTTATACTTTGGGTTCACAATGGGCCCAGATACAAAACAATTATCACCTTGTTATTTTTAAACAGCCACTTCAGGTTCACAATGAGCACAAATACAAAACAATTATCACCTTGTTATCTTGAAACATTTTATAGATTGTACATCGCTATTTGTAAGCATTTTGCCATTTACACATGGTTATAGTTAAAGAGGTTTTACAGGTTACAGGAGCAGCAGGAAAGCAGTATCGATTGTCCCTTTGTTTTAAGAAATGGCCCAAGACATTCATATTAGCATATCATTGTGTACACCTTGGCTGAAGTCAGCTTTATTCAAGTGGTATCCCGCATTTATGTATTTCTTAATCTTAATCTTCCTGTCTGGATCCCTTCGTCCTGGATCTGTTCCTATCTGTCCCACTGGCACCCCGCTGGGCTACAGGCATCAGTTATGTCTCTTTATTCTCTGTGTCTCCATCTTGTGTGTCAGGCAGCCATCTTCTGTGCCAAGTGCCCTTCTGAATCATTTCCCACTTCACTTTGCTTCGTAGAATTTTACATTTTCCAGTCATTTGTTCTTTTTTCTGTTCCAGAAAACTTCACCAAACCAGCAGCCTGGTCCATTGGCCTGTTTTCAAAAATGCCATAGGGCAGTGTAGGATTTTAACATCACAATAGTGACTACACTACTGTGTCATTACACAATTGGCCATAAAGCAGTTGTGGGCATTCTAAGGTCATAAAAAGTGTGATTATAAATGTTTGTTCCCTAACTAACTTACTCAACCTATGCTCCAGTGTGGAACAACATTGAAGGGGGCACTGCTCAGAGATAACAGAGATAACTGGAGTCCAGTTACTAGTGGTGTACCACAAGGATTTGTTTTGGGGCCACTGCTGTTTGTCATTTTTATAAATGACCTGGAGGGCGTAGAAGGATGGGTGAGTAAATTTGCAGATGACACTAAAGTCGGTGGAATTGTGGACAGTGCGGAAGGGTGGGGCAGCACGGTAGCCAGGAGCAGCACGGTAGCCTTGTGGATAGCACAATTGCTTCACAGCTCCAGGGTCCCAGGTTCAATTCTGGCTTGGGTCTCTGTCTGTGCGGAGTCTTCGTGGGTTTCCTCCGGGTGCTCCGGTTTCCTCCCACAGTCCAAAGATGTGCGGGTTAGGTGGATTGGCCATGATAAATTGCCCTTTGTGTCCAAAATCGCCCTTAGTGTTGGGTGGGGTTACTGGTTTATGGGGATAGGGTGGAGGTGTTGGCCTTGGGTAGGGTGCTCTTTCCAAGAGCCGGTGCAGACTCGATGGGCCGAATGGCCTCCTTCTGTACTGTAAATTCTATGACTATGACTATGTTACAAGCTACAGAGGGACATAGATAAGCTGCAGCGCTGGGCTGAGAGGTGGCAAATGGAGTTTAATGCAGGAAAGCGTGAGGTGATTCAGTTTGGAAGGAATAACAGGAAGACAGATTACTGGGCTAATGGTAAGATTCTTGGCAGTGTGGATGAGCAGAGAGATCTCGGTGTCCATGTACATAGATCCCTGAAAGTTGCCACTCAGGTTGAGAGGGTTGTTAAGAAGGCGTACGGTGTGTTAGCTTTTATTGGTAGAAGGATTGAGTTTCGGAGCCATGAGGTCATGTTGCAGCTGTACAAAACTCTGGTGCGGCCGTATTTGGAGTGTTTCGTGCAATTCTCGTCGCCGCATTATAGGAAGGATGTGGACATAAGAACATAAGAACATAAAAACATAAGAACAGAAGAACTAGGGACAGGAGTAGGCCATCTGGCCCCTCGAGCATGCTCCGCCATTTAATGAGATCATGGCTGATCTTTGTGGACTCAGCTCCACTCTCCGGCCCGTACACCATATCCCCAAATCCCTTTATTCTTTAGAAAGGTATCCATCTTTTTCTTAAAAACGTTTAAAGAAGGAGCCTCAACTGCTTCACTGGGCAAGGAATTCCAGAGATTCACAACCCTTTGTGTGAAGAAGTTCCTCCTACACTCCGTCCTAAATCTACTTCCCCTTATTTTGAGGCTATGCCCCCTAGTTCTGCTTTCCCCGACCAGTGGAAACAACCTGCCCGCATCTATCCTATCTATTCCCTTCTTAATTTTCTATGTTTCAATAAGAACCCCCCGCATCCTTCTAAACTCCAATGAGTACAGTCCCAGTCTACTCAACCTTTCATCATAATCTAATCCCCTCAACTCTGGGATCAACCTAGTGAATCTCCTCTGCACTCCCTCCAGTGCCAATATGTCCTTTCTCAGGTAAGGAGACCAAAATTGAACACAATACTCCAGATGCGGCCTCACCAACACCCTATACAATTGCAGCATAACCTCCCTAGTCTTGAACTCCATCCCTCTAGCAACGAAAGACAAAACTCGATTAGCCTTCTTAATCACCTGTTGCACCCGCACACCAACTTTTTGCAACTCGTGCACCAGCACACCCAGGTCCCTCTGCACAGCAGCATGTTTTAACATCTTACCGTTAAATTAATAATCCATTCTGCTGTTATTCCTCCCAAAATGGATAGCCTCACACTTGGCAACATTGAATTCCATCTGCCAGACCCTAGCCCATTCACCTAACCTATCCAAATCCTTCTGCAGACTTCCGGTATCCTCTGCACTTTTTGCTTTACCACTCATCTTAGTGTCGTCTGCAAACTTTGACACATTGCACTTGGTCCCCAACTCCAAATCGTCTATGTAAATTGCGAACAACTGCGGGCCCAACACTGATCCTTGAGGGACCCCACTAGTTACAGGTTGCCAACCAGAGAAACACCCATTTATCCCCACTCTCTGCTTTCTGTTAGTTAACCAATCCTCTACCCATGCTACCACTTTACCCGCAATGCCATGCATCTTTAGTTTATGCAGCAACCTTTTGTGTGGCACCTTGTCAAAAGCTTTCTGGAAATCCAGATATACCACATCCATTGGCTCCCCGTTATCTACTGCACTGGTAACGTCCTCAAAAAATTCTACCAAATTAGTCAGACACGACCTACCCTTTGTGAACCCATGCTGCGTCTGCCCAATGGGACAATTTCGCTCCAGGTGCCCCGCTATTTCCTCCTTAATGATAGATTCCAGCATTTTCCCTACAACCGAAGTTAAGCTTACCGGCCTATAATTACCCGCTTTCTGCCGACCTCCTTTTAAACAGTGGTGTTACGTTTGCTACTTTCCAATCCTCTGGGACCACCCCAGAGTCTAGTGAATTTTGATAAATTATCACTAGTGCGTTTACAATTTCCCCAGCCATCTCTTTTAACACTCTGCATCCCATCAGGGCCAGGAGCCTTGTCTACCTTTAGCCCCATTAGCTTGCCCAATACTGCCTCCTTAGTGATTACAATCATCTCAAGGTCCTCACCTATCATATCTTTATTTGCATCAGTCACTGGCATGTTATTTGTGTCCTCCACTGTGAAGACTGACCCAAAAAACCTGTTCAGCTCCTCAGCCATTTCCCCGTCTCCTATTATTAAATCTCCCTTCTCATCTTCCAAAGGACCAATATTTACCTTAGCCACTCTTTTTTGTCTTATATATTTGTAAAAGCTTTTACTATCTGCTTTTATGTTCTGCGCCAGTTTACTTTCAAAGTCTACCTTACTCTTCTTTATAGCTTTTTTAGTAGCTTTCTGTTGTCCCCTAAAGACTTCCCAGTCCTCTAGTCTCCCACTAATTTTTGCCACTTTGTATGTTTTTTCCTTCAATTTGATACACTCACTCACAATGGAAGCATTGGAAAGGGTGCAGAGGAGATTTACCAGAATGTTGCCTGGTATGGAGGGAAGATATTATGAGGAAAGTCTGAGGGACTTGAGGCTGTTTTCGTTAGAGAGAATAAGGTTAAGAGGTGACTTAATTGAGGCATACAAGATGATCAGAGGATTGGATAGGGTGGACAGTGAGAGCCTTTTTCCTCAGATGGTGATGTCCAGCACGAGGGGACATAGCTTTAAATTGAGAGGAGATAGATATGACAGATGTCAGAGGTAGGTTCTTTACTCGGAGAGTAGTAAGGATGTGGAATGCCCTGCCTGCAACAGTAGTAGAATCGCCAACACTAAGGGCATTCAAATGGTCATTGGATAGACATATGGACGATAAGGGAATAATGTAGATGGGCTTTAGAGTGGTTTCACAGGTCGGCGCAACATCGAGGGCCGAAGGGCCTGTACTGCGCTGTAAAGTTCTATGTTCTAATGCACCAAGTTTGAACTTCCCCCTCACAATTCCGTTTCAATTATTTCACAATTCAGGGAATGGAATTGGTGAGCTTACCTCCAAAATGATATTAGGGTTTATTCTGTTTCATTACTATGAAAAACAATCTCACCCTTTGGTGAAAACAAGAGTGATATTGTAAGGCAAAATATTGGCCGACGGGAATGCTCCAAAGTCAGGACTTAGTAACAGAAATAATTTATTTTCCTTTGTCCGGAAAAGTTTTATTGCATCAAGTTATTTCAGGAATGAAAAATCGTCTTATGTATGTTAGGATTCAGGATCTGTATAATAGATTTTGTTCTGTGGGCCAACATCTGCTTGTTAGTTTTTCAAGAAAGCTTCTAGCAATACCTTCAGGCAAGCAGTCCTGATGCCAATAAAGTGGTGCCGGATCTGGCTTGGTGATGAAAAGAGTTGTGAAAATGACAGATAAGTCACTCGGAATCTGTGCACCAAATACATTTTTCAGCAAATATGGCTGTCATATAACCTGAGGGTAAGGACATGATTAGGGATATTTGTCTCAATCTGGTAATTCAGAGTAGCATATCTAAGCGTCTTTCATTTCTGTCAAGACAGCTGAGGACAGTCAATTTGGAATTAACCTATCTGTTATAAGTAGCTCCAATATGGCCCAGGGAGAATATGGTTTACTGGTCTGAGAAAGTTTACAATTCAGCCGGTATTTGGTACATTTATGTCAACCTGTCTTTATTCAACACTTTAGGCCAGTTCTAGTTAATTAGACAGTTGTTAAAGTGGATAAGATGTCATTCCAAACAAGAAATAGACAAACTGTTCCCTGTTGTCAAAGAAGGGTGGAGCCCATCTACTCTGATGCAAATTATATTAGGAGTAATTTTGATTTTCAATGTGGACAGATATACTGACCATTGGGGACACAACCAGACTTCTTTCAATACCTTCAATAAAATTGAAAGCAGAGTATATAACAGCTGACGAATCAGAGCCAGTTTTTAAAAATCTTTTTTGTTCCAAACTCAAACCATATTTTGTTGCAGAGATTATCCACGCATGCCATTAATATGCAGCGTTTGTACAACTTTGTTCTCTTTATATCTCTCCTTCCCCCCTCCCCCTTATGGTTACAACCAGCTCCTTAAACACGGATAAGAATAGACACCATGGCGCGCTGAACCCCTCCTCCGACTCCCTTAGGGAAAACTTAATCTTCTCCAGGCTCAAGATTCCTGTACGTCCCCCATTCATGCCACAACCCTGGCGGTGCTGCCGACCACCAATTTAGCAGTATCCTTCATCGTCAATCAATGAGGCAAAGGCCACCACAACGACAACCCCCCCCCCTCTCTCCCCCCCCCCCCCCCCCCCCCCCCCCAACGCCACGCAGTTCCGGCATTTCCAAGACACCAAATCAATCTGAGCCACTTTACTGACCATAGTAAAAGTAACATCGGCCCTGTCCCCCATTATCATCATGCTGCGCATTTAAGCATTTAATGTATTTGTTAGTGATTCTGATCAAACAACCAAATGGAAGTAGCTTCATATGACAAGTGACTTTAACTCTTTGAAATTATCATAAATATTAGGAAATGGATTTAAAGGGTAGGTTTTAATTACTGGATAGCTAGCAACCAAAAAAAAACAGCTATTCTCATAATCATCTGTGGACCACAATGAGAAGGGTTTTTAACAATGGAGACGACAGGGCAGCTGTGAGCTGAGAAAAAATGCTGAAAATTAATTTTACAGGTTAAAGAAAGGTAGGTATCAGACCTTCTGCTGGAATTTTGGCAAAGTCTAAGATGTCCCTCCATTGATGTAGACATCTGCCTATGTTATTTAAATTATGTGGCTTCCTCCCAGTAAACAAACTTTGGCAAAGACATAAGACCATAAGATATAGGAGCAGGATTAGGCCATTGGGGCCATCGAGTCTGCTTCACCATTCGATCATGGCAGATATGTTTCCCATCTCCCTTCTCCTGCCTTCTCCCCATAACCCTGATCCCCTTATTAATCAAGAACCTATCTATCTCTTTCTTAAAGACACTCAGTGATTTGGCCTCCACAGCCTTCTGTGGCAATGAGTTCCACCTCACCTCATTTTTAAAGGATCATCCCTTCAGTCTGAGGCTGTGCCCTTGAATTCTAGTCTTTCCTACTAGTGGAAACACTCTCTCCACATACACGACATGGGTGGTACATTCTACACTTACACTAAGACATTGAGGCCATTGATTTTCAGATTCTTAAGTTTCAAATAAATAATCCAGAGATTCAATTTTAACTAAAATCTCCAGGTCATTGGTTGTAACAACTGCAGCAATGATGGTTTTATATGAAGACTGAAGTGTACTGCAGAACCAATGTGCTAGCACTGGACTATACTGTGCTGTGCTCTTGTTATGCCAGTATAATTGAGTTTAGTGACTGGTACTGTTGAGTACCATGATCCAATTTCACTCAACAGCAACAATGGACTTTTTGACAATAAATGAGTGCTAACTGCCACTCACTAAATTACTGTATCACAACACTGGAGTGCCATGGGCATTGGACTTCGTGCTGACAGCTAGTTTCTGCCTTATAAGTGGAACAAGTCTGTCCTTAACTTAGTGTAAAGTCAATTAATTTTGTTGACACAAGTTGGTATTTATTGGTCTCCTGGGTTCAGTTGTACAGAGTTTGACAGAATGCAGTTTGTCAGACAATCATTGCCTTGGACCATCAGCCCCTTCTCAATTTGGCAGCATTAGCAGCTCCCTCCATATCAGGACCAGTTTTCAGCTCACTTCTTTTCAAGTCGATCAATTCTCAGCACATTCTGTTGTGTTTCCTCCTGCCTCTCACGTGCACTGCTGTTGTTTCTAATCCTTCAGTTGTTAATCATTGTTAATTGAATGTTGCTGCATTTGATGTCAGACTAGAACATGAATTTGTAAAGACCTGTTGACTTATTACACCAAGCAGCCTTGAACAAATAAGGGGAATGTATAATATTGTTGAAGAACCATCAAGTGACCAGATGACTTAGTGAAAAGGTTGGTTGGGATTTTACCAGCGCTAAGGCAATGAGATGGGAGGAAGGTAGGCTTGTAAAATGACGGGGAGCAGCATCAGGATGGTTCCCTGACTGCCAATTTTATTAATTTAATGCCCAATTAATGGTCATTTCCTGGGCTGCTGGCATTTTTTCAGAGGCAGAGCAGCCCGCTGGTCGTCGAATTACTTCAGCGCAGAAGGAGGCCATTCAGCCCATTGCGTCTACTCTATGAATGAGCACCTTACCAAGGCCCACTCCCCACCCTAACCCTGTAACCCCATAACCCCGCCTAAAGCTTTGGACACAACAGGCAATTTAGCATGACCAATCCACCTAACCTGCACATCTTTGGACTGTGCGAGGAAACCGGAGCACCCGGAGGAAACCCACGCAGACACGAGAAAATGTACAAACTCCCCACAGACAGTCAGCCGAGGTTGGAATTGAACCCGGGTCTCTGGCATTGTGATGCAGCAGTGCTAACCACTGTACCATCGTGCCGCATGGAGGTAGTGTCCTAGTCACTTCCCAAGGGGTGAGGGCAGCATCAGAGTCAGAGGCAACAGGCCAGATAGAGCCGGCTGTGATCAGGAAGGCCATCTCATCCCAACGATGCTGAAGGAGGGGTTTCCCTCGATTGGTGGCACCCACTGCTCTGGGCCAGTGAATGGTTTAAATTTAAGGATGCTGCTATGTTGAGGTGCCCTCATATTTCTGTACTTGTCTCAGCAACACCCACCTCTCCTGGTGGTGCTGCTGAGGCACCAAAGCTGCTCGCCTAATAATTGGGCTGGCAGCATTGGCAGCCTGCCCACCTTTTTTAATTGATTGGCTGGCCTGCTGGGAGCCAATTAAGGAACTGCCTCTGGGAAAATTACTGATGCTATAAATGGATCGTGGTAATCTGAGCTGATTGCATTTTTACATTGTGGCACCAACAGGCTATTCCTTTTCTGAGTGCATAACAGTCAAGCTTTCTGGAAAGTTCAATAGGAGACCAAAACTTTGTCCTAGTGGGACCTCACACCATTGTGCCTTTTTCATTCTTCCTTTCATTGGTCCAGAACTGAATTCAGTTTACAATATTTAATCTGTCCAGTAATCTGAAGTTGCCCTGAAACCTGGGTCATATTCAATTATTGATTATATGTGTGGATCGCATTTGAATAGAATTATATTACTAAAGTACATCAATCTCACAACTGAATCATTCAATTTTAATGGGCAGTGCACAAATTGTAATGCCTCCAATCTTAAAGCACAACTAAATTTTACAAGAATACAAAGTACCAAAGCTATTGGCCTTTACATAGGATCTGCAGAACATAAACAGAAGACTCTGTTGGAGTTTTAGTTTTGATGATAAATAATAAATGCCTCAAATCCTTGAACCTGTCTTTTAGAAATACAACCCTTAAGTTTTTCCTGTAAGGCTTGTTTAACAGAAGCATGATGAATGTAATTCTTCACAAAATAATTGCCAGTATAAATATGAAATGTACAGAAGAGAAAAAGGAACAATGTAAGAATTCACCAACTGTAGCGCATAAAGACTCTGTGAGACGAATAGAGTGAAGTCGATGAGGCTTTATTAAGCGTGTCTGTTCCCCCGCAGCTCAATAGTAGACTGGCCTGCGGGGGAGGACTCCGGCTTCTTATACTCCGCCTTCAGGGCGGAGCTAGAGGTCAACGGCCAACCAGGACCCGGGATCTGTCAGCCAATGACATTAGGGCTTCCAGTCCCACATGACCCCCAATACATACTACCACATTCACCCCTTGTCAAAAATGAACCCGGCGGGGTGATGCTTCGTATGGTGGTAAGGGTTTACAGGGCTGGTCCTGGGAGGAAAAAAAAACATTCACATGGCAATACAGTATTGTACAATTTTGTCCTGTTTCAACTATTTACAGAGGGTATAGAGAGAAAAGCAAAATGTTCTTGTGAAAAGTCCATATTTTGATTTAGATCGACGCCACGAGTCGGTCGGGCGGTCTGGTCGTCCGTGTCGATCGCCTCGGTCCCGGTGGTGGTGGTGGTGCTTGTATCGGTGTTGTCGTCTCCGGGAGCCTTACGGTTTCAGCTTGGGCTTTATTCTTGGTCGGGCCTGAGGGGAGGGGAACCGATCCTCCTGGGAAGGGGATGGTCGCGGGGTGCGGCGGTGGCAGGAAGGGGGGGGGTGAATGGTGTCGGGGGTGTGTGTATGTTGCCGGCGGGCGCCAGATCCCGCAGGGAGACCGTGTCCTGTCGGCCGTCCGGGTACTCCACGTAAGCGTACTGCGGGTTCGCGTGGAGGAGGCGAACCCTTTCGACCAACGGGTCCGCCTTATGTGCCCGCACATGCTTTCGGAGCAAGATGGGTCCTGGGGCCGCCAGCCAGGCCGGCAGCGACGTTCCAGAGGAGGACCTCCTAGGGATGACAAGGAGACGCTCATGAGGCGTTTGATTAGTGCTCGTACATAATAACGACCGGATGGAGTGGAGAGCGTCCGGGAGGACCTCCTGCCACCGTGAAACTGGGAGGTCCCTGGACCGTAGGGCCAGTAGGACGGCCTTCCAGACCGTGCCGTTCTCCCTCTCTACTTGCCCATTCCCCCGGGGGTTGTAGCTGGTCGTCCTGCTTGAGGCTATGCCCTTACTGAGCAGGAACTGGCGCAGCTCGTCACTCAAGAAAGAGGACCCCCTGTCGCTGTGGACGTATGCGGGGTAACCGAACAGTGTGAAGATGCTGTTCAGGGCTTTAATGACTGTGGCCGCGGTCATGTCAGAGCAGGGAATGGCAAAAGGGAAGCGGGAGTATTCGTCCACCACATTAAGAAAATATGCGTTGCGGTCGGTGGAGGGGAGGGGCCCTTTGAAATCAAAACTGAGGCGTTCAAAGGGGCGGGAAGCCTTAATCAGGTGTGCTCCATCCGGCCTGAAAAAATGCGGTTTGCATTCCGCGCAGATGTGGCAGTCCCTTGTGACTGTACAGACCTCCTCTAAAGAGTATGGGAGATTGCGGGACTTGATGAAATGGAAAAACCGAGTGACCCCCGGGTGGCAGAGGTCCTCGTGGAGGGTTTGGAGGCGGTTAATTTGTGCGTTGGCACATGTGCCGCGGGATAGTGCATCGGACGGCTCGTTCAGCTTTCCGGGACGATACAAAATCTCATAGTTGAAGGTGGAGAGCTCGAGCCTCCACCTTAAGATCTTGTCGTTTTTGATTTTGCCCCGCTGTGCATTATCGAACATGAAGGCTACCGACCGTTGGTCCGTGAGGAGAGTGAATCTCCTGCCGGCCAGGTAATGCCTCCAATGTCGCACAGCTTCCACTATGGCTTGGGCTTCCTTTTCCACTGAGGAGTGGCGGATTTCTGAAGCGTGGAGGGTCCGGGGGAAAAGGCCACGGGTCTGCCCGCTTGGTTAAGGGTGGCCGCTAGAGCTACGTCGGAGGCGTCGCTCTCGACCTGGAAGGGGAGGGACTCGTCGATGGCGCGCATCGTGGCCTTTGCGATATCCGCTTTGATGCGGCTGAAGGCCTGGCAAGCCTCTGTCGACAGAGGGAAGGTCGTGGTCTGTATTAGGGGGCGGGCCTTGTCTGCGTACTGGGGGACCCACTGGGCGTAGTATGAAAAGAACCCCAGGCAGCGTTTCAGGGCTTTTGGGCAGTGAGAGAGGGGAAATTCCATGAGGGCGCGCATACGTTCGGGGTCGGGGCCTATTATCCCATTGCGCACTACGTAGCCCAGAATGGCTAGCCGATTGGTGCTAAAAACGCACTTGTCCTCGTTGTACGTGAGGTTCAAGGCTTTGGCGGTCTGGAGGAATTTTTGGAGGTTGGCGTCGTAGTTCTGCTGGTCGTGGCCGCAGATGGTTGCATTGTCGAGATACGGGAACGTGGCCCGTAACCCATGTTGATCAACCATTCGGTCCATCTCCCGTTGGAAGACCGAGACCCCGTTTGTGACGCCAAAAGGGACCCTTAGGAAATGGTATAATCGCCCGTCTGCCTCGAAGGCTGTGTACTTGCGGTCACTTGGGCGGATGGGGAGCTGATGGTAGGCGGACTTGAGGTCCATGGTGGAGAAGACTTTATATTGGGCAATCCGATTGACCATGTCGGATATGCGGGGGAGAGGGTACGCGTCTAGTTGTGTGTACCTGTTGATGGTCTGGCTATAGTCTATGACCATCCTTTGTTTCTCCCCTGTCTTCACTACTACCACCTGCGCTCTCCAGGGACTATTGCTGGCCTGGATTATGCCCTCCTTTAGTAGCCGCTGGACTTCGGACCGAATAAAGGTCCAGTCCTGGGCGCTGTACCGTCAGCTCCTAGTGGCGACGGGTTTGCAATCCGGGGTGAGGTTCACAAACAAGGACGGGGTTTGCACCTTGAGGGCTGCGAGGCCGCAGATAGTGAGTGGGGGTATTGGGCCGCCGAATTTGAACGTAAGGCTCTGTAGATTGCATTGAAAATCTAATCCCAGCAAGGTGGGGGCACAGAGTTGGGGAAGGACATTTAGTTTGTAGTTTTTGAACTCCCTCCCCTGCACCGTTAGGATAACTATGCAGAATCCTTGGATCTGTACGGTGTGGGATCCTGCAGCTAGGGAAATCTTTTGTGCGCTGGGATAGGTGGTCAAGGAACAGCGTCTTACCGTGTCGAGGTGGATAAAGCTCTCCGTGCTCCCGGAGTCGACTAGGCATGGCGTCTCGTGGCCGTTTATTAGCACCGTTGTCGTCGTCGTCTGGAGTGTCCGGGGCCGAGCTTGATCGAGCGTAATTGAAGCGAGACGTGGTTGTAGTAGTGGAGTGGGGTCCGTTGTTGCCGTCCAAGATGGCGTCGGGGATGGACAAAATGGCCGCCACCATACATCGCACGTGGCTGGTGGGTCACAAGATGGCGACGGGGGTGGACAAAATGGCCGCCCCACGCGTCGTACAGGTCTGGGGCGGTCCAAGATGGCGGCGCCCTTCCTCCCCTCGTGGTGGCCGGGACCCAAAATGGCGGCGTCTGCGGGTCGCACATGGGGCGCTGAGGGGCCTGGGGAGCGCTAGGACCGCGCGGAGCTCCCTCACCGGGGACAGCGGTGGTCGGGACGCAAGTTGGTGGCGCCGGCGGGTCAGACGTGGGGCGCGGGGTGGGGGTTAGGGGGGCGTTAGGGACGCGCAAAACTCCCTCTTCTCCGTGGAGAGTGGTGGCCGGGACCCAAAGCGGTAGCGCCGGCGGGTCATACATGGGGTACGGGGAGGGGGGTTGGGGAGCGTAAGCGGCGTGCAGGGCTCCCTGTTCTCCCGGGACCGCGGTGGTCGGGACCCAGAGCGGCTGCGCCTGCGGGTCGTACATGGCGTGCTGGGGGGGTTGGGGCGCGTAAATGGCTTGCTGAGCTCCCTGTTCTCCCGGGACAGCGGCGACCTCGCGGGACCGGCACACAACCGCATAATGGCCCTTTTTCCCGCAGCTCTTGCAGATAGCTGCGCGGGCCGGGCAGCGCTGCCGGGGGTGTTTCGCCTGGCCGCAGAAATAACAGCGGGCGCCCCCGGTGCGACTCGGCGTTTGGACCGCGCAAGCCTGTGGGGTGTCCGGGGGGGGGGGGGTTTGTCGCAACGGGCACGTACGGAGCCCAATGGGCTGCCGCGCGGTCGGGGCCGTAGGCGCGGGTATTACGCGCGGCCACGTCTAGGGAGGCTGCTAGGGCCCGGGCCTCTGAGAGTCCTAGCGACTCTCTTTCTAGAAGTCTTTGGCGGATTTGGGAGGAATTCATACCTGCCACAAAAGCATCGCGCATTAACATGTCCGTGTGTTCATTTGCGTTCACCGAAGGGCAGCTGCAGGCTCGTCCCAAAATCAGCAGCGCGGCGTAGAATTCGTCCATCGATTCTCCAGGACCTTGCCGTCTCGTCGCGAGCTGGTAGCGAGCGTAGATTTGGTTAACTGGGCGGACATAGAGACTTTTCAGTGCTGCGAACGCCGTCTGGAAATCCTCCGAGTCTTCGATGAGGGAGAAGATCTCCGTGCTCACCCTCGAGTGCAGGACCTGTAGCTTTTAGTCTTCTGTGACCCGGCCGGTGGCCGTTCTGAGGTAGGCCTCGAAACAAGTCTGCCAGTGAATGAAGGCTGCTGCCGCGTTCACTGCGTGGGGGCTGATCCTCAGGCATTCCGGAATGATCCTGAGCTCCATAGTCCTTTTTAGGCACGCTTAATAAATTGTAGCGCACAAAGACTCCGTGAGACGAATAGAGTGAAGTCGATGAGGCTTTATTAAGCGTGTCTGTTCCCCCGCAGCTCAATAGTAGACTGGCCTGCGGGGGAGGACTCCGGCTTCTTATACTCCGCCTTCAGGGCGGAGCTAGAGGTCAACGGCCAACCAGGACCCGGGATCTGTCAGCCAATGACATTAGGGCTTCCAGTCCCACATGACCCCCAATACATACTACCACACCAACATTTGCAAAAGACTAACGGATTTATTGATTTAGCACGGTCACATTCACATATTTATGAAGAGGGTACTATGTTACATCAGTACTGAAAATGTAATGTATTTTTTGTAATATTACGATCCCAGAACAGACCCCAACAGTGGCTCGGATACTGGCAGAAACCCCAATATTTTATTTTAACAATTATCCCTTAAACTACCCGAATCAATACAGACACAATTACCCTTAACTGCTATCTTTACTTTTACTCAAACCAACATACATCGTGTTCCAGTGAGTTCCTTAAGCATATGCATCCCATCATCATACGAAGAATAAACCTAGTATATATGTTTATCTGCTTCACCCTTAGGGAGCTAACCACCAAAGCATATTCTTATGGAACAACATTTTTCACTCACTCAGCAGAACTGTCTCAGATCTCAATCCACCTTTAAATACAGTTAACAGACCAGCATACTTGCTTAAGAGATGTTCTTTGAGACTGTTTAAGAGATAGACTTGAATCCTGTCAGAACAATCCATGGTGTCTAGCTGAAATCTGAAGAAACTGTCTTCATGGTTTGACTTCCAGGAACAAAACTAAAACTCTGACTGGTTTTCTGTAAAATGCCTGGTACTCTCACTTCTCCCATTAGTTACATCATCGTACCGACTGAACACAATGGGCTGGATTCTCCACCGGCGGGAGGCTCTGTTTTGCCGGCAGCCCAGGGGATTCCCGACGGCGTGGGGCTGCCCCACAATGGGAAGCCCCATTGACTAGCCAGTGGAACGGAGCATTCCGCCGGCGGGGTGAAACAGAAATGTGGCGGGGGAGAATCCAGCCCAATATATCTAATTAACTACTGACAGGGAACTCTCTTAATCCAAACAAAAAGCCATTAACCTAAGCATTTAAGATGCCTTAATTGTACCTCTGGCTCCCAAAAGGCCTAGCTGTCTTGCAAACCCAAGATTTTTAAACCCCCACTGCAGCAGTCATACACACACTAACCCAGACATTTAACCATGACTGCACATATAATACAATATATCTAGAATTCCTACATTCATCACAGTAAGTGCAAGGGCACAAATTCATGTAAGGCAAGGGCTGCTACACACTAGCTATAACTAGGGGTGGGATGAAGTGTTGACAGCCAAAAGAGATGCAGAAGAAATTTGGTGAATTCAAGAAAGCCACCTGCAAAGGACCATGGGAATTATGGCCAACTCAGGATTCAGAATGACAATGAAAGCTGTTCGTTTCGCAGTAAGCGATCACACTGTATTCACTCAATTTAATTAGAAAAGTGTTCATGCTGCAGTGACAACTGGCCAATTTTTCAAGAGTGAGTGATTCCGATATTTCAAAGACAAACTGAATCACAAGGTGGAATCAGCATTTAGGAATGGAGCTATTTTACAAAAGTGTAGCAAGAAATAACTGCATGTTTTCAAGATAAATTACAAAAGGATGTGGGCCGGGATTCACCTTTCCGGGGACTAAGTCCTCACGCCGGCGGGAAAACCGGTGCCAACGACTCCAGCGTCAACAGGCCCCCAAGGTGAGCAATTCTCACCTGTCTCAGGGGCTAGGTGGATGCCGGAGGGGTTGGCGCCGCTCCAGCTGGCGCCGAAGGGACTGCGCGAGTTCGCGCATGCGCCAAAGAGCCAGCATGATCTCGCCCATGCGCGGAACCGCCGGCGTGTTTTGGCACATGCGTGGGGGGGTTCTCTTCTCCACGCCGGCCATGGCGGAGCCCTACAGGAGCCGACGCGGAAGGAAGGAGTGCCTCCACGGCACAGGCCCTCCCGCAGATTAGTGGGCCCCAAACGCGGGCCAGGCCACCGTGGTCCCCCCTCCCCTCCCCTGGGGTCAGATCCCCCTGCACCTGTAGCCATCTAAGATGGCCACCTGCAAAGGACCATGGGAATTATGGCCAACTCAGGATTCAGACATATACAGAGCCTATGTGTATCTAAAACACAGGTAACCAGACCTAACCAAAAACCTCGCCCGTTTACATTTCAATGGCCCATTTTCCCAAGATAATAGGACTCCAATCAAGCAACCGGTACAGCCACAGACTGATCGGCACCACTCCCCTCACTCAGAAAGCAAAACTGCCAAGGTCAATGACCGCTAAGGACCCACCCAGCTACCAGGGCACCCGCCCCTTTATTGGCCAAAATCGTAGAGAGTGATCAGAGCCCTGTCGAACTATTGGGTCCAAGGTTAAGGACCGCCCCAAAGAGCACAAAATCCCAGAGGGATAAAAGAGAGCACAGCCTTGTGCTCTGTCTCTCTTGGATCCGGCCTGTGCCACCCAATTGCAGCAGGAACAGCCAGCTAAGTTCAAGACCAATGATCACAATCTGGTGGATGAGCCCAGCAGAGACAGAACCACCTTCTTTGAACCAACCAAGTGAAATCCAGATAAAGGCCTTTATCCATTTGCATAGTGCTGGTCCCCCTGAAGTTAAGTATAGGTTATTGTAGATGATCGGTGTAGTTTAACACGTGGTAGATATTGTGTTTGCATGAGATAACTCTTGTGTACATATATAAATCATCTTTTGAACTAACTAACTGGGTGTGTGGTCATTTGATCGATATAAGGCTTGTGGTTCACATAGAGATAAATAAATAGAGCAACATTATTGGCGTCCCTGTGTGGGACTTGATTAGAAGTGACTTTGTCACTCCGAGAGAACCCACAAACTTTGAATCCAATTGCGAGAAACAGAAAGAACCACAAGTGCAAGTCCCATATCGACCAAATAACCGAATTTCGGAAGTGTGGACTAACCCGCATGCGTACCTGAAGGAAGAGTAAGGTAAACGCATTAGACGTTTGTACAACTATCGAGGGATTGTGAGCCAGAAAATAGCTCAAGCCATACCCGCTGTTCAAATCGCTGCCTTATTCCCCTGTCCCAAATTAAAAGTAGAGAAAGAGATAAGAGAAGTAATGGCCACTAAAGCAACGGAAAGATTGATGAATCCACAGGAACCCGAGGTCGCAGCGACCAACAGAGCAGAGCAATGCCCCATATGGAAGGAAGAGCTAAGGAAATACTTAAAGGGAAAAGGATGGCCCCTTCGGTCGAATTTTTGCACTAATGATGAGTCAGGTCCAGGAAAGATTGGACAGACTTGGTGAGAGAACCTAAGCGAGGTCCACAAGAAACATGTAGAAAGCCGATGGCAATAGTGTCCTGTTTGGCACAGTTGCGAGGCACAGTGGAGGTCGTGAAGACGCTCCATAGGTAGTTAATTGAGAAGGAAGAAAAGAACAAGGGAAACTAACGAAAGCAAGAAGATAATTGAGCAACTCCGGGAACAATTAGCAGCTAAGGACAAGGAAATGGCTGATGTAAAACACGAACATCAATCTTGTCTAGTTCACCTTAGCAGCTTCCAGACTCAGTATGATAAAGCCTAACAAGATACACAGCGCGCAGTCCTGGTAAGAGAGGAAACAGAACAACAGGTCGCCCAGTTAACTAGCAAATGCGCAGATTTAAAAGCAGCTTTGAGAGCGCTCCACAACTCCACTAAGGAACAGAGGCAGAGTACCGTTGACCATGCTAAATGCCGACAGAAGATAGAAAAGTTACACTCGCTACTCTCAGTACAGAATGGCTTCAGGTACACTTTCGGGCAGGATTTAGATGAGCAAGATGCTCCCGATTGGCAAGAGTTAAACAAAAGTGCCCAAAAATATGTAGAGGACACAGGAACTCAAAAGCGAACCTCTCACGGCCCAAAAAGAAAAGCACCCGCAACACCGACTGCACAAGCAGCACACACCCCCACTCACAATTCGACCCCCATGAATCCGGTTATCAAAGAACGCAGGTCATCGGATCAGGAGGAGCCTGATATCGTTTGTACCACCCCACTATCCATAACCCAATTAAGAGACGCGTGCATGAAAATTATTCCATTCCAGCCCACCGCAGACCCGCACTACTTCTTTGAGGAGGTGCGCCAACAAAAAGTTATGTACAGCCTAGATGAGAGGGAGGAAGCAAAGCTAATAGTTATGAGCCTTAGCCAGTCCGTAAGGTCAGCTTTGCCAGAACCCCAAAATGTAGCAGGAGGAACCCTACAGGAAAGAAAACAGCCATATTAGATGCCATCGGGTATAACAAAGGAGATCCAGTCGAGGGTTTAAATCACTGCCGGCAAAAGAAGGGAGAGCATCCGACTGCGTTTGCTGATCGTCTATTGATCCATTTCATGGCAGTCTACGGACAATTGAACTGCGCACACCTAAATAAGGAGGAGACCACTAAATGGTCCCGCGCCTTAGTCTCGCATGCCACAGATGCAGGTCGAAAGGCTTGTGTAAACTCCGACCTTGCAGACCACACACATAATGAGGTTTGCGTATTGAAACGACTTTCTCGAGCATGGGAACCAACCCTATATCGACAGACAGATCAGGACGATATAGAAGCAAACATGCACCCAGTTAAGACTAGCCAGGACCCAGTATGGATAAATGAGGGTAGACGCGAGGAACAGGCACCACAAGGTTGTTACAATTGTGGCCACATAGGACATTACACCCGCGATTGCCGACAGAACCCCCCGAACCATCAAAGATACCGACAACCAAACCCCCCACCTAGGAACAATGTTAGGCCCATGCATAATGTTAGCGCCCGTTCAGACGACTTAGCGTTTAACTCCCTAGATTGACGTTGTTCGGACTCCGCAACTTGGGTCTGTGACACACACTGGGACAAATCCGGCAGACCACTAGTTACAGGCACAGTCCAGGGACATACAGTCGATTTTCTTTGGGACACAGGAGGATCCCGCACCACTTTAAACTCCTCCACCATGTTTCAACAAGACAAATGGCCCACCAAAGACACCATCACCCTGAGTGGATTTATAGGCCACATACAACAAGGATATATCACAACTCCCGTACCCATCCAGATAGGGAACATTAGCACCAAACACCCCGCTGTTTTAGTTGACTTACCCCAAACCGCAGCGCACATTTTAGGCATTGATTTTATGAGCTCCCATAACCTTTCGTTTGACCCACTAAACAAATGTGATGGCGAATGGCCAAAACAGCGAGGGCTTCCGCTACGCTCACAGTAGGGGATTATGAAAACAGGATTTGCTCAGTCGAGGACTATTGGTTTAATCCGCAAACAATTAGTGCAGACCAGAAGATTAGAGAGGTCCTCATAAAACACAAAGCTTTGTTCGCACAACACAAACACAACTGTGGGAAGATCCCAGGTACATTAAAGATTTCAGGATCCAATCCAAAGCCGCAAAATCAATATGGTTTGCCACAGCAAGCTGAGGGTGAGATTTCAAAGATTATTAACAGTTTGTTAGACCAAGGAGTTATTCGACCCCTAGCTTCCACAAATAATGCCCCAATTTGGCCCATAAGAAAGCCCGACGGTTCATGGTGACTAACGATCGACTACTGAGAACTTAATAAGGTAACCCCTTTAGCAGCCTCCACTGTTGCCACGAGTCCCGCGACAATGCTCAAACAGGCAACAGGGAATACAGGCAAAGTATTTCACAGTGCTGGACATCAGCAATGGCTTTTGGTCCATCCTGTTAGACAGGGCCTGCCAGTATAAATTCGCATTTATGTTTCAAGGGCAACAGTACATGTGGACATGCCTCCCACAAGGATTCCATAACTCCCCCTCCATTTTCCCCCGACAATTGGCCAACGGACTTTCTAAATTTTCCCGACCCAAATGCCTAATACAATATGTAGATGATCTGCTCTTGCAAATGGACACAAAAGAGGAACACGTAGAGCTCTTATCTGAATTACTCGGCCTACTGCAATCAATCGGATGTAAGGTAAACCCCAAAAAGGTCCAGATTTTAAAGTTAAAAGTTCTTTATTTAGGTACCACCCTCACCCATGGGAAGAGAGAAATTGAGCAAAAACAGATCGAATCCATCGTTAAATTGCCCCTGCCCCAAAATGTCACTGCACTCCGGTCATTCCTAGGTTTGGTAGGAAATTGCAGAAATTATATAGATGGTTTTGCCACCAAAGCAGCCCCACTCTCAGAGCTCCTTAAAAAGAACGCCCCATGGAATGGCTTCCGCAGCACACAGGCGCCATTGACGATTTAAAACACGCCCTAGGCACAGCTCCCGCTTTACAAGTTCCAGGCCCAGACTTGCCCTATGCCATAGAAGTAGCAACCACCAACTGAACCCTTTCAGCAGTGTTCCTGCAAGAACGACACGATCACTTAGGACCCGTAGCCTATGCCTCAAGAGTATTGGACCCTGTAGAGCAAGGATTCTCAGCCTGCAAACGGCACTTGTTTGCAGTCTTTTGGGCAGTACAGTATTTTGTGAACATCACAGGCCTCAACCCAGTCACGATCTTGACCGAGCACACCCCCGCAACTATTACTAGACGGTAGATTAAAGATGGTTCAGTCAGCCAAATCAGAGCAGCTTGCTGGACACTACTATTACAAGACAGGGACATTACGATAAAACGCACCAAAACACACACATTTCTGTCCGATAATCTCCAATATGTAGGGACCCCACATGAATGCCAGATCATAGCAGCCCACACAGGACCCTTTATCCCAAAGTCACTACACCCACGAGCAGGCAGTAAGACACAGGATTTCCAAACCACAGGGGATACTTTAAAAATTTATGTAGACGGTTCTTCCACAATCGAAAATGGAGTTAGAATTACTGGTTGTGGAAGTTTACGTGGAAGACGGGCAGGGACACCCACTAAAGAGATCTCTTTAAAATTGCCCGGCCACCTAGGTTCACAAGCAGCAGAACTCGCAGCCATAGCCTATGTAATTCAGCACCCCGGCTGTTTTCCAACTCCCGCAGACATACACTCCGACAGCCTGTATGTGTGCAACAGTTTAACAGAATTCCTGCCCCTGTGGGAATCTCGAGGTTTTGTTTCAGCCGATGGAAAAACCCTACCCTCTGCCCCGTTGTTAAAGCACATTGTCAAGACAGCCTCAGATCGCACATAGGGTATCATTAAAGTAAGAAGCCATCATCGCTTCTCCCCACCCAGTAATGTAAAGGCAGACGCCTTAACTAAAGCAGGATCACGCCAATCTCACTTCTGGCAGCCACCCGAAAGCGAACCGATACACTCAGTCCAGGTTTCCCAGACCAATATTGAGGATCTATCTCAAGCCCAAAAAGCAGGCAACACCCTCAAACAGGTTTTGGACGGCACCTTCCCAGCCCCCTATGAGAAATGGAAGGACGCACTGACTGTACAGGACGGCATAGTTTTAAAAAATGGAATTTATGTGGTCCCCACCCAGGACAGAAACCAGCTCATTTACCAATTTCATGACAGACACGGACATCAGGGGATAGACAATACCATTGCCCATTTAAGACCTTTGTGTTGGTGGCCCGATTTAAAAAGCGATGTAACCCATTATGTTGAGAATTGCCTGATCTGTGCTCAGAACAATCCCAAACATTACTCAAAGAAAGGACAATTCTGTCACACCCGACCTGTGAATGGCCCTTGGGCAAATTTGCAAATCGATTACAATGGCCCCCTTCCCCCTTACAGAAACGGTTTCAAATACGTGCTGGTTGTAATTGACACCTTTACTAAATGGGTAGAAGCAGTTCCCTCATGAACAAACACAGCAAAGGCCACCGCTAAGATTTTGACCCAACAAATATTCCCCGCAGCATTGAGTCAGACCAAGGTTCCCACTTCACCGGCAGAGTCATGCAAAATGTTTTAACAATTTTTGGGACCAGGCAGCAATTCCATATAGCATATCACCCCCAATCCAGCGGCATTGTCGAGAGAATGAATCGCACTTTAAAAGCAACCATTGGGAAGATAGTGCCATTGGGAAGATAGAACAATACAACATGGGACACAGTCCTCCCATTTGCTCTCATGTTTATTCGGAACACCGTTTCCAGTTCCACAGGTTTCACCCCTCACACTCTCATGACCGGACGGCCCATGAAGGGTATTGAATATTTATTAGGCCTCGATCTGGCAAACCCTGCAGTAACCGCCTTCACCCACGAAAAAGCAGTCCAATAAGTTACAGATAACATTAAAGTGGCACAACTCTCTGCAGCTGTCCGATTCGGCGCTAGAAAGAAGCAGAGTAAAGCCTGTTTTGACAAAACCGTCCACCCCGTAGAGTACACAGTCAGTCAGCAAGCAATGGTGTCACTTTGCAACCCCAGTTCTTTCCTCTTCCCCAAATTTTCAGGACCCTACTCCATTTCCGACAAAGTGAGCCCCTCCGTGTACAAGATAACGTACCCCAACGGTAAAACTGGTTGGTTTCACATCAACCAACTCAAAATCTACGAATCACAATGTAGCCAGTTCCACCACATCTCTCTAGCAATAGGAGACGATTACGCCCCGCCCATCGACAACCTAGTCCGACCCCTACGCCAACCCTCCCCAGCCATGCAGGCATTTGTCCCTTGTCTACGCCCACAGAACCGAACTTGTTTCCGCCCACAGGTACAGACTTTCACCTTGCACTTGACTCCAATGACAGCGAGAGCCTCCCGGATTTGATTACTATCACTGAACACTGCCACGATCTCTCTACCACCAGTCACCCCAGCCCCAGGAACCACAACTTAGGTATATTTGACCCCCCAACCGCCAGCAACCGCCACATCCACTGCCTGACCGCAGTAACTTGCCCTCCACTCCCACCGCCCTTATGCCTCACAACAAACAAGCCCGTCTTTGGCACCGCAACAACTCGTGCAGACTAGTAAGGCACAACGATTCGGACCATCCGACGGCCAAGGCACAGGAATGGCAGACAAGGTTTTGGCAAACAGGAGATGGTGATGATTCAGATACTGAGCCTTGTTTCAGTAACGCTTTTACAACACTGTTTGGCACAGAACCCTGAGGTGTCCAGATGATGAGAAAGAGACACCACCTAAGTATTAAGGTGTCCAAAGTTCTGATGGAGCCTGCCGGCCTTTTTCCTTCTTCTTCTTCTACCACATGGTTTTAATTCATGTCGCCTGACACCAGATTACTCTTCTGATTTGAGGGTACGATGCCCTATGACAGTTAAAGGCACACGTTTGTTGGGAAACCGATCACTGTTTTCCCAGTCTTTATGACAGGTTTCCACACGACTACAAACTCTTTCCGTCCACCCAGGTCACCCAGGTAGGGAGTAACGGCACTGATCCCCTCCCTACCTGAAGACCCCAAATTCATCCGGTCAGTTAAGCTCGGGTAGTGGAGTAATGGCACTAACCCCCGCCCTACCCGGGGATTCCACCCATTCTTCTCCCACAGCGACCTACACAAACCTCATGTTCCCTTCACTTCATACGCTCTGGAATGGTTCTCTACACTCTGCATTGCCTGTGGTAGGCCTTTTAGTTTTACCTTCTCTACTCTCCCTTTGGTTGTGGTATAAAGAATGTATTTTGCCACGTTCCGTACACTCACCCCTTCTTTCCTTTACCTCCCGCTACCCCCTGGTCATTCCCCACATGCCAGTTACACATATGACACAATTGGTTGCTGATTACTGCTGCTATACATGCTGCTACATGCAAACTACCTCTGAGCCCTGGGATTAAACTCTGTAAAACTGGCCGCCCTGAAATTCACTGGTTAAGATAAGCCTCAACCACCACTGGTTGCAAGTAAAGAAAAGACTGGTCGAAGAAATTGTCCAACCACTCCCCGCATCGACCACCAGCTGCAAGAGTCTCTGTACTTTAAAAATTTGCATTTCTGGTCTCTCCAAAATGGTATTCAAAAAAAAAAAATGAGGGAGTCAGAAATGGTGACAATCATAACGGGTAATTGGAGTAAGGAGAGAAAGACTAATAAAACGAGATATTAACCGAAGATAATAACAGACACTATGCTTGCACCCCCAGGATTACCCAGTAAACAGAAAGCACAGGATGAAGCAAGGACTGCCGATATGCGTTTGGATCATCGCTGAACTTCTCCAACTGCGCGCGCAACGGACTTTTGTTACAAACCCCACACCAGCTCCGAACACTACCACACAACAGGACACACCCAGCCCGGACACTACACCACACATAAAGACAGACATCGAAACCCCCACCTGGTGTGGAAACATTGCCAAATGGAACCCCCTTTCATACATAGTAGAGGCCCTTCTAGTAATTGCAATAATCTACAGTGTCATTCGACCCACCCAGCTACCAAGGCACCCGCCCCTTTATTGGCCGAAATCGAAGAGAGTGATCAGAGCCCTATCGAACTATTGGGTCCAAGGTAGAGGACTGCCCCAAAGAGGGCAAAGTCCCAGAGGGATAAAAGAGAGCACAGCCATGTATTCTGTCTCTCTTGGATCCGGCCTGTGCCACCCAATTGCAGCAGGAACAGCCAGCTAAGTTCAAGACCAACGATCGCTACCTGAAGGATGAGCCCAACAGAGACAGAGCCACTTTCTTCGAACCAGCCAAGTGAAATCCAGATAAAGGCCTTTATCCATTTGCACAGTTGCCGGTTGCCCTGAAGTTAAGTGTAGGTTATTGTAGCTGATAGGTGTCGTTTAACTCGTAGTAGATATTGTGTTTGCATGTTGAGATAACTCTTGTGGATGTAAATAAACCAGCTTTTGAACTAACTAACTGGTTGTGTGATCATTTGATCGATATAAGGGAAAGGCTTGTGGTTCACCGAGATAAATAAATAGATCAACACCCCCCGCCCCCCCCCCCCCCCCTTCTCACCCCAATGACCGCTTCTGCCGACTTACCTGCCAGGTCCTGCCGTTTGAGACCATACGTAACCCACGCCGGTGGGACTGGTCAAAAATGGACGGTCACTCGGCCCATCGGGGCCCGGAGAATTGCCGAGGGACCACTGCAAATGGCCCCCAGCCGGCGTGGCATGAACCCCACCCCTGCCCGAAAGACGGCGCCGGAGAATACGGCAGTCGGCATCAGGGCGGCAGGGCGGGATTCGCGACGCCCCCCGGGGATTCGCCGACCCGGCGTGGAGTTGGAGAATCCCGCCGGTGGTGGGGTGAAGAAAAAACAAATGCAAGCTACAATTTGTGTACATTTATGATAATTTTGCATGCTGCAGTCAGGCGGCACAGTAGCATAGTTGTTTCACAGCGCCAGAGACCTAGGTTTGATTCCTAGCTTGAGTCACTGTCTGTGCAGAGTCTACATGTTTCCACCGTGTCTGCATGGGTTTCCTCCGGGTGCTCCCGATTCCTCCCACAAGTCCCGAAAAACGTGCTTGTTAGAGGAATGTGAGGTAATGCACCTCACAAATGTGAGGTAATGTATTTTGGAAGGTCTAATGCAGGTAGGGAATATACAGTGAATGGTAGAACACTCAAGAGTATTGAAAGTCAAAGAGATCTAGGAGTACAGGTCCACAGGTCACTGAAAGGGGCAACACAGGTGGAGAAGGTAGTCAAGAAGGCATACGGCATGCTTGCCTTCATTGGCCGGGGCATTGAGTATAAGAATTGGCAAGTCATGTTGCAGCTGTATAGAACCTTAGTTAGGCCACACTTGGAGTATAGTGTTCAATTCTGGTCGCCACACTACCAGAAGGATGTGGAGGCTTTAGAGAGGGTGCAGAAGAGATTTATCAGAATGTTGCCTGGTATGGAGGGCATTAGCTATGAGGAGCGGTTGACTAGACTCGGTTTGTTCTCAGTAGAACGAAGGAGGTTGAGGGGCGACCTGATAGAGGTCTACAAAATTATGAGGGGCATAGACAGAGTGGATAGTCAGAGGCTTTTCCCCGGGGTAGAGGGGTCAATTACTAGGGGGCATAAGTTTAAGGTGAGAGGGGCAAGGTTTAGAGTAGATGTACGAGGCAAGTTTTTTACGCAGAGGGTAGTGGGTGCCTGGAACACGCTACCGGAGGAGGTGATGGAAGCAGGGACGATAGTGACATTTAAGGGACATCTTGACAAATACATGAATAGGCTGGGAATAGAGAGATACGGACCCAGGAAGTGTAGAAGATTGTAGTTTAGTCGGGCAGCATGGTCGGCACGGGCTTGGAGGGCCGAAGGGCCTGTTCCTGTGCTGTACATTTCTTTGTTCTTTGTTCTTTGTTGAATTGGACATTCTGAATTCACCCTAAGTGTACCGAACAGGCACCGGAGTGTGGTAACTAGGGGATTTTCACAGTAACTTCGTTGCAGTGTTAATGTAAGCCTACTTGTGACACTAATAAAGATTATTATTATTAAGTTGCACCCAAGCAAGTGGAAGATTTCCCTTCACCAGGAATATCGCAAGATTTCTGCAATAATATCTCACAGGTTAACCACATTCATTGCTCTGCAGTCATATCCAAGTAGTTGCTCTTGCGGCAAGTATTTAGGTGGTCAGAGTTGAAAGGCTAATGGTGGGACTGGAGGAACAGTACTATCCACAGTGGGTAGCTCAGTTGACTGAAAGGCTGGTTCGTGATGCAGAGCGACGCCAACAGTGTGGGCTTAATTCCTGAACGGGCTGAGGTTATCCATGGAGGCCCCGCCATCTCAACCTTGCCCCTTGCCTGAGGTGTGGTGACCCTTCAGGTTACATCACCACCAGTCAGCTCTCGCTCAAAAGGGGAAAGCAGCCCATGGTGCTCAGGGACAATGGCAACTTTCATTTCACTGCCCACATATGATGTAAAAGACAGATGATCAAAATTTGAGAGGGAGCGTGTTAGAGTATCACCTAGTCTTGTTTAAATGTATGTAGTTATGTTTATTCAATAAACCAGATATAGTTCAGACATAATTATGTCTCGACATTTGTTCCTTAATCAGTCACAACCAACATACACCGCGTTCCAGTGAGGTCCTTAAGCATATACACCCCATCATCATACGAAGAATGTAAATGTTCATCTGCTTCACCCTCAGGGAGCTAACCATCAAAGCATATCCTTATGTAATTATTTTCTTTGCTTCATTCATTCACTCAGCAGAAACTGTGTTGCACATTTGAACCAATAAGTACATAGTACTTTAAAAGAAAAAAACATTATGAGGAAATGAGTCAAGATCTATCATGAGTCAAGAAGGTAGTCAGGGACACAATGCTGCTGTTTGTGGAACGCAGACGCTTACTAATATTTTCATTACCATGTTCTGTTAACATTGCAAGTGAACACAGGTATTAGAAAAGCCATGCTAAAGAGCCTTTCAATGTAACAAGAGGCGTCCCTCACCCTCATGACCTCACCAGTAATGCCAAGCACCATCTGTTCCACAGGGATGGGTTGTTGCTACCTCCGTGCACTCCATTGTTTTGCAAGGAAGAGGGAAGTGATGCAATCTGTTTGAGTAAGGGGGGTGTCATGGCTATCTAACTGACAGTGTGTGCAAGCTGTGAGGTATGGGTGTAAGACTCAGAGCACTGCTAAGTGTGTGAGGGTGAGATGAGGCTATAAATGTTTGGTGAGTCCTGACTGATAGAGATTGTTGGCCGGTAAATGATGGGGTGTGGTCATTTTGAGCAGTGTACGAGGCTGGTATTTCAGTTGGTAGGATATGGCATTTGATGCAGCCACTGACCTTGACCATTTGTGAGGTCATTGATTTTGTTGCAGCAAACTGCATTCTGATCCTCGTGTCTAAACTGCTGGCACTGACCATGATGGCAATCTACTCCATTTGCAGTGTCTGTCTGGAGGGCCTCAACTTAATTATTTCCATGGTGCTGGGCCTGGCACCCTTGGTCATCTTGAGGCGTGTGCTGAAATTTGCAGATTGGGGAACCCTTCAGTAAGAGCAATGACTTTGGTTTGCTGACATTAGAAACACTGTTGATTGCCATCACTTAGAATTTTATTGTCCGCACGAGGTTACCATTGTCATTGAAAGTAATTATAAAGGGTAAACTGAGGGAGTGTATGTAAGACAATGACTTAAGAAGCAGCCAGCATGAATTTACACAGGGAAGATCAAGCTTGATAAAAGACCTGATATTACAGATTAAGTGGACAGGGGTGCATTCTTTTATTCAGTTTATTACAAATTTCAGGGTGATTCTGACAAAGTGTTTCACATAAAGAAAAAGCATATTCAATGTTGTAATTTCCAGCAGAAAGATTTGTGCAAGAATTTAGGTTAGGTATTCGATTGTGGAGACAAATGACAAATTATTTTCACAGATAAATGTTGCATCTTATGTATAGGTCAAGAAATGTGAGACAAAAGTGTAAAATAAATAGAGTTGAATACGTTCAGGGAGGCTTAGTAAGGGACCCAAGAATAATAGATATCACTTTCAATGTCCAGACTGTGTAATGAAGCAATTTAATAAGATAACAAAATGCTAGGATATATAGTCAGAGCAGTAAGATACAAATCCACAGAGGTTATAGCAAAGCTTAACAATGTATTGGTTGGATTACATTTAGGAGCATTATGATATAAACAAAAAATCCTGGAAATACTCAAAGGCCTGGCAGCATCTGTGGAGAGTGAAACAGAGTTAAGCTTTCAGATTTTCGCAAGAAATTAAAAATATTAGCAATGTGGCAGGTTTTCAGCAAGTCAGAGGCATGGGAAGGCAGGAGGGGAAGAAAGAACAAAGGAGGTGTTGTTGCACATCATTCACATGGCATGAGAAGAAGATGTGAGAATGGGAACAATCATTGGAGGTGATGGAAAAGAAGATCACAAGCAGAATGGCCCATTTGTAACGTTATTGTTGTGTTATGTACTCTGGGATAACACAGGCTGCAACTCGATGCAGCTTTGACCAAAAGATACTCCAGACTTTGAAGTAAGTTCAATGTGATTTATTGAACCATTAGCTCAGTTCTCTATGAGTTTGACTCCTGCTAATCTTGCTATAGTAACTCAGTCTAACTAACCAGTCTGCCCTAAGACACGTGGTGGGTGTGATGCTTCTGATCTGCCCCTGTCCTTCTCTCTAAGTGTCGCCTGCGGAAAGAGATAGAGCATGTGTGCCCTGTCCTTATATATGGGTTTTGTAATGCCCCCTTGTGATAGTGTCACCTCTGGGTGTCTTGACTGCCCATTGGTCGTGTCCTATTCTATGTGTTCATTAGCTGTATGTCTGCGTGTCATGACATCTCTGGTGCTCCCTCTAGTGTTTACTTAGTCGTAGTGTATTTATATTAACCCCTTGTGGAATTACTGTGCTGCATATCACCACAGTTATGATGGAAGGGAACTTTGATGGCATTAGACTGGAGTTAGCAAATAAGAATATATGAAATAGGTGCAGGAGTAGACCATTAACCATTATGGGCAGCACGGTAGCATAGTGGTTAGCACAATTGCTTCACAGTTCCAGGGTCCTAGGTTCGATTCTGGCTTGGGTAACTGTCTGTGCGGAGTCTGCACGTCCTCCCCGTGTGTGCGTGGGTTTCCTCCGGGTGCTCCGGTTTCCTCCCACAGTCCAAAGATGTGCGGGTTAGGTGGATTGACCATGATAAATTGCCCTTAGTGTCCAAAAATGCCCTTAGTGTTGGGTGGGGTTACTGGGTTATGGGGATAGGGTGGAGGTGTTGACCTTGGGTGGGGTGCTCTTTCCAAGAGCTGGTGCAGACTCGATGGGCCGAATGGCCTCCTTCTGTACTGTAAATTCTATGATTAACTCTCCTCGGGACTGGTCCACCATTCGATAAGATCATGACTAATATTCTCCTCACCTCCACTACCCCTAAATGGTAGAGGGTGATCAGTTAAACGTAAAGGCTGGTGTGGAAAGGGTGGAATGTCAAAAAGGGGAAACCTAGGGGCAGCAGGATGGCACTGTGGATAGCACTGCTGCCTCACAGTGCCAGAGACCCGGTTTCGTTCCGGCCTCAAGGGACTGTGTGGACTTTGCACATTCTTCCTGTGACTGCGTGTGTTTCCTCCGGGTACTCCAGTTTCCTGCCACAGTCCAATAATGTGCAGGTTAGGTGGATTGGCTATGTTAGGCTGCCCCTAGGTTGGGTTGCGGGGATGGGATGGGGGATTGGGACTAGGTGGGATGCTCTTTCAGAGGGTCGGTACAGACTCGATGGACTGAATAGCCTCCTTCTGCACTGTAGGGATTCTATGATTCTAGGAAGGAGAGGGAACGGATGGGGGCAGAAACATAAGAAAGCTGAAGAATCCTCTCAATCACAGCGCAGGAGAATCATAGTTGATGAAAAAGGAAGATATATCAGAAGAACGGGTGTGCAAGGTAGTATCATCAGAGCAAATGCATCGGAGACAGAGGAATCTGGAGAATGGAACAGAGTCCCCACAGGAAGGGTATCAGAGTTAGTGATGTTGAGGTGATTGTGAGATTCAATGTGGTTGGAGTGGATATACAGCCTATCTTCAGAAATAGAGATACTTTAAGGAAATGTGGAGTCGGAGGTGGACTGCTTGAGAATGAAGGAAGGGTGGAAATTTGAAGCAAATTTGATGAAATTTTCCAGCTCCTCACTTCCTACCACCCAGGCCCCTAATGCTCCTTCCAGGTGAATCGGCAATATACTTGTGCTTCTTTTAATTTAGCAACGTGTATTTAGTGCTGACGATGTTGTTCCCTCTACATTGGGAAGATGAAACATAAAATGGGTGTTTGCAATGTTGAACATCTCCATTCAGCCCTTCAAGCATGAGCCTATTTAACTTGCCACTCGATTTCACAATTCTACTCTGACCTTGACCTCTACTTTGCTCGAATGAAACTCAAGGAGAGTTCAAGGAACAGCAACATTTCATCTATTGATGACAACCTTGCAGATTTAACATCAAGTTCAACAATTTCCAATTGTAACTACTGTTCCCATTATTTTTTTGGAGCACAAATGGTATTTTTATTGATTAATAGGATGTGGATTGTCTGATCAGGTCAGTATTTATTAATCATCCCTAATTGCCCTTGTCGAAATTTCTCATTGGATAGGAGTTGGGAAAAATCCAATGTTTTGATCAGGAACCGGGGATAAAAGCATATTTTTAAAGAGTTGGCACAGAAGAGGTCAAAACTGCAAGAATGTGTAAAATAGTTCTGAAAAGCAATGCAGTGGAGTGGTGATGGTTCAGTTTCAGAGTAGCCTAGCAAGGGTAGTATCTAGTAAAAGGGGACATATTTTATGTTTGTTCATGGGACGTCACTAATTGGCCTTGAGAAGATGGTGGTGACCTGCGTATCTTTACGCAAAGAGTAGTGAGGCCGTGGAATGCCCGATCCTGCTACAGTAGTGAACTCGCCAACATTGAGGGCATTTAAAAGTTTATTGGATAAACATATGGATGATAATGGTATAGTGTAGGTTAGATGGCTTTTGTTTCGGTGCAACATCGTGGGCCGAAGGGCCTGTACTGCGCTGTATTGTTCTATGTTCTATGCCTTCTTGAACCATTGCAGTCCATGTGGTGCAGGTATACCCACAGTGCTGTTAGGGAGGGTGTTCCAAGATTTTGACCCGGCGACAGTGAAGTAACGGCGATATATTCCCAAGTCAGGATGGTGAGTGGCTTGGAGTGGAACTTGCAGGTGGTAGTGTTCCCATGTGTCTGTGACTCTTTGTGGGGAGGCGGTGGCATAGTGGTATTGTCAAAGAACAAAGAACAAAGAAATGTACAGCACAGGAACAGGCCCTTCGGCCCTCCAAGCCCGTGCCGACCATACTGCCCGACTAAACTACAATCTTCTACACTTCCTGGGTCCGTATCCTTCTATTCCCATCCTATTCATATATTTGTCAAGATGCCCCTTAAATGTCCCTATCGTCCCTGCCTCCACTACCTCCTCCGGTAGTGAGTTCCAGGCACCCACTACCCTCTGCGTAAAAAACTTGCCTCGTACATCTACTCTAAACTTTGCCCCTCTCACCTTAAACCTATGCCCCCTAGTAATTGACCCCTCTACCCTGGGGAAAAGCCTCTGACTATCCACTCTGTCTATGCCCCTCATAATTTTGTAGACCTCTATCAGGTCGCCCCTCAACCTCCTTCGTTCCAGTGAGAACAAACCGAGTTTATTCAATCGCTCCTCATAGCTTATGCCCTCCATACCAGGCAACATTCTGGTAAATCTCTTCTGCACCCTCTCTAAAGCCTCCACATCCTTCTGGTAGTGTGGCGACCAGAATTGAACACTATACTCCAAGTGTGGCCTAACTAAGGTTCTATACAGCTGCAACATGACTTGCCAATTCTTATACTCAATGCCCCGGCCAATGAAGGCAAGCATGCCGTATGCCTTCTTGACTACCTTCTCCACCTGTGTAGCCCCTTTCAGTGATCTGTGGACCTGTACTCCTAGATCTCTTTGACTTTCAATACTCTTGAGGGTTCTACCATTCACTGTATATTCCCTATCTGCATTAACCCTTCCAAAATGCATTACCTCACATTTGTCCAGGTTAAACTCCATCTGCCATCTCTCCGCCCAAGTTTCCAGACAATCTAAATCCTGCTGTATCCTCAGACAGTCCTCATCGCTATCCGCAATTCCACCAACCTTTGTGTCGTCTGCAAACTTACTAATCAGACCAGTTACATTTTCCTCCAAATCATTTATATATACTACAAAGAGCAAAGGTCCCAGCACTGATCCCTGTGGAACACCACTGGTCACAGCCCTCCAATTAGAAAAGCATCCCTCCATTGCTACCCTCTGCCTTCTATGGCCTAGCCAGTTCTGTATCCACCTTGCCAGTTCACCCCTGATCCCGTGTGACTTCACCTTTTGTACTAGTCTACCATGAGGGACCTTGTCAAAGGCCTTACTGAAGTCCATATAGACAACATCCACTGCCCTACCTGCATCAATCATCTTAGTGACCTCCTCGAAAAACTCTATCAAGTTAGTGAGACACGACCTCCCCTTCACAAAACCGTGCTGCCTCTCACTAATACGTCCATTTGCTTCCAAAGTTATCCAGAGACCCAGGCTAATTCTCTGGGGCCAAAATAGAAAATGCTGGAAAATCTCAGCAGGTCCGGCAGCATCTCGAGAGAGAGAGAAAAGAGCTAACGTTTCAAGTCCAGATGACCCTTCAACAAAGCTAGGGAAGTGGGTTTGAATGCTCTGGGGACCTGGGTTCGAATCCCGCCAGGACAGATGGTGGAATTCAAATTCAATAAAAAATCTGGAATTAAAAGTCTAATGATGTTTGCTAGCGCTGTTGGGGAGGGTTTAAACTAATGTGGCAGGGGAATGGGAATCAATGCACGAAGTCAGATGGTAGTAAAGAGGTGATAGAAACAAAAGCTAGCAAGGAGAAAAGTTGAAGGCAGAGAAACAGATTAAATTGCCTAGTATGGTAGGGGGGTGGGAACCAGAGCAGTAGGTCAGCGGGAGAAATAACTGAGGGAGAGCTACAGACTAAGTCAGGCATTGTCAAACTCGGGGGCACGACCCGCAGGCGGGTCGCTGGCGGATGTCGGGAGGGTCGCGGAGCCGTCCGTCGCAGCGCTCCCGATCGCACAAACCTGCGCGCAGCAGCCGGCTGTTATAGAATCATAGAAGTTTACAGCATGGAAACAGGCCCTTCGGCCCAACCAGTCCATGCCGCCCAGTTTTTACCATTAAGCTAGTCCCAGTTGCCCGCACTTGGCCCATAACCCTCTATACCCATCTTACCCATGTAACTATCTAAATGCTTTTTAAAAGACACAATTGTACCCGCTTCGACTACTACCTCTGGCAGCACATTCCAGACACTCACTACCCTCTGAGTGAAGAAATTGCCCCTCTGGGCCCTTCGGAATCTCTCCCCTCTCACCTTAAACCTATGCCCTCTAGTTTTAGACTCCCCTACCTTTGGGAAAAGATGTTGACTATCTACCTTATCTATGCCCCTCATTATTTTATAGACCTCTATAAGATCACCCCTAAGCCTCCTACGTTCCAGGGAAAAAAGTCCCAGTCTATCCAGCCTCTCCTAATAACTCAAGCCATCAAGTCCCGGTAACATCCTAGTAAATCTTTTCTGCACTCTTTCTAGTTTAATAATATGCTTTCTATAATAGGGTGACCAGAACTGCACACAGTGCGCGTCATTCTCCGACCCCCCGCCGGGTCGGAGAATGGCCGTTGGCCGCCGTGAATCCCGCCCCCGCCGAAGTCTCCGGTACCAGAGATTGGGCGGGGGCGGGAATCGGGCCGCGCCGGTTGGCAGGACCCCCCGCTCAATTCTCCGGCCCGGATGGGCCGAAGTCCCGCTCAGAAATTGCCTGTCCCGCCGGCGTAAATTAAACCTGGTATTTACCGGCGGGACCAGGCGGCGTGGGCGGGCTCTGGGGTCCTGGGGGGGGCGCGGGGCGATCTGACCCCGGGGGGTGCCCCCACGGTGGCCTGGCACGTGATCGGGGCCCACCGATCCGCGGGCGGGCCTGTGCCGTGGGGGCACTCTTTCCCTTCCGCCTCCACCACGGCCTCCACCATGGCGGAGGCGGAAGTGACTCTCCCCACTGCGCATGCGTGGGAAACTGTCAGCGGCCGCTGACGCTCCCGCGCATGTGCCGGGAAACTGTCAGCGGCCGCTGACGCTCCCGCGCATGCGCCGCATTTCCGCGCCAGCTGGCGGAGCAACAAACGCCATTTCTGCCAGCTGGCGGGGCGGAAATCCCTCCGGCGTCGGCCTAGCCCCTCAATGTTGGGGCTCGGCCCCCAAAGATGCGGAGCATTCCGCACCTTTGGGGCGGCGCGATGCCCGTCTGATTGGCGCCGATTTGGGCGCCAGTCGGCGGACATCGCGCCGTTGGGGGAGAATTTCGCCCAGTATTCCAAGTGTGGCCGTACCAATGTCTTGTACAACTTCAACAAGACGTCCCAACTCCTGTATTCAATGTTCTGACCAATGAAACCAAGCATGCCGAATGCCTTCTTCACCACCCTGTCCACCTGCGACTCCACCTTCAAGGAGCTATGAACCTGTACTCCTAGATCTCTTTGTTCTATAACTCTCCCCAACGCCATACCATTAATTGAGTAGGTCCTGGCCTGATTCGATCTGCCAAAATGCATCACCTCACATTTATCGAAATTAAACTCCATCAGCCATTCGTCGGCCCACTGGCCTAATTGATCAAGATCCCATTGCAATCCTAGATAACCTTCTTCACTATCCACTGTGCCACCAATCTTGGTGTCATCTGCAAACTTACTAACCATGCCTCCTAAATTCTCATCCAAATCATTAATATAAATCACAAATAACAGTGGACCCAGCACCGATCCCTGAGGCACACCACTGGTCACAGGCCTCCAGTTTGAAAAACAACCCTCTACAACCACCCTCTGTCTTCTGTCGTCCAGCCAATTTTGAATCCAATTGGCAACCTCACCCTGGATCCCGTGAGCTTTAACCTTCTGCAACAACCTACATTGCGGTACCTTGTCAAAGGCTTTGCTAAAGTCCATATAGACAACGTCTACTGCACTGCCCTCATCTACTTTCTTGGTCACCCCCTCAAAAAACTCAATCAAATTTGTGAGACATGATTTTCCACGCACAAAGCCATGCTGACTGCCCCGAATCAGTCCTTGCCTCTCTAAATGCTTGTAGATCCTGTCTCTCAGAATACCTTCTAGCAACTTACCTACTACAGACGTTAGGCTCACCGGCCTGTAGTTCCCCGGCTTTTCCCTGCTTCCCTGTTAAAAACGTCGGCTGCAAGCAGCCTTCAAAATGGCCACGAACATGTAAACAAATTGCGGCCGCACTGCGCATGCATGCAGTGTGGCCGCTTTTTTTTAAAACGGTCACAGCATTTTGTTTTACAAGTTCGGGGGGGGGGCTTTATTCATTTTTTTCATTTATTTTGTTCAATTTTTTTTTTTTTTTTTACAAGTTCGGGGGGGGGTTTATTTGATAGGATTGTACCGGAAAAAAATGCAGAACTTTGGACAGATGGATACTCCATACTTTCCGACACTGGAAGGCTTCACCTTCATCCAACAGGTTCCATTGCATGAGCGTGTACAAGGGCCAAAGGGACCCAAAACCATTTCCTCCATTTTTGTCAGCAGCAAACAAGTTAAGAGAAAATGGTGGGTCACGCAGGTCGGTCGGCATGGGTCGCGAAGCGTCGGCCAGCACTGGTTGCGAAGGTCGGCCGGGTTGGGTCCCCCGAAAAAAGTTTGAAGAACACTGCACTAAGGCCAGTAAGATTACGAGGAAGAGCAGGCAGGGAGTGGTTGTTCAATGCCGTGAGGCTGGTGGGCTGAAGTGCATTAGTTTCAATGCGAGGAGTATTTCAGGTAAGACAGATGAACTTAGAGCTTGGATTAGTACACGGAATTAAGATGTTGTTGCTATTACAGAAACTTGGTTGAAAGAGGGACAGGATTGACAACTAAACATTCCAGGATTTAGGTGCTTCAGGCAGGATAGAGGGGGATGCAAAAGGGGTGGGGGAGTTGCGATATTGGTTAAGGAGAATATCACAGCTGTGCTGAGGGAGGACACCTTGGAGGGTTCAGGCAGCGAGGCAATATGGGTAGAGTTCAGGAATAGGAAGAGTGCTGTGACCTCCTAACAGCCAGCGGGAGATAGAAGAACAGATATGCAGACAGATTTTGGAAAGATGCATAAAGATGGTTGTTGTGGTGGGTGATTTTAACTTTCCTCATATTGACTGGGACACACTTACTGCTAGAGGCATGGATGGAGCAGAATTTGTAAGGAGGTCCAGGAGGGTTTCTTGAAACAATATGTAAATAGCCCAACTCGGGAAGGGGCCATATTAGACCTGGTACTGGGGAATGAGCCCGGCCAGGTGATCAAAATTTCAGTCGGAGATCATTTTGGGAACTTACATAATTCTGTAAGTTTTAAACTGCTTATGGATAAGGACAAGAGTGGGCCTCAGGTGAAGGTGTAGACTGGAGGAAGGTTAATTACAACAGTAGGTCAGCAGGAGGTATAACTGAGGGAGAGCTACAGACTCTCAGGATTTGGAGTGTGTTGACTGGGTGAGGCTGTTTGAGGGAAAATCAACATCCGGCATGAGGGAGGCTTTCAAATGTCAGTTGATTAGAATTCAGGACTGGCATGTACCTGTGTGGACAAAAGATAAGGGTGACAAGTATAGGGAACCTTGGATAATGAGGGATATTATGAACCTTGTCAAAAAGAAAAACGAAGCATTCGTAAGGTTTAAAAGGCTTAGGACAGATGAAGCTCTGGAAGAATATAAAGAAAGTAGGAAGGAACTTAAGGTAGGAGTTAGGAAGGTTAAAAAAGGTCATGAAATGTTGTTGACAAACAGGATTAAGGAAAATCCTAAAGCCTTTTATACGTATGTAAAAAGCAAGAGGGTAGCCAGAGAAAGGGTTGGTCCTTTCAAGGATATTGGAGGGAATCTATGGAAGCAGACGAAATTGGCGAAATACTAAATGAACACTCAGCCTCAGTATTCACCAAAGAGAAGGACTTGTTGGATGAGGTAGTGTGTGTAGATATTCTGAGTCATTAATAAAGAGGAAGTGTTGAGTACCTTAAAAAGCATTAAAGTAGATAAGTCTCCAGGGCCTGATGGGATCTACCCCAGAATACTGAGGGAGGCAAGGGAGGAAATTGCTGGGGCCTTGACAGTAATCTTTGTATCCTCATTGGCTACAGGTGAAGTTCCAGAGGACCGGAGTGTAGCCAATGTTGTTCCATTGTTTAAGAAGGGCAGCAGGGATAATCCATGAAATTATAGGCTGGTGAGCCTTCCGTCAGTCGAAGAGAAGTTATTGGAAAAGATTCTTAGAGACAGGATTTACTCCCATTTGGAAACAAATGGACTTATTAGGTCGTGCCTCACTAATTTGATCGAGTTTTTCGAGGAAGTGACAAAGATGGTAGATGAGGGAAAGACAGTAGATGTTATATACATGGACATCAGTAAAGCCTTTGACAAGGTGCCACATGGTAGGCTGGTAGAAAAGGTGAAGTCACATGAGATCAGAGGAGAGCCGACAAGTTGGATACAGAACTGGCTTGGGCACAGAAGACAGAGAGTAGCAGTAGAAGGGTGTTTTTCTGAATGGAAGGCTGTGACTAGTGGCATTCCATGGGCATCAGTTCTCGCACCTTTGTTGTTCGTATTGTATATAAATGATTTGGAACAAAATGTAGCTGGTCTGATTAGTAAGTTCGCAGACGACGCAAAAATTTGTGGAGTTGCAGATAGTGAAGAGGATTGTCAAAGGATACAGCAAGATATAAACTGGTTGGGGTCTTGGGCAGAGAAATGGCAGATGGCGTTTAATCCGGACAAGTGTGAGGTAATGTACTTTGGAAGGTCCAATGCATGTAGGAATTACACAGTAAATGGTAGAACTCTTGCGAGTATTGACAGGCAGAAAGATCTGGGCGTGCAGATCACTGAAAGTGGCAACGCATGTGGATAAGGTGGTCAAGAAGGCAGAGGGCATGCTGGCCTTCATTGGTCGGGGCATTGAATATAAAAATTGGCATGTCGTGTTGCAGCTGTACAGGACCTTAATTCGGAATATCGTGCACAATTCTGCTTGCCACACTACCAGAAGGATGTGGATGCTTTGGAGAGGGTACAGAAGTGGTTTACCAGGATGTTGCCTGGTATGGAGGGCATTAGCTATGAGGAGAGGTTAGATAAACTCAGTCTGTACTCACTGGAACAACAGACGTTGAGGCGCAACCTGACAGAGGTCTACAAGATTAGAAGTGACATGGACAGAGGGGATAGTCAGATGCTCTTTCCTAGGGTAGCAGAGTCAAGTACTAGGGAACCTAGGTTTAAAGTGCGTGGGGAAAAGTTTAGAACATATATGCGAGGCAGTCTTTTACACAGAGGGTGGTAAATATATGGAACGCGCTGCCTGGGGAGGTGGTGGGATCAGGTATGATAGCGACATTTAACGGGCATCTAGACAAATATATGAATAGATGGGAATGGAAGGATATGGATTCCGTAAGTGCATACGGATTTAGTTTCGGCAGGTACCATGGTTGGCATAGGCTTGGAGGGCCAAAGGGCCTATTCCTGTGCTGATTGTTCTTTGTTCTTTGATGAGCATGAAACCAATGTCAATTTTCATTTTAAAAATCCATCTGGCTCACTAATGTCCTTCAGGGGAGGAAATTTGTCATCCTTACCCAGTCTGGCCTACATGTGACTGCAGAACCACAGCAATGCGGTTGACTCTTAAATGCCCTCAGGGATGGACAACAAATGTTGGACCAGCCAACGACGCCCACATCCATAAACAGATTTTTAAAAAACTCTTGTCCTTCTAGATGATAGTGTTTGTGGATTTGGAAGGTGCTGTCTGAGGTATTTTGTGAGTTCGTGCAATGCAACTGATTACCAAAGAAGGTGAATACTGAAAGAACCGAAGGGCTTGTTTCATTTAGTTTCTTTGTTGTGTTTTTTAATCCTTCCAATAGGTTTTAAGGAGGGTCTAATTGAGGTATACTTCCAGTTTTGAAGCTTTATAACTCACGTTAAAAGTAACAAAGTATAACACAAAAGATTAAAGTGAGTATGATGATAGAGAACCATACAGGAAGTTACAGACCACGGTAAAATGAAACATAAGATTCTGGGGGACCTTATCAGGTTGGATGCTGCGAGGATGAATTTCCTCATGGGAGACTTAGACCTATGGGTAGAGTTTCAGAATTAGCTGTCTCCCATTAAAGAGAGTTGAGGAGGAATTTCTTCTCTGAGAGGCTCATTAATCCTTGGAATTCTCTACTATAAGTGCAGTGGAGGCTGGGTCATTGGATATATTTAAGACTGAGTTGGACAGATTTCGATCGACAAGAAAGTAAAAGGTTTTTTTGGGGAAGGGCAGTGAAGTTCAGGCCACCATCTTACTGAATGGTTATATGGTTTACTCCTGCACCTTTGTCCCGTGTTCTCAAAAAACAATCTTCTTCTTCCCCGAGGATCTATTTTATATTAGAGCAATTTGCATCTTCTTCAATTCTTCAAAGGCATTTACCCACTGCATCAGCACCTCCACTATGGATAGCTCAAGGAGACAAGTGCCAAATCCAGGCCAGTCAAAATAAGAATGAAATGCCATGCTGTTGGCACCAACCTGATCCATATCAGCCAACCTCTCCCCCAAATAGTGTGAGCTACTGTGACAACATGAACATGGCAGTCCTGGAGATCTGAATAGTGATGGAAGAGTCTTAAATTTTCTCTCCATGGCTGACCAGAAACTTCTCCCATTCTAACCACCTGCCATTAGAAGGATTTACAACTCAACCTGTTTGGACATGTTATGAATACGGTTCTTTAGTCATCAAGTCCTGGAGTGGAACAGGAACCTGGAAATTATGTCGCAGAGGTAGGGGTGTTACCACGGCACTACAAGACACGCTCAGATGAGCTGAAAGTAAAGTATAATTCATCCAGATATTCTACTGACCATACAGCACAGCTTATATTTGCTGACTTTGTAGTCACCTCATTGATATTTGTAGTGAGCTCCCAGCACAGACTGGGACTGGCATTAATTGCAGCAGTAGAGTTTCCTGTGGTTATTGTTCAAAGTATCCGGGGTTTCTGCTAATGTTTTGGTGGCCAATTGTGAGCACAACTGTGGACATTTATATTGATTGGACGCAATGAAAATTCAAGTTTTTCATGCACAATGTCCAAAAAGAATCGAGCAACACAAATCTTTAAGAAGGTTAAGGGATTCATGATTGGAAGAGGAAAGAATATTGCTCGTCAAATAAAAGAACCACAGTTCACCATTGAAGTCTTGGATTATCTGCATATGTAGTACAGTCACGTTTGCTCCCTTTCCAACCATCTGATGAGTATTTGAAAAGCATAGGCACACATCTTCCATCTGGCTCTCATGTCTGATATTTAACAATAGCATGCCATATGCATTTCACTGTCAGGAGTCACAGAGCTGGTGCTGTCGCTAAGCAGCAACTGTTGCAGTACAGATGTTTATCATTCTTCTTAATATCTGTTCTGTGTTTGGGATTTGTTAAATACAACTCTCTTCAAAAGTAGTACAGTTCTGCTGGCATTTGCTCCCAAGATGAAATGCAGGTATGTTGATATGTGATATTCGAAATGAACCATTAAATAATTTTATTTTTCCCGACCTGGTGACTAAATTAAATATTACACAGGTCACTCACAGAATCCAGGACTTTGGAAAATTACAGTACAGTGAGAGGCTATACAGTCCATCACATCTATACTGCAAGATTTTTTATAAATGAAGAATAAGCATGTCAGCAAATGTAGGTCCTGTTTATTTAACCTACACATTTCTCCGAATTGAGATTTCCACTCCTTACTGTTCTGCGAGGCATAAAACCCTCATGATGTGTTGGGTACTCTGCTACACAGACAAACCAACACGGTTGCGAATGGTACAACTCAGTTTTATTGCTAACATTTATTTACAGTGGTAAACTGGTTACTGAAGTTCGATCATAACCCTAGAATCTGTGGACCTATTCCTAATACTATCTTGGAGTGGCACTCAGCACATGGTGGATGTCTGAGTGGCTTGCTGTGAGCTCTGTGCCCTGAGCTGTCTCCTGCTGGAATGCCCAGGAGGTGTCGTGTTCTCTGCTTTGTACTGTGTATGCTCTTGCCTGTGATTGGCTGTGGTGTTGTGTGTGTATTGATTGGTCCGTTGATCTGTCCATCAGTATGTATGTATGTTTGTCCCATGATGTTTACTTGAATTTCATGACATCCCCCCTTTTTTACAAGAACATGTGCCTATGTTGTTATAAATAGAAATGTGTACTGAGTGCAGCTGAATGTGTGTGTGTGCAATACCTACAGCATGTACATGGGGCTAAACTATATACAAGGGGCGATGTCGGGTGCGACATAATAACGAGGTTGTACCATAAACAAAGAACGGGGAAATGTTGAATGACAAAACAAACTGTAACGACAAGGAAGAACAGAAACATATTAACACAGTGGTATTATGAGTTCAATGTACAAACAGGCTCATATGTCCAGTCTAGTAGGTGGGCGACGAATTCGGGTTGACCGTTAGGGTGGCACACCATTCATCACCCGGATTGACAGTGTTCACTTGCAACGGCTGGTGGGTCCTGGCTGGAGACATCCGGTTCCCATCAATGACCGCAACACGGAAGGCGTCCCGGTCGTCTGTGTCACTGATCTGGATATCGTCTGGGCACGACTCGTAGTAAGGAGGCTGAATGGGCCGCACGTCCCTGCGAGGTTGTCGGAATTGGGGAGCATTGGCAGGTTGAGCTGCTCGACAGCAGGCAGCGTAGTGGCCCATCTTGCCACAGTGGAGGCATTGTCGGTTTCTTGCTGGACATTGCCGCTTTAAATGTGCGGCTCCGCAGTTGCCGCACATCGTGATGTCACACCGTGCATGCGCAGTTCGGTCTTGCGTCGATCGCGCCTGCGCATCAAGTCCCTCTGTGGCGATGCCGCGGGCCGGGAGGAACGCGATCGCCTGGACCCGTTCGGTCTCGTAGGACGCCTGCCTCGCCGATCTGGCCACGTAGGACCCCTACCGCACCGATTCGGCCGCTTGAAATTGGGAGTAGCGGCTAGTCGCGTTTTCATGCAGGACACAGGCTTCGATTGCGGAGGCTAGGGTGAGGCCTTTAATTCTTAGGAGCTGCAGGCATAGGGTGCACGAGGTGACCCCAAAAATAATCTGGTCCCGAATCAGTGAGTCGGAGGTGGTGTCGTAACCGCAGGACTGCGCGAGGATACGGAGGTATGAAAGGAAAGATTGAAAGGGCTCATCCTTACCCTGCAGGCGTTGCTGGAAGAGATACCTCTCGAAACTCTCGTTGACCTCGATGTTGAAGTGTTGGTCGAGTTTGAGAAGGACTGCCTTGTACTTGGTCTTGTCCTCACCTTCCGCGAACACCAGGGAGTTGTAGACATGGATGGTGTGTTGACCTGCGGTGGTGAGGAGGATGGCGATCTTTCTGGTGTCCAAAGCGCTCTCCTTTTCGTTGGCTTCCAGGAAGAGCTGGAAGCGCTGTTTGAAAAGCTTCCAATTGACGCCGAGGTTTCCAGCGACTTGTAGCGGCTGCGGTGTGCTGATGGTGTCCATGGCGCAGGATGGCAGATTCCGGAGGATTCGTAGGTAGGTCCCACAGTTACTCCTGGTACTATGATGTGTTGGGTACTCTGCTACACAGACAAACCAACACGGTTGCGAATGGAACAACTCTGTTTTATTACTAACATTTATTTACAGTGGTAAACTGGTTACTGAGGTTTGATCATAACCCTAGAATCTGTGGACCTATTCCTAATACTATCTTGGAGTGGCACTCAGCACATGGTGGATGTCTGAGTGGCTTGCTGTGAGCTCTGTGCCCTGAGCTGTCTCCTGCTGGAATGCCCAGGAAGTGTTGTGTTGTGTTCCCTGTTTTGTACAGTGTATGCTCTTGCCTGTGATTGGCTGTGGTGTTGTGTGTGTGTGTTGATTGGTCCGTTGATCTGTCCATCAGTATGTATGTATGTTTGTACCATGATGTTTACCTGAATATCATGACACCTCAAACATTTAATGGAAAGCTGGTGGCCTTTTAAGATCTGTTGACCTTCTCAATTCCTCAGCCAACCAGCATGCAGACTTGTGTTAGGAGACATTTATAATGTGCATTTCACACTCATGGTGTTAATTCTGTCCTCCTGGGTGAAAATGGGTGAGTGCATTTTTGCACAACAAGGTCAAAATTAGCCCTTGTTAATGTTAACAAGTACTGATGGTTGCACTTGAAGTGTGAGTTCATTTAATACTTGGGATATAAGCCATATGCTATGACGTCTGTCATGGACAAAATTTTAAATTTTCCTTTTTTTACCTGTGATTAGTATATTTATCTGTAAGAGATGATGCTTCCTTCCCCTCAGAGCGAGTTCCAGTTAAATAAGGTTCATTTTAAAGTTGGGGACTGATCTGCTTCGTCTTCTCTACTCTTCTTTTCCCTGTATTCTATTCCTGTTCCATATACCTCCCTTTTATCTCTCTAGCTGGTAGGAGTTGCTAGCTCCAAATTTGTTTCTGTTCTGATGTTTATGGTTTAACTCATAATCATCAGCCATGATGGCTGTGTCTCCGACTCTTGAAACCCTTTGTTCCGCGATGTGCCATTTGATGCCATATGCGAGGCAATTTTTGAACAGCTCTAGCCGTACTATTTCATTTCACCCTTCATAGGTGCAATCAACTTTTCAGGTTCGGAGACGCCGGTCTCATGCTAGCTGTTTAGTTCTCTCAAAGTTCAGGAAAGTCTGAGTCGGTTTTGTACAGGAGTTCCAGAATTCTTGGCGGTTCACCTCTGATACGAGTTTATAGACACTCAGATGAGTGGCCTTTGTCTGGTCATAAGTGAAAGACCCTTACACCTGGTGTGATGTTGCGTAAACAAAGTATGAATAGTTAGTGTGGAGGTGGACAGGGGATCGCTAATTACATTGAAATGCAGAGTGTGTTATATGCAGGGAAGTACTGGCAAATGAGAGATTGAGACCCGAGAATCAGTTATTGATTTACGGCTTGACTCCAAATTAAAAGACTACTTTGCTGTACCTGACCCATGACACCACATTAAAAACATGCAAAAGCCATGAGGCTGTCAGCATTCTGGAGTAACATCTCCCAGGAGTACAAGTGCTGAATAAAACAAGAATTTTGATGCTACTGCCCTTCATGACGACCATTGTGTACTAGGTTGGATTTTCTGTTTTCATAAAGATGAAGATGGCACAAAGGAACTGGCTGAAGTCTGCACCTGATATGTGCATTGCCCTCTCCTCCTTTGAACCTAATTCAAGTGAGATCGTGAGGACCAAGCAGGCTCCTCTTTCGCATTAAAGGTATGTGAACATGGCGTGTGTCGCGAAGATTGGCTGGCATATGTCGCGAAGCTTGGCCAGCCTGGGGCGCAAAGATTGACCGGTTGGCAAAAGTGGGTCCTGGGAAAAAAATTTGGCAAGCACTGTACGACAGGACTATGGCCAGATTTTTACGATAATTTTTAGAACTATAGTGCAAAGATAGTGGAATCCTGATTCGCATTGGACACAATTTGCGGTTAAAATTCTGCGATCCTTTACATCTGTATGCACAGTTTGGGTGAATTGTGCAAAAATTGCCAGTTGTAAAATGTTATTTTAAATCTGAGATGCTTTGTTAATGCCCTCACCTATGTTGTTACTATGCCCTGTCGGGCAAAGTAAAATTTAATTGGATAAATATTTAAATGTTCGAAAATTGTATTTTTATCTCCACCATCAAAATATGAGAGAAACAGCTGCATAGGACCAAGCAATTAGAAGGGCTCTAACCAGATAACTAATTATACAATTAAAAACAAAGACAAAAAAGAAATGTTCAAATTCTTTCAGAACCTTGCTCCATCAGGGAAAAAGAACTGGCGTGCTTTGTTTTAGAATTTTTTGAAATAATTTACCAGTGCAATAGAGTTCTGCCTCTCGTCACACAGACAAACCTTCTGCAGTGCATCAACTTGCACATTCCCAGCCCATGCAAGCTGTTATGGGCCAGGGTTTAGAGAACCCAAAAGTGTATCATGGAGTTCACCTGACCCACAACTTTTACTAGATTGTGGTATGGGGAGCACATGGCCCACTCTACAGATGTGGTACAGCAGAAATGGAAAATAATTTTTTAAAGCAAAACAATGTTTATTCTATGAACTCAAGTTAACCTTTTTAAAACATACAGTGAACATCTTAGCAACCATTAATTCAAATCAACCCCCAAAGACTACAACACAAAGTAAACCTTTAAGCTTTCCTTTTTAACATCCATACGACTTAAAAACAAACCCTTTATCAGAAGCACATCAGGTTAAAGTCACTACTGAAAACATTTATAATTCTGAATTCACCAAATGATCAAGAGATAGTCTTTTGATGGCAGAGAGAACAGCAGTACACCTGCTTGGTCTGGCTTCAGCTCCAACACTGAAAACAAAACGAAAACACACCCTGCAGCCTGCTCAAAAACTAAAGTAAAAAGCTGACAGACATCCCAGCTCCACCCACTCTCTGACATCACTGCAGTCATAAACACCCATTTCTTAAAGGTACTCTCACTGCAGATATTTTTATACACACCCATTAATAAACACCCATTTCTTTTTTTTTTTATAAATACTTTATTGAAAATTTTTGGTCAACCAACACAGTACATTGTGCATCCTTTACACAATATTATAACAACACAAATAACAATGACCTATTTTATAAACAAACAAAAAAAAATGAATAAATAATAAATAACAAAAATGAAAACTAACCCTAATTGGCAACTGCCTTATCACAAGTAACAGTCTCCAAAAATATAATTTAACAGTCCAATATATAATTATCTGTAGCAACGACCTATACATATTATACAGTATATATTAACAACCCTGAGAGTCCTTCTGGTTCCTCCTCCCCCCGCCCTCCCCCTCCCCACCCCCCCTCCCCCCCGATCCTGGGCTGCTGCTGCTGCCTTCTTTTTTCCATTCCATCTATCTTTCTGCGAGGTATTCGACGAACGGTTGCCACCGCCTGGTGAACCCTTGAGCCGACCCCCTTAGAACGAACTTAATCCGCTCTAGCTTTATAAACCCTGCCATGTCATTTATCCAGGTCTCCACCCCCGGGGGCTTGGCTTCTTTCCACATTAACAATATCCTGCGCCGGGCTACTAGGGACGCAAAGGCCAAAACATCGGCCTCTCTCGCCTCCTGCACTCCCGGCTCTTGTGCAACCCCAAATATAGCCAACCCCCAGCTTGGTTTGACCCGGACCCCCACTACTTTTGAAAGCACCTTTGTCACCCCCATCCAAAACCCCTGTAGTGCCGGGCATGACCAAAACATATGTGTATGATTCGCTGGGCTTCTCGAGCACCTCGCACACCTATCCTCCACCCCAAAAAATTTACTGAGCCGTGCTCCAGTCATATGCGCCCTGTGTAATACCTTAAACTGAATCAGGCTTAGCCTGGCACACGAGGACGACGAGTTTACCCTGCTTAGGGCATCTGCCCACAGCCCCTCCTCAATCTCCTCCCCCAGCTCTTCTTCCCATTTCCCTTTTAGTTCATCTACCATAGTCTCCCCTTCGTCCCTCATTTCCCTATATATATCTGACACCTTACCATCCCCCACCCATGTCTCTGAGATCACTCTGTCCTGCACCTCTTGTGTCGGGAGCTGCGGGAATTCCCTCACCTGTTGCCTCGCAAAAGCCCTCAGTTGCATATACCTGAATGCATTCCCTTGGGGCAACCCATATTTCTCGGTCAGCGCTCCCAGACTCGCGAACTTCCCATCCACAAACAGATCTTTCAGTTGCGTTATTCCTGCTCTTTGCCACATTCCATATCCCCCATCCATTCCCCCCGGGGCAAACCTATGGTTGTTTCTTATCGGGGACCCCCCCAAGGCTCCAGTCTTCCCCCTAACCGTCTCCATTGTCCCCAAATCTTCAGTGTAGCCACCACCACCGGGCTTGTGGTGTAGTTCCTCGGTGAGAACGGCAATGGGGCTGTCACCATAGCCTGTAGGCTAATCCCCCTACAGGACGCCCTCTCCAATCTCTTCCACGCTGCTCCCTCCTCCTCGCCCATCCACTTACTCACCATTGAAATATTAGCGGCCCAATAATACTCACTTAGGCTCGGTAGTGCCAGCCCCCCCCTATCCCTGCTACGCTGTAAGAATCCCTTCCTCACTCTCAGGGTCTTCCCGGCCCACACAAAACCCATGATGCTCTTTTCAATCCTTTTAAAAAAAGCCTTCGTGATCACCACCGGGAGGCACTGAAACACAAAGAGGACTCTCGGGAGAACCACCATCTTAACCGCCTGCACCCTCCCTGCCAGTGACAGGGATACCATATCCCATCTCTTGAAATCCTCCTCCATTTGTTCCACCAACCGCGTTAAATTTAACCTATGCAATGTGCCCCAATTCTTGGCTATCTGGATCCCCAGGTAACGAAAGTCCCTTGTTACCTTCCTCAACGGTAGGTCCTCTATTTCTCTACTCTGCTCCCCTGGATGCACCACAAACAACTCACTTTTCCCCATGTTCAATTTATACCCTGAAAAATCCCCAAACTCCCCAAGTATCCGCATTATTTCTGACATCCCCTCCGCCGGGTCTGCCACGTATAGTAGCAAATCGTCCGCATACAAAGATACCCGGTGTTCCTCTCCTCCTCTAAGTACTCCCCTCCACTTCTTGGAACCCCTCAACGGTATCGCCAGGGGCTCAATCGCCAGTGCAAACAATAATGGGGACAAAGGGCATCCCTGCCTTGTCCCTCTATGGAGCCGAAAATATGCAGATCCCCGTCCATTCGTGACCATGCTCGCCATCGGGGCCCTATACAACAGCTGCACCCATCTAACATACCCCTCTCCAAAACCAAATCTCCTCAACACCTCCCACAAATAATCCCACTCCACTCTATCAAATGCTTTCTCGGCATCCATCGCCACTATTATCTCCGTTTCCCCCTCTGGTGGGGCCATCATCATTACCCCTAACAGCCTCCATATATTCGTGTTCAGCTGTCTCCCCTTCACAAACCCAGTTTGGTCCTCGTGGACCACCCCCGGGACACATTCCTCCATTCTCATTGCCATTACCTTGGCCAGGATCTTGGCATCTACATTTAGGAGGGAAATAGGTCTATAGGGCCCGCATTGTAGCGGGTCCTTTTCCTTCTTTAAGAGAAGCGATATCGTTGCTTCAGACATAGTCGGGGGCAGTTGTCCCCTTTCCTTTGCCTCATTAAAGGTCCTCGTCAATACCGGGGCGAGCAAGTCCACATATTTTCTATAGAATTCGACTGGGAATCCATCCGGTCCCGGGGCCTTTCCCGCCTGCATGCTCCTAATTCCTTTCACCACTTCTTCTACCTCGATCTGTGCTCCCAGTCCCACCCTTTCCTGCTCTTCCACCTTGGGAAATTCCAGCCGATCCAAGAAGCCCATCATTCTCTCCCTCCCATCCGGGGGTTGAGCTTCATATAATTTTTTATAAAATGTCTTGAACACTCCATTCACTCTCTCCGCTCCCCGCTCCATCTCTCCTTCCTCATCCCTCACTCCCCCTATTTCCCTCGCTGCTCCCCTTTTCCTCAATTGGTGTGCCAGCAACCTGCTCGCCTTCTCCCCATATTTGTACTGTACACCCTGTGCCTTCCTCCATTGTGCCTCTGCAGTGCCCATAGTCAGCAAGTCAAATTCTACATGTAGCCTTTGCCTTTCCCTGTACAGTCCCTCCTCCGGTGCTTCCGCATATTGTCTGTCCACCCTCAAAAGTTCTTGCAGCAACCGCTCCCGTTCCTTACTCTCCTGCTTCCCTTTATGTCCCCTTATTGATATCAGCTCCCCTCTAACCACCGCCTTCAACACCTCCCAGACCACTCCCACCTGGACCTCCCCATTATCATAAAGTTCCAAGTACTTTTCAATGCACCCCCTCACCCTTAGACACACCCCCTCATCTGCCATTAGTCCCATGTCCATTCTCCAGGGTGGGCGCCCTCCTGTTTCCTCCCCTATCTCCAAGTCCACCCAGTGTGGAGCGTGATCCGAAATGGCTATAGCCGTATACTCCGTTCCCCTCACCTTCGGGATCAACGCCCTTCCCAGCACAAAAAAGTCTATTCGCGAGTAGACTTTATGGACATAGGAGAAAAACGAGAACTCCTTACTCCTAGGTCTGCTAAATCTCCACGGGTCTACACCTCCCATCTGCTCCATAAAATCTTTAAGTACCTTGGCTGCTGCCGGCCTCCTTCCAGTCCTGGACTTCGACCTATCCAGCCCTGGTTCCAACACCGTATTAAAATCTCCCCCATTATCAGCTTTCCCATCTCTAGGTCCGGAATGCGTCCGAGCATCCGCCTCATAAAATTGGCATCATCCCAGTTCGGGGCATATACGTTTACCAAAACCACCGTCTCCCCCTGTAGTTTGCCACTCACCATCACGTATCTGCCCCCGTTAACCACCACTATAGTCTTTGCCTCGAACATTACCCGCTTCCCCACTAATATAGCCACCCCCCTGTTTTTCGCATCTAGCCCCGAATGGAACACCTGCCCCACCCATCCTTTGCGTAGCCTAACCTGGTCTATCAGTTTCAGGTGCGTTTCCTGTAACATAACCACATCTGCCTTAAGTTTCTTAAGGTGTGCGAGTACCCGTGCCCTCTTTATCGGCCCGTTCAGCCCTCTCACGTTCCACGTGATCAGCCGGGTTGGGGGGCTTCCTAACCCCCCCCCTTGTCGATTAGCCATCCCCTTTTTCCAGCTCCTCACCCGGTTCCCACGCAGCTGTATCTCCCCCAGGCGGTGCCCCCCCGCCCATCCCCTCCCATACCAGCTCCCCCCTCTCCCCAGCAGCAGCAATCCAGTAATTCCCCCCTCCCACCCCCCCCCGCTAGATCCCCCGCTAGCGTAATTACTCCCCCCATGTTGCTCCCAGAAGTCAGCAAACTCTGGCCGACCTCGGCTTTCCCCCGTGACCTCGGCTCGCACCGTGCGACGCCCCCTCCTTCCTACTTCTCTATTCCCGCCATGATCATAGCGCGGGAACCAAGCCCGCGCTTCTCCCTTGGCCCCGCCCCCAATGGCCAACGCCCCATCTCCTCCACCTCCCCTCCTCCCCCATCACTACCTGTGGAAGAGAGAAAAGTTACCACATCGCAGGATTAGTACATAAAACTCCTCTTTCCCCCCTTTTTAACCCCCCTCTTCGCCCCCCACATTCGCCCCGCCACTTTGTTCAAACGTTCTTTTTAATAGCCCGCTCATTCCAGTTTTTCTTCCACAATAAAAGTCCACACTTCATCCGCCGTCTCAAAGTAGTGGTGCCTCCCTCGATATGTGACCCACAGTCTTGCCGGTTGCAGCATTCCAAATTTTATCTTCTTTTTATGAAGCACCGCCTTGGCCCGATTAAAGCTCGCCCTCCTTCTCGCCACCTCCGCACTCCAGACTTGATAAACGCGGATCACCGCGTTCTCCCATTTACTGCTCCGAGTTTTCTTTGCCCATCTAAGGACCATTTCTCTATCCTTAAAACGGAGGAATCTCACCACTATGGCTCTGGGAATTTCTCCTGCTCTCGGTCCTCGCGCCATCACTCGGTATGCTCCCTCCACCTCCAACGGACCCGCCAGGGCCTCCGCTCCCATTAACGAGTGCAGCATCGTGCTCATATATGCCCCGACGTCCGCTCCCTCCGCACCTTCAGGAAGACCAAGAATCCTCAGGTTGTTCCTCCTTGTGTTGTTCTCCAGTGCCTCCAACCTTTCCACACATCGTTTCTGATGTGCCTCATGCGTCTCCGTCTTCACCACCAGGCCCTGTATGTCGTCCTCATTCTCGGCTGCCTTTGCCTTCACGACCCGAAGCTCCCGCTCCTGGGTCTTTTGTTCCTCCTTTAGCCCTTCGATCGCCTGTAGTATCGGGGCCAACAGCTCTTTCTTCATTTCCTTTTTGAGCTCTTCCACACAGCATTTCAAGAACTCTTGTTGTTCAGGGCCCCATGTTAAACTGCCACCTTCCGACGCCATCTTGGTTTTTGCTTGCCTTCCTTGCCGCTGTTCTAAAGGATCCACTGCAATCCGGCCACTTTCTCCTCCTTTTTTCATCCGTATCCAGGGGGGATTCCCTTCTGGTTTACCGCACAGTGTTTTTAGCCGTCAAAATTGCCGTTGGGGCTCCTATCAAGAGCCCAAAAGTCTGTTTCACCGGGAGCTGCCGAAACGTGCGACTCAGCTGATCATCGCCGCACCCGGAAGTCCAATAAACACCCATTTCTTAAAGGTACTCTCACATGCCAAAGCACTGAAGTTCTGTTAACAGGGGAGCAGATGGATTGAACTCTGCCATTTTGTGTACTACCTGTGGCATTCAATGTGGTTTTATTACTTCACATTAATGTGTTAATGCTACTGAATTTAAATGAAATTGTAATAAAATCTGTGAAAATAAATGCCACAAATGCTTTCATAATATGTGAATTTATTCAATATAGAATCGCTTAGGTTTTTCTAAGCTAATTGTAGCTTATAAAATAGTTGTCATAGCTGAATAATGTATGTAGTTTACAATGTTCTGTAAAGAGTGAATTATCAGGGGTTCAACATCTTTGTCAGGTGATCCATAATTAAGAACCTCAAAATGCATGTGGTGTATTTAAATCCTCTGCATTAATATTCATGAAACCGAAAAGACATTAGCAATAACAATAGTGTTCTTATCTTGAAAAATATTTTCATTTTGAATGCTCCGTAGCACAACCAGATCTGCTTCGAGCAAGGACCATCTGTAGTGAATTTAAAATATAGCTGCACATTCTCCATAACCCTGGTGAGGAATCCTTACAGCATTCTGTCACTACAATTCCTGAATTCTTTGTTGAATTTTATTTTCAATCCCTTTAGGATTACCATTAAGTATTTTCTAAGCATTTCTAGAGCCCTTGGATTTCGTCCTGCGAACTAAGATTCCTCACTCTTAGGGCAGCACGGTGGCGCAGTGGGTTAGCCCTGATGCCTCACGGCGCCGAGGTCCCAGGTTCAATCCTGGCTCTGGGTCACTGTCTGTGTGGAGTTTGCACATTCTCCCCGTGTTTGCCTGGGTTTCGCCCCCACAACCCAAAGATGTGCAGGCTAGGTGGATTGGCCACGTTAAATTGTCCCTTAATTGGAAAAAAAAATGAATTGGGTACCCTAAATTTTTAAAAAAGAAGATTCCTCACTCTTGTTTTAAAGATGGGGTGATTGATAACAAGCAAACCAATAAAAGTATGTTGTGTAACTTTGACAGATGCACAACAAAAAAAACAAATAAGGTGAAATATCAGCCCTGAGAATGTTGTCAGTTATGCCAAGTGCGGGGTTAGGTTGTGCTGACAGCACTTAGCGGCAAAAAGGTTGACTATAAATTTGATCGCAGTGTTATTGTGAGGGCATGAGGTTGGGGTAGAGAGGGCAGCAGCGATCAGTCCCCAGCTTCACTTGCTAGGCATCCTGCTATTGTGCCTCAGACATCATTTCCATATAGCTGATGAGCTGCAGAGAGTAGCAGACTGTTGACTAATTCAGTGGAATCGATGTTCAGGGATGCTGCTGACATTGCAGTGGTCCCGAGATGATGAAGGGAGAGGCAATGGTATCAGGAGGAGTGGTGGGAGCGCGGGGGGGGGGGGGGGGGGGGTGGAGTTCAAGGAAGGTATTTGTTCAAGCTGGGATCAGTGGCCAATATTGGGGGAAATATTAGTGTCTGAGGGGAGTAAGCATTTGTGATACAGAAAGGTGGATAGGGGAGGCCCAGTTTAAAATGGAGTTGAGGACAAACTCCTTCTCCCAAAGGATTGTGAATCTGTGGAATTCACTACCCCAGAGTGCGGTGGATGCTGGGGCAGTGAATAAATTTAAGCAGGAGTTACTGAGATTTTTAATTGGTAATGGGTTGAAGGGTTGTGGAGAATGGGCAGGATGGTGGAGTTAAGGCCATGATCGGATGGCAGAGCAGACTTGATGGGCCACATTGTCTAATTCTGCTCCTATTGGTGCGATTCTGAGGCCTCATTGTTATTTTGGTGTGGGATCAGGAGGAACACTCCTGCACCTACTGGGTCTCCAAATTCAGGTAAATATATTTTAACCGTCTGACTGTTAGTTGTGGCATGTGGACCCGATTTTATTGATTGACTGCAATGCTCAGAAGGAAATATGAATTTGATTTTACCGTTTTGCAAATGTCCAGGAAAAGGAAGGTCAGAATACATTTTGGATCGATAATTTGGAAGGACTATTAGGAAATCAAAGAGGAAGGGGATGAAAACTGAATGTCTGTGCCACACATTCTTCCCATAAGTGAGTGTGTTGGCACCAATGACTTCCTGGTTAGTAGTTCCTGTTGTGACATCAGTGGGCAATTATGTCAAGGCAGAATTGGCAGAAGAGGTCCCTGAGAGTTCATTCCAGGTTGTTCATGATCAGGGCGATAGTAAAAAGATGAGGAAATGGAAGGGTGGGTTAGTAGGTTTGCTGATGACACGAAGGTTGGTGGAGTTGTAGATAGTGTCGAGGGCTGTTACAACAGAATATTGACAGGATGCAGAGCTGGGCTGAGAAGTGGCAGATGGAGTTCAACCTTGATAAATGTGGTGATTCATTTTGGAGGTAGAATTTGAATGCTGAATACAGGATTAAAGTCTGGATTCTTGGAAGTGTGGAGAAACTTGGGGTCCACATATATAGATCCCTCAAAGTTGCCACCCAGGTTGATAGGGTTGTTCAGAAGACGTATGGTTGGCTTTCATTAACAGGGGGATTGAGTTTAAGAGCTGCGAGGTTTTGCTGCAGCTTTATAAAATCTTGGTTGGACCACACTTGGAATTGTGTCCAGTTATGGTCACCTCATTATGGGAAGGATGTGGATGCTTTGGAGAGAGTGCAGAGATTATTTACCAGGATGTTGCCAAGACTGGACGGCCTGTCTTATGAAGAAAGGTTGAGGGAGCTAGGGCTTTTCTCACTGGAGCGAAGAAGGAAGAGAGGTGACTTGATAGAGGTGTACAAGGTGATGAGAGGCATGGATAAAGTGGATAGCCAGAGACGTTTCCCAGGGCAGAAATGGCTGTCACGAGGGGACATAATTTTAAGGTGATTGGAGGAAGGTACAGGGGAGATGTCAGAGGTAGGTTCTTTACACAGAGAGTGATGGGTGTGTGGAATGCACTGCCAGCAGAGGTGGTGTAGTCAGAGTCATTAGGGACATTTAGGCGACTCTTGGACAGGCACATGGACAGCAGTAAATTGAAGTGGTGTAGGTTAGGTTGATCTTAGATTCGGATAAATGGTCAGCACAACATCGTGGGCCAAAGGGCCTGTACTGTGCTGTACTGTTCTATGTTCTACATTATTCAACCTTTCCTGATAGGCATGACATCTCTATTCTTTTCATTGGAAAGTCATTGTCTTTATTAGAGGTCTCACCGCTTCATCAAGGGATGGTTTAGCTTATAGTTTCATAGAATTTACAGTGCAGAAGGAGGCCATTCGGCCCATCGAGTCCACACCGGCTCTTGGAAAGAGCACCCTACCCTAGGTCAACACCTCCACCCTATCCCCATAACCCAGTAACCCCACCCAACACTAAGGGCAATTTTGGACACTAAGGGCAATTTATCATGGCCAATCCACCTAACCTGCACATCTTTGGACTGTGGGAGGAAACCGGAGCACCCGGAGGAAACCCACGCACACACGGGGAGGATGTGCAGACTCCGCACAGACAGTGACCCAAGCCGGAATCGAACCTGGGACCCTGGAGCTGTGAAGCAATTGTGCTAACCACCATGCTACCGTGCTGCCCCGTTGGCTGGATAGCCGGTTTCTGATGCAGAGCGAGGCCAACAGCATGGGTCCATTCATGAGGTTATTCATGAAGGCGTGCTTTCTCAACCTTGCCCCTCGCCTGAGGTGTAGTCATCCTCAACTTAAATCACCGCCAGTCAGCTCTCCCCCTCAAAGGGGAAAGCAGCCTATGGTCATCTGGAACTATGGCGACTTTACTTACTTCCTTGGGAGATTAATCTGCTGGTGTTGAAACCAGGCGGAATTGCGAAATATCAATATTCACAACCTCATGGAATCAGCAGCAAGCATTTCTAGTTGTGAACAATGTCATTGAGTAAATTCAAGTAAAGCACATCCTCATATCGCTGTGTACTTTGCTTCCACCTGATCTATTCCAGATCAATGTTCAATATCTTTTTTGACATACTGTTCTAAACTGTGCAACAAGCATCCTCAATGCACTTGAAGGATTTTGCAGTTGCTAACTCTGCCTTGCCACTTGTTGTGCTTGAAGACCCTCAAATATTAATGTTAAAATTCTTGATGCTGTCACATGTGATTATGGTATTGCATCTAGTTTTCACATCCATATTTAAAAGAGCACAAATTATAACAGCTCGTCCACTTTCCGCTTTCTTGTGAGTTTGATCCCACGCTTTTCTAGTCTTCTGATCAAAGTGTGATTGGTAAAGCACTCATCCATCTGATGTGGAACGTAAAATGTTGAGGTGTTAATTCAGAATTAACACCATAACAATGGCAGCTTGACATAAAACCCTTGACATAAAAATGGCTGCTAATTTGAATTGTTGCCAGTATGCACAGAGTAAACACAATGTCCTTCAGACTGAAAATTGGGAAGCTGCCAGATTAGCCAGCTGCCTATCTGGAGTCTGAAACTTTATGAATTGAAACTTTGTGAATTAAGGTCAACCTCAGATAAGGTGATGTTTTTCACCAAAAAAGTACACAATCACAATCTGTTCTTAACTCTGCTGAATGTTCTCAAACAGAAACATTAGAATAAGTCAGTCAGCCATTTCTTTATTTTAGCTAAATTGACTTTAAAATATACACCATTCGCTCAGTCAAGTCAGTCAGCAGTCAGCCATATTTGGACACAAAGGGGTTGAGTTCCTTTGTTGAATTTCCCCTCCCTGGGTTTTGAGAAGCACATCAAAATCTAAAATAACGCACTGGATTTGTGAGTATACTTATCTTTAATTATTATTTGTTTGTCTATCCAATAATATTGGTGACTCGGGTGGGTTCAAAATTGTATGTATTTTTACAACATTATTGGCATGTTATACTTAGCTTTAAATACCAGTTATAATCCTTACGTATAAGGTGTAATCTATAATTGGCTTCAATAAAAGACATGAATTGATGAAGCATACAAGGTGCTGTAACCTCAAATGCATATTATCTCGAGGATCCACATATTCAAAGAACTCTAGAGTTTTGAGTTATACTCCTAAGGGATGGCATTGTTAAACTTCCAAAGAAGTTTGGTCTACTTAGACATGCCTCAATGTATGTCCCACCTGTCGAAAACTTTAACATCCAAGTAAGACTTTTAGACTAAAAGAGCGTAACAGATAACAACACAGTTAAGTTTAAATGATTTTTACTTGTCACAAGGAGAGAGGCCCCTGGAATCAAGGGTCGCAGCAGGCACACTCTGCCAAACAAAGGGGAACACATCTTTATACACAAAAGAATACCATCCCCCCACAGGTAGTGACATTGATAATTGCTGAGCCTTTCTGTTGGCTTAGCCAAAAACAAAGGTACAATTTCGATACAAAGGAAAAGTGATCAGATGACGTCAATGCATTCTGCGGTAATTCTACAGAGATGAATACATATTAACAATACAAAAGCCAAGATAATCGACTGACGTCACCGCCATCGATGATACTGTTATAAATAAACGGTGTGTGTGTCACAATACAAAAGGGGGGTTGATCTCGGCAGGAAACCGATTAAACTCCAGACAATGTAATCAACTTACAAGGGTCCATCTGTCTGCTGATTGAATTAATGAGGTAGCTAAAGCAATTTACAATGAGACATTTTAAAACTTTATGTCAGGTATCCCATGATGCTGCAGACGGTCGTGTTAGGTTTGCACACATCCTAAGGTAACTTTGTTAACTTGGAGACTCCTGGGAGAGAGAATTTTTTTATTTAAGGACCCAGTCTAGGACTGTGTTCCTTTAATGAATAGGCATTTATTTTAGCTCAGATTTTAAGCTAGCAACAAGTTCAAGGGACTGGATTTACCTTGCCAGGAGTTAGTGGTGATAGAACCATGAACATGACCTGATCTAAGAAAACTTTAAATTATCTATTAGTGATCTGCAAAGATCAATTATCTGGTTGACAGCATTAAGTTCAATATTAATAATTGTAGTAGTTTATTACAATCCATTCAGGTGTAGGTCTGGCAGGTGCCACTGTTCTTTGTTTTGAATGTTGGGACCAAAATGATCTTTTCAGGTTTTCTTCATTCATATGTTTTGTTTTGTTCAGTAATGGAGCAGCTTTTTTGTGTCAAACCCCTTCGTAATGAGTGCTAATCCTCTCGAGGCACGCACTCAGGAAACTCTGTTATTTGCAAATAACACAACACTCCTCTGCAGTATTTATTGAGGCTGATGTCCTATTCAAGTTGGAGAATTTCGTAAAAGTGCAATAAGGTTGTGAATGCCCATGTCATAGTATCCTGTTCAGGAGCACTCTGTAGGGGCTGGTACAAGTGCACAGCCTTGCTTGACTCCATTGATGATGATAAAATGGATGGAAATTTGAGAGCAGCATGTTGCCAAATTGTCATTGCTAAAGCTGTTATGTCCTGATGCTGAAGATAAGAATTTTTCTTCATGTATTAAACTTTTTGAAACATATGAACATGCAAATTAGAAGTAAGCCACTCAGCCCCTCAAACATGCTCAAGCATTTAATAAGCTCATGGCTGATCTGATTTTAACCTCAACTCCACATTCCCACATAATCCTGAGAATTGTTCGCCCCCTTGTTGGTCAAGAATCTATCTAGCTCTGAGCATAAAATGTTCAAAGATTCTGCTTCCATTGCCTTTTGAGGAAGAGAGTTCCAAAGACTCACACCTTCTGAGAGAAAATAAATTTTCCTCATCTCTGTCCTAAATGGGTGAACCGTTATTTTTTCAAAGTGACCCCTAGTTCTAGATTCTCCCACAAAAGCGGCACCTTGGAACAGTGGTTAGCACTGCTGCCTCGCAGTGCCAGGGACCCGGTCCGATTCCAGCCTTGGATGAATGTCTATGTGGAGTCTGCACTTTCTCTCCGTGACTGCGTGAGTTTCCTTCAGGTGCTCCCACAATCCAAAAATGTGCAGGTTAAGTGGATTAGCATGCTAAATTGCTCCTTCGTGTCCAAAGATTAGGTGCGGTTACTGGGATGGGGAGGGGGCCGAAGTGGGGTTTCAGAGGATTGGTGCAGACTTGATGGGCCAAATGGCCTTCTTCTGCACTGTCGGGATTCTATGAAACTTCTAAAGAGGCAAATAAAAAGACAAAATAAAGCAAAGACTCAAAAAAGTGCCACCAGCTTGTACCCCAGTCTAAAGCTAGAAGACCATCAAAATCCTTACGTAAATTATCAAGGATAAATATCAATAACATGTAAATGTAAACATACAACCAAAGTTTTCAAATATTACAGAGCAACAGAATTGGCAAAAGGATGTTGCAGACTTAGAAGTGACACGGGTCATCTGTAGCATTTTGTTGAAAAGCATTGACAGTTAAGTCATAGATAACTGCCTAGATAAATAAAAACCGTGGCTTCTAGTTCTTAGGCAATTCACAGCATTAAGTTCAATATTAATAATTGTAGTAGTTTATTACAATCCATTCAGGTGTAGGTCTGGCAGGTGCCACTGTTCTTTGTTTTGAATGTTGGGACCAAAATGATCTTTTCAGGTTTTCTTCATTCATATGTTTTGTTTTGTTCAGTAATGGAGCAGCTGTGGAGGTGTTCGGTTTACATTTGACTTAATGTTGCTTAGTTCCAGCAAACATTCAAATTGGCAGAACTGCAGTCTTGGTGCTGAACAAATTACTTGAAGTTGCATGCAATGTTCGATTATACTTGACAGCTCACTCCTGCAGAGGAAAAGGTGTGAAATAAGTTTCAGCTGCGTTAATCACTGTGGAGTTTGATATATTGAAAGGTATATATCTTACTTAGAATGGAAACCCTCACTTAAATGTTACAGATGTATATCTCTTGACAGTTCCTCTCACTGAATACAATTTCCAAGAGGAAGGAAACAATTGCCTCCTCGGTGGGATTGCATATATCCAATTAATCAGTATCTGTAATATTGGAATTTTAGATGCCTTTTCACTGAGAAAATATAGAGCGATCTGCTCTATCTCACCCAGACAATCGATAGGAGAAGTGCGCCTGAAGTAATCTACTCCTGCTCAGCCATTGGAATGACATGTATTTCCAGTCTTTGATCATTCAGATCCCAATTGAAAGAAAAAAAGTTTGCATTTATATAACACCTCTCATGTCCACAGGACATCACAGGGTCAGTCAACAAAGTACTTTGGAAGTATAGTGATGAAGTATAATGTACGAAACACAGCAGCCAATTTGCTCACAGTAAGCTCTTCCAAACAGCAATGTGATAATAACCAGATAATCTGTTTTAATGATGTTGATTGACAGATAAATATTGAGCAGAACATCAGGACCAGACCCTCTGTTTTTGTTCAAAATAGAGCTGAGGGACCTTTTCCTTCCAACTGAAAGAGAAGTTGGGATCTTAGCTTAACAACTGTTCCAAAAGGCATAGGAGGTTCTGGGATGACTTAGAAGTAGGAAGGCCATTGTTCAACTGCGGACCTGACCTGGAACTCCCACAATCACTCTGATCCATGGGAGGTCTTGTGAAAGTAGACTGCTGTGTCATATTACTCAAGTATCACTGAACTGAAGGCGGTGCGCCAACTGAGGCGAGCAAGGGGTGCAGCTTACGAACATGGAGTTAAGGCTTCATGTTAGCAGGTCAGCTCCAGAGGGAAGCCGCGGCAAGGGAAATTGTTTAGGTGAGGGAAAGGGTAGGGAAGTTGGTGGTGGCTCCGGATCCGATTAACAAGGTTTTTGAGTAATTTTATGACAGGTTGTTCAGATCAGAGCCACCTGGGGGAGACCGTGAGATGCAGGAATTTCTAGATGGATTGGAGTACCCGAGGCTAGGGGAGGGGGACAGGGCTACAGTAGAAGGAGCGATAGTGGAGCAGGAGATAAAGGATGTGATTGGAAGGATGCAGCCGGGAAGGTGGTGGGGCCGGATGGGTTTCCGGTGGAATATTATAAAAAATTCAAAGATAAGCTGGCACCGCTGATGGTGGGGATGTTTGAAGAGGTGATAGAGAAGGGGGTGTTGCCACAAACTTTGGGGCAGGCATCGATTTCCCTGTCGCTAAAAAAAGATAAGGATCCGACGGAGTGTGGGTCGTATAGGCCCATATCGCTTGAAAATGTGGACGCAAAAGTATTGGCGAAGGTATTGGCAGGTAGGCTGGAGGGATGCCTCCCGAAGGTGATAGGTGAAGATCAGACGGGGTTTGTGAGAGGGAGGCAGCTCTTTTCAAATGTTAGAAGGGTATTGAACATCGATATGGCACCGGCAGAGGGGAAGGAAACAGAGGTGGTTGTGGCATTGGACGCTGAGAAGGCGTTTGACCTGGTAGAATGGGGATATTTGATGGCAGTTCTGGAGTGGTTTGGGGTTGGACCACAATTTGTGAACTGGGTAAAGCTACAGTGTCTGCACAAACAACATCAGCTCAAGATACTTTTGTCTCCACCGTGGGACTAGGCAGGGATGTCCTATGTTCCCCCTGCTGTTTGCACTCGTGATTGAGCCGTTGGCCAACGCATTAAGAAGTTCGGGGGTATCGAAAGGAATAGTGCGGGGGGTGGGGGGGAGGATAGAGCATAGGGTGTACTTATATGCCGATGATTTGCTGTTATACGTGTCAGAACTGAGTGTGTCAATAGGGGGAATATTGGAGCTGCTTCGCGTGTTTGGGTCTTTCTCAGGTACAAATTCAATCTAGACAAGAGTGAGTATTTTGTGGTGTCTCGGTCGGGGGTGGGGGCAGGGATGGAGGGGCTGCCATTCCCTTTAGGTACCTGGGGGTGCAGGTTGCCCGGGAGTGGTGGTGGGGGGGGGGCTCCACAGGTACAACATTTCTAGTTTAGTGGGGAGAGTGAAAGCTGATCTGGCAAGGTGGGATGGTCTCCCTCTGTCACTGACGGGTCAGGTACAGGCAGTTAAAATGAATGTGCTGCCGCGATTTCTGTTTATTTTCAATGTCTGCCGATTTCCCTGCCAAAGGCTTTTTTCAGAGAGATTGAGGGAAGGATTGCTTGTTCATATGGGGAGGGAAGGTGGCCAGAGTTAGAAAGGTGCTACTACAGAGGGGAAGGCAAGCAGGGGGTTTGGGTCTTCCGAACCTGATGTATTACTACTGGGCGGCAAATGTGGAGAAGGTGCGGAGCTGGGTCAGAGGGGTTGATTCCCAATGGGTCATAATGGAGGAGAGTTTGTGTAGGGGGTCGGGATTGAAAGCACTAGCAACAGCGCCGCCCCCGATAGCCCCGGGGAAGTACTCAGGGAGTCCGGTAATAATAGCTTCATTGAGAATTTGGTGGCAGTTTCGCCAACACTTCGGGTTGGGGCAGGGTAAAGGGAAATGCCGATTCGGAGGAACCACAGATTTGAGCCAGGGAGGTGGGATGGAAATTTTCGGAAATGGGAGGAGAAGTTATTAAGACACTAAAAAATTTGTTCCTTAGGGGTCGGTTTGCAGGGCTGAAGGAGCTGGAAGCGAAGCATGGGCTGGAGCAGGGGGAAATGTTTAGATACATGCAGGTTCAAGATTTTGCCAGAAAGGAGATACAGAGCTTCCCGGTGGAGCCGGTCCCCACATTGCTGGAGGAGGTGCTGACGACAGGGGGACTGTCAGCGGTTTACGGAGCTATTTTGGAAGAGGAGAAGGCACCACTGGAAGGGATCAAAGCAAAGTGGGAGGAAGAGTTGGGAGAGGTTATAGAGGAGGGGTTCTGGTGTGAGGTGCTCCGGAGAGTAAATGCCTCCACCTCGTGTGTGAGGTTGGGGCTGATACAGCTGAAGGTGGTATACAGAGCACACCTCACGAGGGCGAGGATGAGCCTATTCTTTGAAGGGGTAGAAGATGTGTGTGAGCATTGCGGGACGGGGGGGGGGGTGCGCTAATCACGTTCATATGTTTTGGTCCTGTCCAAAGCTAGAGGATTACTGGAAGGAGGTTTTTAGGGTAATTTCTAAAGTGGTGCACGTGAAACTGGACCCGGGTCACCGGGCGGCCATATTCGGGGTGTAGGACCAGCCAGGGTTGGAAACGGCTGCGGAGGCAGATGTTGTAGCCTTCGCCTCGTTGATCGCCCGAAGGCGGATCCTGATGGGATGGAGAGCAACCTCTCCACCCTGTGCCCTGGTGTGGCGGGGGGACCTGTTGGAATTCTTGACTCTTGAGAAGGTTAAGTTTGAACTGAGGGGAAGGATGGAGGGGTTCTACAATTCATGGGCATTATTCATCATGCACTTTCAAGAACTGGATAACATCGAACAATAGTTGGGGGGGGAGGGGGGGGAGGGTTGGGGGGGGGGGCGGTGTGTGTTGATGGTGACTATGGGTGATTCCTGAATCCTTTTTGTCATTTGTTTCCATGAAGATGCGAGCTAATGTTTGGGGTTTGGTGGGAGGATGGGATCGTTGTTATTGGTATGGGGATTGACATATTTGTTACTGATTATTGTTTGTTGTTGGTGGGTGTAAATTTGGGACAAAATGTGAAAAACGAGGAGAATAAAAAATATATTTTTTAAAAGTATCACTGAACTGGCTCTCCAGCCAATGTTGGGTCAGGTAAGAGACCTGGAAACTTACATTCCAACATCATTACATCTTCTAAGGCACAGGCTAAATGTTAGTGACCCAGGAAAGCCCAGGGCTAAGTCTTGGCCCATTTTTTCCTCATCTTTGCACCCAACAGCTGAGCATTACTCAGAGCAAAGGTCAGGATATGTGGCCAGATCACTTTGCAAAGCAAGAATTTTTATATCCGTAATATTTCTCAGACTTTGAAACCAAACAGATTGAGAGATCATGCATATTGGCTAAGGTGAATTTAAAAAGCAGCATAATTGGGGTAGTATTCATTACAAAGTGGAAGTCAAGTCAGTAATGTATACTTTCTACAGATCTTTTCTATAAACTATCAGCTCTGCTGCTTTTTACACTTCTATCTGAGGCAGCAGGTGTAAGGGGGCTGCTAAGTGAAAAAGCAGTGACTTTTCACTGTTTCTGCCTGGACTGCTCTTTAGCTAACAAGGGCTGGGGGCTTTGGTCTCTGATATGTAGGGTCTCTGATAGGAAGGTCTGAGGTATTCTGTAAGGTAAGAGGGGATGGAGGCTAGGCCAGTTACATGCTCCTCCTGTAGGATGTGGGTGGTGAGGGATACCACCGGTGTCCCCACTGACTATACCTGCGGGAAGTGCACCCAACTTCAGCTCCTCAAAGACCGTGTTAGGGAACTGGAGCTGAAGCTGGATGAACTTCGGATCATCCGGGAGGCAGAGGGGGTGATTGAGAAGAGTTACAGGGAGGTAACCACACCCAAGGTACAGGACAAGAATAGCTGGGTTACAGTCAGGGGGAAAAAAACAAACAGGCAGACAGTGCAGGGATCCCTCGTGGCCGTTCCCCTTCAAAACAAGTATACCGTTTTGGATGCTGTTGGGGGGGATGACCTACCGGGGGAAGGCCCTAGCGGCCAGGTCTCTGGCACTGAGTCTGGCTCTGGGGCTCAGAAGGGAAGGGGGGAGAATAGAAAAGCAATAGTTGTAGGAGATTCAATGGTTAGGGGAATAGATAGGAGATTCTGTGGTCGCGAGCGAGACTCCCGGAAGGTATGTTGCCTCCCGGGTGCCAGGGTCAGGGATGTCTCGGATCGTGTCTTCAGGATCCTTAAGGGGGAGGGGGAGCAGCCAGAAGTCGTGGTGCACATTGGTACCAACGGCATAGGTAGGAAAAGGGGTGTGGAGGTAATAAACAAGTTTAGGGAGTTAGGCTGGAAGTTGAAAGCCAGGACAGACAGAGTTGTCATCTCTGGTTTGTTGCCGGTGCCACGTGATAGCGAGGCTAGGAATAGGGAGAGAGTGCAGTTGAATACGTGGCTGCAGGAATGGTGTAGGAGGGAGGGCTTCAGGTATTTGGATAATTGGAGCGCATTCTGGGGAAGGTGGGACCTGTACAAGCAGGACGGGTTGCATCTGAACCAGAGGGGCACCAATATCCTGGGAGGGAGGTTTGCTAGTACTCTTCGGGAGGGTTTAAACTAATTTGGCAGGGGAATGGGAACCGGATTTGTAGTCCAGCAACTAAGGTAGCCGATATTCAGGACGCCAAAGCATGTAATGAGGCAGTGGGGAAGGGAACACTGACAAAGGAGAGTATTTGCAGGCACGGAGATGGGTTGAAGTGTGTATACTTCAACGCAAGAAGCATCAGGAATAAGGTGGGTGAACTTAAGGCATGGATCGGTACTTGGGACTACGATGTGGTGGCCATCACGGAAACTTGGATAGAAGAGGGGCAGAAATGGTTGTTGGAGGTCCCTGGTTGTAGATGTTTCAATAAGATTAGGGAGGGTGGTAAAATAGGTGGGGGGGGGTGGCATTATTAATTAGAGATAGTATAACAGCTGCAGAAAGGCAGTTCGAGGAGTATCACCATATTGAAGTAGTATGGGTTGAAGTCAGAAATAGGAAAGGAGCAGTCACCTTGTTAGGAGTTTTCTATAGGCCCCCCAATAGTAGCAGAGATGTGGAGGAACAGATTGGGAAACAGATTTTGGAAAGGTGCAGAAGTCATAGGGTAGGAGTCATGGGCGACTTTAACTTCCCAAATATTGAGTGGAAACTCTTTAGATCAAATAGTTTGGATGGGGTGGTGTTTGTGCAGTGTGTCCAGGAAGCTTTTCTAACACAGTATGTAGATTGTCCGACCAGAGGCAGGGAAGAGATGGTCGAGTGAGGGAACCATGGTTGACAAGAGAGGTTGAATGTCTTGTTAAGAGAAAAAAGGTGACTTATGTAAGGCTGAGGAAACAAGGTTCAGACAGGGCATTGGAGGGATACAAGATAGCCAGGAGGGAACTGAAGAAAGGGATTAGGAGAGCTAAGAGAGGGCATGAACAATCTTTGGCGGGTAGGATCAAGGAAAACCCCAAGGCCTTTTACACATATGTGAGAAATATGAGAATGACTAGAGCGAGGGTAGGTCCGATCAAGGACAGTAGCGGGAGATTGTGTATTGAGTCTGAAGAGATAGGAGAGGTCTTGAATGAGTACTTTTCTTCTGTATTTACAAATGAGAGGGGCGATATTGTTGGAGAGGACAGTGTGAAACAGATTGGTAAGCTCGAGGAAATACTTGTTAGGAAGGAAGATGTGTTGGGCATTTTGAAAAACTTGAGGATAGACAAGTCCCCCGGGCCTGACGGGATATATCCAAGGATTCTATGGGAAGCAAGAGATGAAATTGCAGAGCCGTTGGCAATTATCTTTTCGTCCTCACTGTCAACAGGGGTGATACCAGGGGATTGGAGAGTGGCGAATGTCGTGCCCCTGTTCAAAAAAGGAACTAGGGATAACCCTGGGAATTACAGGCCAGTTAGTCTTACTTCGGTGGTAGGCAAAGTAATGGAAAGGGTACTGAAGGATAGGATTTCTGAGCATCTGGAAAGATACTGCTTGATTAGGGATAGTCAGCATGGATTTGTGAGGGGTAGGTCTTGCCTTACAAATCTTATTGAATTCTTTGAGGAGGTGACCAAGCATGTGGATGAAGATAAAGCAGTGGATGTAGTGTACATGGATTTTAGTAAGGCATTTGATAAAGTTCCCCATGGTAGGCTTCTGCACAAAGTAAGGAGGCATGGGATAGTGGGAAATTTGGCCAGTTGGATAACGAACTGGCTAACCGATAGAAGTCAGAGAGTGGTGGTGGATGGCAAATATTCAGCCTGGATCCCAGTTACCAGTGGTGTACCGCAGGGATCAGTTCTGGGTCCTCTGCTGTTTGTGATTTTCATTAATGACTTGGATGAGGGAGTTGAAGGGTGGGTCAGTAAATTTGCAGACGATACGAAGATTGGTGGAGTTGTGGATAGTAAGGAGGGCTGTTGTCGGCTGCAAAGAGACAAAGATAGGATGCAGAGCTGGGCTGAGAAGTGGCAGATGGAGTTTAACCCTGAAAAGTGTGAGGTTGTCCATTTTGGAAGGACAAATATGAATGCGGAATACAGGGTTAACGGTAGAGTTCTTGGCATTGTGGAGGAGCAGAGAGACCTTGGGGTCTATGTTCATACATCTTTGAAAGTTGCCACTCAAGTGGATAGAGCTGTGAAGAAGGCCTATGGTGTGCTCACGTTCATTAACAGAGGGATTGAATTTAAGAGCCGTGAGGTGATGATGCAGCAGTACAAAACTTTGGTAAGGCCACATTTGGAGTACTGTGTACAGTTCTGGTCGCCTCATTTTAGGAAGGATGTGGAAGCTCTGGAAAAGGTGCAAAGAAGATTTACCAGGATGTTGCCTGGAATGGAGAGTAGGTCTTACGAGGAAAGGCTGAGGGTGCTAGGCCTTTTCTCATTAGAGCGGAGAAGGATGAGGGGCGACTTGATAGAGGTTTATAAGATGATCAGGGGAATAGATAGAGTAGACAGTCAGAGACTTTTTCCCCAGGTGGAACACACCATTACAAGGGGACATAAATTTAAGGTGAAAGGTGGAAGATATAGGAGGGATATCAGAGGAAGGTTCTTTACCCAGAGAGTAGTGGGGGCATGGAATGCACTGCCTGTGGAAGTAGTTGAGTCGGAAACATTAGGGACCTTCAAGCAGCTGTTGGATAGGTACATGGATTACGGGAAAATGATATAGTGTAGATTTATTTGTTCTTAAGGGCAGCACGGTAGCTTTGTGGATAGCACAATTGCTTCACAGATCCATGGTCCCAGGTTCGATTCCGGCTTGGGTCATTGTCTGTGCGGAGTCTGCACGTCCTCCCCGTGTCTGCGTGGGTTTCCTCCGGGTGCTCCGGTTTCCTCCCAAAGTCCAAAGATGTGCGGGTTAGGTGAATTGGCCAATGATAAATTGCCCTTAATGTCCAAATTGTCCTTGGTGTTGGGTGGAGGTGTTGAGTTTGGGTAGGGTGCTCTTTCCAAGAGCTGGTGCAGACTCAAAGGGCCGAATGGCCTCCTTCTGCACTGTAAATTCAATGATAATCTATGATTAATCTAGGACAAATGTTCGGCACAACATCGTGGGCCGAAGGGCCTGTTCTGTGCTGTATTTTCTATGTTCTATGTTCTATGTTCTATGTCTCTCATATAAGAACATAAGAACATAGAACCAGGAGCCTGCTCCGCCATTCAATAAGATCATGGCTTATCTTTTTGTAGATTCAGCTCCACTTACCTGCCCGCTCAATATAACCCTTAATTCCTTTACTGTTCAAAAATCTATCTATCGTTGCCTTAAAAAAATTCAACAAGGTAGCCTCAACTGCTTCACTGGGCAGGAAATTCCACAAATTCACAATCCTTTTGGTGAAGAAGTTCCTCCACAACTCAGTGCTAAATCTGCTCTCCCTTACTTTGAGAATATGCCCCCTAAGTTCTAGTTTCATCCACCAGTGGAAACAACCTCCCAGCTTCTATCTTATCTATTCCCTTTATAGTTGTGTATGTTTCCAAAAGATCCACCTTCATTCTTCTAAATTCAAATGAGTATAGTCCCAGCTCTCTCCTCACCTAATCATCTAATCATCTTCTAATCCCAGAATCCCCTAGCCATATGATATATATGACTGTTCTATGGTTCCCTCGAGTGGTAAGAAACATTATCATTAACTTATTAACTCGTTACATGTGATTCCAGACCCACAGCAATATGGTTGACTCTTAAATGCCATCTGAATTTCGGGATGGCCAGCCATTGACGCCCGTATTTCGTGAATGAATAAACAATAAATAAAGATGTAAACTACTTGCCTCACATCCACACTCTTCAGTCTTCCAACTTTAGCCTGTTGTGAATCATGCCTGCCTTTGATTTAGCTGCCTTGGTCCTCCTCTTCCTGGAACACACTGCCGAAAGGTCTGCCACTCTCCCCATCTTTAATCTCTTGGTTGGAAAATCTTCAAAAATAAAAACAATTTGAAAAGTCATTATTTGAATGGAAGTTCTTCCTTCAAAGCTGCTACAGACCCATCTATTGCACTAAACCTTTGGCCTATACTCCTAACACTCACATTTTACCTTGGCACTGGCTCTTTCACCTACTTTATTTTCTTACACATTATTTGAAGAAACCTTGGGTATTATCTACATAATGATGCAAAATAAATAAACTGTGTACGTTTATTTGAGATGTTAGCATGTTGAAAGTCTCAAACCCCAATCAAAACTGCTTTGAACCAAGGCACTTTTGGTTTTAACAAAGAATGAAACAGGGGGGAGGACAACCAGCCTTCTCTCCAGTTAAGTCCCCAATTTAATTTTAATGAGCCTGTGTGCCTCAGGTTCAACCGACATTTTAAATTTAGAACTTGCCAGCTGGGTTATCCAGGCTTAAGGAAATCTGACAATTGAAGGGAGTCGAAAATTGCTGGATCCAATACATGAGTGCCTTTCAAATACTGCTGTGGCAATGTGCGTGTGTGCGTGGGTTTCCTCCGGGTGCTCCGGTTTCCTCCCACAGTCCAAAGATGTGCAGGTTAGGTGGATTGGCCATGATAAAAATTGCCCTTCGTGTCCAAAATTGCCCTTAGTGTTGGGTGGGCTTACTGGGTTATGGGGATAGTGTGGAGGTGTTGACCTTGGGCAGGGTGCTCTTTCCAAGAGCCGGTGCAGACTCGATGGGCCGAATGGCCTCCTTCTGCACTGTAAATTCTATGAAATTCAGGAGTGCTTTCCCTCAACTCCACTCGCCCAGCAAGTCAGCCCACATTCCACATTTCCCACCATTGCCAGGATCAGCCATTACCCCAACCTGCAATCCAATGTTTCTCCTCCCCTTCTGTACAATCTGACTCACATCCACCTCCCCCACCACTGAATCATAATTGGTGCCTACCCCCATCCCTCCCCTTTCAGGATCTATGAAATTTTATGCTGTATTGTGTCATGTTGTAATGGAATCAATGGCTCAGAAACCTATGCACCTGACAAAAAACACTGGAGTGAGTGATTTGGTTGTGGTTTATGGTATGGATCTTTCTCATACATAAATGGTAGCTGTCCATAAAAAATAATTAACTAATTTTTGCCTATCACTGGCACCTTTTTCTACCTCCCTAGTGGATATAACTATTTTAATTCATTCACAAATAGCCAGCGATCTGATTGGTGGCATTTTGGAGTGAGAATTTTGAGATGTCACAGTTTTAGATATGGCACTTTGAGGATCTGTAATGCTGAAGAGAAACTGTATATTTTAAAATTTGTTTTGGGATGTGAACATCACTGGCTGGGCATTTGTTGCCCATCTCTAATTGCCATTGAACTGAGTGGCGTGCTCAACCATTTCCTATGGGGGCAGTTGAGAGTCAGCCACATCACTGACTGGATCTGGAGTGAAATGTAGGCCAGTTGGGGTGAGGACAGAGGATTTCCTTCCCTGAAGGACATTAGCGAACCAGATGTTTTTTTGCGACAATCGGCAATGGTTTCATGGTCATCATTAGACTTTTAATTCCAGGTTTTTATTGAATTCAAATTTCACTATCTGTCATGATTGGGATTTGAACCCAGGACCCCAGATCATTATGCTGGGTCTCTGAATTACTGGTCCAGTGACAATACCACAATGCCACTGCCTCCCCATAAACCTTAGGGCTTAATATTTTGGTCGTATAAAGTTATCATAGCACAATAAAATTAAACTTGACGGCAGAGTGGTTTTACTGTTATTATATTAATTTGTGGTTCAGTCTCACATTATGCAAGCTGCTATTTTAAAATATTGTGTGGTCCAAGAAACACATAAAATTATGTCGTTGCTGGTGGTCTAATGATTGTCATTCAATTAGTTCACACACTTATTAACATTTTGTTTTTGTGCCCAATATTAGGCAATATCTGTTCATAACATTTTTTACAAGGTCTTTGCTTCATAAGCTTTAGAATTGGATATCTTTAAAAAAATAAAACGTGCACATGTACTTTAATTAAAAGTTGCAAAGAGCTCTGCGAGCCTCTCACTTCTATAACTACATCTAGCTATGTAGGAGCAGAAAATAAATGAAGTGTAGCTGATAGTACTGAAAAAAACTAATTTCTCCCAAAGTGCAATTTACATTTGTGCACAAAGTTTTAGCACAGTGGATTGGTCAAATCCTTTTAGGAGTACTTCAAGTGAAGAACAACATTTTAGCATTTTCACAACTAGAAGTTCAAAATATTATCACATTTCCAAGTGCCTTGAACGTTCAATTCATGCCATGCAAAGTAACACTTGTTGAATCATATATCATGATCATCCAAAAGAAGGTACTGCCCACATTCTGTTCAAATTATTTGCGTAAGTGAATGCATATAAGTGAATTTATTATGAGTCATTCTTCATGACCAGGGTGGGAGCATGGGATTATGCAAATAGATGGCTAACCAATTTATTTTTCCTTTGCAAATGAGACATCAACTTTATTCTTGCTAAAGTTTCTTATTAATTATCAAGGTTCCTTAACCTAAAACACAATGCAGATGTTTGAAGGAGTCTTATTTAATTAAAACTAATATAGCTTCTCATGGATTTCCTATAAGAGTACAGTTCCTTAGTTGGTCCTGCAGCAGCCTAAGAGCTGCAGTAATCGTTTACTTGTTATGTCAGTACAGAAAAGTTTAACAACAGACAAACAGATTTTGATATTGAAAAATACAGAATGTACAACTAGTATTTGTGACACTGCAGGGTACATTTTGCGAGATGATAATCCAAGTGTGAAGTCACATCGGCTAAGGACGCATGAGAGTTTTCTAAGTACTGCTGTGTGCGGAAACAATTCCCATTCAAAGAAGCTAAAGTAAACTGAGTGACTTTTTATTGATCTGTTAATAGTACTGACTCGATTGTGTCTGGGGATGTTAGAAGTAAGAAAGTAATTTGATTGGTTTTCTGATAATTGCTGAGCTTTATGAAATTTCTTGTGGATGACTTTGTTTGTGATTGATCTCGATTTAGACGCTTGAGAATGTGCAACCCAAAATATTATTTTTTGATGGTTTCCGAGATGACAAGCTTTCTACGAACCTACAAACATACGAGTTAGAGCAGGAGTTGGCCATTTGACCCTCATGGCTGATCTGATTGTGGCCTCAACACATTCTCACCTATCCCCAATACCTTCTGACCCTTGTTTGTGGCCACCTGGGTTGGCCAAGTCCCGATTTAAAATGGAGAACACCAAAGGCTGAAGAGAAATTCAGCCAACACAGGCAGAAACTAGCAGGCGCAAGTTACTGTGTATTAAACTCTGCAAAAGCCCAGACAGCATCGATACAAGCAGCCATCTGCATAATAATGTAGCAGCCATCTACATACTAATGCGTGATCCCCGGGAACAATCGAAACATTTGGGATAAACAAAGCCAAGCCAGACTCCTCGGCACCAACAGGAGCCAACACAAAAGAGGTTAACGGACACCTCAAGACCGCCCATCGATCAGGGAACCGCTCCAGTATTGGAGAAATCGAACCAAGCGATTGGAACAAAGTCCAATCACTTGGAACCAGGTACAGGGTCCGCCCCGAAAGGCGGGAAGCCCCTTGGGACTATAACGTTAAGCCCCCAAGTTCAGATCGTCCTTCTTGACCGGGTCACTCAGCAACGCGAAACAACCCTTGACAGTGACCGGTGCAGCTGCCGCCGAGATCCAGTAAGTCTTAAGTCAATGCTCACAATGAGATAGGCGCTCCTATCTACCAGTCCGTACCAACTTCGAATCCTGCAGACTCAGAGCCCGAATGAAAGGCCATTTGTTCCCCTGACCTAGTGGGCCAGTCCGAAGCTAAGTATAGGCCTGTTAGTTGTAGAAGTAGCTTAGAAGTAGAATTTGTGCATGAGTAGCGATTACTGTGTATAATAAATGTGTTTTGATTTGAATCTTACTAATTGGTGTATTGAGTCATTGATCATTACTTGAACTTGAACCTCGTGGCGGTATCATAAAGATACCTGGCGACTCGAGAGCAAAGGTTATAAAACAGAGCCAATTGAACCAACGAAAAGTTAGCAACATGTTATACCTATACTTGTTAAACTCCCTTCATATGCCTATTTTACCTGTGCATAAAAATGTAACCGCAAAGTTAATAATTGTCCACTGAGTCAAGATTATTTTGCACTGGCATTCATCAATGGGACGATTCTGAATGTACCTGAGCATAAAATTTCCAAACCAGGGCACGATTCAGCAAACTTGAGTTAAAGTCCACTGGGTGGCACATTTCACCTACAACGACCAGAAACACCCTGCCGTTCAATGGCACTTTGCCGTTTGGCCTTGGGGAGACTCCCTCCACCGAGGCCACACTTCGAGGGATTTTCTGCTGGTGAGAAGCTTGCCAGCAGGAAAGACTCCTCGCAAATCAGTATGCCATTTTGGAATGCTGCCCCAATCTTTTCTCCCCTCCCTTTCAGGTGTTCCACCCATGTTTGACCCCCATCTCACCTCCCAACCTTAGGGGGGGTCCCGAGAATCCCATCTCACCAGCCCCACTACTTGGTAAGGCTCCCCGGGCACAATCCCTGGCAGTGCCAGCCTGGCACCTGGGCAACCTGGCACTGCCAGGCTGGCACCCTGGCGGTGCCCTGCCAGCTTAGGCGGCACTGCCAGGGTGTTACTCTGGCAAAACCAAGGTCCCAGGTACCAGAGAGAGAGCCAGAGTGCCACCCTGCCCTGTCCCTGACCACCCGGTGGACTCCAATGGCCTGAGAGACCCCCAGGTGCCGTTAGGCCTAGTCCACGTTTGTGTGGATCAGTACTAAAGAGCACACTGCTGAGGTCACCCAGGCTCAGCATGTAAATCCAGCGAACATGTATTTAAATGAGCCATTGAAACTCGCGAGACATTGAGTGCCGCGAATCTCGCGATAGGCCTCTTGCGAGATTCAACCGCCTCTTCCCGACACCAAATGAATAATAGCTGCAATTTATTTGTTAAATACCTGTTCTTGTTACACGTCTTCATTTACAACCTGTTATCATACCACCTAGTTCCCTTTATGATCAGAAAGAATGGGAGGCACAGTGGTGCAGTTGTTAGTACTGCTGCTTCAAGGTACCGAGGACCCAGGTTCGATCCCACCCCGGGTCACTACCTTTTGGCGTTTGCACATTCTCCCAATGTATGCGGGGGTCTCACCCCCACAACCCAAGGTTGTGCAGGGTAGGTAAATTGGTCTAAATTGCCCTTTAATTGGTAAAAATCCTCTAAATTTATTTTTTTTAAAGAAAAAAATGATCAGAAAGAATGTGCACTTCCTGCTTGTGTCACTGGGCTACCCATAATTTTGTATCAGTTATTTATTGGAATTTAGCAGATCAATGAAGATTTGCAAATGGCAAGTAATTCAAAGTAACCCATTTATCACACATTTAATGAGTTTCCAGGAAAAAACACGAAGATAGTCATAGTCATAGAATTTACAGTGCAGAAGGAGGCCATTCGGCCCATCGAGTCTTCACCGGCTCTTGGAAAGAGCACCCTACCCAAGTACACACCTCCACCCCATCCCCACAACCCAGCAACCCAGTAACCCCACCCAACACTAACCTGCACATCTTTGGACTGTGGGAGGAAACCGGAGCACCCGGAAGAAACCCACGCACACACGGGGAGAACGTGCCGTCTCCGCATAGACAGTGACCCAAGCCAGGAATCGAACCTTGGACCCTGGAGCTGTGATGATGTTGGTGGTTCACCTCCATGGAACAAAAAGGTGATTTTCTGTTGATGGAAAGGTTCATGGTCAGAGCACTTTGTGCTGACATTGTGCATTATATGTTAGTACAAGGTGGAAAGATAAACTAAAACACTGGAAACTCAATGCAAGATACTTTAAAAAAAAGGTTTAAAATCATGTTCCAATTATTCAATTATCGAATAAAAAAACTTTGTAGTATTTTAGTCAGTAGAAAATCCTTCCAATCATGTGAGCAATATACATCAAAACCTTGGGAATGTGCCTGCGAGTGAGCCTCCCTGCAGAGTTTCAGGCTAATAACCATATCCCTTTACCTTTTGCACAGCAATAGCCATTACCTTCAGGTAAGCAAAACCGGTTTGGGAAAGAGTTAAGTTCTGTTAAAACTATGCAAGTAAACTTACTAAAATGTATTTGCTATAAACCCTTCCGTGATTACTAGTATTTTCATGCATTTGCATTTACTGCCTCAAAAAGGATAGGATTAGACCTCCAACACTTATCAGAATGCAATATTCCTTATACTTACACAGATTGTTCAACTTGCTTACATACAAATAATGGTTTCAATTATGATCTATATTGTAAACTTCCAATGTTGAATTAAACAGATACAAAAATACACAGATAAATGTATATTTTAAATTTTGCCAGTGAAACAAACATTCCAAGCATGTTATGTGCTGTTTTTCTTTTGCTATGGAAATGCTCCTGAAGTGGAAAGAGTTCATTTTAGATTCCATCAGTAATGCTTCCATAGTTAGATGAATTCATTTTAGCCAAATTATTAATTTGGTCCTAATTAATTCGGAGTGTCTCTCATCTCCCAAGGCTGCTTCTTCCTTTGCTGAAGCCACTGCTCTGCAGATACCTTTGCTGGCAGCATTTGTCTCACTACCATTCCCAAGTGCGCACCATAATCATGCTAACACTATTAGATATACCCTTGAACAGAATGACCTTGTGAGCCACCTTGTGAATGCCTTGGCTAATGCTTTTGTATGTAAATAAATCCCTGATACTCTATGGAATGACAACGTGGCAAGTTATTGGACAGGTTTAAAAAACGCTGGTGTATTTATTCAACCATGTTTGCGACCCTCTGAGGGGATTTTTTCATGACATTCAATGAGGAAACTAAATAATTATGTTGGATTTAATGATAAAACAGTATCAACAGGCTTGAGGAACTTTATCTCTTTCATGCTTGTATATATTATTATTGCATTTTGAAAGAACAACATTGAGGCCTTACTTAGAATTATTTAATACTGACATCTGTGTTGGTTAAAGATATTGATGTGTCTATAATATTTTGTATATAAAAAGCACTTTAATTTCCAGAGAGAACATTTAGGATAGGAGCACTAAAAAAAACACTCTGATTCAGTGTGACGAATGGAAGACTTTAGAAATATTGGATTCTAAGTATTGGCCAATTTAAGGGTTAAAAGCCTAGGGTTAGAGTGTGTTTGACTGCAGTGGTCGTTTTTTAAAAAATGATTCTGTTGAGCAGGGCCTGGGTGGTTTTAGCAGCCAGAAGGTGAAATTGACAAAGGAATATGTTTTTCAGTCTGGGCTAATTGACTGTGGTTCGACTGGGAAAGTCATTGGGAGTTCAAGGGTGGGAATCTCTGACCCCCCGCCGGGTCGGAGAATCGCCGGGGTGGGGAGGGGGGGGGGGCGTGAACCCCGCCCCGATGCCGGCTGCCGAATTCTCCAGCGCCGGGGTTTTGGCGGGGGCGGGAATCGCACTGCGCAGGTTGGGGGCCACTGGCAGCGGCCTCCGCGGCGATTCTCCTCCCCGCAATGGGCCGAGCGGCTGCCCGTTTTCGGCCAGTCCTGCCGGCATAAATCAAACCAGGTCCGTACCGGCGGGACCTGGCTCTGCAGGCGGCCTGCGGAGTCCTCGGGGGGGGGCGAGTGTGGGGATCTGGCCCCGGGAGGTACCCCCACGGTGGCCTGGCGATCGGGGCCCACCGATCCGTGGGCAGGCCTATGCCGTGGGGACACTCTTTCCCTCCGCGCCGCCTGCTGTAATGGTCCACCATGGCCGGCGCGGAGAAGAAACCCCCTGCACATGCGCTGGGATCATGCCAGCGGTTCTGCGCGTGCACCAGAACACGCTGGCGCTCCCGCGCATGCGCCAACCCATGCCAGCCGGCGGAGGTCCTTCGGCGCAGGTTGGCGTGGCGCTGAACACTCCGACGCCATCCTAGCCCCTGATGGTGCGGAGGATTCCACACCTTCCGGGCGGCTCGACGCTGGAGTGGTTCACGCCACTCCTCGGCGCCGGTGCGGCCCACCCCGCCGGTTTGGGGAGAACCCACCCAATGTGTTTTGCAGCATTCTGATATCATTTAGTGTTCTGTTTGGGGAAATGAAGTCATTGCTGGGTGCAGCCAAGGAATACAGAGACATATTTTGAAAAGCTTTAGATAGTCCTTTTTGAAAGCTTTGAAGAGAGGAGTTGAATTCTGATCTGCCTGATGCTGAGTCCACAATTCTCTCACAGTAAGATAGTTATGAACGAGTAATACGGAAAGCAGAACAGTCTTGTCTGGGGACAAGGAATAAGGTGAATCAACCAGTATGGCAAGAAGACATTCAGCCAGACATTTGAAGGTATTCAGCCAGAGTCTGAAGGGGCTCTACCAGGAGTCTAAATCTTCTGTGAAGCAAGCATTACTTTATGCAATGTGGACATTTAAGATAGATTGAGAGCTGTATGTTTCTTTCCTTGTTGTTTAATGGGACGTTGAGCATTAGAGTTTACGGTGTAATTGTAAACTGTTCTTTTCCAATGTAAAGTTAAAAAGTTTAATACTGTAGCCATAATAAAGTTTTTAAAAATACCAAAGTCCTATTTCTTCATGCAATTGCTACTGGGATAATGGTAATGGTGGCATGGGGACAGGTCTCCAGTGGACTGGCCTCCAATGGATTTCTCCTCTCTCCACTCCAATTACTGTTGTTTATGACAACTGCTTTGTGAAAATAATCTGTAAGACCCAGGAAACATTGGCAATGATCATAAGGTTAAGGAATGGATGCTGCGCACCTTATAATGGCTTTGTCTCCTGTCAGCACAAGACCTGGGTCTTGGGGTAGAGCATCAGTCAGAACCTGGATGCAGCATTTAGGGTGCTACTCTCTCTCTTTAAACCTCCTTGCCACCTCTTGAGCTGCTGCAGCAGCATTCCAGCAGTTGAAACTACTCTTTGCATCGTGTGGAACCCCACCAGCAGCCTGAGATGCCTCATAAATAGTCACCAATCCCAGAGCAGGAAGCATTCATAGGAAAGGGCAGAAAGCTCTCCCTAGCAGAAGTCTGCTCGAACACCTTTTGGATTGGATTGGATTGGATTTGTTTATTGTCACGTGTACCGAGGTGCAGTGAAAAGTATTTTTCTGCGAGCATCTCAACAGATCATTAACAGATCATGTTGTGTTCCTGAGGCAAATCAGGTGAAATTCAGAGTTAAAAAAGTGTAAACCTTATTTTATATGTTTACTCTGAATTTATCATCCCCTTTTTGTACCCAAAGTTAAAATGATCCTGTATGTGACCAGCTGCTCTTCGCAAACTGAGATAGATGTGTTCTGCCTAAATAGGCTGAACATATATTATGTACCTGCGCTTCACAGGGAAGCATTTTCATTGTAAAGTAATTTACTTTTTATGCTGTTTCATTAATGAACTTCTACCCGGGACAGGAATCTTTTAATGAAAGATTACTCTGTAGCCGGGAGCAAGCAAACAATTTATGAGGATGGAAGCATGCAGCTGAGATCATAAGCAAACCTCATGCAGACTAGTTACAAAGATTTCTATCATCAATTACATAGCAACAGCTAAGAAGGTTTGTTCTCAGAAAATATTAGTGTGTTCAATGCTGAAGCAGATAGCAGCTTTCCCAACACTGTTCTTTCTTATGCATAGGTATTAGTTGATGCACATCACCAATTGAGATTGAATAGGTTGGGGTTAGTTTCCTTGGAACAGAGAAGGCTGAGGCGTGACTTGATTGAGGTGCACAAAATTATGAGGGGAAGAGATAGGGTGGACAGGATAAAATTGTTTCCCTTGGCGGAGAATTCTAGATCCAGGGGACATGGATCCAAGATAAGTGGCATAAGGTGTAGAGGGGACATGAGGAAGAACATGTTTACACAGAGGGTAGTGGGTGTCTGGAGTTTGCTGCTTGAGTTGTTGGTGGAGGCAGAGACCCTAAGCTCTTTTAAAACGTTCCTGGAACTGCACCTTAAGTGCTGTAAGCTACAAGGCTATGGGTCGGGTGCAGGAATGTGGGATTAGAAAGGGCATCTGAATGTCCTCGGGCTGGCATTGACAAGATGGGCTGAATGGCCGCCATTTGTGCTGTAACTTTTCTATGGTTCTATGATTCTATTGGAGCCATAACTGCTTTGAATTTAACCCTTGTCTCCAACGAAGTCAGGTGAGGATTACAAAACCTGGATCAAAAATCCTGACCCCATAAATCTGGGTGCCACCCCATATCCGGTGCCATTACTTTTGGCTAGTGCAGGATAAGGGACTAAAGTCAGAGCCCATATTGTGGGCAGCATGGTAGCATTGTGGATAGCACAATTGCTTCACAGCTCCAGGGTCCCAGGTTCGATTCCGGCTTGGGTCACTGTCTGTGCGGAGTCTGCACATCCTCCCCGTGTGTGCGTGGGTTTCCTCCGGGTGCTCCGGTTTCCTCCCACAATCCAAAGATGTGCAGGTTAGGTGGATTGGCCATGATAAATTGCCCTTAGTGTCCAAAATTGCCATTAGTGTTGGGTGGGGTTACTGGGTTATGGGGATAGGGTGGAGGTGTTGACCCTGGGTAGGGTGCTCTTTCCAAGAGCCGGTGCAGACCCGATGGGCTGAATGGCCTCCTTCTGCACTGTAAATTCTATAATATGTTGCCCTTCTAACATTTCTGGCACCATTTCAAAAGTCTACAGTTTAGACTTTCTGCAATTTTGATGGCATCAGTCCTGTTTTGGTAGGTGATGTGAATCACACCATTATATTGGTGTTTTGAACAATGCTTTTGAATCAGGAACTGTATAAAAGGTAAATATAAAAGGTGCTACCAACTTCACAGGTCATAATGAAATGCTGTAGGATAAATTTAATATGTTTTTAATACAGTGAGTGATGATAGGGATTTGATTAGAAAAGATAAGTGATCATTAAATAGTGTGCTTGTCAAATGATTCCTTTGACAATTGGCAAGCTGACAAAGGCAAGTGAAAAATTCTCCAAGTGACATAGGTGCATTATCTACTGGATTAAGTACTAATCTGCATTGTACAATAGTGCAACCCAGATATGATGGTGTCAACTGTCCCCATTTCTTTGATTTCCTTTTTCCTTGAAGTTAAACTCCTCCATCTGTTTGACTGTTTTTCAAAGCTTTGGTAGATGGCTGAGCTTTTGATTGTGTTTGAAAGGCTTTAGTGGAATTTCATTATGAATCCATTATGACTTGCAATACACTAGTGGATCCTGCTCAGCAGGGGTTGTTGACATAGCTGTCAAGATGAATGAGTTTGTTCATTTTGACAAGATTATGATTTCTTAAGCGGCTAATGATTTTCTAAGTGGATATTCAAGTAAGATTTTTTTAAATAAGCTATCAAGAGGATGATGACTTTTCGTAGAATATTCAAATAATGTTTGTAAATTTTGACAAATTTCTGAATTCATTAAAGAAGTCCTGATATTTTTATAGTCCTTGTGAGTTCTGTGGATTCCGGGTAAGGGAAGTTATGATAGTGAGGCGTTTGGGGGCCTCGTACTCATTCCCAAAACTGGACTAATGTATCTGTAAATGGAGGTAGGCCTTTTTAATTTGTCCGCCTTTAGTCAACAGGGCCGACTCCACGGTGTCTCTGCCACAACAGGATGAAAACAGCAGCGGAAAGCTTTGCTGGGTAAGAGGCAGGTTGATGACTTCGGGAGATCTCCTGACTCCCGGTTCCCACCTCAAAGATGAAAATCCAGGTCCATGTTTCTAGCCTTGCATAGTTCTGGATCTGTGATCAGGTCCCAGCCTCCCTGTTAATATTGAGGACAAATAGTTTACTCTGGCAGTATTTTGTTCTGTCATCACCTTCCACAGAGACACCCAATTAGAATGGTTAGTTCTAAAATACTTTTCCTCAAGTATACAGAAATGAATGTGAAAAAAAACCATAAACACAGAGGGTCAAGTGGTCAAATTGCACTTGCTTACATTGTTATGGGCCAGGGTTTAGAAAACTCCAAAGTACATCATGGAGTTCACCTGACCTACAACTGTTTATTAATTTTGGTTACGAGGAGCACAAAGGCCTACCTTTCGGGTGTTATTCAACAGAGGCCTTAAGCTCTTTTAATCAAAAACAAAGTTTATTCTACGAATTTAGTTAACATTTTTATAAACCCACACAGTAGGCATTTAATAATAATAATCACTTATTGACACAAGTAGGCTTCAATGAAGTTACTGTGAAAAGCCCCTAGTCGCCATATTCTGGCACCTGTTCGGGGAGGCCGGTATGGGAATTGAACCCGCGCTGCTGGCCTTGTTCTGCATTCCAAGCCAGCTGTTCAGCCCACTGTGCTAAACCATCCCCTACAAACATAAATACCCCACACAACTACAGTACTCTATCGATAACCCTTAATGAATTTCCCCCTTAAACTGTTCCAATTTAATAACAAGATCCCATAAACCAGAAAACCATTTTCAAAGGTATGGTCCAGCACACAGCACTCAAGACCTGGTTTAGATGCTCTTGTGCCCTTTTCAAAGCAGCAGGTTTGAATTTCTTCCAGAAAACAATTATTGCTTTTCAAGTTATCAAGTAATCTGGAAACAGCTTTTAAAATGCAGAGAGAGACAAGACAAGACTTCTCTCCTGAGTCCAGCAGTCAAATGTGAAAATGAAAGCAAAAAGCTCAGAGCCACAAAACAGCCCCAAACCAAAGTGAAAGTAAAACTCAGAGCCACAGCCCAGCTCCACCCACACAATGACATCACTGAAGCCATGTGAGAAGACAAAGCATTTCTTAAAGGAACACTCCCATGGCACTCTTTTACACAGATGGTAGTGGGTGCCTGGAACTTGCTGCCGGAGGAGGTAGTGGAAGCAGGGATGATAGTGACGTTTAAGGGGCATCTTGGCAAATACATGAATAGGATGGGAATAGAGGGATACGGAAGTGTAGTAGATTTTACTTTAGATGGGCAACATGGTCGGCGCAGGCTTGGAGGGCCGAAGGGCCTGTTCCTGTGCTGTACTTTTATTTGTTCTTTGTTCTTTGACAACATGCAGGGTGGAAGAACGCGCATTCTACAATTTTGAAGATCATTTCTAATAAACAGCTATCTGGTCCAATAAATTTCTGAGTGGATAATTTTAAGCAGAAGGTAATTATGGTGGTAATTTACAACAAAGTACTCCACCATTTAAGTAAAAAGAAAAGAAAAATATTTTCAAAAGAATTCTCATCTTTTTATGAAACATATAAAACTTTGCCACATTCAATATCCAGGAGAGAATTTTAATTATAAATCTTCATCCAACAAAAAGGCATTGAACTAATATATCTGTGTGACCTATTTGGAAATAACTTTAAAGAGAAATTATATGGACCCGCATCCTTCACAATCCTGGACTTAGATTGGAAAGTGTCCAGATTGAAAAATACAAATGTCTAAATTGGATAACCGCTGAAAACAGGTGTGAGAATCGCAATGTGTCGATTGAAATCCAGAGTGGCAACTGTATGCTGCCTGTTCATTGGAATAATTTCAGGATGTAGTCAGTGCTAACTGCTTTGTTCATTGTTTGCATGTATCAGCAGGAGACCAATGTCATAAACTCTGTGTATCAATTGGAGCTAGCCTGAACTTTTTAAAGGGAATTAGGTGCATTGCAACTGGAGCAGATACAGAGTCATGCAGAAAGTGATTCCGCCATTGTAAAGACTGTGGAATACTACGGCAAAGAAAGTGGGTGCCATGGATTCCAGATGCTCCACTGGAGGCCTTGGCGGAGGAGATGGAAAGGAGAGGAGATGTCCAGTATCCACAGGGAGTCCGGAGGCCCTCTAGTCACATGCTAACGGTAGTGAGAACTGGGATCCGTAGAATCCATAGAAACATTAAAGAAGGAGGCCATTTGGCACAGCGAGGCTGTACTGAACCTCCATAAGAACATTCTACCTATACCCACTCCCCTGCCCTATCCCCGTAACCCCATGCATTGGTCATGATCGATCCACCTGACTTGCACATCCCTGGACACTAAGGAGCAATTTAGCATGGCCAAGCCACCTAACCTGCACATCTTTGGAGAGGTCAATATCAGAAGTCAAGCCCTAAGGACCTGGATGCAGGGCTACAAGAACTTCATTGACCTCACATCTGTCGCTATGGGCAACAAATGTACTTCAAATGCTATTTTCTACCAACCGCACCAGGAACTTGCAACCAGCCCACAAATCTGTCCTCCGGGGTCTTCTAGGCTTGAGATCATCCTCCAAGGCCAGCTCTGGTGTCCTGTACTGAAAGTCAGTAGCCTCCCATCAGCCATGCTGCAGCTATTGGGATACTAGGGCTACTGGAGCACTAGGACAGGCAACGGTACTCAGAAGACAGACACGGAGGAAATGTCGAAGGGTTATTAGTTTATAGTGATGATTTCATATAGGCATGATTTCATTTATTTTTTTTTAAATGTAGAGTACCCAATTATTTTTTTTCCAATTAAGGAGCAATTTAGCATGGCCAATCCACCTGACCTGCACACCTTTGGTTTGAGGGGGGTGAAACCCACACAGACCCAGGGTGAATGCGCAAACTCCACACGGACAGTGACCCAGGGCCGGGATTCAAACCCAGGTCCTCAGCGCCGCCGTCTCAGTGCTACCCACTGCACCACTGTGCTGCCCTTTGATTTCATTTATAACTATAGTTAAAATGCTTATTATCTGGGTTCTTCTATTCTGTATTGTGACCAAGTGGTGATTAATAACAGAGGAAATTGTGAAATTGTTAGTGAATGGAGAACTGAGGTTGCAGCAACTGATATTGCACTTAAATTATTTCTTCATGGACAGAAAGATGCCGTATAGGTTTTCTCCCCCATTCCTCTCCCTCCTCCTCCTTAATTTCGCACCCTATAACTGGTAGAAAGGGCTGGCGCCTCATGATGCCATGTTGTATGGTATACAGCAAGCAATTACAAATCTTCAGACCCACTCAAACTGGCAATCAGGGTTCCTACAGACTGATCCAAGCAGCAAAATAGTTGTTTCACCTCTATTACCACCCACGTAGTCGCATGGCTTTCATTGTACCGCATCCTGTGACAAGGGTTGTATACCACAATTGCCAGCCATTTGGTTAGTGGCTAGCTCTTGCCACCCAATCCTCACCGTTTGGTTTGCCAAGACCACTCAAATGCAGATGGCACATTGGACTGCACAGAATGAAGGTATCATGACAGCTGTCAGGGTGCTGGCCAGTGACCTGCACCACATGCAGCCTGTGATCACTGTGACACTGAAGGAGTGAAATTCCTTTTGGCTTCAGAGTCCCACAGAATCCACATGCTGCAAAGTGAGGTGTGTGTACAGTCAATGGCACCCTCCACCTTGGAAAGCCTTCAATCCTAGTAAAGCCAAATGTTCACTCTGCCTAGGGTATCTGGCAAGAGAGAATGAAATGTAGCTAGTTCTCTTTGAACAGAACATACCAGTGTCTGTCCTTAGTCAATCGTGGATGACAAACTTCAAGATGTCACAAAAATCTGCAGCTCTGGTCTGAAAAGGCTCTAAAACAGTCCATCTCATGGTCAACTTCTCAGCCACTAGCAATGCTGCCCTTACCATGCTCTGCAGTTGCAGTGGTGGTGCAGCAGGTGCAGATTTCAATGAAGTTCAAGTGCAGATTTCTTTATTGAAGTTCAGACATCTCCCAAGTTGTTCTGTGCTGAGGTTTAGGTTTTAGCATTGCTCCCTGTATGCCATTGATGGATATGGCCTCTGACTGAGGGTCCTGTTCTGTGTGGTTACTGCATATTGTTGTATGCCAAGGAGAATTTCTACTATTGCATGTATGCCTGGACAAAACTGAGGCATGCAGGCACCTTGAAGACAGCAACAATTCTTCAGCATCTGCCGCACCACTTCCTGTCGACTTTTGCAACTTGGATTAGAGAAATCAACCAGTAACTGAATGTGTGTAGTTGATGATCATTTTAAATAGCACAGGTGGGAATCCATTATGCTGTTTAACAAGTGTTCAACTGTACAAGATTAAGAGAAGACACTGGCTGGAGCGATAAGCTCAAAAAAGACATTGCTAGTTCGATAATCTTACCATATCTCCTTGACATTTAATGCCATTACCATTGCTGAATATCCTACTATCAATATCCAGGGGAGTGTCATTGACCAGGAACTTAAACTCATGTGTCATGTGAGAGTACCTTTATGAAATGGGGTTTATCAAATAGCTGTAGTGGATGTACCTTTAAGAAATATGTATTTATCAAATGTCAGTGTGTGGGTGGAGCTGGGCTGTCTGTTTGCTTTACTTTCATTTTTGAGCTGGCAGCTACAGTGTGTGTTTGGTTTCGTTTTCAGAGTTGGAGCTGCATACAGCCAAACAAGGTGTAATTTTGATCTCTCTGCATGTAAAGAATATCTTCAGATCACTTGCTAATTTAAAAGTTATAACTGCTCTCAGTAGAGAATTTAAAACCTGCTATCTTTGTTAAAGAGGGTATTTGTCTTATAGATGTTGCTAGGAAAGATTAAGGATTACTTATAGAGTACAGTATTCTTTGGGGGAAGTATTTGAGTTGATAGTTGCTAAGATGTTTACTGTGTGTTGATAAGATGTTAATTGGATTCATCTAATACACATTATTTTGTTTTTAAAATACTTTAGATTTCTGTTGCATCACACCTGTAGAGTGGGCCCTTGAGCTCCCCATAACCAAAATCTATTAAAAGCTGTGGGTCACGTGAACTCCATGATGCACTTTGGTGTTCTCTAAACCCTGGCCCATAACACATGTAAGCAGGTCTGTGTTTGGGAATTCTGCAACAAGTAACTTAGTTGGCCCACAGTGCCTCTTCACCAACAGAGGCACAAACCAAGAATGTAAGGGAATATTCCCCATTTGCCTGGATGACTGAGGCTCCAACAACACTCGAGAAGCTTAACAGCATCCAGAACAAAGCAGCCTGCTTGATTAACACCACATCCACCACCTTAAACATTAATTCTCTCCACCACCGACGCACAGGGGCAGCCATGCATACCATATACAAGATGCAGTGCAGCAACTTGCAAACCTCCTTCAACGTCACTGTCCAAGCATGTAACCTCTACTACCTAGAAGAACAAGAAGAGCAAATACAGGAGAACACTACCACCTGCAAAATTCCTTCCAAGTCATATACCATCCTGACTTGGAATATGACTCCATTCCTTTACTGCTGCTTGGTCAGAATCTCAGAACTACCTCTCAAGCTGCAATAACTACACCACATGGACTACAGCAGTATAAGAATGCAGCTCATCACCACCTTCTCAAGGGCAATTAGTGATGGCTAGTAAATGCTGGCCTTGCCAATAACTCCCACATCTCATGGTGTTGCATGCTGATTCACATCTTTAATTTTTCTGCTGTTCATACTCCTGCCACACATTAGCTAATGACCTTATCAAGATGATGTCCAGCATGATTGATTCATGGCACAAGTGTCTGCTCACGCCTGAAACATAAGTTTGATCCCTAAACTGCACCCAAATAAGGTGCTCACAACCCAAACATTTTTTGGCTGTTGCAGTGTGTGTGTGTGTTTTAGGGTGTGTGTGTGTGTGTGTGTATGTGTCTGTTTTTGTGTGACTGATAACAACATTTGATGTTTCAGTTCTTGTTACAAGCAGTTTTAAAGTGTTGGCATAGGAAGGAGAGTGTCTTTGTGTCAATCTGAGATACCTCCCTCGTATGAATTAACTGCATCCAGGCTCCGCCTGTAAGAAAGCATTCATCTGCTTTGACTGAGGAGATTACTACCCATCCCAATCTGAGGATAAATTATAAAGCCACTGCATGATTTTTGACATCTAGCATGTTGGTCACTGATTTTATTTAGAAAAGAAAGGTAATCAATGTTGATTGGCAAGGTGTCTCTGGATTCATCCTGTTTAGCCTTTATCCAGCTAAAAACATAGAGAACACACCCATGTATGGCTGCTTTACTGTATGGTTTTACTTGAACATGCACTGGCATTTTTGTAGGGAATAAAATCAAATAGAAATGCAAAGGCCTATCTAAATCCCCAGTGAGACACCTGCCATCTGCCGTTTTTTGTGATATAGGAATATGGTGTACGATTACGGAGAGACTGAAGTGTCAGGGCAAGTACAAACAACACGAGGGAGTACTGTGTTGGTAGCGAGCAAGACCTCTGCCAAGATGATAACAAAGCTATAACGTTCATTACTTCCTTTTGCATTTAGCAAAACAACTGAGAGCAATCACGTACATGTTTTTTGTCGGATGCAAACTTTAGCTCTGTAAAAACTTTTCACTCCTGATTTACTGTGGATTTGACAGCAATCTTATTTTGTTTTGCTTGCTGCTTGACTTTGGAAACAGCTTTGTATAACTTACAGGATAGGACAGTAAAGCCACAATGAATGTAGCATTAACATTTGACTGATGTTAAGTGCAGTAATTACTCCAACTCTCAGTAGTTTTGTGTACTACTATAAATGCACATGCCAGAGTATGTCCTATTTTAAGAAGTAATTTGAGGTGAAGCAACAGTTTTTTCAAAACATTTGCAAATTTTTAGTTCTCGTTTTTATCAATTAGGCTTCTCGTCAAACTGAGTCAATGTTTAATGAACCTTAAAATAATAGTAAGGCAGTCATGGATAATTAAGGTGAGCCTGCATCTTGACTTTACTCACAGCAATAGGTATTTTATTGCCAAGCTATTATAATTTGTTCAGCTCTCAAATCTAAATAAAAGTACCTCAAGATCCAAAAGTATAGCGCAACGTGTCATTTCTATAAATCAGCCAATATTTTTGCCTTGATCAACCTCACCTCCCCGCCTTCGCAAGATATTCTTCAATCCCTTTTCTAGAAACACATCAAAATCTCTTTTGATCCCCCGTGCCCTGTCTGCTTCAACATCCTTCCTGCCAAATTTATTTAATGGCTTTTTGGCATTTTAAATGAGGAGGTGCTACCTGAACTTACTGCTTGTGCCCAGCTATTTTATTTTAATTGCACCCGTGGCATTCCAGTGTATGAAATGTATGTAAAGGAAATGTGACCCCAAAGGTACACGAACCATAAAATGCAATCATCACATCTGAAATGGTGTGCATTGGGTAAAATGCACTCTGCTTTAGACTCTTTCCCATTGTTCAAAGCTGATGCCATTTTGGGACAGTGGTGGTTTTTATTTTACATAAGTAAATGTAATAGTTAGGCAATTGTTAAGGGAACAAGGCAAGAGTTGATATCACCCCGTCTACTCTGGGTAGAATCCAGTGTCCATTGCAGGTTGCACCTTTATCCTTCATATTGATGCTGCACTTCAGCAATGGATGGGGCGATATGGTAGCATAGTGATTAGCACTGTAACTTCACAGCGCCAGCGGCCCAGGTTCAATTCCCGGCTTGGATCTCTGTCTGTACGGAGTCTGCACATTCTCCCCATGTCTGTGTGGGTTTGCTCCGGTTTCCTCCCACATGTCCCAAAAGACGTGCTTGTTCGGTAAATTGGATATTCTGAATTCTCCCTCAGTGTACCCAAACAGGCGCTGTCGTGTGGCAACTAGGGGATTTTCACAATAGCTTCATTGCAGCGTTAATATAAGAGTACTTGTGACACTAATAAAGATTATTATTATTAGACGTGGCTCCTTGATTTGGTCCGATAACTTTTCCTGCAGGGGCTATTTTAGTTCATTGGCTGGAGAGTTGGTGTGTGATGCAGAGCAGGGCCAGCAGCACAGGCTCAATTCCTGTACCAGCTGAGGTTACTCTCCACCTTGGCCCTCGCCTGTGTTGATCCTCACGTTAAATAACCATCAATCAGCTCTCCCTCTCAAAAGGGAAAGTCTCCGGGACTCTGGCTCCTTTACATTAGTGTTAGCAGTATCAACACTTAAAATCTGCAACCTTGCTGTGAGCCTCTTCAATGAAATTAGCACTGTTGTTTCACAGTGCCAGGGACCCGGTTCGATTCTTGCTTGGGTCACTGTCTGTGCGGAATCTGCACGTTCTCCCCGTGTCTGCGTGGGTTTCCTCCGGGTGCTCCGGTTTCCTCCCACAAGTCCCAAAAGATGTGCTGTTACGTGATTTGGACATTCCGAATACTCCCTCAGTGTACCCGAATAGGCGCCGGAATGTGGCAACGAGGGAATTTTCACAGTAACTTCATTGCAGCCTATTTGTGACACTAATAAAGATTATTATTATTAAAAATTGCTGATCTTGTTCTGTAAGTGCTGCTGCCACTTAGGGCATGCAAATCATGTCAAAAGGAATTTCAAAATGACATGATTTATGGTCCTGACATATGGAACTCTACCAGAAACTGATCCAGAAAGGGAACAAATGAAAGAGTGGAGTCAATTCCGGCAGGTAGTGAATTGTTCGCGAGCATTTTGAACATTTTCTTCATCTGTCTTTGCAGTAATTCTCTGCCCGACATTCCACTCACACTCTTGTTAATGTCGGCAGGGAATAATTTCCAGGATATAAAGTTGTTTTGACATTCAGAAATATGAATTAGATAAATTAGTTTACGAATAAAAACTGCTCACACCTACTCTGCCATTCAACCATTTATAACTTCCTTGGAACCAATACAATAATTATAAATGCTCAGTGAAAAGATTTCCGTGCACACTTCTTCTGTTTGTTCTTTTAGACCCTTTCCTTGCTTTTCCTTTCTGCCTCTTCTTTTTCACTCTGTATTCCTCCATTCTCTTTCACCCCCCCCCCTTTTTTCTCTTTCTGTATCCTATTTACCTCAAAAATTCCACATTTCCCGCTCCATCATTTGCCCTGTTTCATTGTCTGTCCTTAATTTGAATCAGGTAAGGAGATCGGCCGTTGGAGCTAATGTTCACAAGGTCCAGATACAATGTTAAAATCATTGTGACATTGTCAATTTGCATTTCCAGAAATTTGTGGAGTACATTTAATGCAATCTGAGGAAAGAAGTCATATTCTGCAAGACAAGCGATTTCACCAGTTTCGGGGCCATTATCATCGTTCTTTCGGGATAATGCTGAAGGGAGTCTAACAGGTTAATATGAAAAGCAAGACAGCAGAGTTTGTAACCACCTTCGGCCAAATTTGCCAAATGGATAATCCATCTCCATCTCCTCCTGAGATCCCTACCACCACAGATGCCAATCTTCAGCCACTTCCATTCAATTTACGTGATATCAAGAAGCAACAGAGCGCACTGGATATACTAACAATGTCCTGGCTGTAGTGCTGGACACTCTAGCCTTTGGTACCCCACTAGCCAAGCAGTTCCAGTACAGCTACAACACTGCCATTTACCCAACAAAGTGCAGGATTGCTCAGGTATGTCCTGTCCACAACAGCATAGATCCAATCTGACCAATTATTTCCCCATAATTCTCCTTTCAACCATCAGCAAAATGATAGAGAGTGTCTACAATGCTATTAAGCACCATGTGGTCACCAATAACCTCCTCACCAGGATCACACCACTTTAGATTTCATTCCAACCTTAATCCAACCGTCGATAAAGGTGCTGAATTCCAGAAGTGAGAATGACCGGCCTTTGCATAAGGGCACTATTTGACTGAATGTAAGATGCAGGAGCACTAACAAAATTGAAGTCAATGGGAACCGGGAGGGAAAACTAACCACTGGCTGGTGTCAGAGCACAAAAGAAGGTGGTTGTAAATGTTGGTGGCCAATCTTCTCAGCCCAGGATATTGTTCTAGAACTTCCCGATGATGGTGTCGAACCAATCACACTTAGCTGCCTCATCAGTGACCATTCCTCCTCGGTGAGAGAAGAATTGGAGATAATAAAAACAAAATACTGCGGATGCTGGAAATCTGAAATAAGAACAGACAGAAATGCTTAAAAAGCTCAGTGGCCGAAACAATTATCTTCTGGTCTCACCAACAGCAAACAGCAACCTCCCGCCCAGACCCCCCCCCCCCCCCCCCCCCACCCCCTCCCCCACCTCCCCCACACCCCTCCGCCGCACAGATTCCCCAGCAGCAGATGGTGAGAACAAATGGAAAACCCATCTACAGTGGCATGGTCAGAAAAGCCCCACTGCCGGCCAATGGTGGGTTGCCTCAGCCATCACAAAACATGCCACGGAGCTGTGGAAAATCCCGCCCACCACATCTGACAGTATCTGTGGACAGAGAAAGAGAGTTAATGTTTTGATCTGCATGGTTCTTCTTCAGAGTGGCTTCAGGGTCGCGGAATCGCTTGTCTTGCACCTGCTCTGCAGAAGTCATATGGGCTCAAAGCGTAAACTCTGCAACTCTTTCCAATAAATTGCCCTTATTGTCCAAAATTGCCCTTAGTGTTGGGTGGGGTTACTGGGTTATGGGGATAGGGTGGAGGTGTTGACCTTGGGTAGGGTGCTCTTTCCAAGAGCCGGTGCAGACTCGATGGACCGAATGGCCTCCTTCTGCACTGTAAATTCTATGATTCATAAATTCTATGATCTCTACCATCTAGAAGGACAAGAGCAGCAGGCACATGGCAACACCCCCATTTGCATGTTCCTCTTCAAGTCACACACCAGCCTGACTTGGAAGTGCAGTGCTGTTCCTTCATCGTCACAGGGTCAAAATCCTGAAACACCCACACATTGCAATGGTTTAACCATTACCTTCTCAGGAACAATACATACCAGCCTTAAGTCCCATGAATTAATAAAAAATAAAACAATTTTCCTAAATTGGGAAAATCACTTACAACAATACCTTATTTAAGTAGTCCTGAATAGTGTAGTATCATTATTAAAATTAGTTTTTTTTAAATGCATTAATTAATTTTAAGTACTATCGCCTTCTTTATAAAATAGTTGGGAACTGGGTGCAAACATTTGTAACCGTCTGTACAACTATGGATCAATGAAAAGGCCATTTCCCCATTCTCTAGAACTTTAGGTTTTGGTCTCCATTCCCCTCCTCCCACCTTCGAACATTCTCCTCCTATCAGTGGCCAAGAACATGATCTTGTGGATTGACGCTGAGGGTTCTGCACGGGTACGGAAGTGGCAGCACCAGCAGAGGAGCGGACCGCAGCCCACTTGCACTCTCACTCGTCCTGGAGCCCACTTGACGAGGAGCCCGGTGTGGCTCTGACCCAGATCACCTCCATAACACCCCAGATCCCCCCAGGACACCTTGGAACGCACAACGGTCACAAGCATTATGGTGAAGTGCTGTGGGGAAGACGGTGCCAACAAGCGCCTCCACGCCCTGGAGAATGTTCACTGGATCCGCAGGAAAAAGGGACCAAAGGCTGCAAAGCTGGCCAGAAACTGGGCAAATGACCATGGCCGGGGGGGAAATTATCACAGGCAACTCGATCATTTTAAAGGATGAAACAATTTAACATGAGTGAGTGTAGGGGAAAATCAATCTCATAAGAACATACTGCCTAAATCTTGGGGGTGCATTGCAGCTTTACTTCAGAGAATTCAGGGAAAAAAATGGGCTGGATTTTCCGATTCGCGACGCCGAAATCACATTCGGCGAGGGGGCGGAGAATCGGCCAAATTGGGGACGGCGCCACTTTCACGATGCTCCGCTTCCTGCCGCACGCTGTATCCACAGCCTCAGGCCATTGCCTGAGGCCCGTCCCGCGATGCACGTCCCTGACCGGCCGTGTTCCCGACGCTGTGGCACACGTGTGGTCTCACTCATCATGAACTCAGCGTGGCGGTTGCGGACTCAGTCCAATGCCGCCACAGTTGGGGGAGGGCCGATCTGCGGGCAGGGGGGCTTCATTCGGGCTGGGGGCACCATGGGGGCGGGGTCCGGTGCGCGCAAGCAGTCGAAGGGGGGACTATTTTTACTGGGAGCTCTACGCTGCCTGGCTGCTAGGGCCCCTGAAGCAGGAAATTGAAGGTCATTTTGTGCCAGCTTTCCTGACGTAAAACACCACCGTTTTCATGCTGGGGACTTAGTCTCCCAAACGGAAAATCCAGCCGAATATGTTGTCTTTAGTTGTCACATAACTGAGAATATAGAAAATTGTGTTTTATTTGTTTCATGTTTATGCTACTTATTATTGCCAAATATATTGGGTTAGAAATGCCTCTGCTGGTATTACATACAATTAAATGGGAGAACTTGCTCCGATATAAGGATTTTTGATTTAAGTAGTATTTCCCAGGAATATACCTACTTCTTTAGGAATATTCTTCTTTTTTTAAGAAAATACTTTTTCAATGTATTTATAATTTTAACATTTTTAAACAAAGAGATCCAACAAACACAAAAAAAAACACAATCACGTAATCATCTCCCCCAAGCATGAACCCTGATTATCATGGTCCATGCAACTACTCCATCTCATGGTTCACCCTTCATCGGTTTTCCTACCCTTATTCACCACTTCCATGCCTCTCGCTTGCACACACACCCATCCACTCCCCTCCCCCCGAGTGAAGAAATCGATGAATGGCTGCCACCTCCGAGCAAACCCCTGTAACGAACCCCTTAAGGCGAATTTGATTTTCTCCAACCTGAGAAACCCCGCCATGTCGCTGACCCAAACCCACGACTTTGGAGGCTCCGAGACCCTCCATCCCAATAGAATCCGTCTGCGGGCCACCAGGGAGGCAAAGGCCAAAACGCCGGCCACCTGGGCTCCCAGATCTTCCGACATTCCAAATATTGCCAATTCTGGACTCGGAGTCACCCTCCCTTCCAGGACCTCTGACATGATGTCTGCAACTCCCTGCCAAAAGCCCCTCAACCTCGGACACGCCCAGAACATATGCACATGATTCGCAGGAACTCCCCCACACCTCCCCCACCTGTCCTCCACCTCAGAAATCTGCTCATCCGGGCAACAGTCATGTGAGCTTGAATTGGATCAGGCTAGGCCTGGCACATGACGAGGCTGCATTAACTCTCCTCAGGGTTAACTGGGATATTCCTGTAAATTTATTTTAAATGTCACTGAAACCAGCGACCAACCCCACCCCGACCCAGGCTTAAAATTAATATATGAAATTTGATAAATATGGTGACAAATCAAATGACTGTTGAGCAGTGGGATCTTCAGGTAAGTAATGTATGCTATTGCACAAACTCAATCAAAGATTCTGAAATAACCTAACCACTGCATCATATATCACCGGATTAGAAGATAAGTTTCTTCTGATTAGCAAAAACTATCAGATTTTAAACGTGCTTTTTCTAAATTCGGACATAAAACCAGTATATAGAAACAATCTACATAGTATGTGACAGAAAATCAAAGTACAAAGTCTTTTTCATGCATTCCTGACCAGAACACTATAACTGTGGATTTTTATTGACGGTAAAAGCTGTGCTGCACGATGAGTACAGAATTTAGAAGAGATGCTTAATCTCCAACACTTCAGGTGAGAGCTGGTAGTATTATTGGCTATCAACAGCCAGCATCACTGATAAACTATTGATCTTCAACAGCAACCTGTCAATTAAGATAAGATGCTACAATCTGCAGCTGTACCTTACGGTGCAATCAATTCGCTAGTTTATTTATATAAATTAAAAGATTATAGTATTCTTGGTAACTAGCTTCGAAGGACTGCTCAAAAAATCTATACAGTGTACACTCGAGATCGTATGCTCAAATATTAATGACACCTTTTCCCAATAGGTCTTTCATCATAGTTCATGGCTGAGTTAGAAGAAATTAGGAGTACATGAAGATCAGAGGGCTTACTTTTCCAAGTATGGTTAATACATGGAATACCTCAAGTGGTTATTGATGTAAATTTAATCTGTCACATTAAAGAAGTTAGATGGATGCTTGAAGAAGAAAATCAAGAAATGGAACAGCAAAAGAATAGGAGCAGGAAAAGGGGAGAGAGTAGATAAATCCTTGGTATGAAGCATTCAATGACTTGAGTTTGAATTTCCATGATATTTACTTGTGTTGTGCTGTTCTTAATAATGGAAAAGATAATTGGACAGGATGTAAGATGCACTGCCAATTTGCTACCAGTCATTTAGGTCACCGCCGAGATCAATTTCATACCCGTGTGTTTATAGCTACGATCTGATGCCAAGCCAGTGGTCCACGCACCACGTCGGGTCCCAGCTCCGCTGAGGGAGCGCCTGAAGGCACAGCTCAAGGATCTTCAGCGACAAGGCATCATTTCCAAGGTAACCGAACCGGCTGACTGGTTCAGCTTGATGGTATGTGTTAGAAAGCCTTCGGGAGACCTGCGCTTCTGCATTGATCCCAAAAATCTCAATAAGAATATAATGCGTGAACACTACCCCATCCCGAAGTGGGAGGAACTCACCAGTGAGATGGCACACGCACGTTTTTTCACCAAGTTAGATGCGTCACATGTATTTTGCCAAATCCAGCTGGATGAGTCCAGCAGAAGGCTCTGTACCTTCAACACACCATTTAGCAGATAATGCAATAATCGCATGCCGTTTGGCATTGTCTCGGTATCGGAGATCTTCCATCGCATCATGGAGCAGATGATGGAGGGCATTGAAGGGGTTTGTGTGTACGTGGACAACATCATCATATGGTCCACGACCCCTGAAGAGCATGTTTCCCGTCTCCAGCAGGTATTCTGCCATGTCCATGCCAATGGCCTGAAGCTGAACAGGTCCAAATGTTGCTTTGGCATGTCGACACTCAAGTTCCTAGGTGACCAGATCTCTCAGCAGGGCGTGCGCCCGGGCACAGACAAGGTCAAGGCCATCGAAGCCATGAAGGTTCCTGAAGACAAGAAGGCGGTGTTGCGCTTCCTGCGTATGGTCAATTTTCTGGACAAGTTCATCCCAAACCTGGCCTCATACACCACGGCCCTACGAAACCTGGTGAAAAAGTCCACTGCATTTGAGTGGACGGCAGCACATCAGGCAGAGTGATTGGAGCTGAAAGCCAAGCTCACCACTGCACCCGCCTTGGCATTTTTCGACCCAGACAGGGTGACGAAGATCTCGACAGATGCGAGCCAGGATGGCATCGGTGCGGTCCTGCTGCAACGAGATGACACTTCATCCTGGGCATCGGTAGCCTACGCATCGAGTACCATGATGCCCACCGAAACAAGGTATGCACAAATAGAGAAGGAATGCCTTGGTCTTCTCACTGGCATTCTCAAGTTTCATGACTATGTCTACGGCCTGCCGACATTCACTGTCGAGACGGATCATAGGCATCTGGTCCACATTATCCACAAGGACCTGAATGACATGACGCCTCGGTTGCAGCGCATCCTCCTCAAACTCAGAAGGTACAACTTTCACTTCGTGTACACGCCTGGCAAGGAGCTCATCATCGCTGATGCATTGTCCCGCTCCATCACATTGCCCAGTGAACCGCTGGAAATCATCCGTCAGATTGAATCACAGGTGCAGCTGTGTGCTAGCACCCTCCCTGCGTCTGATGAGAAGGTGGTTCGTATCCGCGAGGAGACAGCCAAAGACCCCCCTCTTGCAACGTGTCATGCACCACCTCGCCAATGGCTGGCAGAAAGGGCAGTGCCTTCAATTTTACAATGTAAAGAACGATCTGATGGTGATTGATGGTATCCTCCTCAAGCTGGACCGGATTGTCATTCCACTCAGTCTCCAGAGCTTGGTGCTCCGCCAAATCCATGAGGGACACCTGGGCGTCGAGAAGTGCAGACGCAGAGCTAGGCAGGCTGTCTACTGGCCCAGTATTAGCCAGGTCATCTTGAACATGGTCCTCAATGTGCGACCTGCCAATGCTTCCAGCCAGCACAGAACAAGGAGACACTCCAGCAGCATGAAATCGGGACCTCCCCTTGGTCCAAGGTTGGCATCGACCTCTTTCATGCGAATGGTCGTGACTATATGTTGATTATTGACTATTTCTCCAATTACCCTGAAGTCGTGAAGCTCTCAGACCTCACATCTCGGACCGTCATCAAGGTCTGTGAGGAGACGTTCTCCAGGCATAGTATCCCACTCTCTGTCATGAGTGACAATGGCCCGTGCTTCAACAGCCACGAGTGGTCTATGTTTGCCAAGTCATACCATTGCAAACATGTCACTTCCAGCCCACACTATCCGCAGTCCAATGGGAAGGTTAAAAAAGGGGTGCACATTGTGAAACAGCTCATCTGCAAGGCCACGGATTCTGCTTCTGACATCTACCTCGCGCTGCTTGCGTACAGGGCAACCCCACTGTCCACTGGCATGTCGCCGGCTCAACTCCTGATGACACTTCCAGCCATACAATTGCCCAACCTGGATCACCTCCCAGTGCTGCAGAAGGTGCAGCAGCTCTGAAACCAGCAAAAGCAGGGCTATGATGCTCATGCCACCGATTTGCCCGTGTTATCCCCGGCAGACACTGTCAGGATCAAGATACCGGATGGTGGCTGGTCTGCTCCAGCTGTCGTTGTTCAACAGGCTGTGCCCCACTCGTATATTGTACGTATGGCTGATGGTTCTGTTGTGCGACGAAACAGACGGGCACTGCGCAAAGTTGCCTACCCACAACCGCTTTCTTCTCCATTTCCGTCCGTTGTTTTGCCACCTCCTGATACCTCGAACTACGAGGTCATCAGTCAGGCTTCCATCCCGCCTGTCAAGGCGCCGTCGTTTCCACCACCACCTCTCTGGTGGTCAACAAGGATCAGATGCAAGCCCCAGAGACTGGACTAATAAACATTTGTTTTGTTTGCTATGCTCGGTTTTCTCACTTTAGACAGCTGTCTTCACATGTAAATATGTTCACATATGCCACCGCTTGTAAATATGTTATGTCATGTGAGAGTACCTTTAAGACATGGATGTTTAAGCAATGTACCTTTAAGAAAACAGTGATGTCAGAGAGTGGGTGGAGCTGGGCTTTAGATCAGCCATTTTGCAATTTTTTGTTTCAGTTGGAAAAAGCAGCTTGAGTGTATCTGTGTGTTTCCAGAGAGCTGCAGTTTGGAGGAAAAGAGCTTGGGAGTGTCTGTGTTTTCAGTGAGCTGGATTTCTGCCATGAAAGACTATCTCTGGATCATTTGGGTGATTTAAACTCATAACAGTAAAGCCTTTAACCTGATGTGATTCTGTTTAAAGGTGTTAAGCCTCTTGGAAGTTTGAAGGAACATTTTGAGGAATTATTTACTGTTGCAATATTTTCTGAGTTATCTTTGAAGTAAGAGGTGTTAAGAGATCCAATGTTTATTTAAGATGTTAAGTTGAGTACATGAAATAAATATTGTTTTGTGTTTAAAAACCCACGTGTCCATAATTGTAATCTCACACCTAGGGAACAAGCCGTGTGCTAGGAAAAGCAACAAATACATTAAAGGGGGAGGTTGGTTGAACTCCATGATACATTTTGGGGTTCTGAAAACACCTCTCCCATAACAGTTAATATATGCCACCACATGTAAGTACGTTACCATATGCCAACAAAACATTTTTTAAAAAGGCGAGATGTCATGATATGCAGACATGCAGATAATGATATGCAGACAGGCATAGACAGGCAGCTAATGAGCACAGAGAACAGGACATGACCAATGAGCAGGCAGGACACGCAGGGGTCGTATCTCACTATAAAAGGCACGAGGCACTCACACTCTGGCCCTTTCCGCAGGTGTCACATAGAGAGTAGGGCAGGGGCAGATCAGAAGCATCGCACCCACCACGTGGCTTAGAGCAGACTGGTTAGTTAGACTGAGTTACTATAGCAAGATTAGCAGGAGAGTCGAACTCATAGAGAACTGTGTTAATGGTTCAATAAATCACATTGAACTTACTTCAAAATCTGGAGTATCTTTTGGTCAAAGCTGCATCGAGTTGCAGCCTGTGTTATCCCAGAGTACATAACACATCAGTGCAGGGCTAAAAATTGATTGAGGAGTTTTGTGTGCAGTGCTGTTTTACAAATTGGAAGCAGGAAAGTGACAGTGGGAGGTCTTTGTGTTCTATTCGTAGCCTATTTCTTTCTCTTTAGAATTGGTGTCTAACTGCTCAAGCCTGAGCGAAGTCCTCTTTATTACAGAAACTGGATTCAATAAGCAACCCAAAGACAAAATGCGAATCAAATATCATGTCCGTGACCTGGGTTTTTGTGCACTTAAAATAGGAACACAATCTTCCTGTTGTATTTTGAAATCAGCAAGAATCAAGACAAAACATCAGAATCAAGTGAATCAAGCAGAGTCAATTGGCACCAGGTTTTCCAGACTGTATTGACCAGAATTTCTGATTGATTCGTAATTCATATTACAATTTTTGCCACTGATCACTCCTACTTTTCAGCTTTTCTTACTACGTTGCACCTCCAAATTACTTGTGCCCATGACTAAGTAATGATGTTTATGATTTCATCACCTCGAACAGAGATTTTCAAACTCAGGGTTGCGACCTGCGGGTGGTCACGGTGGGTGTTGGAAGGCTTGCAGAGCGATCAGTAGGGGCATTCCCGATCGTGGAAATAAGTGTCCAATGGCTGTGGCCGGCTTTTAAGAATGCCAGCCGTAGGCAGTCCCCGATTGGCTGTGGTGTTTGAGGGGGCAGGGCGGTGCGAGGCTGGGCTGTGTGCTGGTCACCACGCGCTGGGGTGGGCTCAGGGACTGACAGGCGGCCAGGTGGGCTTGCGATGCTAACTGTGATGGCCCCAGCTTGGAGAACTGCTCTGAGTGCTGCTCGGCTCGTCCCCTGCCACCAATCAACAGTATGTGACCTGCTGCTCCATGGTCAAGCTGCTCAACAGCCGGCACAATGTTCGTTTGCACTCCCGCGATGTGAAGTATGGGTCAGAAAGTGGCGAACAGTCTGTGACTGGGGTAGATGCATCTGACGACAGTAACAGCTACTGGACAGTGAGAGGGAAGCCAGGCCAGATTTGCCAGCGAGGAATACCGAGCAAATGAGGCCAGTCAATCCGCTGACATATGTCAACACTGGAAGAAACTACGCAGTCATTATTGTGTTACCACTCTCTGGAAACCAGGAAGTAAGTGCTTTTCGTGAGTATGGAGAATGAGACGGCGTGGATATTCGAATATTGCGATGCAGTAATAATAATAATCGCTTATTGTCACAAGTAGGCTTCAATGAAGGTACTGTAAAAAGCCCCTAGTCGCCATATTCCGGCGCCTGTTCGGGGAGGCCGGTACAGGAATTGAACCCGCGCTGTTGCCTTGTTCTGCATTACAAGCCAGCTGTTTAGCCCACTGTGCTAAACCAGCCTCTAACCCAGGAGCCCAGTAGAACCAGAAAGAATGATTGTGCCATTGTGTGTGTTTGACAAGTTAGTCAATCTCATCTAAAGTCATAGTCTGTAAAGTAAGAACAAGATTGTACATTTTTCTAAATAAAGAGGAATATATTTAAAACAAAGTTTGTGTGTAAATGTAAGGATACACGTGTTCAACTGAAATTGCTTTAATTTGCAGTAGTAAAAAGTCATAAACTTGGAAAAATTAGATTTGGAAATAAAGTTTTGACGTCAACAAAAAGAAGATGTTGGCCTCAACTGGCCTTTAAAACTATAGAGTTTTTCCACCAGAAGCGGTGGCAGAGAGTAGGTCATGCGCCCGGCATGTACACTGACACCGTGTGCATCCCTGTTTAGGGTGGTGGAGAAATTCCTCCATTATGTAGCTGCCAGCAATCAACAGGACTGCGTGAAGAACTTAAGATGCGTCAGCTGAAGTCCTTAGCAGAAATCTAACATTGAATGACAAAGCAAGTGAGATTGTAAGGACCAAGCAGACTCACCTGTCACATTAAAGGTAAGCAATAATGGTGTGTCGCGAAGTTCGGCTGGCATGGGTCCCGAAGGTCGGCCGTTTGGTAAAAGTGGGTCTCGGGGGGGGGAAAAGTTTGAAAAAGAGTGATATAGAAGATAGACCCTTAAAATGCTCATTGCTTTATCAGCCAACTTACCAAAGACTTTAAATATTACTCCCTGTGCATGGTGGCCTCCGTCTGCCAGCTAGCCAGCTACTGTTTCCTACTGGTTTTGAGAAGGAGACTGACAATTTATGCCCAGATCACACACTGTTGCTATCAAGGTGATTAGCTGCTTGGTAAATGTTAACTCCCAACATGGAGCCAATCCACCCAGGGCTCAGTTTAAACTGCCGAATTTAATTTGACAACAATAACTATTTATACTGCACATTTAAATGTTTTTAAATTCATTCCTGGGATGTGTGCGTCACTTGCTGTGCCAACATTTATTGTCCATCCCCAATTGTCTTTGAACGAAGTGGCTTGCTAGGTCATTTCAGAGGGCATTTAAGAGTCAACCAGATTTCTTTGGATCTGGAACATGGAGGTGTTGCTATATTTATTTGGTTATAAATATGGTGGTCAATATGGTCACCTTTCATAATCCTAATTATGAGTATGCTTTCAGAGTCACCAGATATCTCTTGATACCGCCACAAGGTTCAACCCGAATACCGATCAACGAGCCAATACACCAGTTAGTTAGTTCAAAATCAATACTATTTATTTACACACACAGTAAGATCTACTCATGCACAACAGTACTACAAACTAAACTATCTCTAACGCTAACACCTATACTTAACTCCAGGTGCCCACTTAGTCAGAGGAACAATGGCCGTTGTTCAGATCTGAGGCTGTTGGGTTTGAAGAGATATAAGAGAACAACTAAGGTCGTCCGGCTGGTAGCGAACGTTGACCTTGAACTTACTTGCTTCTGGTGATGCTGGTGGATGGGTCTCACGCTTGAGAGCCAAATCCAAGAGAGCGAATCTCTCGTGGGGGTTTCTTATACTTGGAGGGGCTTCGCGCGCTTTTAGGCGGGCCTTAAACTTGGTCCCAATTAATTGGGCAGCTTCTTGATCATTGTCATCGATCTAAACTAACAAAGGGGTGGGTGCCCTGATGGCTGGGCATGTCCTAGGTGGCCATTGGCCTTGATTTGTTTGTGTCTTTTGGTTGGAGTACTGGCGTCGGGGATGTCTGCGACAGTATCAACTACCTGAGTGTTAGTCCTTTGTTCCTCGGAAATGGGCCATCAATATGTTAATCAACCCAGAGTTTCGATTCCGTCTGGTAACTGCTTCCGAAATATACATTCAGGCTCTGTGCCGGCTTGTTGCTTAGTATTGTCCACCTTTCCCTACATTCTCTGTGAGCGTCCATTTTGTGTTCTGGAAGTGGCCATCCCAGGTGGCTACAGAGGTCAGACTGAGTTAAGATGGCAGATTTCCTTCTTCAAAGGGCATTAATGAGCCAGATGTGTTTTTATGACATTGGACAATAGTTTCATAGTTGCCATTAGATTTTTAATTCCAGATTTATATTGGATTCAGATTTCAATATTTTGTTGTGGTAGGATTGGAACCCTGGTCCACAGAGCATTACCCTGGTCTCTGGTTTACTAGCCCAGTGATAATACTGCTACACCTTCAATGAAATGAAAATGAAAATCACTTATTGTCACAAGTAGGCTTCAATGAAGTGATTGTGAAATGCCCCTAGTCGCCACATTCCGGAGCCTGTTCGGGGAGGCTGGTACAGGAATTGAACCGTGCTGCTGGCCTGCCTTAAAAGCCAGCGATTTAGCCCAGTGAGCTAAACCAGCCCCTTTAATGTAACACACTCTCCTGAGGCAGCTCACAGGAGCAATATGCAGCAAAATTAGACACCAAGTCATATTAGCGGATATGAGAGTAGGTGACCAAAAGATTAGACAAAGAGGTAAGTTTTAAGAAGTGTCTTAAAGGGTAAAAATGAGTTGGAAATGTAGAAAGATTGAGGGAGGGTTATCCAGAGCTTAAGGTCAAACAGCTGAAAGCACGACCATCAATAGTGAAGCAATTAAAATTGGGGAAGCTCAGAAGGCCAGAATTAGGTGAGCGCAGGTATTTCAGAGGGTCGTGAGGTTGGAGGAGTTTACAGAGATAAGGAGGGATGAGGTCATTGAGGGATTTGAACATATAGTTGAGAATTTTAAAATCAAAATGTTGCTTGATCAGGATTTTTCATAGGTCGAGCACAGGAGTAATCGGTGAATGGGACTTGGTGTGAAGAAGGACGCAGGTAGCAGAGTTTTGGATCACCTCAGGTTCGTAGAAGTTAGAATGTAGGATCCAGCTAGGTGTGTGATGGAATAACCAAGACTAGAGATAACAAAGACATGGATAAGAGTTTCAATGGCAGAAGGGCAAAGGCAGGGACGGAGTTGGGTGATGTTATAGAGGCAGAAATAGTCAATCAGACTATTAAAAGCTCACTTTGGGGTCAAAAATGACACCAGGATTGTGAAGAGTCTGATTCAATCTCCAGATATTTCCAGGGAGAGGATTGGCAGGTAAGAATGGAGCTTCTACCCAGGAGCAAAGACAATGCTTTCAGTCTTCCCACTACCTAATTGGTTATCAATTGAGATAAAGTAGGGTGTTGAGTGAAGGGGTGGTGAGGTAAAGGTAGATGTAATCAGCATACATATGGCAACAGACATGTTTCTGGATGATGTCACCAAGGAACAGCATAGCATGTAGATGAGAAAATGAGAGGGAGCCAAGCAGAGATTCTCAGTGGACATCAAAGCTAACTCTGGGGGAATGGGAAGAGAAGTCATTGTTGGTCATTCTCTGGCTATGATTCGTCACATAATAACATTAATAATAATAATAATAATCTTTATTGTCACAAGGAGGCTTACATTAACACTGCAATGAAGTGACTGTGAAAAGCCCCCAGTCGCCACATTCCGGCGCCCGTCCTGTACACAAAGGGAGAATTCAGAATGTCCAAATTACCTAACAGCACGTCTTTCGGGACTTGTGGGAGGAAACTGGAGCACCCGGAGGAAATCCACGCAGACACAGGGAGAAAGTGCAGACTCCACAGACAGTGACCCAAGCCGAGAATCGAACCTGGGACACTGGTGCTGTGAAACAACAATGCTAACTACTGTGCTACTGGCATAAGAATGGAACCAGGCAAGTGCAATCCCAGCCACTGGACAATAGTGGAGAGGTGTTGGAGGAGAACGTTGTGATCAACTGTGTCAAAAAGTGCTGAGAAGTTGAGATGGAGAATGAAGGATAATTTTTCACATTCACATGGATTGTAATTTGTGAGTTTTCTTTCTCAGTTCTGTGGCTGTGGGGGAAACCTGGTTGTGGGGGGGGGGGGGGGGTTAAAGTATGGAGTTCTGGAAAGACGGGCATGTCACTGGGAGTGATAACACATTCAAGGAAATGACTGAGGAAAGAGAGGCTGGAGAAGGGGTAGTCATTTTCAAGGAAGAGTGTTGATAACAGCAGATTTGAAGTAGAGGAGAATTCATGTTGAAAAGCGAGATTAAGGGCATAGCAGTGGTTGGCCAAACCTCCCTTGTGGCACCTAGAGGAGCACTCCTGCTCCTCCTGGCCTATTACATTCAGGTGCGACGTGACTGAATAGATTCCCTCTTTTCTCTCAGTTGATTTGAACAAGTGTTTTCTTAATGATTCACTTGGCAATTCAACGAGTGCTTAACTGTTTAAGTGCTGCGACTGTAGAAGACACACACAGGTATACTTCTAAGTTTTAAAATATACTTTTTTATTCAAATAAGGATATACATAACAACATACGAACAATCGATCAATAACAAAATAAACAAAATGCAATTCTCTCAATTTGAATTTTTTTTTCTCTGATTTCCAGTAAACCTTTTCCTTTTTTCCTCCCCACTCATCCCATCTCCCCTCCCTCCCTCCCTTTACCCACTAGCAACAAACAGATGTGTAAATAGAGACAAGAACAGCTTCCAGTTCATCCAGAATTCCCCATCTGAGCCGCAAAGGGGAAATTTAATTTTCTTAAGTTTAACAAATTCAGCAACATCCCCCAACCATGTCGATATTTCTGACTTCCATTCTAATTAAATTCGCCTCCGGGTAATCGATGTGGCAAAGGCCACCACATTGGCTCCTTTCTCTTCTATTATTAGTCCTGGTATTTCCGACACTTCAAAAATTGAATCAAGAGGTCACAGTAATATTTCCACCTCCACAATTTCTGATAATATTTTAAATACCGAGATGCAAAAGTTTTTTTAAAAAAATAGGAAATAACATTTTTTGTACTCAATGTTCGATCTAAATAAAATAATAAAAATGCTCCAACTTTCACACAAATGTTCATTCAAGAGTTCACACACACTGGTTACATTATATTCCCCCACTGCTGTCCTACCTGGCCACATGGAATAGGCAGGAAGCAGCAGTGCATTCTAGGGAATGAGACTAGGATAGAGGTCAATGAAAACATCTCCTGCAGAAGCTGCACGGACAGATAACAACTTGAGTTCTCTGCTTGTCCAGGACTTTTTGGGCTATTTTGTATGCGGGACCAGACCACTTGTAACAAAAAAAACTAAAAACTTGGAACATGTACTTGTGATTTAACTCCTAGTGCATAATTATTTTATTTCCAGTCCATTTTCCTCTGTGTGGAGTTGAGTGAGCTGCATGTACATGTATCGGGCGGGATTCTCCGTCCTGCCACACCAGTTTTCTGCCGCGGCTCGCCCCTGCCGGCAGCAGGATCCTCCGTCCTGGCAGCCGGCCAATAGGGTTTACCATTGTGGGCACCCCCACGCCGTCGGGAAATTTGTGGGCCTGAGTGAGTAGGCGGTGAAGCAGAGGATCCCACCGACGGAGAATCCAGTTTACGGTCTCTCAGACATAAATCATAAAAAATACGGGCTGGATTCTCCGCCGGCGGGATTCGCCTTTCCGCCGGCAGCGTAATCGCGCCCACAGGTTTTCTGACAGCGTGGGGTACCCACAATGGGAAATCCCACTGGCAGGTGGCATGAACAGAGAATCCCACTGCCAGCGAGGGCGCGTCACTGAGATACATGCGGCTAGAGGACTGGAGCATCCCGTCCATTTACTTCTTCACAGTAGAGGTATTAACTGACTCCATATCCATCACATCATCATAATTTTGTAAAATAAAAACAACGGGCGGGATTTTCCACGGAACCCACCGTGTTTTCATGGATCTTCTGGTCCCGCCATTGCCAACGGGGTTTCCTATTAAATGCAACCCTCACCGCCAGGAAACCGATGGTGGGGGTGCACTATCAGCGGGACCAGAAGATCCCGCTAGCTAGAACAGCCAAGAAATTCCAGCCGATGTTGAATATGTGTCCCTTCATACAGTTGAATGTGCCTATAAAGATTTTGTTTACATTTATTTCACTGAATTCTGAAAAGGTGGGATGTGAAACGGCTTTTCCTAGAGTCCAGTAGAATATTGCCTTGGAGACATGATTGGTCAGACATCTTAGTGGCTGTGGACGGGTCTGATTGGCATGCAGGAGAGGAGACTAAATGTTCATCAGTGGAAAAGAACTGAGTTTCTTAAAATCACAGGTGCAGGGAAAAAGGTTTTAAATCCCCACTAGTAATTTAGAACATAGAACATAGAACATAGAAAAATACAGCACAGAACAGGCCCTTCGGCCCACAATGTTGTGCCGAACCTTTGTCCTAGATTAATCATAGATTATCATTGAATTTACAGTGCAGAAGGAGGCCATTCGGCCCATTGAGTCTGCACCGGCTCTTGGAAAGAGCACCCGACCCAAAGTCAGCACCTCCACCCAATACTAAGGGCAATTTTGGACACTAAGGGCAATTTATCACGGCCAATCCACCTAACCTGCACATCTTTGGACTGTGGGAGGAAACCGGAGCACCCGGAGGAAACCCACGCAGACACGGGGAGGATGTGCAGACTCCGCACAGACAGTGACCCAAGCCGGAATCGACCCTGGGACCCTGGAGCTGTGAAGCAATTGTGCTATCCACAATGCTACCGTGCTGCCCTTAAGAACAAATAAATTTACACTGTATCATTTTACCGTAATCCATGTACCTACCCAATAGCTGCTTAAAAGTCCCTAATGTTTCCGACTCAACTACTTCCACAGGCAGTGCATTCCATGCCCCCACTACTCTCTGGGTAAAGAACCTACCTCTGACATCCCCCCTATATCTTCCACCATTCACCTTAAATGTATGTCCCCTTGTAATGGTTTGTTCCACCCGGGGAAAAAGTCTCTGACTGTCTACTCTATCTATTCCCCTGATCATCTTATAAACCTCTATCAAGTCACCCCTCATCTTTCTCAGTTCTAATGAGAAAAGGCCTAGCACCCTCAATCTTTCCTCGTAAGACCCACTCTCCATTCCAGGCAACATCCTGGTAAATCTCCTTTGCACGTTTTCCAAAGCTTCCACAACCTTCCTAAAATGAGGCGACCAGAACTGTACACAGTACTCCAAATGTGGCCTTACCAAAGTTCTGTACAGCTGCATCATCACCTCACGGCTCTTAAATTCAATCCCTCTGTTAATGAACGCTAGCACACCATAGGCCTTCTTCACAGCTCTATCCACTTGAGTGGCAACTTTCAAAGATGTATGAACATAGACCCCAAGATCTCTCTGCTCCTCCACATTGCCAAGAACTCTACCGTTAACCCTGTATTCCGCATTCATATTTGTCCTTCCAAAATGGACAACCTCACACTTTTCAGGGTTAAACTCCATCTGCCACTTCTCAGCCCAGCTCTGCATCCTATCTATGTCTCTTTGCAGCCGACAACAGCCCTCCTCACTATCCACAACTCCACCAACCTTCGTATCGTCTGCAAATTTACTGACCCACCCTTCAACTCCCTCATCCAAGTCATTAATGAAAATCACAAATAGCAGAGGATCCAGAACTGATCCCTGTGGTACGCCACTGGTAACTGGGATCCAGGCTGAATATTTGCCATCCACCACCACTCTCTGACTTCTATCGGTTAGCCAGTTTGTTATCCAACTGGCCAAATTTCCCACTATCCCATGCCTCCTTACTTTCTGCAGAGCCTACCATGGGGAACCTTAACAAATGCCTTACTAAAATCCATGTACACTACATCCACTGCTTTACCTTCATCCACATGCTTGGTCACCTCCTCAAAGAATTCAATAAGACTTGTAATTTGTTCACTATTAAACAATCGAAACGTAACATTATGCAGCTGGGACTTAGCAAAATCCTTTGCATGATAATGCTGATGTTTGCTTCTGTCTGAAACATTGTAATAGTTTGTGATGATCACCAGAACTTAGAATTTCTCCTCACAAACAAGATCTGATTGCTTTAGTGGTCAGTTGAATGCTTCCGAGTGTTTGACGGTAATTAAATGATGCTAAATGATTGCAAAACATATTAATTGAGCATGTTGTTGTCAATTCGTGATGAATAATGTTTATGATCGCTACTTGAGATGTCAAACGATGGTTTTGATCACAAATAATTCCTGTCTATTGAACGCTTTTGAATACAAATGATGCCAAAGGTATCTGATTGGGTCTACAACGTGGCTACATTCCAATAGCTTTGGAATTTGTAGGGTACATTTGCAGGGTATGCACATGTTCACCCATCTTAGAAGCTGCCGTTTAGTCACTTGAAATGCTGTTATTCTTTTTACAAATCCGATGGGTTTCACCCCATTCAATAAATAAAGACATTTCTGAGATAAAATCTGGGTCTTATAATAGGGCCCAACAAGGAAAGTCAAAAATGTTTTTTTTTACAGAAATGTATCTCTGGATGTCCTCTACCCTGAGTCCCTTTGCACAATGCCTTTCTGGTGTGGTGCAGGCCTCTCATCTGTAATTCTGTGTTAAATTGATAATTTTATCCTCACGAAGGACAGTGGTTAATAAGTATTGAGAAACACCCTGGGCAAGATTCTTTGGCCTCCCCGCAGCATGTTTCTCAGTGGCCGGAGGAGGCCTGCCATTGGCCAGTGGCAGGATTCTGGTCCCGCCGTTCTCAATGAGATTTCCCATTGAATCCACCCCACACCATCGGGAAACCCTGAGTGGGGAAGTGCCATCGGTGGGACTGGAAGATCCCGTTGGCATGAACTGCCAGAGGAACATATCCAAGAAAAGTTCAATGTGCCTCATTTATGCAAAGTCACATCATGATTAATAACTAATAATTGCATGAAAAATGAGAATTTTGTACAGAGCTTCCCAGTGGAGCCGGCCTCCACATTGCTGGAGGAGGTGCTGACGATAGGGGGACTGGAGAAGGGGGTAGTGTCGGCGGTTTACAGGGCTATTTTGGAAGAGGAGAAGGCACCACTGGAAGGGATCAAAGCAAAGTGGGAGGAAGAGTTGGGAGAGGGTATGGAGGAGGGGTTCTGATGTGAGGTGCTCCGGAGAGTGAATGCCTCCACCTTGTGCGCGAGGTTGGGGCTGATACAGCTGAAGGTGGTATATAGAGCACACCTCACAAGGGCGAGGATGGGCCAGCTCTTTGAGGGGGTAGAAGATGTGTGTGAACTTTGCGGGGCGGCGGGGGGGGGCTCCGCATATCACGTTCATATGTTTTGGTCCTGTCCAAAGCTGGAGGATTACTGGAAGGAGATTTTTCGGGTAATCTCTAAAGTGGTGCACGTGCAACTGGACCCGGGCCCTCTGGAGGCCATTTTCGGGGTATCGGACCAGCCGCGGTTGAAAATGGGTGAGGAGAGATGTTGTAGCCTTCGCCTCGTTGATCGCCCAAAGGCGGATCCTTTTGGGATGGAGAGCAACCTCTCCACTCTGTGCCCTGGCCTGGCGGAGGCAGCTGTTGGAATTCTTGAGAAGGTTAAGTTTGAACTGAGGGGAAGGATGGAGGGGTTCTACAATTCATGGGCGTTATTCCTTATGCACTTTCAAGAATTGGATAACATCGAACATTAGTTGGGGGGGCGGGTGGGAGGGTTGGGGGGAGGGGGACTGTATGTGTTAATGGTGACTATGGGTGATTCCTGATTCCTTTTTGTTATTTGTTTATATTAACATGCGGGCAGTTGTTGGGGGTTTGGTGGGAGGATGGGATTGTTGTTGTTGATATGGGGATTGACATTATATTCATTACTGCTTCTTGTTTATTGTTGGTGGGTGCAAATTTGGGAGAAAATGTGAAAAAGGAGGAGAATAAAAATATATTTTAAAAATGAGAATTTTGGCTAGGTCCACATTGGACTGTAAAGCCTAATGAAGATATTTGCATTTACTTCTGGAATCCAAGATTGGTTTACTGGTGGAAGCAGTGGTATCATGGTATTGTCGCTGGACTAATAATCTGGAGACCCGCAGTCGGACCTGGATTCGAATCCCGCCATGGTGAAATTTGAATTCAGTAAAAATCTGGACTGAAAAGTCGAAAGGTAACTTTGAACCCATTATTGGTTGTCATAAAAACCCATCTGATTCACTAAATTCCTTTACGAAAGGACATCTGTTGTCCTTACCTGGTCTGGCCTGTATGTGACTCCAGATCCAAAGCAATGTGGTTGACTCTTAAATGTCCTCAGGGATGGGCAATAAATGTTGGCCAAGTCAGCAATGTCCACAACCCATGAAAGCAGTCCTTTATCTGTGCCCCAATATAAAGCAAGGTTTAAATTGCCTTTCCTCAATGCATAATCAGCATGAACCTCACAATAAAAAAATTCTGTGAAAAATCCCTGTCAATTCAAATTATGCTCAAAGCAACAGGTTTAAAATTATGTCGCTTCACCTATGAGATGAAAAGGCTGTGGAATAATTAAGATATTCCACATGTCATGTCCTCCCCCAGCCTCATCTAACCTTGGTTAAATAAAATATCAGTCTGACATTGAAAGTTAGATAATGTTCCCTATTTGCTATGACAAGTCGAGTAACCTCTCATTACTCACTGACATTGCTGTTGGCTTCCTCAGGCAGGGGCTGATAAATTGCCAAGGAGTGAGGCAGTACGAGTTAACCTGTTAATGTTACTATTAAACATGTTTTTCTTTATACACATCACAAGAAACCATGGACTGGATTCTCCGTTCCTGAGTCTGGGTGCCGACGCCAACGGAGGATCAGTGGTGTGTCATGAGGGAAATTCGGACAAAACACTCACTGATTCCACTGCCGGATTAGTGAGGGATTAGCACCAGCGCCGCGTGAAACACCCGGGGTAAGTGAGGAAAATGGTTGGAGAATCACCGGGTCCGTGCTGAACATGCGCAGGGCTGACAAGTTGCAGCTGCACATGCCCACAACCCACACACGCACCGGTCACGACGGAAGAGGGAGCCAGCTGTGCTAGACCCTGTACCCGCCCGCCCCAACCCCATAGCCCACCTCCTGGCCACCCCCACCACTCCCCCTAGCCCTGGCAGAAGCCCTCCCCCGGCCAGCAGCACGGATCTCGGCCGGGTGTGATGGTGCTGGACATTGTCCGCATGCCCTCTCTCGCCCTCCGCAGGCGCCATGCCAGGCTCACAACCGCTGAGACCACACGTGGCCTGTGCCGTCGGGAACTCAGCCCATTGGAGGTGGAACATCGCGGGTCGGCCCGCTAATGACCCACCAGGTTGCAACTGCAAGCGGTGCGCCTCTTGACGATGCCAATTTTGAGGGAGCTGAGCATCGCGTCTTGCCGTTAAAGCGGTGCCTGCCGCGATTTCAGAGTCGGGAGCCTTCTTCGCCCGATCACCTTTCCCGATTTCGCCGTCGAGCTACGGAGAATCCCGCCCCATTTATTTCTGGCTCTACACCCAAGTCTGCCCTGCCAGAGTGTACCTGCCTGCGTTTCGACATTCAGACATTGTGTGGAGTGAGGGGACATTGGGTGCACACTGCATCCTATAATTAAACACATCACACACCTCCAGTAAGGGTTGCATTGCAACAGTTTAAAAAGGGTGTGTGGGTGGGGGCGAGGGTGTCTGTGAACATTATATTTAGCTGAAGTTGGACTCCTTTATTTGTGACTGTATGTCTTGCGGAACATCATGCTTGGGTGGCAGGTCAGGGGAGAGAATAGTGGGTGGGGAAGAATCAGAATTCCTTCTTTGATAATGGCAGCCTTGAGATTTTGCAGCAGGGATGGGAACAAAGGAGACAATATTAGTTGCCACTCAGCTTCTATGATTTTCAAAACTGTAAGAAGAAACGTGTGATAGGGGATGGATCAAGGAATCAATGTCAGGAATAATAATTATAATAATCTTTCTTAGTGTCACAAGTAGGTTTACATTAACACTGCAATGAAGTTACTGTGAAAATCCCCTAGTTGCTACACTCCGGCACCTGTTCGGGTACATAGAGTGAAGTAAAAAACTTACCACTATTCTTAGAATTCCCCCATACCAAAAAGGGTCAATAAGACATTCTAAATGGTGAACAGGGATTCTCACTCTCTGACTCCTTTGCAGACTTAGGTGGGTGCTATTCGGGTCAATCTATATTTTCGAGTTATCCCCCGGTATAACCCACATCTTCATAGAAGATTTCATCTACATACCACTTAGTAGCCTGGGTCCCGCATTGCTAAGTAAGTAAAGTAGACTTTGTAATAACCACTGTTTCAGGTTCAAGTTATTTTAGTATTATTTTTTTCTTTTAAAAGATAAAATCACTGTCTTTACAGAAAAGTAATAAGATCTTATCATAGATTATCATAGAATTTACAGTGCTGAAGGAGGCCATTCGGCCCATCGAGTCTGCTCTTGGAAAGAGCACCCTACCCAAGGTCAACACCTCCACCCTATCCCCATAACCCAGTGACCCCACCCAACATTAAGGGCAATTGTGGTTACTAAGGGCAATTTATCATGGCCAATCCACCTAACCCGCACATCTTTGGACTGTGGGAGGAAACCGGAGCACCCGGAGGAAACCCACGCACACACGGGGAGGATGTGCAGACTCCGCACAGACAGTGACCCAAGCTGGAATCGAACCTGGGACCCTGGAGATGTGAAGCAATTGTGCTATCCACTATGCTACCATGCTGCCCCTGCTTGCTTCTGGATTCTCCTGGTTGGTTGAAAAGACCTTCAGGTCTACCTTGACAATCTTCTTTCTTTATCTTTTGGTTTACTCCTGATGGATTCGCTGTTCTGCTCAGTTTCTGTGTTCTATCCTTCCCATGACCGAGGGCAGCTATGAGAGCTGACTCTGCTGACTGTTACCGATTTTGGGTTTATATTTCCATCTTAGCAGTTATTAAGTTTATATGACATTATCGTAAAGTAACTTTGTTTTGCTCTTAATTGTTCAATGTACCTTTAATTTTAATTACTTCTAATCCGACTATGTATTCATGTTGAGCATCGAACTCTGATTACATTTTTTTCCCTTGTAATGTTCAAAAGTGCTTTGATCCTAGAGGGGTGTTACATCTGGTTCCTGTCACTTCTAAAGTTGCTTTTTTACCAAATAGTGCCCTTAGTTTGTCAGAACTCTGACCCCGATTTGGTGTTAACCTGTGCTCTCGTGGACACGTCGTCTCCGGCTTCCCATATTCAACTGGTGTCAGCAGGATCTTACACCTAAACATTTGCCACCTAATTCAACTGAAGATCCTGGCAATTCTTTAATAACTGCTTACTAAAATAATTAACTTCAAAGAAGGTGCAAAATATTGTTTCTCTTCATGTAACTAAAAGTTCAATCTGCTTTAACTTGAAAGACAGGCATCAGTTTTACAGCTTGAGCTGTTACAAGCTGTTTTCTTAATGCCTGTTTGATAAAGGCTATCTGCATTTCAAAACTTCTTTTGCTGCTGCTGTTAACCCTTCGTGGGATTATCCCCTATATTTTCTCATGTACCCTCAGGTCAGGTTTTGACAGACTTCCATGTTTCAAATGACATATTTTCCCATTTTTACTTTACACGAGGGAGAATTCAGAATGTCCAAATCACCTAACAGCACGTCTTTTGGGACTTGTGGGAGGAAACCAGAACACCCGGAGGAAACCCACGCAGACACGGGGAGAATGTACAGACTCCACACAGACAGTGACTCAAGTCAGGAATCAAACCCGGGTCCCTGGCACTGTGAAGCAACCGTGCTAACCACTTGTGCTACCATGCCGCTCGATAATGTCCATGTAGAAAAATATTCAATGACCTGAAAAGTTATGTCAAACCTGTGTGTATACGTGTGGGAGCGCAAGTGTGTGTCTCTGTGTTTAAGTGTGTATGTGCGTGTGTGCCAGTGTAAGTTTATGTGTGTGTGTTTGTACATGTGCATGTACATGCGTGAATGTGAATGTGTGTGCATGTGTGAGTGAGTGTGTGTGCAAGTGTGTGAATGTGTGGGTGAGTGAGGGTTTGTGTGAGCGAGTGTGTGTTTGTGTTAGTATGTTTCTAAGTGTGCTTGAAAAAGTGTGATTTTTTTGTGAGTGTGTGTGTCAATGTGCGAGCGAGTGTGTGTTGTGAGAGCCTGAGAGTGTGTGTGTTTGTGCCAATGATGGCCTGACTGTCTTGGGTTACAGGATAATATAGACAGAATGATCAAATTGGCAGATGGAATTTAACCCTGAAAGTGTGAGATGAAGGAGTAATTTGGCAAAGAAGTATTCAATGAACGGCATGACATTAGGAAGTTCTGAGGAACAAAGGGACCTTGACGTGTTTGTCCATAAATCTCTGAAGGCAGAAGGGCAGGTTAATAGGGTGGTGAAAAAGTTAAATGGGACAATTTTGGAGTTATTTGGAACTTTGGTGAAGCCCCAACTGATGTGATTCCACTGAAGGGGATGCAGGGTGTTGCCTGGGGTGGAACATTTAAGTTATGAAGAGAGTTTGGATAGGTTCGGGTTGTTTTCGTTGGAGCAGAGAAGACTAAGGGGCGACCTGATCAAGGTGTCCAAGATTATGAGGGGCATGGACAGGGTGGATAGGGAACAGCTGTTCCCGTTAGTTGAATGGTTAGTCATGAAGGGACACAAGTTCAAGTTGAGGGGCAGGAGATTTAGGGAGGATTTGAGAAAAAACGTTTTACCCGGAGGCTGGTGACTGTCTGGAATGCACTTCCTACAAGGTTATAGAGTCGGGTTGCCTCACGTCCTTTAAAAAGTACCTGGATGAGCGCTTGGCATGTCATAATATTCAAGGCGATGAGCAGGTAAATGGGATTACGTAGGTAGGTCAGATATTTTTTATATGTCGTACAGACCCGTTGGGCTGTCGGACCTCTTATGTACTGTGTGATTCTGTGATTTATTTCCTAATTGCTTACAGCTTATAAAGTTAAATACATTCTTATTTGGAAAAGGGCCTATCGTCGTGAAAAACAAACTTATCACATTTTTTGTGACCAACTGAGAAGGTTGAAGAGACCAGAGCCAATTCGCCCCTTCTCACCTGGAAATAGCAAAACTTCTTTCCAAATAGTCAAGTGATAACAGTTCTGGCCTTATATGGCAGTAAGATGGAATGATTTTTTGCATTGTTTTGAGCAACCCTCAGTTTGACTGTTGCTTGGTTGAGAAGAAAGGGTGACCTCATCTCAAATGCCACTGAGTTGGACAATAGAGAAAAGGCATTGGAGGAGGATGGTATGGTCAACCTCATCATATTGGGAATGGGCAATGCTGTAATTGAGAACAGGATGAGATAATGTTATTTGATAGGTTCCCTAACAAAAAGCTACCTGCTGCAACGCAATGCTTTACCTGCTGCAACGCAATGCTTTACCTGCTGCAATGCAATGCTTTACCTGCTGCAACGCAATGCTTTACCTGCTGCAACGCAATGCTTTAGCTTGGCAGAAATCCTAATATTATTAATTATATTCTTCCAATCTTCCTGAATGTTGGAGACAGCAATCACTTTGGCAACACCTCCAGCACAGCTGCATGCCCATTTCATTGCACATGAGAATCCACTGGGGAACCAAAGGGGGAACTCAGCTGGTACGTTTTGAATTAAATAGGAAAAATAAATCCCAAATTGCTGCCAAAATGCAGAGCAGGCTTGCTCCCAGCTACAACCATTTATGATTTCTTTATGAACAAAAATGAATTGACCCCTGTAAATAACAACTGCAGATTTTAAGATTTAATTGTTACTTCCAGAATTATGCTACCCCCTCATCCATGAAGTCATTAAACTCTAACAGTTAGAACTAATCTACAGAAGCTTCTTGATTGTTCCTATAGACTTACTGTCAAGAAGTGCCTGGGGACCAAACAATGCATTTTCAGTAAGTGATACTTTCATTACTCGGTTTAGCTCAGTTATGTTATGGGCCAGGGTTTAGAGAACCCCAAAGTGTATCACGGAGTTCACCTGACCCACAACATTTACTAGATTGTGGTATGGGGAGCACATGGCCCACTCTACAGGTGTGCTACAGCAGAAAGGGAAAAGTATTTTTTTTTAAAGCAAAACAATGTTTATTCAATGAACTCAAGATAACCTTTTTAAAATATACAGTGAACATCTCAGCAACCATTAATTCAAATGCAACCCCCAAAGACTACAACACTAAGTAAACCTTTAAGCTTTCCTTTTTAACATCCATACGACTTAAAAATAGAACCTTTTTCGGAAGCACATCAGATTAAAGTCACGACTGAAATCATTTATAATTCTGAATTCACCAAATGATCAAGACATAGTCTTTTGATGGCAGAGAGAACAGCAGTACACCTGCTTGGTCTGGCTTCAGCTCCAACACTGAAAACAAAACTAAAACACACCCTGCAGCCTGCTCAAAAATGAAAGTAAAAAGCTGGCAGACAGCCCAGCTCTACCCACTCTCTGACAACACTGCAGTAGTAAACACCCATTTCTTAAAGGTACTCTCACTACAGATATTTATATACACATCCATTTATAAACACGCATTTCTTAAAGGTACTCTCACATGACACCTCCCCCAAGAAAAAAAAACCCATCTTCAAGATGGTTTCATTTTTCACCTTTTCACTATCCTTTAGGAAATGTACACAGTAAATATAATTTTTCGTTTAAAAAAACAACACACGCAAACTGGTATAATAATAGTCCATTTTTTCCCCATTTTTCTTCCTCCAACTGAAATTGCTTCCATTCATCACATTCGTGACAAAGCATCGGCTATCACGTTTTCTCGTCTAGCCATTCCAGCGAAACAGCCATGCATTGTTATTCCAGAATCGCTCCAAAAACGTCAACGGATTATGATCAGTATATATAACGGTGTCAGACGCATTGCTGGTCACATAATTGTGAAAATGTTGGAAAGCCAGCATCAAATTCAAAGTCTCCTTCTCAATCGTGGAATACTTTTTCTGGTGAGAATTCAATTTCTTTGAAAAATAACCAATAGGCCGCTCTAGCCCTTCGTCGTCTTCTTGTAGAAGCACCGCACCTACACCCACATCACTCGCATCAACCGCCACTTTGAATGGTTTCGTATAATTTGGGATGGCTAACACAGGAGCAGTGGTTAACAAAGCCTTCAGGCCATCAAATGCCTGTTGCCACTCCACTGTCCACTGGAATTTGTTATGCTTCTTGAGCAAGTCCGTCAGTGGAGCAACCACACTGCTAAAATTGGGTACAAATTTCTGGTAAAATCCACTCGTACCAAGAAATCGCATTATTTCCCGTCATGTCGAGGGTATCGGAAACACCCCAATAACTTTTGTTTTCACATCCCGTGGGACCATTCAACCCTGTCCGATTGTATGGCCAAGGAAAGTGACTTGGGCCTTTCCAAATTCACTTTTGGCTAGGTTTGTCACCAAACCTGCCTCCTGAAGTCGATCGAATATCTCCATCAGATGTTTCAAATGTTCTGTCCATGTCTGGCTGAAAATTACCAGATCGTCGATGTATACCACACAATTGGGTAATTCTGAAACAACTTTGTTAGTTAACCATTAAAATGTGGCTGTAGTGTTTTTCACGCCAAGTGGCATAACTTTGAATTGGTATATACCACCTGGAATCACAAAAGCTGAAATCTTTGCCGTTTCGGATAAAGGTACCTGCCAGTAACCTTTAAGTAAATCTAGTTTGGAAATAAAAGCTGATTGTCCCACTTTCCCAATGCAATCCTCCAAATGTGGGATAGGATAAGAGTCCGTTCTTGTAACTGCATTAACCTTTCTATAGTCCACGCACAACCATTGAGTACCGTCTGGTTTAGGTACCATCACTACGGGTGAGCTCCATTGGCTGCAACCCACTTCAATTATGCCATTTTTAAGCATACTCTCAATCTCTTTGTTAACCTGTGCCAATTTTAAAGGATTAAGTCTGTATGGATGTTGTTTGATTGGATCAGCATTTCTCACATCTACATCATGTATAGCCATTTTAGTACTTCCCAATTTATCTCCACAAACTTGCCCATGTGATATCAATGACTCTTTCAGGTCAGTCCATATTTCCTCTGGAAGGTAACTCAACAAGTTATCCCAATTTTTAAGAACATCCTCATTTTCCAACTTAATTTGAGGTTTGTCAAATTCGCAGTCATCTGGATTTGGTTTGTCACTTTGAATTAGAATCATTAAAACCTCCTCCTTTTCTCTCCTTCGCTTTCAAAGTACCTTTTAAGCATATTCACATGACACACTCGGTGAGTTTTCCATCTATCTGGCGTTTTTACCACATAATTCACGTCACTTAATTTCCTTTCAATCTGATAAGGTCCACAAAACCTTGCTTTTAAAGGTTCACCTACCACTGGTAACAACACTAAAACTTTATCTCCACTGGCAAAACTACGAACTTTGGATTTCTTGTCCAGTACATGTTTCATCACATTTTGTGCAACTTTTAAATGTTGTCCAGCCAATTCACCTGCTCTATTTAATCGTTCCCTAAAATTTGATACGTAATCCAATAATGTAATTTCCGATTTCTCACTCACCAATTTTTCCTGAATCAATCTAAGTGATCCTCTTACCTCATGATCAAAAATTACTTCAAAAGGACTAAATTTGGTTGACTCATTAGGTGCATATCTAATTGCAAACAGTACAAATGGAATTCCTTTATTCTAATCCTCTGGTTAATCGTGACAATAAGCCCTCAACATTATCTTTAATGTCTGATGCCACCTTTCTAACGCTCCCTGCGATTCTGGATAGTAAGCAGTTGACATAAATTGTTTTATTCCTAAGTTATCCATAACTTCTTTGAATAACCTTGAGGTAAAATATGATCCTTGATCCGATTGTATTTCTGTGGGTAGTCCATATCTAGTAAAGAATTTAAAGTAACTCCTCCACAATCTTTTTAGCTGTAACATTACAGAATGGCCTCTGGAAACCTAGTAGACACATCCATTATAGTCAAAAGATATAGATTCCCACTTTTTGTTTTACGAAGCAGTCCTACACAATCAATTAGGAACCTTGTAAAAGGTTCCTCAAATGCTGGAATGGGTATTAAGGGCGCTGGTTTTATCACTGCTTGAGGTTTCCCTATCACATGACATGTGTGACATGATTGACAAAATTTAAATACATCTTTATGTAGTCCAGGCCAATAAAAATGTTTCTGGATTTTAGCTTGAGTATTCCTTATTCCCAAATGACCTCCCATTGGTCCCTCATGTGCAACTCGCAACACCTCCTTTCTATACCCTACCAGCAATACTGCTTGATGAACTTCTGCCCATTTTTCATCTGCCTGCATATGTAAAGGTCTCCATTTTCTCATCAAGACATCACTTTTACGGTAATGACACTCTGGTATCCACTCAGGTTCCTCTTCTGTACATGCTTTCTGATACATCGGTTTTATTTCTATATCTTTCTGTTGTAACTCCGCCAATTTTCATGAACAAAAAATATCCCCCTCATCCTCCACCTGTTCTTGTTCTTTTTCAACCATCTGATCAAAAATCGTTTCTGATAATTGGACTTCACCTTTATCTTCACTCTCTGATTTCTCCTCTTTAACCTGTAACTTTGCGAACTTGTCACTACACAATCCGGAAAAATCCCAGGATATTCGTCCTTCAACACTGCAGTTGTCTGATTCTCCACTGGCTTATCAACCACCGTAGGCATCACTCCCACCTGTGATCCAGCTATATCATTACCCAAGATAAACTGTATTCCTGGACAAGTTTCTCTATTACTCCTACTACCACTTCACCACTCTTCACTGGACTTTCCAACCTTACCTTATATAATTGAACACTTCTCCTCTCACCCTGAATTTCACATATTACCACCTTTTCTGGCAACATTCTTCCCAAACTACATAACTCCTCATCTCTTACCATTAAGGACTGACTAGCTCCCGTATCTCTTAAAATTGTGACTTCTTTACCTGCTCCTCCTGATATACATGAGTAAACTTTGCCCACACAAGTAATTCTTTTAAGAGATCTGGCACCTTCTTATCAATCACCTCTTGATCAGGCTGTACAATATTTTTCACCTCCTTCGCTTCACTTGGGCTTTCATTTACCACTTTAACAAACCCCACTGTCTTATCCTGTTTTACCACATCAGCCTTCCCGTGCTTTTCTTCAACCACCAACACTGTGACTTTACATGGTCTAGTTTATTACAGTGAAAACATTTGAAACTTTTCATGTATCTTCCACCCTCCTGGATTTCTTTTTTAATCTGAGGTACACTCTCCTTATTATCTCCCATCAGATCACCTTTACCTTTACCACTTGAGTATTTCTCATGTCCCCAGTTTCTATCCCTCACAGGCTGAAACTGATGTCGGAAACCAAGCTTTGATTTATGAACTAATTCATAATCATCTACCATTTCTGCTGCTAATATCGCAGTTTTAACCCTCTACGTTTCCACATGAGTTCTCACTACATCAGGAATTGAATTTTTAAACTCCTCCAAAAGTATCATTTCTCTGAGAGCTTCATACGTTTGGTCTATTTTAAAAGCCCTTATCCACCTATCAAAAGTACTCTGTTTGATCCTTTCAAACTCCATGTATGTTTGACCAAATTCTTTCCTTAAATTTCTAAACCTTTGTCTGTGAGCTTCAGGCACTAGTTCAAATACACCTAAGATGGATTTTTTCATCTCCTCATATGTCCCAGATATCTCCTCTGGTAGTGATGCAAACACTTCACAAGCCCTACCTACCAGCTTTGTTTGAATCAGTAATACCCAAATGTCCTGTGGCCATTTCATTTGTTTAGCTACCTTCTCAAATGAAACGATAAAGGCTTCTACCACCTTCTCCTCAAACCTTGGCAATGCTTGGACATATTTAAATAGATTCCCACCAAGCCTTCAACTATGACGCTCTTTCTCACTATCCTCATCGCTGTCCACCAACTGTACGTTTCCCTTTACGTCTGCCAATTTTAACTGACTGTCATGTTTCATGGCCATTTTCTGAAGTTCAAATTCTCTCTCTTTTTCTTTTTCCCTGATTTGTATCTCCCGTTCTGTTTCTTTTTCTTCTACTAGGGCTATTCTTTCTGTTTTCCTTTCTTCTCTCTCTTTTTCCTTTCTCACTCTTTCTCTTTCTCTTTCTCTTTCCTCGCTCTCTCCTTCTCTTTCTCTTTCTTTTTCCTCTCTCTCTTTCGTATTCAAGCTGCTTTAATTCTTACTCATATTCCATTTGTTTAATTTGCAACTGAAGTTTTGCTATTTCCAATGAGTCAGACTGTATCTCAGGTAACTTCAAATGCTTAGCCACCGCCATAATTACTTCATCTTTTCGTATCTTGTCAGGTAATGTTAACTGCCATGTTTTTGCCAAATCTAACAGTCTGCTTTTAGTCTCTGTCCGTAAGATACTGCGTGTGACCGTCTCCACCCCCAAAAACTTCTGAGCCTCTGAAAGAGCCATTGTGCACAACACACTCCCTACTTAAACTAAAATACCACACCTGAAAAGCAACCACAATATACTCACCCCTCACTGTCTTTAAGTTCACAAAGCCAATCCAATAGATAGACTTTTATCCCGGACGAGCCCCCAATTTGTTATGGGCCAGGGTTTAGAGAACCCCAAAGTGGCACGGAGTTCACCTGACCCACAACTTGTAATAGATTGTGGTATGGGGAGCACATGGCCCACTCTACAGGTGTGGTACAGCAGAAATGGAAATACAAAGAACAAAGAACAAAGAAATGTACAGCACAGGAACAGGCCCTTCGGCCCTCCAAGCCCGTGCCGACCATGCTGCCCGACTAAACTACAATCTTCTACACTTCCTGGGTCCGTAGCCCTCTATTCCCATCCTATTCATGTATTTGTCAAGATGCCCCTTAAATGTCACTATCGTCCCTGCTTCCACCACCTCCTCCGGTAGCGAGTTTCAGGCACCCACTACCCTCTGCGTAAAAAACTTGCCTCGTACATCTACTCTAAACCTTGCCCCTCTCACCTTAAACCTATGCCCCCTAGTAATTGACCCCTCTACCCTGGGGAAACGCCTCTGACTATCCACTCTGTCTATGCCCCTCATAATTTTGTAGACCTCTATCAGGTCTCCCCTCAGCCTCCTTCGTTCCAGTGAGAACAAACCGAGTTTATTCAACCGCTCCTCATAGCTAATGCCCTCCATACCAGGCAACATTCTGGTAAATCTCTTCTGCACCCTCTCTAAAGCCTCCACATCCTTCTGGTAGTGTGGCGACCAGAATTGAACACTATACTCCAAGTGTGGCCTAACTAAGGTTCTATACAGCTGCAACATGACTTGCCAATTCTTATACTCAATGCCCCGGCCAATGAAGGCAAGCATGCCGTATGCCTTCTTGACTATCTTCTCCACCTGTGTTGCCCCTTTCAATGACCTGTGGACCTGTACTCCTAGATCTCTTTGACTTTCAATACTCTTGAGGGTTCTACCATTCACTGTATATTCCCTACCTGCATTAGACCTTCCAAAATGCATTACCTCACATTTGTCCGGATTAAACTCCATCTGCCATCTCTCCGCCCAAGTCTCCAAACAATCTAAATCCTGCTGTATCCTCTAACAGTCCTCATCGCTATCCGCAATTCCACCAACCTTTGTGTCGTCTGCAAACTTACTAATCAGAGCAGTTACATTTTCCTCCAAATCATTTATGTATACTACAAAGAGCAAAGGTCCCAGCACTGATCCCTGTGGAACACCACTGGTCACAGCCCTCCAATTAGAAAAGCATCCTTCCATTGCTACTCTCTGCCTTCTATGACCTAGCCAGTTCTGTATCCACCTTGCCAGCTCACCCCTGATCCCGTGTGACTTCACCTTTTGTACTCGTCTACCATGAGGGACCTTGTCAAAGGCCTTACTGAAGTCCATATAGACAGCATCCACTGCCCTACCTGCATCAATCATCTTAGTGACCTCCTCGAAAAACTCTATCAAGTTAGTGAGACACGACCTCCCCTTCACAAAACCCTGCTGCCTCTCACTAATACGTCCATTTGCTTCCAAATGGGAGTAGATCCTGTCTCGAAGAATTCTCTCCAGTAATTTCCCTACCACTGAAGTAAGGCTCACAGGCCTGTAGTTCCCTGGATTATCCTTGCTACCCTTCTTAAACAGAGGAACGACATTGGCTGTCCTCTGGGACATCCCCTGAAGACAGTGAGGATCCAAAGATTTCTGTCAAGGCCCCAGCAATTTCCTCTCCAGCCTCCTTCAGTATTCTGGGGTAGATCTCATCAGCCCCTGGGGACTTATCTACCTTAATATTTTTTAAGACACCCAACACCTCGTCTTTTTGGATCTCAATGTGTCCCAGGCTATCTACACACCCTTCTCCAGACTCAACATCTACCAATTTCTTCTCTTTGGTGAATACTGATGCAAAGTATTCATTTAGTACCTCGCCCATTTCCTCTGGCTCCACACATAGATTCCCTTGCCTATCCTTCAGTGGGCCAACCCTTTCCCTGGCTACCCTCTTGCTTTTTATGTACGTGTAAAAAGCCTTGGGATTTTCCTTAACCCTATTTGCCAATGACTTTTCGTGACCCCTTCTAGCCCTCCTGACTCCTTGCTTAAGTTCCTTCCTACTTTCCTTATATTCCACGCAGGCTTCGTCTGTTCCCAGCCTTTTAGCCCTGACAAATGCCGCCTTTTTCTTTTTGACGAGGCCTACAATATCTCTTGTTATCCAAGGTTCCCTAAAATTGCCGTATTTATCCTTCTTCCTCACAGGAACATGCCGGTCCTGAATTCCTTTCAACTGACACTTGAAAGCCTCCCACATGCCAGATGTTGATTTGCCCTCAAACATCCGCCCCCAATCTATGTTCTTCAGTTCCCGCCTCATATTGTTATAATTAGCCTTCCCCCAATTTAGCACATTCATCCTAGGACCACTCTTATCCTTGTCCACCAGTGCTTTAAAACTTACTGAATTGTGGTCACTGTTACCGAAATGCTCCCCTACTGAAACATCTACCACCTGGCCGGGCTCATTCCCCAACACCAGGTCCAGTACCGCCCCTTCCCTAGTTGGACTGTCTACATATTGTTTTAAGAAGCCCTCCTGGATGCTCCTTACAAGCTCCGCCCCGTCTAAGCCCCTGGCACTAAGTGAGTCCCAGTCAATATTGGGGAAGTTGAAGTCTCCCATCACCACAACCCTGTTGTTTTTACTCTTTTCCAAAATCTGTCTACCTATCTGCTCCTCTATCTCCCGCTGGCTGTTGGGAGGCCTTTAGTAAACCCCCAACATTGTGATTGCACCCTTCTTATTCCTGATCTCTACCCATATAGCTCACTGCCCTCTGAGGTGTCCTCCCGCAGTACAGCTGTGATATTCTCCCGAACCAGTAGCGCAACTCCGCCTCTCCTTTTACATCCCCCTCTATCTAAATCCTGGAACATTTAGCTGCCAATCCTGCCCTTCCCTCAACCAGGTCTCTGTAATGGCAACAATATCAGAGTTCCAAGTACTAATCCAAGCTCTATGTTCATCTGCTTTACCCGTAATACTTCTTGCATTAAAACATATGCACTTCAGGCCACCAGACCCGCTGTGTTCAGCAACTTCTCCCTGTCTTCTCTGCCTCAGAGCCCCACTTTCCGTATTCCCTCGTTCTCCCTCAATGCTCTCACCTTCTGACCTATTTCTCCCGTGCCCACCCCCCTGCCATACTAGTTTAAACCCTCCCGTGTGACACTAGCAAACCTCGCGGCCAGGATATTTCTGCCTCTCCGGTTTAGATGCAACCCTTCCTTCTTATATAGGTCACACCTGCCCCGGAAGAGCTCCCAGTGGTCCAGATAACGGAAACCCTCCCTCCTACACCAGCTGCTTAGCCACGTGTTTAGCTGCTCTATCTTCCTATTTCTAGCCTCACTGGCACGTGGCACAGGGAGTAATCCCGAGATTACAACCCTAGAGGTCCTGTCTTTTAACTTTCTGCCTAGCTCCCTGAACTCCTGCTGCAGGACCTCATGCCCCTTCCTGCCTATGTCGTTAGTACCAATATGTACAACGACCTCTGCCTGTTTGCCCGCCCCCTTCAGGATGCCCTCTACCCGTTCGGAAACATCCTGGACCCTGGCACCAGGGAGGCAACATACCATCCTGGAGTCTCTTTCATGTCCACAGAAGCGCCTATCTGTGCCCCTGACTATAGAGTCCCCTATTACTATTGCTCTTCTGCGCTTTGACACTCCCTTCTGAACATCAGAGCCAGCCGTGGTGCCACTGCTCTTGCTGCTGCTGTTTTCCCCTGATAGGCTATCCCCCCGACAGTATCCAAAGGGGTATACCTGTTCGAGAGGGGGACAACCACAGGGGATTCCTGCACTGACTGCCTGCCCTTTCTGGTGGTCACCCATTTCTCTGCCTGCACCTTGGGTGTGACCACATTTACATAACTGCGATCTATGACGCTTTCCGCCACCTGCATGCTCCTAAGTGCATCCAATTGCTGCTCCAACCGAACCATGCGGTCTGTGAGGAGCTCCAGTTGGGTGCACTTTCTGCAGATGAAGACATCCGGGACGCTGGAAGCCTCCCGGTCCTGCCACATCTCACAGTCAGAGCACTGCACCCCTCTAACTGACAGTGCGTCAATTAATTAAAATTAAAATTAAAATTAAAAAAAAATTTTTTTTAATATATATTTTTTTTAATTTTAAAGTTACTGTTAACTATCTGTTTCCTGGCACTAGATTTCTAATAGAAATGCGAAAGCTAAATATAGTACTCTCTGATCTCTGGCTTAGATACCCCTCTAAATTATAATTCAGTAATTATTATTAATTAGTTACCAGTGCTTAATTTTTTTAATTTAGTGTAGATTCCCAACCAGCCACTCAGGCCACAGCTTTTCTGTGATGTCACTTCAGTTTCCCCCCGACACACACAATTTGAAAAAGGTATAAAAGTAAAAATGAGTAAAAATCACTTACTTACCTTCTTACCTTCTGAGTGTCTTCGATGTTCTCAGGTTCTCTCCCTGACAGAGACTGCTCCTCCACCTCCGAACCTTGACCTGCGCAATGCTAATAATATAATATAATAATCATATAATATGGCACTTACCTCACACCAATGGGTCTTATTATTAGGTTAGAGGAGGAGGGCCTTTTAAAGCAAACCAATGTTTAGTCTATGAACTCAAGTTAACCTTTTTAAAACATACAGTGAACGTCTTAGCAACCATTAATTCAGATACAACCCCCAAAGACTACAACACTAAGTAAACCTTTAAGCTTTCCTTTTTAACATCCATATGACTTAAAACCAAAACGTTGATCAGCAGCACATCAGGTTAAAGTCATTACTGAAACATTTATAATTCCGAATTCACCAAATGATCAAGAGATAGTCTTTTGATGGCAGAGAGAACAGCAGTACACCTGCTTGGTCTGGCTTCAGCTCCAACACTGAAAACGGAACTAAAACACACCCTGCAGCCTGCTCAAAAAAGAAAGTAAAAAGCTGACAGACAGCCCAGCTCCACCCACTCTCTGACATCACTGCAGTAGTAAACACCCATTTGTTAAAGGTACTCTCACTGCAGATATTTATATACACACCCATTTATAAACACCCATTTCTTAAAGGTACTCTCACATGACAGTTAGCTGGACAGCTAACTGCAGAGAGGCCAACTGTGTGGATTCAATTCCTATACCGGCTGAGGTTATTCTTGAAGGCCCCACCTTCTCAACATTGCCCCTCACCTGAGGGATCAAATCACCACCAGTCAGCTCTCCCTCTCGAAGGAAAAAGCGGCCTATGATCATCTGGGACTATGGTGACAGTCCTTACTCTGAGATCTACCAGTCTGGTGCTGGGACTGGTAGATTCTCCACTGAGTCCTTTTTTTTTCTTTTGTCTGCATTAAAGGTAACCGCATACAACCTGTATGTTAAGTGTATGCCATTTGAATTAGAAATGTACGTTAACTACCAATGACCTTGATTATTGTGAAAATTGGAATGATGTTACAGAACTATATGGATTCTCACCATTTGAGAGAGGTCTGGGCTGTTTCATACTGGCATCTTCGAGCTTTTTAACAATTTGTCCCAAAGTAAATCAGCAAATCAGTAACTAAAATCAACATGACATAGTAGCTTCTAAAAATACAATCAAGTAGATGAACAGCATACGGTTCACTTCTGAATGTGAAGGGAAAAGGGCTGGCTCAGTGCCTAGCAGTTGAGGTGGTTCCTCCGTAAGGAAGAGCCAGAAGCTAGGAATACTTCACAGTGCATAAGTAATGACAGGGTTTCCCACAGTGAAAGAACACCTGGCTCTCACCATCTCTGCTGAGATACTCAGTTTGTTTAAGGTAATCTATTTGTCTAAGAGCATCTGCTGGATCCTTCAATACATTTTAAATAAAATCTAATGCAACATTTTGCAATGGATTTAGCAACAGTAAACTAGAAGATGTGGTTTTCACTTAATTTTATTGCATGAGTAATTGTTACAAGGTAATATATGGCTAATGCAGAATTTATGCATGTCTTGTCATTCATCATTGCCATGAATCCAATTTTTGAGCTCATTTTAACATTAGTAAATTATGATCCATGAATTGCAACTGAAAATAGACTTCAAATTTGAAATGATAATTGACGTAACTGGTAGAAAAGTATCACATGAGTACACCACCACGATAACCTGCATTTATATAGCGCCATTAACAGAGGAGAATATGCTTTGGCACCTCAGAGACAAATATGGGAGCTGAGTCAAAGAACGAGCTGTTCGACGGGGTGGTCAACAGTTTGAACAAAGAGGTGGGTTTTAAGGGAAGGACTAAAAGGACAACAGACGTTGAAGAGATGGAGGCAGCAAATTTTAGATTCTAGGCAAGTGAAAAGCAAACCTGCCATTGATGAGGTAAAGGAACTGTATGTGTGTGTGTGTGTGTATGTGTGGGTGTGTGGAAGTGGGAGTGAAGATACAGGACCAAGGGTGGGTGTGGGGCGAAGGAAGTGGGAATGTGAAAAAAGAGAGGTTTTCACTCTTTATTCGTTCATGGGATGTGGGGTATCAATGGGCCAGCATTTATTGCCCACCCCTGAGGGTAAGAGTCAACCACATTGCTGTAGGTCTGGAGTCACATGTAGGCCAGACCAGGTAAGGATGACAGATTTCCTTCCCTAAAGGACATTAGTGAGCCAGATGTGTTTTTACAACAATCAACAATGGTTTCATGATCATCATTAGACTTTTAATTCCAGATCTTTATTGAATTCAAATGTCACCATTGTGGTGATATGCATCACTGTAAATACACAAGTGGTTACTGTAAATACACTAAGTAAACACTAGAGGGCGCACCAGAGACACCATGACATGCAGACATACAGCTAATGAATGCATAGAGTAGGACATGACCAATGGGCAGTCAAGACACCCAGAGGTGACATTACCACAAGGGGGCATTTACACAACCCATATAAAAGGACAGGGCACACATGCTCTTTCTCTTTCCACAGACGACACTCAGAGAGAAGAACAGGGGCAGATCAGAAGCATCAGACCCGCCGCATGGCTTAGAGCAGACTGGTTAGTTAGACTGAGTTACTATAGCAAGATTAGCATGAGAGTCGAACTCAAGTAGGAGAATTGTTAACTGTTCAAAAAATGTGTTAAACCTATCTCCAAGTCTGAACCTTCCTTTGTCAGAGCATACATCAAGGAAGCAGCTTATGCTACATGAAGAAGCATAACACAACATGGTACCAGTGAGTGCCTGTTGAATCTATATAGTTCAACTCAACATATCCATGACTACCAGCAACAGCACCCAGGCAATATGATGGAGACTCCGGTTCCTCAGCAGCACAGGTACCATGGCCATCTCAGTGCCAACTGGCGAGCATTCAAACAGAGATTTGAGATTTACATGGTCGCATCCGACCTAGATGGCCTGGCCGATGCTGAGAAGATAGATCTTCTACTCACCATTGCGGGTGAAAGTGCAACAGAAATCTTCAACTCCTTCAGGTACTCCAAAGGGCAAGACAAGAGAGACTTCCAGACAGTCCTGGACAAGTTTGAAAACTACTGCGAGGTAAACACAACAGAAAAAATTGGTAAAACTGTCACTTATACTCACCACGAGGCACAAGTAGGCTTGCAGCAGAGGAAAATGGCAGTTTTGATTGGCAGCCATCTTGAGAAAGGAGCCGCACATACGCAGTTCCCCAGAAGACGCGAACCGGCAAAACAGTGTTTTGCGCATGCGCGAGAAGCCACGCATGCACAGTTTCGCAAAGAGCGCAAAGTAAAGGAAAAGCGATGCAAACCATTCCTACACTCTACGTCACAAGCATCATGACGTCAGAGGCCCCAGACCACGCCCACTTAAAGGGGAAATGCCAAAAATAGTGCAAAAAAAATCTTAAAACCAGAAAACGCAATTCTTTCATCTGGAACGACAGCACAATGACTGAACTTCGACCAGTAGCAGAAAGTAACCTCCGCAGAACCCTGCAACAAGCAGTTAGCACCGCACTAAAAGATGATTTAGTCCTTGAAGACTACGACTCAGACGTTGATTTCTTCCTTGGACATAGCAAGCACAATGACAGCTCCGACACAAAAAGTGATGATATGGTCCTTGAAGACTACAACTCGGAAGATGATTTCGTCATTGGACGTGGCGACCTCAGTACCAAATTCGAACCACAACAAGATGATGTGCACATTAAAGAATCTGACACAGACATGGACGAGTTCTTTGGATTTTGAGGATCCTCAGCCCAGCATAGATGACATCCCGACCCATGAGTACAGGATTCTGCTGCGGCCTGACGCCAAGAGACAGTGAGTGGTACAATCCCACAGAGAGCGGCCTGATGCCACACCATTGTCCACGCACCAAGAACAGTGCTCCACGCACCACAAAGAGTCCCCGACTCCACACAGAGAGTGGTCGACGCACCACAAAGAGTCCATGACTCCCCACAGAAAGCGATGACAGACTCCACAGCGAGGCCACTTCACGTCTCCACACAGAGAACACAGAAAGACTCCACTGCATGACTCCATGAGAGCGCACAGATCGACTCCACAGCGAGGCCACTGCATGACTCCACACAGGGAACGATGCCAGACTCCATAGAGAGAGCAATACAAGCCTCCAAAGCGAGCTTGTTGACAGACTCCACGATAGAAGCAACGCAAGACTCCAGAGTGCAGTCCTTGCATGAACAAGACCATGAAGGTCTAGCAACCTTATCTCAGCAAGTAGCAGCAGATGATGCAAGTCTGCCACGCTCAAGTGCACAGCAAGACGACTATGACAGTCTACCACGCTCACGTGAACAATGAAAAGACTATGACAGTCTACCCAGATTATTTGAGCCACCAGAAGAAGACTCTGACAGTCTACCCAGCTCATTTAACCGACAAGAAGACACTGAAGGTCTACCCACTGTATGTGCGACACGTGACAAAGGCGTCACAATTCCCATACATGATGTGTGACATCTCAGCGAGACTGACAGATCTCAGCTAGTAAGTACAGAGGCATTCGACGATCAAAGTGAGGTTATTAGTGACTCCAGTGACACCATGTTAATTCAAACCTCATCCACTCGAGCCCCTCCACAAGAAAATACATTCCTGAACATTTTGACTCCGGATGGGGAGCATCAAGGCACCTCAGATGATTCAAGTGATACCTCAGATGATTCAAGTGAACCTGAAATGACTCCGGACGGGGAGTGTCAAGAAACCAAAGCTGATTCAGGTGAACCAGAAAGGACTCCAGACGGGGAGCATCGACAAGCCAAAGATGATTCCAGTGAACATGACATGACTCCAGTTGGGGAGTGCCAAGGAATCGAAGACGCACGCTCAATGAAACAGCAAATGCCACAAAGGACACTGACACAAGTAACTTTGTGAAGGACTCGAATTTCCACTCTGTGTTCATTAAGCCCAACAAACACAACAACAAAACCTACGAAAACAATAACAAAGACAACAACAAGTAGCGTACCAAAGGCACCAACGTCAACAACAAGCACGACAAAAACAACAACACTGGAACAACGACTGATACGACATGGTACAACTCTGCAAATGCAGGACAATGTAACAGCACAGCTCCTAACACTGGCAAGAGTACAGACATACCATGGCATAACAGTAAATCTCACTGATTCAGGTTTGCTCCACAACAGACAAGCAAACCAGCTTTCAGAAAAGATGTCATCAAGAATTGCTACCACAAGCATAGAAAAAAAAAAGAGTCCACCTCAGATGACGAAGTGATTTTACTATTTACACACCTCCTGATGACTTCTTGGTTCCTTAAGCACAAGGACACTGACGGCGCTCACAAGGAAATGACAACATCAACGTCGACACTTCAATAACTAAACGAGAAAGCCACTTGACCATATGAATTCATGAACTTTGGACTCATACATATTACTTTGTATTGTATAATCATCACTGTCATCATGATTTGTACATGTCATCACTTATCTACCTATTTTATTCAATTTTCTTTAACACTGTACAGAAAATATGTAACATGAAAAAAGGGGGGATGTGGTGATATGCATCACTGTAAATACACAAGGGGTTAATGCAAATACACTAAGACTAAGTAAACACTAGAGGGAGCACCAGAGACATCATGACATGCAGACATACAGCTAATGAACACATAGAATAGGACACGACCAATGGGCAGTCAAGACACACCCAGAGGTGACACTACCACAAGGGGGCATTTACACAACTCATATAAAAGGACAGGGCACACATGCTCTTTCTCTTTCCACAGGCGACACTCAGAGTGAAGCACAGGTGCAGATCGGAAGCATCACACCCACCGCATGGCTTAGAGCAGACTGGTTAGTTAGACTGATTTACTATAGCAAGACTAGCAGGAGATTCGAACTCAAGTAGGAGAATTGTTAACTGTTCAATAAATGTGTTAAACCTATCTCCATGTCTGAACCTTCCTTTGTCAGAGCATCCATCAAGGAAGCAGCTTAAGCTCCATGAAGAAGCATAACACAACAACATCTGCCATGGTGGGATTCAAAACCGTGTCCACAGGGCATTACCCTGGGTTTCTGGATTATTAGTCCAGTGACAATACCACCAAGCCACTGCGTTGTAAGTCTCAAGTGGCTACAGAAATAGAGAGAGAAGAGATCATCGAGAAATTTAAATTCAAGGATGAGACTTTGAGAACACAAATCCTGAAAGCCTTTATCTGGAGGAAATTAAGATTCATGCAAGATTAGATTGTCAAGTAGTCTGGCAGCACAGTGCCAGTGAAGGGGTTGAGAGAAGTAATGGAGAGCAGAGGTGAGTGTTATTATGTCTGGAACACAATCCCATGTTGCCAAAGTGGGGATGTAAGGGCACCCAGATGTAATGGTGCATGCGAATGGAGAACCATTCCTGGAGATGCTCTGGTTACTATGGATAAACAAGTGCTGGATCAAATGAGGGATGACCCACTATGCCAGATATCAGAGCAGAGACTTTGGAGGAGGATAGTGTGGCCAATCAGGTCATGCTAGGAATTAGTACTGCTTTAATTGAGAATACATGTATTAATATTATTTGACAAATAAAATAGCAATCCCATATTGATTAGATTCATAAATAAAAATGAATGTTTTTTTTTTCAAATATTGCTTATATATATTGAAATTATCTTTCTTTGCATATAGTCATATAGTCAGGTATATATCAGCACATGATAATGTTCTTAGTATTTGGCTGAAGTTTAAGTTGAACACAAATTATAATTGTTAGAGATTTAATTTTGGTGGTAGTCTCACAATAGAAATGTCACTGAATTAAATTATCAACAAAAGTCCCTTAAGTGTATTTGTAAATAAGGAAGAATAACGCTGTGTCAGAAAACTAACTGGGTTTTTATTTTTGTGTGAAACGAAAAATCATTCGTGGAAATTCAATAACAAGAGAACCAGACTTGAGGAGAACGTAGGTGAAGATTCAGCTCTCAAAATGAGAGAGATGCAAATGTAAATAAAACAATGTACAATCTGGTGATCCGAGGTGGAAAAATTAATGAGGGCAATGATACAGCATAAATTCTAATGAGCAAAATAATTAAAATTTGTAAAAAAAAAAACCCCAAAAATATTGGAACAAAATCCATTTTCTTAAAAATTCAGTTAACACTCAAAATATATCTTCCTCATATTCGTTGATGGAACAAGTCGGAACCAGTGCGAAATTGAAGGGTGTCTTATTTGCCTTGATATCATTGGATGTAATAACTCCAAGCTGTTCACCCACAGGTGACTGAAGCACCTTATAGGTAGCTCACAAAGTAGATATATTGGTCAGTGAGAAAGGCTCAACTACAATCATCTTCATTCTTAAACTCTACCACCAACTAGAAATATCTTTGGTCTTCTTTCTTTCCACACCTACAAAACCTCACAACATGAAAAAAAATATTAGAATATAAGTGCCTTTTGATTCAAATTTTGTATTTCTTTGATTTCAAACCAGAGAAATAGAATATGTCCCATCCTGGGAAGCCAGTATTATAAACAAGTGCCAGCAGGTCATATACACACCGGAGATTCATAAAAGCTTGACCAATTATGTCAGCATAATGTTTGCCTACATAATAACAGTCACTGTACTTCAAAGTAATTAATTACATGTGAAACGCATTAGACATTTCTGAGAGATGTGATAAGATATTATATAAATGCAAGTCTTTCTTTCTTCCTTATCTCTTTTATACAGCTATAGGAGTTTGGCATTTAACTTTTAATATGCTACAATTTATGCACTAATGCACAAAGACAAAATCTATAAACAATAGTGTGTGCTCCTTTTTATGACAAGTGACATTGTAACACGGATTGAATGCATTTGGATGGATTTATGACAACTGGGACCTGGTCAACATAATCATAAGAAATTGATACTTTTATTTCAAAGTTAAATCTGTTAAATATAATTCTAACTACAGTGCTAGACTTCTGGAAAGAATAAGTGTAATAGATGCAATATATTGGTTACAACCTTGAAGCCTCAATGTCTCATATCCTGAATCTCTAAAATTTCGACTCTGCTGATGTGTAACTGTGCTAAGCAGTGTTCGGAGATTATGGGGAAGTTACAGGGTTTTATGACGGTCACGAAGAATCCAAAACAAGTTTGTCGAATCAAACAGAGAATAACTTTATTCACAACAATATTTACACAGCACCAGCAGTTCACTACTGGTTCTCTCTCTAGCCGGTACCACACTGGCCAGCTCTATTTATACAGCTGAAAGATTAAAGATTTCCCCACCCCCCTCATTGGGGCAGCTTATATTCCCCACGATACATGGGATAACCAAGAGCATGGGTGTCCATGGGCACTCTTGACACCTTCCATACCTGGTGGGCACCGCAGGGGTTGGACTGTTTCATCGATCCCAGTTTTCACATTTTGATTTAACGTTTTTAACTTTCCGTTCCTCTTTGGTTTTTTTTGGGTTGTGCTCCATTTGTCTTTTAGGAGCGGCATCTTTTAACTTACCCCTCAGTTAATTTCTGCTCTTCTACTTAGTTGATTGGGCCCTAAAATACAACATGGGGTAACCAAGAGCATGGATATCCACGGGCACTCTCAAGGCCTTTCATACCCGCTGAGCACCGCAGGGGTTGGATTGCTTTATTCACCCCTCTTTTCACATTATGATTTGATGTTGATAATCTTCTTTTGTACTTTGCTATTTGGGGCATGGCCCTACCAGGATTGGCCCCTTTTAATTTATTCCTCAGTTTGTTTCCTTTAATATATTGATTTGATTGGACCCTAAAATAGAACATGGGGTAACCAATTGTCCCCAGCCAATAGGATCCAGGCAAGTCATAACACAAGGAATAGTAAATGTTACTGCATGTTTTCCAATAATTAATTGCATAACAGAAACTGTGGAGGCTAAAGCAGGATCTCCTTTCCTAGGCATGGTGAGCTACATGGGGAGACTCTGAAGATGACCCTGAAATTGTTAATCTACTACAGGATAGTTCAATGATTCTGTATTCTGAATGGTAACCATGCTCCAAGAGAGCAGGGTCAGTTACAATGTTGTGAGTGTTTCCTCTCTTTGAGGATGCAAGATAATGGCATTATCTCTTCAAGCAACACATGAGGACCATGTCCTCCATAAAGACTGATAATCTAAGTACAAGGCTTCAACCTTAAATGAGATTTTAAAAAAACTAAAAGGCACAAAACAATCAATTGCTATTCCCAAGACTTAAAATAATTCACAGTAAACTAGTTAAACAGTGGACAGAAAATGAGAAAAATGAACTGATCAGTCGATATTACTTTTCGAGGAACCAGTATGTTGGTTGTCCCAATGGGGACTATGATGTTACTGCCGTAGTTACTGCCATGGGCAGCTTTATGTTTAGTTTTAAAAATAAATTTAGAGTACCCAGTTCATTTTTTCCAATTAAGGCGCCAAACCACCTAGCCTGCACATCTTTGGGTTGTGGGGGCGAAACTCACGCAAATACGCAGAGAATGTGCAAACTCCACATGGACAGTGACCCAGAGCTGGGATCGAACCTGGGACCTCGGCACCGTGAGGCAGTAGTGCTAACCACTCTGCCACCATGATGCCCTGGTTTAAGTTTAGTTAAAATAAACCTTTATCATTCCTATCGCTGGCTTCTTTGAACATTAAATTAATAAAACATAAAATATGCGTTGTTGAAAATGTATTTAGATGAGGAAATAGTACAACAGGAGCAGTATAATTAAAGTTCAAAGATAAAACAAAGTTGGTTACATTATTAGAGGTGGATTACAGACCTCAAAAATGTGCAAAGGCATAGGGGAAGTTTGCAGTCAGATTTCAGAGCTGACAAGAAATAACACAATTCTGGGGAATTTCCCCACGTTTTAGATTGGGAGGGCAAGGGATTAGAATTTCTAATATGTACTGTTAATGACTTCTTCCTCAAGGAATAATTTAGCAGACTGCTTATTTATACAGGAAGTACCTTGGGGATATTTTCTATAGTTTAAAGTGTCAATTGCCGCTAAATATTTGCTAGTCAATAACACTTTTAGTCTGTTTACAATAGTAAATTCTGAAAACCTGAAATTTCATCTTGCAAAATTTCCAGTCACTGGAAATTCAAATACCTTTTTAAAAAAGTTTTAAAAAGTTAACAAGACCCCTGTAAGAGAATCCCAACAATTTGCAATTTTTTTTTTTTTTTTTAAATAATATTTTATTGAAAATTTTTGGTCAACCAACACAGTACATTGTGCATCCTTTACACAACATTGTAACAATACAGATAATAATGACCTTTTTTAAATTTAAACAAAAATAACAACAAATAAATAAATATTAAATAACAAAAAATAAAAACTAGCCCTAATTGGCAACTGCCTTGTCTCAGGCCACACCCCCCCCCCCATCCCCCCCCCATCCCTCCCCCCCCCCCCAAGTCCTGGGCCGCTGCTGCTGCCTTCTTTGTTCTCCCCTATCTATCTTTCCGCAAGATATTCGACGAACGGTTGCCACCGCCTAGTAAACCCTTGAGCCGACCCCCTTAGGACGAACTTAATCCGCTCTAACTTTATGAACCCCGCCATATCATTTATCCAGGTCTCCACCCCCGGGGGCTTGGCTTCTTTCCACATTAGCAATATTCTGCGCCGGGCTACTAGGGACGCAAAGGCCAAAACATCGGCCTCTTTCGCCTCCTGCACTCCCGGCTCTTGTGCAACCCCAAATATAGCCAACCCCCAGCTTGGTTCGACCCGGACTCCTACTACTTTCGAAAGCACCTTTGTCACCCCCATCCAAAACCCCTGTAGTGCCGGGCATGACCAAAACATATGGGTATGATTCGCTGGGCTTCTCGAGCACCTCGCACACCTATCCTCCACCCCAAAAAATTTACTGAGCCGTGTTCCAGTCATATGTGCCCTGTGTAATACCTTAAACTGAATCAGGCTTAGCCTGGCGCACGAGGACGACGAGTTTACCCTGTTTAGGGCATCTGTCCACATCCCCTCCTCAATCTCCTCCCCTAGCTCTTCTTCCCATTTCCCTTTTAGGTCGTCCATCATAGTCTCCCCTTCGTCTCTCATTTCCCTATATATATCCGACACCTTACCGTCCCCCACCCATTTCTTTGAGATCACTCTGTCCTGCACCTCTTGTGTCGGGAGCTGCGGGAATTCCCTCACCTGCTGCCTCGCAAAAGCCCTCAATTGCATGTACCTGAATGCATTCCCTTGGGGCAACCCATATTTCTCGGTCAGCGCTCCCAGACTCGCAAACTTCCTATCCACAAATAGATCTTTCAATTGCGTTATACCTGCTCTTTGCCACATTCCATATCCCCCATCCATTCCCCCCGGGGCAAACCTATGGTTGTTTCTTATCGGGGACCCCCCCAGTGCTCCGGTCTTTCCCCTATGTCGTCTCCACCGTCCCCAAATCTTCAGTGTAGCCACCACCACCGGACTCGTGGTATAGTTCCTTGGTGAGAACGGCAATGGGGCCGTCACCATAGCCCGCAGGCCGGTCCCCCCACAGGACGCCCCCTCCAATCTCTTCCACGCCGCTCCTTCCTCCTCTCCCATCCACCCACTCACCATTGAAATATTAGCGGCCCAATAATACTCACTCAGGCTCGGTAGTGCCAGCCCCCCCCCCCCCCCCATCCCTACCACGCTGCAAGAATCCCTTCCTCACTCCCGGAGTCCCCCCGGCCCAAACAAAACCCACGATACTCCCTTCTATCCTTTTGAAAAAAGCCTTCGTGATCACCACCGGGAGACACTGAAACACAAAAAGGAATCTCGGGAGGACCACCATCTTAACCGCCTGCACCCTCCCTGCCATTGACAATGCTACCATATCCCATCTCTTGAAATCTTCCTCCATCTGTTCCACCAACCGCGTCAAATTTAGCCTGTGCAATGTGCCCCAACTCCCAGCCATCTGGATCCCCAGGCAACAAAAGTCTCCCGCCACCCTCCTCAACGGTAGGTCTTCCATTTCTCCACTCTGCTCCCCTGGATGCACCACAAACAGCCCACTCTTTCCCATGCTCAATTTATACCCTGAAAAATCCCCAAACTCCCCAAGCATCCGCATTATCTCTGGCATCCCCTCCGCTGGGTCCGCCACATACAGTAGCAGATCATCGGCATATAAAGATACCCGGTGTTCTTCTCCTCCCCTAAGTATTCCCCTCCATCCCTTGGAACCTCTCAGCGCTATCGCCAGGGGCTCAATCGCCAGTGCAAACAGTAATGGGGACAGAGGACATCCCTGCCTTGTCCCTCTATGGAGCCGAAAATATGCCGATCCCCGTCCATTCGTGACCACACTCGCCACTGGGGCCCTATACAACAGCTGCACCCATCTAACATACCCCTCTCCGAACCCAAATCTCCTCAACACCTCCCACAGATAATCCCACTCCACTCTATCAAATGCTTTCTCGGCATCCATCGCCACTACTATCTCCGTTTCACCCTCTGGTGGGGCCATCATCATTACCCCTAACAACCTCCGTATGTTCGTGTTCAGCTGTCTCCCCTTCACAAACCCAGTTTGGTCCTCATGAACCACCCCCGGGACACATTCCTCTATTCTCATTGCCATTACCTTGGCCAAGACCTTGCCATCTACATTGAGGAGGGAGATTGGTCTGTAGGACCCGCATTGTAGCGGATCCTTTTCCTTCTTTAAAAGAAGCGATATCGTTGCTTCTGACATAGTCGGGGGCAGTTGTCCCCTTTCCTTTGCCTCGTTGAAGGTCCTCGTCAGTAGCGGGGCGAGCAAGTCCAAATATTTTCTGTAAAATTCAACTGGGAATCCGTCCGGTCCCGGGGCCTTTCCCGTCTGCATGTTCCTAATTCCTTTCACCACTTCTTCTACCGTGATCTGTGCTCCCAATCCCATCCTTTCCTGCTCTTCCACCTTGGGAATTTCCAGCCGATCCAAAAACTCCATCATTCTCTCCCTCCCATCCGGGGGTTGAGCTTCATACAATTTTTTATAAAATGTCTTAAACACTTCATTCACTCTCTCCGCTCCCCGCTCCGTCTCTCCATCTTCGTCTCTCACCCCCCCTATTTCCCTCGCTGCTCCCCTTTTCCTCAATTGGTGTGCCAGCAATCTGCTCGCCTTCTCTCCATATTCATACTGTACACCCTGCGCTTTCCTCCATTGTGCCTCTGCAGTGCCTGTGGTCAGCAAGTCAAATTCCACATGCAGCCTTTGCCTTTCCCTATACAGTCCCTCCTCCGGTGCTTCCGCATACTGTCTGTCCACCCTCAAAAGTTCTTGCAACAACCGCTCCCGTTCCTTACTCTCCCGCTTCCCTTTATGTGTCCTTATTGATATCAGCTCCCCCCTAACCACCGCCTTCAACGCCTCCCAGACCACTCCCACCTGAACCTCCCCATTGTCATTGAGTTCCAAGTACTTTTCAATGCATCCCCTCACCCTTAAGCACACCCCCTCATCCGCCATTAGTCCCATATCCATTCTCCAGGGTGGACGCCCTCTTGTTTCCTCCCCTATCTCCAAGTCTACCCAGTGTGGGGCATGATCCGAAATGGCTATAGCCGTATATTCCGTTCCCCTCACCCTCGGGATCAATGCCCTGCCCAACACAAAAAAGTCTATGCGTGAATAGACTTTATGGACATAGGAGAAAAACGAGAACTCCTTACTCCTAGGTCTACTGAATCTCCACGGGTCCACCCCTCCCATCTGCTCCATAAAATCCTTAAGCACCTTGGCTGCTGCCGGCCTCCTACCAGTCCTGGACTTCGACCTATCCAGCCTTGGTTCCAACACCGTGTTAAAGTCTCCCCCCATTATCAGCTTTCCGGTCTCTAGGTCTGGGATGCGTCCTAGCATTCGCCTCATAAAATTGGCATCGTCCCAATTCGGGGCATACACGTTTACCAAAACCACCATCTCTCCCTGTAATTTGCCACTCACCATCACGTATCTGCCCCCGTTATCCGCCACTATAGTCTTTGCCTCGAACATTACCCGCTTCCCCACTAATATAGCCACCCCCCTGTTTTTCGCATCCAGCCCCGAATGGAACACCTGCCCTACCCATCCTTTGCGCAACCTAACCTGATCTATCAGTTTCAGGTGCGTTTCCTGTAACATGACCACATCTGCTTTAAGTTTCTTAAGGTGTGCGAGTACTCGTGCCCTCTTTATCGGCCCGTTAAGCCCCCTCACGTTCCACGTGATCAGCCGAGTTGGGGGGCTTCCCACCCCCCCCCCTTGCCGGTTAGCCATCATCTTTTTCCAGCTTCTCGCCCAGTTCCCACGCGGCTGTATTTCTCCCAGACGGTGCCCCCCCGCCCATCCTTTCCCGCACCCACTCCCCCCTTTCCCCAGCAGCAGCAACCCAGTAATTCCCCCCTCCCCCCCCCCCGCTAGACTCCCCGCTAGCGTAATTACTCCCCCCATGTTGCTCCCAGAAGTCAGCAAACTCTGGCTGACCTCGGCTTCCCCCCGTGATCACGGCTCGCCCCGTGCGGCGCCCCCTCCTTCCTGCTTCTCTATTCCCGCCATAATTATCATAGCGCGGGAACCAAGCCCGCACCTCTCCCTCGGCCCCGCCTCCCATGGCCAACGCCCCATCTCCTCTCCCTCCCCACCTCCCCCCATCACCACCTGTGGGAGAAAGAAAAGTTACCATACCGCAGGATTAATCATACAATCCCTCTTCGCCCCCCCCCCCCCACTCGTCCCACCACTTTGTCCAAACGTTCATTTTCGTAGTCCAATCATTCCAATTTTTCTTCTACAATAAAAGTCCACGCTTCATCCGCCGTCTCAAAGTAGTGGTGCCTCCCTTGATATGTGACCCACAGTCTTGCCGGTTGCAGCATTCCAAACTTTATCTTTTTTTTGTGAAGTACCGCTTTGGCCCGATTAAAGCTCGCCCTCCTTCTCGCCACCTCCGCACTCCAATCTTGATAGACGCGGATCACCGCGTTCTCCCATTTACTACACCGAGTTTTCTTCGCCCATCTAAGGACCATTTCTCTATCCTTAAAACGGAGAAATCTCACCACTATGGCTCTGGGAGCTTCTCCTGCTCTCGATCCTCGCACCATAACTCGGTATGCTCCCTCCACCTCCAACGGACCCGTCGGGGCCTCCACTCCCATTAACGAGTGCAGCATCGTGCTCACATATGCCCCGACGTCCGCCCCCTCCACACCTTCAGGAAGGCCAAGAATCCTCAAGTTGTTCCTCCTTGCGTTATTTTCCAGTGCCTCCAACCTCTCCACAGATCGTTTCTGGTGTGCCTCCTGTATCTCCGACTTCACCACCAGGCCCTGTATATCGTTTTCATTCTCTGCTGCTTTCGCCTTCACGACCCGAAGCTCCTGCTCCTGGGTCTTTTGTTCCTCTTTCAGCCCTTCAATCGCCTGTAATATCGGGGCCAACAACTCTTTCTTCATTTCCTTTTTTATCTCCTCCACGCAGCGTTTCAAGAACTCTTGTTGTTCAGGGCCCCATGTGAAACTGCCACCTTCCGACGCCATCTTGGTTTCTGCTTGCCTTCCTTGCCGTTGTTCCAAAGGATCCGCTGCAATCCGGCCACTTTCCTCTCCTTTTTCCATCCGTGTCCAGGGGGAACACCCTTCTGGTTTACCGCACGGTGTTTTCAGCCGTTAAAATTGCCGTTGGGGCTCCTATCAAGAGCCCAAAAGTCCGTTTCACAGGGAGCTGCCGAAACGTGCGACTCAGCTGGTCATCGCCGCACCCGGAAGTCCAATTTGCAATTTATAAGACTGTGAAGGAAGACTACATAGGATCACAGGGTAGCACTGTCTAATAAGTAATTTTCATGTTAAAAGAAACTTTAATTTAAATGCAGTATCAGTCACTTAGCAACACAGTAATAGTTTTCCAATTAACAGTTAAAGCTTAAATGAAAGGAAAAGACTTAAACTCATTGGGCGGGATTCTCCAGTTGCCGATTCCGAAATCGCGATCGGCGATTGGCCAGAGAATCCCCGTTCACGACCGAATCGGGGTCAGCGCCGCTTTTGCGATGCTCTGCCCCCTCAAAAGCGGCGTACTCTAGGAGTACGGTGCGCGCCATATTGATGACCTCAGGACGTTGCCTGAGGCCCATCCCGCAATGCTCTGTCCCCAACCAGTCGGGTTCCTGACGGCACGGTCGCGTGTGGTCTCATCCGTCGGGAACTCGGCGTATCGGCTGCGGACTCAGTCCAGTGCCATGACAGTCGGGGGAGGACCGATCAGCGGGCAGGGGGCCTTTGCCACGGTCTGGGGGAACTGTTGGGGGGTGGTCCGCGATGTGTGAGCTGGCCAAAGCTGAGGGCACTATTTTGCAGGCCGGGTCCATGAGTGACCGGCGCCATGTTGCATGGCGTGGCCGCTGCAGACCACTGCCATGCACATGCGGGGCCATGGACACGGCAATTCCCCGGGACATCTAGAGCCAGGTACTCTATGCTGCCTTGATTCTATGCCCCCAGCCAAACAGGGATCATTGGCCGTTTTAGGCCTTTTGTTTGTTGTAAAACGCCACCTTTCCCACACTGGTTTGGGGACGTAGCCTCAAAATCGGAGAATCCAGCCCGCTATCTATACCTGCCCCTGTATATTCCAATTCAGCAACCCAAACAGTTCAAATACCACTTACAAATAAAGTTACTTGCTTCTAAATGCAGACCTTTGGAGAGAGACTCTTCAAGGATCGACCTGAAAATCTTGCTGTATTGTCAGACTCAAATCCTCTGGCAAACTGCTGTTCAACTTTCAATCTTGTAGCAGACACCAAAACTACAGACAGACATGGCTCCTCCTATTAATTACATCATCTTTATCCCAGCATAAGGCATTCTCCAGCCTCCTCCCACTAAGATGTCCCATAACTGACTTCCAGTGGCATAATTTAGGGGAAAGACATGCCCAAGGTGGCTCCTGCTGGAATACTGTACTTTTTGCCCCTATTCTTTGTACCACAGATTATGTACTCTTCCAGTTATTGTGATAAAGATCTTGTTTGACTGAAATGCCCCAAAAAGCCCGAGAAAATAAGGCTCAGGGAAGAAATTTGTCAATGGAGTCTGAGGCTTCTTGGCTGGTAAAATGACAGAGCCAGTTTCAGGAGCACCATCCACTCCACTAACAGAATAGTACCTCGACGAAAGACTATGAAAAACACCTAGGAATTGTGTTGGAAGACCTCAGGAAGTCAGTTGAAGTGGTCTTGGCCCCCATCAAGCTGCTTTGTGGAAAAATAATCAGACTGTGGATGCCCAGGGAGCCACGATCAAAGATATGGAAGTTGCCCTGTCGGATCACAGCAATCGGATTGCCTCGCTGGAATCAAAGGTGTTATCGGTGTTCAAAGTGAATAAATCATTGAGGGCCCAGATAAATGACCCAGAAAATAGATCCAAGGGGCAAAATATTCGGGTTGTAGGGCTGCCGGAGGCGATGGAAGGCCCCACGCCCACGGAGTACTTCTCAGGCAATTTGGTAATATGGTGGGTGAGGGTGGATTCACATCGCCACCTGAATTGGATCGAGGCCATCGTACACTCCAGCCGAGGCCTCGTCCTGAAGATCCACCACGTGCGGTGATAGTGAGATTCCACAGCTTCATGAAAAAGGAGAGAGTTTTGAGATGGGTGAAGGAACACCGTGACTTTAAGTGGGACGGCCACTCCATCAGGTTCTATCAGGACCTATCTATAAGAGTGCAGAGCTGACGAAGAAGAGGGCTGCATTCAATGGAGTCAAGGCCGCCCTGTATAAAAGTGGAGCTCAATATGGTTTGGTCTACCAAGCTCAGCTGAGAGTAACTTTGGAGGCAAAAGACTATTACTTTGACACGCCAGGAGAGGTGGACCTTTGTTAAACACAGTTGGGCGTGGTACAGTTGATTTGTGGTTCTGTCGATGGTCATGTTGAGTTGTTACATTGTTAGGGTTTCATGTTTGTTCTTGTTTGTTTCTTGTTCTTGTTGGAGTTGAGTTCTTATTGTTCTTGTTCAGAAATGGGATTCTGCGCTATGTGGGGTTCTGTTTTTTGTGATAATATATAGCTTCCTTTCGGAGGGCAAGTTTGCTGACGTTGTCTGTAGATTTTTTGTTGTCCAGTCTTTTGATTTGATTGGGTGGCCATGTTGGGTGGACCTGTTTACTGTACCTTTTGGTATCTCTTGGGTAATCTTTCTCGGCAGATATGGATGACTCCAGAATGAGGGGGCATGGGAGACCCCAATTTGCTTGGTCACCTGGAACATTAAGGGTTTGAATGACCCAGTGAAAAGATCAAGGGCATTTGCTCACCTTAAGAGTTTAAACTCCGATGTGGTCTTTTTGCGGGTCAGAGACCAAACTAGGCTGTGCAAGGTGTGGGTAGGACAGGTCTTCCATTCGGGTTTCAATGGTAGGGCCACGTGGGCGGTGATTTTAATTAATAAAAGGGTTCAGTTCACTGCGTCTAAGGTTTCGGCCAACCCCATCGCTAGATACATTATTGTCTGTGGCTTCCTGGTGAGCACCCCGATTGTTATGGTTAACATTTACACCCCGAAATGGGAGAATACGAATTTTATTAATACCCTGCTGGCCACCCTCCCAAATTTAGATTCACATCGACTTATTTTAGGTTGGGATCTGGACTGTGCCTTGGGCCCTAAATTGGATCATGCCAAGCCTAAATCTCTTGCTCCATGGGGATGGCCAGGAATTTTTTGTCTTTCATGATACAGAAGGGAGGGGGGGGCGGGGTAGATCCTTGGCATAACTTGCACTCAAGTGAAATAAAGAATATTTGTTTTTTTTCGCTTGTTCATCGGATACATTCGCGGATTGATTTTTTTTAAATTAAACATTTTATTGAGGTATTTATGGTTTTACAACAACAACAAAATAAACAATGTACATGAATTTATAGACATAGTGCAAAAGCCGTCTTCCTCCCTTACAGACCACACCTTTACTAACCCCCTACTCTAAACTAATCTAACGCCCATCACCCCCCCCCCTTGTGCTGACGGTTCATTTTCCACAATGAAGTTGATGAATGGCTGCCACCTCCGGGCGAACCCTAACATTGACCCTCTCAAGGCGAACTTGATTTTCTCCAGACAGGTCTCTGTCATCAGGGGCTTTGGGTCCCTCCAAGCTAATGGAATCCGTCTCCGGGCTACCAGGGAATCAAAGGCTAGAACGTTTGCCTCTTTCTCCTCCTGGATTCCTGCGTCTTCTGACACTCTGGAAATCGCCACCTCTGGACTCGGTGCCACCCTTGTTTTCAGCACTTTGGACATGATATCCGCAAACCCCTGCCAGAATCCCTTAAGCTTCGGGCATGCCCAGAACATCTGGACATGGTTCGCTGACCCTCCCGCACACCATCTGGATTGATTTTTTTTGTAGCTAGGTCTCTCCACCCTTCAGTGGTGACAGCTGAGTACTCAGCGATTGTTATTTCAGACCATCCCCCACACTTTGTTGATTCGATGCTAGAGACTGGCCTCGCCCATAGACTACCGTGAAGGTTAGACACAATACTTGGCTGATAATGAAATTTTGTGGGTGTGTTTCCATTGCCATAGAGGACTATATAAAATTTAACAAAACTGAGTCAATCTCACCTTCCACGCCTTGGGAAGCCGTTAAGGTGGCCCTGGGGGGGACGGACAATTATCTCCTATAAAGCACATTTGGTGAGGACAGCGGGGGGTTGGAGCAGCAGAGGCTGGTGGACTCCATTCTTAAGGTGGACCACCAGTATTTGCTTGATCCTACTTCGGAATTGCTGGCAAGAAGGAAGAAAACACTATTCAAACTATTGTCGACCGGCAGAGCAGTAAGTCAGTTATGATGCTCAAGGGGCAGATTTTACGAATACGTGGAGATGGCCAGTCGTCTTTTGGCTCACCAGCTTAAACAGCGGTGACCTCACGGAAGGTCACACAAATACGTAATTCGAATGGTACCCTTGTTTCCGCCCCTTATCATGTTATTGTGGCTTTTGAATCTTTTTACCGCAATCTTTATAGATTGGAGCCTCCTGCGGATGGGTCGGTCATGTCTGACGTTTTGGACGGTCATCCATCCCAACTATTGAGGTGGAGAGGAGCAATAAGTTGGAGTCCCCGTTACACCCTGACAGAATGGAACCTGACAGGTGGAACAACCTCCCCCTATCCTTGGTGAGATTTGCATTCCTCTTTCAGTGTCTCCCCATTTTTCTCCTCAAATCTTTATTTGTTAAGGTCAACAAATGAATCTCTTATTTCATTTGGGTAACACTCTCAGAATCCGTGGTGTTCTGATCCAAAGTGACTGACAGTCGGGGGGCCTGGCACTCCCCAATTTTCTGTTTTACTATTGAGTGGCCAATATTCAGAAAATATTGTTTTGGTTTAGTGATCCCGGTTACATTAGGGGACAAATGGAAGCAAGCTTGCACTACTTCTAGTCTTTGTGCAATAATTACATCACCTTGCCCTTTTCCCATTAGATTTTCCTCAAATCCAGTAGTGGTCTCCTCCCTGAGAATTTGGAAGCTGTTTAGGCTGCATTTCAAGCTCCGTTTCCAGTCTTTGTTGCCCCATTTGCAATAATTGTCATAATATACACCAGTATATCATGGTGCAGACACACACACACACACTGATGGACATGCAGTGGGACCAATCAGCATACACAACACTGCAGTCAATCACCAGTGAGAGCACACGCTCTATAAAGACAGGGGACAGGAGAGTTCCCGCTCATTCTAGCAGCAGCCAGCTCAGAGCACAGAGCTCACAGCCTGCAACACAGACAGTCACCATCTGCTGAGTGCATCACCTGGTTAGGACTAGGCAAGGGTCAACAGTTAAAGCTGGTATTGCATTTACCCACAGTTCAAGTATGTTAATATAGTTAACCTTATAATAAAATAGAGTTGCACCACTTCCACTGTTGGTGACCTGTTTGTGATCCAGAACACCCAACACAGCATGGTACAAGGAGTAGTTGCATACTAGCACTTCTGAGGCCCACCTGCAACTAATCAGCATTCCGGCATCCTGCAGTATGGAGAACTTCAACCCGCCGCCACCGCTCCGCATCGCCGGCACCTCAGCGTACAGTGACAACCAGCAACGATACCCAGGCAAGATGTTCAAGATCCGAGTTCCGCAGCAGCTCCAGTGCCACGGCGATCTCCGCGAAAACTGCCGGGCATTCCGGCAAAAGTTTGAAATCTTCCTGCTGGCAGCCGAACTAGAAGACCTGGCCGATCCTGAAAAAACAGAGCTTCTCCTCACCATCGCTGGTGCCAGAGCAGAAGAAATCTTTTAAAAATTCAAGTTCTCCAAGGGGCAAAACAGGAGTGACTTCCAGACAGTCCTGGACAAATTCGGCAAATACTGTGAGGAAAACACACTCCAACTAGCAAGGAAAGGTAAGAGAAGCACCAGTACTCACCTTGAGGCCGAAATCCCGGAGCAGAGAACTATTTTGGTCAACGGCCATCTTTCTAAAGGGACTGCACTTGCGCAGTTGCGCGACGCCGCGCATGCGCAATCACGAAAACGGCCATAAGTAAAGGAACCGTGATCTGCGCATGTGCAAACGCCTCCTACGTGCTACGTCACGCGCATCATGACGTCAGAAGTGCCGGACTACGCCCATTTAAAGGGGAAACGTCCCAAATCAAAGAAAAAATCTTTTAAAGCTGTAAAATAACCTTGCTTCACCTGGAATGACAGCACAATGCCTCAAATTGAACCAGGAAATGAAATAAACCTCCGAAGAACCCTGCAACAAGCAGTTACCTACCCCCAAACCGAGTCCGATTCCGACTTCCTGTAGACCAGTGACACCGAGGACCCGAGGGAGCCTCTTCGAGTCGCTATTATAACAAAGAACAGGCTGTCCCCGAATCAAAACCACCAGCCGCTGTTGGTGCACAGCATTGATCCAGACGACGAGTGGTGTGCCACCCTGACGGTCAACCGATCCCAGATACGATTCCGCCTGGACCCTGGTGCTTCCGCTAATCTACTAGCATGGTCAGCCTTTCAGATACTTGGGGTTAAACCAACCATTCTTCCGTCGACCTGCCAACTAGTGGACTACAATGGCAACGTCATTCCTGCTACCGGTTCATGCCAACTTGAAGTGACGCACAACTCGCGAAAAGCCATCCTTCCCTTCGAGATCGTGGGCTCCTCGAAGGACTCTCTGCTAGGCGCACAGGCGTACAAACTCCTAAACCTCATTCAACGAGTACACTCTCTCTCTCCAGAGGAGACGTCTTCCTTCCAGGATGCGGACTGCAGGGCGCAACTCAATGCCATCATCGACCAGCACCGCAACGTTTTCGAAGGCATGGGCATGCTTCCATACACTTAGAAAATCCTGCTCAAACAAGACGCCACGCCTGTGGTTCATGCACCTCGCAGAGTCCCAGCACCCCTCAAGGACCGCCTCAAGCAGCAGCTGCAGGACCTCCAGGACCAAGGGGTGCTCTCCAGAGTGATGGAACCAACCGACTGGGTCAGTTCCATGGTGTACGTAAAGAAGCCCTCCGGCGAGCTCCGGATCTGCATTGACCCAAAGGATCTGAATCGCAACATAATGAGGGAGAATTACCCTATCCCCAAGCGCGAGGAGATCACGTGCGAGATGGCTCGGGCCAACATCTTCACCAAACGTGACGCCTCGAAAGGATTCTGGCAAATTCAACTAGATAGGTCCAGCAGAAAGCTGTGTACCTTTAATACCCAGTTTGGCAGATACTGCTACAACAGGATGCCGTTTGGGATTATATCGGCATCAGAAGTATTCCACAGGATCATGGAGCAAATGATGGAGGGCATTGAGGGTGTGCGCGTCTATGTTGATGACATCATCATTCGGTCCACCACCCCGCAGGAGCATATCAGTCGCCTCCAGCGCGTTTTCAAACGAATAAGGGACCAAGGCCTTCGCCTCAACAGAGCCAAATGTTCCTTCGACCAGACGGAACTCAAGTTCCTAGGGGACGACATCTCCCGGTTGGGTGTGCAGCCGGATGCGGACAAGGTGCCAGCCATCACAGCCATGCAGAAGCCAGCGGATAAGAAGGCGGTCCTCCGATTTTTGGGCATGGTCAACTTCCTGGGGAAATTCATCACCAACCTCGCCTCCCATCCCACAGCTCTCTGGAACCTGGTCAGGAAGACGATAGACTTCCAATGGCTTCCCGTCCACGAGCGCGAATGGGAGGAGCTTAAGACCAAGCTTACCACGGCCCCGGTATTGGCATTTTTTGATCCCACGAAGGAAACAAAAATTTCAACGGATGCCAGCCAATCCGGCATTGGGGCGGTGCTCCTGCAGCGTGATGAGGCCTCATCATGGGCCCCCGTTGCATATGCATCATGTGCCATGACCCCCACGGAACAGCGCTATGCGCAAATCGAAAAGGAGTGCCTGGGCCTGTTGACTGGGGTCAACAAATTTCATGATTACGTGCATGGACTCCCCCATTTCACTGCCGAGACCGACCATCGCCCGCTGGTCAACATTATACAAAACGACCTGAATGATTTGACCCCTCGCCTCCAGCGCATTCTGCTTAAACTCCGGCGGTACGATTTCCAGCTCCTATACACCCCGGGCAAGGACCTGATCATAGCCGACGCTCTGTCCAGGGCAGTCAACACCCCATGTGACCCAGAGGGGTTTGTATGTCAGGTTGACGCCCATGTGGCCTTCACGGCCTCCAATCTGCCGGCCACGGATGAACGCCTTATCCACATTCGCCGCGAGACTTCGGCTGACCCCCTACTACAGCGTGTCATGCGCCACATGATGGATGGGTGGCTCAAGGGCCAATGCCCGCAGTTCTACAATATCAGACACGATCTGGCAGTAGTCGATGGTGTCCTCCTGAAGCTGGACCACATCATGATCCCGCACAGCATGCGCCAGCTCGTTTTGGAACAGCTACACGAGGGCCATCTTGGCATGGAGAAGTGCCGAGGGAGGGCCCGAGAGGCTGTGTACTGGCCCGGCATCAAGGAGGACATCGTCAACACAGTGCTCAACCACCCCACCTGTCAGCGGTTCCAGCCGGCCCAACCACGTGAGTCCCTACAGCCCCATGAGTTGGTCACCTCCCCATAGTCTAAGGTAGGCGTTGACCTGTTCCATGTGCTCCTCAGGGACTATGTTCTGATTGTAGACTATTTTTCGAACTACCTGGAGGTCGGACGCCTGCACGACATCACATCATCGGCGGTCATCCGTGCCTGCAAGGAGACCTTTGCTCGTCACGGCATCCCACTCACTGTGATGTCGGACAATGGCCCCTGCTTCGCGAGCCAGGAATGGTCCAACTTTGCCAGCAGGTACAACTTTGTGCATGTGACATCCAGTCCCATGCACCCCCAATCCAATGGCAAAGCATTAAAGGTCGTCCACATCGTCAAACGGCTCCTCTGCAAGGCTCCCGATGCAGGATCCGACTTCTACCTCGCCTTGATGGCCTATCGTTCGGCCCCACTCTCCACTGGCCTGTCGCCAGCCCAGCTGCTCATGGGTTGCACCCTCAGGACCACAGTGCTGTCCATTCATGTCCCAGACCACGACGACGTTCCGGTCCTTCAGCGGATGCAACAGTCTCGTGCACAACACCAGGTGGTGCATGACGCTCGGGCGACTGATCTCCCTGCTCTGCCGCCAGATGACAACATCCGCATCCATCTTCCGGAGGGTGGCTGGTCTGCAACTGCTGTGGTTCTTTGGCAGATGTCTCCCCGCTCGTTCCTGGTTCGTCTGCCAGATGGTTCCATTCGCCGCCGCAATCGGCGTGCCCTTCGTCTCGTTCCAAGCTCGCTACGTGATCCTCCACCGGTGCCACACCCTCCTGTGTCCCCAACCTGGACTATGTGGAGATTCCGAATACTCTGCATCCTCCTCACTCTGCCGTGGCCCAGCCCGTTCCTCAGCCGGTGGCTCCTGACCCATCCTTGAGGCGGTCAACCAGAATTTGTCGCCCACCTCAGAGACTTGACTTATGAGTTTTACGATGCTGGACTCTTTGATCTGTTCTGTTATCCTCTTTCATCGTTCCAGGAGTTTGTATATAATGTTCATTTTGTTGTTGGTGTGACACCCTATTTCTCGGCACCAGGCACCTTCCCGAGTAAATAGATTAGCCTCATTTACATAGTCATGTAAATAACACGCACACACATAGTCAGGTACATTCACTACACAATATTTATTGTCACGCAGGCACATATTCTTTATAAAAAAGGGGGGATGTCATAATATACACCAGTATAGCAAGGTGCAGATACACACACACACACACACACTTATGGACATGCAGTGGGACCAATCAGTATATACAACACCGCAGCCAATCACCAGTGATAGCACACGCACTATAAAGACAGGGGACAGGAGAGTTCCCGCTCACTCTAGTAGCAGCTAGCTCAGAGCACAGAGCTCACAGCCTGCAACACAGACATTCACCATGTGCTGAGTGCATCACCTAGTTAGGACTAGGCAAGGGTTAACAGTTAAAGCTGGTATTGCATTTACCCACAGTTCAAGTATGTTAATATTGTTAACCTTATAATAAAATAGAGTTGCACCACTTCCAGTGTTGGTGACCTGTTTGCGATCCAGACCACCTAACACATCAATAATCACCTATTTCTACCAGTTGGTTTGGACTCAACGTTTAAGTCTTGGAAGGGAAAGGGTCTGGAGAGGTGCAGGGACCTGTTTGTGGAGGGAAGGTTAGCTAGTTTAGAGGAGTTAACTGAGAAATTCTAAATGCCCGGCTCCTTTTTCAGGCATTTTCAAATTCATGATTTTTCAAGCGAAGCTTTTCCCTCCTTTTCTTTGGCACCACCCTCTTCCCTATTTAAGAAGATTCTCTGGCTAGGCCTAATGGGGGGTCTATTTCTGACATATGTGGCCATATCTGCCTGGGTGGAGGTCTCCTACTCTACACAGAACATCAGCTTGGCTTGGTGACCTCATGTCATTCCTGCATTTGGAGAAGGTCAAGTATACCATCAGGGGGTCAGTGATGAGATTCTACCTAAGATGATGACCATTCAGTTCCTTTTTAAGGAATTGGTCACCATCAGCTGTTAGGTTTGTTTTTGTGTTAAAATTAATTAGGTGTGTGTTTTTGCATTTTGGCTTTTTCACTTCTTTTGTCTATTTCTGTTTGACTGTTTTAGGTTGTTTTGATTAGTATGAAAAAAATGTGAATAAACATATATTTTTAAAAAAGATGTCCCATGACCTGCTTAGCTCGGACTAAACGCAATCCCTCATAAATTATCTGCACTCCAGGGAACTTCGTAAACATAAAAAAATGTTCCATTAGCCATTTCTCTGTAAACAAGTAAATGGTTAAAATCAATGATTACATCCTTTTTATTACTCCTTAATCACAGCTTTAGCAGACATACTGCCTGTATGTATTTGAACCCATAGTTTTTAATAACATTACTATAGCAAAATATGAAATATAATATACAACAATTTCCTACATTCATCACAAGAGTCTCCATGGGGCTTGTAACATTAGCGGTAGGATACTTTGAATTTCCTGGGTGATAAGAGACATAATTAGTATCCTACGTATTCTCCAGTGATAGATATTTTGATAAAGTTTAATTAATAGATCTAACTTATGGCATGGTAAAGTTGCCAAAGTCCCAGAGTGACCCCTTTGAGAGGGGAGAGCTGACTGGTGGTGATTTAACCTGAGGATCACCACACCTCAAGCGATATTGAGAAGTGGGCCTTCAGGAATAATCTCAGCAGGTACAGCGATTCAACCCATATTGGACAGACAGTAGGACAGTGGTTAGCACAGTTGCTTCACAGCTCCAGGGACCCAGGTTCGATTCCCTGCTTGGGTCACTGTCTGTGCGGAGTCTGCACATTCTCCCTGTGTCTGCTTGGGTTTCCTCCGGATGCTCCGGTTTCCTCCCACAGTCCAAAGATGTGCAGGTTAGGTGGATTGGTTAGGCTAAATTGCGCTTAGTGTCCAAAAAGGTTAGGTGGGGTTACTGGGTTATGGGGATAGGGTACAGGTGTGGGCTTAAGTAGGGTGCTCTTTCCAAGGGCCGGTGTAGACCGGATGGATCAAAAAGCTTCCTTCTGCACTGTAAATGTTATGATTCAATGCTGTCCAGCCAAGTGAACTAAACTGGCCTCCAATTTAACTTATGCAGGCTTGGAGACACCTGGGGGGATTTTAACTGGTGGGTAACAGATATCCATATATACCTTGCCTTGTTTAGGTAGTGAAAAGTTGGGTAGACTGACTGGCAGCTGGTTTGACAACTTCTGCTGAACTATTTGTAGAATCATAGAATCCCTCCAGTGCAGAAGGACGCCATTCAGCCTATTGAGCCTTCACCAACCCACTGAAGAAGCTCCCTAACTAGGCCCACTCCCCCGCCCTATCCCCGTAACCCCACCTAACAAACACATCTTTGGACCCATTCGGTGGGCCATAATAATTGCTTTGTGGTTACAACTATGTAATTGAACGTCAATTAATGTGAACACACAAGGTTCCTGCCTGAGCCAGCTGCCTGCTCTGAAAATAACAGTGGGCTGGAAAAAGAATACTTTGAATTTAATGCTCACATAATGCCAGGTTTTGCCAGACAGGAGATTTAATCTCAGTACCCCCACTGCACTCTACCCCATTATCTTTAATATGGGTAAATGTATTGGTGACAATTCCAATGGTAATAAGCATCTCACTGATTTAATATTTTCTGCCATTAATGGGAATATACTAACCAATTATAAGTTACCTTCAAAATAATATTTTCATTTGATAAACTGCCTTTTAAGCAACAAATCGAGACTCTCCAAAAATCCAGCTGTGCTGGGAGAAAAATATAAACATTTGTAACCATGGGAGAATAATTGTTGTGGTTGCTATGAGTAGCAAAATCACATACGTGCTCTAAGCATTAAAATTTCTGGCACAATTTCCCTCCATTCCAAACGTTACACTAATGTTTTTATGAACTGCGAACGGATAACATAGAGCTCGCAGATCAAAAGGAAGCTAACAAAATTGACACGGTGTTAATAAGATCATGTTTGCTTTCTTCATGGGCCAAAAGGAAGCAGCAGGTCACAGCAAAACACCAACCAGCACTATTCACCAGAGCACTTTGTGGCATCATTCATACTGGCATAAGCAGCAGCCCAGAGATAGACAGCTGCAGCATTAAATGTGGATAAAGAACCACAGGGTACAGCGTATTTGCATTTGATGATAGCGTAGCAGAGGAAGTGAGTGCTGAGGTGCCAACATATCATGGGTAGAGGTCCTCTGTGCTGCCTGCCGATCCACAGATGCCTGAGGAGAGTCAATTTATCGTATTTCATCAGAAATTATTTGAATAATTGGAAAATGTGGAGGAAGCACTTGACCCAAGCCCCTGTGTGGTGAACGTATTATGGTAACCATTCACCACTGTATTACATTGTACTATGCTGTTGCCCATGTGGGCTCCACCTATAGACCATTGTACTGTATTACACCGCTTGTATCATGTTGGTGCCCTTGTGGGCTCCACCCCTGGCTGCGCCCCCTTGAGGGGAGGTATATAGAGCAGCTGTCCTGTAGGCGGCTCTCAGTGCAGAGCAGTCACAGGCAGGTACTGTTCTAGTTGATTAAATCCACTGTTCACTTCAATTCTCTGTCCCGTGTGAATTGATGGTCGCATCAATTTAATCAACTACAACATCGCGATGGAAGCAGCCCTCAAACCTGACCGACTGGAACTCGACCCACAGGCCGCGGAAGCCAAAGGGATTTTTTTCACACTGGCTCCGATGTTTCGAGGCCTACCTCGCCGCATGGAAAATGTGGAGAACGCACTTGACCCAAATGATGGAGGAAGAATTGGGCCGACTGCACTCCATCGCAGATCAGGGAGCTTTAGCAGGGATAACTGCTACAATGGGCCTAGGTGCACAATTGAAGTGCCTTTCACTAGCTACTGGTATGGATAGGAAATGATCGGGTCAGCTTCTTGCTCAGTTGGAGGTACCTTGACCACAACTATTTTGTTTTTTTTTGGAGAACTTTCAAAGTTCCAGGGTGCAGGCCGGAATGGACTGTGGACCCACACCCTGCAATCCTAACATGGCCAGCTCCATTGCAGGATAGGCATCTCTTATACATGCACAATCTTCGTGGACTCAGTCCAGTTTTTCAAGGACTGGTGGTCCCAGCCCCTCAAGTGTGGTATGAACCATAGCCTGGAAGGCAAGATGGCGTCGGAGCATGGCGTCTCTCTGCAGGGACAATCCAGCAAATTATAGGCCGGTGAGCCTGATAACAGAGGTGGGGAAGCTTTAGGAAAAGAAACTGAGGGACAGGATGTGTACACATTTGGAGGAAAATAGACTAGTTAGTGTCAGGCAGAATGGTTTTGTACAGGGGAGGTTATGTCTCACCAACTTGATTGAGTTTTTTGAAGAGGTGGCAAGGAAAATTGATGGGAAGGGCTGTGAATGTATTCTATATGGACTTTAGTAAGACGTTTGACAAGGTCCGACATGGCAGACTGGTAGAGAAACTAAAATCATATGGGATTCGGGGTGGGCTGTCTAGATGGATACAGAACCGGCTTGGTTATAGAAGACAGAAAGTAACGGTAGGGTGTTTTTCTGAATGGAGATCGGTAGCTAGTGGTGTTCCACAGGGATCAGTGCTGGGACCTCTGTTGTTTGTAGTATATATAAATGATCTGGAGAAAAATGTGGATGGTCTGATTAGTAACTTTGCGGATGACACGAAGATTGGCGGAGTTGCTAATAGTGGCAAGGATTGTCAGGGAATACAACAGGATATAGATAGATTGGAGACTTGGGCACATAAATGGCAGATGGAGTTTAATCTGGACAAATGCAAGATGATGCCTTTTGGAGGATCAAATCTAGATATGAATTATACTGTAAATGGTAGAACCCTTAGGAACACTAACATATAGAAGGATCTGGGCAAACAGGCCCACAATTCCCAAAGAGTGGCAACACAAGTGGCTAAGGTGATTAAGAAGGCATATGGCCTGCTTGCCTTCATCAGCCGGGACATTGCGTACAAGGAAATCATGTTGCAACTGGTGTTGGTCCCTGACGTGGGTCTCTGATGGAGGTTCTGATGGGGGGGGTTGGGTCACTCTTGTACTGTGTGAGGAGGGTGGTGTGATGGGGGTGGAATTGCATTGCGGGGGGGGAGGGGAGCCAGCTATCAGACTCGCTATCAAACCACCCAGTCAAAATGGTGGCCCGGTAGCGGGATTCAGAAGGAAATCCCTCGCAAGCCCCGCCATGAATAAATTTGCATGGCAGGGGATGGTGAATTGCTCTGGGCGCAACTTGGTGAGTGAGCGCAAATCAGAGGCAAATCATCTCCGGCGGGAAAATGGCTCCCGAACGAATAATACAGCCTCTGGTTTCCAAAAACGGGAACCAGACGCGATGACCACGCTAGGGGGCTTGGAGGCCATTGGTGATCCTAGGTAGTTGGGGTCAGTGCAGGGCAGTCCGTGGCAGCTGGCCGTGCCAACCTAGCACCCTGGCAATGCCTACATCAACACTGCCAGGGTGCCAGAGGGCACTTCCAGGCTTCCAAGGGGAACTGACAAGGGCAGGATGTGAGAGGGTTCATGGCCATGAAACGAGGGGTGTAATTGATGGGAGGGCCTTAAATGGGCGGGGTATGAAAGGGGTGCATTAAGGGGGCATTTCAAGGGAAGGGCCTGAAGTGGGCGCATGCTGTGTGGACCTTCAAGAGGGAGGCTTGAAAGGGGATAGCTTAAATGGGGGGTCCACACTGAATCCATATTGGGGCATTACTCTCTTAAGGGGGCCTATGCGCAATGCCCAATTGCCCCATTGTCAGTGAGGATGGATGGGGGGGGGAAACAGGTCACTCTCATGGCTGCGTGGTGGGATGACACAGACATTTGTGTTTGGTGGGAGGTTACTCTTCCAGGGTAAAGGTTTGGGTGTAAAGGGATGTCCGTGGGTGGGGGTTATGGGGGACTTTCAACTTAACTTTGAGATCAGGGCACCCTTTAAAAATGGCAGACCGCAATCTGAGGAGCTGATCTTGGTCCCCACTCCAGAAAAAAGTGTGGGAGAATTGCGTGAGAATTCCCCCAACCTCAAAAAAATGTTTCCCTGCCGGATTTGAATCGTGGGAAATTTGTGCTCTTGCTGGGTGGGCCGTGCAGCTAACGTTCGGAGATGGAAGTGGGCTAGCGTGCTGCACATGTGCAGCCCAAACGATTCCTGACCCCACAGGCGTCTGATTCTGGGAACAGGATTCACATTAATGGCCTGACAATCTGGAGAAGCTTTTAAATACTCCACCCATCACAGACTGTCATTCCAGCCAAGAAGATGGCTGCATGAAGACCTGCTCTAAGGTTCCAGGTGATGGAGGTCGACAGAATATTGGTGCCATTGAGGAAAGGGGAGATACCCTCTTCACCAGGGTGGAGCGTAGCATCAAGGCCACCTTTCTAAACAGCGGGAAGTGCTGCCAGCCTCACCAGGGGGACTTGCCAACAACACAGAAAGACGATAAACAACCTACTCAGGGCAGTTCAGACAGGTGTTGTGCCTCTGGAAAATATGATCCCGTCACTGGTGCAGATGCAGAAGTACAGTCAGAATTTACAGGAGGGGGTGTCAGCAACTTTCCAGGGCCTAAAAAGCCAGTTGGAGGAGTTCAACTACCTTTAGACAAAAGAGATATTGCCAAGAAAGCATGGCACAGGCCAACATTGAAAGGATGGTGTCAGCGGTGGAGGTCCTGGGGCAAGATGTCAGAGCCATTTGTTAGAATGTCCAAGGCTGAGATGTCCATGGCTGAGGCCCAGGACAGGAGAGCCCAGCTGCGGGCAGAGATGTCCCAGGCCCACATGGACATTGCTGCATCTCTCCAGAGCTTTGCTAATTCACAAAGGGTCAAGGCTGAGGACATACAGAGTAATAACCGGGCTCTGACTGAGCTTGGCCAACCACAGAGTGGCATGTCACAGGCAGTGAGGGACATGACCGAGGCAGTGAAGGACATGACCGAGGCAGTGAGGGATATGACCGAGGCAGTGAGGGACATGACCGAGGCAGTGAAGGACATGACGCACTCGCTGAGGGACATGTCCCAGTCTCAGTGCACCATGGCTGAGGATATAAACACCATTGTTCATACAAGGCCAGGCCTTCAGGACTGGCAGCACCTGGTGACGGTGGCGCATCAGAAGCTTACTCCTGCTCACCTTTGTACCATGGATTAGCCCGGGAGCCAATGAGCACCACAAGGGAGGAGGAAGTGTTGGGACTAATGCCTGCACCTCCTGCAAGGAAGTTGCTTGAACATCTCAGTGCTTCTATGATAATAGTAATAATAATCTTTCATGTCACAAATAGGCTTACATTAACATTGCAATGAAGTTACTGTGAAAAGCCCCTAGTCGCCAAACTTTGACACCTGTTCGGGTACACTGAGGGAGAATTCAGAATTTCCAAATTGCCGAACAGCACGTCTCTCGTGACTTGTGGGAGGAAACCGGAGCACCCGGAGGAAACCCACGCAGACACAGGGAGAATGTCCAGACTCCGCACAGACAGTGACCCAAGACGTGAATCAAACATGGGACCCTGGTACACGCTATGCTACCGTGCTTCTGAAACCCCCACAACTGACACTGGTGGGCAGAACAGAGTGACACATCATCACGTGTGACACCTGAAAGTTGGCCTGATCCATCCAAGTCCTCGTCCAGAGGATGCCTGTCAAGGGCATCACAGGTCAGATGGCGGCACAGCAGCAGGTCACCTCCACTTCTGATGTGCTGTCTGGGATAACACCTTGAAGGGGCGCTAGAGCACAAAAGATTCGAAGACACAGAAGTTGGCACAGATGTAGGAGACCAGGCATTTTCAAAGTGAGGGTCGCGACCCGTGGGCGGGTATTGGGAGGGTCGTGGAGCCGCCTGTCGTAGCGTTCCCAATCGCGCAAATTCACGAGCAACAGTCGCAGCAGCCGGCTTTTAACAATGCCGGTTACGAGCATCTTTGTAAATGACGTCCGCGACGGTATAAAAAAATGCGGGGGCACTGTGCATGCGTGTCCGCTCAGCAGTGCGCATGCGCAGAACTATCCGAGAAGCAGCGCCTTCTCCTGACGTCACTCGCTGACGCAGGATAAGATTTTTTTTTTAATTCAATGTTATCTTCCTGCCTGAAGTAAGGCAGAGAGCAGGTCATGCGCCCCAAACAGCAATGTCACGTGCTTTGGGAGCAATTGTGCGATTGCGATTCCTCCATTTTGTCAGCAGCAAACAAGTAAAATTTAAAACGGATCATTTTGTTATGAGGAAGAGAGGGTCAGAGACACAAACAGGCCAAGATCTCACAATAAACCAGCTGGAGAGAGCGGCTCAGGAGAATCCACAGCAGGACAAAGCTGTGGTGGTGTGAGCTGGTCAGGAGAGTCCACAGCAGAACAGCACGGTAGCATAGTGGTTAGCACAATTGCGTCACAGCTCCAGGGTCCCAGGTTCGATTCCCGTCTTGGGTCACTGTCTGTGCGGAGTCTGCACATTCTCCCCGTGTGTGCGTGGCTTTCCTCCTGGTGCTCAGGTTTCTTCCCACAGTCCAAAGATGTGCAGGTTAGGTGGAATGGCTATGCTAAATTGCCCTTAGTGTTGGGTGGGGTTACTGGGTTATGGGGATAGGGTTAGGGGATAGGGTGGAGGTGTGGGTTGGGTAGGGTGCTCTTTCCAAGAGCCGGTGCAGACTCGATGGGCCGAATGGCCTCCTTCTGCACTGTAAATTCTATGATAACAAAGCAGTGATGGTGTGAACTCCAGGGCCTCTGCTGAACAGCCCATTAAGAAGAAGCAGAAATCAGGCACAAAGCAGTATAAAGACAATGTTTTAAGGTATGGATTTATTAATTGTGCCAATGCAAATCAGGATGCCAAGCCCATGTGTGTTATATGCAGGGAAGCACTGGCATATGAAAGTTTAAAACCCTCAAAACTTCAAAGGCATTTGAAGACTAAGCATGGCAAGTTTGAGGACAAACCTCTTGATTTTTTTCAAAGGATGCAACGAGAACTTAAATTGTCAGCTGAAGTCCTCAGCAGAAATGTTACCTTGAATGAAAAAGTACAATTAGCCTCTTACATGTGGAGCTTACCGTGGAGTAAATGCCCCACAGCATTGGATATATTTCGTACTGTCATAGATGAGAGGTTCGTTGAAAAAGTGAAATGCATCCCACTTAGATAACACAGTGGCTCACCAAATTTGTGATATTGCTGAGAATTTAGAAGCCCAGCTTATTTCTCATTTAAAATCAGTGCAGGTGTTCTCAATATAACTGGATGAAAGTGCAGACGTTTCAGATTGTATAGTCTTGCTAGTTTTGCTGTGCTGCCTCACATTATCGAGGAATCACAAGCGATGGGGCAGCCAACAGGACTGGGAAGAACAGCGGAATTATAATAAGGATTAAGGAGGCAGCTGGTCAGGACATTGTTTGGAATCACTCTTTTATTCACCGTGAGGCACTGGCATTGAAAGGAATTCCATCCAATCTTGAAGTGGTGTTGAAAGCAATTGTGAAAGTTGTGAATTTCATTAAACGCAGCCCATTCAATACCAGACTTTTTGAGACTCTGTGTTCCGATATGGGGGCTGAGCACACACATTTATTGTTCCACACAGAGGTATGTTGGCTGTCAAGGGGTCGGGTGCTACTCAGAGTTTACGAACTGTGGTACAGAATCCACACTTTCCTCCTTGAGAACTTGTCCTCTCTGGCTGATTAATTTGCTGATTAAACTTGGATGCTAACCTTGCAGACATCTTTTCAATTCTAAATGAACTGAATCCCAAATTACAAGGGAAGGATGATGATTGCTTTCGGCACAGTGAGGAAATCGAAGCTTTCCAAAAGACATTGAAAGTTTGGCAATTCCGAGTGCAAAGCCAAAACTACTTCATGTTTCCCACAATGCTTCAACACATCGAAGAAAACAGCATTAGTAAGGAAACTCTAAATGGACTGGCAAGCCCAATTCAGTTGCATCTGGTTGCGCTGATCAAAAATTTTGGTCGCTACTTTTCAGAGAAGTTTAAGGCGGGATTCTCCCGAATCCGCGCGATGGCCCGACGCCAGTGTACAAAACGGCGCAAACCACTCCGGCGTCGGGCCGACAGGAAGTTGCGGAATTCTCCGCACTTCCGGGGGCTAGGCCGGCGCCGGAGGGGTTGGCGCCGTACTAGCCGGCACCAAAGTGACTGCGCAAGTTAGCGCATGTGCAGAACCGCTGGTGTACCTCAGCGCATGCGCAGATCGACTGGCGTATTATAGCGCATGCGCAGGGGGGTGTCTTCTCCGTGCCGGCCATTGCAGAGCCCTACAGGGGCCGGCGCGGAAGGAAGGAGTGCCCCCACAGCACAGACCCGCCCGCACCAGCCAACCTATCTGCCAGGTCCCGCCGTGTGGGACCATGTCTAATCCACGCCAGTGGGACTGGCCAGAAACCGACGGCAGCTCAGCCCATCGGGGCCCGGAGAATTGCCGGGGGGAGGCCGCTGCCAACAGCCCCCGACCGGTGCGCGTGATCCCCGCCCCTGCCTGAAAACCGTCGTCGGAGAATACAGCAGCTGGCTTCGGAGTGGCGGGGCGGGATTCACTACGCCCCCCCCGGGGATTCTGCGACCTGCCGTGGGGTCAGAGATTCCCGTCCCCGGAGAGAGAAGAGGTGGGTGAAAAATCCCTTTGAGCTTGAGACCCCAGAATCAGCTGTTAACTTGCAGCTGGCTCCAAATGAAGAAACTGAGCTTCTGCGCCTCAGCTGTGACAGCATATTAAAAACACGGCACAAGTCAATGAGGCTGTTGGCATTCTGGAGTAGCATCTCTGAAGAGTATCTGGAGCTGAGTAAAAGAAGCATTTTGTTGCTTTTGCTCTTCACAACAACCTACCTGTGTGAGGTTGGATTTTCCATCCTCACAAAGTTGAAGATGGCACAAAGGAACCGGCTGAATCCTGCACCTGATATGCGCACAGCCCTCTCTTCCATTGAACCTGATTGGAGTGAGATTGTGAGGACCAAGCAGGCTCACCTCTCACATTAAATGTAAGACAACATGGTGGGTCACGAACACTGTAGTAGACAGAAGATACATGGGGGAAGGGCACACATATTGCAAATACACACAATTAAACACTTTCTTGCAACGCCAATCCAATTTGTCTAACCTCTGTCTCACGGTGTGAATGATGGGCTGGGGCTGGGTGTTGTGTGGTGTATGGGAGGTCCATGTGGGGGGCAGGGCACCCAGGACACATGAACATCTCATATGGTCAAACCCTCACCAAGAGGTGGCAAGGGATGGGAGCAGTAGTGTGAGCCCGCCTTGTATTAGAGCATACCTAGTGAGTGAGCCCTAACCATTCACCATCTCCTGCAACCGTGCCATCACCCCATCCCCCCCCCCCCTCCCCCCACCCCCTCGCAATGCCTTTCAAGAAATTTGGACCTGTGAGGAGAAATTTCCAGCACATGCAGGGATCACCCGGGTAGATAGTGGCATGATATCTTAAAGGCAGGAGTCAGACTTTGTCAGACAATGAGGGGTTGTAAAGCTCATTTCACAGCGAGTCATCATCATCCTCCCCCCCGTGAACAGGACCTGCTGATACTGACAACCCTGTGGTAATGCTGGTATGACTCTCGGAGGGGGGAGGGGGGAGGGGGAGCTACGGTAGTGGAATGGAGTGGGAAGGCTAGGAGGCAGGTGGTGAAGGACTGAGGGAGGGAGAAGGGGTAGAAGGAGGGAGGAAGTTGGAGAGGGAAAGGATGAGAGGCTCAAGGGAAGGTGGAATCTGTGTGGAGTGAGGAGGTGGTTGAAGTTGAAGGGGTGGGGGAAAAGGTGGGTCAGGACAGCAGAGCTGCCGATGGCCTGGCCTCCTCATTGGTAAATCGGGAGGTTATGAGGTTGTACTGTGTGCAGCGGCCCTGCATTACACATTGGGTATTCTGCCCTGTCAGCTCAGATTCCATGTCTAGATCTTTCTGCACACCATCCTTGTCCTCATCCTCCTTATCAGATGAGGATTGCCATTCCTCCTCCAGCATTTGGTCCCACTACTGTGCAATGTTATGGAACATGCAGCAGGCTACCACAATGCTTGCGACATCTGGGGCTAAATTGGAGTGCCCCACCACAGCGGTCCAGGCATCGGAAGCGCATCTTGAGAACACCAATGCGTGGCTCAATGATGCTCCTGGTTGCTGAGTGAGAACCTGTCAATCGTGGCTATATGTATTGCTGTTAGCGTCAAAGTGGCCAAAGATGGATCCTTGAAATAGTTTATAGTAAAAGATGAATAGAGGATTCCATTACTGAAGGTGTTCTAGTTACAATCACTAGGTAAGAGTGGGGATCAAGCAAAGGCAATTTCACTCAACTAGACAATGAAGTGAAAGAATTGCAATCAACTGTTTGGGGAGGAAGGATAATGCACCTTAGGAAGGTCATCAGTCATCATTTTAGTTCGGTCCATTATAAATCTGTGGCAAGGATTAAAACCTGTTTGGAAAGAGTCAAACATAGAGACTCAGGAGAATGGGCATGAATTTGGAAGGTGACAACCACATTGCTTTTTTAATTCATCCGTGGGATGTGAGCATCGCTGGCTAGGCCAGCATTTATTGCCTATCCCAGCGCCAGGGGTGTCTAGGTGGCACTGTCAGCGCTGAGGCCAAAAGAAAATGGCAAAGTGCCTTTGAACAGTGGGGTCTTTCTCGACACGGCAGGTGCTGAGAAACACCCCGCTGAATGCAACCCTAGTCTCTGACCTGCTCTTGTAACCACAGTAATCAAGTTCAGTTTCTGGTCAAGAATCTTGAAGAAGAAAGGAGGGTTGTTGATTGGACAGTTTTCTAGAGAATGAGTTTTGGACAGTTTTCTAGAGAATGAGTTTTGAAAAGGGGGTTATGACGATAATTTTCACTGACACTTCATAAGCTTTGTATTTCCCAGACTAAAATGGGAGTAAGTGCAACGTATGTTGTAGTGCTGTTCGGGCGGCACGGTCGCACAATGGTTAGCACTGTTGTTTCACAGTGCCAGGGTCCCAGGTTCGATTCCCAGCTTGGGTCTCTGTCTGTGCGGAGTCTGCACGTTCTCCCCGTGTCTGTGTGGGTTTTCTCCGGGAGCTTTGGTTTCCTCCTACAAGTCCCGAAAGGAGTGCTGTTAGGTCATTTGGACATTCCGAATTCTCCCTCTGTGTACTCGAACATGCGCCGGAATGTGGTGACTCGGGGCTTTTCACAGTAACTTCACTGCAGTGTTAATGTAAGCCTACTTGTGACAATAAAGATTATTATCATTATTCGAAAAACAAAGTCATCCCAATGACACATGTCAGATAATTAACATTTCAATTCTTTATAATTTTTGTGAATATTTCTTGGCATGGGGAGAATGTATAATTTTACAAAAGAAGAAAGGGATGTTGTAGCTTACCCATCAGACAACTCAAAATTACTTCTTCACTGAAGAGTTAAGCTGTTGAGAAAAACATATTCATGTAACTTCAAAAGATATATGAAAACAATCTTATTTGAATACCGCACAGCAGAATATTGAAATAAATCCTCAATATATTTGCAGTGGAACTGCTTTCACATGCAGCACAAGCAGCAGTGTAGATTTTCATCATCATCACCCGAGCAATAACCTGCTGGTGCAAATAGTCCTTCCTTGAAATTAATGGACTGGAAATTGGGTGGGTTCGCTAATGGATGGGCATCCATTCTGTCAAATTACCACCCAGTCAAAAATCTACCCCCTTGCATGTAATTCTGAGGGTAGGTTTTTCTGCAGTTGCTTCCATCGTGATGAGAATACATTTAAATATAATCAGTCAGTTCCCTGAGCTACACAAGTACCTACAGAGAGTTCACTAACTGAAAGGAAAGGAGCCTCCGGGAGCTATTCTCAGGAGCTGAGGCAGTTGTCGTAAGTTTACTAAAAGTGGGTGGGTGATCGAGGGGGTGAAAGGACTTTATCCCAGAAGAGGACATTACAAAGTTATGGGAAGGATACATAAAGATTTTCACCAGAAAACATGCTCTTATTGTGAAGATTGAGCGTAGTAAGTTATCTTCCGGTCCTGATTCTCCGCTTGGTGACAACCGTATGTGTTAAATTGAAAGGAATATATTTTCAACTACCCTGATGACCTAATTTTCCTGAGTTTTGCTGGTAATAGTTCTCAAGTTTGATTTAAAACTGGCACCAAAGACAGAGCCATTAGAGCTTTCTTGCAGAGGGGAAGAAAGAGGAGGCTTGTATTTGTCTGATGTGATTGCTTTGACAACTTCTTATTCTCAGTAATCAGTGCCACAGTGATGAATGGTAGTGACTTGAGCATTTTTCATTTCAGCTGCTTTCGGAGTTCTGTGCCGATCTCAGAAGAAGCAAAGTCACAGTTGATAGGAAAGCCCTGGAGGCAATATTCATGACATTTCAAGCAGAGAAGCATTTTTTTGCACTTGACATACCATGTAAAGCATGGTAGGAACGCTATTTTTTAAAAAAGCCTTAACTAAAGATGAAAGTTTCCCTTGTACAAAAAGCAGACGTGGTGTGGTTAAAAGCAGTACTAAATGCGAACTTTGATTTGTTCTGTCCCAATATAAATAAGAAACATGTGTATACATATTTTGATTCAAATGAAAAATCAGGCATTTTCAAGGACAAGAGTGGCAGAGGCTGGATGGAAGATCAATCTCTTCCCGCATTGTCACACTAACCTGCTTTAACAACATCAAAAGACTTCCAGAAGGACACCAGCCACTCTGAGACTACTAATGAATGGGAAAATTAATGGCATAATTCGGAACAGTATTGTGAAATTAAAACCCATTCGGGTTAAAAGTAGCAGGAATTAATATCTTAGGCTTGGGGCCCTTGCAGCTAAAAACAAGAGGCTTTAATCCTGTCCCAGCTGGACATTATTCAAAGTCAGTTCCCAGGGACTTCCGGTGGCACCCTCGAGGAAACAGGTCACAGGTCGGATCGCTCCCACCCACGATGGGCAAACGGACCTGTTGAACGGACTTTTGCAGGACCTGGCGACCTGGTTAGGTTGAGGGGATGATAGGGAAGAGGCTTTCCCCCCCAGGGTATGAGCAACTGGACCAGAAGTGGTCGAGTGGAGCGGCAGGGCTTGAAGCGGGAGCAGCGGGGGCCCCAGGCCAGGTGGCGAAACATGGCGGACGGTAGGGACCAGGGAGCGGAGGCTCACTGGCCAAGGGAGCAGCAAATGGAGTTTTTTAAGAACTGCTTCGCTGAATTGAAGAGGGACACGTTGGACCCGATGAGGGCGGTAATGGACCGAATGGTCGCGGCGCAGGCGGTCCAGGAGAAGGCGCTCAGGGAGGTCGAGGTGAAGCTCTCCAGCCAGGCGGACACGGTGGCGGAGCTGGAGCACGAGGTGGAAGAGCTGAACGCCCGCCAGAGGAGGATGCAGGAGCAGCTTGAAGAGCTGGGGAACAGAGCCAGGAGGCAGAATTTGAGGATCGTTGGCCTCCCCGAGGGCTGCGAAGGGTCAGATGTGGGTGCATATGTGAAAGGTATGCTCGAGGCGGTGATGGGGTCGGAGGCCTTCCCCGACCCCTGGAGTTGGATGGGGCGATAGAGCCCCCGTAAGAAAGCCTAGGACGGTCGACCGACCAAGGGCCTTGGTGGTCCGCTTTCACCGGCTTGCTGACAGAGATCGTATGTTGTGATGGGCCAAGGCGGAGAGGAGCAGCTGATGGGAGAATTGTGAGGTGCGCATTTACCAGGACTTGGGAACGGAGCTGGCCAAGAGGCGTGCAGGATTCATCAAGGTGAAGGCAGCCCTCTACAAAAAGGAGGTGAGTTTGGAATGCTGTATCCTGCGAAGCTTTGGGTTACGTTTGAGGAACTTCATTACTACTTTGAGACACCAGAACAGGTTTGGACTTTTATTAAAGAAAAGAAGCTGGACTTGAACTAACGGGCACTTCGTTTTCTCAGTGCTGTACAGTGGCGGTGGTCTGTTAACCTAATTTGCTCTCACTAGGTGTGGACATTTATTAAAAGAAGAAGCTGGACTTGAACTAAAGGACTCTGGGCTCTCAGAGCTTTTGTGTGGCGGCGGTTTGTTAAATTATCCTGTACTGTAATGTTTTATCCAAGATTGTTTTCAGCCGGGACAGAGAGCAGGGGCTGGAGGGCGCATTGTGTAGGGTGTTCTTGGGGGATAGCATCAAGGGGGGGGGTGGGGGAAGAGGGGCCCTGCAAAGGGGGCCCTGCGCTTGGTACCTTTTGGCGGGAGATCGGGGCCTCGGAGAGGGGGATGGGCTAGGGGCTGGTTAGGGGACTTGAAAGGGCACGGGGAGATACAATCAGGTTAATGGTGTGTGGGGGGAGGGCCCGAGCGCTCGGGTGGTAGACAGACAGGTGCCAAGGGCAGGGGTCAGCGTAGCTAGCGTAGGTCAGGGGGCCCCAGGGAGAGTAGGAGGAGGGGCGGGCTAGGGCCAAGCGCAGGGCTGGCCTGGCAGGTTGGGCCTCGGGGGGTAGGGGAGGTTGGGAGAGGGCAGCTGGGAAGGAGAGCAGAGACGACTTAAGTGGGCAAGGGGAAGGGCGGGTGGCTAGGGATCCCCCGGGGTAGAAGGTCGCTTGCAGACTCTCAGGGAACAGCGCAGGAAACCGACAGCAGCGGCACCTGGTGGAGCGCGATTCTCCGATCATGGGACAGAGTGTCCGCGCCGTCGTGAACGCCCTCGCGTTTCACGATGGCGCAAAATGGGCGTGGGTACTAGCGATCACAGGGGGCCAGCACGGCGCTGGAGTGGTTCACGCCGCTCCAGCCTCACTTCCTGGTGCACACTGGGGGCGGCACCAACCCGCGCAGGCGCAGTGGCAACGGGCCATCCCGCACATGCGCGGTGGCTTTACGGAACGCGCCGGCCCCGAAGCAACATGGCGCCGGGGTTCTGGGGCTGGACGCGCAGCAAAGTAGCCCGGGGGGTTGAAGCCGGCCCGCCGATTGGTGGGCCCCGATCGCGGGCCAGACCCCATCGGAGCCCCCCCCCCCCCCGGGGACGGAGCCCCCCTCCCCCCCTCCCACAGGCCGGCCCCCTCCCCGACCCTTCACGCAGAGTTCCCGCTGGCAGCGACCAGGTGTGGACGGCGCCGGCGGGTCTCTGCTTTTTCTGTGCGGCCGCTGGGCCCATCCCGGCCGGAGAATTGGCGGCCCAGCCTCATACAGCTGCCCGCGACCAGCGCCGGCGCAAATGGCGCCAATTCTCCGCACCTCAGAGAATCGCGCCCCGGCGTCAGGGCGGCGTGGCATGGTTGTGGCGATTCACCGACACGGCGCGGGGCTGGGAGAATCACGCCCAATGTCTTTGGGGAATTGAAATAGGCCCAATCCAGAAAACCGCAGGACTTTGTAAGTCCATTTTCTATAGAGGGACATACATATTAGCTACTTATTTAAAATCCAATGGGCATGGGGAATCTTTTGGTCTGATGGCTTTGCAAGTTTCTGTTTCAGCTATGTGTTTTGACCCTGCTGGGATTCTGAACAAAGTTAACAATGATTTGAAAAATATGTGAAACATACCGGACAGAAAATGTATTCAGAGTATTTTCCACCGTTTCAATTCTTGCAAATGGAACATCTGCAAATGCACCTTTTCATTTGGAACTCAGAATCACAGAATCCGCACAGTGCAAAAGGAGGCCATTCTGCCCATCGAGTCCCCACCGACCCCCCGAAAGAGCACCCCACCCAAGTCCACTCCCCCGTCTACTCCGCCTTATCGCCGTAATCCAACATGCACATCCCTGGGCACTAAGGAGCAATTTGAAAATGAAATGAAAATGAAAATCGCTTATTGTCACAAGTAGGCTTCAAATGAAGTTACTGTGAAAAACCCCTAGTCGCCACATTCCGGCGCCTGTTCGGGGAGGCTGTTACGGGAATTTAACCAGGGCTGACCATGGAAGAGGATGTGTATCATTGGACGCTGCACTGGAGGTCTTGTTGGAAGAGGCGAAAAGGAGAGGAGCAGGATGTCCTTCAGACACATAGTGAGAAGGCATATGGAACAGGAGTTAGGGAAGTCAGTGCCTGGAGTTTAGCCCTAAGGACCTGGATTCAGTTCTGCAAAAAGATCAGTGACCTCACATCATGTGGACATGCTCAGTGAATGAACTCCAGCAATAACCTCAGGTCCCCCTCAAATCACTAATCTACCAACAAACAATTTTTCAAGATGCATACCTTACATTTATATTCTTCACCCTCACCCGCATACACTCGGTGCTGTTGCACGTCTCAAGCCCACATCTTTACAGCATTCACACACTGCCAGCTGTTCAACCATGATAGCCACTTTACCCAAAGTGTGGAACTCAATGACACACTTTCCTCTCCCTTTCAGGAGAAGGGGACACAAAATTAGAGGCAGCAGGGACTAACTGGAGGGTGAACGGTGCATGCGCTAACCCCTCGTGGGGGAAGGTGGTGCTGGCCGTTAAAAATGGTTCATCATGAGTCTGTAGCCAGTGGCAGGGCTGAACCTATTGAAGATATCCTCAAACCTAATTCCCTCGCTCACACCCTGGGCGGGATTCTCTGATCCAGAGGCTAAGTGTAGATGCTGTCGTAAACACCATCGCGTTTCTCGACGGCGTCAACATGGCCTCAGGAGCAACAATTCTGACCTCTACAGGGGGCCAGCGCAGCACTGGAGCGACCCACGCCGCTCCAGCTGCCGATCCCCGGCACCATGGGCCTGCGCATGCGCAGTGGAGCCGGCGCCAAGATGCGCATCCGCAGTAGGACCGCCGCAATTGCCGCACATGCGTAATGGCTCCCTTCTCCGTGCCGGCCCTGACACAACATGGCGTAGGGCTACAGGGGCCGGCGCGGACAAAAGGGGCCCCCAGCCCGAGAGGCCGGCCCGCCGATCGGTAGGCCCCGATCGCGGGCTGGGCCACAGCCCCTGGGGTGGGACACCCCTCCCACCCACCAGGCCGCCCTCCAGATGCATGTACGCCAAAAGTCCTGCTGGCTAAGAGCAGGTGTGGACGGCGCCGGCGGGACTTGGTAACCAACAATCCGCTGTTGAGTGCCCCAGCGGCCCATAATTCACCCATACCCACCATCACAGCTTCCGTAGTCAGATTGGCCTTCCTGAAAGTGACCCCTCGGAAGGCGACGGGTCCGGACGGGATCCCTGGTCATGCACTCAGAGCCTGCACGGACCAGTTGGCAGAGGTATTCGTGGACATCTTTAACCTGTCCCTACTCCACTCTGAAGTCCCCACCTGCTTCAAGAAGACCACCATCATACCAGTACCAAAGAAGAACCAGGCAATGTGCCTCAGTGACTACCGCCCAGTGGCCCTGACTTCAGTCGTAATGAAGTGCTTCGAGAGGTTGATCATGAAGCGCATCACCTCCATACTCCCAGAACGCTTTGATCCACTGCAATTCACATACCGCTGCAACCGGTCCACATCGGACGCCATTTCCCTGGCCCTACACTCATCCCTAGAGCATTTCGAAAACAAGGACTCCTACATCAGACTCCTATTTATTGACTACAGCTCCGCCTTCAACACCATAATCCCAGCCAAGCTCATATCAAAGCTCCAAAACCTAGGACTTGGCTCCCCACTCTGCAACTGGATCCTCGATTTTCTGACCAACAGACCACAATCAGTAAGAATGAACAACAACACCTCCTCCACAATAGTCCTCAACACAGGGGCCCCGCAAGGCTTCATACTTAGCCCCCTACTCTACTCCCTGTACACACACGACTGCGTGGCAAAGCTTGGTTCCAACTCCAAGTTTGCTGACGATACAACCATAGTGGGCCGGATCTCAAATAAAGACGAGTCAGAATACAGGCAGGAGATAGAGAACCTAGAGGAGTGGTGTAGCGACAACAATCTCTCCCTCAATGCCAGCAAAACTAAAGAGCTGGTCATTGACTTCAGGAAGCAAAGTACTGTACACACCCTTGTCGGCATCAACGGGGCTGAGATGGAGATGGTTAGCAGTTTCAAATTCCTAGGGGTGCACATCTCCAAAAATCTGTCCTGGTCCACCAACGTCGACACTACCACCAAGAAAGCACAACAGCGCCTATATTTCCTCAGGAAACTAAGGAAATTCGGCATGTCCACATTAACCCTTACCAACTTTTACAGATGCACCATAGAAAGCATCCTATCGGGCTGCATCACAGCCTGGTATGGCAACTGCTCGGCCCACGACCGCAAGAAACTTCAGAGAGTTGTGAACACCGCCCAATTCATCACACGAACCTGCCTCCCATCCATTAACTCCATCTACACCTCCCGCTGCCTGGGGAAAGCAGGCAGCATAATCTGAGATCCCTCCCTCCCAGCTTACTCACTCTTCCAACTTCTTCCATCGGGCAGGAGATACAGAAGTCTGAGAACACGCACAAACAGACTCAAAAACAGCTTCTTCCCCACTGTCACCAGACTCCTAAATGACCCTCTTATAGACTGACCTCATTAACACTACACCCTGTATGCTTCATCCGATGCCGGTGCTTATGTAGTTACATTGTATATGTTGTGATGCCCTATTATGTATTTTCTTTTATTCCCTTTTCTTCTCATGTATTTAATGATCTGTTGAGCTGCTCGCAGAACAATACTTTTCACTGTACCTCAGTACACGTGACAATAAACAAATCAAATCCATCCAATCCAATCCAATTCCAGGACATGAGTCCTCTCGTGCAGGAGATTCCAGGACATAGATCCTGTCACTGCAGGAGATTCCAGGACATAGACCCTGTCACTGCAGGAGATTCCAGGACATAGATCCTGTTGCTGCAGGAGATTCCAGGACATAGATCCTGTTGCTGCAGGAGATTCCAGGACATAGATCCTGTTGTTGCAGGAGATTCCAGGACATGGGGCAGAGTTGGAAAAAGTGACCAGTCGTTCAAAAGTCTATTGACTTCGGTGGGACCAGAAGATCTCACCAGTGGGAGGAGTTGTACATTTCCACCCATTTTGCAGATGATGGCTAACATTCATCTCAAATTCAGTCAGTTTGCTGAATCAAGTTAGATGTGGCATGATACCTCTCAGTACTTTCAACACTGTTCAAGATTGATGCGCTCAAGGAGACGTCTTAATTTTGTCCACCACCAACATGGGGCTAATGTTGCCCATGAGGTCATGGAACTTCTGCTTACAAAACTGTAGGTTTCTCACCTCCCAGAGGCCTTCCCAGCACCATAACAGCTATAGCATCAATGGCCTCCGCCTCCTCACAGTCTATGACAATTAACGTTACCCTTGAAATTGAGCTACCCTCCAAGATCAGACATCTCACCCTCCTCTCCCTCTTCCGTTGCAGCTGCCATGCCACATTGCTGTGAGGTATTCACTGTCCCCCTTTTCCTCATCACCCAATTCATTTTCTTCCAATTCAGGGGCAATTTAGCATGGCTAATCCACCTAACCTGCACATCTTTTGGGTTGTGGGGTTGAAATCCCCGCAAACACGGAGAGAAGGTGCAAACTCCACACGGACAGTGACCCAGAGCCGGAATCGAACCTGGGACCTCGGCGCCATGAGACGGCAGTGCTAACCGCTGCACCAACCTCATCACCCCTTTAAGGAATCTCAGACGCTGCTGCCAACTTGCCTACATTGGCATCCGATGAATCTGTGGACACCTATGCATCTGTTACAGAAAATAATTCACAATGTTTTTTGTCACATATATTAACTCTCTTGATGGTTTAAGCATTCAGCTGCTGACATCACCATTGCTCCTCCCCATATCTGATCAACCACTAGTTATCATAGGGTTGGAAGGATCCAAATAGCTGCTTGTGAATTCTTCCTGTCCCATCAGCTCCTTGATGTGTGGGACCACGCCCAGTTAAAGAGCGCTCCCACGCATTATAGGCCAGCTTTGCCTAAAGGAAGAAATTTAAGCAAATCATGGTTCAGACTTCACTGTGCTGCCTTGTGACATATTTTACAAATGCTGGAGACAGCTTTCAGCTTGTACCCAGGGGGACTTCTGATTACAGATAACACGTGACAAAGTCAGAGCCATTTCCATGGCAACTGCCTTTTACACAATACCTCATAAATTTAGTAAACAAAAACAACATCTTGCAATCGTTCAGTACTTTCAACTCTAAAAGCAGGATTTAAAGTTTCAGAAGTACGTACACAAACCGTGGCAGGACACATTAAATCACAAAGTTTCCTCCTGCCGTGATCCACCATCCGTCACACAGTGCTATTTGCACTGACCACAATAGCTAATTCCTTCCAGGCAATGGACTTCACTTTCGTTGGCAGTTTAGCCTTTCCACCTCCTAGGATGCGGTTCCATCTCGCTTCCTCCACGGTGAGGAGAATGTTCATTTTTTCCCCCGAGAATTTCTGAGTTCTTCTGCACAATCTGATGTGGTGACATCTTTTGCTTGCAAAAATAAAAGTACTTTTTAGTTGGCTCCACTTTGAATTATTAAATAACATTAAATGGTTAAACTAAATGTTTTTAAAATTACAAAACATATAAAATACATGACAAATGGTTGAGAAGTTTGAATCAATTTGCATTGTTTTTTAAAATCCAAAGCTATCTGATTGACCTTAAGAGTGAATTCGCAGATCATCTAGCATCATGGGGGCATGGCTTAGATGCTCCTACGCTGTAGAATTAGAATAAAATTCTAAGGAGGTCATTCGGCCCTTCAGGTCTGCACCAGCCCTCTAAAAGTGCACCCTACTTCGGCCCACTCCCGCACCCTATTCCTGTAACTCCGTAATGGCATCAAACCCGCACATCTTTGGACACTAAGGGGCAATTTTGTCATGGCCAATGTACATAACCTGGACTGTGGGAGGAAAGCGGAGCACCCAAAGGAAACCCACATGTGGAGGACGGGCAAACTCCTCACAGACAGTCACTTAAGGCAGGAATTGAACCCGGTTCCCCAGTGCTGTGAGGCAGCAGTGTTAACCACTGTGCCACCCCTGTAACAAGGCCTGCACCGACTGTTTCCAAATGAGGCTCCAGGGACAGTTCAAGATTGAACAGCTGAAAAATTGCTTCTAGCTGAGCGTGTACTTTTTCAGGTCACAATCTGATTGACAAAGTCCATCAGGTCCTTGCACGAGTTGGTGAGGAGTTCAGAAAATAATGGAGAGTGGGTAGCGGATAGTGGAAACGTGAAGCCAGAGGTTGTTTTTTTTAACTCTCTAGAGTGGTCCTGGTCCTGGAGTGAAGATCTTAGCAGAGGGAAGCAAGGCTGAAATACATTTGACTATTCCACATCATTAAATTCCCCTGATACGAACATTCCTCAACAATTTATTCACATTTACCTTTCTGTTAATGGCCCTTCAAGGCTACATAACAGCAACTGTAACCCATCTTCAACATTGCTTCAGGCCATCCATCTTCTTCTAAATTTCTTACCAAACAGCAGACACATTTACCACTTAATTAAGGTTGCCAAACATGCTTTCCCCATTGATTGACTATTCTTCATGAAGTCATGAATGGTATCATTATCCACTGAGCCCTGCATTTCATTGTTAACAATAAACTTCCATGTCTGCCACAAATTAACTCTACATGGAAACAGGGTCCAAAATTTACTTATTGTAACCACTTAAGGACCTCATCAGCAAATTAAAGCTCTGTGATGTATCAATGAAACTTAATTTTCTTTGACTGCAGCTAAGATTCGACAAAACCAGTAACAGTGGAGACCTGTATCACTATTTGGTCCATTATTGCAGCTAGGTACACTGCGTATTTACACATTTTTTTTTCTCACAGTTTCAACTTGTTACTGCCTTAAATTATTGATGCACATTTAGACATTTATCCTAATTTATTTTGTGCGTAGGCTGGTGTTAGCCAATGTGAGATAATTCACTCATTAGCAGAAATAACAACAAATGTACCAACTGAAACAATCTTGGAAACAAATTCCAGCTAATGATTGAAAAGAACATTCCTGAGCAAGTCAAGAGACACATTACAAAAGCAAGACGATGCAAAGATTTGGAGGGAGGTGAACTATTTTAAAACATTCAAAAGGGAAGCTGCTTAAGCAGAAACTTGGCACATTAACTTAACATACTAAGTCAAACAACATTACCAATGTTAACCTTGGAAGGATTCAATATTCACCATCCAACTTTACTAAAGCAGTCTGCTATCAAATTGATCGGATAAGTTAGTGCCAAAGTATTCTGGTCCTGTCAGGAGGGGAAGGCAGCGGCAGGGGAACTTAATTTGGTGGCAGGCCAAAAATCAGTTTCTCGATGAACTTTAGCAATTAATTTCTTGAGACTTTAAAGGTGGGTCGAGCGTCCCAGACAAACAATATCACGAAGCCTTCTGCATGTCATACATGCTCATTAGAAGGCCACCTCGACAGTTTTCAGTTACTCCTCCAAATTACATTCCGCACCGGCAAGAATTTATAATGTTCAAATTTACAACTGTACATAAGTGGCGTGCACCTGACACGGTAGACTTTTTGCATGGCTAACAGTGAGTTGACGCTGCAGTGTCCTCTTTGGGGAGTGTCTGTGAATGCCAGCCTATGCTTCAGACCAGCTAGTGGCGAGGCACGTTGCTTGGAGGATGACCAAGGAAAGCAGTGAAGTGTGAAGCAGTAGCTGGGCAAAGGTGGAAGGAACGTGCAGGCTATCCGGGTGTCCTTTCAGTATGGTACCTTAACCTTCGACCCAATGAGGGGAATGCGGACTGGTGACTTCCTGTCTGTCTTGGCTGTAATAATTGATGAGGTCCTTTCAGATGCAAGTGAAATGAGCTAAAGAGTGCATGATTGCGCATGGTCAGCCATTCTGTCCCACAACTCTGACTTCTGCACCCATTACCGAACTTATGCTCCAGCCTCATAATGTACTGAAGAAAGTCCTGCTGTTTGTTCAATTTTCATGAAACAAAGTCCATAATTTTGGCTGACTATATAGCCTTGACATGAAAGGCGTGATTCTCTCAAAAGGTAACTTATGTGTCATTTCAGGCACGGAAAATAGTGTGAATTGGCAGGCACGAATCTGATCGCGATCTTCCCACACTTGTCATTTTTTTGAAGGAGTTTGTGTTTTCATCGGCATTGAGGGGGGCAGGTCCGTCTCTTCGGAGATTGAAGGGAGGGGTGCACCAATTTCAGTGTTAGATGACAGGCCCCCTCCCACCACACAGACATTGCAACTCCCCACAGACAAGCGGAACACCCCCAACCTTTGACCAAAGAGGGACAATTACCCACACCTGTAAATGTTTGAGTCACCCCCCCTTACCATACTGACATCAGTGACACCACTCCCCATCCTCGCCAGTATCAGGCCCCACCAAGTGAGCAACACGCCACTATGGGGTCACCAGATGCCTCGTTCCTTCAGGCCCCACCCCTCAGGCCCCTCACTGGCCCCAGCATCCTGGCAGTGCCACCTGGGCAGTACCAAACCTGCAAGCATCAGGTTGGCACTGCCAGGGTTAAGGGGGCCATGCTCCAACCACCTAGGAGCTACAATGGCCTCTGAGTACCCCAGCATGATCATCACGTCTTGTCTCCATTCGTGGAGACCAGTAGTGATTCCCACAGGCACCACGTCACACCAGCGGGCGGGAATATTGCCCGTACCTAGAAGATTCAATGCCAGGCGAATATTTAAATCCATTTAAATGAATGGTAATCAGGTCACACCCTCGTTGGGCCTGAACCGGATTATGTCTGCTTGGAGGGCCTGGGAATATTTGGTGACTGATGCAAATCCCATTTCAGGGTTATCCGGTTATTTTCCCGACATAGCTGGATTTGCACTGGGTGAACGCAGCGGAAAAATCACCCCCAAAATCTATCTGCCACACAATAAAATACATTTTAAGACTTTAAACATGTAATTTTGGTGAAGTCTGCTGCTCTAACTATATTAAACAAAATTGGGCCCATGCAGATTTGCCTTCCCGATGTTACAGCCAATTTAGCTCTAGTAACTGAAAAATAAATCAAACATTGGAATCAGTCCAGAAGAAATATTGTTTTCTGAGCAGCTTGAATAAGTTTAAGAGAGGGGAGGAAACCTGATTTTATATTGGAGAATCTCAATGAAGTTCAGAATTTTAAAATCAGTGTGAGGCAAATTGGAAGAATGGCAGTCTGGTATACAGAACAGATTGCTGATTTAAAATACAGATTGTGTTCATACACAAATTAACTTCATTTACAGCATAAAAGCTGCCAGATTTACAGTACACAGAACACCCCGCTAGCTCTGGAGCTGCCATTACCAGAAACCAATGTCCCTAAGCAAAGAAAACGTAATAGGCAGGTCAGTAGCTTAACTCAAAAGTAACATTTTTTTCCTGAAGTTTCCTTGAAATTGGATATTCCTGTACCAACTCATGAAAATAAAAAATGACCAATGGACAGTCACAAAGTGGAAATCGAATAGAGACCACTGCAGAATTCGGAAAACAACAAAATTACTGTCGACATTGAATCACTGACAGTTTTTTGAGAGCCAAAATATTTTTTAAATTTTTCAATTGCACTGGTTTTCTGGCCTTTTGAATTTTAGATCCTCCATCTACTCCCACAAAATCATTGGAGTTCAGGGGCACACAAATATATTTTGAATCCGTTATCACTAAGCCTAAAGTGACAGGAAATGTGTTATAAAATTTAATTCTACCGTTTGAGCTTAATTATGGTACCCATATTGGCCAAACGTATTAGCCGTATTTGTCCTCACTTCTGCTGGGAAATCTTGGAAGGACAGCTCTCAGAGAAGTCTCCCTCAAGTTACACTGGGAAACCTGAACCCAAAACCTGCCATGAATAGAAACATCCAAATGAAACACTCAGAGATACACACAGATAGAACAACTGCCGTTCTCATATCAGTTGCACATTTCCTTTCCAAATGGGGCACAGACCATTAACTAGAGAGATTGGGCGCAGGTTATATTAGCCAAAATACAGCGACTTAAAATAAATACAGGGTCACATTCAGAGTTTATTTCACTAAAACCATTCAGCCAACAAATACGGTGAGAATTACTGTACCCATTAGAGCTAATGCAGTTAGCTAGAGTTGACTGGAACCATCCCAGCCTCTATTAGGTGCACCCCTTCAAATTGCATTAATGAGTCACTGGCTGCCCAAGCACCAACTGTGCTTGGCGTGCTGCAGACCTGGTTAGCTGAAATAAAAGTTAAGAAACTAATCAAAAGCATGCAACCCTACAAAACAAAATAGGATTTGTTATTTAATTTCAGATCTCTTGGCTTATTCTGATCTGCATTATTCTTATGTTGTAATTTTTCATTGGGTGAAATTTAGGTGAAATTTAATGTCTACAACTGACAGCGCCGATGGCAGGCTACCTCCCCGCCGCTCCTATTCCTCTCCACTGTAGCCTGGGTCCCTCAGCAATACTAGTCCTCTGGGTGGTGTATTACCGGCAGCTGCCACTGCTCAAGGTGGTGCTGATGGGCAATGAAGAGCTGTCATCCTGTGATTGGCCAGCAGCTCTCGAGGGTGGGTGGGGCCAGAGTGGATTTCTACCCCACGGACCTAAACCCTGGGAAGGCCCACCACTAGCCAGTTAAATGTCTGATGTGAGTTTTATACAGCATGCATTCCCCAGCAGAGGGGATCTACGGTTCCTGCTGGCTCCCCAGTTGTCAGACAAGACCTGTAATCTGTGTGGAGTGCCCTCTATTTTGAATAATATATAGAGTGGAAATGGTGTACAATTCCAGCATTTAGTGTTGTATTTTCTGATTTTTCCCATTTGTACTTATGTTTTCTTTTTTAATTGTACTTAATTACAAGTAGTTATTATACTCTGTTGCAAATGATTTCTCATTTTTAAATCACAGGCTAGAATTCTTTGGGGATTCTATTGGTCTCCTGCTATATTCCAAAATTCAGCCTCAGTACCTCCTTCAGAATGCGCATAATTTAGGAATGCTTGCATTCCTAATACTGACGTGACCTTGGATATCTTCAAACAATTGCTCTAATTTCACTGTTTCAGGTGATTTTTAAGTATTTTTCCTGTAAATTTGTCAAACCTTCTGTCATAATGTACACCAGTATATCATGGTGCAGACACACACTGATGGACACACAGTGGGACCAATCAACATACACAACACCGCAGCCAATCACCAGGTAGAGCACACGTACTATAAAGACAGGGGACATCAGAGTTCCCGCTGATTCGAGTAGCAGCTAGCTAGGAGCACAGAGCTCACAGTCTGCAACACAGACATTCACCATGTGCTGAGTGCATCATATTTAACCACAGTTCAAGTATGTTTAAATAGTTAACCTTTTAATAAAATAGTGTTGCACTACTTCAAGTGTTGGTGACCTGTATGTGATCCAGAACACCCAACACATCATGATACCAGGAGTGGTTGCATACTAGCTTCTTAGACCTACCTGCAAGTGATCTGCCTTCCTCCAGCATTCCGTCATTCTGCAACATGGACAACATCAGCCCGCTGCCGCTGCTCTGCATCGCCAGCAACCTCGGGGCCAACTGGAAGATTTTCAAACAGCGCTTCCAGCTCTACCTCGAAGCCACAGACAGGGAGGGTGCCTCGGACACCAGAAAGATTGCTCTTCTCCTCTCCACGGCCAGGGACCATGCCATCCATATTTTCAACTCTCTCACCTTTGCAGATGACGAAGACAAGCCGAAGTTCAAGATGGTTCTCCTCAAATTTGACACTCACTGCAGCGTAGAGGTGAATGAAAGTTTCGAACGCTACGTGTTCCAGCAGCGTTTGCAGGGTAAGGATGAACCTTTCCAATCCTTTTTAACGCACCTCCACATCCTTGCGCAATCTTGCAGCTACGGCCCCACCTCCGAATCCATGATACGCGACCAGATCGTTTTCGGTGTTCAGTCGGACCCCCTCCGTCAGCAGCTCCTCAAAGTAAAGCAATTCACCCTAGCGACCGCCATCGAGACCTGTGTCCTACATGAACATGCTACCAGTCGGTACTCCCATATACAAGCGGCTGAAACGGCGCGGCAAGGGCCCATGTGGTGGAACGGGTCCAAGTGATTGAACACCTCCAGGGCCTCAGCCTGGATGAGGGCGGCCATTTCACGCACTTTTCGCGGACTCCCGCGCTTGTACACTCCAAACGAGGGGACGGCGACATGGAGGAACGTAATGCGCAGGCACGCACCACACAAGACCTCACCGCGCATGCATGGTGGTGCAGCGAACGTGCTGACGTCACGACGTGCGGCAACTGTGGCTCCGCCCATTTAAAGCGGCAATGCCCTGCAAAATCTCGACAATGCCTACGATGTGGAAGACTTGGCCACTGTGCAGCCTGCTGTCGAGCAGCTCAGCCTTCCAATTCATATCGCTTCAGCCAGCCTCGCAGGAATGTTCGGGCAATTCAACCCACGGTCACCGAGTCCGATTTCGACCTCCCACACAGCAGTGACACCGAGGACCCGAAGGCGCCTTTTGGAGTCGGTGACGTAACGAAAAACAGGCTGTCCCCGAAGCAAAGACACCAGCCGCTGTTGGTATACAGCATCGATCCAGACAATGAGTGGTGTGCCACCCTGACAGTCAACCGGTCCCAAATACTATTCCGCCTGGACACTGGCGCCTCCGCCAATCTCATGGCGTGGTCTGCTTTCCAAAGACTTTGTGTCAAACCAACCATTCTCCCATCGGCCTGCCAGCTATTGGACTACAATGGCAACATCATTCCTGTCACCGGCTCATGCCAACTCGAAGTGACGCACAAGTCACAAAAAGCCATCCTTCGTTTTGAGATCGTGGGCTCCTCGAAGGACTCTCTGCTTGGCGCACAGGCATGCAAATTGCTAAACCTCATTCAAAGAGTTCACTCTCTCTCCTGATTACACGTCTGCCTTCCAGGATGCTAACTTCAGGGCGCAACTGAATGCCATCATCGACCAGCACCGCAACGTCTTCGAAGGCATGGGCACGCTCCCATATACTTACAACATCATACTCAAACAGAACGCCACGCCTGTGGTGCATGCACCTCGCAGAGTCCCAGCACCCTTCAAGGAGCGCCTGAAGCAACAGCTGCAGGACCTCCAAGACCAAGGAGTGATCTCCAGAGTTACGGAACCAACCAACTGGGTCTGTTCCATGGTATGCGTAAAGAAGCCTTCCGGCAAGCTCAGAATCTGCATTGATCCAAAGGATCTGAACGCAACATAATGAGGGAGCATTACTCAATCCCCAAGCGCGAAGAGATCACATGCGAGATGGCTCGGGCCAAGCTCTTCACCAAACTTGACGCCCCGAAAGGATTCTGGCAAATTCAACTAGACAGATCCAGCAGGAAACTGTGTACCTTTAACGCCTCTTTTGGCAGATATTGTTACAACAGGATGCCATTTAGGATCATATCGGCGTCAGAAGTATTCCACAGGATCATCGAACAAATGATGGAAGACATTGAAGGTGTTCACGTCTATGTTGATGACATAATCATTTGGTCCACCACCCCGCAGGAGCATATCAGTCGCCTCCAGCGCGTGTTCAAACGCATACGGGAGCAGGGCCTATGCCTCAACAGAGCCAAATGCTCCTTCGGCCAGACGGAACTCAAGTTCATAGGGGACCACATCTCCCAGTTGGGTGTGCGGCCGGATGCGGACAAGGTGGCTGCCATCACAGCCATGAAAAAGCCAGAGGCCAAGAAGGCGGTCCTCCGATTTCTGGGCATGGTCAACTTCCTAGGGATGTTCATCCCTAACCTCGCCTCTCATACCACAGCTCTCAGGAACCTGGTCAGGAAGATGACAGGCTTCCAATGGCTTCCTGCCCACGAGCGCGAATGGAGAGAACTTAAAACCAAACTTACCACGGCCCCGGTATTGACCTTTTTTGATCCAGCGAAAGAGACAAATATTTTGACCAATGCCAGTCAATCTGGCATTGGGGCAGTGCTCCTGCAACGCGATGAGGCCTCATCATGGGCCCCCGTTGTATATGCGTCTCGCGCCATGACCCCCACGGAACAGCACTACGCACAGATAGAAAAGGAGTTCCTGGACCTGTTGACCCGTGTCATCAAATTTCATGATTATGTGTACGGCCTTCCCCAATTCACCATCGAGACCGACCATCGCCCACTGGTCAATATAATACAAAAAGACTTGAACAACATGACGCCTCGCCTCCAGCGCATTCTGCTCAAACTTCGGCGATACGACTTTCAGCTTGTATTCACCCCGGGCAAAGACTTGATCACAGCCGATGCTCTGTCCAGGGCAGTCAACACCCCGTGCGACCCAGTGGGATTCGTCTGCCAGGATGACGCCCATGTGGCCTTCGTGGCCTCCAATCTACCGACCACGGATGAATGCCTCGTCCAAATTCACCGCGAGACTGCGGCTGACCCCCTGCTACAGCATGTCATGCGCCACCTAACAGACAGGTGGCTCAAGGGCCAATGCCCGCAGTTCGACAACATCAGAGACGATCTGACGGTAGTCGATGGTGTCCTCCTGAAGCTGGACCGCATTGTTATCCCGCACAGCATGTGCCAGCTCGTCTTGGAACAGCTACACGAGGGCCATCTTGGCGTGGAGAAGTGCCGCCGACAGGCCCGAGAGGCAGTGAACTGGCCCGACATTGTCAACACAGTGCTCAACTGCCCCATCTGTCAACGGTTCCAGCCGGCCCAACCACGTGAGACCCTACAGCCCCATGAGTTGGTCACGTCCCCTTGGTCCAAGGTCAGCATCGACCTGTTCCACGTGCTGGGCAGGGACTATGTTCTGATTGTAGACTATTTTTCAAACTACCCGGAGGTGGTACGTTTGCACAACATCACATCGGCTGCAGTCATCCGTGCCTGTAATGACATCTTTGCTCATCACGGCATCTCACTCACGGTTATGTCGGACAATAGCCCCTGCTTCACAAGCCAGGAATGGTCCAACTTTGCCAGGAGGTACTACTTTGTGCATGTGACATCCAGTCCTCTGTACACCCAATCCAATGGCAAAGCGGAGAAGGGCGTCCACATAGTCAAACGACTCCTCTGCAAGGCTGCCGATGCGGGATCCGACTTCTACCTTGCCCTGCTGGCCTGTCGCTCGGCCCCACTGTCCACTGGCCTGTCGCCAGCACCGCTGCTCATGGGTCGCACCCTGAGGACGATGGTGCCGTCCATTCACGTCCCAGACCTCAACCAAGTTCCGGTCCTTCAACGAATGCAACTGTCTCGTGCACAGCACAAGGCGTCTCATGACACCCGTGCAGCTGATCTCCCTGCTCTGGCTCCAGATGACAACGTCAGCATCCATCTTCCGGATGGTGGCTGGGCTGCAACTGCTGTGGTTCTTTGGCAGGTGGCTCCCCGTTCGTTCCTGGTTCGTCTACCGGATGATTCCATTCTGCGTCGTAATCGGCGTGCACTTCGTCTCATTCCACACTCGCTACATGATACTCCGCCAGTGCCACGCCCTCCTGTTGTCCCTGACCTGGACTATGCAGAAATTCCGGTTACTCTGCATCCCCCTCACTCTGACGCAGTCCAGCCCGCTCCTCAGCTGGTGGCTCCTGACCCACCCTTGAGGCGGTTAACCCGAATTCGTCACCCACCTCAGAGACTTAATTTGTGAACTTTGCACTAATGGACTCTCTGGTCTGTTCTGTTCTTCCGTTTAATCGTTTGTACATAGTGTTCATCTCGTTATTTGTGTGACACACTGTTTTTTTCTGCACCAGGCACCTTCCCATGTAAATAGCTTAGTTTTATATACATAGTCCTGTAAATATTTCGCACACACGTAGTCAGGAACATTCACCACACACTATTTATTGTCACTTAGGCACATTTTTTAATATAAAAGGGGAGATGTCATAATATACACCAGTATATCATGGTGCAGACACACACTGATGGACACACATGGGACCAATCAACATACACAACACCGCATCCAATCACCAGTGAGAGCACATGCACTATAAAGACAGGGGACATCAGAGTTCCCGCTGATTCAAGTAGCAGCTAGCTAGGAGCACAGAGCTTACAGCCTGCAACACAGACATTCACCATGTGCTGAGTGCATCAACTGGTTAGGACAAGGCAAAGGTCTTTAGTCAAAGCTGGTGTCGTATTTACCCATAGTTCAAGTATGTTTAAATAGTTAACCTTTTAATAAAATAGTGTTGCACTACTTCAAGTGTTGGTGACCTGTATGTGATCCAGAACACCCAACACATCACCTTCTGCATTGCTTTCAAACATTTTCTTTGAAAGCTATTTTCTCTTTTTTAGCAATGGTTATAACCTTCGAGATATCCTTAACCGTAATGAAACCGGTTAACGTTCTGCATCAGATGGTGCATTGCATAGCAAAAACCTGCTTATCGTTTGAAAATGACATAGATTCTTCCTTTAGGTTTTGTTTTCCCTTGAGCATTTAATTAATATTGCTATTTACATGTCCTAAATTACTTGCAGGATCTTGCAGAGTGAGAAAAAAGTGGCCAGAGTAATGTGTTGCATAAAAAGAACATTTTCAATCACTGTCACATGTAACAATGTGTGGGCATAAATCGCAGGAGACAATCATTGTGGTTGCTTGAATGCTATACTAGACTGCTCTCCTGAAGTCTTAAATGGTACAGCATGTGTGTCTGTTTGCATTTTGCTTCTCCAGAATCACCACATCTATCAGAGAGTGATATAATCTTTATGTTTTAACAGGACGACTTACAACTTGCTTCGTGCTTCATGATGAGTGAATAAAGAAGCTGCCACTAACCAAAGCTTGCTTGATATTTCTGTGAGATGACATCAAAGGCATTCTGAAAATGTAACATCAAATTATAAGGGCCACAAAAAGATGCACAAAGATACTAACGCAAAATATGTCTCAGCCTCCAGGAATGCACCAAGCTAGAGAGTTGCTGTCAGTGCAATTTTACAGAGCCTAATAAAATGTCTTTGCAACTTCCAATCAAATTTCCATTGATAAACTGCTTTCATATTTGATAGTAATAAACTAAGTAATAAAGAAACAGGATTTTAACCTTTCACATCAGGATGAAGTGCCTTAAAAATATTTAGCGAGTGTCTTTCTTACTACATAAGGAATAGGCAATTCAATCCCTCGGGCATGCTCCGCCATTCAATATAATCATGACTGAACTCGCCTCAGCCTCATCTCCATCTTCCTGCCCACTCCCCAAATCCCTTCATCCCACTGCAAATTAAAAATCTTTCTATCTCCTCCTTAAATTTGTTTAGTGTTCCAGTGTCCCCTGCACTCTGAGGTAGAGAACTCCACAGATTCACCACCCTTTGAGTGAAGTAATTCTTCCTCATTTCTGTTTTAAATCTGCCACCCCTTAGCCTAAAACTATGACCTCTCATTCTACAATGTACAACAAGGTCAACCTTCCAATCTATGCCTGCCCTGTCAATCCCCTTTAATAACTTATATACCTCAATTAGATCGCCACTTGTTCTTCTAAGCTCCTGCCAGCATAGTCCTAAACTGCTCACTCTCTCTTCTAAAGAGAAGTCCACCATCCCTAGAATCAATCTAGTGAACCTTCTTGTCATGATATTCAGATAAACATCATGGTGCAAACACACATACACACTGATGGGCAGATCAACGGACCAATCAACACACAGGCAACATCACAGCCAATCACGAGCACACGCACTATAAAACGGGGAACACCACAGTTCCCGCTCATTCCAGCAGGAGACAGCTCAGGGCACAGAGCTCACAGCAAGCCACTCAGACATACACCATGTGCTGAGTGCCTCTCTAAGATAGTGGTAGGGCTGGGTCCACAGGTAAAAGGGTAAAGAACGAACCACAGTCATAAGTTTACAGATGTTGTTATTGATAGTAATAAAACAGAGTTGTACCATCTGCAACCGTGTTGGTTCGTCTGTATAGTGGAACACCCAACACGACACTTCTCTGAACCGTCTCAAATGCATTTCGTCCTTCCTCAAGTAAGAGGGCCAAAACAGTGCGCAGTCCTCCAGATGAGGTCTCATCAATGCCCCATACAGTTGCAACAGCACTTCCCTACTTTTATACTCTATTCCATTAGCAATGAATGTCAAAATTCCAGTTTCCTTCCTTATTACCTGAATACTCACTTTCTGAGATTCATGCGTCAGGACACTCAGATCACTCTGCACCAAAGCATTTTAAGGTTTCTCTCCATTTTAGATAAGCTGCCTTTTGATTCCTCTGACCAAAATGGATAGCCTCACACTTATCCACGTGAAATTCCGTCTGCCAAATCTTGGTCCACCTAACCTATCCATATCCATTTGTAAATTTCTTGGGCTGGATTCTCTGTTTCGCGACACCGGAAGCGCAACTCGCGATCAGGCAGAGAACCACGGGTAATAGAAAAATCCATGTTTGCATATGGCACCTCTTCTGATGCCATGCACTGGTCCCTCCCTGGTGGCGAAATTGAGGTTTGCGCTCCATGTCGACGGGCCCATGCAATGTCATTTGCATGGATTTTAAAATAACTTGCGGGTTGGACACTTCACCCTTCTGCGATACTCCACCCCTCTTACATGGAGAACCGGGCATGGAGCCCGGGCTGGCAGGTCAGGCAGACCAACGTGTGCTCCACGTCCACCGCACACAGGATACCTCATCAACTCCTGATGTGGAGATGCCGGCGTTGGACTGGGGTGAGCACAGTACGAAGTCTTACAACACCAGGTTAAAGTCCAACAGGTTTGTTTCAATGTCACTAGCTTTCGGAGCGCTGCTCCTTCCTCAGGTGAATGAAGAGGTATGTTCCAGAAACACATATATAGACAAATTCAAAGGTGCCAAACAATGCTTGGAATGCGACCATTAGCAGGTGATTAAATCTTTACAGATCCAGAGATGGGGTAACCCCAGGTTAAAGAGGTGTGAATTGTCTCAAGCCAGGACAGTTGGTAGGATTTCGCAGGCCAGGTGGTGGGGGATGAATGTAATGCGACATGAATCCCAGGTCCCGGTTGAGGCCGCACTCATGTGTGCGGAACTTGGCTATAGGTTTCTGCTCGGCGATTCTGCGTTGCCGCGCGTCCTGAAGGCCGCCTTGGAGGACGCTTACCCGGAGATCAGAGGCTGAATGCCCTTGACTGCTGAAGTGTTCCTCGACTGGAAGGGAACATTCCTGCCTGGTGATTGTTGCGCGATGTCCGTTCATTCATTGTCACAGCGTCTGCATGGTCTCATTCACCTGAGGAAGGAGCAGCGCTCCGAAAGCTAGTGACATTGAAACAAACCTGTTGGACTTTAACCTGGTGTTGTAAGACTTCGTACTGTTATCAACTCCTGACATGGCAACTATGAGGGCTGGTTACTGGCAGCTCTGCCACCCTGTTCTACCTCTCCATTTCCCACCCCACCCTTCCCAATGGTACCCCCTTCAACAGAGCTGCTCACATCTTCCCTGGCCCTCCTCCATTCACTCCACCTTCCCTGTCCCTCCTCCCTTCACTCCACCTTCCGTGTCCCCCTCCCTTCACTCCACGTTCCCTGGCCCTCCTCCCTTCACTCCTTCTTCCCTGGCCCTCCTCCCTTCACTCCATCTTCCCTGGCCCTCATCCCTTCACTCCACCTTCCCTGGCCCTCCTCCCTTCACTCCACCTTCCCCGGCCCTCCTCCCTTCACTCCATCTTCCATAGCCCTCCTCCCTTCACTCCATCTTCCCTGGCCCTCCTCCCTTCACTCCACCTTCCCTGTCCCTCCTCCCTTCACTCCACCTTCCGTGTCCCCCTCCCTTCACTCCACGTTCCCTGGCCCTTCTCCCTTAACTCCACCTTCCCTGGCCCTCCTCCCTTCACGCCACCTTCCCTGGTCCTTCGCCCTTCACTCCACCTTGCATGTCCCCCTCCCTTCACTCCATTTTCTCTGTCCCTCCTCCCTTCACTCCACCTCCCCTGGCCCTCCTCCCTTCACTCCACCTTCCCTGGTCCTCTGCCCTTCACTCCACCTTCCGTGTCCCCCCTCCCTTCACTCCATGTTCCCTGGCCCTTCTCCCTTCACTCCATCTTCCCTGGCCCTCCTCCCTTCACTCCACCTTCCCTGGTCCTCCACCCATCACTCCACCTTGCCTGTCCCCCTCCCTTCACTCCACCTTCCGTGTCCCCCCTCCCTTCACTCCACGTTCCCTGGCCCTCCTCCTTTCACTCCACCTTCCCTGTCCCTCCTCCCTTCACTCCACCTTCCCTGTCCCTCCTCCCTTCACTCCACGTTCCCTGTCCCTCCTCCCTTCACTCCTTCTTCCCTGGCCCTCCTCCCTTCACTCCATCTTCCCTGGCCCTCCTCCCTTCACTCCATCTGCCCTGGCCCTCCTCCCTTCACTCCACCTTCCCTGGCCCTCCTCCCTTCACTTCATCTTCCATAGCCCTCCTCCCTTCACTCCATCTTCCCTGGCCCTCCTCCCTTCACTCCACCTTCCCTGTCCCTCCTCCCTTCACTCCACCTTCCGTGTCCCCCCTCCCTTCATCCACGTTCCCTGGCCCTTCTCCCTTCACTCCATCTTCTCTGTCCCTCCTCCCTTCACTCCACCTCCCCTGGCCCTCCTCCCTTCACTCCACCTTCCCTGGTCCTCCGCCCTTCACTCCACCTTCCCTGTCCCTCCTCCCTTCACTGCACCTTTCCTGTCCCACAGCCCTTCACTCCACCTTCCCTAGCCCTCCTCCCTTCACTCCATTTTCCCTATCCCTCCTGCCTTCATTCCACCTTCCCTCCCCACATGGCTGGTTTAGTACCGGGCTAAAGAGCTGGCTTTTAAAGCAGACCAAGGCAGGCCAGCAGCATGGTTCAATTCCCGTACCAGCCTCCCCGAACAGGCGCCGGAATGTGGCGACTAGGGGCTTTTCACAGTAACTTCATTTGAAGCCTACTTGTGACAATAAGCGATTTTCATTTCATTTTTTTTCATCAAGATCAGGGGGAATTTCTCCCGAACCGGCGCAATGTCCGCCGACTGGCGCCCAAAACGGCGCCAATCAGACGGGCATCGCGCCGCCCCAAAGGTGCGGGATACTCCGCATCTTTGGGGGCCGAGCCCCAACATTGAGGGGCTAGGCCGACGCCGGAGGAATTTCCGCCCCGCCAGCTGGCGGAAACGGCCTTTGTTGCCCCGCCAGCTGGCGCGGAAATGACAACTCGGGGCGGCGCATGCGCGGGAGCGTCAGCGGCCGCTGACAGTTTCCCACGCATGCGCAGTGGAGGGAGTCTCTTCCATGGCGGAGGCGGAAGGGAAAGAGTGCCCCCACGGCACAGGCCCGCCTGCGGATCGGTGGGCCCCGATCGCGTGCCAGGCCACCGTGGGGGCACCCCCTGGGGCCAGATCGCCCCGCGCCCCCGCCCAGGACCCCGGAGCCCGCCCACACCGCCTTGTCCCGCCGTTCAAAAGGTGGTTTAATCCATGCCGGCGGGACAGGCAATTTATCGGCGGGACTTCGGCCCATCCGAGCCGGAGAATCGAGCGGGGAGGGGGGGGCCCGCCAACCGGGGCGGCCCGATTCCCGCCCCCGCCGAATATCCGGTACCGGAGACTTCGGCAACCAGCGGGGACGGGATTCACGGCAGCCCCCGGTGATTCTCCAACCTGGCGGGGGGTCGGAGAATGACGCCCCAGATCTTGAATCTTGGCATTGGTCTTCTTGGAGTCATCTTCTTGGAATGAGTGTGAAAGGAGTGCTTATAAGCAGCTTCAGCTTGTCAGGCTGTTCAGTGCCAATTCGGCACCCAGTCGGAATGAGAATTGCTCTAGATTAACGTTGGCAGAGTACTGACACATTTGCATGTCCTGACTAGCTTTCCGAATAGTGCCCTCAACAGGAATGCAAAACGTATGCAATTCAGACCCGGCGGCAACGCAAAACGGAGAATTCCAGCTCTTATTTCCTCATTGCAACTTGCTTTCCCATTTATTTGGGATGGTTTAGCACAGTGGGCTAAGACAGCTGGCTTGTAATGCAGAACAAGAACAGCAGCGCGTGTTCAATTCCCATTCCAGCCTCCCGGCACAGGCGTCGGAATCTGGCAACTAGGGGCTTTTCACAGTAACTTCATTGAAGCCTACTTGTGACAATCAGCAATTATTATTACTATTTTAGTGTCATCTGCAAATTTGCTGATAGTACATTCTATCCCTCCATCCAAGTCATTAATATATATTGTATATGGTTGGGGCCTGAAGACCAAACCCATGGCATACCACTAGTTACAGCTTGCCAGAAAAAGACCCATTTATGCTAACTCTTTGCTTTCTATTGGTTAGCCAATCTTCTGTTGCTCTCTTTTGTGGCTCTAAATATGGTGATTAATAAGGTCGCCTTTCTTAATCTTAATTATGAATATGCTTTCAGAGTCGCCAGGTATCTCTCGATACCGCCACAAGGTTCAACCGAACACTGATCAAAGAGATAGTACACCAGTTAGTTCAAAGTCAATGCTACTTTATTTACACACAGTATGATTTACTCATACAATAACACTACAGGCTAAACTATATCTATCACTAACACCTATACTTAACTTCGGGTGCCCACTTAGGCCAGAGGAACAATGGCCGTTGTTCGGATCTGAGGCTGTTGGTTTCGAAGAGGTAACAGAAGTACAACTAAGGTCGTTCATCTGGTTGCGAGCGTTGAACTTGAACTTACTTGCTTCTGGTGGTGCAAGCATGCATTACATTTCTTTCTTTTAAACACCGGGCATCTCTAACTATCCTTCTCTAAACTATCTTCAGGCTGTTTAGTCAATAAAAAGTATTTACAAACAGTATAAAACTATACAATAGCAGCATTACATTTCTCTGTATCTTGGCGGTCAATTAGAGAAATTTCACATCCTTTCTTTATTAGAACAAACAAAAGGTAATCGATGCATTTTATTCATTTAGAGAGAGTAGGGGGTTTGCTCAAGTCCAAAAATAGGGGGTCTAAGTGTGTATACTGGAGTGCGTGATGCTTTCCTTTGCCAATGTGGTAGTCACCACTGTTGTGTTATATTATATATATGAGTATTACGGTAAGGCCCCTGTACTACAGGTATGGGGGTAGATCCCTGCCTGCTGGCTCCGCCCAGGAGGTGGAGTATAAATGTGTGTGCTCTCCGAACAGCAGCCATTTTGTAAGCTGCTGTAGGAGGCCACACATCCTGTGTAATAAAGCCTCGATTACATTCTACTCTCGTCTCGTTGTAATTGATAGTGCATCAATTTATTACACAGAGATTTTTCAGAGGTGGACCTCCGCATCAAGCCGGATCGCCTGCAGCTGCATCCTCAAGCAGACAAGCCAAAAAGGACTTCCAACATTGGCTAGCTTGCTTTGAAGCATACATCGGGTCTGCGCCAGACCCAATCTCAGAAGCACAGAAGCTCCAGATTCTGTACACGCGGCTGAGCTCCAATTTTCTTCCCTTCGTCCAGGACGTGCCTACCTACGCAGAGGCCATGGCGCTACTGAAGGAGAATTATGCTCAACCCTTCTGGACTCTGGGAGCATGGAGAGTTTCCTCCACCCCGATACGGTAAGGTGCTGCTCCCTCGCGATACACCCCACTAACCAAAGAATCTCCCTGGCCTTGTGATCCCATTCTGTGGCGATGCAGGGGTACTGCATCGCCACCCTCACCATCCAGAGCGTAGAGTTCAGCGGCTTCCGGCTCTACATCCTCCCCAACCTCTGCGCTGCCTTGCTACTCGGCCTGGACTTCCAGTGCAACCTCCAGAGCATAACCCTGAAATTTGGTGGGCCCCTACCACTCCTTACTGTTTGCGGCCTCGCGACCCTTAAGGTCGATCCGCCTTCCCTGTTTGCAAACCTCACCCCGAATTGCAAATCCGTCGCCACCAGGAGCAGACGGTACAGCGCCCAGGACAGGACCTTCATCAGGTCTGAGGTCCAGTGGCTGTTTCGGGAAGGTATCATCGAGACCAGCAATAGCCCCTGGAGAGCCCAAGTGGTAGTGGTGAAAACCGGGGAGAAAAACAGGACGGTCATTGACTACAGTCAGACCATCAATCGGTACATGCAGCTCGACGCGTACCCCCTCCCACGCATATCTGATATGGTCAATCAGATTGCACAGTACCGGGTCTTCTCGACAGTGGACCTGAAATCTGCCTACCACCAGGTCCCCATCCGTAAGGCGGACCGCCCATACACTGCGTTTGAAGCAGACGGCCGCCTTTACCATTTCCTTAGGGTTCCCTTCGGCGTCACCAACGGGGTCTCGGTCTTCCAACGGGAGATCGACCGAATGGTTGACCGGTACGGGCTGCGGGCCACTTTCCAGTACCTGGACTACGTCACCATCTGCGGCCACGACCAGCAGGACCATGACGCTAACTTTCCAAATTTCTCCACACCGCCAAACTCTTCAACCTAACTTACAACAAGGAGAAGTGTGTGTCCAGCACGAACCGATTATCCATCCTCGGCTTTGTGGTTCAGAATGGAGTTCTGGGGCCCGACCCCGATCGCATGCACCCCCTCATGGAACTCCCCCTCCCCCACAGCCCCAAGGCCCTCAAACGATGCCTGGGGTTCTTTTTGTATTACGCTCAGTGGGAACCAAACTATGCAGACAAGGCCCGCACACTCATTCAATCCACCGCTTTCTCAATGACGACCGAGGCTCACCAGGCCTTCAACCGTATCAAGTCTGACATCACCAAGGCCGCGATGCACACGGTCGACGAGACGCTCCCCTTCCAAATCGAGAGCGATGCATCAGACATCGCTTTGGCCGCCACCCTCAACCAGGCCGGCAGGCCCGTGGCATTCTTTTCCCGCACCCTCCATGCCTCCGAAATTCGGCACTCCTCCGTCGAAAAGGAGGCCCAAGCGATCGTTAAAGCCGTGCGACATTGGAGGCATTACCTGGCCGGCAGGAGATTCACTCTCCTCACTGACCAACGGTCAATTGCCTTCATGTTTAACAACACACAGCGGGGTAAGATGAAAAACGATAAAATCTTGAGGTGGAGGATCGAGTTCTCCACCTACAATTATGAGTTTTGTACCGCCCCGGTAAGCTCAACGAGCCCCCCGATGCCCTGTCCCGAGGTACATGTGCCTGCGCACAAGTGGACCGACTCCAGACCCTGCACGACGATCTCTGTCACCCGGGAGTCACCCGCTTTTACCACTTCATTAAGGCCCGCAATCTGCCCTACGCCATCGAGGAAGTCAGGGCTATCACCAGAGACTGCCAGGTCTGGCGCAGTGTAAACCGCACTTCTACCGGCCAGACCGTGTGTGCCTGGTGAAGGCCACTCGCCCCTTTGAACGCCTCAGCGTGGGCTTCAAAGGGCCCCTCCTCTCCACTGACCGCAACACGTACTTTCTTAATGTGGTCGACGAGTATTCACGATTCCCCTTAGCCGTCCCATGCCCCGATATGACGTCTGCCACCGTCATCAAAGCCCTCAACACAATCTTCGCTCTGTTTGGTTTCCCTGCCTATGTCCACAGCGACTGGGGATCCTCATTTATGAGCGAGGAGCTGCGCCAGTACCTGCTCAACAGGGGCATTGCCTTGAGCAGGATGATGAGCTACAATCCCAGGGGAAACAGGCAGGTGGAGCGGGAGAATGGGACGGTCTGGAGGGCCATCCATCTGACCCTACACTCCAGAAATCTCCTGGCCTCTCGCTGGCAAGAGGTCCTCCCCGACGCACTTCACTCCATTCGGTCGCTCCTGTGCACCGCGACCAACTAAACCCCCATGAATAAACCGAATCAAAGGGTCGGACACAATACAAACATTCAACGTTAGAAAAACAAACTAAAATAACAAAATCGAGCAGGCTCCATCAGAAAAAGGACACCGTAAATCTCAATCGGTTCCTTTTGTCCATCATCTGGACACCTCATTGTTCCACTGCAAAAAGAGTCGCAAAAGGGCTAGCCTGGTGAGAGTCGGACTCTGAGTCATCATCTTCTCCCAGTTGCCAAACTCGTGACTGGAGTAGCTGTGCCAAGGCGGCCTGCACCGATGTGGGGTCCATCTCATCGTTACGGATGAGTCTGTAGGAATTGTCGCGGTGCCAATGCTTAGTATCTAGGTTGGAGGCGGTAGGGGGGAATCCATCATCATCGGGCGGTGGGCCCGGTTCAGGGGCTTTTATATAAGTGGTCTCGAAGGGGTCAAACATATCGTGTTCGGAGTCGCTGGGAGTGGGGCCTGGTGCAAAATGTAAATCGTGTGGTGGTTCCATGGGGTCTAACATATCAGTGCTGTCGCTGTCCGTGCTGGTTGAATGAAGGGAGAGGCGGAGTCATGTCTCTGGGGGTGGAGTCAAAGTGGTGTCCGAGGACGGGCTGGACTGGTTGGGGGAGGGTAGGAATAGGTCATTCATGGGCGGGGCGTCTTCGTCTGCTGCTGCAAGTGAGGTGTGGTGGGAGTGGTTGCACTGTGTGCCATAAGCCTTAAGCTGGTTTATGTGAAACCATCCTGACTTGCCATTAGGATAAGTGATCTTCTAAACGGAAGGGCTGACTTTATCTGAAATTGAGTAGGGTCCTGCGAATTTGGGGGAAAGAAATGAACTGGGGTTGTACAGGGAGAGCATGACTTGCTGTTCTACTGAAAATTCCATCGGATGTACAGTCTTATCAAAACATGCTTTACTCCGTTTTTTCCATGTGCCAAGCCTAACAGCTGCTGTGAGCTGGGCTGCTTTAACGTTTTCGAGGATCTGCTGTACTGCTTTCTCATGGGTGAGGGTGGTGACTGGGGCTGGCCAAATCAAGCCCTAACAAGTATTCTGTCCCCTTCATGGGTCGTCTGGTCATGAGGGTGTGGGGGGTGTAACCTGTCGAAGTTGATACCATTGATAACATGAGTGCAATGGGAGGACTGTGTCCCATGTTGTATTGTGCTGCTGTACCATTTTCCTAAGGGGTGCTTTGAGGGTTCGATTCATGCATTCTACGATTCTGCCTGATTGGGGGTGATAGGCTATATGAAATTTTTGTCGTATACCGAAAATTATGAGGACATTTTTCATGACGCGTCCTGTGAAATGTGAGCCTTGGTCTGACTCCATACTACGGGGAAGGCCCCATCTTGTGAAGATGTGCTGTGTTAGAATCTTGGCTGTCGTTTTAGCCGTGTTAGGTCGAGATGGAAAAGCTTCCACCCATTTCGTGAAGGTGGCGATTACTACCAACACATACTTAAAACCATCTTTGCAGGGGGTAGGGGACCTATATAATCTATCTGTAGAATCGTCCAGGGGCCATTAACAGGGCGGGTGTCACTGAGTTGACCTTTCTTTGCATACCTGTCTGGCTTGTTCTGAGTGCAAATCAAACAATTTTCAATGTAATGAGTCACATTGGATTTTAAATCGGGCCACCAGCAGAGAGGTCTGAGGTGGGCAAGAGTTGCATCTATCCCTTGGTGTCCATGGTTGTCATGGAATTGGTAGATAATCTGGTTTCTATCTTGGATGGGGACCACATAAATACCGTCTTTTAAAATTATGCTTCTGTGTTCTGTTAAAGCGTTTCTGTACTTATCATCGGGGGCTGGGAAGTTACCTTTTAAAACTTCCCTGAGCTTTTTGTCTTCCTTCTGGGCTTGGGCTAAATCTTGAATATTGGTCTGTGAGACCTGGACCGTGTGTACTGGGGCACTCTCGGGGAGATTCCAAAAGTGACCATGTCTGGAACTTGCTTTTGCTAGGGCATCTTCCTTAACGTTACCAGGGGAGGAAGAACTTTAACAATACTGTATTTACAGCCTTTAGCTGTCTTGAGGATATGCTGGAGTAATGGGGCTGAGGGTAGGGGTTTTCCGTCGGCGGAAACAAAACCTCTAGATTCCCACAGGGGTAGGAACTCAGTTAAGCTATTGCAGACATATACGCTGTTGGAGTATATGTCGTCTGGGGTCAGGAACGAGTCGGGATGCTGTACAATGTAGGCTACAGCTGCTAATTCAGCTGCCTGCGAACCTAAATGTCCAGGGAATTTCAGTGAGATTTCTTCTAATGCGCGTCCCTGTGCATCCTCGACATAAATACCACAACCTGTGATTCTTTCACCATTTAAAACTGTGGAGGAGACATCCACATAAATCCTAAGAGCTGCGTCTGTGTCTGTGGGCTGGGGTCTCTGGGGTGTAGTATCTGGTTTCGGGGGAGCTGATTTGGGTACGAAGGGTCCTGTATTGTGCTTGGTGGTAATTATCTCACACTCATGTGGGGTGCCTGCGTACTGTAAATTGTCTGCGAGAAACGTGTGTGTCTTAGTTCTTTTTATTGTAACGACCCGTCCTTGTAGGAGTAGGGTCCATCGTGCTGCGTGAATTTGGCTGACTGTGCCGTCTTTTAGTCTACCATCTAGTAGAAGTTGGGTTGGGGGTGTGTTCTGTTAAAATGTTATGTACGCAAAGTACTGAACAGCCCAAAAAACTGCGAGCAAGTGCCTTTCGCATGCAGAAAGTCCTTGCTCTACCGGATCGAGAACTCGTGAGGTGCATGCCTAAACGATCGTGTCTTTCCTGAAGGAGCACGGCCGAAAGGATTCGGTCGGTGGTTGCAACTTCAATTGCGTATGGGGAGAGTGCGCCTGGTACTGTAAAGCGGGAGCTGTGCTCAGGGTACGTTTTAATGCATCCACGGCATCCGTGTGCTGTGGAAGCCATTTCCATGGGGCTTGCTTTTTTAGGAGCTCGGAAAGAGGGGCGGCCTTTGTGGCAAAACCGTCTATGTGGTTCCTACAGTAGCCAACCAGCCCTAGAAATGACCGGAGGGCTGTAACACTATGGGGCAAGGGTAATTTAACAATGGAGTCAATGCGTTTCTGCTCAATCTCGCGTTTGCCATGGGTGATTACTGTGCCTAAATAAATTACCTTTTCCTGGAGAATCTGGGCCTTTTGGGGGTTAACTTTACATCCGATTTCGTGAAGGAGACCTAATAATTCGGTGAGAAGCGAAATGTGCTTTCCCTTAGTGTCTGTTTGTAGGAGTAAGTCGTCTATATACTGAATGAGGCAATCGGGTCGGGAAAATCTAGCTAAACCATTTGCCAGCTGTCGGTGGAAAGTGGAAGGGGAGTTGTGGAAGCCTTGTGGTGGGCACGTCCACGTGTATTGCTGTCCCTGGAAGGTGAAAGCAAATTTGTATTGGCACGCTTTATCCAATGGAATGGACGAAAAGCCATTGCTGATATCCAGAACCGTGAAACATTTTGACTGGAGTCCATGGGCGCGATTCTCCATTCCCACGCCGGTTGGGAGAATTGCCTGGGCCGCCAAAATGTCCGGGGACGCCGGACCGACGCCTTCCCGCGGTTCTCCCAAGCGGCGGGAACGGCCCGGTCGAGTTTCGCGGGCCGCAGGCCGGAGAATCGCCGGAGACATTGAAAATGGCGATTCTCCGGCACCCCCGCTATTCTGAGGCCCGGATGGGCCAAGCGGCCAGGCCAAAACGGCGGGTTACCTCCGGCGCCGTCCACACCTGGTCGCTGCAGTCGTGAGCGGTGCGTGAACGCTGGGGGACGGCCTGTGGGGGGGGCGAGGGGGAATCCTGAACCGGGCTTTACCTGAAATGTGGGGTGGCCCGCGATCGGTGCCCACCGATCGTCGGGCCGTCCTCTCTGAAGGAGGACCTCCTTCCTTCCGCGGCCGCGCAAGATCCATCCCCCATCTTCTTGCGGGGCGGACCTAGAGAGGACGGAAACCACGCATGCGCGGATGACGCCCGTTATGCGGCGCCGGCCGCTTCATCTATGCGGCGCTGCTTTTATGCGGCGACAAGGCCTGGCACGTGTAGAGGACGCGGCCCCGATCCTGGCCCATTGTCAGGGCCTGATTCGGCCGGGACCGGGGCCGTTCCGTGCCGTCGTGAACCTCGACGGCGTTCACGACAGCGCGGCCACTTCGGCATGGGAGTGGAGAATCGTGCCCAAGGTTTTAACATTGTCTCGGGACTCGTGGCTACGGTGGGGGCTGCTAATGGGGTGACTTTGTTTAGTTCCCTGTAATCGATGGGTCAGTCGTCATTAGCCATCGGGTTTCCTGACGGGCCAGATTGGGGCATTGTTAGTTGAGGCTACTGAACGAAGTACGCCTTGGTCAAGTAAACTTTGGATGACTTTTGCAATTTCTCTCTCTGCTTGTTGGGGGAAACCATACTGTTTTGGGGGTTTGGGGTTGGGTCCTGTGATGTTAACTAAACCAGCGATCTTTCCACAGTCGTGCTTGTGCTGGGCAAAAGCTGCTTTGTGTGTCTGTAAAACATCTCTAATATCTTTGTCCTGACTAATTGTTGATCAAACCAGAAGTCTCCTAATGCGCTAATCTTGTGTGCGTAGTCTCCAACTGTGAGCGTGGCGGGGGCTGTGCTGCTTTTGCCATTCTCCACACACATCTATTGACGGGGTCGAACAAAAGATTGTGGGAGCTCATAAAATCTATCCCCAAAATGAACCAGGGGGTGTTTCGTCTTAATGTTGCCTATCTGAATAGCCACAGGGGCCGCAATGTGTCCCTGCTGAAAGTGTCCTGTGAAGCCGCTGAGGGTAATGGTGTCTGTGGTGGGCCATGTATCCCGTTGGAACATTGTGGAAGAATTTAGCGTGGTATGGGACCCTCCTGTGTCCCAAAGAACTTCTACGGGTGTCCCCGGACTGTGCCTGCTACTACCTGTCTTCTGGACTTGTCCCAAAGGCCAAGTTGGGGAATCCGAACACCGTCAATCGGTGCCGTTCATGTCTGCGTTCTCAGAACGGGCGCTAACACTGTGAATGGGCTTGGTCCTGTTCTTATTTAGGATATTTGCCTGCTGGTTTCGCTGCTGTTTTGGGGTGCATTGCATTCTCGGGCGTAATGTCCTAACTGTCCACAATTGTAGCATTCTTGTGATTTAGGCTGCTGTGGGCTGTTTCTTCCCTTGTTTACCAATGGGGGTTTTTGATGTGTCCTGACTGGACGCATGTTAGCATCTGCCTGCTCTTCATCTGCTTTTCCTTGTTCTGACTTCTCCTGAAGGGACTGTTCCCAAGCTCGGGATAATCTCTTTAAAACCCATTTCTCATTATGTGTATCGTCTGAGGACAACCTCTCTGTCCTGCTTCAGTCGCGTGAGAAACTACGATACAAGTCCATTTGGCCATATTTTCTGGTGTCAAATGGGCGCGGACTAACTCTCCAAATATTGCTATAAATTGGGTCCAAAGGCGTCCAGCAAACGCTGTTGGCTGCTCGGTCTTTTTCGGTCTGCATTTATTGAGTCCTTCTACGGGATCTCCCTTATTGTAGCTGATCGCATCTAGAGTCGCTGCATGCATTTCTTGGAGGGTGCCTCCTCCTACATTTTGTGGGTCGGGAAGGGCTGCCACGACTGAGGGGTCGAGGCTCAAAACTGTGAGCTTCACTTGCTCTTTTTCATCCAGGCCGTACATGGTCGCCTGTTGTTTAACTTTCGCAAAATAATGGTGTGGGTCCGATGTGGGTTGGAACAGTTTGATTTTGTCACATGCATCCCTTAATTGGGTGACGGTTAATGGGGTAGTATACAGAAAATCGGGGTCTCCGATTGTTGTGGCCCTGCACTGTGTGGTGACAGGGTTCATGGGGTTGTGCACAACCTGTGCAATTGGGGGTGGGGGTGCTTTCCTTTTCTGGGTTCACATAGCAGTGGCAGTTTCATTTAGCTCCTGCCAATCGGGGCCATTTTCCTGATCTAGCTGGGGTCCGAATGTAACTTGGAAACCATTTTCTACTGCGAGCAGGGATTGCAGGTCTGCAATTTGCTTTCGGCATTTGACGTGGTCCACCGATCTTTGTCTTTGTTCTGTCGTGGAACTGTGGAGTGCTTGTAGGGCTGCTTTTAAATCCTGACATTGTTTCTTTAATTGCTCGACTTGAAGTTCTGTCTCTTCTCTTACCAACACCACACGTTGCGTGTCTTGGTAGACCTTATTGTACTGGGACTGAAAGCTGTTTAGGTGAGCGAGACAAGATTGGTGTGCCCGTTTGACATCCGCCATCTCCTTGTCCTTCGCTGCTAACTGCTCTCTAAGTTGCCTGTTAACTCTCTCACACTCGCTAACGTCTCCCTCACTATTCTTCTCTCTGTCTTGAATCTCTTTGCGGAGCGTCTTCACGACCTCCTCTGTGCCTCGCAATTGTGCCAAGCAGGACACGATTGCCATTGGCTTACAAACTTTTCCTAAGCTTTTCTTATGCATCTCAGTCAGATTATCCCTCCAAGTCTGTCCTATACGTCCGGGACCTGTTTCCTCATTTGTGCAAAATTCGCTCCATCCTTTCCCTTTTAGATACTTCCGAATTTCCTCTTCCCATATGGGACACTGCTCTGCTCTATTGGTCACTGTGACCTCGAATTCCTGAGGGTTCATAAGGCTTTCCATTGCCTTCATTGCCATTTCTACTGTAATCTTTGGGTTTCTACCGTAAATTTGGAACGGGGGGAATAAAGCGGTGATGCAAATAAGGGTACGGCTCAAGCTATTTTCCGGTCTACAAAACTCCCAACAGTTTTACGCAACAAAATCTATCAAGGTCACCTTATATCCCTTGTTAGTACGCATGCAAATTACACACTTCCGAATTTTGGAGGTTTTTACTTTTTCCAATTGGGTTTCTAATTCAAAGTTGGGTTCTCTCGGAGTGACAAAGTCACTTCTAGGTCGAGTCCCGTCAGATGTCGCCAGTAATGTTGCTCTCCTTTGTGGCTCTAAATATGGCGATTAATAAGCTCGCCTTTCTTAATCTTAATTATGAATATGCTTTCAGAGTCGCCAGGTATCTCTCGATACCGCCACAAAGTTCAATCGAATACCGATCAAAGAGACAATACACCAGTTAGTTAGTTCAAAGTCAATACTACTTCATTTACACACAGTATGATTTACTCATGCACAATAACACTACAGGCTAAACTATATCTATCACTAACACCTATACTTAACTTCGGGTGCCCACTTAGGTCAGAGGAACAATGGCCGTTGTTCGGATCTGAGGCTGTTGGGTTCGAAGAGGTAACAAGAGTACAGCTAAGGTCGTCCGTCTGGTAGCGAGCGTTGAACTTGAACTCACTTGCTTCTGGTGGTGCAGGTGGAAGGGTCTCTCTGGTTGAGAGCCAAATCCAAGAGAGGGAACACATGGCGAGGGTTCCTTCTTATACTTGGGGGCTTCGCGCGCTTTTAGGCGGGCCTTAAACTTGGTCCCAATTAATTGGGCAGCTTCTCGATCACTGCCATCAATCTGAGCCAATAAAGGGGTGGGTGCCTTGATGGCTGTGCGTGTCCTAAGTGGCCGTTGGCCTTGCTTTGTTTGTGTCTTCTTGCTGGAGTAGTGGCGCCAGAATATCTGGTACAGTATCGGCTACCTGAGCACTAGTTCTTTGTTTCTCGGAGATGGGCCATCAATGTACAAATTGGCCAAGAGTTTCGGTTCCGTCTGCAGTCTGTCCTCCCAAATACACATTCAGGCTCTGTGCCTGCTTGTTTACTTTGCATTGTCCATTTTCCTTGTATGCTCTGCGAGTTTCCATTTCATATGCTGAAAGTGGCCATCCCAGATGGCTACACTTCTATCCAAGTGAAGGATCTCTGTGTCTATTCGGAACCCTGGATATCCGTTATCCCTTCTCAGTTCCCAAATAACAGAGGTCAAGCCTGTGCTTTTTGGCAAAGTCCACTGGAACTTTATTTGTCAATTGTGCCCACTGGTAACTTTATTTTCGATACAATATTTCGGAAGTTCCGACTAGCCCTTTAGCAAGATAGTCAGATTGGTTGTCTTGAGCGAATACAGTAGTTGAGTTTTAAAATACAGATCATGGTAATTCTTCAAATCATAATATACAGAATAACATAACTAAGTGATTTAAACAAAAGAAAGATGGCAATTAGCAAAAGCAAGCAGCAAAGACATAGGTTTCAGAAAAATAGTGTGATTCCGGAATGAATTTTTCTATCCGGTAAGTGATTCTTAAGGAGATTATTATCTTAAGGTCTGGCCTTCTTTTTACTTCTGATTGGCTTTAACTAATTTATAATTCACTCAATTCGGCCAAACTGTCTGTTTATCAATTTTAAGAGATATATGTATTTAAATATCTTGGTGCGACTTTCCCAAACACCTGCATCTATCATTAATTAGAAAAACACAGTTTTTGCTGAGAAATTATACCTCTAGACTGACTAACACTGAAAAAGTGTTACCTGGATTAACCCTTAGTGGGTTCCCAGCTATTTGTTGTACTGAAGTAATGCCTAATATGATTATAGTTAATTATTCTTAATGAGTTCTCAATTAAACCCCTATCATCTCCCCTTACTCTCATGGTTATAGCTGATTAGAAAAATCAATTTCTATCACCAAGCTAATATATTATCCCCAACCCTGTGGAATCTTACCTTGTATATTAACCGTTTGGGCGGCACCTTATCAAATGCCTTCTTGAAGTCCAGATACACAGGACCCCATTATCCACTTGACAACAGCCTCCTCTGCATTACCTGTTACTATTAGGATGGTTTTGGTGCCGTCCACCATGAAAACCGAGGCAAAATATTGATTTAGTGCTTCTGCCGTTTCTGTGTTCCCCATTATTAACTCCCCAGTCTCATCCTCTAAGGGACCAATATTGACTTTAGCTACCCTCTTCCTTTTTATATGCTCATAGAATTTTTTCCTTTTCATTTCTACAATTTGCACTAGGTTTCTTTCAGAATTTACTTTTGCTCTTTTTATTAGTTTTTTCGTCATCCTTTTTTGGTCTTTAAATGTTTTCCATTCCTCCAGCCTGCCACTTCACTTTGCAATGTGGTATGCCTTAGTTTTTGCCTTTATGTTATCTTTAACCTTCTTACTTAACCCGCAGATGCATTTCCCCCACTTATAATCTTTCTTCGACTCTGTAATATATTTTAGTTGGAAGGAATAGAAGATCTCCTTAAATGTCTGCCACTGTTCATCAACTGTCCTGCCTTTTAGTCTTCCTGACCAGTCTATAGGGCTAAAACTGTCCTCACGCCCGTATAATTACCTTGGTATACTAGAACACTAGTGTGGGACTCAAGTTTAGCCCTCAAACTGAATTTGAAATTCAAGCATGCAATGATCAATCTTCCCTAGAGGATGCTTTGCTACAAGATTATGAATTAATCCCATTTCATAACACAATATTAAATCCAAAATAGCCTGCTCCCTGGTTGGTTCAACAACATATTGTTCCAAGAAAGAATTTCTAATACATTCTATGAACTCTCCTTCGAGGCTCCCTTGCCAATTTGATTAATCCAGTCTATCTGCACATTAAAATCACCCATGATTATGGCTGTTCCTTTCTTACACCCCGCAGTATTTTCTGGTCGACACTGTGTCCTACTCTGGAACTACTATTACGGGGACCTATAGATTATTCCCACCAGGGACATCTTTCCCTTGCTATTTCTTATTTCTACCCAGACTGATTCTACGTCTTGATCTCTAGTGCTAATATAATTTCTTACTGCAGTACTGATCCCTTCCTTTACTATCAGAGTTACACCGCTTCTTTTTGCTTTCTGTTTATCCAAAACACTTTCTGTTTATCCAAAACACTGAGTACCCTTGGATATTCAACTCCCAGACCTGGTCTCCTTGTAACCATGCCTCAGTGAGTGTCACCAAATTATACCCCTTTGTCTCTATTTACACTGTTAACTGATTAATTTGTATTTCTGTAGAAGGGACTTTAGTTGGTGGATTAGCTGCCTTAATACGCTGTATTCATTTTAACCAGTTGCTTGACTATATTTCATGGAAATAGGCACTTGGCAAAGCATGAAGGATATTTAGCCTTATTTCAGTCAAGAAGTTCTGCGTGAAACAGTCAGAAGTCATACAATGTAAACAAGCATACAGCTGCACATTGTTTTGCTGACAGCATACAATTATTGTTTTTCTTAGGCAAGGAACCCAAGGCCTGTTATTAAAGTCTAACTCCGGCCTGCTCGGTTTTCTGTCTTTTTGCTAATCTAAAGAATGCCTTCTGTCCTAGATATTGCTTACTGTATCATATAAATAGCCTGCCTTTACTCTGTAAAGCGGGAGCATTTGGAATGACTGTGGTCTCTCTAATCCCCCATGAACTTTGTGTTTAATTAAAGGAACTTTGGCGAAAACTTGAAGTGCTGACATATAATTTCTTCAACAATTTCAACTGCAACATGTATTAATTGATTGAAATAGGTATTTTCAATGTACAAGCCTAGACACCCTAAAAATTGCCTTATATATTATCTTGAATTATTGTTTAGATAAATTCTGATTAAATGTAGTTGAGTTCTGTCACATTAGTTCCACCCCATAGCTACTGGAGGTAGAAGGAATATGAGAAAGAAATAAGAAGGCGGAATGAAGAGCTTATTTTTCATGACCTGGACCAAAAACATTTTTTGCAGGAGCGACAAGGGCAATTTTATTTTACCTTTAATATTTGCAGTTATCCCTCTGCACCAATTCAAGAAAGCAGCTCACCACCCCCTTCTCAAGGGTAATTTGCGATGTGCAATAAATGTTGGCCTAGCAAGTGATGCCCACATCCTATGCATGGACTTTAAAAAAAAGCCATATCTATGCCATGAAATTATCTATTTACACTGCTTTTGCAGGCTAGTGATTTGGTTTCCATTTTGAATAGTATTTGGTTCTCTCTTTTGGTAACGTGTGACCAGGATTGGGAGGTTTTCCCATTGTGGCAGCACAGTGGTATGGCTGCCTCACAGTGCCAGGGACCCGGGTTCAATTCCCACTTGGGTCATTGTCTGTGTGGAGTTTGTATGTTCTACCCGTTTCTGTGTGGATTTCCTCCGGGTGCTCCGGTTTCCTCCCACAGTCCAAAGATGTACGGTTAGGTAGATTGGCCATGCTAAATTTCCCCTGTGCAGGTTAGGCAATGGGATTACGGAGAGAGGGTGGCATGGCAGGCGGAGTATAAATGGGTAGTTCATTCAAAAGGATCGGTGCAGACTCGATGGGTTGAATGGCCTCCCTCTGAACTGTTGGGATTTTATTCTATGATTTTAAATGACTCAAGTGAAACTCCAGTAGGTTTGTTAAAGAAACAAGAACAATCTCAACTTTTTAAATAACAATCTTAAAATTATTTCCTTAAGCTATTCACATTTCATTTTTGAACTTCTGTAACTCTCCTGAATAGTTACAGATTTGCGCCAACCTCTACCCACCCATCCTAACCTCAAGTCACTAACATAAAGGTTTCAATCTCCCACAGTGTTCTCTGCTCTCTGGGAGGATATTGCAGACATATGCGGTCGCCCATCTTTTCCCAAGAAGCCAAACACATCAGCGGAGTCGGGTAGCAACTTTACATGACAGCTGGTGATTGGCTGTGATATGTATCATAGAGTTCCTACGGTGCAGAAGGAGACCAATCGGCCCATCGAGTTTGCACCGACCCTCCAAAAGAGAACCTACCTAGGCCATCTGCCCAGCCCTATCTCCGTAACCTCACCTAACCTTTGAACACTAAAGGACAATTTAGCATGGCCAAACCACCTAACCTACACATCTTTGAACTGTGGGAGGAAACCGGAGCACCCACGCAGACATGGGGAGAACATGCAAACTCCACACAGTCACCCAAGGTCAGAATCAAACCCAGGTCCCTGACGCTGTGAGGCAGCAGTGTTAAACTCTGTGCCACCATAGCAACTAAACTGTAACAGCCGTGAAACATTTTCAATGAAAGACCGATTCAAGAGAGGGAAGACATTGTCAATTGCATTCTCTTGAACAAGAAGAGAAAAACTAACATTCTCTCTAGACACATGACAACCCTCTCAGCATGCCAGAGAAAGGCCCAAGCAGGTGAAATATTTTCCAGTTGGATGAAGAACTGTACAGCTATATCATTCTCATTGCTTGAGGACAAAAAGATATTTAATCGGAGATTTAAATTACTCTGGAAGAGGACAAGAATAACAAAGAAAACCTTGTGGACGTTATGTGACATGGAAAATATGCAGCTTCCCCACGATACGTAGGGAATGACTTTCACTTTCTGTAGATAGTGGTAACATTGCCACACTTGCTTCAGCATGAGGCTGCTCCTTGTAGACAATGGGGTGATGGTGTCAGCATAAGAAGGCAAAACTATAACATCGTCAACAATGGAATTAATCTCCAGGACCGAAAATCCCTTTCTGGGACTCACCAGATGTAGAAGCTCTGTAGTTTTGGCCTCTGCTTCTGCAATGAAAGACAACTTTAGTGGAAGAATAATTTGCTGATAATAATATTTATTAGTGTCACAAGTAGGTTTACATTAACAGTGCAATGAAGTTACTGTGAAAATCCCCTAGTCGCCACACTCCGGCGCCTATTCGGGTACACCGAGGGAGAATTCAGAATGTCCAAGTCACCTAACAATGATGAGAGTAAGTGTGGGCATCAGCTCACTTTCACACAGACTAACTATGTATCAAGTTTGAACTCAGTTTTAAAACCTTCAACTTCTAAATCAACTGACACAAATGTTTATTATTGATCCTTTACTTTTCTGAAGAAATCTATATTCTCATTCTTACTCCCAATTTCATAGAAACATAGAGACATAGAAATTAGGAACAGGAGCATGCCATTCGGCCCATTGGGCCTGCTCTGTCATTCAATGTGATCATCAATCTCAATGTGATACTTCCTTTCCCTCCCCATACCTCTTGACGCTTTTACGGGTCTAGAAATCGAAATAATAATAATACAGCCATATATGGTATAGGATTTCACAGGTCCATCGCCCTCCGAGTAAAGAAACTTCTCCTCATCTCAGTCCTGAATGGTCTACCCTGTGTCAGGAGACCCTGACCTTTTGTTCTAAACACACAACCCCTCACCCTCGCCAGGAGGGATCATCCCTGCACCCAGTCTATCTAGCCCTATCAGAATTTCATATATTTCAATGAGATCCTCTCTCATCCATCTAAACTTCAGTGGATACAAGCCTCGTTGACCCTATATGTCCTCATGCAGCAATCTTGTCATCCCAGGAATCAGTCTGGTGAACCTTTGTTGCACTCCCTCTAAGGCAAGTCTCTGTTTTACTGGGTAAGGGGACCAAAACTGCACACACTGTTCCAGGTGTGGTCTCACCAAGGGCCTATACAGCTTCAGTAAGACATATTTCTCCTGTACGCAAGTCCTCTTGCAATGATGGCCAATATACCATTTGCCTTCCTAAATGTTTACTGCACCTGCATGCTTGCTTTCAGTGATTGCTATGCAAGGATACCCAGGTCCCTTTGTCCATCACCATTTCCCAATCTAGCACTATTTAAACATCAACTTCATTTTGTTTCTCCTACCGAAATGGATAAATTCAGACTTATCCACATTATACTGCATCTGCCATGTATTTTTCTATTCACTCAACTTGTCAAAATCACCACAAAGCCTCTTTATTTACTCCTGGCCATACACAATTCCACTTGGTTTTGTGTCATCGGCAAATTTGGAAATATTACATTTGATTGCCTCACCCAAATCATTAATATAGAATGTGAATAGCTGGGGCACCATATTCCACTAGTCACTGCCTTTCATTCCAAAAAAGACCCACTTATTCCTTCTCTCTGTTTCCTATTTGGTAACCAATTCTCAATCCATACGACATTAAGAAATAAGAACAGGTGGGGAACTCCTCACTAAATTAAGGGTCTAGATAGGGAATGGGTTTCTCATCCTGTGATCAGATAGAATCATGGCAGGAGACCACTCAATCCATTTTTGTCTGTGCCAGCTCTTTCAAAGAGCAATCCAATTAGTCCCACTCCCCTGCTCTTTGCTGTATCCTGGCAGTTCCTTCTCATTCAAAGATTTATTTACGATAATTACTTTTGAAGGTCACTGTTGGATCTGCATCCACCACCCCATCTGGTGTGCATTTTAGAGAGACCCATGTTTATTGCTAGTCTAGTGATGGGAATATTATGGCAATAGAAAAGCATGCGTATTGAGTCATTTTGCTACTCTGAAAATGCATTGTTCTTTTTTCAGTTTTTTGCATGGACATCTGGGGCGAATTTCTCCCGAAACGGCGCGATGTCCGCCGACTGGTGCCCAAAACGGCGCCAATCAGACGGGCATCGCGCCGCCCCAAAGGTGCGGGATGCTCCGCATCTTTGGGGGCCTAGCCCCAACATTGAGGGGCTAGGCCGACGCCGGAGGAATTTCCGCCCCGCCAGCTGGCGGAAACGGCCTTTGTTGCCCCGCCAGCTGGCGCGGAAATGACATCCCCGGGCGGCGCATGCGCGGGAGCGTCAGCGGCGGCTCACAGTTTCCCACGCATGCACAGTGGAGGGAGTCTCTTCCGCCTCCGCCATGGTGGAGACCGTGGCGGAGGCGGAAGGGAAAGAGTGCCCCCGCGGCACAGGCCCGCCCGTGGATTGGTGGGCCCCGATCGCGGGCCAGGCCACCGTGGGGGCACCCCCCGGGGCCAGATCGCCCCGCGCCCCCCCCAGGACTCCGGAGCCCACCCACGCCGCCTTGTCCCGCCGTTCAAAAGGTGGTTTAATCCACGCCGGCGGGACAGGCAATTTATCGGTGGGACTTCGGCCCATCCGGGCCGGAGAATCGAGCGGGGGGGCCTGCCAACCGGCGCGGCGCGATTCCCGCCCCCGCCGAATATCCAGTGCCGGAGACTTCGGCAACCAGTGGGGACGGGATTCACGCCAGCCCCCGGCGATTCTCCAACCCGGCGGGGGGTCGGAGAATGATGCCCCTGATGTGCATATGGGGCAAATTCAAGTGTTGAACATAAAATACCAAATGTTCATTTTGGATCATTTGTGGTTCCAATTAATTTGTGCACAGCTGCTTGATATCTCAATCATCTCAAAATGAAAAAGTATTGTTATTGTAACTTCTGCCATTGATTCTATTCCATTAAATTGCAGCTTGGCATATGGGAATATATGAAAAGTAAGCATGGGATTTAAGGACAGGAGTAGGCCATTTAGCTTTTTAAGCATGTTATTCATTGAGATCATGGCTAATCTATGATCTATCTCTGTGTACAAGGATTTGCTCCATATTCCTTAAAAGGTTTGGCTCACAAAGATTTATCAATCTGATTTAAAATTAACAATGGGTCAATGACCAGTTGTGAAAGCACGTTCCAAACTGCTGGTACGCTTTACATGCAGTACTTTATTTCCAAAAGGTCGTTAAGTCATGGACTTCCCAGCTATTTTCCCTAATAGCCTGAATATTTTGATCAATTCATCCCTTAATCCTCTTAACAACATAATGCCATTCATCATTAAACGAGTCTATCTCTGCCTTTTACTTTCTGGTACAGGGAATTTCTGAATTATTTACAACCATTCTACTGGTGGTGGATGGCATGGGGTGTGGGGAAGGAACAACCTGGACATCATTGCCATATATTATAGCCTCACCCCTTAACATTAATAATAATAATCTTTTATTAGTGTCACAAGTAGGCTTACATTACACTGCAATGAAGTTACTGTGAAAAGCCCCGAGTCACCACATTCCGTCGCCTGTTCGGGTACACTGAGGGAGAATTCGGAAAGTCCAAATCACCTAACAGCAGGTCTTTCGAGACTTGTGGGAAGAAACCGGAGCACCCGGAGGAAACCCACATAGACACGGGGAGAATGTGCAGACTCCGCACAGGCAGTAACCAAGTCGTGAATCAAGCCCGGGTCCCTGGCGCTGTGAAGCGACAGTGTTAACCACTGTATTACCGTGCCGTCCACAAGAATGCTTAGTTAATTTTTGTCTTTTGACATCAGGCAAGTGTGCTTACACATTTGTAAGATTTTCATTAGTGCTTACACTTTGTGCATAATTTATTAAATTCACAGATTTTCTTCAACTTGCCAAGAATTTTGAAGTTAACTTCAGTGTTGTCTGTTTCCCAAAGCTGTCAAAAAGGAATGCCTTAATTAACCAAAGCTTTATGCTTGATGGCATCATTCTATTAAAAAAACATGATTCTATATACTTTCACGAAACTCGAGGTCCTTCTGCATCTAGCTCAAGATTTTTTTAATGAATTTTTCCAGGATGTGGGCCTTTTTGGCGAGGTCAGGATTTGTTGCCTATCCCCAAGTGCTCTTAAAAAGGTTGTGGTGATATATTTCCAAGTCAGAATGGTGAGTGACTTGGAGGAGAACTTTCAGATGGTGATGTTCCATGGTATCTGCTGCCTTTCCCCTTCGAGATGGTCTATGTTGTAGGTTTTGAATGCCTACGGAACATTGGTGAGCTCCTGCAGTATATCTTGCAGATGATACACACTGCTGCTACTGTGCGTCGATGATGGAGGGAGTGAATGCGGAAATGGTGTCAATCAAGTGGCTGCTTTGTCCTTGATGGCGAGAAGCTTCTTGAATGTTGTTAGAGCTCCACTCATCCAGGAAAGTGGGGAGTATTCCATCACACTCCTGACTTGTGCCCTTTTAGGCGGTGGACAGGCCTTGAGGAGTCAGGAGGTGAGTTACTTGCAGTAGGATTCCTCACCTCTGACCTGCTCTTGTAACCACAGTATTAATATGGCTAGTCCAGTTTAGTTTCTGGTCAATGGTAACCCCTAGGATAATGATAGTGGAGGATTCAGTGATGGTCATGCCATTGAATGTCAAGGCATTGCCTGGCACTTGTGTGGCACAAATGTAACTTGCCACTTGTTAGCCCAAGCCTGGATATTGTCTAGCTCTTGCTGCATTTGCTCATGGACTGCTCCAAATGCAGTCCAAAGATGTGCAGGTTAGGTGGATTGACCAAGCTAAAGCTGCCACTTAGAGTCCAGGGATGTGCAGGTTAGGTGGGGTTACAGGTTGCGGGGGTAGGGCAGAGGAGTGGGCCTGGGTAGGGCGCTCTTTCACGTGGTCAGTGCAGACTTGATGGGTTGAGTGGCCTTCTTCTGCACTGTAGAAATTCTATGGTTCTATGGTTCTATGGTTCAGTGTCTGAGCAGTCGCAAATGGTGCTGAACATTGTGAATTCATCAGTGAACATCCCCACATTTGACTTATGTTGGAAGGAAGGTCCTTGTTGAAGCAGCTAAAGATGATTGGGCCTAGGACACTACCCTGAGGAACTCCTACAGTGATGTCCTGGGACTAAGGTGACTGACCTCCAATAACTACAATCATCTTCCTTTGTACTGGGTATGATTCCATCAAGTGGAGAGTTTCCCCCTGATTCCTATTGATTCCAATTTTGCTAAGGCTCCATACGTGATCAAATGCTGCCTTGATGTCAAGGGCAGTCACTCCCATCTCGCATCTGGAGTTCAGCTCTTTTGTCCATATTTGAATCAAGGTTGTAATGAGGTCCGGAGCTGAATGACACTGGCCGAACCCAATCTGAGCGTTATGGAGCAGATTATTGCTAAGTAACTGCCACCTGATAGCACTGTTGATGACCCCTTCCTTCACTTTACATAAGAACATAAGAACTAGGAGCAGGAGTAGGCCATCTGGCCCCTCGAGCCTGCTCCACCATTCAATGAGATAATGGCTGATCTTTTGTGGACTCAGCTCCACTTTCCGGCCCGAACACCATAACCCTTAATCCCTTAACTAATTTTTACTGATGATTAAGGGTAGACTGACAGGCTGGGTTGGATTTTGTCCTGCTTTTTGTATACAGGCCATATCTGGGCAATTTTCCACATTGCCGGATAGATGCTAGGACATTTGACACTGGCACTTCCAACCTCGACATGCGTTGATATTTTTCCCACTTTGGAGATGTTCCTGCTTTGAATCAAACCAGAATGATGAGCAAAGTGCTCATTCCCCTCCTAATTTGAGGGCCCTGTTATTTTGGCTAGTATTACTTAAATCGGCAGCCTTAATTGCCATTCCACATTGGATTTGTGGATTGTGGTAGAATTTCTTTTTTAACGCTTATGGTTTTCATTCCATATATATATTCTTTCTGTTTTACCCTTCTGTATTTAAATTTCTGGAGCTGTATTTTCCCTAACTTTTAAGTAGGAAGTGTCTAGTACATTTAAGTAGAAGTGTTTAGCACCATTCATTATGAAGATATTCAAATGTTCTCAGTGGGGGTTAGACGCAGGAAGGCACTTGTTTCTGCACTTTTACAGCTTACATTTATTTTTATCCCTGGAATCTGTATTTGTAAACAAGAATACAAGTTGGTTCTTCACTGAACATCTACATAATATATCATGCTAAGCATAAAATAATTAACATGTAAACATCTCTGATTCACATGAGTCACAAAAAAGAAATACAATTCTGACAATTGAAGGTATTATGGTGGCCACGAAGGACACAGGCGATCGGCACTAGATCTCCATGTGGGCTTTGTGCAAAAGAATTTCTCTATTGAGTGGGTGGTAGCTTGCCCAATGGGAAATGTGAGCCAGGAGCTTAAAACCCACTGTTCTAACATGGACTGGCATCTCCATGGGTTCCTGGGTTTGGACACATTGTAAGCCGCAGCAGCGGCCCTTTTCATTACAGCAGTAAAAGGGGCTTTCTATTAAAAGACTAGCATTGGCGAAGTTATTACATTGCCGACGAGGAGTAAAAACAAGTTTTCTGAGAAACTTACAGGGTCGAAAAAGAGAGGCTACTTCAGTAAGAAACAAAATGCCTCTCTTCGGTAAACTCGAACCCTATGACGTTAATGGAGAAGACTAGGCCCAATATGCAGAGCACATGCGTTACTTCTTCCAGGCTAATATCACTGTGGGAGATGAGAAGCAGAAAGTGATTCTGCTGACAGCATACAAAGCCCCGACATTTAGCATGATTAAAAAGCCTGACTTACCCAGATGCTCTTGACTCAAACTTTTGGCAAGTTCGTTGACCTGGTGTAAAATCACTTTGACCCAAAGCCCTATCAACCTCCAGCGATACCGCTTGAATGCTGCCAGGAGAACCACGGGGGAATCTATCACTGAATCTTTGATCAGATTGCAGAAACTGGTGGAACATTGTGAAATCGGCCCATCCCTGACCAAGATGTTGCGAGACAGGTGTGCGGAATAAACAATATGACACCTCAAAAAAGGTTACTGGCAGAGCCCAGTCTGGATCAAGGATAAGCCATTGAGATAGCCCTATACCTGAAGAACACAGAAAAGGGGCTCAGGAGCTACAAGGGACACCAGACAGCAATGTCCTCCAATTAGGGGGAAGTGCTTCATGTAAAAGGTGACCATTTCTCAACTGAAGGCATCCGTCCAAATAGTTTATTAGCAAATCAGACCTTAGACTGTACCCCCCAGCAGTCAAGGAAATATTGTGACAGCCCTAAGGATGCCAGGGAACCAGCTCCAGAAAGGCAAAGCTACAGAAATAGGCAATACGCAATACGCATGCGAGTCAGGGAAGAGTCAGGGCCAGCTCAGGTTCATACAGTGCAGGTATACCCACTCGCAGAAGCAGAGACATTGCAACTAAACCGTATCACCATAACTAAGGTCGCCCCAATAATGATAGAACTGCTAGTCAATGATCACCCATTGGAAATGGAGGTGGACACGGAGGCTGCCATCTCTGTCATTGGGGAGCAGACATTTGATCACATCGAAAATGGTATTGAACCCTTGTGTTTCGAAGATACTAGAGACAAACTAACCACCTACACTGGGAACCATTGCAGATTAAGGCTACCATAATGACCCCAAATACCTACAAGGAGCGACCAGCCTGGCTTCCACTCATTGTCGTGCGAGGACAGGGCTCCAGCGGATCAGGCTGAACTGCTAGAGATTTTCAGGCTGTGTGTGGAAGGACTGTACAAAGTCATCAGCAAATACCCTGAAGTCTTCCAAGAGTGCCTTGGAAAAATAAAAGAAGCCAGAGCAAATCGGCCCTGATGCTCCTATTGCCCTAAATATTTTAGAGCAAGACTGGTTCCATAGTCCCTGTTGGAGAAGGTGGTGGCCGAGCTAGGGAACCTGGAAAGTTGAGATATAATAAGATCCGTGCAATGCCCGTCGTCTCTGTCCTCAAGCCAGACAAATTGGCCCACCTTTGCGGGGACTAAAAGTTTATGGCCAATCAATGACCCATATGCCAAGCTATCAGGTGGCCAAAGGTTCACTAAATTAGATATGAGCCACACTTATCTTCAACTCAAACGAAATAAGCCTGCCCACAACATTACGATCAACACGCACAAGGGCCTGTATGAGTATACTCACATGCCCTTTGGGGTCTCATCAGTGTCACCATTTTTCAACGGATCATGGAAAACAAATTCCAAGGGTTACATAAAGTGGCGGTGGACTTGGATGACGTTCTGGTCAAGGGGACTTCAGAACAAGAGCACCTGGCAAACCCAGAAAAGATCTTGTGGCAAGTTTTGAAAGCTGGGATACATCTAAAAAGTAAAAAATTGTGTTTCCTAAGTGATCTATTTGGGCTATCAGTTGAATAAAAAAGGACTAGATCCACTGGAGGGCAAGATGAGGTCAGCACCAATTCCAAGAAACACCACAGAATTGAAATCTTTCCTGGGATTAGTCAATTATTATGGGAAGTTTATTTCAAAGTTGGCCTCCTCGATACACACTATTGTGAAAGTACCAAAAATGGTCTTGGGAGGAACCGCAGGTGGAGGCCTTCAAGAAAGTAAAATGACAGCTGCTGTCATCCAATGTATTGACCCATTTTGAACCCCAAAAAGGGATTCATCCTGCTTCCCCATCTGGGGTTGGGCGGTACTTTCACACTCTAGAAAGACACGACAGAAAGGCCCAACGCCACCACATCCAGAACTCTCTTGTATGCTGAGGGGAGGTACTCTCAAATCGAGAAGGCAGGCTTGGCGGTCAGTTTTTGGTGTAAGAAAATCTCACCAGTATGCCTATGGCAGGCATTTCATAATAGTGAATGACTACACGCCCTTATTGGGAATTTTTAAGGCTATTGCTTCCGCCTAGATACAGCGTTGGGCCTTGTTACTTGCAGCTTATGAATAGCTCTTTTAGACCACTGCCCTGGAATAAAAATATCTAAAGCTGATGCCTTGAGTTGCTTCTCGCTGCCCACAAGCTTGAATCCCTTGCCAGTGTTGGAAGCGGTCACGATGACCCTAAATTATTGAGAGGCATTAGCAGCGTCTGCAAAGCAGGTCAAGACCTGGGCGCAATAGGAACCAACAATGTTAAAATTGAACCATAGAATCCTGAATGGTGAAGTCTGAGGACAATCCTCAGACAATATGAACCTTTATCTGAACAAGGAAGGTGAACTCAGTGTCAAGAATGTAATCATTCTTTGGGAGTCTCTGGTAATTGTCTCCTAACCAGGGTGATGCCCAACTTTAATGGCCATTCTGGGATCGCTAAAAAGAAAATGCTTGTATGGAGCTCCATATGGTGGAGCGATCTTGACTCAGACATCACGGAGTTGGTGAAGCAGTGTGATTCATGCCAGGAGAATCATATCATAAACTCCCTCCTTCGTCATCCCTACACTCATGGGCCAGTGTGCACGTGAACATTGCCAGGCCTTTTATGGTCTCCATGCTTTTGATCCTGGTAGACGCACACTCCAACAAATGGTTGGAGATACACCGCATGAGCTCCACAACCTCCCACGCTATGATCAAGAAATTACAACAGAAGTTTTGCATGCATGGCATACTGGAAGCCCTAGTTTCTGATAATGTTACTACCTTCATCAGAATTCCAAAGCATCATGCTTTGAACAGCACTTTATCACCCATCATCAAATGTGGCAGCAGAATGGGTCGTGCAGGCCTTTAAAATCAGCATGAAAAAGCAACCAGCACAGTTTTTATTCAATTGGAGGACCTCTCCTCATACTACAACAGGAATCGCCCCAGCAGAACTGTTAATGGGCTGGCAGCTTAATAAGAGACTAAGCCTCCTATTCCCAAACTTGGCAGGGAGGATGTAGACCTAGCAAGAGAACCAAAAAAGAAATTATGACTCTGAGAGATCCAAAAGAATACTTAAGACGGGTGATCTGGTCTACATGAGGAACTTCAAAGATCGCTCCTACTGGGTCCCTGGAGTCGTATTTGAGATAACAGGACCAGTGTCCTACAAAGTGAAGGTCCAGGGTAAGGACTTGACGAAACACCTGGACCACCTCAGAAATAGTAAGTCTGTCCCCATAAAAGCCTCACTACTGGCCACAGAAGTGCCCGCCGCTAGTGCAGAGCAACAGCCCGAAAAGAACCCTGTGTCCTTCTCCTCTGACTACGGGTATTCAGGTTGAGAGTTGGAAGCAGGTGTTCTGACTGTGGCAAACACCGAGGAGGCATCCGCATCAGTAACACTTTGATGCTCCCTCCGGAAGCGACGGTCTCCAATTCAGTCCACACCTCCAGATCTAGTTCCACCCTCGACAGACCTCAGACTCATCACAGAGAGGTGGAAGAGACCTCCTCGCTGTGGGAGTAGAACATATAACATAAAGTGCAGAAGGAGGCCTTTCGGCCCATCAAATCTGCACCGACCCACTTAAGCCCTCACTTCCATCCTATCCCTGTAACGCAATAATCCCTCCTAACCTTTTTGGACACTAAGAGCAATTTAGCATGGCCAATTCACCTAACCTGCACATCTTTGGACTGTGGGAGGGAACCGGAGCACCTGGAGGAAACCCACAGACATGGGGAGAACATGCAGACTCCGCACAGAGTGACCCAGCGGGGAATCGTACCTGGGACCCTGGCACTGTGAAGCCACAATGCTAGCCACTTGTGCTACCGTACTGCCCAGCTGAAGGTGAAACTGACCTGAGGGGGGAGGTATGTTATGGTGACCATGAAGTACACGGGAGATCGTCAATAGATCTGCCCGTGGACTTGGTGGAATATGAGTTCCTTTATTAAGTAGGCGGTAGCTTGCCAAAATGGAAATGAATGGCAGAAGCTTAAATCCTGCTGTTCGATCCCGGACTGGCATCTCCGTAGTTTCCCCGGCTGGGACACGTGCTGTCAACCACAGCAGTGACCCTTTTCATTACTGCAAGACTGGTTATTGCAGAAGGGCATTGCAAACAGTTTGCAGGTTTTTGTGTGCAAGCTGTGGCTCAGTTCCAGCACTCCTACCTCAGAGTCAAAATATTGTGGGTTCAAGCCCCACTGCAGAGACATAATATCGGCTCATACTTAAGTGCAGTACTGAGGGAGTGCTGCACTGTTGGATGCAATGTTCCAAGGTGGTCTCTGCCCTCTCGATGAAGGATTCCACAGCAGTATTTTGAAGAAAAGCAAATGGATGTGTCCCTGAACTCCTGATCAAATATTTACCCTCAAATGACATCAATTAAGAGAAAAAGGATTATAATTAATGCTGTTTTACATTGATGTTTGTGGAACCTTGCTGCGCCCAAATTGACCTGCAGCTGCTGGGTTTATTTCTCTCTCCTTTTTTGAACAGGAGTGCAACATTTGCAATTATCTCATCTGCTGACACCATTCCTACATCAAAGGACGATTGAAGATTCCCAGAGGCTCATCAATTTCCATTACTGCAACCTAGGATTTTCTATCCCATTCAGACTCGGTGAGATTCCTACTTTGAGAGCTGCCATAAATACTTTCTCTTTGTCTATTCCTATTTGCCTTTAAATCTGCTTTTACCTCCTACCGTTATCTAATGGCTAATAATATAAATCCAACAATGTCAAAACCTCCGTAATTCTTTAAAAAAAATAATTTTAGAGTACTCAATTATTTTTTCCCAATTGAGGGGTAATTTAGCGTGGCCAATCCACCTAACCTGCACATCTTTGGGTTGTGGAGCCCATGCAGACACGGAAGAATGTGCAAACTCCACATGGACAGTGACCTGGGGCCGGGATCGAACCCAGGTCCTCAGCTCCGTAGGTAGCAATACTAACCACTGCGCCACTGTACCGCCCCAGCCTCCTTAATTCTAAGCAAATTGATCTCAGAAAGAATGCAAGACAGCCAAAGTTTTCTCCAATGTTCTCTCAATGCCACTCTGATTATCTGGCAGTAATTGTAGCTCTCTTGTTGGGATATCTCTGCCACCTTATCCTCTCTCCTGAGATAATGCTGTACTCTTTATCCAGCAGCTCCACCTCAATGAAAGCAAATCAATTTGACTAATTAGTCGATCCTTTGTTTTCCACGTATGTGTCTCTGGAATGCAGTAGAGTTTTTATTTACTGGACTGCAAAGCAATTTTTGAAAAAAATCTTCCATAGTCGCCCCATCACTGCTGAGATTCCCTTTAGTGTGTGGGCAGCACTTACAAGATGAGATGCATGTTCATTATGTTGCTTTGTTTCTGTAGTAATGGTGCTTTTTTGGATTGTTCTTGTGTTGGTGGTTGTATTGTCTGCTTGAGATTTGACATTTTTGTTTGTGACGATGTCTGCAGACAGAAAGAAAGCATGACTCATCTGCTCAATAAATCTTAATGTATGCTTCTTTTTGTTTACTTTTACATTGGGGAATTCTGAATTAACATCACTTCCAGGATAGCTCAATTAATCTCAAGTATAGAATCTACATTTGATGCATGTCCTGTAAAATATTGTCAAAATGTTCCCTTCCAGCTGCTCGAAATTAGATTGTTAAACATGTGAGAGAGTCTTCATATGCTGCATGGAAAACAAAAATGTATAAAACATATAGAGTGGCACGGTGGCACAGTGGTGAGCACTGCTGCCTCACAGCACCAGGGTCCCGGGTTCAATTCCAACCTTGGGTGACTTTGTGGAGTTTGCACTTTCTCTCTGTGTCTGCGTGGGTTTCCTCCGGGTGCTCTGGTTTCCTCCCACAGTCCAAAGATGTACAGATTAGGTGGATTGGCCATGTTAAATTGCCCCTTAGTGTCCAAAACGTTAGATGGCGTTATGGGGATGAGGTGGAGCGGGGGCGTGGGCCTACGTAGGGTGCTCCTTTGCAAGGTCGGTACAGACTCGATGGGCTGAATGGCCTCCTTCTGCACTGTAGGGATTCTATATTTAATAAAACGAAATTCTACAGAAGCTGGAAATGAAAAAAAAGACAAAGTGCTGGAAACATTAGGCAGGTCAGGTAGGGATTCTATGGATTCTATGAATAATTGAACTTTCCTCCAGCCATTGGGAAGCTAATATTGAGATCATGTGGGTCCTGAGTCTTGCCTGTGGTCAAGTGTCTGCCGGCACAGCGTGACATGAGGCAGGCTCCTAATGAGCTGTCTCTGCTTTCGCCAGGGGATCCTTGGGCAGGAGGCCCAATGAGAGAGCCTTGCAGCAGTGGCTGGCTGGCAGCCGCATCAGGAGATTAGACGCCGCTGAAGCAGAAAGACAAATACCAATGGTATCTAAAAATGGTGAAGGTCTGCTAAAAATGTAGATGGAAGGAAGGCCCACAGTTGTGAGGGCTGCATCGTTCATTCACAAAGGCAGTGAGAGGAGGCATGATAACCCCTGTCCAGAGGAGTGGTTCATCCCAAGGTGACCAACACCCCAGTATTCCCAGGATGGCCCTGCGTATGAAGCATTCATCCTGTGTCCCAGGTTGTTTGCATTTGGGATATTGTTTGTCCCGTATTCTCAAATCATCAAATGTCGCACTTGAGCCATGCGCCTCTCCCTCTCCTAATGCCTCACTCCCATGCTACCACCAACCTGCCCCCTACTCGAGTGCCAAAATGTCCCTTCACTTATAGATTGGTCACCCTGACTCATCTGGATGCAGGATCATCTGAATTTCCCTTCAATCATCCCCTAAATTAGCCGCCCTCCTTCATGATCAATTTCAGCCCATGTTCAAGTCAATGGCCTTTTATCTGGACTGCAATATGTTAAAGATATAATAGTTTGTAAACAAGTACAGAGCCAGGGAAAACAATTTGAGGTGTTGGGGATTAGGGCGCAGTGAAAGGTACTCTCTTGGCCCCGGCTTGTGCCCAAAACCAATTGCAGCACCATGACCAAAAGCAAGTTCAAGACCAGCGATCGCTACCAGATGGATGAGCCCAGCAGAAACGGAGCCACTTCTTCAAACCAGCCATGTAATCAGGATAAAGGCCTTAACCACTTGCACAGAGCCGGTTGCCCTGAATTTGAGTATAGGTTATTGTAGTTGTTAGGTGTAGTTTAACTTGTAGTGTTTTATGTTGCATGTCAAAGTAATTCTTGTGTAAATAAACTATCATTGAACTTGAACTAACTAACTGGTTGTTGGGCCTTTGATCGATATCCGGCTAAACCTTGTGGCGGTATCATTTGATACCTGGCGACTCTGAAAAGCAATATCATCATTAATAATTATCAGTATCCAGTTAAACAGAGCAACATTATTGACGTCTCCGAGCTGAATTGGCAACATTATTGGCGACTCTGGTGGGATTCGACCTAGAAGTGATTTTGTCGCTCCGAGAGAACCCACAAACATTGAATTAGAAATCCAACTGGGAAAAGTGAAAGAAACCACAAGTGTAAGGCCCGTATCGATCAAATCTCCAAGATTCGGATTAAGTTAAGTGTGTATTAACTTGCATGCGTACTAACAGGGATATAAGGTAAACTTGTTAGATTTTGTTGCGTAAAACTATCGGGAGTATTGTGAACCGGAAAATAGCTTAGGCCATACCCACTGTTCGAATCGCCGCCTTATTCCCCCCTCCCAAATTTATGGTAGAGAAACAGAGATTACGGTAGGAAAAGAGATACTAGTAGAAATGGCAGCAAAGGCAATGGAACGCCTGATGAATCCACAGGAACCCGAGGTCGCAGCAACCAGTACAGCAGAGCAGTGCCCCATATGGGAGGAGGAATTGAGAAAGTACTTGAAGGGGAAAGGATGGCCCCTTTGGTCCGAGTTTTGTTCAAATGAAGAATCAGGTCCAGGTAGTCTAGGACAAACCTGGTGGGACAACCTAACCGAGATACATAAAAAGAATGTAGGAAAAGTTCGTAAGCCGATGGCAATCGTGTCCTGTCTGGCACAATTGCAAGGCACAGAGGGGGTCATGAGGACGCTCCGCAGACAGCTTGTAGAGAAAGAGGAGAAGATTGAGGGAAATGTTAGTGAATGTAAGAAAGTTAATGAGCAACTCCGAGAGCAGCTAAAAACAAGGAGATGGCTGAAGTCAAACGGGCACACCAATCTTGTATAGTTCACCTAAGCAGCTTTCAGACACAATACAATAAGGCCTACCAAGATACACAACGCACAGTTTTGGTAAGAGAAGAGATGGAACAACAGGTAGAACAATGCGCAGATTTGAAGGCAGCTTTACGAGCACTCCATAGTTCCACAACGGAACAAAGACAGAGTTCAGTAGATCACGCCAAATGAAGACGACAAATAGAGAAGTTGCAGTCAACGGATTCAGAGACACCTTTGGGCCGGATTTAGACCAGGAAAATGGCTCCGATTGGCAGGAACTTATAGATATGTAGAAGGCACTGAGAATCAGAATAGAGCCCCCCCGGCCCCGAAAAGGAAAGCACCCACACCACCGACTGCACAGGCAGCACACAACCCCATGAATCCAGTCACCACGCAGCACAAGTCACTGATTGACGACGAACCCGATTTTGTGTACACCACCCCCTTATCCATCACACAATTGAGAGATGCATGTGACAAAATAAAACCATTCCAACCCACAGCAGACCAGCATCATTTCTTTGAGCGAGTAAGACAACAGACAGTTATGTACGGTCTGGACGAACCGAAAGAAGTGAAGCTTATAGTAATGAGCCTTGACCCATCCATTAGCTCAGCATTATCAGACCCACAGAATGTAGGAGGAGGGAGCCTCCAGGAGATGAAGGCAGCTATCTTAGAAGTAATTGGTTACAACAGAGAAAACCCGTAGAAGGTCTAAACCGTTGTAGACAAAAGAAGGGAGAGCATCCGACTGCATACGCAGGACGCCTTTGGATACACTTTAAAGCGGTCTTTGGGGATTTAGTCCGCTCACACTTAGATAACGACAACACAACCAAATGGGCCCGCACTTTAGTCTGCCACGCCACAGAAGCAGGTCAAAAGCCCTGTGTGAATTATGAACCCACAGACGCCACACAGAATGAAGTGTGGGTTTTAAAGAGATTCTCCAGAGCTTTGGAGCAATCCCTACCTAGAAAGGCAGATCAGGAGACGGCAGAAGTAATTATGAACCCAGTCAGGATACATCAGCACCCCGCATGGGTAAATGAGGGTAGAAATGAAGGACAGCACCCCAGAGCACAGGCACCACAAGGATGCTATAATTGTGGACAGCAGGGCCATTATGCCCACAAATGCAATGCCCCCCCGAACCAGCAACAGAACCAGTAATCGAACGCCCCACCTAGGAACAATGTTAGGCCCATACATAGCATTAGCACCCGATCAGGTCATGCCGTGACCAATAGCACAGATTGACGGTGTGGGACTCCCCAACCTGTGTCTGCGACACACTCTGGGACAAATCAGGCAGACCAGTAGTCACAGGCACAGTCCGGGGACATCCAGTAGAGTTCCTTTGCGACACGGGAGGGTCCCGCACCACTTTAAACTCCTCCACAATGTTTCAGCACAACAAATGGCCCACAGACACCATCACTCTTAGTGGATTTACAGGACATGTACAACAGGGATACATTACGGCCCCTGTAGATATTCAACTCAGAAACATTAATACCAGGCACCCCGTTGTTTTAGTGGATTTTCCCCAAACAGCAGAGCACAATTTAGGAATCGACTTCACGAGTTCACACAACCTTTCCTTTGACCCCGTGAATAAGTATGTTTGTAAAATGGCCAGAACAGCAAGAGCCACACTCACAGTAGGAGACTACAGAATATGCTCAGTGGGAGATAAGACGATTAGAGAGGTCCTAAGAAATCATAAAGCATCCTTCGCCCAGTACAAGCACAATTGTGGAAAAATTTCAGGAACAGTCACCATAACAGGTCCCGATCCCAAGCCCCAGAAGCAATATGGTTTCCCACAGCAAGCTGAGGGAGAAATTGCAAAAGTAATTCAAAGTTTGCTAGACCAAGGTGTAATTCAGCCCGTAGCCTCAACAAACAATGCCCCAATTTGGCCCATAAGAAAACCAGGCGGTTCATGGAGACTAACCATAGATTACAGAGAACTCAATGAAGTAACCCCATTAGCAGCCCCCGCCGTTGCCACAAGTCCCAAAACAATGCTAAAGCAGGGAGCACATGCTAAGTATTTTACGGTACTGGACATTAGCAATGGCTTTTGGTCCATTCCTTCAGATAAGAATTGCCAATACAAATTTGTCTTCATGTTCCAAGGACAGCAATATACATGGACATACCTTCCGCAAGGTTTCCACATCTCCCCCTCCATTTTTCACCGACAATTGACAAACGGACTATCCAAATTTTCCTGATCCAAATGCCTCATTCAGTATGTCGACGACTTGCTCCTACAAACTGATACAAAGGAAGAGCACGTTAAGCTTCTTTCCGAATTATTAGGTCTCCTATAATCAATTGGATGTAAAGTTAACCTGAAAAAAGCCCAGATCCTAAAAGAAAAGGTCTTTTACTTAGGCACCATTTTCACACACGGAAAAAGAGAGATAGAACAGAAATGGATTGAATCGATAGTTAAATTGCCCTTGCCCCACAATGTCACTGCACTCCAGTCATTTTTAGGATTAATTGGGTATTGTAGGAACCATATAGATGGTTTTGCCACAAAGGCAGCCCCACTTTCCGAGCGCCTTAAAAAGAACGCCCCATGGGAATGGCTTCCACAGCACACGGACGCCACTGATGCATTAAAACGCACCCTCGGCACAGACCCCCACTTTGCAGGTACCAGACCCACACTCTCCATACGCCATAGAAGTAGCGACCACCGACTTAACCCTCTCTGCAGTACTACTACAGGAAAGATATGACCATTTAGGACCCGTAGCCTATGCCTCATGAGTTTTGGATCCTGTGGAGCAAGGATTTACAGCCTGCGAACGGCATTTGCTCACAGTTTTTTGGGCAGTTCAATACTTTGCATATACCACAGGCCTCAACCCCGTAATGATTTTAAACGAGCACACCCCAACGCAGCTACTGTTAGATGGTAGGTTAAAGGATGGTTCAGTTAGCCAGATCAGAGTAGCTCACTGGACCCTGCTCCTGCAAGGAAGAGACATCACAGTTAAACGGACAAAGACCCACACATTTTTAGCAGACAATTTACAGTTTGAAGGAACCCCACATGAGTGCCATATCATTGCAGCCAAACACCACAAAGAATCACGGGAAATATGGCCAATGCAGGATCCAGACAAACTCAGAGCTTAAGTGTATATTTGCCACTAGATAACCAGACATTATCGAAACCCCCAGCCGATTTGCATTCTAATGGCCCATTTCCCCAGAACAAAAGACTTGTACTCAGGTATCAGATACAGATCCAGACTCATCGGCGCCACTCCCTTCACCCAGTGTCATAATATACACCAGTATATCATGGTGTAGACACACACACTGATGGACACACAGCAAGACCAATCAACACACACAACACCACAGCCAATCACCAGTTAGAGCACACTCACTATATAGACAGAGGACATCAGAGTTCCTGCTCTTTCGGAATGCAGCCTCTCAGAAGGACAGAGCTTGCAGTTTACAGCACAGATCTTCACCATGTGCTGAGTGCATAGACTGGTTAGGATAGGTATAGGTCTTTAGTTTAATCTAACATCGTGTTAACCCATAGTGAAAGTATGTTCAACAGTTTCTAACTTAATAAAATAGTGTTGCTCTATTTTAAGTGTTGGTAGCCTGTATGTGTTCCACGGATCCAAAGCACCAAACACATCATGGTACCAGTAGTTGAGGGATGTTAGAACTTCTTAGACCTACCTGCAAGTGATCTGCCTTTCACCAGCATACAGCCATCCTGCAAAAATGGACAGCATTCGCCCGCCGCCGCCGCCGCTCCGCATCACTGGTAACCTGGGGGCCAACTGGAAGATATTCAAACAACGCTTCCAGCTCTACCTTGAAGCCACAGACCGGGAAGCTGCCTCAGACACCAGGAAGATCGCTCTCTTCCTATCCACGGCCGGGGACCATGCCATCCACATTTTCAATTCTCTCACCTTTGCTGATGGTGAAGATAAATCAAAATTCAAGACAGTTCTCCTTAAGTTTGACAGTCACTGCGACATCGAGGTGAATGAAAGTCTCGAGTGCTTTGTATTCCAACAGCGTTTGCAGGGTAAGGATGAACCTTTCCAGTCCTTTCTCACCCATCTCCGCATCCTTGCGCAGTCCTGTAATTATGGGTCTACCTCCAACTCCATGATACGTAACCAGATCATTTTCTGTGTTCAGTCGGACCCCCTACGCCAGCAGCTCCTCAAGATAAAGCAGCTCACCCTAGTAATTGCCATTGAGATCTGCGTGCTACATGAACACGCCACTAGTCGGTATTCCCACATCCAAGCGGCTGAAACGGCAAGGTCCCCACGAGGCAGAACGGGTCTAAGCAATTGAGCAACTCCAGGGCCTCAGCCTGGATGAGGGCGGCCATTTTGTGCGCTTTTCACGGACTCCCGTGCTTGTGCGCACCGAACGAGGGGACGGCGATGTTGACGAACGTACTGCGCAGGCGCGCACCACATACAACCGCACCATGCATGCGCGGTGGCGCAGCGAACATACTGACACTATAACGTGCGCAACTGTGGCTCCGCCCATTTAAAACGGCAGTGTCCTGCCAAATCCCGACGATGCCTGAGATGTGGCAAACTTGGCCACTATGCTGCTTTATACAGATCAGCTCAGCCTGCCAACTCTCGTCGCTCCAGCCAGCCTCGCACAAATGTCCGGGCCATTCAACCCACGGTCACCGAGCCCAATTCGGACCTGCTACCCGATATTGACACCGAGGACCCGAAGGCGCCTTTTCGAGTCGGTATCATTACAAAAAACAGGGTGTCCCCGAAGCAAAAAATCCAGCCTCTACCGGTATACAGCATTGATCCGGATGATGAGTGGTGTGCCACCCTTACGGTCAACTGGTCCCAAATATGATTCCGCCTGGACACTGGTGCCTCCGCCAATCTCATTGCGTGGTCTGACCTCCAAAGCCTTTGTGTCAAACCAGCCATCCTGCCATCAGCCTGCCAGCCATTAGATTATAAGGGCAATGCCATTGCTACCAGTGGCTCATGCCAACTTGAAGTGACACACAGGTCACGCAAAGCCATCCTTCCCTTTGAAATCGTGGGCTCCTCGAAAGCCTCCCTGCTTGGCGCGCAGGCATGCAAGTTGTTGAACCTAGTTCAGGGAATTCACTCTCTCTCTCCTGCTGACACATCTGCCTTTCAGTACACTGACTTCAGGGTGCAGCTCGACGCCATTATCAACCAGTACCACGACGTGTTCGAGGGCATGGGCACGCTCCCGTACACCTACAAGATTTTATTAAAACCGAATGCCACGCCTGTGGTGCACGCACCTCGCAGGGTCCCAGCACCCCTTAAGGACCACCTCAAGCAGCAGCTGCAGGACCTCCAGGACCAAGGAGTGATTTCCAAAGTCACGGAACCGACCGACTGGGTCAGTTCCATGGTATGTGTAAAAAAGCCTTCCGGCGAATTGAGACTTTGCATTGATCTCAAGGATCTCAATCGCAATATTATGAGAGAGCACTATCCAATTCCCAAGTGCGAAGAGCTCACATGTGTGATGGCTCGCGCCAAGCTCTTTACCAAACTCAATGCCTCAAAAGGATTCGGACAAATCCAGCTCGATGAATCCAGCAGGAAACTCTGCACATTTAACATCCCCTTTGGAAGATATTGTTACAACAGGATGCCGTTTGGCATCATCTCTGCATCAGAAGTGTTCCATAGGATTATGGAACAAATAATGGAACGTAATGAAGGTGTTCGCGTCTATGTCGATGACATAATCATCTGGTCCACCACCCCGCAGGAGCATGTTAGTCACCTCCAGCGCGTATTCAGACGTATACATGAGCATGGCCTCCACCTCAACAGGGCCAAATGCTCTTTTGGTCAGACAGAAATTAAGTTCCTCGGGGACCACATCTCCCAATTGGGCCTGCAGCCGGACGCAGACAAGGTAGCTGCCATCACAGCTATGAAAACACCAGAGGACAAGAAGGCGGTCCTCCGATTTCTGGGCATGGTCATTTTTTTAGGGAAATTCATCCCTAACCTCGCTTCTCATACCACGGCTCTCAGGAACCTGGTCAGGAAGAAGACAGACTTCCAATGGCTCACCGCCCACGAACGCGAATGGAGGGAACTCAAGGCAAAACTGACCATGGCCCCAGTCTTAGCCTTCTTTGATCCAGCAAAGGAGACCAAAATTTGGACCGATGCCAGTCAATCCGGCATTGGGGCAGTACTCTTTCAACGTGATGAGGCCTCATCATGGGCCCCCGTTGCATATGCGTCGCGTGCGATGATCCCCACGGGGCAGCACTACGCGCAGATAGAAAAGGAGTGCCTGGGCCTTCTGACCAGTGTTGTTAAATTTCACGATTATGTCTACGGACTTCCTCAATTCACCGTCAAGACCGACCATAATACGAAAAGACGTGAACGACATGACGCCTCGCCTCCAGCGTATTCTTCTCAAGCTCCGGCGATACGACTTCCAGCTGGTATAGACCCGAGGCAAGGACCTCATCATTGCTGATGCTCTCTCCAGGGCAGTCAACACTCCATGTGACCCAGCGGGATTTGTCTGCCAGGTTGACGTCCATGTGGCATTCGCGGACTCCCATCTACCTGCCTCGGATGAACGCCTCGTCCAAATTCGCCGCGATACGGCGGCTGACCCCCTGCTACAGCGTGTCATGCGCCACCTGACGGACGGGTGGCTCAAGGGCCAATGCCCTCAATTCTATGTTGCCAGAGATGATCTGGCGGTAGTAGACGGGGTTCTTCTAAAACTGGACCGCATTGTCATCCCACATAGCATGCGCCAGCTTGTCCTGGAACAACTACACGAGGGCCAACTTAGCGTGGAAAAGTGCCGCCGACGTACCCGAGAGGCAGTATACTGGCCCGGCATTAATGAGGACATAGCCAACACAGTGCTCAACTGCCCCACTTGTCAGCGCTTCCAGCTGGCCCAACCATGTGAGACCCTGCAGCCCCATGAGTTGGTCACGTCACCATGGACCAAGGTGGGCATCAACTTGTTCCACACGCTGGGTAGAGATTATGTCCTGATCGTGGACTACTTTTTGAATTACCCGGAGGTGATACGATTGCACGACCTCACCTCGTCAGCAGTCATTCGTGCATGTAAAGAAATCTTTGCTCGACACGGCATCCCGCTAGCGGTTATGTCGGACAATGGCCCCTGCTTCGCCAGCCAAGATTGGTCCAACTTTGCCAGGTGGTACAATTTTGCCCATGTGACGTCCAGTCCCCTGTACGCCCAATTGAACGGCAAAGCAGAGAAGAGAGTACATATCGTCAAACGGCTCCTATGCAAGGCGGCCAATGCTGGGTCTGATTTCTACCTTGCCTTGCTGGCCTATCGCTCCGCCCCACTGTCCACTGGCCTGTCACCAGCCCAGTTACTCATGACTCCAACCCTGAGGACGACGGTGCCGTCCATCCATGTCCCAGACCTCGACCATGTTCCGGCCATTCGCCGGATGTAGCTGTCTCGTGCACAGCACAAGGCGGCTCATGACTCCCGCGCAGCTGATCTCCCTGCTCTGGCTCAAGGTGACAATGTCCGCTTCCATCTTCCGGATGGTGGCTGGTCTGCAACCGCTGTTGTCCTTTGGCAGGTGGCCCCCCCGCTCGTTCCTGGTTCGTTTACCGGACGCGCCCTTCATCTTGTTCTACGCTCGCCATGCGATCCTCCAGTGTTGCCTCACCCTCCTGCTGACCCTGCCACGGACTATGCAGAGCTCCTTGTCACTCTGCCTCCCCCTGACTTTGGCGCAGTCCTGCCTGCTCCTGAACCGGCGGCTCTCGACCCACCTTTGAGGCGATCAACCAGAATTCATTGCCCACCTCAGAGACTAAATTTATGAACTTTTCGAATTGTTTTGTTGCTTTGTTTGATCGTTTCCCTGGTTTATATATAGTGTTGATCTCGTTACTCTTGTTGCATACTGCTTCTCTGCACCAGGCACCTTCCCATGTAAATAGCTTAGTTCTCATGTACATAGTCCTGTAAACATGTCTTCGCACCTCACACATAGTTAGGAACATTATCACCACACATTATGTATTGCCACAAACATACATTTTTTTATAAAAGGGGGATGTCATAATATACACCAGTATATCATGGTGCAGACACACACTGATGGACACACAGCAAGACCAATGAACACACACAACACCGCCGCCAATCACCAGTTAGAGCACACTCACTATAAAGAGGGCATCAGTTTTCCCGCTCATTCGGGATGCAGCCTCTCAGAAGGACAGAGCTTACAGCTTACAGCACAGATCTTCACCATGTGCTGAGTGCTGGTTAGGCTAGACATAGGTCTTTAGTTTAATCTAACATCGTGTTAACCCACAGTGAAAGTATGTTCAACAGTTTCTAGCTTAATAAAATAGTGTTGTTCTATTTTAAGTGTTGGTAGCCTGTATGTGTTCCACGGATCCAAAGCACCCAACACATCACCCAGGAAGCCCAAACAGCCAGCGTCAATGACCGCTCAGGACACGCCCAGCCATCAAGGCACCCGCCCCTTTATTGGCTAAAATCGAAGGCAGTAATCGAAGCCTGACGAATTATTGGGTCCAAAGCTAAGGACCGTCCAAAAGAGTGCGAAACTCCCGAAGGATAAAAAGAGACACTGCCATGTGTTCGGTCTCTTTTCGCCCTGGCGCACCGGCACTCTCTTGGCCCCAGCTTGTGCCCAAAAACCAATTGCAGCACCATGACCAGAAGCAAGTTCAAGACCAGCGATCGCTACCAGATGGATGAGCCCAGCAGAAACGGAGCCACTTCTTCAAACCAGCCATGTAATCAGGATAATAATTATCAGTATCCAGTTAAAAAGAGCAACATTATTGGCCTCTCCGGTGCAAATTGGCAACAGAGCCAAGGGGAACTCTGTGAAATGGTGGAAGATAGGAGTGATGAAAAGACAAAAGGGTCGTGGGAATGGGACAGCTAAATAAACTAATCTGCAGTGATTATGAACTAAAGTTGGAAATGAATGATAAGGTTGGAAGGCTTAAAATGTCCAATCAAAAGATGAGACATTAATGTTCCTTGTGTTTCAATTGAGTTTCATTGGAACGGTAAGGAGGCCATGGCCAGAGAAGTTAGAAAGAGGGTGGAATGGAGAATTAAAATTGGCCAAGTAACCAGAAGTCAGGGTCATGCTTGTAAACAGAAAGGAGATGTTCAGCAAAGCAATCACCCACTCTCTCTCCACTGCAAGAGTCAGCAAATAACAAAGAACAAAGAAAAGTACAGCACAGGAACAGGACCTTCGGCGCTCCATGCTGCCCGTCTAAACTAAAATCTACATTTCCGTGGTCCGTATCCTTCTATTCCCATCCTATTCATGTATTTGTCAAGATGCCCCTTAAACGTCACTATCGTAAGCATTATAAGTAGCAACTATGTTGGAAGAATTAAAAGTAAATATTTGTTTCATCAACAAGGATTTTAAAAATTTCATTCACAGGATAAGGGTGTTGCTAACAAAGCCTACATTTGATGCCCATCCTTAATTGGCCTTAACCGAATGGCTTGCTAGGTCATTTCAGAGATCTTTCTCCCACAGTGTCTAATCTCATAATTAAATAACACTGTACTGCCCACTTCTGCTTCCTTCCCAAGATCCATAAACAGACCATCCTGGTAGACCTGTCATTCCAGCCAGTTCCAGCCACATGGAACTTATTTCTTCCTATCTTGATGCTATTTTTTCTCATATTGTCTGATCTATTCTGACCTACGTCTGCAACCCTTCTGTGACTACAACCATTTACAATTTCCTGGTTTTAACTGTCACCTCTTCACCATGCATGACTAATTATTTTATACCTCTATCGACCAACAAGGTGCTATGTGGGCCTTCATTGCCTTTCTCTTGGGGTGACACAACCAGTCCCCACTCATCACTTTTTTATTCCAATTGACTGAACTTTCTCTTACGTTGAAGAAACTTTTCTTTACCTCCACGTATTTGTTGCAAATAAAAAGTTTCACTGTGGAAGCCCATATGAGTCCCAGCTATGCCTGCCCTTTCATGGAATAAGTGGAATATTCTTTGTCACCTGTCCATGTCACCTGCCTCATCGCTTTGTCCTTCACTTTGATGACTGTGGCTCATCCTGAACTGGAAACTTGTACCAACTTTGCTTCCAATTCCCATGCCTCCCTCCTTTGTATTCAGATGGTTCAACTCTGGTTTTTCCCTCCCTGTTCAACTCTGACTTTTCCCTTCTCTTCTTTTATATCTTCATATCTTTATAACTCTATTTCTGGGGATAGAGTCCACTTATATCTACATTACACCCACTGACTTTCAGTTCACTTGATTCTACTTCCTCTAACATGCTTTCAAAAGAGCTCTATTTCATTCATCACAATTTCTCTATCCCCATCACCTCTGTTTTAAGAATGTCACCTTCCATAAGAATGCTTCCAATATGTTTTCCTTTCTCCTCAATTGAGGATTCACCTCCAATTTGATTGAAAGTCCTTGATAATGCCTGTTATATTTCCTGCACTTCTGCTTTCACTCCTTCCCCTCCCTCGCAAAGTCACGCTCGGGTTCCCCTTGCCCTCATCATCCACCCTACCACCTTCCAAATTCAATGGATTATCCTCCATCATTTCTTCCAGATCCAGTGAGTTAGAACCATCAAGTACATCTTTCCTTTACATCCCATTTAGCATTCTAAGTCTGGTCCACTATTGCAACACTCCCAACACGTGCTTCATTCCACCAGCAACTTGCAAGAGTTCATTCAATCTTTCAATTAGAAACATTGCATCCTTCCAGCCTTAACATTGAATTCAATAACTTAAGTTCAAAATTACAGCTCCCTCCTATGGTCCATCATATTACAGATCATCCCATTTGTTCTTACCTTTCCACACCTCCACCAACAATCTCAGTCCCATACCCCACTCTCCCTTCCCCCGGCTCGGATCTTAATTAGAAACTGCTAAACCTCTAACTTCTTCCAGTTCTGATGAAAAGTTCTTGCCTTAAAATGTTAACCCTGTTGTTCTTCCCTCCAATACCACCTAACCCGCTGAGAGCTTCCAGAAACTTTTGCTTTTATTTCAAGAAAGTATTTTGTTAATGTCAATGCATGCTCAAGTCTTCTTTTGCTCTATATAATATAGATATGCCGGAGGCTAAGAATGGAAGCATTTTCAATATTATCTTTTGATGCTTGAGGTATTGGAACCTGTCATGTGAGAATAGGGAATTTGGCTTAATGCATTTAATATGTATTTCTGATTGATGTGGATAAAACATAATTTCATTTGATAATGATTCAATTAAAATGCAGAATTAATTACGATGCAAAATGGCATCCACAGCTGCTGTTATTAGGGCTGCTTTGGTATGATAGTCTCTGTACTTAAACATAAGACAGACAAGCCAGAATAACTCTTTCAGTGATTTACAGGACCACATATTTGTGCAATTAGTCACTAATTGCACCTAAAATGATAATGTAGAAAGGGCTTATTAGTTTCTGCAGATCACTATATGGTGCCAAATTCATCAACATATTTTTGTGCTAATGTATTGTCTTAATGAATTCAAGAACTTTAAACAGCTGTGCATCATACTAATCATTTAATTATTAGCATATTCAGTTGACAAAAAGTTTTGATATTGTTTGCTAAGACTTTTGAAGCCAAAGTACTTTTTTTAGGTATAAAAGAGTTAACTGATATTCCAAGTGTGAGACAAGTCAATGAGCATTCAATGCAGAGTATAAAGATGATTTATCTAAAGCACAATGAAAACAGTCGTCAATCTATTTCTCCAGAAGCAGAAGTTATGTATGCACTATGAGAATATTACTCTTGATGGGCAATTATTGTTTACTCACTTGAAAAGTTTTACATGTAGCGTATTCAAAGTCACCGTCATAAAGCAGTTCAAAGCTGTTATATTGACTTGCAAGCTTCTGCACTGGAAATCCGGAGTTGCTCAGGGCATGCTCCATAGACATTAAAAATGCTGAATAAAGATCTGATTCTGGCTGTGGAGATGTTCCCTGGAGGGCTTTTGGTTGTCCTGGGAGGGCAAAATTTTCTACCATCTGTTGCTAGCCTGGATCACTGCCTCCAAAGTTGAGTGTGAATTGTGCCCTCTCTCTCAATACCTTTTCCAGACATGTTATCCCTTTTGAGGACATTCCGCTGCCATCTGCAGCCAGTGTATGCACCTGCCCTTTTAAAGTTGCTGGCTGCCTTTAAGTAACAGCAGCAAAGTCAAATTGCCTCCTTCTGCTATCCCCCTCTCCCTGCTCAAAGAAAAATATAGTAAGTAACATAAGTAGCACAAGCTTCAGGCTTCACTCATGATAATGAGTAGGCACCATCTATTTTACATAGTCCTTGCAACCACATGAGTAGTAGTCTGTGTGATGTGTTGGATATTGGGTTGTCATGAGTTAATTCTAATCATTTAATATGCTAATCGTATACTGTGTACAACATCACATGAAGTGATGCAACATCCCATGATTTGGTCTCTCATACAGCTTGGTAAAATACATAGTTAGATGTGTTTTGATAAAGCTCCTGCTTTTTATACATCTGGAGACTCATTAAATATTTTAGTCTAACAATACCGAGAATATTGTAATCAGATACGTGTAGCAAGCGTCAAGCCATGTCGGCACCCGCTTTCAGGCTCAATCGAATTTCTAGGTCAGAGTCTGACTCGCAGCTAAAGAATTAGCTGAAGTGCAAGATGGTCCTCAGTGCTGATAAGATGAAGCACTGAGTAAGGTATCAAATCACTGCCTGTATCACAGTATGAGCTAATCATTTTAGGAGAATGGGGAGATTAGAGGAAATAAATTGCTTTTCATTAGTCACTTTATGTTGTTGGGAATAATGCAGTTGATGTGTTTGACAAAATATCACACAATAAAATTGTTAGCAAAATTAAAGCCTGTGGGATCATGGTGCAGGGTAGCATGTATATGCAACTGACTAAGGTACAGAGCTGTGGTGGATAGGTGTTTTGCAGACTGGAAGGATGTGTTCATTGGTGTGCTCAGCGACCAGTATAAGGACCACTCTTTTTGAAATATGTAAACGATCTGAAATTGAGCATGGAATAATTTCAAAGTTTGCAGATGACATGAAACTTGGAAAGGTAGTAAACAATAGACACAGACTTCATGTGAACAATGGGGCCAGACAATATAAATTAAATGGTATAAATTGAAAGGGGGCTGCAGGAACAGAGGGACCTGAGAAGAGGGCAATTTTCTCTTTAGATCAGGGAAGGTTAAAAAGAGATTCGAGATGTTCAAAGTTGTGAATGGTTTGATAGAATAAATAAGAAACACTGTATCCATGGAAGAAGCATAATCAGAAGACACCGGTTTTAAAAGATGAGTGATGAACCAAAGACAACAAGAGGAAAACAGGAAAATAAAGCCGATTTTAATAGGATCAGATATGATTTGGCCAGAATGGACTGGGAGCAGACACTTATAGGTAAATCTGTGACAGAACAGTGGGACGCATTCAAGAAGAAAATAGGAGAGTGCAAGGCCAGCATGTTCCAATCAAAAAAAAGGGTGGGACAGGGCAGCATGGTGGTGCAGTGGTTAGCACTGCTGCCTCACGTCGCCAAGGTCCCAGGTTCGATCCCGGCTCTGGGTCACTGTCCGTGTGGAGTTTGCCCATTCTCCCCGTGTTTGCGTGGGTTTCACCCCCACAACCCAAAGATATGCAGGTTAGGTGGATTGGCCACGCTAAATTGCCCCCTAATTGGAAAAAATGAATTGGGCACTCTAAATTTTTTTTTAAAGTGTGGGACCAACAAATCTAGTGAACCTTGGATATCGAGGGATATACAGCATTGGATCAGGAGAAAAAGGGAAGCCTATGGGGGATATCGAGGGCTCAAAACTTCAGAAGCCCTATAAGAGGCAAGAGGGAACTTAAAAAAGGAAATTAGGAGAACAAAAAGGGGTTATAGAAGAATACAGGCAAGTAAACCAAAGGAAAATCCTAAGTTGTTTTACATGTACATTAAAAGTAAAAGGATAGCTAGGGATAGAGTGAGCCCATTAAGGACCACAGTGGTAATTTATGTGTGGACCATAGGAGATAGCTAGGGTTCTAAATGAATACTTTGTGTCAGTGTTCACCCATGAGATGGACAATGTGTATATAGAAATCAGGGAGAAGGACTGTAATAAAATTAAAAAGATTGTCATAGACAGAGAGGTGGTCCGGCAGGCTTAAAAGTAGACAAATCTCCAGGGCCAGGTGAAATGTGTCATAGGCTGTTGAGTGAGGGCAAGGGAGGAAATAGCAGCGGAGCAGGCAATAATTTTCAATTCCTCTCTGGCCACAGGAGAGATGTCGGAGGACTGGAGGATAGCCAATGTGGTACCATCATTCAAGAAGGGAGGAAGGGATAAACCAGGAAACTACAGGTCAGTCAGTCTAACCTCAGTGGTGGGGAAACTATTGGAAGCAATTCTAAGAGACAGAATTAATCTGCATTTGGAGAGGCAGGGCTGAATAAAGAACAGACAGTATGCTTTCGTTAAGGGGAGGTTATGTCTGACCAATTTGATTGAATTTTTCGAAGAGGTGACCAGGTGTGAAGATGAGGGAAATGCATTTGACGGAGTCTACTTGGACCTCAGCAATAATTTTGATAAGGACTCACATGGGAGACTGATAGCGAAGGTAAGAACCCATGGAATCCAAAGAAATTTGGCAAATTGGACCAAAATTGGCTGAATGGCAGGAAGCAGAGGGTGCTGGTCAAGGGGTGTTTTTCTGACAGGAAGCCTGTGTCCAGTGGGGTCCCGCAGGGATCAGTGTTGGGGCCTGTGCTGTTTGTGGATCATATAAATGATTTTGATACGAACGTAGGAGGCTTAATCAGTAAGTTTGTGGATGATACGAGAATTGGTGAGGTAGTAAAAAGTGAGGAGGATAGCCTTCGATGACAGCAGGATATTGATGAGCTGGTCAAATGGGCTGATCAGTGGCAAATGGAACTCAAGCCTGATAAGTGTGAGGTGATGCACGTGGGCAGGACAAACAAGGCAAGGGAATTCATGATAAAGGGCAGCACGGTAGCATAGCGGTTAGCGCAATTGCTTCACAGCTCCAGGGTCCCAGGTTCGATTCCCGGCTGGGTCACTGTCTGTGCGGAGTCTGCACGTTCTCCCCGTGTGTGCGTGGGTTTCCTCCGGGTGCCCCGGTTTCCTCCCACAGTCCAAAGATGTGCAGGTTAGGTGGATTGGCCATGCTAAATTGCCCTTAGTGTCCAAAATTGCCCTTAGCGTTGGTTGAGTGGGGTTACTGGGTTATGGGGATAGGGTGGTGTGGGATTGGGTAGGGTGCTCTTTCCAAGAGCCGGTGCAGACTCGATGGGCCGAATGGCCTCCTTCTGCACTGTAAATTCTATGAAATCTATGAAATGATAACTGGCAGGACCCTGGGAAGCACCGAGGTGCAGAGTGACCTTGATGTGCATGTACAACTGAAGGTAGCAGAGCAGATGGATTCTGTGGTTAAGAAGGATGTGGTATACTTGCCTTTATTAGCCGAGGGATATAGTTTAAGAACAGGGAGGTTATACTGGACCCATATAAAACATTGGTTGGCCACAGCTAGGGTATTGTGTGCAGTTCTGGAATCCACATTATAGACGGGATGTGATAGCATTAGAAAGGGTGCAGAAGAGATTTACCAGGATGTTGCCAAGGCTGGAGAGTTTTAATAATAATCTTTATTATTGTCACAAGTAGGCTTACATTAACACTGCAATGAAGTTACCGTGAAAATCCCCTAGCCGTCACACTCCGACGCCTGTTCGGGTACACGGAGAGAATTCAGAATGTCCAAATTACCTAACAGCACATCCTTCGGGGCTTGTGGGAGGAAACCGGAGCAAACACATGCAGACACGGGGAAAGCGTGCAGACTCCCGGCAGACAGTGACCCAAGTCGGTAATAGAAACTGGGACCATGGCACTGGTGCTAACCACTGTGCTACTGTCAAAACACTTTTTTTATTATCAGCTGTAGGAAAAGGTTAACTATAGCTGGCTGAAGCGATATGAATTGGCAGGCTTAGCTGCTCGGCAGAAGGCAGCTTAGTGGCCAAGTCTGCCACATCGTAGGCATTGTCGAGATTTTGCAGGGCATTGCCGCTTTAAATGGGCGGAGCCACAGTTGCCGCACGTCGTGACGTCAGCACGTTCACTGCGCCACCGCGCATGCGTGGTGCGGTCGTGCCTGGTGCGCGCCTGCGTATTATGTTGCTCCACGTCGTCGTCCCCTCGTTTGGTGCGCACAAGCGCGGGAGTCTGCAAAAAGCGCGCGAAATGGCCGCCCTCATCCAGGCTGAGGCCCTGGAGATGCTCAATCACTTGGACCTGTTCCGCCTCGTGGGGACCTTGCTGTGCAGTTTCAGCCGCTTGCATATGGGAATACTGACTCGTGGCATTTTCATGTAAGACACAGATCTCGATGGCGGTCGATAGGGTGAGTTGCTTTACTTTGAGGAGCTGCTGACGTAGGTGGTCCGACTGAACACCGAAAACTATCTGCTCGCGTATCATGGAGTCGGAGGTGGGCCCGTAGCTGCAAGACTGCGCAAGGATGTGGAGGCGCATGAGAAAGGATTGGAAAGGTTCATCCTTACCCTGCAAACGCTGCTGGAACACGTAGCGCCCAAAACTTTCATTCACCTCTACGCTGCAGTGAGTGTCAAACTTGAGGGGGACCGTCTTGAACTTAGTTTTGTCTTCATCATCCGCAATGGTGAGAGAGTTGAAAATGTGGATGGCATGGTCCCCGGCCGTGGAGAGGAGAAGAGGAATTTTTCTGGTATCCGAGGCGCCCTCCCTGTCTGTGGCTTTGAGGAAGAGCTGGAAGCGCTGTTTGAAAATCTTCCAGTTGGCCCCGAGGTTGCCGGCGCTGCAGAGCGGCAGCGGCGGGCTGATGCTGTCCATGTTGCAGGATGACAGAATGCTGGCAGAAGGCAGATCACTTGCAGGTAGGTCTAAGAAGTGCTAATATCCCTCAACTCCTGCTATCATGATGTGTTGGGTATTCTGGATCACATACAGGTCACCAACACTTGAAATAGTGCAACACTATTTTATTGAATCACTAACTGTTTAAACATACTCAGACTGTGGGTGATTAGGATACTAGCTTTAACTAAAGACCTTTGCCTTGTCCTAACCAGTCGAGGCACTCAGCACATGGTGAAGGTCTGTGTTACAGGCTGTGAGCTCTGTGCTCCGAGCTGGCTGCTACTCGAATGAGCGGGAACTCTGATGCCCCCTGTCTTTATAGCGCGTATGCTCTCACTGGTGATTGGTTGCGGTGTTGTGTGTGTTCATTGGTCCCTCTGTGTGTCCATCAGTGTGCGTCTGCACCATGATATACTGGTGTATATTATGACAGTAAAAAGAAGCAAATTTAAATGGCTTCACAGCTTAACATGTATGGGCTCAGGAGAGCAACATCATAACTGGCTTGGTACAATCATTAATCAAAGTTGAATGTTCTCATGGCCCCACCAAGAACCGAAGGAAGAACAGTGTAAGGTCATAAAAAACATGACAAGACAGTGCACACTTTCCTATGCCGCACAGGGCTACAACCAGTATAAGAAATCAGGGTAAATTACCCTCCGCCAGACCGGGTGCACACCAGCATACAATTCGCTCAGCCCCAGCAGCACAACAGACATCAGGAACCCAACATGTCCATCTCTTTTGGGTATCAGACCCAACTGCGCCCATGCAAAGGGTCAAGAGCAGATTCATCATGCTCAGCTCTACAAAAAAACAAAAGGAAATCCATGAGAATCCCAGTTATAAGGGGAAATTGCATATACACCCTACCATGCAACATAACCCTCTTCCAGGCCCAGAGCAGAACTAATATCATTTATATAATTACAAAATTATGAGGAGAGGAGCAGCAGCAACAAGCATGAGTTGTTCTCATTGTCAGTTGTTCTCCGAGGGCAGCACAGTAGCATAGTGGTTAGCGCTATGGCTTCACAGCGCCTTTCCCTGGTTCGATTCCCACTTGGGCCACTGTCTGTGTGTAGTCTGCACATTCTCCCCTTGTCTGCGTGGGTTTCCTCCGGGTGCTCCAGTGTGCACCCACGGTCCAAGGATGTGCAGGTTAGGTGGATTTGCCATGCTAAAATTGCCCTTAGGTTAGATTGGGTTACGGGGATAGTGTGGAGGGTGGCGTTGAGTGGGGTGCTCTTTCCAAGAGCCGGTGCAGACTCAATGGGCCGAATGGCCTCCTTCTGCACTGTAAATTCTATGATAGCAATGTAGATTGTTTTCCTTGGAACAGAGGAAACTGAATGGGAACAGGATTGAGATGTATAAAGTTATGAGAGGAACAGATAAAGTAGACAGGAACATATGTTTCCCCTTGGTAGAGGGATCAATGACCAGGGGCATCGAATTAAGGTAAGGGGCAGGAGGTTTAGAGGGGATGTGAGGAAAAACATTTTTCCCAGAAAGTGGTGGGTGTTTGGAACTCGCTGCCTGAAAGGGTGGTGGAGGCAGAGACCCTCATAACATTTAGAAAGTATTTAAATGTGTATTTGCGATCCCGGGGCATACAAGGCTATGGGCCAAGTGCTGGAAAATGGGATTGGGATAGTTAGGTTGTTTTTGACCGGTGCAGATGCGATGGGCCGAAAGGCTTTTTCTGTGCTGTATGATTCTATGATTAAAAAAGCAAAAACTGCAGATTGTGGAATGTTAAGTTCTGAAGAAGAGTCATACACACTCAAAATGCTAACTGGTTTCTGTCCCTACAGAAACTTCCAGACCTGCTGAGATTTTCCATCGTTTTCAGTTTTTCTGGAAGAGGAAAGCAATGTACATTTTAAGTTATTTGTGATCTAGAATTGACTGCCTGTAAGGCTGATGTGTGCAAATTCAGTGGTAATTTTTAAAAGACAAATAAATACCTGAAGAAAAAAAATTACAGGGCAATGAGAAACGAGCAGGGGCTGGAAATAATCAAATAGTTTTCCAAAAGTGCCAGTGCAGACACGACGGGCCAAATACCCTCCTACTGTGTTGTTTCATTCTATAATTCCAAGCTATCAACCTTTTACTTGTTTCACTGTTTCTTAGCTTCCCCTAAAATGCATCTACGCTATTCACTACAACTAACTTTTTCCTGCGCAGCTGATAATAAAAATCTGTTTTCACTGCTACCACTGTGCATGTATCAAAAAATCATTTGATGCATACAATATATTGTTGCCTGTGAAAATTGCCTTGCATCCCATCAAGTGTAAACTCTTTCCCTTCCTCTCTGAATCCTATACACTTTGCTCCCTCTTATTGTAAGGTAATAAAAATAAGACTTGTGTCATGGACAAAATATGTGTTTTCTTACTGTCCACAAACAATGTGCTTTGTATGTGAGGTGTGTGTATTTTCTTACCCTCAAAATAATTGTTCCCATTTAAATAATTCAAACAGCATGCTTTTTGAGAGTTTAAAAATAAATAAAGGTATTTATTATCCCACACATTCCCTGGAGGTATAAAAAGGTGGCAACTCACTCACACAGCTCACCCACATTATCACTCACACAAAGATTAGGTAGAGATGAAGGACAAAAACAGTACAATTACAAAGTATAATTGTCTCTGTTTCTCTTTTCTGTCAGGCCGATTGTTTCTTTGATGATTTGATGCTTTTAGTTGAAATGAAGGACTTGTAAGCAAAGGGTTCACAGTAAGAGATGAAGTGAGAGTTACTTGGTACCAAAGCAGCATTTGACTGAGTGTGGCATCAAGGAGCGCTCGCAAAATTAGAGTCAATGGGAATTGGATTTCACTGGCTGGAGTCACACTAAGCATAGAGGAGGATAGTTGTGGTTGTTTGAGGTCAATCTTCTCAGGCACAGGATTTCTTCAAGGTAGTGTCCTAGATCCAACCACCTCAGCTGCTCATTAATGACCTTCCTGTTTGTAGGATGTTTGATACAGTATGGTATGTCTTAAATAAGTTTCCATAGTCTTCTGTAAGTTAACTATAAACTACTAGAACTATTTACACCTGTACAGTGAAGAGTACAAACTTCAAGCTGTCTTCATTCTTCGATCAATACACGTATCTCTACTCAACATCATACTGGGTCTGGGCCATATGTCTTCTTACATTGCTGTGTGGGTGGTAATGTACTCAATCCCACATGAACTCTATTGAGGCAGACCCTTGTACTACACTTCCCTCCATCATAAAGCCAGAAGTGGGGTTGTTCGCTGATGATCGCACAATGTTCAGCATCATTTGTGACTCCTCGGATACTGAAGCCATCCGCATCCATATGCAGCATGGCCAGAACAACATTCACACTTTCGAACATGCAAGAATCCAAATTAAGAGCAGGAGTAGGCCATTCAGCTCCTCAAGCCTGCTCCACTATTAAATAAGATCATGGCAGATCTGATTGTAACCTCAATTCCAGTTTAGGCTGGTAAGTGGCAAGTAACATTTTAAAAGTGTCAGGCAATCACCATCTACAACAAGAGAGACTCTGACTTTCACCCCTTGACATTCAATGATGTTACCAGCACAGAATCTCCCTCTATCAACATTCTGGTTATTGTTATTGACCAGAAACCTAACCGGACTAGGCATATATACATTGTTACTACAGGAGCAGGCCAGAGACTAGGAGTTCTGCAGTGAGTAACTCACCTCTTGATTCCCCAAAGCCTTTCCACCATGTACAAGGAACAAGTCAGGAATGGGATGGAATAGTCCCCACATATCTAGATGAGTGCAGCTAGAAAAGCACACAAGAAGCTTGACACCATCCAGGACCCAGCAGCTCACTTGCTTGGCACCCCATTCACCACTGATGTACAGTAGCTATAATGTGTGTCATCTACAAGGTGCACTGCAGAAGCAACTCACAAAAGCTCTGACAGCACCTTCCAAACCCACAACGTCTACCATCTAGATGGATATGGGCAACAGAAGAATGGGAACATCACCACCTGCAAGTTCCTTTCCAAGCCCCACACCATCTTGACTGGGAACTATATTGCAGTACCTTCATTGTCATTAGGTCAAATTCCTGGAACATCCTCTCTAACAGAACTATGGATGTATCTATACCACCTGGCCTACAGTGGTTCAATAAGGTGGCTCACCACCACCTTCTCAAGGCCATTTAAGAATGGGCAATAAATGCTGACCTGCCCAACGATGCATGCACCCAATGAAAAAATAAAAATAAAAGCTGTGAAGTTTCTCATCATTGAATTTCCAGAAGATTGATTCTCAGGTGAATTTGAAGTTGGAAGTGGTTGGCGAGAGTCCTTTTCCCTTTTTCGAAGTGTTGTTGTTTATTACCTTAGCTGCTTGCAATTCGCTCGATGGCTTTTCGGGTGGGCTCCGATGGAACTCTGTCTCTGCAGGCAGCTTTTGCTGTTTTAAAAACAGATTTAAAAAACATGGCTGTGCTCATCATGTGAACTATTCAAGTTCAAAGTTGCTTTGTCCAAAGAAAGGTGGAATATTGATTACACTTCCTGGGTTGTCATTTGACTGAGGGAGGCCATCATAATACAATGAATGGTTGATGGAATGCCAAAAGTCACATGATTTACAGTGGCCATTTTAATAGACGATCAATAGGAGTTTGCACATTCTCCCTGTGTCGGTATGGGTACCCTCTGGGTGCTCCGCTTTCCTCCCACAGTCCATGTGCAGGTTAGGTGGATTGGCCATGGTCAATGCACGGGGTTATGGAAATAGGGCAGGGATGTGAGCCTAGGTAGTGTGCTCTTTCGGAGGTTTGGTGCAGACTCGATGGGCCGAATGACCTCCTTTTGCACTGTAAAGATTCTATGGATTCTATGATGTCCAAAGTTTGAAGCATATCATCTGTAAATTCAGTACATACTGGAGCATGGCACCTGTAATATTATTTTCCACTGTTCTATGATGTGCATACAAACCACAACATCTCATTGAAATCATTCACAACTAGACCACATCACATATTGGATTTGAATCTCATACCAAGTAGTGAACTTGTGCAATGGTAAATTCTCAATTTTTAAAAAATAGCATTAAGTAATTGCTAAATCAACTAAGCTTATGATGTGAACAAGATATGTAAAGTGGTTTGATGGATTATGGAAAAATATTCATCTCTGAAACAACTTTTGTATGTGACTGTAACAAAGATGAACCTACCTGTAGCCTTTGACATAGTTGACAACACTGACCTCCTCCAACACCTCTCCATTGTCATCCAGCTGGATGGAACTGCATTCAATTGGTTCCATTCTTAACAATCCAGTCACAGCCAGAGAATCACCTGCATTAGTTCACCTCCCTTGTTCCCATGTCATAAACACTTGTGCCCCATAAGGACCTATCCTTGGGCCCTCCTATTTTTCATCTACATGATGCCCTTCAGCTAGGCGTCATCCGGAAACACAACATCAGTTTCCACCTGTACACTGCTGACACCTAGCTGTACCTCTCCCCATTCTTCCACAGCCTCTAAATTGTCTGACATCCAGTATTCGATAGGCAGTAATTTCCTCAAATAGTGGGACGACCATAGCCATTTTTTTCAGTCTCCCTACATCCATTCCGTAGCCAATGACTCCGTCCTTTCCCTGCCAACTGATCCAGGCTGAACCAGATCATTCATAACCTTGTTGTTACATTTGACCCTGAAATGAGCTTCTGACAATGTATCTGTGCCGTCAGCACAGCTGACAATTTCCACTTCCATAATATCACATGGCTCTGCTCCTGCCTCAGGCCATTAACTGCTGAAACCCTCATTTAGACCTTTGTTACCTCTAGACGTACTAATCCAAAGCATTCCTGTAATTCATTTACATTCTGTAAAGTTCTGGTCTATTCAAAGCTCCACCTGTGTCCTAACTCACATCAAATCCCGTTCCCCTGTCAACCCTGTGCATACTAACCAACATTGGTTTACACTTAAACAATATCTTGATTTTAACATTTCTCACCCTTGCAATAAAATCCCTCTAAGGGCTCACCCCTCCCTATCTCTATAATCTCCTCCAGCCCCACAACCCTCTTGAGATATCTATGATCCTCCAAATTTGTCCTTTTGAGGACCCACAATCTTAACCACTCCATCGCTGCTGGTACCTGTGTTTTCAGTTGTCAAAGCCTAAACTCTGGAATTTCATTCCTGAACCTCTGTACATCTTTTATTCCTTTTCCTTCTTTAATACACTCCTTAAAAACTACATCTTTGACCAAGGAAAGAATTTTACGGCCCCTTGCTGTCGTGTTTGTAGGCGGTGGGTCTCGTAAAATTCCCCAGTGGCCTCCTCACCATGCACCCGCACCTTGTTCGAAGTTTTACGGAGTGGGGAGAAGACCGGTGAGATTTAGGGTGGCCCGTCTGCCCTTGTTGAAATTGAGGCCCTTCTAAGAGCTACATTCTGCCCAGCCCCAATTTTGAGCCCAGTGGAAGGAGATGGGAGCTCACCCTGCTTTGCATGGGAGAGATAGGAACGTTTCCATCACTGACATCCTTTCCTGATTAGGCATTCCTCCCCTCTCCCAAAGGTCCCCATCAGGTGCAGCCTCCCTTCCTGGCATTGCCAGCAGGACCTGCACTGCCCAGGCCTCTCCTCTCTTCCCTGCCACAAAACCCTGCACCTACCTGGTCCTGTGGGCTGCACCACTGAGACTGGTGGGATGGATTGCCGACCTAACAATGGCCACTGCCCCTGGTCCCGCTGCTGGCACTACAGAGCAATCAGGTTGACCGCCAGATCTCTAAGGTGGGTCTTGCTCCTCAGTGAACCCTATGGAGTGTTAAATGGCTGTGGGGCTGCCTGAGTGGCTGGCCCACGTTTGCATTTCATGGCGTTGGGCTGGAAAATCCCAACTTCTGACAAATCCTGTCCCAAGCTTGTGGCCATCTGCTCCGTTACGACAATCTGGGCTAGTGCATTGTCAATTCCAACCCAAGTGAATTAACCAATAATTCTTATAAAAATACCCAAAGTCTTTGGCCCTTGACTGGCCAATAATTACAGTCACCAGGTTTGTAAGTTTAAACACAACTACTATTTATTTATAACAACTATAATAAGATATGCAGTAAATACAACTAGTAGCTATCATTTAACTCCTGACTTCCATTTTAACTGCCCCCATCCTCTACCCACATACAAGGGGCAGACAAACAAAGGGGGGAAGGGGTTAAAACAATAAGGATGAAAGTCAAAATTTAAGAGTCTTTGCTTCAGATGGTGGTATTTTTCAGCAGCTTTGTTTCAATCCTGGCCTTCAGTTCAAGACATTTTACTGTGGATTTATTCAGGTACATGTATTCGAGACTGTAGCACTCACAATGTTTAGCAGCTTTCTGGAGAGAGTTATATTGCTCGCAGCATTTCCTGGTGAGGCACCTTATTTCACATCAAAAGTCGCTTTCAGTTAATGGTTAACCTTCAGGCCTCTGTAGTTCCAGGTGAATGCACCCTGAGGCTTTCTGGAGAGTGAGTCAGACTACCCAGCGGCTTTCTGGAGAGTGAGTCAGCCCTCACAGTGGCCTTCTGGAGAGAGTTAGCTGGTTCTTTCTGAAGAGAGTTAGTTAGGTTTCTTCACCCAGCTGCCAGAATCAAAACTGAAAACAAACTCAAAACTTGGAACTCTTTTTTTAAAAATCCCAATGGAATAGGATCCAATCACCACCTTCAACTGGCCAGAGCACAGCCATTTGGGCCAATTCACTGGCCAACAGCCAAATCAATCAAACGGAGTCCCAACCCATCTCTCTGACACTAATGCTGACCAGTCTGCAGCTTCTACATTAAATCAGCACAGTGATTTAGATTCTTCCTGCGTGAATTAAAAATACAGGCTACTTATGCAGGCTGCTTGCCTTAAAGTGAGATATCCATTAATCATCCATGGATTCAAAAATGTAATGGCAAAAATAAAAGAAAGAGGAAATAAACAGGAAGAACCCTTATAGCTCTGATAGCTCCTTATGTGACTCAGTCAAACTGTGATCGATCACACGCCTGTGGAAATCTCGTTGGACATTTGACTGCATTAAAGGTGCTGTATTGTCGTGAGTTCAGAATTAATGGACCCAATTTCACTCAGGTTTTTTTTTGATAAACTAACAAATTCTGCTTTATTGTGCAGCCTCAAAAACTTCTGAACGTTATATTTTGTGCAGTCTCATTTTTGCTTTCTCTCAAATGAAAGAATTTACTGTTGGAACAGTATTATTTGTCTTCCTGCTAAATGCTTTTGGGGTTGATAGTGTTCACATTAAAATATTATTTTATTGTCTGCTATTTACAGTAACCAGTTAGTTTTCTTTCCTCTCTTGGTGAACGGTGGATTCTCATATGTCTATACACTGCCATCTATTGTCTTTAATCTGTTGCTTCTTTTTCAGTGAAGTGCTTCTATAAAACAAACTCCTTTGAGAAAACATTTGGTGATCAAATAAGCACTGCTCCTTTGGAAATTTCACACAAATGTTTTTTTACAGATAATAATATAATAATCGCTTATTGTCACAAGTAAGCTTCAATGAAGTTACTGTGAAAAGCCCCTAGTCACCACATTCCGGCGCCTGTTTCGGGGAGGCTGGTACGGGAATTGAACCCGCGCTGCTGCCATTGTTCTGCATTACAAGCCAGCTGTTTAGCCCACTGTGCTAAACCAGACTCATGTATTTTTTTGTTGGGTCTTCCGAGAAATGTTTTATATCAACGGCCAGGTTCTAGTAGTCGGAGGCTGCAGTAGGAGCTTGCCTTGCTGACTGCAGTGTGGATTCATTGGCAAAGTGAGTAGGAAAGCAGAGTGGCAAGTGCAACTGCATCAAAGCCACGCATCTCCTTCTATGTCCCAAGCTGAAGACATGTCCTTTGAGGTCAGCCTTCAGCTTTATTTCCCCCCTTATTCTTTCATTCTTGGGCATCACTGGCTCAGCTCACATTTATTAACCATCCCTAATTTCTTTTGAGAAGGCGGTGAGCCACTTTCCTGAACCACTGCAGTCTATATGGTATATGGGCTGTTTGGAAGGGAATTCCAAGATTTTGACCCAGCGATAGTGAAGAGATATATTTCCAAGTCAGGATGGGACTTGGAGCTGAACCTACAGGTGTTCGTGTTCCTATGCGTCTGCTGCCCTTGTCCTAGGTGGTAGACGCCGAGAGATTGGAAGGTGCTGTTGAAGGAGCCTTGGTGAGCTGCTACAGTGCATCTTGTGGATGGCACAAATTGATGCTAGAGTGTCGGTGGTGGAGAGAGTGAATGTTGAAGGTGATAGATGGAGTTCCAACCAAGAGGGCTGCTTTGTGTCAGATGGCACTGAGCTTCCTGAGATTTGTTGGTGCTGCATCATCCAAGCAAATTGAGAATATCCCATCACGCTCCTTTTTAAAACAAAAATTCCAAATGAGGGGCAATTTAGCGTGGCCAATCCACCTGCCCCACATATCCCCAGGCCATGTGGGTGAAACCCATGCAGACACAGGGAGAACATGCAAACTCCCCACGGACAGCGACCCGGCGCCAGGAACGAATCCGGATCCTCGGCGTTGCAACGCAGCAGCGTCTACCACCACGCCACCCCCATCCCATCACATTCCTGACTTGTGTCTTGTAGATGGTGGACAGCTTTGGGGAATCATAAGGTTAATTATTCAGACCTGCTCGTGTAGCCACAATATTTATATGACTGGTTCAGGTCATTTTCTAGTCGAAGGTAACCAACATCGATTTTGATGGTGTTGATAGCTTATGATATAAAATGTTTTAAGTGTTTAAAATCCTGGCCAGTGATCACTCCCATAGTCAAGCGCTGTATCTCCTACAAACAAGACTTTGCTCTGAATATCCACTTTCTGGCTATATGATAACGCAGCGCAGAGGTGACCTGCTAATGGTATTGCCAGCTCCGGCTGGCCATATTCTGGGAAACGTCAGTGCAAGTGACATCATAGAATCTCAGTGGCAAGGCGCGAGCTGGTGAGCCCATGGGGGAATCCACAAAGTCCACAGGCATTGGACGCTGACAAACAGCTGCCTCATGTTCAACTCTCTGGCGGACAGTGGCCCTGGCCTCCTCCCTGCTAATGGTCACATTAACAGACTGACACACTCCGTCCATGCAACCATGTGGCCTTGTGCAGCAAATTTCAGCGAAACAAATGTCCAAAACTTCCTGCGGAATACCAATTCCTCTGCCAGCTCACACTGTGCTCAGCTAAGTGCCAGCGGGAAAAAAGCAGGCAGGGCCTGTTTTGGGGGGGGGGGGGGGGGGGTGAGCGGGGGTGGTGCCTCTTAGCCTTTATGTGAAATGCTGTTCAGCGAAATGGAGTTTGTGGCTGCCGGGACGAGAGTCGACTGTTTAATGTGGAATAATACTATCACTTTAAGATCTCCTGAACTGAATTTAGTAGCTGCCTGGAGATTAGGATTGATTCTGGGAATCTCCTGGTCAGTCCGGGAGTGTTGCCAACCCTACCTGATATATGAGTTGTGTGCTGTGATCCTTGCATTTCAGTCTTCTGAAAGGCAGTCTGATTCACAATTTAAGAAGTCAAAGCTGAATACAAAACCAAACAGATTTATTTCATAAAGGTTAACTGAAAAAGGATTTGAGGTAAAATCCACCAGACTTTGAGTTGTCTGGCATCCATCTCATGACAAATAAAACATGCCTTAAAGGCCCTCTGAACAGGCTGAAATATTCATTTATCTTGCACATTTGTTTTGCTGAAATTTGCTGCTTTGACCTATTCACCTCTCCCTGCCTGGATATTTTCCAATTAAACTAGCAGCTGTCTCAAATAATAGTGATGTATCCGATCATACCTGGAGAGACCATGGGATGACTCATATAGTTGCATCAAATTGGTTTGTTTACACTACATATAGGGTGGGCATTTTCAAAGTGGGGGTCACGAAGGCGGGTGTTGGGAGGGTCGCGGAGTCGTCCATCACGGCGTTCCCGATTGCAGGAATTCACGCGCAACAGCCGCAGCAGCCGGCTTTAAACAATGCCGGCTGCGAGCGGCTTTAAAAATGACGGCCGCAACCAGCTCAAAAATGCGGACGCACTGCACATGCGTGCCCGTTGATCAGTGCTCATGCGGCCCGGGAGTGTTGGGACCTGAACCCGGGGTCAAAGTGCTATAGCGGCATGGCGGCAGCTGACTGCGTGGTGATCACCGATGATGAATAAGGCTATCACCTTCATCTGCTTTGCATCCCTATACATTACCCAAATGATCTGGAGAGAGTATATATTCCTCATGGTTCAATCATGGACAGAATTGATCATTTGCCAAGGGATTACAAATGAAAACCATGGGAAACCATCATATCTCACCCTCTCTGTACTGAAGGGTGGCTACAGGTTTTTTGCTGACCTTTTAGACTAAATGAAAGCATTGAATCGAAATCGTGACCAGTCAATCCCAATGACGGTGGACTTCATCCACTTGAAGAGTTACTGTAATGATCAGTCAACAGGGGAGCTACTCAGAATTTACGAACTGAGGTACAAAATTCATGTTACAAGTTAGCTAGGAAGGATCTAAAGAGAGAGCTAAGAAGAGCCAGGAGGGGACATGAAAAGCCTTTGGCAGGTAAGATCAAGGATAACCCTAAAGCTTTCTATAGATATGTCAGGAATAAACAAATAACTAGGGTAAGAGTAGGGCCAGTCAAGAACAGTAGTGGGAAGTTGTGCGTGGAGTCCGAGGAGATAGGAGAGGTGCTAAATGAATATTTTTCGTCAGTATTTACACAGGAAAAAGACAATGTTGTCGAGGAGAATACTGAGATTCAGGCTACTAGACTAGAAGGGCTTGAGGTTCATAAGGAGGAGGTGTTAGCAATTCTGGAAAGTGTGAAAATAGATAAGTCACCTGGGCCGGATGGTATTTATCCTAGGATTCTCTGGGAAGCTAGGGAGGAGATTGCTGAGCCTTTGGCTTTGATCTTTAAGTCATCGTTGTCTACAGGAATAGTACCAGAAGACTGGAGGATAGCAAATGCTGTCCCCTTGTTCAAGAAGGGAAGAAAAGTGAGCCTTACTTCTGGATGAGTGAGTAAATTTGCAGATGACACTAAAGTCGGTGGAGTTGTGGACAGTGCGGAAGGATGTTACAAGTTACAGAGGGACATAGATAAGCTGCAGCGCTGGGCTGAGAGCTGGCAAATGGAGTTTAATGCAGAAAAGTGTAAGGTGATTCATTTTGGAAGGAATAACAGGAAGACAGAGTACTGGGCTAATGGTAAGATTCTTGGCAGTGTGGATGAGCGGAGAGATCTCGGTGTCCATGTACATAGATCCCTGAAAGTTGCCACCCAGGTTGAGAGGGTTGTTAAGAAGGCGTACGGTGTGTTAGCTTTTATTGGTAGAGGGATTGAGTTTAGGAGCCATGTGGTCATGTTGCAGCTGTACAAAACTTTGGTGCGGCCGCATTTGGAGTATTGCGTGCAATTCTGGTCGCCGCATTATAGGAAGGATGTGGAAGCATTGGAAAGGGTGCAGAGGAGATTTACCAGAATGTTGCCTGGTATAGAGGGACGATCTTATGAGGAAAGGCTGAGGGACTTGAGGCTGTTTTCGTTAGAGAGAAGAAGGTTAAGAGGTGACTTAATTGAGGAATACAAGATGATCAGATGATTGGATAGGGTGGACAGTGAGAGCCTTTTTCCTCGGATGGTGATGTCTAGCACGAGGGGACATAGCTTTAAATTGAGGGGAGATAGATATAAGACAGATGTCAGAGGTAGGTTCTTTACTCAGAGAGTTGTAAGTGCGTGGAATGCCCTGCTTGCAACAGTGGACTCGCCAACACTAAGGGCATTCAAATGGTCATTGGATAGACATATGGACGATAAGGGAATAGTGTAGATGGGCTTTCGAGTGGTTTCACAGGTCGGCGCAACATCGAGGGCAGAAGGGCCTGTACTGCGCTGTAATGTTCTATGTTCTTTGCTTTCCTCCTCGAGAAATTGTCCTCTCTGGCTGATTCATATGCTGATGAAACTTGGATGCTAACTATGTCTTACCTCTCCTCCTATGTACCTGATTGGCGTGAGATGGTGAGGCCAAGCAGGCTCACCTCTCACATTAAAGGTAAGAGAAAATGGTGGGTCACAGCTCCACTTTGGTCCTTCAGGCTCCCTAAAAACGCCTCTTCAATTCTCTAGCTTTATTAAGTAGCTGTCCTTTAGATTTCTGGCACTGGCTTTCTTAACCATTACTCCATTGTACAACTTTACTTCTCGCAAAGCTGAGAGAGAGGTTTCTTCTCTAGGTGTCTGTCTCCAACTGATATAGCTCTCCAACTGATATAGCTTCCAAAGTGTTGTGTTCGGTCCCTTGTACTTTATGAGTAACTTACCAAACACTTTGATATGTCCGAACCAGGATCACTTTATTTTGCCTCATGTGGTAAGATGGCAATATAATATAGAGCATGTTGTCATGGAGTCTTGCTACTCCTCTGGAACGTACATCTAGCACTGACCAATTACATGTCCATCTTATTACCCTCTCAATCTTCTTCTGGAGATGACTGGATGTGTCTCCCTTAATATTTGGGTCCCAGGTCACATGACCTTTGTCTGGAGACTGCATGGTGCGCCTGTACCACCACCTGCTGATTGGAGGTCGCACACCATCCAACTATGATATAGCCTATAGGCATATCACCACACAAAAGAAAGTGTTTTTCCCTTGCAAGGGCTTCCAATTGCCAAGTAACTATATTTACTCTTCTTGCCGTAGCTCCCCTCATCACAGTTGGAACTTAACCAACCCCACCCCCACATACACAAACACACACAAACAGCTTTGTCCAGCATTAATCTAACCTTCCAGGTAAAGAAACATGAAATTAAACCCACCTAAAACTATACCTTATTTCTTATGTTGACAATACAAATATAAATCCCTTAAAGCAGCAGTTCCCAAGCTTTTCCTTTATGAGGACCATTGATCATCATCTTATATACCAATGGGTATTAAAAACACAGCTATATCTAATATTTCTATTTCTTATGATGCACACACACAATTACATTGCGGAATCTATTACACAAGGGTGTTTGTGAAGCAAATTGCATTGCGAATAATAATGTAACATTGACTATGATATATACAAGATACTTGTAATGGTATTATTCTGTTTTCACGGACCAGCTGCAGTACTCTTGTGGACTAACAGTAGTCTGCAGACCATAGGTTCAGTACAACTGCCTTAAAACTACCTTTGTTTTCCTAACAGTAGGCACACTTCTCTTGGGTGTTGCTTGCTTGAGCTGCTATTCATAATCTCCAGTACATCAATGCTGATGTCACCATTACCTTATGGTCCTTATCACTCATTACTTTTATTACCATCCCAGTTGGTGTTATATCTGGATGGGAAGATCCCAGAATGGAAGCTTGGCTCAAAAGACTGTAACATTTACTTTTTTAAATAAAACGTGGCGAACCCAAGTCACATGATTACTAATTAGTTTTAACAAGAAGAAAAAAACACTTCTTAAACATTAAAAACTTGGATTCTGGTACAAAACGCCTTGACCCCGCCGCCCCCTCCCCATTGTTTAACAAATACACATAGATTTTAAAATTAACACAGATTACAAAATATACCTTAAGCTACAATGGCCTCAGTAATACAACACCCTCTAAACACACAAGATGGTTGTGGTCAAATGCACTCTCCACTCTGAACTTCAGGCGAATGTCTGCGAATTTAGCTTCAGAATCCCCCCCCCCCCCCCGATAACTCTTAATACCGTGAGCCACCTTGTCTCACTGAACTCCGGCTTCTACACGAGTGATTTCAAATTCCACTTTCACAAGTTTCACTTTCACAGCTTCTTTTAAAATATGCTTTCCTTCCAGTGGTTCCATCAAGGTTTCACTCTCAGGTTTGATACCTCTCCCTTCAGGGTTGCTTTCTCTTAAAGGCTTTTACACAAACTCTGAGGTCCAGCCACCAATTTCCACAATTATTTCAAATAATTACTCACAAACTACAGTAATTTCTCCCAAACCTTAGCATTACTGCAGATATTTTTCTAGCCTCTCATGATCCAAAGTCTTTTCAACTCTGAGACTTTACTGAACAGTAATCTGTTCCGGTTCCCAGTTTCCTCTCTCCCATTAACTCCAGACATCTGGCAAACTTCTCTTAATTTCTCTAGTTTCCCTAGCTAGCTGGAGTTTAGGTTTCCAGCAACAGTTTTCTTAACTATTACTCCATAGAATGGATTTTCTTCTTGAAAGGCTGAGAGAGATGTTCCCTCTTTAACCATCTAAAACCAACTGCTTCTCACAGAGCTGATGACTCTCTCACTACCTATCTCCATCTGCAATCAAATTATCTAAACTAAAACTTAAAAGCTCCTTTACCTTCCAAGTCCCCAGTTGCTAAGTAATGCCTGTATACCTCTGCTGGCCTATTTTTTCTTTACTCCATAGCCTTCTCCAAGCATAATAGAGACACAACCAGAACTTAACCAACCCCCACATATGCAAACACCTTTGTCAAGCATGAATCTAACTCTGGGTTTTACCCTTCCAGGCACAGAAACATTAAGTTAAACCCACTCAGAACTGAACATTATTTCTAATGTTTACCAATACAAATATAAATCTCTTTATTATATAAAACACCTTTGTTTTCCTAACACCATTACTGGTTTATTAACCCATTATGCTGCAATTACTGTACCCCTCATAAAGTCCATGTAAAAATGATCTTGCTCGAAAAGATAATTGACAGAATCTTCCCACCTCGGGTTAAATCTCATGTTGGGGCAGGGACAGGCGCAAAAGATTGTTTGCTGCGGAGGCTGACCAAAAAACATGCCTTATATTCTAGCCCTGACCTCATTAATTTTGCATGCATGGGTTGAATGCCATATTCCGTGGTGTGGGGCAGATGTCTTGCACACTTTTTGCCATGATATCTAGATGCCATAATTAAAAGGTGCCCAACATCATAGTCGGGCCTCCATCTGAATCCCATTAACGGGGTGCAGGTCAGTTTCACGACGGCCTTCATCTGGTTTCCCGATCCACCATGGCAAGTAGCAGCGGAATTCATGTTGGAGTAAAACCGAGTTTTGGGCCTCGAATCCACCCCCCCCCCCCCAAAACCACCACCACACCCACCACTGAACCCACTGGCGGGAGCATGGGAGAATTCCACCCAAAGATCTTTTATGTTTCATAGGAAAGATTCAAAAACATTCATTATTTTAGGCTGAAAGTATGTGTGAGAAAGAGCATTCAATGCACTGGCCTTTCTAGCTTGAACATACAACTTCCTTCTTATCCAGCTTACAGAAGAGATTTGGCAGCAAAGCAGACTTTTTTTCAGAAGCCTTGATCTTTCTATCTTTTTAACTTGTAATTTATCTTGTAGTATTATCAATCAACTGGGTGAGTATATTGAGTGCCTGAGAGAACTCTGTTGCACCGTTAAATGCCAAAGTTATTCTTCATCTAGTTGAAAAAAAGCAAATGGAATTCATTAATTAGAAGTTAACATTTACATAACAAGACAGTTCAAATATTGGCCAGTTTGAAGACATGGATCTTTGACCAGAACAGAATCAAACAGATTTCTTAACTATTATGTAACCCTTTATGTAAAGCTGAAGATTGAATTGTTAAACAACTGAACATGATTCATGACAGCATCATTCATGAACATCCGCCTGCTTAATCACACAGCATCATTAAAGTCATGGAAGGATTGAAAATCTATAGAACACAAACTTATATTTCCTGCTTCCAAAGGATGAGGAGGAATGGGAGAAAGATTAGGAGATGTGAATCAGCATAGTACACAGTTCCCACCCAGAATATCAGTGGATCATTAATATTCTCTCTTCCAGCAATATTATAGACAATTGTCAACGGATACCATTCAAACCCTTCTGTATGCATGTGATCAGCTAACCTGTATCTCTCTGCACAGTCTGTTTCATGTTCAATGAAGCACCTGAAACAGTGGAATATCAGGAGTTCAGAAGTCTTGAGGTAGTGTTCCAATCTTAGAGGCAGCATTTTTTATTTTGGAGACCTACGTTCTAGAAAGCACAGCTGAAAGAAATTCCAGGAATATCCCCTTCAGTAAAGAAAACTGGGGCCTTTGCTGGAAGAGATGGCTCTGAGAACAGTGACAATTTTGGGGCAGACCAAAATGTTCCAAATAGAAATGAAATGAAATGAAAATCGCTTATTGGCACAAGTAGGCTTCAAATGAAGTTACTGTGAAAAGCCCCTAGTCGCCACATTCCGGCGCCTGTTCGGGGAGGCTGGTACGGGAATTGAACCCGCGCTGCTGGCCTGCCTGAACTACCGTTGATCAATAATGGAAGTCACCAATCCTGTTGTTACAGGGCCTCCACCAGCAGATGGCAATTGTGGGGCAAGAGCACCGAGCAAGTGGACTGGCCGGCCACAATGGAGTTGTGTCTTTGGCAGGCTTTGAAGGGGTGGTGATGGGTGACAGAGCTAGATGCAGCTCGAAACTTCTGACGGTGGCTAGATAACTGGTAACTGGCAGGGGAGCAGGTATAATAATAATCTTTATCAGTGTCACAAGTAGTCACAGTGTCACAGGAGGGCAGCACGGTAGCATGGTGGTTAGCACAATTGCTTCACAGCTCCAGGGTCCCAGGTTCGATTCCCCGCTGAGTCACTGTCTGTGCGGAGTCTGCACGTTCTCCCTGTGTCTGCGTGGGTTTACTCCGGGTGCTCCGGTTTCCTCCCACAGTCCAACGATGTGCAGGTTAGGTGGATTGGCCAAGCTAAATTGCCCTTAGTGTCCAAAATTGCCCTTAGGGGTGGGGTCACTGGGTTATGGGGCTAGGGTGGAGGTGTGGACTTGGGTGGGGTGCTCTTTCCAAGAGCAGGTGCAGACTCAATGGGCCGAATGGCCTCCTTCTGCACTGTAAATTCTATGTAAAAGTAGGCTTACATTAACATTGCAATGAAGTTACTGTAAAACGTCCCTAGTCGCCATATTCCGGCGCCTGTTCAGGTACACGGTGGGATTATTCAGAACATCCAATTCACCAAACAAGCACGTCTTTCAGGACTTTTGGGAGGAAACTGGAGCACCCGGAGGAAACCCACGCAGTCACGGGGAGAACGTGCAGACTCCGCACAGACAATGACCCAAGCTGGGAATTGAACCCTGGTCCCTGGTGCTGTAAAGCAACAGTGCTAGCACCTGTGCTACCAGGCCTCCCATGCAGCTGCTGGAGACCTAGTTGGGCTAAGTGGGCAACACCTCTGAGTCTGAGAAGCCACAAGAAGAGGATGGTTCACCTTGTGTTAGGAAGACAAGGTAATCTGGTGACAGAAAATTAGCAATAGGAGCTCTACCAACTCAACTCTGTCACCTGATTGATTGGAGATCAGGAGCATCGGTCACGAATATCCATTGTATATAGTCCATTCCTCTAAGTTTAAAAAAAAAAAATGTTATTAGGGTATTTGCTCCACCCGATCAAAAGCCTTCTCCACATCCATCACTACCACACCTCCATCTCCCCTCCTTCTGAGGGCATCATAATAACATTTAAAAGCCTTCGAACATTGGCCGTGAGTTGCCTGCCTTTTACAAATCCCGTCTGGTCTTCCCCTATCACTCCCGGGACACAATCCTCTATCCTTGTGGCCAGTATCTTAGCCAGCAGTGTGGCATCCACATTCAGTCGAGAAATTGGCCTTTATGACCCGCATTGCTCCGGATCCTTCTCCCGTTTCAGGACCAATGAAATCGAGGCCTGTGACATTGTTGGGGGGAGGGCTCCCTTCTCTCTTGCTTCATTAAATGTCCTCACCAGCAGTGGACTCAATATCTCGGAAAATTTCTTATAGAATTCCACTGGGTAGCCGTCCGGCCCCGGGGCCTTGCCCGACTGCGTGCCCTCCAACCCCTTGATTATTTCCTCAATCTCAATTGGGGCTCCCAGCCCTTCCACAAGATCCTCATCCACCCTCGTGAACATCAACTGACCCAAAAACTGCCTCATCCCTCCACCCCAGCCGAGGGTTCCGACTCATATAATTTGCTGTAAAAGTCCTTAAACACCTCATTCACCCCTACTTGGTCCAGGACCGTAATCCCACCTCTACTCTTTACTCTCCCTATCTCCCTGGCCGCCTCCCTTTTTCTGAGCTGGTGCGCTAACATTCAGCTTGCCTTTTCCCCATACTCATAAATCGCCCCCCTTGCCTTCCTCAGCTGTACACTCAGCTGTAGTCAACAGCCCAAACTCCACTTGTAACCTCCGCCGCTCCCTCAGTAGCCTCGCGTCCGGGGCCTCCAAGTATCTCCTGTCCACCTGGAGTATCTCACCCATTAGCCTATCCCTCTCAGCCCGTTCCATCTTTTCTCTGTGGGCCCGTATCGAGACTAATTCCCCTCTGATCACTGCCTTCAAAGCTTCCCAGACCATTGCTGCAGAGACCTCCCCCGTATCATTTGTTTCCAGGTAGTTTTAGATGGACCTGTTCACCCGCCCACAGATCGCTTCGTCCGCTAACAACCCCACATCCAGCCTCCATTGCAGGCATTGTCCTCTCTCCAAACTAACCCGTAGATCCACCCAATGTGCGGCATGATCCGACACTGCGATTGCAGAGTACTCAGTATGCACCACCCCAGTATTAGAGCCCTGCTCAGAACAAAAAAATCGATGCGAGAGTATACCTTGTGGACTTGGGAGATAAAAGAAAACTCCTTCGCCCTTGGCGAAAACTCCTTTGCACCTTGGAGGTGCAAACCTCCATGGGTCTACTCCCCCCATCTGTTCCATAAACCCCTTCAATTCCATTGCCGGGGCTGGCACCCTCCCTGTCCTGGATTTTGACCGGTCCAATTCCGGATCAGTGACTGTGTTAAAATCTCCCCCCATGATCAAGTTATGTGACTCTAAGTCTGGGATCTTACCTAACACCCACCTCATGAATTCCACACAGTCCTAATTTGGAGCATATACGTTCACTAATACCACCCGCACCCCCTCCACCTTCCCACTATACCATTAAGTACCTACCCCCCATGTCTGACACGATTCTCCCTGACTCAAATGCCACCCGTTTATTGATCAAGATCGCTACCCCCCTGGTCTTTGAGTCCAGCCCTGAGTGAAATATTTGGCCAACCCACCCCTTTCTCAATCTAGTCTGGTCTATAGCATGTCTCTTGTAACATTGCCACGTCTGCCTACAGCCCCCTCACCCCCTCAAATGCGCAAACACGAAAGCCCTCTTGACCGGCCCATTCAACCCTCTAATGTTCCATGTAATCAGCCTGGTCGGGGGGATGCCCCCCCTGCCCCCTCGCTGACTAGCCATCACCCTTTTTAGGCCAGCCTCCAGCTCGCATCCCCAGCCTCCTCGAGCCCCCCCTCGGGCATTCGCCGTCCCCGACCTCCCATTTGTCCCCTAGTAACAGTTCCCCCCTTGTCAGCAAAGCAGCTCCCCACCCCCCTGCTCCCTCACCCCCTGGTAACAGCACCAGAAACCCAACCCCCCCATATCAAGTTCCAGCTTAACACCTGCTCGGCCCCACTGTGCTTCCGTGAGTCAGTTGACCTAGCTGACTTGATAGATCCCACCCATGGCACCAACAGTCTGTCTCCCCATTGTTCTCTCCCCTCTCCCCCCACTTGGACAAACATACTCAAAGCATCACATTCCCCAGTAAACAAACATCAGAAAAAACAGTGGAAAAACAACCACAGAAAAAGCAACCACAGAAACCACCCCATCCCTCCACCCATCTCCCAGTAAGACAAAGTTAACTTTAGCTATCGAAACAGCTCCTTATTGCACATGACACTACTTATTCAATGCAGCACAAAAGTGATTGTCAACAAATCGCCACTGAATACTCTCCCCAAGGATTCAGTGTCTTTAGTTCACATCAGTCTTTTTTCCCTGATGAAAGTCAATACATCGTCTGGTGTTTCGAAGTAAAAATCATGTTCCTCATATGTGACCCACAGACGGGCTGGGTACAACATCCCGAACTTCACCCCCTTCTTAAAGAGGGCCGCTTTTGCCCGATTAAACCCAGTTCGCCTCTTGGCCAAATCCGTACCCAGGTCTTGATAAATGTACAGCTCACAATTCTCCTTCCTGCTGCTCCGTTCTTTCTTGGCCCACCGCAGAACATGTTCTTTGTCCAGGAATCGGTGCAAACGTACCACCATCGCTTTGGTGGCACGTTCACTCGGGGCTTCTTCGCGAGGGCTCTGTGCGCTCTATCCACTTCCAGGGGCCGAGGGAATGCCTCAGCCCCCATCAACTTCTCCAGCATAGGAACTCGCATCCGATCCATCACTGCCTTCAGGGAGGCCGACAATTCTCAGGTTCTGCCTCCTGGACCTGTTCTCCAAGTTCTCCAGCTTCTCCTACATTCTTTTCTGGCAGTCATTCATCATCGCCACCTTGGTCTCCAGCACAGTTATGTATTCCTCATGCTCGGACACCTTTTTCTCCACTTCCTGGATCGCACGTCCGTGGGTTTCTTGATTCTGTACCACATGATCAATCGAAGCTTTGGTCGGGTCCAGCGTGCCCTTCTTAAGCTTGATGAAGCAATCTTCAAAAAACTTCACCAGCTGCTCCGTCGACCACTGTGCCGTTTCCCCGCAGCCCTGCTTCTCCGCCATGTCTTCCCGCGTTGCCAGCTCTGCTCGCACCTTCCTTGTAGAACTTTGTCTTCTCCCACGGCCACTTCTGGTCCAATTCCCCATATACTGGAGGGGGATTTCTCCTCACCGTCTCATTCTTCACCGATTTATCCAATAAAATCCGGAAAAAAACAGGAGAAAAAGGTCCAAAAGTCCTTCACAGGCGGGAGCTATCAAATGTGCGACCTACTCCTCCATGGTCGCCACCAGAAGTCTGTCCATTCCTCTAAGTTGAGCATTTGAATTAATGTTTAGAAAGATTTAATGATCTCTGTTTAATAATCTTTGAGCAATCCATGTGCTTGAAACTCACGTTACACTTTGAAAGCTGATTCCTCACTGTATTACTTATAGGAATAAAAGAGTAAAAGGTTTCCACATTGTGAAAAAGTGACAAGGTAGGGTGATAGATCCCCACAACTAAAAGGAATGCTTGTACTTTGTAGAAATCAAACACACTGACCTGTACTGCAGCCTACAGATAATGGGTTGTATCACTCACATCAGAAACCTAAATATCTGAAGATGCAGCACTAATTTGGTGATTTTCAAAGAGCTAGAATTTCTTTAGCTCACATTGCTTTGGCATGTTTTCTTATCAATTCACTGCACATTCACTCACATCAAATGACTTCCATGCTTTATTTTTTAAATAAATTTAAAGTACTCAATTCTTCTTTTCCCAATTAAGGGGCAATTTAGCGTGGCCAATCCATCTACCCTGCAAACCTTGGTTTGTGGGGGTGAGACCTCTGGTGTTCTTTGTTATCAGGATGGGTGTCGTAGTGTTCACAAAGACCGCAGAAGCTAAGTTCATTAACAAAGCTAACTTTTATTGGCACTACTTATTAAAGCTTGACAAATAACTCCTATAGTAAACAATAATCTAGTGGTCTACACTCTACTAACATTAGTCTCTACACTCTATATATAACTGCACTCTACACTCTCTAGACGTCTCCTCTCCAACCTTCTCCCAGAAGCTTGTGAGTCAGTGCTTTATATAGTTCTGCATTTATCTCCATCTAGTGGTTAATTGTGATATGACATTAACCCTTTGTACTCTGAACATCTCACAAGACCCACGCAGATACTGGGAGAATGTGCAAACTCCACACAGACAGTGGGCCAGGATTGAACCCGGGTCCTCGGCGCCATGAGGCAGCAGTGCTAACCACTGCACCACTGTGCCGCCTGACTTGCATGGTTTCTGATGATCTTTTCACACCAGCTGCAATGTAAACAACTCCATGGAATGCTCCATAGGCCCCCACCACATTAATGAAATTTACGGAGGCAATTGTTTGCTAGTAGTGGTACCTTGAGCTGCAAGTTCTCATGCCTGCTTGATGAGCAAATCTGCTTGGGAGCACCTTGATGTCCGCCTTCATGCTCTTTAACTCTTGCTCAGGGTCTATTCCACAAACATTTGTAAGGCAGATAAGGTCTGACAAAAGGGAGAATAGATAAGGACACCATCTTTCAGGATAAGGAGCAATCTGACCCTCTCGTCTTGTCCTTTTTTAAAATGCAATAGGACTGCAAAAGAAGCAGGTGGAGAACAGCAGCACTTGATGCGTTGGTGTACCGATGAATGGCTCATCTGACAAACGTCACCAACAGTGGCTTTGGATGAGTCATTAGCGTGCAATTTAAACACAATAAAATATCTGGAATGAAAAATCTGATGATGACCATGAAACCATTATCATAAAAACCCATCTGGTTCACTAATGCCCTAAAGGAAATCTGCCATCCTTCCCTGTGCCTACTCCAGACCCATAGCAATGTGGTTGACCCATAAATGTTCCCTGAAATGGCCTAACAAGCAATCCAGTTGCATTCAACCACTACGAAAACACCCGGCATCAACCGAGGCACCAGAAACGACAATGGTAAACCCAGCCTTGCTAACCCTGCAAAGCCCTCAAAAATAACATCTGCCTTGTGCCAAAGTTGGGAGAGCTGCCTCATCGATTAGTCAAGCAACAGCCTGACATAATCATTCCTTACAGACACCACTACGGTATGTTCTAAGTCACCGGCAGAACAGACCCAGCAGAAGTAGTGGCACAGTGGAATACAGCCGGGTCGGGATTGCCCTGGGAGTCTTCAGCATCAACTCTGGACCCCATGAAGTATCATGGCTTCAGGTTAAACATGATAAGGAAACCTCCTGCTGATTACCACGTACTGGCCACCATCAGCTGATGAATCAGTACTCCTCCATGTTGAACACCACTGGGAGGAAGCACTGAGATTGACAAGAGCACAGAATATGCTCTGGGTGGGGGTCTTCAATGTCCATCACCAAGAGTGGCTCAGTGGTACCACCACAGACCAAGCTGGTCGGGTCCTAAAGGACATAGCTGCTCGATTGGAACTGCAGCAGGTGGTGAGGGAAACAAGAAGGAAAAACATACTTGACCTCATCCTCACCAACCTGTCTTCTGCAGATTCATCTGCCCATGACAGTATTGGTAGAAATGACCATCGCACAGTCCTTTTGGAGACAAAGTCCCGTCTTCACATAGAGGATACCTTCCATCGTGTCATGTGGCACTACCACCATGCTAATTGAGATAAACTTCAAACAGACCTAGCAGCTCAAGACTGAGCACCATGAGGCACTGCGGGCCATCAGGAGCAGCAGAATTGTATTCAACCACAATCTGTAATCTCATGGCCAGGCATACCCCCCACTCTACCATTACCACCAAACCAGGGGATCAACCCTGGTTCAATTAAGTATTACAGGTCAGGGTTTAGAGAACCCCAAAGTGTATCATGGAGTTCACCTGACCCACAACTTTTAACTCCCACCCACACTCTATCATCACTGCAGCTATTTGATAAACACCCATTTCTTAAAGGTACATCCACCATAGCTATTTGATAAACATCCATTTCTTAAAAGTACTCTCACATGACAGAAGAGTGCAGAAGAACATGTCAGGAGCAACATCAGGCATACCGAAAAATGAGCTGTCAACCTGGTGAAGCTACAACGCAGGAGTACTTGTGTGCCAAACAGCATAAGCAGCAAGTAATAGACAGAGCTAAGCGATTCAACAGTCCTGCCACATCCAGCCGCAAATGGTCATGGACAATTAAACACTCACTGAAGGAGGGGGTTCTCCAAATATCCCCATCCTCAATGATGGAGGAGCCCAGCACATATGTGCAAAAGACAAGGCAGAGGCATTCGCAACAAACTTCAGCCAGATGTGCTGAGTGGATGATTCATGTTGGTCTCCTCCGGAAGCCCCCAGCAACACAGATGTCAGTCTTGAGCCAACATGATCCACTCCACGTGATATCAAGAAGACACTGGATACTGCAAAAGCTTTTGGCCCTGACAATATTCCACCAAAAGCACTGAAGAATTGTGCTCCAGAACTTGCCACACTCATCAGGCTGTTCCAGTACAGCTACAAAACTGGCATCTACCCAGCAATGTGGAAAATTGACCAGGTGTGTCCTGTACACAAGAAACGGGACAAATCCAACCCAGCCAATTACTGCCCTATCAGCCTACTCTCCACCATCAGCAAAGTGATGGAAGAAGTCATTAACAGTGCTATCAAGTGGCACTTACTCAGCAATAACCTGCTCATGGATGCTCAGTTTGGGTTCCGCCAGGGTCACTCATCTCCTGACCGCTTGACCAGCCTTAGTTCAAACATGGACAAAAGAGCTGAATGCCAGAGGTGAGGTGAGAGTGACTGCCCTTGACATCAAGGCAGCATTTGACATCAAGTATGGCATCAAGGAACCCTAGTTAAACTGGAGTCAATGGGAATCAAGGGGGAAATTCTTCACTGGTTGAAGTCATACCTGGCACAAAGGAAGATGGTTGTGGTGGTTGCAGGTCAATCATCTCAGCTCTGGGACATCACTGCAGGAGTTTCTCAGGGTAATGTAGTGGGCCCAACCATCTTCAGCTGCTTCCATCAGTGGGGGTGTTTGCGGATGACTGCACATTGTTTAGCACCATTCGCAACTCCTCAGATAATGAAGCAGCTCATGTCAAAATACAGCAAGACCTGGACAATATCCAGGCTTCGGTTGACAAGTGGCAAGTTACATTCACACCACACATGTGCCAAACAATGACCATCTCCTACAAGAGAGGATCTAACCATCCCCCCTTGACATTCAATGACATTACTATCGCTGAATTCCCCAATATCAACTTCCTGAGGAGTAACATTGATCAGAAACTGAACTGGAGTAGCTATATTAATACTGTAGCTACCAGGGCAGGTGAAAGACTAGGAGTTACCGAGATATGCCATCAAATGCAGCAGAATTGTATTCAACCACAATCCGTAACCTCATGGCCAGGTATATCCTCCACTCTACCATTACCACCGAACTAGGGGATTAACCCTGGTTCAATGAAGAGTGCAGAAGAGCATGCCAGAAGCAACATCATGCATACTGAAAAATGAGGTGTCAACCTGGTGAAACTACAGCACAGGACTAGTTGTGTGCCAAACAGCAAAAGCATCAAGTAATAGGCAGAAATAAGCTAGGAATCCTACAGCGAGCAATTCGCTTCCTGACCCCCAAAGCCCGTCGGCCATTTGCAAGGTACAAGTCAGGAGTGTAATGGAATACTCTCCACTTGCCTGGATGAGTGCAGCTTCAACAACACTCAAGAAGCTCAACGTCATCCAAGACAAAGCAGCCTGCTCGATTGCTCCCCCTTCCACAAACATTCAAACCCTCCAGCACCGATGAACAGTGGCAGCCATGTGTACCATCTACAAGATGCACAGCAGTAACTCGCCAAAGTTCCTGAGACAGCACCTTCCAAACCCACAACCACTATTACCTAGAAGGATAAGAGCAGCAGATACCCGGGAACCCCACCACCTGGAAGTTCCACTCAAAGTCACTCACCAACCCGAAATATATCGCCGCTCCTTCACTGTCGCTGGGGCAAAATCCTGGAACTGCCTCCCAAACAGCACTGTGGGTGTACCTATACCTCAGGGACAGCAGCAATTCAAGAAGGCAACTCATCACCACCTTCTCAAGGGCAAATAGGGATGGGCAATAAATGCTGGCCTAACCAGCGACGCCCACATCCCGTAAATAAATACATTTATAGAAGATAATGTTATCCATGTTCTGGATGCCACCTTCATTTGATGACATATCGCAGTGATTGTGTCCCTGCCGGTAGATCTACTCAGATTTGACAACAAATAGTTGTGCTTAGGACACATATGGCATAGTGTCTGCACTGTCTGGAGTAGGTGCCAGGCACTTGCTGTGCCAGCGTATTACCTCTCCTCCCTCTTCAGTGGTATCTATTCCGATTCCAAGTTGTGGAGATGCCAGCATTGGACTGGGGTGGGCACAATAGGAAGTTTTACACACCAGGTAAAGGTCATTCACCTGAGGAAGGAGCTGCACTCTGAAAGCCTGTGATTCAAAACAAACCTGCTGGACTTTTACCTGGTGTTGCAAGACTTCTTACCAATTCCAAGTTGAGCAGAGTCGAAGTGGTGTGCTCATGATCAGAACAACTTAAGGGATGCATGCATAAGTAAACATATTGTAAATAAAAGTGCTATTGGGTGCTGACATGGACCAAAAGAAGCGTTGAATTGAAGGAAAATATCAGCAAACAAGAATTTTTTTTAAAAAACATTGATAATAACACACAATTTCTCAACTTAAAATATAGAAATTCAAGTCTCAAAAGAATGGCAACCTGCCTCTTTGTGGTGGATTCCTTCACCAAACAGCTTGCTAGCCTTTCAGCACCCACTCAATCAAAGCACTGGGAGGCCTGCAAGCTGTTCACTGAATCAACTGGGCTGAAAACATTCCAAGGATTTCTGGCAACAAAAATAAAAAATAATTTGCATATTTATGAAGTGCCTTTCATAACCTCAGCATGCCCAAAGCACTTTACACCCAATGAATTTTTTTGTATGAAATGTAGCAGCTATTGTAATGCAGGGAAGCAAAGCAGCCAATTTATGCACAGCAAAGATCCACAAACATCCGCACAAAAGCAAAATACAGCGGATGCTAGAAGTCTGAAATTAAAACAGGAGAAACGCTCAAAGTACTCGGCAGGGTTTACCCAGCACCTGTGGGGCGAGGAACGGACCTAACCTTTCTCCAATAATGGGGCTATGTCCCCACGCCGGTGTGAAAACCAGTGTCAAAGTGAGGAATTATCCCCTTCCTAGGGGGCTAGGTCGGCGCCGGAGTGTTCCTCACAGCTCCAGCCGGCGCGGAACGGCCTGCCTGATTCTGCGCATGCGCGGAACGGCCGGCCTATTTCCGCACATGCGCGGTGGTTTCCTGCTCCGTGCCAGCTCCCGGACAATATGGCGGAGCCCCACAGGAGACCGGCACAGAGTAAAATAGGCCTCCATTGAACCAGCCCACCGGCTGATCGGTAGGCCGCGATTGTAGGCCACAGTGGAGGCCCCCCCCCCCCCCGTGGTCGGATCCCCTCCACCCCCCCCCTCCAGGGTGGCCCCTGCAGACTCAGCTTCCAGGTCCCGCCATGTGGGACCTGAGTAACCCACGCCGGCGGGGACTCTGCCAAACTTGTCGGCCACTCGGCCCATCGGGGCCCGGAGAATCACCAGGCGGGCCGCTGTCAACGGCCCCCGACCGGCTCGGCGGGAATCCCATGGGTGCCCGAGAATCGGCGCCGGAGAATGGGGAAGCCGGTGTCGGGGCGCAATTCTAGCATCCCCCCGGGGATTCTCCGACCTGGCGCGGGTTGGAGAATCCCGGCCACGATCTTCAATCCGAACCGAAGTAAAGGTTAGAAATATAGTAAGTTTTGAACAAGTGAAGGGTTCAGGGTATAAAGAAGAACAAAAAGGGACAAATGTGATATGTGGGTAGGAGAAATTAAAGGACATTTCATTATGCATGTTGAAAGCATGTGGTAACGGGACAAGCAGAGGGACAATGTGTCTAGAGAAGCTGTGCATGGCAGGATAGCTACCATCCGAATGCAAAGCAAAGAAAATAAGAGAAAAATCCAAGCGAGCAGAGAGGCACAAAACAAAACAGACGCAGTGATTATGATCTAAAATTGTTGAACTCAAGTGTCGAGTCCTGAAAATTATAAAATGCCCAACCGATCGATGCCTTGAAAAAGGACATACGGTCGAGATGCACTCCCACGAGGGTGAGAAATAAGTGAAATTCAGAACTCCCTGGATGATGGGACTGATGGAGAGTAAGGTGAGGCAGTGAAAGTGTGCATATGACAGATGTTAGGTGGATAATACAATTGTGAATACAGAACACTCCGAGGGGAAGTAAAACAATAAATGAAAAAAGCAAAAAAGAGACTTTGAGATGAGACTAGAAGCCAACATGAAATAAATCCAGAAATTTTCAGGAGGCAATATAAATATTAACGGTGGGAAAAGTAGATGTGGGATCAAATGGGGACCAAAATGGAGATTTATACATGGAGTCAGGAGGCATGGCTGCAACATTAAATCACTACTTTTCAACTGTCTTTATCAAGGAAGAAGATGTTGTCCAACTCAAATGTAATATAAATAGTCTTTAAAGGAACATTGTTATCATTGTGTAGCGCGTTACGAGCTATTTTCAGCCCCTAGAGCATTTTCAGAAATTTTTCAAATCCATGCTCCTGGTGTAGAATATCAGCCCGCAAGAACATATATGCAGTAGCTATCTGCAGCCATCCAGCGCCAGGGACCCGGGATCAATTCCGGCCATGGGTAACTGTGTGGAGTTTGCACATTCTCCCCGTGTCTGTGGAGGTTTCCTTCGGGTGCTCTGTTTTTTTCCTGCACTCCAAAGGTTAGTTGGATTGGCCATGGTAAATTGCCCCTTAGTGTCCAAAGGTTAGGTGGGTTACAGATATAGTGCGGGGATTGGGCCTTGGTGGGGTGTTCTTTCAGAGGGTCGATGCAGACTCCTTCAGCACTGCACAGATTTTATGACCGTGAAGGAGGAAACCATTGAGACACTGGACGGGTTCTAAATTGAAAAAGAGAAAACATTGGATATGCTGGGTTGTGCTTGTTAAGTCACAGGGACCAGATGGGATCCATCTGAGGATTGAGTAAGTGTTGACATTTGAGTGGCACTGACCATAAATTTCCAACATCCCCTGATACAGGGGTGGTTCCTGAGGACTGGGCAATTATAAATGTTCTAACTTTGTTTAAAAGGGGAGTATGGATCAGCCCAGCAACATCAGGCTGGTCAGTTCAACCTCACTGGTGGGAACACTTTCAGAAATGATCATTTGAGACAAAGTCACTCGGACAAATGTGGATTAATTAAGGAAAGACAGCACAAATCTGTTAAGGAAAATCATGTTTAACTAATTTGTTTGAAGTTTTTGAAGAGGTAACAGAGAGGGCTGATGAGGGTCATGCAGTTGGGATTCCAAAAGGCAATTGCTAAAGTGCACATAACTTGCCAATGTAACAATATGTATACTGTAAAGAAAACAAAGGGTTAACAATTGATGTTAGTACTTCTCAGCACCAGATGGAGATAAGGAGGCGTCATATAAATATCATGTGACTCCTAGGATTCTGGGAGAAGGTATTTAGGCGTGAGAGAGATTAGTTGCATAGTTGGGAGATCTGTAGTTAGAGATATTGTATAGTTTAATGCAATAACTTTTACCTTGCAACTTGTTTGAATCTATTTAAGTAGTGTAAATAAATCAGCTTTGTTCATTTACTTTGCTTGATGTTCCTTCTTTAAATTACGTACTCAAGACATCCTGATTAACAAAACAGAGGACATCACAGCCAACAATGTTAAAGCATTGATACAAAGTTGGCTGAGTGACAGCAAACAGAGAGTAATGGTCAATGGTTGTTTGCGTAATGGAGGAAGATACGTGGTAGAGTTTACCAGAGGTTGCTATTAGGACCACTACTTTTCTTGATCTGTAACAATTATCTAGACTTTGTCAAAATTTGCAGATTACATAAAACCTGGATGTATTGTGAACTATGAGGAAGGTACTGATAAACTTCAAGAGGACCTAAATAGTGTCCTGGATGAGGCATGAAAGAAGATATAAATATATATCAACATCAAATAGGCTACTTGATAAAATTATTATGTTTTATTTTTAAAAATGGACAAAGATTTACCAGAGCTAAACATTTCTCATGCCAGAGGAATTTCTAACCTTCAAAAAACCAGCAGGGTCTGCATTATCTTTAAAGTGGTGCTAATGCCCTCTGTGACTAGCGACAATCAAATTCCAAAGAAATACACCAATGATTTTTTCATTTCTAAGGCATAACTTCAGCCACCAGAGACGGTATATCTGCCCAGCCAGCAGCCCTAATGGCCCAACCGTTACCTGCTCTAAAACACAATGGATTTCAACCAGGCGCCCCATTAGTCAACACGAAACTATCCTGCCACATGACTTAGACTTGAACAGTCTGAATTCCTTGGATCTTATCATCAGTCACAGTCTGACCTCTGAAGAGAAACAGTACTCCAGCCAAACAGCCTGTCGCTCTCTACCATCATAACATCAAGCAGTCAGCAGGAGAAAGAGCTTTGTCAGGTAAATTGCCTGGCTCTCATCTACATTGAACATTGGAACTTGTGCCTTCAAGACTAATTCAACTTTACTTGCCTTCTCCCATCATGGAAGTCTCACATAGAACATAGAACAATACAGCGCAGTACAGGCCCTTCGGCCCACGATGTTGCACCGAAACAAAAGCCATCTAACCTACACTATGCCATTATCATCCATATGTTTATCCAATAAACTTTTAAATGCCCTCAATGTTGGCGAGTTCACTACTGTAGCAGGTAGGGCATTCCACGGCCTCACTACTCTTTGCGTAAAGAACCTACCTCTGACCTCTGTCCTATATCTATTACCCCTCAGTTTAAAGTTATGTCCCCTCGTGCCAGCCATATCCATCCGCGGGAGAAGGCTCTCACTGTCCACCCTATCCAACCCCCTGATCATTTTGTATGCCTCTATTAAGTCTCCTCTTAGCCTTCTTCTCTCCAACGAAAACAACCTCAAGTCCGTCAGCCTTTCCTCATAAGATTTTCCCTCCATACCAGGCAACATCCTGGTAAATCTCCTCTGCACCCGCTCCAAAGCCTCCACGTCCTTCCTATAATGCGGTGACCAGAACTGTCCAAATGCGGCCGGACCAGAGTTCTGTACAGCTGCAACATGACCTCTCGACTCCGGAACTCAATCCCTCTACCAATAAAGGCCAACACTCCATAGGCCTTCTTCACAACCCTATCAACCTGGGTGGCAACTTTCAGGGATCTATGTACATGGACACCTAGATCCCTCTGCTCAGCCACACTTTCAAGAACTTTACCATTAGCCAAATATTCCGCATTCCTGTTATTCCTTCCAAAGTGAATCACCTCACACTTCTCTACATTAAACTCCATTTGCCACCTCTCAGCCCAGCTCTGCAGCTTATCTATATCCCTCTGTAACCTGCTACATCCTTCCACACTATCGACAACACCACCGACTTTAGTATCATCTGCAAATTTACTCACCCACCCTTCTGTGCCTTCCTCTAGGTCATTGATAAAAATGACAAACAGCAACGGCCCCAGAACAGATCCTTGTGGTACTCCACTTGTGACTGTACTCCATTCTGAACATTTCCCATCAACCACCACCCTCTGTCTTCTTTCAGCTAGCCAATTTCTGATCCACATCTCTAAATCACCCTCAATCCCCAGCCTCCGTATTTTTTGCAATAGCCTACCGTGGGGAACCTTATCAAACGCTTTGCTGAAATCCATATACACCACATCAACTGCTCTACCCTCGTCTACCTGTTCAGTCACCTTCTCAAAGAACTCAATAAGGTTTGTGAGGCATGACCTACCCTTCACAAAGCCATGCTGACTATCCCTGATCATATCATTCCTATCTAGATGATTATAAATCTTGTCCCTTATAATCCCCTCCAAGACTTTACCCACTACAGACGTGAGGCTCACCGGTCTATAGTTGCCGGGGTTGTCTCTGCTCCCCTTTTTGAACAAAGGGACCACATTTGCTGTCCTCCAGTCCTCTGGCACTATTCCTGTAGCCAATGATGACATAAAAATCAAAGCCAAAGGTCCAGCAATCTCTTCCCTGGCCTCCCATAGAATCCTAGGATAAATCCCATCAGGTCCCGGGGACTTATCTATTTTCAGCCTGTCCAGAATTGCCAACACCTCTTCCCTACGTACCTCAATGCCATCTATTCTATTAGCCTGGGACTCAGCATTCTCCTCCACAACATTATCTTTTTCCTGAGTGAATACTGACGAAAAATATTCATTTAGTATCTCGCCTATCTCTTCAGACTCCACACACAATTTCCCATCCCTGTCCTTGACTGGTCCTACTCTTTCCCTAGTCATTCGCTTATTCCTGACATACCTATAGAAAGCTTTTGGGTTTTCCTTGATCCTTCCTGCCAAATACTTCTCATGTCCCCTCCTTGCTCGTCTTAGCTCTCTCTTTAGATCCTTCCTCGCTACCTTGTAACTATCCATCGCCCCAACCGAAACTTCACACTTCATCTTCACATAGGCCTCCTTCTTCCTCTTAACAAGAGATTCCACTTCCCTGGTAAACCACGGTTCCCTCGCTCGACGCCTTCCTCCCTGTCTGACCGGTACATACTTATCAAGAACACGCAGTAGCTGATCCTTGAACAAGCCCCACTTATCCAGTGTGCCCAACACTTGCAGCCTACTTCTCCACCTTATCCCCCCCCAAGTCACGTCTAATGGCATCATAATTGCCCTTCCCCCAGCTATAACTCTTGCCCTGCGGTGTATACTTATCCCTTTCCATCATTAACGTAAACGTCACCGAATTGTGGTCACTGTCCCCAAAGTGCTCTCCTACCTCCAAATCCAACACCTTGCCTGGTTCATTACCCAAAACCAAATCCAACGTGGCCTCGCCTCTTGTTGGCCTGTCAACATATTGTTTCAGGAAACCCTCCTGCACACACTGTACAAAAAACGACCCATCTATTGTACTCGAACTATATCTTTTCCAGTCAATATTTGGAAAGTTAAAGTCTCCCATAATAACTACCCTGTTACTTTCGCTCATATCCAGAATCATCTTCGCCATCCTTTCCTCTACATCCCTAGAACTATTTGGAGGCCTATAAAAAACTCCCAACAGGGTGACCTCTCCTTTCCTGTTTCTAACTTCAGCCAATACTACCTCGGAAGAAGAGTCCCCATCTAGCATCCTCTCCGCCACCGTAATACTGCTCTTGACTAGCAGCGCCACACCTCCCCCTCTTTTGCCTCCTTCTCTGAGCTTACTAAAACACCTAAACCCCGGAACCTGCAACATCCATTCCTGTCCCTGCTCTATCCATGTCTCCGAAATGGCCACAACATCGAAGTCCCAGGTACCAACCCACGCTGCCAGTTCCCCTACCTTGTTTCGTATACTCCTGGCATTGAAGTAGACACACTTCAAACCACCTACCTGAACGCTGGCCCCCTCCTGCGACGTCAAATCTGTGCTCCTGACCTCTATACTCTCATTCTCCCTTACCCTAAAACTACAATCCAGGTTCCCATGCCCCTGCTGCATTAGTTTAAACCCCCCCAAAGAGCACTAACAAATCTCCCCCCCAGGATATTTGTGCCCCTCAGGTTCAGATGTAGACCATCCTGTCTGTAGAGGTCCCACCTTCCCCAGAAAGAGCCCCAGTTATCCAAAAATCTGAAACCCTCCCGCCTGCACCATCCCTGTAGCCACGTGTTTAAATGCTCTCTCTCCCTATTCCTCATCTCACTATCACGTGGCACGGGCAACAACCCAGAGATAACAACTCTGTTTGTTCTAGTTCTGAGCTTCCATCCTAGCTCCCTGAAAGCCTGCCTGACATCCTTGTCCCCTTTCCTACCTATGTCGTTGGTGCCAATGTGGACCACGACTTGGGGCTGCTCCCCCTCCCCCCTAAGGACCCGGAAAACACGATCTGAGACATCACGTACCCTTGCACCTGGGAGGCAACATACCAAACGTGAGTCTCTCACGCTCCCACAAAATCTCCTATCTGTACCCCTGACTATAGAGTCCCCAATTACTAATGCTCTGCTCCTCTCCCCCCTTCCCTTCTGAGCAACAGGGACAGACTCCGTGCCAGAGGCCCGTACCCCATGGCTTACCCCTGGTAAGTCGTCCCCCCCACAAGTATCCAAAGCGGTATACTTGTTTCTCAGGGGAACGACCGCAGGGGATCCCTGCACTGACTGTTTTTTCCCAGTCCCTCTTACAGTTACCCACCTATCTCCAATCTTTGGTGTAACTAATTCCCTGAAGCTGCTATCTATGACCCCTTCTGCCTCCCGAATGATCCGAAGTTCTTCCAACTCCAGCTCCAGTTCCCTAACTCGGTCTTGGAGGAGCTGGAGATGGCAGCACTTCCTGCAGGTAAAATCAGCAGGGACACTAACTGCATCCCTCACCTCAAACATCCTGCAGGAGGAACATTGTACTCCCTTCCCTGCCATTCCTCTAACTTTCTACCAAGATCTGGCTAACAACTAAATTAAATTTTTATAAAAAATAATAATAATATAATAAAAATATGGTACTTACCTCAGACCAATGGGTTTTATTATTAGGTTAGAGGAGGAGGGCGGGTGGGAGACACTACACGTGTAGTGTCTCGGGTTTCCTCTCCACCAGAATTTATTGGTGAGGGTCTTCCCAGACGTCCGCGGGTCGACTTCCTGATCCCGCCTAAAAAACTAATTTAAAGAAAAGAGAAAAAGGTCTCAGCTCCTGCTGAAACTGACTCACCACTCACCAGCTGCTCTCACGCCGCCGAAATCGACTGGCCTGCCCCTGCAAAGAGAAGTGCTTTTAAAGGTTGACTTACCTCCCAGCACCCTCCTTCCGCAATGCTCCCGCTGAAACTGACTAACCAGCTGCTCTCACGCCACCGAAATCGACTGGCCTGCCCCTGCAAAGAGAAGTGCTTTTAAAGGTTGACTTACCTCCCAGCACCCTCCTTCCGCAATGCTCCCGCTGAAACTGACTAACCAGCTGCTCTCACGCCACCGAAATCGACTGGCCTGCCCCTGCAAAGAGAAGTGCTTTTAAAGGTTGACTTACCTCCCAGCACCCTCCTTCCGCAATGCTCCCGCTGAAACTGACTAACCAGCTGCTCTCACGCCACCGAAATCGACTGGCCTGCCCCTCCCAGCACCCTCCTTCCGCAATGCTCCCGCTGAAACTGACTAACCAGCTGCTCTCACGCCACCGAAATCGACTGGCCTGCCCCTGCAAAGAGAAGTGCTTTTAAAGGTTGACTTACCTCCCAGCAGCCACTTCCGCAATGCTCCCGCTGAAACTGACTAACCAGCTGCTCTCACGCCACCGAAATCGACTTTAACCTGCAACACTCATCCACCTACCCTCTGAAGGAATGCGCCATTAAACTTTTGATTCTGAATTCACATGAAACCATAACTCTTACTTTTTATTGTGATTTTGCCCTGTTACTCCTTTCTTCCCCTTATTCCACTTTTAGTGTATGGGACCAACAAGGGGCGGATGTTGCAAAAACCCCTTCCTGCATTTTGTGTATGTGTGAAATGAACCAACCCTTCTATTTAACTTATCTTGAGTTTGCTGTGTGAATTATTCATAGCGGCTTGGAACATTCCATATTTAGGGGTTGGGGAAAATACACCAGCGTATATATTGGGAAGAAATCAGAAATCAAAAACACTTTTCTGTTTACGAGCGGGAAACGAGAGGGGGAATTAGTTCTGTTTAAATTAATCCCGTTCCTGTCCATAACAATAGGCTGGTGGAATGGATGGACACTTGGCAGGTGATATTTCATGCAGATAAGTGTAAAATGATTCATTTTGGTAGAAAGAACAAGAAGAGGTGATATAAAGTAAAGCGTTGTAATTCTAAAAGGGTGCAGGAGCAGAGGGACCTGGAGGAATCTGTGCACATTTCATTGCATGTGCATAAACATGTTGAGAAAGCAGTTCCAAAGGCATTTGGGATCCTGGAATTTATAAATAGGAGGATAAACTGTAGAGGAAATAGTTATGATGAGCCTGTATAAAATCTTCTCAGAGAAGAGATGATTACGAGTTGATTCGACAGAGGTTTACAAAATCATAAAGGGGCCGGGCAGAGCAGATAGAAAGAAGCTGTTTCCACCGGCAAAAGGATTGAAAACCAAAGGATGTCAATTTAAATTACCTGGCAAAGGAAGCACCTATAACTGGAATTACCCTTTTGCTATGCAGCATGTGTTAGGGTCTGGAATGCACTGCCAGAGAGTGTGGTGAGGGCAGATTCAATCCTGGCTTTAGGAAGAGAATTTGGATTGTTATGTGAAAGAAAATAATTTGTGGGGCTAGAGGGGAAAGGGTGAGTGATACCAGCTGAATTACTCTTTCAGAGAGCTGGAATGGACACAATGGGTTGAGTGGTTGCATTTTGTGCTGTAATCATTCTATGATTCCATGAGATGCAGTTCCATGGGCTTGTGTGAGCTTCATTCGAACAGCGTAGTAGCCAAAGGGCAGAATGTACATAGTGAGAGTAAGGTACAGAATTAAAATGACAGGCACCTGAGGGCGGCACGGTGGCACAGTGGTTAGCACTGTTGCCTCGATACCGGCCCCAGGTCATTGTCCGTGTGGTGTTTGCATGTTCTGCCGTGTCTCTCACCCCCACAACCCAAAGAAGTGCAGGGTAGGTGAATTGGCCACGCTAAATTGCCCCTATAATTGGAAAAAAGAATTTGGTACTCTAAATGACAGGCAACTGAAATCTTGACGTCCTGCTTGATAATTGAACAGGGATGTTCTACAAAGCCATCACCCAGAATGAATTTGATCTCCTCAGTATAGAGGAGACCATATCATGTGTGGCAAATATAGTGTCGTACCTTGGCTTCACCAGTTAGGTACAAACAACAGACATTTATTTACACAACATGTGTACAGTGTAATGCAGCCACGATGACACCAGTCTGCCTCCTGGATCTAACTGAGCAAAAGCCTGGGTGCTAACTACAGATTTGGGCAGGCGGATCAAGTGACCCTTTAGAAGATTGCTACATATATTATAATAATTTACTACAAATAAACCATGGCTGGGATTCTCCGGTATCCGGCGGGGTGGGCCATACCGGTGCCGAGGAGTGGAGTAAACCACTCCAGCATTGGGCCGCCCAGAGGGTGCGTAATCCTCCACACCTTCAGGGTCTAGGCCGGCAGAGGCGGGGTTGGCGCCGCGCCAACCGGCACCGAAGGGCCTCCGCCGGCCGGCGCGAGTTGGCGCATGCGAGAGAGCACCAGCGTGTTCTGGCACATGCGCAGAACCACTGGCGTGATCTCAGCGCATGCGCAGGGGGTTTCTTCTCCACACCGGGCATGGCAGAGCTTTACAGTGGCCTTCGCAGAGGGAAAGAGTGTCCCCAAGGTACAGGCTCGCCCGCAGATCGGTGGGCCCCGATCTCGGGCCAGGCCACCATGGGGGGCCCCCCGGGGCCAGATCCCCACGCGCACCCCCCGAGGACGCTGCAGGCCACCCGCAGAGCCAGGTCCTGCCGGTAAGAACCTTCTGTAATTTACGACGTCGGGTCTGGCCGAAAACGGGCGGCCGCTCGGCCCATCACAGAGCAGAGAATCGCCCGGGGGGGCACTGCCAACGGCCCATGACCGGCGCGACACGATTCCCGCCTCCGCCAAAAAAACGGTGCCGGAGAATTCGGCAGCCGGCGTCGGGGCGGCGGGGCGGGATTCACGCCGCCCTCCGGCGATTCTCCGGCCCGGCGGGTGGTCGGAGAATCCCGCCCCATGTTTTCACTTGGACAGAATGTTTGTGGTATTGGACAGTGAGAAGGGAGGAGGCAAATGGGAACATGCTTCCCTTAGGGGTGGACCAGGATGTCAAGGAAAGAATAGTTCCTTTGAAATGAAGAAGGTGAGTCGGGGTGGGGGAGTGCGGTGAAGATGTGTTTGGTGGCATCAGTAAACATGGCACGAATAGGAAGTAGCAGTGGATGATCCGTTTGAGTACTTCTCTTTTATCCATGTTTGAATCAAGGCTGTGAAGAAGTCAGTAGCTGAGTGGACAGAACCCAAACTGAGCGTATCAGTGAACAGGTTATTGGGAAGCAAGTGCCACTTAATAGCACTGTTGATGATCCTTTCCATCACTAGGTACCATTGTATGGGGATCAATATCACAAGTAGCTAGCATCAGTTGAAACTAGCCTGAAATGCCTAAACCTAGTCTGTACCTCTGTGGATAAGTGCCTTGTGGCTGGAGCAAAATCTGGGAAGCTTATAAGATGATAAGGCATAGGAGCAGAATTAGGCCACACGGCCCATCGAGTCTGCTCCGCTATTCAATCATGGCTGATATTTTTCTCATCCCCATTCTCCTGCCTTTTCCCCATAACCTCTGATCCTCTTATTAATCAAGAACCTATCTATCTCTGTCTTAAAGACACTGATTTAGCCGCCACAGCTTTCTGCGTCAAAGAGTTCCACAGACACACCACCCTCTGGCTGAAGAAATTGGATTGGATTTGTTTATTGTCACGTGCACCGAGTGAGAGAGTGTAAATCATGATGACCATTGTGTTTGTCACTGAAGCTGGAAAAGAGCCTGGATCCAAACTCAATACTGACACTTTTTTAAAAAAATAATTAAATTTAGTTCTGCGAGCAGCTCAGATCATTTAGTACATGAAAAGAAAATAAACTAAAAAGAAAGTACATAAAAGGGCAACACAAGGTCCACAATGTAAATACATAGACACCGGAATCGGGTGAAGCATACAGGAGTGTAGTATTAATCAGGTCAGTCCATAAGTGGGTCCTTTAGGAATTTCTCCTCATCTCTGTTTTAAAGGATCATCCCTTTAGTCTGAGATTGTGTCCTGCTTATGTTTTTCCTACAAGTGGAAACATCCTCTCCACATCCACTCTATCCAGGCCTCGCAGTATACTGTAAGTTTCAATAAGGTCACCCTCATCCTTCTAAACTCCAATGAGTTTAGACCTAGAGTCCCCAACCGTTCCTCATACGACAAGCTCTTCATTCCAGGGATCATTCTTGTGAACCTCCTCTGGACCCTTTCCAAGGCCAGCACATCCTTCCTTAGATATGGGGCCCAAAACTGCTCACAATATTCCAAATGGGGTCTGACCACAGCCTTACATAGCGTCAGAAGTACATCCCTGGTCTTGTATTCTAGTCCTCTCGACATGAATGCTAACATCACATTTGCCTTCCAAACTGCCGACTGAACCTGCATGGTAACCTTAAGAGAATCGTGAACAAGGACCTCCCAATCTTGGTGAGCTGAATCTGATGTAGAGCCTCTAATCACAGCCTCGCCTACCTCTCCACGTGTTCACTGATCTCCCAATCACATTTATCGCTTTTCCAATTTCTGCCACCGCTTGTATTTAATCAGTGGGTTTTGATGGCCAGGTCATGGCCTCCTTTATTTATTCTGAAGTAGGGCCTCACACACCTCTCTGCACTGCAACTCAACAGGCTTGCATATGAGAAAGACCTGAGAATAAAATGTGGAGCAGGGAAATAGCAAAGGAGAGGGGTCGTCACTTGACAGATAGGAACAAAGAAATGGTGGTGACAGTGAGCTTCCTCTCGCAGATCATATTCAGGCAGCACTTACACTGTCCCTTTAGGGCCCTGCAACAATGGGCTGAATTCTCCGCTGGCGGGATGCTCCATTTTGCCGGCAGCCTGGGGGTTTTCCGACGGCGTGGGGCTGCCCCATTGACCTGCCGGCGTAACGGAGCATCCCGCCGGCGGGATGAAAAAGAAATGTGACGTGGTGGTGCGGAGAATCCAGCCCAAGTGTTAAAATGGGGTTATGTTGGGAAATAGTTTGGGAAGCATTGCTCTGACACATGCATGTTTAGCAGAACCTGCCATGGAAGGAATGAAGACCCTATAAAAAACAAGATTTAGTGGGGGCAGAGGTGGAATACATGGAAATTTGTTTTGATAACATCAAGCCAAGCATTTATAACAAGAACATATGTATAATATTTTCATTATTGTACAGCATGTTGTATGGATCTACCACATTAGCTGAAGATCTTTTGCTAAATTGTCCCAAAATGATTTACAATGACTGTGGAGACTATTGTGCCCACTGTAGTAAGTAGACATTTTCAAGGTGGCCAAAATGGGGTCTGGAGCTGCAATGCCTGATTAGCCTACCTTTGTTGCAAGACATTTTGGTAAAGGAAGTAGGTGCACATTCGGAAAGGTTGTCCGGAGAATGATTAAAACCCCAATTGCCAATTAAATTGAATCCTAATGCTCATTAAAGGGGCAGCACAGTGATTTGATGGTCGGCGCTAAAATTACCAACCTCTCCTGACAACAACGATGAACACCAGTTCATAAAAAGTGAAGAACATTGCAATTGCTACTTAAAACCATGGTCAGCTTTCATTCTTTACTCATTGCTGAATATGGACTATCTTTTAATTGTTACAACACTCTGGGCTAGTGCGTGGTCAATTCCAACCCAACTTGACCAGAGTCACAACACAGTTGAAATTAACTCCTAATTTTTAAAAATACCCACGCCTTTGGTCTTTGGCTGCCCAATAACTACAGTCACCAGGTTTGTAAATGTAAACATAATAAACGTTTATGAATAACAGTAACTATAATTAAATAGGCAACAAATACAACTAGATAACTACCGTCTAATTTCTGACCCCATCCCCCTCCCCCTTCCTCCCACTCCCCTTTAATTTGTCCCACACAAGACAAACACAGAGGGATAGGACAGGGGTTAAAAAATATTAAAATAATAAAAGTCTCTTTCAGATGGGCGTCTTCCTGTTAGATTCTTTCTTCTGTCTAGGCCTACAGTTGGATGATACCTTTGCCATAAGTCTGTAATGGTTTTCACTGTAGACTCATTGGGGTCTAGAGATCACTTCCCCTGCCTCCTTTAAAGATCCATGGGCAAAAATCAATAATGACAAAATAAAAGAAATAGGAAATAAGGGAATCAACAAGAAGGACTTTTAGATAACACACATCAGGAGGCTGTCTAAGACATTTTGTCAAAAGATCACACGCACTTTCTTACACATTTTCCGGTAATTCTCCGAGGACTTCACCTAAGCAAAGTAAAAGCTGTACTGCTGTGGGAGACCTCAAAGCAGTCACCAGGAGAAAGGGAGTGTTTGGGCATGAGGATCTTGCTAGGGATCTCTATAAGCCTGGAGGAGGAATAGGACAAGGAGATGCAGCTGGATAGAGCAAGAGCAGCTGTTGGAAATGGGAGGGTGAGGAGGGACAGAAGGGCGCTGGATTCCTGGTGATTTTCTGCATGCTCGACAAGCTGATCATGAAACCAGTTATTATCACCAGTAATTATTGGCAGAGGGTCAACCTCACAAGCCATAAGAGGAGGATAAGGGGGTTGAGGAGGAGGAAGACGATGAGGGGGACCAGATAAGCATCAGGAGAATCCAAGTAGATGGTTCACACCTCGGAGAGATATTTGTTGCTACCTTTTGACTGCGTTTGAGTGCCATCCTCATCATCAGATTTTGAAGCTGGGCAGGAGGAAAAACCATTTAAGACTGAGATGAAGAGAAATTTCTTCACCCAGAGAGTGGTGAGCCAGTGGAATTCGCTACCACAGAAAGCACTGAGGCCAAGTCATTGTTTGCTGTCAGGAAGGAGATAGATATAGCTCTTGGGGCTAAAGGGTTCAAAGGATATAGGTGGAAAGCAGGAACAGATTATTAAGATGGATGGTCAGCCATGATCATAACGAATAGGGCCGAATGGCATACTCCTGCTCCTATTTTCCATCTTTTTATGTTTCTATAAAGCACTGCTAGCGCATGCCAAGTGACTGAAGCTCTATTACTAAATCCACCTACTTCTCAATCCTTTCAACTGCTCTCCCACATAGATCCCAGTAAAAAAAAAGACCACTGATTCCATCTTAACCCAATTACCATCATCACCCTTTATTTTTTTTTAAATATTTTTATTCTCCATTTTCACATTTTCTTCAAAATTTACAAACAGTAAACGGTAATGAATACAATGTCAATCCCCTTGTCAACAACAACAATCCCATCCTCCCACCCCCCCCCACCCAAACAACCACCCACCTGACAATATAAGCATCAAATAAAACGAAACCTCCCAAGGAAAAAAAAAGAAAAAAAAAAGAAAAAGGAATCAGGAATCGCCTCTGGTCACCATTGACATATATAGTCCACCCCCCCAATCCCGCCCTAATATTCAATGCCATCCAATCCCCGAAAGAGTACCGTGAATGACACCCATGAATTGTAGACCGCCCCACCTCCCCTCCCAGACTCCTCCCCTCCACTCACCAAAACCTGTTCTACCAGGCTCCGATGGCCACAGCCCCTCCCCCACCTCACTTCCGTTCACTGGCCGGCTTAAACCGGCCAGCGTAGAAGCCCCCGCCTGGGTCTCCTTCCCCCTTGCCCGGTTCCAGGAAAACTAAGAAATCCCCTTTAGCACACAACCCCAGCATTCACACCCATGCCCCAAAGAACCATCATTGCAAATGAAAGTCCCAACTCTTCCCTTGTCCAAATATACAGCGGCGACTCATTTAGTACATACACCAACACACAGTGAAAAATAAAGTTACATGAGGCTGCATCGGTACACGACCCACTCTCAGTCCCATTTCTCAATCCTGCCACAGTCCTTCTGCCTTCGCAAACTCCTCCGCCTCTTCCGCCGTCCCAAAATAAAAGTCCTTGGATTTGTAGGTCACCCTCAACTTAGCTGGATACATTATGCCGCACTGCACCTTGCTGATGTACAGTGCCTTCTTCACCTGGCTGAAGGCTGCCCGCCTCCTCGCCAACTCCACTGTGAAGTCCTGGTATATGCGTATACCAGCTCCAGCCCACTGCACCACCCGCTTCGGCTTTGCCCAGCACAGGACCTTCTCCTTCACGCTGTACCTATGGAAACAAACAGTTACTACTCTTGGCAGCTCACTCGCCTTTGGTAAAGGCCTCCACAACCGATAAGCCCGATCCAATTCGTATCGAGAGGGATCATTGCCCTCCCCCAATAGCTGCGCCAACATCATGGCAAAATACTCCGTCGTCCTCGGGCCTTTCACCCCTTAAGGCAGGCCCACAATCCTCAGATTCTGCCGCCTGGATCTGTTTTCCAGGTCTTCCATTTTGGCTCGCAGACCCTTGTTGGTCTCTATCACCTTCCGCAGCTCCTGCTCCATCGAGCTGAGTTGATCATTGTGCTGCGATAGTGCCTTTTCCCTCCCTCTTCCTTCAGTGTCTCGCCTTGGTCCCGCACCTCCGCCGCTGCGCTCGATACCGCCGCCCTCACCAGGGCAATCGCCTCCTCTACCAGCACTTTCAATACCGCCCCATCTCCTTCTTCATCACTTCCATGTGCTTTGTGAACTGTTTTTCAAGTTCCACGGCCATCACCTTCGTCATTTCTTCTGCTGTGAGTGATGCGGCCTCCCCTGCTGCTCCAGCCTCCGCTTTCCTTACAGTTCCCGCGCTGACTTTTCCACTCACCGGCGGACTTTCATTAACCCCCTTTTTCACGGCCGTTTTTTTCCCAAACTTGGACATTTCTCCTCACTGTGCCTTCTTACAACTTTCTCAGCCTCCGTTGCCCCTGGGACCGGGCACTAAAAGTCCGAAAATTCTATTCCGAATGGGAGCCTCCAGTGTGCGGCTGCCTCCCGCCCACCGGCATCGGAAGTCCCCCTTTATTAACAGCAAAAATAAAAATAACAAAAACATGATAAAACTACCTCTTTCAAATATTGAACTTTTCACTGGTGCTCATCCTTGGTAACTATCTTAAGCTCTCTTGTTTATCCTGGAGCTTCAACAAAGTGCAATTCCAGTGGCAGCAGCAGTCAAGGTGATTGGCTGCTGAGAAACAGAATAGGGCAGTTCAGATATCCTCCTGCAGAGGCTGTGGGCTGTGATGGGCCCACTCATGTCACATTATCCTAGCGTGGCTTTGGGCAGTCTGGGATGCCAGGCTGTGAGGCAACTGTAAGGGAAATGGTGGACTGGTGCAGGGGGAGGGGTGATGGGACAGCATTGCAGCCATCCAGAAATAGGCCTCTAGGATTCTCCTGTATGATTCTCACACCATGTAGTAAGTCATCACGGGAGTGTTAGTAATCAAAAGCTGACACCAAACCACACGAGTGATTTTGAAGCAGATGACTACCTCAGCAATCTCCTCCCACATCCACCATAATTGTCACCTCTGTGGCTTCTTCCCTCCCTGCGGATACAGGTAGTCACTTCTCCACTGAATCTCCTCCACAAGGGTGTCACAAATGCTGCTCTAAGAGCCTCTGGGCCATTTCTCTCAATGCCTGAGCCATCCTGATGTATGTTGTCATTTGCCAGTCCTTTTCCCTCCACTGCATCACTTTGTTGACTGCTGTGTCACCGTCAGATACCACATCAGACAGAGAGCTGAAGTACGTTATTACAACTGTGGGAAACAAATTGCAGAATCAAACCTTTTATTTTGTAGCTTAAATCTAACCCTGTGCTCCCTTTTTCCCCATGCTTGCATTTGGCTATTTCACGAGAAGCATTCAGCTGCCCTGCTGTAACATCCCACAAAAAATGAGTAATCAAAGGAGATCAAAGGTCAAAGCTATTCCCCTAACCTTCCAAATAACAATTTGCAGATTTTCAAAACACAAATGTGTGGCTGCTACCAAGAAGTTCAATCAATAATGAAAGGATATAGCTGGATTATAGATTAAGCATAAACACTTTAATCCACTTAATCTGTAGCATAACTAAATTGAAAAGCCGCTCTTGCATTTTGCAATCTGACACAATTTGCAAAATATTTCACGTTTTTATTATTCATTTACTTACATTTTTTCCACCAAGTTACAGCCTATAATAGATCGTTATGTCAACAACCATTGTTCAATAAATGACGAGCCTGGGCACAAACAAATTAGACTCTGTCAATATTGCAATAGAATGTCAATAATGAAAATATCATAAGGTCCCTGACAGAAAACAGTTTTTAAGATTGAAACTCTTTTTATTCATTGTGGTTGTGTATTGATTTGTGCTTAGGACAGAATTATTTAACTTGGGAGCAAACATTGCATTTGCGTAAAAGAGTAAAGAACAAACTTTGAACTCAGTGGTTTTATCAACAGCTTCAGTGATTTAAAATAGCATTTTAACTTGTACAAAAAAAAATCAAGATTTCCCACAGAATTTTAATGTGGAAATAAATGCACATAAAGTAATTTTAGATGTAAATGATTTTGAAATGCCTATCTTAAAAAAGCTGTAGTAGAATATTATTAAACAGTGGATTAGCATAATATCAAAAGTCCAGCAGAATTGATCCCTCATCATAGATCCAATGATCATATACTATAATAACTGTTATGTTTTTCTTTATTCTTTCATGGGATGTGGGTGTCACTGGCAAGACCAGCATTTGTTGCCCATCTGAGTGACTTGCATGACCATTTCAGAATCAACCACATTGCTGAGGGCGTGGAGTCAAGCCAGGTAAGGCCAGCGGATATTAAGGACGTTAGTGAACCAGATGCATTTTTAAAACAATCAATGATAGGTGCGATAGTCATCATTACTTTATATTCCAGATTTATTCATTGAATTCAGATTCCACCTGCTATCATGGTCAGATGTTTTTACCCATATCCCCTGAGAATTATCCTGAATTACCAGTCCAGTAATATCCCACTATGGCATCATTTTATGATTATTGCGCTGAGAAAAAAAAACATCTGAATAAACCTATAGCATGCCATTTAATTACCTTGACTGAATGAAAAGGCAACCTGTTATGAACACCTTACCAGAATTAATCCCACATTAGCTTGTATTACACATTTTAAGAAAGCTATTTGAAGAGACCTAAAATTATAGGGCTGAGTGAATCACCCATTACAGAAATATAAATGTAGCCCTAAAATCGAACAAGGGACTCACCTAATTCACAACTAGTGTGTGTTCTTCTGGCTGGACAGAGTCTGGGAAAGCTGTTAATGAAGCAATACCGAGCTCCCTGTTCTTAACTCCCAGGTTAAGATCGTGGGTGGGATTTTCCGACCCCCCACCGGGTCGGAGAATCGGCGGGGGCTGGCGTGAATCCCACCCCCGCCGGTTGCCGAATTCTCCGGCACCGGATATTCGGCGGGGGCGGGAATTACGCCATGCCAGTCGGCGGGCCCCGCCCCACGCGATTCTCCGGCCCGCGATGGGCTGAAGTCCCGCTGCTGGAATGCCTGTCCCGCTGGCGAGAATCAAACCACCTCTCTTACCGGCGGGACTAGGCAGCGCGGGCGGGCTCCGGGGTCCTGTGGGGGGGGGCCACGGGGCGATCTGGCCCCGGGGGGGGTCCCCACGGTGGACTGGCCTGCGATCAGGGCCCACCAATCCACGGGCGGGCCTGTGCCGTGGGGGCACTCTTTTCCCTCCACCTCGGCCACAGCCTTCACCATGGCCGACGCATAAGAGACAACCCCCCTGCGCATGCGCGGGGTTGACGTCAGCAGCCACCGACGCTCCAGCGCATGCGCAGACTTCCGCCGGCCGGCAAAGTTCTTTCGGCCCCGGCAGGCATGGCGCCAAATGGCTTTCTTGCCGTCTGGCGGCGCGCCAACCACTTCGGCGCGGGGCTCGCCCCTCAAGGTGAGGGCTTGACCCTTAAAGGTGTGGAGCAATCCACACCTTTGGGGTGGCCTGACGCCGGAGTTGTTCCCGCCACTCCATCCCGCCGGGACCCCCCCACCCCGCCGGGTAGGGGAGAATCCCGGCCCCTATCTGTTTACAGTTTAGAAATCCAGCACAGAGATGGTGAATTTTCATCAAAAGGAACTCGTTGATTTCTCCAGCTCATTTACTTGAAATTTGCAAAAGTTTAATTATGCTCACCCAAATGGGATGGCATGGTAGTGCAGTGGTTGGTTGGCACTTTTGCTTCACAGTGCCAGCGTCCCAGGTTCAATTCCCGGCTTGGGTCACTGTCTGCGCGGAGTCTGCACATTCTCCCTGTGTCTGCGTGGGTTTCCTGTGGGTGCTCCAGTTTCCTCCCACAAGTCCCGAAAGACGTGTTGTTAGGTAATTTGCACATTCTGAATTCTCCCTCTGTGTACCTGAACAGGCGCTGGATTATGTCGACTAGGGGCTTTTCACAATAACTTCAGTGCAGTAAGCCTACTTGTGACAATAAAGATTATTAAACAATTTAAAAATAACCAAGTCAAAGACCAATACCTGAAGGTTGGATTTTATTGATCTAAGAAGTGTTTTGATCAACATAAGCCTTTGTAAGAGAGGCGTTGATGTGAAGTGTTCTAACTTTTGAGTAGTTCAGCTGGATTTTCTAATTAACACTACTTTAAAACTGGTGTCACAGTAATGTGACTTGTGCACGAGTGGGTTTTTAATCTTTGATTTCATCGGCTTATCAAACATATATTGAATTGTTTGAAAAGGACTTCTAAAAACACCAGCAAAAATGCTGACTTGAGATGGCTGCTAGTCAACTGATGTCTGGAATTGCAAGTTGACGAGTTTCTGTAAAGTTCCAATGTGAATTACAATTTAGACATGCCACAACATCCTTCTCTGGAATTTCACAAATGCTGTTATCAAAAACTCCTTCACAAGGATTTACTGAAAACTACATTGGGTCTCACATTTTGCATTCCTAGAAGGCTGCATCTCATGTGGGGCCAGCAAGTTCTCTCTATCTTCACAAAATGGATTATGGATATCTAGGAGTTAACAGATGGAACATTACAGAATCTAATCATCTCGACCATGAAATAAAAGCTACATTCAGTTCAGACATCACCTAACCAAGCATCTTCTGAAATCATTATGGGAAGAAAAGCCATGTGACCACAGTACCCATATTTGAAATGTCTTTAATATGGCAAGCTGCTAAGACAGTCATCCAGGAAAGCTATCAATGAAGCAGTATCAAGCTCCCTTTCTTCTCTTCCAAAGGGATTTTCTGGTCCGACCCTTATCAACGGGATTTCCTGTTGACTGCAGACTACACCCTCTGTTGCCAGGGAACCCATGCGTTGTCGGTGGCCCGGAATATCCCGCCAGCGTGAACAGCCGGTAAATTCCACCCCCTATGTCTTTACAGTTTGAAAATCCAGCACAGATATAGTGAATTCATCAAAAGAAACCTCACATACAAAAATCATCAACTTCTGGAAAAGACAGAGTAGTTTAAAAAATATATTGTCTCCAGAAATTGCAGTTTTACATGGGTTTCTACAAAACCACTGTGAAAAAATGTCTACTGCAGCCACAGAAAGCAGAAAAGGACTCATTAGCAGTGAACTCTTTTTCAAAACTTTTTCCATTGAACTTTAGTCTTGCTAAGAAAGTAACTGTCTGCGATATAACGGTACATTTTGCATGTTTGTGTGTATATGTATACATGGGTTGCGAAGGTCATGATGTAGGTTTACCTTTTTAAATAGTTTTATATCATTCCCTGGGTGGGTTTTTAATGCAATAAAAACTAACCCCTTTTTGCTTTACACTCAAGAAAGATTTGTATCTTTGCAATCAGCACATAAAGGATTAAGCACAGACATTGAGTGAATTCCATCATCCCCTCCACATTCACATAAACGCCTGTTATGGTCAGACTTGGAATGGTGGCATAGGAGAGTCATTTTTACCCCTCCTCATGTGACCATAACACTGGCTTAAGAGTGCTAGCATTAAAATAAAGCCAGATGGAAAATTCAAGATATTGAATTCTTAAAGAAAATTTGGAGTTGTTGCAATTTGCTGAAGTTTTCCTTTCTGTGTTAGTTTTACGGCATTTGGCACCGGTATTTTTTTCCACATTTGATTTTTTTTCTTGCCTGTTTTCCATTCCTGGTTTTCTGAGGGATGCAAGTTTGAATGATCCAATGATCACATTCTGAATGTGAAAATTCTATTGCTTGCCTTTGCAATCTGAGTATTTTGCCAAAGGAAGATAAAGATCAAAAGTGAAAAATAAGGCTTGTGCATTTACACCAGAGGTGGATTTTTCACACCTCTTAGGAAGAGGTGCTTGATTGAAATACATAATGTGCTGAGGAGACTTGATAGGATGGATGTGGCAAGGACGTTTCCTCTTGTGGGAGAATCTAGAACTGGGGGTGCTGTTTAAAAATAAGGGTTGTCCATTTAAAACAGAGGTGAGACTAAATTCTTTCTCGCAGAGTCCTAAGTCTTTGGAACTCTCTTCCAGAAAAGGGGGCGAAGTAGAGTCTTTGAATATTTTTAAGGCAAAGGTGGATAGATTCTTGGTAAGAAAGAAGGTGATCAGTTATTGGGAATAGGTTTAGTGGAGATTTATTCTAAAATGGCGGGGTGGTGGGGAGCTACTTTGAATGGACTACTCCTGCTCCTTGTTCGTTTGTACACCTGTCATTATCCAAGACCCATGTCTGCAGATTCAGACACAGTTCCCAGAGAATTCTGCTTTTGCCAGCTCTACTTCGGTAGGAAGGTAATAACTGAGTTAAGCTAAATATACCAGCCTGACATCTTGGATCCTTTCATTATACCACTGGGGACTTGAGTGGAAAATGTGATCAGCAGTTCACTGGGTACAAAGCAGGTTAGGCCATTCTATACATGGAAGCAATGGCAGAGCCTGCAACATGTATTCCCCACACAACAATATCCCAAAATTACATGAGCATCCTAAAAATGGTGTTGAATCATTCTGGCCGCTCATCACTGTGATCAGTGGTTTGGTGTCAAATTGGGGCAATGGTTAAGCACTGCAATTTTCAAAACACTACCATTTCTTCCTGCCTGGCAAAGGCCATGGAAGTTGGCTCCAATGTTTCTACAGTCGGATAAAAATCAACTTTTATATGACTGAAATGCAACAAAGAATTGCTCATTGACACGGTAACACACTGTGAAGCACTGTTGCTTCACAGCACCAGGGCCCTAGGTTCGATTCCCAGCTTGGGTCACTGTCTGTGCGGAGTCTGCACATTCCCCCTGTGTCTGCATGGGTTTCTTCCAGATGCGCCGGTTTCCTCCTACAAGTCCCAAAAGACTTGCTTGTTAGGCGAATTGGACATTCTGAATTCTCCCTCAGTGTGCCCAAACAGGTACTGGAATGTGGCAACTGGGGGCTTTTCACAGTAACTTCATTGCAGTGTTAATGTAAGCATACTTATGACCATAAAGATTATTATTAATTACTTTAAAATGGCATTTGGGCAAGTTCTCCCTGTTATCTTTGTATATTTTGAACCCCTTGCTTTCATTGACTTGTATACTTTGACCATCCCATACCCAATGCCAAAGTGTAGGCTTCACCAAGCCTCTCAGATGCCTGTAGCTCGGTACCAGCAGGGACTATGCGGGCATAACTCTCCACTTCAATATTCCCTCCCTCCTTGTGAGGAACCTCTGCCCAGGAACTTTCTTGCTTGATTCAATTTAGATTGGAATTGAGTTGTTTAGACTTCAACACAAAAATATTATTTTACATTACCTACATTGAGGCACTTCTGCGAGTAAACCTTTTACTTGTTCTAAAAGTTATTTGATCAGGCACAGTGATACAGATATTCAAGGGCAGCTTAGTCCCCCTCAGATTTCAGTAATAAAAATGATAATACGTTATCGATTTTATTCAGTAAATCCATACCAAACACTGAAGCTGTAGGGCAAAACCAAATGACTAATTCTATAAATGTTTCTTTTGAGCCACTGTTGACTTCCCGGAAGATGCCTAAAGTAGACTTAAATATAACCTAGGATATCGCAAGTAGAAAACACTCGGGAATCACCAAACATGTGTAACTAAACTAATGGATATCAAGATCTGTAATTAGCCAAAATGCATCTTACCAGAAATAAACAATCTTAGTTAAAACAACTATAAATCACCAATTGCCTTATTTTCAGCATTAGTTTTCAAGTCACTTATATTCTTTTGAGCTTTTTGTCCAATCTTCTATTAAAGGTAGGAAATAAATTAAAATACTCAGAAAATAGCAGACAAAGGAGCTTGGTAGTGTATGTTTTGAATCCCTTGATTAATTTGAATTGTATTACAGTCACATACTAGCTGCCAAGGTGCCGGCGTCACCAGAAACACTTTGGGCATTTCTGTTATAGACCCTAACATAATTGAACAGTAAACAACACAAGATGACAGTTAATGTGGCACAGGACTAAACGTTTGGATGAATCTTGTCGAAGATTCACAATTAACAGTCATATTATAGCTAGGATTCTCCGGCCACCCATCTCCAGTAACAGAGTTCCCAGCGTGGTGGAGAATCTCGCATTGGGCAAAAAATAGGATTGGTGGCGTTACGATGCCCCGGTTCCACGCGCCCGTGGAAGGTGACAAATGGGTCATTTTAACCCATTTGCAAACGATTAGCGGACTGAACGCCGGATTCACCACTCCTTTGTGATGCTCCAATCCTCTAGGCAGGGATTCACATGAGCGTTGATTGGTGCAAGTATTTGCCAGTGTAGCCCTGACAGGGTGGACCTCACGGTGGGCCAAGGGGCTAGGTATTTAATGTAATCCATCGGAGGACCCCTTAAGTGCTTTCACTTTGTCCTTTTCTCAACAGAAAGTACTTCACTACTTTTGATGTGGTCAGGAGCTGTCAATCATAGCTAGATGTTTATAAACATTGTGCTTGGGTTCACAGCAGGGCATTTGAGATGCAATCAAATATGAAGGGGAAAGAAAATAAAAAATCCAGACACCTAGCTGTCTGGAAGCTATTATCCTGTCAATTACAGCCTACTAAAAGTTATTTTTCTTTGATAGTAAATAGAAGCCTCAGATTAAAGTATCTGATGGGTTTTGAGTTTCTATAAAGTAACAACTGCTACTTTCTACACCTCTGTCTGAGGCAGCAGCTATGTGCCAGATAAGTGAAAAGCACTGTTTACTGTTTCTACCTGCACTGCTCTCTAGCTTCCAGGCAGGAGTGACTGATGGGGAGTGGGGATCTCTGATATGAGGAGTCTCAGATGAGAGGTCTCTCATATGGGCGGTCTCTGATCTGGGGGGTCTCTGATATGGGCGGTCTCTGATATGGGGGGGTTTCTGCTGGGGGTCTGATGAGGGTCTCTGGCATGGGTCTCTGTTGGGGGGCCTGATTGGGGGAGATCCCTCAGGCCCTGGGAGTTTGTTTTTCAACTGCATCATTGGATCAGCTTACTGATTACAACTGGACCCCAACCCCCTTCTCCCCCAACCCTCCCCAGGAGCATCATGTTCAGGTTTCCGTCCCTTCAATCACTCACCTTCCTTCCCTCTAACACTTGATCCCATTGTTATAGTGTTTCATATCATGTCCTTCCCCAAACAGTTTGATGGTGATAGCCTGATGCTCCATGTAGACCTGACCCCTCCCCAACCTGAGGGCTATTTCTCTGTAACTTAACGAGACACCCCAAGAGGCCATCAAGTGTTTACCCTTACATATTACTTGTTCCTACAGGCTGAAGATGCCTCCCCTAGATGTGACTGTGCTATATGTGGTCCAATATCAATGCATCAATCTGGATTATGGCACAGATCCATAGGACAAGCTACGCTTTGTGACCCGGACGGCTTGTTGCGCAAATGCTCAGGGTGCCTCTGCTTTCTGGCCCCCAGTCATGTGTCTATGTGCTCTCTTCACTGGTTATCCCCACAAGTCACATGTCTATGTGCTCTCATCCCCAGTCTTCCCCCGCCCCATCCAAGCCTTTGACTTCCAGCACCTTCCCATGTCTCTCTCTTGTCTGTTCACCCTCCCCATCAAGGCTTTGCCCTCCAGCCCTTCCACACACTCCACCATCCAGCTGGTTTTGCATGGTAAGCCTTGGCTCTGATCCCCCTTGAGTTTTTGTTGGTCTTGACTGCACAGCCTTGGTACAGAGCTGAAGCAGCTACAAGCACAGGCCTATGAAATGGGTGAACATAGCTCGAGGTCATCAGTGAAGTGGTGCTCACGTGCACATCACTTATATCTGGTCATGAACCTTATCAATCTAGATAGCCGCCAGCCTAGTCATTTGATCTGGGTGTGGGGACTTGAGTCTGGCAAGCTGCCTTAAAATATTCCTGATATTGAAATGCATTCAAATGCGGTAGCCAACCATACTGTCCAATATAAATTTTTATTTTTAAGCTGTTTTTGCCATGACATAACCATTGTACGTGCACAAATCATGACAAATAAATATGCAGTATGGGTCCATGCAATGTTTTAGTTCCACTGCAGGAAACACAAGTGGAAGTGTTTCATTTCATTTCATTTCATTTTCATTTCATTTAATTTCATTTTTCATTTCATTTTCAGTAGTAGAGTGGTATTTGCAGGGCTCTTATATGCGGAAAAAGACAGGGAAGTGAGGATAATTGTGTAGCTTATTCAAAGAGCCCAAACAAGCACAATAGGCCAAATAGGTCCCTCTGTGCTCCATCATTGTATTGTTCTAGAGTTATTTATAACATATCACTCAGGAAGGCGAGTTGCTGCAGCAACATGCACTTTTATATGCATATTGCAGTCTGAAGTTATAGGTAGTGATGGCAGAGGCTCCAACTTTCTTTCCATCACATGGTCGATAATCAACCTCTTTGGCCGCATTACAAATTAACCTTCCTGGCCCACCAAGTCCTGGGGTGGGAACCAAATCTGGAGCTTCTGGTTCAGAAACAGGAACACTACCCATTTTGCCACAAGCACTCCCTCATGATTTTGGAAGTCACTAAATAGTAAAACCTTCATGGAGAGCACAATCTTTCCTTCATCATATTTGCACAGATACTCTCTGAAAAGACAGTTTATTGAGTCTGATTAGCGCTGAGTTGTACTGTTTGTAACCCAGATTAAAATAATTAACCCACCTTGAGGCTTGCATTAAGTTATATAAAGAAAAAAAATGGCTGCTGTTAAACTCCTCGTTCTATTAAATTAGCAAGGGATCAAAATAGCAAGACTTACTAAAAATTCTGAACAATTTGGGCAGGATTCTCCGCCCCCCCCCGGCGGGTCTGAGGACGTGAATCCCGCCCTGCTGCGGAGGGGCAGGGAGGAGGGGGAGGGGGGAGGAGAGGAAGGGAGGGGGAGGGGAGGAGGGGAAGGGAGGGGAGAGGGGGTAGGGGGAAGGGCAGCAGGGGTAGGGGGGAGGGAGGGGGAGGAGGAGGGGTAGGGGAGAGGGGGAGGTGAGGGTAGGGGGAGGAAGGAGAGGGGAGGGAGAGGGGAGGGTGGAGAGGGGGGGATGGGGAGGGGAGAGGGGGTGGGGTGGGGAGGGGAGGGGGGAGGGGGAGGTGAGGGGAGGGGGATGGGGAGGGGGGACAGGGAGGGGGAGGGGAGAGGGGGGGTTTGGGGAGGGGGAGGGGGAGGGGAAGAGGGGGAGGAGAAGAGGGGGAGGGGGGTTTGGGGAGGTGGGGGTGGAGGAGGGGGAGGAGGAGAGGGAGGAGGATGGGAGAGTGAGGGTTACGGCGGTCTGGAATGGGCACGGAAGGGGGAAATGGGGTTGGGGACGGTGGCGGTGTTGTGGTCCTGGGAAGGGGAACGGAGGACGGAGCGGGGCAAATGATCCCACCATCCTGCCGGGTTGGGGGGGCCCGGGTTGGGGGGGGGCCCAACTAACGGTTGGCCGTGGGACGGAGAACCTCCGATGGAGTGTGGCGGCAGGGGGGTGGCAAAGACATCGTACCAAACCGGCGCTATGGTGAAGGGGTCTGTCTGCTGGCCGAGCGATGCGGAGGCACGGGTTGAGCGGTGCAGGAAACGGATACCGTGGCGGGTGGGACGGTGCATGTCTGATTGAACAGTGTGCAGGCTACCTGGGCACCCATTCATCCAAAGGGCCCTGTCTGCCGCTTGTCAAAGCGCCCTACTAACAACCGCCCTTGCCTCTCCCTCCCATACAAACCACCCCCTCAAGATGGCAAACCGTCGCATGCGAGGTGGGAGGCTCACGGAGGGTGCGGCAGAGGGAGTGGCAGTGGAGGGCCCCGTGTCAGGCGCTGCTGCTACAAGCCACCATGCCCGACCAGTCCACGAGGAGGCGGAGGGTGCGGACCACCCCCACGTCGCTTGCTGGGAACAGGGCGACGACACAGATCCTGATGCGTCACCTGGGGACGAGGACGATCAGGTGGTCGTTCCAAGGCGGCGGAGGCGTGCCATGCGTGACCGAGTGTACCGGGACCGCATCTCGAGGACATGACGGAGGTGGCATGCAGGAGCAGACACGGATGAGCCATGGGACGGTTGCACATGTATGCAACCTGCTGGCACACCTCGAGCCACGTGGAAAAGGGGGAGGATATGCCCTCCCAGTGAGGGTGAAGATAACTGTGGCCCTGAATTTTTTTTGCAACCGGCTCCTTCCAGTCGCCGAGCGGGGACCTGTGCGGGATCAGTCAGGCGTCGGTGCAGTTGTGGGACGGTTCATCGACTTCCCGGAGGACCGTGCTCACCAGGCTGCTAGGGCATCGCAATTCGTCAAGATGGCCGGCATTCCGATGGTACAGGGCGTCGTGGATGGTGTTCATGTCAACCTGCGTGCACCACCGCGGGACAGGGACGTCTTCATGAACAGGAAGGGGGCATACTCGATCAACGTACAGGTGGTGTGCGACCAGGGGATGAGGATTATGCACGTTTGCGCCCAGTATCTGGGAAGCATGCATGACGCCTTTATTTTGGCACAGTCATTAATCCCCGCAATTTTCGAGGGTCACCCACGCCGGATGAGGGGCTGGTTGCTGAGCGACAGGGGTTATCCGTTGCGGCCGTGGCTAATGACGCCCATACGGAGGCCACAGGCCAATGCGGAGCGCCGGTACAATGAGGCGCACGCAGCAACCAGGGGTGTCGTGGAGAGGTGCTTCGGTCTCCTCAAAATGAGGTTCAGGTGCCTGGACCGATCAGGGGGTGCCCTGCAATACGACCCTGACAGGGTCGGACGGATCGTCATTGCATGCTGCGTTCTGCACAACATCGCCCCTCGAGGAGGACACACGTGAGGCCGAAGAGGCCGCCGACGCTGATCATGAGGAGGAGGAGAAGGGTGTGGTGGGGGAAGAGGAGGGGGGGTAGGGCGGGAGGGTGGTCGGGGCGCGGGATACGGCCGAGAGGCCGCACGATGGAACCGATTGGGACAGCGGGCACGCGATGCGCTGATCAGCGCACGGTTCGTTCACTAGGGGGAGGGCATCGTTCTTCTGGGCACTGGCACCGTTGACCGCGCGCGTTGGCACAACGCAGCACCCCCCTCACACATGTCCCGCACCAACGCCCACCCCTACCAGACACGGCACCACCATCACGCCGCACTGCACCTGCGGCACTTCGTCACTGTCGGTAGACTGACACCTCCGGAAGCGGGTGTGATCACTGCCATGCTGGATGATGACAACCCGCTCTGCGATGAGCTGTGAGCCACAAATCGCTACTGACCGTCTGACTCATGGCCATTTCTGAACACCGCCACCTCGGTGTCTCCTCTATGCGTCAGAGACACTCCATCACATGTCCATGTGGGGCCATGGGCGTTGTCGCACGGAGGACAAGGCGTGTTTGGTGTCAGAGTGGGTTCCACTCCCGGCCTCACCCTTGCGATGATCCTCGGCCAGAACCGTCAGTGGGCACCCTCACTTCCCCCCTAACCCCCCTACACCGCCACCCCCGCTTCCCCCCCTAACCCCCCCACACCGCTACCCCCGCTTCCCCCCCTAATCCCCCCGCATCCCCACCCCACCCCCAGAAAAAGGGCAGGTGCATGGAGGTTTGGAGTAGCAACATTGTGACAATGCAACACACGTGCCTGAGCCCCTATAGCTAATCCTTGCCCTGCACCAGTGCCAACTTACTACGTGCCTAACTTTTTTGCCTTACGGGCCCTACCACTACGTCTAGGTGTTCCCCCAGACGGTATAGCAGGAGTGGATGCGGACTGTTGAGAGTCCTGCCCTTCGACTTGGCTTCCTGTCGGCGCGCGCTTCCTGGAGCGGCCCGGCCTGGATGGGCCAGGCTGCTTTGCGGGCATGCAGGGTGGAGTGGTGACCCGCTACCCACCAGATGCACCAGGGACATGACGGGGGAGTGCGAGTGCCCCGGTTCCTTCTTTGCTGTGGCTATAGGGACAGGCACCGGGACCTCCTCTCCCCCGGGGAGCCAATTGGCCCCCGTGCCTCTCTAAGGGATGGCGGTGCGCGGGGAGGCAAGCCCCGTTGTACCACCAACACCTGGTGCTGCCAGTCCTTGAGACCCGCTGTGGTATCGACCAGGGTCTAAACGTTGCCGGCTATGGAGCTGAGGGAGTGCGACATCCCTGTCAGGGACATCGCTACCTCCCGCTGGGTTTGAGCGACACCGTCCATCACATGGACAAGGCCGCCGGTGCTCTCAGCGATGGCCTGCTGAGACTGGGCCAGAGCCCGGAGCACGGCGGTAATGTCCATGTGGCTCTGTAGCATGACTGCCTGTGAGTGGGCAGTCCTGTCATGGGCCACAGAAGACACGTGCGCACTAAGCCCCACGACCTGAAGAACCTGACCCATGGCCGAAGCCATTTCCCCCATTGTCTCCATCGCGGATGCCACCCGTGCGGTGTCGGCCTGGGTGGCAGCCATGACCGGCAACACTCCCTGCTCCTGGACGCGGATGGATTCCTCCAGCTGCGTCTGCAGTTGCCTGAAGACAGCCGTCTTCCCGTCGTCTGGCCTGGGGTGCCAATTGCACCGGGTCTGTGGGTGTGCCTGGGATGGCCAGGAAAGCGGGAGCCGTCTGGCAGCAGCTGGGTGCTGGGCCTGGCCTGTCCTCCGACCGTCCAGGCCCTCGGCTTCTCCTACCTCCACTTGCTGTTCCGGTTTGACTGTGTGGTGTGCACCAGAATGTGTACCAGATGCCTCGCCACTAACTTGCCCAACCGTCTTGAGTGTATCTGTGCTGTTGGGGGTGACAGCAGTGCCGCGGCCGCTAGTCTTAGTCTGTCCCCAGCTCTGTCTCCTGTGTGGAGCCGTGGCCCACTGGGTTTCGACCACGGCCGGTGCGAGGTTCCCTGCCCCCGTGCCTCGAGTGCCGCGAAGTCCTCTGTGCGTCACTGTCTGGACTAGCTGTCCCCACCCCGTCCGTCAAACTTTCACATGAGTCGTTGTCGTCCATCCTGACGTCTCTGTCTGTCCTCTGTGCGTCAGGCCTCGGTGTGCCATCCTCAGAGGGTGGCTCTCCTGCCCGTTGTCGTCCCCGTCTGTCCGGTTGGACACAACGGCCGGAAGAGGTGAACGGTTGGTCCCACGGCGGTGCTCATGTGGCCCTGGATAACACATTAAGGCAGGTCTCGTTAGTCTTGCACAGTCGTTTGTTAGGGGTTGAGGGGTGCGTAGTGAGGGCGTTGACTGTGGGGTGGTGCAGTGTCAGGCGGTGGGGTGGTGAGGGTGTGGACTGTTGGGTGGTGCAGTGTCAGGCCCGTTCACACCGTCGTGGAACGCGTCGGCGTTCACGACAGCTCGGGCACTTGGTCTCCATAACGGAGAATCGCCCCCTGTATATGTGCAAATTAAATTTATGCTTTTTTTTTTAGAAGACACATATTTGAGCTTTGCCTCAGTAAACTTATAATCCCAGCTAATGTTAATATTGCCCAAGTCAGGTGCCAGTGAAATTTGGCTTGCTAGATCCTAACATTTCTTTTGAGAAATGTGGAGATAAGTTACTGAACAAATTCACAGGAGTCTGTTGACAAACTTTAATATAAAGAATAAAATATTCATTAAAACAAGAAAAATGAATTATATTACACCAGACAAAAAGAGTGGAAAGACCACAATACAAACAAATGAAGACAATTCAAATTCCCACTATTCCTTTACCCCAGGAATATATTTACAGACACGTAGTCCAGTGAAGAATTATCACTAGATTTGCACAAAGTCTTCTTGCTTGGTATTGGCACAGTTGCAAAAGGTTTTCTTCTGGTGAATTACTGAGCATTCACTTGATGCTTCTCACTCAATTTGTATCTCTCCCAGAGACACCCACAAAAAAAACACACTCTAAACTCACTGTTTTTTCAACTGCAGAGTAATCAAATTCGTTCCCTAAACTCAGTCTTCTCGTGGCATCTCCGCTGAACTGATCCTTTTATTTAGTCCCACAACAATTATTCAGCTAACCCCATCCCACTAGCCTTGCAGTTTTTCTTCTGAGTGAGCATCAAATCCCTGCCTTCTCTCTCTGACTTGCACACTAAAATCCCCTCTCTCCTGTCTGTCCTGTGTCTGTAATCCTGGATCACTTTGGCTGGCCAACAGTATCAAGTTGCGAATGAGCAGCTAAGCCAGGCATGTGAATATATGATCAGCCTCAGTGTTGCATGGCATTTGAGGCCAAAATGCATGTCAGTTTGGCTTGTGCAGCACTTGGACCCAATGTACCACTGATGGGTCAATATGTATAATAGGGATACGTACAGACAAGGCGGTTAGGTGTCACATGACATGTCACTAAATCTGCACAATGGCATGCAGGAGAAGCAGACTCACAACTCAAGGGAGATAGCATAGTCCAGAGGAATGCCTGGCCTGAGTTAGCTCAACCCTGCCGAGGGTGAAGAAGGAAGAGGCAGGAGAGGGGGATGGCCAAGCAATTGCAGACGGCGAGGCTGCAATAGCCAGGGATAAGATTGAGAATGCATTTAACCTGGTGCTGGCATATGAGCACACACCAATAAATGCAATGTGCTCATAGACTGTGCTGACCCTTAATGTGGATTATTTTGCTCTCCATTACAGGTCCTCACAATTCTGAGTCCAGGCTGCAGCTAAGGCAGGAGACTAAAGATTCCACCTCTGTGGGTGTTAAAACTATTGAGCTAGACAATGCAGCATTACCTGCCTCTCCCACAACCTCCATTAGTATAGTGACACCAACATGGGCCACAGAAGGTTCATGTTTAGAATCGTGTTATAACCTGCCTACTTACGATTGGCTGGGGACTAATGACTATCCCACAATCCTATGGGAGTATGAACTTCCCCAATGAGGGGGGCGGAGAAACTCCTAGTATAAATAAGCTGGCCAGTTCAGGAACCAGCAGGAAGGAGAAGGTAGCAAGGGAAGTTACTGCTACTGCTATGTATAGATTGTTATAGTAAATAAACGTTATTATTTTGTATCCTTAAAACTCGTGCTGGATTCTTCATGGCCCTTACAAAACTGGCGACGAAGGTAAAAGTGAATAGCTGTCTACACTGCTGAAGCCACCTCCCTGGACTTTTGTTGGATACAGGTTGGAAGTTGTTTTCTATTATACCATGCCTCTGTACGGACGTTTGGATGTTTTCGATGTTGCGCTGGAAAGCTGGAACCAGTACACACAACGGATGCGTTACTATTTCCGGGCAAACAATATCACTGAAAACGAGTGCCAGGTGGTCATATTGCTCACCGCTGCGGGCCGCATATGTTTGGGGTGATTAGGAGCCTTACGTACCCAGCTGCGCCGGACACCAAAACGTTTGACGAACTTGTGAATATAGTGGGGCAACACTTTAACCCAACCCCGTCCACGATAGTCCAGCGTTACCGGTTTAATACCGCTGAGAGGATCCCTGGAGAATCCCTTGCCGATTTTTTTTATCCAGGCTACGCGGGATTGCGGAATACTGTGATTATGGTGAGACCTTGTCAGAAATGTTACGCGACCGTTTGGTTTGCGGTATTAACAATGCAGCAACCCAGAGAAAGTTGTTAGCGGAGCCAACATTGACTTTTCAACAGACAATACAAATAGTCCCGAGAGAGCGCAGAGCGAGGAGTACAGGAGCTACAGGGAATGGAAGTGCATGCCTTGGGGCGCAACCCTTTCCGCCCAAAAACGTACCCCCCCACTCCTGCGGTACCTTGGGCGAGGCAACGACCAGACCGATGCCAGTGGCCATCGGCCATTCCTCCCCGAAGGGAGCCTTCTCCAGAGCCAATGGATGAGGAGCCATGTCCGTGTCAGACTTGGAGGTGCCGACCCCGTCGCGGACGGCGGTCCTGGGGACGCCAGAGGTGCCGTCGTTCCGACCGAAACTGGGACCAACCCAGGGGCCGTAACTGGGACCAGCCCAGAGGCCGTACCTTCCATGTGGATGAACCTGCGGCGACCATTCCTGAGGACGTGGAGACGGAGGACGACTGCCTGCAGCTGCATTGTGTGGCAGCTCCCCGTGTGGCCCCCATTAAGGTGACAGTACGGGTCAATGGCCACCCGCTGGAGATGGAGTTGGATACTGGCGCAGCGGTCTCCGTGATCGCCCAGAGGACATTCGACCGCATCAAGCAGGGTATACAGACCCTTACATTAACTGACTCACAGGCCAGGTTGGCCACCTACACGGGGGAACCACTGGACATTGCAGGAACTACAATGACCCCTGTTGTCTATGGACGCCAGGAGGGGCGTTTCCCACTTATCATAGTGCGTGGCCATGGGCCCAGCCTGTTGGGTCGGGACTGGTTGCGCCATTTGCGGTTGCAATGGCAGCACATCCTCCAAACAGTTTCTGGAGGGTTGGCTGAGGTGCTAGGATGATACCCAGAGGTATTCCAGCCTGGTTTGGGGAAAATAAAAGGGGCCGTAGCCCGTATCCAAGTTGAACCAGGAGCCATGCCGCGCTATTTCCGGGCGTGCCCAGTGCCTTACGCTTTGCTCGAGAAGGTAGAAGGGTAGCTCACTCGTTTGGAGAGTTTGGGTATTATCAGGCCCGTCCGTTTTGCTGACCGGGCAGCACCAATCATACCAGTAATGAAGCCAGATGCCACAGTTCGCTTGTGTGGCGACTATAAACTTACAGTGAATACAGTTTCCCGACTCGATCGATACCCAATTGGATGTTCTTTGAGGATCTCTACGCGAAACTTGCAGGTGGACTCTCATTCAAAAAATTAGATATGAGTCACGCCTACCTGCAGTTGGAGCTGGACCCTGCCTCCCGACCATATGTAACAATTAAAACACACCGGGGCCTGTATGAATATACACGGTTGCCCTTTGGAGTATCCTCTGCCTGCGCAATTTTTCAACGTGTTATGGAGGGCATTTTGAGAGGTTTACCACGTGTGGCTGTCTACCTAGATGACGTGTTGATTACAGGGACGTCGGAGCAAGAGCATTTGGAAAATCTGGAGGCTGTCCTTAGACGCCTTTCGGAGGCTGGAGTCCGTTTACGTCACACAAAGTGCATATTTCAGGCAAAAGAAGTAGTCTACCTAGGTTATCGGGTGGACCGCGAGGGTCTGCACCCCGTCGCAGAGAAGGTGCGTGCAATTCAACATGCCCCCACCCTGACTGACACTTCGCATCTTCGTTCTTTTCTCGGTCTCGTAAACTATTACGGGAAGTTCCTCCCCAATCTGGCAACTACGCTGGCCCCCTTGCACCTGCTGCTAAAGAAAAATCACACCTGGGTTTGGGGTCAGCCACAAGAAACCGCTTTCCGGCGGGTAAAGCAACAATTGTCGTCGTCTGGGTTACTAACCCACTATGATCCAGGAAAGCCTTTGCTCGTCACACGTGATGCATCCCCGTATGGTATTGGGGCTGTCCTATCCCACAAGATGGAGAACGGGGCCTAGCGACCAATAGCTTTCGCCTCACGCACATTGACTGCAGCGGAGAAAAAGTACGCGCAGATCGAGAAGGAGGGCCTGGCAGTGGTTTTCGCAGTGAAACGCTTCCACCAGTATGTGTACGGCCGCCATTTCACTATCGTGACTGATCATAAGCCCCTGCTGGGACTTTTCAGAGAGGATAAGCCAATACCGCCCATTGCTTCTGCACGGATCCAGCGCTGGGCTTTGTTGCTTGCTGCATATGAGTATTCTCTGGAGCACAAACCAGGTACGCAGATAGCAAATGCCGACGCACTGAGCCGATTGCCTTTATCGATCGGCCCCATGTCGACCCCCACGACCGGTGAGGTGGTTGCAACCCTAAATTTTATGGACACCTTGCCTGTCACGGCATCACAGATCCGTGAGTGGACCCAGACGGAGCCAGTCTTGTCAAAGGTTCGGCACATAGTCCTGTATGGTGGGCAGCATAGACAGCTCCCAGGCGAGTTGCGGGCATTTTCCTCCAAGCTGTCAGAGTTCAGCGTGGAAGACGGCATCCTCTTGTGGGGGACGCGTGTGATTGTCCCGGAAAAAGGCCAGGAGCTGATATTATCAGACTTGCACAATGGGCATCCGGGCGTGACCAAGATGAAAATGTTGGCCCGGAGTTATGTCTGGTGGCCAGGCCTCGACACCGACATTGAGAAGGTGGCCCAAAACTGCTCCATTTGCCAGGAGCATCAGAAGCTTCCGCCGGCCGCGCCCCTACATCACTGGGAATGGCCAGGGCGGCCTTGGGCACGCTTACATGCAGATTTCGCAGGCCCTTTTCAGGTATCCATGTTCCTTCTACTAATTGACGCCCAGTCCAAATGGCTGGAGGTGCATAAGATGCAGGGGACACCGTCCTGCGCAACAATTGAAAAAATGCGTTTATCATTTAGTACGCATGGCCTCCCCGAGGTGCTGGTCACGGATAATGGCACTCCATTCACGAGTGAGGAGTTTGCTAGGTTTACAAAGATGAACGGCATCCGCCATATCCGCACTGCCCCTTACCACCCGGCTTCAAATGGGTTGGCAGAGCGCGCAGTGCAGACATTCAAAAGAGGCCTAAAGAAGCAGTCTTCCGGATCAATGGACACGAGACTGGCTCGGTTTTTGTTTACGTACAGGACCACCCCCCATGCAGTGACTGGGGTAGCTCCCGCAGAACTCCTAATGGGCCGAAGACTTCGCACCTGCCTTAGTATGGTCTTCCCGGACATTGGCGCAAAAGTACGCTGCACACAAGAACGGCAGGGACAGGGATTGTCTCGGCATTGTCCGATTCGGCAGTTTGCGCCCGGTGACCCAGTATTTGTGCGGAATTTTGCTGGTGGTGCCCAATGGGTTCCTGGTGTAATCTTTCGCCAAACGGGCCCTATATCTTACCAAGTGCAAGCCCAGGGTCGTCTCCAGCGAAAACATGTAGACCACGTCCGGTCCAGAAGATCATCCCCTCAAAAGATTCCCCGCCCCCGGAGCTCAGTTCAACAGCCGCAAAGACCAGAGACAAGGGAAGGTAGTCCTCACAATCTTCCACTGGTGCCTCACTCGAAGCCTGCGCAGGTCGTTACGGGACCGAATGGAGACAGAGACGCTGACATGACGGAGGCAGCAAACTCTGACTCCGAGATGGAGACACAGGATGAATCAGAGGGGGAATCCTCGGGTCCACAGGCCGTGGATGTACAACCGCGCCGTTCATCACGGAAGCGCCGGTCTCCATCTCGTTATACGCCGCCTGATCCAGCGCCGCGTGCAAATGGCGTCCGGCCTGCGGCCAAACGAGTTCGACGCCTTCCTTCGCCAGGGTCTTCGGTGGATTCCTTGGACTTTGGGGGGGAGGGATGTTATAACCTGCCTACTTACGATTGGCTGGGGACTAATGACTATCCCACAATCCTATGGGAGTATGAGCTTCCCCAATGAGGGGGGCGGAGAAACTCCTAGTATAAATAAGCTGGCCAGTTCAGGAACCAGCAGGAAGGAGAAGGTAGCAAGGGAAGTTACTGCTATGTATATATTGTTATAGTAAATAAACGTTATTATTTTGTATCCTTAAAACTCGTGCTGGATTCTTCGTGGCCCTTACAAAAAATCGGGAGTATAATTTAGTGAGCATTTTGCACACATATCCCAGAAGTTGAGGTAGACTGTGACAACCAAGGACTCTGATACTTGCAGGGCTCTAGGGACCAGACACCCGCTGTGCCCCACTCTGATTAAAGTCCTTTGATCATAGCCACAAGAAGCCTTCTGCGATTGCAGAAAAGAGTAGTGGAACATATTGACCCCGTTGCCTCCAGTAGGCAATATCAAGGAGCATGTCTCTGCACCGGTTGAGGAGACTCCCAGTAGGCAATACCCTCAAGGCCTTAGAACTCCAGACACCCACTATAGTCACCATAAGCAATGGGATAGTGCACAAAGCAGACTGCCTCCACCTCAGCTGATGATGTTGGAGGAAACAATGGTTCCTGTGGAGACCACCTCCTGTGAGCTATATCCCAGACATGTTCATATTTTCGTTTTCCAGGACTATGCAGGAAAAGGGGCTAAAAATCAACTGCAACTCTGGTCTCCATGTGCTAGTCTGGTGTTCTTGTTCCACTCTTCTAGTGTGTATTGTGAGGATCACAGCTGCAGAACAGACATTAGGCACCCCTGTTTTGCAGGGGAAAAGGTCTCTTGCTCTCTGATTGCTAGAAGCAAGTTAGCAAAGTCACTGTCAGAAGGGAAACAGGAGAATGATTCTCAGCTAACCTGCAGAGCCAAGAATCTCTAAACCAACTGCTCAACTGCCGAAGTCAGCGCTACTGGAATCACCCAACCTAACAGCCGCAGCGTTCCACTATCTACTCCTAACGGACAAGCCAAAGACTGAGTCACATACCTCTTTTAACTTATATTTTTGGACTCTTCATTTCTAATCTCTATCTATGTATGTTGCATTTTATTATTTCCTTCCCACGTTGTAGTAACTAATTAACTTACTCTTTCTTTAACTCAAAAAAGCCTTGTTAAACTGGCACCTTTTAAAACATCAATACATTTGGACTGGGAAAAGGTACCACAAGGAAGGGATCCTTTTTAAATTAAGCTTGTTACGACCAACCAAGGGAGTTCAATAAAGATGGGGAGTCAGTTCATCCCTCTGCACCCAGGAGTGTAAAAATTTGGGGTTATCCCATCCAGAATCATAACAAATTGAGGGATCTTTCTCAGGGAGAGCCGTAACAAAATGAAATGGGAACTCGAAAATTATGTGTTGTTCAGAACCAGTGGAGGTAAATTGCGAATCATGGCTCCTGCACTCAAAAACCAGAACACACAAATTTCTTACCATTGACATCAGAAAACAAGCAGAATGCTGACTAATCATTAAGAGAAGGTCAATCTGCAGAAGCTTCAATTTTCCTTTGTTGTGATCCAGGGGCGCGATTCTCCGACCATGATCTTCACTATGGCAGAGGCGGAAGAGATCCCCCCCCTGCGCATGCGCGGGGATGCCGTGAGCGGCCGCTGATGCTCCCGCGCATGCATCGCCCGGCAAAGACCTTTCGGCGCCGGCTGCCGTGGCACCAAAGGCCTATCCCACCAGCCGGCGGAGCGGAAACCACTCCGGCGCTGGCCTAGGCCCTCAAGGTGAGGGCTTGGCCCCTAAAGGTGCGGAGAATTCCACACCTTTGGGGCGGCCCGACGCCGGAGTGGTTCCCGCCACTTCATTACGCAGGAAACCCCTGCCCCGCCGGGTAGGGGAGAATCCCGCCACAGATCTTTCTTTTCATGTCCTGCCCTTTCAGATACAAGGGGGGGTTGGAGAATCGCGCCCCTGATTACCAATCATTCACTCTTGCAGCTGCACATTCTCCAAACTACCCTCCAGTTAAATAACATTGCTGAGTTTGGTCCAGTTCTTCTTTCTGTTCTTGTGGTAAAGCAATATTATTCCCCATTGGAATAAGGGCAGGGGAGGATTGGTTAATGCCTGAAGAAATGTTACCTTTAAGTTAATGCTTTCATCACCAAAGACCTAATAATGCATTGTCACTTGTTTTGTAACAGAATAGAATAAAACTTTATTGTCCACACAAGAGTGGAAATTTGTCTTTGGCTTCACCTCCAACATAACATATATCATGGGCGAAATTCTCCGTAATCAGTCCGGCATCGCGCCACCCCAAAGGTGCGGAAGTCTCCGCATCTTGAGCGGCCGAGCCTAAACCTTGAGGGGCTAGGCCCGCGCCGGACTGATTTCCGCCCCGCCAGCTGGCGGGAAAGGCCTTTGGTGCCCCGCCAGCTGGCGCGGAAATGACATTGCAGGGACGCTCACGGCATCCCCGCGCATGCGCAGTGGAGGGGGTCTCTTCCGCCTCCGCCATGGTGGAGACCATGGCGAAGGCGGAAGGAAAAGAGTGCCCCCACGGCACAGGCCCGCCCGCGGATCGGTGGGCCCCGATCGCGGGCCAGGCCACCGTGGGGGCACTCCCCGGGGCCAGATCGCCCCGCGCCCCCCCCCAGGACCCCGCCCGCGCCGCCTTGTCCCGCCAGTAAGAGAGGTGGTTTAATCCACGCCGGCGGGACAGGCATTCCAGCAGCGGGACTTCGGTCCAACGGGCCGGAGAATCGCCGGGGGGGGGGGGGCCCGCCAACCGGCGCGGCGCAATTCCCGCCCCTGCCGAATCTCCGGTGCCGGGATTCACGCCAGCCCCCGGCGATTCTCCGACCCGGTGGGGGGTCAGAGAATCCCACCCATAGGCATCAGTTAAAAACAGTAAATGTTTCATGTGTGCCTACATATTTGTGCATATATAACATACATCTAACATAATGCATCTAAAACCACGCAGTTTAAGGCTGCTGTAAAGTTTAATGTTTGTGGACACTCGATTGCTGAACATGAACATATTTACAATTATTAAAATGATTCATATTAAAGTTAATGCAATTAAATATTTAATATAAATTTAGGTAGGGTGCTCTTACCAAGGGCCAGTGCAGACTCAATAGACCGAATGGCTTCCTTCTGCACTGTAGGAATTCTATGATTCTAGTATTTCAGGCAAAATATTACATAAGCAAATTATGCAATTAATGTTCTTCAATTTTTCAAATTTTACATTGCATCTCATCTTACTGGTGATGTGCCACTAATTACATGCTGATAAGTGCAACAAATCATCATATTTTGTATATTTTGCAGTCTTTGTTAAACAGTCAAGGAGAATAGTTACAGATCCTTACCTATTAAATTAACACTTTTGGATTTAAGTTGAAAGAAACCCATTAGACAGCATTTTTCACCAATGCTGGGCACCCATTCATTCTTAGCAATTTAATGAAAGGTTGGACTAGGTGAGAGATCAACTGTAATCTTGAAATCAAGTCACCTCTGGAACTATCTGCACTGGAATTTAACTGCATGTGTTTAAGCTACAGGTTTTAGTAAGAAATCATATTAGTTCAGTTCATGTTTTTCATCATTTATGTACCTTGAAGCTTCACTCTAGCAGTTACCTGAAAGGCTTGAAATGGCAGGCAAAAGTGTTCATCAGCTTCAACAAAATGGAATTAATGGTTCAGTCAGCACCTTCCAAACCCTTATAACGAACTATCCATCTGGACAGCAATATTCATTCTGTAACCTGCAAAGCAACTTGTATACCCTGGTCACATCTGTTCTAATATTGTACTGATCAACTGAAAAGGATGGACACAAATTAAACAGGTATGTTCAGCATTTTAACCACTCAAAAGTAGAGGCTGGAGAAACTATGGAATTTAATTCAAGACTGAACTCAAGGTGTTTTTTTTAAATATTCTTTCGCAGGATGTGAGCGTCGTTGGCTAGGTCAGAATTTATTGTCCATCTCTAATTGCCCTTCAGAAGGAGTTGGTGAGCCGCCTTCTTGAACCGTGTCATGTCATGATGTTAACCCACAGTGCTGTTAGGAAGGGAGATGCCTAATGCTAATGACATCAAGGGATAGCGTAGGAAATTGGCATTGGATTGAATTGGATTTGTTTATTGTCATGTGTACGGAGGTACAGTGAAAAGTATTTTTCTGCGAGCAGCTCAACAGATCATTAAGTACATGGGAAGAAAAGGGAATAAAAGAAAATACATAATAGGGCAACACAACATATACAATGTAACTACATAAGCATTGGCATCGGATGAAGCATACAGGGTGTAGTGTTAATGAGGTCAGTCCATAAGAGGGTCATTTAAGAGTCTGGTGACAGCAGGGAAGAAGCTGTTTTTGAGTCTGTTCAAGCGTGTTCTCAGACTTCTGTATCTCCTGCCCGATGGAAGAAGTTGGAAGAGTGAGTAAGCCGGGTGGGAGAGATCTTTGATTATGCAGCCCGCTTTCCCCAGGCAGCGGGAGGTGTAGATGGAGTCAATGGATGGGAGGCAGGTTTGTGTGATGGACTGGGCGGTGTTCACGACTCTCTTAAGTTTCTTGCGGTCCTGGGCCGAGCAGTTGCCATACCAGGCTGTGATGCAGCCCGATAGGATGCTTTCTATGGTGCATCTGTAAAAGTTGGTAAGGGTTAATGTGGACATGCCGAATTTCCTTAGTTTCCTGAGGAAGTATAGGCGCTGTTGTGCTTTCTTGGTGGTAGCGTCGACTTGGGTGGACCAGGACAGATTTTTGGAGATGTGCACCCCTAGGAATTTGAAACTGCTAACCATCTCCACCTCGGCCCCGTTGATGCTGACAGGGATGTCCACAGTACTTTGCTTCCTGAAGTCAATGACCAGCTCTTTAGTTTTGCTGGCATTGAGGGAGAGATTGTTGTCGCTACACCCGGTGGGGTAGATGAGGGAGCGATTGTTGTCGCTAAGACGGGTGGGGTAGATGATCAACCATGATCTAATTGGATGATGGAGCAGACTCGATGGGCCAAATCTGTGGAGAAAGGTGATTTGGGGAGGATTTGAAATTGATCTGCCTGGGGAAGCCTAGTTAATGCTAAAATTCTAACTTCGCTTCCCTCTGTACTGGAACAGCTTGGCTGGGGGCTGGGCAAGTACTAGGACACAAGTCTTCAATACTATTACTGGAATATTGTCAAAGCCCATAGTCTTTGCAGTATCACTGTTTCTTGATTTCAAATAAAGTGAATTAAATTGTCTGAAGACTGACATCTCTGCTGCTGGGGGAACTCCGAAGGAGCCAAGGTGCATCATTTACTCAGTACTTCTGGCTGAAGATTGTTGCGATTGCTTCTTTTCCACTGATGTGCTGGGCTCCTCCATCATTGAGGATGGGGATATTTGTGGAGCCTCCTCCTCCAGTAAGTTATTTGATTGCCCACCACCATTCAGGACTGGATCGGGCAAGGCTGCAGAGTTTAGGTCTCATTGATTAGTTGTGGAATTGCTTAGCTCTACGTAGGAAGTTCTGTGTTGTAGCTTCGCCAGTTTGACACCTCATTTTTAGGTGTACCTTGTGTTTACCCTGGCATGCCCTCCTGTACTCTTCATTGATCAAAGGTTGATCCCCTCGCTTGGTGGTAATGGGAGACTGGGGGATATGCTAGGCCATGAGGTTACAGATTGTGGTTGAGTACAATATGTAGGGAAGGCAGTTGTATAGTGATACTGGATTAGTTTTCAGAGACAGAGGTAATGCTCTGGGGATCCAGATTCAAATCACACCCCCACAGGTGGTGAAATTTGAATTGAATAAGAATCTGTCAAAAGTCTAATGATGACCATTAAACCATTGTCGATTGTCATAAAAACCCATCTGGTTCATTAATATCCTTTAGGGAAGGAAACTGTTGTCCTTATCTGTCTGGCCTTAATGTGACTCCAGACCCACAGCAATGTGGTTGATTCTTAAATGCCCCCTCAATTATGGATGGTTAATCAATGCTGGCACAGCCAGTGACGCATTCATCCGGAGAAAGAATGAAAAATAAAATTCTTATGCGGCTGATGGCCCACAGCACCTCATGGATGCCCAGTCTTGACCTGTTTGGTCTTTCCCATTTTGCATGTGTGGTAAACCACTGTGTTCCTATATTAAAGGTTGTACGGTAGAACCTGCACTACAGGTTCACCTGGGCCCCTGCATGCTAGCTCCGCCCAGGAGCCGGGTTATAAATATGCATGGCCTCCAGCTCGCAGCCATTTCGGCAGCTGCTGTAGGAGGCCACACTTCAGATACTAATAAAGCCTCAGTTTGAATTCAACTTCGTCTCCAGCCAAATTGATCGTGTCTCAATTTATTACTATCTGATTCAGAAGATGGACCTCCGGATTAAACCAGATCGCCTGCAGCTGGATCCATGCGCAAGCGACGCCAGAAAGGACTTTCAGCACTGGCTAGCTTGTTTTGAAGTGTATATCAACGCGGCACCGACCCCTGTTCCAGAGGCTCAGAAGATTCAAATCTTGTACTCCAGACTCAGCTCTAAAATCTTCCCGCTGACCCAGGATGCGCCCAATTACGCTGATGCTATGACTCGACTCAAAGAGAGTTATGAGCAGAAGAAGAACACGCTCTTCGCCAGACACGCGCTCGCAATGCGTACTCAACTACCGGGTGAGTCGATCGAGGACTTCTGGAGGGCCCTGATCCCACTAGTTCGGGACTGTGACTGCCAGGACGTTACAGCTAAGGAGCACTCAGATCTCCTTATGAGGGACGCTTTTGTAACTGGGATTGGGTCCGATGTTATCAGGCAGCGGCTCCTAGAAGGGGCCACGCGCGACCACGCAGAGACTGAAACACTTGCGCTTTCCATGACGGTCGCCCTGCGCAATGTACAGTCCTACGCCCCCAACAGCGCAGTTCACTCCTCCTTCGCTTCATGGGCCCCACAGGCAACCGCCCCAGCGGGGGCACTACCCACTCAATACGCCTGCGCTACGCGCCAACCAGTGATCTCCAGGGGGCCCCGATGCTATTTTTGCGGCCAACAAAGACACCCCCGCCAACACTGCCTGACCCTTGCTGCCCTTTGTAAGGCCTGCGGGAAGAAGAGCCACTACGCAACGGTGTGCCAGGGCCACTACGCAGCGGTGTGCCAGGCACGCTCAGCGGCAGCGGTCGCCCCCCCACCCCCCCCCCCCCCCCCCCCACCCCCGGTCACGGACAATGGGCACCGCTATCCTCCCCTCTTCCCCAGGCCATGTGCGAGCAAGGGGCGCCGCCATCTTCTCCCCTGCACAACACGTGTGTTTCATGGGCGCCGCCATTTTGTGACCCCCCCAGGACCTCCGGACGCCACCATCTTGTCCACCCCACAGCACATGGAGACCAGCGGCGTTTCAGGACCCCGGCGCAGCGGCCGCCTCACTACCCGACGATCAACCATGACTCGCATCCATGCTAATTGACCAGTCCAGACCACACACTCTGACCAACGCATCCACCAGCGTGAAAGTCAACGGCCACGTGACCTCCTGCCTACTGGGCTCCAGGAGCACCGAGAGCTTTGTACATCCAAATACGGTAAGGCGCTGCTCCCTTAAGGTACACCCTACCAATCAAAGTATCTCCCTAGCCTCCGGATCCCATCGCGTAGTGATCCGGGGGTACTGCACGGTCACGCTCACAGTCCAAGGTGTAGAGGTCCACGGTTTTCGCCTCTACGTCCTCCCTAACCTTTGCGCTGCACTTATCCTTGGCCTGGATTTTCAGTGCCACCTCCAGAGACTGACCCTTAAATTCGGCGGACCCTTACCACCCCTCACTGTGTGCGGCCTCGCAACCCTAAAGGTCAATCCTCCTTCCCTCTTTGCCAATCTAACTCCAGATTGCAAACCTGTCGCTCAGTAGGTCTCAAACTATGCGGACAAGGCCCGCCTACTCATACAGTCCACTCATTTCCCCCTGACAGCAGAGGCCCAACAGGCCTTCGTCCGGATCAGACCTGATATTGCCAAAGCTGGAATGCACGCTGTAGATGAAACATTTCCTTTCATAGTAGAAAGCGACGCATCGGACGTCGCCCTTGCCGCCACCCTCAACCAGGCAGGCAAGCCTGTCGCATTCTTTTCCCGCACCCTCCATGCCTCCGAAATTCGGCACTCATCCATTAAAAAGGAGGCCCAGGCTATAGTTGAGGCTGTGTGACATTGGAGCATTACCTGGCCAGTAGGAGATTCACTCTCCTCACTGACCAACGGTCGGGAGCCTTCATGTTCAACAACACACAGCGGGGCAAGATCAAAAATGACGAAATCTTGCGGTGGAGAATCGAGCTCTCCACCTATAACTACGAGATTAAGTATCGCTCTGGCAAACTCAACGAGCCCCCAGACACCCTATCCCGAGGTACATGTGCCAGCTCACAGGTAGACCGACTCCAGACCCTGCACGACAGCCTTTGTCACCCAGGGGTCACTTGGTTGTACCACTTCATTAAGGCAGGAAATTTATCCTACTCGGTCGAGGAAGGAAGGACGATCACCAAGGACTGCCAGGTCTGTGCGGAGTGAAAACCGCACTTCTACCGGCCGGACCGCAAGCACCTGGTGAAGGCCTCCCGCCACTTTGAACACCTCAGCATGGATTTCAAAGGCCCCCTCCCCTCCTCCGACTGACACACGTATTTCCTCAGTGTGATCGATGAATACTCCTGATGCACGATCAATTGCACAAAGACTAAAGTTGGGTACAACTGTGGCTTTATTACAGTCAGATGCGAGGCCTCCTGCTGCAGCTGGCGAAATGGCAGGGCACTGGAGGTCATGCATATTTATACAGTTCTCCCTGGGCGGAGCCAGCCGGCAGGAGCTACCGGCGAACCTGTAGTGCAGGTCCTACCTTACATCTCCAATTACAGTAGATCACCACATTCACCCCGTTAAAAATGAGTCCGGCGGGGGTGACGTGAAACTATATACAATTAGTGGAATTATGTACAGTGGTAGGGAAAGAAAAGTCCATGTTGACGGCCCGGAGTCCGTCAAAGGTTCAGCCGGTCCAGTGCTTTGGTGCTTCGTTGGGATTGGCGTAACGTTGGCGGTGAAGTTGGTGCTGGCGGTGGTGGAGGTGGCCCCGATGGCGGTGGTGGCGGTTCTGATGCTGGCTAGTCATCGGGGGACTCCGGGAGTGTGCAGAAGTCCTCTTTGTCCTCTTGTGTGGAAAAGGGGAGGGGGGGGTGGTCTGGTGGGTTCAATATTGGCGGCGCGTGGGAGGTGGGGGGGGGGGGGGGGGGGGTGTGCTGGGGTGGAACCTGACGGTGCCAGATCCCTGAGTGAGACAGTATCTTGGCGGCCGTCAGGGAACTCAACGTAGGCATATCAAGGGTTGGCGTGGAGCAGGTGAACCCTGTCCACCAAGGGGTCCGCCTTGTGGATTCGGACGTGCCTACGGAGAAGGACCGGTCCTGGAGCAGTGAGCCAAGTCTGGAGCGACACACCGGATGTGGACTTCCTGGGGAAGGTAAAAACACGTTCATGGGGTGTGTTATTAGTGGCGGTGCACAATAGTGACCGGATGGAGTGCAGAGCATCAGGGAGGACCTCCTGCCAGTGAGAGGCTGGGAGGTTCCTGGACCGTAGGGCCAGCTGGACGGCCCTCTAAACCGTCCCATTCTCCCGTTTTACTTGCCCGTTTCCCCGGGCGTTGTAGCTGGTCGTCCTGCTGGAGGCTATACCCCTGCTGAGCAGGAACTGACGCAGCTCATCGCTCATGAATGATGATCCCCTGTCACTGTGGATGTAGGCGGGGAAACCGAACAGAGCGAAGATGGTGCTGAGGGCCTTGATGACGATTGTAGACGTCATATCGGGGCATGGGATGGCGAAGGGGAATACGGAGTACTCATCGACCACACTGAGAATATACGTGTTATGGTCGGTTGAGGGGAGGGGCCCTTTGAAATCCACGCTGAGGCGTTCAAAGGGGTGGGAAGCCTTCACCAGGCACGCACAGTCTGGCCAGTAGAAATGCGGCTTGCACTCTGCACAGACCTGGCAGTCCCTGGTGACTGTCCTTACTTCCTCGATGGAGTAGGGCAGATTGCGAGCTTTGACCAGATGGTACAATCGAGTGACTCCCGGGTGACAAAGGATGTCGTGTAGGGCCCGTAGTTGGTCCACTTGTGCGCTGGCACCTGTACCTCGGGAGAGGGCGTCTGGGGGCTCATTGAGTTTACTGGGGCGATACAAGATCTCGTAATTATAGGTGGAGAGCTCGATTTTCCACCGCAAGATTTTATCATTTTTGATCTTGCCCCGCTGTGTGTTATTGAACATGAAGGCTACCGACCGTTGGTCCGTAAGGAGAGTGAATCTCTTACCGGCCAGGTAATGTCTCCAATGCCGCACAGCTTCAACGATAGCTTGAGCCTCCTTCTCGACGGATGTGTGTCGAATTTCAGAAGCATGAAGGATGCGGGAAAAGAATGCCACGGGTCTGACTGCCCCGTTTAGAGTGGCGGCAAGGGCGATATCTGAAGCGTCGCTTTCTACTTGGAAAGGCAGTGACTCGTCCACTGCGCGCATCCCGGCCTTGGCGATGTCTGCTCTGATGCGGGCGAAAGCATGTTGTGCCTCGGCCGCAAGGAGGAATTGGGTGGACTGAATGAGTGGTTGGGCCTTGTCCGCATAGTTTGGGACCCATTGAGCGTAGTAGGAAAAGAACCCCAGGCAGCGTTTGAGGGCCTTGGGGCAGTGGAAGCTCCATGAGAGGGCGCATGCGGTCGGGGTCGGGCCCAAGAAGGCCATTTTGGACTACATAGCCGAGAATGGCTAACTGGGTCGTGCTGAACACACACTTCTCTTTGTTGTAGGTCAGGTTGAGAAGGGTGGCAGTGCGGAGGAACATCGTGGTCCTGCTGGTCATGGCCGCAGATGGTGACATTATCTCAGTACGGAAAATTGGCCCGCAATCCGTACTGGTCGACCATTCGGTCCATCTCTCTTTGGAAGACCGAGACCCCATTTGTGACACCGAAAGGGATCCTAAGGAAGTGGTAGAGGCGGCCGTCCGGCTCGAAGGCAGTGTATGGACGGTCCGACTTCCGGATGGGGAGCTGGTGGGAGGCGGATTTCAGGTCAATTGTTGAGAGGACCCGGTATTGCGCAATCTGATTGACCATATCTGATATGCGTGGGAGGGGGTACGTGTTGAGCTGCGTGTACCGATTGATGGTCTGGTTGTAGTCCAGGACTATCCTGTGTTTCTCCCCAGTTTTAAGCACTACCACTTGGGCTCTCCAGGGGCTGTTGCTGGCCTCGATAATACCCTCCTTAAGCAGTCGCTGGACTTCGGACCTGATGAAGGTCTTGTCCTGGGTGCTGTACCGTCTGCTCCTAGTGGCAACGGGCTTGCAATCTGCAGTTAGGTTTGCAAAAAGGGAGGGGGGGATCGACCTTGAGGGTCGCGAGGCCGCAAACGGTAAGGGGGGGTAAGGGCCCACTGAATTTGTGGGTGAGGCTCTGGAGGTTGCACTGGAAGTCTAGGCCCAACAGGAGTGCAGTGCAGAGATTAGGAAGGACATAGAGGCGGAAGTTACTAAATTCTACGCCCTGGACCATGAGGGTGACTGTACAAAAGCCTCAGATCGGGACGGAGTGGGATCCGGAGGCTAGTGAGATCCTTTAATTGGCAGGGTGGACCGTGAGGGAGCAGCGCCTTACCGTATCTGGGTGAACGAAGCTTTCGGTGCTCCCGGAGGCAGCAGGCACGAGGTCGCGTGGCCGTTGATTTTAACCGTCATCGACGCGGTGGCCAGGTTGAGCAGGCGAGATTGGTCCAGCGTCATTGAAGCGAGCTGTGGGTAGCCATCGGATGCTTCGGGTTGCGAGCGGGTGCGGTTCCGATGTCGAGATGTCCGGGGACCCTGTGGGGAACAAGATGGCAGCGCCCATGGTGCGCACATTGTGGGGTCGGGGCAAGATGGCGGCGCCCATTGGTCGCACATGGACCCAGGAAGAGAAGATGGTGGCTCCCATTGTGCGTCTGGCGTGGGGGAGGGGGCGATAGCGGGCGCAATCACAGCGGGCCTGGCACACAGCCGCGAAGTTGCCCTTTTTACTGCAGGCTTTACAAACTTCAGTGCGGGCCGGGCAGGGTTGGCGGGGGTGCTTCTGCTGACCGCAGAAGTAGCAGCGGGAACCCCCGGGGTGCGCGGATTGGCGTGTGGCGTAGGCGTATTGCGAAGGCAGGGCCCCAGCTGAGGAGGTCGTCGGCGGGGCCCAGGAGGGGTAGGAAGGGGTAGAAGGGTGGGCAACGCGGCGGGAGAGGTACGATTGTAAGTTACGAGATGCGACCGTCATGGAGAGCGCCAAGGTTTTCGTCTCCGCCAGTTCGAGCATGGCCCCTTCCCGCAATCGTTCTTGGATGCGGTCCGACGCAATCCCCGGCACGAAGGCATCGCGCATGAGGAGATTCGCATGTTCGGTGGCCGTGACGGCCTGACAGTCACAGTCCCGGACGAGTGGGATTAGGGCTCGCCAGAAGTCTTCGATGAACTCACCAGGTAGTTGCGAGCGGGTGGCGAGTACATGCCTGACGAAGAGCGTGTTCGCCTTCTGCGTGTAGTGTTCCTCAAGGAGTTCCATTGCTTTTGTGTAATTCGTGGCGTCTTGGATCAATGGGAACACGCTGGAGCTCAGTCTGGAGTACAGGACGTTTATTTTCTGAGCCTCAATTGGCGCGGGGTCCGCCGCGGTGATGTAAGCCTCGAAACATGCTAGCCAGTGAGTAAAGTCTTTCCTGGCATCGGGCGAGTGCGGATCCAGCTGCAGGCGATCGGGCTTAATTCTGAATTCCATTCTGTGGAAAATCTGACTGTAATAAATTGATGCACGATCAATTGCACAAAGACTAAAGTTGGGTACAACTGTGGCTTTATTACAGTCAGATGTGTGGCCTCCTGCTGCAGCTGGCGAAATGGCAGGGCACTGGAGGTCATGCATATTTATACAGTTCTCCCTGGGCGGAGCCAGCCGGCAGGAGCTACCGGCGAACCTGTAGTGCAGGTCCTACCTTACATCTCCAATCACCACAACTCCCGTTTTCCCTTCACCATCCCATGCCCCGACATGACGTCTGCCACCGTCATTAAAGCCCTTAATTCTATCTTCACTCTGGTCGGCTTCCCCGCCTCCATCCACAGTGACAGGGGATCCTCATTCATGAGTGATGAGCTGCGTCAGTTCCTGCTCAGCAGGGGTATCGCCTCCAGCAGAACGACGAGCTACAACCCCCGGGGAAACGGACAGGTAGAAAGGGAGAATGGGACGGTATGGAGCGCCGTCCAGCTGGCCCTACGGTCCAGAAATCTAACGGCCTCCCGCTGGCAAGAGGTCCTCCCTGATGCACTACATTCCATTCGCTCATTACTTTGCACTGCTGCTAACAGTACATCTTTTTGCCTTCCCCAGGAAGTCCACATCCGGGGCATCACTCCCAACTTGGCTCACAGCTCCGGGATCGTGCTTCTCCGTAAACATGTGCGGCTCCACAAGGCGGACCCGTTGGTGGAAAGGGTGCACCTGCTCCACGCAAACCCACAGTACGCCTACGTGGCGTTCCCCGATGGCCCCCAGGATACCGTCTCCCTCAGGAACCTGGCACCAGCAGGTTCCGCCCCCACACCACCCCCATCGCCCCGGCGCCACCCTCCCCTCCCCCACCACACCCAACACCCCCCTCTAGGACTGTCCGTCCTCCCCCTGCCCACTCCCGTTGATGAAGCACGCTCCCAGAGTCAACTTCAACCACGACAGCACCAACATTGCCGGCTCCACTTCGTCGATCCCAGAGGACGATCAAGGCACCGGACCGGCTGAACCTCTGACCGGCCCACCGGATGACCAGAGACATTTTTTATTCACTATTCTGTAAATATTAAAGATTGCAAATTGTATATAGTTATCCACCACCCCCCGCCGGACTCAATTTTAACAGGGGGTGAATGTGGTAAACCACTGTGTTCCTATATTAAGGGTTGTACGGTAGAACCTGCACTACAGGTTCACCTGGGCCCATGCATGCTAGCTCCGCCCAGGAGCCGGGTTATAAATATGCGTGGCCTTCAGCTAGCAGCCATTTCGTCAGCTGCTGTCGGAGGCCACACTTCAGATACTAATAAAGCCTCAGTTTGAATTCAACTTCGTCCAGCCAAATTGATTGTGCCTCAGCACGGTAGTAGTGCCACACAATATGATGGAGGGTATCCTCTGTGTGAAGATGGGACCATCTCCACAAGGACTGTGTGGTGGTCACTCTTACCGATATTGTCATGGGCGGATGCATCTGCAGCAGGCAGATTGGTGAGGATGAGGTCAAGTACGGTTTTCTCTCTTCTTGTTTCCCTCACCAACTCCTGCAGTCCCTGTCCAACAGCTATGTCCAATATGACCGGGCCAGTCTGTCCGTGGTGGTACTGCCGAGCTACTGTTGGCGATGGACATTGAAGTTCCCCACCCAGAGTATATTGTGAGTCCCTGACACCTTCAGTGCTTGCTCCGAGTGGTATTTAACATGGAGGAGTATTGATTCGTCTGCGGAAGGGGGACGGTACATGGTAATCAACAGAAGATTTCCTTGCCCATGTTTGATTTCATGGATCAGCTTCACTTCTACGTATTGCAGTCATGTACACGTATGTCCTGCTTAATAACAATGATACATTGTTCTGTATAACAAACAGAGCTTCAATGATTTCTCAGTCCTTGGAGTTTAATTTTGCTGGATGTTGTCCAATGACTTTCAGTGTAGTCCCATCTGGATCTTGTAGCTGGATAGCTGATGGCTGTCGTGTAATGTACTGAAGCCATTTTACTTTATCAGAAAAGATGGCACCTGTCCTTGTGTCTAATTTGAACTGTGTGGGGTGCCCATCCACTTCAAGATAAATGCTCCAGTATCTATTTTCTGTTTCTTGAGCTTCGTCAAGAAAACCTATTTCCTTTCTCTGTGGTTTTTCCACTTATTTTATGCGGTTTGGTCTTAAGAATTTTCTTTTGCAGGTTATTGGTGTTTTAGATTGGCAGACAACTTTAAAATGTCTGAATTTCCCACAGTTGTGGAATTCTGCTCCCCCTGCTGGAAATCCTCCTGCATGACCAGCTTTTTCCCCACCAAACTGAGAGCACGTCAAGATGGCAGTGGCGCACCTTTTCCCGTTTTTGCGGGCCTGTATTTTGGTGCACTTTCCCTCCTCTGGCCTACATATTGAACAGCCTCACTCATTCATTTCAAAGAGAGGCTACTTTTCCGCAAATAAACACTCTCTTTCGCTTTCAAAGCTCAGTTTGTCTCGTGATTTGTACTGCCTCAATTAAAGTTAGATCTCTTGTTTTCTAGTGATCTGTTAGAGCTTCATCTAGGACCCCAACTATTATGCTATCAATTCATCCCTCGACATTCTGTTGTCACAATTTTTTTTCCAGTCTATATAGATTGTTGATGAACAAATTCACGCTTTCACCTGGTCTTTGTTTTCGCTCATTAAATGTTGCCAGTTTTATAAATATTTATTTTTGCACATGCTGAAAAATGTATCGAATACCTTAAGGAGCTCCTCATATGAACTTGAAGTTTGCTAATACATGTCCTGCTATTACATGGTCGACAGTAATTCCAGCTGCAGGCTGGTTTAGCACAGCAGGCTAAATAGCTGGCTTGTAATGCAGAATAAGGCCAGTAGTGCAGGTTCAATTCCCGTACTGGCCTCCCCAAACAGGTGTCGGAATGTGGCGACTAGGGGCTTTTCACGGTAACTTAATTGAAGTCCACTTGTGACAATAAGCAATTATTATTATTACTCAGCTGATCCTTTTATTTCTTTTTATGCAAATCAGAAGTGGTTGTATTCCTGGAAAACCTCTTTCTCCAATTGTCTCATTGTTATGCTTTTTGTGAGCCTTCAATGTTTCTGAAAGGTTCTGGGAATGGCAGTGTATATTCCACGCTTGTACCAAGCTCTAGAATTGTTGTTGCTTTATGGATATTGTCTGTTAATTCTGGTGTGTGCTCACCACTGTCCATAACCACCATGTTTCATTGTATGTTCGGGGCCGAGATGGGGTTCTTCGGGGTTTGTATATTTACCTGAAGTAACTGAATCAAGATAGTGTAACATATTTACAGCTCAATGTACATCTCAGGAATTCTGCACAAGGTTGGACATCTCCTCCCTCAGAACTCTCTGATTTAATCATGTGACATTACATCATGATTACTTTAGCATCAGGTGCTTCGGATGTTAACTCCTTCCGATACAGGCCAATATCCCAGTGAACGGAGGCTGGCCTTCTAACCTACCAGCCTCCATTCCCACCATAAGTCTGCTTCGGAAAGCAATGATCCCGACTCCAGTCTAATTCCGACTCCCTGACGGAAAATGACAAATGCGTGCAGATTCCTTCAGAATTCAGGAGTGCAACGTCACGAATTGGCCCGACTTGCGACACCTGAGTCTCCATGGAATATCTAACCATCGTTTTGCTGTTGTATTGCAATCTTATACACTGAAAATAGTTGTATTGCAATCTTATACACTGAAAATAGTTGCATTGCAATCTTATACACTGAATATAGTTATATTGCAATCGTATACACTGAAAATAGTTATATTGCAATCTTATACACTGAAAATAGTTGTGTAAAACTTTTATAAAGCAAGCCAAACTTCTCCTTGGGTACTGGATTGATCGTACATAGCTCAGTGCTTTATATACTCCACAGTGCTAAATCTTGGGATGGTGTTTATTGTATTCTCATTAATGTTAAATAGATTATTATTTCATGCATCACTGTGGCTGACTTCACCTTTGATGACTGGCAGGAGTTAATGACTTCACTTGCTCACATTTTACACTCTGCAGGAATTAGTTATGCAGGAGTAAACGTTCCTATCATTTAGGCTGGGACGTTTAAGAAGGGTCCAAGGTGATTGGGTTTATACATTAGATGTGAATGGCAAATCTTCAAACCAGTTTTTGTTCATTTTACTGGGCCTTTTATTCATTTCTGGGATGTGGGCGTCGCTGGTTAGGCCAGCATTTTTGCGCATCCTGAGTTGCCCATCAGAAGATGGCGGTGAGCTGCCTTCTTGAACCACTGCAGTCCGTGTGGTGTAGGTACACCCACAGTGCTGTTCAGTAGGGATTTCCAGCATTTTGACCCGGTGACAGAGAAGGAACGGTGATATATTTCGAAGTCGGAATGGTGAGTGACTTGGAATGGAACTTCCAGGTGGTGGTGTTTCCATGTAAATGGGACAGGAGAAAAACATTGGTCGGGAATCTTCACACAGCGACGTCAGAATCGTGAAACGCGATAGGGCGGAGAATTGCATGTGAGGTGAAAATCCTGGCCAGCACCAGGAGCCCGACAGTATGCCATGCTCCAAGGCCTCAACAACGGCATCAATGCATTCTACTCTGCACGTTCAATAATCACCATTGACATATCATTAACGGGCGTCACCTGGTATTCTCCGAGGCACCCGCGATGCTCCGCCTCCACCAGGAGGAATTACCAACAGCAAGCTTCACTTGTGGTTTTAAAAATCAGGAAAAAGGCACCGTGGCTGCTGAGGGAGAGAGAAGATATAGGAGATGCAACCGTGGGCTGCCGGTCCTACCGCTGGCAGGGCTGGCTGCGGGGGGGGGGGGGGGGGGGGGAGGGGGTGCGGTGACCGCCATGACCAGGGTGGAGTAATGGGGGGGAACGGGGGGGGGGTGACCAGGGGATTGGCCGTGGGATCAGGGTGACCCCCGCCCCGTGACTGGAGTATCCAGGCAATGGCCACCATTGTCGCTTCCTGCAGGGCGGCCAGCTCGCTGCGCACCCCACTGACTGTCCACTGTGGCCCTTGGTTGCGCAGAGTGACACTGGCCATATGGGTGACCTCACCACCACACCCCCACAATCCAACTCACATTCTCCATCCCACCATGTTCCATCCCCCCACGACCAGGCGCCACCTGCCAGCAGGGCAGCATTTGACCCACCCAAGGGTATGTCCACAGTAGCCCCTACAGGAAGGCACCGGACAAAGATCCACTGGCATGAGTAGGGTGGGGGTGGTGAGCGGTTGATGAAGGGGGTGGTCAGGGGGCATGTGGGATGGCTGTGGTGCCACTCATGCCATGGGGAACAGCAACGCAGCGGGGTCTCACTTGGTTGCCCGATACCAATCTTCACCTCGCCAACTGCCCTCTCTCTGGGCCCACCGACCAGGTTTTATGCCCACCGCTCTGCTGCAGTGAGAGGCCACAGGTCTGAAGGTCCCCTTCTGCTTTTCCCCTGCTTTCTGCGGTTATGATCCACCTTCTCTTGTGGTGGTGGGACGGAGGGGAGGGAGGTGGGGGGAGACGGAAAGTGCAGTGTTAGACGGAAAGTGCAGTGTTACACAGTCAGAAGTGAGCAGCACAGGGTGTGGGTAGCTGGTGGCCTTTGTGGCACTTGGCCATGGCGGCCATATGGGTGCTGGCATGTGGTGCAGGGTGGGGAGTGTGCAAACTGCCGGCGGGTGGGGTTTGGTCACCCTCCGGGTGGGGGAAGTGGGGTGATGAAGACTGCCCTTGTGTTAATGTATTCTCCTATACAATTAACTAGGCAGAAATATTCACTAGACTTCTCGGATGCGAAATGAAATTTTATTGGTAGCTATTGATTATAAAGAGAGTTCTCTTCTTCTGGTTAGAAAATCAAAATGTTCTCAATTCAGGCCTCTGCCGAAAGCTTCACTTGAGATGATTATACTTAGTAATTTACAAACAACTTGGAATTCAAAATACAGTAATGGTTTCTTTGCTCGGAGTAAACAGCTGGGCAGATTAGAAGTAGAATGGAAATATGAAAATACGAAAGAAAGATAGTAGATAGCTAGGCAAACAGTATAGGATGATTCTAGAATAGAAATAATAGCCTAAAACTATTACCTTTAAGGAATCTGTTATCAGTCTAAGTCAATCTATTCCTGCCCCTGTAACATGTTGATTGGTTTGGATGAGTCTTCAATACATTTGATTTGATGACTGGGTTGTCAATCTTCAATATGCAACTTTAACTTAGAATTATCAGCCATGTTGCATCTGTGAATTCTTTAGTGGGCATTGATATGCAAAATCTGTTCTTATCATGGACTGGTATGTGCTTTACGTTATAAGAGGGGCCGTTTAGCACAGGGCTAAATCACTGGCTTTGAAAGCAGAGCAAGGCAGACCAACAGCATGGTTCAATTCCCATACCAGCCTCCCCGAACAGGTGCTGGAATGTGGCGACTAGGGGCTTTTCACAGTAACTTCATTTGAAGCCTACTTGTGACAATAAGCGATTTTCATTTTTCAATTCCTTCTTTCGGACAATGGAAGGCTCATATGAACTCTAATGTCAACCTGACCTTCAGTAGAAATGTTGCATTTGCTTAGCTCGTTTGCAAACTGTTTCAAATGCTGTGCCTTCGCTTTGACTTATTTCTGCAAGCTATGTGCTTTGTAAATTGATATTAAATTTGTACAGTTTTGCAGTGTCATGATGGAATCCATTTTAAAATGACTTTTGAACTGAGTTTAAAAAAAAATCTATAATCAAAGGATCATTAATTAACCTTTTTACCTATCAGAACCGGTTGGTTTCCTTCAGGGGAATTACAGGTGTGTGGGACGGGTGTTGTGCCTTGGGCATGATGCTGCCTACTTACCCTGGCATCTATGTGGAGGTCGTGCAGCTTCTTCTTGCATTGCTGTCCATTCCTGGCAGTGGGGCTCACAGCACTCATGGCCTCTGGCACCTGCATCCAGCTCCGGTGTACGGTGGAGGGTGGCGGCCTTTTTCCACTCCAGAGAAGAGAATGGCCCGCCTCTCCTCCACGGTGTCTAGCAGGGTCTCCAGCTCTGGGTATGCAAACCGGGGTGCTGATCGCCTTGCTGCCCTCTTCTTGGCTGGAATGAGTGTGTGTGGGGAGTGGAGTGCTGACATGCAGCTGAAGCCTGTCAGCCTCACGGGTTCAATCCTGACCCTGGCGAATCGGGCACCGTTTTTCATTGGAATCACTCAAGTTCCATGTGGAGCAGATGCTAGCCCATTGATAGATCCTGAATTGCTCCGGGGCCGGTGCCAATTTAGTTGTTGTGGAAGTCCACTGATTCAGCCCCGGCGTCAGCACTTGAAAATGAAATAAAATGAAAATCACTTATTGTCACAAGTAGGCTTCAATGAAGTTACTGTGAAAAGCCCCAAGTCGCCACATTCCGGCACCTGTTCGGGGAGGCTGGTATGGGAATTGAACCGTGCTGCTGGCCTGCCTTGGTCTGCTTTAAAAGCCAGCGATTTAGCCCCGTTTGCTTAGTTTCTGAAATGGAGAATCCCGCCCATCATCTGATAATCTCTAATAAGATTACTTTATTCGTCACAGATTCAGAGTTCAACACTCTAATTCTTCTGCTTTGCAGAATTTCAGCCATAAGGACTTGAAAATGAAAATCGCTTGTTGTCACAAGAAGGCTTCAAATGAAATAAAAGCCCCTAGTCGCCACATTCCGGCGCCTGTTTGGGGAGGCTGGTATGGGAATTGAACACGCATTTTTGGCCTGCCTTGGTCTGCTTGGTCTCTTTAGACCTGTGCTGAACAAGTCCCTGACTCTGCTTATGTATCCAAAAGACATGTTTTGCATTCAGCCCACAACTTATATTTCACACCAAACTGAAATTTGAATGCTTAATATTTGAATATTTTGGTAAACGTTCAATTGATGAATGAAATTTGTTGGCATAGAGTCGTGCTCGCAAACGAAACAGCAAGCCATTGTCTCTAAGTCTTGGCCTGTATTGAATTAATATTAATAGATATTTCTTTACACGCCTTTGTTTATCAGTCACTGCTGGTTAAACAAAGGCAATGCTGTTATGTGTTTTGTGGATATTGGCACCGAGCCCTTCTACAATGGAACCTCTCTGTTTATACAATTCACAATCAGCCCTGTGATGCTGCTGACAATGGTGGCCTCCAGGTGGTGCAATAGAATCGTACTAAGCAGAATGATAGCTGCACAGCTGATATCTGTTTAGTTGGCAGACGAATAATTAACTATCAGGAATAATGTCTAATAAATTTACTTTGATTTCCATGGAGACCTGTATTTAATGTATCAAACGTTCTCCAAATGTCAAGTAACATTTACAGTTTCTATTCAGCCCACACTGTGGATGTCTTTTGATCGATATAATTGCTGAATGCCAGCTGAACTCCAAAATGCTGAAAGACAGTTAGAGATATCGGGAGATGGAATATGCAGGAGGAAGGATTTTAACCTGGGAGTGCGAACCCTTAACACACACAGCCACACTCTCGTTCGAGATAGTTGGCTCATCGAAGGACTCCCTGCTGGGCGCACAGGCATGTAAGGCTCTCCACCTTGTGCAACAAATTCTCTCTCTCTCTCCAGACGGCACGTCTGACTTCCTGGATGCAGAGTTCAATGCACAGCTCCAATCGCTCCTCGCCCACAACCAGGAGGCATTCGAGGGCATGGGAACACTGCCATACACCTACCGTATTCGCCTCAAACCGGACGCCATCCCGGTCGTTCACGCACCTCGCAGGGTTCCTGCGCCACTTAAAGACCGCCTCAAGCTGCAGCTGCAGGATCTCCAGGACCAAGGGGTCCTATCCAGGGTCACGGAGCCCACGCCATGGGTCAGCTCCATGGTGTGGGTCAAGAAGCCCTCTGGCGAGCTCCGCATCTGTAAAGACCCCAAAGACCTCAATAATAACATTATGAGGGAACATTATCCCATACCCAAACGGGAGGAGATCACCAGTGAAATGGCCCAAGCGAAGATATTCACGAAACTGGATGCTTCTAAAGGATTTTGGCAGATCCAACTGGACCCGTCCAGCCGAAAGCTATGTACCTTCAACACCCCTTTCGGCAGATTCTGCTACAACCGGATGCCATTTGGCATCATCTCGTCATCCGAGGTCTTCCACAGAATCATGGAGCAGATGATGGAAGGCATCGAAGGGGTGCGCGTATATGTGGAAGATGTCATCATCTGGTCCATCACACCGCAGGAGCACATACATCGTCTCCAACGCGTTTTTGCCCGCATACGGGAAAACGGCCTGCGCCTCAACCGAGCCAAGTGCGCCTTTGGCCAGATCGAATCGAAGTTCCTGGGGGACCATATCTCCCGGTCAGGGGTCCGTCCGGATGCAGACAAGGTGAGCACCATCACAGCCATGCCGCAGCCGGCCGACAAGAAGGCTGTCCTACGCTTCCTTGGCATGGTCAACTTCCTAGGGAAATTCATTCCCAACCTTGCCTCCCACACAACGACTCTGCGCCACCTCGTCAAAAAATCTACAGAGTTCCAGTGGCAACACACACACCAGCTGGAATGGGAGGAGCTCAAACGCAAACTCACCACGGCACCAGTGTTGGCGTTCTTCGACACGTCTCGTCCCACCAAAATCTCAACTGATGCCAGCCAATCCGGCATTGGAGCAGTGCTCCTGCAGAGAGATGACACGTCGTCATGGGCCCCGGTTGCCTATGCGTCGCGGGCCATGACCCCCACAGAGCAGCGCTACACGCAAATCGAAAAAGAATGCCTGGGCTTGCTAACCGGTTTAGACAAGTTCCACGATTACGTCTATGGTCTTCCACGGTTCACGGTCGAAACTGACCACCGCCCCCTGGTCAGCATACTAAACAAGGACCTGAATGAGATGACCCCTCGCCTCCAGCGCATCCTACTTAACCTCAGGAGGTACGACTTCCAACTGGTCTACACTCCAGGGAAGGACCTCATCGTGGCGGATGCCCTATCCAGAGCAGTGAGCACGCCGCCAGATGCGGAGGGGTTCGTATGTCAGGTCGAGGCACAGGTGGCCTTGACAGCGGCAAAACTGCCGGCTGACGACTCCAGTCTGGCCCGCATCCGCCGAGAGACAGCGGCCGACCCCCTTTTACAGCGAGTGATGCGCCACATGACAGGAGGATGGCTCAAAGGGTAGTGCCCGCAGTTCTATAATGTATGAGATGACATAGCCATCATTGATGGGATCCTTCTGAAGCTGGACCGGATTGTGATTCCGCACAGTATGCGCCAGCTGGTTCTCGATCAAATACACAAAGGCCACTTGGGGGTCGAGAAGTGCAGACGGAGGGCCCGAGAGGCGGTATACTGGCCGGGCATCAGTGACGATATTGCCAACATGGTGATCAACTGTACAACCTGCCAAAGGTTTCAGCCGGCGCAACCTCCTGAGACGCTTCTGCCCCATGAGCTGGTGACGTTCCCCTGGGCAAAGGTGGGTGTCGATCTATTTCACGCACTTGGCATGGACTATGTTATCATAGTGGACTACTTCTCCAATTACCCAGAAGTCATACGCCTGCACGATCTCACATCGTCTGCTGTCATCAGGGCCTGCAAAGACACCTTTGCTCGCCACGGCATTCCGATGACTGTCATGTCGGACAATGGGCCCTGTTTTGCCAGCCATGAATGGTCATCCTTTGCGGCCTCGTATGGCTTCACACACGTGACGTCCAGCCCTCTGCATCCCCAGTCCAATGGAAAGGCAGAGAAGGGCGTTCACATTGCCAAGCGGCTCCTCTGCAAGGCTGCTGCTGCCGGATCGGACTTCTACCTCGCCCTGCTGGCCTATCGCTCGGCCCCACTAGCCACGGGTCTCTCGCCAGCACAGCTGCTGATGCGTCGCGCCCTCAGAACCACTGTGCCTTCCATCCTGGCACCAACAATAGGCCATGCTCCGGTACTGCATAGGATGCAACTGCAGCGCGATCGCCAGAAGAGATCGTACGACACAAGGGCAACTGATCTTCCCTCCCTGTCCCCTGGAGACAACGTCCGCATTCACCTACCAGACGGTGGCTGGTCAGCACCTGCCGAAGTTCTCCGACGCGTGGCACCCCACCCCTGGTAGCATGTGGTGTTGGGTGCTCTGAGGTACAGACGAACCAACACGGTTGCGATTGGTACAACTCAGTTTTATTCCAACTAGTTATTTACACATCTGACTTGGTACTCAGCACGTGGTGACTGTGTGAGTGTCTTGTTAATGAGGTCCTGGCCTTGTCCTGTCTCCAGATGGACTGGCCAGCAGGTGTCATGTTTCTTGTCTTATACTGTGTCTGCTCTTGTCTGTGATTGGCTGTCGTGTTATGTGTGCTGATTGGTCTGTTGGTCAGTCTATCATGATGTGTGTGTTGTGATGTGTGTTTGAATATCATGACAATTAAGTCCCAGGTCTCACCGGTTGCCCTGCCAAAACAGCGGGAGGCAGAGGCTGACTGGAAGATCTGTGCATGATCCTGGACATCAGGAGGTCAATGACCAGGATCAAAAGTTTGGTCATCAGCACTCAGAAAAATCGAGGGACTTTTGCTAGGGTCACATGATTGGGATCGAGGGAGCCCAGGACAGGTGAGTGTCCAACAGGATCATTTTTGCTTCTCCTAGCCCCACAGTGAAAGTTACTGACAAAGGTTTTAAAATATATTTGTTTGGGCCTCTTTTGACTATTCTCAATGGTCCAAATGCTTTTCCTGCCCAGGCCCCCAGTTAAAATTGCAACTCTGGCTCAGTTATATCATCGTGACTTGTCAGATTGCTGGTTTCTCTCCCATCATTTATATTTTATGCTATGCCTGGTCCCCTTGATTTAAACTTGTTAATTGAAGGCTAAATAAAAGATGTTAATACTTGCGTAGGGAGCAGATTGTGTACCCAACACAAGTCTTTCAGACTAAGAAGAATAAGGGGCTGGATTCTCCGCAGCCCCGCGCTGAAATCGCATTTGGCATGGGGGTGGAGAATCCAAGTTCACGCCAAAATCAGGCCCGCCGCCAGTCCGGCATTTCTCCAGGACCCGGGAATCGGCGTGTTTGCAGAGTACTCCACGTGGCTGGGGTCAATTGCCAGAAGCCACTCCCAACTGGCTGAGTTCCCGACGGCGTGGTTCTAACCAGCTATTGCCATTCTGGAAGCTCGCATGGTGGCTGTGGACTCAGTCCGCGGGTCCGCCCTGGTAGGTGGCGGGGGGATCTGGCACCTGGGGGGTCTCTTGGGCGGCCGGGGGACTGATCGAGTCGGTCGGATCTTCGGGCGCGCGGCCGATCAGGGTGGCCGACATTTTGCAGCTGCCTTCGCGGTCCATGTCCGCCATGGCGCTCGGCACGGCTGCTGGAGGCTGCCTCCGTGCGCGCGGACTCGAAACCGGAAGTGCGGGGGCCCGTATCCGCAACTAAAGCTGCGTGAATCACTCTGGGTCCCTGCTAACCCCCTGCAGGTGAGTGAATTGGCTTATCTTTTTTTTTAGGAATCTCCGGAGTGAAACATCAGCGTTTGTACGCCGGCATGGGGATATAGTCCCAATTTGGGAGAATCCAGCCCAATGGATCACAAACAGTGGCTTCCAAGAAGAAGTACAGTCAACATGACACAGATTTGGAACTTGCACCCAGGATTGAAAAAATCTATCAGTTTCATTGTTGGGTTATGTCCTGTCCTGGTACATGATGAATTTTCAGACAACACTTTGAGATTTTGAACAAAAAAATATTGTTAAAACAATATGACCTTTGTCAATATCAGTTTTAGACAGTCCTGAGACTCAAGCAAATACCGAATTACATACTCACAGCCATCCAGGAAATTTACACATCCCTTTGTTTAAGAATGGAACATTCACAAAAGGACTATAGCATTCCAGCCGACTCACCTTTCCAGTTCACCATGGACAAAAGACACAACAAAACTCACTGTGTGATAGATGAATGTGAACGGATCTCCATCAGCCTCCCATTGTATTATGGTGGTCTCTGTTCCACATCTAGACTCAGTAAATTTCAAAATGATAAACACAGAGGCCGGGTCTGCCAGCATCAACGGCCAAAAAGTCCAACTAATGTTGTTCTTATGGTAACTCAGAACTATACATTTGACAGGGTAATACTGCCTGCTGAATTAACTGTATTAACAAATGGATATGTTTAGTTAACAGAGGACTCCGAGCAAAGCTGGAAGACTTGGAAAACAGCTCAAGGCGGCACAATTTGAGAATTGTGGGCTTGCCCGAAGGGAAAGAGGGCCCAAGGCCAACGCAATGCTTCGCTAAGAAGTTGGCAGAGCTGATGGGGGAGGGTGAGAGCCCCACCCTGTACGAACTAGACCGAGCTCATCCGTCATTAAGGCCGAAGCCCAAAGTGAACGAGCCGCCAAGGGCAGTAATTATCTGCTTCCATAAGTTTTGCATGAAGGAGAAAGTATTAAGCTGGGCGAAGCAGGAGCGTGAGGTGCTGTGGGATGGTACTGTGGTTCGGATCTACCAGGACTGGACGGTGGAGTTGGCAAAAAGACAAGCGGCGTTTGGGCGAGTGAAGGCGGCTTTGTACAAGAAGGGGGTGCGATTTGGTGTGGTGTACCTGGCGAAGCTGAGAGTGACATATAACGCCAAAGACTTTTATTTTGAGACAGCGGAGGCGGCTGAGGCGTTCGTGAGGGCAGAAGGCTTGGGACAGACATGAAGAGCGGAACTGGAAGAGAGACTGTGGACTGTTTTTGAGCAGCTGGAAAATGTACAAATGTTACAACTTTCTTTTTACTGATTTGTATTGAAATTTACTTCTCTTTGCATTGTTACAGAGTTCAAGTTAATGGCGTTCTGTGTTGCGACGGTTAAATGTTATGTTAGTGAATTGTAGGGGTTGGATTGTTGGGTTTGTTTTGGTGTTTCTCTGGGACTGGGTGGAAGGGGGCAAGAGGTCTTGGCGGGGGAGCCTCCCGCGCTAGTTAACTAAAGTCAGTTAGTGAACGGGGGTGAGGTGAGAGGAGGACTGCGGACGTTGGAGCCTGGATAGCAGGCTTCAATGGGCCTACGAGGCGAGCAAGAGGGGGTGGAGGGATGGATGTTGGGGGATGTTTTTGTAGGGGGGGTTCTTGGGAGGGGGGTACTTGGGAGGGGGGGAAGGGGTTCGATGTTAACAATGGACAGGGGTGGGTCAGGCTTATGGGGCAGAGCCCGGTGGTTTGGTGATGGTGGATAAGAAAGGTGGGGGGGGGGTGAGAGACCCCCCAGTAAGGATAATCACATGGAACGTGAGAGGGTTAGGAGGTCCTGTCAAGAGATCAAGGGTGGTTGCACATCTTAAAAGTTTCAAAGCCGATGTAGCAATGCTGCAGGAGACTCACTTGAGGGTGAAGGACCAGGTGAGACTTAAGAAGGGCTGGGTTAGCCAAGTGTTTCACTCCGGATTTGATGGAAGGGCTCGAGGGGTAGCGGTGCTGGTCAGCAAAAGGGTACGCTTCCAGATGGAGAAGGTGGTGGCAGATCAGGGGGGTAGATATGTGACTGTCACAGGGGCACTGGAGGGGAGATTAGAGGCGCTGTTAAGTGTATACGGTCCCAATTGGGACGATATGGGATTCGCGAGGAAGGTGTTTGGGGCTATTCCTGACTTGGACACGCATGAGCTGATTGTGGGGGGGGACTGGAACTTGGTGCAGGAGCCAAGGTTGGGCAGATCACGGCCGCGCTCGCTGGGCTAATGGTGGAAATGGGAGGGGTGGACCCTTGGAGGTTCCTGCACCCAAGGGAACGGGTGTATTCGTTTTCCTCAGCGGTCCATAAGGTATACTCGCGGATCGACTTTTTTGTGGTGGGGAAGGCTTTGCTGGCTGGAGTCAAGGGGTCGGAATACTCTGCAATTGCAGTGTCAGATCACGCTCCACATTGGGTGGATATGGTGCTGGAGAAGGGGGCAGCGCAGAGACTGGGGTGGAAACTGGATGTGGGGCTTTTGGGGAACCAAGTGTTCTGTGAGAAAATTGAAAAGGTAATTAAGGAATATGTAGGTTTCAATTGTACCGGTGGGGTGTCGAAGGCAGTCGTCTAGGAGGCTCTAAAGACGGCGGTGAGAGGTGAGGTAATTTTGTTTAAGGCCAGGGTGGATAAAGAGGAGAGGTTGGAGCGGCAGAGGGTAATAGATGAGATGTTGGAGGTAGATAGGAGGTATGCAGAGGATGGGGACCCGGCGAAGCTGGAAAAGAGGGAGGAACTACAGGCGAGCTTCGACCGACTGTCCACCAGGAAGGTGATGCGCCAACTGAGACGAGTAAGGGGTGCAGTTTATGAACATGAAGATAAGTATGTTAGCAGGTCAGCTGCGGGAAATTCTTCAGGTGAAGGATAGGGCAGGGAAGTTGGTAGTGGCCCCAGTGCTGATTAACAAGGTTTTTGAGGAGTTTTATGAGAGGTTGTACAAGTCAGTGCCACTCGGGGGAGACCATGAGATGCAGGAATTTCTCGATGGGTTGGACCCGAGGCTAGGGGAGGGGGATAGGCCTACATTAGAAGGAGCAATAGTGGAGCAGGAGATAAAGGATGCGATTGGGAGGATGCAGTCGGGGAAGGTGGCAGGGCCGGATGGGTTTCCGGTGGAATATTATAAAAAATTTAAGGATAGGTTGGCACCCCTGATGGTGGGGATGTTTGAGGAGGCGATAGGGAAGTGGGTGTTGCTGCAAACCTTTCGATTTCCCTGTTACTAAAAAAAGATAAGGATCCGACGGAGTGTGGAACGTATCGGCCCATATCACTTCTGAATGTGGACGTAAAAGTGTTGGCGAAGGTACTGGCGGGTAGGCTGGAGGAGTGCCTTCCGAAGGTGATAGGGGAAGATCAGGGGGGTTCGTGAAAGGGAGGCAGCTGTTTTCGAACATTAGGAGGGTTTTGAACGTTGTTATGGCACTGGTAGAAAGAAAGGAAACAGAGGAAGTTGTGGCATTGGATGCCGAGAAGGTGTTTGATCGGGTAGAATGGGAATACCTGATGGCAGTGCTGGAGCGGTTTGGGATTGGACTAAGGTTTGTGAACTGGGTAAAGCTATTATATAACGAACCAAAGGCAAGTGTCCGCACAAATAATAACAGTTCGAGATACTTTTCTCTCCACCGTGGGACGAGAAAAGATGTCCTATGTCCCCCCTGCTGTTTGCACTTGTGATTGAGCCGTTGGCCATCGCATTGAGAAGTTCGTGAGCATGGAAAGGAATAGTGCGGGGGGGGGGGGGGATAGAGCATAGGGTGTCCTTATATGCCGACGAATTGCTGCTCTGTGTGTCGGAGCCGAGTGCGTCGATAGGAGGAATATTGGAGCTACTGCGGGTATTTGGGTCTTTCTCGGGGTACACGTTGAACCTGGACAAGAGTGAGTACTTTGTGGTGTCTCGGCCGGGGGTGGGGGCACGGGTGGGGGGGCTGCCATTCCGTAGAGCAGGGACTCATTTTAGGTATCTGGGGGTGCAGGTTGCCCGGGAGTGGGGGAGGCTTTGCAGGTACAACAACACTAGTTTGGTGGGGAGAGTGAAAGCCGATCTGGCAAGGTGAGATGGCCTTCCTCTGTCACTGGCAGGTCGGGTACAGGCGGTTAAAATGAATGTGTTGCCACGATTCCTGTTTATTTTTCAATGCCTACCAATTTTCCTGCCAAAGTCTTTTTTCAGGGAGATTGAGGGAAGGATTACCTCATTCATATGGGGAGGGAAGTTGGCCAGAGTGAGAAAGGTGCTGCTACAGAGGGGAAGGCAGGCAGGGGGTTTGGGTCTCCCGAACCTGTTTTAGTGCTAATGCGCGGCGATCGTGGAGAAAGTGCGGAGCTGGGTCAGAGGGGTTGATTCTCAGTGGGTCAGAATGGAGGAGAGTTTGGGCAGGGGGTCGGGGCTGAAAGCACTTGCAACAGCGCCGCTCCCGATAGCTCTGGGGAAATATTCAGGGAGTCCGGTAATAATAGCTTCATTGAAAATCTGGAGGCAGTTTCGCCAACACTTCGGGTTGAGTTTAGGGTCAAGGGAAATGCCGATTCGGGGGAACCACAGATTTGAGCCAGGGAGGTGGGATGGAAGTTTTCGGAAATGGGAAGAGAAGGGGATTAAGACGCTAAAAGATTTGTTTCTTCGGGGTCGGTTTGCAGGATTGAGGGAGCTGGAAGCGAAGTATGGGCTAGAGTAGGGAGAAGTGTTTAGGTACATGCAGGTTCGGGATTTTGCCAGGAAGGAGATACAGAGCTTCCCAGAGGAACCGGCCTCCACGTTGCTGGAGGAGGTGTTGACGACAAGGGGACTGGAGAAGGGGGCAGTGTCAGCGGTGTACGGAGCTATTCTGGAAGAGGATAAGGCACCACTGGAAGGGATCCAAGCAAAGTGGGAGGAAGAGCTGGGAGAGGTTATAGAGGAGGGGGTCTGTTGTGAGGTGCTCCAGAGAGTGAATGCCTCCACCTCATGTGCGAGGTTGGGGCTGATAAGGCTGAAGGTGGTATATAGTAATTGAGGACACAGTACAGAGGTTCATCCCAAAGAAAAGAAAGGTTATCAGAGGGGGGGATTAGGCCACCATGGCTGACAAAGGAAGTTAGGGAATGCATCAAAGCAAAAGAGAAAGCCTACAGTGTGGCAAAGAGTAGTGGGAAGTCAGAAGATTGGGAAGGCAACAAAAAACAGAGGACAACAAAGAGAGAAATAAGGAAAGAGAGGATCAAATATGAAGGTAGGCTAGCCAGTAACATTAGGAATGATAGTAAAGGTTTCTTTAAATACATTAAAAACAAACGGGAGGCAAAAGTAGACATTGGGCCGCTCCAAAATGACGCTGGTAATCTAGTGATGGGAGACAAGGAAATAAGTACTTTGCGTCAGTCTTCACAGTAGAAGACATGAGTAATATCCCAACAATTCAGGAGAGTCAGGGGGCAGAGTTGAATATGGTAGCCGTCACAAAGGAGAAAGTGCTAGAGAAACTAAGAGGTCAAAAAATTGATAAATCTCCGGGCCCAGATGGGCTACATCCTAGAGTTCTAAAGGAGATAGCTGAAGAAATAGTGGAGGCGTTAGTTATGATCTTTCAAAAGTCACTGGAGTCAGGGAAAGTCCCAGAGGATTGGAAAATTGCTGTTGTAACCCCCCTGTTCAAGAAGGGAACAAGGAAAAAGATGGAAAATTATAGGCCAATTAGCCTAACCCCGGTTGTTGGCAAGATTCTAGAATCCATTGTTAAGGATGAGATTTCTAAATTCTTGGAAGTGCACGGTCGGATTAGGACAAGTCAGTAAGGGGAGGTCGTGCCTGACAAACCTGTTAGAGTTTTTTGAAGAGATAACAAATAGGTTAGACCAAGGAGAGCCAATGGATGTTATCTATCTTGACTTCCAAAAGGCCTTTGATAAGGTGCCTCACGGGAGACTGCTGAGTAAAATAAGGGTATTCTTATGGTGGATGTAGGGAGACCCTGCTAATGGAAACAACTTCCCTACATCCACCCTATCTAAACCATTCATTATCTTGTAAGTTTCTATTAGATCTCCCCTCAACCTCATAAACTCCACTAGGACCCGGGGGCACAGCCTTAGAATAAAAGGCAGTCACTTTAGAACAGAGATGAGGAGAAATTTCTTCAGCCTGGGAGTGGTGGGTCTGTGGAATTCATTGCCACAGAGGGCGGTGGAGGCCGGGATGTTGAATGTCTTTAAGACAGAAGTTGATAAATTCTTGATTTCTCGAGGAATGGAGAGAGAGCGGGTAAATGGAGTTGAAATCAGCCATGATTGAATGGTGGAGAGGACTTGATGGGCCGAATGGCCTTACGTCCGCTCCTATGTCTTATGGTCTATAGAGCGCACCTCATGAGGGCGAGGATGAGCCTAGTTTTTGAAGGATTAGAGGATGTGTGTGAGCGTTGCGGGCGGGTGGGGGGGGGGGGGGTGCAATCACGTCCATATGTTTTGATCCTGTCCAAAGCTAGGGGAGTACTGGAAGGAGGTGTTTAGGGTAATTTCCAAGGTGGTGCATGTGAAACTGGACCCGGGTCCCCAGGAGGCCATATTCGGGGTGTCGGACCAGCCAGGGTTGGAAACGGGAGCGGAGGCAGATATCATAGTCTTCGCCTCGTTGATCGCTCGAAGGCAGATCCTGCTGGGATGGAGAGCAGCCTCTCCACCCAGTGCCCTGGCATGGCGGGGGGACCTGTAGGAATACTTGACCCTTGAGAAGGTTACGTTCGAACTGAGGGGAAGCTCGGTGGGGTTCTACAAGTCATGGGCACTATTTATTATGCACTTTCAAGAACTGGATAACATCGAACATTAGTTGGGGGGGGAGGGGGGCTGTGTGGATTAAGGGTGACTATGGGTAATCCCTGATTCCTTTTTGTCATTTGTTTATGTAAACATGCGGGCTGATGTTTGGGGGTTGGTGGGCAGATGGGATTGTTGTTATTATGGGGATTGACATATCTTGCTGATTATTGTTTACTGTTGATGGGTGTAAATGTGGGAGAAAATGTGAAAAAGGAGAATAAAAATATTTTAAAAAAACAAAACAAATGGATCTGTTTAATTACTATGAGTTGGTATTTTCTTTGTAACAACATCTGCCTTACCCAATGCATGTGCATGAATCTCATTAATTTCCTGTTTTCCTCCTTGTCTATTACATATGAACGAACATAACTAATTTGAGGGAATTCTTGTAAAATGGCCTCTTGCACGCGAGGGACCGGATTAAAAGGGAAACAACAATGGTCATTTTATTAATATATCCACTAATCAATGGTGTATCATTTATTATTGTGGTCTAATTTTGCAAATACAATAAAAAATATAAAATATGACCAGATCTTTGCTTTGGCAAATTTAATATAATCAGTGTAGACTGGTCTTTTATTATAATATGTTTGTGTATGAGGTGTGTTATATTATGTGATTGTAGACATTGTTACTCTTTGCTTACTCCCAGAATGGTCTGGTGGTTGTCGTTCAATGAAACTATGTCTTCAATTTAAAGCAAATAACATTTAATGAATAACGAATATGAATACTAATGAGTTTGTTCAGTTTGCCATATTCAGAGCATTTTTTTTCCATTTGCTGGACATTTCTTCTTTAAGGGGGCAGTTCCACATCTATAACACGTCATGAAGTTGACGTTATGATGCACGACACACCTTCGCGCATGCGCAGATCGGCTTTCATCCGTCTCGCATTTTTTCATGCAGGGTTCGAGTGCACACATGCAAGGTGGCTGCCATCCAAAAAGTGCTTCTTCATCAATTGCGACACCATTTTTACACACTCAACCATGTGGTGGATTTTCACGCCTTTTTTACAGGTATAATATTCATGATATTGCTTCTTACTTTGCTGATATGCTAGGCATTTTTCAATCGCTCTTTCTAGCATTAAGTCCTGTTGTCTCAAAAGCCTTTCTCTTAGGTGTTCATCATTTATCCCAAATACAATCTGGTCACGAATTAACAAATCATGCAGGATTGAGCTAGAAGTTTTATGTCTGTCACAAAGCTAGTAAACGATTCCCGTTTTTTGCAATCTCTTGTGGAAAACAAAACGTTCAAATGTCTCATTTGTTTGGATCTTGCAGTGGTTGTCGAATTTACTTAAAATCACATCAAATTTAGCTTTGTCCTGACCAGCAGAATACTGGAAGGAGTTATATATTTTGATTGCATGCTGTCCTGCCATTGATAAAAGCAATACAATTTTTCTAGCATCAGCCATGGTAGTTAAATCTGTAGCTTCCCAATATATTTGAAATTGTTATTTAAACAGTTTCCAATTAGAATTCAAATTACCAGTAATCTTAAGGTGATGTGGAGCTTCTGCGTGGTCCATCGAGGTGGTTGTCTTCAAAGGATTCATTGGCTGTGATGCTTCTCCAGTCAAATAGCTGCTATGGATTTCTTCTGTTTCCGATCGAATTAAATCACTCTGTCTAGTTTTTTTGAACGCCACTCCTGGTACCATGTTATATTACATGATCGTAATATGTCATTACTCTTTGCTTACTCCCAGACTGGTCTGATGGTTGTAGTTCAATTTAAAGCAAACAACATTGAATGAATAATGAATATAAATACTAATGCGTTTGTTCACTCTTCACAACTATAACTGATGATAAAGTAAATCAGAAGAAGTATTAACTGTGTTTAACTACATGTGCAAACTAAACTATATCTCTCTAACACTCTGCTGTCTAGTCACTCCTGGTTCGAAGAGCCAGGAAGATTCTCTGAATTCAGTTTATGTACATGGATCTAGTGCTGCCATCTAGTGGTTGTCTAACGCTATGATACAGTTGTTAACCCTTTACATACCAGCAAATATACAGATCGCTGCAGTGTGGGGGCAAAGCAGAAGTGAGGGAAATTTACCTGTAGATTTTCCATTAGTACCAATGCTGGTAGACGTGAGGAGAGTGGTAACTGTTTTTATTGCCAATAAAATTGCTTAGAACAAATCTACCATTTGTGAAAATTATTCATAACCAGTAGTAACATTTCTCATCCAACATGATAAAGAGATATTTAACTCATCATTAAGTCCAAAGATGTGCAGGCTAGGTGAATTGGCCATGCTAACTTGCCCCTTAGTGTCCAAAAATATGTAGGTTAGGTGGGGTTACAAGGTTACAGGGATAGGGCTGGGGAGTGGACCTAGGTCGGGTGCTGTTTTGGTGCAGACTCGATGGGCCAAATGGCCTCCTTCTGCACTATAGAGATTCTATAGATTACGGGTGGGACATCACAATACATCTCTGGAACCTGACATGTCTGGGATACACTCTGATCTTCAAAGGGAGGTTCGGGGGAACAGTTACCCCACTTGCCTCCAATTAACAGCATATTAAACTTAGTTTGTTCATGGTCTGGGGAGGGTGAGGATGCAATTTTCAAATGTGAATTCAGTGAACAGGAACAGTCTGCAGCACATTAGTGCAAGGCTGTTAGATTCCATGTGAGAAGTAAAAGTTTTTTGTAGTGAAGACATTAGGACGCGGGGGACCTTGTGTCATTGGACCTTGAGCATTGCATCTCATTCGGATACACGGACATGTTTGTTATGCTTTAATGCTGCTAGCTCTCCAAGATTCCACCTGTTCGCTTCGACAAGGTAGCACCAGACCCCATCATGGCTGCCATCGCCACTCATGTTCTGCAGGCAGCTCACACCTCTTAGTGATACTCTGCATCACTAATTGGACCTTGAACTCGCCTCCAGCGCAATTAAGGCATTTATATTTCAAAATAGTGATATAGCATAGGATCGAGATCCAGGAGTTATTATGGTACCAGGTTCCCAACACCACTTTGAAAAACTGGCCCAAAGACGCAGAAAATTGTCCATCCTGTGTCTTTATTTGGGGAAATAAATGTTGTAAAATGAATTGAACTTGAACTGACAAGTTGCATGAAATTAATAATCAAATTATTTTGAAAACTTTATTGATTTTGTCTGGAACTGTCATTTTGATCTTTCGGTCAGCTGAAATTTTTCTAATACGTAACATAAGGTAAAATGAGTTGGACATCCTGCCTAAAAGCAAATTATTGCGGATGCTGGAATCTGAAACCAAAGAGAAAATGCTGGAAAATCTCAGCAAGTCTGGCAGCATCTGTAGGGAGAGAAAAGAGCTAACGTTTCAAGTCCTGATGACCCTTTGTCAAAGCTATAATACAGAGAAAGTGGGAAATATTTATACTGTGGAGTGGGGGAGGGACATACGGAAATCCTGTCAGAGAGAAGAGCAGTACATCCTTCTTCAGGGTAGACATTCCTGGAAGAGAAGTGGCAGTGACATAAACACTGGATAAAAGCAAATTGCTGTGGATGCTGAAATCTGAAACCAAAGAGAAAATGCTGGATAATATCAGCAGCTCTGGCAGCATCTGTTGGAAGAGAAAAGAGCGAATGTTTTGAGTCTGGATGACCCTTTGTCAAAGCTATAATACAGAGAAAGTGGGGAATATTTATCCTGTGGAGGGGGAGAGGGACAAACGGAAATCCTGTCAGAGAGAAGAGCAGTATATCCTGCCTATTGACTATCTCTTGGAAGGGCCAACTTTATTTTGGAAACCTGGAACAAAATTCAAAGTACTACAGGGGGCTTGGATACTTTCACTTATCAGTATTGGCTGAGAAAGGAATTTATAGAGTGAATATTGACAGAAGTCCCTCATCCTCTTATAAAAAGCAGTATTGGGTGCTATACTATTAGGAGAGTATTGCGGCTTTAGAAAAAGTGCACCATACATTCACTAAGGTGCTGTCTGGTCTGAGGAAATACAGAGTTTACTAGTGTGAAAAAATTGGATAAAGAAGATAGAAATGGACAGTTTCCAGTAGTTTAGGCCACTGGTTGTAAGACTAAATGTAAAATATTTAGAACAGAGGGAAGTGAAAAAAATTACCCGAGTGTTTTGAGGCTTTGGAATTCACTTCCTAGCTTAGTACTTGAGGCTGAGACCATATATGTCACATTCAAAACCAAATTAGATAGGTAGAGATGAGAACAGGCCAGGAAAATATAATTAAAATTATTTGTTTGGATTGAAGGTAAACACCGACACAAATTGGTTGGACCAAATGAATTGTTTGGTGGTGTAACTTCTACACATGTATTTGTATATAGAGATGGCAAAGAAAGAAAGGAGGAGTGGATCGCACTGATAGGGGGATGGATGGGAATGAAGAGCAGAGAAAAGGGGAAATGGATGGCAATAAAGGGGAGATAGAATGGGGGAAAAATAGAAATTGTAACAAAATGGAGAGGAAAGAAGGCAAATGATCAGAGATATACTATTGCAAGACAAAGGTGGAGAAGCTGGGATCAGCACATTGGGTAGGGGGAGGAAAGGGTGTGTAAGAATCTCGGGCAACCCCTGGTCCCCTTGAACTGCAAAACTGGACTTTAGCCTCAGAAACTGTAAAATGGACACCATTCTTGGCCAAATTTTTCCCAGCAAGCTTGGCTTGCAGGGCTGTCTGTGAGTGTGAAAGGAATGTTTGCAGCAACCCCCCCTGGACTTACAACTCATCAGTAGACAGACAGCACTAATTGGATCAGCAAAGGGCACAATGGAAATGCTAATAGCCCTGAAACTCCCCCAGCCAAGAAACAATGTGTTGGTAAGAACTCCTTACATATGATAATGACCTTGTCTCCATCGGAGCTGAAAACCCATCAGCATAATCTGGTCATAATGGCAGCAATCCCGAGCGAATGGCAGACTCGAAAATCCCATCTTCTTAATGAGGTGTGGAAGACTGCGATCTCCCAGGACAATGGAGCGGGCAGGAAGCCGTTTAAGACTGGAGCTGGCTACCTGGACCTATCAGGAGAAGGGGCGAGACCTGCGGGAACTTTGAAATGCTAACTTACATGCTCACACAAAAGAAGCTGGACTGGAGCGAAAAAAACTTGGATTTTGGACTATAAAAAGGGTGGTCAAACGGCCATTCGCTCTCTTAGGATCTTCTGCTCGTGCTGAACTCTCTGCTCCTACAATATCAGCCTTGGATTGTAAGTATCCCGCAGCAGCTTGCGAAGCTCCCTGGACTAGTATAGTGGTTGAGGCTTTGGGGAAAGGGGGTGCATGCTCCTATTTTGTCCTTTTAAAAGATTGCTAAAATTGTGTATGTAAGTTTTACGTTGTGCTGCGATAGTATTCCTTCCATAGTAATAGTCATTAAAGTATAAGATAATTGTGTGTTTTCTGTATTTGGTGGTGGTTGATCTTGGCAATTAATAAATATATGTGTTTGGATTTTGGAATTGGAGTCTGTCTCAATTGCTTCAATCCCTCACCAACGAGCTCTAGCCAAGTCACTCTATTAAAATACTCCTTACCATAAATCCGGTGTCGAAAACTAAGGGAAATCCCTGGGCGATTCGAACCCGCTCACTCAGGAAAGGCTGCCAGATGGGCAGAGGTTTTCCTTTCCTCTCTCTCTTGGGGGCGCTGCTCAGGTGAAGCAGGCGCAGGTGGTAGCGAATCCACCGGAGAGAGAGAGGATCACCCGGGCAGTGGTGGGGCTTGGACGACGGGGTGCCAAGCCTGGTAGAAGCCCACGGGGGTGGAGGTAAAAGGGGATCCCGCTACAGGTGTTAATCATTTGAAGTACAGAACTTGAATATTGCTGAAAGAAAACACATATTTGAAACTATTTGTCTTACACTCATCAGGAAAATTCATAAGAATATCAAAGGAACAAGAATTTATTCTGCATGAGAAGAGAGTACTAATTGGTTGGCAAGTGATCTCTGATTGGTAGCAGTGTTGCTGTGGACCATGTACTAGTTAACTGACAACTGACAGTTAACTACAAAACTTTGTTTAAATTCAACAAGCAGGTTGACTCTGATTGGTCAAGGGCGTTGCCATAGGGAATGAACCAGGGAATGGTTGTTGCCTATTTTGTTTAGTTGAAAAATGCTCAATGAAGTACATGTGCTAGAAGCTGCATATATTAATATACATCGCGTCATGTCCAAATTGACTCTTACCAATTTTTACAGATGCACCATAGAAAGCATCCTATCTGGCTGCATCACAGCCTGGTATGGCAACTGCTAAGCCCAAGACCATAAGAAACAAGTGAGTCGCGAACACAGCCCAATCCATCACACAAACCCGCTTCCCATTCATTGACTCTGTCTATATCTCCCTTTGCCACGGGAAAGCAGGCATCCGAGGTATTCTCTCTTCCAACCTCTTCCATCAGGCAAAAGTCTGAGAACATGCACTAACAGATTCAGAAACAACTTTTTTGCCCTCTGCTACCAGACTCCTAAATGATCCATTTGTGGACTGAACTGAGCTCTCCACTCATCTTCTCTGCTGAGTAGCACTGCACTCGTACGCGTCACCCAATATCTCTGTCTATGTATTTACATTGTGTATCTATCATATGTCCTATGTTTTTTATGTGTGGTACAATCTGACTAGACTGTACGCAGAACAATATATTTTCTGTACCTTTGTACACGTGACAAATCTAAATCTAATCTAAATATGGCCCTGTTCTTTGAAGACTGGAAAAACATGGAAATTTCACAATCATGCCTCCCACATTTAGGTCCAAATCATTAATATATAACATAATGACATAATAATAATAACCTTTATTGTCACAAATAGGCTTACATTAACAATGCAATGACGTTACTGTGAAAAGCCCTGAGTCGCCACATTCCGGCGCCTGTTCGGGTACACGGAGGGAAAATTCAGAATGTCCAAATGACCTAACATCACGTCTTTCGGGACTTGTGAGAAGAAACCGGAGCACCCGGAGGAAACCTACGCAGACACAGGGAGAATGTGCAGACTCCGCACAGACAATGACCCAAGCCTGGAATCGATCCTGGGACCCAAGCGCTGTGAAGCAACAGTGCTAACCAGTGCACTGTTGTGCTAAGTAGCAGGGGACCCAAGATTGAGCCCTATAGAATGTCACTGAAAACTGCTTTGCATTCACAAAAATCATGTGTTGATTATTAGCTTTGTTTCCTGTTACTGAGCCAATTTTGGATCCAACTCGCCACATTCCCCTGTATCCGACGGGCTTTTACTTTTCTGCCCAGACTGTCATTTGGGAAACTGTTGAATGTCTTCCTAAAATCCACGTAGACCACATCTACTGCAGCATCCCCATTAATCCTCCTTGTTACTTTCTCAAAAAAATTATATTAAGTTAGCAAGTCATGACATTCCCTTGACAAAACCACACTGACTTTCCCTGATTAACTCTTGTCTCTCTAAGTGACAATTTATCCTGGTTTTCAGATTTGATTCTAATAATTTGCCCATCACTGAAGTCAGACTGACTGGTCTGTAACTATTTGGTTTATCCTTCATTTTTAAACAACAGTACAATGTTCACAGAGCTTCAATCCTTTGATACCTTGCCTGTATCCAATGAGGATTTGAAAATGATACTCAGAACATCCATTATTTCTCCTCTGGCTTCCTGCAACATCCTGGGATAGAATCCTTTGGCCGTGATGATTTGTCCATCCTCAAGGATGTCAGTACCCTACAGTACTTCATCCCTCATTATGATTATTGTCTCTCATATTCCACACCTCCATATTAACTAGAATGTCTGCACCATCTCTCACTTTTGTCAGAGACAGAGACAAAGTACTCCTTACGAACCCTGCCAAAATCTTCAGCATCAATGCGTAAGTTACAATCCCCGATGGACTCAAACCTTTCCTTAGTTATCCTTTTGCTGTTAATGTACTGATAAAACATCTGATTTTGCCTTGATTTTACTTGCCAATATTTTTTCATATCCTCTTGTGATGAATGTAGGAAAAGTGTTATATATATTGTATTATATATCTGTTGCTGTAATATTATTAAAAATTATGATTTAACATAGAGGCAGACGATGTATCTGCTAGGGTTGGAATTAATGTATCAAAAAGTGAGATAATCATTCATTCCAACCATGTACTTGTTTACCTTTATGGAGTTATTGGAATATTGTGTAATTTGGAAGGTTCCCTGGGATGAAGATAATTGAAGCATTCTGTTTAACCTTAGTAAAGATGGTCATGAGAAATTTAATGGAATAGAGATGGTATAATTATTGGGAGGAGCCAGGTCTGCATCAAATAGTTTAGCTGTCAGGTTTTATAGCCTTACAAAGACAGAAGGATTTCCAGGCTGTGCCTGGAAGGGTGTCTCTCTCATTTTTTGAAAGAAAATCTCTGCACAATAGTACAGCAAGTATCCCTGTGTTTTCTAACTTTATTTACAAGTGGTTTTTGATCTGTAAAGAGCTTTGCTTAATTGGAGATAGAGATTAAAGTGTTTCCTTTTATGCTAAGAATTGTTTAACTGTTAATTATAAAGCTATTTTCTGAGATGTTAATGTGTTTAAGAATAAAGTTATTTTAATATAAAAGATCTGTATTTGAGATCTTTGATATCAAACATTAAAGACCATGTTGAGGGCCTATAGTTAGGATTATCCAGAAATTGCACTTGTATTATTTGCAATTAGGGCTGCACCTAATGAATCAACCAAATTTAGTCCACTGAATTGGTTTTTCGTCATGAAGTAAGAGGACCACTTTGATTACTTACAAAGAAATTGGTGAGTCAGTGTTTGGAGATGACATTATTGGATTATGCGTCAAACTTTAGGGAGAGATTAACTAAGGATGTTGAGTTGACGAAAAAGTATTTAAAATTGTCACAGCATGCGATGAAAAAAGAGGCGGATAAGAAATAAGAAATTTGTAGTTTTGTTTGTGAGGAGTAAATATTAGTATTATTACCAGTGGTACGTGAACCATTAAATGTAAGGTATGGTGGGCCTTATCAAATCGAAAGGAAATTGAGTGAGGTGAATTATTTTGATAAGAATGCCAGATAGAAGGAAAACTCACAGAGTGTCATGTTAATATGCTCAAAAGGTATTTTCATTGGGAAGGAAAGCAGAAGGAGGACTTGGGTTATTCATTATAACTCACAGCAAATTCCAGATGGGTCTGAATTTGACATTCCACAAATGGAATTAGACGATTAGGAAGTAATAAGAAATTGGGTTAAATTACTGAGTTACCTTCCAGAGGAAAATCAGAGTGACTGAAAGAGTTATTGCAGTCACATAAAGCTATATGTGGGAACAAACTAGGAAGTACAAAAGTAAATATACACGATGTAGATGTAGGAAATTCTATTCCAATTAATCAACATCATTATAAACTCAATCCACTAACGCTGGCACAGGTAGAAAAGGGGATTGAAGGCATGCTTAAGAACGATATAATTGAAGTGAGTTGCAGTGATTGGAGCTCACCTATTGTGATGGTACCAAAACCAAATGGAATGAAATGATTATGTGTGATCCATAGAAAGGTCAATGCATTTACAAAGTCAGATTCGTATCCATTTTCTTTAGTACAAATTTAGAGTGCCCAAATATTTTTTTCTAATTAAGGGGCAATATTAGTGTGGCCTACCTGCATATCTTTGGGTTGTGGGGGTGAGACCCACGCAGACATTTTGTTTTATTAAATTTAGAGTACCCAATTATTTTTTTCCAATTAAGGGGCAATTTAGCATGGCCAATCCACCTACCCTGCACATCTTTGTGTTGTGGGAGCGAAACCCACGCAAACACGGGGAGAATGTGCAAACTCCACATGGACAGTGACCCAGAGCTGGAATTGAACCTGGGAGTTCGGCGCCGTGAGACTGCAGCGCTAAATGTTGCTCCTTTAAACCTTAGTCTATTTGCTCTGTTTACATCACCTTTGCTCATGAGTCGCCAGGTATCTTTATGATACCGCCACATGGTTCAAGTTCAGGTTATGATTAATAACACAGCACACCGCTTAGTAAAGATCAAAACAACGGTCATTTATTATATACAACAAGCAATATTAATACCCTAATACTACTTTCTATATAATAAACCTATCACTACTGGCCAATACTTAACTTAGGAAGAGCCCACCAGGTCAGGGAAACGAATGGCTTGTCCAATCAAATCTGGCCCGCGGGATTCAAAAGGCTGCTACAGGTCGGTGGCTAGGTGTCTCTACCGGATAGCAATCGCTGGATTCAAACTTACAGTTGCCGGTGGCTGGTCTTGCGAAGGTCTCGAGCAGGCGAAGAGGAGAGAGAGAGAGATCTGAACTTGGATCCCCACTTTTATAAGGCCCAGGGGCTTCCCGCCTCCCAGGGCGGCCCTTGACCCTGAGTCCCAAGTGATTGGATCCGTCCCCAATCTCTGGGGTCGATGTGTCCAATGGTGAGGCGATTCCTCGATGGTGGGGTGGTCGCTCACCTGTCTTTGTTTCGGCCACTGCAGGCGCCGACAGGTCTGGCCCGGTATTCAATTGCTAATATGTTGCAATTGTTCCCGGGGATAGCCGATTTAACTGTGGATGTCTGAATAGATGGGCTGCAAACAGTCCCGAATGCAACTGCGAATACCTGGGTTGATGGGCTGTTGATAGCCCTGAGTATCGATCTGGGCTACCTTCCCAGAGCCGAATATGCAAAACTGTCTGCAGCTGCCTGCTTGTGTCTTCTTGGCTGCTTTTCCCAGCAGTCTTTCGGGTTAGCCGTTTTAAACTGGGTTTTGGCCAGATTAATCGGAACGCAGCCATTTTACATGGCTACATAACCATTGCACCACCGTGCTGCCCTAGACCCATGCAGACATAGGGAGAATTTGCAAACTCCACACGGACAGTGACGCAGGACTGGGATCAAATCCAGGTCCTCGGTGCCATGCAACAGCAGTGCTAACCACTGTGCCGCCGTGCCGCCCCTCAGAATCGCATCTTATTCCTTGTTTGGAAGACTGGATTGAAAAGGTGTGTGAAGCAAATTTTATTAACAAACTTTGCCTACTTAAAGGATACTGGCTTTTGTAATGCCAAATAGTCGGTATCAATTTAAAATTATGCTGCATGGAATGAAGAGTGCACCGGCAACATTCCAAAGACTAGCCAGCAAGAATTATGCAGTACATAGAAGATCTGGTAGTGTTCAGTCAAACGTGGAATGAGCATTTGGAACATTTAAAGGAATTGTTCAATCAACTACAGGAGGCTGGCTTGGTGGTAAACTTGGCGAAAAGTGAATTTGCAAAATCCCAAGTCACATTCTTAGGCCATACTGTTGGACATGGTCAGGTGGCCCCACAGAATGTGAAAACAAAAGCTATTGGGGAGTTCCCAATATCATGAATGAGAAGAAAAGTTCTGAGATTTCTGGGCATGAGTGATTTCTACAGGACGTTCATGCCAGATTTTAGCAGTGTGGTTCCTCCACTGACTGAACGTCAGAATTTTATTGGATGTCAGAATGTCAGGAGGTGTCGAAATCTTTAACATCCGAGTAAGACTTTTAGACTGAAAGAAGCGTAACAGATAACAACACAGTTAACGTTAAATGATTTTGCTTGTCACAAGGAGAGAGGCCACTGGAATCAAGGGTTGCAGCAGGCACACTCTGAGGAACATGAGGGACGTAGAGATCTTTATACACAAAAGAAACCCATTCCCCCCCCCCCCCACAGGTGATACATTGGTAATTCCTGAGCCTTTCAATTGGTTTACACAGAGATAAAGGTACAATTCCGATACAAAGGAGGGGTGATCAGATGACGTCAATGTCTACTGCAGTAATTCTACAGAGATGAATATACATTAGCAATACAAAGGCCATGCTAATCGACTAACGTCATTGGCTCCGATGGTACTGTTATTGAACAATGGTGTGTGTCTGTCACCATACAAACTAAATTGACCTAGTCAAGAAACCGATTAAACTCCAGGCAATGTAATCAATTTACAGGGGGCCATCTGTCTGCCTGAATTAATGAGGTAGCTAAAGCAATTTACAATGAGACACTTTAAGACTTTATGTCAAGTATCCCATGATGCTTCAGACAGCCATGTTAGGTTTCCACAGAGGCATTTGACAATTTGGAAACTGTGTTAACTACCGCAACACCAATTAATGCCTAACAATGTAAGGTGGCAGTTGATGCGAGTGATGTGGCCATTGGTGCTGTGCTGTTACAAGAAGATGACAAAAGGATAGAAAGACCTGTTGGTTATTTTTCCAGAAAACGAAATATTCATCAAAAGATGTATATGAGCATTGAGAAGGAGACATTAAGTTTTGTATTGCCATTGCAACCTTTTGACCTTTATGTTGCTAACAATTTATCACAGACAATTGTATATACAGACCATAATACATTAAAGTTTTTGGAGAAGTTTAAAGATCAAAATGCAAGACTGTTTAGGTGGAGTTTATTGCTACAACCATTTAACTTGAAAATTATATGTGCACCAGGAAGAAAAAACATTATTGCAGAGTGATAGAACATTCAATGTTGGAAAAGAGAGACTGAAAGGAACTGTACTGATGTGTAAATTTGTATGCAAAAATATAATAAGGTATGTATCGTATAGAGTACTGGTAGTGTTTAGTGATGAGCAGTGTTTAAAGTTGAAAAGGCTTTGGAAAAATGAAGCCATTTTGCTGGTTCATTTTTTAAGCGCAAAGGTGTGGTGAAAGTGGGAAAATTGTTATATATGTTGTATTATATATCTGTTACCATAATATTTTTTAAAATCCTGGTTTAACATAACGCAGGCGATGTGCCTGCTCGGGCTGTAATTAAAGTATCGTAAAAGTGAGATAATCATTCATTCCAACCATGTACTTGTTTACCTCTATGGGGTTAATGGAATATTGTGTATTTTTGGAAGGATCCCTGGGATGGAGGTAATTGAGGGGTTGTGTTTAGCATTAGTAAGATGGTCATGAACCAGTTAGTGGGATAGAGATGACCTAATTAATGAGAGGAGCCAGGCTGCAGCAAGCAGTTTAGCTGTAGCACTTATTAGTCTAAGGCTGAAGGATTTCCAGGTTGTGCCTGAAAGGGTACCCCTCTCACCTTTTCTGAAAGGAAATATCTACACAATAGTACAGCAAGTATTCCTGGCTTTGCTAACTTTATTTACAAATGGCTTTTGCCCTGTAATGGGCTTTGCATAATTGGAGATAGCGAAAGTATAAGTTAATCGTTAAAGTGTTTCCATTGATGTTAAGAATTGGTTGACTGTTAATTGTAAAGCTATTTTATGCGTTTAATCCTGTGTTAATAATAAAGATTGTTATCATATAAAAGGTCCCTATTTGTCAGTGGATTCACTGGTGGGGATGAAGTATCCTTTCCTCACAGTTTTACAAATTGAAAATCATCGGAGTTTCTCGTCCAATTTCCTAATATAAATTGGGGTCTCGTCCGGTACTGTAACATTCTCTTTGCTTTCCCTGTTTTCTTTTTCTATAAACCTCCAGGCTTTCTAATGTCTTAAGTTTTCTTTTTCTGTTTCAGCTTAACCTGCATGCTTCTAGATAACGCACAGCGCTCAAGATTTGGCAGCACCACCCGTTTTCCTTGTGGAAACATGCCTACACTGTGCCTGTAGAATCTTGTTTGTGAATACCTCCCACGTACTGCTTTGTCACTGATTTCCCTTCAATTAGCTGTAACAAGTTCACTTTCTCCAGATTACGCCTCAGCTTCATAAAATTTGTCTTTCTCCAATTTAGAACTTTTACTCCTGTTCTCCCTTTAATTTTTTTCACAGTTGTGCCAAATCCAACCGTGTTATGGTTACAATCTCCAAAATGAAATGAAATGAAAATCGCTTATTATCACAAGTAGGCATCAAGTGAAGTTACTGTGAAAAGCCCCTAGTCGCCACATTCCGGCGCCTGTTCGGGGACACTGGTACAGGAATTGAACCATGCTGCTGGCCTGCCTTGGTCTGCTTTAAAAGCCAGCTCTTTAGCCCTGTGCTAAACCAGCCCCATTGCTACTCCACCAACTTGCCCAGCTTCATTTCCTGAGACTAAATCTAGAATTGCACTCCCTCTCATTGGGCTTGTTGTTTGCTGGGTAAAAAATATATCTTGAATGCAGTTCAAGAATTTCTCCCTGTGTCTGCGTAGATTTCGTTCGGGTGCTCCGGTTTCCTCCCACAAGTCCCGAAAGACGTGCTCGTTGGTGAATTGGACATAGTGAATTCTCCCTCAGTGTTCCCGAACAGATGCCGGAATGTGGCGACTCGTGGAATTTCACAGTAAAATCATTGCAGTGTTAATGTGAGCCTACTTGTGACACTAATAAAGATTATTATTATTATTATGTGCCCTCTGGGCGCTGTTTGTATCCAAATTGATATTCAGGCAGTTGAAGTTCTCACCTATTGCTACCCTATTGTTTTTGCACTCAAAAATAGGCCCACAGACCAAGGCTAACTACCTGTCAGTGGAATCCTCAAAACCAGCTAGGAGGGCTACCAGGATTAACAAATCTTGTGAAGTTGCAACAAAAGAACCAATTACAGTCCAGCCACATGCTAATGAGCTTGATTCAGCACCCTGATGTCCGTCAAAAAGAACCTTCGGAGAAAAGCGTGTTAGTGCAGAAACCTCTGATCCATCTCCTAAAAAAAAAATCAAAAATGGAAAAGGTGACTGGAAAGGTATTGACCGAAGGCAGAAAAACAACTAGAGCAGCCTTGAGCACAAAAAAGGCACTTCCTGTCACACCACAACCAGCCAAGCCAACTGGGCATTCGACCAGATTGCGAAAATAGCAAACCCCACATCTTGTCGTACTCTTATAATCCATCTATTATAGGTTGCAGAAATTGCATTTTATATGCCTTTTTGATTTTCCTACCTTTTAGTTTGCTTTTGGCACGGGTGAGCTTATATGTCGCATAATTTCAGTAGATTGCTTGACAGTGGATGGAAAAATAAATATTAATGTTGTATTGGAAAGGACCAATGTTTTGTTATTTTTTAAAGTTTAAGATTTCAAGTTCATAGCTTGTATGGATAAATATAAAGCAATTATCAATTCATGCGCATAGTGTTAATCGTGAAGATGTAAACTCTCAGCTACAAAAACATTTTTTTCTTGGTTATAAGTATCTGCATCAAATATTGGAATTGTACATTGATATAAAAAAACATTTTTATACTCTCTATATTTTTGTTGCAAGAGATATAATTTTAGCAATAAATTTTGTACATTGTGAAAAAAGAAATATGCCTACATATTTTTTGTCTATCTCCTTACTATTTGAGGGTCTATTGCACACTCCGAGTAATGTCACTACCCCTTTTTTTAGTTTGGAGCTCAATCTGACTTTACATGATGATTAATTTAGCATGTCATCCCTCCTCACAAATGTAATTATCTAACCAGAAATGCTACAGCCCATCTTTTTATGCCCCTCTTTATCCTGTCTGCTCACCTTATATCCAGGGATGTTGAGCTACCAATTTTACCCCTCTTTAAGCCAAGTTTCTGTTCAGCAATTATATCATACCGCCATAAGTCTATCTGTGCCCTGAGCTCATTGGCTTTGTTTGCTGTACTCTTTGCAATACCTTTTATCACTGCCAAATTTCTGTGTTATACACTTTTAAAACTTTGCTTTGTAAGGGTCCTTCTAGCTGATTCGCTTATTTCCCCTTTCTTTATTTTTACCATTATCATTTTTTATCCACGAATACTTAATGGACATGTATCTTTAAGTCAAGCAGCAAAGAGGAATTCAGAAAGTTGCAACATAGTATATGGTGCTGCTAGCTTTGGATAGCAAGACCCAGACTTCTTGGCACCCGATGGATGGGGTGGGACTTGGTTCGATTAATTGGCTGGTGGGCAATGAATTGGCCAAAAGGCCGTACTCTGCCCGATAACAGGTGGTGATTGGGTCCTACTCAAGTGCAATCATTTTCAGAGCTCCAAGGAGCTCGGTTTGAATCCTGGACACTCAGAACAAAGGACCGTTTCTCGCTCTCTCTCCAGAAAGTTGCTGTATTTTTGCACCTACAGAGAACCTGAATGAATGAATCTACTGTAAAACCATAACAGAGGCCTGAATCTGAAAGCTTACTTTGGAGGAAGGGCTGCTTAAAGACAACCATCTGAAACAACAACTCTTTTTCCTTTTACTTATTATTTTCACCCCTCTGTGTTTGCGTGTCCTGTGTCTGGATGTAGAAGGTGGGGGCAAATTAAAATGAGGGAATATGAATTAGATAATAGTTAATCAGGTGTACTTGCTGCATATTTCATTATAGTTCTTGTTAAAAAATAAACAAGTAAATGTTTAAATCTACAAACCTGGTGACTGTAATTGTCGGGCAGCCAAGGACTGATGGCCTCAGCTATTTTTCTAAGAATTATTGGTTAATTTAATTGTATTGCACCTCCGGGTCAAGTGGGGCTGGAATTGACCGTGCACAAGTCCAGGGGGTCGTAACAGCTTGTTCTGTCTTGCAGTCACTTGCTAATTTTATGTCTCTTGCTCTCTACTCTGAACGACCAGTTTCTGCCCTCAGTTTTCCATCCCCCTGTCAAACTAGATTAAACCATCCCCAACAACACTAGCTAATCTCCCTGCAAGATCATTTGTCCCAGTCTGGTTCAGGTGTAGGCTGTCCTGCTTGTACAGATCCTATCTAAGTGCTGCCTATGTGCCTATTACCCTGAAGTGATCTGTTTAAGAGATCAGCAGAGTGCAATGAGACCAGTGCTGCCTGTGTACCCATTACTCTGAAGTGGCCCCTTTAAGAGATGCGTAGCATGCAATGCTATCAGTACCGCCTGTGTGTCAATTAACCTGTAGTGGCCCATTTAAGGCGCCAGCAATAGGTATCCTATCAGTGCGCCCATGTGCCCATTACGCTCAAGTGCTCCCTTTAAGACAGGCATTGTCAAACTCGGGGGCGCGACCCGCGGGTGGGCCGTGGGCGGGTGTCGGGAGGGTCGCGGAGCCATCCGTCGCGGTGGTCCCGATCGCGCAAACCTGCGCGCAACAGCTGCAGCAGCCGGCTGTTAATAACGTTGGCTGCAAGCGGCCTTCAAAATGGCCGCGAACATGGAAAACAAATGCGGCCGCACTGCGCATGCTTGCCAGATCATAGGCGCACATGTGCAAAACTATGCGCAGGCGTGCCGATGATCGGGCACGCATGCGCAATGCGGCCGCTTTGTTTTTTTAAATGGTCACAGCTTTTTGTTTCACAAGTTCGGGGGGGTTTTATTCATTTAATTTTTTTTTTCATTTATTTTATTCATTTTTTTTTACAAGTTCGGGAGGGTATTATTTGATAAAATTTTACAGGAAAAAAATTCAGAACTTTGGACAGATGGAGACTCCATACTTTCCAACACCGGAAGGCTTCACCTTCATCCAACAGGTTCCATTGGAGGAGCGTGTACGAGGGCCAAAGGGACCCAAAACCATTTCCTCCATTTTTGTCAGCAGCAAACAAGGTAAGAGAAAATGGTGGGTCACGAAGGTCAACCGGCGTGGGTCGCGAAGGTTGGCTGGGTTGGGTCCCGAAGGTTGGCCGGTTGGTAAAAATGGGTCCCCGGAAAAAAAGTTTGAAGAACATTGCTTTAAGAAATCCGCATCGTGCAAACCTATCAATGTTGACTGTGTGCCATTACTCTGAAACGGCCCCTTTAATAGACCAGCAGCGTGCAATCCTACAAGTGCTGCCTGTGTGCCCATTACCCTGAAGCAGCCCCTTGAAGAGACCAGCAGCATGCCATGCTATCAGTGGTGCTTGTGCATCCATTACTCTGATGCGGCCCCTTTAAGGCACCAGCACCATACCATGCTATCAGTGCTGCCTGTGCACCCATTACCCTGAAGCGATCCCTTTAAGAGACCAGCAGAGTGCAATGCTATCAGTGATGCCTGTGCGTCCATCATTCTGAAGCGGTCCCTTTAAGAGTTCAGCAGAGTGCCATGCTATCAGTGGTGCCTGTGCGTCTATCACTTTAAGAGTTCAGCAGTATAATAATAATCGCTTATTGTCAGTTGTTTAGCCAACTGTGCTAAACCAGCCCCTATAGCATGCCATGCTATCAGTGATGCATGTGCCCCCATTACTCTGAAGCGGTCCCATTAAGAGACCAGCAGCGAGACATGCTATCATTGATCCCAGTGAGCCCATTACCCTGAAGCGGTCCCTTTAAGAGACCAGCAGAGTGCAATGTGTGGTAGTCACCACTGTTGTATTATATTGTATATATGGGTATTACGATAAGGCCCCTGTACTACAGGTACGGGGGTAAATCCCTGCCTGCTGGCTCCGCCCAGGAGGCGGCGTATAAATGTGCGTGCTCTCCAAACAGCAGCCATTTCGTAAGCTGCTGTAGGAGGCCACACATCTCTGTGTAATAAAGCCGCAATTACATTCTACTCTCGTCTCGTCGTAATTGATAGTGCATCAAATGCTATCAGTGATGCCTGTGCGTCATCACTCTAAAGAAGTCCCTTTAAGAGTTCAGCAGCGTGCCATACTATCAGTGGTGCCTGTGCATCCATTACTCTGATGCGGCCCCTTTAATACACCATCAACATACCATGCTGTCAGTGCTGCCTGCGTACCCATTACCTTGAAGCGGTCCCTTTAAGATCGGGCTGCGCGCGCCGCCAGGCGGTGACGTCAGTGCATCATGCCGTCTGCCCGTGTCCGCCATTTTGGCCTCTCGCTGACGGCCGGAGGGACATGAAATCCTGTCACCGCTTCCGGACCAACGATTTTTAAAAAACCCTGCACCGCCCGGACTTACGGAGCCGCCTCGTCCAGCCCGGCCCCGCGGGAGGGGCGGGGGAAGTTCAGTCGGCTTGATCGGAAAGACATGGCGGGTAAGACCTGGCCGTGAATAGGGCCCTCATGTCTCCCCCCCCCCCCCCCCCCCATCCCTGGGGGGGGAGGGGATTGGGACGCACACTCCTTCCCACCCGGCCGGTTTACTGATAATTGATTGATTTGGTTTTTTTTTTAAATAGGGGTCGGAGGTGTCGGCACCGGCGGTAACGACCTGCAGTGGTGTTTCTCCCAGGTGAAGGGTGCTGTGGATGAGGATGTGGCGGAAGGTGAGGAGTTGGTGCCGGCGAGTCCGGGGGCGGGGGGGTGTTTCGGTGTCAAAAGGTATCGGGGGGGGGGCGGCAGCACCGCCTGCCCTGTAACCCGGGCCTGATGCCTGCCTGCAGCCTCCCAACAACAGTCCAGCCCCTCCGTCGCCGCCGGCAGCAGCAGTTTGTCAATTTGTAAACATCAGACTGAGTTTAAAAAGTTCCCCCTCGGTGTGAGTGACGCAAATGTGCGTGCGCCCTTGGTCCAGGGTGTTTGGGGGGGGGGGGGATGTGAGCCGCTTCAGATTATCAGTTTGTATAGTTCAAAAGAACAACGCTGAGAACCGATTTCCGGGAGTATCTGCTTACTAACATTAAAGACATCGAGCCACAAGTGCTTGAAGCAGATTCTCGTAATGTGCGGAATCTCTTGGCGCTTTTATCCAAGCGATTTGAAAGCAGATCCTATCCTGGTGTTTTTGAGACAGCTGTTTTTACGAGTTGCACTTTTCAGGGAGTCAGGCACTTAAAACAAAAATCCCCTCCGCGCCCCATTTAAAACGTGCGTTAGATCGAGGGAGTGCTGTTCCAGTTAGTGGATGCAGTACCGCAGGATCAGTGTTTGGCCCGCAATTGTTCACTGGTGACACGGAAATGGGTGGAAGGGCATGTTGTGACGAGGATGTTGTGATTCTACAACGGGATGTAGATGGGTTGGATGAGTTGGTGAAAACCTGGCAAATGGAGTTTAATGTGGGGCTGAGGCCATGCAATTCGGTAGGAGGAATCAAAAGGCAGATTATTATTTAAATGGGAAGAGACTGTAGGTGAAAGACATTCAGAGGGAATCTAGGTGTGTTAGTGCATGAATCACTAAAAGCTAGCAGGCAGGTTCAACAGGTAGTTAAGGCAAACGGCATTTTGGCTTTTATTGCAAAGGGGTTGGAAGTTTTGCTGCAATTATACAGGGTGTAGGTGATGCCTCATCTGGGTTACTGCATATGCTTTTGGTCCCCTTGCCTAAAAGAGGATATGGTAACATTGGAGACAGTCTAAAGGAGATTCACCAGGCTAATACTTGGGATGAGAGGGTTGACCTAACCAGGGAGACTAAATAGTCTGGGTCTGTGTTCCTGAGTTTAAAAGATTGAGGGGTGACCTTGTTCAAATTTACAAGATCCTGAGGGGGCTTGACAGGGTAGATGGTGCAATGTTTTCCACTCGCGTGAGAGTCTCGATAAAGGGCTGGTCATTTAAAACTGAGATTAACAGAAATTTCTTCCTGCAGAGGGTGGTGAATCTCTGGAACTCTCTGCCCCAGAGGGTGGTGGAGGCTGGATCATTAGAAGTATTTAAAGTGGAGGTGGATAAATATTTGATTGATAGAGGGCTATGGGGAAATGACACAGCAAAGGATTTGAGGCTGGCATAGAACATACAGTGCAGAAGGAGGCCATTCGGCACATCTAGTCTGCACCAACCCACTTAAGCCCTCACTTCCACCCGATCCCTGTAATCCAATAACCCCGCCTAACCTTTTTGGTCACTAAGGGCAATTTATCATGGCCAACCCACCTAACCTGCACGCCTTTGGACTGTGGGAGGAAACCCACGCAGACACAGGGAGAACGTGCAGACTCCGCACAGACAGTGACCCAGCAGGGAATCAAACCTGGGACCCTGACTGCTATCCACTAATGCTGCCCACCATAGATCTGTCATGATCATGGCAGGGCAGGCTTGAAGGGCCTGGTGGTCTATTCCTGATTCTCGTCCTTGTTTGTAACAATCTCGTATGTAAACCAGATGCAGATTAGGTGGATTGGCCATGCAGATTTACCCCTTGGTGTCCAAACATGTGCAGGTTAGATGGATTGGCCATGTGCAGGGTCTCGTGGGTGTAGAGTGGTGGAGTGGGTCTGGGTAGGGTGCTCTTTTGGAGCATTGGTGCAGACTCGATGGGCCAAATGGCCTCATAGGGATTCTATGGAAATGTGGTTGTAATATGTACTGCGTCATTATTTATGTGGTCAATATGTGAATGCTTTGTTTTTACTAGATGGCAGTATTTTTTAAAAAAAAAAGTCAACTTATAATTTTTTTGCCAAAAGAAATCATTTGCCAAAAGAATTTTGCCAAAATTGTCAATCAATACTTCAAATATTCCAAGCACATCATTTATACCCCTCGCAAGATTAATTTTCTGTTAACTATGCCATTCAAAACAATGAACAAACTTCATTCACACCTGTATAGTCAGCCAATTATCGAATTGGACATAGCAAATTATTTCCTATAAAATATACTCAAATTCTAAGTTCTTTCAGAAGCAGAAACGATAATTAAAAAGGGAGCGATGGTGGTATAATGGTGAGCATAACTGCCTTCCAAGCAATTGACCCCGGTTCAATTTCCTGGCCATCGTAATGCCAATTTATTTGAAATACTGTGCATTCAAACTGAGGAACAGAAGCAGTTTCTAATGCAGAATGTATGCAAAATTAGGGCGGGGAGTGAAATATGTAATGATGGCAAGTAGTTTAATGGCTTGGGTTCATAGTGCAAAGTTAAATCTATTGTATCAAGCATTGTTTGTAATTTGGGTGTATTAATTAGATGCTGCAGAATTTTCTGCAATCTTGAGAAGTAAACAAAATCCATAATATGGTTTTATTTTCACCAGGGGAGCTAGGTTTGAATTTATTAAAAGAGGGACCTATGATCGTGCAGTGAAAAATGTCACCATTCACGCAGGCAGTACAGGCTATTCTTTGATTATTTGAAATAAAGTAAAAGGTTCTACTCCTGAAGTTCATCATACTAGATATGAGCACGGAACTATTATTGTTGATAGTGTTTTTGAAACAAAAATATAAAAAATCACTAAAAATAAGTATTATTATTTACTTTAGTTGTAAACCCACATATAGAATCCTGATTTTCATAATTTCCCAATTGATCATAAGGAGTGACAATCCTGTATAGAAACTGTAAATTGATTTAGTTGATGGGATCAGGTATGGTAAACCACCAACTTGTAGCACTAATTTATGAATGAGTGGACACCTCTAGAGCAAATTACTGTCATACTTGTAATTAACTCAGAGCTCACTTCTCATTACATATTTTAAGATCGATTTGTTTTATGTGGAGCTTTTCAGGTGGTATTTGAAAGATGAAAGCTGCGTGAGCATTTGTTCTCTGAGGAATATTATTACCTTATTTGTATGTATTTTGGGTAGCTTGAAATAATCCAAGTATAATTGTTTTGGAACTTTCTCTTTTTTTTCTTTTGCAACTATTATTAGAGAAAGATAAAACTTGGAGTTGAATTTGAAATATTTCTGTTAACTGGTTCACTGGATATTAACTGAAAATTTGGGTCAGTTTTAATGTTTTTTTAAAAGTTCTTTTGGTTTTATGTGCGTTGATATAGAAGTTTAGAGAACTGTAGGATCTCTTGGGGCATGATTGACTATCCTAAACTCCGAGAAAAACATGCGTGATTTACAATGTTTCATTCTTCCAGTAGTTTTGTGTGATACACAACTTTATTGCAGTTTGTATCTTCAGTTATTGCTGGTTTCTCTGCAACTGTTGCCGTTTGGATGAGTTTCTACTCTTTTCGGTATTTCTGATTGTGGGGATACATTTTTTATTCATTCATGAGATGTGTGTCTCTGGCTCGGTCAGCATTTATTGCCCATTCCTAATTGACCTCAAGACCGTGGTGGTGTGCTGCCTAGAACCGCTAGTCCATGGAAGCCCATAGTGCTGTTAGTGGAGGAATTCAAGGATTTTGACCCAGCAACAGTGAAGGAACAGGTCAGGATAGTGAGTAGCTTGGAGGGGAATTCTCACTTAGCGGTGTCTCCATGCATGTATTGCCCATGCCCTTCTAAATGGTAGCAGTCATGGGTTTGGGAGGTGCTGCCTAAGGAGCATTAGTGAGTTCTTACAGTGCAACTTGCAGATAGATGGTGTAAACTGCTGCTATTGTGTGTCGGTCGTGTCGGGAGTGAATGTTTATGGATGGGGTGCCAATCAATTTGGCTGCTTTGTCTTTGATGGTGTGAGCCTCTTGAGTATTGTTCGTGCTGCACTCCAGGCAAGTGGAGAATATTCAATCAAACTCCTGATTTGTGGATAGTGGACAGGCTTGGGGGAGTGAGGTCCGTTTTTCTCCCCTCCCCCACCGGATATTGATATATTTTAATCCGCAGTGGCTTGTAAGAGTTTCTTTGCACACCTTTTAGAAGGCTTCATGCTGACCTCCATTCACCGTTGAAATAGAGCAGTCAAATAATCTTCCTATCCTTGTTATGCTAGTTGTGAAATCTGGCGGGAAATTCTCTCCTACTGCCAGTTCTGCATGCTGTAATATTGGCCATTTTGGAAACCTCATAAATGGAAACTGGGCAATTTGCTCACCACGCAAACTTGATACTGAAATAGGGTGCATCAAAATCATTTTGCAAGATGATGACTACCCTGATCGGATCATTATTCGTATAACGCACAACCTCATGAATCGGTCTGAAGCTGCCACTTTTGGTTCTGAAAGTGCCCAATCTACCTTCAATTACCCCAAAAGGGTAAGGTGCCTCAGAAATTGAAGCAACAAATGAAGCTAACCATTTCACATTACAAGTAGTAGCAACCCGAGCATTCACCACTAACAGGATGCTGCCCTCAAACCAAAATGACGTTCTGCATAGCGTGCAAATGAGTAATATGGTATATGAATTTCAGTGCTGATGTGATGCCACGTATATATGTCCCAAGGACTGGCAGATCATATGTGATCTATCCCTTAGCTGCTTGCAGCAGGCAAGTACCGACCGTTCCCAACAAGACCAGCTGAAAACACAGTGCTCAATATTAAATGTGAATCTGCGATTGGACATCATTTACTCAACAATCCTGAGTGGGCTAAGAATTATGCCTCACATTGCACCTGTTTCAAAAATAGGTGACAGCCATTCTCTGGTTCATTCCCCAGGGCAATGCCTTTCCCGATCAGTCAGCCTGTCTAATTTGAATTTAAACAAAGCTTGGTATTTAACTGTTAGTCATTAGTTAACTGGTGCATTCTCCATGGCAATACTCTGCCAATCAAGAGTCCACTGGCCAACCAGACAACTCTTCCCCGCCCCCCCCCCCCCCCCCCCCCCCCATACAGAATGAATTGTTGTAACCTTTTATAATTTGGTATTCTTGCAAATTCTCCCGATGAGCGAGTGCAATGTGAAAAGTTTCAACAACATGTGCTTTTCAAGATCTGGTACCAAATGACTTTTATTTTACTGTATTTTCTGCCAAGAGATAAGCTGAATTTTAAATAGGATTGCAGTGCAGTCAATGTACAGGAAGAAAATGCAATTATTTCTTGAGCTTGTTCTCTTCAGAATCTGAAGAATATTTAGCATAAGGAAGAACTTACTATGTTTCATTCATGTCCTCTGAAATTGTTGGTTGCTACAGAGGCAGGGTATTCTGTGGCAAGTAACTTCTCTTCTAATTCCGCCGAGCCCTCCATGTATAATGTGTAAGTTGAAAGTATGATGGAAAGATCTCTACTTGTCTTCGGATGAGTGCTACTCCAATAGCGCCTAAGAAACTTGACATTGACATTATCAGAGCAAAGCAGCCCACTTGATTGCCCCACCGTTACTTTAAATATTCACTCCTTTCATCAACAGCATACACAGGCTGCAATATGTACCATCTACAAGAGGTACTCTAGCAAATTTCCAAATGTCCTTCAACAGCACCTTCAGGATCTGTAACCTCTGCCATATAGGATGTGCAGCAAGCACATGGAAACATGGCCACCTGCAAGTTTCCCACCAGGCCACACGCTATCCTGACCGTTCCCTCTCAGCTCCTGCACTGTTGATGCACAGCAGTAAGTTGTTCCATGCAAGTCCAATTTTGCATATCAAAGAAATCCTGAGTGAGAAGTATATCACGTTCTCCCTGTGCCTGCGTGGGTTTCCTCCGGGTGCTCTGGTTTCCTCCCACAGTCCAAAGATGTGCAGGTTAGGTGGATTGGCCAGGCTAAATTGCCCTGACTGTCCCCCAAAAAAGGTTAGGTAGGGTTATTTGGATAGGGTGGAGGTGTGTGTTCAAGTCGGGTGCTTTTTCCAAGGGTTGGTGCAGACGCGGTAGGCCGAATGGCCTCCTTCTGCAGAGTAAATTCTATAAGTAATAGCAGGGCACTTCGATAAGGTCATCAGGTAGAGTCAACATGGTTTGTGAAGGGAAAATCCTGTCTTGTTTTTTTTTGATAAACAATTTTATTAAGACATTTTGGCACAATAAACAACGATATAAAACAGTGTGCAAAAAACAATCATTATAGCGCAAGACAACCTGCTCCCCTCCTACAAGGACCAGCCTAACTACCCCCCCTAATCGATTAATTTTCCGTGAAGAAGTCGACAAATGGTTGCCACATCCGGGCGAACCCTGACCGTGACCCCCTCAAAGCGAACTTAATTTTCTCCAGACCTAGAAAGCTCGCAATATCCGATAACCAGGCCTCCGACTTCGGAGGTTTTGAGTCCCTCCATGCCAACAGAATTCGGCGCCGGGCTACCAGGGAAGCAAAGATCAAAACGTCAGCCTCTCTCCTCCTGGACTCCCGGGTCCTCCGAAACCCCCAAAATAGCCGCCACTGGACTCATCCCCACCCTGGTTTTCAGTACCCGGGACATAACACCCGCGAACCCCTGCCAGTACACCCTGAGTTTTGGGCATGCCCAAAACATGTGAACATGGTTCGCCGGCCCTCCCGAACATCTGGCGCACCTGTCCTCCACTCCGAAAAATTTGCTCATCCGGGCCATTGTCATGTGGGCCCGGTGGGCGACCTTGAATTGAATCTGACTGAGCCTGGAGCATGTTGCGGTCGCATTTACCCTACTCAATGCCTCTGCCCATAAGCCCTCTTCCATCTCACTCCCGAGCTCCTCTTCCCACTTAAGATTCAGCTCCTCGGTCTGTGCCTCCTCTGCTCCCATAAGTTCCTCGTATATATCCGAAACCCTCCCCCCACCCATCCACTGGACACTACCCTGTCCTGGATCCTCCTAAGTGGCAGACGTGGGAAGTCCCGCATCTGCAAGTACCTGAACTCATTCCATCTTGCCAGCCCAAATTTCTCCTCTAACACCCTCATGCTCAGGAAGCTCCCTTCCAAGAACAAAACACCCATCCTCTCAATCTCCGCTCTCCGCCATGCTCGGAACCCACCGTCCATATTCCCCGGGGCAAACCGATGATTGTCACAAATTGGGGACCAAACCGATGCTCCCACTCCCCCCATGTGCCTTCTCCATTGGCCCCAGATCCGCAAAGTCGCCCACCACTGTAGGGCTGGTGGAGTGCCGTGCCGGCGGGAGCGCCAGGGGTGCCGTGACCAGGGCTGCCAAACTGGTGCCCCTGCACGAAGCGGCCTCCATTCGCCCCCAAACCAACCCCGCATCCCCCATCCACTTCCTTATCATAGCTATGTTGGCTGTCCAGTAGTAGTTACTAAAGTTTGGCAGCGCCAGCCCCCCTTCCCCTCAGTTCCTCTCAAGCATCAATCTCCGCACCTGCGGGGACTTTCCCACCCACACGAATCCCATAATCATTTTATTGACCTTCTTGAAAAAAGAACGCGGAATGAAAATGGGGAGACACTGGAAGACGAACAGGAACCTCTGGAGGATTGTCATTTTAACCATCTGCTCTCTCCCCGCTAGTATCAGTGGGAGTGCATCCCACCTCCGGAACTCAGCCCTTTACACTTGGGCTGTTTAGCACAGGGCTAAATCGCTGGCTTTGAAAGCAGACCAAGGCAGGCCAGCAGCACGGTTCAATTCCCGCAACAGCCTCCCCAAACAGGCGTCGGAATGTGGTGACTAGGGGCTTTTCACAGTAACTTCATTGAAGCCTACTTGTGACAATAAGCAATTTTCATTTCATTTCATTTCATTTGCTCCACCAACCGAGATAAGTTCAGCTTGTGCAGACGGCCCCAGTTCCGCGCCACCTGTACCCCTAAGTATCTAAAGCTGTCTCCTACTAGCCTGAACGGCAGCCCCTTCAACCTGCCCTCCTGGCCCCTTGCCTGGACTACAAACAACTCTTTGCCATGTTCAGTTTGTACCCCGAGAACCGGCCGAATTCCGTCAGGATCCCTATGATTTCATCCATTCCAGCCACTGGATCCATGATGTATAAGAGCAGGTCGTCGGCATACAATGAAACTCTTGTGTTCCACCCTCCCCCTTCCAACCCCTAGAAGCTCTCGGGGCAATTGCCAGCGGCTCTATTGCTAACACAAACAGCAATGGGGAGAGGGGACACCCCTGCCTTATCCCACGGTACAGTCTGAAATAATCAGATGTCACCCTATTCGTCCTCTCACTCTCCTCCGGAGCCTGGCACAACAGTCTGACCCAGTCGATAAAGCCCTCCCCGAACCCAAATCGTCCCAGCACCTCCCTTAGATAGTCCCACTCGACCCGGTCCAAAACCTTCTCTGCATCCATTGCCACAACTACCTCTACCTCCCTACTATCCAAGGGCATCATGATCATATTCAACAGCCTTCTTAGGTTGGCCACCAGCTGCCTGCCCTTGATGAACCTGGTTTGATCTTCCATAATGATGTCTGGCACACAGTCCTCAATCCTAGCCGCCAAGAGCTTGGCCAGTATTTTAGCATCTACGTTGAGCGAGATCGGCCTATAGGACCCACATGCCTCTGGGTCTTTGTCTGTTTCAACATCAGGGGGATGGTGGCCTGTGACATCGTCGGGGGTAAAACCCCTCTGTCTCTTGTCTCATTAAAAACCCTAACCAGCACTGGCCCCACTATCTCGGAGAACTTTTTGTAACACTCCACCGGATACCCATCCGGCTTCAGGGGTTTACCCGATTGCATGGCCCTCAAGCCCCTCAATATTTCTTCGGTCCTGATCGGGGCCCCCAATCCGTCTACCAATCCCCTGCCCACTTTTGGGAAGGTCAGTCCATCCAGAAAGCACCTCAAGCCCCGGGGGGGGGGGGTTCTGAGGTGTAAAGTTTACTATAGAAGTCCCTAAACCCCTTTTCAGTCCTGCCGGATCTCCGACCAAGTCCCCCCCACCCCCCGTCGACTACCTTCCCTATTTCCCTGGCCGCCTCCCTCTTCCTCAGTTGCTGTGCCAGCATTCTACTGGCTTTCTCCCCGTGCTCATAAATCGCACCCCTTGCCTTCCTAAGCTGCTCCACAGCCTTACCTGTGGGCAACACTCCAAACTCCGTCTTCGTCGTTCCCTTACTGGTTCTGCCCTCGGGGTCTCCGCATATCTCCTGTCCGCCTGTAAGATCTCCTTTACCAGTCGGTCCATTTCTGCCCTGTCCGTCCTGTCCCTATGTGCTCTAAACGAAATCAACTCCCCTCTCACCATTGCCTTCAGCGCCTCCCAAAGCACCGCAGCTGAGACTTCCCATGTGTCATTGGCCTGCAGGTAGTTTTGCATACATTTCCTCACCCTCTCACACACCGCCTCATCTGCCAACAAACCGACCTCCAGCCTCCATTGAGGGCGCTGAAAACTTTCCTTACAGACCTGCAGTTCCACCCAATGTGGGGCATGGTCTGAAATAGCAATTGCCGAATATTCTATATCTGTCACCCCCGCTAGCAAATCCCTGCTCATGAAAAAATCAATTCGGGAATACACGTTATGGACATGTGAATGAAAACTCCTTCCCCGTCGGCCAACTAGCCCTCCATGGATCAGCCCCCACCCCCATTTGCTCCATAAACCCGCTCAGCTCTTTTGCCATTGCCTGCAGCTTACCCGTTCTTGAACACGACCGGTCGAGGCCGGGGTCAAGGACTGCGTTAAAATCCCCTCCCATAATCAGCCTGTGCAAGTCCAGGTCCGGTATCTTCCCCAGCAGTCTCTTAACAAACTCCACCTCGTCCCAATTTGGGGCATATACATTGACCAAGACTACCCTCATCCCCTCGAGCTTGCCACTGACCATGACAAATCTGCCTCTCCCATCCGAGATTGTGCTGCCCGCCTCAAATTGCACCCTTTTGTTGACCAAAATCGCAATCCCTCCTGGTTTTAGCGCCCAGCCCCGAGTGGAAGACCTGGCTAATCCAGCCCTTCCTTAATCTGACCTGGTCTGCCACTTTCAGATGGGTCTGCTGAAGCATTATTATGTCCGCCTTCAGCGCCCTCAGATGCGCGAACACACGTGCCCTCTTTACCAGCCTGTTTAACCCTCTGACGTTCCAGGTGATCAGCCTGGTTGAGGAGCACCGTGCCCCCCCCCCCCCCCCCCCCGCCCTGCCGATCAGCCATCTCCTTTCTTGGGGCCACCCCCAGCCCCTGTGTCACGCTCTTCCCCTGGCCCGCCTTCTGGCAGCCCCCACCTCCAACCCCCATGATCCCACACGCAAGTCCCTCCCTCGTCAGCAGAACAACTACCCTCCTCCTCCCCATCGCAACAACACCTATTGTTCCCTCTGACCCAGCCCCCCTGCCCATGAACACCACTTCCTCAAACCAGCCATCCTCGAGCAATTGCTCTAAAAAGAAACAAACAAAACAAGAAACAAAGAAAACCCCAACGCCAGTGCAAATCTAATAAAACAGAATAAGTAATAGGCACTTCCAACCACCCCGATCCGAACACAAAAAGCTCCTAGCACCATATAGCTTAACTATCCTCTTTTTCCAACAAAAACTCAAATACAGGAGAGAAAAAGAAAAACAAGGGGGAAAAATAAGAACATAGCACCAGAAAAATGTGTAAACATCGCTCAGTGTCTTTTTAACACAAGTCCAAAAAGTCTTCAGTTCGGCACCAGCCCCCCTCTCTTGGCAAAGTCCATCGCATCCTCGGGCTCCTCAAAGTAATGGTGCCGTCCCTCGTGTGTGACCCACTGGCGCGCCGGACACAGCAGCCCAAACTTCACCTGCTTCTTGAACAGAATCTATTTGACTTGCCTGTAGCCTGCCCTTCTTCTGGCCACCTCCACTCTCAGGTCCTAGTAGATGCGCAAGACACTGTTATTCCAATGGCAGCTCCGCGTGCACTTGGCCCACCGAAGCACCCGCTCCTTGTCCAGGAACCTGTGAAACCAGTCCACCATCGCTCGGGGGGTGGGGGGGGGGGCTCTCGTGGCTGCCTCGCCAGCACCCTGTTCACCTCCACCGGGTGAGGGAAGACGACATCTCCCAACAGCTTCTGGAACATGCCCGCCACATACGCTGCGTCATCCTCTCCCTCAGCCCCATCCGGGAGACCAACGATTCTCAAATTCTGCCGATGAGACCTATTTTGCAGGTCCTCCACCTTTTCCAGGAGCCTTTTTTGTTGATCCTTCAGCCTCTCCATCTCCGCCTCCCCTACCGTTTGGTGATCCTCCTGCTCCTCCAGCGCCTTTTCCAGCTTCTGAATCGTCCGATCCTGGGCATCAGCCTATGCTCCAGGCGCTAATAGATTTCTGAATCAGGTCTAAACTGTCCTGCTTCAACGCGGTAAAGCCCTCTTGGATGACCTTCAACAGATGTTCCGTCGTTGGCTGGGCAGTCTGGACATTGGCCATATTGTCCTCAGCTTCTACACTGCCCTTGTTTGCCCACTTCTTCACCTGTTTGCGATTCTTTCTGTTTCTTAATTCCATACACCTATGTCTGGAGTCGGTGCTTGAGTGCCTATGCCTTCCGATCCAGCACTCAAAAGTACAAAAAAGTCGGGGGAAAGGGTCCAAAAGTCACACCGGATCGAGAGGCACCAAATGTGCGACTTACTCCTCCATAGCCGCCACCAGAAGTCCGAGAAATCCTGTTTAACAAATCTCCATTCTTAACAAAAGTCACCTGTGCTTTTAATTTTTTTTAAACTCTTTTTTTTTCCGGGGCCCATTTTTACCAGCCGGCCGACCTTTGCGGCCCGCGCCGGCCGACCTTTGCGGCCCGCGCCGGCCGACCTTTGCGGCCCGCGCCGGCCGACCTTTGCGGCCCGCGCCGGCCGACCTTTGCGGCCCGCGCCGGCCGACCTTTGCGGCCCGCGCCGGCCGACCTTTGCGGCCCGCGCCGGCCGACCTTTGCGGCCCGCGCCGGCCGACCTTTGCGGCCCGCGCCGGCCGACCTTTGCGGCCCGCGCCGGCCGACCTTTGCGGCCCGCGCCGGCCGACCTTTGCGGCCCGCGCCGGCCGACCTTTGCGGCCCGCGCCGGCCGACCCGCGCGACCACCATTTTCTCTTAACTTGTTTGCTGCTGACAAAAATGGAGGAAATGGTTTTGGTTCCCTTTGGCCCTCGTACATGCTCCTCCAATGGAACCTGTTGGATGAAGGTGAAGTCTTCCGGTGTCGGAAAGTATGGAGTCTCCATCTGTCCAAAGTTCAGCATTTTGTTCCTGTAAAATTTTATCAAATAAACCCCCCCAACTTGTAAAATGAAATGAATAAATAAATGAATAAAAAACCCCAAACCTGTAAAACCAGCAGCGACGCATGCGCACCGATGATCTGGCACGCATGAGCAATGCGGCTGCATTTTTTTTACATGTTCGCGGCCATTTTAAAGTCCGCTTGCAGCCGGTGTTATTAACAGCCGGCTGTTGTGCGCAGATTTGTGCGATCGGGTGCGCTGCGTCGGACAGCTCCACGACCCACCCGCAGGTCGCACCCCAGAGTTTGAAAATGCCTGCTGTAGATAAAGGGGAACTGGTGGATGTATTGTACTTGGATATCCAGAAGGGATTTGATAAAGTACCACATCAAAGGTTATTGCAGATAATAAAAACTCGTGCTTTGGGGGTGTGATGAATACAAGAAATTTTCACATTTTATTTACAAAGGGGGAGAATCATTGGTATTGCAAGGGCAATGTAACCTTTCGTAACAAGACACAAGAATATAGTGAACTTTTGGATTGCAGGTGGCATAGTTAATGGGAGGGGCCAGGTTTGGCAGTTCTTATGGGACAGACATGGTTCAAGACTCTCTAAAAGGCTTTGTATATAATACAAGCAAGTGGAAACCCTTGGTTGACTTATTTGCAAGTGGTATTCAAGAGATGTTAGCTTGCTTAATTGGAATATATATACTTAGGCAGGGTTAGAAAATCAGTAAATGTTGTAACTATTAAATGTAAACTATTCCTTTCTTGCTATTGTTTAATTTTGTGCTTAAATATTTTTAAAATTGGCATAAAAAGTGTCTGCTGGTCAGTGTTGTCCCTCCTACGACGCAGTAACAGTTCTTCACAATTTTCCAGAGTAAAAGGTTGGGTTCTCGTCTGGACCCATAACGGGGATAACATTGACATGAAGCAGAGAATAGGCATACCATTTTCAGCTTGGCAATATGTAACAAGTGGTGTGCCACCGGGATCAGTGCTGGGACCTTTACTGTTTACAGTTTATACAAATGACTTGGATGAAGGGATGCCATGTTTGCTGATGATGCAAAGATAGGTAGAAAAGTAAGTCATGAAGATGACCTCCGGAGTCTATAAAAAGATTGGGTAGCATGGTGGCGCAGTGGTTAGCGCTGCTGCATCACGGCACTGAGGTCGCATGTTCAATCCCGGCTCTGGGTCACTGTCCGTATGGAGTTTGCACATTCTCCCCGTGTTTGGATGGATTTCGCCCCCACAATCCAAAGATGTGCAGTATAGGTGGATTGGCCATGCTAAATTGACCTGTAATTGGGAAAAAATGAATTGGGTACTCTAAATTTATTTTTAAAAAAGGAGACTACATTTTGTAGTCTCAAGTGAGTAGGCAAAGATCTGGAAAATGAAATATAATGTGGGAAATTGTCCATTATGGCAGGAAGAATAAAAAAAACCAAATTATCTAAATGGTAAGAGATAGCAGAGCTCTGAGGTGCAGAGGGATCTGGATGTCCCAATGCATGAATCACAAGGCTAGTGTGCGGGTACAGCAAGTAATTAGGAAAGCTCATAAAATGTTAATCAGTTATTGTGAGGCCAATTAAATACAGAAGTAGGGAGGTTATGCTTCAGTTATACAGGGCACTAGCAAGACCATATTTGGAGTACTGTGTACAATATTGGTCCCTTTATTTAAGGAAGGATGCAAACGCATTGCAGATCAGAGAAGGTTTACCAGGTTAATACTAGGGTGGGAGGGAAGGTTAGGTTTAGATCAGCTGGAGTTTAGAAGAGCAAGTGGTAACATAAGAACCTGAGGAGCCTTGATAAGGGTAAATGTGGAGAGGGTGTTTTCTGTTGGAGAATCTAGAACTCAAGGTCACAGTTTAAAAAAAATAAGAGTCATCCATTTAAAATTGGGAAGAGGTAAAAGTTTTTCTGATGGTCGTGAGTAGAACATAGAAAAATACAGCACAGAACACGCCCTTCAGTCCACGATGTTGTGCCGAACTTTTGTCCTAGATTAAGAACAAATTAATCTACACATGTCATTCTACCGTAATCCATGTACCTATCCAATAGCCGCTTGAAGGTCCCTAATGTTTCCGACTCAACTATTTCCACAGGCAGTGCATTCCATGCCCCCACTACTCTCTGGGTAAAGAACCTACCTCTGACATCCCACCTATATCTTCCACCATTCACCTTAAATTTATGCCCCCTTGTAATGGTTTGTTCCACCCGGGGAAAAAGTCTCTGACTGTCTACTCCATCTATTCCCCTGATCATCTTATAAACCTCTTATCAAGTCTCTCCTCATCCTTCTCCGTTCTAATGAGAAAATACCTAGCACCCTCAACCTTTCCTCGTAAGACCTACTCTCCATTCCAGGCAACATCTTGCACCTTTTCCAAAGTTTCCACATCCTTCCTAAAATGAGGCAGCCAGAACTGCACACAGTACTCCAAATGTGGCTGTACCAAGATTGTGCATAGCTGCATCATCAGTCCTATTCCTGAAAAGTGCTTTGTGGAAGCAGAGTCTTTGAATATTTTTAAGGCAGATTTGGATAAATTCTTGGTTAGCAAGGAGATGATAGGTTATCAGGAGTCGACCGAATGCAGATTTGAGGTTACTATCGGGTCAGCCATGTGAGCAGGCTCAAGGGGCTGAATGATCCACCCCAATTCCTAGTTTATATGTTCTTGGAACCAATGGATCTCCACAGCCACTTTTGAGGTCCTCGTGTAAAGTCCATCAAATCCTGGAAACATGTCAGCCTTTTGTTCTAATGGTTTTCTCAGTACCCTATCCCTGATGATTGTAATTGCTTTGTGTTCCTTCCTCTCTTTGGCCTCTTTATTCATAATCATTTCTGTCTTCTACAGTGAAGTCAAGTACAGTATCTGTTCAATGTATCCATCATTCCATTATTTCCCATTATTAAGTCCCCAGACTTGCACATAAAAACTAGGAGCAGGAGTAGGCCATCTGGCCCCTCAAGCCTGCTCCGCCATTCAATAAGATGATGGCTGATCTTTTTGTGGACTCAGCTCCACTTACCCACCTGCTCACCATAACCCTTAATTCCATTACTGTTCATATCTTTGCCGTAAAAACATTCAATGGGGTAGCCTCAACTGCTTCACTGGGCTGTTACTCTTTCTTTTTGAATACCTGTAGAAATACTTCCCATTTTAAAAAATATTCCTAGCCAGCTTTTTCTAATTGTATCTTTGCACTAACAGTACAAAAGGAATAGAGTGCTGATGCACATAGGTTGGATGCTAGATTAACAGAGGTTTATTAAATAGGCCTTCATCGTATAAAGGTACTGGCAAAAGCCTGCCAAGTAGCTAATGATGTCATGTATGTTACATGATTGTTCTTGGAGACATTGCACACAACTACAAAAATCCACATATGTAACATTCCACCCCTTTTTATTTTACTTCTAAGGCCCAATGAATAACTAGTATCTTAACAAAGTTATTTGCATATATACACAAGTGCAGGCATCAAATTATTGCATCGTTCTAACACAGTTAAGAAGATTGATGATCATGTGGGCATCTATTTCTCGCTGATTGCCTGTGCCCTTCCAGAACTCTTATTTTAGATATTAGATTATCATCAGGTTCTCCAGTAGATGTTTCTACTCTGGAAGTTACATTCTCTTTTTCCGAGGGAAGACTAGTAGTAGGAGGTACGTCTGGTGTACACTCTACTTCTGTAGATGGACTAGAAATTACAAAGTCTGGTGGGCCAGAGACTGTTACCTCTTCAGGTAGTTCTGGCACAGTGACACGCATTAACAATAATTGACCCACATGGTGTCTCCAAACCTGTCTGTCATTTGGACCATGTAAGAGATTAGATCCGTCCAAGCCAACACCACTTCTCTCCAGTGGCGTAGCTGCATGGTAACATTTGTTGTCCTTGTTGAAACAAGCATTTCCTTGAGTTACTTTCTTATCTCAAGGTCTGTGATTGTTGGTTCCACTCTAGTATGTCAGATGTTTCCTCTGGAAGAGTAAATCAAAGGTAGTCCTCGGCTTCCTTTTCATCAATAGCAAAGCTGGGGAGCTTTGTGTAGTCGCCTATGTTGTACTTTGGTGTGTTGTTAAAACTTTGTTCACACGGCGATGAAGTGAACCTTGGTCCTTGGAAGCTTTCCGTGCATGCTTCAAAGAACTGGACAAAATGTTTGGTTGAACATTTATGGATGGGCGGTAAGGTGCTGACTTTATATGTTAAACTCCACACATCTTTAAGTCTTCGAACACTTAGCTGTAAATTTTCGCCTATTATTGTCACGATCTGCTCTAGTTTTCTCAATCTCTCGTCGGGTTTCTCAATGGTTTGTTCACAGTGGTTGACTTCATAGAATCACCTCGGGCCATATTTGGGGCACAGTGGTTAGCACTGTTGCTTCACAGCGCCAGGGCCTGAGGTTCGATTCCTGGCTTGGGTCACTGTCTGCGGAGTCTGCACGTTTTCCCTGTGTCTGCCTGGGTTTCCTTCGGGTGCTCCAGTTTTTACCACAAATCCTGAGCGATGTGCCTGTAAGGTGAATTGGATATTCTGAATTCTCCCTCTGTGTACCCGAACAGGTGCCGGAATGTGGCGACTAGGGGCTTTTCACAGTACCTTCATTGCAGTATTAATGTAAGCATACTTTTGACAATAATAAAGATTGTTATTTGAGTGCGTCGATCATGAACGTGTGCCTCTCTAATTGACCAGCAAAGTCAATATGTCGACGTTGCCATAACACTTTAGGCCACTCCTGTGGATTCAATGGGGAAATGGTGGTGCATTCCTTTCCTGCACACGTGACTGGCACAGTTGTGCTTTTTCTTCTATCTGGGCATCAACTCCTGCCATCAAAAGGAGCTCCTTCATTCAAATTATGCCTGGTGTCCTTCCTATAAATGTTCCAATACTCTTTGTCGCAAATCTGGAGGAACAATTACAATCCTTCCTCACAACAGACATCTGTCCCGTGCTGTTAAATAGAGTCTACTGGAAATGTATAGTTTAATTCAGGCTGTTTTCCTGCTATCACAGAATACCCAATGCAGAAGAGGCCCTTCGGTCCATTGAGTCTGCACCGACACAAGAAAAACACCTGACCTACCTCCCTACCTAATCCCATTTGCCAGAACTTGGCCCATGGCGTTAAATGTTATGATGTGCCAAGTGCTCTTCCAGATACTTAAGGATGTGAGGCAACCTGCCTCTATCTCCCTCCCAGGCAGTGCATTCCAGAATGTCACCGCAATTTGGGTAAAAAGGATTTTCTTCGCATCCCTCACCTTGAACGCCTGTCCCCTCGTGACTGACCCTTCAGCTAAGGGGAGCACCTGCTCCCGTCCATGCACTATATAATTTTGTACACCTCGATCAGGTCGCCCCTCTGTCTTTGCCATGCTTAGGTAGTATTTTACCAGCTGGTAAAGGCAAACTTGATAATGCATCCACATTGGCATGATTTTCTGACTGATTGTAGACCATCGTTGGAGTCTACGTGGCAGCCAACAAAGGGATACATTTGTGTGGCCCAATGATAGCTGTTAAGAGCCTATGGTCCTCAGCAATGTGCAGTGATGACCATACAGGTATTGGTGAAATGCTTGTGATCCTCAGCAACGTGCAGTGATGACCATACAGGTATTGGTGAAATTCTTAATTAAAAAAAAATATTTTTATTAAGGTATTTGAAAAATGTTTATAACAATAACATTGACATGGTAAAATAAACATTTCCTCACTTGACCCAATCTTCACACACCTCAACCATCTAACACCTATCCGTCCGCCCCCCACCCCCCCCTTCAGAATGCTGCTTTTGCCGACATTTTAATTTCCCTCGACGGCTGCCACCTCCGAGAGACCCCCAACATTGATCCTCTTAAGGCAAACTTTATTTTCTCAAGACTGAGAAACCCAGCTATGTCACTAACCCAGGTCTCTACACTCTGGGGCTTTGAGCCTCTCCACATTAAAAGGTTCCGTCTCCAGGCTACTAGGGAGGCAAAGGCCAGGACATCGGCCTCTTTCAATCCCTGAATTCCTGGATCTTCTGACACTCCAAAGATCGCTACCTCTGGACTTGGCACCACCCGAGTTTCTAGCACTGTGGACATTACCTTCACAAGCCCCTGCCAAAACCCTCCGCTTTGGGCATGTTCAGAATATGTGGACATGGTTTGCTGGGGTTCCCGCGCACCTCGCAGACCTTTCTTCTACCCCGAAAAACATGCTCATCCTCGCCGCCGTCATGTGTGCCCGGTGGACCACCTTAAATTGTATTAGGCTAAACCGGCACATGATGAGGAGGAATTGACCCTGCTTAAGGCGTCCGCCCATAGACCCGCCTCTAACTCTCCTCCTAGCTCGTCCTCCCACTTGCCCTTAAGCTCCTCCACCGGGTTTTCCTCTGCCTCCAACAGCTCCTGGTAGATATCCGACACCTTCCCCTCCCCCATCCAGGTACCGGAAACTACTCTATTCTGTATCCCCTGTGGCGGCAGCAGCGGAAAGGCCGGCACCTGCTTTCTCAGGAAGCCTCGCACTTGCAAATATCTAAAACCATTCCCTGGAGGCAGTTTAAATTTATCTTCCAGCGCCTTCAAGCTGGGAAAGCTCCCATCTATAAACAGATCCCCCATCCTTCTAATTCCTGTCCTCTGCCAGCTCTGGAACCCGTCATCCAGCCTGCCTGGTACAAACCTGTGGTTGTTAAAAATCGGGGTCCAGACCGACCCACCCTCCATCTTCCATTCCTCATTCATTGCACCCAGATCCTCAGCGCCGCCACTGCTATCGGACTTGTGGAGTATCGGGCCGGCGAGAACAGCAGAGGTGCCGTTACCAATGCTCCCAGACTGGTGCCTTTACATGACGCCACCTCCATGCCGACCCCTCCCCCATTACCCACTTCCTAATCATGGCTATATTAGCCGCCCAGTAGTAGTTGCAGAGGTTCGGCAGCGCCAACCACATTTTCTTCACCCGCGGGGTTTGATTCGCCCATACAAAGCCCGAAATGACCTTGTTCACCCGCTTGAAAAAAGCCTTCGGGATGAAGATGGGGAGGCACTGAAAGACGAACAGAAATCTGGGGAGGACCGTCATTTTCATGGTCTGTACCCTCCCCGCCAGTGACAACGGGAGCATGTCCCATCTCTTAAAGTCCCCTTCCATTTGCTCTACCAACCGGGATAGATTAAGCTTATGCAGTGCCTCGCATTTACGAGCCACCTGGATTCCCAGAAAGCTAAAGCTCTTCCCTACCATTCTAAGTGGCAGCTCTTCCAGTCTCTCCTCCTGCCCTCTAGCCTGAATCATGAACATCTTGCTCTTCCCCATGTTCAATTTATACCCCGAAAAACTGCCAAATTCCCCCAAGGTCCGCATACCCTCCCCCATCCCCTCCAACGGGTCCGAAATGTACAAAAGCAAATCCGCGTAGAGCGAGACCCGGTGCTCCAACCCCCCCCCACCTAAACCAGCCCCTGCCAGTTCCTCGAAGCTCTTAACGCCATGGCCAGAGGCTCTATTGCTATAGAAAACAATAACTGGGAGAAGGGGCACCTTTGCCTCGTCCCTTGATGTAATGTAAAGGTATTGGTGAAATTTCTGTACACACAATATATTGCTCCGTGCCTCCTTCTCCAACTGAGCGTAGATTCTGCACTTGTTAACCTACAAAATGCAAAATCTATGCGGTAATATATAATGACACCATCTTACGGCGAAGCACCACTAGCAAGTTGTAATGGTAACTTCGGGTTGAAATGTACCAACACTTCTGACTTCAGTGCTTCTTTTTCTGACTAGCTTTTTTTCATTCAGATGTCCATTGCCAACCTGTTCTGTGTACAACAAGGTATGTATCTGTTTCAATCGGGTTACCAGATTTTGGACTAATTTTCCATAGTTGATTAACCATAGGAATGTTAAAAGTTAAGTGCTATTCATTGGGCATGGAGCCTCCATAATTGGATGCTTTGTGTAGACCCTTCCTATCAATTGCATGTCCTAGATATTGTATGGATGTCTGAAAGAAATTGCATTTATCTTTCCTGTCACGATCCCATGCATCCGTATTTCGGTGAAGCTTCTAACTGTCATAAGGGATCTTCATTTTTTTTTTTAAATTTAAAGTATCCTATTCATTTTTTTTTTTCCCCCAACTATGGGGAAGTTTAGCATGGCCAATCCACCTACCCCGCACATCTTTGGGTTGTGGGGGTACGACCCACGGGGAGAATGTGCAAACTCCACGCGGCCAGTGACCCGGTGCCGGCATCAAACCCGGGTCTTCCATGCCATGAGGCAGCAATGCTAGCCACTGTACCGCCCTAGGGTTCTTCATTTTATGCCGGTTATCAGTGTATCGTCCAGGTAACACTGTCCCGAAAACCACTAAGGATCTGGTTCATGTACCATTAAAATAAAACTGGTGTTATTCCAAAAGGTGTTCTCTTGTGACTGATTAAGCCTTTGTGAATAATGATGGTGAGCAGCTGTTGAGATTCTGCTACCATATTCATTTGCAGGTAGGCCTGCAAAAGGTCAGTCTTAGATTGATTGTTGTCTTAAAATCTCCGCAGATACGAATTGTAGCATCCTGCTTCATGACGGGTACAATAGGGGTTTCTCAGTTACTAGCAGTGACTGGTTCTAAGTCTCCAGTTTTCATCGAGTATGCACTGGCCCTCTGAAAGACCACTCTACCTAGACCCACTCCCCTGCCTTATCCACATAACCCCACCTACCCTGCACGTCTTTGGACTGAGAAAACCGGAGCACCCAGAGGAAACCCACACACGTAGATACTGGGAGAACATGCAAATTCCACATAGGCATTCACCCAAGGCTGGAATTGAACCCGGATCCTTAGCACTGAGGCAGCAGTGCTTTTTGTTGTGCCACCAATGTCACACATCACCCGATTCTGTACTTGGAGACATTGCACACAATTACAAAAATCCACATATAACACTCGTATTCTTATTTCTTCTTCCCTATTTTTCAAAACTCATTTCTGCTGGTTTTTAAATTTTGTCTAATCTTTTGAACTGCCACTAATCTTTCTGGAATTGTCTGCTTTTTCTTTCAAGTTAATGCATCAGTTATTCTCGAATGATGCTCCCTTCTCTCGAATCTTTCTTTCTCTTTTCACTGAAATGTTTGTACTGAGTGTTATGAAATATCTCCCGCTTCCACTGCATCTCTACTGACATATCCTTTAATGTAATTTCCAAGGTCACATTAGTCAACTTTGTCTTCATACCTTTATTATTGCCTTAAGTTTATCAACTAGTCTTCGATTCACTCTTTTCTTCTCAAATGAATGCAAAATTTGAACATGTTATGATTACTGCTACCTCAAAGCTCCTTCACTGTGAGGTCATTTAATTAATCCTGTCTCATTGCATATATCAGGTTTAGGGTAGGGCTTTGAGGGCTGGATAACAGAGGCACGCTTCAGCTCTTGGAAGATTCCTGAACGAGTGTTCTCTCTAAACTGTGCAGCCGTGTAACAGTCAATCAAGTACCATGCACTTTATTATTACATCCATGCACATCCTGGTGGTTATATGCAGTTTACTGCCACTCTAGCCCACAAACAAAGAATGGGTAGACTCCCCTATAACTGGAAATTAACAGACGAGAGCCAAGCTGACAGAATTAATCGGGTGGAATTAACAGCTGAACTTCAGGCCAAAGCTATGTCAGCTATGGTGAGTGTCATTCCTGCAGCCTGCTCACCTACCCTCGCAGTTGCTGCTTCCCATCTGCCTACAATCCTTCATACTCCCTTGTTTGCTTCTTCCCTCTCTCCGCCCCAGCCCATTCTACTGCAGCTGGTTTTGTAGAATTATGAAAGGAAGATTAATCCCCAAAATATCTGACATTAAAGAACATTTCTAGGGAGTTTCTGAAAAGTTTTTAGGACTCTGAGCCCAGACCTTCAAATAATAATAATTCAAAAAATCTTGGATAACTCATGGGATGTTTTAAACTTCACATTTACAAATACCTTCTCCCCAATTAATTTTTGTATGCACTGAGACTGTTTACTTTTTAAAAAGTTTATTCATAACTCCTGTTTTAAAATCTATAGATGGAATAAATGCCACTACTTTCCCAAAACCTTCCTGAACAATCATTCTTCATTCTCCCTCCTGTGATTCCATTCTCTGTTCACCACAACCCACTGACTTGTCAACTGCTCTCCAAATTCACAGGCGTTTTACTCCTGACTGTGATGTGAAGAAATGAATGGACTATTTTCCTCACTATTTTAGCAATTTTAAGTAAAGAAAAGACTCAATGGGCTGAAAAAACAAAAATAGCCGTTCCACATTTTCTATCAATTCAAAAGGCAAACCTCCTTCGCGCTTTCTGTGTTGTGTTTGCCAAATTGAAACATCGAAGATCATGGTCTTGAGCCATCGCTATCAATTCAACTTTTCTTCTGTCACATGACTAAAATGCAAGCTACAAGTTTTTATCGTATTGTGATTATGGTACTAAATTTAAAACCTCGAGGCTGAGAGTTCAAATGCCACCATGGTAAATTTAAAATGGAATTCACTAAATCTGGTAATTTGTGGACTAGCAGGTTACTATACAAGTGGCTGGGAGTGGTACTCATTTTTCCCATACCTCGTGCATATTGTAGAATTTTTATCTTTTGTTGTTTTGGTGGCACATTCACGCATTACCTTTAATATAAAATGAAATGAATGAAAATCGCTTATTGTCACGAGTAGGCTTCAATGAAGTTACTGTGAAAAGCCCCTAGTCGCCACAATCCGGCGCCTGTTCGGGGAGGCTGGTACGGGAATTGAACCGTGCTGCTGGCCTGCCTTGGTCTGCTTTAAAAGCCAGCAATTTAGCCCAGTGTGCTAAACCAGCCCCTATGCACCAGTATTATGTAGTAATACTCTTTTGCACATATGCCTAGTTTCCCATTCTGCTACTGTTGCGGCAACTCTTCAAATAACACTGAAAGTCACCTTGCTGGCTGCCTTTAGTCACTTTTAATTGCTGCCTCTACATTTGTACACCAATTGAAGCAGGTAAATTCTCACTGTTTCCAACAAAGTGGTAAAAGTGGTCCATTCCTGTGAAGCATATGCGGTGCATTTTTACCCCCCATAAATCTTTCACCTGTATGTATTTCCTGTCAACTTCTCCTATGATGACAAATGTGGATTCAGAAATGTATGAAAACTGAAACACCAAAATCGCTGGGAGAGACCATGACACAGTTGCATTTTTTAAAAAAGACTTGCATTTGTGTCGTTCCTTTCATAACCTCCGCACATCCCAAAACTTTACAGCTAATTAAGTTGTTATGAAATGTCGTTCATATTTTTAGAAGGAAAACCGAAAATACTGGACAATCTCAGAAGTCTGACTATCTGGAGAGAGAAGGGAGTCTGGAGAGAGACGGGAGCCAAAGTTTCTATTCTGGGTTTGTTAAGGTGGGGATAACTGGAAATGGGGTCAGGTTTATACTGTTGTCATAGAATTTACAGTGCAGAAGGAGGCCATTTGGTCCATCAAGTCTGCACCGGCTCTTGGAAACAGCACCCTACCCAAGGTCAACAGCTCCACCCTATCTCCATAACCCAATAACCCCACCCTACACTATAAGGGCAATTTTGGACACTAAGGACAATTTATCATGGCCAATCCACCTAACCTGCACATCTTTGGACTGTGGGAGGAAACCGGAGCACCCGGAGAAAACCCACGCAGACACGGGGAGAACGTGCAGACTCCACACAGACAGTGACCCAAGCCGGAATCGAACCTGGGACCCTGGAGCTGTGAAGCAATTGTGCTATCCACAATGCTACCGTGCTGCTTGTGGGGGGCATGGAGCTGGATAAAGAGCCAGCGATAGGTGGAAATTGACAAAGATGTCGTTGACAGAAAGATAAAGGGAATGTAAATGGGGTTGATCAAGGCTAAGGATAGTGGTGCATTAAGAGATCAGAATGTGTTAATGGCAGAAGACAACGGGGAACGGATGGCCCAAGTGGGGTGGGGAGAGGGGGACAATGGTAAGGGGAAAAACAGACCGATGGAAGAAATAAAAATAAATTAATGGAAATAGAAATGGGGTTAAGGTAGAGGAGAGAGTTCACAGTTGTTGAACTCCGGAAGACCGCAACTTGCCGAATCGGAAGATGAGGCTCTGTTCCTCCAGTTTACGGTGGACTTCACAGTAGAACATTGCAGCAGGCCGAGGACAGACATATAGACATGAGAGTAGGGCAGTGAGTTGAAATGGCAAGCGACAGGAAAGTCTGGGTCCTGCTAGCGGATGGATGAAAAGTCTGCAAAGTGGATAACCAGTCTGTGTTTAGTCTGAGAAGACCGCATTGGGAGCAGCAAATGAAATAGACCCGATTGAAAGAGGTGCTGCCAAGAGTTTAGGCCCTTGGATGGTGAGCATGGAGGTGGTAAAGGGGCAGATGTTGTACCTTCTGCAATTGTATGGTGTTTGGGCCAGGGTTTAGAGAACCCCAAAGTGTATCATGGAGTTCACCTGACCGTATGGGGAGCACACGACCCACTCTACATGTGTGCTACAGCAGAAATGGAAAAGTTTTTTTTTAAAGCAAAACAATGTTTATTCTATTAACTCAAGTTAACCTTTTTAAAACATAGTTAACATCTCAGCGACCATTAATTCAATACAACCCCCAAAGAATACAACATTAAGTAATTCTTAAAGCTTTCCTTTTAACATCCATAAGACTTAAAACACCTTTTTTATTAAAAATAATTTTTATTAAAGGTTTTCATAAAATATCAATAACAAAATGAGAAAGAAAAAAGAACCCAACAGGGTTAAGTACAAAACACAATCTAAAAAAGCAACCCCCACGCCCCCCGTACATAAATAATAAATTAACATTAACAGCCCGACTTAACACAACAGGTGTATACACCCCCTCAGACCCTCCAGTGTAAATAACATATACAAAAATAAAGTAAACCCCCCCCCCCTCCGAGCTGCTGCTGCCATTGACCAATGTCTATCGTTCTGCCAGAAAGTCTAAGAGCGGTTGCCACCGCCTAAAGAACCCTTGTACCGACCCTCTCAAGGCGAATTTCACCCTCTCCAATTTAATGAACCCTGCCATATCGCTGATCCAGGATTCCACGCTTCGGGGCCTTGCACCTTTCCACTGAAGGAGAATCCTTTGCCGGGCTACCAGGGACGCAAAGGCCAGAATTCCGGCCTCTTTCGCCTCCTGCACTCCTGGCTCCTCTGCCACCCCAAATATTGCGAGCCCCCAGCCCGGTCTGACCCTGGATCCGACCACCCTCGACACCGTCCTCGCTACGCCCTTCCAAAATTCCTCCAGCGCTGGGCATGCCCAGAACATATGGGTGTGATTTGCTGGGCTCCCTGAGCGCCTAACACACCTGTCCTCGCCCCCAAAGAACCGGCTCATCCTTGTCCCAGTCATGTGTGCCCTGTGCAGCACCTTAAACTGTATGAGGCTGAGCCTCGCGCACAAAGAGAAAGAATTCACCCTCCCTAGGGCATCTGCCCACGTTCCCTCTTCGATCTCTTCTCCCAACTCCTCCTCACACTTACCTTTCAACTCCACCACCGAGGCCGCCTCCTCCTCCATCACCTGGTAAGTTTCCGAGATCTTCCCCGCTCTTCACCCCCCCCCCCCCCCCCCCCCCCCCGAGAACACCCTGTCTTGTACTGTGTGTGGCAGTAGCCGCGGGAATTCCGCCACCTGCCGTCTGGCAAACGCCCTTACCTGTAAGTACCTGAAGGTGTTAGGTGTTCCCCGGGGGGGGAGCCTGTACTTCTCCTCCAGCTCACCCAAGCTCGCGAACTTCCCGTCCACAAACAGGTCCCCCAACTTTCGTATCCCTGCCCTGTGCCACCCCGAAAACCCTCCACCTGTTCTTCCTGGGGTGAACAGGTGGTTCCCCCGTAATGGGGACCACGCCGAGGCCCCAACTTCCCCCCCTATGCCGCCTCCACTGCCCCCAAATTTTGAGGGCCGCCACCACCACCGGGCTCGTGGTATACCTCCTTGGAGGGAGCGGCAGCCGCGCCATTGCCAGCGCCCCCAGATTCGTACCCACATAGGACGCCGTCTCCAGCCTCTTCCATGCAGCCCCCTGCCCCTCCATCACCCACTTGCGCACCATCGTCGCATTGGCGGCCCAGTAGTACCCACAGAGGTTGGGCAGCGCCAGCCCCCCCCCATCTCTACTCCGCTCCAGGAACACCCTTCTCACCCTCTGAGTTCCTCGTGCCCACACAAACCCCATTATACTCCTGTTAACCCGCCTGAAAAAGCCTTCGGGATAAACATGGGGAGGCACTGGAACAGGAAGAAAAACCTTGGGAGCACCGTCATTTTGATTGACTGCACCCTACCCGCCAAGGACAGTGACAACGCGTCCCACCTCTTGAACTCCTCCATTTGCTCCACCAGCCTTGTAAGTTAAGCCTATGCAGGGCCCCCCAGCTCCTGGCCACCTGGACCCCCAAATATCTGAAGCTCCTCTCCGCCCTTTTTAGTGGGAGCTCGCCAATCCCCCTCTCCTGGTCCCCTGGGTGAACCACAAACAACTCGCTCTTCCCCATGTTGAGCTTCTACCCAGAGAAATCCCCGAACTCCCTCATTACCTCCGGCATTCCCCCCACTGGGTCCGCCACATATAGCAGCAAGTCGTCCGCATAGAGCGACACCCTATGCTCCTCCCCACCCCGCACCAGCCCCCTCCAGTTCCTCGACTCTCTCAGTGCCATAGCCAGGGGTTCCATCGACAGTGCGAAGAGCAGGGGGGACAGGGGACACCCCTGTCTCGTCCCTCGGTGCAACCAAAAGTATTCTGACCTCCTATTTGTGGCCACACTCGCCATCGGGACCTCATACAACAGCCTAACCCACCTGACAAACCCCTCCCCAAACCTGAACCTCTTCAGCGCCTCCCACAGGTACCCCCACTCTACCCTCTCGAAGGCTTTCTCAGCGTCCATCGCCACCACTATCTCCGCCTCCCCCTCCCTCGCTGGCATCATGATAACGTTCAAAAGCCTCCGCACATTCGCGTTCAACTGTCTCCCCGTCACAAACCCCGTCTGGTCTTCATGGATGATCTGCGGCACACAATCCTCAATCCTCGTGGCTAAGACCTTTAGCCAGCACGTTGGCATCTACATTTAGCAAGGAAATCGGTCTGTAAGACCCACATTGCTGGGGATCCTTGTCCCGCTTCAGGATCAAGGAGATCAGTGCCCGGGACATTGTCGGGGGTAAAGCCCCCTCCCTCCCTTGCCTCATTAAAGGTCCTAACTAACAGTGGGCCCAACAGGTCCATATATTTTTTATCGAAATCGACCGGGAAACCGTCCGGCCCCGGTGCCTTCCCCGCCTGTATGCTTCCTATCCCCTCGATCAGCGCCCCCAGTCCCGCCACCAGTCCCTCTTCCACCTTTGGAAACCTCAATTGGTCCAGGAAACGGCGGTAAAGGCCCATCCCTCCCTCCTCACGTGGGGGCTCGGATCGGTACAATTCCTCGTAGAAGTCCCTGAAGACCCCATTGATGCCAACCCCACTCAGCACCATGCTCCCTCCCCTGTCCTTAACTCCCCGATCTCCCTAGCTGCGTCCCGCTTCCGAAGCTGATGCGCCAGCATCCGGCTTGTCTTTTCCCCGTACTCATAGACCGCCCCCTGGGCCTTCCTCCACTGCACCTCCGCCTTCCTGGTGGTCACCAGGTCGAATTCGGCCTGGAGGCTGTGCTTCTTCCTCAACAATCCTTCCTCGGGCTCTTCTGCATACCTCCTGTCTACTCTCACCATCTCCCCCACCAGCCTCTCCCTCTCCCCCCGCTCCCTCCGCTCCTTGTGGGCCCTGATGGAGATCAGCTCTCCCCTCACCACCGCCTTCAGTGCCTCCCATACCATCCCCACTCGGACCTCCCCGTTGTCGCTGGTCTCCAAGTACCTCTCTATACTTCCTCGGACCCGCTCGCTCACCTCCTCGTCCGCCAACAGCCCCACCTCCAAGCGCCACAGTGAGCGCTGGTCCCCTCCTCCCACATCTCCAAGTCCACCCAATGCGGGGCGTGGTCCGAAATGGCTATTGCTGAATACTCTGTATCCTCTACTCTCGCTATCAGCACCCTACTCAAAATGAAAAAGTCGATTCGAGAATAAGCCTTATGGACATGTGAGAAGAATGAAAATTCCCTAGCCCCTGGCCTTGCAAATCTCCAAGGGTCCACCCCTCCCATTTGGTCCATAAATCCCCTCAACGATCTAGCCGCCACCGGCTTCCTACCCGTCCTAGACCTGGAGCGATCCAGTGCCGGATCCAACACCCGTGCTAAAGTCTCCCCCCATTATCAGCCCCCCCACTTCCAAGTCTGGGATCCGACCCAACATATGCCGCATAAAACCCGCATCGTCCCAGTTCGGAGCATACACATTGAACAGTACCACCCTCTCTCCCTGCAACTTACCACTTACCATACCGCCATTACCTGCCACAATGCCCAACGCCTCGAATGACACCTTCTTTCCCACCAAGATCGCCACCCCTCGACTTTTGACATCTAGCCCCGAGTGAAACACCTGACCTACCCACCCTTTCCTCAGTCTTACCTGGTCTGCCACCTTCAGGTGTGTCGCCTGGAGCATAACCACATCCGCCTTGAGCCCCTTCAGGTGCGTGAACACGCGGGCCCGCTTAACCTGGAATGTAAGGGGACTGAATGGGCCGGTTATCAGCCGGATCAGGGGGCTACCCGCCCCCCTCCCACGCCGACTAACCATGACCCCTCCTCGGCCAGCCTCGCGCCCGCACCCCACACCCGGCCCGTTCCCCACAGCGCCATACCTCCGTCCCAACCCCCCACTCGCTCCTTGACCTTAGCAGCAGCAACACAACCGCCCCCCACCAACCACGGCTAGGACCCATCCAAGCTGGTTTACTCCCCCCATTGCACTTCTGCAAGTCAGCTGACTCCTGCTGACCCTGGCCGCTCCCGCCTCCCCTTCGACTCCTCCCATTGTGTGGTTCACCCTCCTCTCCCGCTCCCCATCCACAGGCTCTCCCTCTCCCCCCTCCGTTCTAAGAGCGGGAAACAATCCTCGCTTCCCCCCCTCGGCGCGAGAAAAAAGCCAGCGCTCTCCACCTACCAGGCCCCGCCACCAACCAAAACAGTGCCCAACCCGCCCCATCCACCCTCCCAACCCGAAAGAGAAAAACACAGAGAAAAAGAAACCCAAAACAATGCAAAGCCCCCCCCCCTCCCCCGAACCAAAAATAGGCATAACATATCCACCGCAGTCCCCAATCGCCCATCCTGACCCTGCGTCTGTGTCCAGCTTCTCGGCCTGAACAAAGGCCCACGCCTCCTCCGGAGACTCAAAATAATGGTGCCGGTCCTTGTAGGTAACCCACAATCGCGCCGGCTGCAACATGCTAAACGTCACCCCCTTCCTGTGCAGCACCACCTTCGCTCGATTGTACCCGGCCCTCTTCTTCGCCACCTCCGCACTCCAGTCCTGATCTATCCGAACCTCTGCATTCTCCCACCTGCTGTTCCTCTCCTTCTTGGCCCACCTGAGCACACATTCCCATCGACGAACCGATGGAACCGCACCAGCACTGCCCGCGGAGGCTCGTTAGCCTTGGGCCTCCTCACCAACACTCTATGGGCCCCTTCCAGCTCCAGGGGCCCCTGGAAGGACCCCGCTCCCATCAGCGAGTTCAACATGGTGACCACATAGGCCCCCACGTCCGGCCCCTCCAGCCCCTCCGGGAGGCCCATAATCTGCAGATTCTTCAGCCTTGACCGATTCTCCATCTCCTTGAACCGCTCCTGCCATTTCTTGTGGAGCGCCTCGTGCGCCAACACCTTTACCGCCAGGCCTAAGATCAGATCTTTTGTCGAGCCTCTCGGATCGCCATCCCCTGGGCCAGGGGGCTACCTGTGTCTCCAGCAGCTTATCAATAGAATCCTTCATCGGCTCTAGCAGGTCCGTTTTAATCTCTCTGAGGCAGCGCTGGATACCCTCCTGTTGCTCCTCCGCCCATTGCCCCCACGCTGACTGATCTCCGCCCGCCGCCATTTTGTCCTTCTTCCCTCCCTTCTTCGGGTCCACCACCACCTTTTTTGTCGCCCCGCTCCTAGTTAAAGCCATATACTGACGGGGAGCTATTATTAACTCCTTCCTACACCGGGAAGTCGAAAAAGTGCCCTTGGGGGCCCTGAAAAGAGCCCAAATGTCCGTTTTTGCGGGAGCCGCCGAATGTGCGACTTAGCTCCGCATAGCCGCAACCGGAAGTCTCGAGAGGGAATCCTTTTGGCAGTGTTCACTTCACCAATGTGCCCCAAAAGGTCTGTGGAAACTCCTGAAAAAGGTCTGAGAGTCCGTTCCAGACGGGAACTGCCGAATGCGCGACCTACTCCTCCATGGCCGCCACCGGAAGCCTCGTCCCCGCTTCTTCAATGACCTTGGTAGATCTTTTCACAGTTGTTCCCTCTGCTGCTAGAATTCACTTTTAATAAAAGGCCCTCAAGTCAGCTTGCAGCTTTAAGCTTGCCCTTCCCCCGCCTGCATGCTGGAAGAGGCCCCTCTCTCCCCTGCAGTTACAGCCAAATCTTTTACTGTTTCTGCCGGGTCTGGTAACCAAGAGACATACCATTCCTGGGGGACACTGTCGGGGGAATGTTGCAGTCGTATTCCCACACTGGGAAATGTCAAACAAATGCCGTGGGGGCCCTGTAAAGAGCCCAAAAGTCCGTTCCAAGCGGGAGCTACCGAATATGCGACCTAGCTCTGCATAGCCGCACCCAAAAGTCTTAAAACACCTTTTACCAGAAGCACATTAGGTTTACATTCACTACTGAGAACATTTAGAATTCTGAATTCACCAAATGATCAAGAGATGGTCTTTTCATGGCAGAGAGATTAACACCTGCTCTGTCTGGCTTCAGCTCCAACACTCATAACGAAACTAAACTAAAACACACCCTGCAGCAAACAGCCTAAAACAAAAGTAAAAAGCTGACAAGACAGCCCAACTCCACCCAGTCTCTGAAATCACTGCAGTAATAAACACCCATTTCTTAAAGGTACTCTCACTACAGATACTTGTATACGCACCCATTTCTTAAAGTTACTCATGACAATGGGAAGGTACCGTGGGACGCGGATGTGGTGTTGGAGGTGATAGAGGAGTGGACCAGGGTATCCCAGAGAGAACCGTCCCTGTGAAATTCTGATAGGGGGAGTGAGGGGATGATATATTTTGTGGCATCATGCTGGAATTGGCTGAACTGGTGGAGGATGAATCTTTGAATACGGAAGCTAGTGGGGTGAAAAGTGAGGACTCTGGAGACCCTATCCTGGCGAAGGGAGGACGGGGAAGGGATGGGAGCAGAGGTGTAGAAAATGGGTTGGACATGGTTGAGAGCCCAGTATCATTTTGGAAAGTAGAGCCATCGGAACAGATGCAACTGAGGCGAAGGAACTGGGAGAATGGGATGGAGTCCTTGCAAGATGTGGGATGTGAAGAGCTGTAGTCGAGGTAGCTGTGGGAGCCGGTGGGTTTGTGATGGATGCTAGTTTATTCCCAGAAATGTGAAATAGAAAGGCCAAGGAAGTGTCCTGCCCGAATGGAAGAAGTTGAAGGAGTGAATAAGCTGGATGGGAGGGGTGTTTGAATATGCTGCCCGCTTTCGCAAGGCAGCGCGAGGTGTAGACAGTCAGTGGATGGGAGCAGGTTTGCGTGATGGATTGGGCTGTGTTCACGACTCTCTAGCTTCTAGCAGTCTTGGGCCGAGCGGTTGCCATACCAGGCTGTGATGCAGCCAGATGGGATGCTTTCTATGGTGCATCTAGACATGTCAGTAGACATGCCGAATTTCCTTCGTTTCTAGAGAAAGTATAGGCGCTGTTGTGCTTTCTTGGTTGTAGTGTCAACGTGGGTGGACCAGGACAGATTGTTGGTGATGTGCTCACCTTGAAGTTTGAAGCTGTCAACCATCTTCACCTCACATGAGAGAACGTACCGGCCTTGTTAACACCTCATCCAAAAGAAGGAAGCCCTAGTACCACAGCATTCTCTCAGGACTTCACACACAATATAGAGCACAGAAACAGATGCTTTTGCACTACTAATCCACGCCAATATTTATCCTCTACACTGGCCATTTCCCATCTTTCCTCATCTAACCCTGTCAGCATTCTATTCTCGCAAATGCATCTGTTGTTCACCTGAACTATTTGCTATCGTGGATAATTCCATATTCTGAGTAAAGAAATGCCTTCAATATTCCTGATTTGATTTCTTGGTGTCTTTGTAATTTACTTTAAGATTTGACGTTTGACATTAAGGTCAAATCTATTGCCCTTGAAGATACCCAGGTATTTATGCTTACTAGCTTGCATTAAGTGCACTCAACAGCTTTGCAAAGCGTAACAACCCCTCCCCGGCACCAAACAACAGCATTCTGTACTACTGGAATTATTTTACTCTAGTTTACTTTTAACATTTCTTTTGGTTTATTTTACCAGCTGATTGGGATTAATGGCTTGTTTCTGTGCCATATATCGTAGTATTTTGCTGCTTTCTGCATGACCAAGGTATGGGGCTGGGATCTTTTGCTAGAGTTCTGAATTGCTATTTTGCAATTAGGCACTGGAAGCATGAATGATGGTGGCCGCTACCGGCTTTTAAATGAGGTGAGGCAGTTAGCAGTCTTCCAACCATAAGTGGCAGCAGTGAGCAGGTCACGCTCCCTGCACATACATTTGACGTCAAGCGCCCTGTACCTCCGTGCTTAGGAACATAGGAATTAGGAGCAGAAGTAGGCAATTGAGCCCTTCGAATCTGCTCTGACATTGGATCAGATCGTGGCTGATCTCTATCTGGTCTCAAATCCACTTCCCTACCTGTTCCCCATATCCCTTTCAACCCAACCAGTTTTTATCAGGAATATATCTATCTCCTTCTTGAAACATTTAATGATTCAGATACCACTGCACTATAGGGTAGCGAGTTCCACAAATTCACCACCCTCTGATAAGTAGTTTCTCCTCATCTCCGTTTTAAATCTACTGCCTCTCAATCTATATCTGAGACCTCTCGTTATAGATTGCCCCACAAGGGGGAACATCTGATCCACATTTATCAATCCTTTTTACTATACCTCGATCAGATCCCCTCTCATTCTTCTAAGCTCCAGTGAGTGTAACTCCAAACTGTTTAATCTCTCCTAGTATGTTAACCCATTCATCCTGGAATTAATCTGGTGAACCTCTTCTGAACTGCCTCCAATGCCACCAAATACTATTTTAAGTTAGGAGACCAAAACTAGACACCATACTCCCAGATGTGGTCTCACCAACACCCTAAACAATTGCAACAACACTTATATACTCGAGTCCTTTTGCAATAAATGCTAAAATTCCATTTGCCTTTTTATTGCATGGTGTAACTACAGACCGACTCTTGTGATTCATGAACAAAGACACCCAGATCTCCCTCAGACGCATTTTGAATCTGCTTTCCATTTCAATAATTTGCCTTTCTATTTTTCTGGCCAAAATGGATAACCTCACACTTATCCACATTAAACTCCATCTACCAAATTTTGGCCCATTCTCCAAGCCAATCTATATCCGTCTGTGAACTCTTGATCTTCTCTTCGCTGCCTGCTCTCCCATCTATTTTAGTATCATCTGCAAATTGTGTTATGTCACACTCTCCCTGCTTGTAGATCATTTTGTATAGATTGTAAACCGTTGGAAGTCTGAGGCTTGACCCCTATGGCACCTCGCTAGTTACAGTTCGCCAGCCAGAGAAGGACCCATTTATCCCGACCCTCTGCTTTCTGTCAGTCAGCCAATCCTTAATCAATCCCCTGTAATCTCTTTCACCACCTGGATCAGCCATTTATGCGGCACTTGTCAAACGTCTTCTGGAAGTCTAGATATACCACATCCAAAGGTTCCCCATTATCCACTTTGCTGGTGACGTCCTCAAAGAACGTTTTGTCAACTATGCTGACAAACATGGATTGAGCTTAGTCTTTCCAAATGTTCAGTCATCTCCTTATTGATTGATTCCCCACCACCGAGATCAAGCTAAGCGATCTATAGTTTCTTTCTTTTTGCGCCTCTCAATTTGAATGGGGTGCATTTTTTGATGCCAATTTAGAGGATTTGTTCTAGCTGCTGGCAAGCAAGGCAAGAAGACTGAAAAGCTGAATCGTTTTCTTACAAGGAACAAAACACCAGAGATGCACGTACGTTCTGGCCAAGATCTCCTATTTGATTTTCTGGAGAGAGAGAGAGAATCCACTGCAGAACAGGCCGTGCTAGCGTTAGCTCTGTACAGAGCTTTTAGGGCTTCTGGTGAACAGCCTACAAAGGATGGAACAAAGCAGTATTAAGGTTTCTTGAGGTATGGTTTTGTCAATTGTGCCAATGCAAAGCCCATGTGTGTTATATGCAAGAGGTACTGGCAAATGAGAGAAGTTTCCAGTTTTGAAATAAGTGGTAGATGATGAGGTTGAGACCCAAGAGTTCATATTAACTTACAAAAAGGCCATGAGGCTGTCATCATTCTAGAGTAGCATCTCCCAGGACTATCCAGTGCTGAGTTTTTTTTTTTTAAAAAAAGCATTTTGTTGCTGTTGCCCTTCATGACGACTTTCATGTGAGGTTGTATTTTCCATACTCCCAGATGAAGATGGCATAAAGGAACTGGCTGAACTCTGCAACTGATTGCATGTAGCTCTCTCCTCCTTGTAACCCTTATTAGAGTGAGACCATGGGGACCAAGAAGGCTCCCCTTTCACGTTAATGTAAGCAAATATGGCATATGCCGCAGAGGTCAGCTGGTTGGCAAAAAGTGAGTCCTGGGGAAGAAAAAGTTTGAAAAACACTGGTCTAGTTGGAACCATTGGCTGAAATCGGCTTGCTGTATGAATGTGTGAAAACTATCCCTGCCACTCCATCTTGAGAATGAGAATGAAATATTGCTGATTTAATTTTCATGATGCAGATTTAAAATCTCACTTTCAAATGTGTTAAAACAATTCCTATTTGGGTGTATTATTGCGTTTGGTGAGGAGGAAGACTGAATTTTTTTAATGTACTCGTATCGAATTTCTATCTTTTATATTGCAGTAGACTGGACACTTAAAAAAAAATGGAGTTGATCAAAGCCAGACATCATTGTACAGGTAGCAAGCTTTGTTTGCATGTGACTTGGGGCTGGTTTAGCTCACTGGGCTAAATCGCTGGCTTTTAAAGCAGACCAAGGCAGGCCAGCAGCACGGTTCAATTCCCGTACCAGCCTCCCCGAACAGGCGCCAGAATGTGGCGACTAGGGGCTTTACACAGTAACTTCATTGAAGTCTACTCGTGACAATAAGCGATTTTCATTCATTTCTTTTCATTTTCATTTTCATTTCATTTCACTTTCACTGAGCAGTACTACACAGGAAGTATTTGGAACTGCTATTTCAGAATACATTTTGAGGCTTCTGGCTAAGGCCGGATGTGCAATAAAATCTGACCAAAGACAATCACTTGGAACATCAACACCAGCCTCTTTCTTCTCTACCCCCCGCCCCGCTGTAAAAAAACACCAAATATCCTGGTTGGTCTGATGCATACAACATTTAGTCAAATGAAAGTTGTATGACATTTAAAAAAGAATAAGGAAAAATTATATCTCATGGGTTTCTAAAGCAGTGAAAAATTCTGGACAACTGGTTAAAATGTCTTTTTGTTCCTTCACATGTTTAAAACACCGTTGCTCATGCAGTGACACATCACAGCACATTTTATTGTTGAGCCATCTGGGAAATCTGGGCATAAGACATAGGAGCAGAATTAGGCCACCTCGGCCTATCGAATCTGCTCCGCCATTCAATCATGGCTGATATTTTCTCATTTCTCCCCCCCCCCCCCCCCCCACCCCCCTCAAATTCTCTTGCCTTCTCCCCATAACCCCTGATCCCTTATTAATCAAGAACCTATCTATCTCTGTCTTAAAGGCACTCAGTGATTTGGCCTCCACAGCCTTCTGCGGCAAAGAGTTCTACAGATTCACCACACTCTGGCTGAAGAAATTCCTCCTCATCTCTGTATTAAAAGATCATCCCTGAGATGGTGTCCTCTGGTTCTAGTTTTTCCTACAAGTGAAAACATCCTCTCCACGTCTACTTTATCCAGGCCTCGCGGTATCCTGTAAGTTTCAATAAGATCCCCTCTCATCCTTCTAAACGCCCAACGAGTACAGATCCAAAGTCCTAAACCGTGCCTCATACGACAAGCTCTTCATTCCACGGATCATTCTTGTGAACTTCTATTCTTTTCCAACCAAGACTGCCTACTGTGATAGTGGGGTCGGACACTTTAGGAACTTTCAACCGGTTATTGGATAGGCACATGGAGCACACAAGAATGACAGGGAGTGGGATAGCTTGATCCTGGTTTCGGACAATGCTCGGCACAGCATCGAGGGCCGAAGGGCCTGTTCTGTGCTGTGCTGTTCTGTGTTCTATGTTCCTCTGGACCCTTTCCAAGGCCAGCATTAGGGACCTGAGTTTGATTCTGGCCTTGGATGACTGTGTGGAGTTTGCACGTTAAAAGGTCTCTGTCGGTTTCCACACAAAGATGTGCAGGTTAGGTTGGTTAGCCGTGATCGATGCACGGGGTAGTGGGGGATTGGGCCTAATTAGAATCTTTCGGAGGGTCGGTGCAGACTCGATGGCCAAATGACCTCCTCCTACACTAGGGATTCTATGGAAATATTCCTCCCTTACCCTTTTGCCAACAAATCGGTGGAAACAGTCAAATCCGTTCAGCAAGTTGAACATTCAAATGCATTCTGGGTGGTCTCTGGTTCAAATACTTGTCAGAATGGTACTACACAAGTTGCAAATTGCATTTTGCAGATCTTGCTGTCACTGTATTTTATGAACTAATTTTTTTCAGGATTATAAAAGTGTTTCTACCTTGCATGTTACCTTCCAACTAGTCACTTTTTTTGTTCTTTATTTGGCCTGAATTTTTTTATGATGTTGCATATGGCTACATCACAACAGAGTTCAGAGGCTGGATGATCAGTGAACCCAGGTATATTAATGTAATTCCAGTCCGTTTTAAGTCGTATGTTCTTATTGTCATATATGTCCATTTATAATTTACCATAAACGGCAAATATAATGCAGAAGCAGATAGGGCTGAAGAAGATGCTGCCAATATCACAGTAGAACAATGTTGTACAGAAATTGGGTAGGGTGAAAATAAACAGGAGCACTGCCAACCTAAAGTGCCATATCGTAGAAAAGTCACTTGCTTTGGTTGGGCTGCATTCTCGACTATTAAAGGAAATAAGGGTAGAAATTGCAGTGCTCTTGCCATAATCTTCCAATCCTCCTTCGTTATAGGAGTGTTGCCAGAGGCCTGGAAAATTGCAAATGGCAATCCTGTTCAAAGAAACTGATGGGATAAGTTCTGCAATTGCTAGCCAATCCATATAGCCTCTGGGTCGAGGATATCTTGCATCTGGGAGATGGGTTCTGCGGTGGCTGAATAGTCCAATCCTAGATCCGAAGACTCTGCCGCAGGTTTGGCAGCTGGTGTTCGATGAGGTGCGTGGGCGCTCTCTCGCTGTTTACGCTTGGCCTCTGCGTGCTCCACCCTTAACGCTCGATGATTGGCAGCTTTGAGGATGCTTCTCCAGTTTGTATTCTAAGGAGAGCATTTCCCACCAGTCAATTGGGATGTTGTTTTTATTTAGGGAGGCTTTCAGAGTGTCCTTGTAGTGTTTCCTCTGCCTTCCTAGCGATTGCTTGCATTGTGGAGCTCTGAGTAGAGCACTTGTTTTAGGAGTCTTGTGCCGGGAATGCGGACAGTGTGTCCTGCCCGTTGCAGCTGGTCGAGTATGAGCAGTGTCTCGCTTGGTTGCTGTTCCCAGAGTAGGGAGGGCTGACTTGTTGGGTTGTTTCAAATCATGCAGGCTATTGATGAGAATAATACAGAGAAACTGTTTCCAGTAGCTAAAGATCAGTAACCAGAGGTTATAGGTGACTGACAGAAGCCAGGGGCAACATGGCGGGGAATATGATAACTTTAAAAGGAAAAAAAGTAGGGGAGTGGGGCTGGGACTAATTGGTAGCTCTTTAAAAGAGCTGGCACGGTCTCAATGTGCTAATTCTCCTCTTGCTACTGTAGCGTTCTGATTCTGAATAAATTTTATCATGCAATAATTACACCCTCCTACTTTCTCAATGATTTCTATTATAATTGTGGATATTATTTATAATCAAGTTGAAACAAAGTTGACTCAGAAGATGTCTTCTGTAGTTGTCAAGTAAGTAGTCTCATCTCATGAGGTGAATATTTCAGTGGCCTATTTATTTGATGCTTATGCTTAAATCTTAAACTAAAAGTTTGATCCGCACTATTCTTTGTGCATTTGAATATTTCATTACATTTTAACTAAGTCTGTAAGCAGTTTCTTTTTTTTTCGACAGGGTGTTCAGATTGTTTGCATTATTAACACAGTTGATACAACACATTTAAAACATTAAGTTAGGTTTGCTAGAGGTTTTTATTTTTGAGAACCAGTATGCCACTGCATCAGGCCTTTCTGTCACTAAAGACATTCCAAGGATTTTCATAACCTATTCCTGTGCATTTTCCATGGTGATTTTTGTCCAAGATTGTTGACATTTCTAGTATCATGCGTATTTATATTCTGGTTACTCTTTTTTATATAGACCTAAAGGATGTGTTTTGTTTCAATTAAGTGTGTTTAGTGCAATATGTCATAACCTGTGGCATTGCTCATGGGTAGTCTTGGGCAGTCCTACTGAAGTCCCAGATCTCCTCTTCCCTGAAGAGTACCCCTGCCCAGATGCCCTAAATACTCACTGAGTGAGTGGTTCCTGACGTCTTAACCAATTCGGAAGAAGAAACTGACAGATATTCAAAGAATAAAATTGGCAGATTTTCATGAAAAAATAGTTCTTAAGCAAGCTTTGTAAATGGTAGGTAATTGGTATTACAAATATATTTGAGGCTCGCTTCTTTCAGTACCAGTAAAAGGTGTGCAATATTGTAGCCTTGTGTCAGTTACAGTTAATTGCTTGAGTAGATTTTCTGCATTAGTGGATGAACTCTTGTGTTATCACAGGGTGGGTGTAAATGTCCAAAAACCACATTCCAAATGTTCTTATGAACGGGCCACGCAATCTATCACTTGTCACATAACTATCAGTAGTTCCTTTTTATGCAAATATATTGAACCTTTTATGTAAGGATTTTTTCGCACTTTGAAACAATTGAAAGAAATGCTTATTCTCCATTTTTCTCATTGTAATTTCCAATGTCTAAAGTAAGATTATAACAAGTATTTTGCAATAATGATTAAATGTTTTTGTTGCATTGTTACCAAAAAAAATACTCTTTTGTGGATATTTTTAATCTCTATTTGGATACACCTTTTTTCAACTGTTCAAAGAATTCCAGTATTCAATCTATGCATTAACTTGAGTTGGTACAAAAAGTGCCCTTTCCTTGTTTTGAGCTTGTTCTGATGATTGGAGAGCTTTACTTTTTCCAAAGACTTCAAAAAAGACTGATTTACAAATATTTATTTATCTAGGCCATTCATAGACCACATACAAGAGCAGCAATAAGAAAGTGTTCAATCACTCCTATGTTTTAGTTGCAAATTCAGTTCAGAACCACTTCGCAAAATCAACTTAATTTTTAACATATAACTATTTGGAAATTCTGAAGTATTTTTAAGCATCAGAGTTGTACATTTTTATGGTTATTTATTCATTAAAGACAGTAAATCAGCAAACTCATTAACGGCATAGTTGAGTGAAATGTTCTGCTTCTGTGTACCTAGGGAGTGTGGCTATGTTTCTTATCTTTCAATTCACAAGTCATAGTGCTCAATTTTTTTCATGCATGTTCAGTGTGCACTGGATTCTTTCATGGCTAAGAAGAGCCAGAAACAAAAGCTGAAAATGCAATGGTCATTAAGCACTTGCTGTGTATTTTCAGCTTTTTCCATTAAACATTTTTTTAAAAAAAAAATTCCTTATTTCCAATATTTGCAATGGTTGCCTTTTTTACAAGAAAAAACTGGAGGGAAAGGAATTGGTGGGGGCTACCCAGAGGTGTGAATGGAGTTTTGATGAGTAGGAAGAGCCCCTGGATATGAATGCAGTGGTGAAGAAAATACCAGATGGGCTAAAAGAGGCCATTTTTATTCTCCTGATAACCCTCAAAACCCTGCTCTTTCCAGCACTGATGAATCCTACCACACTGCCAAGCTAAAAACCCTTTCACCAGCCTTGCTGTTTGGTTAAATCCTTGTGTACATGCCTGAATTTGGTTGCATCCTACGTGCACTGCTTGTACCTAAATAAAGGTCGTTGGTTCTCAAAGATGAAAACTGTTTTCGTGAGACAGAGCTTAAAAAAACAATTTTACGCTTTTCAAGGCATCTTAAACAATGATGTAGTATAATTAATTCTGATTTTAAAAATGTTAGTTCCTCTACTCTAATCCACAACTGACATAGAGAAAAGATTGACCATAAGAGTTGGACCCCAAATCTGAATAACGCAGTTGGTGGTGGCAGCAAACATTGCCACCGGGCAGATAATAAAAATAACAGGCCATCCCAACAGACTTGAATTGTGGGGGTGAGAACTACAAAAATCTAATTGATTGGAGCAGACCTCAAGTTTGAAATTGGTGAGGTTTGTCCCATGTAACTTTTGAGATTAATTTAAGAGTACTGAATGAGCACTGTAAATCAGGGATGCTGAAATAGACTCGTGGCAATTTAAACGGCTGACTTATGTTGTGGGCAGGAAGCCCAGGAACCCTGGGGAAATGGAACTTAGAGTTGAGAATGGGATCGGGAAGCACTAAAAATTTAGTCTCTACTTTTGACCATCAGAATCTGAGTTTGGGGGGGGGGGGGAAGGAAAATAAAATCTAGGTTTAACAAGAGGTACCTCACTGAGTACATCAGTGAGGTATTTCAGCTGTAAAATTTGATGGGTGGGAAGATGGAATGACTAGGAGGGATTGAGGGAATGAGGGAGAGTGAATCTGTGCGAGGGAATGTTACAGGGCTCTGGACTACCAGTGAAGTTGTAAGAGTATTCTTGCCATCTCCCTCGGATGATTAGTCTTATGCTTATAAATGCAGTATAAGCACTTTCAAACAAAACATGGTAATCAAACAGATTTTTAAAAATGCTGAATTGAGCAATGACTGCAAACAACAGATTCTTTTTTTTTTTTAAGACCCTTTTGCTGCTGCACCCCCTCTAGCTCCTAGTGCTGCCTCACAGCTCCAGGGACCTGCGTTCAATTCCGGCCTCGGGTGACTGTGGAGTTCGCACTTTCTCCCCGATGTCTGCGTGGGTTTCCTCTGAGTGCTCTAGTTTCCTCTCTCAGTCCAAAGATGTGCGCTGGGTGGATTGGCCATGCTGGGTGGATTGGCCATGCTAAATTGTCCCTTCGTGTCTAAAAGGTTAGGTGGGGTTACGGGGATAGGGTGACAGTGAATGCATGGGCCTAAGTAGGGTGCTCTTGCCAAGGGCTGCTGCAGACTTGATGGGCCGAATGGCCGCTTCCTGCGATGTAGGGACCCTATGATTCATCATCCATGGACTCCATTCATTTTCTCTCTCGCCTTCCATTCATCATACTTATTTATTTTTTGCTGTCTTGTGATCCTGCTTTATCTGCATGCCACAGTTGGCTTGATTCTCCACGTGTAATGCCACAGAATATTGACATTTGCTTATTTGCATTTGAAATTATACAATACAGTATTTTGCTACTTCCACCAAACAAAAGAATTAAAATCTTTGCCTGATAATGTTGACGTGGCGCTGGACAGGAAATGGCTTCACGTATTGCACCACAAACCCTGTAGTCAAGTGGATGGATGTTGAGGTTAATTCTGCCATGATCCAGTTGAATGGCAGTATAAACCTTGGAAGGTTTGAATCGTGTACTCCTGTTCATTTGTATCTCCCAGAAACGTATATTTGTAACAATTACTTTCTTTGAAACTACATTGATACTGTTAAAGATTTGTGAACAGTTATTGTTGAATAAGTGCAAAAGCATTGCTTGCTAACTTAAAAGTATAAAGTAGAGCACATCTTGGTAATACTTTTTTTTAACATATGAATCACAATCCTAGAGGCTCTTTGGCCTAACTAATTCAGGTTGATGTTTAGCTCATGAGCAGCAGTCCCATTCTAGTCTCACGTTTTCAAATATCTCTCTTATTCTTTCCTTCACCTTCCATGTTGCCTTATATTAATTGTTTATATCACTAATTCAGGTTGTGTATTCCACAGCACCTCAATTCTCTTGATCTGAGGGTGGGCTAGGTGAATGGGTGTGGAATGTTAGTTCCCTGATCTTTGTGCTAAACCTCTTGCATTAATCTGGTATCTATGGTCTCTTTTAGATCCTTCAATCACTGGAAACAATGTATTCCTTCCTTGTGACCAGAAATGAGATCATTGTAGAATCCAAATAGAACAAGTTCTGTCATTCCAGTACCAAGAAGAAAATTGAAATCCTTCATAGAATTGAGACTAGCTCTGACCTTTAAAACTGGCACAGAATTGAAACAAAACCAACGTGATTATTTTCAAAAATGGCAATAAAATAATCTGTAACTGTAGACTGTCTAATCATCCATTCCTAATGGAGAATTTTTTGGGGGGAAGAAGTTTGATGAAGTAAAAATAAATTACTACTGTATCATTGCGTCTTGGGAAAACCTCAAGTCCTTTGCTTGAATTTTGAAATTGCAGCCAATGGTATGGAGAAGAACGTGGATTACCTGTATGAAAATCTGAAATTATTTTTTTTCTTTTGGAGTACCCAAATATTTTTTTTCCAATTAAGGGGCAATTTAGCATGGCCAGTCCACCTAACCTGCACATCTTTGGGTTGTGGGGGTGAAACCCACTCAGACACGAGGATGTGCAAACTCCACACGGACAGTGACCTAGGGCCAGGATTCAAACCAGGCTCCTCATCGCCGTGGGCAGCAATGCTGACCACAGCCATGTGCCACCCCAAATGAAATTATAACAAACTGGAATCAGATTATGCCTGAGCAACCTCCAAATTTTTGAGAAAGTGGCAATTACAATGCTAATTTTTTTTGGGGGGGGGACTTCAAATTCCATAAGAAAGCCTACAACACTACGCATGGGGACATAGGTATCCTCGACCGAATTAAGTGCAAAGGGAATTGGTTAAACTAAAGGAACAGTAAATATTTGTTGGGTGAGAGATATTGGACAAGACCTGAGAATACCTTCATTGCAGGGTCAGTTGTTTTTTTTAAGCCTGCTGTAGTTTTGTTTTATCTTTGATTGCATGCTCTTTTCCTTATTCCTGAATCTGTTCCTTTTTAATTTATATATTTCTTTTTAAGTCATTTAATGTCATTCTTTTTTGTCTTCAGTTGCCGCTTCTCTGCATATTTTTCACCTTTTGCTTCCAGTTGCTTTCTCCCTAAAAATCTGAAAAATCTGCTTGGTAGTACAGAACTTGAATATTGCTGAAGGAGACATGCTGCTTAAACCTTTTGTCTTGCACACTTCAGGATAAATCCAGGAATGCTAAATTTCAAATGATCACAGCAATTTGTACTATAGAAGCAAAGGGGTACTGATTGGTTGTCAACTCTGATAGGCCTTGCCAGCGATGGCAAAGGAACTGAGAGGGTTCATGGAGCAAATGGGGGGAGCTGATCCGTTGAGATTTAGCCGGCCGTCGGCGAGGGAGTTTTCGTACTACTCCCATGTACACAAGGTGTATTCCCGAATTGATTTCTGTGTCATGAGTAGGGACTTGCTGGCCAGGATGGTGGGGGCAGAATATTCGGCAATTGCCATATTGGACCATGCTCCGCACTGGGTAGATCTACAGATTCGTAAGGATAGCTTTCAGTGCCCACTATGGAGGCTGGAAGTTGGATTGCTAGCGGACGAGGCAGTGTGTGAGACTCTCAGGCGATGCATGTAGAATTACCTGCAGGTAAATGATACCGGAGAAGTCTCAGCAGCAGTGCTCTGGGAGGCGCTGAAGGCAGTGGTGAGAGGGGAGCTGATCTCAATCTGGGCTCATAGGGACAGGACAGATCAAGCAGAAACGGACCGACTGGTTAAGGAAATTTTACGGACGGACAGGAGCTACGCGGGGTCTCCGAGGCCAGAGTTACTCAGGAAACAACAGCGGCTGCAGGCCGAGTTCGGGGTGCTGACCACAGGCAACCGTACAGCAGCTTAGAAAGACAAAAGGCGCAATATATGAGCATGGAGAGAAGGCCAGCAGAATGCTCGCGCAACAACTAAGGAAGAGAGAAGCGGCTCGGGAGATAGGAAGTATAGCGGGTGGGGAACCCGGCAGGGCTGAACAAGGTGTTTCGTGACTTTTTATAGTAAGCTGTACACTTGGAACCCCCCAGGGGACCGCAGTTTCAAATTCCTAGGGGTACACATCTCCAAAAATCTGTCCTGGTCCACCCACCAAGAAAGCACAACAGCGCCTATACTTCCTCGGGAAACTAAGGGAATTCGGCATGTCCACATTAACCCTTACCAACTTTTACAGATGGGCCATAGAAAGCATCCTATCGGGCTGCATCACAGTCTGGTATGGCAACTGCTCTGCCCAGGACCGCAAGAAACTTCAGAGAGTCGTGAACACCGCCCAGTCCATCATACGAAGCTGCCTCCCATCCACTGACTCCATCTACACCTCCCGCTACCTGGTGAAAGCGGGCAGCATAATCAAATATCCCTCCCACCCAGCTTACTCACTCTTCCAACTTCTTCCATCGGGCAGGAGATACAGAAGTCTGAGAACACGCATGAACAGACTCAAAAACAGCTTCTGCCCCACTGTCACTGTCTAAATGACCCTCTTATGGACTGACCTCATTAACACTACACCCTGTATGCTTCATCCGATGCCAGTGCCTATGTAGTTACATTTTGTATGTTGTGTTGCCCTATTATGTATTTTCTTTTATTCCCTTTTATTCCCATGTACTTAATGATCTGTTGAGCTGCTCGCAGAAATACCTTTCACTGTACCTCGGTACACGTGACAATAAACAAATCCAATCCAAGGGGGTGAGGCAATTATTGGACGGACTGACCTTCCCAAGAGTGGGTAGGGGGGTGGTAGACAGACTGGGGGCCCTGGTCAGGATCGAAGAGGTACTGACTGAGTGACTGGGGGGCCTGATGCTCATGCAGTCTGGTAAAGCCCCGGGGCCGGATGGGTATCCAGTGGAGTTTTATAAGACGTTTGCCGAGATAGTAGAGCCGGTGCTGGCGGGAGGGAATGACTTTAGATACTTGCAGGTGTGGGATTTTGCGCGCAGGCTGGTGCTGTCCTTTCCACGGGAGACAGGACAGGGTAGTATCGAGGGGAGAGGTAGATGAGGGTAGAGTCTCAGATATTTACAAAGAACTATTGGGAGCAGAGGATATACAGACTGGGGACCTGAAGTGGGAATAGGAGCTGGGGGGGGGATGGTGGACGGTATTTGGGCAGAAGCTCTGAGCAGAGTAAACACGACCGCAACATGCGCCAGACTCCGTCTGATCCAGTTTAATTGTGCACCGGGCCCACATGACAGTGGCCTGGATGAGTAAATTCTTCGGGCTGGAGGGCAAGTGTGCCAGATGCGCCAGTGGGATGGCTGATCACATGCACATGACCTGGTCGTGCCCTAAAGTCAGGGAGTACTGGCAGGGATTCGCGGACATCATGTCCCGGGTTTTGAAAACTGGGGTGGTAATGAGTCCTCAGGTGACAATCTTTGGGGTGTCGGCGGACCCGGGTGTCCAGGAGGAGAAGAAGGCCGACGTCTTGGCCTTTGCTTCCCTGGTAGCCCGGCGACGAATACTGTTGGCATAGAGGGACTCGAGGCCCCCGAAGACCAAAGTATGGCTATCGGAGGTGGCGAGCTTTCTCGGTCTAGAGAAAGTGAAGTTCGCCTTGAGAGGTTCACTATCGGGGTTTGCCTGGAGGTGGCAGCCATTCATTGACTTCTTCGCGGAGAATTAACCGTCATCGGGGGGGGTGGGGGGAGAGCTAGGGTAGAGTAGTGTAGGGGGTGGTTTAGGCAGGTCCTTGCGAGAATGGAGTTGTGGTTTGTACTTTGCGTTATTTGCTTTTCTTTTTTGTACAGTACTATACAATGTAATTGTCTTATATGCCAAAAATACCTCAATAAAATTGTTTACTTTTTTTAAAAACTCTGATCAGCCGAGACCTTGCCTTGGAGAAATAAATAGGTACCTATAGGCTCCCCAAATATTTCCAAAAAGATTCTTCAAGAAGTACTATCCAATTCATAATCGCATCTAACAGTAGTAGATGTTTTTTGTAAGCATGGCAGTGCAATCTGTACTCTGCCTATTACAAACAACTGAAGGAACATGCAATCAGCTAATCATTGGGATGTATAGCCTATGTGCCTGGCATCGCAGCTGACACTGAAATTCAATTCGCCACTTGCTGAACAACCCTAAGTGGGCTAATAGCTACAGTAACAACTAATTTAAGATGATTGGTTAAGCTCATCTTTGCGCTTGCTAGAAACAACATGCGTTCAAATGCAGGGACCTGTTGGCTGCAAACAAAAAGAATATGTCCAAGCTTTGTGCTCTTTTTGAATTGCAAAGGAGCTAGTGCTTACTATATCCATGACAAAGTCTTAGTCCGTCTATCCCCTATCCCATCCCTTTTCTCCTGTAGTATAAATTATTGTGTTTGTTTTGAGATTTGGTATTCTTGCATTTACCCTGATGTGTAAGATTAAAAGCAACCTGTCTCTTTTCTAACAATTTCATACACCCTGCAACCGTACACCCTGCAATCTTCGTTATTGCAATCCTTTTAAATACTTACCTACTCCAGGCTTGCTGTGTGAGATGGTGTAACCGTACCCTTAATAAAATTTTAAAGCATGAAGTTAGTTGCACTTGAGCGACTAATGTTTTGTTTCCATAAGACAATGAATATAATAGTTTAGCTCAGTACTGCAGCTTCTATTTAGTTCAGTACTGCAGCATCTTTAACACAACACCCCAAGGCATTTCCCAGGAGCAATATAATACAAAATACAGAGTTAGAGTATAGGAGTATATCCGCTATTTGGGACTGGAGAATAGAAGGGCAAGATTCCACTTTTTCCCCATGTCTGTGTGGGTTTCCTCGGGGTGTTCTGATTTCCCCCCACAGTCCAAAGATATGCAGGTTAGGTGAATTGGTCATGCTAAATTGCCCCTTAGTGTCCAAAAGGTTAGGTGGGGTTACAGGGATAGGATGGAGGCGTAGGGTGCTCTTTCCAAGGGCCGGTGCAGATTCGATGGGCTGAATAGCCTTCTTTTGCACTATAAACTCTTATGAGTCTAAGGCCTTGGCAGAACTTCAAAACTAGAATGAGAATTGGCATTGCTTAACCAGGAACCAATGTAGGTGAACAAGCACAGGTGATCGGTCAGTAGTGAGAGACTGATCAGGAGAGAATTGGGATAGTTGAGCCTAATAGGTAGGAAAGGCATGGATGAGGGTTTCTGCAGCAGATGAGCTGAGGGAGGGAAGGAGTTGGGCAATCTGACAAGGTGGAAATGGACTATGTTGTTGATTACGTGCATGTATGATTGGAAGAGCATCTTGGGGTCCGAGAAGAGAACATGGTTATGATCAATCCAGTTCAGCCTCAGACAGTTGCCAAGAAGAGGAATGGAGTTGGTGGCGAGAGAACAGAGTTTGGTCCGGGTCCAATGAACATTGGTTTTAGTCTTTTCATTGGAAGAAACTTCTCCTTTATTGCATATCTGACTAGCAGTCTGATAATTTGCAAATAGTGGATGAGTTAAGATATGTGCTGTTGAGATGTGGCTGGGAGTTGTTAGCATATATGAAAATTTCCACCCTGATTGCGGATCATGCCACCAAGGGGCGTGAGAAATACGAGGTGGGGGAGGGTGCCAAGGATAGCTCAACAGTGTGGCAGTGGGAAGAGAAACCATTGAAGATCACTTACTAGCTACAATTGGATAGATACAAATGAAACCAACTGAATGCTGTCCTGCAATAGCAGAGAGATTTTGAAGGAGGCGATGTGGCAAACCATGTCAAGGATGTGGAGAGGCAGTTCCAAGTCACATTAGGATGTCATTTGGTGACTAGAGGATCGTTTCAGTGTTGTGGTGAGCGCAGACCTGATTTGAAGTGATTCAAACATGACATTGCGGGAAGGATGGTCTTGGAATGAATTTGAGAGGCAATAACACATTTTTCGTAATGTGGAGATTAACCAGATTTCTATCAAATCCTGAGTTAATCTGTATAATTGCTCAAGAATGGAAAATAACAAAATAATCTTTATAGTGTCACAAGTAGGCTTGCATTAACACTGCAAAGCCTATGAAAAGCCTCTAGTTGCCACACCTGCGCCTGTGGGTACAATACCCACTGACAGAGAATTCAGAATGTCCAATTCACCTAACAGTATTTTCTTCGGGACTTGTGGGAGGAAACTGAAGCACCCGGAGGAAACCCACGCAGACAGTGAGAGAGCGTGCAGACTCCGCGTAGACAGTGATCGAATCCAGGTCCCTGGCACTGTGAAGCAACAGTGCTAACCACTGCTACCATGCTGTCCCAGGCAACACCACGGGTTCAAAAATAATTTCCTATATATCACAGGACTGGTTGAACAGCAGAGATGAGTGAGTGAAAACACTGTGCAGAAGTAAACAATGCACTTAAGATTATATCCAGCAACTTCAAAATTGGTTTTAAAGTTAATTGAAGGTTATTGTTTTTCTGGCCAATATAAATTACTATTTGATTAAAATGTGAAGTGGTGGAAGCTAATATACCTCCTAATAGCTTGATGGGAGTGGAATGGGAGAGAAAAGGAGGAAATATTACAACTGAGTGTCATCCTGTTCTTGTCAGCCCTCACCCCACCCCCCTTACTCATCATCATCATCATCACCACCACCCACTTCTATTCATGCATACACTTAAAGCAAGGTCAGAAAATGTGAGCAGATTGTACGATCAAAATCGGCCAAACACTGACAAATATCTGATCTTCAGGGGAAAGGTCATAAACATTGAAGGGAGAATAAAATTAACTGTCTTACATATTGAGTGCATTCTGCACTTTAAGCTGTAGAAATGCAGCTATAAGCAGTGTACATTATAAACACGGGAGATCCAGATCATTTGTCTTGTGCATTTGTAAAATGGACTTGTGGTTGGCTGAGGGATAATTTAATAAGCACATGACCTCGGCTGCTTGTGATTTCCTCAGAGCAAACGTGCTGCAGTATTCCAAAAAGAGATGGGAAATGGATAATGCTTGAGTTCATTTGACTGGCTGTTTTAGTGATTGCCACAGTATGTTGGGCACAGTCATGCTGCTGATTTCAACTGGAAAAGCAGTGCTGTACTTTAAATACCAGTGGCTGACAAAAAGAAACTAAAGATTTTGCTTTTATTTCAGATTGTCAAATTGAGTTGGAGTGTATTTGTAATTTATAAGAATTTTGTCCAATGCCAAATGAGATCTAAAAACTGTTTAAGGTGACAGTTGCATTGATTTTATATTTTGGCAATGAACTGGACACCTCTATTTAGTGCAATGGCCCCTGTCTTAGCAGTATCTTGGGAATAGCGTATGGGGCCTGCACTGTAATGTTGCAAATGCAGAGTCCATCCGTATCGTGCCTGTTCTTTCTGATCTAAAACATTTAACTGTTCTATGCAATGCAGGCATCTAGAAAATCTATAGCGAAAAGAAATCTTATAAAAGGCGAGGGTGTGCAGCCATTTGGATTTTGGAGGTGTCAAATGAGGAATTTAAGGCTGCATTTGCATACTGCAGAAGATGAAATGCTTTCCTTGCAATTTCTCTCAGGTGTTTAAGACTTCTACCCCTGGTACTAATTCACTGATGTCAACATCATCTTTTGATCAAGGTATGGAATATAAACCAAAGATTCCAATTCTAGCATCCTGAAAATTCATAATTTACTGTTAAGATTGTTTTGCTGGTAACCTTTCATTCCCAAGGGTTCTGCAGCATGCTGCTTCTCCTGAATAATTGCATCTCAAAGGGAAAGTCTGCAAAAGACTCATTCGGCTGCATTACTGAAACCAAACTTCAATTGGATAATGCTTTCTATAGTTAATGTTTTTTAAATGTATCAGTTTCATTAATGCATGGGTTTGCCTACTCCTGTATCTGATAAAATGCCAAATATGTTGTCATTGGGAAATATTTTGTATCTGTTACCGATTTACCTTCAGTTTGTTTTGCAGTATTAAAATATTCTTCCCACAATTATACCTGAATTTGAGGCTCATTAAAATTGTTTCAAGTGTATAAAAATAATTATAATCCTTATATTCTTTCATATGAACTACTTTGGATATTTTAGCATTGTGGCCTTGTTTGATTGCATTGTATGTTTAGTGCTAATAGCTATAATTTTTCAATTTTTATTTGCCACTGTAAATAAAAAGTCTGTGGGCGAGGAGTGCTGAGTATGGGTGGGCAATATTATCACTGGAAGGTAAAAATGTACCAGCAGCAAATAACACTTAAATACAATATTGTGATCATGCTTTTATAGAACCCAGTACACTACAGTATGTTGAAATATATTCTTATGAATGTGGGTGTTTTGCATTCACTGGGTCATTTGAAAATAAAACATTTGTAAATTGCATGCACCTTGGACAGAAATGGCACCTTGGACAGAAATGGCATGGCTTTTTGCCATCTATTCCAAAAGGATTGGTCTTTCACTGACCTATTTCTTTCTAATTCCTTGTGTATATATTTCACAAATGCACAAAATAACTTTAGAATCTACTTGAGCATTATATTTGAAAAAATGAATGAATAAAATGAAAAAACAGTTTGTATTCTGCTTTAATTAGCAATTAAATTAGTTGTCAATTAGCAGTAATCTGGAAACAGAATATTTCTACAGAGCTCGCCCACCTGTGGCATTATAAACAGTGCTGTTCAGATTCCGTTGTCCTTTTGCACAACATTGTAGGAGAAAAATTATTACTTGTGTCCAGCTAGTAGCCCTGAAACCGAATGCAGGGTATTCACAGCTAACTATTTTTGGAGGAGCTTCCACGTGTCTGCATGGGTTTCTTCCCATAGTCCAAAGAAGATAGCTGGATTGGCCATCCTAAATTACCCCTTAGTGACCAGGGGTGTGCTGGTTGGGGTGTGGTGGATGAAAGAGAGGACCTGGGGAGAGTGCTCTTTTCGAGGGTTGGTGCAGGTTCGATGGGTGGAATGGCCTCCTACACTGTAGGGATTCTATCCATAATAACATTTGGAATTATGGTACGGTATGTGAATTGTTAAACTGGTGAAGTTCTGGCTTTGGATTGTTCACATGTCACAAACTCCAACACATTAACTTCCTGCTAGCATAAGACATAGATCATTCTGAGCACCAACTCAGACACTTCTTCCTACCTCTACCATAACACCACTGCCGAACATCATGCCAGGGCTGTCAGCAAGCTCATCTCAGGAAATCTTCCCTCCACAGCTTTGCACCTTGTAGCCTCCCAACTCTGAACAGCCTACTTCTAGCTCCTTACCAAAATCTAGAGACATTCATCCTTTGACCAATCCTTTCTGCCTGTTTATGCGCCACAAACATATTTCCTTCTATCTTGACTTTCTTTTCTCCCTTTCGGGTCTCTTCCCACCAATATTTGTGATTCCTCTGACATACTTTAATTTTAACTAATTCCAGTTTCCTTGCCCGAACCGCTACCCTTTTTACTGTGGGCTTTCAATCCCTCCATCTTCGACCAGGAAGGTCTATGGGATCTCTGCTTCTTCCTTAAATGGAGGCCTGAGCAAAATCCAACCACCATCATCATCCTCCTCTCCTTGAAAAATGTCTCCTTTTACTTCTTCCTCCAAATAAAATATGTTGATATGGTTACCTGCATAGTTCCTAGTTATGCCTTTTTGTGAGATATCATAGAATTTACCGTGCAGAAGCTATGGGTACGTGCATAGGTCCTAGTTATGCCTTTTTGTGAGGTATCATAGAATTTACTGTGTAGAAGGAGGCCATTCAGCCCATCGAGTCTGCACTAGTCCTTGGAAAGAGCACCCTACTTAAGCTTACTAACCTGCACATTGTTGGACTGTGGGAGGAAACCGGAGCACCCAGAGGAAACTCATGCAGACGTGGAGAAAATGCCAACTCTGCACCGGGACACCTGAGCCAAGAATCGAACCTGGGACCCTGGAGTTGTAAAGCAACTGTGCCAACCTCTATGCTACCAAGTGAAACAGTGATTTACTTGTACTTATTTCAATTTTTGTATTTGCTGCTTACAATATGGTTGTCTCTACATTGGGGTGACTAAACTCTGATTGGGTGACCACTTTGCATCTGCTTAGTCTGAAAACATGACCCTGCCCTTCTGGCTGCTCCCCCTTTTAATTTGTCACCTTGCTCTCATGCTTGCATTACATTCTGCTGTAATGTTAAGTGAAGCCCAACACTTGAGGGCTAGCACCTCATCATCCATTAAGGCACTTTACAGCCTTCTGTATTTAACATTGAGTTTGTGATGACTGAAAGATTTTCGGAATATTGGATTCTTATTGGGAAACCTGAGATTAGTGTATTTGACTGCAGTGGATTTTTTTGAATTTTGTTTTGCAAAATTCTGGGTGCTTTTAGAAACCCCAAGGTGAAGTTGACCAAGAGGAATGTGATTTTCAGTCTGAGCTAATGCACTGTGGTTTGACTGGAGATAGTCCCTGGCGACTTAATGTGCTTTCAATTCTCTGGAAAGTTGATTTGTTTTTCAGCTTGGGAGATGATGTCATTGCTAGGTGGAGTTAAGCGATTCGGGGAGAGATGTTTGAGAACTTTTTAAGATGCTACCACTGTAAAGGCAGTTTTCTTTCCCAGTAGGACAGTTTAAAAAAGAATAATATTTTAAAGCAGAGCAGTCTTGTCTGAAGACGAGGAAGAGGCTAAAACAATCCAGTTAAAGCAGTTATTTAAAGATATTCAGCCAGAGTCTGCAGGGTTCTATTCTGCAAAGCAAGTATTAATTTATGCAATGCTGCTTTTAAACTGGATTGGGAGCTGTATGTTTCTTGCTGTATGTTTCTTGTTGTTGAGCTGTTCTTTTCGGGTGTGAAGGTAAAGATATTGTATTCATAATTTTTTTTTTTAAATACCAAAGCCGTGTGTTTTTTTGTTCATGCAATCACTCCTGGAGCAAATCATTCTTTCCACAGTTTTACAAAATAAACTTAAAATATTGGGGTTTCGGTCCAGATTCTGGTCACTGTTGGGATCATAATGTTCAACAACTTCACACCATGAAGGAACGCGCATCCACTTTAAATTATTTTTGCCAAGTGCCAGTCTATATCTCCTGCTTTGCTTTCAGACAGAGCTGTCCTACCTTTAACGCTTCTGGATCAATGTTTTGATTCTTTACTACAATCATTACCACGCCCTTTGCCTTTTTGTTTTGCGACACCTGCCTGTGAACCTCTGACCTTTTTCTTACTTGACCCACCTCTCTTCTTTCAATATCATAAAACCCATCACATTTCTACCTCCTTCAGATCCAAAGAGTCATATTGGACTCTACATTACCTCTGTCTATCTCTCCACAGATGCTGCCACACCTGCACATTTCTGTTTTTATTATGGGTTGTTCTGGGGGATGCAGGAAGGAAGAGTGCACGCCAAGGAACTGTTCAGCTTTACAACAGTAACTTCCAACATGGTCTCATGTATTCCACCTCCCTTCCAAATTTAATGGCTGAAATGGAGATTTCTTCACAGTTTGACCACTTGTAGTTGAAATGGAACTCAAATATGCATCTCAAGAGTGCATGTGCAGCATTATTGACTGGTTTATTTTTTGCTGTAATTGGATTGTTCAAATTGAGAGTTTCACACGTTAGCAGTTAATCCCTTGAATGTTCACATACCATATTCTATTTCTGGCTTTGAATACAAGCTCTGGAGTTTGATTTTCATGTGATTACAATTCAGAGGCCTGTGTTAAGCGGCAGGGCTCTATCCACCAAATGTGGCCTGAATATTTTGGGTGGATTGCTGTCATTATTGTGTGTTAGCAAGAGATATTTCTAATGGAACATGTTCAAGCTTTTGTCTTAACCACACTCATTGCTATAACTGAGTGGGCCAATAGTTCTGCTGATTTTCCTTTGAATGAAATACCCTAATCTCTCAGATTGTGAAAGAGGACAGAAATTTGAAACTTGGGTGGCAGTACCTCTCACTGAACTTTCAGTTTATTCTGGAATTGTTTTGGTAGCAAAGGAAACAATATCCCTTGTCTGTATTACTACATAGAGAGGAGATGAAAGGTCACTTTCTTTACAAGTATGGGTAAGCTTCTCCTCTAGTTAGCATGAAATTGGCTCCTTTGTCCTGTCACACAGATCACGTGTGATGATTGCACGTTTGACCCAATACACTTTTGCTACTAGTGATATATGGGTAAGTAGTTTCCTCCTAATAGCTTGTTATCCAAAATTTATAATGATCCCTTTAACCTGGGGACACCAGGAACAATGGCAGTCTAAATCATCTGAGACCAGGACCAGTAAGTCAAATTTGAATCCTCTTAAAATTAAAGGACGATGATTATTTAAAAAAACAGATTTGAAGTTATTGATAACTGCAGAAAAATTAAATGCCTAGGTTAAAGTCAGATTATTGCTATTGATTTATTTTGCCTCTAACATGTGGATTGAGTTGATCTTGAGATCCTGATTACATGTAGGAAGCTAATATGGGTGGTGTATTTACATTCCAAGTTTAATTTTTTACCGGGCTGTTTGAAATTCTATTGTATATATGTTGTGCAGTGAATTATGCATGTTTGCAGCATAATTTAATTACAGTAGCGTCAATTCCATCACTGTCTTTTACAAGTTGCCATTCTTTTTTAAAGCTGGTGTTTCCTTAAGATGAATTTTGCAAACCCATGTTTTTCAAAGCATCAGTGAAATCTGGGTTTTCTGTAAATCCAGCTTCAAGGCATAGTGTAAATGACTACAGCATATCCTGCTTGATATCCATTATCTGTTCATCCTGTGTGGTAAGAATATAGTTCTGTAGCACAGATGATCAACTATCTCTTTCTAGTTATAATCCATAAATATTTGGGGAGGGAGGAAATGAACAGACGATTTGAGAACAATTTCCCTTGTGAAAACATGACTGAACTGGAGACGGTGTATAGTGAATGAGGTTAAATGCTGCAAGGTTTAGTTGTTGCAAATTGAAAGGTTTGGTGGCATGCTTGTTTACCATTGGATTTAGTCCCCAGAGAAGTTAATCCGAATTGGTTGGGGCGGTGGGAGTTGTTTAAAATTGCATTACAGTTGTGTTTTTCTGGAATTTCATTCTAGGTTACACAGTTACTGGTAGTGTTCCGTAGTGGAACCCTAATAGTGAAGGGTGATTAACATCTAGATAATCTAAGTGTAGTGTTTAAGTGATTATGGTATTTTCTTTGTGAAAAATAATGTCCAGTCTTGCTGTCTATGAATATTCGCTGTACTGGGTTATTTTGTTATTTGTAGCAGAGGATGCGAGAATAGTGGTATTCAAAAGCCATCATCATGTACAAGAGAAATGAAAGTTAACTAATTGAATCAACTTGAATAGAATTAGGAGGTACAGAACGGCAATTTATTTATTATGGCCTTTTGTTACCTGGTTTATTGGCTGGCTCCAATTCTTAATATGTACTTAGCCCCCTTTTCCCGCTTATTCTAACTTACACTCCCATCTCTGTCCCATCATGTTCTTCTTACACGCTCCTGCTTCTCAAATTTGATCTAGAACTAGATCTTTCTCACTTTGGGCTTGCATGCACCTATTGAGCTAGAACAAAAATGTTTTAATATTTTTCTTTTGACTATTTTTGCATCTCCTAGGAAAAGTGATATATTGGGTATATGGTTGGATTGGCCAGATGCTGTCAATCGAATACTTCCAGAATTAACTCAAACATATCCATGGTGACATATACCTGGCTGCTTTAATGATTTTCCCCTCAACAATTGTTTTCCCCACCGCGTTAGCTGGATAAATCTCATCACATTGTTACGACTGCGAAGGAAGCCATTCAGCCCATCAGGTCTGCACCTGCTCTCCATGACTCCGCTGTGTTCGCGCCTTGTTTTCACGGCTGAGTTCTCAGAAAACTAAAACCTGCACACCTAGAGTTAAACAAGAAAAATCCATGTCTGCATTACTTTCTAAAAAAAAATTAATTCATGGGATGTGGGCACCACTAGTTAGACCAGCATTTATTGCTCTTGAGAAGGTAATGGTGAGCTGCCTTCTTGCAATGCTGCAGTCCATGTGGTGTAAGTACACCCACACTGCTGTTTGGAAGAGTTCCAGGATTTTGAGCCAAAGGTGGTGAAGGAATGGCACCATCACAGTTTGGTTTGGAAGGTGTTGCCAGAGGAGCTTGGGTGAGTTGCTGCCATGCATCAGTGATGGAAGGATGCAAGCAGGAATTTGGTTTCTAATTATGAATAGGCTATCATGGTCTAGAATTTGTTGAGCCAGCCTGCTGGACAGGTAGGCCCAAGGCACATCTACAATTGAATAAGCGACGGGCAGTAGGTGCTTGCTGTATGTCGCTGACGGCTGCCCTTGTGTCGGTCCTGGGAGTGAAGGAAGCAAATGAAAGGAAATTGGATAAGTAGTGAAAGAGGAAGCATTGAAGAGGACGGGCTAACTGGATTATTCTTTGAAGAAGTTGGTGCAGACTCGATGGGCCGAATGGCTTCTGCTGTACTGCTTTATTATTCTGAGGGGGATGTTTGAATTGGGGTGTGCCAATGGTTTTAGGCACTGGGCTGCAGGAGGAGTACTTCAATTCCTCCTGGATCTGTATTCAAGTAAAGTTCACTTTTTTGGTAGTGGCCCCTAGCAGTCCCTTTAATTTTGTGCATCTGTCTCATTTGCTGACTATGTTTGATTCATTTTGCCTTTACTGCCAGGATGGTCCAGGGTAATCACTGTTGTAATGTGGATAAATGCAGTAATGTGGATAAATGCAGTAATCCGTTTGCACAGCAAGGTCCATGGTCGCAATAAGATCAATACCATTAAACTGATTACTAAAGTTGGAACACTGGAGATATGTTGACTTTTAAAACAGAAGATGTTGTGCATTTTGTTTCTCAAAATTTAAAGATCTTTGCTCATTCTGGAAGCTAATCAATCATTTGATTGTTTTTTTTTTTGTTTGGTTTCTGTTTAGCTGAAACCACAAATTAAATTTCCAGATTTGTTGGAAGATATTTTCAGTGCTAATTTTTATATTCTCCCATTACAGCAGATATAATTTCAACTGTTGAATTCAACTACTCTGGAGACCTACTAGCGACTGGGGACAAAGGTGGCAGAGTTGTTATATTTCAACGGGAGCAAGAGGTTAGTACTGAATTTGTATTTGTTGGCACAGAAGTCAGATTTTAGTAATTAAAGAATAGATCCATGTGGGTTGGTAAAGTAACTGGCAGTTTAATTGAGGTAAAGTGACCTCAATTCCTGCTAAATTTATTGTCATTAATTGAATAGTTTGTATCATATAAAAATAATGGAAAGGTCATGCTTTATTGCCCAGGCCCACTTATTAGGTGTGATCTTTTGTGCTGAGATAAACTTCCATATTGAATTGTTTACACTGCCATCATCACAGTTTACTGGGTTCATGATCTACTGCACACATTAAGCTAGAAGGCTATTGTTACTGCTGATATCCACTACTGTTTCTGATGTGATGGCGTCCCTTTTTCCTTCATTTATTTATCCAATTTCCTTTTTGATCATTTCCTTTGGAACTACAACATTTGACACAATGTGGGTTTTGACCTTGCTCTGTTTTCCAAAATAAAATAGATAAATGCAAGTTGTCAATAGTCGGATTGCTTTACTAAAAGGGATGTTTGCACAGAGACTTTTGGAGGTCCAAGAAAAGGAGCGACTTGTATTGATATGTTGTAACGAATATGGAAATTAACTTTTTCTTCTGATTTGTTTTGAAATATTTGTGTTGTAATGTTTTGACTTAAAGAGGGGGATCTAGGTGACATTAAGTATCTTGAGCACACAGAGAAATCTAGTATACTGCATATTGGATAGTGACGAGGCGTTTGTAATGTTGCATTCGTAAATAAATCTAATAGGAAGGGAAAACATTGACACCTGTTTTCCTATCTGGCTGTCGGACAATTGCATTCCCCTCACTTTCTGCATTCTGAAGGGACCTTTCCCTCACCCATTCTTCAACATCCCCACACGCTTCCTGTGGCACCTCTCCACCATGTAAGTATAGTTTTAAGTTTTCCCTCTCCCCTTTCCAGCGCCCCAAACATTCCCTGCAGAGGGAGGAAAAATTTGCTTTTACTTTCAGTTTAGTATGCTATATTTGAGACAGTCTCCCCTATATTTGAAGGAGAACTGTGTGGAAGATCTGCATTCGGTCAGCAAGATGACCTGAGAATCTGGTCACTTGCCATTTAAATTCTCCCCGCCAGTCTCTCTGTCCTCCATCTTCTTTGGTGCTCCAGTGCAGTTCAACACAAGCTCAAGGAACAGTACCTCATCTTTTGATTATGCACCACTTTACTTCAGAATCAATGAGTTCAACTATTTCAGGTCATAACCATTGCTGTAATTTTTCCAGGCAGCAGCTGTTAATGATTCTGCCACTGCCACTAATAGCTCCTCTAATCCCATCTTGTTTTTCTTGTCCCACGGCCATCCCCTTTTGCCTTGCATCATAATCCTTTGTCATTTAATCTTTCTTGTGACCCTAACACAGACCTATTTTGTTCTTTCCTCCCCTCCTTTCCCTGTCTATATGCACATGATTCAAACCTGTTACATCGCTGACATTCTTCAGTTCTGAAGAAGGTGATCAACCTGAAATATTAACTTTGTTTCTATCCACAAATGCTGATTGACCTGCTGAATGTTTCCATTCCAATTTTGGGTTTACAGAATCTACAGTTTTGTTTTCATTTTCCCGAATCTGTTTCCCTAGTTTTGAACATTTGGTTGTGGTAAAGAATTTGCCTGGGTCAATTTTGTCTGCTCCTTTTCATTACTTTGAAAATTTGTCAAAAGTAAGTTTGCTTTCTTGATCCTTTATCAAGGTAAATTCCTAATACCCCTCTTTAGCTAAAAGCAAATTACTGAGGTTGCTGGAATCTGAAACCAAAGAGAACATGCTGGAAAATCTCAGCAGGTCAGCCAGCATCAGCAGGGAGAATTTAAATGGCAAGTGACCAGGGAAAGACGAGAGCTAACGTTTCAAGTCCAGATAACCTTTTGTCAAAGCTCAACGTTGACAAAGGGTCATCTGGACTTGAAATATTAGCTCTTTTCTGTCCCTCCAGATGCTGCAGACCTGCTGAGATTTTCCCGCATTTCTCTTTGGTTAACCCGTTTTAGGGGCTGGTTTAGCACAGTGGGCTAAATAGCTGGCTTGCAAAGCAGAACAATGCCAGCAGCGTGGGTTCAACGCCCTTACCCGCCTCCCCGAACAGGTGCTGGAATGTGGCAACTAGGGGCTTTTCACAGTAACTTCACTGAAGCCTACTTGTGACAACAAACAATTATTATTATGAGCTGTTTATCTATGTATTTTCCCCAGGATTGTAATGTTCTTCCTATGAGGAGGTGAACTGAAGCGTACACAACTCCAGGTGGATCTAATCACCTCTAGATCTGTAATCTCTGCCCCTCGATTTATGAAAACTCTTTTACTGGTTCCTGCAATCAAGCAGTGTTTAATCTCAATAATCCGTCATCAGGGTGATGCATAATTTACCATGACACTCCCTTTTTAAAAAACAAAACAAATTTGTCTTCATGAGTTCAAACATATTAGGTGCGATCTACCAGCCACAGCGCAATATGGCCAATGAATGATGGGAGACCCCGCTCCCGGGATTTACCCACCTTGCAAGATCGAATGCGGTCTCAAGACGTCACGGTCTCAAGACGTCACAATGTGAAGCCTGCCCATTCTGGCCGGGATCACTTTTGGCAAATCTGCATATTAGTGTGAGACAGCTAATCTCTCTCTAATATATAGTTCCCTGAGGTAACCAAGGCATTGGGATCTATCCCCATCACCTTGGAGACCTCGAGCGAGCACAGTTCACTGCTGTTCTCCACAAGCGGGGACCAGATGAAATGGCGGTCTCCCAGGGGATCGGAGGCCTCCAGGTGCATTCTCTTTGGGCAGGGTAGCACCCTGGCAGTGCCACCTGGATACCAGACTAGCACTGTCAATGAGCCCAGGTTGCACTGGCAGGGGCACTGCCAAGCTGGCATTCTTTTGCGCAGTGGTGTTCTGGCCCAGAGGTACCCTGTACACGGGAAGTGGGGTGGATGCAAGGACCAATTTATAGGTGAGTTGGGACTTTTGGAGGGTTCGGGGATTGAGAGATTGGGATGCTATTTTGATTGCTTTACTGATGGTTCATTGCAAGGGAAATGAAAAAAATTAATTTAGCATAAAATAAAAAGAATGGATACAATTAAATGTGTCGAGGCCATTGATGTATTGGTAGAGTAGGTCAGGATGAAACATCAGCTGCAGCACGAATAGTTTGAAATGTTGGTTTGTAACCAGAAAGTCAAGAGCTCCATTTTGTGGGAAGATTTTTAGTTTTATTAACAGTATAATTCAAAGTTTTTATGGTAAAGTGTTTTATCAAACACTTGCTTGAAAGCAGGGTTTGTCTTTCTGCAGGAGAGACACCTCCGTGTGAAGAATCAGGTTAGGTTAAGGAACGGGTGGGTAGGTTTGATTTGAAATCGAGGGGTGTGGCGATTTTTATGAGCAAAAGAATGGGATTTGAGAGTGCGAAGGAGGTGAGGGATCCGGGTGGGAGAGTGATTGTGAGTGGGGTATTGGAAGCACCGGTAGTGTTGGTAAATGGTTATGCCCCAAATTGGGGTGATGTGGGTTTTATGAGGGAGTTGCTGGCAGCAATCCCGGATTTGGCCACACACCAGTTGATCAAGGGAGGAGATTTTAACTGTGTACTGGAGCCAAGGGTGGATAGGCCGAGCCCCAGGTCGATGGGTAGGATACGAAATGGCGAGGGTGCTGGGGGATTATGGAGAGGATGGGTAAGGTGGACCCATTTTCAGAACTCGGTGAGGGGGAGGGGGGGGGTATTCCTTCCTTTCATGTCCATAAGGTGTATTCGAGGATTGGCTACTTTGTAGTGACTCGGGAGATTTTGGTTGGGGTGGAGGGGGCAGTGTGTTGGAGTGGTGGGGGCAATAGTTATCTCGGACCATGCACCCCACTGGCTGGAGTTTCGGTTTAGAACGGGACGAGAGCAGAGACCGGCGTGGAGGTTTGACTCGGAATTGTTGGCGGATGGAGGTTTTTGTGATAGGGTGCGGTCAGCGATTAGGGATTATGTGGCGTTGAATTAGAATGGGGTGGTGTCTGCGGTCATTTTTTGGGAATCACTGAAGGTCCGGGGAGAAATTATTTTGTTTACAGTGGTTCGTGCGGATAAGGAAAGGAGGGTGGAACATGACTGCCGAGAGAGCGAGATAGTGGAGGTGGGCAGAGAATATTCGAGGGTGCCCACCGTGGAGGGATTGGCGAGGAGGAAAAAGTTGCCGGGGCAGCTTGACAGACTGACAACGGGGAGGGCGGTAGGGCAACTGCGTAGGGCAAGAGGAGTGCAATATGAGTATGGGGAGATGGGGAGCCGCATGCTGACGCACCAGCTGCGGAAGCAGGCTGCGTCCAAGGAAATATTGAAGATACGGACTGGGGCTGGGGATGTGGTGTCGGAGCCAGGGAAGATAAATGAGGCATTTAGAGAGTATTGCCAGGGACTTTGAGGCAAATCTGGGGGTAGAGGAGGGGGGGAAAAGGGGCGGTTTCTGGACGAGCTGGAATTTCCCCAGGTGGTGGAAGCAAAGAGTCAGGCATTGGAGGAGCCCCTGGGGCTGAGGGAGGTGCTGGATAGTATCAAGGGTATGAAGTCGGGGAAGGTCCCTGGGCCCAATGGGTACCTGGTGGAATTTTATAAGGAATTTGAGGCGGACCTGCCACCACATCTGGTATGGGTGTTTAATGAAGCACTAGAGAAGGGGGAGATGCCGGAGACGATGACGCAGGCAGTAATCCCACTAATCCCAGAAAAAGGGACGGATGCGGTGGAACGTGGGTCGTATAGACCCATATCACTATTGAACACGGATGTGAAAGTATTGGCTAAGTTGTCGGCAGGAGGCTGGAGGACTGTGTCCCAGGGTTGGTTGCAGAAGATCAAACAGGCTTCGTGAAGGACAGGCAGCTCACGGGTAACATAAGACGGCTGTTTAATGTGGTGATGAATCCGTCAGGGGCTCTGGTACCGGAGGTGGTGGTGTCCATGGGCACAGAATGCATTTGATTGGGTGAAGTGGAGGTACTTCCAAGTTTTGGGAAGGTTTGGGCTGAGATCTGTGGCATGGGTGTGGTTGCTGTATGTGATGCCAAAAGCGATGGTGAAGACGAATGATATGAGCTCACGAAGCTTTGACTTACACAGGGGTGCCCGCTGCTGTTTGCGCTGGCCTTAGAGCCATTGGCGATGGCTCTCGGGATCGGCAGAGTGTCTGGATAATGAGGGAACATCGCTCTATGCTGATGACCTTTGCTGTATGAGAGTATGGGAAGGATTATGGGCCTGTTGGGGAGGTGTGGAGGGTTCTCTGGGTACAAGATGAATGTAGGGAAAAACGAGGTATTCCCGGTGAATGAGCTGACACAGTGGGCTAATTTAGGTGGGGGTGTCATTTACGGTAGTGAGGGATAGATTTAGGTATTTGGGGATTCAGGTAGCGAGGGAATGGATGGTGCTCCATAAGTGGAACTTAACGAAGCTGGTGGAGGAGGCCAGGGAGGATCTTAGGAGGTGGGATACACTGCACTTGACATTGGCGGGAAGGGTCCAAGTGGTGAAAATGAATATTCTGCTGAGCTTCTTGTTTATCTTTCAGGCTCTCCCAATCTTTATACCAAAGGCCTTTTTTTAGAAAGTGGACACGATCATCTCTGACTTTGTATGGGCGGGGAAGGTGCCGAGGGTGGGGAGGCCCCTGCGGCAGAGGCAAGCAGGGAGGGTTGGCGTTGCTGAGCTTCATTATTGGCGGTGAATGTGGATAAGGTGCGGTGGTGGTGGGAAGGAGAACGGGTAGAGTGGGTTAGGATGGAGGAGGAATCTTGTAAGGAGTCTAGTTTGAGGGCTGTGGTGACGGCAGCATTGCCAATGGTTCCGAGTAGGTATTCAGGGAGCCCAGTGGTGCAGTCCACGGTGAAGATATGAAATCAGCTGAGGAGGTATTTTAGGATGGAAGGGATGCCGGTGCTAACTCCGCTGTGTGAGAATCATGGATTTGAGCCGGGTAGTGTATTATGGGAAGTGGGGCTGGTTAAGGTGAGGGATTTGTATTTGGAGTAAGGGTTCGCCAGTCTGGAGGAGCTAAGGGAGAGGGTAGAGCTGCCGAGGGGTAGTGAGGTCCGGTATCTGCATGTTAGGGATTTTGCACGAAAGGTCTGGAGAGGTTTCCCTAGGTTGCAGGGAAACACCCTGCTGGAGCGACTGCTGCTTCTGTATGTGGAAGGGGAGGGAAAAATTGCAGATGGTGGCTGGGGGAGCAGGGTGTTGAGTGGATGGTGAAGATCAAGGAGAAGTTGGGAATGGAGATCAATTGGGGAGTATGGAGTGAGGCACTGTGAAGGGTAAACAGGACCACCTCTTTTACAAGGATGAACCTGATACAGTTTAAGGTGTGCACAGGGTGCATATGACTCGGGCGAGAATGAGTGGGTTCTTTCAGAGGGTAACAGATGAGTGTGAGAGGCGTGGGTGGGGGCCAGCGAATCACAGACATGTTTTGGGGTTGTGAAAAACTGGGAAGATTCTGGGCGGGGGTGTTTGCGGTCTTAGCCAGGATAGTGGAGGAGGAGGTGGACCCTGACCCTTTGGAGGCCATATTTGGGGTTTGAGAAGCCGGAACTCCTGGGAGAGGAGGAAGGCCGATGTTGTAGCCTTCGCCTCTCTGATTGCAGGGCGGTGAATTTTGCTGGAGTGGCGGTCAGCATCGCCACCGGGGTAGCGGCATGATTGGGTGACCTGTACGACTTCCTATGGTTGGTGAAGATCAAGTATGAGTTATGGGGCTCAGCAGGGGAGTTTGAGAAAAGATGGGGGATGTTTGTTACCACGTTTGAGGAGCTATTCGTCGCGGGGGCTGGATGATGAGGAGAGGGGCGATGAAAAATGGGAAAAATCTGTACAGATTGTATAGTTGATTGTTGGGAACTATGTTTCCCAGGGTGTTCACTTGCTGTAACCTGCTTTGATGCATGTTTGTAAAAAATATTTTATTTTAAAATAGAACAGTTTTTTAAAAACTGGAGCAATTTTTATTAGAATCAAATTTTATATTGTAAACTGGAAGATATGTTAATTTTCATAGAGCTAATTAAATTTTATGCTTCAATCTAACTTCCTGTTTGTTTTTGCAGAGTAAAAACAGACCACATCACCGAGGCGAATACAATGTTTACAGTACCTTTCAGAGTCATGAACCAGAGTTTGATTATTTGAAAAGCCTAGAAATTGAAGAAAAAATTAATAAAATTAGATGGTTACCCCAACAGAATGCTGCACATTTCTTACTGTCTACAAATGGTGAGGTTCAGGTTTTCATAATCTCCATATAATTGTTTGTATTGAAATTGAAGAATGCAGTATAAAAAAAAATTCCATGTCCAAATTTGATACTCCACTTCACATGTCTGGACTACCTGGGAATTAGTCCCATAGATCTTTGGAATTTAATTCTGTCGATTTCAGGGTGCCATCAGAGGTGATGTATTAAAAGTATCTGCTTGATCATTAAGCACCACTCATAGCATGGTGTGTCTAATGAGCTTCTGTTGCTATACTAAGCTGAATGCACTATGAAGTCTTTGATTCTGTTTACAATCCAGTATTCTTACGAGGGGAGTGTGTGTAAGTGGCAACAGTTTGATCAAACTGCTTTGATGCTTTATACATTTGAACATCCCACCAGCAGTCATTGTCTAATCACGTGAAGAACAGCCCACTCGGACAAAACCTTGGTGGATTATTGACGCCTCTGATCAAAATCCAGTAGTATTCAATGTTTTCAGAGATGTAGGGAGAATATTGGGACGAATGGAACAAAAATAACGTGTTTTGATGTCTAATTGAATGTAAAACGTTAGTTATTGTATCTTGAAAGTTTGCTTAATTTCGCCTGGCCTGAATAAATTGCAATTCAAATATTTTTCTATTTGTGAATGGGGCTCATCATAGAATTATGTATTCTATTTTAATCCTTCTGCAACTATTATTTTTGACAATTAAGTAATTTGAGTTAGATGCTGACATTGAACATGCATGATTGAAATTACAAAAGCTGCATTTATAAATAATAAAAGTAATAAAAATGTATCAAAGTCTCAGCAACAGCAAAGTTAATGCAAGCACCTTATATTTGTAGGATTGGTACACATTTAATCAGTTTGATGGAGATTTGTCAATCTTAAGAATTGACCAATGCTTGGATAACAAATCACTTTCTAAGTGATGGACAGTTATTGGAATATATCAGGAAGCCTTTCATAACTTCACAATATTCCAAAGTGCTTTAGAATGAAAGAAACACTTTTTAAAAGTATGGTCCCTGTTGTAATGCAGGGAAAGATAATGGCCAAATTGCAGGCAACAAGGATCAACAAACAGCAATAAGTAATGACCACTTGATCTGTTTTGTATGCTTGTGTTTAAATGCTAAATATTGGCCACAATGCCAGAAATCCCCTCCCCTTCGCATAATGCCTTGGAATCATTTCTGTCCATCTGAAAGGACAGCTTTTAATGTAGCTACATTTTCTATGTTTAAATCAATTCACTAGTGAATGCTGATACCTTGCCTTGTTTTCAATCATTTTGTTTGTCTCATGAAATTTCATTTGCGTTCCTGCTGGAATTGGGAGCTGTGCACCCTATTTTGCAATGTGTTTATTTTAAGTAAAAAATTAATTTATCATTTTAAGATGTCGACCATACTTTTCAACTTCCTTTTAATGCGGAGACTATCTTAATATTTCAAGGCTTATGGTCTTTGATGTGTGTTTAACCTTTTAAAAAATATACATATCAAGGTGAAGCATGTTGATGCTGGGGAACAGAACTCTTCCCATCAAGCTCTGCCACAGTAAGATGCTGGAGCTCAAACTCTTTTTGCACTCATGGGGTGCTTTATGGTACATTTGATTTGCCAGCTATCCTCGGGCGTCTTTGAGTGCGCTTACCAATTGGTTCAAGACTGTTTTATGCTATATGCCCATTCCTATTTTTCAACCAATTGATATTGTCCAAATTACTTTCACATTGGAATAATAGAGCCAGCAAAGGAGGCTTAATAATTTCCAAAGCAAAAATATTGAATTCTAAAGTATTATTGCTTTTGCTTTTTAGTTAGTGTCTTGTTTAATATTCTCTGTAGTCTGCAGTCTCTGAATCATCTCAAAAGAAATCCTAAAACTACTCCATTATAGATTCTCCTGGGATGAAACATTTTAAATATAAATTGTGCATTACCTTGCTGTTTACAGATAAAACAATTAAATTGTGGAAGATCAGTGAAAGAGACAAACGAGCAGAAGGATATAATTTGAAAGAAGAGGATGGAAGATTTAGGGACCCTGTCAGAATAACCACACTACGGGTATGTGAGAAGACACTACTGTGATTTATTTGGAATGTGGTCATCTATTTGTTTGGGTATCGCTATTTATGATGTGTGCTTGCTTATTGACTATTCAGTGCTCCAAAGGGAAAAGTTACAATTTGTAAGAACCTTTATAAAAAATATATATTTTCTGGCCCTAATCTTATCTCTTTTGTTGTTGGAGACTATGCGTAAACCCAACCCCACTACCCAAGATCTGCTTCAGGACCCTGCTGACGTCTCAGTGCAGTGACACCATGGGAAGTACCTGGGAAGTTTGACCTTCAAGCAATTCCTTGGGACCCTCCAAGGTGTCCAACTCTTGAGTTAGACTCACTTTGGACATTTCTGACTTTGTTACCTGGATAGTTAGCAATGAAATATTGAAAAATCCCTGCCTATTACAATTGAGCTCAACAATGTTCCCCAACCCAATGTGCGCACAAACTTGACAAATCTCCCGACCTAACCTTTGGCCGCCTATCCATTTGATAAACTTGCCTCACCCACCATTCACTCCCCTACTAACACACTGAGAAGCTTGGGAGCCTTTTGAAAACTTTGCATAGTGTGGCAGCCAGTGCAGTGCTTTAAAAGGGAATGTGGCTTCTGCACTTACTTTCTTAGCTGCTCTCTGTTGATGAGGGAGGTGTTTTGCATCATGAATCAGATGTCACAGCCTTTTCAACAGTGTAATTGAGTGAATGATTTTCAGGCTGATCAACATTAGACACTGGTTCTGACTCTGATCGGGGATCGGTATAATTGCTTCTAAAACCCTTTTCTCACACCTTTACTGGACTAGATTTGTGTTTGTCAAAATTGAATTGAATTCAGTCTGAATTAAAACTTCATTAAAAGTGTGGGTTCACGTATGCATTATATTGTTGAAAGACAGTCATATATATCAAGGTTATACTATCTTCACAACCTGATCAAAATGATCAGGTCAAATGCTTATCCAGTATTATTAGTCCTATATTCCATCAGCAATTTATCTGGATTTCTTCCCATGGTCGGTGTTTGAAAATAGTGTTCTAATTGTTTGACTGCTATGTTTACCTACTGTCCAAATTAGGATGTTATTGCTTAGTGGACCAGTGGTGTGGTGTTGGCTAACAAAACCATTTCAGTTCCACCCCTTCCCAGAAACCAAATCACACATTTTAATCTGCAGTATGATTAAATTGCAGAATTTTTTTAAATTTGGGAGTAAATTTAGATGGTCACTGTGAGTAACCTAGCCGTGACTAGTTTTCAAAGTAAGTAGCTGACTTGTGTGATATACGTTTAACAAAATAAATTTGCATGTATCCAGTGAATCAATATATTATCTGGAATTCTACAATGAACTTCTAATGTGGATTTAACTCGAGGATTTAATTGCTACAGGTTTACATTTGTATCTTCTAAATACTTGTAAGCCTACTTCTCTCCAAGGTGGCTTATTTTATTTGGTCACCTAATAAAAAAATGTACTGAACTTTTTACAACATCATCCAAAGTAAGCTGAATTTGCTTCTTATTATTCTTGGAATAAAATCTGGATGAGGTGAACAGCATATCCTTATCAATTTTTTGATTTCCAGTAGTATGGGTTTTCACTTATGATACCCCAGAAAAGAAGTCCTGAGTTTGCTAGATAGGCAAACATGAGGAAGGCAATATATTGCTAGGCAAGATGATAGTGAATTTTTGGATGTTTTGAAAATTCTGACTTCCCAAATTTGAAGTGGCTGGGTGAGTATAAATATGTAATTGTCTATTTGACTGATCTTTTTTATTTGTTTACTTAATAGGTGCCAGTATTGAAACCTATGGACTTGATGGTAGAAGCAAGTCCCCGAAGAATATTTGCAAATGCGCACACATATCACATAAACTCCATTTCAGTAAATAGTGACTATGAAACCTACCTTTCTGCAGACGATCTTAGAATTAACCTATGGCATTTAGAAATCACAGATAGAAGTTTTAGTATCCTTTTTTTTAAATATTCATTTTGCAGTATGTTGTGATGACTGATTCAGTATTATCTACTTATGGAATATACAGTTATCCAATTTGGGGATTAGTGATCCATCTAAAACAAAATTTTCATTAATTGTGTCGCCCCCCCTCCTGTCAATTCATAATTTTATGCTTTGTTAATTGTGTTGCTTTTGAAGGTGGATTAAAAAAAAAAAAAAGAATATGCATTACCTGAGTTTAAAAGTAGGCAATTAGAATATAAAAGCAAGGTGATCATATTAAAACTTCCAAAATGATTAGGCACCCGCCCTGGTATTGTGGGCGCCACTTTTTTTAGAAGAAGAAATTCCAATTGAGGGGCAATTGTGCGTGGCCAATCCACCGACCCTGCACATCTTTGGGTGTGGGGGTGAGACCTACGCAAGCACTGGGAGACTGGGCATCACTCTTGAGGGCAGATGTAAAAAATGAGTTTTGGGCAAAATAATGTTTGGTGTTTCCCATGTTTGTACCTCATTCAAAAAGGATGTCATTCTCCATTTTTTTTTTTTGTAGATGCTTGAGGACCATTTTAATTGAACTCTAATTTATTTGACTGACCAGCAGTGTGCATAGAAACGTAAATTCTTTATTTTGTTATCTCCGAACGTACGAGTAATAATTTGAGTTTTGATAATTTTGCTGCCTTCTCATCTAGCCTCCCTCTGAAGATGTATCTATATGGCATTTATTGGATATATTTGCTTTTTAAAAATGTACTTTCAAGTGTTCCTTTATCTAAATATAAACTTTTCCTTAAACATTGCTGAAGACATTGTAGATATTAAACCTGCCAACATGGAAGAGCTAACAGAAGTTATTACAGCAGCAGAATGTCATCCACATCAGTGTAATGTATTTGCCTATAGTAGCAGTAAGGGAACTATCCGACTGTGTGATATGCGTGCTGGGGCTCTGTGTGACCAACATTCAAAATGTGAGTATTTACACTCTACCAAGTAAGCTGTACAAATTTATGCATTCATTTCTAATACTCTTCAGCTCAAGAAGTCATACAGACTCAAAAACATAACTGTTTCTCTCTCTCTGTCTCTCCACAGATGCCAGACCTGCTGAGCTTTATCCAGCATTTTCTGTTTAATTTTGATTTCCTGCATCTGCAGTATTTAACTTTTATTGTAAATAAAACATTGTTGAAAAGATATTTGATTGAAGTTTTTTTATCTTGCACTCTGTAATCTTAAGAATACCAGTGTCAGTAATCTTAAGAATACCAGTGCCAGGGGAAACAACAACTTTCTACTGTATGAGAAGAGGGTGCTGATTGATTAGCAAGTGGACTCTGGTAGAGGTGATTGGTAAGTGGACTCTGGTAGAGGTGTTACCATGGAGTTGATGGTGACTGACAATTAACGGCCAAGCACTGTTTGAAATTTAAACCAGGCCGCTTGACTCTCCTCAAGGCCCTGTGGAATAAACCAGTGAATCTCTATCATTTATTTTGTTGAGCTAAACTAGTCACAATGTGCTTGTATGATCTTTTCTGCCTGCAAAGAACAGGTCCTGTGCATTAATATATCTGGCTTCTGGTACACTCAAATGCACCACACAGCAAGCCCAGCTGACTCTCTCAAATTTGTTGTTAGTAATACGTTGAGGATTATTTGGCAAATATTGACCCGTCTCGGAATCCCATCTGATGTTGGACACTTTTTTTTTGTATTTTGTAAGCACAGGCTGATTAGGTGCTGTCTGTATTTTGCCTGCTGCAAACAGCAGAAGGGATCTGGATGGATGGTCTACACACATAGCATCACATTGGCACTGAAATTCATATACCATAATCCTCACTTGTGTGATGAGCATAAAGATTTGACAGAGCATCCTGTTAGTGGCGAATACCAATCTGTTGCTGCTACATAATAGCAGTGTGAACTAACTAGCTTCACCTGTTCAAATTTTGAGATATCTTGCCCTTCCAAGCTAATCGGAGGTAGATTGGGCACTTTTTAGGGTGTTAAAGTTGGTGAGCTCAGTTGGCTGGATGGCTGGTTCATGATGCCAACATTGGAGGTTCAATTCCTGTACCAGCTGAGGTTATTCATGAAGGCCTGCCTTCTCAATCTTACCCCTCGCCTGAGGTGTGGGTTAAACCACCACCAGTCAGCTCAGGGGAGAGCAGCATATGGGTCCTTGAGGACTGTGGCAACTTTTCCATTTTTTTTTCAGCATCAGGCATGCATTGTGAGCAAATTGGTTACAAGATTGCCAGTGAAGCCAATCTTCTAGTAGGTGGAACTGGAAAAACCCCAATGTGTGTATTGACCAATGATGGCGGGCTTGTTGTAGACCATGGTGGAGAATCCCCCTGGCAGATACCTCAACTAGTATGTCAAGGAAAGGGAGTTAATTTGACTGCTCCACTTCAAAGGTGAAATTGAGTGCAGGATGGAGCCCATTCAGAGGTGCAAGAAGATTATACATGCTGCCACAGATTTAACTATGACAAATATACATCTGCATATCAGAAATATGCAAGGGTTGGGTGTTATTCCATCAAAGGAGTGTTTCTCATGGAACCCAACAAAGATATTTGCGAGAGCTTGTCCTAAAGAGGATCCCATGGTTACACCATCTATTTGGGCATATATGTCATTAAAGCTAAACTCGGCTGTGCAAGTTGCCAAGTTTATAAGCTCAATAAATACTAATTCACACGGTGGTGGAGGGTCTGAGCACACGTGTGCCTGTTTCAGCTAAACAAAATAAGTGATAACCATTTGCCGGTTCATTCCACCGGGCAATGCTTTGACCAATAAGAATCAATCTGCCTTGTTTAAATTTCAAATAATGCTTGGCAGTTAACTATCAGTCACCATCAACCCATGTATTCTACACGGCAGAGTCCACTTGCCAACTTAACAGCAGCCTTTTATACTGTATAAAGGTATTTTTCTCCTGACATTGGCATTCTTGCGGTTTTCCTGAAGAGTGCACGATGAAGAGCTTTGTCAAAATGTATTTTTATGTACTTCACCTATAGTAATGTCTAGACTTTTAACCTGGGATTGGGTAATGTAAGTCTTGTCCGATACCTTAATTTTTGTCAGCTGAAGGCATGTCTTTGTTGAGCACTAGCTGACCACATAGATGTTTCACAACAACAGTAAGACCTGTGAAGATGTTGCTGATCTGCATATCTGGAAATTTCAGAGGAGCGCACATTCTATAACAGAACTTGAGGCTTCTGCTGCAGCTAACCTTAGAATTGTTGCACTCATTATGGGTCTAATACAGTAGAGATGCCTCTCCAATGCTGGTACAGTTCATGTTTTGGTGACTGGGGGTCAGACCGGCATTCCGTCAGGAACGAGGATGGACTATTCAACATTGTTAATTCATGAGGATGTGGCGAAGGCTTGTTGATCACAAACCACAGCAAGAGGTTTTGCTTGATGGGGCTGTGGGCAGCAATCTCTTTCATTTTCTGTACTGCAAGCAGAATAAAAAATCATTTAACTGGCTGCTCTAGTGCGCAGAAAGGAAAAATATATTACAAGAGGTAAATCACATACAAAATGTGTTGTTTGAAAACTCATCTCACTGCCTGTGCTTATGTGGATAATTCTTGGCCGAATGGGTACTTGAGTAGTGAGAATAGCCAATGGTCAAGTTGTAGCTGTGCACGCCTTGTGAGAGGGAAAATGGAACTCTGCCAACATATGGTAGAAAGTCAGATCAACATTGGGAAGACGGCAGTCTGTTCCTGCGTGTCAAAAACTTTGCCCTTTAGTCTCCAATTTAGTGCCTACTGGCTCACTTGGGCTGTACCAATTAGTGAGCTACCAGATAGTGGTCTCCTTCGGGAGTGTAACAAAGGTTCACTAGATTAATTCTGGGATGAGGGGGTTATCCAATGAAGAGAAATTGATTTGAATGGACCTATACTCTGGGGTTTAGGAAAATGAAAGGAAAATCTCAGTGAAACATGAAATTCTCAGGCTCGACAGGGTCAATGCAGAGGAACAGTTTCAACTTGCTGGAGTGGAACTCTGGAGTCGTAGCCTTTGGAAAAGGGTAGACCATTTTGAATTAAGATGAGAAGATATTTCTTACTGTGTTGTGAATCTTCAGACTGTGGATGCTCAGTCAATGAATATGTTCTTGATATATTGGATACTATGGAGGAGAAAAGGGATATGTTGACAGTACAGAAAGTGGTGTTATGGCATACGTTCAGCCAAAACCTTGCTAAATGTTGGAGCAAATTCAAGGGCCTTGTAGTACCCCCCCCCCCCCCCCAGTCTCATTCTTGTGTATCTTGCTATCCTGCAAGGTCGTCTCTCCTCTCTTTTCCCCCCCCCCCCCCCCACACACACACACACTCGCCGTTTCCTGTTTTATCCTGCACCACATAATTAATTAAATAGAAAGATTTAGATTTCTAACTTTTACCTATTCTATGACTTTTAGTTTTTGAAGAACCAGAAGATCCAAGCAACAGGTCATTTTTCTCGGAAATCATCTCCTCAATTTCCGATGTAAAATTCAGCCACAATGGTCGGTACATGATGACACGAGACTATTTGTCTGTTAAGGTGTGGGATGTTAATATGGAAACCAGACCACTAGAAACATACCAAGTAAGCTACTTGCTTTAACTTTAAAATTGTTCATTATTGCAGTAAAGAGAGGCATGTTGCTGAAGCTTTTTATCTTGTATTGGTCAGGACCAAAGCAAGAATGCCGCATATCAACCGTTTGCAGCAATTTGTACCACAGGAGAAAGGGAGTGCCGATTGGTTGGCAACTCAATTCATGGAGAGCTTCTAGATATCAAGCTCGTAACATGTTCATTTAGGCTCAATAGAAGCGTAAATACACTCTGCAAACAAAAGGAATATATTCAAGCCTTGTGCATTTTAAAAAATTATCCAGAAGCAGGGGAAACTTTTAATTCTTGTTGTTTTGGCCGAGGTGTTGCCATGGAGATTTGGTCACATCACCAACCAATCAGCAGCCTTTTCTTGTATAAATTGCTACCGTTTGAAATTTGGTGTTCGTGCAGTTGTTCTGAGAGTGTAAAAGCTTGGATGGCATGCCTCTTTTCTCAGCAATATTCAAATCATTTATTATTTGCAGTTTTGTTCCTTGGACTGTGCTTTATCAGGTTTTTTTTGGTCTCTACTCTCCAGGTGCACGAATATCTCCGGAGCAAACTGTGTTCCTTGTATGAGAATGACTGCATTTTTGACAAATTTGAATGCTGCTGGAATGGTTCAGACAGGTAAATTGTTATAGAAACATAGAAAATAGGAGCAGGTTTATCACATATCCATGGTCTGTTACCCCTGGTTCCGGACTCCCCAGTCATCTGGAACATCCTTCCTGCATCTACCCTGTCTAGTCCTATTAGAATGATGTGGAGATGCCGGCGTTGGACTGGGGTGAGCACAAGAAGTCTTGCAACACCAGGTTAAAGTCTGACAGGTTTGTTTCAAATCACTAGCTTTTGGAGCACTGCTTCCTCATTCACCTGAAGAAGGAGCTGTGCTCCGAAAGCTAGTGATTTGAAACAAATCATAGAATCATAGAAGTTTACAGCATGGAAACAGGCCCTTCGGCCCAACCAGTCCATGCTGCCCAGTTTTTACCGTGAAGCTAGTCCCAGTTGCCCGCACTTGGCCCATAACCCTCTATACCCATCTTACCCATGTAACTATCTAAATGCTTTTTAAAAGACACAATTGTACCCACCTCTACTACTACCTCTGGCAGCCCATTCCAGACACTCACTACCCTCTGAGTGAAGAAATTGCCCCTCTGGGCCCTTCAGAATCTCTCCCCTCTCACCTTAAACCTATGCCCTCTAGTTTTAGACTCCCCTACCTTTGGGAAAAGATGTTGACTATCTACCTTATCTATGCCCCTCATTATTTTATAAACCTCTATAAGATCACCCCTAAGCCTCCTACGCTCCAGGGAAAAAAGTCCCAGTCTATCCAGCCTCTCCTTTATAACTCAAACCATCAAGTCCCGGCAACATCCTAGTAAATCTTTTCTGCACTCTTTCTAGTTTAATAATATCCTTTCTATAATTGGGTGACCAGAACTGCACACAGTATTCCAAGTGTGGCCGTACCAATGTCTTGTACAACTTCAACAAGACGTCCCAACTCCTGTATTCAATGTTCTGACCAATGAAACCAAGCATGCCGAATGCCTTCTTCACCACCCTGTCTACCTGCGACTCCACCTTCAAGGAGCTATGAACCTGTACTCCTAGATCTCTTTGTTCTATAACTCTCCCCAACGCCATACCATTAACTCAGTAGGTCCTGGCCTGATTCGATCTGCCAAAATGCATCACATCACATTTATCTAAATTAAACTCCATCTGCCATTCGTCGGCCCACTGGCCTAATTGATCAAGATCCCGTTGCAATCCTAGATAACCTTCTTCACTATCCACTGTGCCACCAATCTTGGTGTCATCTGCAAACTTACTAACCATGCCTCCTAAATTCTCATCCAAATCATTAATATAAATCACAAATAACAGTGGACCCAGCACCGATCCCTGAGGCACACCACTGGTCACAGGCCTCCAGTTTGAAAAACAACCCTCTACAACCACCCTCTGCCTTCTGTCGTCCAGCCAATTTTGAATCCAATTGGCAACCTCACCCTGGATCCCGTGAGCTTTAACCTTCTGCAACAACCTACCATGCGGTACCTTGTCAAAGGCTTTGCTAAAGTCCATGTAGACAACGTCTACTGCACTGCCCTCATCTACCTTCTTGGTCACCCCTTCAAAAAACTCAATCAAATTTGTAAGACATGATTTTCCACGCACAAAGCCATGCTGACTGGCCCGAATCAGTCCATGCCTCTCTAAATGCTTGTAGATCCTGTCTCTCAGAATACCTTCCAGCAACTTACCTACTACAGACGTTAGGCTCACCGGTCTGTAGTTCCCAGGCTTTTCCCTGCTGCCCTTCTTAAACAAGGGCACAACATTCGCCACTCTCCAATCTTCAGGCACCTCACCTGTGGCTGCCGATGATTCAAATATCTCTGTTAGGGGACCCGCAATTTCCTCCCTAGCCTCCCACAACATCCTGGGATACATTTCATCAGGTCCCGGGGATTTATCTACCTTGATGCGCTTTAAGACTTCCAGCACCTCCTCCTCTGTAATATGCACACTTCTCAAGACATCACTATTTATTTCCCTTAGTTTCCTAACATCCATGCCTTTCTCCACCGTGAATACCGACGAGAAATATTCATTCAGGATCTCACCCAACTCTTGTGGCTCTGCACATAGATGTCCTTGTTGATCCTTAAGAGGCCCTACTCTGTCCCTAGTTACTCTTTTCCCCTTTATGTATCTGTAGAATCTCTTTGGATTCTCCCTTGCATTATTTGCCAAAGCAATTTCATGTCCCCTTTTTGCCCTCCTGATTTCCCTCTTAACTCTATTTCGACAATCTCTATACTCTTCAAGGGATCCACTTGATCCCGGTTGCTTATGTACGTCATATACCTCCTTCTTCTTTTTGACCAGAGTCTCAATATCTCGAGTCATCCAGGGTTCCCTACTTCTACCAGCCTTGCCCTTCACTCTAAAGGGAATGTGCTTACCCTGCACCCTGGTTAACACATTTTTAAAAGCCTCCCATTTACCAGCCGTCCCTTTGCCTGCCAACAGTCTCCCCCAATCTACCTCTGCAAGTTCCTGTCTGATACCATCAAAATTGGCCTTGCCCCAATTAAGAATTTTAACTCTTGGGCCAGACCTATCATTCTCCATGGCTATCTTAAAACTAATGGAGTTATGGTCACTTGTCCCAAAGTGATCCCTCACTAGCACTTCTGTCACTTGCCCTTCCTTATTTCCCAAGACGAGGTCAAGTTTTGCCCCCTCTCTAGTCGGTCCATCCACATACTGAATGAGAAATTCCTCCTGAATACACTCAACAAATTTCCCTCCATCCAAGCCCCTAATGCTATGGCTGTCCCAGTCAATGTTGGGAAAGTTAAAATCCCCTACTACTACCACCCTATTATTCTTGCAGCTATCTGTAATCTCCTTACATATTTGCTCCTCAATTTCCCACTGACTATTTGGGGGCCTGTAGTACAGTCCTACCAAGGTGATCTCTCCCTTCTTATTTTTCAGTTCCACCCATATAGACTCAGTGGGCGAACCCTCGGATATATCCCCTCTAAGTACTGCCGTGATGTTCTCCCTAATCAAAAACGCCACTCCCCCTCCTCTCTTACCTCCTGTTCTATCCTTTCTATAGCATCTGTACCCCGGAACATTGAGCTGCCAGTCCTGCCCCTCCCTTAGCCATGTTTCAGTCATAGCTATAATATCCCAGTCCCATGTGCCCGTCCATGCCCTGAGTTCATCCGCTTTGCCCGTCAGGCCCCTTGCATTGAAATAAATGCAGTTTAATGTAGACTTTCCTTGCTCTCTGCCCTGCTTTCTCTGGTCATGCTTTACACACTCTCCCTTCCTGCCTTTTGTTTCTGTCCCCACTGACTTCGTACATCGGTTCCCATCCCCCTGCCACATTAGTTTAAACCCTCCCCAACTGCACTAGCAAACACACCCCCGAGAACATTGGTTCCGGTCCCACCCAGATGCAGACCGTCCGATTTGTACAGGTCCCACCTCCCCCAGAACCGGTCCCAATGTCCCAGGAATTTGAAACCCTCCCTCTTGCACCATCTCTCAAGCCACGTATTCATCCTAGCTATCCTGTCATTCCTACTCTGACTATCACGTGGCACTGGTAGCAATCCTGAGATTACTACCTTTTGAGGTCTTACTTTTTAGTTTAACTCCTAACTCCCTAAATTCAGCTTGTAGGACCTCATCCCGTTTTTTACCTATATCGTTGGTGCCTATGTGCACCACGACAGCTGGCTGTTCACCCTCCCCCTCCAGAATGCCCTGCAGCCGCTCCGAGACATCCTTGACCCTTGCACCAGGGAGGCAACATACCAACCTGGATTCTCGTTTGCCTCCGCAGAAACGCCTGTCTATTCCCCTTGCAATTGAATCCCCTATCACTATAGCTCTGCCACTCTTTTTCCCGTCCTTCTGTGCAGCAGAGCCAGCCACGGTGCCATGAACCTGGCTGCTGCCACCTTTCCCTGGTGAGCCATCTCCCCCAACAGTTTCCAAAACGGTAAATCTGTTTTGGAGGGAGATGACCGCAGGGGATCCCTGCACTGCCTTCCTACTCTTCCTCTGTCTGTTGGTCACCCATTCCCTATCTGCCTCAGTAATTTTAATCTGCGGTGTGACCAACTTACTGAATGTGCTATCCACAACTTCCTCAGCATCGCGGATGCTCCAAAGTGAGTCCATCCGCAGCTCCAGAGCCGTCAAGCGGTCTAACAGGAGCTGCAGTTGGACACACTTCTTGCAGATGAAGGAGTCAGGGACACCAGAAGGGTCCCTGACTTGCCACATCTCACGAGGAGCATGACACGGGTCTGAGCTCTCCTGCCATGACTTAAACCTGAAGTTAAATTTGAACTACACTACACAGCTAAGAGAAAGTCAAAGAGAGAGAAATCACTTACCAGTCACAAGCCAATCACTTACCTGCTGGCTGTGATGTAATTGCTCCCGAGACTCCCTCACAGGTCTGCTTCTCTGCACCTCCTTAAGATGAGCACCAAATTCCCTTAACTAGTTAATTAATTTACTTAATTAATTAGATTTTTTTTTTTTGGGGGGGGGGGAACTCAACACCAAACTCCAAAAAACACAGCCCTCACTCACCTCTTACCCAAACTCAGCCTTACCCAAACTCAGATACACTCTGTTTGCTTCCAGCACTCCATTTCTAAAGGCACTTCAGCCACACCTTTTGTATCCTTCCTGATTTACAGTCAGCCAATAGGCCTGCTCCCGAAACTGATCTCCCGAAACTAACAGCTGACCTGCAAAGTAAGGAAGTTGTTAAGCAGTACTTACCTCACCCACGCCGCGACCTTTTAAACTGTCCCCTCTGCCTCGCAGCTCCCGCGCTTTTTCAATCTCCCGCGCTGTTTCCAAAGTCCCGGCTCTCTCTCTCTCCCGAACTAACAGCTGACCTGCAAGGTAAGGAAGTTGTTAAGCAGTCTGTTGGACTTTAACCTGGTGTTGTAAGACTTCCTACCCCCCCCCCCCCCCCCCACCCCCAAACCCAGGCAATAACCTTAGAATACCTAAATACCTATAATAATAATAATCGCTTATTGTCACAAGTAGGCTTCGGTGGAGTTACTGTGGAAAGCCCCAAGTCACCACATTCTGGTGCCTGTTCGGGGAGGCCAGTACGGGAATTGAATCCGCGCTGCCGCCTTGTTCTGCATTACAAGCCAGCTGTTTAGCCCACTGTGCTAAACCAGCCCCTATAATGCAGAAAGAGGCTATTTGGTCCATCAAGTCTAAACCAACCATCTAAAAGAGCACCCCACCTAAACCCAGTCCCATACCCTATCCCCGTAACCCCACCTAATCACATCTTTGGATTGTGCGAGGAAACCGGAGGCCAAGCAGACACTGGGCGAATGTGTACCCAAGGCCGGAATCAAACTCTGGTCCCTGGCACTGTGAGGTAGCAGTGCTTTTTTTTTTTAAAACAAAATCATAAATTTAGAGTATCCAATCTCCAGGGCAATTTAGCAATGCCAATCCACCTACCCTGGGTTGAGGGGAGGAGACCCACGCAGACACGGTGAGAATATGAAACTCCACACGGACAGTGAGGGCCGAGATCGAACCCAGATCCTCCGCGCCATGACGCCCAATATTGTCCTAACTGACTCGATCTCTCCTCAACATCAGTGCTACCAACGCAGGAATCGTACTGGTAAACCTTTGCTGTATTCCCCCTATAGCAAGAACATCCTTTCTCCGATCAGGAGACCAAAACTGCGCACAGTATTACAGGTATGGTCTCATCAAGGTCCTGGATAATTGCAGCAAGATATCCCTACTCCTGTACTCCAATCCTCCCTCTATGAAGGCCAGGTGGGGGTGGCACAGTGGTTAGCCCTGCTGCTTCACTGTGCCAGAGACGCGGGTTCAATTCCGGCATTGGTTGACTGTCTGCGTCGAGTTTGCATGTTCTTCTCGTATATGCTCTGGTTTCCTCCCAGTCCAAAGATATGCAGGTTAAGTGTATTGGCCATGCTAAATTGCCCCTGGTGTCCAGGAATGTACCATAAGACATAGGATCAGAATTAGGCCACTCGGCCCATTGGATCTGCTCCGCCATTCAATCACGGCTGATATTTTCTCATCCCTATTCTCCTGCCTTAAAGACACTCAGTGATTTGTCTTCCACAACCTTCTGCAGCAAAGAGTTCCACAGATTCACCACCCTCTGGCTGAAGAAATTCCTCCTCATCTCTGTTTTAAAGGATCGTCCCTTTAGTCTGAGATGGTGTCCTCTGGTTCTAGTACAGGAGAGGTTGGAGCGGCAGAGGGTAATAGATGAGATGTTGGAGGTAGATAGGAGGTATGCAGAGGATGGGGACCCGGCGAAGCTGGAAAAGAGGAAGGAACTACAGGCGAGCTTCGACCGACTGTCCACCAGGAAGGCGGTGCGCCAACTGAGACGAGCAAGGGGTGCAGTTTATGAACGTGGAAATATGTTAGCAGGTCAGCTCTGGAGGGAGGCAGCGGCAAGGGAAATTCTTCAGGTGAAGGATAGGGCAGGGAAGTTGGTGGTGGCTCCAGTGCTCATTAACAAGGAGTTTTATGAGGAGGTTGTGCAAGTCAGAGCCACCCGGGGGAGACTGTGAGATGCAGGAATTTCTAGATGGGTTGGAGTACCCGAGGCTAGGGCAGGGGACAGGGCTACATTAGAAAGAGCAATAGTGGAGCAGGAGATAAAGGATGCGATTGGGAGGATCCAGTCGGGGAAGGTGGTAGGGCCGGATGGGTTTCCGGCGGAATATTATAAAAAATTTAAGGATAGGTTGGCACCCCTGATGGTGGGGATGTTTGAAGAGGCGATAGGGAAGGGGGTGTTGCCGCAAACCTTGGGACAGGCATCGATTTCACTGTTGCTAAAAAAAAGATAAGGATCCAACGGAGTGTGGGTCGTATCGGCCCATATCACTTCTGAATGTGGATGCAAAACTATTGGAGAAGGTACTGGCGGGTAGGCTGGAGGAGTGCCTCCCGAAGGTGATAGGGGAGGATCAGACGGGGTTCGTGAAAGGGAGGCAGCTGTTTTTGAACATTAGGAGGGTTTTGAACGTCGTTATGGCACCGGCGGAAGGGAAGGAAACAGAGGTAGTTGTGGCATTGGACACTGAAGGCTTTTGATCAGGTAGAATGGGGGGTACCTGATGGCAGTGCTGGAGCGGTTTGGGATTGGACCAAGGTTTGTGAACTGGGTAAAGCTATTAAGTAAGGAGCCGAAGGCGAGTGTCCGCACAAATAATATCAGTTCGAGATACTTTTCTCTCCACCGTGGGACGAGAAAAGATGTCCTATGTCCCCCCTGCAGTTTGCACTTGCGATTGAGCCGTTGGCTATCGCATTGAGAAGTTTGGGAGCATGGAAAGGAATTGCGCGGGGGGTGGATAGAGCATAGGGTGTCCTTGTATGCCGACGACTTGCTGCTGTATGTGTCGGAACTGAGTGCGTCAATAGGAGGAATATTGGAGCTACTGCGGGTATTTGGGTCTTTCTCGGGCAAGCTGAACCTGGCCAAGAGTGAGTATTTTGTGGTGTCTCGGCCGGGGGTGGGACCAGGGGTGGGGGGCTGCCATTCCGTAGAGCAGGGACTCATTTTAGGTATCTGGGGTGTAGGTTGCCCGGGAGTGGGGGAGGCTTCGCAGGTACAACATCACTAGTTTGGTGGGGAGAGTGAAAGCCGATCTGTCACTGGCGGGTCGGGTACAGGCGGTTAAAATGAATGCGTTGCCGCGATTCCTTTTTATTTTTCAATGCCTACCGATTTTCCTGCCAAAGTCTTTTTTCAGGGAGATTGAGAGACGGTTCACCTCATTTATATGGGGAGGGAAGGTGGCCAGAGTGAGAAAGGTGCTGCTACAGAGGGGAAGGCAGGCAGGGGGTTTAGGTCTCCCGAACCTGTTGTACTACTACTGGGCGGCGAATGTGGAGAAGGTGCGGAGCTGGGTCAGAGGGGTTGATTCTCAGTGGGTCAGAATGGAGGAGAGTTTGTGCAGGGGGTCGGGGCTGAAGGCACTAGCAACAGCGCCGCTCCCGATAGGTCCGGGGAAATATTCAGGGAGTCCGGTAATAATAACTTCATTGAAAATCTGGAGGCAGTTTCGCCAACACTTCGGGTTGGGGGTAGGGTCAAGGGAAATGCCGATTCGGGGGAACCCCAGATTTGAGCCAGGGAGGTGGGATGGAAGTTTTCGGAAATGGGAAGAGAAGGGGATTAAGACGCTAAAAGATTTGTTTCTTCGGTTGGTTTGCATGATTGAGGGAGCTGGAAGCGAAGTATGGGCTGGGGCAGGGAGAAGTGTTTAGGTACATGCAGGCTCGGGATTTTGCCAGGAAGGAGATACAGAGCTTCCCAGAGGAACCGGCCTCCACGTTGCTGGAAGAGGTGCTGACGACAAGGGGGCAGTGTCAGCGGTGTACGGAGCTATTTTGGACGAGGATAAGGCACCACTGGAAGGGATCCAAGCAAAGTGGGAGGAAGAGCTGGGAGAGGTTATAGAGGAGGGGGTCTGTTGTGAGGTGCTCCGGAGAGTGAATGCCTCCACCTCGTGTGCGAGGTTGGGGCTGATACAACTGAAGGTGGTTTATAGAGCGCACCTCACGAGGGCGAGGATGAGCCGATTTTTTGAAGGAGTAGAGGATGTGTGTGAGCGTTGCGGGGGTGGGGGGGAGCCCGCTAATCACGTTCATATGTTTTGGTTCTGTCCAAAGCTAGGGGAGTACTGGAAGGAGGTGTTTAGGGTAGTTTCCAAGGTGGTGCATGTGAAACTGGACCCGGGTCCCCGGGAGGCCATATTCGGGGTGTCGGACCAGCCAGGGTTGGAAACTGGTGCGGAGGCAGATATCATGGCCTTCGCCTCGTTGATCGCCCAAAGGCGGAGCAGCCTCTCCACCCAGTGCCCTGGCGTGGCGGGGGTCCTGTTGGAATACTTGACCCTTGAGAAGGTTAAGTTCGAACGGAGGGGTTCTACAAGTCATGGGCACTATTTATTATGCACTTTCAAGAACTGGATAACATCAAACATTAGTTGGGGGGGGAGGGGGGGCTGTGTGGATTAAGGGTGACTATGGGTAATCCCTGATTCCTTTTTGTCATTTGTTTATGTAAACATGCGGGCTGATGTTTGGGGGTTGATGGGTGGATGGGATCGTTGTTATTATGGGGATTGACTAACCTTGCTGATTATTGTTTATTGTTGATGGGTGTAAATGCGGGAGAAAATGTGAAAAAGGAGAATAAAAATATATATTTTTTAAACTATCTCAATCCCCATTCAAAAATTTACAAGTTATACTATAGGCAGTTACTTTCCTAGACAAATTATACTTCAGTGCTGAAAGATAAACGAGTTCACTGTTCAAGCCCTTGGTTGCTCACCTGAGGCTGCGGCAGAAATGTTTCCAAGTTCCTTTTAGATTCCAGGAGTTAAGCTCATGTAATTGCAATTGCCGAAAAATAATTTTAAATCCGTCATCTGTCTCTTCCAGAGGACGTTGAATTTTGCACCCGAGGTTTCTTTCGAAGGAAAAGTCACTATCCCCGTGCTGGATTTTTAAACTGACAGATAATGGGCAGCACGGTAGCACAGTGGTTAGCATTGTTGCTTCACAGTGCCAGGGACCTGAGGTTGATTCCCAGCTTGGGTCACTGTCTGTGCAGAGTCTGCACGCTCTCCCCATGTTTGCGTGGGTTTCCTTCAACAATTTCTGAAAGACTTACTTGTTAAGTGAATTGGACATTCTGAATTCACCCTCTGTACCCAAACAGGCACCGGAATGTGGCGACTAGGGGACGTTCACAGTAAGTTCATTGCAGTGTTAATGTAAGTCTACTTGTGACACTAATAAAGATTATTATTAGTATGTCTTGGCTCAGGAGAAGAGAGAAAGGAGCACATTAACTGTTCCAATAGCAGATTTTTCAGACCGTTCACTACTTCTATCATTGACAGATTGTATTCGAGATTTCAAAATAGGTACCTCAGTCACACACCCTCTCTATAATAATTTCAGACGGGGTTTGTTTATCTGATTCTGACTCACCTGAAGTGAGTCATTATCTAACTTGATGAGAGAGAGATCGCCACATAATTCTAAGAAACCTTCTGTCACTGGTGGAGAGGTAGCCTTGTAGAAATGCAAATTCCATGTCCATTACATCTCAGTAAACTCCTTTTAAAGTGGTTTGCCACCATAGGGTCCGGCTTCATCTCTAGCCCTATAATCCTCGATAGGTTCCTAAGCAACGCCTCCCAAAAGTTTTCCAACTCCTCACATCCCCAGACATGTTTCAATTTTTTTACATTTCTAACGGCGGTACAGTGGTTAGCACTGCTGCCTCATGGTGCCGAGGATGCGGATTCGATCCCAGCCCTGGGTCACTGCTGTGTGGAGTTTTCACTTTCTATCCATGGCTCCCCAACCCAAAAAAATGTTCGGGGTAGGTGATCGGCCACGTTAATTGCCCCTTAATTTGGGGGGGGGGGGGGGAGAAGAATTGGGAACTCGAGTTTTATAATTTCTTTAAAACTTCAAACAGTAAGCTTGCCTACTTTTTAACAGACAACGTTTCGACTAACACAGCCTTTGATTTTCATACCTCAGCCTGACACACATTAGTTTTGGTTCTCACCACTTAGTCCAAATTAAACTGCTGTATAATTATAGAAACATTTTTTTTTTCTCGTGGAGAGAAATGGGAAGGCTGCATCTCCATTAATATGAATATGGCTCTCAATCTATAGACAGGAAAAGAAAGCACACTTCAAACGGAGGCGGGGGGAGGAAAGAAATTTGGGCAAATCCTTCTTATGCCAAGTGGTAGTATCCTCAATTACAGCTTATTGGCATTCTAATAATTTTGGCTCTGTTCTGCTGATCCATGTGTACCGTCTGATTTGACAGTGGGATTATGTAGAGAAATTAATAATGGCATAATGTAATCAACAGATATTGTAACACCTGACACCAGTAAGCAATTCTGCAATCCCACCCTTTTTGAATGCCATGTATTTGATTTGGATATTTATGTTGAACTTTAATTCATTTTGCATTTTTAAATTTATAAACAGTGCCATCATGACCGGTTCATACAATAACTTCTTCCGGATGTTTGATAGAAACACCAAGCGCGACATCACACTTGAAGCATCTAGAGAAAGCAGTAAGCCACGTGCCATCTTGAAACCACGTAAAGTTTGCACAGGTGGGAAAAGGAAGAAAGATGAAATTAGTGTTGACAGTCTGGACTTCAACAAGAAGATTCTGCATACAGCTTGGCATCCTAAAGAGAACATTATAGCTGTTGCCGCAACTAACAATTTGTATATATTCCAGGACAAAGTAAATTAAAATTGGCTTGGTTTAAGATGAGACTTGCTTTCACACAGGTAAGCCTAGCAATTTTTCTTTGAAGGAAAAAATCTTGTTCTCTAAAATTAATACATCTGATGCACATTGTACAGCTACAGGAGAAGCATTGACCTATTAATTTGTTTGTGTGATGCATTTCTGCCTTCCGTCAGGACATTACTTTTCATGGCAGAGTTTCTCTAGATGTGAGAAAGCCACCAGAAGCAGACTGGAAGGACAGTACTGGTCATATAAGGCTTCTCTTCAATATTGATTTACTTAATCAAGCCTGAGCTTTCCATTATGATAAAAGACCAAACGTGAAACACAGTTTATGCCTGTGTAATCAGTCCTTGCTGTGTAATTTTTGGCCTTTCTGAACATGAATTGTGCTTGATTATGCCTGTAAACATTCCTCCTCTGGCCTCGGTCTTTTGGCTCAAGTGACCTGGGCTTGGACGCTTCAATGGGCATTGAGCAGAGTCAGTGGACTTTTCTTTTCTTGTACAATAACATTTACTCACTGACTGTATCTATAACCACACCTCCTGGTGTAAAAACCACTTAATAAAATAACAAATCGTGAAAAATGTGTTTTTAAATCTGAAGCTATGTAATGTGGTTTTGTTCTTTTTGCAATTGTGTACTAGGAAAGCTAATTTGAAGTGATGGGTTTAACATGGAGTAGTGCATGTTACACTTTCACTGGGCAGCAGATAAGTGTTTTAATTGTATGATAGAAATTCAATTTAATTTGCAATGTATTTCACAAATGCGATAGCTGAAAAATGAACTGAACTCCATTATTATGAAAAGAAATTATATTTTTATAGTCATTTTTTTTGGTTTGCTTATCTGGATAATCAATTTAAATGGAAGTGAAATAGTTAAATAAGTTGTCTTACACTCCCTGCAAATGACTGTATCTAATGAGTACTTCCCTGAGTTTATGACATTGCTGAAAATCAGCAGTAATCCTATACCTCATCATACATTTCTGATTATTCATCGCATTGTAGTAATGTCCACCCTCAAAATTCAAAGAATATGTAACTGCTTGCTCTTATCTACTGAGCTAGATCCACAATATTACAGTGTTCACCCAAAAGATCAGTTTATTTTTCTTTGGAAGAGAAGCAAAATTCATGTTTCTGGTTGAATACTTTTCATTGGTTCTGATGCAAAGTCATTGACCTGAAACTTTACATCTGTTTCTCCCTCCACAGATGCTGCCAGACCTGAGTATTTCCAGAATTTTCTGTTTTTATTTCAGACTTCCAGCATTTTGCTTTTGTAAATTTTATTTTTTCATCCTGCACCTGCTTGCTCACACTTTTTCTCTTTCCCTTTTTTCCCTCTGTCTCATGCAAAATATTTGGTAAAAATCATGAAATGTAAAAAAGCTTTTATGTTCTATCATTTTGCTTCAATTCTCCTTGCACTCCAACCCTTTTTGTAAATAAAGTTTGTATTTGTTTCTTTTGACATTAAATGAAGTGAATTTCCATCCATTCTTCATAATTTAAAGTTGTATTTATACAGTAGCACACTTCTCATTCCTCTGCGGCAACAGTTTTGGTTTATTCTTCCTCTGTTTGTTCATGATTAGCCAAAAATTACTTCCCCTTCACTACAAGTTTTGTCCCTTTTATTTCCCATCCCAAGGGTTTTCTGTGCAGAAACTGCTGAAGCGGTGATCGCTTTAATCACGATATGCTTGTGGTACACTGTTTCTTGATTTCATTTATTTCTGTTTTGATCAAGCAGTTTTGAAACTATATTATAATTTCTATGTCAGAATATTTTTCAACATCATGCGGAATATTTTCATAAGTCCCAAATAATTTGTTTGCATTGCTTTTTGGTATAATCGGTTATAATGCACGAATTTGGAAGGGTGTTCATGATAAATTATTCTGACAAGTCACTGAAACCCAAGAAAATTGAAAGCAATAATTTCAAAGGATCCTGTAGTGTTTTGCATGAAGTGCACAGACAACTGTATAAATCAATGTTGCAATGAAATTACTGTCCATGGATTGGTATTCTTAATACTTGCAGCTTCTAATGTGTTCTAACTTATTGAATGTTAAAATGCTTTGAAAATATAAGTAGGAACATTGTATTACAGATGTAAATGAGTTATAATGCCATATTCAATTTAAAATGCGCTTCATTTTAGCACTTTTGAGCAATAAGTTTGACCTGGTGCCAAAACAAGTTCAAGTGTGCTAAAGCAGTAATATGCATGTGCCTTTCTATTGTTTTACTTATTTTTTTATATATAAATATATATACATAGAATTATTTAATACATTTTAATTGTTTGTATAAAATCTGTTTAGATTTTAAGGTGTACATGGTAAACGATAAAATTCTAAGTAAATGGATCCTTTTTTAAAACTATGGCACAAGATTTGTGAGAGTAATTAGGTGTGTTTCAAAGTTATCAAGATGGAATTAAAATTGGGAAATCTTTAGTATAGGATGAAATTCAGTCTGCTCTATTTCACTCTTGTTTCATAACACGTTGGCTTTGGTTTTCTTCAAACTTATACGGTTAACACAAAGCTATCTCTTCAGGGCTTGTTATTTCCCATTCATATAACTTCATTTAGGCCTCATCACTTGCTGAACAGAATCTTTTTCAGTGGTCCAGATATTTATGCATTCTTTCATTTATGTGGAGGTCAAGAAAATTTGGTGTTGAGCTGTGTTTGGTTGATGTTTCTAATATTTCCTAGTTTATTCTGAATAATTAAATCTCCAAAATATATTTAAATCTTATGTTCTATCCACCTTCTCTCGTCAAAAAATAATTTTTAATAGCATTTTCTACACCTATTCCAAATGAAAGTCAAATTGCTTATGGTTTTTTTTTTTAAACTGATGAATTTGCTTACAGGTAAATTCAGTTTTCAGGTGCTAAAACTGCCACAGTGCTAACTCTTATATTACCTCAGCACACAAATCATCAGTGTTGGGAATGAAATACCAAAACCAAAATCCATCAGTGTTGGGGAGCAAGTGCAGTAATGTGTTCAGATGCAATAAAAGTAAGTTTGGGAAGAAGTATTTATATAAGATTTTAAGGGGGCATTCATTCATTCTACGGGTGCATAGTTCTTTCTATTTGCTTACCCCCATCTATTTATCTATTTATTTTTTGTTGCAGAAATCCTCCACTTAGTCTGGTATGTTAATTCTTAAAATAAAACTCTGGGTAATTCTGATAGGACCATAGAAGAATACAGCACAGCAGGATGCCATTCAACCCATTGATTATATCCTAGCTCTCTCCAGAAGCAATCTAATTAGTCCCACTCCCTCAATTGTTTTACCCGATCCCTGTAACTTTCTTTCTCCAGTAGGTACTTAGCCAGTTGATATTTGAAGGCTACTGTTAAATCTACATCCAAAGTTGGATCATGAAAAGTACAGTTGCACCAGGCAAGCCAATCCTCTTGGAATGCAATTGCTTCCAAGGACCTTGTCCCTTTAAAAATGTATTTGCAGATCAATTGCAATGTGTCATTTTATTTATTTTTAAATTGGTTTCACTGTGTTGTAGATCCAGGAATTAAATTCGGACTGTGTTTTTGTGCAAGTGCTTACGTAACTTGACACTTGGCAATACTAGTTGACTCGTAGCTTCTCCATTTTCCATGCATCTCCATTTTGAGAAGTATAGCAACTGATGAGGTGTTGGTTAAAGACCACGGTTCCAGTCAATCTCAAATGAATTGTTTATGAAATAAACATGTTATTATACAAAAAATTTTGTGAGGTGTCAGATTTGACTTCAGTGAAAATGGTCATGCTTATCCTGAGGAAAATCCACCCATTCCTACGTTTTCATCAACATGTTAATTTTTTGTGCCTTTTACTGCTAAGCTGTAAACCTAACCGAAAGAATTTCAACCTCTACATTTCTCCTTGGTCCATTTATAGGGTCTAAAACCATTTATTATCTTGTGTCTTAACTTTCTGATTAATCGCAATCAATAACATAAAACAAGGTTTTACCTGATGGTTTGTGTTGATAAATGTACGGTGGTGATTAAGATTTGATTACAAGGCTTAACAATCATAAAAATAAATCCAAATGGTATTTTTTAATTTCACTCCTCGCCAATTGAGCAAGAAAGAATAACCACATTGTTGTTTTGTTTATCAAATAGATATACAATATCCATTGCTTATTGGATACCATACGCTTTTACTTCATGCATTTTAAATATATTGTATTTGTTTTTGTGTGCCAAAGTAACGGCCATTGTTGTAGAAATTGAAGTAATTTCATAGGCTTAAAGCAATAATTCAGGCTATTTTACCTTATTGATCCACCATCTCTTTTAAACAATTCTCAACCCCAAATCCCTAAATGACATACCAAGAATTTGCTTTTTGTATTAAGAGTCTATTGCTGAAATCCTAAATTGCACTTTCAATAATTTTAGCCTTGTTCTGACTTGGCTGACCTTTCTTTGTAGTGCTCTAGATTAGTGTCACGTGTCGAATCAACCACATGTTATTGAGTTGTGGGCAGCAGTGGGAATGAAGTGGCATTCAACAAGAGTCTGGGCTGGGACCACTGCTGTTCACAGTTTACATTGGATTGGATTAGATTTGTTTATTGTCACGTGTACCGAGGGACAGTGAAAAGTATTTTTCTGCCAGCAGCTCAACAGATCATTAAGTACATGGGAAGATGAGAGAAAATACATAATAGGAAAAAGAGAGTGGTTAGTAATAATGTTAGTCTTAGAATTAACTTATACTCGTTCTAATCTTTTAAAATTTAAGTAAAAAGTGGATCTGTTAGGGTGAGCTCGCAGATTCACCTCGCTCCGGCGCCATCTTCTATGCGTGGTTGTCACATTAGTGATTTGTGTAATATTGGGGCACTGTCCCTGGTGGTGAGTCAAGTGAGCACTAGTAATATCAGGCAGATGCACAGGCTTTAGTCCCATGAAGGTATTCATGAGCCTTCTTAACACTGCCCCTCGCCTAAGGCATTGCGATCTTCAGGTTGAATCAGCACCAGATGGTCATCTGGAACTATTGTTATGGCCCGGGAGTTTAGAAACTCCAAAGTATATGAAGTCCACCTGACCTGCAACATTTATGTTGAATTTGGACGAGCACAAGAGATTCAACAGTCTTCCCAGACACTTTAATCAAAGTAAGCTTTATTTTTATCAATTACAAACATAAAGACACCCAGAGCTATAGTAATCTATGCATAACACTTAATGAATTTCCCTTAACTGTTCCAATTCTAAAACAAAATCCCATAAACCAAAAAACCCTTTTTCAAGGGCATGGACCAGCACCCTGCATTTCACTTGAATAAGATTGCCTTTTCCTGAGATTCTGACCCTGGCTCACCAGGTTTAAAGCCTTCTGGAAAGCAAACTATCTTTTAAGTTACCAAAGTTGGTACCTAATCAATGATTGAACAGATATTTAAAATGAAAATAGAGAGAGAGACAGGCCAAAACACTTCTCTGTCTGAGTCCACAGCAGCCAAAAGTGAAAGTAAAACAAACCTCAGCCCAGCTTCACCCACAAAATGACATTACTGAAGCCATGTGATGAGACAAAAATCTTTCTTAAAGGGACACTCCCATGGCACGTTGGTGACTTTGCCTTTCGTCCTAGTCTTTGTACTTAAGCCTAAGCGTGCACTGCTACATAAGTTCATAAGAACCCTATTTGGTGAGTTACAGCTGTCTATTTGGTTCCAACACTGGCCCAGTACAGAAAAACTGATGACAAGGGGGAACTTTCAGCAAGCATAATTTTTACTTTCTGCCACATCCCAACATTGGACCAACAGGAGAGGAACTGCATTGGGTTCAGGATCCAGTAACAAGAAAAAAAAGATGGCATGTTAATTGGGTGTCATATGACCTTTTTGAAGAATCCGAACGCTTGTAGGCCTTACACTGAAAGACTATATTTTTTTGTCAAATAAAATTGTAGGTGAATTGATAACTGTTTTCTTCACTAAGCCAGTAAAGCCTTACATTTGCGCAGCAGCTGGAAAAATGTGCAGACAACACATACCAGGAATTAGTTGGTATTTTAGAGGACCTTTTATGCCTCAAAAGCACGGTAGCACACGTGGCTAGCACTGGCTTCACAGCGCCAGGGTCCCAGGTTCGATTCCCTGCTGGGTCACTGTCTGTGGAGTCTGCACATTCTCCCCGTGTCTGCATGGGCTTCCTCTGGGTGCTCCGGTTTCCTCCCTCAGTCCAAAGACATGTGGGTTAGGAGGATTGGCCAAGCTAAATTGCCCTTGGTGTCCAAAAAGGTTAGGATGGGTTATTGGGTTATGTGGATAGGGTGGAAGTGAGGGCTTAAGTGAGTCAGTGCAGACTCGATGGGCCGAATGGTCTCCTGCACTCTATGTTCTGTTACTAATCACGAGGAATCAGCTGGTAAGGGAATCTATGGCTCAATTCATCACTCCCTTTAAACGCAGTTTGGAAATGTTTTAACTGCTACATTAAAAGACAAGCTTGGACTTGTGGTGGCTGCTATGAGCTGAGCGGCCCTTTTTAACCCATCAGATATAAAAGTAACAAAAAATAAACACTCTACCCCAAATTAACAACCAACCAAAGAAATGCGGTCAAATCCGTTCTGAAGCCGAAAAAGTGGTAAAAGTCGGGAAAGAAGGATCTCTGAGTGAGGGGACACATGGAGCAGCGCTTCGTACACCAAGCAGTGCCATCAAAGCAAACTCGGCCCACCCATTGAAGCTTCATTCAATAGATCTCTGGAAACACAAGGACTCTATGGACCTCCTCTTGGCCATGGAAACCACGCTGGCCCCCATTAAAGAGGCTTTGGACAGAATGGCGAGGAGACTGGAAGACCAAAGTTGCAGACCTGGAAAAAGTGGCCACCGGCCAGAGCGAATGGATTGCTTCGCTCAAGGTTGAGGTGGCAAGGTTGGTAACAACCCAAAGGGTTGGTTGATGATCAGGAAAGCAGGTCCTGCTGCCAGAACCTGAGGATTGTCAGCCTACCTGAGGGCAGAAACCCGACACAGTAGGTCGTGAGGATGCTCAGGAAACAGGTCAAAATGGGCTGATGGCAAAAAACTCCTCCCTGACGAGTATGCTAGTGCACGCGAGTGGGCAATTCCCAAAAGGGAGATAGTGCCTGGCAGAAGCTGAGGGGTGGGGGGGACAATGTAACAAAAGGGGACAAGGGGAAGCAATAGTGATACTGGAAAAGGGAAGGGCAGATGGGGTCGGGGATTACGTGGGGTGAGAGCATAACACTGGTCACAACAGATCACGCATGTGGACGGTTGGAACAACATAGGCAATGGTGGCCACAAACAAAGGGAAACCCCTGCGAAAGTATGACTAGCCCCACGTGAGGGGGATGTGACCGAACCCCCCCCTCCCCTCCCCCTTATGAGAATAATCACCTGGAAAGTAAGGAGATTAACGAGCCAGTGAAGAGATCCAGAGTCTTTGCCCATCTGAAAAGCCTGTGGGCCGACATAGTCTTCCTTCGAGAGACACACCTGAGGGAAGAAAATAATAATCTTTACTAGTGCCACAAGTAGGCTTATATTAACTCTACCTGGGAAATTACTGTGAAAATCCCCTAATAGCCACACTCCGGCGCCTGTTCGGGTACACTGACGGAGAATTCAGAATATCCAATTCACCTAACAAGCACATCTTTCGGGACTTGTGGGAGGAAACCGGAGCACCCGGAGGGAACCCCCGCAGACACTGGGAGAATGTGCAGACTACGCACAGACAGTGACCCAAGCTGGGAATTGAATCCCGGTCCCTGGTGCTGTGAAGCAACAGTGCTAACCAAAAGCTGGATAGGACAGATGTACCACGCGTGCTTCGGCGCAAGGAGGGTGGCTGTATACCAAAAGGACAATATTCGCAGCGACAAACACGGTCACAGAGCCGATGTATCTGTTAGCGCTGTCCTGGAAGGGAGACCGGTGGTGCTTATAAATATGTGTGCCCATACCTGGGACGACGCGGACTTCATTAAAAAAAAACACTAACTCCTCATGGAGGGGAGAGGGGGGGGGGGGGGAGGGGGAGGGGAGGTGCGATCAATCAAGCCCTATAATCAGGTAAGTAATCGGTAATGGCAAAGAAACAATGCCTTTGTGGAGCTGGGGACTAGGACCAGCTGAGGGAGAAAGAGTTCTCCTCCCAAGTTCACAAAGTATATTCCCAATTCGACTTTGCAGTGGGTAAACCGATGCTTCCAGGGGTGGGAGGGGCGGAATACTCTGTAATAGTAATCTCCAACCACGCATGTGAATGTGAGGTTGGAGATGGGCTGGGCCCAGCGCACCCCCCAAGGAGGCTAGACCGAGCCCTCCTCGCTGACATGGCGCTTTGCAAAAGAATGTCACAAGCCATTGGTTGCAACCTGCAACCAAAATGGGGAGGTCTCGACCTCCACATTCTGGGAGGCACTGAAGCCAGTAATAATAATAATAGCATACAGGGCACTTGGGCCAGGTGGGCAATGGCTGATTGGTGATACTCCACGGCCCCCACCGTGGCACTACTGGCATACAGGAAAAAGCTACAAATGCAATTTGACCTCCTCTCCACCGGGAAAGCAACGAACCAATTCTGCCAGACACGGGCGGTCTTTTATGAACATGGAGACCAGGCCAGCCGCCTACAGGCTCACCAACTGAGGAAGTAGGCAGCCACGAGGGAGATGGTGCAGGTGAGGAACAGGCACGGTAAACTAGTCTCAGCCAGACAAAATCAATGAGGCCGTTGTGACCTTCTACTGGGAGCTGTACATCTAGCTCCTGGAAGGGACCTCAAAGCGTAAATGGTTCCCCAATGGGCTGTGGGGGAGGAGAGCAGAGACTGAAAGTACCACGAGAGCTGGGGGAAGTCATGGAGAGCATTAACTCCATGCAGTTAGGGCAGCATGGAGGTGCAGCCGTTAATACTTCTGTCTTACGGCACTGAGGACCCAGGTTCGATCCCGACCCCAGGTCACTGACCGTGTGGAGTTTGCACATGCTCCACGTGTGTGCAAGTCCCCACAACCCAGTGTGCATGCAGATCATTTCTTGATTGTAATTCATTACTTTCAGCACGGTGGTTAGCACAGTTAGGTGGATTGGCAATGCTACATTGTCCTTGGTGTCCTAAAAGGTTAGGTGGGGTTACTGGGTTGCGGGATGGAGTAGAGATGTGGGCTTAGGTGGGGTGCTCTTTCCAGGGGCAGGGACAGGCGCAGACTCGATGGGCCGAATGGCTATAAATTCTATGACTTGCAGATTTCCTATTATCCATCAAATACACAGCACACCTAATACAACCACTACTCACACATTAAGTTTGATCTTCAGTCTATTCAGAGAAACACAAGAAGTTGTATCTTTGACCCCAATAAACTGGATGATCTAAGGAGATGTGGGGAGTCAACCACAACCCTGTATCGCTGAAAATGAGGCTTGCAATGTGAAAATTTGGCATGCTTTTTTGGTGTCCAAAGCTGTTCAACTTTCATTAGGTCTGTTGAAATGAGCAATTGAAAGCAATAAATGTTGGCCCAAAAAAAGAGCAATGACAGAAGTTTGGCCATGAACCAATGGTCTATCAAAAGGCAACTAACCCTGGGAGGATTGAACCTCAGCTGCACATGTTGCTAAAGGTAACCATGTGAAGGCCAAGGGAGGATGTAAAGCTGAAGGGGAAGAAAAGAGTCTATTGGTTAAAAGATAAACCCAATACTTCTCTCAGCGTTGACACTCCTACTCATAATTTAGCTGCAGGAGATCCTCGAAGTTTGGTTACATGTTCATGGAAATTAATGAAGGACTGACTGCATTACAGGAGGGACAGAAAGAGACCGATATAGTAATGGTACTGAAGGAGCAAAGACGGAGTTGTAGGGAAACACCAGGGGCATTCTGTTAACTACTCATTGTGTGGGCATAAGAAACTTTGAACTACTAAAGCTACATCCGTCTCGACTAAAACCACAGAGACTGGCTTGGTTAGAGACTGAGAAACAATGTATATTCGGCGCGTTACAGAAACAAGCGAAACTGCTACGGTCCACGGAACACCAAGGAGAGTTTGGGAGATCGACTGCTAGTTTAGCACAGTGGGCTAAATCGCTGGCTTGTAATGCAGACCGATGCCAGCAGCGCGGGTTCAATTCCCATACCAGCCTCCCCAAACAGGCGCCGGAATGTGGCGACTAGGGGCTTTTCACAGTAACTTCATTGAAGCCCACTCGTGACAAGCTATTATTATGTTGGAGGATGAATCGCTGCTGGCTGATCTGGATGTTTCCAAACCATTATTCATTTGCATTTATAGAGACGTTTAAAATGTGGAACACAAAATTATTGTTGAAGTTTATTATTGCAACAATTTGGATGTTAAAGCAGTACATATTCCTGGAAAATATAATGGGCTGGATTCTCTGTTTTGACGGTGGGGCAAGATTTGTGGACTTTCACGACAACAAAACTGGCACCAAACCTGGTCCAATTTAGCAACTGGTGTCATGTGGAACACAATCGATTCCAATGAAAAATGGTGCGAGATTCGCCAGGCCCGTGATTGACACCCGGAAGGCTGACCAGCTGCAGCCACAAATACACATTACAATCCACACACACTCATCACCGTAAACAAGATGGCAATGGTTTGCTGAAGCGCACCCATACATCTGATGGGTCGACTGGGGCCAGAGGGCACCTCGAGGGTTTGCCTGGGGAGTGGTGCACCCATACGATTCGTTGCCCTAAGTTCAGAGCGGGCTGTCAGCGGCTTGCGTGCCTGCTTGCGCAGCTGCATGGCTGCCTTTTCGGCTGTGGCAATGGTGTTTCGTGCCATCCACCCTGACCCCACTGCTCACCTCCTGCCCATCCTCTGCTACTCACCCCGGCCCTGGCAGAAGCCTCCCGGCCAGCGGCACAACTGTCAGCAAACTGTGATGTTGGACACTTTCTGTAACCCCTCACTCTCCACGACGCTGGTTTCAAGATTTTTAAATCCGTGAACTGCAACGTCGAGAACTTGGCCCATCGGAAGCGGAGAATCGTGGGGCCCCCGGAGAATACCCGGTCAGGCTCGCTAATGATAGGAAAACTGTATTTACTGTATGCATGTTCCAGGCCGTAGAGGTGACAGGGAATTATGATTTGGCATCAAAGCGGTGCCCATCGTGATTCTGGCATCGAAACCTATTCTCCGCCCAATCGCGTTTTCAGTTTTCGGCATCAGCCAATGGAGAAACCCGCCCGATGTGTTTGTAGACACTTTGTCATGTGTTTAAAGGCTGGATTCATTACTAATGTTGAAACGAGGAAAGGGACTTGTATAATGGAGCTGGTTTAGATGGGTATGTTGTATGTCTTGCATACCTCATAATGAAAGGTCCGTGCCCTGAAGTTTCTTTCTTTTGGTGGAGGAGGAGGGAAGGGGGGATGGGGGAGTTATGTAAGGATCCTCCTGTTAATCCCTGTTTTGTCCATTGTTTTTTCCCTTTTTATTTCTGTTATTTTTCACTATTGCAATTTTGGTCCATGGCTGATTAATGGCTTTGAGGACAAGAAGCTTACCTTTAATGTAAAAACAGGAAACTCCTTCAGGATGTGCTCTTTGGTCTCACATCGGTGATGACCCAGATTGACAGGCTTGGCTCGTGGCGAATGAGCTGTCCATAAGCCAGATTCTTCTTGGGGAAAGGCAGTGATTGCTTCTTCTGTCTTTGGAATGTTCCTTAGTGAGACCATGTTTTACTTTCACAATGCAGCACGGTGGCACAGTGGTTAGCAATGCTGCCTCATGGCGCTGAGGACCTGGGCTCGATCCCAGCCCTGGGTCACTGTCATGTGGAATTTGCACATTCTCCCCATGTCTGCCTGGGTCTCACCCCTACAACCCAAAGATGTGCAGGGTCGGTGGATTGGCCATGCTAAATTGCCCATTAATTAAAACACAAATTATGTTTTACTTTTGCTTGGGTCAGAAGCTGGAGGGTGACAGCACTGAGCTCATTCTCATCTACTGGATTCTTTCTGAAGATCCAAAGTCAAGGCCTTTCTCCACAGCCAGCCTGAACTGCAAGAAAATCCAGTCCAACCACCCACTGAATGTAGGGTCAGTTGTTTAAAAACCCTTTTAAAATCTCACTATTCTTATCTCAGTAAGGCTGTTGGTCATTCTGGTGGTGTTGGAAACGAGTAAGAATTGGATAAGCCTGAGGCTGTTGCTGTAAGTGAAGGCCTGGGTTGGTAAACGTTAAAGTGCCTCTTCCGAGGAAAACCTATTGTCTGGGAGTACTGGTTGAATGCTCATGCCGGGTGACCATCTCTAACCATATATACTGGTGACTTCCATCCTTAAGCATCCTTGCAATACAGCCTGCTGCAACGACCTCAACGTCGGAAGCAAGGACACTCATCTTTCATTTCATTTTAATTCTTTTTATTGTTAGCCCCCTCTGTCTGTGTGAGTCTGTCTTGTGTGTGTTTGGGTAGGGGGTAAAGTGGGAGGCAGTAGTAGACTAGCTGACCATTATTCTGTTATAATTATTTCCTATTTCAACTTTGTTGCTGTTATAAAGTTATTGTGTTGAACTTACAAACCTGGTGGTTATAACTTACTGTGCAGTCAAGTGTCAAATATTCTGCAAACTTTATACAAATTATTGTTTAATTCACTTGTGTTGGGACTTTGGGGTCTGTGGGGTTGGAATTGACCATGCAGTAGGCCAGGGTGTCTGAACAGTGTGTAACTAAGCCATGGAAGAGATATTGTAAGAGCAATGAATCACCTCAACTTGCTGGATGGCTTATGTCACTCTGCGATTAACTCCTTGAAATCATGAGTTCACCCTCAATTCCTTGTTGAATCTCACAAAATTGTTACATTTAAACTAAGCTGCATAAATGCCTCTCCAGCCCAGTAGAGAGCAACTTACATTGTGGACCTCATTCCTGAAATAAACAGTTCTTGGAGATTTTTGAAATTTAAAAAATAATTTACTCCAAATTTTCTTTCCATCTCTTTATTTCTCCGTTTTTGACTCTTCATTACTCTACTTCCTGCTCCTGATTTTTCTCTAGTCTCACTGGTACGGAAGATAGATGGTTGATCCCAGATGTCCAATTGATCAGCTCATATTTCCAGTAATTTGAAGTGGAATATGTCTTTTGAGTTTAACAAAAATAAAACAAATCTTAACACATGGGCTACACCATGAGATAGCCAGCTCCAGCAACTTCTGGTCCATTGTTTAAGATCCAGGTTTCTTCCTCACACCTTATTGGAGGTCCACATGGTTGTGCAAACAAATATTATCCTGCATTGTAACGTCTTTACTCACTTTCTTCTTATTATAGGCACTTCCTTAAGATGGCTATATGATTTACAAATGCTAACCAAAGTAGAATAGCATCATCATCATTGCATTGTAAGTATCCTAGTGGATTTCTGGAGCTGTCGTACATCTTGCTAAACAGCCTTATGAAAACTGCCTGCCGGGAGATCTCTTGTGGAATTGCTTGCTACATCTGAGGTTCTGCTGTTGGACTCATGGGATCTCATAAAAAGCAACTGTATCATATAGAAACCTATTTGGTCTTGCGCCATGATTTGACACCCTTCCTGGGATCAGGCTGGGAGGCAACGTTGGGGTGGGTGAAGAAGGGAGTGGGTGGGGGTTTCTGCTGATATTTTACCATGGGAAGTGATGGATGGCCTGCCTGCCCTTAGGCCAATTGAGGCCCATTAGTAGGCCAATTAACGGCCACTTAAGAATCTTTCCTACCGCTGCTGGTATTTTACCAGCAGTGGGAGGGCAACACACCAGCTGCGGAGGCCATCCAGTAAAAGGTAATGGCATTTTCATACCTAATGGCCCTCCTCACATTTCATTTCCCCTTCATCCCTCAATCTTTTCTCGTTTTCAAGTTGTAGATAGAGCACTTCTTACTTTCCCTACCCTCAGCACAGACACCTTTGTGTCTTTCTCCTCTCAGATTCATAGGAACCAGGCCAGCCTATGGTTGAAGAGTAGGAACCAGTCCGGCCTGTGGTTGAAGAGTAGAAAAGCACTGATAATGAAGAAACAGTGTCGCTCCCTTTCATACTGTCAACCTCCAGCTCAGATACTGACTGCTTAATTTAGAGGGTAGCATAGACATGGGGGTATCTGCAAGTGATGAGACATTGGGCATAAGTGACCTACAGCCAATGTAGGAAGCAAGTGTTACTCGGGTGCACGCTTGTCAGGCACCCTGTTGTATCCAAAAAAGCAAAGCATTTTCACTCAGAATTTTGGTTAACTTGTTTCCCTTTATATTCCCGTTGAGCCAGGCTGCTTAAAAATCCTCCTCCTTTAGGAAGGTTGCTGATGTAGATTGAGGGGGCCAAAAGGTAATTTGCCCCAATTTTGGGGTGCAAGAATCATGCTCTTTGACATAACCTGTGCTGGTTCCAGTGGAGGTGGGCAGCATGTAAACTTGGCTTTCCCCATACAGGATAGTAACGTTGGGTTGAGTGGCTCCTGCACTGCTGGCTGCCTCTGCATTGGGGCATTATCTGACAGCTTGTGGTGTAGCCAGTCTTCTCTTTGTAAAAACACTCTGCCCCTTTGAAAAAGAAGTTGCACTGAAGAACACAGGCTGTTGCAGAATGAAAGTGCTGGAATTCTAAACAATGGAAATGAAGACTCAGGAAGAGAGAGAGCCGCAGGGTCACAGCTATGGTGCTGGAGGCTTTAGTGAATGATGAAGTTGGGCCGGAGGAGAGCAGCTGCTTTTCTGCAGGGGACCAGGAGGACCTCAAATATCACCATCAGAAGGGAGTGGTAGCAGGCGACTATAGTTCATTCCTGACACTTGAACCCAGAAATCTGGCATCAGTGCTACTGTAGCCATCTGGGATGGCCACTTCCCGAATACAAAATGGACACTTTGCAAAGATTGCAGGGAAAATGGATAATACTGAGAAAGCAAGCTGGTGCAGGGTTTGTCTGTTGATTGGCGCCGTAGCTCCCAGACAAGACCGATACTGCAAACCATTACCATACTAATGAGCCATCCCCGGGGACAAAATAGTAACATTTAAGTAGACGATACCAAGGCAGAGGAGACCAGAACAAAGCAGGCCAACGGCCACCTATGGCACGCCCAGCCATCAGGGCACCCACCCCTCTATTGGAGGAAATCGATAGGAACGATTGGGAAAAGGCCCAATTAATTGGGGCCAAGTTCAAGGCCCGCCCAAAAGCGCGCAAAGCCCCTTTTGGGTATAAGAAGAATCCCCCAAGAGAGAATCGCTCTCTTGTGGCTCCGGCTCTCACCGAGGAGAGACCTGCCCAACAACAACATCAGAACAAGTAAGTCCAAGGTCAACGCATGCTACGAGACAGACGCTTCTCGCTGTTATTCCATACCAGTTCGACCCCAGCAGCCTCAGAACCGAACAACGGCCATTGTTCCTCTGACTGAGTGGGCGCCCGAAGCTAAGTATAGGCTTTAGCAGTAGTGATAGTTTACATTGTAGAGTTTTATGCATGAGTATATTTGACTGTGTGTGTAAATAAATGAGCATTGAGTTTGAACTTACTAACTGGTGTATCGAGTCTTTGATCGGTTTTAAACCTTGTGGCGGTATCAAAAGATGCCTGGCGACTCTAGAGCAAAACGTAATTCGAATTAAGGAAGGCGACCATATTGGCCACCATCTTTAGAGCCAAATTAAGAGAAACACAATTAACAACATTTACTGGCGACATCTGACGGGACTCGACTTAGAAGTGGCCCAACCAGTCCGAGAGAACCCAAATTTGAATTGGAATCCAATTGGAAACCGAAAAACCACAAGTGTGAGAACAATACTGATCAAATCTCCAAGATTCGGAAATGTGTTAATGCATGCGTACTAACAGGGATACAAGGTAAACCTGAGAGTTTTTGTTGCGTAAAACTGTCGGGAGTTTTGTAGGCCGGAAAATTGCGTAAGCCGTACCCGTGTTTACACCACTTTATCACCACCTGTTCCAAGTTCAGTAGAGAACCCAGATAGAGACAATGGCAATGAAGGCAATGGAATGCCTTATGAACCCCCAGAAATTTAAGGTCGCAGCGACCAGTAAAGTAGGACAGTGTCCCGTATGGGAAGAGGAAATCAGAAAGTACCTCAAAGGGAAATGAATGGCCCCTTTGGAGCGAATTCTGCGCGAATGCTGAAACAGGTCCCGGGAGTATAGGACATACTTGGTGGGAGAACCTGTCAGAGATCCACAAGAAGAGCTTAGGGAAAGCTTGCAAGCCGATGGCAATCGTGTCCTGCTTGGCACAATGGCGAGGCACAGAGGAGGTTGTTAGGACGCTCCGTAGAGAGATAGAGGAGAGAGACAGAAATAGTGAGCGAGTTTGAGAAAGAGAATAAAGATTTGAGGGAACAGTTAGCATCGAGGGACCGAGAGGTGGATGATGCCAAGAGGGCACACCAGTCTTGTCTCACCCATTTGAGTAGTTTTCAGACTCAATATGATAAGGCCTACCAGGACACGCAATGTGCAGTCTTGGTAAGACAAGAAGCTGAGCAACAGGTAGAGAAATTGCAGAAACAGTGCAATGATTTGAAAGCAGCCCTACGAGCACTCCACACTTCCATGACGGAACAAAGGTAAAGCTCAGTAGATCACGCAAAGGGCCGGAAGCGAATTGCAATCTCTGCTTTCTGTCCAGAATGGGTTTCAAAGTACGTTTGGACCCCAGTTAGACCAGGAAAACTGCCCCGATTGGCAGGAGTTAAATGAGACTGTCCACAGATACATACATGGGACATGTATGCAAGAAAAACCCCAAAAGAAGAAAGCACCCCAACCCCCGACTGAACAGGCAGCACCCCCATGAACCCTGTAACCACACACTGCAGAGCCGCAGCAGAAGGAAACTCAGATTTCCGGTATACAACCCCGTTAACCGTGACCCAATTATGGAACCCGTGTGGAAAAATTACACCATTCCTTCCCACATCAGACCCCCACCAGTTTCTCGCTAGAGCTAAACAGCAGGCTACCATGTACGGCCTGGACGAAAAGGAGCAAGTGAAACTCACAGTTTTAAGCCTCGACCCTTCAGTTGTGGCAGCCCTTCCCGACCCACAGAATGTAGGAGGAGGCACACTCCAAGAGATGCACACAGCGAATTCCAGATGTGATCAGCTATAACAGAGGAGACCCGGTAGAAGGCCTAAACAAGTGTAGGCAAAAGAAGACCGAGCACCCCACAGCGTTTGCTGGACGTTTCTGGATACATTTCACAGCAGTTTTCGGAGAGTTAGCCTGCGCCCATTTGTCCCCAGATAACATGGCCAAATGGACTTGAATCCTGGTCTCTCACGCAACAGACGTAGGACAGGGAGCTTGCGCAAATTATGACCCCTCAGACGAGGCCCACAACGAGAAATGGGTTTTGAAGAGATTGTCCCGCACTTGGGAGCAATCAGTCCAAGGCAAAACCGCATTTATAAAACCAGATGAAGAGCAGGCAGATATGAATCCAGAGAAAGCACACCAGAACCCCGCATGGGTAAATGAGGGCAGGAAAAGCCCACCACAGCCAAAACCCCAGGAATGTTACAACTGTAGACAATTAGGACACTTTGCACGAGAGTACAACGCACCCCAAAAGCAGCAGAGAAGCCAACAGACAGGCACACTAAATAAGAATAGGGCAAAGCCAATCCATGGCATTGGCGCCCGTTCAGAGAACATAGACATGAACGGCACCGACTGACGGTGTTCGGGCTCCCCGACTTGGCTCTGCGACACCCTTTGGGACAAGTCCGGTAGACTGCTCGTAGCAGGCATAGTCCGGGGACACCCCATAGAATTTCTTTGGGACACAGGAGGGTCCCACACCACACTTAATTCCTCCACGATGTTTCAGCGAGACACGTGGCCCACAACAGACACCATCACACTCAGCGGCTTTATAGGTCATTTACAACAAGGACACATCACAGCCCCGTAGCGATACAAATAGGGAACATTACAACTAAACACCCCGTAGTTTTTGTCGATCTACCCCAGACAGCTGAACACATCCTAGGAATCGATTTTATGAGCTCCCACAACCTCTCTTTTGATCCAGTTAATAAATGTGTCTGGAGAATGGCAAAGGCAGCACGAGCCCCCGCCACGCTCACAGTTGGAGACTATGAAAACAGGATTAGCTCAGCAGGCGACTTCTGGTTCGACCCTCGAGCCATTAGTCAGGACAAACAGGTTAAGGAAGTCCTGCAGCAACACAAAGCATCATTTGCACAGAACAAGCACGACTGGCAAAATAGCTGGCTTGGTAAACACTACAGGTCCCGAACCCAGACCCCAAAAGCAGTATGGTTTTCCCCAAGAGGCAGAGGGAGAAATCTAAAAAGTAATAGAGAGTTTGCTGGATCAAGGCGTACTCAGATCAGTAGCCTCCACAAACAACGCACCAATTTGGTCCGTCAAGAATACCCGATGGATCATGGCGACTGACCATTGATTACCGGGAATTGAACAAAGTAACCCCAGTAGCAGCCCCCACCATAGCCACGAGTCCCAAGACCATGCTCAAACAGGGACTCCAGTCAAAAAAAAATTCGGTTTTGGACATTAGCAACGGCTTTTGGTCCGTTCAATTGGATAAAACGTGCCAGTACAAATTTGCCTTTACATTCCAGGGACAACAATATACGTGGACGTGACTTCCACAAGGCTTCGACAACTCCCCCTCCATTTTCTACCGACAGCTGGCAAATGGACAAGCAAAGTTTTCCCGCCCGATTGTCGGGTCCAATATGTAGATGACTTGCTACTACAGACAGACACACAAAGGGAGAGCACATTTTGCTTCTCGCCGAACTCCTAGCACTCCTAAAAGAAATTGGATGTAAAGAAGGCCCAGATTTTGCAGGAAAAAGTGATTTACTTGGGTACAGTAATCACACATGGTAAACGCGAGATCAAGCAAAAGAGAATTGACTCGATCGTCAAATTGCCCCTTCCCCACAATGTCTCAGCCCTCCGGTCATTTTTAGGACTGGTTGGCTACTGCAGAAACCATATCGACGATTTCGCCACAAAAGCAGCGCCCCTATCCGACCTTCTCAAGAAAAAGGCACCTTGGGAAAGGCTTCCACAGCACACGGATACCATGGATGCTTTAAAAAGAGCCCTCAGCACAGCCCCCACATTACAGGTCCCAGATCCACTTTCCCCGTACGCAATTGAAGTTGCAAGCACTGACCAAACCCTCTCTGCTGCACTCCTCCAGGAACGCCATGACCAATTACGCTCCGTGGCATATGCCTCACGCGTGTTAGATCCTGTCGAGCAAGTATTTTCTGCCTGCGAAAGGCACCTGCTCGCAGTTTTTTGGGCAGTACAGTACTTCGCCTACATTACAGGACTCAACCCCATCACCATTCTCACTGAACACACCCCAACACAGCTATTATTAGACAGTCGACTTAAAGATGGCAGTCAGCCAAATCCACGCAGCCCGTTGGACCATTTTACAGGGACGGGACTTTACAGTCAAAAGAACCAAGACCCACACCTTCCTAGCCGATAATTTGCAATATGCAAGAACCCCACATGAGTGTGAGATTATCACCACAAAACACAACACAGGGTCAGCCCCCAGGAAAGCAGGTAATACACCCCAGAGACCCCAGCCCACAGACACGTGCGCACCCCTGAAAATTTATGTGGACGGCTCCTCCACAGTTTTGAACGGAAAGAGAATTACCGGTTGCGGCATTTATGTAGAGGACGCGCAGGGACGCGACCTAGATGAGATTTCATTAAAATTGCCAGGACACTTAGGCCCGCAGGCAGCAGAACTGGCAGACATAGCGTACATTGTAGACCACCGTGAATCGTTTCCGATCCCTGCAGACATCTATTCGGACAGCTTGTATGTCTGTAATAGTTTGACGGAATTCCTACCCCTGTGGGAAACTAGATGTTTTGTTTCCACAGGCGGAAAGCCCCTACCCTCAGCCCCATTACTCCAACATATCCTAGAGACAGCCAAAAATAGAAAATATGGCATAATTAAAGTTCGCAGCCATCACCGTGCCCCCCCTCCCCCCCCCCCCTCCCCCGGGAACGTTAAAGCAGACGCCCTAGCGAAGGCAGGTTCCAGACATGATTACTTTTGGAACCTCCCCGAGAGCACCCCAGTACACGCGGTTCAGGTCTCACAGACCAACATTCAGGATCTAGCAAAGGCACAGAAGGAAGATGAAAAACTCAGGGAAGTTTTGAAAGGAACCTTCCCAGCCCCGTATGACAAGTTTAAAAACGCAATCATGATGGCGTGATTTTAAAAGAAGGCATTGATGTAGTTCCCAGCCAGGACAGGAACCAGATTATTTGTCAGTTCCATGACAATCATGGACACCAAGGCATTGAGCCCACCTCAGACTGCTCTGCTGGTGGCCTGATTTAAAAGCCGATGTTACTCACTACATTGAAAATTGCTTGATCTGTGCCCAGAACAATCCGGACAGATATGTCACACCCGCCCCGTTAATGGCCCCTGGATGAATTGCAGATAGACTACATAGGACCCATACCCCCCCTGCAGAAATGGTTATAAGTATATGTTGGTGGTCATCGACACCTTCACAAAATAGGTGGAAGCTTTTCCATCGAGAACGAATACGGCCACAACAACAGCTAAAACACTAACACAGCACATCTTTACAAGATGCGGCCTCCCATGCAGTATAGAATCCAATCAAGGACGATTTACAGGACGAGTAATGAAAAACGTCCTCACAATTTTTGGAATCAGGCAAAAATTTCACATAGCTTACCACCCCCAGTCAAGCGGCATTGTAGAGAGGATGAACAGAACTCTAAAAGCCACCCTCAGGAAAATGGTACAACAGTACCTGGGATTCAGTTCTCCCATTTGCTTTAATGTTCTTAAGAAACATGGTATCCACGTCCCCAGGATACACCCCCACACCCTCATGACCGGACGCCCCATGAAAGGGACAGAGTATTTATTAGGACTGGATTTGGCCAGCCCCGCAGTCACTGCCCTCACGCATGAAAATGCTGTACAGCAGCTTATTGAGATTATAAAGGCAGCCCAGCTCGCAGCAGCTGTGAGACTTGGGACCAGGAGGAAACAAAGCAAGGCTTGTTTCGATAAAACGGTACACGCCACCGAGTTTGTAGGAGGGCAGCAAGTGATGCTTTCCCTATACAACCCCAGTTCATTCGTTTCCCCCAAACTTTCCGGACCGTACTCCATTTCGGACAAAGTAAGCCCCTCCGTATACAAAATCACATATCCCAATGGCAAGTCTGCATGGTTTCACATAAACCAGTTTAAGGCTTATGGCTCGCAGAACAACCATTCACACCACATCTTGCTCGCAGCAGCAGACGAACACGCCCCGCCCACAGATGACGTATTCCTACCCTCCCCCAGCCAGTCCAGCCCGTCCTCAGACACAACTTCAACTCCACCCCCAGAGGCACGACTCCTCCTCCGCTTCCTTCAACCAGCAGCGACAGCGACAGTGATAGCGACAGCAATGACGACAGCCACAGCACACCATGTTATAATTATACCCCTGCACCTGGCCCCACTCCCCGCGTTTCCGAGCATGATTCCAGTGACCCCTTCGAAGTCACATACGTCAAAGCCCCTGACCCAGACCCACCGCCCAATAATTACGGATTACAACCTAACAACTCCAACCTCGATACACTATTCTGGCACCGCGACAATTCGTTCAGGCTCATCCGGAATGATGAGATGGATCCCAATTCACCTAAAGCAACTTTAGCCAAACTACTCCAGTCAAGAGTATGGCAGCCGGGAGAAGATGATGACATAAGAGTCTGACTCCCACCAACCGAATCCCTTTGCGACCCTCTTCATTATTGATCAATGAGGTGTCCAGATGATGAAAAAAAAAGGAACCGATTTAGAGATACGGTATCCTTTCTGATGGAACCTGTACCATGTTTGTTGTATGTTTGTTCGTTTAATGTACATGTTTGTTGTTTGGAAATTTGAAAGTTTTTCATGGCCCCATGCCACCACCCTTTTGACGCCCAATGACTGTTAATGGAACAAGTTTGTCCCCAGACAACCGTTCAGAGGAACTAGTTTGTCGACAGACACCACTCATAGCTACTCTCCTGATTCGATCACGAGAGGCAGCCCCCCGCAACGACCACATTCTTACCCGTTCTTGCCGGTCGCTCAGGCAGTGGAGAAATGGCACTGGTCCCCGCCCTGCCTGAGGACCCCCCTCTGGTCAGCTACGCTTGGGTAGAGCACAAATGGCACTGATCACCGTCCTACCCGGGGATTCCACCCATTTCTTACCCGCCGCGCCCCATGCACACCCCATTTTGGCTTGTTACGTTCAAAATTCTTTTGTAGCTTCCGTATGCAATTTACATCCTCAAACACTAGGATGGTAGATCGCACAGGCTGCGAGACAGCTCGCACTATGTCAGTATTTTTCTCGGATGACTTGTCCCAAATATTTGGTTTAAAACATGTTTTTTTAAATGAGGGAGTCACAGATGGTGACCAATCATAATGGGTAATTGGCAACAAAGGACAGACAGACATTCGAGATCTTAAGCAAGATAATAACAGATATTATGCTTGTGTCCATAGAAATCCGGAACCTCAGGAACCCCAGAGGAAGAAAAAGAAGAAGACGGAAAGATGAACACAACCTTCATGTTCACCTGGATCTTAGCGGGATCCCTTCAGTGCGTGCGGACGATACCCCCCTGACCCCTACCACACAGGCCGGGAATGATTCCCACCCCTGCCATACACAGAACCCCGAGATTGTTAGTCCTAAGACAGTTAACGATACCCCGACCTGGTGTGATAAGTTTATCACCTGGTATTCACTATCCTACATAGTAGAAGCCCTCTTAGTACTGGCAATACTTTGCAGTGTCGTGCAGACACTTAGAATCAGAAAATGGCGAAGGAGAGCCTACCACTCTCGCACCCCGGTATATACGTTTAGGTCCCCTATTTTCAGACCACCAAACCCCCAAACTTCTTGACATGAATTAAAGTGCATCCGCTTCTCTTTATGTGTGTTTTATTCAATAAAGAAATGTAAACGTCTGTGCCTGACTGCCAGGCCAGAGAAACTTGTGTTGCTGCTATTTGTACATTTAAAATGTTGTAGAATTATTGTTGATTGTTTGAGTGAGGATAGTTTATTGAGGATAGTTAGAGGTTCCAGTTTTTTTATTTTGTAATGCATGCCTGAATGTCATAGCGCCCCGTAGAGTTTTATACTGATGTATGTAAGTAAAATGATTTTAGGTAAAGAATTGCGTTTCATAGGATAGGGCAGTGTAGATTCCATGAACTGCTTATGGGTGCCCCGCTTGGTCAGAGAACAAAGACAACGCAGTAATGTGATCCTTCACGCTTCGCGTTGAGGATCACAAGGAGGGTGTGTAGCCATCTGGGATGGCCACTTCCCGATTACAAAATGGACACTTTGCAAAGATTGCCGGGAAAATGGACAATACTGAGAAAGCCAGCAGGTGCAGGGTTTGTCTGTTGATTGGAGCCGTAGCTCCCAGACAAGACCGATACTGCAAACCATTACCATACTAATGAGCCATCCCCGGGGACAAAAGAGTAACATTTAAGTAAACAATACCAAGGCAGACACCCCGGCACCAGAGGAGACCAGAACAAAGCAGGCCAACGGCCACCTAGGACACGCCCAGCCATCAGGGCACCCACCCCTCTATTGGAGGAAATCGATAGGAACGATTGGGAAACGGCCCAATTAATTGGGGCCAAGTTCAAGGCCCACCCAAAAGCGCGCAAAGCCCCTTTTGGGTATAAGAATAATCCCCCAAGAGAGAATCGCTCTCTTGTGGCTCTGGCTCTCTCACCAAGGAGAGAACTGCCCAACAGCAATATCAGAACAAGTAAGTCCAAGGTCAACGCATGCTACGAGACAGATGCTTCTAGCTGTTATTCCATACCAGTTCGACCCCAGCAGCCTCAGAACCGAACAACGGCCATTGTTCCTTTGACTGAGTGGGCGCCCGAAGCTAAGTATAGGCTTTAGCAGTAGTGATAGTTTAGATTGTAGAGTTTTATGCATGAGTATATTTGACTGTGTGTGTCAATAAATGAGCATTGAGTTTGAACTTACTAACTGGTGTATCGAGTCTTTGATCAGTGTTCGGTTTTGAACCTTGTGGCGGTATCGAAAGATACCTGACGACTCTAGAGAAAACATAATTAGAATTAAGGAAGGCGACCATATTGGCTGCCATCTTCAGAGCCAAATTAAGAGAAACACAATTTGCAACACTACAAGATATCAATTTAATCTTGCATGGGAGGTCAAGGTTCATGAATGCATTTTCAGATGACATTTCCTACCCAGCACACCACCAAATGCTCGCACTGCTCAAACACCACATCCATCAGTCTTCCGTCAGTAGACCCTGGTACTCAGGACTCATGTTAAACATCCAGATACTCCACCTCACACACATACCAACACTGTCAAGACCACACCCTTCTCTGGCTGCCACCCAAACTTTAGCCGTGGCTGACTCACCCAACAGAGCACAAGACCTTCACTGGCATTCTGCCCTCTTCCTTGTGGCACACAATAGAATGTGTGAGAGAAAACCCAGAGGGGCACAAGGACCCCACATCTGTTGAAGGAGGCAACTGGATTAGAACCCATTGCACCTGATATCACACAGAACATCGGTAATAATGGTACGTGCCTGCATTATATCTCATTTCAGCTCCCAGTTCACCCTCACCCTGATATCGCTCACATGATCAAAATGGGTCAACTGATACAACCATGGATGCTTTCCCTTCCACCCAGTCAACAGGCATGAGCGGGCTGCAGCCAGGCCAGGGGTAAAGGATGGTTTGTGTACCAGCTCACTTGAGGTTGACTGCTGAAGGGGACTTGGGTGAGGACCATGTTTACCGATGCACACTGCTCGGCACGCAGACTGAGATGCTGGATGCACTGGCTTCCTGTCACTCTTGACGAGGATGGAATCGGGCTCCAACTTGGCAGGAGGCATCGTGCAGGGTTTGGCCCCTGTGCGGTCTCTGTCTCCCTGATTTGCTGCAGACCTAGAGGAACTGCAATTACAGTCCCCACGCCTGTTTGGCGCCTTTCTGCCAAATCCAGGAACTCACCACAACACCTCCAAAAATAGTCCACAGTACTACCAGACACTTTGCAATAGCAGGAGTTCTTAAAGTCAGCTTGCCTGCAAGTTGGGTGCATAGCCCTTTAAGTGATGCTGGTAAGGGGCCCATCTTCCAGCTGATAGCCTGATCCTTGTTGAGTGATGTGCAAATTTGTACAATGGACCCATGCAAATCTGGGAAATGGATGTTGCGTTATTCAGAAAAGCAATGTGACGGCAGGAGAGCCACGGGTCAGTTGTTTCCTGCCCATGCAGGTGCCCTTCCAAAACTGTCAGTTTAAGCCCAGGGAGTTTAACGTCTAAAACTAAATCACTTTCTTTTTCATTTTAGGACTGTTCCCATCACTTGCAAAAGCTCTGATTTTTCTGAAGTGGTGAAACTGAATGTAACTCACCCTGCCACGATACATCATTAAATTGTACAGTTGAGAAGGTGACTTTCCTTCGAACATTGCTTTGGATCGTTTGCAATGCTTCTTTGAAGTTTGCAGCTGTTTAGGTAAGGCAAAAACAGATTACAATCAGTGAGATTTTTCACAGAGCAACATAACGGGAGTCCACTGGTAATTTCTCAATACCAGCATGATAAATCGTGTAGCACGAAATGCAATCTGGCTTGTGAAATTACAATTTGAGCCTGATGATAATGCACTGTAATTATTAATCTAAATGACTGAATCTAGAAAATGTTGACTATACATTTAAAATTTGAATCCAGGAATTTTGACCTTGAGCAATATGAATTTAATTCCATTAACACAGCAAAAGGTAGAAATAATTTTGCAGGTAGAATATTCTTATTCAGTTATCCTACACTAAACAAAGAATTAGTAAACCACAAAAGCATGACCTTCTCTTTAATGCTCAGTTCTGTCCTTGCTGTCCAGAACTAGTTGGTCCCCATGGTAGCACAGTGGTTAACACTGCTGCCCCATAACACCAGAGACCCGGGTTCGATTCCGACCTTGGGTGACTGTGCGGAGTTTGCACCTTCTCCCCATGTCTGCGTGGGTTTCCTCAAGATGTTCTGGTTTCCTCCCTCAGCCCAAAGATGTACATGTTAGGTACATTTGGTAATGCTAAATTGACCCTTAGTGCTAGGGATGTACAGGTTAGGTGAGGTTACGAGGATAGGGTGGGGGAATGAGCCTGGGTGAGACACTCTTTCAGAGGGTCGGTACAGATTTAATGGGCCAAATGGCCTCCTTCTACACTGTAGGGATTTTGCAATAGATTTTTTTAAAAATGCACAGAGTGCTACCTACTTCAATCTGTGACCTTGACAGACACCTAACTGTCAGTCAAATAAAGTACCTAAATCTCGCCAAGCTTTACGCCGGTGACTTTCCAAACCTTGAGACATCATTACTGGATGGATCAACTCTGATATTAAACCTTGCAATTCAGCTGTACCACACAACCCAGGGTTGGCTATAGAGACGGAACGCCACACTAATGTGGATCAGTGTCTTGCTGGACGTATGATGGTCAGTGTACATCATGTGCAGATGCCACCGAAACTATGGAAATATCACGCTCAGTGGATCCCCTTCCTGGAAACTTAAACATGTCACCTCTTAGAAATCCTGCAACACACAGCTGCTTAGGGACAGATGGCATATTGCCAATGTGAACACAAATCCAGTATTCCTCAGCTGCAGAGAAAAATGTGACCAAATCTATAAGACCCGTGGAGGATGGTGGGAATAGCCTGTTTGATCAGTTTGTGTGGGCCGCGTTGTCATCATCCTTGTTCACTTTGGTCCTGGCACTCCTTGATGACCTAATTGCGAAGTAATTTAATGTACCTCAGCTGAGGAAGCAGGAGGAGGTGAGAGAAATTGAGAAAGTAAAGGATATAGGGCGGAAGGTGGTTGTGGATCCGGCAGGGGTGAATGATGTGTTTCGGGAATTTTATAGTTGACTATACAAATCGGAACCCCCAGCCGGGGAGGAGGGTATGAAGCATTTTTGGGGGGGCTGGAGTTCCCGAGGATAGATGAGGAGTTGGTGGAAGGCTTGGGAGGCCCAATAGGTCTTGGGGAAATTATAGACTGATTGGGGGTAATGCAATCGGGTGAGGCCCCGGGACCTGATGGATACCCGGACGAGTTCTACAAAAAGTTTTCCGGGCTGCTGGGGCTGCTCCTGGTAAAGGCTTTTAATGAGTCCAAGGGGTTGGGAGCGCTCCCCCCAATGTTATTGCAGGCATCGATTTCCCTTATTCTGAAGTGGGATAAGGATCCAGAGAACTGTGGATCGTATAGGCCGATCTCTCTTTTAAATATGGATGCAAAATTGTTGGCAAAGATCTTGGATGCGCATAGAGGATTGTGTCCCAGAGGTGATAGGGGAGGAACAGACGGGGTTTGTGAAGGGACATAACCTGATGTCCAAAATTAGACGGCTCTTAAATGTGATAATGATGCCAGCGGAGGGGAGCGAGGTTGAGGTGGTGGTAGCCATGGATGCAGAAAAGGCCTTTGATCGGGTAGGGTGAAAGTACCTGTGGGATGTCCTGGGAAGGTTTGGGTTCGGGCAGGTATTCGTTGACTGGGTCCGGCTGTTATATCAGGCACCGGTGGCGAATGTAAGGACCAACTGGGTCCGGTCAGAATATTTTAGTTTGGGTGGGGGGGGCGAGACAGGGGTATCCACTCTCCCTACTACTGTTTGCCCTGGCCATAGAGCTCTTGGCAATGGCGCTTAGGTCATCAAACATCTGGCGGGGGATAGTGAGAAGGGGGGTGGAGCATAGGATTTCACTCTAAGCGGAGGACTTGCTCCTTTACATAACAGACCCATTGAGGGGGATGGCTGGGATCATGGAGATATTGGAGGAATTTGGTCGGTTCTAGGGCTACAAATTAAACATGGATAAGAGTGAGTTGTTCGCGATCCAGCCGCAGGGGCAGGAGAGGAGACTGAGGGAGTTACCGTTTAAAGTGGTGGGAAGGAGTTTTGGATACCTGGGGATTCAGGTGGCAAGGGACTGGGGTCAGCTCCATAAGTTAAATTTGGGCAGGGCGGTTGAACAAATGAAAGGGGACTTCCGCAGGTGGGACATGCTCCCGCTGTCACTGGCGGGGAGGGTACAGACTGTGAAGATGACAGTTCTCCTGAGATTGCTATTTGTGTTTCAATGTCTTCCAATTTTTATCCCTAAGACATTTTTCAGGAAGATGAATGCGGTGATCTTGGGTTTTTTATGGGCTGGTAAGGCCCCAAGGGTGAAGAAGGTCCTTCTGGAATGGGGGCACAGAGTGGGGGCTTGGCTCTTCCGAATTTGATTAATTATTACTGGGCGGCAAATATATCGACGGTTATGAAGTAGATTGTGGGGGAGGGGTTGGTGTGGAAGCGAGTGGAGGCGTCATCCTGTAAGGGTACAAGTTTGGAGGCTTTGTTAATGGCACCTCTGCCCTTCTCGCCGGCTCGGTACTCCACACGCCAGTGGTGGTGGCAGCCCTGAGGGTGTGGGCAATGGAAGCATCATATGAGACTGGAGTGGTGTGGCGTTGGTGTGGTCACTGATCTGTGATAACCACCGTTTTGTTCCGGGAGGGCTGGATGGGGGCTTTAGGATTGAGAGATTGAGAGATTTGGTGATCTCTTCATTGAAGAGGGTTTTCCGAGCCTGGAGAGATTAGCGGAGGAGTTTGCGTTACCGGGTGGGAACGGATTTCAGTACCTACAGGTGTGGGACTTTGTCCGGAAGCAGGTTCCAAGCTTCCCTCGCCTCCCTCTAAGGGGACTGCAGGATAAGGTGATATCAAATACAAGGGTTGGGGAGGGGAGGGTCTCTGAACTATATAAGGGATTGATGGAGTGGGAAGGGATCCCAATCGGGGAGGTGCTGGAAGTGGGAGGAAGAGTTGGGAGGGGAGTTGGAAGTCGGACTATGGGAAAAGGCCTTGAGGAGAGTCAATTCATCCTCGTCGTGTGCCAGGCTTAGCCTGATCCAGTTCAAGGTGGTCCACAGGGCTGTGGACCGGATGAGTAGGTTTTTTGAGGAGGTGGAGGACAGATGTTGGAGGTGCGGGGGAAGTCCGGCGAATCACGTACACATGTTTTGGACATGTCCGAAGCTGAGGGGATTCTGGCAGGGGGTTGCGGACGCCATGTCCGAGGTTTGCACTGAGTTCTGAATTTGGTGCAATTGAGTGCTATAGTGAGAGTTTGGTGACTGAGTGAGTATAAAGGTTCATTTTTATCTAAAGTCTAGTCTTTCTTTTATTTTGTTAATTAACTTAAAAGTTGCTGTTTGATTTAGAAGAAGGTGAATTTTCCATCAGCTTTAAACAAAGGTTCTACTTGTAGGTACTTGCAGCTGGAGCTTGTTAATTAATTAATTGGATTAGGCCAGTTTTCAGAGGCTAGATTCACAGTATAAAAGTGATCCACCTGCAGTGCAGACTTTGTTTGCACAGAGTGCTGAATTTGGTGCATTTGAGTGCTATAGTGAGAGTTTGGTGACTGAGGGAGTGCTGAATTTGGTGCATTTGAGTGCTATAGTGAGAGTTTGGTGACTGAGGGAGTTAGGTGAGGAGAGAGAAAGGTGCTCCTTTCATTTCATTTCCTATATTTCCTCAAAGAGCGAGAAGGGAGCCAGGAGTTCACAGAGAGTGCAGCTGACTGGGAGCAGAGTCGGAGGGCGGAGGTCCAGTTGGTCCACAGGGCAGCTATATTCTGTAAGGAAAGAGGGGATGGAGGCTAGGCCAGTTGCATGCTCCTCCTGTAGGATGTGGGTGGTGAGGGATACCACCGGTGTCCCCGCTGACTATACCTGCGTGAAGTGCACCCAACTCCAGCTCCTCAGAGACCGTGTTAGGGAACTGGAGCTGGTTGAACTTCGGATCATCCGGGAGGCAGAGGGAGTTATAGAGAAGACTTACAGGAAGGTAACAACATCCAAGGTACAGAACAAGAGTAGCTGGGTTACATTCAGGGGAAAGAAAACAAACAGGCAGACAGTGCAGGGATCCCTCGTGGCCGTTCCCCTTCAAAACAAGTATACCGTCTTGGATGCTGTTGGGGGGGATGACCTACTGGGGGAAAGCCCTAGTGGCCAGGTCTCTGGCACTGAGTCTGGCTCTGGGGCTCAGAAGGGAAGGGGGGAGAATAGAAAAGCAATAGTAATAGGAGGTTCAATGGTTAGGGGAATAGATGGGAAATTCTGTGGTCACGAGCAAGACTCCCGGAAGGTATGTTGCCTCCCGGGTGCCAGGGCCAGGGATGTCTCGGATCATGTCTTCAGGATCCCTAAGGGGAGGGTGAGCAGCCAGAAGTCGTGGTGCACATTGGTACCAACGACGTAGGTAGGAAAAGGGGTGTGGAGGTAATAAACGAGTTTAGGGAGTTAGGCTGGAAGTTAAAAGCCAGGACAAACAGAGTTGTCATCTCTGGTTTGTTGCCGGTGCCACGTGATAGCGAGGCTAGGAATAGGGAGAGAGTGCAGTTGAACACGTGGCTGCAGAAATGGTGTCGGAAGGAGGGCTTCAGGTATTTGGATAATTGGAGCGCATTCTGGGGAAGGTGGGACCTGTACAAGCAGGACGGGTTGCATCTGAACAAGAGGGGCACCAATATCCAGGGAGGGAGGTTTTCTAGTACTCTTCAGGAGGGTTTCAACTAATTTGGCAGGGGAATGGGAACCGGATTTGTAGTCTAGCAACTAAGGTAGCCAATATTCAGGATGCCAAAGCGTGTAATGAGGCAGTGGGGAAGAGAACACTGACAAAGGAGAGTACTTGCAGGCACGGAGATGGGTTGAAGTGTGTATACTTCAACGCAAGAAGCATCAAGAATAAGGTGGGTGAACTTGAGGCATGGATCGGTACTTGGGACTACGATGTGGTGGCCATCACGGGAACTTGGATAGAAGAGGGGCAGATGTGGTTGTTGGAGGTCCCAGGTATAGATGTTTCAATAAGATTAGGGAGGGTGTTAAAAGAGGTGGGGGGGTTGGCATTGTTAATTAGAGATAGTATAACAGCTGCAGAAAGGCATTTCGAGGAGTATCTGCCTACTGAGGTAGTATGGGTTGAAGTCAGAAATAGGAAAGGAGCAGTCACCTTGTTGGGAGTTTTCTATAGGCCCCCCAATAGTAGCAGAGCTGTGGAGGAACAGATTGCAAAACAGATTTTGGAAAGGTGCAGAAGTCACAGGGTAGTAGTCATGGGTGTCTTCAACTTCCCAAACATTGAGTGGAAACTCTTTAGAACAAATAGTTTGGATGGGGTGGTGTTTGTGCAGTGTGTCCAGGAAGCTTTTCTAACACAGTATGCAGATTGTCCGACCAGAGGGGAGGCTATATTGGATTTGGTACTTGGTAATGAACCAGGACAAGTGATAGATTTGTTAGTGGGGGAGTATTTTGGAGATAGTGACCACAATTCTGTGACTTTCACTTTAGTAATGGAGAGGGATAGGTGCATGAAACAGGGCAAAGTTTACAATTGGGGGAAGGGTAAATACGATGTTGTCAGACAAGAATTGAAGTGCATAAGTTGGGAACATAGGTTGTCAGGGAAGGACGCAAGTGAAATGTGGAACTTGTTCAAGGAACAGGTACTACGTGTCCTTGATATGTATGTCCCTGTCAGGCAGGGAAGAGATGGTCTAGTGAGGGAACCATGGTTGACAAGAGAGGTTGAATGTCTTGTTAAGAGGAAGAAGGAGACTTATGTAAGGCTGAGGAAACAAGGTTCAGTCAGGGCGCTGATGGGATACAAGATAGCCAGGAGGGAACTGAAGAAAGGGATTAGGAGAGCTAAGAGAGGGCATGAACAATCTTTGGCGGGTAGGATCAAGGAAAACCCCAAGGCCTTTTCCACATACGTGAGAAATATGAGAATGACTAGATCAAGGACAGCAGCGGGAGATTGTATATTGAGTCTGAAGAGATAGGAGAGGTCTTGAACGAGTACTTTTCTTCAGTATTTACAAATGAGAGGGGCCAAATTGTTGGAGAGGACAGTGTGGAACAGACTGGTAAGCTCGAGGAAATACTTGTTAGGAAGGAAGATGTGTTGGGCATTTTGAAAAACTTGAGGATAGACAAGTCCCCCGGACCTGACGGGATATATCCAAGGATTCTATGAAAAGCAAGAGATGAAATTGCAGAGCTGTTGGCAATGATCTTTTCATCCTCACTGTCAACAGGGGTGGTACCAGGCGATTGGAGAGTGGCGAATGTCGTGCCCCTGTTCAAAAAAGGGAATAGGGATAACCCTGGGAATTACAGGCCAGTTAGTCTTACTTCAGTGGTAGGCAAAGTAATGGAAAGGATACTTAGGGATAGGATTTCTAAGCATCTGGAAAGACATTGCTTGATTAGAGATAGTCAGCACGGATTTGTGAGGGGTATGTCTTGCCTCACAAGTCTTATTGAATTCTTTGAGGAGGTGACCAAGCATGTGGATGAAGGTAAAGCAATGGATGTAGTGTACATGGATTTTAGTAAGGCATTTGATAAGGTTCCCCATGGTAGGCTTATGCAGAAAGTAAGGAAGCATGGGATAGTGGGAAATTTGGCCAGTTGGATAACAAACTGGCTAACCGATAGAAGTCAGAGAGTGGTGATGGATGGCAAATATTCAGCCTGGATCTCAGTTACCAGTGGCGTACCGCAGGGATCAGTTCTGGGTCCTCTGCTGTTTGTGATTTTCATTAATGACTTGGATGAGGGAGTTGAAGGGTGGGTCAGTAAATTTGCAGACGATACGAAGATTGGTGGAGTTGTGGATAGTAAGGAGGGCTGTTGTCGGCTGCAAAGAGACATAGGATGAAGAGCTGGGCTGAGAAGTGGCAGATGGAGTTTAACCCTGAAAAGTGTGAGGTTGTCCATTTTGGAAGGACAAATATGAATGCGGAATGCAGGGTTAACGGTAGGGTTCTTGGCAATGTGGAGGAGCAGAGAGATCTTGGTGTCTATGTTCATACATCTTTGAAAGTTGCCAGTCAAGTGGATAGAGCTGTGAAGAAGACCTATGGTGTGCTCGAGTTCATTAACAGAGGGATTGAATGTAAGAGCCGTGAGGTGATGATGCAGCTGTACAAAACCTTGGTAAGGCTACATTTGGAGTACTGTGTACAGTTCTGGTCGCCTCATTTTAGGAAGGATGTGGAAGCTTTGGAAAAGGTGCAAAGGAGATTTACCAGGATGTTGCTTGGAATGGAGAGTAGGTCTTACGACTAAAGATTGAGGGTGCTAGGCCTTTTTTCATTAGAATGGAGAAGGATGAGGGGTGACTTGATAGAGGTTTATAAGATGATCAGGGGAATAGATAGAGTAGACAGTCAGAGACTTTTACCCCGAGTGGAACAAACCATTACAAGGGGGCATAAATTTAAGGTGAATGGTGGAAGATATAGGGGGGATGTCAGAGGTAGGTTCTTTACCCAGAGAGTAGTGGGAGCATGGAATGCCTGTGGAAGTAGTTGAGTCGGAAACATTAGGGACCTTCAAGCAGCTATTGGATAGGTACATGGATCACGGTAGAATGATCTAGTGTAGATTAATTTGTTCTTAAGGGCAGCCTGGTAGCATTGTGGATAGCACAATTGCTTCACAGCTCCAGGGTCCCAGGTTCAATCCCGGCTTGGGTCACTGTCTGTGCGGAGTCTGCACATCCTCCCCGTGTGTGCGTGGGTTTCCTCTGGGTGCTCCTGTTTCCTCTCACAGTCCAAAGATATACAGGTTACGTGGATTGGCCATGATAAATTGCCCTTCGTGTCCAAAATTGCCCTTAGTGTTGGGTGGGGTTACTGGGTTATGGGGATAGGGTGGATGTGTTGACTTTGGGTAGGGTGCTCTTTCCAAGAGCTGGTGCAGACTCGATGGGCCGAATGGCCTCCTGCACTGTAAATTCTATGATAATCTATGATTAATCTAGGACAAAGGTTCGGCACAACATCGTGGGCTGAAGGGCCTGTTCTGTGCTGTATTTTTCTATGTTCTATGACCTGGAAGGGAGGATTACACCGTCCAGAGATGGCAATATTTGGGGCGTCGGAAGATCCGAGGGCCCAGGAGGGGAGAGATGCCGGCGTTTTTGCCTTTGCCTTCCTGGTGGATGGATGGATCTTGCAAGGATGGAGGGACTCGGAGCCTCCAAAGTCAGGGGTGTGGGTCAGCGACATGGCAGGGTTTCTCAGGCTGGCGAAGATTAAGTTCGCCTTAAGAGGTTCAATTCAGGGGTTCGCTCGGAAGTGGCAGCCGTTCATCGACTTCTTTAAGGAAAGCTGACCGTCAGTGGGGGAGGGGGGGGCGGGGCGGAAAAGGAAGGCATGGCATTGTAGAATAAGGATAGAGAATCTAATATACGGGCAGTCAGTGGGTAGGGTGGGGAGGATGTTGGGTATGTTATTGTCATGTTGTTGCGTGTGTCGGGCCGTCTGTTGTTTAGAATGTTTAAATGTTAAAATTATAAATGCTTCAATAAAATGTTTTCACAAAAAAAAGTAATTTAATGTACTGTCCTCTGAATTTTGTGTTTTTGAGACTATTTGCTAACACAACAACTTGCATTTATAAAATGCCTTTAGCATGGTAAAATGTCCCAAGGCACTTCACAGAGGCAATTATAAAACAAAACTTAACACCTGGCCACATGAGATATGAGAACAGATGACCAAATGCTTGGTCAGAGAGGTTTTACGGAGCATCTGAAAGGAGTAGAAAGACTAGGACAGGTTTAGGGCAGGAATTCCAGAGCTTGGTATCGAAAGGCAGTTGAACGTGTGGCTGCCAGTGGTGGAACAGAGAAAACTGGGGCTACACTAAATGCCAGAAATGGTGGGATGCAGATATCTTGAGGGTTGGAGGCCTGGAGGTGAAGGGGTGAGGCCATGGAGAGATTTGAAAACAAAATGCCAAATGTGTAATATCCAGCTTGCTGTTGGATTATCTAATTGGAATACTTTCTCCAAGGGTAAGAAAAGGCACACTTTTTTCCATATAAAACAAAACTGAGATCCAACATCGCCCAGTTGGATCAAATGAATTATTTTGGTGCTGTAACTTCTGTGTAAAATTGGCATTTCATGGAACTGTCTTAATAGTCTTACAATCTGAGAAAATATGAAGACAATCTGTACTATTATTATGCAACTCAATATTTATGTGTTCTGATTTTTCCTATGATATCTAAAGTCTAGGTCAGTGTTCTGCACTAAGCGGTTGGCATACATATTTATAGTGTAATGTTACTTGAGGTTAAAAAAAAATTATCTCAAGATCTACGAAGGAATTAAAGACAACTGGTTTGCTGGATTGCTATTCTAGATAAGTACTAGGAGATTCTCATGGCACGATTCATTTATTTTAATTTGTTGTTACTATTCAATTGCCTCATTCACTTGGTTTTGAAAATTACTTATACAACTAAATTTCATTCATCATCCCAGCCTACACAACCCGTTTTGCCGCACATTGCTCATCATCCTGAATATCTAACAGGAACCTTGTACAAATTCCAGTGTGCAAATATAGATTTCAATGTAGATAAAGGATTTAGCTTACAAAATCTGCCATCATGCTATTTAAATAAGATAATTATGTTTGGAAAGAAATGGGACCGTAATGGAGGAATGTACACAATTCCGATAAGTCCACAATGCGATTAAAAATTGTATCAATTTTTGTTGGGAGGCGGGATGGGTTGGGGCTATGTATATCAGCACAAATAGTTAGCCCTGTTCGACCTCTGTGATGCTTCTACATAATTCTGTCTAATATGTAATCTGGACAAAAATATTGAACAATTAAATATTTCCAATTTTTTAAGACTTGCTAAAGAAAACTTAAGCTTTAAGCATAAATTTCCACCCCAGTCAAAAGATTAAAATCCAGCTGGTAGTTTAAACCATTATTACAGATGAGGACGGTCATTGATTCACCTTAGATCACATAACCAAAAAGAATTCCCTGATCCCAATCTTTTGCTGGTTTGAATCTGCTCCCCCTTGCCCTTGGTTTTAACTAATTTTCTGGATCCTTACTTTTTCCATACCCTTCACTGTCATATTTAATTCTAAGATCACATCTTACTCTTTTCCATGCTCTATCCTCCTAACTCAAAGCCTTCACATCAGGGATTGGTCCCCTCGCTGCCATTCTGCCAACACTTCAGTGTTTTCCTTGGATCAGATTTTCAACCAAGCAAAGGTGCATGCCTCTGACATTGAAGAACATGACCCACAAAGATCTAGCAATCCCTGTAGCCAGTATTGCCCTTACCAGGTAGCGGTTAAATCTGTTTCCAGTCGAGGAGATGTTCTGGTGTGCAGCAACAATATTAGCAAGGAACTAGGTAGCCAATCACATTTAAGTATTCACATATAGCAAACTGGAAGCCCACCAGGATGCCCAGGCAGTGGGTTTTCCGCCATTGCCAGGATGTGCCAGGTTCAGGGGGTGATCAATGGGATGTATGTCCTCCTACGAGCTCCCGGGGGGGGGGGGGGGGGGGGGGGGGGGCAGTCTTCACAAACCAAAATGGGCTCCACTCCATGAAAGTGCGTGCAACTGGTGTGTGACCATGAGTTGCACATCATGCATTTCTGCGCACAATACCCAGCCAACACGCACAATGCCTTCATCCTGGCACACTAGATGGTTCCTGACACCTTCGACATGCATCCCGGGTGAGGGGTTGGCTCTTGGGTGACAGAGGTTATCCACTGCGGTCATGATGGACGACGCCTTTTCGGAGGCTGCAGACCGACACGGAGTCCCGCTACAACAACGTCCGTGCAGCGACCAAGGGCATTATCGAGCGGTGCATCGGCATCCTGACGATGCAATTCGGGTGCCTGAACTACTAAGGAGGGGCCCTCCAGTATGACAGTCTTCCACATTGTGATGATGTAGCCATCTGAGATGGCCACCTGCAAAGGACCACGGGAATTATGGCAGACAGATACAGAGCTTCTGTGTATTTGAAACACAGATAGCTAGACCTGATAGTGTCCTGTTTGGCACAGTTGCGAGGCACAGAGGAGGTCGTGAAGATGTTCCGCAGGCAGTTAGTTAAGAAAGATGAGAAGAATGAGGGAAACAATACTGAAAGTGAAAAGATAATTGAGCAACTCTGGGAACAGTTGGCAGCTAAGGATAAGGAGATGGCTGATGTGAAACAAGCACACCAATCTTGTTTAGTTCACCTTAGCAGCTTTCGGACGCAGTATGATAAAGCCTACCAAGATACACCGCGCAGTCCTGGTAAGAAAAGAAACACTACAGCAGGTAGCCCAACTAAGTAGTGAATGAGCGGATTTAAAGGCAGCTTTGCGAGCGCTCCACAGCTCCACAACAGAACAGAGGCAGAGCACAATGTCATAATATCCACTCATGTATATAATGAGATACAGATGGGCAGTAACTGACACACACAATAACCAATAAACACACAGGACACAGAACAACTAATCACCAGACAGGACACTGCAGGGGAGACAACCACTATAAAACACACGAGGCATCAAGACTCTGCCTCTTCTCACTGGATACAGCTACAGAGATAGTCAGGGTGCACAGTGCAGTGAGCACCATCTCCATGTGACAGAGAGCCAGTCTGGTCAAGCCAGACAGAGGTTATCAGTTCATATTGATAGAGTGTCAACCCACAGCAGATTATGTACAGCAATCAGCAGGTTCAATAAAACAGTGTTGAACCATCTCCTGTGTCGGAAGCCTGTTTCTCGTCTTACTGCATCCAGTTGCAGTCAGTGTTAACCCAACTCATATAACACATCATGGTACCAGGAAACTATTAATTCTATCGAACCTGCCTCGAGTGAATCTGCAACGACCAGCAAGCAACCATCCAGCGGCATGGAAAAGATCCAGCCTCCTCCGCAACTCCGGATCTCCGGTAACCTCGGCGCCCACTGGAAAGTCTTCAAACAGAAGTTCCTCCTGCATATCGAGGCCTCCGACCTTGAGGCAGCATCAGATGCCAGGAAGATTGCGCTGTTCCTGTCGACTGCGGGGGATCACGCCATCCACATCTTTAACTCACTCATGTTTGCCGATGGAGAAGACAAGACAAAGCTCAAGACAGTTCTGCTGAAATTCGACAGCCACTGCGAAGTTGAGGTGAATGAGAGCTTTGAACGGTACATCTTCCAACAGAGGCTTCAGGGTAAGGATGAACCTTTTCAGTCCTTTTTGACCCATCTCCGCATCCTAGCGCAGTCATATAATTATGACTCGACTGCTGATTCCATGATCCGGGATCAGATCGTTTTCGGGGTCCATTCCAACTCCTTGAGGGAGCAGCTCCTCAAAATCAAACGGATGACCCTCTCCATTGCCATCGAAACGTGCGTTGTCCATAAACTTGCCAGCAATCGACATTCCTGCATCAAGGCGGCAGAAAACAAAACTGGCCTCCCATGAGGCAGAAAGGGTGCAGGCCTGAGCATCGCGGAGAGTGGCTGTTTCGCGCACTTTTCCTGGGTTGCTACGCAGGCGCACCACGACCGGGAGATCGATGAGGCCGAAAACTCCACTGCGCATGTGCAAACGTCAGCCGACCGCACTGCGCATGCGCGAAGGCGCATGGAACGCGTTGACGTCATGACGTGTCAAAATTGTGGCTCCGCCCATTTAAAGTGGCAATGTCCAGTCAAAGGAAGGCGATGTCTACAATGTGGAAAGCCTGGGCATTATGCGGCCTTATGCAAGTCCGCTCCAATGATCAACAGCCAGCGATCCCAGCTGCAGTACAGACATGTCCGCTGCGTACAACAAGGCATGCAGGATTCCGATCCCGAAAGCCCAACGGACCCTGATGCTGACTGCCTCGAGTCTCCATATCGGGTGGGCATCATCACCACACGCGAGTTGGTCTCCTCCGCTCCTGCAAAACGCCTTTCAATCCTATGTGTGGATCCTGACAATGAATGGTGTGCTGCCATCACGGTCAACCAGTGTCACATCCGGTTCAAATTGTTCACTGGCGCGTCTGCGAATCTCATATCCCAGTCAGACTTCCTCCGCATCCGAGACCAACCTAGAATTCTTCCACCAGCCTGCCAGCTTCTTGACTACAATGCCAATGCCATAGCTGCTAGTGGATCGTGTCAGCTAAGTGTCTCTCACAAGGCAATCAAGGTGACGTTAAGATTTGAGATTGCCCGGCCTGACAAGGCATCCCTGCTCAGTGCTCGGGCATGCAAACTCCTAAATCTGGTCCAACGAGTCCATACCATGTCCTCTGCACCTGCGACTGCCTCGCCCAATGCAAATCTACAGGCTGAGATAGATGACATCCTCACGCAATATCACAATGTGTTTGATGGGATGGGCACGCTCTCGTATCACTACAAGATACTACTCAAACCGAATGCCACCCCAGTCATCCATGCACCACACCGGGTGCCGGCTCCTCTCAAGGATTGTCTAAAAACGCAGCTGCAAGAGCTCCAAGACCAGGGCATCATTTCAAAGTTCACTGAAGCAACAGACTGGGTCAGCTCCATGGCCCGCGTCAAGAAACCCTCTGGTGAAATACGAATTTGCATCGATCCCAAAAACCTGAATCGCAACATAATGCGAGAGCACTACCCGATCCCGAAGCGGGAAGAATTAACCTGTGAGATGGCTCATGCCATTTTCTTCACCAAGTTGGACGCCTCACGTGGCTTCTGGCAGATACAACTGGATGAGTCCAGTAGGAAGCTATGCACATTAAACACTCCGTTCGGCAGGTATTGTTACAACCGCATGACTTTCGGCATCATTTCAGTTTCCGAAGTCTTTCATCGAATAATGGAGCAAATGATGGAGGGCATCGAGGTGGTGTGACATTTGTGGACGACGTGATCATCTGGTCCGTGACGCCCGACGATCACATAGCTCGCCTCAGACAGGTTTTTCAGAGGGTCCACGAGAATGGCCTCCAGCTAAACAGGGCCAAATGCTCATTTGGTAACCATCCGCTATCATGTTTCTGGGTGACCACATTTCCCAGCAGGGTGTGCAACCTGATGCTGACAAGGTACTGGCAATCAATGCCATGAAGACCCCAGAGGACAATAAGGCGGTCCTACTTTTCCTTGGGATGGTAAATCTTCTAGGAAAATTCATTCCTAACATGGCATCCCACACCACAGCCCTCCGGCATCTCGTTAAAAAGTCGACAGTGTTCCAGTGGCTTCCCGCACATCAAGCGGAGTGGCTTGAGCTGAAGGCGAAGCTCACCACAGCCCCAGTACTGGCGTTCTTTGACCCAACCAAGGATACCAAGATATCCACAGATGCAAGCCAGGACAGCATTGGTGTGGTGTTTCTCCAGAAAGACGACTCCTCGTCCTGGCTCCAGTGGCATATGCATCCAGGGCTATGACTCCGACCGAACAACGGTATGCCCAGATCGAAAAAGAGTGCTTGGGTCTCCTGAAAGAAATAGTCAAGTTTCATGACTATGTATACGGTCTGCCAAAGTGCACGGTGGAAACAGACCACAGGCCCTTAGTCCACATAATCCAGAAGGATTTAAATGATATGACACCTCGGCTTCAGCGAATTCTTCTTAATCTCCGCTGCTATGACTTTGAACTCGTCTACACACCGGGTAAGGAGCTAGTAATTGCGGATGCCCTATCCCGATCCATCACCACGACGTGTGAACAGGTTGACTTCATTCACCACATTGTGGCACAGGTACAGTTGTGTGCCAGCAACTTCCCTGCCACTGATGAACGAGTTGTCCAAATACGCGAAGAAACGGCCAAAGATCCTCTACTGCAGCACGTGATGCACATCTCACACATGGCTGGCAAAAGGGGCAATGCTCCCAGCTCTTCAACGTTAAGGACGAGTTAACGGTTGTGGAGGGGATACTTCTTAAACTGGATAGAATCGTCATTCCCCAAAGCATGCAAACCATGGTGCTCAAACAGATCCATGAGGGTCACCTTGAGGTCGAGAAATGCAGAGCTCGGCAGGCAGTTTACTGGCCTGGCATCAGCCAGGACGTTGCCAACATGGTCCTCAACTGCACCACATGTCAGAAATTCCAACCATCCCAGCCCAAGGAAACACTGCAACAGCACGAGATTGTGACCTCTCCACGAGATAGACCTCTTTCACGCACATGGGCGTGATTACGTGCTTTTAATCGACGACTTCTCCAGCTACTCGGAAGTGGTGAAACTGTCGGACCTCACGTCAAAGTCAGTCATCAAGGCCTGCAAGGAGACGTTTGCCAGGCACGGTATACCACTCACAGTAATGAGTGACAACGGTCCATGTTTCTACAGCCAAGAGTGGTCCAACTTTGCACAATCCTACCACTTCAGGCATGTCATATCCAGTCCCCATTACCCGCAATCAAACGGGAAGGCCGAAAAAGGGGTCCACATTGTCAAGCGGCTGCTTTGCAAGGCTGCAGACTCAGCATCTGATTTTCACCTTGCGCTGTTGGCATACAGGGCAACCCCTCTGTCGACTGGTTTGTCTCCGGCTCAGCTACTCATGAACCGCAACCTGCGGACAACTGTTCCAGCCATCCATGTTCAAGACCTTGACCACCTCACGGTGTTGCAGAAAATGCAGCGATCCAGGGACCAGCAGAAGATCACGTATGATGCTCATGCCACTGATTTGCCTGCGCTAGCTCCAGAAGATGTTGTTCGCATCCAGTTGCCTGAGGGAGGCTGGTCGGCCCCAGCTGTTGTCGCAAGACAGGCTGCCCCCAGGTTGTTCAAATGGCTGATGGCTCTATTCCATGGCGAAACAGGAGGGCACTGCGCAAAGTTGCCTACCCACCACCTGACTGCACCTTTCCGCGTGTCGTCATGCCTCCTCTGGACATCTCACACCACGAGGCCACCGATCTGGCAGCAAGCCCGCCTGTCCAGGTACCGGCGTCCCCCCCTCCACCTCTGAGGAGGTCGACAAGAATCCGTCGCCAACCACAAAGACTGAATCTATAGACTTGAATCCTGTAAATTTTGTTCAGTTTGCTCTGTATCTGCACGCTAGACACCTTCCCATGTACATACGTTCATTCACTCACCGTTTGTGCATAGTCATACATGTATGTACAGCCACAAATTAAAAAAAAACATTATTTCAAAAAGGGGAGATGTCATAATATCCACTCATGTATATAATGAGATACAGACAAGCAGTGACTCACACACCGAATAGCCAATGAACACACAGAACAACCAATCACCAGACAGGACACTGCAGGGGACACCACCACTATAAAACACACGAGGCATCAAGACTCTGCCTCTTCTCACTGGATACAGCTACAGAGATAGTCAGGGTGCACAGTTCTGTGAGCACCGTCTCCATGTGATAAAGAGCCAGTCGGGTCAAGCCAGACAAAGGTTATCAGTTTATATTGATAGAGTGTCAACCCACAGAAGACTATGTACAGCAATCAGCAGGTTCAATAAAACAGTGTTGAACCATCTCCTGTGTCGGAAGCCTGTTTCTCGTCTTACTGCATCCAGTTGCAGTCAGTGTTAAACCAACTCATATAACACATCACACAGTAGACGACACGAAATGCAGACAACAAATAGAGAAACTACAGTCACTGCTTTCAGTGCAGAATGGCGTCCGTTATACTTGCGGACAAAATTTAGATGAGGAAGGTGCCCCCGATTGGCAAGAATTAAATGAAAGCGCCCAGAGATATGTAGAGGATACAGGAAATCAGAATCGAGCATCCCATGCCCCGAAAAGAAAACCACCCGCACCACCGACTGCACAGGTAGCACACACCCCCATGAATCCGGTTACCACCCAGCGCAAGTCATCGGATCAGGATGAGCCTGATTTCATTTACACCACTCCACTATCCATAACCCAGCTGAGATATGCTTGCACCAAAATTGTTCCATTCCAGCCCACTGCAGACGCGCACAGCTTTTTTGAGGAAGTGCGCCAACAAAAAGTTATGTATGGCCTAGACGAGAGAGAGGAAGCCAAGTTGATTGTTATTAGCCTTAGCCAGTCTGTGGGATCAGCTTTGCCAGAACCCCAAAATGTAGCAGGAGGAACCCTACAGGAAATGAAAACAGCCATTTTAGATGCAATTGGGTACAACAAGGGAGATCTGGTAGAAGGTTTAAACCATTGTAGGCAAAGGAAGGGAGTGCATCCGACCGCAGTTGCAGGTCGCCTTTGGATCCATTTTAAAGGATTTGGGGGTTTGAACTGCGCTCACTTAAATGAGGACAATACCACTAAATGGTCCCGCACTTTAGTCTCGCATGCCACAGAAGCAGGCCAAAAGGCTTGTGTGAATTACGACCCCACAGACCACACACATAATGAAGTTTGGGTTTTAAAGAGACTCCCCAGAGCATGGGAACAATCCCTACACCGACAGACGGATCAGGACTATGTAGGAGCAAATATGCACCCAGTTAGTACTAGCCAGGACCCAGCATGGATAAACCAGGGTAGACATGAAGGACAGCACCCCAGAGCACAGGCACCACGAGGTTTCTACCATTGTGGATACATGGGACATTACACCCACGAATGCCGACAAAACCCCCCAAACCAGCAACGACACCAACCATCAAAACCCCCACCTAAGAACAATGTTAGGCCCATACACAGTGTTAGTGTCCATTCAGACAATTCAGCGGTCAACACCACAGATTGACGGTGTTCGGAGTCCCCAACTTGGGTCTGTGACACACTCTGGGGCAAATCAGGCAGACCAGTAGTCATAGGCACAGTCCGGGGATATCCAGTCGAATTTCTTTGGGACACAGGAGGTCCCGCACCACTTTAAACTCCTCCACCATGTTTCAACGTGACAAATGGCCCACCACAGACACCATCACCCTTAGTGGATTTACCGGACGCATACAACAGGGATACATCACAGCCCTCGTAGATATTCAGATAGGGAACATAAGCGCCAGGCACCCCGTTGTTTTAGTCGACTTGCCCCAAACATCCGAACACATTCTAGGAATCGATTTTATGAGCTCCCATAATCTTTCCTTGGATCCAGTGAATAAATGTGTATGGAGAATGGCCAAAGCAGCTAGGGCCCCCACTACGCTCACAATAGGGGGACTATGAATATAGGATTTGCTCAGTAGGAGACTATTGGTTTGATCCGCAAACAATTTGTGCAGACAGACGATTAGAGAGGTCCTCATAAAACACAGCTTCGTTCGCACAACACAAACACGATTGTGGGATGATCCCAGGTACGGTCACAATTTCAGGTCCCGATCCAAAACCACAGAAGCAATACGGTTTCCCACATCAAGCCGAGAGTGAGCTATCAAAAGTTATTCATAGTTTATTGGACCAAGGAGTTATTCGGCTCATAGCGTCCACAAATAATGCCCCAATTTGGCCTGTAAAAAAGCCCGATGGTTCATGGCAACTAACAATTGACTACCGAGAACTTAACAAGGTAATCCCTTTAGCAGCCCCCACCGTTGCCATGCGTCCCGAGACCATGTTCAAGCAGGGAGTACAGGCAAAGTACTTCACAGTGCTGGACATCAGCAATGGCTTTTGGTCCATCCTGTTAGACAAGGCCTGTCAATATAAGTTTGCGTTCACATTTCAAGGGCAGCAGTACACGTGGACATGCCTCCCGCAAAGATTCCACAACTCCCTCTCCATTTTCCACCGACAATTGGCCAACGGACTTTCCAAATTTTCCCAATCCGAATGCCTTATACAGTATGTGGACGACTTACTCCTACAAACGGACACTAAAGAAGAGCATGTAAAGCTCATTTCGAAATTACTAGGTCTTTTGCAATCCATTGGATGTAAGGTCAACCCCAAAAAAGCCCAGATTTTAAAAGAAAAGGTTCTTTACTTAGGTACCATTACCCCCACGGGAAGAGAGAAATTGAACACAAACGAATCGATTCAATCGTTAAATTGCCCCTGCCCCACAACGTCACTGCACTCCGGTCATTCCTAGGTTTAGTAGGATATTGTAGAAGCCATATAGATGGTTTTGCCATAAAAGCAGCCCCACTCTCAGAATTCCTAATAAAGAATGCCCCATGAGAATGGCTTCCGCAGCACACAAATGCCATCGATAAATTAAAACGTGCCCTAGACACAGCCCCCGCCTGGCAAATTCCAGACCCACACTATCCCTATGCCATCGAAGTGGCACCCACCGACCGAACCCTATCAGCAGTACACCTGCAGGAAAGAAATGATCGCTTAGGACCCGTAGCCTATGCCTTTTGGACCCCGTAGAACAAGGATTCTCAGCCTGCGAACGGCACTTGCTTGCAGTCTTTTGGGCAGGACAGTATTTCGCGTACATCACAGGCCTTAACCGAGTAACGATCTTAACCGAGCACACCCCAACGCAACTCTTGTTAGATGGTAGATTAAAGGACAGTTCAGTCAGCCAAATCAGAGCAGCTCGCTGGACACTGCTGTTACAAGGAAGGGACATTACAGTGAAATGCATCAAGACCCACACATTTCTAGCCAATAATCTTCAGTATGCAGGTACCCCACATGAGTGCCAGATCATAGCAGCCCAACAGCACACAGGACCCTTTATTCCAAGGTCACTACACCCATGTGCAGTCAGTAAAGCACAGGATTCCCAGACCACAGGCAACGCTTTAAAGATTTATGTAGAACATAGAACATTACAGCCCAGTACAGGCCCTTCGGCCTTGATGTTGCGCCGACCTGTGAAACCACTCTAAAGCCCATCTACACTATTCCCTGATTGTCCATATGTCTATCCAATGACCATTTGACTGTCCTTAGTGTTGGCGAGTCCACTACTGTTGCAGGCAGGGCATTCCTCATCCTTACTACTGAGTAAAGAACCTACCTCTGACATCTGTCTTATATCTATCTCCCCTCAATTTAAAGGTATGTCCCCTCATGCTAGACATCACCATCCGAGGAAAAAGGCTCTCGCTGTCCACCCTATCCAATCCTCTGATCATCTTTTATGCCTCAATTAAGTCACCTCTTAACCTTCTTCTCTCTAACGAAAACAGCCTCAAGTCCCTCAGCCTTTCCTCATAAGATCTTCCCTCCATACCAGGCAACATTCTGGTAAATCTCCTCTGCACCCTTTCCAATGCTTCCACATCCTTCCTATAATGCGGCGACCAGAATTGCACGCAATACTCCAAATGCGGCCACACCAGAGTGTTGTATAGCTGCAACATGACCTCATGGCTCCGAAACTCAATCCCTCTACCAATAAAAGCTAACACACCGTACGCCTTCTTTTTTTAGTTTTGAAAATATGTTTATTAAGAATTTTTAACAGAATTTTCAACCATATAAACAACGCCACCCCGCCCCCCCCCCGTAACAAAAAAAAAGGAAAAAACTCGCATAGCAAGACATAAACATGGCAAATCAATATGATACAGAACTTTGTACATTGGATTCCTCCCGTAGACATCAGTTTTCTGGATCGTTTATGTATTTTCTTGCTCAGCTGCCCCCCTGAAGAACCCCCCTTCCCTATCCCTCCCTCTTTCCCCCCCCCCCTCCCCCAGAAAGAGATATCCCCCCCCCTCCCCCACCCCACCCCGGGTTGCTGCTGCTGTCGACCGAACTCCATCTAACGCTTCGCGAGATGGTCTAGGAACGGTTGCCACCGCCTGGAGAACCCCTGCACAGACCCTCTCAGGGCAAACTTTATCCTTTCCAACTTGAGAAACCGTGCCATATCATTTATCCAGGCTTCCACACTGGGGGGCTTCGCATCCTTCCACACTAACAAGATCCTTCGCCGGGCTACCAGGGACGCAAAGGCCAGAATGCCGGCCTCTTTCGCCTCCTGCGCTCCCGGCTTGTCCGCTACCCCAAATAGTGCTGGCCCCCAACTTGGCTTGACCTGGACTTTCACCACCTTAGATACTGTTCTCGCAACTCCCCTCCAGAACCCATCCAGTGCCGGGCATGACCAAAACATATGGACATGGTTCGCTGGGTTTCCTGAGCACCTCCCACATCTGTCCTCCACCCCAAAGAATCTACTCAGCCTCGCCCCCGTAATATGCGCTCTGTGAACAACCTTAAATTGTATCAGGCTAAGCCTGGCACACGAGGAAGAGGAATCAACCCTACTTGGGGCATCAGCCCATAGACCCTCCTCAATCTCCTCCCCCAGCTCCTCTTCCCATTTACCCATCAGCTCCTCTACGAAAGCCTCCCCCTTCTTCTTTCATCTCCTGGTATAGCGCCGACACCTTGCCCTCTCCGACCCATACGCCCGAAATCACCCTGTCTTGAATCCCCTGTGCCGGGAGCAGCGGGAATTCCCTCACCTGGCCCCTCACAAATGCCCTCACTTGCATGTACCTGAAGGCATTTACCGGGGGTAGTCCAAATTTCTCCTCCAGCGCCCCTAAGCTCGCAAACGTCCCATCGATGAACAGGTCCCCCATTCTTCTAATCCCTGCCCGATACCAGCTCTGAAACCCCCCGTCCATCCTTCCTGGGACAAACCGGTGGTTATCTCTGATCGGGGACCACACCGAGGCTCCCATCGCACCTCTGTGTCGTCTCCACTGCCCCCAGATCTTTAGCGTTGCCGCCACCACCAGACTCGTGGTGTACCTTGTCGGCGAGAGCAGCAGTGGTGCCGTCACCAGCGCCCCCAGGCTCGTTCCTTTGCAGGACGCCATCTCCAATCTCTTCCATGCCGCCCCCTCTCCCTCCATCACCCACTTACGGATCATCGCCACATTGGCTGCCCAGTAGTAGCCACCCAGATTCGGCAACGCCAGCCCTCCTCTATCTCTGCTACGCTCCAGGAACCCCCTCCTTACCCTCGGGGTCTTACTCGCCCAGACAAATCCCACAATGCCCCTGCTTACCCTCTTAAAGAAGGCCTTGGTAATCACAATTGGGAGGCATTGGAATATAAAAAGAAACCTCGGGAGGACCACCATTTTAATCGACTGTACCCTACCCGCTAGCGAGAGTGGCAACGTCCCACATTTTAAAGTCCTCCTCCATCTGTTCCACTAGCCGCGTCGAATTAAGTTTGTGCAGTGCCCCCCAGCTCCTAGCTACCTGGATCCCCAAATATCGAAAGCTCCTTTCCGCCCTCCTCAACGGTAGGTCGTCTATCCCCCGGATGCACCACAAAGAGCTCACTCTTTCCCACATTGAGCTTGTAGCCCGAGAAGTCTCCAAAGTCCCTTAGGATCTGCATGACCTCAACCATCCCCTCCACTGGATCCGCCACATGCAGCAACAGGTCGTCTGCGTACAGCGACACTCGATGCTCCTCTCCCCCTCGGACCACCCCCCTCCATTTCCCCGACTCCCTTAACGCCATGGCCAAAGGTTTAATTGCTAATGCAAACAGCAGGGGGGACAAGGGGCACCCCTGCCTCGTCCCTCGGTACAGCCGGAAATACTCCGACCTCCGCCAATCCGTAACCACACTCGCCACCGGGGCTTTATACGGGAGCTTAACCCAACTAATAAACCCTCCCCCGAACCCAAACCTCTTCAACACTTCCCAAAGATACTCCCACTCTACTCGGTCAAAGGCCTTCTCCACGTCCATAGCTGCCACTATCTCCGCCTCTCCCTCCACCGATGGCATCATAATCACATTCAGCAGCCTCCGCACATTGGTATTTAGCTGCCTGCCCTTTACAAACCCCGTCTGGTCCTCGTGAATCACCCCCGGGACACAGTCCTCAATCCTCGTAGCTAACACTTTTGCCAGCAACTTAGCATCTACGTTGAGGAGCGAGATCGGCCTATACGACCCACATTGCAGTGGGTCCTTATCCCGCTTCAGGATCAAAGAGATCGTCGCCTCCGACATTGTCGGGGGCAGGGTCCCCCCCTCCCTTGCCTCATTGAAAGTCCTTACCAGCAACGGGGCTAACAGGTCTACATACTTTCTATAGAACTCCACCGGAAACCCATCCGCTCCCAGGGCCTTCCCTGCCTGCATGCTCCCCAGTCCTGTAACCAGCACCTCTACCGCAATTGGCGCCCCCAAACCAGCCACCTCCTGCTCCTCCACCCTCGGGAACCTCAGTTGGTCCACGAATCATCGCATCCCCTCTTTTCCCCCTGGGGCTGGGACCAATACAGATCCTCGTAAAAGGCCTTGAATGCCTCATTCACTTTCACCGCACTCCGCACCATAGTTCCCCTTCCTTCCTTGACTCCACCTATTTCCCTCTCTGCCATCCTCTTACGGAGCTGATGTGCCAGCATCCGGCTCGCCTTCTCCCCATACTCATACATCGCCCCCTGTGCCTTCCTCCACTGTGTCTCTGCCTTCCCTGTGGTCAACAGGTCGAATTCCGTCTGGAGACTTCGCCTCTCCCTGAGTAGTCCCTCATCAGGGGCCTCTGCTTATCTCCTGTCCACTCTTGAAATCTCCCCCAGTAACCTCTCCCTTTCCCTGCCCTCTCTCTTCTCCCTATGAGCCCTGATGGAGATTAACTCTCCCCTGACCACCGCCTTCAGCGCCTCCCATACTACTCCCACCTGCACCTCCCCGTTGTCGTTGGCCTCCAGATACCTTTCGATGCATCCCCGCACTCTCCCACACACTTCCTCGTCTGCCAACAGTCCCACATCCAACCGCCACAGCGGGCGTTGGTTCCTCTCATCCCCCAGCTCTAATTCCACCCAGTGCGGGGCGTGGTCCGAGACGGCTATGGCCGAATACTCCGTTCCCTCCACTTTCGAGATCAATGCCCTGTCCAGAATAAAAAAATCTATCCGGGAGTAGGCCTTGTGTACATGGGAGAAAAAAGAAAATTCCCTGGCCAAAGGCCTGGCAAATCTCCACGGGTCTACTCCCCCCATCTGGCCCATGGCCGCAGCCGGCCTCTTTCCGGTCCTGGATTTGGAGCGATCCAGCGTCTGCCTTCAGTCCCTTTAAGTGCGCGAACACTCGAGCCCTCTTAATCGGCCCATTTAGGCCTCTCACATTCCACGTGATCAGCCGGATTGGGGGGCTACCTACCCACCCCCCCCCCACCCCCCCCCCCGCGTCTCCCGCACTCTCCATTCCCCCAGACGGGGAACCCCCGCCCCGACCACCTCTTCCATTTTCAGTTCCCCCTCGGCCATTGCAGCAGCAACCCTATTGTCCCCCCCCTCTTCACCCCCCCCCCACCCCCCCCGCTAGATCCAAATCTAGCTCTTTTGCTCCCCCCATAATACTTCCGTAAGTCAGCTGACTCCTGCTGACCCCGGCCCCCCCCGCCTTCCCGTTGACACCCCCGTGTGGAAATCCCTCCTCATCCTTGCGCTCCTCCCTCCCCCCCACTCCCTAGCGCGGGAAAAAGCCCGCCCTTTCCTAAGCCAGCCCCGCCCCCTGTGGCGCAGCTCCTGTTGCGGCCTTATCCTAATTCCCCCATCCCCGAGTCTCACCTCCCTCCAGCATCGATGCCCACATTCCTCACTGTCCCCCCATCAAAAGCTCTTCCCCCATCCCCATCCATCGTCCCACCCGTAAAACATTCTTTACCCATATTTACAACCCTGTATACAGTCAACATCTCCCCCACAACACAGCCCCTCAGTTCGAGTCCAATTTTTCCGTTTGGATAAAGGTCCAAGCCTCTTCTGGCGTTTCGAAATAGTTGTGTCGGTCCTGGTACGTGACCCACAGTCGCGCTGGCTGCAGCATTCCGAATCTCACCCTTTTTTTATGCAGCACCGCCTTGGCCCGATTGAAGCCAGCTCTCCTTTTTGCCACCTCCGCGCTCCAGTCCTGATGAACCCGGATCACCGCATTCTCCCATCTACTGCTCCGCTCCTTCTTGGCCCATCGCAGGACACTCTCTCTGTCCACGAAACGATGGAACCTCGCCACTATTGCCCTTGGCAGCTCACCAGCCTTGGGTCTCCTCGCCAGGACACGGTGAGCCCCTTCTAGCTCCAGGGGGCTCGGAGAGGCATCCGCACCCATCAGCGAATGGAGCATCATGCTCACATACGCCCCAGCATCAGCCCCCTCCACTCCTTCGGGGAGACCCAGAATCCAGAGGTTCTTCCTCCGCGACCTGTTCTCCAGGACTTCGAATCTCTCGGCCGACCGCTTGTACAGCGCCTCGTGCGCCTCCACCTTCACCGCCAGGCCCAAGATCTCGTCCTCGTTCTCATTAGTTTTTTCCTTCTCCTCTCGGAGCTCTACCGCCTGGGCCTTCTGGGTCGCCTTCAGACCCTCGATCGCCAACAGCATTGTCGCCAGCACCTCCTTTTTAAGCTCCTCCATGCAGCGCCTGAGAAACTCCTGCTGGTCCGGCCCCCATGCTGCTCGATCTCCGCCCTCCGCCATCTTGTTTTCTTCCCCTCGTTTCTGCCACTGCTCCAAAGCTTCTTTTTTTGTCCCTCCACTTCTAGTCCGCTCCATACACGATGGAAGGGGGACCTTACTTCACCTTCCCACACGGGATTCGATCAAAAAAGTTCCATTGGGGCTCCTCCGGAGAGCCCAAAAGTCCGTTCTAGCGGGAGCTGCCGAAATGTGCGGCTTAGCTCCACATCGCCGCAACCGGAAGTTCACCGTACGCCTTCTTAACAACCCTCTCAACCTGGGTGGCAACTTTCAGGGACCTTTGTACATGGACACCAAGATCTCTCTGCTCATCCACACTGCCAAGAATCTTACCATTAGCCCAGTACTCAGTCCTCCTGTTATTCCTTCCAAAATGAATCACCTCACACTTTTCTGCATTAAACTCCATTTGCCACCTCTCAGCCCAGCGCTGCAGCTTATCTATGTCCCTCTGTAACTTGTAACAACCTTCCGCACTCTCCACAACTCCACCGACTTTAGTGTCATCTGCAAATTTACTCACCCATCCTTCTACGCCCTCCTCCAGGTCATTTATAAAAATGACAAACAGCAGTGGCCCCAAAACAGATCCTTGTGGTACACCACTAGTAACTGGACTCCAGTGTGAACTTTTCCCATCAACCACCACCCTTTGTCTTCTTCCAGCTAGCCAATTTCTGATCCAAACTGCTAAATCACCCTGAATCCCATGTCTCCATATTTTCTGCAGTAGCCTACCATGGGGAACCTTATCAAACGCTTTACTGAAATCCATATACACCACATCAACTGCTTTACCGTCATACACCTGTTTGGTCACCTTCTCAAAGAACTCTATAAGGTTTGTGAGGCACGACCTACCCTTCACAAAACCGTGTTGACTATCTCTAATCAAATTATTCCTTTCCAGATGATTATACATCCTATCTTTTATAAACTTTTCCAAGATTTTTCCCACAACAGAAGTAAGGCTCACTGGTCTATAGTTATCGGGGTTATCTCTACTCCCCTTCTTGAACAAGGAGACAACATTTGCTATCCTCCAGTCTTCTGGCACTATTCCTGTAGACAAAGATGACTTAAAGATCAAGGCCAAAGGCTCAGCAATCTCCTCCCTAGCTTCCCAGAGAATCCTAGGATAAATCCCATCCAGCCCAGGTGACTTATCTATTTTCACACTTTCCAGAATTGCTAACACCTCCTCCTTATGAACCTCAAGCCCTTCTAGTCTAGAAGCCTGAATCTCAGTATTCTCCTCGACAACATTGTCTTTTTCCTGTGTGAATACTGACGAAAAATATTCATTTAGCACCTCTCCTATCTCCTCGGACTTCAAGCACAACTTCCCACTAGTGTTCTTGACTGGCCCTACTCTTACCCTAGTCATTCTTTTATTCCTGACATATCTATAGAAAGCTTTAGGGTTATCCTTGATCCTACCTGCCAAAGACTTCTCATGTCCCCTCCTGGCTCTTCTTAGCTCTCTCTTTAAGTCCTTCCTAGCTAACTCGTAACTCTCGAGCGCCTTAACTAAACCTTCATGTCTCATCTTTACATAAGCCTCCTTCTTCCTCTTGATAAGTGTTTCGACTACTTTAGTAAACCACGGTTCCCTCGCTCAACCACTTCCTCCCTGCCTGACAGGTACATACTTATCAAGGACACGCAGTAGCTGTTCCTTGAACAAGTTCCACATTTCCATTGTGCCCATCCCCTGCAGTTTTCCTCTCCATCTGATGCATCCTAAGTCTTGCCTCATCGCATCATAATTGCCTTTCCCCCAGATATAATTCTTGCCCTGCGGTATATACCTATCCCTTTCCATCACTAAAGTAAACCTAATCGAATTGTGGTCACTATCACCAAAGTGCTCACCTATCTCCAAATCTAACACCTGTCCTGGTTCATTACCCAGTACCAAATCCAATATGGCCTTGCCTCTCATTGGCCGATCTACATACTGTGTCAGGAAACCCTCCTGCACACATTGAACAAAAACGGACCCATCTAATGTACTCGAACTATAGCGTTCCAGTCAATATTTGGAAAGTTAAAGTCCCCCATAACAACTACCCTGGTGCTTTCGCTCCTATCCAGAATCATCTTTGCAATCCTTTCCTCTACATCTCTGGACCTTTTCGGAGGCCTATAGAAAACCCCTAACAGGGTGACCTCTCCTTTCCTGTTTCTAACCTCAGCCCATACTACCTCAGTAGACGAGTCCTCATCAAACGTCCTTTCTGCCACTGTAATACTGTCCTTGACTAACAATGCCACCTCTCCCCCTCTTTTACCACCTTCCCTGAGCTTACTGAAATATCTAAATCCCGGCACCTGCAACAACCATTCCTGTCCTTGCTCTCTCCATGTCTCCGAAATGGCCACAACATCGAAGTCCCAGGTTCCAACCCATGACGCAAGTTCACTCACCTTATTCCGGATGCTCCTGGCATTGAAGGAGACACACTTTAAACCACCTTCCTGCCTGCCGGTACACTCCTGCAACTTTGAAACCCTACTTATGACCTCACTACTCGCAACCTCCTGTATACTGGAGCTACAATTCAGGTTCCCAAGCCCCTGCTGAACTAGTTTAATCCCTCCCGAAGAGCATTAGCAAATTTCCCCCCAGAATATTGGTACCCCTCTGGTCCAGGTGCAGACCATCCCGTTTGTAGAGGTCCCACCGACCCCAGAATGAGTCCCAATTATCCAGAAATCTGAAACCCTCCCTCCTGCACCATCCCTGTAGCCACGTGTTCAACTCCTCTCTCTCCCTATTCCTCGTCTCGCTATCACGTGGCACGGGTAACAACCCAGAGATAATAACTCTGTTTGTCCTGGATCTAAGTTTCCACTCTAGCTCCCTGAATTCCTGCCTTACATCCCCATCCCTTTTCCTACCTATGTCGTTGGTACCTTTGTGGACCACGACTTGGGGCTGCTCCCCCTCCCCCTTAAGGATCCCGAAAACACGAACCGAGACATCACGCACCCTGGCACCTGGGAGGCAACACACCGACCGTGAGTCTCTCTCGTTCCCACAGAATCTCCTATCTATCCCGCTAACTATGGAGTCTCCAATGACTAATGCTCTACTCCTCGCCCCCCTTCCCTTCTGAGCAACAGGGACAGACTCTGTGCCAGAGACCTGTACCCCATGGCTTAACCCTGGTAAGTCCCCCCCCCCCCCAACAGTATCCAAAGCGGTATACTTGTTACTAAGGCGAACGGCCACAGGGGATCCCTGTACTGACTGCTTCCTCCCAGCCCCTCTCACCATCACCCATCTATCTTTATTCTTCAGAGTAACTACATCCCTGAAGCTTCTATCTGTGACCACCTCTGCCTCCCGAATGATCCGACAGTAACTTGCCCTTCACTGCCACCGCCCCTTCGCCTCCCGACAAATGAACCCCCCTTTGGCACCGCGCCAACTCATGTAGACTGGTAAGACATGACGATTCGGATCCTACGATGGCCCACGCGGCCACGGCACAAAAACGGCAGACAAGAGTCTGGCAACCGGGAGGTGATGATGATTCAGATACTGACTCTCGTATCGGTAATGCTTTTACAACGCTGTTTGCTACAGAACACTGAGGTGTCCAGATGATGATAAAGAGACACCCCTAAGTATTAAGGTGTCCTAATTCCTGATGGAGCCTGCCCGCCTTTTTCCTTCTTCTTTTCTTCTTGTTACATGGTTTTAATTGCCCTTTATTGGCCGAAATCGAAGGCAGTGATCGAAGCCCTATCGAACTATTGGGTCTAAGATTAAAGACCGTGTGGAACCCTTGAGGGATAAAAAGAGACACAGCCATGTGTTCAGCCTCTTTTGGACCCGGCCTGTGGCAGCCTCCTTTGAATCCGGCCTGTGCCGGCCCAACTGCAGCATAATGACCAGCCAGCCAAGTTCAAGACCAACGATCGTGACCTGACGGATGAGCCCAGCAGAGACAGAGCCACATCTTCAAACCAGCCACGTGATCAAGATAAAGGCCTTATCCACTTACACAGTGCCGGTCGCTTGAAGTTAAGTATAAGTTATTGTAGTTGATAGGTGTAGTTTAACTTGTAGTATATTGTGCTTGCATGTCGAAGTAACCCTTGTGTGTAAATAAACCATCTTTGAACTTGAACTAACTGGTTGTGTGGTCATTTGACCGATATCTGGGAAAGCCTTGTGGTTCAGTAAGAGAAATAGAAACACCCACAGTATTGGCAACGCTGTTGGGACATAACATCATATCATAAAAAGAGCCTCAGTATCATATTGGCGAATCTAAAGAGCAACATTATTGGTGACGCTAGTGGGATAGTATTCCAATAAATTGGCAACAGCAGCCTGGTGCATCCTCATCAACATTGCACTGCAGAGTGGCGGAGTGCTGGAGGAGGGGGTGAATGCCAGGCCTTGTCCGATGAGAAGGATGAGCAGGGCATCGGGCCTGGCAAGCACAGGAGGCCACAGAATGTGTGTACCAGGGCTGGCACGCATAGATTCTCTAATCGTCTTCAGATTCACTGACTCGGGGGTCTGCCGATGGCATGGACTCACCACCCTGCTGCCAGACCCCGCAAGCCCCTCTGTGAGTCTTACCTGCGGGTGCAGCTCCTGGGTTGGCAGTTGTCATGTTATGCTTCTTCATGTAGCATAAGCTGCTTCCTTGATGTATACTCTGACAAAGGAAGGTTCAGACTTGGAGATAGGTTTAACACATTTATTGAACAGTTAACAATTCTCCTACTTGAGTTCGACTCTCCTGCTAATCTTGCTACAGTAACTCAGTCTAACTAACCAGTCTGCTCTAATCCATGCGGTGGGTGTGATGCTTCCGATCTGACCCTGTGTCTCTGAGTGTCACCTGTGGAAAAGAGAAAGAGCATGTGTGCCCCATCCTTTTATATGGGTTGCCCCCTTGTGATAGTGTCACCTCTGGGTGTCTTGACTGCCCATTGGTCGTGTCCTATTCTATGTGTTCATTAGCTGTATGTCTGCATGTCATGATGTCTCCGGTGCTCCCTCTAGCATTTACCTAGTTGCAGTGTACCTACATTAACCCCTTGTGTATTTACAGTGATACATATCACCACATCCCCCCTTTTTTCGTGTTTCATATTTTCTGTACAGTGTTAAAGAAAATTGAACAAAATAGGTAGATATATGATGACATGTACAAATCATGATGACAGTGATGACTACACAATACCAAATAATATGTATGAATCCAAAGTTCATGTATTAATATGGTCGAGTGGCTTTCTTGTTTTGTTATGGAAGTGTCGCTGTTGATGTTGTCATTCCCTGGTGAATGCCATCAGTGTCCCTGTTATTATGGAACCAAGAAGTCATCAGGAGGTGTGCAAATGGTCAAATCACTGCGTTGTCTGATTTGGACTCTTATTTTTTTTTCGATGCTTGTGGTAGCGATGTAGTATGTAATCTGTATCGAAAGCTTGTTTGCTTGTTCGTAGTGGAACAAACTTTAATCGGCGAGATTTGCTGTCTGGCCATGGTTTGGCTGTACTCTTGCCAGTGTGGGCTGTGCTGTTACATTGTTCTGTGGAGTCTGGCATCGTTCCTGTGTGGAGTCATGCAGTGGTCTTGCTGTGGAGTCGATCTGTGCGCTCTCAACATAGTCGTGCAGTGGTCTCGCTGTGGAGTCTTTCTGTGTTCACTATGTGGAGACGTGCAGTGGTCTCGCTGTGGAGTCTGTCATCGCCTTTTGTGTGGAGCCGGGGACTCTTCGTGGTGCGTGGACCACTTTCTGTGTGGAGTCGGGGACTCTTCGTGGTGTGTTGACCACACTCTGTGTGGAGTCAGGGAATCTTCGTGGTGCGTGGAGCACTGTTCGTGGTGGGTGGACCACTGGTGTGGCGTCGGGCCGCTCTCTGTGGGCTCGGACCTCTCTCTGTCTCTTGACGTCAGGTCGCTCTCTGTGGGTTTCTTCCGCTCTCTGTCTCTTGGTGTCAGGCCACAGCAGAATCCTGTACTCATGGGTCGGGATGTTGTCTGTGCTGGGCTGAGGATCCTCAAATCCGAAGAACTCATCCATGTTTGTGTAGGATGCTTCAATGTACAAATCATCTCGTTGCGGTTCGGATTACGGGGCTCGCTACGTCCAATAATGAAATCATCTTCTGAGTCGTAGTCTTCAAGGACCAAATCATCTCTTTGGGTGGTGCTGACTGCTTGTTGCAGGGTTCTGCGGAGGTTATTTTCATCTACTGGTCGAAGTTGAGGCATTGTGCTGTCTTTCGTGGTGAAAGAATTGTGTTTTCTGGCTTTAAAACTCTTCTTCACTATTTTCGGACATTTCCCCTTTAAGTGGGCGTGATCTGGGGCCTCTGACATCATGACGCTCATGACATAAAGCATGCACAAAACACTGTTTTGCCAGTTTGCGTCTTCTGGGGAACTGCGCATGTGTGGACTGGGTCGGCTGGATATGCGCTGCCAATCAAAAATGCCGTTTGCTTCTGTTGCATCCCTACCTCTGCCTCATGGTGAGTATAGGCACCAGTTTTACCGATTTCTTTTGTGTTTACCTCGCAGTAGATGTCAAACTTGTCCAGGACTGTCTGGAAGTCTTTTTTGTCCTGTCCTTTGGAGTATTTGAAGGAGTTGCAGATCTCTGTTGCATGCTCACCCGCAATGGTGAGTAGAAGAGCTATCTTTTTAGCATCAGCCACGCCGTTTAGGCTGGCTGCTTCCAGGTAAAGCTGAAATCTCTGCTTGAATGCACGCCAGTTGGCACTAAGATTGCCGTGGTACCTGAGTTGCTGAGGAACCGGTATCTCGATCATCTTGCCTGGGAGCTGTTGCTGGTTGTCACGGATCTTGCTGAGTTGAACTAAATAGATGGAACAGGCACTCCTGGTATCATGTTGTGTTATGCTTCTTCACGTGGCATAAGCTGCTTCCTTGATGTATACTCTGACAAAGGAAGGTTCAGACTTGGAGATAGGTTTAACACATTTATTGAACAGGGGCAGGCTACCGGGGCAATATTTGGGCTCAGGCCCATGACCCCCCCCCACCCCCCCCCACAACCCCCTTCCCCCCCCCACCCCCCCCCCCACCCCCCCACCCCCCACCCCCCACCCCCCACCCCCCCCACCCCCCCACCACCCCCCCCATCCCCCCCACCCCCCCCCATCCCCCCCCCCCCACCCCAATGGCCAGGTGACCCTGTTACACAGCTGCCTGTGACAGGCCAGCCCTGTCCTGTGCCTCGGCCACCGCCCACACAGAGTGCCCCAGGTCTTAGACATTGTGACCCATGGCTAATACCTTTATACCACAGTGGACACCACCCTTGCGTTGTTGGCCTGGGTGGCATGCATTGTTGGCACCGCCTCCTGCCTCTCTTGGTTGGACTCCTCCAACTGCACCTGAGGGTGCTGGATGGTTGCTGACAGCTCCTTATGTAGTCCCTGGCTCTGTGTCTGCATCTCCATTATTGATGGGACCGCTCTTTCCAGAAGTCCAAGATCCGTCTGGATGGCAGCTAGTCCCTGAGGTGAGGCCGTCTTCCGACCGTCCACCCCCTCGGGGGTTCCTACCTCCACTTGATGTACCACACCACATGAGCCAGATAGTGCAGCAGGATTCTCTTCATTAAACTGTCCAACCGAGGTGAGAGTCTCTGGAATGATGGATGGTATTGGAGTTAGCCGTGACAGTGTTGTCCCTGGCTGGTGCTCCGATGTGCATTTTGGGAGCTTGTGTCACTGTTCCTCGTCGCTGGAATCGCTTTGGGTTGAGTTGGGAACAGATGATACCAGAAGAGCCCGCCTCGTCACCAGGTGATCCTACAAGACACAAGACATGATGCATATTTGGATCGTGGGTTGGGGTGGGTTGGTGGGGGTGTTGGGTTGATGAGGAGTTGGTGCGGGGGTTAGTGTGCGGGTCGCCCTCCAGGTGGGTGAGGAAGGCACAAGAGTTGGTGGCAGTGGCACGGTGCTGGTTACTCACCCTGGCCGCCCTGAGGAGGTTGGGCAGTTTCTTTCTGCACTGCTCTCCGGTCCTTGTGGTGGAGCCCATGATGCGCACAGCCTCTTCCACCTGTGCCCAGGCCCAGTTAACAGCAGTGGTTGGCAGCCTCCTTCCCACCCCGGGGAACAGGATGTCTCGCCTTTCCTCCATGGCGTCCAGTAACGTTGTGAGCTCCGTATCTGCCAACCGGAAGCTGCTCTTCTTGCTGCCAGCTTGTTGGGTGGGATGAGTGTGTGGGAATTGGAGTGCTGGCATGCAACTTGTCAGCCTTTTGAGTATCAATCCCAACTCCGCCGAATTGGAATCGATCGAGTTCCATTTGGTGCCGATGCTAGCCTATTAACGGATCATGAATTGCTCTGGGACCAGCGGCAATTTAGTTGTCATAGGAGTCCACTGAAACATGTGCTGGCATCAATACCGCCCTTATTATATATATATTCAACTTGAAAACTTTACGTTGTTCATAATACAATTCACAATGTGACATAAACTTTTTGGGGCTTGTGACGGTGTTTAATAGTAACTATGAAGTTAGTATGCAGTTAAAAATCTAGTTATACGTCATTGAACAAGTTGTAACTTTTTCAAGAGTTTTACAGGAAGATAAAGATTGGGAATTATTTGCAATTCAGTTGATTGAAGGGATCGGGTTTGCGTGCACCCTATAGGGAAGTGTAGAATCACTGTCATCAACTTCTGGGTTTCTGGGTTTTCTGTGCATGTGCAGACTCCAGAAGTTGCTGTCAGTTTCAGCGGAGTACACTGTAACAGTTTAACCAACATGGCTGTCAAAATCATAGCCCTGTTTCTCTAATATAAGCACACCAACTATCCAGTTGTGAAAAAAAACCATGTGCAATGATTAGGTACTTGTAATGCAGGCTAACCAACACCTGACAGCCTATTCAGATTTGAGGAAGTTTGTACTTATGATGAAAATCTGTGTTAACTCAGTTCTAATGGATGCATCTGTTAAGTTTTATATGTTAGCTATCATTAAAAGCAATCAGAGTATTTGAACTCTACAGGGACATCCAAACACCATAGTTTCAGTGATCAAAAACCAAGAGAGCCACTTCTGTAGCAAAATGAATTGGGAAATCAGAAAACCAGGGTGAACCTTGTACTGTTCTTGTGGATTTTTGATGACAATAGCATGGAGTCTTATTTGAAGAGCGCTCAAGAGACGAGTCAACATTGTTGACTGCGGACAATTTGAATGTAAAATTGTTTGAAGTTTTAGCAGGCATGCAGGGCACAGCACTGATTTCCAGAATAGGAGCACATGCTGAGGTTCTGCCCTTCAAGTCTTTAATTGTATGGGTTTTGTTTTTTCCTTTCAGCATCACAGACCAAAATAGACTTGTCCCAAGAGCACATTGTGATTTTCATTGCAGTGCTTCCTTTACATCTTCCAGTAGCCCATGGGATTAAGCAGCAAAATAAATGACCTGATCTACATTAAGTATTTAGCAATTTTACTTCCCTCTAAATTTCTAAAGCATTTGATGTTTTCTTCTGACAGCTTGCAGTCTCCTGAACAGCTGTTTAATGAAGCTCTACTGGCATTACCACCCAGAGAATAACAAGAGTCTTTTCCACAAATACAAAGAAGTTGGCTCTGCTGTGAAAACTATTTTTCACAATAATTGAGTAGGATTTGTGATCATTGTGGTAGTCACACAATCCCTTTGGTGTGAAGTCCTATTCATATAGGAACATAGGAACAGGAGAAACCACATCATGTCATTCAACAGGATCGTGGCTAACCTGTGACTTAATTCCACATACTCATTTTTGTCCCATGTCCCTTAACGACAGTGGTTAACAAAGATCTATCAACCTCAGGCTTGAAATTGATCCAGCATCAATTACGATTTGAAGAAGAAAGTTCCAAATGTCTATCTCCCATTGCACACAGAATTGCTTCTTAGTTTCAGTCCTGAAATATCTAGCTCTAATTTTAGGACAGTGCTGTCCAGTGCCAGATAACACAAACAGCATAAATAGTTTCTCTCTATCCTATTTTAATGACCTATGTGCTTGGATCGCCAAGTCTTTTTGGACCAACACTATTTCTGGCTTTTGGCCATTTTGAAAGAACTCTGTTCTATCCTTTTTAGGCCTTAAGTGGCCTCGCATTTGCTGACTTTGAGATCCATTTGCCATGGGTTCTGCCCATTCACTTAATCTATTAATAGCTCTTTGTCATTTCATGCTTCCATTCATATTGTTTACAATTCTGTCTATTTTTGTGTGATCAGCAAACCTGGATATTTGGCTTTCTAATGCAGTGTCTATGTCATTAGTAAACACGGAATATCTGATGTACAAGTACAGATCTTTGTGGGAGACCCAATATCCTGATAATTGGAGTACCCAATCATTATCTCTCTCTCTCATGCTGTTCAACTAATTTCTGAACTTGGCTAAAAAATTGTCTTCAATTCCATGAAGTTGAACTTTAGCTAATGGTGTCTTAGAAGAGATTTCATCAAATGTCTTCTGCAGTCCATATAAATAAAATCGATAGATATTATTTCCCTGTCCAATACTTTAGTCACCTCTTCAAAAAAAAAACCAATCAGGTTTGTTATGACCTTCTTCATTAGTTCTTTGCCCAAAGGCAGAGCCGAACCATAGTACTGCAACCTCCACCCACAGTAGGGCAAGGAGGAAGATCACAAATCCAACCCAGCTGGAAAAGAGATCAAATCCAATGCTGTTGGCACAAATCTGATCCACACCAGCCGGCCACGGAGTCCATATTCCTGTGGCTATTGTTGTAATATGCTTTAAGGGACATCAGCATGACATAAGGCCAGTATGGCTCTGAGGCAGAGCAGACAGGGTGAAGTTGCTGAACACAGCGGGTCTGGTGGCCTGAAGTGCATAGGTTTTAATGCAAGAAGTATTACGGGTAAGGCAGATGAACTTAGAGCTTGGATTAGTACTTGGAACTGTGATGTTGTTGACATTACAGAGACCTGGTTGAGGGAAGGGCAGGATTGGCAGCTAACCGTTCCAGGATTTAGATGTTTCAGGCGTGATAGAGGGGGATGTAAAAGGGGTGGCGGAGTTGCGCTACTGGTTAGGGAGAATATCACAGCTGTACTACGGGAGGACACCTCAGAGGGCAGTGAGGCTATATGGGTAGAGATCAGGAATAAGAAGGGTGCAGTCACAATGTTGGGGGTTTACTACAGGCCTCCCAACAGCCAGCGGGAGATAGAGGAGCAGATAGGTAGACAGATTTTGGAAACGAGTAAAAACAACAGGGTTGTTGTGATGGGAGAGTTCAACTTCCCCAATATTGACTGGGACTCACTTAGTGCCAGGGGCTTAGACGGGGCAGAGTTTGTAAGGAGCATCCAGGAGGGCTTCTTAAAACAATATGTAGACAGTCCAACTAGGGAAGGGGCTGTACTAGAGCTGGTATTGGGGAATGAGCCTGGCCAGGTGGTAGAAGTTCAAGTAGGGGAGCATTTCGGGAACAGTGACCACAATTCAGTAAGTTTTAAAGTGCTGGTGGACAAGGATAAGAGTGGTCCTAGGGTGAATGTACTAAATTGGGGGAAGGCTAATTATAACAATATTAGGCGGGAACTGAAGAACCTAATTTGGGGGCGGATGTTTGAGGGTAAATCAACATCTGACATGTGGGAGGCTTTCAAGTGTCAGTTGAAAGGAATTCAGGACCGGCATGTTCCTGTGAGGAAGAAGGATAAATACGGCAATTTTCGAGAACCAGAGATATTGTAGGCCTCGTCAAAAAGAAAAAGGAGGCACTTGTCAGGGCTAGAAGGCTGGGAACAGACAAAGCCTGTGTGGAATATTAGGAAAGTAGGAAGGAACTTAAGCAAGGAGTCAGGAGGGCTAGAAGGGGTCATGAAAAGTCATTGGCAAATAAGGTTAAGGAAAATCCCAAGGTTTTTTACACGTACATAAAAAGCAAGAGGGTAGCCAGGGAAAGGGTTGGCCCACTGAAGGATAGGCAAGGGAATCTATGTGTGGAGCCAGAGGAAATGGGTGAGGTACTAAATGAATACTTTGCATCAGTATTCACCAAAGAGAAGGAATTGGTAGATGTTGAGTCTGGAGAAGGGTGTGCAGATAGCCTGGGTCACATTGAGATCCAAAAAGACAAGGTGTTGGGCATCTTGAAAAATATTAAGGTAGATAAGTCCCCAGGGCCTGATGGGATCTACCCCAGAATACTAAAGGAGGCTAGAGAGGAAATTGCTGAGGCCTTGACAGAAATCTTTGGATCCTCACTGTCTTCAGGTGATGTCCCGGAGGACTGGAGAATAGCCAATGTTGTTCCTCTGTTTAAGAAGGGTAGCAAGGATAATCCAGGGAACTACAGGCTGGTGAGCCTTACGTCAGTGGTAGGGAAATTACTGGAGAGAATTCTTCAAGACCGGATCTACTCCCATTTGGAAGCAAATGGACGTATTAGTGAGAGGCAGCATGGTTTTGTGAAGGGGAGGTCGTGTCTCGCTAACTTGATAGAGTTTTTCGAAGAGGTCACAAAGATGATTGATGCAGTAGGGCAGTGGATTTTGTCTATATGGACTTCAGTAAGGCCTTTGACAAGGTCCCTCATGGTAGACTAGTACAAAAGGTGAAGTCACACGGGATCAGGGGTGAGCTGGCAAGGTGGATACAGAACTGGCTCGGTCATAGAAGGCAGAGAGTAGCAATGGAAGGATGCTTTTCTAATTGGAGGGCTGTGACTAGTGGTGTTCCACAGTGATCAGTGCTGGGACCTTTGCTGTTCGTAGTATATATAAATGATTTGGAGGACAATGTAACTGGTCTGATTAGTAAGTTTGCAGACACCACAAAGGTTGATGGAATTGCGGATAGCGATGAGGACTGTCAGAGGATACAGCAGAATTTAGATTGTTTGGAAACTTGGGCGGAGAGATGGCAGATGGCGTTTAATCCGGACAAATATGAGGTAATGCATTTTGCAAGGTCTAATGCAGGTAGGAATATACAGTGAATGGTAGAACCCTCAAGAGTATTGAAAGTCAGGGAGATCTAGGTGTACAGGTCCACAGGTCACTGAAAGGGGCAACACAGGTGGAGAAGGTAGTCAAGAAGGCATATGGCATGCTTGCCTTCATTGGCCGGGACATTGAGTATAAGAACTGGCAAGTCATGTTGCAGCTGCATAGAACCTTAGTTAGGCCACACTTGGAGTATATTGTTCAATTCTGGTCGCCACACTACCAGAAGGATGTGGAGGCTTTAGAGAGGGTGCAGAAGAGATTTACCAGGATGTTGCCTGGTATGGAGGGCATTAGTTATGAGGAGCGGTTGAATAAACTCGGTTTGTTCTCACTGGAACGATGGAGGTTGAGGGGCGACCTGATAGAGGTCTACAAAATTATGAGGGGCATAGACAGAGTGGATAGTCAGAGGCTTTTCCCCAGGGTAGAGGGGTCAATTACTAAGGGGCATAGGTTTAAGGTGCGATGGGTAAGGTTTAGAATAGATGTACGAGGCAAGTTTTTTACACAGAGGGTAGTGGGTGCCTGGAACTCGCTACCGGAAGAGGTGGTGGAAGCAGGGACGATAGTGACATTTAAGGGGCATCTTGACAAATACATGAATAGGATGGGAATAGAGGGATACGGACCCAGGAAGTGTAGAAGATTGTAGTTTAGTTGGGCAGCATGGTCGGCACGGGCTTGGAGGGCCGAAGGGCATGTTCCTGTGCTGTACTTTTTCTTTGTTCTTTTCTTTGTATCACTAGAAGGAAAATGTGTCAAGTGATCCAGTCTTAGTTTCACTTTTGCTTTGAGCAGTCCACACACACACACAGCCCTGATGCCCTCAAGTTTTATACATATGTGTACTTGTTCTCATGTCCCTAGTGTTAAAAAATGAACCAACAATGTGTTTGGCCAGACCCTTATGAACAATTGGTGCCTTGTGTCTTGTACAGTTTTTGGCGAAACCATATATTCAAGAACAGTAATTTTCTTTTAAACTTTGGAAGGACATAGCATTATTTGGACACTTGAACTTTCTTTTTACCTTTGGACTGGGAGCAAAGATGCCTTTTCCAAGAATTCATGAGGCCAGCATGACACTTGATTGCTTGTTTGCACTGCAAATATTTTAATTGATGGGGGAAAAAACTGCTTTAAAGATTGATGCACAATCAATACTCTCGAGGCAAAGAGGAGTCATATCTAATCGGCTTTAATCAGCTAGAACTGTACCCAGCAGTGGTGATACAGAAAGTGAAGGCTGCTGGGACGGCATCGGTTCTTATACCCCGCCTTTCAGGGCGGGGCTATGTACATTATCCAATGGTAGACCCCTCGGTCTAGCCAATGGTCATTCACCTCTCAGGTACTGCAATACCTGGTATTACCACAAAGATAAAGGCTAGTAATTTACTGGAGATCACATGACTGAGATCAGCTTTAAGATTTGAACTTGCTTTTTTAAATTCAGGTGGGATTGAACTGAAGAAGTGAAAAGCTGCTCTGCTCGCACGCTCTTTTCCTTGCCTGAAACTTGATGATTGTCAGTATCCAGCTAGGACCTTGGTGGAACTTATCAGTCTTTAGAAAGCAGAGAGGCTGAGACGAAGAGGATTGACCAGCCTCTATTTTTCTCTGTGCTGAAGCTCCATTAGTGAGAACACCCAGGCCTCCATTGGGACTAGTGATCAGTCTGCACATGAGGGAGTTTGAGATTGACAGCATTGAAACTCGGCGAACTTTATCCTTTTTTGAAAGTAGTGGGGGGAATATCAAGTAATTCTGAAGGATGGAACGTTCCCCTTCAGCCTGGATGGATATGGTGGTGGGGAAGGGGTGTTTCACCGATGGGAAAACAGTTTTGCATTTTCTGTTCACCACTTCCATGGAGAGCGGATGGCGGGTCAGATTTTCCGCTGATACATGGCGGGAAACGCATTTTCACACTTTACTATCTCGTGAATACTCAGTAAAAACACGACTCGCCCCTCCCAATCTAGTCAACGGGAAATTAGCCCGGTCTGAAAAACATTTTTAAATAAGTGACATTACTCTCAAGTTCTGCACGAATATAAAAGCTGGAAATCTGAAATAAAATTAGCAAATACTGGATAAACTCAGCAGGTCTGGCTGCCTCTGTGGAGAGAAACAGAGTTATTTTTCAAATACAAATGATCCTTCTACAGAGCTCAAGTTCTATACTACCAAGTAACAAATTATCATGGTGATCAAAACTCTTGAAATTACAAGACTTAACTTTTTGATGGGAGGTTAGCTCACATAAACTGCACAAGTGCACCAACTTCACTATTGCTTTTCAATGGTGGTACAAATAGTGTAATGCTATTTTAGGCAGCTCAAGATTCAGTGGTGCAACTTGGAGAGCTAATTTTGGATGTTGGGAATTAATTGAATATCTGCCCCTCAGCTGAGTGCTGTATCCTGTGAGCATGCATTCGGCATGCAGCCCTCGCCTCATTATTGCCTTGAGGACAAATTATGCCTCATTATCTTTCTGACTCTAAAGTTGCCGACCTCCTAGACTTTGTAATTCTAACTGTGACAGAAAAAGCTCATTTGGCTGGGTTCAAATGCAAATGTGAAGTTTACAAATAAAACATGCAATTTTATTAGTCTTTTGTAGCAATGTTTTTGTTTGGCAAAAGCAATTCATCCGTTCTCACTGAAAATGTGGACGTTTGTAGCATTTTTTGATTAGTGGCATATCATACCCAGGAAGATGTAATTGCAACAGACGACCCATTGTGAGACTATGGTGGCCAGGTCAAGACTGAAGGCAAGCTTAGGTTTATATATGGGTGACAGATTTGAGAGCACGTGACCATAATAGCTCTTAACACGAGCGTTTCAGAACACTACTGGATATTGTGCAGAGTGTAAATAGTTGGTAATTGAATGTTCATTACTGTTGTTTATCCATATGCCAGAATGATTTTAATGAAAATATTAATGACAGAATTTAATTTTAGACTTGGTTTGATTTTTGATTTCTGTCAGTATGGCCAGAATGTTGATAGTTTTGATTTTAAAAACAGGTTAAACAGACATGGGAACAGATAGGGAGGTGGATTTGGGACCAGGAAGAGATCAGCCATGATCTGATTGAGTATGGGAGCAGGTTTGAAGGGTCGAATTGCCTACTTCTGCTCCTAATTCAGTATGAATTGAAGGAAATCTTCAATTCGAATAATTTCGCTGAAAAACTGCCATGGATTGGCAACAAAACATTGATTCATTGTATCATATTTTCAAATATTGCCTAAGTAACCAATGAATAAAGATTGCGGTATTTGTGAAGTCAGACAATCGATGCATTAATCCTTCTTTGCAGTAAGATCTGAAGCCTCAGAGAAGCACAATGCTTTATGTGGCATATGAAACTTCCAGCGAAGGTATGTTGCTAAAATGCTCTTGCATAAGGTGACAGTTTTTAATTTTGATCAGTACTGAGCCACTTCTGTAAGTAGCTGGTGAACTTGCAGTCTCCGTGTAAGGAAGATGTGTATTTTTAAATTTGTTCCAATTAAGGGCCAATTTAGTGTGGCCAATCCACCTACCCTGCACATCTTTGGGTTGTGGGGGGTGAGACCCACGCAGACACGGGGAGAATGTGCAGACTCCACACGGACAGTGACCCGGGACCAGGGTCGAACCCGGGTCCTCGGTGCGATGAGGCAGCAGTTGTAACCACTGCGTCACAGTGCTGCCTTTATTATGAAGATATGACCTTAATTAGTTATAATTCAGTAATCTGGCAGTTATAATTTACAAGTGGTGCATTTTCAGTAATTTAAATTAAGGTCAATGTCTAAAATACCATAAAGTGCTTGCAAATACCAGATCCACTGTCTATTTGATATTGACATGTTTGTTTCTCTTTGCTCACTGCAAATTAGTTTTCTGAAAAAAAAGAACTTCTATGAAACTTTTGTTTGATTTTGTGTGGCTATAAAGAACAGACACATGAATTGGTCACTTTCTGCTGAAATTGCTTACTCAGCTGTAAGATGGAAATTATAATCTATCTATTTGTAATTCAATATTGGGTGTGATTTTCCCACTGCGTTGCTCCCAGTGCATATCCCGTTATGTAGGGAGGCAATGTAGTAACATTCCACTGGCTTTGTTGATTTCATGTGGCGCCCCGATCTCTGAGGAGATGGCCTTGCTGGCGTCTTTAGTTACCTAAGCAGAAAACAATTCTCAGTGTGGGCTGTTTCAGTGAAATTTTCCCAAGCTCTAAACAAAATGATTAAATGTGGGTGAATACAGATCTGGATCGTGCCCAAACACCCGGCAGGAATCACCACAGGAAACCCGCCCTAAATGACACATAGTCATCTTTGGGGAGAACCACGCCCATTGTATTACCACTCATTTTGAATTGACATTCTTGAATACAACTTAGATAAGATTTTCAGATGATGCCAAACTAGAAGGGGCCTCTCAGAATTCATTGAATGAGAAGATGAAATTTGTAAGTGGGCACCAACAACGGCAGATGATTTGTCAAAACAGATCAACATCAAATAGTGAACAGAGAAAAGCAAAATGGGCAAAGCAATAATCCATGAATGTTATTGTCATAGCTAACGGTGAAGAAGAAAGAGTTCTAGAATTTTTCATAGATTAAGAATGCCCAATACATGAAATCAACAAAGTCAACAGAATGTTACTACATCGCCAAAACAGTAGAATGGAATAGCAGTCCGAGGAAGTTATGATCAAACTGTACAATGCTCTGGAGCGTATCCAGCCCTGGTTGCTGAAAAACAAGCTTGGCATTCACATTATGCAAAACAGAACCACAAGGATGATCCTCTGTCTTAAAGGCTTCAATTGTAAATAAATAAAGGCTGAAGAGATCTTTGAGACTTCAACTTTGAAAGGAGACATATTATAGAGATGGAAAACGATTTAAAGTAAAGTGTAGAGTCACCGGTTTCAACTAGGAACAGGCAAATTCCACAGTGAGGTACCAAGAAACTTATCATCACTAAAAGTAATTAAAGCATTACACCTATGAATGATCATTTGTGCTTTCTATTGACATCTGTTATATAAAATAATATGCACTATGAAGGAAGTGGTGTGTCTGAATGCACACAAGACAGTATTGTTTCACTTTTAATCTCTGGCCAGTGCTGTTGTCAATTCATTCTTGGATTAAGGAAGGTTATTTGCTCTCCTGCTTGACATGGATTGGAGGAAGGGACAAAATGCCACAGGGCATATTCTGAAATCTGCAGAGCCTTCCAAAATCACCCCTTCAGTGTCTGGCCTCGCTCAGGAAGAACAGTCACCTTGGTTAGGTATTGGAAGATGACTGGCAACTGTGAAACTACACCAGGGTGTGCCAGTGTTTTCTGGAAAAGGGAGGGTTAACCTGGGAAAACAAATCAAAGTAATTACCGCGAAACATTATGTTGAATGATGCACATGTTTGTAAATGAACTCAGTAAATATAATGAATAGTAATTTGATCTGAGTGTATCAGGAGTCACTACTCTACGTGTTAATTTAAGTCTATTTGTGATCTGGGAATTATAGCCAGCCCATCTCTTTGGATTCATTGCAATGAGCATGCGGCAGACAGCAAAAGATCCTCCAATTTAAATCTATTCATTGGGCTCTATCAAATTAAATTTTAAAATTATGCATTTTACATACATAAAATGATTCTCTCCATAACAATTTTGCTCATCCATAGCAATTATAAAATGTGTGCTGGGGAGGCGGTGGGGGGGGGAGGCGGGGAGGCTGACAGAAGAGGGCAATGAGTTAGTTGATCTTAAAACAAACAATTTTTGTAGCCAATTCCAACTTGGGGTGCCACCTGGTGGACGTCTGCAATATAGCACTCCTTTGTGTCAGACTTGTTCCCAACTCAGAAAGCCTGATATAACACTTGACAAATTTCTCTCCTTCACTTTGCTCACTAGACTATTCAAAACATGTATCATCCGGGAATATTTTCTCCTGCGTAGATATGGCAAAATATTTACATCAACATGTTTAAGATTGTTTATTTCTAGTAAACGATCACTACTTCTAAAACAGTGCCCCCCTGGTTCTGGACTCACCCACAAGAGGGAACATCCTTTCCACGTTCATCTTGTCAAGACCGTTCAGGATCTTATATACTTCAATCAAGTCAACCCCACTCTTCTAAACTCCAGTGGAAACAAACCCAGCCTGTCCAACCTATCCTCATCAGTCAACCCGCTCAATCCAGATACCAGTCTATCAAACCTCCTCTGAATCGCCTCCTACACATTTACATCCTTCCTTAAATAAGGACACCAAAACTGCACACAATAGTCCAGATGCAGTCTCACCAATGCCCTGTATAATTAAAGCGCAACATCCTTACTTTTATGTTCAATTTTTCTCATAATAAAGGATAGTATTCCATTAGCCTTCATAATTATTTGCTGTACTCGCATACTAACATTTTGTGACTCGTGCACTAGAACACATAGATCCCTCTGCACTTCGGAATTCTGCAGTCGTTCTCCATTTAAGCAATACTCAGTTTGTTTACTCTTCCTGCCAAAGTGAACAATTTCACATTTTCACTTTGATCGTTGATGAGGCAAATAGCCACTATCAGGTTGTCACACAGCCTTGCTTGACCTCAGTACAGATTTTGAAGTCATCTGTTTCAGATCTACCATTCAAGACAGTTACAGTCATTTTATCATGAAAGTCAGCAACTTGTCCAATTGTAGGATTGTGGCAAAGGATTTTGGACATTCAAATCTTTGGAGCACAATCCAGAGAATGAAATGCTTTGGTTAGATCAATGAATGCAATGAAGAGTTTCTGGTCTTGTTCTTGATATTTTTGTTGAATTTGTCTGGTGAGAAATACTGGGGCTGGTTTAGCACCGTGGACTAAACAGCTGGCTTGTAATGCAGAACAAGGCCAGCAGCGCGGGTTAAATTCCCGTACCGGCCTCCCTGAACAGGTGCCGGAATGTGGCGACTAGGGGCTTTTCACAGTAACTTCATTGAAGCCTACTTGTGACAATAAGCGATTATTATTATTATTAAGCCAGAGGTTCCTCTGGAAGATCTAAAGCCACACTGTGTCTTTGGGAGAGCTTCCTCAGCTACAGGAAGTAGGTGATTCAGGAGACTGTGTGTCAGGATTTTCCCTGTTGTGGACAAGGGGACAAGAGGGAACATCTTGATAATTTTCACAGCGCAATTTATCTCCCTTCTTGAAGATAGTTACAACTGTTGCATTCCTGGAGTTGGACACTGGTAGAAGCCTGCTCGCGACTTTGTTTAATGTAGGGACCTTGCAGTGCTGTTTTTGTCCATGTGATCTTATTAAGTTGGCAATCAGATTTTGGTGATATGTTGAATTGCGTTGGCCATGACCACTCTGCCACTGCAGCCTTCTTTCAAGGCTGCTGATGTACACAGTCTTCCTTTGCCTCCTCAGCCTTTGAGGACTTCTTGGACCACACTCTATAATGGCACCTTCTCCTGACCTTGTCACCATGGGTCGCCCTATCAGGAGAAAGGATTTCCTGATGGTATTGCTGAAGGGATTGTCGAAGTGCACAAGTCTCTCCATCCGGTCAAGGTGGTAATCCCCAGAGAAGTAAGTGACCACTAGAGTACAAAGGAATGTTTCATTACAATATGCACCTTCCTCATTATTTCAAAGCTCAACCTGTGCATAAAAAATAAAATTTTAGTAAATTTGAGCTTTTCATTGAAAACATTAAAAACGGGAAATCTCTCTTGGCAAAGAAATTGACTGTTGTTTTGATCTACAGTAGTTAAAGCAAATTCTGATAATTTCCACTGATGCTTCAATGGATCTGACTAATTAAGGTCTTTCAAGAATTTACAATTTTCAAAGCAATTTCGCAAATGTTCTGAATGGGGCCTGAGGAGGGGCGAGGCCTGAGGCCTAGGTAGGAGAAGGATTGGAAGGGGAACTCGAAGACCTCATGGGGAAGATCTTGGGGAGGGGTGAATAGGGTGGGGTGGTGGTGGTGTGGGGTGGGGGGGTGTGGTGCCCATTCACTGTGGCAGGTCGGCATAAAAGCACTTGCCCCCTGCATGTGGCAAGACTTCCCCTGGAGGCTTGGAAACCCAGCCGACCAAGTTGAAAAACTGAATAATAATGAGGCACCTCATTATCAAAATGTTGGCAATATCCAGTGAATTATTTTTAGTTCGATTTTAGCCTCATCTCCACTCATGAGCAGAACAGTGGCACAGTGGTTAGCACTGCTGCCTCAGAGCACCAGGGACCCGGGTTAGATTCCGACCTAGGGTGACTGTCTGTATGGGATTTTCACTTTCTCCCCGTGTCTGCGTGGGTTTCCTCCAGATACTCTGGTTTCCTCCCACAGTCCAAAGATATGCAGGTTAGATGGATTGGCCACGCCAAATTGGCCCTAGGTGGAGTTACGGGGATAGTGGGGGGTTTGGGCCAAGGTAGGGAGCTCTTTCAAAGGATCGGTGCAGACACGATGGGTGAATGGCCTCCTGCTACACTGTAGGGATTATATGATTCTATTCTATGATAACAATAAATTTAATTCGAAGATAAGGACTGGGCAATGCAAAAGGGACGAGACAGTCACTGCTGTTGATCTGCTATATGACTGTTTAATCCTGTAGGGCAGGCATTGTCAAAGTCGGGGCATGACCTGCAGGTGGGTCGCAGGTGGGTGTCAGGAGGGTCGCGGAGCTGTCCGTTGCAGCACTCCCGATCGCGCAAATCCGCGCGCAGCAGCCGGCCTTTAATAACGGCGGCTGCAAGCGGCCTTAAAATGGCTACAAACATGTAAAAAGAAATGCGGCCGCAATGTGCATCCATGCCCGATCATCGATGCGCTTTTGCATATTGCGCATGCGCACCGATGATCGGGCACGCATGCGCAGTGCGACCGCATTTTTTTCATACGGTTGCAGCCTTTTTTTTACAAGTTCGGGGATATTTTATTCATTTTATTTTATTCATTTATTTTATTCATTTTATTTTTACTTTTTTCATTCTTTTTTTTTAACAAGTTCGGGGGGGCTCTATTTGATAACATTTTACAGGAAAAAAATGCAGAACTTTGGACAGATGGAGACTCCATACTTTCCGCCACTGGAAGACTTCACCTTCATCCAACAGGTTCCATTGGAGGAGTTTGTACGAGGGCCAAAGGGACCCAAAACCATTTCCTCAATTTTTGTCAGCAGCAAACAAGGTAAGAGAAAATGATGGGTCGCGAAGGTCAGCTGTCGTGAGTCGCAAAGGTCGGCCGGCGTGGGCCGCGAAGATTGGTTGGCGTGGGTCACGAGGGTCGGCTGGCGTGGGTCGAGAAGGTCGGCCGGGTTGAGTCCCGAATATTGGCTGGTTGGTAAAAATGGGTTCCCAGAAATAAAGTTTGAAAAACACTGCTGTAGGGGTTCATGAGATAGAATAGATTATTCAGATTGGGTTCTGTAAAGATCAGAAACCAGAGAACATTCACCAAGCATCGAATGACTTGAAGTTTAATAGCTTATTTCAGCTTCAGATAGAGGTGAGTTTCAGGCTTGCCATTGCAGGTGATCATCTTTACCCACAGCATTGACTACTCTGCATCATGTTCCGGATCTGATTAAGTGAATAATCTCTTTATAGATCATACAACATAGAATTTACATTGCAGAAGGAGGCCATTTAACCCATTGAGTCTGCATCAACCTTTGGAAAGACCACCCCACTTAAGCCCTCACTTCCACCCTATCCCATAACCCAGTAACCCCTCCTAATCTTTTTGGACACTAAGGGCAATTTAGCATAGCCAATCCACCTAACCTGCACATCTTTGGACTGGGAGGAAACCGGAGCACCCGGAGGAAACCCATGCAGACACTGGGAGGACGTGCAGACTCTGCACAGACAGTGACAGTGGGCCAAATGGGAGCTGTGAAGCCCCAGCTAACTACTGTGCTACCGTGCCGTTACCTGCTGTAACTATTCTGTTTAGTCTTTTATAATGTCTTGTAAAAATCTATAGTGCTTCTTCAGATTGAAACTTAATTTTAAAATAATCACTTACTCCATCTGGTGGCCTTTATGCATTCCTCTCGGTGTTTTTTTGACATTATGGGAGGGGTTTTAATCAAAAGAAACAGGTGGGGCTGGGTCGAGTGGAGGGCTAAAGTCTTTAAAATAGGAATTATTGACCCAAGGCTGTCTCCAACCCACCCATCTCCTGCTTTAGCGGAGGCAGGGGAGGTGGGCCAGAAACCAACATGATACAAGGAGGTGGATATTCAATCTGCGTACGATAGCGAGGCACCTCATTATCATTCAGCTTTTCAAGTGTAACTTTGGTCAGCTGGGTTTGCAAGCCCTCAGGGGAGGGGGGCCTTTATGCCTTCCTGCTGCATCCAGCCTGTCTGCCTGAGGAGCCATAGTGAATGGGCACCTCCCACCATGCGCACCCCCCCTTGCCCAGGCGGCACCGCCATCACCCCACCCATCCACCCCGCCAGCCTCGATCCAAGACCTTCCCCAAAGGGTCTTCGACTTCCCCCTTCCAATCGTTCTCTCACCGAGACCCTTCCCCAGGCCCATAATGCCCTTTAATACAGGGGAAAATTTACAAACCAAATTCAGAATTTGAAAACGTTTGTATGAAACAAATGTTGTTGCCTTCTGCAGCACAGGTGTTTGAAGTCCGTTTTGGAAATTTGGGAATATTTTAAAATTGTATGAAAATAAACTGACACGTTCTGGTTAACACGAGAGCAGATTTGAATTTTGTTCATACAATAATGTAAAAAGCGAATGGCATTTAGGGAGATTTAATGGTGCCTTCACTCAAAGTTCTCTGAAGAGTCAGCGTCTGGGAATGAGAAAATTGTTTTTTTTTGCAGGATTAATCTAAAATTTCATTTTTCCTTTTATTGACAGGCAGGTTTTCCGACCTTTACTCAGGCAGCCTTGCCGAACACTCAACCCCCACCTGCCTGTTGCACTTTTTCCTTTTGACTGGAAGAACGGAAGTACTTGGATTACATCCACTGAGGCAGTGTTTTTCAAACTTGTTTTCCTGCGACCCACTGTTATAACCTGCCTACTTACCATTGGCTGGGGACTAATGACTATCCCACAATCCTGTGGGAGTATGAGCTTCCCCAATGAGGGGGGGCGGAGAAACTCCTAGTATAAATAAGCTGGCCAGTTCAGGAACCAGGAGGAAGGAGTAGGTAGCAAGGGAAGTTACTGCTACTGTTATGTATATATGTTACAGTAAATAAATGTTATTACTTTGTATCCTTCAAACTCGTGCTGGATTCTTCGTGGCCCTTACAAAACAGGCGACGAAGGTAAAAGTGAATAGCTGTCTACACTGCTGAAGCCACCTCCCTGGATTTTTGTTGGATACAGGTTGGAAGTTGTTTTCTATTATACCATGCCTCTGTATGGACGTTTGGATGTTTTTGCTGCTGCGCTGGAAAGCTGGAACCAGTACACACAACGGATGCGTTACTATTTCCGGGCAAACAATATCACTGAAAACGAGCGCCAGGTGGTCATATTGCTCACCACCTGCGGCGCGCATACGTTTGGGGTGATTAGGAGCCTTACGTAACCAGCTGCGCCGGACACCAAAACGTTTGATGAACTTGTGAATATAGTGGGGCAACACTTTAACCCAACCCCGTCCACGATAGTCCAGCGTTACCGGTTTAATACCGCTGAGAGGACCCCTGGAGAATCCCTTGCCGATTTTCTATCCAGGCTACGCAGGATTGCGGAGTACTGTGACTATGGTGAGACCTTGTCAGAAATGTTACGTGACCGTTTGGTTTGCGGTATTAACAATGCAGCCACCCAGAGAAAGTTGTTAGCGGAGCCAACATTGACTTTTCAACAGGCCATTCAAATAGTCTTGTCCCGAGAGAGCGCAGAGCGAGGAGTACAGGAGCTACAGGGAATGGAAGTGCATGCCTTGGGGCGCAACCCTTTCCGTCCAAAAACGTCCCCCCGCACTCCTGCGGTACCTTGGGCGAGGCAACGTCCGGACCGACGCCAGTGGCCATCGGACATTCCTCCCCGAAGGGAGCCTTCTCCAGAGCCAATGGATGAGGAGCCATGTCCGTGTCAGACTTGTAGGCGCCGACCCCGTCGCGGACGGCGGTCCTGGGGACGCCAGAGGCGCCGTCATTCCGACCGAAACTGGGACCAGCCCAGGGGCCGTAACTGGGACCAGCCCAGAGGCCGTACCTTCCATGTGGATGAACCTGCGGCGACTACTCCTGAGGACGTGGAGACGGAGGACGATTGCCTGCAGCTGCATTGTGTGGCAGCTCCCCGTGTGGCCCCCATTAAGGTGACAGTACGGGTCAATGGCAACCCGCTTGAGATGGAGTTGGATACTGGCGCAACGGTCTCCGTGATCGCCCAGAGGACATTCGACCGCATCAAGCAGGGTATACAGACCCTTACATTAACTGACTCACAGGCCAGGTTGGCCACCTACACGGGGGAACCACTGGACATTGCAGGAACCTCAATGACCCCTGTTGTCTATGGACGCCAGGAGGGGCGTTTCCCACTTATCGTGTGCGCGGCCATGGGCCCAGCCTGTTGGGTCGGGACTGGTTGCGCCATTTGCGGTTGCAATGGCAGCACATCCTCCAAACAGTTTCTGAAGGGTTGACTGAGGTGCTAGGACGATACCCAGATGTATTCCAGCCTGGTTTGGGGAAAATAAAAGGGGCCATAGCCCGTATCCAAGTTGAACCAGGAGCCACGCCGCGCTATTTCCGGGCGCACCCAGTGCCTTACGCCTTGCTCGAGAAGGTAGAAGGGGAGCTCACTTGTTTGGAGAGTTTGGGTATTATCAGGCCCGTCCGTTTTGCTGACTGGGCAGCACCAATTGTACCTGTAATGAAGCCAGATGCCACAGTTCGCTTGTGTGGCGACTATAAACTTACAGTGAATACAGTTTCCCGACTCGACCGATATCCAATGCCTCGCATAGTGGATCTCTACGCGAAACTTGCAGGTGGACTCTCGTTCACAAAATTAGATATGAGTCACGCTTACCTGCAGTTGGAGCTGGACCCTGCCTCCCGACCATATGTAACGATTAATACACACCGGGGCCTGTATGAATATACACGGTTGCCCTTTGGAGTATCCTCTGCCTGCGCAATTTTTCAACGTGTTATGGAGGGCATTTTGAGAGGTTTACCACGTGTGGCTGTCTACCTAGATGACGTTTTGATTACAGGGACGTCGGAGCAAGAACATTTGGAAAATCTGGAGGCTGTCCTTGGACGCCTTTCGGAGGCTGGAATCCGTTTACGTCGCACAAAGTGCGTATTTCAGGCAAAGTAAGTAGTCTACCTAGGTTATCGGGTGGACCGCGAAGGTCTGCACCCCGTCGCAGAGAAGGTGCGTGCAATTCAACATGCCCCCACCCCGACTGACACTTCGCATCTTCGTTCTTTTCTCGGTCTCGTAAACTATTACGGGAAGTTCCTCCCCAATCTGGCAACTACGCTGGCCCCTTTGCACCTTCTGCTAAAGAAAACCCACACCTGGGTTTGGGGTCAGCCGCAAGAAACCGCTTTCCGGCGGGTAAAGCAATAATTGTCGTCGTCTGGGTACTAACCCACTATGATTCTGGAAAGCCTTTGCTCGTCACATGTGATGCATCCCCATATGGTATTGGGCCGTCCTGTCCCACAAGATGGAGAACGGGGCCGAGCGACCGATAGCTTTCGCCTCCCGCACATTGACTGCAGCGGAGAAAAAGTACGCGCAGATCGAGAAGGAGGGCCTGGCAATGGTTTTTGCGGTGAAACGCTTCCACCAGTACGTGTATGGCCGCCCCTGCTGGGACTTTTCAGAGAGGATAAGCCAATACCGCCCATTGCTTCTGCACGGATCCAGCGCTGGGCTTTGTTGCTTGCTGCATACGAGTATTCTCTGGAGCACAAACCAGGTACGCAGATAGCAAATGCCGACGCACTGAGCCGATTGCCTTTATCGACCGGCCCCATGTCGACCCCCACGACCGGTGAGGTGGTTGCAACTCTAAATTTTATGGACACCTTGCCTGTCACGGCATCACAGATCCGTGAGTGGACCCAGACGGAGCCAGTCCTGTCAAAGGTTCGGCACATAGTCCTGTATGGTGGGCAGCATAGACAGCTCCCAGGCGAGTTGCGGGCATTTTCCTCCAAGCTGTCAGAATTCAGCATGGAAGACGGCATCCTCTTGTGGGGGCCGCGTGTGATTGTGCCGGAAAAAGGCCAGGAGCTGATGCTAAGGGACTTGCACAATGGGCATCCAGGCATGACCAAAATGAAAATGTTGGCCCGGAGTTATGTCTGGTGGCCAGGCCTCGACACCGACATTGAGAAGGTGGCCCAAAACTGCTCCATTTGCCAGGAGCATCAGAAGCTTCTGCCGGCCGCGCCCCTACATCACTGGGAATGGCCAGGGCGGCCTTGGGCACGCTTGCATGCAGATTTCGCAGGCCCTTTTCAAGGATCCATGTTCCTTCTACTAATTGACACCCAGTCAAAATGGCTAGAGGTGCATAAAATGCAGGGGACAACGTCCTGCGCAACAATTGAAAAGATGCGTTTATCGTTTAGTACGCATGGCCTCCCCGAGGTGCTGGCCACGGATAATGGCACTCCATTCACGAGTGAGGAGTTTGCTAGGTTCACAAAGATGAACGGCATCCGTCATATCCGCACTGCCCCTTACCACCCGGCTTCAAATGGGTTGGCAGAGTCAAAAGAGGCCTAAAGAAGCAGTCTCCCGGATCAATGGACACAAGACTGACTCGCTTTTTGTTTACGTACAGGACCACCCCCCATGCAGTGACTGGGGTAGCTCCCGCAGAACTCCTAATGGGCCGGAGACTTCGCACCCGCCTTAGTATGATTTTCCCGGACATTGGCGCAAAAGTATGCCGCACACAAGAACGGCAGGGACAGGGATTTTCTCGGCATCGTCCGATTCGGCAGTTTGCGCCCGGTGACCCAGTATTCGTTCGGAATTTTGCTGGTGGTGCCCAATGGGTTCCTGGTGTAATCTTTCGCCAAACGGGCCCTATATCTTACCAAGTGCAAGCCCAGGGTCGTCTCCAGCGAAAACATGTAGACCACGTTCGGTCCAGAAGATCATCCCCTCAAAAGATTCCCCGCCCCCGGAGCTCATTTCAACAGCTGCAGAGACCAGAGACAAGGGAAGGTAGTCCTCACAATCTTCCACTGGTGCCTCACTCGAAGCCTGCGCAGGTCGTTACGGGACCGAATGGAGATAGAGACGCTGACATGACGGAGGCAGCAGACTCTGACTCCGAGATGGAGACACAGGATGCATCAGAGGGGGAATCCTCGGGTCCACGGGCCGTGGATGTACAACCGCGCCGTTCATCACGGAAGCGCCAATCTCTGTCTCGTTACACGCCGCCTGATCCAGCGCCGCGTGCAAATGGCGTCCGGCCTGCGGCCAAACTAGTCCAATGCCTTCCTTCGCCAGGGTCTTCGGTGGATTCCTTGGACTTTGGGGGGGGAGGGATGTTATAACCTGCCTACTTACCATTGGCTGGGGACTAATGACTATCCCACAATCCTGTTGGAGTATGAGCTTCCCCAATGAGGGGGGCGGAGAAACTCCTAGTATAAATAAGCTGGCCAGTTCAGGAACCAGGAGGAAGGAGTAGGTAGCAAGGGAAGTTACTGCTACTGTTATGTATATATGTTATAGTAAATAAATGTTATTACTTTGTATCCTTCAAACTCGTGCTGGATTCTTCGTGGCCCTTACAAAACCCACTTTGACCAAATGGCTGCCTCTCTCGACCCACACCACGTACACTTACAACTCAGTTGAGCCTGTCCTCATTATTATGAGTTTAAAATTAATATAATTGATCTTCCTTATGTATGATGGTAAATGGCATTCAGTTCATCACATGAGGCCCTCCCCGATGCTCCGCCCCCGTAGGGTTGAGTCCCCGATGGCGTGGAGCGCGTGGCCTCTCGCTTTTCTGGGGCCTCGCGTGACGGCTGCGGGGGGAAGCCGTTTCGCTGGCAGGGGGAGCTTTGGCGGGAGCTGGGGGGACTGGTGGGGGGTGGTCCGGGGGTGAAGAGGGAGATTACAGGGGGGCAGTTTTTGGCAGGCCGGGTCCGTGCATGCCGCAGCCACAGACCCGGCAATTCTGTATCCGTATCGGCAGGAAAGGCCGGGGGCTAGCCCCCCCACCAGGCGGAGCATCGGAGCGGGGGCGCCGCCGACTTAATAGTCGTAATACCAGACGGATCCTGCAGACACAGCCGCAGATCAGAGAATCGAGCCCTATGTCCAGAGGAAGTGTCTAGTTTTACAATGAAAAAGTCTGCGCTGCCCCTACACTAATATCCGCCCTACAGCGGTCGCGCTGTACAACATGGCGCCGGCTGCACGCAGACCCAGCTGGCCAAATAATATCCCATCCGTGATTCTCCGCCTCTGATGGGCTGGGTTCCCGGTGGCATTGTTCATTTCCGCTTTAAAAAGCGTGAACCCGGCGTGGCGGCTGCGGACTATGTCCAGCGCCGCCACAGTCAAGGGGGAGCAGTGCTGCTGGCCGGGCGCGGTTTCAGCGAGGGCTGTGGGGACTGGTGGGGAGTGGCCTGTGAGTGGCAAGGGGGTGTACAGTGGGGCATTATCTGGCAGGCCGGGTCCGCGCGCGGCCAACGCAATATTGTACGGCGCGACCGCTGCAAGTCGTCACCGTGCGCAAGCGCGGCCACAAACCCGGCAATTGTCCAGCTGTTTATATCGGGAAGGCCGCAGCTGCTAGCCCCTCACGGGTCGGAGGATCGGTGCAGGGGAGGCACCAACATTTTTGTCGTAAAACCAGACACTTCGGGCTCGATTCTCCGATTCTGAGGCTATGTCCTCATGCGGCATGGGAATGGTGCCGTTTTATGACAGAAAAAATGTCGTAATGGGGCCATCACCTCCTCCTCCCTTAGGGTGCCTAATGGCCCCCGGGCTACTCCATGGGACGATGATGAGAGCGGAGCTATCCCCCGAAGCTCCCCCGCCACCTGGCGCTGCTAGTCCTGGAGGCCCGCTCTGGTCTCTGCCAGTGTCTGCATGCTCATGACTATGAAGTACAGGGAGTTGGCCATCTCCATTTGAGACTGCGCCACATCACCCATTGACTGTGCCACCACCTTCTGGGACTGTGCCACATCAACCATTGACTGCGCAATCTCCCTCTGGGACTGGACCACCTCCCACGGTGTCTGCGCCCTGTCGGCCAGCGCCTGGGCAATGCCAGTAACATTATCAGCCATGGCCTGCTGTGACTGGGCCAAGGTCAGGAGCGCCGCTCTGATGTCCAGGTGTCTCTGGCACATGGTTGCTTGAGAGGCATCAACCCTGTCCTGGGCCTCGGCAACCGCCTGCACAGAATGCCCCAGGACTTGGACATGCTGATCCATAGCCAAGACCGTTGCCCCCAATGCCTCCACCGTGGAAACCACCCTGTGGTGTTGGCTTGGGTGGCACACGTTGTCCGCACCACCTGCTGCTGTATGCAGTTGGACTCCTCCAAGGGGAGGCGGTGGCATAGTGGTATTGTCGCTGGACTAATTATCCAAAGGCCCAAGATCATGATCAGGGGATCCGGGTTCGAATCCCACCACAGCAGTTGATGGAAATTAAACGCAATAAAATATCTGGAATTAAAAAGTCTAATGATGACCGTGAAACCATTGTCAATTGTTGTAAAAACCCATCTCGTTCACTAATGTCCTTTTAGGAAGGAAATCTGCCGTCCTTACCTGTCTGGCCTATGTGTGACTCCAGACCCACAGCAATGTGGTTGACTCTTAACTACCCCTTCAAGGGATAGGCAATAAATGCTGGCACAGCCTGTGACGCCCTCATCCATTTACGAATAAGAAAACAACTGCACCTGCAGGTACTGGATGTTCGTCAACAATCCTTCATGTCACCCCTGGATCTGCAACTTCATCTTCACAATCGCTGAACCTGCCCATTCCAGAAGCCTAAAATCCATCTGGATGTCAGTTAGTTCCTGGGGTCGGCCCGCCCTGTGACTGTCCGCCCCCTCGGGTGTTCCTACCTTCACCTGCGTATCAGATAATGTCCGAGGAACCTCTTCGCTAAAGTGCCTAACTGAGATGAGTGTCTCTGGGATGGTGGAGGATGTTGGAGACTGCTGTGACGGGAAATCACTGTCATCCTCCGATTGGAGCTCCGGGGTCTCCTGAGTCTCGTACGGAGAGCTGCTCCCATCACTGTTCGGTTCACGGTGGGGGCTCCGGCAGTGGAACTGGCTGGGGGTGGAGGACGCCAAATGGACCCGCCCCATGAGCGAGGATGAGCATGGTGTGAGGGTGAGTGTGGTATTGGGGTGGTGTAGGGGTGAGGGTGGGGGTGAGGGTAGAGTGGGGGTGAAGGTGGTGTGTGGGTTATGTTGGGGGGGTGGGTTGACACGTGTCTTGGGGAACCACAACTAAGCGAAGTCTCACTTCCAACGAGAAGCGAGGCCATATTGGATTTGGTACTGGGTAATGAACCAGGACAGGTGTTAGATTTGGATGTAGGTGAGCACTTTGGTGATAGTGACCACAATTCGATTAGGTTTACTTTAGTGATGGAAAGGGATAGGTATATACCGCAGGGCAAGAGTTATATCTGGGGGAAAGGCAATTATGATGTGATGAGGCAAGACTTAGGATACATCAGATGGAGAGGAAAACTGCAGGGGATGGGCACAATGGAAATGTGGAGCTTGTTCAAGGAACAGCTACTGCGTGTCCTTGATAAGTATGCACCTGTCAGGCAGGGAGGAAGTGGTTGAGCGAGGGAACCGTGGTTTACTAAAGTAGTCGAAACACTTGTCAAGAGGAAGAAGGAGGCTTATGTAAAGATGAGACATGAAGGTTCAGTTAGGGCGCTCGAGAGTTACGAGTTAGCTAGGAAGGACTTAAAGAGAGAGCTAAGAAGAGCCAGGAGGGGACATGAGAAGTCTTTGGCAGGTAGGATCAAGGATAACCCTAAAGCTTTCTATAGATATGTCCGGAATAAAAGAATGACTAGGGTAAGAGTAGGGCCAGTCAAGGACAGTAGTGGGAAGTTGTGCTTGGAGTCCGAGGAGATAGGAGAGGTGCTAAATGAATATTTTTCGTCAGTATGCACACAGGAAAAAGACAATGTTGTCGAGGAGAATACTGAGATTCAGGCTTCTAGACTAGAAGGGCTTGAGGTTCATAAGGAGGAGATGTTAGCAATTCTGGAAAGTGAAAATTGATAAGTCCCCTGGGCCGGATGGGATTTATCCTCGGATTCTCTGGGAAGCTAGGGAGGAGATTGCTGAGCCTTTGGCTTTGATCTTTAAGTCATCTTTGTCTACAGGAATAGTGCCAGAAGACTGGAGGATAGCAAATGTTGTCCCCTTGTTCAAGAAGGGGAGTAGAGACAACCCAGGTAACTGTAGACCAGTGAGCCTTACTTCTGTTGTGGGCAAAATCTTGGAAAGGTTTATAAGAGATAGGGTGTATAATCATCTGGAAAGGAATAATTTGATTAGAGATAGTCAACACGGTCTTGTGAAGGGTAGGTCGTGCCTCACAAACCTTATAGAGTTATTTGAAAAGGTGACCAAACAGGTGGATGAGGGTAAAGCAGTTGATGTGGTGTATATGGATTTCAGTAAAGCGTTTGATAAGGTTCTCCACGGTAGGCTACTGCGGAAAATACGGAGGCATGGGATTCAGTGTGATTTAGCAGTTTGGATCAGAAATTGGCTAGCTGGAAGAAGACAAAGGGTGGTGGTTGATGGGAAATGTTCAGACTGAACATAGAACATACAGTGCAGAAGGAGGCCATTCAGCCCATCGAGTCTGCACCGACCCACCTAAGCCCGCACTTCCACCCCATCCCCATAACCCAATAACCCCTCCTAACCCCTTTTGGTCACTAAGGGCAATTTATCATGGCCAATCTACCTAACCTGCATGTCTTTGGACTGTGGGAGGAAACCGGAGCACCCGGAGGAAACCCACGCAGACACTGGGAGAACGTGCAGACTCCGCACAGACAGTGTCCCAGCGGGGAATCGAACCTGGGACCCTGGAGCTGTGAAGCCACAGTGCTACCCACTTGTGCTACCGTGCTGCCACTGGAGTCCAGTTACTAGTGGTGTACCACAAGGATCTGTTTTGGGGCCACTGCTGTTTGTCATTTTTATAAATGACCTGGAGGAGGACGTAGAAGAATGTGTGAGTAAATTTGCAGATGACACTAAGTCGGTGGAGTTGTGGACAGTGCGGAAGGATTTTACAAGTTACAGAGGGACACAGATAAGCTGCAGCGCTGGGCTGAGAGGTGGCAAATGGAGTTTAATGCAGAAAAGTGTGAGGTGATTCATTTTGGAAGGAATAACAGGAAGACAGAGTACTGGGCTAATGGTAAGATTCTTGGCAGTGTGGATAGAACATAGAACATAGAACAATACAGCGCAGTACAGGCCCTTCGGCCCACGATGTTGCACCGAAACAAAAGCCATCTAACCTACACTATGCCATTATCATCCATATGTTTATCCAATAAACTTTTAAATGCCCTCAATGTTGGCGAGTTCACTACTGTAGCAGGTAGGGCATTCCACGGCCTCACTACTCTTTGCGTAAAGAACCTACCTCTGACCTCTGTCCTATATCTATTACCCCTCAGTTTAAAGCTATGTCCCCTTGTGCCAGCCATTTCCATCCGCGGGAGAAGGCTCTCACTGTCCACCCTATCTAACCCCCTGATCATTTTGTATGCCTCTATTAAGTCTCCTCTTAACCTTCTTCTCTCCAACGAAAACAACCTCGAGTCCATCAGCCTTTCCTCATAAGATTTTCCCTCCATACCAGGCAACATCCTGGTAAATCTCCTCTGCACCCCCTCCAAAGCCTCCACGTCCTTCCTATAATGCGGTGACCAGAACTGTACGCAATACTCCAAACGCGGCCGTACCAGAGTTCTGTACAGCTGCAACATGACCTCCTGACTCCGGAACTCAATCTCTCTTCCAATAAAGGCCAACACTCCATAGGTCTTCTTCACCACCCTATCAACCTGGGTGGCAACTTTCAGGGATCTATGTACATGGACACCTAGATCCCTCTGCTCATCCACACTTTCAAGAACTTTTCCATTAGCCAAATATTCCACATTCCTGTTATTCCTTCCAAAGTGAATCACCTCACACTTCTCTACATTAAACTCCATTTGCCACCTCTCAGCCCAGCTCTGCAGCTTATCTATATCCCTCTGTAACCTGCTACTTCCTTCCACACTATCGACAACCCCACCGACTTTAGTATCGTCTGCAAATTTACTCACCCACCCTTCTGCGCCTTCCTCTAGGTCATTGATAAAAATGACAAACAGCAACGGCCCCAGAACAGATCCTTGTGGTACTCCACTTGTGACTGAACTCCATTCTGAACATTTCCCATCAACCACCACCCTCTGTCTTCTTTCAGCTAGCCAATTTCTGATCCACATCTCTAAATCACCCTCAATCCCCAGCCTCCGTATTTTCTGCAATAGCCTACCGTGGGGAACCTTATCAAACGCTTTGCTGAAATCCATATACACCACATCAACTGCTCTACCCTCGTCTACCTGTTCAGTCACCTTCTCAAAGAACTCGATAAGGTTTGTGAGGCATGACCTACCCTTCACAAAGCCATGCTGACTATCCCTGATCATATTATTCCTATCTAGATGATTATAAATCTTGTCTCTTATAATCCCCTCCAAGACTTTACCCACTACAGACGTGAGGCTCACCGGTCTATAGTTGCCGGGGTTGTCTCTGCTCCCCTTTTTGAACAAAGGGACCACATTTGCTATCCTCCAGTCCTCTGGCACTATTCCTGTAGCCAATGATGACATAAAAATCAAAGTCAATGGTCCAGCAATCTCTTCCCTGGCCTCCCAGAGAATCCTAGGATTAATCCCATCAGGTCCCGGGGACTTATCTATTTTCAGCCTGTCCAGAATTGCCAACACCTCTTCCCTATGTACCTCAATGCCATCTAATCTATTTACCTGGAGCTCCGCATTCTCCTCCACAACATTATCTTTTTCCTGAGTGAATACTGACGAAAAATATTCATTTAGTATCTCGCCTATCTCTTCAGACTCTACACACAACTTCCCATCCCTGTTCTTGACTGGTCCTACTCTTTCCCTAGTCATTCGCTTATTCCTGACATACCTATAGAAAGCTTTTGGGTTTTCCTTGACCCTTCCTGCCAAATACTTCTCATGTCCCCTCCTTGCTTGTTTAGCTCTCTCTTTAGATCCTTCCTCGCTACCTTGTAACTATCCATCGCCCCAACTGAAACTTCACACCTCATCTTCACATAGGCCTCCTTCTTCCTCTTAACAAGAGATTCCACTTCTTTGGTAAACCATGGTTCCCTCGCTCGGCACCTTCCTCCCTGCCTGACCGGTACATACTTATCAAGAACACGCAGTAGCTCATCCTTGAACAAGCTCCACTTATCCAGTGTGTCCAACACTTGCAGCCTACTTCTCCACCTTATCCCCCCGAAGTCACGTCTAATGGCATCATAATTTCCCTTCACCCAGCTATAACTCTTGCCCTGCAGTGTATACTTATCCCTTTCCATCCTTAACGTAAACGTCACCGAATTGTGGTCACTGTCCCCAAAGTGCTCACCTACCTCCAAATCCAACACCTGGCCTGGTTCATTACCCAAAACCAAATCCAATGTGGCCTCGCCTCTTGTTGGCCTGTCAACAAACTGTGTCAGGAAACCCTCCTGCACACACTGTACAAAAAACGACCCATCTAATGTACTCGAACGATATCTTTTCCAGTCAATATTTGGAAAGTTAAAGTCTCCCATAATAACTATCCTGTTACTTTCGCTCTTATCCAGGATCATCCTCGCCATCCTTTCCTCTACATCCCTAGAACTATTTGGAGTCCTATAGAAGACTCCCAACAGTGTGACCTCTCCTTTCATGTTTCTAACCTCAGCCCATACTACCTCGGAAGATGAGTCCCCGTCTAGCATCCTCTCCGCCACCGTAATACTGCTCTTGACTAGCAGCGCCACACCTCCCCCTCTTTTGCCTCCTTCTCTGAGCTTACTAAAACACCTAAACCCCGGAACCTGCAACATCCATTCCTGTCCCTGCTCTATCCATGTCTCCGAAATGGCCACAACATCGAAGTCCCAGGTACCAACCCATGCTGCCAGTTCCCCTACCTTATTTCGTATACTCCTGGCATTGAAGTAGACACACTTCAAACCACCTACCTGAACACTGGCCCCCTCCTGCGACGTCAAATCTGAGCTCCTGACCTCTATACTCTCATTCTCCCTTACCCTAAAACTACAATCCAGGTTCCCATGCCCCTGCTGCATTAGTTTAAACCCCCCCAAAGAGCACTAACAAATCTCCCCCCCAGGATATTTGTGCCCCGCAGGTTCAGATGTAGACCATCCTGTCTGTAGAGGTCCCACCTTCCCCAGAAAGAGCCCCAGTTATCCAGAAATCTGAATCCCTCCCGCCTGCACCATCCCTGTAGCCACGTGTTTAATTGCTCTCTCTCCCTATTCCTCATCTCACTATCACGTGGCACGGGCAACAACCCAGAGATAACAACTCTGTTTGTTCTAGTTCTGAGCTTCCATCCTAGCTCCCTGAAAGCCTACCTGACATCCTTATCCCCTTTCCTACCTATGTCGTTAGTGCCAATGTGGACCACGACTTGGGGCTGCTCCCCCTCCCCCTCCCCCTTAAGGACCCGGAAAACACGATGAGCAGAGAGATCTCGGTGTCCATGTACATAGATCTCTGAAAGTTGCCACCCAGGTTGAGAGGGTTGTTAAGAAGGCGTATGATGTGTTAGCTTCTTTTGGTAGAGGGATTGAGTTTCGGAGCTATGAGGTCATGTTGCAGCTGTACAAAAGTCTGGTGCGGCCGCATTTGGAGTATTGCGTGCAATTCTGGTCGCCGCATTATAGGAAGGATGTGGAAGCATTGGAAAGGGTGCAGAGGAGATTTACCAGAATGTTGCCTGGTATGGAGGGAAGATCTTATGAGGAAAGGCTGAGGGACTTGAGGCTGTTTTCGTTAGAGAGAAGAATGTTTAGAGGTGACTTAATTGAGGCATACAAGATGATCAGAGGATTGGATAGGGTAGACAGTGAGCTTTTTTCCTCGGATGGTGATGTCTAGCACGAGGGGACATAGCTTTAAATTGAGGGGAGATAGATATAGGACAGATGTCAGAGGTAGGTTCTTTACTCAGTAGTAAGGGTGCGGAATGCCCTGCCTGCAACAGTAGTGGACTCGCCAACACTAAGGGCATTCAAATGGTCACTGGACAGACATATGGACGATAAGGGAATAGTGTAGATGGGCTTTAGAGTGGTTTCACAGGTCGACGCAACATCGAGGGCCGAAGGGCCTGTACTGCGCTGTAATGTTCTATGTTCTATGTTCCTCGCCCGCGGCCTAACTCCACCTTGGCAACCTCCCTTTCCCCCGACACAACGACCAATTCCAGGGCCTTCTGCTCTGCCACAGTGAGGGGCCACAGATTTGGCTTTCCCCCTCCTGTTTTCTCCCACTCCTGGCGGTTGTGGGCAGCCCTCTCCTGGGGGGTGGGGGTGGGGACAGTGTTAGACAGTCCGACGCATGCAGCCCAGGGGGTGGGTCGCTGGTGGCCTCGGTGGCCAGGCGGCTGGTATGGTGCCGGCACGTGGTGCAGGGTGGGGGTTTGGCCGCTCTCTGTGTTGAGGGGGGGGGGGGTAGGGTTAAGGGTGGTGGGACAGGGGTTGGTGCCAGGGCGCAGTGCTGCCTGCTCACCCTGTCCGCCCTGAGGAGGTTGTGCAGTTTTTTCGGCACTGCTGGCCGGTCCGGACCACATTGCTCACGGAGCTGATGGCCTCTGCCACCTGCGCCCAGGCACAGCGAACGGCGGTGGCTGTCAGCCTCCTTCCTGGGTCGCGGTACAGGGTCATACTACTCTCCTCCACGTCGTCCAGGAGGGTCTCAAGCTCTGCGGCCGTGAAACATGGGCCGCGCATCTTACTGCCATCGTGTTGGCTGGGATGGGGTGTGTGGGGAGTGCAGTGTGTATATGCAGCTGCAGCTTGTCAGTCTCCGAGTGTCAATCACGGACCCAGCGAATCCAGCACCGTTTCTCATTGGAATCGATTGTGTTCCATGTGGTGCCGGTGCTAGCCCCTTAACGGTAGGTTCGGCACCAGTTTTGCTGCTGTGAAAGCCGACAACTTCTGCGTTGGCTTCAACACTTATAGGGCGGGATTCTCCAATTGCTGATGCCAAAATCGCACTCGGCAATTGGGCAGAGAATCCGTTTTGACGGCAAAATCGGGGTGGCGTCTGTTTTCCGATGCTCCACCCCGTCCAAAACGGCATCGTCGGAGGAAGGCCCTCCCCCGATACGCCGCCCCCGATGAGCTGACTTCCCGACGGCGTGGATCACTTGTGCTCTGAGGTTTCATCAACCTCGCATGGCGGCTGCGGACTGTGTCCAGCACTGCCTCAGTCGGGGGGAGGGGGGAAAGGGGGGGACCCCCTCCGCTGGCCAGGGGCCTTCGGCGGGGGCTGGGTGATGGGTTGGTGGAGGGTGGCCCCGAGGGTGGCGAGGGGTGGTTACATCCCACTATCTGGCAGGCCAGGTCCGCGCACGGCCGGCGCCATGTTGTAAGGCACGACCGCTGCAGGTCGCCACCGTGCACATGCGCGGCCACGGACCCGGCAATTCTCCGTCCGTACCTGCAGGGAAAGCCGGGGGTTTTATGTGGCACGGCTGCTAGCCCCCCAACAGGCGACTTTCTGTTTGTAATATTAGACACATGCTCCGGACATAGCCTCAGAATTGGTGAATCCAGCCCTTAGTCTCCGAAGCAGAGAATCCCACCCCTCGTTTTTCGACAGAAGGCCAAATTTCCGCTTGAACAAGGAACGGTATTCTCCGACCCCACGTCGGGTCGGAGAATCGGCGGGGGCTGGCGTGAATCCCGTCCCCGCCGTGTCCCGAAATCTCCGCCACCAGAGATTCAGCGGGGGCGGTAATCGCACCGCGCCGGTCGGCGGGCCCACCCCCGCCGATTCTCCGGCCCGCGATGGGCCGAAGCCCCGCTGCTGGAATGTCTGTCCTGCCAGCGTGGATTAAACCACCTTTTGAACGGCGGGACAAGGCGGTGCGAGCAGGCTCCAGCGTCCTGGGGGGGGCACGGGGCGATCTGGCCCCGGGGGGTGCCCCCACGGTGGCCTGGCCGCAATCGGCTCCCACCGATCTGCGGGCGGGGCTGTGCCATGGGGGCACTCTTTTTCTTACGCCTTCGCCATGGTCTTCACTATGGCAGATGCGGAAGAGACCCCCTCCCCTGCGCATGCGCGGGGATGACGTCAGCAGCCGCTGACGCTCCCGCGCATGCGCCGACCCGCGTTGCCCGACATAGGCCTTTCCCGTCAGCCGGTGGAGCGCAAACCACTCCGGCGCAGGCCTAGCCCCTCAAGGTGAGGGATTGGCCCCTAAAGGTGCGGAGACTTCCGCACCTTCGTGGCGGCCCAACACCGGAGTGGTTCCCGCCATTCCATTATGCCGGAACCCCCCGCCCCGCCGGATAGGGGAGAATCCCGCCCAAGATCTGCATTGCCAGCATCGTGGGGTGCAGAATCCAGCCTGTCATCTCATTTTGAAATTGATTCAACAGCAAAATATTTCAATGCACATTGGGAAAAATGTTGGATTGTGAAAGAATGACGATACTTATTAAACTCTGAAGCCATTTCCTACCTTTATGGTGGCAAATTTGAGGCACAGGCGGAATCCACTGACCAGGCAAGCTGCAGTACTGCTGCTACAGTTGCAATCTAAAGGGGGTCTACTGTACATTTAAAAGGACACCTCTCTCCCAATTCTTACCTTTTCCTTTCATCAAGTGCATGTAACTTAAATTGTATGAGGCAGTACTAAGCTTTTACTCCACATAAAAAGAACTCATGCTGCGATGTCATTGTCTGAGAGATACTCATTGTGATTCCGTCTTCTACAAAATGCATGCGAGAAACAGAACAGAACTAGACCTATACATAACGTTACACCTGTGTTTATCCCACAGCCATTCCAAATGTTGGGTTTCATAACAAAACATTGTATTTGTGTATTGGCTAGGTATTAAATCTAACCTCATGAATGTTTTTTGAACAAGTTAAGGCAGAAATAATGATCAGGGGCTGGATTCTCCGTTTGGGAGACTAAGTCACTGGTGTGAAAACGGTGGTGTTTTACACTAGGAAAACTGGTGCAAAACGGCCACCGATTCGCTGTTTTGCTGGGGGCTGGCAGCGAGGCAGCGTAGAGCTCCCAGCTCGATATGGCCCTGAGCATTTCCGGGTACGTGGCCGCGCATGCGCACTGCGGCGGCCTGCAGCGGCCGCGATGTGCTTCATGGTGGGCTCAGCCCGTGGACCTGGATTTTGGCGGCATGGAGGATTCTCCGCCCCCTCACCGAAAGCGATTTTGGCTTTTGGGAGCGGAGAATCCAGCCCCAGGTGATCTTTGGGGATCATTTTTGCCCACTCATTTTTCCACACCTGTGAGCCACCCGCAGTTTGCGACCCCCACTTTGAAAAACACTGTACTGAAGGGTAAACATAGAAATGACAGCACAGTGACGATTAGGTCTACCACACTTTTGTCAGTGTAGGATTTTCAACTGGAGGGATGCACCCTGATGTCACTTATTGTCCTTTCTCTATTTCCTTTGAAAAAAGAAAGGACTTGCAATTATTAATGCCGTTAACAACCTTAGGAAATCCCAAAGCAGTTTGCAGCCGAATCACTTTTCATGGGACATTGGCATCAGTACTGGGGCAGGAGGGACCTGTACCTTTGGGACGGTCTTCACCTGAACCATTCTGGGACCAGTGTTCTAGCGAATAGGATAAATAGGTTGGTCACAAGGACTTTAAACTAGCAAGTTGGAGGGAAGGGAAGTGTAAAGCTATGGACAGTATAATGGTTAATGGAGATCAAGGCAGCAGGTTACGTGACAGGTTATTATGTAGAGATATGGGTTCAAAGACAAGGAAAATTAGGAGAAAGGGTAAGAGGAAAAATAAATTGCGAAAAGTTACTGATCAAGGTGTTAGGATTCATATCAAAGACATAAAAAACAGCATAACTGTACTTTACCTGAATGCTCGTAGTATACGAAATAAGGTAAATGAGTTGATGGCGCAAATCATCGTGAATGACTATGATTTAGTGGCCATTACTGAAACATGGTTAAAAGATGGTCACGACTGGGAGTTAAATATCCAAGGGTATCAGACTATACAAAAGGATAGAATGGACGGTAAGGGCGGTGGTGTAGCTTTGTTGTTTAAGGATGGCATCCGGGCAATAGTAAGGGATGATATTGGTGCTATGGAGGACAAGGTTGAATCAATTTGGGTGGAAATCAGGAATAGTAAGGCGAAAAGGTCACTGATAGGAGTAGTCTATAGGCCACCAAATAGTAACAGGATGGTAGGGCAGGCAATAAGCAAAGAAATAACGGATGCATGTAGAAATGGTACAGCGGTTATCATGGGAGATTTTAATCTGCATATCGATTGGTTTAACCAGGTTGGTAAAGGCAGCCTTGAGGAGGAGTTTATAGAATGTGCCCGGGATAATTTCCTGGAACAGTATGTAATGGAACCTACAAGGGAACAAGCGGTCCTAGATCTGGTCCTGTTTAATGAGGCAGGATTGATTAATGATCTCATAGTTCGGGATCCTCTTGGAAGGAGCGACCACAATATGGTGGAATTTAAAATACAGTTGGAGGATGACAAGGTAAAATCAAACACTAGTGTTTTGTGCTTAAACAAAGGCGATTACAATGGGATGAGAGAAGAACTAGCTAAGGTAGACCGGGAGCAAAGACTTCATGGTGAAGCAGTTGAGGAACAGTGGAGAACCTTCCAAGCGATCTTTCACAGTGTTCAGAAAAGGTTCATACCGACAAAAAAGAAAGACGGTAGAAAGGGGAAAAATCGACCGTGGATATCTAAGGAGGTGAGGGAGAGTATCAAATTGAAGGAAAAAACATACAAAGTGGCAAAAATTACTGGGAGACTAGAGGACTGGGAAGTCTTTAGGGGACAACAGAAAGCTACTAAAAAAGCCATAAAGAAGAGTAAGGTAGACTATGAAAGTAAACTGGCTCAGAACATAAAAGCAGATAGTAAAAGCCTCTACAAATATATAAGACAAAAAAGAGTGGCTAAGGTAAATATTGGTCCTTTGGAAGATGAGAAGGGAGATTTAATAATAGGAGACGGGGAAATGGCTGAGGAGCTGAACAGGTTTTTTGGGTCAGTCTTCACAGTGGAGGACACAAATAACATGCCAGTGACTGATGGAAATAAGGATATGATAGGTGAGGACCTTGAGAAGATTGTAATCATGAAGGAGGCAGTATTGGGCAAGCTAATGGGGCTAAAGGTAGACAAGTCTCCTGGCCCTGATGGGATGCATCCCAGAGTGTTAAAAGAGATGGCTAGGGAAATTGTAAACGCACTAGTGATAATTTATCAAAATTCACTAGACTCTGGGGTGGTCCCAGAGGATTGGAAAGTAGCAAACGTGACACCACTGTTTAAAAAAGGAAGTCGGCAGAAAGCGGGTAATTATAGGCCGGTAAGCTTAACTTCGGTTGTAGGGAAAATGCTGGAATCTATCATTAAGGAGGAAATAGCGGGGCACCTGGAGGGAAATTGTCCCATTGGGCAGACGCAGCATGGTTTCACAAAGGGTAGGTCATGTCTGACTAATTTGGTAGAATTCTTTGAGGGCGTTACCAGTGCAGTAGATAACGGGGAGCCAATGGATGTGGTATATCTGGATTTCCAGAAAGCTTTTGACAAGGTGCCACACAAAAGGTTGCTGCATAAACTAAAGATGCATGGCATTGAGGGTAAAGTGGTAGCATGGGTAGAGGATTGGTTAACTAACAGAAAGCAGAGAGTGGGGATAAATGGGTGTTTCTCTGGTTGGCAACCTGTAACTAGTGGGGTCCCTCAAGGATCAGTGTTGGGCCCGCAGTTGTTCACAATTTACATAGACGATTTGGAGTTGGGGACCAAGTGCAATGTGTCAAAGTTTGCAGACGACACTAAGATGAGTGGTAAAGCAAAAAGGGCAGAGGATACCGGAAGTCTGCAGAAGGATTTGGATAGGTTAGGTGAATGGGCTAGGGTCTGGCAGATGGAATTTAATGTTGCCAAGTGTGAGGCTATCCATTTTGGGAGGAATAACAGCAGAATGGATTATTATTTAAACGGTAAGATGTTAAAACATGCTGCTGTGCAGAGGGACCTGGGTGTGCTGGTGCACAAGTCGCAAAAAGTTGGTGTGCAGGTGCAACAGGTGATTAAGAAGGCTAATCGAGTTTTGTCTTTCATTGCTAGAGGGATGGAGTTCAAGACTAGTGAGGTTATGCTGCAATTGTATAGTGTGTTGGTGAGTCCGCATCTGGAGTACTGTGTTCAGTTTTGGTCTTCTTACCTGAGAAAGGACATATTGACACTGGAGGGAGTGCAGAGGAGATTCACTAGGTTGATCCCAGAGTTGAGGGGATTAGATTATGACGAGAGGTTGAGCCGACTGGGACTGTACTCATTGGAGTTTAGAAGGATGCGGGGGGATCTTATTGAAACATGTAAAATTATGAAGGGAATAGATAGGATAGATGCGGGCAGGTTGTTTCCACTGGTCGGGGAAAGCAGAACTAGGGGGCATAGCCTCAAAATAAGGGGAGGTAGATTTAGGACGGAGTGTAGGAGGAACTTCTTCACCCAAAGGGTTGTGAATCTCTGGAATTCCTTGCCCAGTGAAGCAGTTGAGGCTCCTTCTTTAAACGTTTTTAAGAAAAAGATAGATGCCTTTCTAAAGAATAAAGGGATTCGGGGATATGGTGTATGGGCCGGAGAGTGGAGCTGAGTCCACAAAGATCAGCCATGATCTCATTAAATGGCAGAGCAGGCTCGAGGGGCCGGATGGACTACTCCTGTTCCTAGTTCTTATGCTCTTATGTACTTTGAAGTGTGGTCAGTTTTAGTGCTGTTGGATGAGGGAGAAATGTTGGTCGGGACACCAGGAGACCTTTGCTGCTCCACCTTGAGAAGCGGCATGGGACTTTTTTAATGGCCACGAGACAAACCATATCGATTCATTTCGTAACTTTTTAACTTCGCCTGGATGACCTTCATTTTCTTCTCAATTCTCCCTGATATATGGGGCTACACCACTTCTTTGCTGAATACTCTATATGGCCAAATTTATCACCATCCTCTGGAGCTAGGTGAGTTCCTGAGATTTCTACTGCATTAGACATCCTCCCTGTGACAACAGCCTTCTGGTTTGGTTTCTCTTTGCAGATTTGGATTTGTACCTGGCCAGCTAGGTGCCTGATGACTAAATTCAAATTGGGCTCCGATAACATTATTTGGGCCTCGATGTGATTTTAACTGCGTGGGTCAGAAGTCGTGCCCTGTGACCAACCTGCTAAGTGTAACTCATTGGCTTCACAAGCTGACTGACGTGACTGGAAGTTGAATTTAACAATGCACTCGTCATTAAATGAGCAACCCACACTGCTTTTTGTTAAAGGTTAATGAATTCTCTGCCTCTTCCGAGATGCTCCCGTGGTGTCAGACCTCAGCATTTTCACTTCTGCAGGACGTAACACTGCAGAGGTTAGAACATAGAACATACAGTGCAGAAGGAGGCCATTTGGCCCATTGAGTCTGCACCAACCCACTTAAGTCCTCACTTCCACCCTATCCCCATAACCCAATAGCCCCTCCTAACTTTTTGGTCACTAAGGGCAATTTATCATGGCCAACCCACCTAACCTGTACGTCTTTGGACTGTGGGAGGAAACCGGAACACCCGGAGGAACCCACGCAGACACGGGGAGAACGTGCAGACTCCGCACAGACAGTGACCCAGCGGAGAACCGAACCTGGGACCCTGGTGCTGTGAAGCCACAGTGCTAGCCACTTGTGCTGCCCCTGGTTGAGTGAATATTGAATGGCCCCATCCATTCTCTCCATTAACCACCTGGCGAGGTGGACATCTGTTTCTCCAAGGTGGGACTTAGACTTGAACCCAGAGTCTGCTTCGCAGTTGTTTGAGGTGACATCAAATTGGTGTAGACTAGGAATCTTATTTTGAGTACCCAGCCTGGGGGATGTAATGGAGCAGAACACTTATCTATAACTACCACTCAGGAATTGGAAGACTTTAGAAGCTATCGTGCAGAAAGTTGTGATGGTTTGTGCATGAGTTTTCCTCTACGTTGAAGAGGAAGATTTACCAACAATGTCCAGTAAATAAAGAGTGTTACTAGCAACTTTCAGAAGTCAAAAGCACTCAAAAGGTATAACACAATGCATGTTGACTAAATTGCGGCCTGTTGAATTCATTCAGGATGCAGGTATAATGTATGATTCAAGATGATGACAGAAGAAAGATACCACATGTCTTCTTGCGCTGCTTGATTTTACGATTCAAAACAGGAGAGGAGATTCAGTGATCTCACCCCAAAGAAGCTACATTTTTTAAAAATGTGGAGCAGAGGCTGGTTTACAATGTTACAGTCGAAATTCTCCAACCCATGTTTTCTTCAAGCAAGCCCTCCGGAAACACAGAACTGCTGAATTTGCCCTATATAAATTGCGATGAGGTAAACAGACTTAAGAATACTGGAAGTGAAAATTGTAGTCTGACAAAGTTGTCTGAAACGTGTGCATTTCGTGTCTGGCAGTAAAGATGATGGCTTCAACCACCTTTAGTTTCTAGTCAACTTGATCAACCAAGTGAGAATCTGATTATCTGTCACTATTTCAACGCATAATAAGAAAACCACAGGGGACAGAAAAACATTAGACAGTACACAGCTCTTATATTGCTGTGATGGCAGTTATAAGTCCAGATTACTGACCAACAGCTATCCGGTAAAGAATCCCTGTGTAAAAGTTATAGATGTGCCTCGCAGTGGGAGCCATTATTAGGGCACAGAAATTGCAGGAAACCATGGCATGTGTAACTGATGCATTAGATACACGTCATAATTTGCTGGGAAGTTTGCACTGAAAATGTTAAAGAGCTTGTTATCAGAGTTCGATCCCCATTAAGATCAATGGTAATCTCTCCTCATAATTTATCCCTTGGAGTCCAGGGGTCACTCTGCATTTGTATTGCATTCCCTCCAAGGTTAATATTTGTTACCTAAGGCAGTGGTTCCCACTGCTGTGTGTTTTTAAACAGTGTGCACAGCAGGAGGATGGAGAAATAAAAACAGAACCGGGGCCTGGGAGTGCGACACTGAGGAGAGCAGGGGGAGGGAGAACCGAGAGTGTGGCGGACACAGAGCGAGAGTGGCGGACCGAGAGTGAGAGTGTGGCGGACCAGTTATCTTCGAGGGAGATACTGCTGAAGCACTCGCTTTCTGGAAACTTCTTCATTTTCTTGGCACATTCCTTGGGGCATGCCTTGCAAGTAACAAAGTTTCCCCTTGTTTTTGCAAACGTGCAGTCCCATTTTCCTCATCTCCCGCAGTGGGGAATGCCCTTCTAAATGAGCACTCACCCATTTGCAAACATACCGCAACTTAGTTTCAATTTCATTCTTAAATAATTGTGTCGCTGGCGTTCACATGAATTCTAGCCAGTCACTAACAGGCCTGACTGCTGTCAGTGTGGGATCAGCGTCTGCAGGCTGGGTTGTAACGGGGAGACATGTCTGTACAGTAAGTAACTGCGAGAGGCACACTCCCTTCAGCCCTGGCACCTCACTTCAGCAGTACAACACAACACTGACAATGTGATGGAGTAGCCACATGTTTATCCTCCATCCCTCGCCCCACTGCGAAGCACACATAAAATAAAAGCTCCTTCCCATCGTCGCTGTTTAATTCCTCATGACTCTAACATGCGTCATGGTATCAGTGCTTGGCTCAGTCATGTTGGCAATCTGGGGCTTCGAAGTTGCAGTGCAACAATTGTGGCTAAACTTCAGGCGCATCCATTCAGAAATACTTTATCCTGCTGAGAATGAACGGCGGGTATGGGCAAAGTGTGACACATGTTTACAAATAACTAAACCATTTCCCGTACAAGAGTCAACTAAGAAATTCGATAAGGTGAATAGTCCATCACTGCAAAATGTGTAAACATCGACGTCCCGGGATTCCGGCAAATTAGAAATCAAATTATTAGTTTTCAACTCCGAGTAAAGCTTCAAACACAAGCAGAATTGCCACAACTGCAATCCGCAACTGCAATCTAGTGGATTTCCTCTGAAGTTTGTGTGGTAAACCACGTTATTGCATTACATGTACTGTATTGTATTGTACATGCCTGGGCTTGTCCAAGCTGGCTCCGCCTGTGGCTCCTCCCCTCGGGCTTCTGTATAAGAGTGGCAAGTCTCCGTTGTCATGATATTCAGGTAAACATCATGGTGCAAACATACATACGTACTGATGGACAGATCAACGGACCAATCAATACACACACAACACCACAGCCAATCACAGACAAAAGCATACACACTATAAAAAGGGGAACACGACACTTCCGGGCCATTCCAGCAGGAGACAGCTCAGGGCACAGAGCTCACAGCAAGCGACTCAGACATCCACCATGTGCTGAGTGCTTCTCCAAGATAGTGTTAGGGTTAGGTCCACAGAATCAAGGGCAATGAACGAACCCCAGTAACCAGTTTATCATTGTAAATATTGTTAGTACTAAAACTGAGTTGTACCTTCTGCAACCGTGTTGGTTCGTCTATGGAGCAGAGAACACAACATGACATAGTACCACGAGTGGAACCCAGTATCTGTGAGACGTCCTCGGGGACCCGCCATCCTGTACCATGGACACCGTCAGCACGCCGCAGCCGCTACAGATCGCTGGAAACCTCGGCGTCCACTGGAAGCTGTTTACACGCCTGCAGGGTAGGGTTGAGCCTTTTCGGTCTTTTCTTGCACACCTCCGTGTCTTAGCGTAGTCCTGCGGTTGCGACGCCACCTCCGGTTCAATGATTCGGGACCAGATTGTTTTTGGGATCGCCTCGGACACCCTGCGCCATCAGCTCCTCAAAATGAAAGGCCTCACCCTAACCTCCGCAATCGAAGCCTGCTTCCTTCATGAAAACGTGACCGGCCGCTACTCCCAATTTCAAGCGGCCAAATCGGCGCGGCAGGGGTCCTACGCGGCTGGATCGGCAGGGCAGGCGTCCTGCGAGACTGAACGGGTCCAGGCGATCGAGTTCCTCCCGGATGCGGCCCGGACGAGGGCGGCCATTTCGCGCACTTCCGCGGCCTCCCGCATTTGTGCGCGCCAAAAAAGACGTCGACGCAGAGGGACATGATGCGCAGGCGCGCTCGACACAAGACCGAACTGCGCATGCGCGATGGCGCAACGAACAACATGACGTCGCTACGTGCGGCAACTGCAGAGCCGCGCATTTAAAGCGGCAATGTCCGGCAAAAAACCGACTGCCTCCGCTGTGGCAAGATGGGCCACTACGCTGCCTGCTGTCGAGCAGCTCAACCTGCCAATGCTCCCCGATTCCGACAACCTCGCAGGGACGTGCGGACCATTCAGCCTCCTTACTACGAGTCGTGCCCAGATGATATCCAGACTAGTGACACAGACGACCGGGACGCCTTCCATGCTGCGGTCATTGATAGGAACCGTATGTCTCCAGGCAGGACCCACCAGCCGTTGCAAGTGAACACTGTCAATCCAGGTGATGGATGGTGTGCCACCCTAACGGTCAACCGATCACCGATAACATTCCGTCTGGACACTGGCACCTCCGCCAACCTCATAGCATGGTCAGCCTTCCACGACATGAAGGTCAGAGCACCAATTCGGCCATCCCGTTGCAAGATGGTCGACTACAATGGAAACGTTATCCCGGCCATGGGATCCTGCCAGCTCCAGGTGACATACAACACATACATGGCCACACTGTCATTCGAAATAGTCGGATCATCAAAGGACTCCCTGCTAGGCGCACAGGCATGCAAGGTTCTCCACCTCGTGCAGCGGGTCCACACTCTGTCTCCAGAAGGCACATCAGACTTCCCGGATGCAGAATTTAGGGCACAGCTTCAATTGCTCCTCGCCCACAACCAGGAGGCATTCGAGGGCATGGGCAGACTGCCCTATACCTATAGAATACAACTCAAACCGGACATCACCCCGGTCATTCAAGCACCTCGCAGGGTCCCACGCCACTCAAAGACCGCCTCAAGCAGCAGCTGCAGGATCTCCAGGACCAAGGGGTGCTATCCCGGGTCACGGAGCCCACGCCATGGGTCAGCTCCGTGGTGTGTGTTAAGAAGCCCTCTGGCGAGTTCCAGATCTGCATTGATCCAAAAGACCTCAACAACAACATTATGAGGGAACACTACCCCATACCCAAACGGGAAGAGATCACGAGCGAAATGGCCCGGGCTAAAATCTTTACAAAACTAGATGTCTGGAAGGGTTTTTGGCAGATCCAACTGGATCAGTCCAGCTGAAAGCTGTGCACCTTCAACACCCCTTTCGGCAGGTTCTGCTATAACAGAATGCCATTTGGCATCATCTCGGCATCCGAGGTCTTTCACAGGATCATGGAACAGATGATGGAGGGCATCGAAGGGGTGCGCGTCTACGTTGACAACGTCATCATCTGGTCCACCACACCACAGGAGCACATCAATCGTCTCCAGCACGTCTTTGCGCGGATACGGGAAAACGGCCTGCGCCTCAACCGAGCCAAGTGTTCTTTCGGCCAAACCGAGCTGAAGTTCCGGGGGGACCACATATCCCGGTCAGGGGTCCGTCCGGATGCAGACAAGGTCAGCGCCATTACAGCCATGCCGCAGCCGGCAGACAAGAAAGCAGTGCTACGCTTCCTAGGCATGGTCAACTTCCTGGGGAAGTTCATTCCCAACCTTGCCTCCCACACGACAGCTCTTTGCCACCTAGTCAAGAAGTCCATGGAGTTCCCGTGGCTGCCCGCACACCAGAAGGAATGGGAGGAGCTCAAAATTAAGCTCACCACAGCCCCGGCATTGGCGTTTTTCGACACATCTCGGGACACTAAAATTTTGACTGATGCCAGCCAGTCCGGCATTGGGGCGGTACTCCTACAGCGGGATGACACTGCGTCATGTGCCCAGGTCGCCTATGCCTCGCAGGCCATGACCCCCATAGAACAGCGCCACGCGCAGATCGAAAAGGAATGCCTGGGTTTGCTAACTGGAATAGACAAGTTCCATAACTACGTGTATGGTCTCCCCCAGTTTACTGTTGAGACTGACCATCGCCCCCTGGTCAGCATCATACATAAGGATCTGAACGAAATGACCCCTCGCCTCCAGCGCATCCTACTCAAACTCAGGAGGTACGACTTCCAACTGGTCTACACCCCGGGAAAGGACCTTATCATTGCGGATGCCCTATCTAGAGCAGTGAGCACACCGCCTGACTTGGAGGGGTTCGTCTGTCAGGTTGAAGCGCAGGTGGCCTTCACATCGGCAAATCTGCCAGCCGACGACTCCAGTCTGGCCCATATTCGCCAGGAGACTGCAGCTGACCCCCTTCTACAACGTGTGATGCGCCACATGACGGGAGGGTGGCTCAAGGGACAGTGCCCGCAGTTCTACAATGTCCGAGACGACTTGGCCGTCATTGATGGTGTCCTCCTAAAGCTGAACCGGATTGTGATTCCGCACAGCATGCACAAGCTGGTCCTCGAACAACTACACGAAGGCCATCTGGGGGTTGAGAAGTGCAGACGGAGGGCCCAAGAGGCGGTATACTGGCCAGGCATCAGTGATGACATTGCCAATATGGTGCTCAATATGATGATCAAGAGGTTGATCATGAAGCGCATCACCTCCATACTCCCAGAACGCCTTTATCCACTGCAATTCGAATACCGCTGCAACCGGTCCACATCAGACACCATTTCCCTGGCCCTACACTCATCCCTAGAGCATCTCGAAAACAAGGACTCCTACATTAGACTCTTATTTATGGACCACAGCTCCGCCTTCAACACCATAATCCCAGCCAAGCTCATATCAAAGCTCCAAAACCTAGGACTTGGCTCCCCACTCTGCAACTGGATTCTCAATTTTCTGACCAACAGACCACAATCAGTAAGAATGAACAACAACACCTCCTCCACAATAGTCCTCAACACTGGTGCCCCGCAAGGCTGCGTACTTAGCCCCCTACTCTACTCCCTGTACACACACGACTGCATGGCAAAACTTGGTTCCAACTCCATCTACAAGTTTGCTGACGATACAGTCCGAATACAGGAGGGAGATAGAGAACCTAGTGGAGTGGTGTAGCGACAACAATCTCTCCCTCAATGCCAGCAAAACTAAAGAGCTGGTAATTGACTTCAGGAAGCAAAGTACTGTACACACCCCTGTCAGCATCAACGGGGCCGAGGTGGAGATGGTAAGCAGTTTCAAATTCTTAGGGGTGCACATCTCCAAAAATCTGTCCTGGTCCACCCACGTCGACGCTACCACCAAGAAAGCACAACAGCGCCTATACTTCCTCAGGAAACTAAGGAAATTCGGCATGTTCCCATTGACTCTTACCAGCTTTTACAGATGCACCACAGAAAGCATCCTATCTGGCTGCATCACAGCCTGGTATGGCAAGTGCTCGGCCCAGGACCGCAAGAAACTTCAGAGAGTCGTGAACACCGCCCAGTCCATCACACAAACCTGCCTCCCATCCATTGACTCCATCTACACCTCCTGCTGCCTGGGGAAAGCGGGCAGCATAATCAAAGATCCCTCCCACCCGGCTTACTCATTCTTCCAACTTCTTACATCGGGCAGGAGATACAGAAGTCTGAGAACATGCACGAAAAGACTCAAAAACAGCTTCTTCCCCACTGTCACCAGACTCCTAAATGACCCTCTTATGGACTGACCTCATTAACACTGCACCCTGTATGCTTCATCTGATGCCAGTGCTTATGTAGTTACATTGTATATGTTGTGTTGCCCTATTATGTATTTTCTTTTATTCCCTTTTCTTCTCATGTACTTAATGATCTGTTGAGCTGCTCGCAGAAAAATACTTTTCACAGTACCTCGGTACACGTGACAATAAACAAATCCAATCCAATCAACTGCCCCACCTGCCAAAGGTTTCAGCCGGCGCAACCTCCTGAGACGCTTCAGCCCCATGAGCTGGTGACGTCTCCCTGGGCGAAGGTGGGTGTGAACCTTTTTCATGCGCTCAGCAGAGACTATGTAATCATCATTGATTACTTTTCAAACTATCCAGAGGTCATACGCCTGCACGATTTGACATTGTCTGCTATCATAAGTGCCTGCAAAGACACCTTTGCTCGCCACGGCATTCCGATTACTGTCATGTTGGACAATGGGCTCTGTTTTGCTAGCCAGGAATGGTCATCCTTTGCTGCTTCGTATGGCTTCACACACGTGACGTCCAGCCCTCTGCATCCCCAGTCCAATGGAAAGGCGGAGAAGGGCGTTCACATCGTCAAGCGGCTCCTCTGCAAGGCTGCGGCTGCCGGATCGGATTTATGCCTCGCCCTGCTGGCCTATCGCTCAGCCCCACTAGCCACTGGCCTCTCACCAGCCCAGCTGTTGATGGGTCGCGCCCTCAGAACCACTGTGCCATCCATTCTGGTCCCCACAACCAACCATGCTCCGGTACTGCACTGGATGCATCAGCAGTGCGTTCGCCAGAAGATGGTATATGACACACGGGCAACTGATCTTCCCGCCCTAGCGCCTGGACAGACGACGTCATCCACCTACCAGAAGGTGGCTGGTCAACACCTGCCGAAGTTCTCTGACGCGTGGCTCCCCACTCGTTCCTGGTTCGCATGCCTGATGGCTCCATTCACAGGCGCAATCTCCAGGCTTTTCGCTTGCTTCCACGCTCGCTATGGGAACTTACACCAGTACCACGCCCTCCTGTTGTTCCTGATGTCGACTTCGTGGAGCTTCCTGCCACCATGCCCCTTCCGTCGTCGCCCATGGCCAGGCCCATTCCTCAGCCGGTGGATCCTGACCCACCCTTAAGGCGGTCAACCCAAATTCGTCGCCCACCTACTAGACTGGACTTACGAGCCTGTTTGAACATTGAACTCACTGATGCATAATACCACTGTGTTAATATGTTTCTATTTTTCCTTGTCGTGACAGGAGTGCGTTTTGATGTTCAACATTTCCCCGTCTTTTGTTTATGGTACAACCTCGTTGCTATGTTGCACCTGACATCGCCCCTTGTATACAGTTTAGCCTCATGTACATGCTGTAGATATTGCACACACACACATTCAGCTGCACTCAGTACACATCTCTATTTATAACCACATAGGCACATGTTCTTGTAAAAAAGGGAGGATGTCATGATATTCAGAGAAACATCATGGTGCAAACATATATACATAGTGATGGACAGATCAACGGACAAATCAATACACACACAACACCACAGCCAATCACAGGCAAAAGCATATACACTATAAAAAGGGGGAACACGACACTTCCGGGCCATTCCAGCAGGAGACAGCTCAGGGCACAGACTCACAGCAAGCGACTCAGACATTCACCATGTGCTGAGTGCTTCTCCAAGATAGTGTTAGGGTTAGGTCCACAGATTCAAGGGTAATGAACGAACCCCAAGAACCAGTTTATCATTGTAAATATTGTTAGTAATAAAACTGAGTTGTACCTTCCGCAACCGTGTTGGTTCGTCTATGGAGCAGAGAACACAACACGACATCCGCCTCCGGATCCAGTTCGGGTCCAGAGGCAGGAGGCTTGCTGTTAGTGTATTAAAGCCTCAGTCACTTCCATCACTCGTCATGTGTTATTGATGGTGTATCAATTTAATACACTAAACTCCTCAAGATTAACTCATCACTCAAGCCTGATCGCTTGGAACTGGACCCACAGGCAGCCAACGCTACAGAAACATTTGAACACTGGCTAAGCTGCTTTGAGGCGTACCTCGCATCCTTCAACGAAGACCTCACAGACCTCCAGAAGAAGCAGGTCCTCCACGCATGGGTGAGCCCAAGGGTCTTTCCCCTCATCAGGGACGCCCCCTCGTATGCAGAAGCGATAACGCTGCTGTAAGGACACTACGTGAAATCCGTAAACCAGGTATATGCTAGGCACCTCCTCGCCACGAAATGGCAAAGCCATGGAGAATCACTCGCAGACCTCCTGCATGCACTGCACATCCTCTGCCGGAACTGTGACTGCCGGGCGATATCGGCTACCCAGCACGTGGAACTGCTGATCAGGGACGCTTATGTCGTGGGCATGAACTCTAACTATATCCGCCAGCGATTATTAGAAGGGGGGACACTCAGCCTCCCTGAGACAGTACAACTCTCCAACTCGCTGGAGGTGGCCTCCCAGAACATGGGGGCCTACACCTTCGACTGCGCAGCACCCTCGTGGACGCAGCCATCAACTGACACGAGCCTGCGCCGCGCAGCGGCCCGCCAATGCCGGAGGCCCGAAGTGCTACTTCTGCGGCCAGAGTAATCACCCCAACAATGCTGCCCGGCACGGAGCACAACTTGTAACGGCTGTGGGAAGAAGGGCCACTTTGCAAAAGCCTGCCAGGCCCGATCTCCCCCTAAACGTTCTAGGCCAAGCAGCGCTGCCTGCTGCCTATCGGGGCAGCCCCCAGCTGCCACGCCACCCTCCATGTGCGACCCACGGGGGCTGCCATCTTGGACGCCGCCTTGCACCTCACCCACCACTTGCGACTCATGGGGGTCGTCATCCTGGGACCACTCCGCAGCCTCCCGGGTGCCCAGCTCACCCGACCATACGCTGGCCGCTGCTACCTCCAATTGGCCTACTGACCACCTTCCGATGCTCGCCTCCATCACGCTCGACCAGTCCCGGCCGCACCACCTCGCGAAGTCTACGGTGACCGTCCGGATCAACGGGCACGAGACGGCCTGCCTTTTCTACTCCGGGAGCACAGACAGCTTCATACACCCAGATACGGTAAGGCGCTGCTCCCTCCCAATCTTACCCGCGACCCAGAAAATCTCCCTGGCTTCCGGATTCACGCAGTAGAAATCCGGGGGTACTGTGACGCGACCCTCACTGTACAAGGCGTAGAGTACACCAACTTTAAGCTCTACGTCCTCCCCCATCTCTGCGCTGCCCTGCTACTGGGGCTCGACTTCCAGTGCCATCTCCAGGGCCTTACCTTAAAGTTTGGCAGACCCCTGCCCCCCCCCCTCACCGTCTGTAGCCTCGCGCCCCATAAGGACTGTAAGCCCGTCGCTACCAGAAACAGACTCTACAGTGCCCAGGACAGGGCCTTTATCAGGTCGGAGGTCCAGCGACTCCTGCGAGGAGTCAAAAAGGAAGCCCAAGCCATCATAGAAGCTGTGAGACATTGGAGGCATTACCTGGCCGGCAGGCGATTCACTCTCCTCACTGACCATGGTGTTCATCAGTATCATCAACATTATTGCTACAATACAATGTTACAATAGATCACAGTTTATTTTATCGAATCACAATAAATTAGGGGCTGTGTATAACATAACAGCATTCTGCAAATCGACCAAAGCAATATCACAGGAGATCTGTTGGTAATTTGTTGTATGAGCAATTTTCTGCTTTAAGAGTAATATGACCAATTTCCAAGTTATGCTGCTGGCAGTTCCAGTTCCTCATAATCTTACATTTACTGGGCATTTCATGAAAGAGGAAGACTTACTTCCTTCACCATTCCCATCTAGTTCTTTCCACAGCATCTGCCTGGCATACTCACACTTGTTTATAAATCAACCTTTTATTCTTACCTCTGGCTCATTCCTATTACTTTGTTCCCTCCAATTTTAAATTTGTGCCCTTGAGGTAAATGCTTCTGCTCTCCCCAGCGCCAATTCTTGCTTGATTCGTGTGACCCTCAGACCTCTCTGACATGTGCTGCTACTGCCTCTTAAGCTCGGAACAATTCAAGAATTTGAATAGTGCTGCAACTACCCTTTTACTGAAAGTCACTTAAAATTTGTTTAACAATAACAACAACAGAAAAGAATAGGCACAGCACGGAATAAGATAAGGAAAGCAATCCACGGCATGTTCAGGCATCATCATTGGATACGGACAGAAATTATTGGTGGGAATTTTCTGGTGCCATTGTGGTGGGTTCCCGGGGTGGATCTGGTGAGTCAGCCAGACCTCCACTGACTTTGGCAGGACCGGTAGATCCCGCTGGTGGACGGGATTGTTTAAGGGCTATTGGAAGTCTTAAAAGGTGGAAGATTATGGGTGGGATTTTACACCATGGAGCATTTTGTATGAAGGGGAATCTTTGTAGGATAGCAATTGGCTGAAAAAGGATATAAGGGAAAATTTTGAAAGGTTCTAATGTAGTAGTGAATTGGAGGGTTCCCAAGAATGGATTTGTGCTGACTTTAGTCATACACTCTTGGGTAGTTCAAGAAAAACTTTGAGAGGAAGCAATGCACAAAAAGAAGAATTTTTCATTTATGCCACTGTTCTGCCCAACCTTGAATGGTATTTGCTACTTGTCACATGTGCATGTTTTTGCTGTATAATTAGTGTGTATTACCATCGCAAACTCTGAGTAAATTAATATACCCAACCTGCTGCTTGCAATTGATCCTGATTGATGGATTGATTGATTAGATTGCTTGATAACAACTGTTACTTGAAGGCCTTTCATTAAAAATTCCAGATAAATGTTTTTTCAATGCTGGGAGACCATCTCCACTCATTGTTTCAGAATCCATGGACCCAAGTTTTGCGGTATCCAGGTGAGCCTGTCTAGGTCCTCATTACTTACAATTAAATTGTAAGCTACAATTTACACTTTACACTTTACAACAATTTACAACTACACCAACCAATTTCAGGGAACTAACATCCTGGGCGGGATTCTCCCAGCCCGACGCCGGGCTGGAGAATCCCCGCAACCGGGCCACGCCGCCCCGACGCTGGCACGCGATTCTCCGCAGAGTGGCGAACCGGTGTGCGTGGCCCCGGTCGTGGGCCGCTATACGCGGCCGGGCCGCCGATTCTCGGCCCGGGATGGGCCGAGTGGCCGCTCTAAAAAGGCAGAGTCCCGCCGCCGCCGTCCACACCTGGTCGCAGCCGGCGGGAACTCTGCGTGCAGGTCAGGGGGCGGCCTTGGGTGGGGGCGGGGGGGCCTGGCTATTGGTTCATGCCGTCGTGAAATGCGAAGGCATTTCCGACGGCGTGGACACTCTGCCGCCGAATGGGAGAATCCCGCAGCCTTTTTCTACTGGAGAAGGGGCCTCAAATGTTGCTCCTCACAATTAGATTAACAAATTTTGATTTACACCATCTTCGAGGCTCATCTGTTGTTTAAAAGTGGCAAGTAGCTTTAATATTAATGGACATGCGCTCTGTCACTAAAACTATTCTGTTCAAAGATCATCCAGGAAGGCAAAGATGATACCTGACTCTTCTTCTTCACCACCAACCGTCTTCTTAAAGCACCCTCCAGCCTGCGCGCAGAGTTCCCGCTGGCTGCGACCAGAATTTAGCGTGGCCAATCCAACTACCCTGCACAATCCACCTACCCTGCACACCCTGCGACCAGGCTGTGGAAAAAATTAATTGGGTACTCTAAATTTTAAAAAAAAGTACCCTCCATCCTCATGTCTGACGTTAAATGCAAGGAGCTATGTGCTTCTTTGTTACAACGATCATGGGCTGGATTCGCCGTTTTGGAGACTAAGTCCCCACGCCGGCGTGAAAACTGGAGTAAAACGGCCACCAATTCCTCATTTTGCTGGGGGCTAGCAGGGAGGCAGCATATAGAGCTCACAGCTCAGCCCCCAGCACTTCCAGTTCAGAGGTCCCGCATGCACATGGCGTCGGGAGTAGAGAATGCAGCCCCATGATTATCTCATCAGCTGCCTGTGCTACTTCCCCCCTATATCTAGCTCACTGGACCTAACCTCCTCTAAGGTTTTCTCTTGCCCTAACCATGAATTCACATCTTTCTCTAGTTTCCCTCCCATCTCCCTAATGCCAATTCCAAACTCATTTTGCCCATGAGACCAATCTCTTACTTTCTAGCGCCTATTCCTACTAAATTGTCTGTTACTTATAGGGCTCCTATGTTGGTTGATATTATGAATACTTTTTCCTTTAATACTCCTGTCGTCAACTACTGTTGGTAATTTCAAAATCAATAATTTTTCTGTGAATATCATTTTGTAGTCTGAATCAACAAGTCATTTCGCATTACAAACTTGACACGGTTAGAAGCTAATCCGTGCTTATATTGAAAAAAGCCATTTCCAGAACGAGACCAGTTACTGCTTTATTGGAAACTAGCCAGATCAGTTAAATAGATAGGCTTAATTGTGAGATAATTACATAATAAGAATTTTTAAAAAAAAGTATTTTTATTGGAATTTTAACACAATATCAAAATTTACATAACACATAAATTTGAAAAACAGAACAACAAGCACATCAACAACATATATATCACAGGTTGTCCCCGCATCTGTGACCATAGTTTTCATAATCACGTTTCCTTATTTACAATGGTGTACATAGTTAGAAAGGGAATTTTTTATTTACATTCAAAGGTTGCTAATGCAGGACTTTCTACCACCAAATTCTTTTCTCTTTTTTTTCTAAATCTTTTTATTGCAATTTCCCATATTTATAGGCAGTTATTATATATACACATCACATTTTTCTCGCCCGTGCTAATTTCCTTTATTATACAGAGAGGTTTAGTTTGTTCTTCGTTGAACTGACTCTATGTGCATTTCGTTGCCCTCTGGATCGGTCTATGGTTTCTCCCCCTTCCCCGTTGCCCCCCCCCTCATACCGCCCCCCCCCCCCTTCCCCCCCTGGCTTCGGCTGTGATATTCTTTTATTTTCCGGACAGAGTGGAGAAAAAAAAAGAAGAAAAATGGGGGGAGTAGCCCCCCCTCATCTCTCATGGTTTCCCCACCTTCCTTCCTCCTCCCCCCGCCCCCCCACTAGGTTGCGCAGTCTTTTGGTACCTCATTTGGCTTGGTGTTTTAAAAAAAATTCTTATAGGTTACTCCTCATTGCTGGCCTCGAACCGGTTTTGGAACAGCCCAACAAACTGCCCCCAAGTAGCCAGGAAGCCTTCCGCTGACCCTCATGTGGCGTATTTAATCTTCTCCAGGTGGAGAAATTCCGAAAGTTCAGCGAGCCAGTCTGCAGCTGTGGGTGGTGCTGCCAATCGCCAGCCGAGCAGGATTCTCCAGCGTGTGATTAGGGAAGCGAAAGAAAGGGCGTTGGCCCCTTCCCCATGTGTAACTCTGGCTGCTCCGATACCCCGAAAATTGCCACTATTGGGCATGGCTTCAGCCTCACCCCCACAACCCTGGACATTGCCTCAGAGAAGGCTGCCCGTAACCCAGCAAGCTTGGGGCAAGCCCAAAACATGTGGGTGTGGTTGGCCGGGCCCCTCTGGCACCGCTCACATTTGTCCTTCACCTCCGGGAAGAACCTGCTCATTCGGGTTCTGCTCAGTTGCGCTCTGTGCACCATTTTGAGCTGCATTAGGCTTAGCCTTATACAGGGGAAGGTGGAGTTCACCCTGCTCAGTGCTTCGCTCTAGAGTCCCCATCCTACCTCTGTCCCCAGTTCATCCTCCCATTTTTGTCTGGTCTCGTCCAGCGGAGTCCGGGCTCTGTCGAGTAGCTGTCCGTATATTTTCCCACATAGCTCCCCCTTCTCGTTGCTTGTGCCTATCAGGTCCTCTAGTAGTGTGGTTTCTGGGGCCCCGGCGTACCCTACCGTCTCTTTGCGGAGAAAGTGTTTTATTTGGAGGTGTCTCATTTCCTGTCCATTTGCTAGCCTCCACTTCCTCATCAGTTCGTCTAGTGTCGCCAGTTTGTGCCCTACGTAGAAGTCCCCGACCGTCAACGTGCCCCCGTCCCACCTCCATCTTTTGAAGGTGGTATCCAGCATGGCTGGGGGGAATCTGTGAATGCCGCATTTGGGAGCCATGGGGGACATTTTGGCTATCCCGAAGTGTTGTCTCAGCTGGGCCCACGTTCTCAGCGTGGTCGCTACCACCGGGCTCGTTGTGTATCTTGTTGAGGAGGATGGGAGTGCTGCTGTGGCCAGGGCCCGGAGGATCGTTCCTTTACAGGATGCCTCCTCCATTTGTACCAAATCAGTGTCAGTTGCTTGTACCCATCCCTTCACTCATTCTGCCGTTGCTGCCCAGTGGTAGTATTGTAGGTTTGGTAAGGCCAAAGCCCCTTTGATTTTCCTTCTTTGCAGTGTCTGTTTGGGGATTCTCGGGTTTTTACCGCCCCCCCCCCCCCCCCCCCCCCCCCCCCCCCCCCCACACACACACAAACGCCATGATGAGATTGTCTACGTTTTGGAAAAAGGCCTTGGGGATGAAGATCGGAATGGATCTAAACAGGAAGAGGAACCTTGGCAGTACGTTCATCTTGATCGTCTGCACTCTCCACACCAGGGAGAGTGGGAGTGAGCCCCACCTTTGAAGCTCTCTTCTTACTTCCTCCACCAGGCTGGTCAGGTTGCACTTGTGGATCTGTGTCCAGTCCCTGGCTATCTGGATCCCCAGGTAGCGGAATCTGTTCTGGGTTGTTTTGAACGGGAGCCCCTCCAGCTCTCTCCCTCCCCCGTTTGGGTTCACTGGGAATGCCTCGCTTTTGCCCAGGTTAAGTTTGTAGCCCGAGAAGGTTCCAAACTCTTTCAGTATTTGTAATTATTTAATCAATATATGAATTAGTAAGACTGGTAATGTAACTTGCAACACAGAAGTTTGTATCTTTTATAATGATAAACACACTTTATTTTAAGAATACTATTGTTAAAGTCATGAGAATTGTAAAAGCTACCTTCCCAGGCAGGCTGGAAAGATAAAAATAGATCTTATTAACATTGGACTGAAGCTTTGAATAAGCCTTTATTCAGGATGTCTCAATTATAAATATCAGACAGTTATGTTAACCAATTATTCTTCGACACTTAGGCTGACTCACCTCCTGGCTCCCCAAAGCCATCTGTGTCAGATGTGTGCTGGCATACTCTTCACTTCCCTCTGCAATAACATTTAAGAAGCTGGAAGCCGTCCAGGCAAAGCAGCTAATTCTGTGGGTACCCCATCCCCACTTTTGTGGAGAGATGGTGGCATAGTGGTAATGTCACTTTTTAAAATAATGCAGAGACATAGAGCGGGATTCTCCGGCCGCATCCGCCCAGCGATTGAAAAATCCCACCCGAGGTCAATGGACTTCTCCATTGTCCGCCTCGCGCCCGTGGTGTTCTTGTGGCAGGTGGGGCGGAAGTATCCAGCCCATGAACTAATGCTCTGGGGACAGGAGTTCAAATACCACTACGGCAGCCGGTGGAATTTAAATTCAATTAATAGAATTTGGAATTGAAAGCTAGGTCAGGATTTTCCCATTCCCGCCGAAAATTAATGGACGTTTTGCTGGTTAGTCATATTTTCCATCTTGCCCACAAAGAGTTCCACCCTCAGAAAATCCTGGCCCAAGACCCAATAATGGTGACCAAGAAACTATCATCAATTGTCGCAAAAAAACCCACCTGGTTCACTGATAGGGAAGGAAATCTGCCATCCTTACCTGATCTGGTGTATATGTGACTCCAGACCGACAGCAATGTGGTTGACTCTTAAAAAGTCTAACAAGCGACTCAGTTCAAGATGTGGGAATTAGAGATGGGCAACAAATGCTGGTCTTGGGGGCAACACCTACATCCCATGACAGAAAAAAACCCTCTCTCCACCACTGATGCAGTCGCAGCAGTGTGTACGATCTACAAGATGCTCTGCAGCAACTCACCATGGCTCCTTCGACAGAAGCTTCCAACCCACAACCTCGACCATCTCGGACAAGGGCAGCATATGCATGGTAATACCTCCACTTTCAATCCATGGACCATCCTCACTTGGAACTATATCACCATTCCTTCACTGTCACTGGGTCAAAATCGCAGAACTCCCTTTCTTAATAGCACTATGGATGTATCTGCACCACATGGACTGCAGCGGTTTTAGAAGGCAGCTCACCACCATATACTCAAGGACAATTAGGGAAGGGTAATAAATGCTCCCATTACATCACTGGCGGGGGCAAGTGGTGCAGGGACAATCACTTTATGCTTTCATAGCCGTATGAAACCAATTTGGGCACCATGCAAGATTTTCCGCTCCTGATGACACAGATAGGTAGAAGATGTAAAGAGATGACAAAGGGACTTAGACAGGTTAAGTGGGCACAGAGCTGGCAAATGCAAGTATAATGTGGGCAAATATAAAATTATCCATTTTGGCAGGAAGAATAAAAAAGCATATTATCTAAATGATGAGAGATCACAGGGCTCTGAGATTCCGAGGGATCTGAATGTCCGAGTGCATGAATCACAAAAGGCTAGTGTGCAGGTACAGCAGGTAATTAAGAAAGCTAATAAAATGTTATAGTTTATTGTGAGGGGAACTGAATACATTGGCTACAGGAATAGTGCCAGAGGACTGGAGGACAGAAAATGTGGTCCCTTTGTTCAAAAAGGGGAGCAGAGACAACCCCGGCAACTATAGACCGGTGAGCCTCACGTCTGTAGTGGGTAAAGTCTTGGAGGGGATTATAAGAGACAAGATTTATAATCATCTAGATAGGAATAATATGATCAGGGATAGTCAGCATGGCTTTCTGAAGGGTAGGTCATGCCTCACAAACCTTATTGAGTTCTTTGAGAAGGTGACTGAACAGGTAGATGAGGGTAGAGCAGTTGATGTGGTGTATATGGATTTCAGCAAAGCGTTTGATAAGGTTCCCCACGGTAGGCTATTGCAGAAAATACGGAGGCTGGGGATTGAGGGTGATTTAGAGATGTGGATCAGAAATTGGCTAGCTGAAAGAAGACAGAGGGTGGTGGTTGATGGGAAATGTTCAGAATGGAGTACAGTCACAAGTGGAGTACCACAAGGATCTGTTCTGGGGCCGTTGCTGTTTGTCATTTTTATCAATGACCTAGAGGAAGGCGCAGAAGGGTGGGTGAGTAAATTTGCAGACGATACTAAAGTCGGTGGTGTTGTCGATAGTGTGGAAGGATGTAGCAGGTTACAGAGGGATATAGATAAGCTGCAGAGCTGGGCTGAGAGGTGGCAAATGGAGTTTAATGTAGAGAAGTGTGAGGTGATTCACTTTGGAAGGAATAACAGGAATGCGGAATATTTGGCTAATGGTAAAGTTCTTGAAAGTGTGGATGAGCAGAGGGATCTAGGTGTCCATGTACATAGATCCCTGAAAGTTGCCACCCAGGTTGATAGGGTTGTGAAGAAGGCCTATGGAGTGTTGGCCTTTATTGGTAGAGGAATTGAGTTCCGGAGTCGGGAGGTCATGTTGCAGCTGTACAGAACTCTGGTTCGGCCGCATTTGGAGTATTGCGTACAGTTCTGGTCACCGCATTATAGGAAGGACGTGGAGGCTTCGGAGCGGGTGCAGAGGAGATTTACCAGGATGTTGCCTGGTATGGAGGGAAAATCTTATGAGGAAAGGCTGATGGACTTGAGGTTGTTTTCGTTGGAGAGAAGAAGGTTAAGAGGAGACTTAATAGAGGCATACAAAATGATCAGGGGGTTAGATAGGGTGGACAGTGAGAGCCTTCTCCCGCGGATGGAAATGGCTGGCACGAGGGGACATAGCTTTAAATTGAGGGGTAATAGATATAGGACAGAGGTCAGAGGTAGGTTCTTTACGCAAAGAGTAGTGAGGCCGTGGAATGCTCTACCTGCTACAGTAGTGAACTCGCCAACATTGAGGGCATTTAAAAGTTTATTGGATAAACATATGGATGATAATGGCATAGTGTAGGTTAGATGGCTTTTGTTTCGGTGCAACATCGTGGGCCGAAGGGCCTGTACTGCGCTGTATTGTTCTATGTTCTATGTAAAAGTAGGGGGGGGGGTAATGCTTCAGTTGACCAGGGTACTGGTTAGATCACAACTGGTGTATTTTGTACAGTACTGCTATTTTGATTTCAGGAAGGATATGAATTTGTTAGAAGCAGTTCAGAGGTTTACTAGACTATTACCAGGAATGGGCAGCTTTTCTTATGAGGAAACGTTAGTCAGGCCATGCTTGTATCCTCTGGAGTTTAGAAGAATAAGGGGCGACTTAGTTTAAACCGTTAAGACCCTGAGGGTCTTAGAAGGGGTAGAATGTTTCCTCTTGTTGGAGGATCTAGAGTTAGATTTATAAATAAGTTGTCAGTCATTTATCATTAAGGAGGAGAATCTTTGAAAATTTTTAAATGAAGAGCTAGATATTCTTGATAAGCAAGTGGGTGAATGGTTATGGAGGGGGGGGGGGGTGGAGTTGGGCAGGAATGTGGAGTTGAGATTACAATCAGATCAGCCATGATCCTATTGAATGGCGGAACAGGCGTGAGGGGCCGATTTGCTTACTCCAATAATTTATTTGTAACAATATACACTGAATCATATTAAACTGTTATAAAATTACCAAAAATCATTAACAAAAAACAGCACTAAGTGAAATATAATTATACAATGCTTTTATTTTTATACTGCAAACATTTAAAACAAATTGTTAAACATTATTTCCATATTGATTACAAGTATGAAACATACAACATAGCATTCTGCAAAATTGGACATATTTACTTAACACAGCACAATATGACAAATCGGAGGACAAAAAATTGCACCATTAATCACATTCCAATTATCTATCTTTCCAATTACAGTTCCCACCACTTCAAATGTGCACGTTTAAATCAGAGTCCCTTACATCAGCCAAAAGAGAGCTGCATTCTCCATTCCTGAGGCTAAGAGCTGGCTTGAATGGAGAATCCGCGGGTGTTTCACGACAGGGAAATCGGCGTGAACCACTCAATGATTTCGGTACCGGTACTAGCACCGCCCGCGGAACGTGCTGAAAACAGCTGGAGAATGGCCGGGTCCTGGGCTGCGCAGGCACAGGGCTGACAGCCAGCACCAGTCGCACTGGAAAAAAAGGCACCCACTGTGCTCGAACCCTAACCCGCCAACCACGACCCTACAGCCCACCCCTTGGCCCGCCTCCACCAGTGTCCCCAGTCCTAGCAGAAGCCCCCCTCCAGCCAGCGGCATGGATCCTGGGACGAGCATGGCGGTGCTGGACACTGTCCGCAGCCGGCATGCCGGGTTCCCGACCGCTGGGACCACACGTGGGTGAAGCATAGTGGGTGGGCCGGCCAATGATGCGCCAACGGCATGTGTCACGATGATGCCGGTTTGGAGGGGCCAGAGTATGGCCGGCCGGTGTCAAACCGGTGCCGATCCCGATTCCGGCATCGGAATTCATTCTCCGCCCGATCGCTGATCCCGATTTCGGCCTCGGGCTATGGAGATCACCCATGTAATTACCTATTTCCACTAACACCAGTTTCAAAGTTTTCCACAATAGTATCTTGTGTACTCTTGTCTATTTTGGACTGAACCAGTGGTGTTTACTCAGCATTTCATATCTCATTACAGTGCACTGAACATAAAAAAAGTTTTTCTGAGACAGACTGCGCTTCCCTTAAACTTCACATTTTCTTTGTACAATTTAAAATAAATTTTTAATATCCACAAATAAGCCTACAGATGTTTCTCATTTTCTCTTCCATTCATTTGCTGTACAGCACGGAGAGTCACTTAGCTTTCTCAAGCAGCAAAAAAGAATAAAGTGAAAGAAGACTTAGGAAGCTGACGTACTCTTGGAAAGCAGTCCTGATATTTTAACTGGCTTCTTCCCTTTGGCAATCTTTAAAATTGTAAAATACAAATTCTGCTCAGTCACCACTCAAGGCCAACTAGCTGGAATTTAAATGATTATTAATTTTATTGATGCCACCATGTTATAGTGGGCATCAGTTATGGACAGTAAATCGAATTTACACATGCACGCCTGCTGTAAAATATTGGGATTGTACTTGCTAGACTTCTTTTGCGACAATGCTTTCTATGGAACTCAAGAGTCATTGTTATTTACATTGTACATATCTTCGTTCCCATACCTAAAGAATAACTGCATCAAAAACGCAGGAATAGACATTGGGACCTTCAGTTATCCACCAGGCAAGTACATCACCTCCATTATGATGATTGTGAGTGCTTCATTGTAGTTTAATCTCTTAAATAAATTCTAAACAAGCCTATAATCGTACCAATATAAGCACACGAGTATTAAGATTTTTTTTTCAATTTCATATATGTTGCAGTACATTTATATTGATATAAGTTGGATGTTTTTTTATTGCACTTTATCACTAAGACAAATCCAAGTGCAGTCACTGAAAAACTCTGTACTGAAATTAACTCAAGTAACAATGCATAATGTACACTTGATAAGTTTGATATATTGTAATTGGCGCGAAAAGATTCTTTAAAAACTTCCCAAACAATAGAATATTATCAATTGTAATTCATCTTATTCCATTTAACTATTCCAAATTCCAGAGTAAGGCATCAACTTATCGAACACTGGCAACTACACCGCCCTTTGGTTGCTTGTATTTCAGCACATTCACAGCTGTAACTAAATACTGTAAATCTGGCCTTTTAGTTTCTTCATCACTGGAAATATGTAGGAATCTTGCACAATCGCTCCTTTTTATTTATTAGTTACAAATGTCGACAGAATAGTTAGGAACCCACCACTCCCCTCCCAGGGTGGAACAATGAAGAAAGAGCATCGCGAGATGGGTGAACAACCTTCCTCTTCCCACCCCTAAAAGGTTAATCTGGAAATTGTTACATGCTCCATCATATCTGAGATCTGTTGAACTGCGTTATTCTGTTGGTTCATATTAAACAAAACTTTTGATTTATACTTTCACACTCCCAGATAAAATATTTCACAGCTTTTTATCTTTACAAAATAGTTTGCGGGAAAATTAAATTCCAATGTGCCTGACATTTGTGGTATGTGCAAATGATTTTGAACAGATACAATCTAACTAAGCAGTGAGGGGGAACGGGGCTAATCAACTATGAACAGAGTCCTCGGGATTGTAATTATCACTTAGGGACAAAATCCAGCAGCTACAACAAAAGTGAACACTCCATAGTCAATGGCTGCTTCTGAAGAATTCTTCGTAGGATCTGCCACATACCACACGCATGCACCTTCAATGGAATATCCTTAAACAGCACTGGATGGGGTACTTAAGCGTCTGCCTATGTAGATTCTAGAAAGAAAAACAAATGGGTGAAAGAATTAGATTCATCATGTGGCTTACTACAGTCCAAACCACGAGCAGTACCCTGTGGCTATTATAGATTACTGAGATTATTATATTTTGAGAATAGCATGGTATGTTGTAGTTTGGATCAATAATTTAGTATTACGTGCTGGATTCTCCGGTCTCCCAGTCACATGTTTCTCGGCGGTACGCCGGCGCTGTTCGCTGATGGTGGGATTTTCTCTTCCCACTGCTTATCAATGGTATTCCCCATTGAAGTCATCCCACGTCACCGGGAAACCAGCGGATGGGGGTGCACTGCCAGCAGGGAAAGAGAATCCCAATGGTTGGAGAACTCTGGCCTAAATCTGCATATTTCCTGGAGAATCCCGCTGCCAGTGCCGTTCACTGGGAACGGGATTCGCTGCTCCTACTGCTTGTCAATGGGATTTCCCATTGATGCCGCCACATACCACCGGGTAACCCGTGGGCGGGATGCACTGCCGGCGGGAACTGAGAATCACAACAGCTGGAGAATTCCAACCATCTTGTCGTGTTCTCCATAAGGTCAGTACTAGGACCATTGCTTTTTGTGATATGTACTAAAGACTGATTTTTGTAACTGGACACAATTAAAAAATTTGCTGATGACATAAAACTTGGAAATCCTGTGAACTGTGAGGATAGCCATAGACTTGATTGTGGAGGATAGTGATAGACATGAGGACACAGGCAGGATGGTCAAATGGGCAGACACAATTTTAATGTACAGAAATGTGAAATTATATATTTTCATAGGAAGAATGAGGAGAGGCAATATAAACTAACTGTTACAATTCTAAAGAATGTGCATGAACAGGGAGACTTTGGTATATGTGCACAAATAGTTGAAGGTCAGGGCAGGTTGAGAAAATTAAATGTGATCCTCGGCTTTATAACTAGAATACAAGAGCAAGAAAATTATAATGAACCTTTATAAAGCACTGGTTTGGCATCAACTGTATTCTAGCCTCCAGTTTTGGGCATTGCACTTTAGGAAGGTGAATCCATGTATTGAGAAGGTGCAGAAAAGATTTATGGGAATGATTCCAGGAATGAGGGACTTCAATTACGTGGAGAAATTGGAGAAGCTGGGTATCTTCTCCTTAGAGAAGAGGAGGTTGAGATGATCTTTTTCGGAAGTGTTCAAAATTCTAAGGTGTGCTGAGAGAGTTGACAGAGAGAAACTATTTCTTTCTTTTAAAAAAAAATAATTTTTATTAAAGTTTTCACAAAATATCAACAACAAAATGTAAAAGGAACCCAATAGAATTAAATACGAAACAAAACAAAACAACCCAGTGCCCCCCTCCCCCTATACATAAATAATATATTAACACCCGCCGAAACATATAGCAAACATAGCAAATATATACACTCCCTCAGATCCCGTAGTATAGACAAGCAAAAATAAAATAGAACCCCCCCCCCCCATCCCCCGGGGTTGCTGCTGCTGCTGACCATTGTCTACCGTTCTGCCAGGAAGTCCAAGAACGGTTGCCACCGCCTGAAGAACCCTTGCACCGATCCCCTTAAGGCAAATTTCACCCTCTCCAATTTAATAAACCCCGCCATATCGTTGATCCAGGATTCCACGCTTGGGGGCCTCGCATACTTCCACTGAAGAAGATTCCTTCGCCGGGCTACCAGGGACGCAAAGGCCAGAATACCGGCCTCTTTCGGCTCCTCTGCAACCCCAAATATTGCGAGCCCCCAGCCCGGTTTGAACCTGGATCCTACCACCCTCGACACCATCCTCGCTACGCCCTTCCAAAATTCCTCCAGCGCTGGGCATGCCCAGAACATATGGGTGTGGTTTGCTGGGCTCCCTGAGCACCTAACACACCTGTCCTCACCCCCAAAAAACCGGCTCATCCTTGTCCCGGTCATGTGTGCCCTGTGCAACACCTTAAACTGTCTGAGGCTGAGCCTCGCGCATGAAGAGGAAGAGTTCACCCTCCCTAGGGCATCTGCCCACGTCCCCTCCTCGATCTCTTCCCCCAACTCCTCCTCCCACTTACCTTTCAGCACCTCCACCGAGGCCTCATCCTCCTCCTGCATCACCTGGTATGTTGCCGAGATCTTCCCCTCTCCAACCCACACGCCCGAGAGCACCCTGTCCTGTACCGTGCCTGGCGGCAGCAGTGGGAATTCCACCACTTGCCACCAGGCAAACGCCTTTATCTGTAGTTACCTAAAGGAGTTTCCTGGGGGGAGCCCATACTTCTCCTCCAGCTCACCCAGGCTCGCGAACTTCCCATCCACAAACAGGTCCCCCAACCTTCTTATCCCTGCCCTGTGCCACTCCGAAAACTCTCCATCTATTCTCCCTGGGACAAATCGGTGGTTCCCGCGTATCGGGGTCCACACCGAGGCCCCCACTTCCCCCCTGTGCCGCCTCCATTGCCTCCAAATTTTGAGGGCTGCCGCCACCACCAGGCTCATGGTATACCTCATTGGAAGGAGCGGCAGCGGCGCCGTTGCCAGCGCCTCCAGACTCATACCCTCACAAGATGCCGTCTTCAGCCTATTCCATGCCACTCCCTCCCTCTCCATCACCCACTTGCGCACCATCGCCGCATTGGCGGCCCAGTAATACCCACAGAGGTTGGGCAGCGCCAGCCGCCCCACCATCCCTTCTCACCCCCGGAGTCCCTCGCGCCCACAGAAACCCAGTTATGCTCCTGTTGACCCGCCTAAAGAAGGCCTTCGGGATAGGAATGGGGAGGCACTGGAACAGGAAAAAAAACCTTGGGAGCACCGTCATCTTGACTGACTGCACCCTACCCGCCAGGGACAGCGACAACGTGTCCCACCTCTTAAACTCCTTCTCCATTTGCTCCACCAGCCTCGTGAAATTAAGTGTATGCAGGGCCCCCCAGCTCCTGGCCACCTGGATCCCCAAATACCTTAAGCTCCTCTCCGCCCTTTTTAGTGGGAACTCGCCAATCCCCCTCTCCTGGTCCCCTGGGTGAACCACAAACAACTCGCTCTTCCCCATGTTGAGCTTGTACCCTGAGAAATCCCCGAACCCCCGGAGGGACCTCATTACCTCTGGCATTCCCCCCACCTGGTCCGCCACATATAGCAGCAAGTCGTCCGCATAGAGCGACACCCTACACCCCTGCCTCGTCCCTCGATGCAACCGAAAGTACTCAGGCCTCCTCTTGTTCATGGCCACACTCGCCATCGGGACCTCGTACAACAGCCTAACCCACCTGACAAACCCCTCCCCAAACCCAAACTCTTCAGCACCTCCCACAAGTACCCCCACTCTGCCCTATCGAAGGCCTTCTCAGCGTCCATCGCCGCCACTATCTCCGCCTCCCCCTCCCTTGCCGGCATCATAATAATGTTCAGGAGCCTCCGCACATTCGCGTTCAACTGCCTCCCCTTCACGAACCCCGTCTGGTCTTCGTGGATGACCTGCGGCACAATCCTCAATTCCCGTGGCTAAGACCTTCGCCAGCACCTTGGCATCTACATTTAACAATAAAATCGGCCTGTAAGACCCACACTGCAGGGGATCCTTGTCCCACTTCAGGATCAAGGTCAGTGCCCGGGACATCGTCGGGGGCAAACCGCCCCCCCCCCCATCCCTTGCATCATTGAAGGTCCTAGCCAGCAACGGGCTCAACAGGTTCACATATATTTTGTAAAATTTGACTGGGAAACCGTCCGGCCCCGGTGCCTTCCCCGCCTGCAGGCTCCCTATCCCTTTGGCCAGCTCCTCCAACCCAATCGGGGCCCCTTATCCCGCCACCAGTCCCTCCTCCACCTTCGGGAACTTCAGTTGGTCCAGAAAGCAGCCCATCCCTCCCTCCTCCAGTGGGCTCGGCCCGATACAGTTCCTCATAAAAGTCCCTGAAGACCCCATTGATGCCAACCACACTCCGCACCACACTCTTCCCCCCCCCCCCGCATCCTTAACTCCCCCAATCTCCCTAGCTGCATCCCGCTTCCGAAGCTGATGCGCCAGCACCCGACTTGCCTTTTCCCCATATTCAGAAATCGCCCCCTGGGCCTTTCTCCACTGCGCCTCCGCCTTCCTGGTGGTCAACAGGTCGAATTTGGTCTGGAGGCTACGCCTCTCCCTCAACAGTCACCCTCCGGCACCTCCGCATACCTCCGGTCTATCCTGACCATCTCCCCCACCAGCCTCTCCCTCTCCCTCTGCTCTCCTTGTTGGCCCTAATGGAGATCAGATCCCCCTAACCACCGCCTTTAGCGCCTCCCAGACCATCCTCACTCAGACCTCCCCATTATCGTTGGCCTCCAGGTATCTCTCTATGCTTCTTCGGACCTGCTCGCTCACCTCCTCGTCATCCAACAGCCCCACCTCCAAGTGCCACAATGGGCGCTGGTCCCTCTCCTCCCCCAGCTCTAGGTCTACCCAATGAGGGGCGTGATCCGAAATGGCTATCGCCGAGTACTCGGTATCCTCTACTTTTGCAATCAGCGCCCTACTCAAAATGAAAAAGTCGATTCGAGAATAAGCCTTATGGACATGTGAGAAGAATGAAAATTCCCTAGCCCCCGGCCTTGCAAATCTCCAAGGGTCCACCCCTCCCGTCTGGTCCATAAACCCCCTCAGCACTTTAGCCGCCGCCGGCCTCCTACCCGTCCTAGACCTGGAGCGATCCAGTGCCGGATCCAACACCGTGTTAAAGTCCCCCCCCCCCATTATCAGGCCCTCCACTTCCAAATCCGGGATCCGACCCAAAATGCGCCGCATAAAACCCGCATCGTTCGGGGCGTACACATTGACCAGCACCACCCTTTCCTCTTGCAGCTTACCAATTACCATTACCTGCCCCCATTGTCTGTCTCAATGCTCGACGCCTCGAACGACACCTTCTTTCCCACCAAGATCGCCACCCCCCGATTTTTGGCATCCAGCCCCGAATGAAACGCCTGGCCTACCCACCCCTTCCTCAATCTTACCTGGTCTGTCACCTTCAGGTGTGTCTCCTGGAGCATGACCACATCTGCCGTCAGCCCCTTCAGGTGTGCGAACACCCGGGCCCACTTAACCGGCCCGTTCAGCCCCCTTACGTTCCAGGTTATCAGCCGGAACAGGGGGCTACCCCCCCCCCCCCCGCCCCCCAACCCAAAAAAGCCCGCGCTTTCCACCTGCCCAGCCCCGCCCCCTCTGTCGCAGCTCCTTTTACAGGCCCAGTCCCCTCACCCCCGACTCGGGCCTCCCCCTCCCCCGCGGGGCCCCATCCCCCCTACCGGCCATCCACCCCCTACTCCGTTTACCCTCCAAGAGCCCACCCGACAGACCCAACCAAAACAGTGCCCAACCCACCCTAACCACCCACACCAAACCAAAACTGAACAAGAACAAATAACTCCCCCTCAAAATGTAACACAACAGCAATCCCCAACCAACCCCAAACCCGACTCCCCATCCAGACCCTCCGTTTCTGTCCAGCTTCTCGGACTGAACAAAGGCCCACGCCTCCTCCAGGGACTCAAAATAATGAGTCCTTGTAGGTGACCCACAGAAGTGCCGGCTACAGCATGCCAAATTTCACTCCCTTCCTGTGCAGCACCGCTTTCGCCCGGTTGTACCCGGCCCTCTTCTTTGCCACCTCCGCGCTCCAGTCCAGATATTCTCGAACCTCTGCATTCTCCCACCTGCTGCTCCTTTCTTTCTTGGCCCACCTGAGTACGCACACCCGATTAGCGAACCGATGAAACCGCACCAACACCACCCGCGGCGGCTTGTTAGCCTTGGGCCTCCTCGCCAGCACTCTATGGGCTCCTTCCTGCTCCAGGGGCCCCTGGAAGGACCCCGCTCCCATCAGCGAGTTTAACATGGTGACCACATAGGTCCCCACGTCCGACCCCTCCAGCCCCTCCGGGAGGCCCAGGATCCGCAGATTCTTCCGCCTCGACCGATTCTCCATCTCCTCGAACCGTTCCTGCCATTTCTTGTGTAGCGCCTCGTGCGCCTCCACCTTTACCGCTAGGCCCAAGATCTCGTCCTCGTTATCTGAGATCTTTTGTCGGACCTCACGGATCGCCACCCCCTGGGCCGCCTGGGTCTCCAGCAGCTTATCAATAGAAGCCTTCATCGGCTCTAGCAGGTCTACTTTGAGCTCCCTGAAGTAGCACTGGATAACCTCCTGCTGCTCCTGCGCCCACTGCATCCACGCCGCCTGGTCCCCGCCCGCCGCCATCTTGCTCTTCTTCCCTCGCACTTTCTGTGGCTTCACCACCACTTTTTTAGTCGCCCCGCTCCTGGTCCAAGCCATACACTGTTGGGGGAATGTTGCAGTCTTCTTCCCACATCGGGAAATGTCGCAAAATTGCCGTTGGGGGCCCTGAAAATAGCCCAAACGTCCGTTCCAAGCGGGAGCTGCCGAACGTGAGACTTAGCTCTGCATAGCCGCAACCGGAAGTCCGAGAGAAACTATTTCTAAAGAGAGGTGAGAACCAGAGGAGTTATTTATATTTAAGGTGATTGGCAAAAGAATCAACGGTGACATGAAAAAACAATTTCTGTTTACCCACTACCTATCTGAGTGGGTGGTGGTGACAGATTCAATTGTGGGTTTTAAAAGGGAATTAGATAAGCACTTGAAGAAATTTGCAGGGTTACAGGGAAAAGGTGGAGGAGTGGGACCACTGAATTACCCTTGCAGAAAGTTAGTGTGAACTCAGTGGGCCAAATGGCCTCCACTGTGCTGTTACCAGCCTATTAATCTGAAGGGCACTGGAGCTCCTCTACCATTTAGGCCAATGTATAATGGTAACATTTATACTTGTGGGTTAAAGAACTCTGAACACATACCCCTTCATCCATCATTTGGTTGGGATAAGATTTCCTCTCTCAAAGAAGTATTTTTTAAACATGTGGACATCAAATTTTCACAGGGTCCACCAGATCCCCAAATGAAACTTTAGCAGAAATTGAAGAAAATGCCCATTTTTAACAGTTTTCCTAGATTTCTGCCAATCTCCCACTGAAGAACCCCTGTGGAAATTTCAGATGAGTCCATCTACTGGTAAAATTGTTCAGCAAACTTTAGATTAATAAAGGTGAAAAAAAATCTTTGACAAATAGTCAATATTTTTTTATTCTTTCCACATAAGGTTATTATAAAAACGTGGATGTGGACAAATCTCCAGAACGGTTAAGGACAGGGCAAGTGTATTTGTATTTTATATATTTTCAACTTTACTCTTTGGAGCAGGAAGGGGTAGAACTTTGGCAGTGGTTCTTCGATTTCCCACTGTAAATACAGTGAAAATCCAGCAAAATGGGTTCCTGTGGATCTGCTAGTTAGAGTGGAAAATGCCATGTAGATATCAATTCTGAATGCTGGAACATTGAGCAAGATATCACAACTAGCTGTGTGAGGATCAACAAGTCTGTATTTAGGGATGCACATTGATTGCATAAAGCATTCAAGATGGATCAAAGGGAGGCACGAGGTTAATCACAGCAGAAAACTCCGCTTCACTGACAAAGCTGTTTTTTTTCAATTATTGAATAATGTTTATAACTGAGTGTCAAAGTGATTTCTGAACCAGATACAGTACAAATTTTCACCAAGTATCTGAAGTTGGCCAAATCAGTACAGCGAAAATAAGCCCTTTCAATGAACATTTGAATCAGGGTAGTAAATAGATCCTGATGTAACTCTAACTCTAATAATCAACAGACTGATGGCTACTTACCCCAAACCAATAGCTAATATGTGGGAGATGAGCAATGAAGGTAAGAAGACTTTCAGAAATTCAGCTGAGAAAATTCCACCTTTTTTCATGACTCCCGTGTTCCTCATACTCAGAGTGGCAGAACGCTTTGGGTGTTTGAACTGGAATTCCCTATTTCAGAATACACATTTTAGCTGGTGCAGTGTTGTTACAAATATTACAAAGTAACAAAAATGATGAATGTTACAACAAAAAGCAAGTCGTTTGGCTGCTCAATTGCATGCTGGATCTTTTTTATATGAAACATCCAGTCTAATCTCTCTTGCCTGCCTGCTCCCTTGACCATTTAAAGCCTCTAGTTATGAAGCAATGATCTACTTCTACATTAAAAGAATTTATGCACTTTGGTTCAGTAGTTTTTGGCAGAGAATTCCACATTCTGCCCACATCTTCTCATGGTTCTTTTCAAACGTTTCTTCAACTTTTTATGTCCCATCATCACTCTATTGATTACCAACAGAAATAATCAACTATCATTCATCCCACCAGAATCCATCATAATTTTGAACATCTTTATCTGATTGGGCTCCATTTTGCTGATCCCATATCTGTGGGTCATGCTGCGGAGACACAGCAATTAGATGAGCGACAGAAAAGGCTAATAATGCGCAACAAGTTTATACTTACTTTGGAGGGATATTTTCTGGCCTGCTTGACCAATCCCAGATCCAATCAGCACTTTTCTTCATTATATTTTCGACCTCTCTCTTTCTCTCAAGATAATCTTCTTCAGACTGAATAAAGAGATAATGAAAATATTATTAGATATATGGCGGGATTCTCCGACCCCCCGCCGGGCCGGTGTGAATCACGCCCCAATGCCGGCTGCTGAATTGTCCGCCGTTTTTTTGGCGGGGGCGGGAATTGCGCCGTCCTGGTCGGGGGGCGGTTGGCAGTGGCCCCCCCGGCGATTCTCCGCTCCGCAATGGGCCGAGCGGCCGCCCGTTCTTGGCCTGTCCCGCTGGCATAAATTACACAAGGTTCTTACTGGTGTGACCTGGCTCTGCAGGTGGCCTGCGGAGGCCTCGGGGGGGATCTGGCCCCGGCGGCGGGGGGAGGGGGGGGGGGGGCGCCGCATGGTGGCCTGGCCCGCGATCAGGGCCCACCGATCTGTGGGCGGGCCTGTGCCGTGGGGCACTCTTTCCCTCCGTGCTGGCTATGGGAGCTTTACCGCGGCCGGCGAGGAGAAGAAACCCCCTGCGCATGCGCAGGAATCACGGCAGCGGTTCTGGGAAAACACTGGTGCTCCGGCGCAGGCGCCAACTCGCACCGGCCGTCGTAGGCCTTTCGGCGCCAGTTGGCGCGCCAACCACTCCAGCGCCGGCCAAGCCCCCGAAGGTGCGGAGGGTTCCGCACCTTCCAGGCGGCCCGACGCCGGAGTGGTTCACACTGCTCTTTGGCACCGGTATGGCCTGCCCGCCGGATACCGGAGAATTCTAGCCATAGACAATGGTATTCAGACTTGCACATGTCTATCACCTCATTTCACCTGATTATAGAAGTAAATCTATAATTTTGGGAAAAAACATCTATTTCATTCTAATTTTAACAGAGGAATCAACACATCGATCTTAATCTCCTCAAAATGGGTTGAAAATGACCACAATGGTGGCCCAAGATGGTGACCAGAAAAGCTGGGGTAACCCCACCTCCCGCGATTTCCCAGAGCTCCAATGCAATTGCACGCCCATCAGGCACTTAACTGCTTTGGTGTCAGGGCTTCTATCCCTTTAAATATGAAGATCCCACCTCTAGGAGCTACTGGCAATTTGGAGCATTTGCAGCTCTTCACTCCCAGCATCGTCACCGGGAGCGGTAGCCATTGTTGGTCTGCAGTCAGCCTGGACCATCAACAATGGAGGTCCTGGAATGGAGGCAAGGGTTCATTCAGGCTGTCCAGGGTTAGTCATGCTGGCCCAGGTGAGGGTTCGGTTTTGAGGGACCAATTGTTGCCACTGGGAAAGCCCTCCATAGTGGAAAGAGCCCCTTAAGTTGTCATTAATTAACCACTTAAGGGTCTCAATCGGCTTCCAGGAAGGATGCCACCCTTAACTTCTCCAAATCTGACAAAATTGGAGGGAGTTGGAAAAGTGATGGACACTTCACCTGCCCCCACCACCCCCAGCCTGCCACACAGCCCAGAGGCAGATTTAAATTCTTCCCAATGTAATTTGACAGTTCCTTTCAAATTTTGAAACTTTAGTTATAAGATATATCTGGATGATTGTTACATATTTGCAATGCCTCGTAATATGTTAAATATATTGCAACTCTGTGCACCTACTGTTACAGTTTTACAATGTAAGTTACAACATTCATATTTATAATGGAAACTGCCTAAGCAAATTTGTCACACTATAATTATATCCTTCCATTAACATATCCTTTGCCATCACCTAGTCTCCATAATGTATCTGTGATTTTGCAAATTGAGTGCTGTTTATTAGCACCATCAATTGTTATTTTTTTGCAACTACATTTGACTAGTTTTGTCACGCAGCTTTGTATTGTGAACGGAAGGTTAGTTTTTGAAGCTTCCAATGTCAGAACTGAGTTTATTATTGTGCCAACTATAACTGAAAAATTCTTTTAACAGATTAAAAGATTTGTTTTTTTAAAAAATCACAGTCTGGAATTGTGTCACTGGAAATAATACGGGAAAGATAAATGTTCTTCATCACTCATTAAATAAGCAGCCTAAGCATATTCAGCATAATTATGTCATGTTACCAGTGTTATCAGTGCTACTGGTTATGGCTGATATATTTCAACTTATACTTTTTTAAAAACTGTGATACCTATTTGATCTTTTGTGAACAGTTTGCAAGCTCGCAAATAGATGGAAGGGAATTTTGATCAGATTTTAATTGAAATGTTAACAATTCAGTTGTCGGAGCATGATGTGTTTTTAGGGATAAACAATTTCCTCAATTTTTCTCACCTGCGAACTGTTTTTCTCTCCATTGCTATGTGTATCCATCTCTGAACTGCAGCGAGGCTGCTGAGGAGTCAAAGAACGTGGAGGGCTACAGAGAATCAAAAGAAACAATTCAAAAATTTCAACATTATACTAGAAATATAAAACATTGGCTTTAAAGAAAGAAGTACTGTCACTGAAAATTACAATTTGGCCTGTATTCTCCATTGCCAGTGTCAAACCAGCTTCCTGCTCCATGATCAATGTACTTTATCAGCACGCAAAGAATATACACAATTTAAAACAACCTCAGTACAAATCCATTAATAAAAGAAAATGGTTTTTCCCCAATATGTGAAGTAACAACACTTTTCCTACCTCAGTTATCATGTACAGTGAGATTGCACCACCACTCAATACGTATTTATTAAAGCACGCACTTCATTTCACCGGATTTCCGATTGACTAAACTTCAATTTTGAAGTTATCCCCTTCCTCTTTCTAAAACAGCAGTCAAAAATCAATTTTCGGGCGCTGTTAGTGCTGCTCAGTAAATGGTGGCTGAGAAGCGCAAGAGAAGTGTGAAGTGATTAAGCCCTTTGCAGAAGTTTATTTTCAGCCTTAAGAGATAATGGGGGAGTAATTCCTTTGCTTCGCATTGCATTCAGGTTGATTCCCAGGGAACAGGTAGCATTGCAGAACACCGGCAACAACAACGGAAGAATGCTGTGCAGAGCACACAGGAGTTGATACAAGTGCGTGCTGCACCGTTAAAAAATGTTCCCAATATATTTCCTTGGCTTCTAAGGCCATCAAGAATTAACTACATAGAGAATCACGTGACCTGAAAAAAAATAAAAGTGATGGCTCGAAACCAGATGGGCACCTAGAATTTTCCACTTTCACCAATCAGATAAGTCCAGCATACTTAATGCAATGTAATTCAGTCCAATCTACTGTCAACTATAACCGCAGTGCACACTTGTACACCAGTGTGAATTACCTACTCCATCTACCATTTGACTGCTGGAAGGAATAATGTTGACTATCCTGTGATGCATTTTACGTTGAAAATAAATGAAGAGGATAGTCATTAAAAAGAGGAGAATGTTCTCTCATCATTGATTTAAATCCAGTTCTCAAAAATATAATTGTGTGTTGACCCAATGCCCCATCCAGTTTCTAATGTTTCTAATTATTAACTCTGAGCAGGTATGCAGCCTTATGGAAAACACAACATCAACAGCCCTTTAGCTGCCTTTTCCCACCCTTGCTCTCAGATCCTTTGGAAAGAATACCAGGATTGACTTGGTTGCAGTTTTCTGGCAGCTGTTCAAGCGTAACAAAACATATGTAGTGGAGTTGGAGATTTGGTTTCAGTCTTGTCTGCTGATAAATGACTAAAACACACTAACTGACAGCACTTGGGTTTCCAACATTAGCTCAATTCCCTTTTAAATTATTGAGTTTCTTTACTCATGCAAGAACCATTAGAATCAACACTCAGCACACAATACATGAGCTCTTATCACAGATTATGTGTGGAACAATTTTAATGCTGTACCAGTTTGAGAATATATTAGGCTCTTGGGTACAATTCTAGGCAAAAATCTCACAATTTGGTAAATGAGCAGCAGATGGATGGTGATATGAAAATTAAACAGACATATAAAAGGCAGAAATGTTTCACGGTAACAACAGCAAAAATCTAGGGAACAGCATTTTGGGCTCTGTGCAATGATGCTGGTGCTGTCAGTGTTCAGGTTATTAATGTGCCTGTGCATGAAGGAACAGATTTTGCGCCATGGCACAAGGCCGGTTTATACACATAATTTATTAGTGTTCCTGAGGCATCTCCAGAAACATGCCTGGAACAACAGGACTCTGTTGTCAGATGCCTATAACAGCTGCTGACTACTCAGGGTGCACTGAATGGGGAAGGGGTACATAAAGTGTCTCACAGTGGATAATGGGCATGAGTGAGGTACTCGTGGGAGTGCTGTCCCTGATTTACAGGCAGATTTCCTTTGGTTCCTGTTCCAACTGGGCTCGAGCACATTGGATGCCTCCCACTGTAGCAGCAGCCCACAGCTATGCTGCACTGAAGTCTGACTAACTCTCTTATCTGAGTCAGAAGCATGGGCAACACAAGGCAAACACTTGAGAAACAAATGTATTTGAAGTGAAATGTTTCAGAATAGCTATCAGGCACTTTCTGGCAAAACACATGTCCATTGAGAAAATCAGACCAGTGTCAGGTCTCCCTAAAGGAACTGCTGTTCAACTAAGGAAGTTTTGACTTTAAAAGGCAGACCCTGCGTGGATGAGCAAAGGAGAAAGAGAAACTGCTTTACCGAAAAGCTACATGATCGTGAGTTCAAAACAGAAAGCAAATGATAAATCATTGAACAGGTGACACACACACAATATCCAGATGCCAAACGAATGGGATATAAAGTAAGAGATTAAACAGAACCTACAATGTCAATTGTAGGGTGCGATTCTCCGGTAAGATTTTGAATTATGTTAGCGAGCGGGAACTGCTGTGAGCTTCCTGGTGCTCGGCCCAGCAAGGCCGGATATGCCGTTCAACATTAATTGGTCCACTTAACATGGCCCTCTAATACAGCAAGCATTATAAAATATTCTGTGAATTAGGAATGGTGACCATATTATCCTTTGTATTAAATGTAAAATGGTTGAGGGCAGCTCGCAGTAAGAAGTTAGTTGGGGCCTCATAGGAGGCAGATAGGTGATAAGGGAGAGACTGATTCTGTTTTCGTAAGAATCCAAGCTGCTGGCATTAGCAGTTATCAGAGGGAACGAACAGGCTTCTCGCTGCAAACGAAGGCTCGCCAGCCAATTCGCCGGCACAGCGCTCACCAGCCCCTCGCTAACAAGGTCGAGCAGCACTTAAACAGCTCTTGCTCAGACAACACCAGCCAGCTCGCAAAAATGGCACCCAGGAGACCGGCCCCAAGATTTGGGGATGCAGATCTGGGGAGGCCCCTAGACGCAGTGGAGGCCAGGAGGGATGTCCTGTCCCCCCAAGGGTCCCGGAAGGTCAGTCACATGGCAGCCAGTGCTGCCTGCATTGAGGTGGCGACGGCTGTGAGCACCGGGAATGTGACCAGGAGGACTGGTCTCCAGTGCCGGACAAAGGTCAATGAACTACACCAGGTAGCACCAGTGAGTCAAACCAACCCACACCCACTTCTCCATGCAACCCCCAAACCTGCCTCTACCCCACATTTCCCTTCAAACCCCGGACCCTTCCTTGACACCACCCCGTCCCTCCCCAGCACTGTGAACCACGCCCGTGGTTAACAATGCCCTCTCTGTGTCTCCTCAGGAAAAGCTCTCCCACAACCATCGGGAGAGGGCCCAGATTGGTGGTGGGGTGCCGGACATCAGGATCCTCACCACCTTCGAGGAGCGTGCCCTGGAGATAATGTGTGAGGGTGAGGCCAGAGCAGTCGCAATGCGGAGGCTGGCGGACACCGCAGAGGTGTGGAATCACCGGGAACCATCCAGAGGACCTGTCAAACATGAGTTGTTATTGCCTTACTGACTGACCCATTCCTCCCACTGAACATATGTCCATTCTCCCACAGCTGTCATTCCCGGCCTCCACCAGCACAGATACACGCACCACGGTGGAAAATGTTAGTGGTCAGGCTTCTGGGATGGCACGGTAGCACAGTGATTAGCACAGTTGCTTCACAGCACAATGGTCCCAGGTTCGTTTCCCGGCTTGGGTCATTGTGCGGAGTTTGCACGTTCATCCCATGTCTGCTTTGGTTTCCTCTGGGTGCTCTGGTTTCCTCACACAGTCCAAAGATGTGCAGGTTAGGAGGACTGGTCACGCGAAATTTCCCTTGGTGTACAAAAAAGTCTAGGAGGGGTTACGGGGATAGGGTGGAGGTGTGGGCTTAGGTAAGGTGCTCTTACCAAGGGCCTGTGCAGACTCGATGGGCCGAATGGCTTCCTGCACTGCAAATTCTATGATTCTACAATTCAATCTGGTGAGAACCACACAGCTGCTGATGCACATCAGGTGGAGGCAGGAATACTCAGGCAAGACAGCAGTCGAAGGTCTGCTAGATCCCAGGACCCAGCTCGGTCCCAGCCTGATGCTTAGCCTATGGAAGAGGTGATTCTGGAACTAATGGAGATGATAGGGAGCGGTCAGAGGGAGGTGTCAGGGACACCAGCAGATCCATGGCCGATTGGAGGAGTCCCAGACGCTCGGGGCACAGGAGATGTCGCCGGCAATGTGTGGTACCAAGGCCAACACTGCTATGGTGGTGACTGCAATGGAGAGCCTGGTGCACGACATCGGCACCAATAGTGAAGGTGTCCAAGGCGTCGCGCAGTCGGTGACGGCCATAGCTGAGGGTCTCGGCAGAATATCCTCATCGCTGGGGATGTCAGCCAATATCAGGGTGACCTTGATGAAGTTCCGCGGGACATGTCCCAAGGTGATGCAGAGCATGTCCCAGTCTCTGAGGACCATTGCCAAGGGCATCAACACGAAGGTGCAGACCATGGGGAGCCGCCAGGGCTGGCAGTGCCAGATTATGCAGGGCAGCTGGGGCTTGAACCAGCAGCCCCTCCATCCCAAGGTGAACCTCAGGGCACTATGGCCAACCCGGACCAATCCCATGGACGATGGTGGCCACCAGCTCCCCCGGAGTTTACCCCTCCGATGACGGCGCGTCTCGAAGCCAGGAGCAGGGCGGCATGGCTATGCATGTGCCGCCAACAAGTGGGCCCGGGCCCTCCGGCCCCAGAGGACGCCCGCTGGGGCATCAAAGGCCATGGGACGTGGTAAGCAGCTGGCTGCCTCCACGTCTGATGTGCATCTTGGGGACAAAGCTAGATGTAGCGGTACAGCTGGGAAGGCAAAGCACATCGAGAATCACTGAGGGCACCAGGGAAAGGGGTGGGTAGGTAGGGGGTGAGGGGAGAGGTTGAGGGTGTGGAGGGGGACAGCACCACTGGGAGAGTGGGGAATTGTTACACAAATTAAACACTCTTGTGCACAGCTAGAATGATGCCTCTGTTTCATCTTCCACAATGCGGGCCGACCTCCGAACACTTGCTTCTTCTCTCCAGGCACTCACCCACCCTCCGGCCGTGGACATGTCACCAGAGCTGTGTCCCATCCCCTGGGTGTTCGGATATTGACTGCTGCATGTGTGGTGTTGCCTTCCGCAGTGATCAGGCACAGTGTCCAAACATCGTGGTCTGATTAGGATGCGAGGCAATAATTCCCACATGCTACATGGCCCGCCTACCCACAGGAATCCACTTGGGTTTTGTGAAGTGGCCATCTAACCACGATTGCCGATTCCCTATTAGCTATAGCCTTCAGCTGCATGGCCAGAGGCCTCGGCAGTTGGTGTGGGTTCAGGCTGATCGGTGGAGCAGACTGACAGGGACAAGGGTTGCCCCGGAATGGGGTTGGGACCCAGGGGTTGGCATGGTGGTGCCCCGAGCGATTGCCCCCTCCAGTTGACCGTCCAGCCCCCTCTCCCCAACCTCATTTTTGGCCTCTCCTGCTATTCACTGGCCTCGTAATGCTTGAACGTGAGTGTAACGAGGCCAGAAGATCGCATAGAAACCATTACAGACTGAACGTAAATACCTCATCCAACTGGAAGTCTAGACTGAACGATCCAACTAGAAGATGTCCATCTGAAACAGAGACTTTTAACCTTTTACTTTTGGATTATTTTTACACCCTTGTGCTTGTCTGTCTTGTGTGTGTATAGAGGGTGGGGCAAGTTAAAGAGAGGGGTTAGAAATTAGATAGTAGTTAACGAGTTGTAGTCTTTGCCTATTTAATTATAGTTATTGTTATTAATAAAATTTAATTGTGTTTAAATTTACAAAGCTGGTGATTGTCGTTATTGGTCTGCCAAAGACCAAACACTTTATTTTTAAAATTAAGAGTTAATTTTGTTGTGACCCCAGATCAAGTGGGGCTGAAATTGACCGCGTACTAGTCCAGGATGTCGTAACACTGCAGTTGGAAAAATGGCTGCAGTTGCAGTTTTATCTGTAAATGGTTTACAGACTAAATTCTCAAAGTACAATGGAAATATAAGCCAACCCTGTGGATTTTGTGAGAATTGTAAGCCACTTTTAATAAACTAGCCACCTGGACAGCGTCTTGGGTTAAAAGCCAATTAGTGTGGGGTGTTGGATGAGGTGGGAAATAGTAGGATAGGGGGATTGGAGAATTGTGTATGTAAGCCACATTGGCTGGGTGTGGGTGTTGGTTGGGTGTTATTTATTTTGTTGCTTTTCCCTCTTGAAAATTGTTAAAATTATATATGCCTTAATAAAAATATTTTTAAAAGCCAAATAGTACATAACTACAGTTATAAAGGTTGACAAAACGGGAGTATTAACGGCCCATTCGCAGCAGTTGCTGAACAAATGGATGTTCTCAGGCCAGGGGTGTGGCCTGCTGATCCACTGCATTCCATGGACAATGTGTGCTGGGAGAAGAAGTCGAATTAAAGCAAAAAACCTCAGAACATCCGAGCAGCAAGAACCCAGGAGTAACCCTTACAAGAAGCATGTGCCTGAACGGCAATCAAATACTCATCCCTTTTGACATGAGCTTGATCAACTCATTCGTGTGGATAATACCGTAGCCTTTTGCCTAGTCTCCGATTAGTAGTCCAGTATAGGTTAAATGGGTTAAGATTTGTTAATAAAGTTCAGTTTTATGAAGTTCCTGTACTTGTCTCTTTGTCCAACATGTCGATGGTTAACCCCCCCCCCCCCCCCCCATGGCCAATAGAGAGAAGGAATAGTCAACGGGATATTCAATCATAACGGTTTAAAAACACAAATTAAATATTTTTATGGTTTATCTTTGTAGCAAAATTACATGTTGCATATACCTGTCACAGTGAGAGCTTCCTCTGGAGCTGGTTCGGCCCGATTCATGTTGAGCATCTAACAGTATTTTTTCCATTTCTCCATTGAGAATGGAAGTGGGTGCTGGAACCTGCTCTTGTCCTCCATTTTGTGTGCTGCTCCCATTGTTGCCATTGTTACTGTAGTGCAACTCTACCCAAGATCCTGAGTGGATTAAAAGTAAAATATTGTCAAATCCTCGCAAAAGTAATCTGGAATTAAGCAACATCCCACAATAACGTAGTATATGCATGCTGCTGCTGCACAAGCTATGGCATGTAACAGGATGTCACTGGACACATCTGGTAACTCAACATATGGGGTACAGGGGAGGGGACGATCTCATCACAAACATTAGCAATCAATGGTTATGAAAGACAAGATAACCAATTGATACCCTGGACATTTTGCCTTTCTTGGTTTCAGGCTTTTCTGATTATTGTATAGGATCTGGCTTCTCACAGGACATGCAGCCAATTGCTGATGTGATCTTTTTTACATTTGTATATGAATCTGAATAAGTATGATAGTTTGAAACATCAAATCTATTTTTATTCTCTGTACAGACATCAGTTTGTGGCCTGGAGGCCAGTTTGAATGTCTTCGTTCCCAGACAATAAGCCATAACTCTTTCTGATTCCCAAAACACTATTGTTTGAAAATAATAATTGTTGCTTGCAAACATTGCTCGGCAAAACAGCAAACCATTCTACACGCACATTGTAGCTTCCCATCTAAAATATAGTTTGTGAGGACGCGGGTTCGAATCCCAGCCCTGGGTCACTGTCCATGTGGAGCACATTCTCCCCATGTCTGCGTGGGTTTCACCCCCACAACCCAAAGATGTGCTGGTTAGGTGATTGGCCACACTAAATTGCCCCTTAATTGGAAAAGAAAAATAATTGGCTACTCTAAATTTATTTTAAAAATAAAATAAAATATTGTTTGTTCTTTGGTAACAAGTTTGGTCATACAAGTAACATAATAAACTCAGATTGAACTGCATTGAAAGAAAACCAAATCAATAATAAAGCCTGTTCTCTACTCTTCTTTGTTAAAAGAACTAAAAATGTAAATGCACAAACCAGTGAGGAAATCTGTTTTTAGAAATTCCCTTCAGACTGAGTTACTAACTAAATATGAATTCTTCCTCTTCATAAAGCAATGCATCGCGAAGTCTCGCAAGATGTGATAAGCCGGGCAAATCTTGCGAGAGACATCTTACGAGATTTACTGGATGTATCGCATCCGGAGTCAGGCATTTACCAGTTTCACTGAATATTGCAAGCTAGCACTGCTATTTGCTGCGTATATTCACTACTAATCAATGGGTGTTGGATCCCAATTGTAGGTTAATGTAAAAGAGAAGAGCAATTGGAGATGATGGAAATGGAGCAGTGAGAGAACAGGGGTGTACTGCACTATGCCTACCATCTACACCCGTTTAAGATGATTAATTGAAGGTCTATCTAATGAGAACTTACTGAAGAGATCTATGTTGAACCAAGTTGTCGTGAAAAGTTGAAACACTATGCATTATAATCTGCAAGCAAGAACCAGGCTTACAGCACTGTTCATGGTAAATCAAGGTAACAACTGCAGATAGGCGGCACAGTGCCACAGGGACCAGGGTTCAATTTTGGCCTTGGGTGACTGCGTGAAGTTAGCACATTCTCCCAGTGTCTGCATGGGTTTCCTCCGGATGCTCCGGTTTCCTCCCACAGTTCAAAGATGTGCAAGTTAGGTGGATTGATCATACTAAAATTGCCCCTTAGTATCCAGAGATGTGCAGGTTAGGTGGGGTTACATGCATAAGGAGGTGGAATGGACCTACGTAGGGTGCTCTTTCAGAGGGTCAGTGTAGACTTGATGGGATGAATGGCCTCCTTCTGCACTCATACCTCTCAGAGAGACAAAAGAGACTTGAGTATATCAGGTGAACCCTTTTATTTGTACAGTAAGAAGTCTTACAACACTGTGCTGCTGAAGATTGAATGCATACTGGGCTAAGATGTTCCTGCCATCTTGCTTCATTCGTAGTGTGCATAATTTTGAAGGTTGTGGCTTGTAGCCATGGATGTGAACATCTGGACAGATATAAGGAAATATTCCACTGGTGGATGCAGAGGGTTGAACCAGTTGTATTCCTGGAGGTTTAATCACATCATGTTTCTCTGCTGTCTGCAAGTGATATTGCAATTACCTTATACAAGTTAGGTTCCCTTTGTCAAGTGTCTTTGTTCTTACTGAGCCAAACCCATTAAGAATTTAATACCCTCAAGAGGAAAACAAAGAAAAGAAAAGAATGCTAATTTGTGACCTAAGGTTCCAGTCACAAACTGGATGAAATAACTATCTTGTTTGAACAGTGTATCTGTGCTACTTTAAGAAAGGATTCTTGGGTTATTGTTTTGTTTTCTTTCAAACCAGCTACACAGCACCTCTTAGATAGCATCTGGTCCAAAGAGCAGATTTCTTTTTAAACTAATTATGTTTTTATGTGATTGAGATTCCTGCTATTCTGTCACAGTCAATTTAGTTCTGGGGATGTGTTCAGGTAGCCTAGTGCCGATATTTTGGATCCTAATAGCTTTAGAGCTTTGAGATGCTACTTTGGGGGTCCACAATCCCACTGGTAAAGGCTGAGGAAGAAAGGGGACTGTGTAATTCTTGTCTTGCTCATGCTCAAGTTGAGCGAACTTGATGAATGAGACTATTCCAAGTGACCAGGTCAATTGTTCATCACCAAAATCTCCAGCAGCCCACTTCTCTTCAACCTGCTGCTACTCCTATTTTTTTAAATCACATTCATAAAGTCTCGCAGGACTATAATAACCTAACCCAGCAGGAAGTTGATCAGATTAGATTGGACAACTGTTTGACAACCAACTAATTGGACACTACTGAAGTTGTTCCAATCCCATCAATTTCCCACTGGGAAAAAAATTAACTCTTCGGACCGAGATTATTCTTTTCTCTCGCTCAACACTAACAAATCTTTTGGCTCAGATTGTGGAGTGAAAGGAAAAGTGCCAAATCAGGTCAAAATTTCCACACACTGATGCTGAGCCAAGGCTTGGACATCGGAAAAGTGGGGTGTGGAGGAGCATTTAATGTATTTGGAAAGAAAGATTTGAGCTGGAACTCTTTTAATAGAGCAGGTTTATGAAATGGAAAAGTTAACATCCTCGAGCAAATAAACAAAGAGCTTGTATCACCTCACTAATTCTAAGACTGTGTGTGCGTGCCAGAGGAGTTGCATTTCATGGTAATTCAGCGACAGATGGGAAATCTGAATTACTGAACTTCCCATATCAAAATGTGAATGTGTGGACAGTCAGTCTAAAGAATCGCTTGCTTGCACAAAAACATCTATGTCTGACAACTATTGCTAAATATGCCTCAGGTACCTCTGCACTTGACAGCATCTTATTCAGTTTGGGTCGTGCAGATATTAAGAGATTTAAAAGCTTTGGAGAGCTTGCAGAGGAAACGATCATAGAGAGATGTTAGAAAATTTCAAAGTAAAATAAAGAACATTGCAGATGCTGGCAATTTTTTAACTAAAAGGCAGAAATGTTGTAAACACTTCTCTGCTTCAATGTTGAAAAGTGGTTTGCACACCGGCACCTACAGCTTGCTGGATTGCAAAACCTGACGGTTTCTGACAAACATTTATTCCTTAATGAATACCACCAGAACAGGCAACCAGGTAATTTATTTCATTGCCATATGCGGAGCTTTGCAGTATGCAAACTGACTGCTGCACTATAACATGATTGGCTTATTTGGAATGTAAAATTGTAATACAAGTTAAAGTACATCGGTCCATAACTTCCTGACTCCCCAGCACAAAAATGTGCTGGGAATCTGATGCACTATCAATTACGACGAGATGAGAGTAGAGAGTAATCGAGGCTTTATTAAGCAGAGATTTGTGGCCTCCTGCAGCTGTTCGCAGAATGGGTGCAGCTCGGTGTGCACACACATTTATACTCCGCCTACTGGGCGGAGCCAGCAGGCAGGGATCTACCCCCGTACCTGTAGTACAGGAGCCTTACCATATTACCTCTAATAACAACTATTATACAATAAATGGTGACTACCACATTCACCCCCTGTTAAAAAAAGTCCAGCGGGGGTGGTGGAAATGTTTTTTTACAGGTTTGTGAAAATGTTAAGTTTAGTATGGTGAAAATTTACAAATTCAGCGGGTCGGGTGCCTTGATCCTCCTTTGTGAGCGCCTCGGTCCCGGTGGTGATGCAGGTGCTGACTTGGTTGCCTGTGGCTCCGGGAGTGTGTTGTCCTCATCTTCATCCCCGGGTGGAACCAGTGGGAGGACGGATCGTCCTGGGGCTGTAGTGAGGTACGCTGGGGGGAGGGGGAGTGGCGCCGGGGCAATCGGAGGGGGGGGGGGGGATCAGGTGGTGGTGGGCCGTGGGTGGGGATCCAGCTGGTGCCAGTCCTGAGGCGGCCGTCGGGGTACGCCACGCAGGCGTACTGCGGGTTCGCATGAAGTAATTGTACCCTTTCGACTAACGGGTCCGCCTTGTGGATCCGCACGTGTTCGTGGAGGAGAATGGGTCCTAGAGCTGCCAGGCACGCTGGGAGCGAAACCCCGGAGGTGGACTTCCTAGGGAAGGCAAGGAGACGTTCATGGGGGGTTTCATTAGTCACAGTGCAAAGTAGCGATCGAATAAAGTGTAAAGTGGAGCGCGTCGGGGTGGACCTCCTGCCAGCAGGAGACCGGGTGGTTTTTAGACCGCAGGGCCAGCATGACAGCCTTCCAGACCGTCCCATTCTCCCTCTCCACCTGCCCGTTTCCCCAGGGGTTGTAGCTGGTCGTCCTGCCCGAGGCGATGCCTTTGCCGAGCAGGAACTGATGCCGCTCATCACTCATAAAGGAGGATCCCCGATCGCTGTGGACGTAAGCGGGGAAACCGAACAGGGCGAAGATGCTGTTGAGTGCTTTAATGACCGTGGCAGACGTCATATCGGGGCATGGGATGGCGAAGGGGAATCGAGAGTATGCATCGACCACGTTCAGGAAGTACGTATTTCTGTCGGTGGAGGGGAGGGGCCCTTTGAAGTCCATGCTGAGGCGTTCAAAGGGGCGGGAGGCCTTCACCAGGTGCACTCTGTCTGGACGGTAGAAGTGTGGTTCGCACTCTGCGCAGACCTGGCAGTCTCTGGTGGCAGCCCTGACCTCTGCAATGGAGTAGGGCAGGTTGCGGGCCTTTATGAAGTGAAAGAACCGGGTGACCCCTGGGTGACAGAGACCATCGTGTAGGGCCCGGAGTCGGTCCACTTGTGCGCTGGCACATGTACCTCGGGATAGGGCATCGGGGGGCTCGTTGAGCTTCCCGGGCGATACAAAATCTCGTAATTGTAGGTGGAGAGCTCGATCCTCCACCTTAAAATTTTATCATTTTTGATCTTGCCCCGCTGTGTATTATTAAACATGAAGGCAACCGACCGTTGGTCAGTGAGGAGAGTGAATCTCCTGCCGGCCAGGTAATGCCTCCAATGCCGGAGGCATGGTGGGTGCGGGAAAAGAATGCCACGGGTCTGCCTGCCTGGTTGAGGGTGGCGGCCAAAGCGACGTCCGGTGCATCGCTCTCAAACTGAAAGGGGAGGGTCTCGTCGAGTGCGTGCATCTTGGCCTTGGTGCGGTTAAAGGCCTGGCGGGCTTCCGCCGTCAGGGGAAAAACGGTGGAGTGGATGAGTGGGCGGCTCTTGTCCGCATAGTTAGGGAACCACTGGGCATAATAGGAGAAAAACCCCAGACATCGTTTCAGGGCCTTTGGGCAGTGGGGAAGGGGGAGTTCCATGAGGGGGTGCATGGGGTCGTGGTCGTAGAACTCCATTTTCCACAACATAGCCAAGGATGGCTAAGCGTTCGGTGCGGAACACGCACTTCTCCTTATTGTACGTGAGGTTAAGGAGTTTAGCGGTGTGGAAACATTTGAAGAGGTTAGCGTCGTGGTCCTGCTGGTTGTGGCCGCAGATGGTGACGGGAAGGTGGCCCGCAGTCCGTACCGGTCAACCATTCGGTCCATCACACGTTGGAAGACCGAGACCCCGTTAGTGACGCCGAAAGGAACCCTAAGGAAGTGGTAAAGGCGGCCATGTGCTTCGAACGCAGTGTATTGGCGGTCCGCCATGCAGATGGGGAGCTGGTAGGCAGATTTCAGGTCCACTGTAGAGAAAACCTGGTACTGTGCAATCTGATTGAGCATATCAGATATGCGTGGGAGGGGGTACGCGTCGAGCTGCGTGTACCGAATGATGGTCTGACTGTGGTCAATAACCATCCTGTGTTTCTCCCCAGTCTTTACTACTACCACTTGGGCTCTCCAGGGGTTGTTGCTGGCCTCAATGATGCCTTCCCGCAGCAGCCGCTGGACCTCCGACCTGATGAAGGTCCTGTCCTGGGCAGTGTACCGTCTGCTCCTGGTGGCGACGGGTTTGCAATCCGGGGTGAGGTTTGCAAACAGGGAAGGTGGGTCGACCTTAAGGGTCGTGAGGCCGCATACGGTGAGGAGTGGTAGGGGTCCGCCGAATTTTAGAGGTTGCACTGGAAGTCCAGGCCGAGTAACAGCGCAGCGCAAAGGTTGGGGAGGGCGTAGAGCCGGAAGTTGCTGAACTCTACGCCCTGGACGGTGAGGATGGAGATGCAGTACCCCCGGATTGGGATCCAGAGGCCAGGGATATTCTCTGGGTAATGGGGTGTACCGCAAGGGAGCAGCGCCTTACCGTAGCGGGGTGGACGAAGCTTTCCATGCTCCCAGAGTCAAGAAGGCAAGACGTCTTGTGCCCATCAACTTTCACCATCGTCGTCGCGGTTGCGAGGTTGTGCGGCCGGGACTGGTCGAGCGTCATGGAGGCAAGCTGCGGCTAGTGTTGGTAGGCCCCGGGCTGGTCGGCGGCGGTGGCAGGCAATGAATGGCCAGATGAAGTGCCCGGCGAGCAGGGGTTTTGAGTCGCCGTCCAAAATGGTGGCGAAGATGGCGGCGCCCATGGTGGGCGGCGTTAAAGATGGCGGCACCCACGGGCCGCACGTAGTCTGCTGGGAGGAAGATGGCGGTGCCCACAGGCCGCACGCGATCTGCGGGGACAAAAATGGCGGCGCCCACTGGTCACACGCGGGGGCTGCAGGAACACTGGGCCTAGATACAGCAGCAATCGACCGGGCCTGGCACACAGCAGCGAAATGTCCCTTCTTCCCGCAGGTCTCGCAGATTGCACTCCGCACCAGGCAGCGCTGCCTGGGGTGCTTTGCTTGCCCGCAGAAATAGCATTTGGGCCCCCCGGGGTTGGCTGGCTGCCGCGCAGCGCAGGTTTGGGGTTGGCTGGGGCGGCCGCTGGTGGGGCCCACAATGTCCATTGCGCCGTGCGGTCGGGGGCATACGACTGTACGTTACGGGAGGCTACCGTAAGCGAGTTGCCTGGTCGCCGAGAGGTCGAGCGTTCCCCCTTCTAATTGGCGCTGGCGGATGTACGCCGTCCCCATGCCCATAACAAAAGCGTCCCTGATTAAGAGTTCTGTATGTTCAGTGGCCGAAACTGCCTGACAATCGCAGTTCCTCGCCAGGATGTGCAAGGCACGCCAGAAATCGTCTAATGACTCACCGGGGAGTTGCTGCCTCGAGGATAGGAGGTGCCTGGCGTAGAGTTTGTTGAGCGGCTGGACATAGTGTCCTTTCAGAAGCTCCATAGCTTCAGGGTAAGTGGGCGCATCCCGGATAAGGGGAAAAATCTCGGAGCTCACCCGTGAGTACAGGATCTGGAGCTTCTGTGCGTCCGAGGGTTGTTCAGTCGCTGAGCCGAGGTAGCTTTCAAAACAAGCTAGCCTGTGGTCTTACCGGATTACCTCTAATAACAACTATTATACAATCAGTGGTGACTACCACAGAATCCTTCTTGGAAATTCCTAAGTAAGGGTTTACCTGGCAATTATTCAGAAGGGCTAACTTCCCCTGAACAGTTAGGCTGCAGTGGCAACCATCCAACAGAGCAATTTAAATCACTAACTTAGGATGGTTCTGCTAGTTTTACACTCATTGTTACTCTGAAAGAGTTAGAAGGGAAACAAAGCTTCTAACTTCAGAGTGACTATATTAAAGACTCAGAGCAGGCTCTGCATGAGACACACCAACCCCCCAGGGGACCCCACAGCCCCCCAATGCAACCTCTGCAACTCCCCCCACACATCAGGCGAGATAGGGGCTTTGGAATTCCAGCAAAGTCCCTACGTAGGTCTCAAGAAAGTTACATGCCATTGTTTCTTGTTAGGAATCGGAGTACAATTACCCTGCATGTTTCCTGAATTGGCCATATATTTCTTCTCTGATTCTTTCTCGGTTTCACAGAAGATAGTATTGCTTGGTGTAGGATGTGAGATGGATATGGGTATGCTGAACCTGTTGGATTTTACTAATTGTGTTTGCATGTTCTTACAATTTAATGTTTTTTTGGGAAGAACCCTTACCAGATGAATAGAAAATCCGTGACTGTGATGAACTTTGGGCTAACTGATTGCAAAAAATCTTTTGGACAAAAGGGAAATGTTTACAATTATGGTATTTCCTTCAGTATAACAAGTACGCCACCTAGTGTTACAGAGAGGTGGTTACTCGATAATTGTTAATTAAAAAAGGAAAGGAGTCCTCAGCAAGATTTGCAGTTCAAGTTTCATTTACTTTCCAGAACTCGAGCAGAATAGGGAAGACACATTAGGCTGAATGACCTCCTTCTGTGCTATAATGATTCTGTGATTCTATGATTAAGTGCACATTAGCATCCTAGTATCCAGCACTGGCAGAGAGAATCAAAACTTAAAGAACAGGAACATTTATGCAATTGATCTTCAGTGAATCCACTGCATACAATTTTACAAAGGGATTAACATGGCAGTGCATTTCTTACAGGAATCTACTCGTCAAATCTCTTCTCCTCCCACCTGATGCATCGGAAAGGCCTGCAATTTTAATTGCTCAAAAAGGTTCCCTCTAATATTTTTTTGAGTGCCTAAGTGATTTATTGAACAACTCGGCCGGTGTGCCAACTTGGGCCTTGCCAACACAAGGATCTTTCAGTTACTGCGCTGTTTACAGAAAACATTGCTGCTCAGCCACCAATGAATCAACTTGATACCCATGTGTGTCCACAGCTTTCAGATTAGTGGCAGATGGTGGGGGTTAAAGAAAAGAGAACAAGGCAGGGGAGGCTGTAACATTCTTTTCGAGGCATGGACTGAGAATTCCCTCTTCTGGGTCCCAGGATGGAAATGTTTTGACACAATAGATGTTCATAGCTCAAACACGCTTTTGACTTTATTTCAGGTTCACAGGTTTTCCAGGATTCCTGAAATTCACCTACAAAAGCAAGGGCAGTACACAACAGCAACTGAATCAATCTCTTGGAAATAAGCAGTTATATCTGCTTTCTTGTTTGCTAGTGGCAAAGGGTTTGATCACAGTGTTTTTGATGAGAGGTAACTTTCTACACTTCAGAAGTTGCTCCTTCTGGATCTGGATTGGTCGACCTGGATTTGTTTATTGTCACAGATATATATACAGCAGAAATGGAAAAGTAATTTTTAAAGCAAAAAAATGTTTATTCTATAAACTCAAGTTAACGTTTTTAAAACATACAATGAACATCTTAGCAACCATTAATTCAAATACAATCCCCAAAGAATACAACACAAAGTAATCCTTTAAGCTTTCCTTTTAACATCCATACGACTTAAAACACCTTTTACCAGAAGCACATCAGGTTAAAGTCACTACTGTTATTAGTTTTAAATCACCAGGATCGATTTACAGTCTTTAGATTCCAGAGAGATTCATACACCTTCTGGCTGTGACGGCAGCTATCCAGCTCTGAAAACGAAACTGAAACACACCCTGCAGCCTGTTCAAAAACGAAAGTAAAAAGCTGACAGACAACCCAGCTCCACCCACACTCTGACATCACTGCATTAGTAAACACCCATTTCTTAAAGGTACTCTCACTACAGATATTTATATACACACCCATTGATAAACATCCATTTCTTAAAGGTACTCTCACATGACAAAAAGGAAATAAAAGAAAATAGGGCAACACAAGGTACACAATGGGCGGGATTCTCCAATCCCGGGCCGGGTCGGCGAATTGCCGGGGTATGGGGGGGTCGCGGTTGTACTGGTTGGGGGCCTCCCCGGCGACTCTCTGCGCGCGATGGGCCGAGTAGCCACCGAGATAGGCCGAGTCCCACCGGTGCCGTTCACCTGTAGTTCTACCCGGCAGGACCTTGGACTTCATTCTGCGGGAGGCGGCCTCGTGGGGGAGATCCGACACCGGGGGGGGGGGGGCCTCCACCGTGGCCTGGCCTGCGATCGGGGCCTACTGATCGGCGGGCCGGCTTCTCCTGGTGGGGGCCTATTTTACTCTGCGCCTAGTCCCTGTAGCTCTCCGCCATGTTACGTAGGGGCTGGCGCGGGGAAGGCAACTAACGCGCATGCGCGAGTTCGTGCCGGTCGTAATGCGCATGCGCGAGTTTGCGCCGGCCGCAGCACGCTTGCGCAGACATGCGCCGCCCGTTTGACGTCGGTATCGGCAGCTGGAGCTGTGTGAGTCGCTCCAGTGCCGTGCTAGCCCCGTAGGGCGCAGGATCGCTGATCCTGGGGGCCTGTTGACGCCGTCGTAAAATGTGAAGGCGTTTACGACGGTGTCAACACTTAGCCTCAGGATCAGAGAATCCCGCCCAATGTAACTAGATAACACCTGAATCAGGTGAAGCATAGAGGGGTGTCGTGTTAATCAGGTCAGTCCATAAGAGGGCCGTTTAGGAATCTGGTAACAGTGGGGAAGAAGCTGTTTTTGTGTCAGTTTATGCCTGTTCTCAGACTTTTGTATCTCCTGCCCGATGGAAGAAGTTGGAAGAGTTAGTAGGCCGGGTGGGAGGGGTCTTTGATTATGCTGCCCGCTTTCCCCAGGCAGCGGAAGGTGTAGATGGAGTCAATGAATGGGAGGCAGGTTTGTGTGATGGACTGGGCTCTGTTCACGACTCTCTGAAGTTTCTTGCGGTCTTGGGCTGAACAGTTGCCATACCAGGCTGTGATGCAGCCAGATAGGATGCTTTCTATAGTGCATCTGTAAAGGTTGGTAAGAGTCAATATGGACATGCCGAATTTTCTTAGTTTCCTGAGGAAGCATAGGCACTGTTGTGCTTTCTTGGTGGGGGTGTCGATGTGAGTGGACCAGGTCAGATTTCTGGAGATGTGTACCCCTAGGAATTTGAAACAGCTACCCATCTCCACCTCGGCCCCGTTGATGCTGACAGGGATGTCCACAGTACTTTGCTTTCTGAAGTCAATGACCAGCTCTTTAGTTTTGCTGGCATTGTGGGATAGATTGTTGCCGCTGCACCATTCCACTAGGTTCTCAGTCTCCCTCCGTATTCTGATTTGTCGTTATTCGAGATCCGGGCCACTATGGTTGTATCGTCAGGAAACTTGTAGATGGAGTTGGAACCAAATGTTGTCACGCAGTGTGTGTACAGGGAGTATAGTAGGGGGCTAAGTACACAGCCTTGCGGGTCCCCGGTATTGCATACTATTGCGGAGGAGGTATTGTTGTTTATTCTTACTGATTGTGCTCTGTGGGTTAGAAAGTCGAGGATCCAGTTGCAGAGTGAGGAGCCAAGTCCCAGGTTTTGGGGCTTTAATAGGAGCTTGGCTGGGATTGTGGTGTTGAAGGCAGAGCTGTAGTCAATAAATAGGAGTCTGACGTAGGAGACCTTCTTGTCGAGATGCTCTAGGGATGAGTGTAGGGGCAGGGAGATGGCATCTGCTGTGGACCGGTTGTGGCGGTGTGCGAATTGCAGTGGATCAAGGTGTACTGGGAGTATGGAGGTGATACGCTTCATGACCAACCTCTCAGGGCCACCGGACGGTAGTCACTGACCAACCTCTCAGGGCCACCGGACGGTAGTCACTGAGGCACGCAGCCTGGTTTTTCTTTGGCACCAGTATGATGGTGGTCTTCTTGAAGCAGATGGGGACCTCGGAGCGCAGTAGGACAGTTTAAAGATGTCCGCGACCACATCTGCCAGCTGGTCCGCGCAGGCTCTTAGTGCACGACCAGGAATCCCGTCCGGACCCGTCACCTTCCGAGAGTTCACTTACAGGAAAGCCTTCGGAAGTTGTGGTGGTGGGTATGGGTATGTTGTGGGCTGCTGGGGAACTCGACAGCGGATTGTTGGTTTCCTGCTCAGAGCATAGAATGCATTGAGTTCATCGGGATGGGGTGCGCTGCTGCCGGAAATACTGCTCGGCTTCGCTTTCCAGCCCGTTATGTTGTTTAGGCCTTGCCACAACCGCCGAGAGTCTGTAACGCTAGTCTGTGACTCAAGCTTGGTCTGATATTCTTTCTTGGCATCTCGGATGGCTTTGTGGAGGTCGTACCTGGATTTCTAGTATAGGTCAGGGTCGCCTGACTTGAACGCCTCAGACCTGTCCTTCAGTAGGGAGTCAATCTCATGACTGAGCCATGGTTTCCAGTTGGGAACGTACGTACTGCTTTCTTTGGCACGCAATCTTCCACACATTTGCTGATGAAGTCTGTGACAGTGGTGGCATACTCATCTAAGTTGATCGCTGAGTTCTTAAATATGAACCAGTCCACTGTCTCCAAGCAGTCATGTAGGAGCTCTTCTGTTTCCTCGGGCCAGCACTGCAAGACCTGCTTAGCTGGATTCTCCCGCTTGAGTTTCTGCTTGTATGCCGGGAGAAGGAGCACCGTCTTATGGTCTGATTTCCCAAAGTGCGGTTGGGGGAAGGAACGGTAGGGGCCCTTGATTTTTGAGTAGCAGTGGTCAAGAATGTTGTCGCCCCTGGTGAGACAGATGTACTTTGGAATTTTGGCAGAACACTCTTGAGGTTGGCCTCCAGAAATCTGTCTCCGGCCACAATGAACAACGCCTCCGGGTGTTCCTTTTCATAGTTATTTATAACTGTGTACAGTTCGTCCAGCGCCTTCTTCACTTCTGCTTGGGGTGGGATGTAGACCCCTGCGATAATGGCTGAAGTTAACTCACGTGGAAGATAGTATGGCCGGCACTTCACGGTCAAGTATTCCAGGTTCAGACAGCAGTGGGTCGCCAGGGTCGTCACATCCAAGCACAAGGAGGAGTTGATGAGGAGGCACACCCCTCCACCCTTCACTTTGCCTGATGACGCAGTGCGGTCTGCCCGATGAATTGAGAAGCCTTCAGGTTGAATGGCACAGTCCGGTGAGGCGGGGGTGAGCCATGTCTCTGTAAAACAGAGCACACAGCAATCTCTTACTTCCCTCTGAGAGGTAAGTCTAGCGTTAAGTTCATCCAGCTTGTTTTTGATCGCTTGTACATTTGCCAGGAGTATGCTGGAGAGAGGAATCTTCAAACTGCGTTGCTTCAGTCTCACCTGCAGACCGCCACGTTTCCCTCACTTCCTCGGTCAGCAGCTGCGGCTGAATGGTCCCGAGATCCGATGGGAGAAGTCTGACCTTGTGCAAGGTAGGTGGTTGCGTCTGGCGGGGACCGGGGCGCTGGTTACGTTCACATCAGATGAATTGCGCTTTTTTTTGCTGCCTTAGGATGAGAACTAAGATGACCAGCAACAATACTGGAGGCTGCTGCTCACAAACCTACAGCTACACATTAGAGAAGGGGGGTGTAGGAGGCACAACCTTTGAATCAGGGGGTCTTGTACAAAGCTCAGTTTCTATCACCTGTTTGATCACTCATAGTAATCTTTATTGTAACAAGTAGGCTTACATTAACAGTGCGATGAGGTTACTGTGAAAAGCCCCTAGTCGCCACATTCCGGCGCCTATTCAGGTATACAGAGGGAGAATTCAGAATGCCCAATTCACCCAACAGCACGTCTTTCAGGACTTGTGGGAGGAAACCGGAGCTCCAGGAGGAAACGCACCTAGACACGGGGAGAACGTGCAAACTCCGCACAGACAGTAACCCAAGCCGGGAATTGAACCCTGGACCCTGGTGCTGTGAAGCAGCAGTGCTACCCACTGTGCTACCATGCAGCCCATGATCAGGATGTTCAGGACGTCACGTCAAGTGGTAAGAGATTGAGCAGCCTCTTAGATGAGCTGCTGTCTGATGAACCTGGTGACCACCTGTTACCAGTGGTGTTAAAGTCACCACCTCACTTAATTATTTTTCCACCGGATCCTACCAGAACACTGACATATCCAGGTTTCCCAGTCAGCCACCCATATTAAATATGAGAGGTGACTGATGGCTTGTTTGCCAGGGCTGGAAATAATGCCAACTTTGCCTATGATGATAGTAGTCTGAATGAGTGAGCTCATTGTGACTTTGGCTGACTTCCAGGTGCCATCAACTGCACATTCAAAGCATTCCAGGCACCCCAGAACAATCAGGAACATTTGTCAACCATAGCGGCTTCCACTTCATCAATGTGCAACTGCAAGAAGATTTTTATGTAGGTATGCACAAGATTCTCAGACAGCTTTCATCCTGCAGCAGTCCAAGCTCCCTCATCTGTTGTACCTGGAAGCAGACCTATGAGGTGGTTGGGAGACGACAAAGGCTACCAATTGGAAATTTGGTTCAAGACACCCATCAGGAAGCCCAGCACTGAAGCTCAACAGTGTTAAAATGGATGACATATCACCACCACGTGTGTGATTGAGCAGGCCATCAGCGTGTTGTTAATGTGCTTCAGTTGTTTCGACAGCTTTGGAGGTGCCCTTCAGCAGCACCAGCCAGGGTCATCAGCATTGCGGTGTGCTCACAGCACTGTGCCAGTGAGGCTTAGACCTGCAGGATGAACAAAGTGAAGAGTTCAGGCACTTCAGAGGGTAAGGAGGAAGCAAGAGGAGCACAGGGGAGACCTCCAGCTCCTCACATTGCTGTCCCAGGTACCCCTATTAATGCATGGTTCACTTAGGTTGTAGCGGAGGACACATATCAGAAAATGCAACAGCCACTCTTACCCAAGCCCTCAATGCCATGGAGACAAAACAGTCCTACAAGCAAGCACCCCTTGAAGGTTCCCCCCTTTGGTCCCCATCAAATCATTTCTTAACATTCATCTTCAAACAAGTTAGAAGGTCACTTATAATTCCATACTCAAAAATGTTCACAATAGAAAAATGATTTAAAAGAATAATATTGCTGTGAACTAATTAAAGAACAAAAACTTATCGAAACAATATTTTCTCAGACACCCATATGTCTACCTTTATGCCAGATCATTCTTTGTTCTTCCTTTCTTTGCCAATCTTGCATGGTTGAACTTCTGTGGCTTCAACAAAGCTAGAGGCAGGCTGCTTGGCCCCTGGTGTGAGCACTGAGACGCTTGCGGCTGACATCCTCTGGGTGAGAGCCCGGTTAAAGATTGCTCCACCTACTCCTGTGAAAAGGCAGACCTGGCCATGAGATAGCGTGTGGGCAGCCAACTGAGAGAAGAGCTGAGGGTGAGAAATGGAAGCACTTGAATGAACTCTCCCGTTCCATGACCTCTCTCAGGGCCAGGTCATAGTTCATTGCTACTAATGCGCTGGAGAACACTTTAGTGCAGGTCAGTGCAGCCCTGGAAGGCCAAACAAAAGTGACAGACATGTTGGCATCCAAACTTGCCCAGGATATTCAAGTAATGGTATGTGTTTGTAAGATGGATGAAGCGCATCGGAGGGAAAAGTATGACAGTATATAAAGGTAAGGGTGAGTAGAAATGCTGGACAGATAATTGTGGATGTCAGCCATGGCGTAAAAAGTGAAGGATGGGTGCACCCATAATGTAATTGGGTATAAGTTATGCAATGGGAATAGGTTAGACAAAGCAGAGTGAGGGAGCTGGATTGATGCACAAAGTAAGTGTCGCGATAGCCCGGGCCAGTGTACGGTCAATTCCAGCCCACTTGACCCAGAGTCACAATACAAGAGAAATTAGATGTTATTGTAAAATACCCGAGGGCCTTGGCTGAGCCCAATAAACTGCAGTCACCAGGTCTGTAAATTTAACACAAATAACCTTTTGTTATTTAGCAGTAATATAATTAAACTGACAAAAATGTAACTGACACCCCAATACCTCTTACTAACACTCCCCCCTTCCCGCCAACTTGCCCCCCCACACACACACTCACAAAACATCGAAATGGTGGCGAGGGAAGAAAAAAATTATGATAAAGTAAAAAGGATAAAAGATCTCTGATGGTTTTCAATTCAAGTTTTTCAGGAGTTCAAGCTTTTGCTTTGATGCTTCTTCCTTATAAACTTGAGAGGGGTGTCTCTGGAAAGGCTGCCTAATTTCTTTGTAGATTCAAGCTCATATCAACTATATAGTAGAGATGTGCCAGACAAGCACTGGCTTTAGAACAATCAAGTAGTTCTTTACTTCACCAGAAAGAGAGAGAAAATAGAGCCTTCTCCTTACAAGGTCTGATCACTTCTGCCCAGTACTCTCAGAAACATCCCGCAGGAACCAATCACTGACTGTTGTCAGCCAGAACAGTGTCTCTGGCCAGCCAGCCAGTCAATTGAACCAACTTCCTCCAAAGCTGGTCTTTAAGATTCCCTCGGTGCCGACAAGTCTGTTTTCTCCTCTCCAAAAAACAAATCCTGGAACACACTGTCCTGACTAACAGGCTGCCTCAACTTAGGTCCACTGCTTAAAGTCGCATTCCAATTATGAGTGTACGCACCAAAATAAAAGGGAACACAGGGAAATCACAAAGAAGGACTCTGACACAAGATACAAATGAAGGTACCATTCCACTCATCTTTTTTAACCTGTAAGGTTATTAATCCAATTTCTGCATTGAAACTAGGAATGCAGCGCCACATCTCCTTTGCCACAAGGACACCTTCTCGGTGTCGGCTGCAGGCTTTCTTCTCCCAGTGTTAGAGAAGTGCATCTCACTTCTTTACTCACAGCCCCTAGCGGCACATCCAGGGAGGTATCAGTGAAAAGGGGCGCAGCGTTTGCCCATCTGAAATCCTTTCTGACACCTGCAGTTCTCTAACACTGAACTCCAACTCCTTCAATTTGTCCCTGGAACTGAAATTATGTTATGCAGGCCCACATCACACCTGCTGCCATTAATTGGACAAGAAATCCAGAAGAAAAGTAATAATGATCTGGCAGAGTTAAAATTCACCAACAGGTATACAACACTTAGTTCCATTTTTTTGATGTGCAATTAAAACTCCCCACACCAGCGCATTGCCAATTTAAAAACAGGGCCAGTGTTTCAAGGATTGTCTTGTTCCAACAATCTGATACTTAGCTGCAAATTATAGTACCACCAGTAAGGAGCCATTTTTGAAAATGTTCCTCACTAATTAGAAACACATTAAGAAAATGATAACAGGATAACTGATTTTTCAGAATACTAGTTATTCCTTTAACCTGATTTATAGAAAGTAATCTGTCACCAGCTGATGCACAACCCCCTCTTGTTTTGTAAGTGCATTGTGCTTCCTGGTATGTTTCCTGTCAAACCCATGTGATAGTCACATGCAGACGAGAGTTCAGTGCTTATTTACGTCAAATCTCCCAATCATAGGACAGCCAGTTGATGCCACTGTTATTTTGATGATATTTATAAACATCAATGTGTGGAAATAAAGAGTGATGCCACACTTATTCCTCTTCAGAATGCCATTGCAAGCCTAATATGCTCAGCGGATAGGACAGCCTGTGACTGCAGTGTACATCTAAACAACCCAAGGTCAAAACACACATTACTGCCTTCAGTCGAAAGCTACCACTTTCCCCTGATCAGAAATCATAATTTATTCAGCAGCTATCGTTTTATATCACAATTATATACAACTTATATTACAACTGCAATGTTTTATTGATACCAGGTGAACATGCTGTCTAAAAATTAAATGTAGAGATTTAACATTATTCTGGCAACATTGCAAAATCTTACCAGAAGCACAGACTGGTTTGTGGCCAATTATTCATGTCTGCCACCCTACCACACCTATTCCTCTCCCCGTTTCTATTGCTCAAAAAGCTGATCATATCTAGCACCGTCCCAATTCTCATGAAAGATCATTGAACTGGAACATTAATTCTTGTTCACTCCACAGATGCTGCCTGACTTGCTGCGTATTTCCAGAATTCGTCTGGTTTGATTTCAGGACAAAACAGTCACTTGATTGGCACCCCATCCACCACCTTAAACAGCCACACCATCCATCACCGATGCACAGTGGCAGTAGTGTGCACCATCTACCAGGTACACTGCAGAACTCTCTCCAAACCTGCTGCAATAGCATCTTCCAAACCTGCAACATCTACCACTTAGAAGGATCAGGACAGCAGATGCACGGGAACAGCACAACCTGCAAGTTCCCTCTAAATCGCACATTATCCTGACCTGGAACTATATCGTTAATCCTTCACTGTCACTGGGTCAAATTCCTGGAACCCACTTCTGAACAGCATTATGGGTGCGTAGAACATATAATACAGGAGGCCATTCGGCCCATCAAGTCTGCACCAACCAACTTAAGCCCTCACTTCCACTCCACCTCCGTAACCCAATAACCCCTCCTAACCTTTTTGGTCACTAAGGGCAATTTATCATGGCCAATCCACCTAACCTGCGTGTCTTTGGACTGTGGGAGGTAACCGGAGCACCTGGAGGAAACCCACGCAGACACAGGGAGAACGTGCAGACTCCGCACAGACAGTGACCCAGCGGGGAATCGAACCTGGGACCCTTGCGCTGTTATCCACTTGTGCTACCGTGCAGCTACACAACATGACTCCAGCGGTTTAAGTAGACGGCTCACCATTACCATCTCAAGCGCAATAAGGGATGGGCAACAAATGTTGGCCTTGCCAGTGTCACTCACACCGCATGGCATCACTCAAATTGTGGGCCTACTGTGCATATGTGTATGGCTCCAGAGTGCAATAATAAGCCATGTTATGAGTAATCCTTCTCACTCTTGTCCTGCTGCGGTGATCAAATACAAGTGGCACTGAGGATTGCACCAAATGAAGGAAATATGACTGCTGCAGGGATAAGACAGTCCTCAGCTGCACACTCCATTGTCAGTGGTCACACACAAGCTGCACAATGAGGAAGTGCAATCCTTTTCAGCTCGTGAAAATGGCTGAGATTATATAAGGCACACACATGGCAATGTGCATGCAATAAATACTAACCTGCACCATCAGGAAGCTTGCAATCCATGCAAACATTTGTGCTAAGAATGTGTCTCTAGGAAGAGGGAATGAGATTAAACTATTTCTTTGTGTATGGAAAGCCTAAATGACGTCCCTTACACCAGTGTTTGTCAAACGTTTTTCCCAGGATACACGTTTGCCAACCGGCCGACCTTCGGGATCCATGCCGGTAGACCTTCGCAACACATGCCACGTTCACTTACCTTTAATGCGAAAGGGGAGCCTGCTTGGTCTCATGATCTCACTCCAATCAGATTCACAGGAGAGGGCAATGTGTATATCAGGTGCAGACTTCAGCCAGTTCTTTTGAGCTGTCTTCATCTTTGTGAGAACGGAAAATCCAACCTCGCACATGTAGGTCGTTGTGAAGGGCAATAGCAACAAAACACTTGTTTTACCCAGCACTGGATACTCTTGGGAGATGTTAATCCAGAATGCTGACAGCCTCAAGGGATTTTGGCATGATTTTAAATCTGCTGTCACAGGTCAGGTACAGCAGCATAGGCTTTTCATTTGGAGTCAGCTGTAAGTTAACAACTGACTCTGTTGTCTCAACCTCAAAAGGAATTTTTCACTCACCACTTCTCTTTCAAAATCTGGAACTTCTCTCATTCGGCAATACTTCCCTGCATATAACACACATGAGATTTGCATCCTTATTTGCATTGGCACAATTAACAAAACCCTAACTCAAGAAATCACCGTTATACTGCTTTGTTCCCCAGTGAAGTTTCTTCTTTGTAGACTGTTAACCAGAGGCCCTGGAGCTCTGTACAGAGCTAACACTGGACCCTTCTGAGCAGCTTTCTCCAGCTGATTCAGATGTGAGATCCTAACCAGTAGATACTCTGCCTATTTGTGTCTCTGGCTGTTTCTTTCTTGTAACAAAACAATTCCTCATCACAATCCTCTTGTCTTGCTTACTAACAGTTTGAAAATGGAGAAGCTCTTTTCTGTGATCTTGCCACCATCCATATACTTTAAAAACATCTGTGACAAAAAATTAAGTTCAGCATTTCATATCTAGTTTGAGCAAAATACATCCTGACCTAGTTCGGCATCCAGTGTTGAAGACAATAAAATGTACCCTAACATTTATCATCACCTATATCTCTGTAGATGATCTGGATGAAGGAGGTCCAAGGAAAACGACTGGATGCATATCAGTGCAATTCTTCTGTAAAAAATTAACTCCTGCAGTAGACGGTACAATGTACTTCTTTCTGAACTGCTTCTGGCTGGAGAATTTTTAAAAGCTGCTCTACAAATACAGTGCAATTATTAACTTAATGTACACAGGTCCTTCATCTAAAATAAAGCAGCTGTCACACCGTTTTGTCTAAGTGCACTACTTGTTGCAACCTCCTTTTTCTAGATTAGAGTGTGAAATTTTTCCACTTAACATGCCCAGACATGTTGATCTCGGATTTAACAGTCCATAGGAGTTATTCAGTATGTATTCTTTCCCATCAGTTCTCCCTTCTCCTACATGCACTCCTGTGCACACACTATTACTAAAGGGGCTCCTTCCATTCCTTATATTGACCCAGTACAGCACACTGAGTGCGTCACTTGAAGAGTTTTCTGTTTTGTGTGCACTCCATAAAAAATTGTAAGCAATAAACGTTTCCATCAAAACCAAGTTGACATCAATAAACAGATGTTCTAAAAAATAGAGGCAGATGTGGACAGCACGGTAGCATAGTGGTTAGCATAGTTTCTTCACAGCTCCAGGGTTCCAGGTTCGATTCCCGGCTTGGGTCACTGTCTGTGCAGAGTCTGCACGTTCTCCCCGTATGTGTGTGGGCTTCCTCCGGGTGCTCCGGTTTCCTCTCATTGTCCAAAGATGTGCGGGTTAGGTGGATTAGCCATGCAAAATTGCCCTTAGTGTCCAAAAAGGTTAAGTGGGGCTACTGGGTAGGGTGCTCTTTCCAAGGGCCGATGCAGACTCGATGCACCGTATGGCCTCCTTCAGCACTGTAAATTCTATGATGGTGGTATTGTTATTGGACTGGTTATCCAGAGACCCAGGCTCATACTCTGGGGATATGAGTTCAAATCCCACCATGGCAGCTGGAGGAATTTGAATTCAGTGAATAAATCTGGAATATAAAGCCCGTCTCAGTAATGGTGGCCATGAAACCATTGTTGTAAAAACCCAATCTGGCTCACTGATGTCCTTCAGGGAAGGAAAGTTGCCGTCCTTATTAGGACTGGCCTACTTGAGACTCCAGACCCCAACAATGTGGTTGACTTAACTGCCCTCTGAAATGGCCACTCAGGGGCAATTAGGGATGGGCAGCAATGCTGGCTTTGCCAGTGATATCCACATTTAATGAATACATTTTTAAAAACATAACTGATATGCTTGGTAATGAAAATTTTATTTTACCTTTTAATTTTGTTTTTCTGAATCAAATTCTGATACGGAGCTTCATATATTAGTGACATATACTGGAAAAGTGCATCCACACTCACTTAAATTTCCCGCTATTAGAAAATTGGGCACATTCTACCAGTCTTGTTACGCCTGAAAGGCAGAGCGGTCAGTAGATGCCGGGGGATCTGGCGAGCGGAGCTCCTCAGTGCAGAAAACGGGACCAAGTGCGGCCTCGTCCTCACAAGAACAAGGATGAGCCGACTCTTTGAGGGGGTGGAGGATGATTGTGAATGATGTGAGGGGTCCCCGCAAATCACGTTCATATGTTTTGGTCCTGTCCAAAATTGGAGAGGTATTGGAGGGAGGTCTTTAGGGTAATCTTGAATGTGGTGCACGCAAAACCCTAGGTCCCCTAGAAGCTATATTCTGGTGTCAGCCAGGGTTGGAAGCGGGTGCGGAGGCAGATGTCTTCGCCTCGCTGAGTGCTCGAAGGCGGGTTCTGTTGGGGTGGAGGGCATGGCGGGGGAATCTGCTGGAGTTCTTAACGCTCGAGAAATTGAAGTTTGAGTTGAGGGGAAGGCTGGAAGAGTTCTACAACTAATGGGCCTTGTTTATCATGCATTTTCAAGAATTGCTTGATATTGAACATTAGAGAAGCGGTTGGGAGGAGGGTTTGGAATGTACAAGTTATTGATGATAACGTATGGGTTGATGGTGGATTCCTGATTCCTTTTCATTGGTATTTTGTATTTAAAATGTTGGGAGCTGTTTGGGGGTGGGTGAGATAAAGGGATTGTTGGCCAGGGGATTGCCATTGTATTTGTTATTGTTGAATATTTCTTGATGAAAATTTGATGAAAATGTGAAAAAGGAGAATTAAAATATATACATTTTTTAAAATGGGAGTTCAATACCATGGTGTTTCTCGACTCTCCGAGCACCAGGAAACACTCAGGTAAAGGCACTCGCTATGGGACACTGTTCTCATTCGGGTAGATCGTGCCCATAATGAGAATTCCTAATGTGCACTTCCGGAGTTGAGGCGTTGAAGGTTTGCCTCACTTTTACTCTATTTAATGCCCTAATTTTGCTAATATTTACTTCTGATAATACCCACTCTGCAACTGTTGAATAAATGCATCTTCCACAACATTAACTGCTGTGCCACATCCCAATCGCCATCTTTCTTTAAATGGGATTATGCAACAGCATCACCCAAAGAGCTCATCATTCTAGCACTGAATGACGGCGGCATGTGGTCCAGTGGTTAGCACTGGGATTATGGCGCTGTGGACCCGGGTTCAAATCCCTGCCCTGGGTCACTGTCCGTGTGGAGTTTGCACATTCTCCTCATGTCTGCGTAGGTTTCACCCCCACAACCCAAAGATATGCAGTTTAGGTGGATTGGCCACGCTAAAATTACCCCTTAATTGGAAAAAAACAATGGGTACTCTAAATATTTTTTAAAATTCGAGCACTGAATGTTGGCACGGTATGGCTGAAGTCATGTGAGATGAACACATCGTCCATCCATTATACACTCCACCATTTGCAAGTACCTCACTGTTTAAATCAAGGAACTGTTCAGCCTACGAGGCGATACAACAAAAGAAAGTCAAACTGAGCACACCGGAACATGCAATCTTGCTTACAAGCAATTTCAATTTTATGAAGATTTTAAAGGGAAAAGACAAAACGTTATGCTGGAGGGCAAATACATATTGTTCCCTTCCGGCAGTCATACAGGCAAGTGGATCCAAACTGAAATGCATACAAACATCAATAAATATTTATCAAACAATCTACAATACTAAGCATTTTCCATGTACAGCAAAACACAGTATATCCCTGAGAAAAAGTGATTTCATAGTTAGTTCTCAAAAACATTGAACATACCACCTTACTGAACCAAACAGAAGTATACAAACCAAATATACCACAAATGAACTAGCCTGTGCTTAGCAAGTTTAAGGTTTTAAAAAACTGCTCCAATTGTTAATCTTGCAATATCCGGCTATAAATAAGATCGTAAAGTGGGGCAGTTAGGAGGAATGTGTACAAAAGAAAAAATAAACAGCCTATTTCTTAATCTTGTGAATAAATTGTTTTTGGAATTTAATCCTATTAATAAAAAGATCACAGGTGATATCATCAGGTGATGATCTCGAACTGTAGTTATTCTGTCAGCTCCATGGGAATTAGCAGTTCCCTGTTTGTATTAATATAAAACTAACAGTCTGACCTGAGAGATATGTTGATTCCTGAGTGTTTAAAAGCCAACTGGTATGCAATCCTCCCTATGAGATCCACTCAAAATAGGCTGAATTTGTACTACAGAAGTAATATTACAAAATTAGGCCTTTGGTGATCAGCTTAATCAAATTGGTCTTCGCATATGCATTAAAGTTAATGACTAAAAGTCTTGGAGGAGGAGAAACACAAAATCCCCAATAAGTGCTCCTGGCAAGTGAGCCTATACTGGTAGAGTAATTTTCCAAAATTACTACTTAGGTGTAATATATCTCCAGCAGTTAATACTAATTTTTTTAAAGCATTACTGAAGTAATAATACCAAACAACACTATGCAAGTAATCATGTTCTATTTACTTTGTTTCTATTATCATCTGTAAAGTTTAAGTGCCCTGTTTCAAGTCGTTATTCATATAAGATCACATAGTACTACTCACAAAAGCATATATTTCACATATCCAGAATGTATCATGGCATAAGAAACAAACACCGTTGGATCAATGCACAACCACAGTTGAAATTGCCTCCTGACATGTGGGAACAGAGGGGATCAAGGTACAGCTGCAGTAGAGACACAGCCAGATGTTTGGGTGATAATGAGACTATTTGCCTACTGCCCAAGTATAGGTAGGGGTGTAGCAGGGTACCGGTAAAGGCTGAGGAACTTGCTGTGTGTTCCTGAAAGGAGATTGCCATTGAATCTCCTGAAATGGAACACACTGGTGCTTTTCAAATGCCATGTCTTGCTCATTCAGATTGGCATGTTCATCACATAACTATACTAGTGGGAGGGCTGATTCCAGCCACTGATGGCTATTGCATCACCTAATGAGAAACCTACCTGTTTACACTTTGAGACTCATGATCATTTGCTGGATAGCACCTAAGCATGCATTTGGTAAAGTCAGAGCGGCTGGCAGAGTGGACTAAGGATAACAATGTGCATAGTTCAATCTAGCAGAATGTAGATCCCTGTCAGCCCTTCGTGTCAAGCACTCAAAGCGAGCAGGCTTTAGAAGCCCATCATAGGAAGATGTTGCCCGAGTCTAGCACAAGTCACTCAGAAGCTGGGGAGCCTGCCTCCGAAGCCTCATAATCTTAAAACTGGAAGATCAACTGAGGTCAGGAGCTCGTCTTTGTTAAGTAGTGCTTTGCCCCAATCAACGGGGCAGGAGGTGAACAGAAAATCTAGCTCACGGTACCTGGAAGAGGAAAAAAGAACCTGCTGTTCTTGTTTTCTTCTTCACTGAAAGAGGTAGGTTGACACACTCAAATGTTACTGCAGAGCACAACAACATAAGAGCAGAAGAGCCATGCCAATAAAGGGGGAAATTCATAAAGGCTGTCAACCAAATAAATAGGCAGCTTATATCATTGCAAATTTTATTGGTGAAGAACTAGATGTCATTTGTGACAGAGGAAAAGGTACACAAAGGATATGCACAGTTAACTTAATCCATTATCAGGATTTATCACAGCCAGTAAGCACTGACTGTGTTTGTAATACACATTGTGCAGGTGAAAAGAGGAAAAGGTATCACTGGATCTGGTTGTCTGCCATGGAGATTGTTTATATAACAGCAGCGCTGCTGTCCTTCCTCCAGGCCTTGTCATTATGAATCTGCTTTGGTAATAGAAGGAGTTTACTGAGATTTAGCCCGAGGAACAAGAACCCAGGTTTCAGTAAATAACAGATCGTCAAACTCACCCACTGGAAAATGTCGAGAGCGAGAAACCTCCGGCATACAGCTACCTGGGGAGGGGGGGGGGGGGAGGAATCAGGTTAGACCCCAGGTGGAGGGGGATCGGGCCCCGTGTGGAGGGGGATCAGGCCCCGGGTGGAGGGGGTTGGGGCCCCGGGTGGAGGGGGATCGGGCCCCGGGTGGAGGGGGATCGGGCCCCGGGTGGAGGGGGATCGGGCCCCGGGTGGAGGGGGTTGGGGTCCCGGGTGGAGGGGGTTGGGGTCCCGGGTGGAGGGGGTTGGGGTCCCGGGTGGAGGGGGATCAGCGTCCGTGTGGAGGGGGTTGAGGCCCCTGGTGGAGGGAATCAGGCCCCGGGTGGAGGGGGTTGGGGCCCCGGGTGGAGGGGGTTGGGGCCCCGGGTGGAGGAGGTTGAGGCCCCTGGTGGAGGGGGTTGGGGTCCCGGGTGGAGGGGCCCCGGGTGGAGGGGGATCAGCGTCCGTGTGGAGGGGGTTGAGGCACCTGGTGGAGGGGGTTGGGGTCCCGGGTGGAGGGGGGGAATCAGGCCTCCACCGAGACTGATGTGCTTCCTCGAAGCCGCAGCCTCGGGTGTACCTACCCTGCAGAATGTCCTCCTGGTTGCTGGGCCGCTCGCTCATGGTGCCGCTTCTGGAAAGATCGACTCCGTTTGCTGCTGTGGATGTAAACAAAGTTTTCCTGACGTGTCGAGCGGAGAGGCGGCCAATCGGGAACCAGCGGAAAGAACCGCCTGAAAAGCGCCGAGCGCTTCCGGCGGAGAGTGCGGGCGGTGGGCGGTGGGCGGGGCCAACGAGCGGGGCGGAGCCAGCGAGCGGGGCGGGGCTGCAGGGAGGGGCGGAGCCAGCGAGCGGGGCGGGGCTGCGGGGCAGGGCGAGGGAACGAAACGCTGCTGTAGGGAGGGACGGGGCTAGAGGGAGGACGGGCTGCCTACCGAGAGAGGCGGTGCTACAAAGAGGGCAGTGTAACAAGGAAGGGCAGAGTTTCCTGGCACTGTCGAGAAGGAGTATCCTCAGAGAGAGATGGAGCAGGGATACAAAGGGTGTAGGGCTATGGAGAGGGATGTTCCACAGAGAAAGGCAGGGTATTAGAGAGGGTCAGAGTTACAGAATGTCAACTACAGAGAGGGGCGGTGATCTAAGGAAGGAAAGCACTGTACAGGTGAGGGGCTACAGAAAGGGGCAGGACTGGAGAGAAAAATGGTGTTTGGAGAGGGATGGAGCTACACAGAGAGGGCAGGGCTAAGGAGAAGCAGAACTATAAAGGTGGCAGAGCTATAGAGACTGGAATATTCTGAATAAGTAAAGTCACCATAGGCCCAGATGACCATAGGCTGCTTTTGCCTCTGAGGGGGAGAGCTGATTTAATCTGAGTATCACCACGCCTCAGGCGACGGGTTAATGAATAATCGTAGCTAGTACAGGAATTGAGGCTGTGCGGTTGGCCTCGCTCTGCATCATAAACCAGCTGTCCAGCCAAACTGAGCTAAACCGGCCCCCATATGGCATTTAGGAATGATGTGGAGATGCCGGCGTTGGACTGGGGTGAGCACAGTAAGAAGTCTTACAACACCAGATTAAAGTCCAACAGGTTTGTTTCGATGTCACTAGCTTTCGGAGCGCTGCTCCTTCCCAAAAGCTAGTGACATCGAAACAAACCTGTTGGACTTTAACCTGGTGTTGCAAGACTTCTTACTGCATTTAGGAAGGACAGGGAGCTAGGAAAAGGTAGAGGGGTAGCTCTGTTAATTAATAATTACAGTGACCCAGTGGAGAGACATGACCTCAGTTCTGAAGATCAGGATATAGAATCAGATTGGGTAAAGATGAGAAATAGTAATTGTGGGATTAATTTATAGACCCATAAGTGAGGTCTTAATTTATAAACAGTAACCACATCTATGACAGGGTAAACAGGAAGAAATAATGAGGGCTTGTGAAAATGTTGCAGCGATAATCATGCCTGATTTTTAATCTACATATAGATTGGACAAATCAGATTCGCAAAAGTAGCCTGGATGCTGAGTTCACCAAATGTTTTCAGATCCGTTTCTTAGAGCAACATGTTCTAGATACAATTATTGGGCAGGTTATACTCGATCTGGTAATGAGACAGGATTAATTAATGACTTCATGAAAACGCCCCCAAAAAAGTAGTGGTCATAATATGATTGAATTTCACTTTCAGTTTGAGAATGGATCTGAGACTAGTGTTTTATATTTAAATAGGGACAATTATAAGGACATGAAGACATGGATGGCTAAATTGAATAGGAATTTAGGTTAAAGGATAGGTCAATGATTTTATTTATTCATTTCCTAGCTGTGGGCGTAGCTGGCTAGGCCAGCATTTATTGCCCATCCCTAGTTGCCCTTCAGAAGGTGGTGATGCGTTGCCTTCTTGCACCACTGCAGTCCCTGAGGTGTAGGTACATCACAGTGCTGTTAGGGAGGGTGTTCCAGGATTTTGACTCCGCAACAGTGAAGGTGAAATATTTCCAAGTCAGGATAGTGAGTGATTTGAAGGGGAACGCCCAGGTGGTGGTGTTCCCAGATATCTGCTGCTATTGGCCTTCTAGATGGTAGTGGTCATGGATTTGGAAGGTGCTGCCTAAGGAGCCTTGCCGAGTAACTGTAGTGCATCTTGTAGATGGTACACACGGCCGCCACGGCTCGTCGGTCGTGGAGGGACTGAATGCTTGTGGAAGGCAATGCAATCAACCGGTCTGCTCTGTCTGGGGTGATGTCAAGTTTCTTGAGTATTGTTGGAGCTGCCCTCATCCAGGCAAGTGGAGAGTATTTCATTACATTCCTGACGTGTGCCTTGGACAGGCTTTGGAAGGTCAGGAGGTGAGTTACTCGCTGTAGGAGTCCATGCCTTTGACCTGCTCTGGTAGTCACAGTGTTAATATAGCTAGTCCAGTTCAGTTTCTGATCAATGGTAACCCCCAGGATATTCATTGTTGGGACACAGCGATTGCAATGCCATTGAATGTCAAGGGGCAATGGTGAGATCCTCTCTTGTAGGAGACGTCCATTGCCTAGCACCTGTGTGGCACAAATGTAACTTGCCACTTGTTAGCCCAAGACTGGATGTTGTCCAGGTCTTGCTGCATTTGGACATGGACTGCTTCATTATCTGAGGAGTCGCAAATGGTGCTGAACATTGTACAGTCATCAGTGAATATCTCCACTTTTTACCTTATGATGAAAGGTTGATGTCGCAGCTGAAGATAGTTGGGCCTAGGACACTACCCTGAGGTACTCCTGCAGTGATGTCTTTGAGCTGAGATGATTGACCTCCAACCACCACATCCATCTTCCTTTATACCAGGTATGTCCCAACCAGTGTTTCCCCTGATTCCCACTGACTCCAGTTTTGCAATGGCTCCTTGATGCCATACTCAGTCAAATGCTGCCTTGATGTCAAGGGCAGTCACTCTCATCTCACCTCTGATATCCAGCTCTTTTGTCTATATTTGAAACAAGGCTGTAATGTGGTAGGGAGCTGAGTGACCCTGGCGGAACCCAAACTGAGCATCTGTGAACAGGTTATTGCTGAGTAAGTGCTGCTTGATAGCACTGTTAATGACACCTTCCATCACTTTGCTAATGATGGAAAGTTCACAGGCCGACCACTCTCTAGGGGAAGAAATTTCTCCTAATTTCAGTCCTAAATGGTCTGCCCCATATCCTCAGAATATGACCCCTGGTTCCGGACACACCCACCATTGGGAACATCCTTCTTGCATCTATCCTGTCTAGTCCTGTTAGAACTTTATAGATTTCTTTGTGGGCCCCCTCATTCTTCTGAATTCCAGCGAATACAATCCTAACCAACTCAGTCTCTCCTCTACATCAACCCTGCCATCCCAGGAATCTCTGCGCTCCCACTACAGCAAGAACATCCTTCCGCAGAAAAGGGGACAGAAACTGCACTCAATATTCCAGGTGTGACCTCACCAAGGCACTGTATAATTGCAGCAAGATGGCCCTGCTCCTGTAGCGAATCCTCGGCATTTAACACATTACAGCTGCACCATATCACCCTGTCACTAATGGATTAGCAGAACACTTTGTTCAAACCATGAAACATGTTTTGAAATCAACTAAAGAACAAGGTTCACTGATCCAAAGTCTGAATGCATTCATATTGGTGGATTGGGATACCACCCATGCCACAACCAAGATTTCTCTTGCATTACTCATGATGAAAAGGCAGCTGCGTTCTGCGTTTGATCTTCTAGGGTGACATGGTAGCACAGTGGGTAGCACTGGTGCTTCACAGTTCCAGGCTCCCAGGTTTGATTCCCGGCTTGGGCCACTGTTTCTGTGGCGTGCACGTGCTCCCTGTGTCTGTGTGGGATTCCTCCAGGTGCTCTGTTTTCCTCCCACAAGTCCCGAAAGATGTGCTGTTAGGTAATTTGGACATTCTGAATTCTTCCTCTGTGTAACTGAACAGGTGCCAGACTATGACGACGAGGGGCTTTTCACAATAACTTCATTGCAATATTAATCTAAGCCTACTTGTGACAATAAAGATTATTATTATTTTAACTTCTAAAAACCAAGTAAATTGAGTTATAATAAAAACAAGTGCAAGTGGAACAGCATGAAAGTCAGACAAAGTACAGAGTTTTCCGCCAAGGACAAGGAGACTTGGTTCGGTCCTACACTGTCCAGACCTCAGATGACATTATCTGGAGGAGTCATGCGGACCAGTTACAGGCTGGAAAATCAGATTTGTCACAATTGGAACCTGTTCAGAGTTCAGTTTCAGCCTTACCAAGTCAAAACTTTCCTGCGACCCCGACATAACCAGACACCGTGGAAGAAGTCAACACCTCATCCTTTGTTCAAGCGCAGAGACAACCTCCAGTTTCCATGTCAACGTTGGCTAAATCAACCACCACTTACATCAGCGTGAAGATAAAAATGGCAGAGGTTTCCATCAGTGTGAAGCTGAAAAAGCCTGAGGTTCGCTGTCAATTGTTTCGAGAGCAACGACCCTCAGGCCACTTGAATTTATAATAGTGATTGAAAGTGACCAGTAAAGTCACCATAGTGCCAGATGACCATAAGCTGCTTTCCGTTTTGAGGGGGAGAGCTGACTGGGGGTGATTAACTTGAGGATCACCACACCTCAGTTAAGGGGCAAGGTTGAGAAGGTGGACCTTCATCAATAACCTCAGCCGGTATGGGAATTGAATCCACACTGTTGGCTTTGCACTGCATCACAAACCAGTTGTCCAGCCAACTGAGCTAACTTGTTGATTATTGTCCATGTTGAACTTGTTTTGGGGATGTTTTTATTAAAGGGCGGGGGAGGAAATGTTATATATTTGTCCCTTTGGCTCACCGTAGTAATGTGTGCAAGGAAGTGATATAATGTGAAGTACAGCGGAAAACAGTGAAGCAGTGGGTATAAGAGAGAACATACCATAATAAAGTTTTGTTTTATCGAATTCTCCTGAGTATCATTTTCCAAATACACAACAAACTAAAAGATTAATAAGGAGGGAAAAATTATAGTCTAAGAGAAAGCAGCTAGAAATATATAAACATTATAGTAACAGTTTTGACATGTACTAGAAAAGGAGAAGAGAAAGCAGTATGAATGTTGGTCCTCTAGAGAGTGAGTCTGGGGAATTAACAATGGAAAATAAGGAAATGCAGATGAATTGAGCAGATATTTTACATCTGCTGTCACTGTAGAAGATGGAAGTAACATCCCAGAAATAATTGTGAATCAGGAGGTGGAAGGAAGGGAGAAACTTGAAACAATTATAATTACCAAGGAAAGAGTACTAAAAAATTATCAGAACTAGAGATCCAGCAGAGGGCAGTAGAGCGGAGCTGCTGATTGGCTGTTGCAAGGAAAACTTGCATACCTCCATTGTGGTCACCCGAACTTGAAGGTGTACCTGAGCTAGAGACCCTAGCTGTTCAAGTGAAGACAAGCATCCAGCAGAGGGCAGTAGAGCAGAGCTGCTGATTGGCCGTTGCAAGGGAAATTTGCATACCTCCGTTGTGGTCACCCGAACTTGAAGGTGTACCTGAGCTAGAGACCCTAGCTGTCCAAGTGAAGACTAGCATCCAGCAGAGGGCAGTAGAGCGGAGCTGCTGATTGGCCGTTGCAAGGGAAATTTGCATACCTCTGTTGTGGTCACCCGAACTTGAAGGTGGTTTGTGGAGGAGCTGTTGTCAAGTGACACTTAAACCAGAAACACTTCTTCAGTGTTTCCCTCCCTGTCACCTCCTCTAACCAAAAAAAATAAACCGCTGTAAAGATCAAGAGGGAGGCTCGAGGGCAGGTAGAAGTAGAAAGAAGTTGAACCGTGATGTCACAGCCTACAGGTAAGGGATTGGCTGGTGACTGGTAAGTAGTTTTTCTTTTATTTTCCCTCGGGTGTTATCGTGCAAGGTGCAGAGGTTGCTGAGTGAGTGCTTGCTGAGAAGGGGAGTGAATAACAGGTAAGCTCTTTCTTTTTCTTTTTTTTTTATCTAGAGGGGATGGCAGGGAAGGTAGTGCAATGTTCCTCCTGCAGAATGTTTGAGGTGAGGGATGCCGTCAGTGTCCCTGCTGATTTCATCTGTGGGAAGTGCACCCATCTCCAGCTCCTCAGAAACCGCGTTCGGGAACTGGAACTGGATGAACGTCGGATCATTCGGGAGGCAGAGGTGGTCATAGATAGAAGCTTCATGGATGAAGTTACTCCAAAGAGTAAAGATAGGTGGGTGATGGTGAGAGGGGCTCGGAGGAAGCAGTCAGTACAGGGATCCCCTGTGGTCGTTCCCCTTAGTACAAGTACACTGCTTTGGATACTTTTGGGGGGGGACTTACCAGGGGTAAGCCATAGGGTACAGGTCTCTGGCACAGAGTCTGTCCCTGTTGCTCAGAAGGGAAGGGGGGAGACGAGTAGAGCATTAGTCATTGGAGACTCCATAGTTAGGGGGATAGATAGGAGATTCTGTGGGAACGAGAGAGACTCGCAGTTGGTGTGTTGCCTCCCAGGTGCCAGGGTGCGTGATGTCTCTGATCGTGTTTTTGGGATCCTTAAGGGGAAGGGGGAGCAGCCCCAAGTCGTGATCCACATAGGTACCAACGACATAGGTAGGAAAAGGGATAGGGATGTAAGGCAGGAATTCAGGGAGCTAGGGTGGAAACTCAGATCTAGGACAAACAGAGTTATTATCTCTGGGTTGTTACCCATGCCACGTGATAGCGAGACGAGCAATAGGGAGAAAGAGGAGTTGAACACGTGGCTACAGGGATGGTGCAGGAGGGAGGGTTTCAGATTTCTGGATAATTGGGGCTCATCCTGGGGTCGGTGGGACCTCTACAAACGGGATGGTCTACACCTGGACCAGAGGGGTACCAATATCCTGGGGGAGAAATTTGCTAATGCTCTTCGGGAGGGTTTAAACTAGTTGAGCAGGGGCTTGGGAACCTGAATTGTAGCTCCAGTATACAGGAGGTTGAGAGTAATGAGGTCATGAGTAAGGTTTAAAGTTGCAGGAGTGTACCGGCAGGCAGGAAGGTGGTTTAAAGTGTGTCTTCTTCAATGCCAGGAGTATCCGGAATAAGGTGGGTGAACTTGCAGCATAGGTTGGTACTTGGGATTTCGATGTTGTGGCCATTTCGGAGACATGGATAGAGCAGGGACAGGAATGGTTGTTGCCGGTGCCAGGGTTTAGATATTTCAGTAAGCTCAGGGAAGGTGGTAAAAGAGGGGGAGGGGTGGCATTGTTAGTCAAGGACAGTATTACGGTGGCAGAAAGGACGTTTGTTGAGGACTCGTCTACTGAGGTAGTATGGGCTGAGGTTAGAAACAGGAAAGGAGAGGTCACCCTGTTAGGGGTTTTCTGTAGGCCTCCGAAAAGTTCGAGAGATGTAGAGGAAAGGATTACAAAGATGATTCTGGATAGGAACGAAAGAAACAGGGTAGTTGTTATGGGGGACTTTAACTTTCCAAACATTGACTGGAAACGCTATAGTTCGAGTACTTTGGTGATAGTGACCACAATTCGATTAGGTTTACTTTAGTAATGGAAAGGGATAGGTATATACCGCAGGGCAAGAGTTATATCTGGGGGAAAGGCAATTATGATGTGATGAGGCAAGACTTAGGATGCATCGGATGGAGAGGAAAACTGCAGGGGATGGGCACAATGGAAATGGGGCGCTTGTTCAAGGAACAGCTACTGCTTGTCCTTGATAAGTATGTACCTGTCAGGCAGGGAGGAAGTGGTCGAGCAAGGGAACCGTGGTTTACTAATGCAGTCAAAACACTTGTCAAGAGGAAAAAGGAGGCTAATGTAAAGATGAGACATGAAGGTTCAGTTAGGGCGCTCGAGAGTTACAAGTTAGCTAGGAAGGACCTAAAGAGAGAGCTAAGAAGAGCCAGGAGAGGACATGAGAAGTCTTTGGCAGGTAGGATCAAGGATAACCCTAAAGCTTTCTATAGATATGTCAGGAATAAACAAATGACTAGGGTAAGAGTAGGGCCAGTCAAGGACAGCAGTGGGAAGTTGTGCTTGGAGTCCGAGGAGATAGGAGAGGTGCTCAATGAATATTTTTCGTCAGTATTCACACAGGAAAAAGACAATTTTGTCGAGGAGAATACTGAGATTCAGGCTACTAGACTAGAAGGGCTTGAGGTTCATAAGGAGGAGGTGTTAACAATTCTGGAAAGTGTGGAAATAGATAAGTCCCCTGGGACGGATGGGATTTGTCCTAGGTTTCTCTTGGAAGCTAGGGAGGAGATTGCTGAGCCTTTGGCTTTGATCTTTAAGTCATCTTTGTCTACAGGAATAGTGCCAGAAGACTGGAGGATAGCAAATGTTGTCCCTTTGTTCAAGAAGGGGTGTAGAGACAACCCCGGTAACGATAGACCAGTGAACCTTACTTCTGTTGTGGACAAAATCTTGGAAAGGTTTATAAGAGATAGGGTGTATAATCATCTGGAAAGGAATAATTTGATTAGACATAGTCAACACGGTTTTGTGAAGGGTAGGTCCTGCCTCACAAACCTTATTGAGTTCTTTGAGAAGGTGACCAAACAGGTGGATGAGGGTAAAACAGTTGATGTGGTGTGTATGGATTTCAGTAAAGCGATTAATAAGGTTCCCCACGGTAGGCTACTGCAGAAAATACGGAAGCATGGGATTCAGGGAGATTTAGCAGTTTGGATCACAAAATTGGCTAGCTGGAAGAAGACAAAGGGTGGTGGTTGATGGGAAAAGTTCAGACTGGAGTCCAGTTACTAGTGGTGTACCACAAGGATCTGCTTTGGGGCCACTGCTGTTTGTCATTTTTATAAATGACCTGGAGGAGGGCGTAGAAGGATGGGTGAATAAATTTGCAGATGACACTAAAGTCGGTGGAGTTGTGGACAGTGCGGAAGGATGTTACAAGTTACAAAGGGACATAGATAAGCTGCAGCGCTGGGCTGAGAGGTGACAAATGGAGTTTAATGCAGAAAAGTGTGAGGTGATTCATTTTGGAAGGAATAACAGGAAGACAGAGTACTGGGCTAATGGTAAGATTCTTGGCAGTGTGGATGAGCAGAGAGATCTCGGTGTCCATGTACATAGATCCCTGAAAGTTGCCACTCAGGCTGAGAGGGTTGTTAAGAAGGCGTATGGTGTGTTAGCTTTTATTGGTAGAGGGATTGAGTTTCGGAGCCATGAAGTCATGTTGCAGCTGTACAAAACTCTGGTGCGGCCGCATTTGGAGTATTGCGTGCAATTCTGGTTGCCGCATTATAGGAAAGATGTGGATGCATTAGAAAGGGTGCAGAGGAGATTTAACAGAATGTTGCCTGGTATGGAGGGACGATCATATGAGGAAAGGCTGAGGGACTTGAGGCTGTTTTCGTTAGAGAGAAGAAGGTTGAGAGGTGACTTAATTGAGGCATACAAGATGATCAGAGGATTGAATAGGGTGGACAGTGAGAGCCTTTTTCCTCGGATGGTGATGTCTAGCACGAGGGGACATAGCTTTAAATTGAGGGGAGATAGATATAAGACAGATGTCAGAGGTAGGTTCTTTACTCAGAGAGTAGTAAGGGCGTGGCATGCCCTGCCTGCAGCAGTAGTGGACTCGCCAGTACTAAGGGCATTCAAATGGTCATTGGACAGACATATGGACGATAAGAGAATAGTGTCGATGGGCTTTAGAATGGTTTCACAGGTCGGCGCAACATCGAGGGCCGAAGGGCCTGTACTGCGCTGTAATGTTCTAAATAAAGACTGACAAGTCCCCTGGTCCTGACGAACTCCATCCTAGGGCCTCAAAAGAAGTGGCTGCTGGGTTACTAGATGCATTGGTTTTAATTTTCCCAAATTCTTTAGATTCTGGAAAGGGTACGTCAGATTGAAAAGAAACAAATGTAACTCCTCCATTCAAGAGAGGGAGACAGAAAACAGAAAACCACAGGCCAGTTAGCTTAACATCTGTCGTGGGAAAGTGCTGGAATCTCTTTTATTAAGGAAGATGTAGCAGGGCACTTAGAAAATCTCAATACAATCAGGCAGAATTAACATGAATTTGTGAAAGGCAAATCACGTTTGACTAATTCATTGGAGTGCTTTGAGGAAGTAACAAGCAATGTGGGTAAAGAGGAACCTGTGGATGTGCTGTACTTAGACTTCCAAAAAGCATTTGACAAGGCACCAAACGTCACTAGACAAATGGTGTAGATGTAGGAGGTAACATGTTAGCATGGGTAGAGGATTGGTTAGCTAATAGGAAATGGAACTGGCATAAATAGATCATTTTCTGGCTGGCAGGATGTGATAAGTGGATTGCCACAAGGATCAGCGTTGGAACTTCAACTATTTCAACTATTTATCATTTGTATCTATGACTTGGCTGAAGGGACCTAATGCAGGGTTGCTAAATTTGCCAATGATACAAAGTTAGTTAGGAGGGGGAGTAAGTTGTGAAGATGACAGAGTGTGCAAAGGGATTTAGATAAATTTAGTGTTTGGGGAGAAATTTGGCAGATGGAGCATAATGTGGTAAAATGTGAAATTGTCCGTTTTGGCAGGAAAAATAGAAAAGCAGAATATTGTTCAATTGGAGAGAGATTAGAGAACTCTGAGGTACTGAGGGATTTGGTTATCCTGCTACATGAAAAATTAGCATACAGGTACAGCAAGCCATTAGGAAGATAAATGCATTGTTGTTGCTTATTGCAAGGGAAATGGAATATAAAGGTATAATAATAATAATCTTTATTGTCACAAGTAGGCTTACATTAACGCTGCAATGAAGTTACTGTAAAAAGCTCCTAGTCACCATATTCCGCCGCTTGTTCGGGTGCACAGAGGGAGAATTCAGAATATCCAATTCACCTAACAACACGTCTTTCGGAATTTGTGGGAGGAAACCGGAGCACCCGGAGGAAACCCACACAGACAGTGACCCAAACCAGGAATCGAACCTGGGACACTGGAGCTGTGAAGCAACAGTGCTATCCACTGTGCTACCGTGCCGATGTTTTGCAACAGTTGTTTAGAATTTTAACTACATACAGTTTCTATCCCTTAAGAAAATATATAAATATGTTCAGAGAAGATTTACTTGGATGGGAGGGATATATGAGGAAAGAATAGACAGGCTGTGCCTGTATCAGTTGAACTTTAGAGGAATGAGCGGTGATCTTATTGAAACATGGGATTCTGAGGGGACTTGACAGGGTTGATGGTAAAAGAATTTTGGTAGCGATAAGGATTAGGAGGCACAGTTTAAAAAACAGTGGTCTCCTATTGAGGAGAATTTGTTTTCTCTCAAAGTGTCGCTGGAAATCTCTTTCTCAGAGAGCAATGGAAGCAGGGTATAAAAATTGACAAGTCATGTTGCAGCTGTATAGAACCTTAGTTAAGCCACACTTGGAGTATAGTGTTCAATTCTGGTCGCCAGAAGGATGTGGAGGCTTTAGAGAGGGTGCAGAAGAGATTTACCAGAATGTTGCCTGGTATGGAGGGCATTAGCTATGAGGAGCGGTTGAATAAACTCAGTTTATTCTCACTGGAACGAAGCAGGTTGAGGGGCGACCTGATAGAGGTCTACAAAATTATGAGTGGATAGCCAGAGACTTTTTCCCAGGGTAGAGGGGTCAATTACTAGGGGGCATAGGTTTAAGATGCGAGGGGCAAGGTTTAGAGGAGATGTACGAGGCAAGTTTTTTTACACAGAGGGTAGTGGGTGCCTGGAACTCACTGCCGGAGGTGGTGGAAGCAGAGACGATAGTGACGTTTAAGGGGCATCTTGACAAATACATGAATAGGATGAGAATAGAGGGATACGGACCCCGGAAGTGTAGAAGATTTTAGTTTAGACGGGCAGCATGGAGGTCCTCAGGGCCTGTTCCTGTGCTGTACTTTTCTTTGTTCTTTGTTCAGGGTCATTGAATACTTTTAAGGTAGAGGTAGATGTATTCTTGACCAACAACGTAACGGGGTTACTGGGGGTAGGAGGGAATGTGGAGTTGAAACAATTTAATAATAAGAATCATGTTTATTGTCACAAGTAGGCTTACATTAACACTGCAATGATGTTACTGTGAAAAGCCCCTAGTCGCCACATTCCGGCACCTGTTCGGGTACACAGAGGGGGAATTCAGAATTAGATCAGCCATGATATTATTGAAAGGCGGAGCAGGCTTAAAGGGCCAAATTGCCTACTATCCTTAATGCGTATGTTCATAAAGATGTGGGGCTACATAAAGGGGTTGGGCTACATTTAGGAGATACAGACAGAGGTTACAGAGGGGCAGGACTATAGAGAGGGTTGAAGATACAGACAGAGGTAGAGCTATATAGCGCACATGGTACTAAGGGGGGACTGGACAGGAGAGAAGGAGGGGCTATGTTACAGATAAGGGCAGTGTTACAGAGAGGGGCAAGGCTATAGAGACGTAGGGACTATAGAGAGAGAGAGCTATGGAGGAGCTGGGACTACAGATGATCCAATTTTGAGCGTACGGTATCGTTGACCAGCTTCAGCCTATCTGATGCTGCGTCCTTCTTTCTCTTGTTATTTCCAGACTATCTTGTCTGGCCCAACCTCCTCCTCCCTCAATACACTTCAGCTCATTCAATACACTGCTGCCCTGTCCATGCTGACTCCCAAGTCCGGCTCTCGCCTTGCATCTTGAGAGAAAGAAAAGGTATGTAAACTCACTGTTCCATTCCAAAAAGAAACAGATGCTGATTTTTCAGACACAAGGAAACCAAAACTACTAACTGGACGGAAAAAGCCATCTCTGAGAACTCAGAATTGAGGTAAAAATGTACCAGCAAATCAACCGTCTGCTGTAAGACACACTTTAAGAAGGAACAGGTCCCAAATTCACCCTTTTTTGTGAGTTTGTACACCCAAACAGGACAAGCCTTTGCTTTTCTTACACTGTGAATGGCTATGATTGCCACTAGATGGGGCAGCAGCAGTAATGTTTCATGTTCTGCCTGAACTTGAACAAGCAATGCTACTGAGAAGAATGATTTAGAAATGGGCATACTGATATATCACGAAGCCTTGGCTGTTGCCCTGAAGAAAAACATGTCTACCAAAAAAATGAAAGCAAACAAATCGAAAAGCAGAATATTTTGAATGCTGGAAATATGAAACAAAAAAAGAAAATGCGGAAAAGCTCAGGCAGCATCTATGGAGACAGAAACATAATTAATATTTCAGGTTGATTACCTTATGTCAGGACTTATTGAAATTACATTGGAACTCATATATTGTTTCATGATTAGTCCTTTCGGTAAGAATTTGGTACAATAGACTTTTTAAAATAAATTTAGAGTACCCAATTCATTTCTTTTTCCCAATTCAGGGGCAATTTAGCGTGGCCAATTCACCTACCTTGCACATCTTAGGGTTGTGGGGGTGAGACCCACGCAGACATGGGGAGAATGCGCAAACTCCACACGGATAGTGACCCGGGGCCGGGTTCGAACCTGGGTCCTCAGCGCCGTGAGGCAGCAGTGCGAATGGCACAAGAGACTTTATATTGGAAACAAGGCATTTTATTTGAACAGACAAAACAACATTTTGTGACAGTTCAGTTATCACCTTAATAATGATAAATATAACAGTAAAACAATTGCCAGATTGAATTGGAAACTAGAAGGTAGCAGCCGTTTAACAAAATATGTTTCCCATGATTATACTGGTGTAGCTGTAGGTGTCATCATCTTAACACAGTATGCAGATCTCTCCAGTCAAAACACAGCAACAAGTTAGCATGCCATCTGCAAATGTAACAACAAAGCATACAACATTCCAAATCTGATTATAGATTCATCTTTGAATGGATTAATTCAGGAAGGATTCTGGATCTGCCTCTGATTTGGTGCTGAATAAATAATTTCTTGTTTTGTCGACCTTTGCTGAAGCATTGAAAAATGAAATTACCGTCTATCTGAATCACTTTCTAAATTGAAAATTTTCTCATTACGTTTTGTAAAATATCTACTTATACCAGAGGAAATTAATTTCGTCCCTTTGAACCATCTAAAGTTTATTGCTATGAGTGAGAGCGGCTTTAGTGCCAAGACATGCAGGAGAAAAGTGAAACTGCTCTGCTACATTCCCTTTCTCCTGGAGCTTAATCCCAGTTGGGCAATTAAGCATTGTATGAGAGTAATTGCCACTTTGACTTTATTTGTCTTTAGTTTTACAGCCCTGCTTGCTACCAAAAATATAAACATAATTTTACACAATTATAGGCGAATGTTATCGTGATCTAGCCACAATAAAACAGTCCATTCTGGCCAGGAAGCGCCAGGAATCACCCCGCTATCGAATGGCACTCTCTTGTTTTCGTGCCTCAGTAGGGAACGCCCCCCAAGGCCTCACTTAGCGATATTTCCTGCATTGAGAAACTCCAATGAGCATAGCTCCTCAGTGCAGGCAGAGATCCGGATGCCATTTTTAAATGACGCCCCGATCTCTCGATACTCCCCCAATGCAACCCTGGACCCCCAATATCCCAACTCACCTGTTGGGGGGGGTCCTTGGTTCCGCAGCCTGACATCCTGGCAGTGCCACCTGGGCACCCTGGCAGTGCCAGCTGGCACCTGGGTGACACTGCCAGGATGCAGGCTGCTGTGCAAGTTGCCTGGTTGGAACCTGCATGCTAGGGTGTCACCCTGCCTGGAGGCTGACCACTCGGGGCCCTCCGATCACCTGGAAGATCCCCCCAGGCACTGTTCTGCCTGGTACCTGTTTCTTGGGACCAGTACTGAACGGCACCCAGCTGGGGTCTTCTCGGTGAGGCCGATAGATGCCAGATGGCCGATCGATCCGGCGTCAGCGCAGTTAAATGGGTTCTTAAACTGACTTAGCTGGCGAAACTGGGTCCCGGCCATTGTGGGCAGGATCCCAATCGCAACATCTGACAAGATCTAACGGCTGTCGACAATTTGGGGGAGGCTTCTCCCAGGATTTACTGGCCATGTCCTGTTCCGATTCTAGCAGAATGCGGACGGTAGATCACACTCTGTGTTTTTCATGGTTGCATATATAACAATACTAGAACATCAAAGTAAGCAATGTTAGAAGAGCAGAACCAGCCTTCTCCTCCCAACACAGTCTGGATCCTCACATTATTCGGAACAAATAGGAAGGCTGGTACTCTCAGTAACGTGTTATAAGGTGATTAAATTATATACATATAATATAGATATGCATATACAGCTACATAGCTTGGCAGCCTTCAGCCATCCTATGATGATTCGCACCATGACAGTCATATTTGTCATAATATTTCCTGGTGTGGCTCAAGAGCACCATTCAAATGTGCGACTCTCTGCCACATTGGCTGCAGAGCATGGCAGCGGGCTGAGGAGGTGCAAGAGTCACTGGCCTCTGTTTTCTCCAGGTCCTCTTCTCAGCCAGTTATGCTTTCTGTTTCTACTCGTCTTTTCCAATGTCGCTCTAAGTAGTCAGCCTTTATACATCACAGGTGTCAGTGTCTGTTTCCTGGTTTTCAGTCTCCGTGTCTGCCGGATACATTTTTATTTATTAGGGGACAATTTTTAGCATGGCCAATCCACCTACCCTGCACATCTTTGGGTTGTGGGGGTGAGACCCACAATTTTTAGCATGGCCAATCCACCTACCCTGCACATCTTTGGGTTGTGGGGGTGAGACCCACAAGCCACGGGGAGAATGTGCAAACTCCACATGGACAGTGACCCGGGACCGGGATCGAACCCAGGCCCTCAGCACCGTGAGGCAGCAGTGCTCACCAATGCACCATCGTGCCACTCCATCTGCCATATTAACATCTTGCCTGCAGGTGTTCTTGGAGTCTAAGCATGTACGCCCAGCAGAATGTGATGCAGTGGCTAGCTTACCATACATCAGGTGTTGGATTCCCGCTGGCAGCATTGTCCAAAAAAGGGGATAGGCACCTCCGATGCTCCAGTCCCCCGCTGGCGATGGCATTGAGGTTTATTTCCAGCGCCAGTGTGAAGATGCAAATAGGTCAAAATAGGGTCTCTGGTGGGGGGTCGGGGGGTGGTCGGGTCACCCTTGTAATGTGGTGGCGGGGGGGGGGGGGGGGGGCGCTGACCCAGAAAATCCTGTGGTGGAGGGGGAGTGGGGAATTGCATTGTGTGGGGTTAGGGGGGCCAGCCATCGGACCTCCCTTTCGGGCTGCCTGTTTGAAATGGCCACCCGATAGCTTGATTTGCGAGGGAATCCCTCACAATTCCTGCCATGCATAAATTTGCATGGCCAAGGATAATGAAAAAGGATTTCGCCCAGTGGGAGTGTAAATCAGAGCTGCTTCATCTCCGGTGGGAAAGGAACATCTCCCAAATGAAGAAACAGCCCAAGGTCTTTGGTTATATGGTTGTTGTCCATCTGCTGGGCATGGCAGAGCCAGCACAGACATGGTTGACTGAGCAATACGTATATAATACATAATGGGGTGGTGGTTGGGGTGAGAGGGGTTAGGTTTTCACCTTCGCCGCTTGGCCAGTGACACTCTGGATCTATTATCAGCTTATTATTGAACTTGCTTGATTTTGTTTGCATTGATTTCTTTTTTTTAAATTTAGAGTACCAAATTTGTTTTCCCCCTCAATTAAGGGGCAATTTAGCATGGCCGATCTACTACTCTGCACATCTTTGGATTGCGGGGGTGAGACCCACACAGACACGACTAGAATGTGCAAATTCCACACGGATTGTGACCCAGAGCTGGGATTGAACCCGGGTCCTCAGAGCCATGAGGCAGCAATGCTAACCATTGCACCACCTGGTTTCCATTGATTTCAATGCAAATGAATATTACATTGTACAATCGAGGAGCAGCAGAATTTTGGTTGCCTAGCAGCAAAGTTAAAAATTACTCTCAGTCTCTGAGCCAATTCCTAATAATCAGCTGTTGAATTCTACTAACTAAACTGCAATAATAATTCTTTGATGTAGACATGGCTTATCCCCAACATGAAATATACTGGGCATCACTCTGCTCAGGCAGAGTCCAAAGATGTGCAGGTTGAGTGGATTAGCCAGGGTAAATTGCCCCTTAGTCTCCAAATATGTGCTGGTTAGGTGGGGTTATGGGGATTGGGTGGGGGTGGGCCTAGGTCGAGTGCACTTTTGAAGGGTTGGTGTAGACCAGATGGTCTGAATACACTGCAGGAATTCTATGGTTCTATGGAACCAACGGCAGCCAAAAATAAAGGAAAGAAATAAAGGAATTAGGAACATAGGAGTAGGCCATTCAGCCTGTTGAGACTACTGTTCAATCATTCAGTAGCTGATCTGCAACCTAACCTGGGGCCAGGTTGCAAGGCCATGGAGGGAGGGATAAAGGGGTGCTTCCGATGGGTACAGAAGACTTCCAAAGGGGGTAACCCCTTTTGCTCGACACCAACCTGCCTAGTAAAGGCTGCCGAGCATAGCATGAGTCCCTCCCCGCCGTGGGTAAAATAGCAGTGGGAGTGGAAGAAAGCACTTAAGTAGCCATTAATTGACTCTTAAGGGCTTCAATAAACCCAAGGGCAGATGGGCTGCTCAACTGCTCTTCTATGCCCCCACTGAAAAATAGGAGACAGGTCGGGGAAGAGTGGGAAAGTGGCGGGCATGCCTTCAAATCTGCTGGCAGGAAAGGGCAAAATCTAACAACCTCTGCCCTCCATCATCTAACCAATTGCCTAACCAGGTCAATAACTTGCCTTCAGTTCTACAAGTTTAATTTTAATTAATAGTCTCTCATGTAGAACCTTGTCAAATGCTTTCTGGAAATCACTGATATTGTGGCCATCTAAAATGGCCACTCGCAAAGATCGATGGGAAATTTGGCCAAGCCTGAACACACAGGGTGCAGGTTGCAAATAGACAAAGCTGCAGCTCAGACTTATGCAGAAACTAACACAGGAGAAAGGCTATTAAAAGGTCTTCTCAGGAACAATAGAACTATCCTGTTAATCACATTGTTTACCAGACACAGCGGCACCCAAGCCCCTGCCACCAACACTTCCAGGCATGGCCACTGAGTGCCCACCCCAAAATCGATGTGGCAGCCCCTGATGGAGCCCTGATCAATTGATTGAGAATGACCCAGAGACCGCCCACAAAAGGGGCATGAAAATCCAAGCAGGTTAAAAGGCACTGCACCACCTTAGAATCTCTCTCTTGGCTACAGCTCGCGACTGCATCTTCGACAGCCAACAACAATGGTGAATCCATCACCAGCCAAGAAGAGCACCATTCATGCCATCCACAGAGAGACCAGAACAGAGGACACAGATGACCAGCTACAAGAACCCCAGCACTGCCATACTGCCAGATCTCAGATAAGGCCATATCGGCTCTGTACTTGCCAGTCACCTGGAAGTTAAGTTAAGGTCGTTTTTAAGTGATTAGTTTATAGTTCAATGTGCATGAACGTGTGATTGATTAAGTAATTAACCTTGTGTATGTTAATAAACAATTATTGTACTAAACAACTTGTATGGTCATTTGTCCACCATGCGGGTTAAACACACACTGTGGTTTAAATAAAGAAGGCGCAACAATATGAAAGGTAGATGAAAGCTATTTTGAGATCAGAGATTTGATTCATGCCATGAAAAGAAGTGAAACAGCAATACCAGGCACTGAGAAAGGTTTCAGGGAAGAAAAGTGAGCCAGAATGAAGATTGGTCCATAGAAAGTAAAGTTATCCACTGTAGGCTCCATACAGTTCTGCTCAAGAAAGGAGGAACAGACATAGGAAGAATGCAGAAAAATAAGTTGTTGTGAATTCCCATTGCAACTGCTGATTTTCTACCAAAAATTATTATTTTTTTAAAATTTAGAGTACCCAATTATTTTTTCTCCAATTAAGGGGCAATTTAGCATGGCCAATCCACCTAACCTGCACATCTTTGGGTTATGGGGGTGAAACCCACGCAGACATGGGGAGAATGTGCAAACTCCACAAGGACAGTGACCTAGGGGCTGGGATTCAAACCCGGGTCCTCAGCACCGCAGTCCCAGTGCTAACCACTGCGCCACATGCCGCCCCAACCAAAATTATTTTTAACATATTTACTTGTGCCTACGGCTAGTAATCTCTCACTCTAATTATTAGCAACAGCTAAATTCATCAGGGGTGGCCTCTCTTTCGGGCCGCCTTTTCTATTGTTGGCGATGTCTCCTCCTCTAATGATTCTCTCTGCAGCATTAATGGACACCACCACATAGTGAGGGCCAAAAGGTCTCCAGCAACAGAAATCTCATAACTTACAAACAATTAACGAAAACTGAGTTTAGTAAATATTAATCAGGCTGCAATAAAACATTTTGTGCTAAGAATTGTTTTTTGCTGTTTACCTTTGAACACCTAGTGGTGCCTAAGGCATAGCTGGCTGTTTCCATAGCTGGTTTTCCCAGGATCAGATCGCTAGCCTGTCATCTTTTTTCTGCCATAGAGGCTAATAGCTTGCGGGGTGCCACTGGCACCAAGCATGGCTGACCATGAATCTCTCCCCTTCTTACCACCTGTGATTGGCAGGTATTGGAAGGATTTTGCAGGTTGATGCTCAATCTGTTTGGCCACATTAGGAACACGCCTTCCTGGCCATCAAGTCCTGGAGACTCAAGCCTGTAGCCTCTGACTCTGGCAGAGACTACCAACTATATCACAAGAACTCCATTTGCACCCAAAATAATGCTTACAAAATGCCACAGGACATGGGTGTACCATTGTCAGCCAACCTCCAATGAAAGTCAGTTATTAAAAATTTAGGTAGCATCCATATTACCGTATCTTTGTTGGTTGTGCAAATTTATGATCATGCATACAGAATAGAATTTTAAATTACTGATCCTGTATGACACAATAGCTGAGGTGGTTTTAGCAATGATATTTAAACTCAGAGGCTTTTTTCAAGTTCTTGGTTGTCTGTAGCTCTTATTTCCTGGTCGTAGATGAATGATGTTTGTTAGTTCTAGGGCAGGCCTCAAGAATAGCGTGATTTTTATGAGCAAAGTAAATTTTCTACAAGCTAGCCTGCTACATTTAAATCAGTCTTCATATTTATTGATGAGACAGTGGCGTTCACAGCAGATGCTGAGATGTCTTGTCTTCCCTGTCATGTTCATTCCGGGAGAGAAGATTGGGTATTGATGAATATGACTGACAACAGAATAAAGAAAAACAATGAAAATGTAGAAATTTGAGTTACATTCTGTTGCTGAATATTCTTCAGTTATTATAACTTCAGGTTCCAATTACCTTGCACCTTCAAAAAAATATTGCCACTCGTCCAGATACTGCAACAAAATAGGTACAAAATTGATAGTCATACATTTCAGAAATGCACAGGAGCTGATTTGTATGAACTTGCACACATCCAGTTCATAGCCAGCAAAGAAAATATTATTTGTGCCATGACACAATAGCACGATCAATTCCAGCCCCACTTGACTCAACACAATTGAAATTGGGTGCTATTTTAAAATACCTGAGGTCCTTGGCTGAGCCCAATAAACTGCAGTCACCAGACATGTAATGTTAACACATGCAATTTTTTTTTAATAGTGTATTATAATTAAACTGACAGAAAAATGTAACTGACTATCTAATACCCCTTTCCCAAGAGAGAGGTTGAACAAACTAGAATTGTTTTTGTTGTGTTATGTTACTTCGAGTAACATAAGCTGCTACTTGATGTAGGCTCTGCTGAAAGATGCTCCAGACTCGGAGATAAGTTTAACATATTTATTGAACGATTAATAATGCTCTTAAATGAGTTCGACACTCTACGAATCTGCCTCTAGTAACTCAGTCTACTCTGCTAGCTATACAAGCTTGCTCGCGACCATGTGCTCGGGTTTGATGTTGCTGATAATCAACCCTGTCCTGCTCTCTTGGTTTCTGCCGGGGGAAGAGGCAGAGCCTGTGTGCCTTGTCCTTTTTATATGGGGTCATGTAGTGCCCCCTTGTGGTAATGCCACCTCTGGGTGTCCTGATTACCTATTGGTTGTGTCCTGTTCTAATGACCCATTGGTTGCGTGTCTGCATATCATGACATCTCTGGTGCTCTCTCTAGTGGTTACTTAGTTGTAGTGTATTTACATTAACCCCTTGTGTATATATAGTGATGCATATCACTACAGTTTTCACTGGAAAGAAGGAGGCTGAGGGAAGACCTGATAGAGGTCTACCAAATTATGAGAGGCATAGACAGGGTGGATAGTCAGACTTTTTCCTTGGGTGGAAGTGTCAATTACAAGGGGTCACAGGTTCAAGGTGAGAGGGGGAAAGTTTAAGGGAGATGTGTGGGGTAAGTTTTTCACACAGAGTGGTGGGTGCCTGGAACACGCTGCCAGAGGATGTGGTGGAAGCAGGCACATTAGCAACATTTAAGAGACATCTGGATGGATACATCAATAGGGAGGAAAGAAGAAGGTTTTATTTTTTAGTTAGGGCATCATGTCCGGCACATGCTTGGAGAGCCAAGGGTCCTGTTCCTGTGCTGTACTTTTCTTTGTTCTTTGTTCTTTTGAGAGGAAATTTCCAGCCGACGCTTTAAAAAATGTGTTTAATTGGCTGTAAAGCTCGTTGGGACTCTCTAAGGTCATGAAAGGCGCTATATGTAATCAAGTTCTTTCTTTAAGGGGGATAAAGAAGTATGGGAATATGGCAGGTGTTTGGGATTCAAACTACTGCTTACATCGAGGGTGAATAGGAATAGAGACTGAAGTGCTGGATGGTATGTTTCCATGATGTAACTTTAGTTGTTGTTAACTTTTGCCTTAGTTTAATTGCTCTGTTTTATCACCTTTGCTCTTGAGTCGCCAGGTATCTTTATGATACCGCCACGTGGTTCAAGTCCGAGTACTGATCAATAATCCAATACACCGCTTAGTAAGATTTAAATCAAAGCACATTTATTATACACAGTAATCACTACTCATGTACAAATTCTACGTCTAAGCTATTTCTACAGCTAACAGGCCAATACTTAACTTGGAACTGGCCCACCAGGTCAGGGAAACGAATGGTGTTTTGTTCGGGTTCTGAGCCTGCGGGATACGAAGTTGGTACAGATTGGTAGCTAGGAGCACCTATCTCGTAGCGAGCGTTGAAGTAAGACTTACTGGATATCGGCGGCGGCTGAACCGGTCACTGTCAAGGGTTGGTTCGTGTTGCTGAGTGACCCGGTCAAGAAGAACGATTTGAACTTGAGCTTAATTCTTATAGTCCCCAGGGGCTTCTCGCCTTTCGGGGCGGACCCTGTACCTGGTTCCAAGTGATTAGACTTTGTCCCAATCACTTGGTTCGATTTTCTCTAATGCTGGAGCGTTTCCCTGATCGATGGGTGGTCCTGAGGTGGTCGTTCACCTCCTTTTGTGTAGGCTTCTGCTGGCGCCGAAGAGTCTGGTTTTGCTTTATGTGTCTAAATGTTGCTCATTGTTCCCGGGGATTGCTCATTAGTATGCAGATGGCTGGTGTTTTGTTATGCTGATGGTTGCTGGTATCAATCTTGTCTGGCCTTTCCAGAGGTAAATACACAGTCAACCTGCAGCTGCTCATTTGTGTCCTGTTGGCTGACTTTCCTATTAGCCTTTGCCGTTCGCCATTTTAAATCGGGAGTTAGCCATTTTAAGTGGCTACATTCCCTCCTTGTGATCCTAACGCGAAGCGTGAAGGATCACATAACTATGTTGCTTTCCATTGCCTGACCTGGGGGGGGGCACTTCCTTCATGGCCTCTGCACTGACCATAGCTATGCAAAAAATGTTTAACTAACAATTCTAAGGGCGCTATGTCAAACAGGGACATGCATTACAAAACAATAAACTGGGAACCTCTAACTATTCTCAATACACTACACTCACTTAAACATTTCATCATCCTAACTTCCTCAACCATACAAACAAAATCATAGCATTTTGTACATCAGTCTTCCTGGCTCGGCAGTCAAGCTCAGGATCGTACAATTTGCTCATCAACTGTTCTTTACATTTCTTTATTTATAATAAACGCAAGTGAATGTGCTTTATTATAGATCGCGGGGGTTGGGGGTCTGGTCGTATCCGAAAATAGGGGATCTGATCCTATATACCGGAGTTCGAGCGCGGTAGGCTCTACTTCTCCATTTCCGTAGACGCATAGTCTGCACGATACAGCAGAGTATCGCTAATACCAGTAATGTTTCTATTACATAGGACAGAGAGTGCCAGGTTATAAACCTGGCACACCAAGATGATGTGGTGTCGCTGGTGACTGGGCTCTGCGCACTGCGGGGAAGTGAAACATTAACGGCTGGGGGGCTTGAAGTCATGGGGTTCGCGTTCACGCGCAACCAAATGTCCATAAAGATGATGCTGATCCATGTGAAGGAAGTCCTCATGGCTCTTCTCTTTCCTTTTCTTTCTTCTCTTCTCCGGTCCTGGAGCTTCTGGAGTTCTGTGGAAACAAGCATAGTGTCTGTAACTATCTTTGTTTAATATCTCGTACGATAGTGTGTCTGTCCTGTAGTACCAATTACTCCCTTTATAATTGATCACTATGTGTGACTCCCTCATTTTTTTTCAAAAATCGAATTTTAGGACAAAACACACTTCCCAATAATGAACCAGTGCGAGCCATCTCGCAGACTGTGCAATTTACCATCCAAATGTTTCAGGATATAAAAAGCATGTGGTTGGCAACCTAAGGGTTACCTGAAACAAAACAAAACTTTTTGAATTAAAATGTCCAAAATGAGGTGCGTATGGGCCGCGACAGGTAAGAGTTGGATGGAGTCCGCTGGTAGGACGGCTACCAATGCCGTGTCTCTCCTACCCGAGCGTAGTTGACCAGAGGGGGGGGTTACCAGGCAGGGCGGGTCCCAAGCCGTTTCTCCACTGCCTGACCAACCGACAAGTACGGGCAAGAAATGTAGTCATCGTGGTGGTGCTGCTGTAGTGGTTCTACCTTCGAACCAGAAGGGCAGTTACGAACGGGTGTCTGGTACGTTAACTAGTCTCTGCAGACAAGCTAGTTCCGCTGAACTAGAGTCCGGCAATAGTGAGTCTCTGTAGGCAAGTCCTCAGAGCTTTCGGCCGAACAGGCGTGGGGCAGTGAGAAAAAAAATTCTCCTGTCGGACATACAACATTTAACAAACTTACAAACAACATAAAACAGTCTGCAGGTTCCATCAGAAAGGACACCACTTCTCCCAAGCGGTTCCTTTTAAAACATCATCTGGACACCTCAGTTCTCGGTTGCGAACAGGGTCGCAAAGGGGTTCTCGGTTTGTGAGCCAGACCCAAGGTCGTCATCTTCTCCCGGGTGCCAAACTCTTGAGTGTATCAGGGCTGAAAGGGCTGCATGGTGTGAGGTGGGGTCGCTCTCATCGTTGCGGATGAGTCGGAACGAGTTATCTCGGTGCCAATAGTTGGTGTCTCGTTGTGTTGGGACAGAATCGGGGTCGTCATGGTAGTTTGGTGGTCGGTGGTGGGGTTTGTTTAGGAAAGTGATCATGAAAGGATCACTTGGATCATAGTCGGAGTTGCTGGGTGTGGGTCCTGTTGCATGGGGGTAGTAGGGAGGCGTGCTGTGGCTATCGTCCGAGTCACAGTCGCTGTCTCTGCTGCAGTCTGTGGGCGTTCCCGGGTGGAGTGTATATTTTGAGGGTGGAGTAAAGGTCGAGTCTGTGGCTGGGCTAGACATGGTGGGGGTTGGTAGGGTTACGTTGGCTGTGGGCGGGCTGTGGTGTGCTGCGTCGAGCATGACGTGGTGTGCGTGGTTCGACTGTGTTCCATTTGCCTTCAGCTGGTTTATATGGAACCACGCAGTCTTACCGTTGGGGTACATTATTTTATACACGGAAGGGCTTACTTTATCCGCAATGGAGTATGGACCTGAGTATTTTGGTGACAGGAATGTGCTGGGGTTATATACAGAGAGCATAACTTGCTGTCCTATACTGTACTCAGTCGCATGCACTGCCTTGTCGAAACAAGCCTTGCTCTGTTTCTTTTTGGTGCCCAATTTTACTGCGGCTGCTAGCTGAGTCGTTTTAACATTTTCCACTAATTGTTCTACTGCTTTCTCGTGTGTGAGGGCCGTCACTTCGGGGCTGGTCAAGTCCAAACCAAATAGAAATTCTGTGCCTTTCATGGGGCGTCCGGTCATGAGGTTGTGTGGGGTGTAACCCGTGGAAGTAGAAATTGTGTTACGTATAAACATCAGCGCAAAGGGGAGAACTGAGTCCCAAGTGGTGTTGTTCTGCTGGACCATTTTTCTGAGGGTGGATTTTAGGATCCGATTCAAGCGCTCCACGATACCACTCGACTGTGGGTGGTATGCAATGTGGAATTTTTGGGTGATGCCAAATATCGTGAGGACGTTCTGCATGACACGTCCCGTAAAATGGGAACCTTGGTCAGATTGAATGCTGCGGGGGAGTCCCCATCTTGTAAAGATGTGGTGGGTCAAAATCTTGGCTGTGGTTTTTGCAGTGTTTGTGCGGGCTGGGAATGCTTCCACCCATTTCGTAAATGTGTCAATCACCACAAGTACATATTTATAGCCATTCCTGAAAGGGGGCAATGGTCCTCTAAAATCGATCTGGAGGTTAGTCCAGGGGTCATTAACGGGTCGGGTGTGGCTGAGTTGAGCCTTTTTGGCATATCTGTCCGGATTATTCTGGGCACAGATAAGACAATTCTCGATGTAATGGTTTACATCTTCCTTTAAAGTCGGCCACCAACAAAGTTGCTTGAGATAGGCTGCAGTGGGATCGATTCCCTGATGTCCATGACCGTCATGGAACAAGCAAATCAGTTGATTCCTGTCCTGTTCAGGAACCACATAAAGGGTGTCTTTTAACACCACACCGTCATGTGTGGTCAGTGCATTTCTAAACCTCTCACAGGGTCCCTGAGATTGCTGTCCTGTTTCTGGGCCTCCGCTAGATCCTCGATCTTTGTCTGTGAGACCTGAACTGCGCTCACTGGTGCGCTTTCGGGGGGTGTCCAAACATGTCCATGTCTGGAACCTGCCTTAGCCAGTGCATCGGCTTTTACATTTCCAGGGAGGGAGGAACGATGGTGACTGCGGACTTTGATTATCCCAAAAGTCCTGTTCTGGGCTCTTTCTAAAATATGACGGAGCAATGGGGCTGAGGGGAGGGGTTTTCCATCTGCGGAAACAAATCCTCTTATCTTTCCACATGGGCAGAAATTCCGTGAGGCTGTTGCAGACATAGAGGCTGCCCGATATATGTCTGCTGGGCTGGGGAAGGAATCTGGGTGTTCCCCTACATACGCGATGGCCGCGAGCTCTGCTGCCTGCGCGCCTAAGTGTCCGGGTAGTTTTAACGATATTTCCTCGAGGACGCATCCCTGCGTGTCCTCGACATAGGTACCGCAACCTGTTATGCGCTTCCCATCCAAGACGGTGGAAGATCCATCCACATAGATCTTTATGGGCTCAAACGTGTCCGTGTGCTGGGGGCTCTGGGTTGAACTACCTATCTTTCTGCGGGGTGTTTTAGCGATAAAGGGGCCTGCGTTGTGGTGTGGAGAGATAATATCGCATTCATGGGGGGTGCCGGGGTACTGTAACTTGTTGGCTAAAAAGGTGTGCGTCTTTGTCCTTTTAACAGTGATGTCCCGTTACTGCAAGAGAAGGGTCCATCTAGCTGCTCTTATTTGACTGACTGTACCGTCCTTGAGTCGTCCGTGCAGTAAAAGTTGGGTGGGGGTGTGTTTGGTGAGAATTGTGATGGGGTTCAGTCCGGTAATGTACGAAAAATACTGGACTGCCCAGAATACTGCGAGCAGGTGCCTCTCACAGGCTGAAAATCCCTGCTCCACAGCATCTAAAAGTCTGGAGGCGTAAGCTACGGGCCTTAACTGGTCGTGCCGTTCCTGGAGGAGCACGGCTGAAAGGGTGCGGTCTGTGGTCGCTACCTCTATGGCGTAAGGGGAAAGCGAGTCTGGAACTTGTAGTGCGGGGGCTGCTATGAGTGCCTGTTTTAAAGAGTCCACAGCATCCGTATGCTTCGGAAGCCATTCCCAGGGGGTTCCTTTCTTTAGGAGGTCTGAGAGGGGTGCTGCCTTGCTGGCGAAACCGTCAATGTGGTTTCGGCAGTAGCCAACCAGTCCTAAAAACGACCGGAGGGCTGAAACGTTCTGGGGAAACGTTGTGGAATCCTTGTGGCAGACATGTCCACGTGTACTGCTGTGCTTTAAAGGTGAAGGCAAATTTATACTGGCACGCCTTTGCCAATGGAATGGACCAGAATCCATTACTGATGTCCAAAACCGTAAAGAATCGGGAATTGAGTCCCTGCTTGAGCATGGTCTCGGGACTTGTTGCTCCTGTGGGGGCTGCTGCGGGGGTGATTTTGTTGAGTTCCCGGTAATCGATGGTCAGTTGTCATGATCCATCAGGCTTTCTTACTGGCCAAATCAGGGCATTATTAGTGGAGGCTACTGATCTAAGTACGCCCTGCTCTAATAAGCTTTCTATTACCTTTGAAATTTCTCCCTCTGCCTCTTGGGGAAATCCATATTGTTTTTGGGGTCTAGGGTCAGGTCCTGTTATTTGTACAGAGCCAGTCATCCGTCCATGGTCGTGCTTGTGGGTCGCGAATGCTGCCCTGTTCTTTTGCAGAACTGCCCTAACCTGCTTGTCCGTACTAAGCGTGGTCGGGTTGAACCAAAATTAGCCTACTGCGCTAATTTTGTTCGCGTACTCTCCTATGTTGAGCGTTGCGGGGGCTCTTGCGGATTTTGCCATCTTCCAGACACACTGGTTGACTGGATCGAATGAAAGATTATGGGAATTCATGAAATCGATTCCCAGAATGTGTTCTGCTGTGTGGGGCAGATCGACTAAAACTACGGGGTGCTTGGTGGTGATGGTACCGATTTGAATGGGTACAGGGGCTGTGATGTGTCCCTTCTGTGAGTGGCCTGTAAAGCCGCTGAGGGTGATAGTGGCTGTAGTGGGCCACATGTCTTTTTGAAACAGGGTGGAGGAATTTATTGTGGTGCGGGACCCTCCTGTGTCCCAGAGAAATTCAATGGGCTGTCCCCGAATTTTCGCTACAACTACTGGTCGTCTGGACCTATCCCAAAGGGTGTCGCAGACCCAACTGGGGGAGCCCGTACACCTTCAGTCCGTTCCGGTCAAGTCCGCCTGATCTGAACGGGCGCTAATGCTATGAATGGGCTCTGTCTTTTTCTTACTCAGAGTGCCCGTCTGCTGGCTCTCTGTGGCTTTTTAGGGGCATTGCACTCTCTTGCGAAGTGTCCCAACTGTCCGCAGTTGTTACACTCCTGTGACTTGGGTGGGGGCTGTTCTTTCCATCATTCACCCATGAGGGGTTGTGGTGTGTTATTTTTACTGCCTGCATATCTGCGCCGGCCTGCTTTTCCTCGGGATTCTTGACTGCGGGTTTACTTTGAACAGATTGCTCCCAAGCGCGGGACAATCTTTTCACTACCCACTTCTCGTTATGGGCCCCCTCTGAGGGATCATAACTCGTGCAAGCTTTCTGACCTGTTTCTGTGGCATGGGAGATAAGGATGTGGGTCCATTTGGCCATGTTGTCTGGGGACAATTGGGCGCGCTCTAAGTCTCCAAAGACTGCTGCAAAGTGGATCCACAGGCGTCCAGCAAACGCTGTGGGGTGCTCGGATTTCTTTTGCCTACATTTGTTGAGGCCATCTATGGGGTCACCCCGGTTATACCTGATCGCATCCAGGATCGCGGTATGCATTTCTGCAAGGGTGCCTCCTCCTACGTTCTGTGGGTCGGGAAGGCCTGCTGCTACTGAAGGATCTAAACTTAAAACGGTGAGCTTTACATGCTCACTCTCATCCAGGCCGTACATGGTCGCCTGATGCTTAACTGTGGCAAAGAAATGGTGGGGGTCTGAGGTGGGGAGGAACGGTGTGATCTTATCGCCTGCGTCCCGTAACTGGGTCACTGTTAAGGGGATGGAATATAGATATTCCGCATCGTCCGATGTGGCTGTGCGGTGGGTGGTTACTGGGTTCATTGGAGCTTGAACTATCTGCTGTGTGGGGGGTTGGGACGCTTTTCTCTTTTGTGGCTTTCCCTGCGCACATGTTCCCTGAACATATCTCTGCGCTGTTTCATTCAATTCTTCCCAATCAGGGCCGTCTTCCTGATCTAATCTTTCTCCAAAGGTTTCCTGAAAACCTTTCTGAACTGAAAGCAATGATGGCAGCTCTGCAATCTGCTTCCGGCACTTTGCGTGATCTAGCGTGCTTTGTCTTTGTTCTGTGGTGGCAGCGTGGAGCGCACTCAAGGCTGCCTTGAGGTCACTACACTGTCTCTGTAGTGCTTCTACCTGTTTTTCCGTTTCCTCACGTACCAGGACTGCACATTGCGTGTCCTGATAGGCCTTTTCATATTGAGACTGGAAGCTGCTTAAGTGCGCCAGACAAGACTGGTGAGCCCTTCTGACGTCATCCACCTTTCCATCTTTTGCTGCCAATTTCCTTCTCAAGTCTAAATTCTCCTTTTTTACATCGCTTACATCGACCGTACTCATTCCATGTATGCCCTCAACTTCTTTCCGGAGCGTCCTAATGACCTCCTGTGTGCCTCGCAATTGTGCCAAGCAGGACACGGTTGCCATCGGCTTGCGAGCTTTCCCTAAGCTCTTTTTGTGGATCTCGCTCAGGTTCTCCCACCAAGTATGTCCTCTACTCTCGGGACCTGATTCCTTGTTATCACAGAATTCATTCCAAAGGGGCCATCCTTTCCCTTTGAGATATTTCCTGATCTCTTCCTCCCAAATGGGACATTGTCCCACTCTGCTGCTGCTGGTCGCTGTGACCGCAAATTCCTCAGGGTTCATTAGGCGCTGCATTGCCTGCATTGCCATCTTTCCTATCCGAATGCTTCTTTTAAATTTGGAACAGGGGAGCTAAGGCGGTGCTGTAAATACGGATATGGCTTTCGCTACTTTCCGATATACAAACTTCCGACAGTTTTGACGCAACAAAAAATCTATCAGTTTTACCTTATCGCCCTGTTAGTTACGCATGCATGCACACACTTCCGAATTATGAGTACTGATCAGAACTGCTTGAACGCTTGTGGTTTTCTGTTTCCAATTGGATCTCTAATTCAAATTCTGGGTTCTCCCGGAGTGGTTTTCCACTTCTAGATCGGGTCCCGTCAGGATGTCGCCAAATAATGTTGCTAACTTTTGCCTTAGTTTAATTGCTCTGTTTTATCACCTTTGCTCTTGAGTCGCCAGGTATCTTTATGATACCGCCACGTGGTTCAAGTCCGAGTACTGATCAATAATCCAATACACCGCTTAGTAAGATTTAAATCAAAGCACATTTATTATACACAGTAATCACTACTCATGTACAAATTCTACATCTAAGCTACTTCTACAGCTAACAGGCCAATACTTAACTTGGAACTGGCCCACCAGGTCAGGGAAACAAATGGCGTTTTGTCGGGTTCTGAGCCTGCGGGTTTCGAAGTTGGCACAGATTGGCAGCTAGGAGCGCCTATCTCGTAGCGAGCGTTGAAGTAAGACTTACTGGATATCGGCGGCGGCTGAACCGGTCACTGTCAAGGGTTGGTTCGTGTTGCTGAGTGACCCGGTCAAGAAGAACGATTTGAACTTGAGCTTAATTCTTATAGTCCCCAGGGGCTTCTCGCCTTTCGGGGCGGACCCTGTACCTGGTTCCAAGTGATTAGACTTTGTCCCAATCACTTGGTTCGATTTTCTCCAATGCTGGAGCGGTTCCCTGATCGATGGGCGGTCCTGAGGTGGTCGTTCACCTCCTTTTGTGTAGACTTCTGCTGGCGCCGAAGAGTCTGGTTTTGCTTTATGTGTCTAAATGTTGCTCATTGTTCCCGGGGATTGCTCATTAGTATGCAGATGGCTGGTGTTTTGTTATGCTGATGGTTGCTGGTATCCATCTGTCTGGCCTTTCCAGAGGTAAATACACAGTCAACCTGCAGCTGCTCGTTTGTGTCCTTTTGGTTGACTTTCCCATCAGCCTTTGCCGTTCGCCATTTTAAATCGGGAGTTAGCCATTTTAAGTGGCTACACAATGTAGTTCTGCAAACATGGCCACCGACCCAACAAGAGGCTGGTAGTTTCTGATTCACCTTTGAGCTAAGAAGTGCGAACAAAAGAAAACAAAAGCCAGAAAATCAGAAAATAAATCCAGAAAATCGAAAAATGTTCTTATTCAAGTGTAACCAGGAGTCTATTGTCAGTTCGCTAACAGCAGGCGATGTGGAGTATATGAAGTTGATTCACTAGCTATTATAATTATAGTTTAAGTCCATTTAAAATTATAGTGATCTCTTTTAATCATTAATGCCATAAATTTAGTGGAACTGAAACTGAGTGTCAGTGAGCGAGTGCTGCTTTGTAACAGTGTTGACAACCCACTCCACCACCTTACTGATGGTTGAGAGTAGACTGATGGGGCGGTGCCCACATTGGATCTGTCCTACATTTTGTGCACAGGACATACCTGGGCAATTTTTCACATTGCCGGGTAAATGCCAGTGTTGTAGCTGTACTGGAACAGCTTGACTCAGGGCACAGCAAGTTCCGGAACGTAAGTCTTCATCACTATTGCCAGAATATTGTCAAGGCCCATTGGATTTGCTGTATCCAGTGCTTTCAGCCATTTCTTGATGTCACTTAGAGTGAATTGGAAAATTTGCTGAAGGTTGGTTTGCGTGATGCTGGGGACCTCCGGAGGAGGTTGAGATTGATCATATTCATCAGGTCTGGCTGAAGATTGTAGCAAATGCTTCAGTCTTATCTTTTACACTGATGTGCTGGGCTCCCCCATCATTGAGGATGGGGATATTTGTGGAAACTCCTCCTCCAGTGAGTTAATTGTCCACCACCATTGATGACTGGATATGGCAGGATTGCAGAGCTGAGCTCTGATCCGTTGGTTGTGAGGTTGCTTAGCTCTGTCTGTCACTCGCCTCTTATGCTGTTTGGCACACAAGTAGTCCTGTATTGTAGCTTCACCAGGTTCATAGAATCCCTACAGTGCAGAAGGAGGCCATTTGGCCCATCAAGTCTGCACCGCCCTTGCTCCGATAGGGCACCCTACCTCGGCCCAACTCCCACCCCTATCCCCATAACCCCACCTATCCTTTTGAGGAAATATTAGCATGGTCAATCCACCTAACCTGCACATCTTTGGACTGCAAGAGGAAACCGGAGCACCCGGAGGAAATCCATGCAGACACGGGAAGAAAGTGCAAACTCCACACAGACAGTCACCTAAGGTTGTAATTGAACCCGGATCCCTGGCACTTTGAGGCAGCAGTGCTAACCAGTGTGCCACTGTGCTGCCCATTGACACCTAATTTTTGGGTACGCCTGGTACTGTTCCTGGTCTGCCTGCTCTCCAGCGGAAGTCAAACCGGCCTCCGCTCCAACCATTGCACTTAAATATCTGAATGGAAAATTCCGCCCGAATGGTCTAAAGCAAGATCAAGCAGCAGAGCAGTGAAAATTAACCAGCAAAATCTGGAGACTCACAACTCACAACATATCACTTCATCTTCTTCACTCGCTGGCCAAATTGTTCATGAATCAAAGCATGCCAAAAACACCATTATTTTTCCAGGAACATATAGAGGGAGCATAGTGGCATCACCACTCAACTAATAATCCTGAGACCCAGGATAAGACCCTTAGGACAAATCCCAGACCAGAAAAACCTCAAATAAGTTGAGCAGCAGAGCTGGCCAGGTCGGACACAGTCTGTGCCTGACCGATGGTGAGGTCAACTCTCCTAACAACCAAATGAGGAAGCATCCATTATACAGAGATACCTTCGGACAAGACTGCACATGATGTATGCAGTCACTTATTCACTCTTTTCTCCATTCCAGGTGCCAGCAGGAAGCAGGGGAGGCCAGCATCCTCCGCAAAATAAAACCCCAGGCCCCAGGTCACCTCGGAAGAGAGAAGAGGATTTCACACTTGTAGAGCCAACACAGTGTTCACCTGCACCCTCCAGTGCACAGATGGACAGGTCAGTGAATCACTCATTCTCTGATGGTCACTTCATAGGCACGTGTCCACAGCAGGCAGAGATAGTGACAGCTGGTGTTTCTGGCACTTAGAGGACTGCTGGAGAACAGGTCGGTGCAAAGTCCAAGCCAGATGACGAGCCTCTGAAAACGGCCTGAAGGCACATGCTGGAGGTTCAAAGAGACACAGGGGAACATCAAGCAGAGCTGTCAAAGACTGTCAACAGAACCGCACGAGAGATGGAGGAGTACATTCCCATTTTGTCTGATGTTGTGGCATGCAAATGCATTAAAGTCTCCATGGGAAAGGTGGTGGCTGCCTTGAAGACCCAGGTCCAGCGATTTTGGCCAGATCTGCACTTGGACCTGCACTCCATCACTTGCCATTGGTACATTTCAGCAGTGGCTAGGCAAGAGGGGAACAAAGCATCTCAACCTTCCTCCAGGTGCCCCTTCCTCTCAAGCAGCCCTCTAGCACCCAAAGGCAGGAAGAGCGTCAGTCACATACATTGGGGTCATCCACCAAGGACACTTCAAGGGTCCCCCCCGACTCTGGAAGTGACCCCACCACCTCCAGCAGGTCAGGCTGAAGATCCAGCACTTTCCCCCGGGTTGGAGCCCTCCTGGCCTCATATTCCAGAGGACGCCACCAAAGTCATCTGAAACAACAGAGTTCAGCAGTTAGCAGGCTGCCTCCGTCTCAGTTACAGATGTTGAGACTGCACCCAGACTTATATTGGTAGAGTAAGAAAGACGAACAAATTTTGAATGCGCACACTACTCGCATGAATAAAGGCAATATTATAACCTCGACTAGACCTATGGGGATGACCCGATTAATCTCCCTGTGAGCTTCATGGAGTACGAACTCCCCCACTGAGGGGCGGTTGACCATCAGCGGGCTTGTTAATTTCACAGGATAAAACCCCACCCAGGTAGGAGCCGGAGTTGCAGAACAGGATGGGACTTGGACTGTTGTTTGTTTATACTTCTCATATACCAAGGGTTGGAACTAAACCTTTTTCTGACTCTCCTTTCCGGACCCTCCTTGACTACAATATTGATTTTTTTAAAAACAAATATTTGTATTAAGGTTTTGCAGAATTTTTCATAATAAAACAGTAGTAACAATAATAACAAAACAAAATAGAGTGAACATCAACATAGTGCAAAAAGAGAATATACAATAACAATTAAATAGACATTACCCCACGCCACTCAGTCTTCCCACACGATCCCAATGAAGCACTACCCCCCCCCCCCCCCCCCCCCGCCCCCATGGATTGCTGCTGCTGCTGACATTTTAATTTCCCCCGAGAAAGTCGACAAACGGCTGCCACCTCCGGGAGAACCCTAGCATAGACCCTTTTAAGGCAAACTTTATTTTCTCGAGGCTGAGAAACCCAGCCATGTCGTTAACCCAAGTCTCCACACTCGGGGGCTTCGAGTCCCTCCATATTAATAAAATCCGTCTCCGGGCTACTAGGGAGGCAAAGGCCAAGACGTCAGCCTCTTTCGCCCCCTGAACTCCCGGGTCTTCTGACACTCCAAAGATCTCTATCTCTGGACTCAGCACCACCCGTGTGTTAAGCACCTTGGACATTGCCCTCGCAAACCCCTGCTAGAACTCTCTAAGCTCCGGGCATGCCCAAAACATGTGGACATTGTTTGCTAGGCTGCCCTTGCACCTCGTACACCTGTCTTCTACCCCCAAAAACTTGCTCATTCTCGCTGCCGTCATGTGTGTGATGCACTATCAATTACCACAAAGACGAGAATAGTGGAATAATCGAGGCTTTATTGAGCAAGATGTTGTGCCTCCTGTAGCTTGAACCAGAATGGCTGCAGCACAGAAGAGCACACACATTTATACGCCGCCTACTGGGCGGAGCCAGCAGGCAGGGATTTAATTGTACCTCTAATATACGGGCAGTGCCGTAATACATATAATATACTACTAGTGGTGACTACCACAGTGTGCCCGGTGGACCACCTTAAATTGAATTAGACTGAGCCTGGCACATGATGAGGAGGAATTAACCCTGCCCAGGACCTCTGCCCACAGACCCGCTTCCAACTCCTCACCTAGCTCCTCCTCCCACCTGCCCTTGTGCTCCTCCACTGGGGTTTCCTCCGCCTCCTGTAGTTCCTGGTAGTTATCTGACACCTTCCCCTCCCTCACCCAGGTGCCGGAGACCACCCTGTCCTGTATCCTCAGTGGCGGCAGCGTCGGAAAGGCCACCACCTGTTTTTTTGGAAGGCTCGATCTTGCAGATATTTAAAGGCATTTCCAGGCGGCAGATTAAATTTGTCCTTTAGCGCCTTCAAACTGGAAAGCTTCCGTCTATGAACAGATCCCCCATCCTTCTGATGCCTGCCCTCTGCCAGCTCTGGAACCCACCATCCATCTTACCCGGGACAAACCTGTGGTTGTTACATATCGGGGTCCAGACCGACGCTTCCTCCACCTTCTTGTACCTCCTCCACTGCCCCCAGATCCTCAGTGTCGCCACCACCACCGGACTTGTGGAGTAGCAGGTCAGCGAGAACGGCAAAGGAGCCGTTATCAAAGCTCCCAGACTAGTACCTTTACATGAGGCCGCCTCCAGCCGCTCCCACGCTGACCCCCGCCCCCCCCCTCCATCGCCCACTTCCTAATCATGGCTATATTGGCCGCCCAGTAGTTGTTGCGAACCCCCCACCCCTCCCACCGACTGCACTCCAACAGCAATCTCCTTGCTCACAGGGTCTTATTCGCCCACACAAAGCCCGGAATGATCCTACTCACCCGCTTAAAAGAGGCCTTAGGGATGAAGATGGGGAGGCACTGAAAGACAAACAAAAATCTGGGGAGGACAGTCATTTTCATGGTCTGTACCCTCCCTGCCAATGACAACGGGAGCATGTCCCACCTTTTAAAGTCCCCTTCCATTTGCTCAACCAACCAGGTCAGATTGAGCCTGTGCAGGGTATCCCATTTCCTAGCCACCTGTATACCCAGGTAACGAAAACATTTCTCTACCATACTGAGCGGCAGCTCTTTCAGTCTCTTCTCCTGTCCCTTGGCCTGGATCACGAACAACTCGCTCTTTCCATGTTCAGTTTGTACCCTGAAAAACTACCAAAATTCCTCAGAATCCGCAGAACCTCCCCCATCCCCTCCACAGGGTCCGAAATGTAGAGGAGCAAATCATCAATGTATAGCGAGACCCGGTGTTCCACCCCCCCCCCCCCCCCCCCGAACCAGTCGCCGCCAGTTCCTCGAGGCTCTCAGCGCGATAGCTAGCGGTTCTATAGCTAGGACAAATAGTAATGGAGAGAGGGACACCCCTGCCTCGTTCCCCGGTGAAGCTTGAAGTACCCCGACCTCAGCCGGTTTGTACATACACTTGCTACAGGAGCCTGGTACAGCAATTTCACCCAGCCAATAAAGCCCTCACCAAACCTGTACCTCCCAATCGTTTTCCAAAGGTACTCCCACTCCACCCGGTCAAAGGCTTTCTCTGTGTCCATCGCTGTTACCAGCTCCGCCTCCCCTCCTTCTGAGGGCATCATAATAATATTCAAAAGTCTCCAAACATTGGTATTAAGTTGCCTGCCTTTAACAAACCCAATCTGGTCTCCCTCTATCACCCCTGGGACGCAATCCGCAATTCTTGTAGCCAGAATCTTGGCAAGCAATTTGGCATCCATGTTTAAGAGTGAAATCGGCCTGTATGACCCGCATTGTTCCGGGTCCTTCTCTCGTTTAAGAATGAGTGAGATCAAGGCCTGTGACATTGTTGGGGGGAGGGTTCCTTTCTCTCTAGCCTCATTGAAAGTCCTCATCAGGAGTGGGCTCGGTATTTCCGACAATTTCTTATAAAATTCTACCTGATAACCGTCCGGCCCCGGGGATTTACCCGATTGCATGCCCTCTATACCCTTGACAATCTCCTCCAATTCAATCGGGGCCCCCAGCTCCTCCACCAGGTCGTCTTCCACCTTTGGAAACCACAACAGGTCCAAAAATTGACTCATCCCTTCCGCTCCCGCCGGGGGCTCCGACTCATATAGTTTACTAGACAACAAAGAACAAAGAACAAAGAAATGTACAGCACAGGAACAGGCCCTTCGGCCCTCCAAGCCCGTGCCGACCATGCTGCCCGACTAAACTATAATCTTCTACACTTCCTGGGTCCGTATCCTTCTATTCCCATCCTATTCATATATTTGTCAAGATGCCCCTTAAATGTCCCTATCGTCCCTGCTTCCACTACCTCCTCCGGTAGCGAGTTCCAGGCACCCACTACCCTCTGCATAAAAAACTTGCCTCGTACATCTACTCTAAACCTTGCCCCTCTCACCTTAAACCTATGCCCCCTAGTAATTGACCCCTCTACCCTGGGGAAAAGCCTCTGACTATCCACTCTGTCTATGCCCCTCATAATTTTGTATACCTCTATCAGGTCTCCCCTCAACCTCCTTCGTTCCAGTGAGAACAAACCGAGTTTATTCAATCGCTCCTCATAGCTAATGCCCTCCATACCAGGCAACATTCTGGTAAATCTCTTCTGCACCCTCTCTAAAGCCTCCACATCCTTCTGGTAGTGTGGCGACCAGAATTGAACACTATACTCCAAGTGTGGCCTAACTAAGGTTCTATACAGCTGCAACATGACTTGCCAATTCTTATACTCAATGCCCCGGCCAATGAAGGCAAGCATGCCGTATGCCTTCTTGACTACCTTCTCCACCTGTGTTGCCCCTTTCAATGACCTGTGGACCTGTACTCCTAGATCTCTTTGACTTTCAATACTCTTGAGGGTTCTACCATTCACTGTATATTCCCTACCTGCATTAGACCTTCCAAAATGCATTACCTCACATTTGTCCGGATTAGACTCCATCTGCCATCTCTCCGCCCAAGTCTCCAGACAATCTAAATCCCGTTGTATCCTCCGACAGTCCTCATCGCTATCCGCAATTCCACCAACCTTTGTGTCGTCTGCAAACTTACTAATCAGACCAGTTACATTTTCCTCCAAATCATTTATATATACTACAAAGAGCAAAGGTCCCAGCACTGATCCCTGTGGAACACCACTGGTCACAGCCCTCCAATTAGAAAAGCATCCCTCCATTGCTACTCTCTGCCTTCTATGGCCTAGCCAGTTCTGTATCCACCTTGCCAGCTCACCCCTGATCCCGTGTGACTTCACCTTTTGTACTAGTCTACCATGAGGGACCTTGTCAAAGGCCTTACTGAAGTCCATATAGACAACATCTACTGCCCTACCTGCATCAATCATCTTAGTGACCTCCTCGAAAAACTCTATCAAGTTAGTGAGACACGACCTCCCCTTCACAAAACCGTGCTGCCTCTCACTAATACGTCCATTTGCTTCCAAATGGGAGTAGATCCTGTCTCGAAGAATTCTCTCCAGTAATTTCCCTACCACTGAAGTAAGGCTCACCGGCCTGTAGTTCCCGGGATTATCCTTGCTACCCTTCTTAAACAGAGGAACAACATTGGCTATTCTCCAGTCCTCCGGGACATCCCCTGAAGACAGCGAGGATCCAAAGATTTCAGTCAAGGCCTCAGCAATTTCCTCTCCAGCCTCCTTCAGTAATCTGGGGTAGATCCCATCAGGCCCTGGGGACTTATCTACCTTAATATTTTTTAAGACACCCAACACCTCGTCTTTTTGGATCACAATGTGACCCAGGCTTTCTACACCCCCTTCTCCAGACTCAACATCTACCAATTCCTTCTCTTTGGTGAATACTGATGCAAAGTATTCATTTAGTACCTCGCCCATTTCCTCTGGCTCCACACATAGATTCCTTTGCCTATCCTTCAGTGGGCCAACCCTTTCCCTGGCTACCCTCTTGCTTTTTATGTACGTGTAAAAAGCCTTGGGATTTTCCTTAACCCTATTTGCCAATGACTTTTCGTGACCCCTTCTAGCCCTCCTGACTCCTTGCTTAAGTTCCTTCCTACTTTCCTTATATTCCACGCAGGCTTCGTCTGTTCCCAGCCTTTTAGCCCTGACAAATGCCTCCTTTTTCTTTTTGACGAGGCCTACAATATCACTCGTCATCCAAGGTTCCCGAAAATTGCCGTATTTATCTTTCTTCCTCACAGGAACATGCCGGTCCTGTATTCCTTTCAACTGCCACTTGAAAGCCTCCCACATGTCAGATGTTGATTTGCCCTCAAACATCCGCCCCTAATCTATGTTCTTCAGTTCCCGCCTAATATTGTTATAATTAGCCTTCCCCCAATTTAGCACATTCATCCTCGGACCACTCTTATCCTTGTCCACCAGTACTTTAAAACTTACTGAATTGTGGTCACTGTTACCGAAATGCTCCCCTACTGAAACATCTACCACCTGGCCGGGCTCATTCCCCAATACCAGGTCCAGTACCGCCCCTTCCCTAGTTGGACTGTCTACATATTGTTTTAAGAAGCCCTCCTGGATGCTCCTTACAAACTCCGCCCCATCTAAGCCCCTGGCACTAAGTGAGTCCCAGTCAATATTGGGGAAGTTGAAGTCTCCCATTACCACAACCCTGTTGTTTTTACTCTTTTCCAAAATCTGTCTACCTATCTGCTCCTCTATTCCCGCTGGCTGTTGGGAGGCCTGTAGTATACCCCCAACATTGTGACTGCACCCTTCTTATTCCTGATCTCTACCCATATAGCCTCACTGCCCTCTGAGGTGTCCTCTCGCAGTACAGCTGTGATATTCTCCCGAACAAGTAGCGCAACTCCGCCTCCCCTTTTACATCCCACTCTATCCCGCCTGAAACATCTAAATCCTGGAACGTTTAGCTGCCAATCCTTCCCTCAACCAGGTCTCTGTAATGGCAACAACATCATAGTTCCAAGTACTAATCCAAGCTCTAAGTTCATCTGCCTTACCCGTAATGCTCCTTGCATTAAAACATATGCACTTCAGGCCACCAGACCCGCTGTGTTCAGCAACTTCTCCCCGTCTGCTCTGCCTCAGAGCCACACTGTCCCTATTCCCTAGTTTTCCCTCAATGCTCTCACCTTCTGACCTATTGCTCCCGTGCCCACCCCCCTGCCATACTAGTTTAAACCCTCCCGTGTGACACTAGCAAACCTCGCGGCCAGGATATTTATGCCTCTCCGGTTTAGATGCAACCTGTCCTTATACAGGTCACACCTGCCCCGGAAGAGCTCCCAGTGGTCCAGATAATGGAAACCCTCCCTCCTACACCAGCTGTTTAGCCACATGTTTATCTGCTCTATCTTCCTATTTCTAGCCTCACTGGCACGTGGCACAGGGAGTAATCCCGAGATTACAACCCTCGAGGTCCTGTCTTTTAACTTTCTGCCTAGCTCCCTGAACTCCTGCTGCAGGACCTCATGCCCCTTCCTGCCTATGTTGTTAGTACCAATATGTACAACGACCTCTGCCTGTTTGCCCTCCCCCTTCAGGATTCCCTCTACCCGTTCGGAGACATCCTGGACCCTGGCACCAGGGAGGCAACATACCATCCTGGAGTCTCTTTCACGTCCACAGAAGCGCCTATCTGTGCCCCTGACTATAGGGTCCCCTATTACTATTACTCTTCTACGCTTTGACCCTCCCTTCTGAACATCAGAGCCAGCCGTGGTGCCACTGCTCTGGCTGCTGCTGTTTTCCCCTGATAGGCTATCCCCTCCGACAGTATCCAAAGGGGTATATCTGTTCGAGAGGGGGACAACCACAGGGGATTCCTGCACTGACTGCCTGCCCTTTCTGGTGGTCACCCATTTCTCTGCCTGCACCTTGGGTGTGACCACATTTACATAACTGCGATCTATGACGCTTTCCGCCACCTGCATGCTCCTAAGTGCATCCAATTGCTGCTCCAACCGAACCATGCGATCTGTGAGGAGCTCCAGTTGGGTGCACTTTCTGCAGATGAAGCTATCCGGGACGCTGGAAGCCTCCCGGACCTGCCACATCTCACAGTCAGAACTCCTTGAAGACTCTATTCACCCTCCCTGGATCCAAGACCGTGTTGCCCTCCTGATTCTTTACTCCCCCGATTTCCCTGGCCACCTCCCTCTTTCGCAGTTGGTGTGCCAGCATTCTGCTCGCTTTCTCCCCGTACTCATTGGCTGCCCTCCTTGCCTTCCTCAGTTGTGCTACCACTTTCCCTGCGGTCAACAGTTCAAACTCCGCCTGCAGACTCCGCCGCTCCCTCAGTAGCCCCGTCTCGGGGGCCTCCACGTTACTCCTGTCCACTTGGAGTATCTCCTCCACCAGTCTCTCCCTCTCCGCTCTTTCTCTTTTTTCCCTATGGGTTCGAATTGAGATGAGCGCCCCTCTGACAACTGCCTTCAGAGCCTCCCAAACCGTTGCCGCTGCTATCTCACCTGTATCGTTTGTTTCCAGGTAATCCTGGATGTTCCTGTTAATCCGCCCTCAAACCTCTTCGTCCGCCAGCAGCCCCACATCCAGTCTCCAGAGTGGGCACTGCCCTATCTCCTCACTAAGCTGCAGGTCAACCCAGTGCGGGGCATGGTCCGAGTCTGTGATTGCCGAGTATTCCGTCCCCGCCCCCGTAACGCCCTGCTCAAGACAAAGAAATCTATGCAGGAGTAAACGTGGGAGAAAAAAGAGAACTCCTTCACTCCCTGCCGTGCGAACCTCCAGGGATCCACCTCCCCCATCTGCTCCATAAATCCCTTCAGTTCCTTAGCCACTGCCGGTCGCTTCCCTGTCCTGGACTTCGACCGGTCCAGTTCGGGGTCAATGACTGTGTTAAAGTCTCCCCCCATGATCAGGTTGTGTGACTCTAAGTCCGGGATTTTGCCTAGCATGCGTCTCATAAATTCCACATCATCCCAATTCGGAGCGTAGACATTCACAAACACCTCCCGGACCCCTTCCAGCTTTCCACTCACCATTATATACCTGCCCTGCCCCCCTTATCAGCCACAATTCTCCCAGCCTCAAATGCCACACCCTGACTGATCAGAATTGCTACTCCCCTGGTCTTCGAATCCAGCCCTGAATGAAACACCTGGCCTACCCATCCCTTTCTCAATCTCGTGTGCTCTGCGAGCTTTAATTGTGTCTCCTGAAGCATTGCTACGTCTGCCTTTAGCCCCTTTAAATGCGCGACCGGCCCATTCAAACCCCTCACATTCCACGCGATCAGCCTGGACAGGGGGCTAAACCCCCCCCACCCCGCTACCGACTAGCCATCACCCTTTTTTGGCCAACCTCGAGCCCGCGCCCCTCGCTTTCTCGAGCGCCCCCACAGGGAGCCACCGTAATTGATACCTCCTCTGTCAGCAAACCAGCATCCCCCCCTCTCCTCCCCCCCCCCCAACAGCCCCACGACCCAAACCCCCCTGTCAAGCAACAGCTAAGCACTTGCTCACCCCCCACTACGCTCCCCAGAGTCAGCTGACCCATGCTGACCCCGGTAGCTCCCGCCCCTGGCGCCAATCAGACTGTTGCCTCATTGTCCGGACCCCTCTCCCCACATGAATAAACCAATTTAGCTACCTCTCCAGCCCCAGTGAGTAAATAGTAATATGTAAAAAACAAGACACTAACATAGCCCCGTGAGGAGACACTTACTGTACCAAGGCTCCAACTTCCCGAAAAATTGCACTAAGTACAGGCCCCCCCTATCTCAACTTTGCCGAAAACACAGCACCCACCAGCCACCACCATAGCCCTTACACACATCCAACATTGTACAGAATCTTATATTAGAAACGGTACCGTGTTACCCAGCCCCACCACCGCATTCCACCAAAGCTTAACTGTCCTTTAATTCGAGTCCAGCTTTTCTTGTTTGACAAATGTCTAATTCTCATCCGGCGTCTCAAAATAGTGATGCCGATCCTTGTACGTGACCCATAGCCTCGCTGGGTGTAGCATCCCACATTTCACCCCCTTGCTGAAGAGGTCGCCTTCACCCGGTTGAATCCAGCACGTCTCTTGGCCAGCTCCTTACCCAGGTCCTGGTAGATGCGTATCACTCTGGTCTCCCACCTGCTGCTCTGTTCTTTTTTAGCCCACCGCAAGACAAGTTCCTTGTCCGAGAAGCGATGAAATCTCACCACCATGGCCCTCAGCGGTTCATTCGCCTTGGACTTCCTTGCGAGGGCTCTGTGCGTCCAGTCCAGCTCCAGGGGTCGAAGGAATACCCCCATCCCCATCAGCGTCTCCAGCATTTTGGACACAAATGCTCCCGCATCCGACCCCTTCACAGCTTCGGGGAGGCCCACAACTCTTAAGTTCTGCCTCCTGGACATGTTTTCTAGGTCCTCCAGCTTCTCCTGCCACTTCTTGTGGAGATCATCCTGCGCCTCCACCTTAAGGGCCAGTAAGACCAACTCATCCTCATGGTCAGATAGCTTTTTCTGCATCTCCTTTATCACTTTCCCTTGTGTCGCCTGAGTTGCGATCATTTGGTCCATTGATGTCTTCATTGGGGCCAGCATGTCCTTTTTAAGATCAGCAAAGCAGCCCCTGAGGAATCCCTGTTGCTCCTGTGACCACTGCGCCCACGCTCCCTGGTCTATACTGGCCGCCATGCTCTGCCTCGGCACCCGCTCCGCACACTTCTGTCTGTCGGGACTTAAACGCTTCACCCGGTCACTCGTGGTCCAGCTATCCATACAACAGTGAGGGAATCCTTTTTGGCAATGTTCGCTTCACCAATCTGTCCCAAAAAGTCTGTGAAAACTCCTGAAAAAAGGTCCGAGAGTCCGTTCCAGGCGGGAGCTACCTAATGTGCGACCTGCCCATGGCCACCACCGGAAGTCCGACTACCATATTGATGACGAGTATAAAGTGGAACTGCAGTCGGCACTGCAAGCCATTTGGTGTACAGCCACCTCTCTTCATGAAGGGATATGGTTTGCACAGTTTTGAAACTGCTGCTCTTTTGCAGGCTTGTGCATTCAATCCGGGGCTGGAGGACTGGGCTCCAGTTGCACTATTTTTTAAGGCAAATGCTATAATTGGGGATGATCACCAGAAGGTAATTCTCTTGACCGCCAATGGAGACCCCACCTTCAGCTTTATAAAGAGCCTAACATTCCTCACTGCCCCAGACACCAATACATTCAAAGAGCTAGTGGCGCTCGTGACAAACCACTATGAACCCAAGCCATCGATCATTGTGCAAAGATACTGAATTAGCATGGCAGAGAGCATCCCAGGGGAGTCCATTACCAAATTTCTGTCACGATTGCACAAAGCAGGATATTGTGACTATGGGCCATCTCTGCCCGAAATGCTATGGGACTGCCTTGTATGTGAGGTAAATATTCTGGCTACCCAGCGGAAATTGGTGGCCGAGTGTTGCTGGACCTAAAGAAGGCCCCTAAGATCTCCCTCTCACAGGAGAGCGCAGAGAAGGAAGTCCAGGAACTCCAGGGGATCGATCGAGGGAAACAGTGCAGATGCTCACATTCAGATGTTTCGGGGAGTAGGTGTTGGTGAGATAGTGAATAGTCGTGTTATCAGGATCTCTGTAGTTTTTAGGTAATCTGTATTCTTTTATATCTTATCAAGCAAGTTAAATCAATTTAGTTGTCGTGTAAATAAATAAGCTTTGTTCAAAACATCATTTGATGTTCTTTGTAAGACACAACACTTCAAAGCCATCCTCATTCAGAAATCAAAAAACATCACATGATACTAGGAGTGGACATCATAAGGTAGCAGGTGTGCATGCTAAAGATAAGTAGAAAGGTACAGAAAGAAAAGAGAAGTTTGCAAGAAATTTCCGTGAAAAAATTTTTTGAAAGATTTCTAACCAGAGTCTGACTTCAACGATGACATCGAAGCAAATCCCAATCAAAGCGAGATGGGCGGTCTGCAGACTCCACGGCAATTTCATACTTCGGGTAAAGGGGACGTTAATTGGCGCAATTTCAAGCAGCAGTTTGAATTGGACATCTCTGCCCTAGACCTAGAAGCGACCAGCGACCAGAGCAAAATAGCATAGTTTTTAAAAGTGGCTGGCTCGCAAGCCATTGAAATCTTTAACTGGTTCCAGTTTGAGGATGAGGCAGATAAAAAAAGTACAATAAAGTTAACGATAAGTTTGACAAGCACTACCAGTTGCAACAAAACAAAACGTTTGAACACTACGTGTTCAGGCAAAGAGTTCAAAAAGCAAGTGAAACGCTTGACTGCTTCTTAACGGATCTGAGACTAAAAGTGCAGATATGTTATTTTTCGATTCTCCTAGACTCACGTTTGCGAGACCAGATAGTATAGGGAGTAAAAAGTGAGAAACTGCGAGAAAGGTTATTGCGACAGTCTAATTTGACTTTAGAAGGCACAATCTGTATGTATGGAGCAAGCAAACATGCAAGAAATCAATTTTCAGAAATGATTGTCAGAGAAAGAGGTGCAAAAACTGTTAATGTGGCCAATGCCATTAGGCGCACTTAAGAAAGAAACGTACTCCAGATGGCAGCCATTTTAAGAATGACAGCAGCCATTTTACACATGACGTCACGAGTGTCATTTGGTGTAAAAGGTGTGGCAACACGCATCAGATTTAAAAATGCCCAGCATATGGACAAACCTATACTAAATGTCACAAGGTCACACATCTCAATGTAAATCGGGAACAAATTCGCAGCAGATTAAAAAGCTCAGTGCAGTGAACAAAGGAATAGCTGTGCAAGGAGTAAGCATTACAAAAAATGTAAAGGAAGCGATCAAACTTGACTCAGAAAAAGATGAATTTGACTTAGGAGGATTCCTTCTTTGTTGAAATAGTGGAAAGCATAGAAAACGCACATCAAAAAATTACCAATTTCGAAACTATAAAACAAATTTCCATTGTTCAGGACACAGATGAATGGATGATTCCTTTGATGATAAATGGAACAAACATCAATGTAAAATTGGATACCAGAGCAAGAGCCAATCTTATTTTTTTTAAATAAACATTTTATTGAGGGATTTATGGTTTTATAACAATAACAGAAGAAACAATGTACATACAAATATAAACATAGTGCAAAAGCCGTCTTCCTCTCTCACAGGTCCCACCTTTTCTAGCCTCCTATTCTACACTAAACTATCCCACCCCTGTGGCAGTCACCACTGTTTGTATATAGTACACATATGAGATATAATACGGTAAGACTCCTGTAATACAGGTACGGGGGTCGATCCCTGCCTGCTGGCTCCGCCCATAGGTGGAGTATAAATGTGTGTGCTCACCGAGCTGCAGCCATTTCGGCAGCAGCTGTAGGAGGCAACACATCTCTGCGTAATAAAGCCTCGATTACTCTCTACTCTCGTCTCGTCGTAATTGACAGTGCATCAATTTATTACGCAGAGATTTTACAGCGATCGACCTTCGCATCAAGCCAGATTCCCTGCAGCTGCACCCTCAAACAGACAACGCCACGTCAGCCTTCGATCACTGGCTAGCTTGCTTTGAAGCCTACATTGGATCAGCGACATAACCACCCTCAGAGGCACAGAAACTACAGATCCTGTACACACGGTTGAGCTCCGATATTTTTCCTCTTATCCTGGACGCGCCCAACTACACTGAGGCCATGGCGCTTCTGAAAGAGAACTACACAAAGCCGATCAAGAAACTCTACACCAGGCACCTCCTGTCTACGCGGCAACAACTCCCTGGTGAGTCAGTGGAAGAGTTCTGGCATGCCCTGCACGCCCTGGTGAGGAACTGCGATTGCCAGGCAGTTTTGGCCGTTGAACATTCCGAACTCCTAATCAGGGACGCTTTCGTACGGGCATAGGATCGGCGTACATCTACCAGCGCCTCTAAGAAAGGGGTACCCTCGACCTCGCGGCGATCAAGAAACTCGCGACCTCGCTAACAGTAGCCTCCTGTAATGTACAAGCGTACGCCCCTGACCGCACGGCGTAAAGACTGGGGAGAAACACAGGATGGTCATTGACTACAGTCAGACCATCAATCGGTACACGCAGCTCGACACGTACCCCCTCCCAAGCATATCTGATATGGTCAATCAGATTGCACAGTTCCGGGTTTTCTCTACAGTGGACCTGAAATCTGCCTACCACCAGCTCCCCATCCGCAAGGCGGACCACCAAAAAACGGTGTTCAAAGCAGACGGCAGCCTTTACCACTTCCTTAGGGTTCCCTTTGGAGTCACTAATGGGGTCTCGGTCTTCCAACGGGAGATGAAACGAATGGTTGACCGGTACGGACTGCGGGCCACTTTCCCGTACCTGGATAACGTCACCATCTGCGGCCATGACCAGCAGGACCATGACGCTAACCTTTCCAAATTTCTCCACACCGCCAAACACCTGAACCCAACGTATAACAAGGAGAAGTGCATGTTCAGCACAAACTGATTAGCCATCCTTGGCTATGTGGTGTAAATGGAGTTCTAGGGCCCGACCCCGATCGCATGCAGCCCCTCATGGAACTCCCCCTCCTCCACTGCCCCAAGGCCCTCAAACGATGCCAGGGGTTCTTCTCATAATATGCCCAGTGGGTCCCTAACTCTGCGAACAAGGCCCGCCCACTCATTCACTCCACAGTTTTCCCCCTGATGGCCGAGGCTCACCAGGCCTTCAACCGAATCAAGGCCGACATCGCCAACGCCGCAATGCTTGCGGGCGACGAGACCCTCCCCTTTCAAGTTGAGAGCGATGCATCAGACGTCGCTCTGACCGCCACTCTCAACCAGGCAGGCAGACCCGTGGTATTCTTTTCCCGCACCCTCCACGCCTCCGAAATTCGGCACTCCTCCGTCGAAAAGGAGGCCCAAGCCATCGTTGAAGCTGTGCGGCATTGGAGGCATTACCTGGCCGGCAGGAGATTCACTCTCCTCACTGACCAACAGTCGGTTGCCTTCATGTTCAATAACACACAGCGGGGCAAGATCAAAAACGATAAAATCTTGAGATGGATCGAGCTCTCCACCTACAATTATGAGATTTTGTATCACCCCGGTAATGAGCCCCCCCAATGCCCTATCCCGAGGTACATGTGCTAATGCAAATGCCAAACCAGTAATTCATTCACCTAGGAGGGTAGCAGCTCCTTTGAGGGAACGTTTAAAAGTGGAGCTTGAGCGGATGCAGCAGATGGGAATGATCACCAAAGTCGAAGAAGCAACTGACTGGGTCAGTTTGATGGTTTGTGTGAAGAAAGCCAACAGTGACCTGAGAATCTGTATCGATCCCAAGGATCTGAATCAGAATATTAAGCGGGAACACTACCCGATTCCTAAAAGGAGAAAATTACTCGTGAAATATCAGGTGGCAAGATCTTTACCAAGCTAGACGTGTCCAGGGGTTTCTGGCAACTAACATTAGATAACGCAAGTAAAAAAATTCTGCACATTTAACACACCATACAGGAGATATTGTTTCAACAGAATGCCTTTCGGGATTATTTCAGCTTCCGAAATTTTTCACCGGGCTATGGAGTATACGAGTACAAGTATACGTGGATGACATAATCATTTGGTCACCAAATGAAGAGGAACATAATATACGACTTCTGAAAGTCATGAAGCACATTGAGAAGTTTGGCCTCAAACTGAACAGAGTCAAATGCCAATTTGTTATCTCCAGACTAATTTTCTTGGGTGATCAGCTATCAGCTCAAGGAGTCCAGCCAGACCGTGAAAAGGTAGCAGCCATTACCAGAATGTCATGTCCAAAAGACAAGAAGGCAGTCCTGAGGATGCTAGGTGTCGTCAATTTTTGGGGAAAATTCAAACCAAACTTGGCATCACGCACCACGGCACGAAGATAGCTTATCCAAAAGAATGTGACATTCAATTAGTCTGATGAACATAACAGAGAGTCGTCTAATCTGAAAAGAGCACTCTCTACAGCACCTGTTCTGACGTTCTTCGATCCCAAAAGCAGTACGAGGATCTTGACAGATGCCAGCAAAGACGGCATAGGCGCAGTGCTGTTACAACAGACAAGTGAAGGGCTATGGCAACCAATTGCATATGCCTCGAGAGCGATGATACCAACTGAGCAGTGCTATGTGCAGATTGAAAAACAGTCTATGGGTCTACTCACAGGTATGGGCAAATTCCATAACTAAGTGTATAGGTTACCCACATTCACAGTTGAAACCGAACATCATCCGCTTGTCTCAATCATGAAAAAGAATTTAAACAACATGACTCCATGACTACAGAATTAAGCAGTGTCAATGGGTTCCTGCTCAGGCAAAATCGTATCGTAATAACGACTTTATGACAAATGATCCTCAGTAAGGTGCATGGAGGTCATCTGGGGATGGAAAAATATAAAAGTAGAGTACATGAGTTCATGTATTGGCTGGGAATCAACAATGACATTCGCAATAGTTTAACAATGTGAAGCATGTCAAAAGAACCAGTCCCATCAACAAAAGGAGGCAATGACTATGCACAAAATCATCACAACTCTGTGGTCAAAAGTAGGCATTGATCTGTTTTTCTTTCAAGGCAGTGAATACTTGTTAGTCATTGACTATTTATCGAATTATCCTGAGGTAATCAAGCAACCAATTCAAGTTCAAAGGCAGTCATCAAGGCTACAAAATAAATATTCGCTAGGCATGGCATCCCATTCACCATAATGAGGGACAATGGACTGTGTTTTGATAGCATCGAATGGACTTAGTTTTCCAGACAATATGACTTCCATCATGAAACCTCTAACCCGTATCATCCACAGTCAAATAGAAAGGCTGAGAAGGCAGTGCATATTGCCAAGAAGTTACTCAAGAAAGCTTGGGGCTCACACAGTGACCCAAATTTAGCTTTGTTAAGCTACAGAGCGACACCATTTGCAACAAGATATTCACCAGCACAGTTGCTGATCAACCGAAAGATACGCACCACGTTACCGAGTCTTACAACACAAATCCTGAAAACGAAGATGCAATCAAAAAATCAAACAAAATAAAAGTAAATAACAAAAGTACTATGATAGAATATCAAAAATCTATCACTGCTGGAACAAGGTGATACTATCAGAGTACAACTTCCAAATGGATGGTCAAGCGTGGCACATGTCATACACCACGCAGCTCCACATTCCTAGTAGTAACGGAAGAGGGTTCTTTCTTGAGGAGAAACCGCAGAGCAGTTCTCAAGGTAAAGGCGACTCAACCCACATTTCCAAGCATCATAATAGGTACAGAGCTACTCAATGCAACCCCAACAGTATGTCAGGAAGACATCATTCCAGCAGCGAACACAACAACAGCAGCATTGGAACAACACCATGCAGAAGCATTGGTGAAGAACCAAACACAACTGCAAGAGAAGATTGCACTCAAAAGATCTACACGTCTCAGGAAAAAACCAGACAGACTTAATTTGTAAAAATATATTGTTAACCAGATGGACAATAATATTGTGAAACCATATATAGCTTCAACAAACATGATGCACTGTAAATATGTTTGAAAGCATATCCAAACAACTTCAAAGAAAGTGTATACACATCTTACAATATGTGTATTGTAAGAATAATGAAGCATTAACAATTTACTGTAACTACATCCAATCACTAAATGGCGATCAAGCGCATACACGTGGATCACGTGATAATCTTGATTTGGGGAGTAGGTTGTTAGGCGAGATAGTGAATAGTCATGTTATCAGGAGCTCTGTAGTAGTTTGAATCATAGTTTTAGTTAATCTGTAATCTTTTATATCTTAGCAAGCAAGTCAAATCTATTTAGTTGCAGTGTAAATAAATTAGCTTTGTTCAAAACATTGCTTGATGTTCTTTGTGAGAAGCCATCCTCATTCAGAAATCAAAGAACATCACACTCAGTGGGCTCATTAATTCCACAGGATAAAACCCGGCCTCGACAGGAGCTAGAGTTGCAGAATAGTCCCGGCTGGTGGGATTTGGACGCTTGTGTGTTGATACGTTTCTCAACCTAAGGTTGGAAATAAACCTTTTTTTGACTCTCCTTTCCAGACTCCTGCTTGACTACCATAGACAGGATATGGGCAATTATGTATTTCACTTATTGTTCTGTTTATCGGATCGAGTGTACTCATTTTCTAATGCAGCTGGTGCGAGGTGATCAGATTGGAAACAGCAGGGATTGGTCTTGAATAACAAATTGGAGACTTTAAAGTGAGATTCCTGGGAATACAGAGAAACACATAGACCTGGTCAAGTTGGCTGGAGGGAATCCAATCCAAACAACTGGGGCTTGTTGGGTGGCTAGATGAAAGGGTGCATGCGTGGAGTGCCGGTGGCTGCCGTACACCTTCACCCTGTGCCACGGCACAGCGATCAGGAACCACTGATCTAGTTCATGATTCTTTTTAATATTCTGGAGGTAATTTTTAAAATTCCATGTTACCTCTTAACTTTTTTAATTAGCATAGTGACTTGTGCAATTTTCCAATGCAAATAAAAAGCTTCTCAAATTGATAGTACTTTATAGTTAGGGCATCTGCAATGTTCTCACCTACGTCCGTAAAACATTGGGTTGTAAGCCATTTTGTCCTGGAATTTGTCACTCTTTAGTGTCACAGTTGTCTTCATTACTGTTGTTCTGCTTACATTAATTTTGTTGGGTCCCTGATTCAGTATTAGTTTCCTTGGAATGTCCAACATGCTGACCTCTTCCTCAACTCTGTAAACAATAATGTCAGGAAACAGAGGTAGCTTTAAATAAGCTACATCTGCATTTGTGGGTATTAGCTTTAAGTAAATTTATTTTTGTGTTTCTGTATACAAAAGAGTTAAAACTTTAGTTAGCTTCATGTTAAACAAAGGTACTGCATGTCTGTGGGCTTTGGTGACTTTAAATTGTGCCTGTGTTGTAATTAAAGGGTTTACGATGTAAAAGCAAACAAGGTTTAAAGGAAAACTAGGTTGTTGCTTTGCAACCAGGCACCACCATAGATTAGAAAGAACTGTTTAGTGTAGTTTTAAGCTGGACCCAAGAGGAGCTGAACAGGACCAGATAGTTGGGAAAAAGCAGGATCCCTAAAAGAACAAAAGAAAGTTCAAAAACCAGGGAGTTGGGACAAAACGTATGGCACAAGAAGTCAGGTAATTTAAAGGAACAAAGAACAAGAAGTTGAACAAGATTCTGTTGGCTGAAGTTGAAGTAAAAAGCAGAGAAAATGTTCTAAGTTAAAGAGGCAGTTGCAAGAATCAGATTTAAAATGGGAAGCTAGGTTTCTGAGGTGAATCAAATTGTTGGTGACATCTTAATACTGCCTGTGAAGCAGTGGTGTTCTGTTGGTATAGCTGGGTACCTGAGAGATTGTGTGGAAGTTTGAATGCACTTGGCAATGCAAGTTAGAGGAATCAAGTTAGATTGAAATCCTGGAAGTGGATCTTTGGTGAAGGCAATCCGAGAGAAAGCATTGTTTGGGAGAATATTTCAAGGCATGGTTTTTCGAGAACAGTGTATGGAAGCACTCGTATGGATGTCACATTCCGGTGAGACCAGTTGGCACACAGCGTGATAAACATCTGGGGGGGATTTGATAAGAAAACCGCAAAAGTTATATTGGGTGGCATCAGACACTTGAGTTCAAAGTGTGGCATCTCCGACCACAATTGGCCTATTGGTTTACAGAGACTGTGGGCGTCATTCTCCGACCCCATGCCGGGTCGGAGAATGGCCGTTGGCCGCCGTAAATCCCGCTCCCGCCCCCGCCGAAGTCTCCGGTACCGGAGATTGGGCGGGGGCGGGAATCGGGCCATGCCGGTTGGCGGGACCCCCCGCTCAATTCTCCGGCCCGGATGGGCCGAAGTCCCGCCCAGAAATTGCCTGTCCCACCGGCGTAAATTAAAGCTGATATTTACCGGCGGGACCAGGCGGCGTGGGCGGGCTCCGGGGTCCTGGGAGTGCCCCCACGGTGGCCTGGCCCGCGATCGGGGCCCATCGATCCGCGGGCGGGCCTGTGCCGTGGGGGCACTCTTTTCCCTCCACCTCCGCAACGGCCTCCACCATGGCGGAGGCGGAAGTGACTCTCCCCACTGCGCATGCGCGGGAAACTGTCAGCGGCCGCTGACGCTCCCGCACATGCGCCGGGAAACTGTCAGCGGCCGTTGACGCTCCCGCGCATGCGCCGCATTTCCGCGCCAGCTGGCGGGGCAACAAACGCCATTTCCGCCAGCTGGCGGGGCGGAAATCCCTCCGGCGTCGGCCTAGCCCCTCAATGTTGGGGCTCGGCCCCCAAAGATGGGGAGCATTCTGCACCTTTGGGGCGGCGCGATGCCCGTCTGATTGGCGCCGATTTGGGCGCCAGTCGGCGGACATCGCGCCGTTGGGGGAGAATTTTGCCCTGTGTACTTACAGAGAACATTAGAGCATAAGATACTTTTTATAACTTTTTTTATTCTTGTAAATATGTGTACCTGTGAAATGATATAGTTGGGGTGAAGGAGCAAGGTATTATAGTTAATCTTTTCATGTTTAATAAACATTTTATTCTTTTGTTAAAAATTAATTGGCAGTCCTGTAACTCTGTAACTCCTCCACGTTGCGAAACAAAAAAATAAAATTTACAATCTATCAAGACAGGGTTCCGCTTGGGGACCTGTCTGTCAGCTAGTATCATCATCTGAGAATGTAATATGACACAAAGTAATTATTTAACATGCTTTTGATTTCTTATTTTCATTGACAGTATCATTTATCCATTTTCAAGGAACCCACATTGCTCCTGGCCATTCCCTAATATAATTGTATTTTTGTTGATTTTGATAACCAAGTTTCTTTTCATACTGCCATTTTGTACTCTTACCATTGGTTTCATCATCCATTACAATTCTTCCTAGCCCTTCCATTTGCCAGGATCTGTACCTTGTTTTTACACTTTTGTATGCTTTCTCCTTTAGTTTTCTCTGATCTATTTATTTGCCTTGACGTTTTTTAGCATGAGGAGATCTTGGTCGGGATTTTCTGATCCAATTTCATCTCGTCAGTGCTGCCGGCGAGGACGGAGAATTTGGCGCTCAGCCAAATCACCATTCCCTGCGGCAGGAGCGGAGAATCCCGCAGGCGTGAACAGGCGGAGAATTCTGGCCCTTATCTCTTTGTGGCATATCCTGGTTGGTCACAATTTACTGGCCCTGTCATGTTCGACTTGGTGACGTGACAAGGCTGTTGAATCCCGCGAGAGGCCCAGGTTATACTGTCAGGTTGCCCAGCCAGCAGTGCCACGGTGCCATCAGGGGTGCCAGAGTACCACTCCGCCCAGAGCCCAACCATCCAGAGCCCCCAATCGCCAGGGAGAACCCCCCCCCCCCCCTCCCCCCCCCCCACAAAGTACCAGTAAGGTTGATCCATGTTGGTGAAGACCAGTGGTAAATGGCACTTGCTCAGGGATCCTGAGGTGCGGGGTTTAGATCCCATGTCTTCGGTAACTCAGGGACAGCATATTCATGTGAGCCTGACTGCAGGTGTGCACACATGCCACCTGCCATAGATCCCCCTGATGCACCAAGCGCACCATTCACAATGTCTCGTTCTGTCCCCAAAGGAGAAGCAGCCCATAATAGGCGTGAAAGGGCCCAGGCAGGCAGCAGAGTTCCAGATATCACAGCCCTCGCCCTCTATGAGGAACTGGCCTTTAGAATCACGGGTTTGACCAAAGAGAGAGCAGTGACCGACAGCAAGGTTGGCCTGTGCCGCAGCGGTGAGGACCCACTGCCCTTTCACCCAGATGACCTGCATCAAGTGAGTTGTTCATGCCAGACAAAATGATTTCCCCCGCTCACTGATCACATGTTCCTTCTCTCGCAGAATCTCCAACTGATTCCCCCAACCCCCATCTCTCCCCCACCACCACCCAACAGAATACTCTGAGGAGAGCTCCAAGGAGATCACCATTGAGGCAGAACAGCTATCACCCCCACCTTCGACCATCACAGAGGCACATACCTTGGTGGGCGACATTACTAGACAGGTTTCTGGGGCACAATCTGGTGAGCACCACACAATTGCTGATGCAGATCAGGTGGAGGCAGGAACATCCATGGGAGTCAGCAGTCGGAAGTCTGCCGGATCCCAGGACTCAGCTGAGTCCCAGTCGGATGCTGAGCATCTGGGCAAGATTATCCCGGAGCTGATGCAGATGTTAGGACACGGCCGGGAGAATTCAAGAGGGGATGTCAGCGACACTCCGGCGAGTGCAAAGCCACTTGGAGGAGGACCAAAGGTTATGAGCACAGGAAATGTCACCGGCAATATGTGGTACCAAGGCCAACATTGCTTGGGTGACGACTGCAGTGGAAAGCCCGGAGCACGATGTCAGCACCTTGAGTGGTGTTGTCCATGGCATGGCTCAGTCTGTGATGGCCATGGTTGAGGGCCTCGACATCATGTCCCAGCCATTGAGGGATATGGCCCAGAAGGACATTGCTAAGGCACTGCAGAACATGTACCAGACGCTGGGGGTCGTAGGTTAAAGGGCAGCACGGTAGCACAAGTGGATAGCACAGTTGCTTCACAGCTCCAGGGTCCCAGGTTCGATTCCCCGCTGGGTCACTGTCTGTGTGGAGTCTGCACGTTCTCCTCGTGTGTGCGTGGGTTTCCTCCGGGTGCTCCGGTTTCCTCCCACAGTCCAAAGACGTGCAGGTTAGGTGGATTGGCCATAATAAATTGCCCTTAGTGACCAAAAAGGGTAGGAAGGGTTATTGGGTTACGGGGATAGGGTGGAAGTGAGGGCTTAAGTGGGTCGGTGCAGATGTGATGGGCCGACTGGCCTCCTTCTGCACTGCATGTTTTATGTTCTATGTTCTATGTTCTAAGGGGTATGGGGAAAAAGTGGGGAGGTGGATTTGAGGCCAGGAAGATGTTAGCTATGACCTGATTGAATGATGGAGCAGGCCCCAAGGGTTGAAGTGCCTACTCGTGCTCCTAATTCCTATGTTCCTATGTCCCACATGCAGATGGACATTGGCAGGGCACTGCAGAGCATGGCCCAGTCACTGAGGACCATTGCTGAGGGCATCAACACCATGGTGTAGACAATGGGGAGCCGCAAGCCTGGCAAAGCAGATGAGTCAGAGGCCTCTGGAGCTCACTCCAGCTGCCCCTCCATCCCATGAAGACCACTAGGGTCCTCCGGGCACTTTCTGGGAGGAGAGAACATTGGAGACTGACCCAGTGCCTGCCATGAGGGAGACGACGGTCTCTATCTCACCCCAATCCCCCTCCTCCTGACACTGGCGCATCTCAAGGTCAGTGGGTGGAACAGGGTGGCACGGCGACGCCAGTGACACTGATAAGTTGGCCTAAGCCCTCCTTCTGCAGACCCTCCAGAGGACGTCCGTCAAGGGCATCAAAGGCCACAGGGCACGAAAAACAGCAGGCTGCCTCCACCTCTGATTTACATCCTGGGGGTACATCAAGACGTAGCAGTAGAGCATGAAAGATTAGGCTGATTGAGGATCACTGAGTGGGCCCTGGGGGGTGGGGAGGGGTCACTATCTGTAGCTAGGGACAATGGAAATATCAAACGTTCATCATTAAATCATGATACATGTGCATCCTCTGTCATGTATTCTCCACAACGGGCCTGTCTGCACCCCACACCTGCTCCCCTCACCCCCTGACCCAGGGCACAGTTTTCCAGGATCAAGCGCCCCTGATGCAGACCCCATTCAGAGGATGGGTGTGAATGCACTGTCAGGAGAAAGACAGGAGCCAGACTTTGGCATAAACTGAGGACCATCACAGCTTACCTCACAGCAAGTGATCATTACTCTCCTGCCTTGTGTGTTGACACACTGAGTGCGGACACAGACCCATCGTCCTATTATGATGTTGCACAGATCCTAGGAGAGTGAGACAAGATAGTTTGGGGGTGTGGGAGGGTTGGGGAATGGGTGGGCAGGATGGGTTTGGGGGTGGAGGTGGTCAATGGGGGAAGGGGTGAATGGGGGAGAGTTGGGGGGAAGGGGGTGAGATGACAGACAAATCCTCGTTCCTATGAGAATTAGGCGAGGGTGGGAGCCTTTCTGGCCCTCTGGGCAAGCCGGGCCCTCACTGCCGCCTGCCCTCCATCCTCCAGCTGCTCCCGCAATTCCTCCCCGCGCTTGTCCTGCATTCCCTTCTGGTCCTGCTCCTCCTCATCAGATGAGGCCTCATGTCCTCCCTCTCCTCCTCCAGCACGTTACCCCACTGCTGAGCCACTAGACGGTTCAGGCATTGGAACCACATTTTTTGGAGTCCGGTGTACCGCTCAATGACAACATGGGCCTTGTTACATCAGGTCTCTGCCTCGGTCTCAGGCTTCCGCACTGGTATCATCAGCGGGTAACCCTAGAGCCAACCCATTATCCTATACTTCCTCAGCGCCTATACTTCCTCAGGAATCTAAGGAAATTCGGTATGTCCACATTAACCCTTACCAACTTTTACAGATGCACCATAAAAAGCATCCTATCGGGCTACATCACAGCCTGGTATGGCAACTGCTCGGCCCAGGACCGCAAGAAACTTCAGAGAGTCGTGAACACTGCCCAATCCATCACACGAACCTACCTCCCATCCATTGACTCCTTCTACACCTCCCGCTGTCTGGGGAAAGTGGGCAGCATAATCAAAGATCCCTCCCACCCGGCTTACTCACTCTTCCAACTTCTTCCATCGGGCAGGAGATACAGAAGTCTGAGAACACGCACGAACAGACTCAAAAACAGCTTCTTCCCCACTGTCACCAGACTCCTAAATGACCCTCTTATGGACTGACCTCATTAACACTACACCCTGTATGCTTCATCCGATGCCAGTGCTTATGTAGCTACATCGTATATGTTGTGTTGCCCTAATATGTATTTTCTTTTATTCCTTTTTCTTCCCATGTATTTAATGATCTGTTGAGCTGCTCACAGAAAAATACTTTTCACTGTACCTCGGTACACATGACAATAAACAAATCCAATCCAATCCTGGGGTGAGCCTCAAAGACACCAGGGAACTCTTAGTATCCCAGGATGCAGCTGTCATGCACGCTCCCTTGGAAGCGTGCACACACTTGTATGATCCAGAGATGGTGGTTGCACAAGAATTGAACACTCAGGGAGTGGAACGCTTTCCTGTTAATGAAGGGCACTCCTTGATGCCCTGGTATGCGCAAGGCGACATGCGTGCCATCAATTACCCCTGGACCTGGGCATCCAGGAAATGGCAGAGAATCCTGCTGCTCGGGCATATTGATGGGCTTGGTCCAGTTTAAGGTCGGTATAGTCAGCTGCCTGGGAATACAGGGCATCCATGACCTCACGGATGCACTTGTGGGCTGTAGATTGGGAGATGCCGCACAAGTCCCCGCTCAAGCCCTGGAATGAACCGATGGCATAAAAGTTCAGATCTGCGGTAACCTTCACAGCCACTGTTAGCTGGCATCCTTCTCCACCACTGGGTGCCACATCCGCGAGGACATGGCACAGGTGCAGCACTATCTCTTTGCTGAGACGGAGCCTCCTGCAGCACATGGTATCCGTCATCTACTTGAACGACCAATGACACCTGTACACCAAGGCCGTCGTCAGCGCACCCCCCCCCCCCCCTCTGGGTCCATCCTCGGCCTGATGGATGGCCAGATCTGCAGGGTGTGCGGTGGTAACCTGCACATGGGATGCCGCCTCTAGCCTGTGCCGACACTGCTGCCTTCTCCGGCATCTGGCTGCCTGGGCTGCCACCAGCAGCGTGAGGGCAGTCACTGTGAGGTCGACAACACCATCCATTGTGGTATTTGTAAGGAATTGGAGAAGGAGAGGGACCGACAATCAGTTTGGGCTTCCACCCCGGAACCATCAAATCGCCAAGCATCCCCCCATCCTTACATGTTTCACCTTCCCTCAGAGTGCCATCCACTGAACCAGTTGTGCTGGAGAACCTCGCTTTGCACACTCACCCCTAAGCCCAGGCCCCAGCGAAGAACATTACGGAGACCGTGCTCAGGTGACCTCCCCTGATCCACACACTTAACCTTTGGTTGCGGGGATATCCCCAGTTCTGAAGCCCAACTCCTGAGTGTCTGATTGGTGGCCACTGTTTCTGTAGTCCTCTAGGTTCCAGAGTTCAGGCAAAGTGTCCAGGCCTCATAGTTTGATTGAAACGCTCGGCAAAAACACTCTGAGACATGGCAAGTGTACCCATGAGAATGCACTTGAGAATAGTTTGTTTATTAAACAGTCGACAGTAACAAAGATTTGAAAGTCAACTACGTAACATTCCACACATCACACTAACCATTAAACAATAAGAAAACGTCACCGTTCCATATTGGTACCAATACAAAGCTAAATCAGCTCATTTTCAGAAAGAAACTAACACACGGTATCACCTCTCACCAGTTCCTCAACAGAAACGGAGGATAAGCCCGAGAATGTGTTATCATTTCCAGAAATGATCTGTCCATCAATATGTCTCTTGTTCCATGTATCAGTTCCATTCTGCATCCCGGAGCTGCATTTGTGCAGGCCCTCCCACACAGCCCAATCTCACCGGAGCCAAATCCTAGCATCCACGTATTCCACTGGCGCTCAAGGCGCAGTTGACATCCTTGATTTCCAGCATGTTTAACCTGCGGCAATGTGCTTGTTACACGCAGCACTCACCATACAACAACAAAAGCATCAGCAATCTGTGAAAGCATTTCCTCAACAGGTGGCCCATTTGGTTCAATGCCGAGCACCAGGTCCCGCAGCATATTCTTGCTTCAAACCGGATTGCCTTCTGAGCTCATATGTCCCCCTGAGCCTGATGTTCCAGGACCCAGGTTTCTTTGAAAAAAATATCCTTGTTTCCAGCTACGAAAAAGGAAGAAAATGACAATACCAGCCTCCAAGCATTTGCAGCCACCAGCAGGAGCGAACAGCAAACACAACCTGCAGCTTTGAAGTGCCCACACAACTAACTATGCCAACTCTTTATTAGCAATAGCCTTCAACTGTGAAGCTAGAGGCTGCTCACAGTCAGGGGGAGTTAAAGTGACCATCAGCATATAACCACGGGCAGCACGGTAGCACAAGTGGCTAGCACTGTGGCTTCACTGCTCCAGTGTCCCAGGTTCGATTCCCCGCTGGGTCACTGTCTGTGCTGAGTCTGCACGTTCTCCCCGTGTCTGTGTGAGTTTCCTCTGAGTGCTCCGGTTTCCTCCCACAGTCCAAAGACGTGCAGGTTAGGTGGACCGGCCATGCTAAATTGCCCTTAGTTTCCAAAAAGGTTAGGATGGGTTACTGGGTTACAGGGATAGGGTGGAAGTGAGGGCTTAAGTGGGTCGGTTCAGACTCGCTGGGCCGAATGGCCTCCTTCTGCACTGTATGTTCTATGAGCAGGGCTCCGTCCTGCAAGAGTTTGGTCGGACAAACAGGCAGCAGCTGTAGTTGCCCCTGATACAGACATACACAATATGCTAAGCCCCTCACCCCCCCCCCCCCCCCCCAGCCAGGGCAACCCCCCTCCCGCGCACTGGGGCAGCAGCTCCAGTGCCCTTGAGCTGTATGCCGGAAAGTGGAAATAGCTACTCACCTCCCCAGTCCCCCTCAGCAGCCATTGCGCCAGTTTTGCATTTTTAAAAAGGACCGCTAAGCGACACCCATGTGATCTCTTGCTGGGGAGCCGTTACATGTTGTTGGGAGGCCATTACATTGGACTTCCAACTCACTAATAAGATGGAGATTTTTGCTGATTGAGGTTAATATTCTCAACCAGATTTGGATGGGATCCATAACCCACCACCTGGAGTAGGCTGGGTCGATAGAAAACTGGTTCTCGCTCAAAGCGGATCCCGATTTTGGCTGTTTAACAGGCGCGCCCAGATCCGCGCTGGTCACAACGCGGTAGTTAAATCGTGCCCAGCATGTTCACTATTAGATAAATGTTCACACATTAGATTGTTAACTAAATCTGGTTCACTATTCATTACTAAATCTGATTACATTTTAATAAAATTACTAAATGGCATACCCCTTGTTGGTCCTACGACATACTGAAGAAAATTATCCCAGGCACACTCTTTAAATTCACTGTCTTACTTACATGTGTCAGTTTGCTTACCTCATTCAATATGCAAGTTAAAATACCCCATTAAAACTCATTTTCCTGAGGACTCCCGGTGGCGGCTATGAAGTAGTACATTTGGTGGCTCCCACTCTGGTAGGACTTTTGGGCCTTTCCCCCGTTTTTTTCTACCGGACTTGAATTGTAAAACGGACGTTAGTGGCAATTGTTTACTGAATTCCCACTTCGGTGCATGGAGAGAAGGACTAGAAGTGTTCTTAAGGGCAGAAACAATAAGATAGCGAAGGCTTGGGCTGTAACTGCAACAGAAGACAGCATGGCAGAGGTTCGGACCTCTGGCTTGTCGACCCAGCAGTCTATGGAGCAGCTGATGCAAGTCATTCAGGAAGGCTCCACTACACAGAAACGGGACTGCTTGGACCCGATAAAAGAGCCGATTGAGCGGTTGGAGCATAGATTGGACGCCCAGGATCGGGCGATCCAGAAAGTGGAGAAGGGGCTGGCTGAGCAGGAGGAACATCAGACCGTGGTGGAGCTGGAGGTGGGGATGCTGAGAGACCAGCAGAAGAATCTCCTGGGGAAGGTGGAGGACCTAGAAAATAGGTCCCGCCGGCGGAACCTAAGAATCGTCGAGCTCCCGGAGGGGTCTGAAGGAACGGATGCTGAGGCATACATCGCTGACATGTTTGTGAAGCTGCTGGGGGATGGGGCATTCTCCCAGCCCTTGGAGGTGGATAGGGCGCACAGAGCACTCACGAGGAAGCCGCGAATGGGAGACCCCCCCGAGGGCAATGGTGGTGAGATTCCACAGGTTCTCGGATAAGGAGCACATTCTACAGTGGGCCAAGCAGACACGGAGCTGTAAATGGGACAATATCATCCTGCGGGTTTACCAGTACTTGAGTGTAGAAGTGACCAGGAGAAGAGCAGGCATCAACCAGATCAGGTCGATCCTTTTTAAGAAAAAGGTGAAGTTTGGACTGTTATACCCAGCTCATCTCTGGGTCACGCATGAGGATCAGCACTTCTACTTCGAGTCGCCTGAGGATGCGCTGCACTTTGCTAAAAAGAAAGGGCTGGTGATAGATTGAGAACTTTTGAACTTGGCTGCAATGTTCATGTTTTTTTTTTTTGTTACTCTGTTTTTGTAAAAAGTTTCCCGTTTTGCGTTTCATGGAAGATGTTTGTTATGCCGTTTGCATTGATTTGGAACCAGCGGTAGAGCTGAGTGAGTTAAGGTTTTTATTTCCACTGTTGGAGGGTGGAGGGGTGCTTGTTTTGATCTTGGTGTTTGTCTGTTGGGCAATTGTGTGGGGATTGTTTGATGTTGGAGTTTGTTTGTATGAGCGGGGGAGAGGATGGGGAGGGGACAATAGGTGGGAGACTATCTGGCACTGGGGATGGGGACCACCAAGCTAGCTGGGCGAGCTAGCTCTCGGAAGCGCAGTGGGGTGTGCATATGTTCATTTTAGTAAAGGGGTTGGGTTACAGGGTGTTGTTACTGGGGGGGAGAGGGGGTGAATATTCTGCTGATGAGGGAGGGACTTAGGTTGAGGGAGAGAGAGGAGGTTGGGGGCTGCCTGGGGATGGACCAGTGGAGATGCGGAGCACGGGCTGGAGGCGGGTCTAAAAAAGGGGATGGCTGATCGGCGGACGGGGGGTGGGGGGTGGCAATGAGCCCCCCAACCAGGCTGATCACCTGGAATGTTCGAGGGTTAAATGGGCCGGTCAAAAAGGCACGTGTGTTCGCGCATCAGAGTGTGGTCATTGAGCGCAACAAACACAACAACAAAACCTACAAATCCAACAACGCAGACAACAACAAGAAGCATACCAAAGGCACCAAAGTCAACAACAAGCATGACAAAAACAACACCACTGGAACAACGACTGGTATGACATGGTACAACTCTGCGAATCATAGAATTTACAGTGCAGAAAGAGGCCATTCGGCCCATCGAGTCTGCACCGGCTCTTGGAAAGAGCACCCTACCCAAGGTTAACACCTCCACCCTATCCCCATAACCCAGTAACCCCACCCAACACTAAGGGCAATTTTGGACATTAAGGGCAATTTATCATGGCCAATCTACCTAACCTGCACAGGTAGGTGAGGAAACCGGAGCACCCGGAGGAAACCCACGCACACACGGAGAGGATGTGCAGACTCTGCACAGACAGTGACCCAAGCCCGAATCGAACCTGGGACCCTGGAGCTGTGAAGCAATTGTGCTATCCACAATGCTACCGTGCTGCCCAGGACAATGTAATGGCACAGCTCCTAACACTGGTAAGAGTACAGCCATACCATGGCATGACAGCAAATCTCACAGGTTCAAGTTTGCTCCACTACGAACACGCAAACCAGCTTTCAAGGCAGATGGCATACTGCATCAACATCGCAATCACAAGAAACAGTCCAGATCAGACAATACAGATGGCATACTACCACAAGCATCAAAAGAAAAAAAAAGTCCAACTCAGACAACAAAGTGATTTGACCACTTCTTGCTTCCTTCAGCACAGGGACACTGACAGCGTTCACAAGGACATGCCACCATCAACATCACCACCTCACCAACAAAACAAGAAAGCCACTTGACCATATTAATTCATAAACTTTGGACTCATACATATTATTTGGTATTTTATAATCATCACTGTCATCATGATTTGTACATGGCATCATTTATCTACCTATTTTGTTCAATTTTCTTTAACACGGTACAGGAAATATGTAACACGAAAATAGGGGGGATGTGGTGATATGCATCACTGTAGATACACAAGGGGTTAATGTAGATACGCTAGGACTAAATAAACATGCGATGGAGCACCAGAGACATCATGACACACAGGCATTCAACCAATAGGTCAGTAAGATAGGACACGACTAATGGGCAGTCAAGACACACCCAGAGGTGACACTACCACTAGGGGGCTACCCATATAAAATGACAGGGCACACATGCTGTTCCTCTTCCATAGGCGACATTCAGAGACACAGGGGCAGATCAGGAAGCAACACACCCACTCGTGGCTTAGAGCAGACTGGTTGGTTAGACTGAGTTACTATAGTTAGATTAGCAGGAGAGTCAAACTCAAGTAGGAGAATTGTTAACTGTTCAGTAAATGTGTTAAACCTATCTCCAAGTCTGAACATTCCTTTGTCAGAGTATACATCAAGGAAGCAGCTTATGCTACGTGAAGAAGCATAACACAACAGTGGTTGCGGGAGACATGCCTCGGAGTAACAGACCAGGTTAGACTGAGGAAAGGCTGGGTCAGTCAGGTCTTTCACTCGGGACTAGATTCAAAGACTAGAGGGGTCGCGATCCTGATCAATAAGCGGGTGGTGTTTGAGGTGGGTAGAATTGTCTCGGTCGTGGGAGGTCGGTACATTATGGTTAGTGGGAAGCTAGAGGGGGTGCAGGTGGTATTAGTAAATGTGTATGTGCCAAATTGGTTTGATGTGGAGTTTATAAAGAGGATGTTGGGGACGATACCGGACCTGGACTCGCACAGGTTGGTCATGGGAGGGGACTTCAACACAGTCATTGACCTTGGATTGGACTGGTCAAGCTCGAAAATAGGCAGGGTGCCAGCAATGGCAAAGGAACTAAGAGGGTTCATGCAGCTGATGGGGGGGGGGGGGGGGGGGAATCCATGGAGATTTGGGCAGCCAAGGGTGAAGGAGTTCTCCTTCTACTCACACGTGCATAAAGTGTATTCCCGGATTGATTTGTTTATTTTGAGCAGGCCCTTGCTGGCTGGGATGGTGGACACGGGGTACTCGGCGATTACAATCTCAGACCATGCTCCGTACTGGGTTGACCTGCAGGCTAGTAAAGACCAGCGCCCGCACTGGAGGTTGGATGTGGGACTTTTGGCGGATGAAGGGGTATTCAGAGCTACCTGAAAGTCAATGACATGGGGGAAATTTCAGCAGCGGTGGTGTGGGAAGCTGATCTCGATCTGGGCCCATAGGGAGAAGGTGAACAGGGCGGAGACGGACCGACTGGTAAAGGAGTTACTACAGATTGATAGAAGGTATGCGGAGACCCTAGAGGCAGGGCTTTTAAGGGAACGGCGGAGGTTACAGGCAGAGTTTAGCTTGCTGACCACAGGGAGGGCGGTGGAGCAGCTGAGAAAGGCGAAGGGTCGAGCTATGAACATGGAGAGATGGCCAGCAGAATGCTTGCACAGCAGCTTAAGAAGAGGGAGGCAGCTAGGGAGATAGGGAAAGTAAAGGATAGACTTGGGAACCTGGTTGGTGATTCAGTGGGGGTGAATAAGGCGTTTAGGGATTTCTACAGCAGGCTGTACAGGTCGGAACCCCCGACGGGGCCGGAGGGGATGAGGCATTTCTTGGAGCGGCTGAATTTCCCAAAGGTGGACGGGGAGCGGCTAGAAGGGCTGGGGGCCCCAGTCGGGCTGGAGGAGATAGTAGAGGGCTTGAAGACCATGCAGGCGGGTAAGGCCCCGGGTCCAGATGGGTACCCAGAGGAGTTTTATAAAACATTCTTGGGGATATTGGGGCCGGTGTTGTTGAGGATGTTCAATGAGGCAAGGGAAAGAGGGGTGTTGCCCCCGACGATGTAACAGGCAACTATTTCACTGATTCTTAAGTAGGACAAGAACCCGGAGCTGTGTGGGTCCTACAGGCCGATTTCCTTGTTGAATGTAGATGCCAAGTTGCTGGCCAAAATCTTGTCCTCCATGATCGAGGATTGTGTTCCGGACGTTATTGGGGAGGACCAGACGGGGTTTGTTAAGGGCAGACAGTTGGTGGCCAATGTAAGAAGGCTGTTAAATGTGATCATGATGCCCCCGGAAGGTAGGGAGGTGGAGGTGATCGCAATGGATGCAGAAAAGGCTTTTGATCGTGCAGAATGGGACTATCTGTGGGAGATACTGGGACGGTTCAGTTTCGGGCGGGGCTTTATTGACTGGGTCAGGTTACTGTATCAGGCTCCTGTGGCAAGTGAACGGACGAATAGGACAACATCGGACAATTTTAGACTGCACCGGGGGACGAGACAGGGATGCCCCCGCTCCCCACTGTTGTTTGCACTGGCTATAGAGCCGTTGGTAATTGCTCTGACAGCCTCGAGGGACTGGAGAGGACTGGTCCGGGGAGACGGTGGAGCGCAGGGTTTTGCTCTCTGCGGATGACCTGCTTCTGTACGTTTCGGACCCAATAGAGGGGATGGAAGAAATCATGAGGACTCGAGGGGAATTTGGCCGGTTTTCGGGGTATAAGCTTAAGATGGGAAAGAATGAGATGTTTGTGGTCCAGATGAGGGGACAGGAGAGGCGACTGGGAGAGCTAACATTTAGGCTAGTAAAGGGAAGCTTTCGGTACCTAGGCATCCAAGTGGCGCGGGAATGGGACCTGCTGCATAAATTGAATCTGGCCCGGCTGGTGGACCAAATGAAGGACGATTTTCGGAGTTGGGACATGCTTCCGTTGTCTCTTGCTGGGAGGGTTCAAACGGTGAAGATGACGGTCCTCCCGAGATTCCTATTTGTATTTCAGTGTCTCCCCATCTTTATTCCGCGGTCCTTTTTTAACCGGGTCAACAGAGTGATCACGGGCTTTGTCTGGGCAGGCAAGACCCCGCGAGTAAGGAAGGTAATGCTTGAGCGGAGCCGGGAAGAGGGCAGGCTGGTGCTGCCAAATTTTAGCAACTATTGCTGGGCGGCTAATATAGCCATGATCAGGAAGTGGGTGGTGAGGGAGAGGTCGGCATGGGTGCGTCTGGAGGCGGCTTCATGTAAGGGCACCAGTTTAGGGGCGTTGGTAACTGCGCCTCTGCCGTTCCCACCGGCACGGTACTCCACCAGACCAGTGGTGGTGGCAGCCCTGAGAGTTTGGGGCCAGTGGAGGCGGCATGTGGGAGCAGTGGGAGCATTGGTCTGGGCCCCAATTTGTGATAATCACCGGTTTGTCCCGGGGAGTATGGACGGGGGGTTCCGGTTATGGCGGAGAGCAGGGATTGAGAGGATGTGGGATATGTTCATAGAGGGGAGCTTTCCGAGTATCAGGGCGTTGGAGGAAAAGTTTGGGTTGGCGAGGGGAAACAAATTCAGGTATCTGCAGGTGTGGGACTTCCATCGTAAACAGGTGTCAACCATCCCGCTCCTACCGCTAAGGGGGATTCAGGACAGGGCAGTTTCCAGAGGGTGGGTAGGAGAAGGGAGCATCTCGGACATTTATAAGGAGCTTATGGGGTCAGAGGAGACGCAGACGGAGGAGCTGAAGCACAAATGGGAGGAGGAGCTGGGAGGTGAGATAGAAGATGATCTATGGGCAGACGCATTGAGTAGAGTCAACGCGTCCGCAACATGTGCCAGGCTCAGCCTGATACAATTTAAGGTTGTTCACTGGGCTCACAAGACAGTGGCCCGGATGAGCAGATTCTTTGGGGTGGAGGACAGGTGTGCAAAATGTGCGGGAGGACCGGCGAACCAGGTCCACATGTTTTGGACATGTCCAAAGCTTAGGGGATTTTGGCAGGGGTTTGCTGACGTCATGTCCACGGTGTTAAAAACAAGGGTGCCGCTGAGTCCAGAGGTGGCGATTTTCGGGGTGTCAGGAGACCCGGGAATTGAGGAGGAGAAAGAGGCAGATGTTCTGGCCTTTGCTTCCCTGGTAGTCCGGAGACGGATACTATTAACATGGAGGGACTCAAAGCCCCCAAAGTCAGAGACCTGCCTATCGGACATGGCTAGCTTTCTCTGGTTGGAGAAAATCAAGTTCGCCTTGAAAGGGTCACTATTAGGGTTCACCTGGAGGTGGCAACTGTTCGTCGACTTCTTTGCGGGAAATTAATCGTCAGCAGATGCTGGTTGAGGGGAGGGGGTGGGGGGGGGGTAGTAGTTTAGATTAGAGTAGGGGGTCAATAAGGGTGGGACCTGTACGAGAGGTAAATGGCTTTTGCACTATGTTTATGGTTTCATATATATTGTTTATTTTGTTGTCACTATACCAAAAATACCTCAATAAAATGTTTATTAAAAAAAAACTCATTTTCCTTTGGCAAATGCTTGTATCGTCTCAGCAATTTACTACTTTACATCTGTTACTAGGGGGCCTATACCCAAACCTCACTACAATGCTAATTCCTTTTGTAGTTCTCAATGCCGTCCATAAAAGTTCCACTGTCTGCTTACCTCTCCGCTGTCTCTTGAATTGTTAAAGTGAATTCATCCTTAATCAGCTAAACTACACCTCCCCCAAATTTTCCCATCTTTTCTGTAGACCTTGTAACCTCGTATATTTAGCTCACAATCTGATAGTTTTGAAGCTATGCCTCAGTAATGTGTGTGTCTGTGTGTAGGTATCTTAATGTGTGTCTTAATACTTCAAGTTTTAGAAAGAGAAAGTCTGTACGTTGGTCTGCATTTTGAGGACCAGTTTTTGCTTTTCGAGTTTAGAGTTTCATAAATTGAAAACAAAATAATCCTCGAATAAACCTCTAACAGCCAAGGTTTTGAAATATTCTGCTCTTGCAGTTTGTCATAAATATGATACCGTCCATGTACTGTCAGTTAATATCTGTTGCGTATAGTCAGACACTGTTGAATCAGATGTGAATCAGTGCTATTTAATCCTTACAGTGGTACAGATAGATACAATGATATTTTTGTGATAAAATTACACTTGCTACATTTAGATATTAGTTTATTTGCGACGATAAAGTACAATGATTTATTTCAGAAATCATTTCAGAGAAAAGGCAAGGTTTGGATCAGTGTTTCCCTGATCCCATTGCGATTTATATCCGTTTGGATGCAATGTGTATAATTTTCACTTAATTAACTAATTACACTGCAAGTATCTGTAATTACAATCTTATCACTGATGACCTGTCTGCACCCCTATCCTGCACGATTATATGTGGAAGCATCTGGGGGTCATGTTAAACATGATAAATTTACTGTAGCTTTTCTAAGAGGTTGTTGGTGAATGCAGACAGTCTGCAGCACACTGCAACATTCTGCTGTTGTGCATTTATGTAATCCTGCCTCAGAAAAAATAATATTGTGTGAATGAGAAACTAACCAGAATGCCATGGTAACCAAATTTGTTTAGCTATTTTATCAAATAGATAAAATGCCTCAACATTTTAGTATCTTGGGATGATTTTAGTCTGTAATGGTCCCAATTTAAATCTATTTCAAGTGTTCACTTGGATTCCATCCTTTTTTTTTGATTGATGACAGACTAATAAGAGATATCCCATTCAACTTATAAATTTGCCAAGGGTTGGTACGGGTTGGCTTTATAACCGATCTTCCTTGGTGACGTGTCTGTACTGAGGAGACGATCTGCAGTGACACTGCAATGGCTGAGGGGCGGCTGTTGGCGGCTTGGAATGAGCTCATTCTCCCAGGAGGGAGCAAGGCTGAGAGTGAAACACTGAGAAGCTGCAGCCCGTCTGTGAAATACGTCCTCAGTCTCTCTCTGCTGGCCTGATTCTTTACTTGGGGGTGTGTGTGTGCACATGGTAAGCAGATATCTTGTTTGATTCATTTTAAATTATGCACAGAGGGGTTTTTGATGAATCATTAATAGTCTTCAGTATTTTATTTTATTAGAAAGGCTGAGGGCCTGAATTGAATTCCTGGAGCATCAGGACGGATCATTCTGTTTGGATAATGCTGTCCTGTGTGCATGGCAAAATACCTTTAAATGTGTTTGTAAAAAAAAAACCAACCTGCAGTTTGGGAGGATAAACAGCAATGCATACCGCAAAATTGCACCTCCTCAAATGTTAGAATGCTGCCAAGTACAGCAGTTTGTGCACTGTACTTTGGAATATGCATTTAAGGTTAGTGGTTTCATTTTGCACTAAAGATGTTTCACCTTGCATGCTACAGGCTACGCTATGTATATGATATACTGTGGTGCTTAGTTGTACTAGTGTAGAATAAACTGCAGTGCCTTGAAGGAAAGCCACATAGGAAGTAGGCCAATTTGAAATTAACGTTATCATAGGAAAGAAATAAAACTGGAACATTTATTTTATAAACATGTGACTTGATTGACATTATATTTGACAGTTGCTCTCATTAACGTCTGTTCAATTTCCATATTTCCAATTTATAACTGTCTCTGGGCTTTTTCTTGGTAAAATTTTAAATCTGTTTGAAATGGAAGATCCTCTTTCAATGGAGCTGTAAATTCCATTGAATCGCACTAAACTTACTGTGTTCTTATTGATGTAAAGGCCTTAAGTCTGGTGACTGTTTAATATGCAGACTGCAGCCTTTAGAGGTGGGACGTTAGGAATCTGGTAGATCACTCAAACCGGTCAGTGATCATCAGAATATACTCATGCATCTATTTTCAATGAGGATATTACTAGCACTTTATCTGATGATTGTAATTGACTCAGATATTTATTGCTGCTATTTCATTATACAGGGTACAATTCATATGGTCCTGGGGTACAATGCATATGTGACATGATGCTTTACACTCTGTTGCTCATTAACTCTGTTGAAATCAATGTATTTATTTATTTATTGACAGTAACAGGAAAGTCAGTTTATTTTATGACTGGTGCAGACACATCGAGACGTGCATAAAAATGTGATAGGAGATGCACTCTTTCTCCAAAAAGGAGCACTTTCTGGAATGGTCACATTGACAATCGAACCAAATACTGAACATTTTTCTTCGGTATTTCCCTCCTCACAAACTCACGCATACATTATTAGAAAATCTGACTTTCAGAATGTAAACTTGACAGGGTATTCGAATAAATTTCAATTGTTATAAAATATTACCACAAGCAAATAGCTAATTTATTGAAGAAAAAGGTTGTCCTTTCGTATGGATTATGAAATTCAGTTAGAAGCTCTTTAAATGTTAAGTTTATCAAAGGTGGTAGTTGCCTAACTTGGGCTTAGGGCGGGAGGGAGTTAAAGGTTCTACAAACGTTCTCACGATCTAAAAGGCATTTGTTTTCCATACCAGCATTCAGACTCTAGTGATGAAGAATAGTATTATTGTACCACCACTATTATACTCGTTTGTAACAAGGCCTTTATAGAGATATAATTGTGAGCCTTAAGTTCTTATTAATGTTGTTTAAGGATGTCAAGCAAAACAAATCAAAGCTAACACTTGGTTGACAGTAACATATTGCAGTCGACACATGACCACACAAAATGCGAAGTAAAAATTGATACCTCTGAATACTAGTGTATTATTAAAAATGCTGAACTTCAGGAAAGCTAAGTAGTAGCACCATGGTTGCCTGCACAGTCAGCAGAATATGGCATCTAGTTTGAGGCCTAGGAAGAAGCTAACAAGACATCGAAGAAGCTACAGGTTATATTTGTTGCTTCTGCATTTTCCATGTTACTTCCTCGGGGCATACTTCACTTGTTTCAGAAGTCCTTATTGTAATCCGTGGTAACAATATTGGGATTTATTTAACTTGAAATAATAATAGCTCGGGCAAATAAAGGGAGGGAAATTGCTGTAAATAAAACAATGCCTGGCATAAAATCTGCATTGCTAAATTTCATCCCGGGTTTGCAAATTGGCTTTTCATGGCATCAATTAATTCAATTAGCTTCCTTCTCACATGACTGCTGAAGCATTGCTGGATATCTGTATGCTGTGTGAATTTTAGAACATAGAACTGTACAGCACAGTACAGGCCCTTTGGCCCACGATGTTGCGCCAAACTAGTCTGAAACTAAGATCAAATCAACCTACTCCCAATCATTCTAGTGCACTCCATATGCCTATCCAATAACCGCTTGAACGTTCCTAAAGTGTCCGACTCCACTACCATAGTGGGAGTGCGTTCCACGCCCCAACCACTCTCTGAGTAAAGAATCTACCTCTGACATGCCTCCTATTTCTTCCACCATGAACCATTTCATTATAGTTATGCCCCCTTGTAACAGCTACATCCATCTGAGGAAAATGTCGCTGAACATCCACTCTATCTATCCCTCTCATCATCTTATACACCTCAATTGAATCACCTCTCATCCTCCTTCGCTCCAATGAGAAAAGCCCTAGCTCCCTCAACCTTTCCTCATAAGACATACCGTCCAATCCAGGCAGCATCCTGGTAAATCTCCTTTGCACCCTTTCCAGTGCTTCCACACCCTTCCTATAATGAGGTGACCAGAACTGCACACAATACTCTAAATGTGGTCTAACTAAGGTCTTGTACAGTTGCAGCATAACCTCACGGCTCTTAAACTCAATCCCCCTGTTAATAAATGCTAACGCACTATAGGCTTTCTTCATGGCTCTATCCACTTGGGTGGCAACTTTCAGAGATCTATGGACATGAACTCCAAGATCTCTCTGCTCCTCCACATTCTTCAAAACCCTGACATTAACCCTGTAACCCATATTCAAATTTGTCCTACCAAAATGAATCACCTCACACTTATCAGGGTTAAACTCCATCTGCCACTTTTCAGCCCAGCTCTGCATCCTATCAATGTCTCTTTGCAGCCTGCACCAGCCCTCCACATTATCCAATACTCCACCAATCGTGGTGTCATCAGCAAATTTATTAACCCAACCTTCAACTCCATCATCCAAGTCATTGATAAATATCACAAATAGCAGAGGACCCAGCACTGATCCCTGTGGTACATCGCTGGTGACTGGGCTCCAAGATGAACATTTACCATCTACCACCACCCTCTGTCTTCTATTTGATAGCCAGTTACTGATCCAATCGGCCAAATTTCCCTCTATGCCATGCCTCCTTACTTTCTGCATGAGCCGACCATGGGGCACCTTATCAAACGCCTTACTAAAATCCATGTATACGACATCAACTGCTCTACCTTCATCTATGTACTTAGTTACCTCCTCAAAGAATACAATCAAACTTGTGATGCAAGACTTACCCCTCACAAATCCGTGCTGACTATCCTGGATTAAGCTGTATCTTTCCAAATGATCATAAATCCTATCCCTCAGGACCCTTTCCAATAATTTACCTATGACCGAAGTGAGACTAACCGGCTTATAATTCCCAGGGTTATACCTATTCCCTTTCTTGAACAAGGGGACAACATTCGCCTCTCTCCAGTCTTCTGGCACTATTCCTGTAGACAGTGAGGAGGACGTATCTATCCTCAAGCGTCTCAAAATTTCTAACACGTCTTCCTTCCGAATATCTACCTCCTCCAGCCTACCAGCCTGTATCGCAATATCCTCCTCAACAACATGGCCCCTCTCCTTTGTGAACACTGAAGAAAAGTATTCATTTAGGGCCTCTCCTATATCCTCAGACCCATTCACATGTTCCCACTACTGTCCTTGACCGGCCCGAACTTCACCTTGGTCATTCTTTTATTCCTAACATAAGTGTAAAAAGCCTTGGAGTTTTCCTTGATCCTACCCGCCAAGGATTTCACATGCCCCCTACTAACTCTCCTAAGCCCTTTCTTAAGCTCCTTCCTAACTATCTTGTATCCCTCAAGTGCCCGAACTGAACCTTGTTTTCTCATCCTTACATAAGCCCCCTTCTTCCTCTTGACAAGACATTCAGCCTCTTTTGTAAAACATGGTTTCCTCACTCGACCATTTCCTCCCTGCCTGACATACATATCAAGGACATGCAGTATTTGCTCCTTGAACAAGCTCCACATCTCAATTGTGCCTATCCCTGACAGTTCCTGTTTCCATCTTATTCTTGCCTAATCGCATCGTAATTACCCTTCCTCCAGTTATAAACCCTGCCGTATGTTCCTATCCCTCTCCATTGCTATCGTGAAAATCACCGAATTGTGGTCACTATCTCCAAAGTGCTCTCCCACAACCAAATCTAACACTTGGCCCGGTTCATTACCCAGTACCAAATCCAATGTGGCCCCGCCTCTTGTCGGCCTATCCACATATTGTGTGAGGAAACCCTCCTGCACACACTGGATAAAAACAGCTCCATCCAAACTATTCAAATTAGAGTGGTTCCAATCAATATTTGGAAAGTTAAAGTAACCCATGACAGCTACCCTGTGACTACCGCACCTATCCAAAATCTGCATTACAATCTTTTCCTCCACATCTCTGTTACGGTTTGCGGGCCTATAGAAAACTCCTAACAAAGTGACCGCTCCTTTCCTATTTCTAACTTCAGCCCACACTACCTCAGTAGACAGATCCTCCTCAAACTGCCTTTCTGCAGCCATTATACTCGCCTTGATTAACAATGCTACTCCTCCACCTCTTTTACCACCTTCCCTAATCTTACTGAAACATCTAAACCCCGGAAACTCCAACAACCATTCCTGCCACTGTTCTATCCACGTCTCCGTAATGGCCACAACGTCGTAGTCCCAGGTACCAATCCATGCTTCAAGCTCACCAACCTTATTCCTGATGCTCCTCGCATTGAAGTAGACACACTTCAAACCATCTTCATGTCTGCAGGTCCACTCATGTGACCTTGGTACCTTCCTCAGTACTGCACTACCCTCAACTTCCTGAACTCCAGCAACGCTATCTCCTGGACTACAAATCAGTTTCCCATCCCCTTGCCAAATTAGTTTAAACCCCCCCGAAGAGCTGTAGCAAATTTCCCTCCCAGGATAGTGGTGCCCCTCTGGTTCAGGTGTAACCCGTCCTGTTTGTACAGGTCCCACCTTCCCAAGAATGTGCTCCAATTATCCAAGTAACTGAAACCCTCCCTCCTACACCATCCCTGTAGGCACGTGTTTATCTGCACTCTCTCCTTGTTCCTCACCTCGCTAGCACGTGGCACTGGCAGCAAACCAGAGATGACCACACGGTCTGTCCTGGCTCTCAGCTTCCACCCTAGCTCCCTGAATTCCTGTTTTACATCCCCGTCCCTTTTCCTACCGATGTCGTTGGTACCGATGTGTACCACGACTTGTGGCTGCTCCCCCTCCACTTAAGGATCCTGAAACTAATGCTCTCCTGCTCTCCCCCCTTCCCTTCTGAGCCACAGGGACAGACTCAGTCCCAGAGACCTGGTCACCATGGCTTACCTCTGGTAGGTCTCCCCCCCCCCCCCCCCCCAACAGTATCCAAAATGTTATACTTGTTATTGAGGGAAACAACCGCAGGGGATCCCTGCACTGACCGTTTCTTCCCCCTCCTTTTAAACATCACCCAGCTACCTTCATTCTTAGGAGTAACTACATCCCTATAGATTCTGTCTATAATCGACTCTGCCTCCCGAATGATCCTCAGTTCATCCAGCTCCAGCTCCAATTCCCTAACACGGTCTTTGAGGAGCTGGAAATGGGCGCACTTCCCGCAGGTGAACTCAGCAGGATCATTGACGGTGTCCTTCACCTCGAACATCCTGCAGGAGGAACATTGCACTGCCCTCTCTGCCATCCCTTCCATTTACCCACTTGATAATTACAGAGAGAGAAAAAAAGCTTACCTGATTTTCACACTTCCCGGAGGTTAGAGGTGTTGGAAGGGTGGAGAGAGGAAAAGGAAAGAAATGCTTACCTCACCAACTCACCACACAGTCTTTTTTTTTTGATTAGAGGAGGAGGATGGGTGGGAGACACTACCTGTGTAGTGTCTCGGGTTTAGCCACTGCCTGAAATATATTCATTCCAGAAACTCACCCGACAGCAGCTTTCCACAATTCACTCCCCGCAACAGCCAATCAGCATTGCCGCTCTGCCGCCCTCTGCAGGATACTTGCCTCAACTTGTCCCCGCAGTCTATCCTCACTGAGAGCTCCTAGTCGCAGTGACTGCGCCTGAGGCAAATCACTCCCCGCAACAGCCAATCAGTGTCGCCGCTCTGCTGCCCTCTGCATTAGGTAAAGACTTGGCTGTTGCTTATACAATGATGAAATGAGACTACACTTCCAAATTTAAGCCTCTGAGGTATGGATTTTTGATGGTTATATGCTGCTTTGTTTGATCATCTACATAATGTGATGTTTGAAAACCTGCTCAATTTACCAGCTATAAACAGACATATTATACAGTTCAGAAATGTAATATTTGGAGTGCTTCAACAGAGCAAATTGCATGCTGAATGGAACTGCCTAAGTGTGGCACAGATCCTGTGAAATTTTAAACTTCACTTCATTTCCAGAAGAAACAAATAAGCATTCGTCTCAGCATCCATTTCACTGAATAGCAGTCTGTTGGTGTGCATGTACTGGAATAAATGAGTACAGGTGTTTTTTGTTTCTTGAACTATATTTCAGTTTTGCAAATGTATATAACATGCAATTTAGTGTTATGCGCGGCATCTCTATAGGATAATTAATCTCAGAAAATACATCACTTTTATTAAGATGCTATTGCCTTGTACCAATGCACAAATGTAAGTTTTGCAATATTAGGAATGTTTCAAATGAGAAATACCACCTCATCACTGTTTTAATATGTTACAAAGTGTTATTGTGCCAGTTTGCTGTATCAGACCAAATTATAATGTTTCTCCAAAAGAAGTTCCTCTGGAATGGCCACATTGACAATCTAACCAAATAAATCTGGGTATTTATCTCATGTATTCCATTCCTCACACAAAGAAACATACGAATTAGGAACAGGAGTAGGCCATTTACCCCCTTGAGACTACACCACCATTGAATAATATCATGGCTGATCTGATTGTGCCCTCAACTCCACATTGCATCTACCCCATATAACCTTGTTAGTCAAGAATATATCTACCACTGCCTTAAAAATATTAATTGACCCTACCTCCACTGTTTTGGGGAAAGCTAGTTCCAAAGGAACACCCACCCTCAGATTATTTTAATCTCTGTCTTAAATGGGTAAGTCCTAATTCTATACAATGTCCCTTAGTTCTAGTCTCTCCCATAAGGGGAAGCATCTTTCCAGCATCCTGGCAAGTCATAGAATTTACAATGCAGAAGGAGGCCATTTGATCCATCGAGTCTGCCCGGCCCTGGGAAAGAGCACCCTACTTAAGTCCACGCCTCCAGCCCATCCCCATAACCCAGTAACCCCACTTAACCTTTTGGGCATTAAGGGGCAATTTAGCATAGCCAATGCACCTAACCTGCACACCTTTGGACTGCGGGAGGGAACCGGAGCACCCGGAGGAAACCCAAGCAGACACGAGGAGAAGGTGCAAACTCAACACAGTCACCCGAGACCATAATTGAATCTGCGACCCTGAAGCTGTGAGGCAGCAGTGCTAACCATTGTGCCGCCTTAGAATCTTTTATGTTTCTATAAGATCATCTCTCAATCTTCTAAATTCCAATGGATAGAAGCTCAGCCTGCCCGACCGTTCCTCATTAGATAACACCCACTCCCCCATGCCAGGTATCAGTAGAGTGAACCTTCTCTGAACTGCTTCTCATGCATTTATATAATTTCTCAAAATAAAGCTGTGCACAGTACTCTAGATTTTGTCTCATCAACAGCCTGTACAGCAGTAGCAAAACATCCCTACTTTATACTCCATTCTTCTTGCAATAAATGACAACATTACATTAGTAAATCTGAATTTCAGGATGTAACCTCGAAAGGGTATCTCCAATAAATTTAAATTGTTGTGAAGTGTCACGACAAGGAAATAGCCAACTTACTTAAAGAAAAAGCCCCCGAAGTCATGGTGGCTTCAGCATAAAGTAACCAACACTAGTTCACTCTTGTAGAACTAACAATGGGGCAAAACGTGCCAGGATACTTTGTAGTTGGAACTCAGACTCAAACAGGATGGAAATTAAGAGAAGGGGAAAATGGCATAAAGAGATCAGTTTTAAAGAAGATTTTCAAGATGGGAAAGAAAATATGAAATAAGAAAGGAGTGTTTTGGGAAGCGAGTGCCAAATTGGGAGGCTGAAGGTGGCTGAAGACTCTGCCACTGTTGACATAAAAACAGGAGGGCTGAACTGACATTGGACCAGAATTGAAGTTGGAAAATATTGCAGAAGTGTAAGGGTTTGTACATGAGGACAATGGTTTTAAAGTCAATGCACTGAGGGATGGGGAACCAATGAGATCAGCATAATGAGTTGGACTAGTGCAGGTTAGAGTGCGGGTGACTGAATTCTGAATGAGTTAGAGTTTATGTTGGTGGAAGCTTAGGAGACTTCTGAGGAAGGTATTGGAAAATCTAATATTTGAAGTCAAAAGAGAAAATGCTGGAAAATCTCAGCAGGTCTGGCAGCATCTATAAGGAGAGAAAAGAGCTAATGGTTCGAGTCCAGGTGACCCGTTGTCAAATCTGAAAGACATAGAAAGTTGGACATATTTACACTCTAGGGTGAGGGAATGAAAGATGAGTCAGAGCCACAGAAACCAAGGAAAAAGAGTGCTAATGGCAGTCCCCAGAGAGAATAAAAGATGTGAAAGGCCAAACAGCAGAGAAACTAATATCAGAGGGTAAGCTGTGACAGATGTAGATGTGGGGGAAGGGGGGGGGGGGGTGCGGATGGGACATGGGTGGAGAGAGGTAAAATGAGAAAAAGGTTGGATGGGGGAAGCAAAGGAGAGAAAAGGTAAGGAAAGGGGGAAAAAATATATATAAAGAAAGACAAGAAATAAATAAAAGGTAAAAGACAGTTAAGATGAAATGGAATGAAAACAAAGGGGTGAAAGTGGGGTAGAGCTAATCAACTGAAGTTGTTGAATTCGATGTTGAGACCGGAAGGCTGTATGTGGCGTGCCTAACCGGAAGATGAGATGTTGTTCCTCCAGTTTTCGTTGAGTATCACTGGAACATTGCAGCAGGCCAAGGACAGACATGTGGGCATGGGAGCAGGGTCTTGTGTTAAAATGGCAAGCAACGGGAAGGTCAGGGTCCTGAATGCACACAGACCGAAGATGCTCAGCAAAGCGATCACCCAGTCTGTGTTTGGTCTCTCCGATTTAGAGGAGGTCACATTGGGAGTAGCGAATGCAATAGACCAAATTGAAACAGGTGCAAGTGAAACGTTGCTTAACCTGGAATGAGTGTTTTGGGCCTGGGATGTTAAGCATGGAAGAGTTAAAGGGGCAGGTGTTACACCTTCTGCGATTGCATGGGAATGTGCCATGGGTGATGGGAGAGTTGTTGGATATGGTGGAGGAGTGGACTAGATTATCCTGGTCTCTGCAGAATGCTGACAGAAGGAGTGAAGGAAAAATGTGTTTGGTGGTGGCATCACGCCGGAGTTGGCGAAAATGGCGGAGGATTATGCTTTGCATACAAGGCTGGTGGGGTGAAATCTGAGAACGAGGGGGACTCTATCCTTGTCCTTGGAGGGAGGGGAGAGGGTGAGGGTAGTGGCATAGGAGATGGACCGCACACTGTTGAGGGCCCTGTCAACAACTGTAGGTGGGAAATCACAGTTGAGGAAGAACAAAAGCATTTTTGAAGCACCACTTTGGAAAGTGGCATCATCGGAACAAATGCGACGGAGGCAAAGGAGCTGAAAAAAAGGAATGGAGTCCTTACAGGGTGTAGGGTTCGAAGTGATGGGTTTGAAGCTCAACTCAGGTCGAGACATGTCACTAAGTGTTTTACATCATCAGGTTGTTGTGTTTGAGCAGGCATCTGGGAAGGGGGATATGATCAAGGCCTAAGGCATGACATTTTCTTGTAGGGTCAAACAGGACACTTCTGGATTTTATAATGTAAGCTTCAAAAGTTTGAGTTTTATCCATGACTTGTTATTGGTCAGGCAATTGTAAGAGCAGAGGGACAGTTGTTGAATGAAGAACATGGATGAGAAATAGAAAACAGCAAAGATAGAAACAGGAAAGACTGGAGATGATTGTGTGAGCATGGGAGGCGATGTTTTGTGGAAACATTGGATGTGTTGGGGCATGTAAGAACGGAATGGTGTATGTATTGCCACAAAGATGGATAATAGAACTGAGGTGGTGGAGAAAGTGCTGTGACCAATGGTGTCAAAACCCACAGAAGGCTTGAGGATGATAAGAAGAGACACGGTGCTATAATTACAATCATATAAAATGTTTTGGTAACTTCGAGCAGGAAGGTAGTGATTAATTAAATAGGAGGGTGGTGTATCTGAGGTTATCAAGCTGTTGACAATGTTAGCAAGCATTTGGCCAAGGAAATGTAGTTGTGTGGTCTTGAGTTGAATAATGTTACGGACACCTGGTCAATTCTCAACAGTGATTAAGAGGCTGGACCAGATGCCATAACTTTTTTAAGTTTTAAGACTTAAGATCAATTTGTTCCATGAGTGATAATGTAAAATATAGGCCTTGTTTATTTTTTAAACAAACTTTATTAAAACAAAAGAAAATAAAACAATATTTAAACTTTTACTTTAGTTCTAACACTAACAGATTACATGCAAGTTCTTAACCTTAACACATTAATTCCCATTAAAAAATACATCTAATAAACATGCAGCTCTCATTCCACTTCCATAGACAAACATTGTATTTACGAGCAATTCTGTGCTATGAGTCAAGTTAGTTTTGAATCCTTTTTAAAAGTCTGTATCTGGAACGGCTTCCTTCATGACCTCTTTGGGTGACTTCCACAGCGATCTGCCGTAACTGTTCAAAAAAAGCATTTCTCCCTCTCTCTCTAAGCTCCGCCCAGCCCCTCAAACAATGGTTCGCCCCTGAGGTGGCCAATTTTGGATCTCTTATCGTTATCTTGGCTTGCCTACTCCCATTTACACAAAAGAACAGAGATATGCCATTTATACGCAACTAACCTCCCATCGACAGACATAAGGTAATCAGACTCTGTAATGGGCTGAAGGCTGGCCAAACAAGGTTGTCTCGAATACAATGGATCTTGAGTGGAACATCCTGTTTGAACCGGGGCATCCTGGGTATTCCCACTGGCAAGGTTAAGTCTGAATGGGACAAGGCAAGTCAGGCTGTGGGCATATCCCCTAACTCTGCTGCTAGCAGTCCTTTCCTTCAGTCTGTTTAACCCCTAAATTGTCTGCTACATCTTGGACCCCATTTCTGGACCCAAGTTCCTCATATCCCCCTATCATGACAATAGGAAGAGTTGAGAGGCTAGGTGGTAGGTTACATAAAGAGGTTGAAACTACTGAGGATTGGGGTGCAAATAAGCTGTCAGGTATAATGTAGTCTTAACTAGCATAGCGGCAATCTACGGATGGCCTATAAGGTCTCAGGGAGGCTGTGAGACGATGTCAGGGTGGAGAGGGCAATGGAGATTACTCTGTGGAAGTGGATAGCATCAGATGGCAGTTTCTTTTCTATTTTCTTTCTATATATTATTTTTAAAATAAAGTTAGAGTACCAATTATTTTTTTCCAATTAAGGGGCAATTTAGCGTGGCCAATCCACCTACCCTGCATATCTTTGGGTTGTGGGGCTGAGACCCACCAAGACACGGGGAGAATGCGCTACTCCATACGGACTGACCCGGAGCTGGGATCAAACCCGGGTCCTCAGTGGTCATGCAAATTGAGGGATCCTATTATACTATTAAAATGACTTTTTGATATCTCTTAAATATTCTGATATAATTTACACCCAATGTCCATTTTTTTATTCCTTTCTAAAGGTCTGGACTGCTTGCTTTGTGGCTTCAGGTTAATTGGTTCTCCCAACTCTGTCAGTTCCAGCAGTCTGGCATTTGCTTTACTCATTGGCACCAAGGCCAACACTGCTAGGGTGGCGACCTGGTGCACGGTGTCGGCAGCATGAGTGGAGGTGTCCAAGGTTTTGGCTCAGTCAGTGAAAGCCATGGCTGAGTGCCTCGACAGTGTATCCCAGTCAATGGGGGATGTGACCCAGTACCATGCGGACCTTGAAGCATTGAGGGGCATGTCTCAGTCTCAGGTGGGCATTGTTGAGGCAGCCAGAGCATGTCCCAGTCGCTAGGTAAAATCCCCCAGTCCCATGTGGGCATAGCTGAGGTGCTGCGGGACATGACCCAGTCTCAGGTGGGCATAGCCGAGGCACTGCAGAGCATGTCGCGGTCGCTGGGGGATGTGTCCCAACCGCAGGTGGGCATCGCCAGGATGCTTCAGAACATGTCCCAGTCACTGAGGTGCATCGTCCAGGGCGTCAACACTATGCTGCAGACATTTGGGAACTGCCAGGGCTGGCAGAGCCAGGTGATGCATGGGCAGCCGGGGTTCAATCTAGCTGCTCCTCCGTCCTGAGGTGAACCCCAGGCACTGACCGGGAAGAGGAGGGTTCAACCCAAAACCACCCTACGGAGTGGTGATGGCAGCCACCGCCGGCATGTGCTGCTGGCAAATGTGCCGGGGTCCTCTGCCCCGCGAGGATGCCTGCCAGGAGCATCGAAGGCGATGGGATGCAGTCGGCAGCAGGCTGCCTCCACCTATGATGTGCATCCCTGGGGCAAACATTGACACAAAGGTAGAGCATGGAAGGCTAAGCAGGTCGCGGATCATTGAGAGAGCATTGCTGAGCAGAACGGTTGGGCAGGGGGATTGGGGTGCGTTCTGTGGGGTGGAGGGATGGGGGAGGGTCTAGGAGGGTTGGGGAAGGGGGTGCGCCACAATTGGGAGATTGGGGCAGTTGGGGACATGAGCTAATTAATAAAAAGCATTGACCCCGACCAATATGACACCTCTGGCACTTTCTTCAGCAATGTAAATCGAGCACCAATCTCTTGCCTCAGCTTCCCAGGCATGGAGGTCCAGGATGCCTCTTACCCCACCACCCCAGCACCGCACACTGCCCCTCCCTCAACCCTCACCCAGGCACACCACATGCAGGTGATGGTTGTGAGCGAGCACTCAGCAGAAAGACAGGGGTCAGACTATGGCATGGAATGAGGAGCACTGGTGCTTAGCTCGTAGCGGGTTATCAACACCCCCCTGCACCCAACAGTGACCTGCTTACACTGGCGTCACAGTCCCATCACCCTGGAGTGATGATGCACTGACCTTTGGAGGGTGGGTAATGGTGGGGGGAGGGGGTGTGAAGGGGTGGGTGAAGGGTGGGGAATGGTAGGAGGGGAGGCTGAGGGATGAGGGTTGGGGAGGGGAGGAGTGATGGACAAGGTCACGCCCTATGTGAAGCGGGCTTGCCAGAACCTTACCACTGCCACCTGTCCTGCAGGACCTCCCCGGGCTCATCCTCCAGCCCCTCCTTGTCCGGCGCATCCTCGTCCTCCTGCTCGGAGGTGGACACATGTTCCTCCCCCCCACCATGTCATCCCACTGCTGTGCCAGGTTGTGAAGGACACAGCAGACCATCACAAAGCAGTGACCTTCTGGAGGGATATACTGCATCTTGAAGAGTCTAATGCGCTGCTTGATGGCAGCCTAGGTGGTTGCGAGGGCCTCACTGTATCGGGTCTCCGTATCGGTCATCCGCCTCCGTATTGGCATGGTAGCCAGATCCTCAGCAGGTACTCCTTAATTCCCCAAGAGCCAACCAGCTATCCATGGATCGTCCTCGAAGAGGCCGGGGATGTACGACTGCCCCATGATGTAGCTGTCGTGCTCACTCCCTGGGAAGCGTGCACACACATGCATGACCTTCATGTGGTGGTCGCACATGAGCTGGATGTTCAGGGACTAGAACCCCTTCCTGTCGATGTAGGACCCTCCCAGATAGCCCAGTGAGTGCAAGGCGACATGTGTGTCATCCATCACCGCCTGGACCTGGGACATCCTTTCAATGGTGAAGAAACCAGCTGCCTGGGCATTCTGTTGGGCTTCGTCTATGTCATAGTTTATGTAGTCCGGTGCCCGGGCAAACAGGGCATCCGTGCGTCATGGATGCACTTGTGGGTTGTAGCTTGTGAGATGCCACACAAGTCCCCTTTTGGTTATGTTTAGCGGGGTTTTTCTCGGAGCATGCAGCACTGAGAACGCTTTTTAATGGGACTTTGCCATTTTTTTGGCCTCGGTGAAGAACACCCTGCCAATGCCACACTTACCTAATTTCCTGCACTGACAAACTCAACTCGCCAGTGCAGGAAACCTATTCGCAAATCAGGACACCATTTCTAAATGTCGCCCATAGAACTGGAACACCCGTCAACTGCTCCCTCCCAGTCACCTCGGATGTGGACCTCTAGCCTCCCACCCAGAGAAATGGAACATCCCCCAACACAGAACCCCCTGCATCTCCACCACAGAATTCCCCCCCAGCTATATGGCTCCCTGACACACTCCGGGAAGTTCTATGGCATAGTGCCAGGGAGCTGCAATACCATAAGACAATGCCAAGGTATTGACCAGGAATGAACCTCTCCCCCCAGGGGGCAGTACCTACCTGTCCGCCTCCGGCAGGTTCTGTTGTGCATATCATGACGAATCTGTCGTGATTCACATCGGGGTGAATGGACATTCTATTGTGGGGAGACAATCAGGTGTAATTGTCTAAAATGCACATTCAATTAGATGCAAATTGGGATCCTCCCGACTTTTAAAATTGGGATTTAGTTATGTCATGGGGGAAGTGGGGTGGGGGGGACAATCGTGTGGGAAAATCCTGTCGGTGTAAAAGCTGTTTTGGGTCTCCCGCTTCATTCTCCTCCCCCTCTGCCATTTCCGCTGCACGAAAGATTCAAAAGCCCTCTCCCATACTTTCGATCCCAGATAAATTTATTGATGTCTTTTCCCCTAAATCTGTCAACATTCCTGAACTTCAGCTCAGCTTAAATCTGGCCGTGAAACTCAGCATTCTGCTCAATCCAGAGCAAAGTTTGTTTCCACCCATTCTTCTATCACCAAGTATCTCCTGCATCTCCTAAACACTACTGAAATATTTCCCCCTCTCTACGGTATATTTGTTCAATTTCATTGACATTTAATACAGAGTAGTTTTCTGCACAAAGGGAGTTGCATTCCACTGCCAAGGCCTCTGCCAATCGTTCTGCTATTTCAGCCCCAACCCACCCCCTCACAGTTAAGGAGGAGCATTTCAGCCAGGTTAACCCGCCTGATTGTTACACAGTGACCCTTGCTGGAAGTGCATCTGTCTGGATGTCATTTGAAAACAGATTGGACACGGTCGCAGTGCACTCCACAGTCAATTGTTCTGCCAACGTTCAACTTAGTGGAGCTACTGGAGGATAATCAGTACCATAACCTGAAGCAAGGATTAAATGCTTTCTGGAGAGGAAGAGGGAGAGAAATGAACAGATTCCATCTATCATCTGTACTTTGATTTAATACTAATATCTTGAAACTCTTGCTTTGTATTTTCTTTAATTTTAAGTCACAGTAGGTGGTCTTGTACTTATTGTTAGGAAGTCTCAATAGTCCCTTAATTTGACTTATTAAACAATTAATAATGGTTAAGATTGCCTTGTGGGTGGAATGATCCTGTAAGTATAGTGGTTAGTATCCCCGCCTGTCATGCGGGAGATAGAGGTTCAATTACCCGAAGGGAAGATTAGTTCTATAGGAGGCACGGTGACCCAGTGGTTAGCATTGTTGCCTCATAATGCCATGGACCCGGGTTCAATTCCAACTGTGGATGACTGTGTCGGGTTTGCACATTCCCCCAGTGTCTGCGTGGATTTCTTCCGGGTGCTCCGGTTTCCTCCCACAATAAAAAGTTGTGCAGGTTATTCGGATTGGCCATGATAAAATTGCCCCTCGGTATCCGGGAATGTGCAGATTAGGTGGGTTGGCCACGATCAATACGTGGGGTTGCGGGGACAGTGTGGGCGAGTGGGCCTGGGTAGGATGCTCTTTCGGAGGTTCGGTGCAGACTCGATAGGTCGAATGGCCTCCTTCTTCACTGTGGGGATTTTATGATTCTATAAAGTATGACTGAATTGTGATAAACACAGCCAGATTTTCGTGGTGAGTTGCATTTAAATATTATAAGTGGATATAGGCCACATTATTACTTGATTATTTTTATTATCCCACATGCTCTTCCTGAAAGGCAGATTCAATTGTAACTCATTTCGAGTGGCAAATCTCCAGGATTGTCCCAGGGAAATAAAGGTTATAGGTGTTAACATTGTGGGCACCCTAATTGTGGTGCAATCCCCCCACACACACTGGGGCAACACTCACCACCCCACAAACACCAGGGCAACATCCCTCCACACACCAAAGGAAAAATCCCCCAATGGGACTCTCCAGAGGTCCTGCCCTGGCACTGCCACCCTGGCACTGGTTGGCTGGTTTGCAGGGCAGTGCTAGGGCACTGACCGGGCATATCTTTACCCTATTGGAAACGTTGTGACATCATGTTCTGCGAGGGGGAAATTCCTTCCCGGGGGGAACATAAAGTGGGAAGCTCTTCAACTACATTAAAATTTATTTAAATGAGGTTCCTGCTTTCTGGCGAGAATCTCGTTTTTCGACTCTCTCCAAATTTTGGGCCCGTGTCGCTGTTTACATCAGGTATCCCAATAAATCTGTCAAATGGGAATGAAATGAGGCAACATTTCGGTCTAACCGAGATGTCCTCCATGGCCCCCATCTGCAGTAACCACCAGCCGTGCTTGATTCATAGAATCATAGAATTTACAGTGCAGGCCATTAGGCCCATCGAGTCTGCACCGGCTCTTGGAAAGAGCACCCTTCCTAAGCCCACACCTCCACCCTATCCCCATAACCCAGTAACCCCACCCAACACCAAGGGCAATTTTGGACACTAAGGGCAATTTATCATGGCCAATCCACCTAACCTGTACATCTTTGGACTGTGGGAGGAAACCGGAGCACCCGGAGGAAACCCACGCACACACGGGGAGAACGTGCAGACTCCGCACAGACAGTGACCCAAGCCGGGAATCGAACCTGGGATCCTGGAGCTGTGAAGCAATTGTGCTAACCACCATGCTACCGTGCCACCATTAAAAAATTGAGACAGGACAGGGGGAGACGTTAGCAGTTAGGGACCTTTACATAGGGGACAGACTCGCAAACTTGGACGATCTGACGGAGGATCTGGACCTGCCAACAGGACAGGAGCTCAGGCTCCTCCAAATTAAAAATGTTCTCCGCAAGGAGACGGCAAAGTACCCCAGGGCCCTGAGAGACACTCTACTAGAGGAACTAATCAACACAGACAGTAAGGAGGGGGGTAGCTGTGGGAAGATATATGGACGGTTGCTGGACAGGGCAAGACTACCACTGGACGAGACTAGATGGAAATGGGAGGACAAATTGGGACGGAAGTGGGTTGGGGACTCTGGAGTGAAGCACTAAGTAGTGCCAACTCCACCTCCTCCTGCGCAAGGCTAAGCCTCATGCAGTTCAAAGTGGTGCACAGAGCAAACTGACTAGAACCCGAATGAGCTGGTTCCTCACGGAGTGGAGGACAAATGTGAACTGTGCCAGGGACGCCCGGCCAACCACGCCCACATATTCTGGGCCTGCCCCAGACTTGTCGGGTTCTGGACAGCGTTCTTCGAGGAGATGTCCCGGGTTGTTGGCGTGAGGGTGTAGCTGTCCCTGGGAGTGGCAGTCTTCAGGGTATCAGACCACCCAGATCTTCATATGGGGAAGAGGGTCAATGCCCTGGTTTTTTCATCCCTAATCGCACGCCGAAGAATCCTGCTTGGCTGGCGATCAGCAGCACCACCCAAGGCTGCAGACTGGCTGGCAGACCCAGCGGAATTTCTCCATCTGGAGAAGATCAAGTACACCAGTGTTTTTCAAACTTTTTTTCCGTGGACCTATTTTTACCAACCGGCCAAACTTCGGGACCAAACCCGGCGGACCTTCGCGGACCACGCCGGCCGACCTTTGTGACCCATGCCGGCTGACCTTTGTTGCCCACGCCAGCCGATCTGTGTGACCCACCGTTTTCTCTTACCTTGTTTGTTGCTGACAAAAATGGAGGAAATGGTTTTGGGTCCCTTTGGTCCCAATGATCCATTTGTCCCTTTGGCCCCTTTGGCTCTCCGAGCTTGAAAAAAAATGGCTGCGACCATATAAAACAAAATGTGGCCGCACTGCGCATGCATGCCCGAACATCGGTGAACATCGGTGCACGTGCGCATAGTTTTGCGCATGTGCACCGATGATCGGGCACGCAACCGCAGTGCAGCCAAATTTTTTAAATCTGGTCCTGGCCATTTTGAAGGCCGCTCGCAGCCGGCATTATTAAAAGCCGGCTGTTGGGGCTGTTGCACGCGGATTTGTGCAATCGGGAGCGCCGCGACGGACGGCTCCGCGACTCTCCCGACACCCGCCCACGGGTCGCGCCCCTGAGTTTGACAATGCCTGAAGTACACCATCCGAGGGTCAGGCGAGGGCTTCCACAAAGCATGGGGGACCATTCATCAACCTGTTCCAAGACCTGTTCGAGGCCATTAGCGGATAGGAAGAGAGGGGGGGAGGGGGAAGAGAGGGAGAAAGACAAGGGAAGGCACGCACAAGAGAAGGGGGTAGAGGGGAGGAAAGGGAACCCATTGGAAGCACAAAACAAGACACGGGACAAGGGGAGGAAGGGAAGGGCCACGCAGCACCCCCCCAACAATAAAAACTAAAAGCCCCAGCAGAAAGACGCAAACACAATACGAGGTGGGTAGGGCAGACGCCAATACTAAGAGGGGAACTAAACTACCAATGAGGGGAGGGGGAGGGAGGGGGAGGGAGGGGGGACCTTATGTAAAAGCCATTGTAAATAAGACACAAACTTGTTTGTAAATACCAGATACACATGAGCTGTTACTCTGTAAAACCTGGAAAACACCAATAAAAATATTTCTTAAAAATATGTCTTAAATGATGTACAATTGTTTGAATCATAATATCACCCATATTTCTGTCCATCCGCTAGCACCAGGGCTGACTGCATCTTTGATATTTAAAGTCATGCTCACTATGTCTATTCTTTTTATAGTTGATAATAGTCAATAATAGCCTAGTCGTGGGATTTCAGGGTGCAGTAATGTAACAGCATTATAATTAGATGCCTGCATATGTCTGCAAAGTAACTCAGCTGTTAAAATGATAGTTTTAGGTCAGAATATCAAACCTTAAACCTATTGAAGAATGGTGATTTGCAAAAGATCCACAACAGAATTTAAAAAAAATACTTACAATGCTGAGCGCTGAGTGGGTTTAGCCCGAGTTTGGAAAGATCCCAGTTACATGTCAGTGAGAAATGGAGAAAAATTATAGTGTGTCCTTGTGTAATAATCTTACTTATCACAGAATAAGCATTGCACTTGATTTGATGTTTGCTGCATAGTCTGGTCAAAGTACATTAAATTTAACTGCTGCATCATCACAAAGTCACATTAATTACAATGCAAAAGGATGTGCTTTGGCCCATTGTCTCCATGCTGGTACCAATTATTCAGCTGTAACCATTTACCCAAAGCCAGTTTAATTGCTTTTCCCCTTTCAAATACTCCTCCAATTATGTCTTAACTTATGCTCCAGTCTTTGTGTCAGCAGCCGCCTGCAGTGAAATGTTCCAGCCTTTTAAGTGTGGCTGTATAGCACCCATTCTTTAGGTTATAGAAAACCTATAAGCTCCTAATATGGTTGAGAAGAAACACGTGCATATTTCCAGCTGGAAGTGCATCATCCGCTATCCTGACAAGGGAACAAAAATAGGCTGGTTTTAGTTCTTTTGGCTTATGCAAATAAGGGACAACACCTGTTTGAGGCATAATCTCAATTTTGGTTTGCACTGGGGCATCTGATGCTTGTGCCAACCATGCTCAGTGAAACCAGACCGTCGGACTGCCTGCAACCAACATGTGGTGAATATGGAGCCTGGAGGAGCAGGAGTGCTGATCTAAATGCTAGCTTTAAAGAATTCTGTCCGGTGCCCCTGCCTTTTTCCTGGAAGTGCCCTCTTTCCGATCTCTTTGCTCCACACTCTCTTCAATTCTTGTCCCCTGAGATTCCTGGACCCAAGTCCAGACCTGGCCTCCAGGCATCAATCCTGGACAGGCTAGGAAGTGGCAGCTGATGCCAGTAACTCTTAAAGGGAAATGTGCTGAACCGTGCAGGGTATCCATTGCAAATGTGCTCACACTTGTCCAATAACGTTATCTGACAAGGCATCTTAATGGCATTTTAGTTCCAGATATGTTGCAACCCGACAGAAAGACAATGCTTCATAAGTTCACCTACTTCTCAAGCTTGTGGGTGTACCCATGTTAAGCAGGGCAATCTGTATTGTTGCCATTGAAATCCATTTGCACTGTTGCCCAGGAAAAATGAGAAACAGCAAACGTCATGCATCCTATTCACTTATAGACATATTCATATTCGATGGTTGCAACTCTGCAATGTTGAGTTGCAAGCAAATTCTTTCATGTTTCTTTCAAATATGTCCCTGTTCTGATTGCTTATGTGAAACAGTCACATATAAATGGTGGCAACATATACAAGCAGGATATTGTATTTGCATATTTATTGGCCATTAAACTTGGTACAGCAAGCTAATTAATAATCATTGTGTCATGTGAGAGTACCTTTAAGAAATGGATGTTTAAGCAATGTATCTTTAAGAAATGGAGCTGATCATATTACTGAAGTGATGTCAGAGGCTGGGGGGAGCTGAGCTCACTTCTGCTTTTGGTTTCAGTTTGAGAAGGCAGCTGGGAGGGTCTGTGTGTTTTGCTGTGAGCTGCAGGAAGAAACACAGAGCTGGTCTGTTGATGTCTGCAAATCCAAAGACTATAAATATATTGAATGTAACCTCATATGTCTGTTTTGAAAGATTGAAGTCTTTTGGATGTTTAAAGGAACAGTTTGAAGGATTATTTAGTGTTGTAGTCTTTTGGAGTAATCTTTGAAGTAATGGGTGTTAAGATATTCAATGTTTGCTTTTAAAAGGTTAACTTGAGTTCATAGAATAAACATTGTTTTGTTTTAAAAACCATTTGTCCATAATTGCTGTATCACACCTGGAGACTACGCCGTGTGCTTCCCACACCACAATCTATTAAAAGTTGTGGGTTGGTTGAACTCCATTAAACACTTTGGGGTTCTGTAAATCTGGACCCAATTGTAAATTGGACCCAGAACAATTGGGGGCTCGAGGGGGATAAAAGTCTATTTAGTGGATTGGTTTAGTGAACTTAAAGACAGTGAGGGGTGAGCATATTGTGGTTGCTTTTCAGGTGTGGTATTTTAGTTTAAGTGGGGACTGTGTTGTGGACAATGGCTCTTTCAGAGGCTCTGAAGTTTTGGGGGGTGGAGACGGTCACATGCAGTACCTTACGGACAGAGACTAAAAGCAGGCTGTTAGATTTGGCAAAAACATTGCAGTTAACATTACCTGACAAAATGTGAAAAGATGAGGTAATTATGGCGGTGGCTAAGCATTTAAAGTTGCCTGAGATAGTCTGACTCATTGGAAATGGCAAAAATTCAGTTGCAAATTAAACAAATGGAACATGAGAAAGAATTATAGCAGCTTGAATATGAAAGAGGTAGAGAGGAAAAAGAAAAGGAGAGAGAAGAAATTAGAAAAGAAAGAATAGCCCTAGCAGAACAAAAAGAAAGAGAAAGGGAGATACAGATCAGAGAAAAAGATAAAGAGAGAGAATTTGAACTTCAGAAAATGGTCTTGAAAATGAAAATCGCTTATTGTCACAAGTAGGCTTCAAATGAAGTTACTGTGAAAAGCCCCTAGTCACCACATTCCGGCGCCTGTTCGGGGAGGCTGGTACAGGAATTGAACCGTGCTGCTGGCCTGCCTTGGTCTGCTTTAAAAGCCAGCGATTTAGCCCAGTGTGCTAAACCAGCCCCATGACAGTCAGTTAAAATTGGCAGATGTAAAGGGAAACGTACAGTTGGATGATAGTGATGAGGATAGTGAGAACGAGCATCAAAGTGGAAGGCTTGGTGGGGATCTATTTAAATATGTCCAAGCATTGCCAGTTTTGATGAGAAGGAAGTGGAAGCCTTTTTCATTTCATTTGAGAAGGTAGCTAAACAAATGAAATGGCCACAGGACATGTGGATATTACTGATTCAAACAAAACTGGTAGGTAGAGCTAGTGAAGTGTTTGCTTCACTACCGGAGGCGGTGTCTGGGACGTATGAGGAGGTGAAAAAATTCATCTTAGGTGCATATGAACTAGTGTCTGAAGCCTACAGCCAAAGGTTTAGAAATTTATGTAAATAATTTGGTCAAACATACATGGAGTTTGAAAGGCTGAAACAGAGTAATTTTGATAGGTGGATAAGGGCTTTGAAAATAGACCAAACGTATAAAGCTCTCAGAGAAATTATAATTTTGGAGGAGTTTAAAAATTCAATTCCTGATGTAGTGAGAACTCATGTGGAAGAGCAGAGGGTTAAAACTGCGAGATTAGCAGCAGAAATGGCAGATGATTACGAATTAGTTCATAAATCAAGGCTTGGTTTCCGACATCAGTTTCGACTGTGAGGGATAGAAACTGGGGACATGAGAAATATCAAGTGGTAAAGGTAAAGGTGATCTGATGGGAGACAATAAAGAGAGTGACCTCAGATTAAAAAAGAAATCCAGGAGGGTGGAAGAGAAATGAAAAGTTTCAAATGATTTCACAGTAATAAACTCGGCCATGTAAAGTCACAGTGTTGGTGTTTGAAGAAAAGCACTGGGAAGGCTAATGTGGTAAAACAGGATAAGACAGTGGGGTTTGTTAAAGTGGTAAAGGAAAGCCCAAGTGAAGCGAAGGAAGTGCAAAAGATTGCACAGCCTGATCAAGAGGTGATTGATAAGAAGGTGCCAGATCTCTTTAAAGAATTTATTTGTGTGAGTAAAGTTTACTCAAGTTCTATCAGGAGGAGCAGGTAAAGAAGTCACAATTTTAAGAGATACATGAGCTAGTCAACCTTTAATGGTAAGAGATGAGGAATTATGTAGTTTGGGAAGAATGTTGCCAGAAAAGGTGGTAATATGTGGAATTCAGGGTGAGAGGAGTAGCGTTCCAATATATAAGGTGAGGTTGGAAAGTCCAGTGAAGAGTGATGAAGTGGTAGTAGGAGTAATAGAGAAACTATCTTGTCCAGGAATACAGTTTGAAGGATTATTTAGTGTTGTAGTCTTTTGGGGTTAGCTTTGAAGTAATGGGTGTTAAGATATTCAATGTTTGTTTTTAAAAGGTTAACTTGAGTTCATAGAATAAATATTGTTTTGTTTTAAAAACCATTTGTCCATAATTGCTGTATCACACCTAGAGAGTACGCCGTGTGCTTCCCACACCACAATCTATTAAAAGTTGTGGGTCGGTTGAACTCCATGAAACACTTTGGGGTTCTGTAAACCCGGACCCATAAGAATTGTAACAGCGCGATAATTGTTCATGACCTCTCTTGCCCAGAAAGTGTACAACTTATTCCTTCAATTTATGAATAGTGTTAGAACATTTTTAGCATGTCAAATTACAAATATTAATTTTTTCTCTTACTTTTTCAGCCTTTTCTCTCTTTCTTCACAATCCAATCTTGCTTTTTCTTTATTCATTTTTCTGCATCTTACTTGACATTGAATTCACCCACTTTAAGTTACCTTCTGCTGTTTATTCTTCAACCCTTTAAGCTTATTGGTTGAGGAGATATTCGATTTGACTCATAATTCACTTCCAACAACGTTTTGGGTAAAATTTTCAAAACTTTTATTTATAATTGTAAATCTAACTAACAGACATGCCACAAGGAGTCCTGCTCCCACAAAATCAGGTCTACAGATACAATATAAATTTTTTCATGGCCACATGCAATGTTATATTTGGCAATTGTCTTCATTCCAGTATCCATGCTTCACTCTGATGTTGAGTTCCTCTCACGTTGCTCTCTCAGTTGGTCGGTAGTTTTTGGCCATTTTGCTCCCAAATTCTTGAAAGTTTCCCCCAAATCCCTATGCTTTGCAATGCCTCCTGCTATCTTCCAATACCTCTTCAAAAGCGTTTCACTTTAACACCACCTTATCCCTTACAGCTAAGCCCTTCAGTCTGACTCTGATTTGAGAAGCAGCTTGGGGCATTTTGTTACACTATAGATGTTAAACTAATATGGCTTGTTATCATGTCTCCATAGCAGGCTACAGCTCTGGAGCCTACATTCTTGGTTTGGTTGGTTAATAGCAACAGCAAGGGTTCCAGAAGTGAACAAATTATTTAATGTTTGCATTAGAGGTTGTAGAGAGAAATACGGTTTATAAAAATCTATTTCCAAATCATTCCAGAACTGTTTAATTGTATCATCAGAAATGTTCTTCCTTATTCTAGGAAGGATACGTTATTTTTTTTCCTATTTCATTACTTATTCTCAGGAAACATTTGTGTACTCTTAACAATAAAAATCAATGCTTTACAGAACATCTTGTGCTTAGATGAACATTTGCTGCTGGCTATCACAGAAACCTTTCTGTGCTAAAAGGATCCAGATTGATTCAGTCCTTCAGGGCTGTGTATAATCAGGAGTCTAGCTAAGCCAACTGATGTGTTGGGAGGGCGGCAGAAAAGGCAAAATACTGAGAACGTTGGAAATCTGAAATATAGATTAAAAATGCAGGAAAAATTTTCTCTCTCCATCTGTGGAGAGAGAAAAAAGAATTAGCATTTCAGGTCTTTTCTGTCCAAGGGCCACTGTTCTCCCTGCCTTAAATGTCAAAAGGGTCTCCTGTCCCTCTATGGACACAAGATATCTCTCCTTCCTTCCGCCTCCTCCATTTCGGCCACCAGTGCAGCATCAGAAAACCATGGTGCATGTTCTTTCCCATGGTCAGCTGCTATTGATTGTTGCAGAGCAAGCTATTCCAATGTTCTCAACAGCTCCAGAAGGTCCAATGCTTTAAGCTCTAGCTTTAAGCACTACAAGCCAGGTATAAGCCTGAGCAATGCTCGCAAGCAACAAAATGGGCTCCCTCTGGTGTATGCAGCCAATGAGTAGCATGGTTAGCACTAGTTGCAAGCAACAATCAGTATAATGAGCAGGCAGCATGAAGTTGTTGTGCTGCCTGCAATAGACTGAACAGGCATAAGGTACTCACCCATTGTGATTCTCCCATCCGTTTTGGGGGTTATCCAATTTAGTCACCAATTGCTCAATCACCATTCTTTTGAGCACGTCATCAGATTGTGATATTCAATCATAGGGATTCCCAAAATGTGCATGGCCTCGTCTGTGAAATTCCTCAATGAATCTCCAGATCTACCTCATTAACTTCGGTGGCAATCGGTAAATGGTGTCTATGCCAAGCCTCCACTGATATGACAGCGGTGGAGCAAAAGAAGTTCCAAGAACAATTCCCAGCAGGAGTCACTAAATCCGTCGAGCCAAATTAGCAGACAACATGACTGCGATGCACGGTCAATGACCACTAAAGCGAGGTTGTAGTCCAACTGAAGGCTTTAATAAGCTAGATGTTTCCCCCAGCAGCTCAGGTTCAGAATGAGGGCTGCTGGGGTGGCCCGGGTTCTTATACCCCGCGTATAAGGACGGAGCTATCATACACTCTAACCAATAGAAAGCATACAGTTTCCACAAATGGTGCTTTAGCCTATCAGGTACCGTAATACCTATAATACCACAGATTGCATGATAAACATTGCTATTTGATGAAGTGGGCTTTTAGTTGATTGAGAAGTCTGTGTTGCTGCTTTTAAAAAACTCTCACTAACAAAATCACATATTCAGAAAATACCATTTCATGCATCCTTACTATTTTGTTTGCAGTTAGAAATTAATACGATAAAAGAAGAACATTTAGCCCCAGATAGCTAATGGCTTTCAGAATCTATAATGCAAGGTTGAATCGAACAGTTTTGGATGTTATTCTCTATAGATTGCTGTTTGGGATCATTTTACTTATTTCTTTGAATACTGTGCATTAATGAAGTTCGAATCCAAAACCGTGAGAAGTAATCATCTCCCAGAGATTGAGCACATAACATATCCCACTGCAAGATTAAGAATTAGTAAAACGCCCGGCCTTCACCAAATTAAAGGCCGGAGAATTGCCGGTTTGTGGCTGCGCATGTGCACGGCGACAACCTGCAGTGGTTGTGCTATACAACATGGCGCTGGCTGTGCGTGGACCAGAACTGCAGATAGTGTCCCCCGGAACACCCCCTGGCCACCTCCTGGCCACCCCCACCCAGCAGCACGGCTCCCGGCTGACTGTGGCGGCGCTGGACACAGTCAGCAGCTGCCACGCCGAGTTTCCACACGGTTGGGACCACACTTCCCCCGCGCAGTCGTGAACTCGGCCCATCAGTGGCGGAGCATGGGGGGAGGGCCTTCAGGTGACGTGCTGAGGCCGTCTCAACGGCATGCAGCACGCACTGCAATGACGCTGTTTCGGAGGGGGCAGAGCATGCGAAACCTGCATCAAACAGGCGCAGCTCCCGATTTTGTCGCAAAAAGGGATTCTCCGCCCGATTGCCGATTACGAAATCGGTGTCGGGAAAAGGAGAACCTCGCCCCAGAATTTTATATATAAAGCTCGGACCCGTGACCGGTCTGGAAGGACAATGAAATTGTGCAAGAAGACACTAGCCGCGGGACCAGCCATCATCGCTTTCTCGTGCAATATTATGGTTGGCGGGGAAATGAAAAAAATGAAATGAAAATGACGCCTCTGAGGCAGAAGCATGCCTGCCGACAATCAAGAAGCCAATTTAAATTAAATAGCAATTGACTGTGAATTTACATTGCCTGCCTTTAGAGTCAACGGGTGGCCCGATTGGTCAGACAGACTTTACGTTTAAGCTGCAACCCCGATCCAGGGTGGATGAAATTCAGGGCTCAAATTAAATTAACAAATGTGTCTGTGGACTGAGGTGTGTGCATGATTGTGCTGCCTACACATTCATGGCACAGATATTCCGCTGATATTTATTTTTTTACAGGTCAGAAGCTCCTTCAGACAGCTCCGAAGCGGGAGCACAATGGAAGCATGAGCCTGTATGTTCCTTTTCTTAGTGCCCACTCTTCCTGAACACCCCCCACCCGTCCTGGGCAGAGCTCAGCCTTTCACAGAGCATGCTTCACTCTGGATGGCTGTAAATTGGACGGCACAGTGCGAAATTGGGCCCTGGGACTGATTGGCGTTCGGAATGCGTTTCATGCCCGCTTCCGGGTCCCATGCGTGCCAACGTTCGATGGGCGAAAAGACAAAAAATTCAGGCCACAGTTTTGCACAGTTGAAAGATATTTAAAAAGAAAAATAGGAAACAGACAAATTTTATCTGCAAGCAATCCTTACATTTCAATCACATTACAGCTATTTCAAATTTATTGTACACCCTGATGTTTTATTGTTACAAGACATTACTGGAAATTTTGTTGATCTCTAGTGGCACAGAAGAGAATGTTATCTACAATTAAGAGATCTGCAGGGATTGAAATCCACGTGATTTATTAATCCCCCTGAAAACTGAGCACATAACATATCCCACTGCAAGATTAAGAATTAGTAAAACGCCCGGCCTTCACCAAATTAAAGGCCGGAGAATTGCCGGTTTGTGGCTGCGCATGTGCACGGCGACAACCTGCAGTGGTTGTGCTATACAACATGGCGCTGGCTGTGCGTGGACCAGAACTGCAGATAGTGTCCCCCGGAACACCCCCTGGCCACCTCCTGGCACATGATAAATGGAGAAAAGGCGGTGATCAAGAAGCTAGGTATCCTCATTTATAAAGTGAGAGCAATTACTGCAAATGATGACAATCTGGAATAAAAACAGAACATCCTGAAAAATACACAGCAGGCTGGTCCGTATCTGGAAAGAGAAAAAGCATCTTAGGGAGCTGGATCTCCACACCCCGACATCGAAATCGCTGCCGGCGCAGGGGCAGAGAATCCATTTCCCTGCACGGAGTCTGGACCGGCGCTGGTTCCCCGATTCTCTGGGCCCCGAACGCCGCACTGCAAAGCATCTACCTGCGGCCATTGCTGGAGGCCCGCTCTGCCATTCTCCGTTCGCGACTGGCCGAAATCCCGACGGCGTGGATCTGACATGGTCCTGCCGGTCGGGATACTAGCGTGATGGCAGCGGACTCAGTCTGGGGCTGCCCTGGTCAGGGGCGGGCCGAACGGAGGGCAGGGGGGGCCTTACACGGGACCAGGCAATTTTTGGGTGGGCGGTCCGGGTCGGGGGCCGGGCCGATTGGGGGCACTATGTTCAAGATCCAGCTCCGCGGTCTGGGTCCGCATGCGCGGCCTCTGACCCGGATGTGCGGGAACCCGTATCCTCAGCAAAAGCTGCTAGTTTTACGATGGTTCACTGCTAGCCCCTGCAGGGCTAGGAATATATTAGGAATGAAAACTCCTAATTTATGAGGTCATTGGCCATAAGGAAACTTGGAGGCGATTCTCCAATATTGGGCCCAAGAGTTTGCGCTGTCGTGAACGCCGTCGCGTTTCACGATGGCGCGAACCGAGCCCGGTTACGTATGATTCTTGATTCCAGCACGGCGCTGGAGTGGTTCTCATCACTCCAGCCTCCGCCGCGTGAACCCGCAAATGCGCAGTTGGGCCATCTCCATCCTGCGCATGCGCGGGGGACTTCTATAGCGCACCGGCCCTGACTCAAGATGGAGTCCGTGTTCGGGGCCGGCCGCGCCAGAAAGTAAGCCTGGGGGGGGAGAGGCCCGCCCGCCGATCGGTGGGCGCCGGTCGCGGACAGACCCTATCGGACGCCCCCCGGTGAAGGAGCCCCCCTGCCCCCCCCCACAGGCCGCCCCCCGACCGTTCCTGCAGAGTTCCCGCCGGCAGCGACCAGGGGTGAATGCCGCTGGCGGGACTCTGTCGTATCGGCGCGGCCGCTCGGCCAATCCGGGCCGGAGAATCGGCGGCCCCGCTGATTCCATTGGGCCGTGGCCAATGCTGCGCCTAACACGCCGGTGCAAATGACGCCGATTGTCCACACCTCGGAGAATTGCGCGCCGGCATCGGGGTGCCATGGCGTGGTTGCGGCGATTCTCTGGCCCAGCGCAGTGCTCGGAGTATCGCCCTCCTTGTTTCTCCGTAACTGTCTCACGTTACTTATGGAAACCTCTGTAAAATTTAGGAGGACTTTCAACAATTAATTTGGTCACCTGATCATGAAACATTTCATGATGCAAAGCATGAGTGGAGAATTATCATCCAAAATGATCCCATGAGCCAAGAGATTTTGAACTTTCAAATAATAAGCGTGGTTGAAAAAAAATCATCTTTAACTTGGAATACTTTGTATTTCTGGTGTGGCCGTAATCTCTGAAGGGGGATCTTTACTATTACTAGCAGGAAAAGCCTAAAAGTATATTCAATTGTCAAGACCCATCTCAAAAACTCCTATCAGTGAAGGCTGATTAATTTTATTTTACTGAAGTGATAGCTGGTGGAATAGAATAAAAAGACCGTGCTACATCTGACTTAACAACAGAATCAATCGCCTGTGATGTTCAATTTGCTTAGATACAGCTGCTATCCTTTAAATAGCCCATTCCCCCGGGATTTCCTTCAAAACACTTGCACCCTCAAAAAATACGTAACCTTAACCACTCTGGGCCATTCAACTGCCACCTATTTTCTAATTTTCCTACTTGTTCAAAGTAATGGACTCACCACTGCCTGACATTGTCGGTCTCACTTCTCCCATCCCTCCCCACTGGAGATCTTCCAGCTTCTCAGACTGTACAAAGAACTGAGATTGCTCCAGCCACAATCAATGGGCTGCATTCTCCGTTCCTGCGTCTAAGTGCTGATGCCAACGGAGGAGCCATGGTGTTCCAAGACGGGAAACCCGTCGCCACACCCGCACCGATTCCGTTACTGGTGAGGGGCTAGCACAATCGCACAAGTGATTAGCACTGGCTCCACAGCGCCAGGGTCCCAGGTTCGATTCCCTGCTGGGTCACTGTCTGTGTGGAGTCTGCACATCCTCCCCGTGTGTGCGTGGGTTTCCTCCGGGTGCTCCGGTTTCCTCCCACAGTCCAAAGACGTACAGGTTAGGTGGATTGACCATGATAAATTGCCCTTAGTGACCAAAAAAGGTTAGGAGGGGTTATTGGGTTACGGGGGTAGGGTGGAAGTGAGGGCATAAGTGGGTCGATAGGCCGATTGGCCACCTTCTGCACTGTATGTTCTATGAAACACCCGTTGAACGTGCATAAAACGGTGGGAGAATCGCCGGGTCCATGCTGGCCACGTGCAGGGCTAACAAGCTGCAGCCGAGCATACACTTACAACAGCCACACACGCACTGATCGTGCCCGAAAAGATAGCACCGATTGTGCTGGACCATGGACCCATCCACTCCGACCCCACAGCCTAGTCACCCCCCACTACTCCCCCAGCCTTGGCAGAAGCCCCCCTGGCCAGGGGCACGGCTGTCGGCGAAGTATGGAGGTGCTGGACACTGTCCATACGTCTCCTCTCTCTCTCTCCCCAGCCGCCACGCCAGGCTCACGACTGTTGAGACCACATGTGGCCCGCACCGTTGGGAACTCGGCCCATCGGAGGCGGGGCGGATAATGATATGGAAACACAGTTGTGACTGTGCGCGTCGCGATGACGCTAATTTGGAGTGGGCTGAGTATTGTGACCCGGCGTAAAATTGGCACATGCTGCGATTTTGGCTTAGGAAGCTATTCTCCGCCCGATTGCCGTTCCCGATTTTGGCATTGGGCAATGGAGAATCCCACCCAAAACCTTGTGCTTTCCGACCATTGGAGGTGAAATTAGGTACGGAGTGTTTGTTCTTTGGGTGCCATGAGTCCTCTTAGCATCGAAACTGGCATCCACAGCACACAAGCACACTTTTGATGGCAAGTGCCTTGGGTCACAAATTCATATGTGCACGTCTATTTATCGCCAGCAGCATGTAGGTTAAGGAGATCATGACATTAATCAACGTGCAGTGCTGACTTAATGATAGTACTGTTATTTTGGAGCTCCACCTTTCAGCCGACAACCTTTCCCAACCTTACAAATTTGAACACGACACTAAATGGCATAACCCACCCTCCACGAGAACTAGTTAAAAGGATCGTCAATTATTTTTGGTTAGTTGTTAGTTTAGTCTTTCTGGATGTTGCTGCAATTCTAGGAATTATTGGTGTTTTGGATAGTTAATATTACAACCAATCCCCAGGTGGGTTTCCCCAGATCTGTTAACCCAAACGAGAACCCTCATTTGTAAATATCCTGTTGGGATACCCAAAATTGTTATGCCCCAGTAGTGAGGAGGGATGAAATGGTTGCCCTTCTGTCATGTAAGAGTACCCTTTACGAAATGGGTGTTTAAGAAATGTACCTTTTAGAAATGGAGCTGCTCATGTTACTGGAGTGATGTCAGAGTGTGGGTGGAGCTGAGCTTCACTTCTGCTTTTTTAGTTTCAGTTTGAGAAAGCTTGGGTGTGTCTGTGGGCTGCACTGCTGTTGATCTCTGCCATGAAGGACTATCTCTTAATCATTTGGTGAATTCAGAATTATAAATGATTTCAGTATTAAATGTAACCCTCATGTGTTCCTGTTTGAAGGTTTGTTAAGTCTTTTGGATGATAAAAGGACAGCATACAGGTTATTTAGTGTTGTATTCTTTGGGGGGTGTATTTGATTTACTGGTTGCTAAGATGTTCACTGTTTGTTTTAGAAAGTTTACTTGAGTTCATAGAATAAACATTGTTTTGTTTTAAAAAACACTGGTCCATTGTCTGCTGCACCATACCTGTAGAGTAAGCCGTGTGCTCCCCATACCACAATCTATTCAAAGTTGTGGGTCAGGTGAACTCCATAATACACTTTGGGATTCTCTAAACCCTGGCCCATAACAATTGGGGGCTCGAGGGGGATAAAAGTCTATCTATTGGATTGGCTTAGCGAACGTAAAGACAGTGAGAGGTGAACATATTGTGGTTGCTTTTCAGGTGTGGTATTTTAGTTTAAGTGGGGAGTGTGTTGTGGACAATGGCTCTTTCAGAGGCTGAGAAGTTTTTGGGGGTGGAGACAGTCACACACAGTACCTTACGGACAGAGACTAAAAGCAGACTGTTAGATTTTGCAAAAACATTGCAGTTAACATTACCTGACAAAATGCGAAAAGATGAGGTAATTATGGCGGTGGTTAAGCATTCAAAGTTGCCTGAGATGCAGTTTGACTCATTGGAAATGGCAAAAATTCAGTTGCAAATTAAACAAATGGAACATGCAAAAGAATTAAAGCAGCTTGAATACGAAAGAGAGAGAGAGAGGAAAAAGAAAAGGAGAGAGAAGAAAGGAGAAAAGAACGAATAGCCCGAGCAGAACAAAAAGAAAAAGAAAGGGAGCTACAGATCAGGGAAAAAGATAAAGGGCGAGAGTTTGAACTTCAGAAAATGGCCATGAAACATGACAGTCAGTTAAAATTGTCAGACGTCAATTCAAGGGAAACGTACAGTTGGATGATAGTGATGAGGATAGTGAGAAAGAGCATCAAAGTCGAAGGCGTGGTGGGGATCTATTTAAATATGTCCAAGCATTGCCAAGGTTTGACGAGAAGGAGGTGGAAGACTTTTTTATTTCATTTGAGAAGGTAGCTAAACAAATGAAACGGCCACAGGACATGTGGGTATTACTGATTCAAACAAAGCTGGTAGGTAGAGGTAGTGAAGTGTTTGCGTCACTACCAGAGGAGGTATCTGAGATGTATGCGGAGGTGAAAAAATCCATCTTAGGTGCCTATGAACTAGTGTCTGAAGCCTACAGACAAAGGTTTAGAAGTTTAAGGAAAGAATTTGGTCAAGAATACATGGAGTTTGAAAGGCTCAAACAGAGTAATTTTGATAGGTGGATAAGGGCTTTGAAAATAGACCAAACGTATGAAGCTCTCAGAAAATTATACTTTTGGAGGAGTTTAAAAATTCAATTCCTGATGTAGTGAGAACTCATGTGGAAGAGCAGAGGGTTAAAACTGTGAGATTAGCAGCAGAAATGGCAGATGATTATGAATTAGTTCATAAATCAAGACATGGGGCGAAATTCTCCCCCAATGGCGCGATGTCCGCCGACTGGCGCCAAAGACGGCGCCAATCAGACGGGCATCACGCCGGCCCAAAGGTGCGGAATGCTCCGCATCTTTGGCGGCCTAGCCCCAACATTGAGGGGTAGGCCGACGCCGGAGGCGTTTGTTTCCCCGCCAGCTGGCGCAGAAATGCGGCGCATGCGCGGGAGCATCAGCGGCCGCTGAAAGTTTCCAGCGCATGCGCAGTGGGGAGAGTCTCTTCCGCCTCTGCCATGGTGGAGGCCGTAGCGGAGGCGGAAGGGAAAGAGTGCCCCCACGGCACAGGCCCGCCCGCGGATCGGTGGGCCCCGATCGCGGGCCAGGCCACCGTGGGGGCACCCCCCGGGGTCAGATCGCCCCGCGCCCCCCCCCCAGGACCCCGGAGCCCGCCCACACCGCCTGGTCCCGCCGGTAAATACCAGGTTTGATTTACGCCGGCGGGACAGGCAATTTCTGGGCGGGACTTCGGTCCATCCGGGCCGGAGAATTGAACGGGGGGTCCCGCCAACCGGCGCAGCCCGATTCCCGCCCCCGCCCAATCTCCGGTACCGGAGACTTCGGCGGGGGCGGGGGCGGGATTCACGGCGGCCAACGGCCATTCTCCGACCCGGCGGGGGGTCGGAGAATGACGCCCAAGGTTTCCGACATCAGTTTCAGCCTGTGAGGGATAGAAATTGGGGACATGAGAAATACTCAAGTGGTAAAGGTAAAGGTGATCTGATGGGAGACAATAAGGAGAGTGTACCTCAGATTAAAAAAGAAATCCAAGAGGGTGGAAGAGACATGAAAAGTTTCAAATGTTTTCACTGTAATAAACTAGGCCATGCAATGTCACAGTGTTGGTGGTTGAAGAAACGCACTGGGAAGGCTGATGTGGTAAAACAGGATAAGACAGTGGGGTTTGTTAAAGTGGTAAAGGAAAGCCCAAGGGAAGCGAAGGAGGTGCAAAAGATCGTACAGCCTGTTCAAGGGGTGATTGATAAGAAGGTGCCAGATGTCTTTAAAGAATTTACTTGTGTGGGTAAAGTTTACTCATGTGTATCAGGAGGAGTAGGTAAAGAAGTCATAATTTTAAGAGATACGGGAACTAGTCAATCTTTAATGGTAAGAGATGAGGAGTTATGTAGGTTGGGAAGAATGTTGCCAGAAAAGGTGGTAATATGTGGAATTCAGGGTGAGAGGAGTAGCGTTCCATTATATCAGGTAAGGTTGGAAAGTCCAGTGAAGAGTCGTGAAGTGGTAGTAGGAGTAATAGAGAAACTATCTTGTCCAGGAATACAGTTTATCTTGGGTAATGATATAGCTGGATCAAAGTGGGAGTGATGCCTACTGTGGTTGATAAGCCAGTGTAAAATCAGAGAACTGTAGTGTTGAAGGACGAATATCCTGGGATTTTTCCAGATTGTGTGGTAACAAGGTTGCCAAGTCACAGGTTAAGACAAGAGGAGAAATCAAAGAATGAAGATGAAGTTGAAGTGCAATTATCAGAAACGATTTTTGATCAGATGGTTGATAAAGAACAAGAACAGGTGGAGGATGAGGCAGATATTTTTAGTTCAGGAAAATTGGTGGAGTTACAACAGAAAGATATAAAAATAAAACAGCTGTATCAGAAAGCATACACGGAAGAGGAATCTGAATGTATACCAGAGTGTTATTACCGTAAAAGTGATATCTTGATGAGAAAATGGAGACCTTTACATATGCAGGCGGATGGAAAGTGGGCAGAAGTTCATCAAGTAGTATTGCCGGTAGGGTATAGAAAGGAGCTGTTGCGAGATGCACATGAGGTACCAGTGGGAGGTCATTTGGGGATAAGGAAAACTCAAACTATAATCCAGAAACATTTTTATTGGCCTGGACTACATAAAGATGTAGTTAAATTTTGTCAATCATGTCACACATGTCAAGTGATAGGGAAACCTCAAGCAGTGATAAAACCAGCACCCCTAATACCCATTCCAGCATTTGAGGAACCTTTTACAAGGGTCCTAATTGAATGCGTAGGACCGCTTCCGAAATCAAAAAGTGGGAATCAATATCTTTTGACTATAGTGGATGTGTCTTCTCGGTTTCCAGAGGCCATTCCAGTATGTAATGTTACAGCTAAAAAGATTGTGGAGGAGTTACTTAAATTCTTAGATATGGACTACCCACAGAAATACAATCGGATCAAGGATCAAATTTTACCTCAAAGTTATTCAAAGACGTTATGGATAGCTTAGGAATAAAACAATTTAAATCAACTGCGTACCATCCAGAATCACAGGGAGCGTTAGAAAGGTGGCATCAGCCATTAAAGACAATGTTGAGGGCTTATTGGCAAGATTATCCAGAGGATTGGGATAAAGGAATTCTTTTCGTACTGTTTGCAATTAGGGATGCTCCTAATGAGTCAACCAAATTTAGTCCTTTTGAACTAATTTTTGGTCATGAGGTAAGAGGACCACTTAAATTGATTGAGGAAAAATTGGTGAGTGAGAAATCGGAAATTACATTATTGGATTACGTGTCAAATTTCAGGGAACGATTAAATAGAGCAGGTGAATTGGATAGACAACATTTGAAAGTTGCACAAAATGTGATGAAACGGGTAGCGGACAAGAACTCCAAAGTTTGTAATGTTGCCATTGGAGATAAAGTTTTCGTCTTATTACCAGCGGTAGGTGAACCTTTAAAAGCTAGGTTTTGTGGACCTCATCAGATTGAAATAAAATTGTGAGGTGAATTATGTGGTAAAAACACCAGATAGAAGGAAGAATCACCGAGTGTGTCATGTGAATATGCTTAAAAGGTACTTTGAAAGGGAAGGAGAGAAAAAGGAGGAGGTATTAATGATTCTAACTCAAAGTGATGAACCAAATCCAGATGACTGTGAATTTGACATACCTCAAATTAAATTGGAAAATGAGGATGTTCTTAAAAATTGGGATAAATTGTTGAGTTATCTTCCAGAGAAAAAAAAAACTGACCTGAAAGAGTTATTGATATCACATGGGCAAGTTTGTAGAGATAAATTGGGAAGTACTAAAATGGCTATACATGATGTAGATGTGGGGAAAGCTGTTCCGATCAAACAACATCCATATAGACTTAACCCTTTAAAATTGGCATAGGTTAACAAAGAGATTGAGAGTATGCTTAAAAATGGCATAATTGAAGTGGGTTGCAGCCAATGGAGCTCACCCAAAGTGATGGTACCTAAACCAGACGGTACCCAACGGTTGTGTGTGGACTATAGAAAGATTAATGCAGTTACAAGAACGGACTCTTATCGTATCCCAACTTTGGAGTATTGCATTGAGAAAGTGGGACAGTCCGCTTTTATTTCCAAATTGGATTTACTTAAAGGTTACTGGCAGGTACCTTTATCCGAAAGGGCAAAGGAGATTTCAGCTTTTGTGACTCCAGGTGGTATATACCAATTCAAAGTTACGCCATTCGGCATGAAAAACGCCCCAGCCGCATTTCAACAGTTAACTAACAAAGTTGTTTCAGAATTACCCAATTGTGCAGTATACATCGACGATCTGGTAATTTTCAGTCAGACATGGAAAGACCATTTGAAACATCTGATGGAGTTATTCGATCGACTTTAGGAGGCGGGTTTGGTGATAAACCTAGCCAAAAGTGAATTTGGAAAAGCCTGAATCACTTTCCTTGAAGAGTTTTCGATACCCTCAAGACGAAGGGAAATAATGCGATTTCTTGGCATGAGTGGATTTGATCGAACATTTGTGCAAAGGTTTTGTCGCGTGATTGCTCCACTGATGGACTTGCTTAAGAAACATCGAAGATTTCACTGGAAAGCGGACTTTTCACAGGCATTTGAAAGCCTGAAAGCTGTGACAACCAATGCTCCTGTGTTGGAGAATTACAAGGGACTCTGCGATCAGATTGAACGAAAGTATCTGACTTTAAAGAGAAATGCTGAGGCGTAGAGGAATGGATGGATCGTGCAGAGACCTTCTTGTTCAAAGAGACTGTCAATCGAGAAGGATTCCAGTTGGAGGAAGATGAATAAAGAAAAAATGGACTATATTATTGTACCTGTTTGTGTGTATTGTTTTTTTGAAACAAAAAGTATATTTTCTGTGTGCATTTCTTAAAGGATGGGAAAAGGTGAAAAATGAAACCATCTTGAAGTTGATGGGGGGGGGGGGGGGGAGGTGTCATATGAGAGTACCCTTTAAGAAATGGGTGTTTAAGAAGTGTATTTTTAGGAAATGGAGCTGCTCATGTTACTGGAGTGATGTCAGATTGTGGCTGGAGCTGAGCTCCACTTCTGCTTTTTAGTTTCAGTTTGAGAAAGCTTGGGTGTGTCTGTGGGCTGCACTGCTGTTGATCTCTGCCATGAAGGACTCTTAATCATTTGGTGAATTCAGAATTATAAATGATTTCAGTATTAAATGTAACCCTAATGTGTTCCTGTTTGAAGGTTTGTTAAGTCTTTTGGATGATAAAAGGACAGCATACAGATTACTTAGTGTTGTATTCTTTGGGGGGTGTATTTGATTTACTGGTTGCTAAGGTGTTCACTGTTTGTTTTAGAAAGGTTAACTTGAGTTCATAGAATAAACATTATTTTGTTTTAAAAACCACTGGTCCATTTTCTGCTGTACCATACCTGTAAAGTAAGCCGTGTGCTCCCCATACCACAATCTATTAAGAGTTGTGGGTCAGGTGAACTCCATGATACACTTTGGGATTCTCTAAACCCTGGCCCATAACACTTCTTTATTTGCTTGATCACAACGAGATTAATGTAAGAAAAAGGATCCCTCCTTTGATGGCCAAGGAAGCCAGCGATAGGAAGGAAAAGATTGCACAATAAGTTTCTCGCAGCAGTAACTATCTACAATCACAGTCCCCGTTGGGACAACCAACCTGCTCAGGCTGGTTTTTATGCTTGTTTTAACGAGCCACAGCTGGATGGGCCTCTGCCGCCCTATCTGGGAAGGTCGCACACCACGATCCCCATGGGGAGATCAATAATGGTTTCCCCATGGGCCTTGTGGATGGTGTGACATCCCTCCCCCAAGTCTGAAAGTTCCCCCTCTGCCGTCATCAGTGGGGGCCTTTGGCGCCGCTTCGCCCGAGGCTGATCTTCTGACTGTGGTGGGTCTCGGTCATGTGTTGTGTACCAGTTGGTCGACTGCCTTTTTCTGGATGATTGGTAATTGACGGAACCTTGGCAGCGGATTCGACATTGTCTGTTTGCATGGATGCCTCTGTGTCCATATCCGCACTGGAGTCATCTTCCTCCTGCTGGTCCGGTCGATGGGCGACGGTCGGATGGGTTCCCTGGCTGAGGGGTAGTTCCTGGCAAGACGGAGGCTTCGCCGATTCTGGATAGGCATCGTGCAGTTAAGGCCCCTGCTGCGTTGTCGTTTCACTTGGACATCTACTTTATAGGAGACTGGCCCTCTTCTCTCAATTACGACTCCAGGAAGCCAGGGTGCACCAACTACAAAGTTGCAGGCGTGGGCCATGTCTTCTGATTGGAGCTTCTTCCCTGGGCCTGGCGGTCATGGTGCTATTTCTGCGCTTTTTTGCTGCACTTCCACTTTCCCACCCAGGTTTGGGAAAATCAGCCTACGGCCCATCGGCAGTTCTGCTGCCACACCCATTATCACGTCCATCGTCAACCTATAACTAAAAATGAACCTTGCCAGTCACGCGTCTTTGGAGCCCGTGGTCTGCTTCATCATGCCTCTTTTGAAGGTCGGAACCCTCCTTTCAGCCAGGCCGTTAGATGAGGGATGGTACGGGTTGGATCTAATGTGTTAGATTCCTTTCAGCTTAGTAAATGTGGCAAACCCTTCGCTCATGAGTGACGTTCTGGGACTTCTGGGATCCGATGAGTGCTGAACGAACACGTTAGCTTCTCGATGGTGGCCCTTGACGTGGTCAAGGTCATTTGTTGAATGTCGAGCCGATTTGGGTGGACGTCCACAATGATGAGAAGCACGGAGCCCAGAACAGGCCCAGCAAAATCATTATGCAGTCTTAGCCAGGGACTCCCTGGCCATTCCCAGGGGTGAAGGGAGGCTGCTAATGGGAGCTTTTGGTGTTCCTGACATGTCGAACAATTGCGTATGACTCGCTCTACGTCTGCATCGATGCCAGGCCCCAGACGTAGGTTCGATCCAGCATCTTCATTTTTGAGGTGCCCAGGTGATCACTGGGTAGATCCTTCAGGAGGGACTCTTGACCTTGCAGTGGGATGACCACGTGAGCCTCCCACAATATGATACCATCTTCCACGCTTAGCTTTTGGAGTTTCTGGGCAAAGGGCTGCTAGGGGGTTCCCCGTAATCCACCATTTAATATGCGGCAGAGCTCCACCAATTTAGGATCCTTTGTCTGGCCGTGTTATTTAATCCACTAACTAGCCTATCCCTCAACATTCCTGAGAGGGACAGCCCAAACTCGTATTGCTCCACCAGCCTAAGGTGGGTCACAAAGTCAGTTATCGACTCACCCGGAGACCGCACAGCCGTGTTGAACCTATAATTGATTATAGGTTCAACGGAACTTATTATAACGGAAGGCATTATAACGGAAGGCTTCAGATCATAGTGTTAATGCCACGAGTTCAACCAACTCATCGAACGACTTGAAGTCAGGTGCAGCTGGGTAAATAAGGCTTTTTGTAATTCCAAAGGTAAGGCTGTCAGGAGACTTGCTCTTTTAAATTTTTTAATTAAAATTAAAAAAAATAAATTTAGAGTACCCAATTCATTTTTTCCAATTAAGGGTCAATTTAGCATGGCCAATCCACCTAGCCTGCACATCTTTGGGTTGTGGGGCGAAACCCACGCAAACACGGGGAGAATGTGCAAACTCCACATGGACAGTGACCCACGGCCGGGATCAAACCTGGGATCTCAGCGCTGTGATTTAGCAATGCTAACCACAGTGCCACCGTGCTGCCCCTAGGAGAATTGCTTTTTGATGATTTTTTTCCCCAAGACACCATTGGCCTGAAAGAAGTACCTCATATGTTTTGTGTATTGGCTCCAATCTTCCAAGACCTTGTCGAAAGCCTGTAGCTTACCAAACAGCGGCATTTAAAAATCTTATAACCTCACGTTGCTGCATGGTCATCATCTAGGGTGGCTGGGCATCTTGAAATCAGAGTCTGGAGTCACTTTGTTCCTCGTTGCCAGTTTAATGACCAAGGAAATCAGCGGTAGGACGCAAAATATATTAATTTTACTTTTAACAATAAGCTGCCCATGGCAGTAACTAACTAAAATCATAGTCCCCGTTGGGACAACCAACATGCCGGTCCTGCTCAAGCCTGCTTTTATGCTCAGCTTAACGAGCTCCAGCTGGGTGGGCTTCCACCCACGACTGGGGACACTCGTATTCCACGAGCTCCAGGGAGAGATCGATAATGGTTTCCCTGTGGGCTTCATAGAGGTTACGACATCTCCCTTTGCGGATCCCTTTCACTAGTCCAAATATTTATGTTTTAAAAGGAACCAATTTAACCAAGCTTTCTTGAGTTAAAGAAAGAGTGGCTGGAATTTTCGGGCATTCACGCCGGCCGTATCTTCCGGTCCTGCTGACGGTGCACCCCCACTGCGGGTTTCCCAGCAGTGAGGGATGCATTCAACAGGAAATCCCTTTGACAATGGGGGGACCCGAAGATCCTGCCACCGGCCAATGTTGGGCCACCGCTGTGAAACACTCAGCGGGTTATGTGGAAAATCCTGCCCAGTGAGTTTATTAACTACTCAACGCAAGAAAATATTAAACAAACACATATACATTCATACAGATCAGAAATGAGAATTGAGTCCAAGTAAGTTTAAAAAAGTATATGAACAATCCTTGACATGTCTGCGAGGAGTAGATGGTGAGATGTTGACGTCATTATATCCCCGGGACCTGATGAAATGTAGCCCAGGATGTTGTGGGAGGCTAGGGAGGAAATTGCGGGTCCCCTAACAGAGATATTTGAATCATCGGCAGCCACAGGTGAGGTGCCTGAAGATTGGAGAGTGGCGAATGTTGTGCCCTTGTTTAAGAAGGGCAGCAGGGAAAAGCCTGGGAACTACAGACCGGTGAGCTTAACGTCTGTAGTAGGTAAGTTGCTAGAAGGTATTCTGAGAGACAGGATCTACAAGCATTTAGAGAGGCATGGACTGATTCGGGGCAGTCAGCATGGCTTTGTGCGTGGAAAATCATGTCTTACAAATTTGATTGAGTTTTTTGAGGGGGTGACCAAGAAGGTAGATGAGGGCAGTGCAGTAGACGTTGTCTACATGGACTTTAGCAAAGCCTTTGACAAGGTACCGCATGGTAGGTTGTTGCAGAAGGTTAAAGCTCACGGGATCCAGGGTGAGGTTGCCAATTGGATTCAAAATTGGCTGGACGACAGAAGACAGAGGGTGGTTGTAGAGGGGTTTTTTTCAAACTGGAGGCCTGTGACCAGTGGTGTGCCTCAGGGATCGGTGCTGGGTCCACTGTTATTTGTGATTTATATTAATGATTTGGATGAGAATTTAGGAAGCATGGTTAGTAAGTTTGCAGATGACACCAAGATTGGTGGCACAGTGGATAGTGAAGAAGGTTATCTAGGATTGCAACGGGATCTTGATCAATTAGGCCAGTGGGCCGACGAATGGCAGATGGAGTTTAATTTAGATAAATGTGAGGTGATGCATTTTGGCAGATCGAATCAGGCCAGGACCTACTCAGTTAATGGTATGGGGTTGGGGAGAGTTATAGAACAAAGAGATCTAGGAGTTCAGGTTCATAGCTCCTTGAAGGTGGAGTCGCAGGTGGACAGGGTGGTGAAGAAGGCATTCGGCATGCTTGGTTTCATTGGTCAGAACATTGAATACAGGAGTTGGGACGTCTTGTTGAAGTTGTACAAGACATTGGTACGGCCACACTTGGAATACTGTGTGCAGTTCTGGTCACCCTATTATAGAAAGGATATTATTAAACTAGAAAGAGTGCAGAAAGGATTTACTAGGATGTTACCGGGACTTGATGGTTTGAGTTATAAGGAGAGGCTGGATAGACTGGGACTTTTTTCCCTGGAGCGTAGGAGGCTTAGGGGTGATCTTATAGAGGTCTATAAAATAATGAGGGACATAGATAAGGTAGATCGTCAACATCTTTTCCCAAAGGTAGGGGAGTCTAAAACTAGAGGGCATAGGTTTAAGGTGAGAGGGGAGAGATTCAGAAGGGCCCAGAGGGGCAATTTCTTCACTCAGAGGGTAGTGAGTGTCTGGAATGTGCTGCCAGAGGTAGTAGTAGAGGCGGATACAATTGTGTCTTTTAAAAAGCATTTAGATAGTTACAGGGTTATAGGGTAAGATGGGTATAGAGGGTTATGGGCCAAGTGCGGGCAACTGGGACTAGCTTAATGGTAAAAACTGGGCGGCATGGACTGGTTGGGCCGAAGGGCCTGTTTCCATGCTGTAAACCTATATGATTCTATGATTATGATTTGGATAGCACTGCTTTCAGCAGGTGAGTGGTCAGTTTCAAGAATTCAGTGTTCTACAGCTTGTCTGAGAAGCCACCCTGTTCCCTTTTCAGCTGTGGCTTGGATGGCTTGGCTTGCTTCAACAATCAGAGAGATATTTGCACAATTTTTACAATGGTGCAGCTGCTGGCTGGTTTTCTATTTCTGTGTCTTACACACTCTAACAGGCTAGCACTAGTCCTTATCTACCAATCTTTGTGGGTGGTTTTTATCACAGTCTTTGTATATTCCTGGCAGGTGAAACCCACAAATCTGTCTCAGACATTTTCCACAGGCTCAGTCTTACTGAGATAATCCTCATCTCCCATTATCTCCCTTTGTCTCCACAGGAGGTGGCAATTCATTTATTGATGGCTTTCGTGCTTTTGATGTATCTTTGTCTGGAAACAATGCATGATTCCATTGTCTCTCTCTTAATGTCACCAACCAGCAATTCAACCATCAACAAAATTTACATTGTCAACCATTTTTAGTTTGTGTGTCCATTTTCTAAAATCCACAAGTTTTATTTAAATTCCATTATTTTTTGCATGTAATTTAGGTTTTATTTCTCCATGATCATGGTATTAATTAAAATTCTAATAGTCCACACGGAGGTGTAACAGGTGCTGGAGCAATTTTCTCCTGACATGCAAGCTCTGTGCAGACTAATGGTTCCCAGTCATGGGAGGCCTAATTTACTTTCGCCTTTGAATACATTTTGAAAGGGAGAACGAGCAGAGGCCATGCAGAGCATGACAAGCTGCTGGAAGATGGAGGAGGAGTAGCGTGAGAAGGGCTCTCAACAGAAGGCCATAAGCACAGATGATGTTGAGGGAGAAATTCCCATCCTTGAAATTCAGTGAGGAACAATGTGTGAGACAGGTACCCTTTATTAAAGAGAAGTCAGTGATATTTGCCCACTTGATATTTGCCCACAGAGCAGATGCAATTTTAACACAGAGGAAGGCAAGAACTGCATTGCTTGTTGCTGTCAAGGTGACCATGGCTCTGAAATTTCATGCATCACATTTATTCTAAGCTGCTGCTGGAGGTATAAGCAATATATTGTAGTTTTCAGAGCACTGCTGCATATACAAATGCACCTGATTCTCTCTTACCAGAGAGAAGCAGACAGTGTGAGTACAAGGGTTTGCAATAATTCTAGGCTTCACAATGGTGCAGTTGCCATTGACTGCATACCCATTCCACACGTGCAATTTGCAGCTGATGTACGACCAGGCAGTGGATAATGCAGATCAGTGCCTGGTATGTTGGCAGCAGTCACGGTGCATTAATTTTGAGGCAGTCCTCTCTGCCATCCATATTTTAAGCAGCCCAGAAAACCGAAGGGTGGCTATAGTTAAATCAGAAAATTTGGAAACATTCAGCAAGCCTGGCAGCATCTGTGGAGCGAGAAACAGAGTTAATGTTTTGAGTCCTGAGGTACCCTCAATAATGATGCTTAGAGATTAAACTGTAAAGAAGGCTTTATTAGGCTAATAACTATGCTACAGATTTGGACGAGAGCTGACTGCTATACAGACCATGAGGCAGGCCTTTATGTATGGCTCCCAGATGGGCGGAGCCAGAGGCGGAGTCCCCAGGGTTCCAAGCCTGGTCTTAAAGGGGACATCACCTTACATGATGATAAGGCAGTAACCGTTCATCACAAGTCCTTATGACTCTTCTTCAGAGCAGAAGGGAGGGAGAAAAGTAATAGATTATATATTGTATAAGAGGGAGTGAGTGGGTGGCAAACACCAAAAGGGAAATGAAAAGCAATGAAGGTGAACATGGTGAAAGGGAGAAATAGGAATCCCGCTCGAGAGAAGAGCAGTGCTTCTTCAAGGCTATTTTGGGATAAGCGTTACCGGACATGGCTCATTACTTTGCATGTGTATAACCCATACACATACACACATGTGCAGCATGTATACAATGAGAGCCAGGTTGCCACAAATCTTGTAGAAGGGACCATTGGCATCCTGAAGCAACAATTCCACTGCCTAGGCCACACTGGAGGAGCAGCGCAGTATATGTTTGAGCATGTCTCGATTTGTCATGGTATGCTGCATGCTGCACAATTTTACCAACATTTGGGAACAGCCAGATGTTATCTGCCAGATGTTGTGCTCCATGGAGCCAATGTCACTCTCCTGTGACAGAACCTCAGTAATCCGCGTGCTCTCTTGGGTGAGCAGATTGCTAGACTGCTGTGACATTCTGAAAACACCTTTCAACAGTGGTTTCCAAACGGATAACTTTGGAAAGGATGGGCTCCAAGCTCTATGCAACAGCCTGTAACAAGTTGGTGCTGGATTCCACCAAGCTCCTTGACAGTGAGATATCTGTCCATCTCTTACACTTCTTCTACTGCCTGAACAGGTTGCAGTTCCTGGGTATCCAAAAGGGAAAAAGACAGGGTTGTGGTGAGATGACAGGAGAAATTGAGAAAAGCACGCTCCCACCATTAACAAATCCTCAGTAAGAAAAGGTTGTGGACAAGGGGCAATTACAATTAGGGATATAGATATGGTCATCTTTAATGTTGGGTGATATGGTTGTACTGGTTGAATAGCTGCCAGTATGTGCAAGTTGTTAGATGTGGGTTTGAAATTTGTTGATAGACTAACAAATGTTAGTTTTAGTTTTTAAATGATTTTTATTGATGCATCCAACAAAGGCCAAATTATTCTTAACCACAATTTTGTTATGAGCTGAATATTGTCAAATGTTAAATCCTCTTTTTAATCAGTTGCTCGGCAGTTGCTTGAAGATTGCTGATAAAAACTTCCGGTTGCGGCAACGCTGAGCTAAGTCGCACGTTCGGCAGGTCCCACCAGAAATGGACTTTTGGGCTCTTTTTAGGGGCCCCAGCGACATTTGTTCGACGGTTCCCAGTGTGGGAAGGTGACAGTACGATTTCCCTGGCACTGTATGGATTGGACCAGGAGCGGAGCGGTGAAAAAAATAATTTTGGTGCAGCAAAAAGTGCGAGGGAGGAAAACCAAGATGGTGGCGGTTGGAGACCAGGCAGCGTGGGCGCAGTGGTTGCAAGAGCAGCAGGGGTTTCTCAAGTGCTGCTTCATGGAATTGAAAGCAGAGCTGCTGGAGCCGATGAAGGCTTCGATCGACAAGCTGATCGAGACCCAGAAGGCCCAAGGGGTGGCGATCCAGGAGGTGCGGCAGAAGGCCTCGGAGAACGAGGACGAGATATTGGGCCTGGCGTTGAAGGTAGAGGCACACGAGGCGCTGCATAAGAAATGGCAGGAGAAGTTCGAGGACATGGAGAATCATTCAAGGAGGAAGAACCTGCGGATTTTGGGTCTCCGGGAAGGAGTGGAGGGGTCAGATGCTGGAACATACATAGTCACAATGCTGAACACGTTGATGGCCGCGGGTGCCTTCCCGAGGCCCCTGGAGCTGGATGGGGCCCACCGAGTCCTGGCGAGGAGGCCCAAGTCTAATGAGCCGCCGCGGGCGGTATTGGTTCGGTTCCACCACTTGGGTGGACAGGGAGTGTGTCCTAAGATGGGCAAAAAAGGAGCAGAGCAGCAGGTGGGAGAATGCAGAGGTCCGTATATACCAGGACTGGAGCGCGGAGGTAGCCAGAAGAGGGCTGGTTACAATCGGGAAAGGCGGTTCTGCATCGGAAGGGGGTGAAATTTGGGATGCTGTAGCCGGCGTGACTGTGGGTCACGTTTAAGGACCGGCACCATTACTTTGAGACGCCAGAGGAGGCGTGGACCTTTATCCAGGCCGAAAAGTTGGACACGGACTGAGGGTCGGTTGTGAGGGGATGTCGCAGGGGGGTTACTGTGGTTACTGTGTTTTGGGGGATGTTGGGGGATGTTCTCTTCTGTTCTGTACTGTTTCCTTGGGTGCTGGGTGGTGTAGGGTGAAATGGTTCGAAGTGGGGATTTTGTGAGAGTGTGGGCGTTGGTGGTTGGAAAGACAGGGCCCCATTGGGGGTGAGGGGAGATGGGAGGCCTGAGGTGGGGGAGATGGGATTCAGCCGCAAAATGGAGCTGCGCCAGGGTGGGGCCAGTTTGATGGAAAGGGGGAAGGAAGGGGGCGGGGCCGGGGGGGAGCGGTGTTGGACAGGAGGGGGGGGAGTGGCCGGGGTCAGCAGGAGTCAGCTGATGTACGGAAGTGCTATGGGGGGAGCAACGCAGCTAGTGGGGGACCAAGCTGGGGGGGAGGGGGGTGCGGGAGGAGAGGGGGAAAGGGGGGAACTGGGTTGTTGCTGCATTGGTCAAAGGGGAGCTGGTGCTCGGAGAGAGAATCGGGGCGGGGGTCTGCGCTGTGGGGAATGGAGAGTGCTGGAGGCGCGGGCACGTGGCTGGCCTAGAATAGGGGATGGCTAATCGGCGGGGGGGGGGAGGGGAAGCCCCCTGATCCGGCTGATAACTTGGAATGTGAGAGGCCTGAACGGGCCGGTCAAGAGGTCCCGTGTGATCGCGCACCTGAAGGGACTGAAGGCAGATGTGGTTATGCTCCAGGAGACGCATTTGAGGGTGGCAGATCAGGTTAGGCTGAGAAAGGGGTGGGTAGGGCAGGTTTTCCACTCGGGGTTGGACGCAAAGAATCGAGGGGTGGCGATTTTGGTGGGGAAGTGGGTGTCGTTTGAGGCGCTGAACATCGTGGCAGACAATGGAGGTAGGTATGTGATGGTGAGTGGTAAGCTGCAGGGGGTGCGGGTGGTATTAGCGAATGTATATGCCCCGAATTGGGACGATGCCGGATTTATGCAGTGCATGTTGGGCCAGATTCAGGACCTGGAGGCAGGGAGCTTGATAATGGGGGGGGGGGTGGGACTTTAACACGGTACTGGATCCAGCATTGGACCGCTCCAGGTCCAGGACGGGTAAGAGGCCGGCGACGGCCAAGGTGCTGAGGGGGTTTATGGACCAGATGGGAGGAGTGGACCCATGGAGGTTTGTCAGGCCGGGGGCCAGGGAATTTTCTTTTTTTTCCCACGTCCATAAAGCCTACTCCCGGATAGACTTCTTCGTTATGAGCTGGGCACTAATCCCGAGGGTGGAGGACACGGAGTATTCGGCCATAGCCATCTCAGACCATGCCCCTCATTGGGTGGAGCTGGAGCTAGGGGAGGAGAGGGACCAGCGCCCACTGTGGCGCCTGGATGTGGGCTTGCTGGCGGATGAGGGAGTGAGTGGGCGGATCCGGGGGTGCGTTGAATGCTATCTAGTGGCTAACGATAATTGGGAGGTGCAGGTGGGGGTGGTGGGATGCGCTGAAGGCGGTGATTAGGGGAGAGCTAATCTCCACTAGGCCCATAAGGAGAGGAAGGAGAGGAGAGAGAGGGAGAGAATGGTGGGGGAGATTTCAAGGGTGGATAGGAGGTATGCAGAGGTCCCCGAGGAGGGACTACTCAAGGAGCGACGAAGCCTCCAGGCCGAGTTTGACCTGTTGAAATGAAATGAAAATCGCTTATTGTCACGAGTAGGCTTCAATGAAGTTACTGTTGACCACCAACAATGCAGAGGTGCAGTGGAGGAAAGCGCAAGGGGAGGTGTATGAGCACGGGGAGAAGGCTAGCCGGATGGTTGGCACACCAGCTTCGGAAGCGGGAGGCAGCGAGGGAGATTGGGGGAGTTAGGGATAAAGGAGGGAACAGTGTCGAGTGCGATGGGAATAAATGGAGTATTTAGAGACTTTTATGAGGGGCTGTATAGGTCTGAGCCCCCGACGGAGGGGGGGGGATGCGTCGATTTTTGGATCGGCTGATGTTCCCGACGGTGGAGGAGGAGCAGGTGGCTGGGCTTGGGGCACCAAGGTAGGGCTGGAGGAGCTGACTAAGGGGCTGGGGAGTATGCAGGCAAGGAAGGCACCGGGGCCAGATGGGTTCCCGGTGCAATTTTACCGGAAGTACATGGACCTGTTGGGCCCTCTGCTAGTGAGGACTTTCAATGAGGTGAGGGAGGGGGGGCCCTACCCCCGACGTTGTCCAGGGCACTGATCTCGCTGACCTTGAAGCGGGACAAGGACCCATTACAGTGTGTGTCGTATAGGCCAATCTTGCTCCTCAACGTGGACGCGAAGCTATTAGCGAAGGTGTTGGCTACCAGAATTGAGGACTGTGTCCCGGGGTGATTCACGAGGACCAGACGGGTTTTGTGAAGGGAAGGCAGCTGAATACCAATGTGCGGAGGCTCCTTAATGTAATCATGTTGCCTGCAGTGGAGGGGGAAGCGGAGATAGTGATGGTGATGGACACGGAGAAGGCCTTCGGTAGTGTGGAGTGGGGGTACCTTTGAGAAGTGTTGAGGAGGTTTGGGTTTGGGGAGGGGTTGAGTAGTTGGGTTAGGCTACTTTACGAAGCCCCGGTGGCGAGTGTGGCCACGAATCGGAGGAGGTCGGGACACTTTTGGCTGTACCGGGGGACGAGGCAGGGGTGCCCTCTAACCCCCTTGCTATTTGCATTGGCAATTGAGCCTTTGGCTATGGCTCTAAGGGAGTCCAGGAACTGGAGAGGGCTGGTCCGGGGGGGGGAACACCGGATATTGTTGTATGCCGATGACATGTTACTGTATGTGGCGGACCCAGTGGGGGGATGCCGGAGGTGATGTGGATCCTCAGGGAGTTTGGGGACTTTTCCGGGTATAGGCTCAACGTGGGGAAGAGTGAGCTCTTCGTGGTACACTCAGGGGACCAGGGAAGGGGGATAGACGAGCTTCCATTGAAGAGTGCGGAAAGGAGTTTTCGGTACCTGGGGATCCTGGTGGCCAGGAGCTAGGGGGCCCTACACAAGCTCAACTTGACGAGGCAGGTGGAGCAGATGGAGGAGGAGTTTAAAAGGTGGGATATGCTGCCACTCTCCCTGGCGGATAGGGTGAAGTTGGTGAAAATGACGGTGCTCCCGAGGTTCCTTTTTGTATTCCAGTGCCTCCCCATCCTGATCCCTAAGGCCCTTTTTAAGTGGGTCAGCAGGAGCATCATGGGATTCGTGTGGGCGAAAAAGAGCCCGAGGGTGAAAAGGGTGTTTCTGGAACGGAGTAGGGACAGAGGGGGGTTAGCGTTGCCTAATCTGTGTGGGTACTACTGGGATGCCAATGTGGTGATGATGCGCAAGTGGGTAATGGAGGGGGAGAGGGCGGCATGGGAGAGGCTGGAGATGGCGTCCTGTGTGGGCACCGAGTCTGAGAGCGCTGGTGACAGCACCGCTGCCGCTCCCGCCGACTAGGTAGACCACGAGTCCGGTGGTGGCGGCGACTTTGAAAATTTGGGGGCAGTGGAGGCGCCACACGGGTGAGGTAGAGGCTTCAGTTTGGTCCCTGGTCCGAGAGAACCATCGGTTCGTCCCAGGGAGAATGGATGGAGGGTTTCTGAGCTGGCACAGGGCAGGAATTAGCAGGATGGGGGACCTGTTTTTAGACAGGACGTTTGCGAGCCTTGGGGCGCTGGAGGAAAAATTTGGGCTTCCCCCCGGAAATGCCTTCAGGTACATGCAGGTAAGGGCATTTGTAAGACGGCAGGTGAGGGAGTTCCCGCTGCTTCCAGCACGTAGGATCCAGGATAGGGTGCTCTCGGGGGTGTGGGTTGGAGAAGGCAAGGCCTCGGCGATCTACCAGGAGATGCAGGAGGAGGAGACCTCGTTGGAGGAGCTAAAGGGTAAATGGGAGGAGGAGCTTGGGGAGGAGATAGAAGAGGCTATGTGGGCGGATGCCCTGGGTAGGGTTAATTCTTCCTCCTCTTGCGCCAGGCTTAGCCTGATACAATTTAAGGTTCTTCACAGAGCGCATATGGACGAATGGACGAGGGGCGAGGCTGAGCAGGTTCTTTGGGGTGGAAGACAGGCGTGTGAGGTGCTCGGGGAGTCCAGCAAATCATGCCCATACGTTCTGGGCGTGCTGGATGGGTTCTGGGGTGGCATTGCGAGGACGGTGTCTAAGCTGGTGAACACCCGGGTTAAGCTGAGCTGGGGGTTAGCACTATTTGGGGTATCGGACAAGCCGGAGTGCAGGAGGCGAAAGAGGCCGGTATTCTGGCCTTTGCATCCCTGGTAGCCCGGCGGAGGATTCTGCTACAGTGGAAAGATACGAAGCCCCCAAGCGTGGAAGCCTGGGTCAGTGACATGGCAGGATTCATTAAATTGGAGAGGGTAAAATTTGCCTTGAGAGGGTCTGTGTAAGGGTTATTCAGGTGGTGGCAACCGTTCCCAGACTTTATAGTGGAGCGTTAGGAGGTGGTCAGCAGCAGCAGCAACCTGGGGGGTGGGGGGGGGGGGGTGTTCTTTGTGTTTACAACTGTGTTTATGTAGTTGTAAGAGGTTTATTTATGCGTTCTTTGTTTTTCTCTTTTCTGTAAGGGAGGGGGGGCGTTTGTTGAAAATATGTAAAAATTTGAATACAAATATTTTAAAATAAAAGAAGATTGCTGATAAGAGAGGCGTTGCTGAAACTTTTCATCTTGCACTCATGAGGACAAATGCAAGAAAGCCAAATTTCAAAAGATCAAAACAAGTGATACTACAGGAGAAAAAGGGTGTTGATTGGTTAACAAACCATTGTTCAAATCATTGCGGTGCTTTGTGCAAACTCACAAAGTGGGCCATCGTTTTTGGACATGAAAAGTATCCGATCTACATCGAATTACCAAGGAAAGGCAAAGTACCTCAAAAATGTGGACAACAGGTTAAGCATGTTGTTACTACTATGTAGTGACTACACAAGTTCCACTAACAGGATGCTGCCATCAGTCCAAAAAAAAATGTTCGGCCGATCATAAAGTTGAGCTAAGTTGTATATGAATTTCAGTGCTGCTGTGATGCCAGATACATAGGTTGTACTTCTCAATAATTTGCTGATCGAACTTAGCAGAATATGTCTTTGACTGTTCATAATAAAAGAGTACAGACCGTACTCAATCAGCCTGCAATTGCAAAATCCAAAATAACCGTCTGCTGTTAAGATCTGATTCTGCAATAGGCAACACTTGCAGGACAATCTTGAGTGTACTAACAGTTACACTGATGACCAATTTAAGATAATCCATCGAGTTGTAACGTGGCTCATTTACACCTGCTAGAAGTGCCATAGGTGGGAACCCATCGTCTGCAAACAAAGGAAATGCTTTCAAGCCTTGATCCTTTTTTGAATCATCCGGAAGTTTGGGGAGCCTATAGTTTCTGGTTCCTTTCTCCATGCCATGCCTCGGCAAATCACATTCGACTTACCAACCAATCAGCGTACTTTTCTCCTGTCATATAAATTGTGATTCTTTGAAATTTGTCATTCTAGCATTTGTCCTGATGTACGTAAGACAGGAAAGCTTGGTTAAATGTTTCTATTTACAGCTATAGTTCAACATTTAATGTAATATAATAATATAATAATCTTTATTGTCACAAGTAGGCTTACAGTAACACTGCAATGAAGTGACTGTGAAAAGCTCCAAGACGCCACATTCCGACGCCTGTTCGGGTACACAGAGGGAGAATTCAGAATGTCCAAATGACCTAACAGCATGTCATTCGGGATTTTTGGGAGGAAACCGGAGCACCCGGATGAAACCCACGCAGACACAGAGAGAACGTGCAGACTCCGCACAGACAGTGACCTAAGCCGGGAATTGAAGTTGGGACCCTGGCGCTGTGAAGCCACAGTGCTAACCACTGTGCTACCGTGTTGTTTAATGGCAGGTGTAATTTATAGAAACTACAGCTAGTAGTTGGTATTTGGTGACTACAGTTTCTGTAAGCTGAAATGCAGCAAAAGAAAAATGCACTAATTGAAGGATGAACTTATATATAAATAAGGACGTAATTTGCCACAGCAAGGTATCTAACCCTGTTTGGGTGTGCCCAACAGGTTGATGTGATGAATCTAGTATGTGGGTGAAGAGAGTTAGTATGCTTTGCAATTGCAGGCTGATTGAGTACGGTCTGTACTATTTTATCATGAACAGTCAAAGACATATTCTGCTTTGTGTGCTGTTTGCTTTTCACTTTTAGCCGATATTGCTGGCTAACAGTAACATGAAAAAAAGAGCAAAATGTATGTCTGTCATTGTTAGTACACAGCCTCTGCACAGGCAAAGCCTCAGCTGTGCCTCCTCATGTCAATGCATGGAAACTGGTTCATGCTTCAGAGGAACTCAGAGGATGGTATGCCCCAAGACATGCAGTAGGCCCTTGCCCCCCCCCGTCACGGTATGCTGCCTTGCGACACTGAAAGTCGCACCCCCCTCGCTATTCACGAACCTCACTCCTGACTGTAAGTCAGTCGCCACCAGGAGCCGGCACTACAGTGCCCAAGATATGACTTTTATCAAGTCAGAGGTCCAGCGTTTACTGGGAGAGGGGGTCATCGAGGCTAGCAACAGCCCTTGGAGAGCGCAAGTGGTGGTAGTCCGGTCCGGGGAGATAGAAACGGATGGTCGTGGATTATAGCCAGACCATAAACCGATTCACGCAGCTTGATGCGTACCCCCTTCCTCGCATCGCGGAAATGGTAAATCGGATAGCCCAATACCGAGTCTTTTCCACGGTCGACCTCAAATCCGCCTACCACCAGCTCCCCATCCGACCAAAAGACCACCCCTATACTGCCTTCGAAGCAGCCGGCCGGCTCTTCCAGTTCCTCAGGGTCCCCTTCGGTATCACAAATGGGGTCTCCGTCTTTCAAAGGGCGATGGACCAAATGGTGGACCAGTACGGTTTGCGGGCTACATACCCATACTTGGACAATGTCACCATCTGCGGCCATGACCAGCAGGACCATGACGCTAACCTCGAAAAGTTCCTCCAGACCGCCCAAGCCCTTAACCTGACCTATAACGAGGAAATATGTGTTTTCCACACCACCCGGCTAGCAATCCTCGGCTATGTCGTGGAAGACGGGGTCCTAGGTCCCGACCCCGACCGCGTGCGCCCCCTTAAGGAACTCCCTCTCCCCCGCAGCCTCAAGGCCCGCAAATGGTGCTTGGGGCTTTTCTCTTATTACGCCCAGTGGGTCCCCAAGTATGCGGACAAAGCCCACCCAATCATAAAGACCACCACTTTTCCCCTCTCGGCTGAGGCTCAATTGGCCTTCAACCGCATCAAGGCCGACATCATCAAGGCCACTATGCACGCTGTGGACGAAACCATTCCTTTCCAGGTAGAGAGCGATGCACCAGACATCGCCCTGACTGCTACCTTCAATCAGGCAGGCAGACCAGTAGCGTTCTCCCGAACCCTCACCGCCTCCGAGGTTCGACACTCTGCAGTCGAAAAGGAGGCACAGGCCATTGTGGAGGCTGTGCGGTGCTGGAGACACTACCTCGCCGGTAGGAGGTTTACCCTCGTCACTGACCAACGGTCGGTCGCCTATATGTTCGATAACACGCAACGGGGCAAAATAAAAAATGATAAAATTTTGAGGTGGAGGATCGAACTCTCCACCTACACGTATGATATCAAGTATCGTCCAGGGGAGCTCAATGAGCCCCCAGATACCCTGTCCCGCGGAACATGCGCCAACGCGCAGGAGGACCGCCTGCAAGCCATCCACAATGACCTCTGCCACCCGGGGGTTACCCGGCTCGTCCATTTTATCAAGTCCCGCAACCTACCTGACTCAACCAAGGAGGTCAAGGCCATAGTCAGGGCCTGCCAGATCTGTGCGGAGTGCAAACCGCACTTTTACCAGCCAGACAATATTCGGCTCGTGAAGGCCCCGGGTCCCTTTGAGCGACTGAGCGTGGACTTCAAGGGGCCCCTCCCGTCCACCAATCGTAATGCCTATTTCCTCACCGTTATCGATGAATTCTCCCGTTTCCCATTCGCCATTCCCTGCCCCGACATGACCTCAGCCACCGTGATTAATGCACTGCACAGCATCTTCACTCTGTTCGGTTTCCCCGCTTATATCCACAGTGACCGGGGTACATCGTTCATGAGCGATGAACTGCGTCAATATCTGCTCAGCAAAGGCATCGCCTCGAGCAGAACGACCAGTTATAACCCGCGGGGAAACGGGCAAGTGGAGAGGGAGAACGCGACAGTGTGGAAGGCTGTCCTTCTGGCCCTGCGGTCGAGAAGTCTCCCAACTACCCACTGGCAGGAGGTCCTCCCCGATGTCCTACACTCCATTAGGTCACTCCTCTGCACGGCCACGAATGAGACCCCTCACAACCGATTGTTTGTCTTCCCCAGGAAGTCTACCTCCGGGGTCTCGCTTCCACCTTGGCTGATGGCTCCGGGACCTGTTCTTCTCCGGAGGCACACGAGGAGCCATAAAACGGATCCCCTGCTTGAAAAGGTCCGACTGCTCCACGCCAACCCCAGTTATGCCTACGTTGAGTACCCCGACGGCATGCAAGATACGGTTTCCCTCCGGGATCTGGCACCCGCTGGATCCCCCACTACAGACGCCCCTTCCCGGCGCCGCTGCCCTGCAGGACACCCCCTTCCGGCCCTACCCCTGGTGAGCACCTACCACACGCCCCCCCTTTACACACCCCGCCGGCGCTGGCACTGCTAGCCCCGGCCCTGCCTAGTCCCCCTGCCCCAACCCAAACCGAAGCTCCGACCGCTGTGCTCCCAGATGTACCCTCAACCGGGACGTCCGTGCCCGCCGCACCACCGCCCGAACTGAGGAGGTCGATGAGGGCGATCTGGCCACCGAGACGGATGGACCTATGATGGCACTTCACCCCCGCCGGACACTTTTTTAAACATGGGGTGAATGTGATGAACAGTTACTGCCTTGTCACCATGTAAGGTGATGTCCCCATTTAGACCGGGCTTGGAACCCTGGGGACGCCGCCTCTGGCTCCACCCATCTGTGAGCTATATATAAGGGGCTGTGCAGCAGTTAGCACATGTCTCAGCTCGAGCATAGTTCTTAGTCTATTAAAGCCTTCTTTACCGTTTACACTCTAAGCGTCATTATTGAGGGTACCTCAGAGTCTATTCAGTCTCTCCCAATAGCTAACACCCTACAGACCAGGCAACCCCCTAATAAAGAACATTAGCTATTCTCCAGTCTGCTGGCATTTCACCTGTAGCCAATGAGGACACAAGGGTGTCAATCAAGACCCCAGCAATTTCTTTCCTTGCTTCCCTCACTATTCTGGGGTGATGGCTTCAGTGTGAAATTCTATTGACAAGCGGCGGGAGTAGAGAATTCCGCCGCCAGCGAGGCATGTTGCCGGGAAACATGCGGCTGGAAGACCAGAGATTCCCGCCCCAACTTTCACCTTTATTATAAGCTTGAACAATTAAAATTAAACCCCAGCTTGATATATAATATATATGCAGTTTAACACACCTATTTCAAAGAGGCATAGGACAATTTTGACAGAATTTTCCATTCTCTGTGAGGAGTGCGGGCTGAAGTGAGAAAACCAGCGCGCATGTTGCAGGCTGCACAGCTGGGTGCATCTCGCAGGCTGCACACCTGTGTGCATCTCGCAGGCTGCACAGCTGGGTACATCTTGTAGGCTGCTCAGCCGGGTGCATTTCGCAAGCTGCACAGCTGGATGCATCTCGCAGGCTGCACAGCTGGGTGCATCTTGCAGGCTGCTCAGCCGGGTTCATCTTGTAGGCTGCTCAGCCGGGTGCATTTCGCAAGCTGCACAGCTGGGTGCATCTCGCAGGCTGCACAGCTGGGAGCATCTCGCACGCTGCACAGCTGGGTGCATCTTGCAGGCTGCTCAGCCGGGTGCATCTTGTAGGCTGCTCAGCCGGGTGCATTTCGCAAGCTGCACAGCTGGGTGCATCTCGCAGGCTGCACAGCTGGGTGCATTCCGCAGGCTGCGCAGCTGGGTGCATCTTGGAGGTTGCTCAGCTGGATGCATCTCGCAGGCTGCACAGCTGGGTGCATCTCGCAGGCTGCACAGCTGGGTGCATCTCGCACACTGCACAGCTGGGTACATCTCACAGGCTGCACAGCTGGGTGCATCTCGCAGGCTGCACAGCTGGGAGCATCTCACACGCTGCACAGCTGGGTGCATCTTGCAGGCTGCTCAGCCGGGTGCGTCTTGTAGGCTGCTCAGCCGGGTGCATTTTGCAGGCTGCACAGCTGGGTGCATCTTGCAGCCTGCAAAGCTGGGTGCATTCCGCAGGCTGCGCAGCTGGGTGCATCTTGCAGGCTGCACAGCTGGGTGCATCCCACAGGCTGCACAGCTGGATACATCCCGCAGGCTGCACAGCTGGGTACATCTCACAGGCTGCACAGCTGGGTGCATCGCACAGGCTGCACAGCTGGGAGCATCTCGCACGCTGCACAGCTGGGTGCATCTTGCAGGCTGCTCAGCCGGGTGCGCTTTGTAGACTGCTCAGCCGGGTGCATTTCGCAGGCTGAACAGCTGGGTGCATCTCGCAGGCTGCATAGCTGGGTGCATCTCGCAGGCTGCACAGCTTGGTGCATCTTGCAGGCTGCACAGCTGTGTACATCCCACAGGCTGCACAGCTGGGTACATCCCCCAGGCTGCACAGCTGGGTGCATCTCGCAGGCTGCACAGCTGGGTGCATCTCGCAGGCTGCGCAGCTGTGTGCATCTCGCAGGCTGCACAGCTGGGTGCATCCCACAGGCTGCACAGCTGGGTACATCCCGCAGGCTGCACAGCTGGGTGCATCTCGCAGGCTGCTCAGCCGGGTGCATTTCGCAGGCTGCACAGCTGGGTGCATCTTGCAGACTGTGTTCTGTTCCTTGTGTCTTAATAACACTCGTTGTCTTGAAATTTAAGTAGATGCTTTATTGTGAGTTTGTTCTCTCTTCAGTGCTTAACTTTAAGTTACATTTGAGCTGCCTGTCTGTGTCTTGCTACCAGCTCCCGTTCCTATGAAGTGTCTCCTGACTTCCTGTTCAAGTGTTTTTATACCTCCCGTGCTCCCTCTAGTGCTTGCTCAGTTGTATTGCATCTACACAGATATACAATCACCACATCCCCCCTTTTTTCTTTACAGATTTTCTGTACAGTGTTAAAGAACATTGTACCAAACAGTTAGATCACCCATGATATGTATATCTATACAAGTGATGATGACATTGGATATTTTACAAAGCCAATTAATATCCATGATTCCAATCTTAATAAAAACATCCTTGACTCCAAACTTGATGAATTTGTTCGTTGAGTTTTTTCTTTTTTCGTTGTTGACGTGATGATATTGATATTGCAACTCTGTTGTGAATATTGTTGGTGTTCTTGTTTTTAAGTAACCAACAAGTCATCCCGAGGTGTTTGAGTGGTTGAACCACTGATGTTGACTGACATGGACTTTTTTCTTAACTTGTGGTATCGATTTAGTGTGTCATCTGCCTTGAAAGCTGGTGTGCTTGCTTGTTCTGGAGCAGATGTGAATTTGTGCGATTCGTTGTCATGCCATGGCATGTTTGTAGTCTTGTCATTGTTTTGCAGTGTGCTGTGGCAGTGCCAATCATGTGCAGCATTGTACCATTTTGTGCAGGTTGTAGTTTCATTGTTGTTGTTTCTATCATTTCTGTCTTTGTTGTTTTCGTTGTCGTTCTTGTTGCTGTTTTTGTCGTATCTGTCTTTGCTGTTTTTGTTGTCGTTCTTGTTGTTTCTGTTTTGTTGTTTTCGTCGTTGTTCTTGTCGTTTTTCTTGTTGTGCTTTATTGTGAGTTCATTCTCTCTTCAGTGCTTAACTTTAAGTTACATTTGAGCTGCCTGTCTGTGTCTTGCTACCAGCTCCCGTTCCTGTGAAGTGTCTCCTGACTTCCTGTTCGTGTGTTTTTATACCTCCCGTGCTCCCTCCAGAGCTTGCTCAGTTGTATTACATCTACACAGATATACAATCACCACAGGCTGCACAGCTGGGTGCATCTCGCAGGCTGCACAGCTGGGTGTATCTTGCAGACTGCACAGCTGGGTACTTCCCGCAGGCTGCACAGCTGGGTATATCCCGCAGACTGCACAGCTGGGTGCATCTTGCAGGCTACGCAGCTGGATGCATCTCGCAGGCTGCACAGCTGGGTACATCTCACAGGTTGCTCAGCTGGGTGCATCTCGCAGGCTGCACAGCTGGGTGCATCTCGCAGGTTGCTCAGCTGGGTGCATCTCGCAGGCTGCACAGCTGGGTGCATCTCGCAGGCTGCACAGCTGGGTACATCTCGCAGGCTGCACAGCTGGGTGCATCTCGCAGGTTGCTCAGCTGGGTGCATCTTGCAGGTTGCTCAGCTAGGTGCATCTCGCAGGCTGCACAGCTGGGTGCATCTCGCAGGCTGCACAGCTGGGTGCATCTCGCAGGCTGCACAGCTGGGTACATCTCACAGGCTGCACAGCTGGGTGCATCTTGCAGGCTGCACAGCTGGGTGCATCTCGCAGAGTGCACAGCTGGATACAACTCGCAGGCTGATGGGCAGAAAAAATCTGGAGGAGCGGCCCACGCTGTCAGACTGGTGGGGCAGTGGACAGTGCCAGGGTACAGATCGGGCATGCCCCTCCCCTCCCCAGGACTTGGGGGTTTTCTAAATGTGGAAAGGAAATACGCCGGTGAAGCTTGTTAATTTAATTCCAATTTATTAAAATAAGGACACTGATCATCCTTGGCTGGAACCTCTTTACGTCACAGGGTTGGGGGTGTGGGGGGGGGGCGGTGTCGCTGCAGGGAGAATCATTTTCCAGATTCTCTCAATTGGTTGCGCCCACGTTGCCACTTGCACAAAATCGCAGCATTTGATTTTTCCAGCATCTGGCCATTTGGGAAGGATATTCATCATAGTGATTCAGCATTCATTAGCTTCCTTCCTCTGCAGTCTCTCTCTCTCGCTCTATCTCTCGCTCTCTCTTTCTCATATCCTCTTTATTTCTCTCTCTATCTCTCTTTACTTCAATTGGGCACAGACGTCAGCTGAGTTTGGATAAGAAAAACCTTTCTTCTGCCAGTGGGCAGAAATCCCATTGCTGGTCAACGTGAGGCCAGTGACTCTCTGTTACTGGCAGCACCACCAGCAGCGGTGGCCAGTGCTAATACTACGCTCGTGCCTACCTTGGGCACTGCTGGATCCCCACATTCATAGAATTTACAGTGCAGAAGGAGGCCATTCGGCCTATCGAGTCTGCACCGGCTCTTGGAAAGAGCACCCTACCCAAGGTCAACACCTCCCCCCTATCCGCGTAACCCAGTAACCCCACCCAACACTAAGGGCAATTTTGGACACTAAGGGCAATTTATCATGGCCAATCCACCTAACCTGCACATCTTATGACTGTGGGAGGAAACTGGAGCACCCGGAGGAAACCCACGCACACAGTGGAGGATGTGCAGACTCCGCACAGATAGTGACCCAAGCCGGAATCGATCCTGGGACCCTGGTGCTGTGAAGCAATTGTGCTATCCACAATGCTACTGTGCTGAATGTATGTGGGATGTGAGTTTAGGGAAGGATCATTGGCAAGACAGCCCCACGCCGTCAGGAAACCCCTGGGCGTGGGTGTTCTGCCGCCACAACGGAGGATCCCTTCAGTGGAGAATCCAGCTCGTTAAGTCTGTTTCTCTCCACAGATGCTCGACTTGCGGAGTTTATCCAGCACCTTCAGTTTTTTTCAGATTTACAGCATCTGCAGTATTTTGCTTTTATTTAGGTAAAGCCGACATGGTTTGCTGTGCAGTGTCCCCACAGGCCAGTCCCCTGCCTACTACAGGTTGAATAATGGCGGTGGTGGGATGAGGCCCTTAAGTGGCCACTATGTCTTCCCTCCACCCTTCCCGCCGGAGCTTGAGGGGAGAGAAGTGGAAAGGCAGCAAGGTTCCCACACCACACTGTCTCACCCAACCAAACGGTCCACCTTTGCCTCTAAACTCACCTACAGAGTGAGGTTGGGGGTTGTGGAGGGGCCCATTAAATTCCACCCACACTTTCTACCTGACCACTTGTTCAAGCTACCCCAGATAGCCTGCACCCTTGATTCAGCTGACTACCACTTCCAGAAAATCCACACTCTCTCCAACATCTTTGCTTATGCTCCTTCAGACTAAGTTTAGCCCTTCCTCACTGGCCTTTCAATCTTCACCAACATCTGCTCATGCAAAATTCTTTATGCTGTTTCATTCTAAGCCCTTTTTTATGCCAATCTAATCTCATCAACCTATTTTAAATATTCATTGCTTAATACGTCTTAATGCATTTTAAAATCCTCACTCTTGACCCCACGCTACCTCTGTTCTCATGTCCTGCTCTCATCCCTTCCTCTTTCCAACTCTGGCCTTGTGTACATCACTGCTCCCCTCCACCACCCAAACTTCCCACTGTTCAATCATCAGTAGCAGAGATCTTTGTAACTCCCTCTCTCACTCCATCACTTTGCTTCCTCTTGCCCTGCTTTTAAGTGTGTTCATAAAATGTACCATAGTTCCCCGAGGCTCCATGGCATGTGCACGTGAGCCTAGCATGAAGTTAAAAAGCTTTGACATCCTTGCTTTACAATATTTTCGACTGAGTAGGCAAGGTTTACATTCTGAAATTTGGAAAAATTGAAATATGACAATTTTTTTGTGTTCCTGCATTTTGCGGTATTGTGAGAGGTAAGATAATGACGGATGCTGGATGCATATAAAATACATCATTAAACAAGCAAATGGAATTCATGCTGTGCAGTACTCTTGCATGAATGTTTAACACATTTGTATGAACCTTGCCTGTCCAATATTTTAACATGATTGTTGACTCATTTATTTTAATAGGTTAGTTCCCTGGGATTTGATACAAAACACAATAATAATGTGAATCATTAAACCGAGACCCATCTTCGCTCTCAGGTGGACGCAAAAGAGCCCACGAGACGATGAGAAAAAGAGGAGGGGAGTTCAGCCGGTGTCATGGGCAAAGTTTAATCCTCAAACGACAACACTAAAGCAATATTTTGGCCTTATAGCTCTCTGGTGTTTATGGTTAGCTTGCGGCATGGAGGCACAGTGATTAGCACTGCTGCCTCACAGCGGCAGGAACCCGGGTTCAATTCCAGCCTTGGGTGACTGTGGAGTTTGTATGTTCTCCCGGTGTCTGTGTGGGTTTTCTCCGGGTGCTCCAGTTGCCTCCCACAGGCCAAAGATGTGCAGGTTAGGTGGATTGGCCATGATAAATTGTCCCTTGGTGTCCAAAAGGTTAGGTGGGTTTATTGGGTTATGGGGATATTGTGGGGGCGTGGGACAAGATAGGGTGCTCCTTCAGAGGGTCGGTGCAGACTCGATGGGCCAAATGGCCTCCTTCTGCACTGTAGGGATTCTATGATTCTATGAAATGACTGTTGCGTTTACTGCAATGCAACGCTTCAAATCTACTTCAGAGGCTCCAAAGCACTTTGAGATATCCTAAGGTTGTAAAAGTTGCTGATTGATGCAAGTTCATTGGCTCTTTTATTTTTCGCATCATTTTTAGGTGGATAGGTTGGAGAAGCCGGACAGTTCGCCTTGGAGAAAAGAAGATTAAACGGAGAGATGTTCACAATTGTAAGGGGTCTGGAAAAAGTAGATAGGGAGAAATTGTTCCCATTGGTGGAAGGATCAATACCCAGTAGACCCTCATTTAAGGTGATTGGCAAAAGAAGCAACAGTGGCTTAAGGGAAAAAGTGCTTCTTCACACAGCAAGTGGTTTGGGTCTGGAATGCACTGTCTGAGATTGTGTGGGAGGCAATTTTGGTCAAGCCTTTCAAAAGACAATGGGATAATAATCTGGAGAGAAAAGGTTGCAGGTCAATGGGAGAAAAGGCTGTTGAGTGGGACTAGGTGAGTAGCTCTTGCAGAGAATTGACATGGAGCTGGTGGGCTGAATGGTCTCCTGTCCTGTAACTATTCCATGATTCTAAGTCAGCGTTTTCTGTAATATCACCAGTATTTTGAGGCAAAACCACTAGTAACGTTTGCATAACACAAGTGGCAAATATTGAATTTCTGTAAATGTAGTTAAGTGTTGGAAGCATTGTTCTCAAATGCTTATTTGCACAGTTTGAAAATGCAGTGCTCCTAAATTTTATTTAACTGCTGAAGCCATTTTCTTTTTCCATATTTCTAACAAGATTAAATATAGAATCTTGGATTCCTCAGAGTAATAGCAGAGCTGTATTCTAATCTTTTAGCTCAGATGAGATCATCTCACATTTGGCACTGGCTACCATCTACAACATTTACATTTTATGTGGGATTTTTTAAATATTGATCTTGGTCAACTTTGCACTGACAGCAGCTAGCAACCCATTCACTGTTCTTTGTGCAGGATTATGCTGACAACAGAGAATCAACAATGTGATATCCATTACCGCAGATTAATGAATAAACATTGGCAATTACCAGGAATAACTGCCGAGCATTTATTGTATTTTTCATAACGTGAGGGAGTTTGCAAGCTTAATGACTTGAAGAAATGTGTTTTTGTGCGGTGGTTGAATTTTATTCCACTTAAACAGTGTTGAAGCTATCCTCAGTTTATGGGCTAACACACTGCGTTGCATTCAGCAATAACACTGGAGCATAATGAGGTGAGCAATGGGCGGGGCTGCTGCATCCATCCAATGACATTGGTAGTATGACCAATCAATTCTGGTGGTTGAGACTATTTAAGTAGAACACGTGACGAGGTGAATATTTATTTAGGCCCATGCAGTACAGAAGGAGGCCATTCGGCCCATCGAGTCTCCACCGACCCTCTGAAAGAGCACCCGACCTCCGCCCAGAGGTCTCCCGGCAAATCAGAGTTGTAAGATCTACAGAAGTAAATTCATGTTTTTTTCCCTTATTTTTGTCTGACTATCACTTTGTTTACAGGTGAAAATAAGTGACAGTGAGGTAACAATGACGCCCTCATGCTATAATAACATAGAATTTTGAACATATCCCAATGTTACAGAAACACTTATTTTCTGTTGATGATCAAGCAAGACACTGTCATGCGAGAGTGCCTTTAAGAACTGGATGTTTAAGAAATGTAACTTTAAGAAATAAGTGATGTCATAGAGTGGGTGGATATCAGCTCAGTTCAGCCATTTTGCAGTTTTGGTTTTGCGGTTTGAAAAGTGCCTGGCTGGTTTTGCTGAGACCAGCTAAAAAGTGCGTGGTTGGTTTTGCGGAGAGCAGTTAAAAAGTAGAAAGCCAGTTTGAGACAGCAGCTTGTTTGTGCCTGTGTGTTTGCAGGAAGCAAGCAAGGTGCTGGAGCTGAAGTCAACCAAGCATATATATCTCTGCCATTCTACAAATAAATATATATATCCTTTAACCTGATGTGATACTGTTTAAAGGTGTTAAGTCTCTTGGAAGTTTGAAGGAACATTTTAAGGAGTTATTTACTGTTGCAATATTTTCTGAGTTATCTTTGAAGTAAGGGGTGTTAAGAGATCCAATGTTTATTTAAGATGTTAAGTTGAGTTCATGGAATAAACAGTGTTTTGTGTTTAAAAACCCACGTGTCCATAATTGTAATCCCACACCTAGGGAAAAAGCCGTGTGCTAGGAAAAACAACAAACCCATTAAAGTGAGAGGTTGGTTGAACTCCATGATACATTTTGGAGTTCTGAAAACGCCTCGCCCATAACAATTGGGGGCTCGAGGGTGATAAAAGTCTATCTATTGGATTGGCTTTTGTGAACTTAAAGACAGTGAAGGACTGTTGCTTTTCCTGTGTGGTATTTTAGTTTAAGTGGGGAGAGTGTTGTGAACAATGTCTCTTTCAGAGGCTTAGAAGTTTTTGGGGGTGGAGAATGTTACACGTAGTACTTTACGGACAGAAATGAAAAGCAGACTGTTAGATCTGGCAAGAACATTGCAGTTAACATCACCTGACAAAATGCGAAAAGATGAGGTAATTATGGCGGTGGTTAAGCATTTAAAGTTGCCTGAGATAGAGTTTGACTCATTGGAAATGGCAAAAATTCAGTTGCAAATTAAACAAATGGAACATGAGAAAGAATTAAAGTGGCTTGCATACGAGAGCGAGAGAGAGGAAAAAGAAAGAAAGAGAGAGAGAGGAAAAAGAAAGGAGAGAGAAGAAAGGAGAAAAGAAAGAATAGCCCTAGCAGAACAAAAAGAAAAAGAAAGGGAGATACAGATCAGGGAAAAAGATAAAGAGAGGGAGTTTGAACTTCAGAAAATGCTATGAAACATGACAACAGTTAAAATTGGCAGACGTAAAGGGACACGTACAGTTGGAGGAGATGGATGAGGATAATGAGACAAAGCGTCATAGTCGAAGACATGATGAGAATCTATTTAAATATGTCCAAGCATTGCCAAGGTTTAACGAGAAGGAAGTGGCAGCCTTTTTCATTTCATTTGAGAAGGTAGCTAAACAAATGAAATGGCCACAGGGCATGTGGGTGTTACTGATTCAAACAAAGCTGGTAGGTAGGGCGAGTGAAGTGTTTGCATCACTACCGGGGGTTGTATCTGGAATGTATGAGGAGGTGAAGAAATCCATTTTAAGTGCATATGAGCTAGTGCCTGAAGCTTACAGACAAACATTTAGAAATTTAAGGAAAGGATTTGGTCAAACATACGGGGAGTTTGAAAGGCTCAAACAGAGTAATTTTGATAGGTGGATAAGGGCTATGAAAATAGACCAAACGTATGAAGCTCTCAGAGAAATTATACTTTTGGAGGAGTTTCAAAATTCAATTCCTGATGTAGTGAGAACTCACGTGTAAGAACAGAGGCTTAAAACTGCGAGATTAGAAGCGGAAATGGCAGATGATTATGAATTAGCTCATAAATCAAAGATTGGTTTCCAACATCAGTTTCAGCTGGTGAGGGATAGAAACTGGGGACATGAAAAATACTCAAGTGGTAAAGGTAAAGGTGATCTGATGGGAGACAATAAAGAGAGTTACCTCAGATTAAAAAGGAAATCCAGGAGGATCGAAAAGAAATGAAAAGTTTCAGATGTTTTCACTGTAATAAACTAGGCCATGTAAAGTCACAGTGTTGGTGGTTGAAGCAAAGCACTGGGAAGGCTGATGTGGTAAAACAGGATAAGACAGTGGGGTTTGTTAGAGTGGTAAAGGAAAGCCCAAGGGAAGCGAAGGAGGTGCAAACGATTGTATAGCCTGATCAAGAAGTAATTGTTTCGAAGGTGCCAGATGTCTTTAAAGAATTTACTTGTGTGGGTAAAGTTTACTCATGTGTATCAGGAGGAGCAGGTAAAGAAGTCACAATTTTAAGAGATACAGGGGCTAGTCAATCTTTAATGGCAAGAGATGAGGAATTATGTAGTTTGGGAAGGATGTTGCCAGAAAAGGTGGTGATAAGTGGAATTTAGGGTGAGAGGAGTAGCGTTCCATTATATAAGGTAAGGTTGGAAAGTCCAGTGAAGAGTGGTGAAGTGGTAGTAGGAGTAATAGATAAACTATCTTGTCCAGGAATACAGTTTATCTTGGGTAATGATATAGCTGGATCGCAGGTGGGAGTGATGCCTACTGTGGTTGATAAGCCAGTGCAAAATCAGTCAACTGAAGTGTTGAAGGACAAATATCCTGTGATTTTTACGGATTGTGTAGTAACAAGGTCGCAAAGCCACAGGTTAAGACAAGAGGAGAAATCAAAGAGTGAAGATGAAGTTGAAGTGCAATTATCAGAAACGATTTTTGATCAGATGGTTGAAAAAGAACAAGAACAGGTGGAGGATGAGGCGGATATTTTTAGTTCAGGAAAATTGGCAGGATTACAACAGAAAGATGTAGAAATAAAACGGATATATCAGGAAGCATATCCGGAAGAGGAATCTGAGAGTATACCAGAGTGTTATTACCGTAAAAATGATGTCTTGATGAGAAAATGGAGACCTGTACATATGTAAGCAGAGGAAAAGTGGGCAGAAGTTCATCAAGTAGTATTGCCGGTAGGGTATAGAAAGGTGTTGCGAGTTGCACATGAGGTACCAGTGGGAGGTCATTTGGGAATAAGGAAAACTCAAGCTAAAATCCAGAAACATTTTTATTGGCCTGGATTACATAAAGATGTTGTTAAATTTTGTCAACCGTGTCACACTTATCAAGTGATAGGGAAACCTCAAGTAGTGATAAAACCAGTGCCCTTAATACCCATTCCAGCATTTGAGGAACCTGTTACAAGGGTCCTAATCAATTGTGTAGGACCGCTTCCTAAAACAAAATGTGGGAATCAATATCTTTTGACTGTAATGGATGTGTCTACTAGGTTTCCAGAGGTCAATCCAGTACGTAATATTACAGCTAAAAGGGTTGTGGAGGAGTTAATGAAATTCTTTACTAGATGTGGATTACCCACAGAAATTCAATCGGATCAAGGATCGAATTTTACCTCAAAGTTATTCAAAGAAGTTATGGATAGCTTAGGAATAAAACAATTTAAATCAACTGCGTACCATCCAGAATCGTAGGGAGCGTTAGAAAGGTGGCATCAGACATTAAAGACAATGTTGAGGGCGTATTGTCAAGATTATCCAGAGGATTGGGATAAAGGAATCCCATTCGTATTGTTTGCAATTAGGGATGCACCGAATGAGTCTACCAAATTTAGTTCGTTTGAAATAATTTTTGGTCATGAGGTAAGAGGACCACTTAAATTGATTGAGGAAAAATTGGTGGGTGAGAAATCGGAAATTACACTCTTGGATTACGTGTCAAATTTTAGGGAACAATTAATTAGAGCAGGTGAATTGGCTAGACAATATTTGAAAGTTGCACAAAATGTGATGAAACGGGTAGTGGACAAGAAATCCAAAGTTCGTAGTTTTGCCAGTGGGGATAAAGTTTTGTGTTGTTACCAGTGGTAGAGGAGCCTTTAAAAGCTAGGTTTTGTGGACCGTATCAGATTGAAAGGAAATTAAGTGAGGTGAATTATGTGGTAAAAACACCAGATAGAAGGAAGACTCACTGAGTGTGCCATGTGAACATGCTTAAAAGGTACTTTGAAAGGGAAGGAGAGCAAAAGGAGGTTTTAATGATTCTAACTCAAAGTGACAAACCAAATCCAGATGACTGTGAATTTGACATACCTCAAATTAAATTGGAAAATGAGGATGCTCTTAAAAATTGGGATGAATTGGTAAGGTACCTTCCAGAGGAAAAATGAACTGACCTGAAAGAGTTATTGATAGCACATGGGCAAGTTTGTAGAGATAAATTGGGAAGTACTAAAATGGCTATACATGATGTAGATGTGGGAAATGCTGTTCCTATCAAACAACATCCATATAGACTTAATCCTTTAAAATTGGCACAGGTTAACAGAGAGATTGAGAGTATGCTGAAGAATGGCATAATTGAAGTGGGTTGCAGCCAATGTAGCTCACCCATAGTGATGGTACCTGGACCAGATGGCACCCAATGGTTGTGTGTGGACTATCGAAAGATGAATGCAGTTACAAGAACGGACTCTTATCCTATCCCACGTTTGAAGGATTGCATTGAGAAATTGGGACAATCTGCTTTTATTTCCAACTTCCAGACATGGAAAGAACATTTAAAACATCGTATGGAGTTCCTTGATCCACTTCAGGAGACGGGTTTGGTGATGAACCTAGCCGAAAGTGAATTTGGAGAAGCCTTGCTGAGACTTTCCTTGCGGAGTTTCTATTATCCATACTACTTTACGGTAATAACACTGGAAACTTTCCTTGCAGAGTTTCCATTATCCTCAAGACGAAGGGAAATAATGCGATCTCCCTAGCATGAATGAATTTGATCGAACAGTTGTGCAAAAGTTTTGTGGCGTGATTACTCCACTGATGGAATTGCTGAAGACGTGTAAAAAAATTCAATGAACAGCGGACTTTCAACAGGCATTTGACTGCCAGACAGCTGTGATCACCAATGTTCCTGTATTGGAGAATTGCAAGGGACTCTGTGGTCAGATTGAACTAAATTATCTGATTCTGAAGCGAAATGTCGAGGAGTGGAGGAATGGATGAATCGTGCAGAGACTTTGTTCAAAGAGACTGTCAATCGAGAAGGATTTCGGTTGGAGGGAGAAGAGCAAAGAAAAATGGACGATATTATTATGCCTGTTTGCGTGTGTTGTTTTTTTTATAAACGAAAAGGTATATTTACTGTGTACATTTCTTAGTGGATGGTGCAAAAGTGAAAAATGAAACCATCTTGAAGTTGATGGTTTATTTTTTTTTCTTGGGGGAGGTGTCATGCGAGAGTGCCTTTAAAAACTGGATGTTTAAGCAATGTACCTTGAAGAAAACAGTGATTTCATAGAGTGGGTGGAGCTCAGCTCAGTTCAGCCATTTTGCAGTTTTGGTTTTGCAGTTTGAAAAGTGCCTGGCTGGTTTTGCTGAGACCAGCTAAAAAGTGTGTGGCTGGTTTTGCTGAGAGCAGTTTAAAAGTAGAAAGCCAGTTTGAGACAGCAGCTTGGGTGCGTCTGTATGTTTCCAGAGAGTTTGCAGGAAGAAAGCAAGGTGCTGGAGCTGAAGTCAGCCAAGCATATATATCTCTGCCATTCTACAGAAAATATATATATCCTTTAACCTGATGTGATACTGTTTAAAGGTGTTAAGTCTCTTGGAAGTTTGAAGGAACAGTTTAAGGAGTTATTTACTGTTGCAATATTTTCTGAGTTATCTTTGAAGTAAGGGGTATTAAGAGATCCAATGTTTATTTAAGATGTTAAGTTGAGTTCATGGAATAAACAGTGTTTTGTGTTTAAAAACCCACGTGTCCATAATTGTAATCCCACACCTAGGGGAAAAGCCGTGTGCTAGGAAAAGCAACAAATCCATTAAAGGGAGAGGTTGGTTGAACTCCATGATACATTTTAGGGTTCTGAAAACACCTCGCCCATACCAACACCTATTCAGGTCCTCACCCATGCAACCTGGGAGACTATATAAACAACTTCAAATGGGTATGACAAGGTCTGAGATGCACAGGGCACATTAATCAAGCCGTTATCTAATCAGTAGAGTCAGAGCAACAAGCAGGGCAATTTGTTGTTGTGACATTAATGGCCAAATTGAATTAACGTTAGTCAATTAGCCCTTCATATTGTTTTGGTACACATTTTCTATTAGGATCGGTGAGAAAATCAAAGTTACATGAATTGAAAAAGAAATGCAGGTGTTGTCACTCCGAAACAAAATTTAAAAAACATTACAAACACTCAACTGGCCAGGTGGCATCGCTGGAAAGAACAGAGATGTTCTTGTAGAGGATATTTCGCCAAGAAAAAAATTGTTTAAAAGAATATGCAAAGAGGATATATTCAACCTTTGTGCTTGTGCGCTGTAATGCTTTTAAAACACCAGGCAACATGGATATGAAAATAATTATGGTGTGCAAAATATTTACGTATTTTCAAATCAACCCTGTACTGTTATATTTGAGTTGCTTCAGGTACAAAATTTGATTTGGTTTAAACTCTAATTTCTAAGTCAATAAATGCCCTGAATTTAAGCAGGTAGAATTTAAACTATTAAATCAGTTTCCTAATCTCACACATCCAATGATATATGCAGGGTGCAATTTAACCCCCCAAAAGCAGAGTCCTGTTTTGGAGGGTTAAGCAGGGTCTTTCTCTGTGCCTGTAGCACTGAGAACGACCTACTATCAAACGGGATTCTTTTCTTTTAGCATTGGCAAGGAACGCCACACCAAGGCCACACTTACCACACTCACCCCGATCTCTCAACGCCCACCCTGGCATCTGGACCCCCCCCCCCAACGTGCCAACTTGCCTGTAGGGGGTCCTCAAGCCCCCCTCACCCCATCTCATAAAGGCAGGGCGCCCCTGGGCCCGATCGCTGGCACAGGCAACCTGCCAACCAAGCACCTTGGCACTGCCAGCCTTGCACCCTGTCAGTGCCCCAGCCAGCCTGGCAGTGCCACCCGGCACTGACATGCTGCCCAAGTGGAACTGCCAGGGTGCTCAGGTGGCATTGCCAAAGTTCCAGATTGGCAGTGCCAAGGTGCCTTAATGGCATTAAGAGTGCCAGACTATCATCCTGCCCAGAACCTGACCACCCAGGGGCCTCCTGTGGCCTGGGAAACCCCCATAAGTACTGTTACTTCTGGTCTACGTTTGTGTGACCAGTGTTAAATGGTGCCATGCCAAGGTCTCTCACGCACGGGCATACGTTCCCGGGCCTTAGGATCATTGTATGCAGACATAGAACATAGAACATAGAAAATACAGCACAGAACAGGCCCTTCGGCCCACGATGTTGTGCCGAACCTTTGTCCTAGATTAATCATAGATTATCATTGAATTTACAGTGCAGAAGGAGGCCATTCGGCCCTTTGAGTCTGCACCGGCTCTTGGAAAGAGCACCATACCCAAACTCAACACCTCCACCCAACACCAAGGGCAATTTGGACATTAAGGGCAATTTATCATTGGCCAATTCACCTAACCCGCACATCTTTGGACGGTGGGAGGAAACCGGAGCACCCGGAGGAAACCCACGCACACACGGGGAGGATGTGCAGACTCCGCACAGACAATGACCCAAGCCGGAATCGAACCTGGGACCATGGAGCTGTGAAGCAATTGCGCTATCCACAATGCTACCGTGCTGCCCTTAAGAACAAATAAATCTACACTATATCATTTTACCGTCATCCATGTACCTATCCAATAGCTGCTTGAAGGTCCCTAATGTTTCCGACTCAACTACTTCCACAGGCAGTGCATTCCATGCCCCCACTACTCTCTGGGTAAAGAACCTACCTCTGATATCCCTCCTATATCTTCCACCTTTCACCTTAAGTTTATGTCCCCTTGTAATGGTGTGTTCCACCCGGGGAAAAAGTTTCTGACTGTCTACTCTATCTATTCCCCTGATCATCTTATAAACCTCTATCAAGTCGCCCCTCATCCTTCTCCGCTCTAATGAGAAAAGGCCTAGCACCCTCAACCTTTCCTCGTAAGACCTACTCTCCATTCCAGGCAACATCCTGGTAAATCTTCTTTGCACCTTTTCCAGAGCTTCCACATCCTTCCTAAAATGAGGCGACCAGAACTGTACACAGTACTCCAAATGTGGCCTTACCAAAGTTTTGTACAGCTGCATCATCACCTCACGGCTCTTAAATTCAATCCCTCTGTTAATGAACGCGAGCACACCATAGGCCTTCTTCACAGCTCTCTCCACTTGAGTGGCAACTTTCAAAGATGTATGAACATAGACCCCAAGATCTCGCTGCTCCTCCACATTGCCAAGAACTCTACCGTTAACCCTGTATTCCGCATTCATATTTGTCCTTCCAAAATGGACAACCTCACATATTTAAGTGAGCCGAACTGCTCCCTTAAATATGTAAATCTGGTTCCCGCCAAATGAGGGCGAGATCCACATCACGACGTCTTGGGAAATCGTGTGAGGCGTTTTGAGCATTACAAATCTTCTGAGGTTTAATGGTCTTGTCGCGTTACCAGTCGGGGGGACAAGGTCATTCCCATATAATTTTTTTCTCTAGTTTTGAGATCTAATAAATCTTAGTGTAGTATAAGTATCCCATTCCATTTAATGCACGTTCTTCCCTTCTCTGTGTGTGTTTCCTCTGGGTGATTTGGCTTCCTCCCACAAGTCCCGAAAGGCATGCTTGCTTGGTAAATTGGACATTCTGAATTCTCCCTCAGTGTACCCGAACAGGCGCCCGAGAGTGGTGACGAGGGGATTTTCACAGTAACTTCATTGCAGTGTTAATGTAAGTCTACTTGTGATACTAATAAAGATAATAATAATAATTATTATAAATACTTTTTGGAAGATCCTTTGTATTTGTATTTGATTGCTTATTTTCAAGGTTCTTTATAAATCCATTTAGTGATTCAATAGTTGCTAATTTAAGTTGGTTCAATTCTGATACACACACAATTGAAAGCCACGGAATAATGGACATGATGAATTAGTTACATTTGGTGATAGAGAATTAGAAAATAGAAGCCATCAGCTGGAAGTGCTCCACTTGTAATTTGGAATTATGAATAGTAAGAAATCAAAGTGATTGAACCAATCATGTGGGTAATGTTTAAAACGGCCTACTCTTTATAGAATCGCATACCTCTGATAGTCTAGGTTCGACTATATTGTGGAGAGAATTAATATTTTAAGGAAATGTGAAAATGTACACAGGTATATATTCAGAGTGTTCTAGATTTCATTGTCAACAACAGATTTAATGCAATTCAATTAACAATATGTATCTTAAACATAGCAGAATTTTTAATACGAGGCGAATCTGCAAGCTTTATTGATGCATAATCAATTTTTTATGGAGTTTTAAATTGCTTTTAAGGGATATTGATTATCTATTGGGAACCTCTTGATCCATGAACTCGACTGAATTTGTACAGTTGTACAGGCAAAAAAACTTCCAAGCAGGGTCTGAAAATAGGAGTGAATATCACAATGTACGATTAACTCACAGCCATTGCTTATGATGTATGCAGCATGCAAACTTCATGCTGCCTGCTGATTTGTATGTTCGATGCTTGCAGGCAACACTATGCGTGCAGCTGAAGACTGCATCTCTCAGCAGGTGGCCTTGGGGGCCAGCTAGGTTTGTGTGACACTAGAACTGCCTAAAGCTAGCCTTCATTACTTAAAGTCAGCTTTGCCCTCTTAAAGTTAGCAGAGGTGTCAGCTCGCTGTAGGGTGAGGTCACTCATAAATTCTGCTACAGGAGGCACAGATGTGTACTTCAATGGGGCAGAAAAAGGATGAAGAATGTACACAACAAAATGCTTGGTGACTGCCAGAAAGTCTTCACTTATCGTCAAGGGGCATGGAGTATTCAGCACACACTTGGCACATGGCATAATGCACAGCTTAGAGCTCATATTTTCTGGTCTAGTCAACTCCCTCAACACACTTGTGGACCTAACCATGGTGCAGCATCTGCTGGTCGATACCTCAGCTTCAATTGCAGCACAAACAGAAACCACCTGGGTGCTGTTGTGGAAGCTCATACTGTGTCACGCAAGCGCAGGTTGCTACCATTACATCTGTGGATTTGAATATTCAAAGAGGTTTGTGGGGTCTCGTAAGATATAGGAGCAGAATTAGGCTTTCCGGCCCATTGAGTCTGCTCTGCCATTCTATCATGGCCCGTCTCACAACAGGCCAGCCATCTGTCCACCGGAAGGTTACTAGAATTGCTGAGGCACTGCCCTGGAAGAGTGACAGTGTCAGTGTGGAGCAGAGAACTTGCTGTTCATCTTTCAGCATGCCAGCATTCCACCTCACACCACTGGCATTCCGCCAGTGCCCTTGGGGTTGCCAGTCAGCCAGCCAGCCCAGATTGCTGCTACCTATGTTGAGGAGGTACAGTCCAAAGTCAGGCCTTCCTGGTCCAGTGCCCATCGGGGTAATACTTCAAGGCCATCTGCTCACTCCTCCACTGACAGTCAGCAGTTTTCCATCAGTCATACTGCAGCCATTGGGCTAGTACTGTTTAGCAAAACTGGGACAGGAAAAGGCACTGGGGGAACCAGATTTTCAGGTGGGCGAGCCATAAACTGGTATGGAAACCGGTTTCCTGTCCAACGAGAGCCCAGAGCAGTGTGGTTATCCAGCAGGATTTAGTGCTTCTGGGCAATAGCTGGGTAAACACTTACCTGGGAATGTCCAAGAGAGGTTCCCCAGTGCAGCTTTGGAGTACCTCCCTATATCCAACGCTGGGGAGCCAGGAAGTTACAGGCCAGTATCTTCACCCTCCTCATTGAACTCTACAGTCCTGTGTTGGCTTTCAGTTGGGGTTAGTGAGGCTGGATGTTAGTGCACAGCAGAAGTCCATTCCAGCAACAGCAGTGCCAAAAATGCATTTGTCCTGTTAAGGGTTTGCAGCTCCCATTGTATCCCATGGATGTCAGTACTTATTCTCTGAGTGGCCTGATTCAGGCTGCTGCGGGATGGTTTTCTGGCTGAGACATTACCATTGCATCCACTCTAAGTGTTGCTGCATCTGTCTCTCCATGAGAACGGCAAATCTCTCATGGTCAGAGCTCATCCTATCCATTCCCAGGCCAATGTTGAGCTCATGACGGTGATGAACTCTTTCATTTGCAGTGCTGGAGCCCCCACTGCCTCAGGGAACTCGATCAGGTGTCTCCAGTGGTGTTGCCCAATCTCCAAATACTGTGCTCACAAAATGAAATTCCTGAAACCACTGCAGCATCATTGTCACTTTCCTCCCTTCACTGAGAGGAACTGTACACAGGCATCCCTGACTCTGTCACCTCTTATTGCACTTCTGGTGTGATGAGTTTTACCCTCTGCCACCAATTCTACACATGTGCTATATCCCTCCAATGTGTTTGTATCTGTGTTAGTGGATTTTGGATAGTCAGTTGTAACATCGCCTGCTCGAACATCTCTTCCTTCTCTTGATACCCAAGGGATGATCTGGCTAGGGAGGGGTGAACGAGCAGAGTTGTGACCTCTGTGTTAAAAAAGGTATTATTTAGGTAGAGCCGTTCACGTTGTGACAACATACTCTCTTGCACACCATTCCCTTTAAGCATGCTCACAATGTCCTTATGACACAACCCCATCTCTGAGATCCAGAGCAGGACAGATGACTCGCGATCGGCCTGGTGTTTGGTGAGGAGCTTGATTTGGCGCTCACGCACAATTCACCCATTGTGCCTGGATTCGCGCCAGGTGCCACATGGTCCCTGAATCGTGCGCACGGTGAATAGGTAGCAACAATTTTCTTTGACAAAACTCATTCTTGGTCATCTGTTCCAGGGTCAGCTAACAGTTGGACAACATTTACTGAGTTCCCACTCATCTGACAAGTCAATAATGTCTCCTCTGGAGTACAGTACATGGACTTTACCATGGACAACCTATCTCTCAAAGGAGTATTTTCTCGGTCTGCTTTTTCTATGTGACTGAGTCGCACCAGGCTTGCCTCCAACCCCACCCCGCTTCCAGGGTCGTGCATCCTGACTCCAATTATAGGCTGCCTCCTCCACACCGGAAATCTGGCTATAGAAGTCAGGTTCAGGAATTTTTTCGGTACAGTGCACCCAATGAGGATGAAAATCCTGACCTATGTTCTAGTTTCGCAATCTGTGTGCATGAAATGTGCATGAAATGACAATGCAGAAAAGCAAGGTTGCAACACTCAATTATTCAAACTGTCTACCATAATTTTACATCTAAATGAAGATCTAGATTCCAGCTATATGTACATAGAAATGTTTGAAAAATTTGCCAAATTAACCACTTTTAAACTGGTTAACATCACCTCCAGAATTACTGCTCAAGCAGTGATGACAAATAAAATACCCCAGTGTCTCAGCTGTCAAGACAAAGGCAGAAATTTCTGATGATAAAGTAAATGGCACAGAGCTAGAAACACACACAATTACACCAGCAACAACAACTTGCGTTTGTATAGCATCCTGAATGTAATAAAGTGTTGCAAGGTGCTTTATAGGGACATTATGGAATTACGTTTGACATCGAGCAATAAGGAGATATTTGATCAAAGAGATAGGTCTTAATGAGCATCTTATAGGAAAAAAGAGAGAAGGAGAGATATAGGGAGGGAATTCCAGAGCTTGGGGGCCAGGCAGTTAAAGGCATGGTCGTGAAAGGAAGAGTGACTGGCATTGGGAATGCTCAAGAAGCCAGAATTGGCAAAGTGCTTGAGACCTTGGGGAGCTGTTGGTTGGAAGGAAATTACAGAAATAGGGAGGCATGGGACCATGGAGTGACTTGTAAAATACAAGCATGTAAGCAAAGAAGCGAAAATGCAAATTTTATTTTTCTATTTCCAATGATAAACATCATGAAAAGACAACGTTCTTATACCAATTAAACAAAAAAACAAACAAATGATGGTCGAAAAATCCACTAAATTCGAACATTTAAAAAATACCCTTTATTTTTAAATTTACATGCAATTGGCTTCCAAATTTGGAAGGATCGATTTCAACCATTCTCGGCAAGGTCACACTTTGAAACTAATTGCATATTCGTGATTGCAACTAATTACTGAGGCTATGGCCTGTGTGGCTTTGTCTGCAGAAATCTGAAGGAAAACCTGTCTGAATGGCACCGTCCCATGTTTGCAAGAGGGTGTTTGTTGGTTTCTGACAAAGATAGTGAACAAATTAATCAGAGAGGTGTCCAATCATGAATGTCTCCCAATTTTAAACATTTATGTTACTATCCATCTGAGTAATACAAGATGGCACAGTGCCATGGGATTTTTGAATGGCTTAATGCCCCTCAGCAGTGTCATCCTTTTCCTGTATGGTCAAGGTAATTGGGGCAATGAAGGACCCAGCAGCTGCATAGTAACTATTGTCTCCCTGTGTATTTTTAGGAGGCATTTTAACTTACATACGCAATTTAGCACAGGCAACGTGAAGACTCGTTTCACAAGTCTTAAATCCGCCCATAGTTATATATCTCACTGAAAACCAGGGGCGAAATTCTCCGTTATCGGCGGAAAGTCCGCCGATCGGCGCAAAAAACGGCGCAAATCCGACTTGCGTCACGTCAGAAAAATGGGTCGATAGTCTCCGGTCCGAAATGGGCTAGCAGCGACGTAACGGGATCCGCGCTTGCGCAGTGGTTCACGCCGTGCAGCGTCATACGCGCTGCACGGCGTGACGGCTCATAAGGCCGCGCTGCTCCCCCCCACCCGACCGCAACACCCGACCGCAACACCCGACTGGATGGCTGGCCGTCGCTCAGCCCCGAGGTTCGAGTCACGCGATGTGGAGGCGCTCCTGGATGCGGTGGAGCAGAGGAGGGACGCCCTGTATCCCGGGCACGGCCGCAGAGTTGCCCCACGCCACAGCCGGCGTCTGTGGAGGGAAGTGCCAGAGGCCGTCACCGCTGTGGCCCTGACACCACGGACAGGCACCCAGTGCCACAAGAAGGTGAACGATCTCGTCAGAGCAGGCAGGGTGAGCCTCCCCCATATCCCCCCTCCCCATATCCCCCATATCCCCCCTCCCCCATATCCCCCATATCCCCCCTCCCCCATATCCCCCCTCCCCCATATCCCCCATATCCCCCCTTCCCATATCCCCCCTCCCCCATATCCCCCTCCCCATATCCCCCATATCCCCCCTTCCCATATCCCCCCTCCCCCATATCCCCCCTCCCCCATATCCCCCCTCCCCCATATCCCCCCTCCCCCATATCCCCATATCCCCCTCCCCATATCCCCCCTCCCCCATATCCCCCATATCCCCCCTCCCCATATCCCCCCTCCCCATATCCCCCCTCCCCCATATCCCCCATATCCCCTCTCCCCATATACCCCCTCCCCCATATCCCCCCTCCCCCATATCCCCCATATCCCCCCTCCCCCATATCCCCCCTCCCCATATCCCCCCTCCCCATATCCCCCATATCCCCCCTCCCCCATATCCCCCCTCCCCCATATCCCCCCTTCCCCATATCCCCCATATCCCCCCTCCCCCATATCCCTCCTCCCCCATATCCCCCCTCCCCCATATACCCCATATCCCCCCTCCCCATATCCCCCCTCCCCCATATCCCCCCTCCCCCATATCCCCCACTTCCCCATATCCTCCCCTCCCCCATATCCCCAAGTGAATCCAGCCCTAACCTTAACCTCTGCAATGCACGCGCAACCGATGGCGTGCATTCATATACCTGCCTAACACTGTTGCCTTTTACCCCTGCCCCCCCCCCCCACAGGAGAAGCGCGCACACAACAATAGGGAGCATGTGAGGACTGGAGGAGGGCCCGCTGATGAGAGGCCACTGACCGTACACGAGGAAAGGGCCCTGGAACTGGCTGGCGGACCTGAGGACCGGGAGGTTGCTGATGCAGAGGTCGGGGGCGTACTAGCGAGTGAGCTACCGACAGCCCGTCCCCATATCCCCCCTCCCCTATAGCCCCCTCCCCCGTATCACCTGATCACTGCCTGATGTCTAACCATGCATGCTTCATTGTGTATCGCAGGACCAAAAGTCCAGGCACCCATCCCCGCAGATGCAGACCGCCCGCAGGATGCCCCTCGGAGACCACAGGAGACGGAGAGACCCGCACCCTCCAGCATGCGACGCCCGCAGGATGCCCCTCAGAGACCACAGGAGACGGAGAGACCCGCACCCTCCAGCATGCGACGCCCGCAGGATGCCCCTCGAAGACCACGGGAGACGGAGAGACCCGGACCCTCCAGCATGTGACGCCCGCAGGATGCCCCTCGGAGACCACGGGAGACGGAGAGACCCGGACCCTCCAGCATGCGACGCCCGCAGGATGCCCCTCGCACACCACGGGAGACGGAGAGACCTGGAGCAACAGGGAGACGACACCCCCGTCACGTGCGGGAGCGACCACCCAGCGACGAGGGGGGCAGCCACAGGCCCCTGTCACATCCGAGCCAGGACACCACTACCCAGGACACCACTACCCAGGACACCACTACCCAGGACACCACTACCCAGGACACCACTACCCAGGACACCCCTACCCGGGACAGCACTACCCAGGAAGACGAAATACCGGACAGTGACTCAGAGTGGATGGGTGGAGACGAACCCCCACCCCAAAGTGCCATGGACTCAGAGTGGGACGAAGAGCACGACACAACGCCACTGCTGTCACCAACACCCTCCACCATCGCAGAAACACTCACTACGGTTGGGCACTTTAGTGATGAGGCGTCTGGTACACTCACTGGTGCGCACAACACAGCCGTCCCGGTACAGCAGGTGGAGGTAGGAGCAGCAGAGGGACCGGGCGGTCGGAGGGCAGCCCAGCCCAAGCGAACATCTGCCGCTCAGATGGATCCCGGGTTCCTGCAGTTACCACACCCACATATAGATCCGATGCAACCACCGACCCGGAGACGAGCGAAGAGGGTGATGGGCGGCTTGCGGCGGCTGCGGTCGCAGGTGGAGGAGTCCACCCGCGTCCAGGAGCTGGGAGTGGTGCCGGTCATGCGTGCCACCCAGGCCGACACCGCACGGGTGGCGTCCGCGGTGGAGGCAATGGGTGCGACGGTGTCAGACATGGGGAACGGTTTGCGAGGCCTGGGGCCTTCCGTGCAGGCGGCGTCTGTGGCCCAGGAAATGGCTGCCCTCTCACAGGAGGCCATGAGCCAGTGCCAGCGCCAGATGGCAGAGGCGCTCAACGCCATAGCCCAGTCTCTGCAGGCCATGGCCCAGTCTCAGCACGCCATGGCCCAGTCTCTGCAGGCCATCGCTGAGGGCATCGGCGCCAGTGGCCATGTGCGAGCCAGCGTCGCACTGTCACAGACAGGGTTTGCCAACCCCCTGGGCTCCATGGCTGCAAACCTGCAGACCCCTGTCGATACCAGCACGGGCCTCCAGGACTGGCAGCGCCAGATGTTGGGGGGGCGTCGGATGGCCAGTCCGTTCGCATCCCCCACCCATGTAGAGGCCTGGGGGCCATCGGGCACCCCGAGGGAGGAGGAGGTGGTGTGGTCCGTCCCGGCTCCCTCTGTAGGGGAGGTCCCGGTACACCGCGACACCTCGGACTTCCCCCCTTCCGTCCCAGGTGCATCGGGTGGGCAACGGGCAGGACAGGCTGGCAGCTCGCCATCCCAGTCGCCCGGGCCGCAGCCTGGCCCATCTAGGCCAGGACGCCCCAGGAAACGGCCGCCAAAGGGATCCAGAGTCAGAGGGCAGGAATCACAGGAGTCCACCTCCAGTTCTGCTGTACCGTCTGGGGAACCACGTAGACGTAGTCAAAGGGCCCGTAAGGCCAAACAATTAGACACTGAGTAAGTTGGCACGGGTTGTGGTAGTATGTATTGGGGGTCATGTGGGACTGGAAGCCCTAATGTCATTGGCTGACAGATCCCGGGTCCTGGTTGGCCGTTGACCTCATACTCCGCCCTGAAGGCGAAGTATAAGAAGCCGGTGCCTTCCCCCGCAGGCCAGTTTACTATCGGGCTGCTGGGGAACAGACACGCTTAATAAAGCCTCATCGACTTCACTCTTTTCGTCTCATGGAGTCTTTGTGCGCTACAATTTATTAAGCGTGCCTAAAAAGGACTATGGAGCTCAGGATCATTCCAGAATGCCTGAGGATCAGCCCCCACGCAGTGAATGCGGCAGCAGCCTTCAAACACTGGCAGACTTGCTTCGAGGCCTACCTCAGACCGACCACTGGCCGGGTCTCAGACGAACAAAAACTGCAGGTCCTGCACTCGAGGGTGAGGACAGAGATTTTCACCCTCATTGAAGACACTGACGATTTCCAGACGGCGTTCGCAGCACTGAAAAGTCTCTATGTCCGCCCAGTTAACCAAATCTACGCTCGCTACCAGCTCGCGACGAGACGGCAAGCTCCCGAAGAATTGATGGACGAGTTCTACGCCGCGCTACCCGCGCCTACGGCCCCGACCGCGCGGCAGGCCATTGGGCCCCGTACGTACCCGTCGCGGCAAACCCCCCCCCCCCGGACACCCCACAGGCTTGCGTGGCCCAAACGCCGAGTCGCACCGGGGGCGCCCGCTGTTATTTCTGCGGCCAGGCGAAACACCCCCGACAACGTTGTCCGGCAAGCCATCTGCAAAAGCTGCGGGAAAAAGGGCCACTATGCGGTGGTGTGCCGATCCCGCGAGGTCGCCGCCGTCCCGGGGCCACAGGGAGCCCTACAGTCAGTCTATGCCTCCCAAACCCCCCAGCATGCCATGTGCGACCGGCAGGCGCAGCCGCTCTGGGTCCCGACCACCGCGGTCCCGGGAGAACTGGGAGCTCTGCACGCCGCCTACGCTCCCCAACCCCCCTCCCCGCAGTCCATGTACGACCCGCCGCCGGCGCTCCCGATTTGGGTGCCGGCCAACACTCTCCACGGAGAGGAATGGGTCTTTCGCGTCCCGAGCGCCACCCTCACCCCCGTCCCGCGCCCCACGCCTGACCCGCCGGCTCCGCTGACTTGGGCCCCGACCACCGCTGTCCCCGGTGAGGGAGCTCCGCGCGGTCCTAGCGCTCGCCGCCCCACGCCTGTTTGCCGGCGCCGCCGACCTGGGCCCTCACCCCCGTCCCGCGCCCCACGCCTGACCCGCCGACCTGGGCCCTCACCCCCGTCCCGCGCCCCACGCCTGTCCCGCCGGCGCTGCCGACCTGGGCCCTCACCCCGCGCCCCACGCCTGTACCGCCGGCGCCGCCGACCTGGGCCCTCACCCCCGTCCCACGCCCCACGCCTGACCCGCCGGCGCAACTTACCTGGGCCCCGACCGCCGCTGTCCCCGGTGAGGGAGCTCCTCGCGCTCCTTGCGCTCGCGGCCCCACGACTGACCCACCGGCGCCGCCGACCTGGGCCCTCACCCCCGTCCTGCGCCCCACGCCTGTCCCGCCGGCGCCGCCGACCTGGACCCTCACCCCCGTCCCGCGCCCCACGCCTGACCCGCCGGCGCAACTTACCTGGGCCCCGACCACCGCTGTCCCCGGCGAGGGAGCTCCGCGCGGTCCTAGCGCCCGCGGCCCTGGCGCTCGCAGAGAGGGAGCTCCACGCGGTCCTCGCGCCCGCGGCTCTGGCGCTTGCAGAGAGGGAGCTCCGCGCGGTCCTAGCGCCCACGGCCCTGGCGCTTGCAGTGAAGGAACTCCGTGCGGTCCTAGCGCTGCCCAGACCCCCCAGCACACCATGTGCGACCCGCAGACGCCGCCATTTTGGGTCCCGACCACCACGAGGGGAGGAGGGGCGCCGCCATCTTGGACCGCCCCCGACCTGTACAACGCATGGGGGCGGCCATTTTGTCCACCCCCGACGCCATCTTGTGACCCCTCAGCCACGTACGATGTATGGGGGCAGCCATTTTGTCCATCCCCGACGCCATCTTGGACGGCAACCACGGACCACACCCCACTACTACAACCACGGCTCGCTTCGGTTACGCTCGATCAGGCTCGGCCCCGGACTCTCCAGACGACGACGACAACGGTCCTAATTAACGGCCACGAGACGCCATGCCTAGTCGACTCCGGGAGCACGGAAAGTTTTATACACCCCGACACGGTAAGACACTGTTCCTTAACTACCTACCCCAGCGCACAAAAGATTTGCCTAGCTGCAGGATCCCACTCCGTACAGATCCAGGGATTCTGCATAGTCACCCTAACGGTACAGGGGAGGGAATTAAAAAACTACAAACTTAACGTCCTTCCCCAACTCTGTGCCCCCACCTTGCTGGGCTTAGACTTCCAATGTAACCTACAGAGCCTTACGTTTAAATTCGGCGGCCCCATACCCCCACTCACTATCTGCGGCCTCGCTACCCTCAAGGTGCAACCCCCGTCCTTGTTTGCGAACCTCACCCCGGATTGCAAACCCGTCGCCACTAGGAGCAGACGGTACAGCGTCCAGGACCGGACCTTCATTCGGTCCGAAGTCCAGCGGCTACTAAAGGAGGGCATAATCCAGGCCAGCAATAGTCCCTGGAGAGCGCAGGTGGTAGTAGTGAAGACAGGGGAGAAACAAAGGATGGTCATTGACTATAGCCAGACCATCAACAGGTACACACAACTAGACGTGTACCCTCTCCCCAGCATATCCGACATGGTCAATCGGATTGCCCAGTATAAAGTCTTCTCCACCGTGGACCTCAAGTCCGCCTACCATCAGCTCCCCATCCGCCCAAGTGACCGCAAGTACACAGCCTTCGAGGCAGACGGGCGATTATACCATTTCCTACGGGTCCCTTTTGGCGTCACAAACGGGGTCTCGGTCTTCCAACGGGAGATGGACCGAATGGTTGATCAACATGGGTTACGGGCCACGTTCCCGTACCTCGACAATGTAACCATCTGCGGCCACGATCAGCAGGACCACGACGCCAACCTCCAAAAATTCCTCCAGACCGCCAAAGCCTTGAACCTCACGTACAACGAGGACAAGTGCGTTTTTAGCACCAATCGGCTAGCCATTCTGGGCTACATAGTGCGCAATGGGATAATAGGCCCCGACCCCGAACGTATGCGCGCACTCATGGAATTTCCCCTCCCGCACTGCCCAAAAGCCCTGAAACGCTGCCTGGGGTTCTTTTCGTACTACGCCCAGTGGGTCCCCCAGTACGCAGACAAGGCCCGCCCCCTAATACAGACCACGACCTTCCCTCTGTCGACAGAGGCTTGCCAGGCCTTCAGCCGCATCAAAGCGGACATCGCAAAGGCCACGATGCGCGCCATCGACGAGTCCCTCCCCTTCCAGGTCGAGAGCGACGCCTCCGACGTAGCTCTAGCGGCTACCCTTAACCAAGCGGGCAGACCCGTGGCCTTTTTCTCCCGAACCCTCCACGCCTCAGAAATCCGCCACTCCTCAGTGGAAAAGGAAGCCCAAGCCATAGTGGAAGCTGTGCGACATTGGAGGCATTACCTGGCCGGCAGGAGATTCACTCTCCTCACTGACCAACGGTCGGTAGCCTTCATGTTCGATAATGCACAGCGGGGCAAGATTAAAAATGACAAGATCTTAAGGTGGAGGATCGAGCTCTCCACCTTTAACTATGAGATCTTGTACCGGCCCGGAAAGCTGAACGAGCCGTCCGATGCCCTATCCCGCGGCACATGTGCCAACGCACAAATTAACCGCCTCCAAACCCTCCACGAGGACCTCTGCCACCCGGGGGTCACTCGGTTTTACCACTTCATCAAGTCCCGCAATCTCCCATACTCTTTAGAAGAGGTCCGTACAGTCACAAGGGACTGCCACATCTGCGCGGAATGCAAGCCGCATTTTTTCAGGCCAGATGGAGCGCACCTGATTAAGGCTTCCCGCCCCTTTGAACGCCTCAGTCTCGATTTCAAAGGGCCCCTCCCCTCCACCGACCGCAACGCATATTTCCTTAATGTAGTGGACGAATACTCCCGCTTCCCTTTTGCCATTCCCTGCTCCGACATGACCGCGGCCACAGTCATTAAAGCCCTGAACAGCATCTTCACGCTGTTCGGTTACCCCGCATACGTCCAAAGCGACAGGGGGTCCTCTTTCATGAGTGACGAGCTGCGCCAGTTCCTGCTCAGCAAGGGCAAAGCCTCAAGCAGGACGACCAGCTACAACCCCCGGGGGAACGGGCAAGTAGAAAGGGAGAACGGCACGGTCTGGAAGGCCGTCCTACTGGCCCTACGGTCCAGGGATCTCCCAGTTTCACGGTGGCAGGAGGTCCTCCCGGACACTCTCCATTCCATCCGGTCGTTATTATGTACAAGCACTAATCAAACGCCGCACGAGCGTCTCCTTGTCTTCCCTCGGAGGTCCTCCTCTGGAACGTCGCTGCCAACCTGGCTGGCGGCCCCAGGACCCATCCTGCTCCGAAAGCATGTGCGGGCACATAAGGCGGACCCGTTGGTCGAAAGGGTTCACCTCCTCCACGCAAACCCCCAGTACGCCTACGTGGAGTACCCCGACGGCCGACAGGACACAGTCTCCCTGTGGGATCTGGCGCCCGCCGGCACCACGCACACCCCCCCGACACCATCAATCCAACCGCCCCCCATCCTGCCGCCGCCGCACCCCGCGACCGCCCCCTTCCCAGGAGGATCAGTCCCCCTCCCCTTTGCACCGACAACTGAAACCGTGCGGCTCCCGGAGGCGACAACGCTGGTACAAGCACCACCACCACCGCCGGGACCGAGGCGATCGACACGGACGACCAGACCGCCCGACCGACTCGTGGCGTCGATGTAAAACAAAGATGGACTGTTCAATGAACATTTTGTTTTTCCTATACCCTCTGTAAATAGTTGTAACAGGACGATACTGTCCAATACTGTACTACCATGTAACTGTTCTATCCTCCCAGGACCAGCCCTGTAAACCCTTACCACCATACGAAGCATCACCCCGCCGGGTTCATTTTTGACAAGGTGTGAATGTGGAAGTATGTATTGGGGGCCATGTGGGACTGGAAGCCCTAATGTCATTGGCTGACAGATCCCGGGTCCTGGTTGGCCGTTGACCTCATACTCCGCCCTGAAGGCGAAGTATAAGAAGCCGGTGCCTTCCCCCGCAGGCCAGTTTACTATCGGGCTGCTGGGGAACAGACACGCTTAATAAAGCCTCATCGACTTCACTCTTTTCGTCTCATGGAGTCTTTGTGCGCTACACGGGTGCAGGGCACAGATGAGTTTTAGGGGCTAGGGCACGTGCATGAACTCCTTTGATTATTAAAGTCAATGTTACACCTACCGAAGCTGCCTTTGTGCTCTGTCCAAAGTGTGCGGGGGTGTCATGTACGTTGAGCGCAAGTGTGTGTGTGAGGGGTGGTCTTACCTCAGCCCCAGGTGAGTCTGCCCCCTTCCCCCTGGGCCGCCATCAACATCCCCCGGGCAGAGGACGGGACCGTGCGCTGCAGTGTCACAGCCGCATGCAGGGATGGTCCGGGTGGATGGTGGTACTGTGGCCATGGGTCAGACATAGTCCAACGATGTAGAGCCAGGAGCTCATCGTAGGGCGGGTTGTCATCATCCTCCATGGCCTGCGATAGACACGCGTCCACCTGCAACTGTGTGAGCCCGGCCCGTTGTGCCGCAGGTGGATCGGCAATGGGGGGGGGGGTGGTGTGCATGCGGGTGGGGTGGGTGGGGTTGGGGAGGGGGGTGAGGGTGCTGGGTGGGTGGATGGGTGGGGGGTGTGGGTGGTCGGCTGTTGCCATGGTGTGCGGTCTGTGGCCATACTACCCGATTCCCACGCACATCTAGTCAGTGAAGCGGGCGTCTATCAGTCTGTCCCGTGCCCACTGGGCCAGCCGGTAACGGTGGACAGCCACCCACCTGTGTCTACCCCGTCTGCCCTGACCATTGCCCCCATCCCCCTCATCTGGGGAGGACTGGGCCTCTTCCTGCTGCTCCTCCACTCCGCCCTCCTCTGCCTGCGGCACATCGCCCCTCTGATGGGCTATGTTATGCAGGACGCAGCACACCACAATGATGCGGCCGACCCTATCTGACCGATACTGGAGGGCGCCCCCAGAGAGGTCCAGGCACCTGAAACGCATCTTCAGCACGCCAAAGCACCTCTCGATCACTCCCCTTGTCGCTACATGGGCATCATTGTAGCGGTTCTCCGCCTCATTGCGTGGCCTCCGTATAGGCGTCATCAGCCACGATCGCAATGGGTAGCCCCTGTCGCCCAGCAACCAGCCCCTCAGCCGGGGATGGCGTCCCTCGTACATGCCGGGGATGGATGACCGCGACAACACGAATGAGTCATGTACACTGCCTGGGTGACGGGCGCAGACGTGCAGGATCATCATGCGGTGGTCGCAGACCACCTGTACGTTCATCGAATAGGTCCCCTTCCTATTAGTGAACACGGCCCTGTTATCTGCAGGTGGCCGCACGGCGACGTGCATCCCATCGATCGCGCCCTGGACCATGGGGAACCCGGCCACGGCAGAGAAGCCCACGGCCCGGGCATCTTGGTTGGCCCGGTCCATGGGGAAGCGGATGTAGCGGTGCGCCATGGCATATAGGGCATCTGTCACTGCCCGGATGCACCGGTGCACCGAAGTCTGCGATATGCCGGACAGGTCCCCACTCGGTGCCTGGAATGACCCCGTTGCATAAAAGTTCAGGGCCACCGTAACCTTGACGGACATGGGGAGAGGGTGTCCCCCGCCAGTGCCACGCGGTGACAGGTGTGCCAGCAGGTGGCAGATGTGTGCCACGGTTTCCCGGCTCATCCGGTGTCTCCTCCTGCATTCCCGGTCCGTGAGGTCCTGGTATGACTGCCGGGGCCGGTACACACGGGGCGCCCTCGAGTGCCTCCGTTGCCGTGGCGCCGCGACGTCCTCCTCCCCCTCCTCGTCCTGTCGGTCAGGTGTCCCTCCAGCCTGGGCGGCTGCCACCTGCCCCTCTGCGGCAGCCTGCGCCGCCTCTCTGGCACGCTCCTCCTCCTCCTCCTCATCCAGGGCAACATAGACATGAGCGGCTGCCACCACGGCGGCCAACATCGCTGGATGATCTGAAAACATGACGGCCTGGTGGGGGGGAGGGGAACGACGACATGTCATCATTGCCCATATCCCCTCCTCACCCCAGCCAGGTGGCATGGACCGCATGGGTCCAACTGTTGGAGGCTGGCACCTGGCCAGGTGGACCAACTCACTTGCCCTCCCATCCCCCTCCTCGGCATGGGCCCCCCCCCCAACCTCCACCCCAGCACGGACCCCCCCCCAACCTCCACCCCGGCACGGATCCCCCGCCCCCCAACCTCCACCCTGGCACGGACCACCCCCCAACCTCACCCCGGCACGGCACGGACCCCCCCCAACCTCCACCCCGGCACGGACCCCCCCCCAACCTCCACCCCGGCACGGACGCCCCCCCAACCTCCACCCCAGCACGGACCCCCCCCCAACCTCCACCCCGGCACGGACCCCCCCCCAATCTCCACCCCAGCACGTACCCCCCCCCCCAACCTCCACCCCGGCACGGCACGGAACCCCCCCAACCTCCACCCCGGCACGGCACGGACCCCCCCCAACCTCCACCCCAGCACGGACCCACCCCCAACCTCCACCCCGGCACGGACCCCCCACCCCCCCAACCTCCACCCCGGCACGGACCCCCCCCCAACCTCCACCCCGGCACGGACCCCCTGCCCCCCCAACCTCCAGCCCGGCACGGCACGGACCCCCCAACCTCCACCCCAGCACGGACCCCCCCAACCTCCACCCCGGCACGGACCCCCCGCCCCCCAACCTCCACCCCGGCACGGACCCCCCCCCAACCTCCACCCCGGCACGGACCCCCCCCCAACCTCGACCCCGGCACGGCACGGATCCCCCCCCAACCTCCACCCCGGCACGGACCCCCCCCAACCTCCACTCCAGCACGGACCCCCCCCAACCTCCACCCCGGCACGGACCCCCTCCAACCTCCACCCCGTCACGGACCCCCCATCCACCTCCCCGGCACGGACCCCCTCCCGGCACTCCCACGGAGCCCAGCCTACTCTAACCACCGTCCCCCCCCGCCGCACACACACACCTCTCCTCATGCATTCAGACTGCGGCCATGCCATTGCCTGCCCAGAGCCAACCCCCCAGGCCGTCACTCACTTCCACGCTGGTCGGCGTGAGTCTGGAGCACCGGGTCACGCCGATGAAAAGGAGGTTTAATTTACGTCGACGTGACCGGTCATCACGTCGACGCGACTTCGGCCCATCCGGAAGGGAGAATATCGGCAGGCCGAAAATCGGCTGCCTTGCGCAGACCCGGGACATTCTCCGCGGCAGCGGCGCCATTAACGCCCCACCGACTTTTCTCCCTTCGGAGACTTCGGCAACCGGCGGGGGCGGGATTCACGGCGGCCAACGGCCATTCTCCGACCCTCTGGGGGGTCGGAGAATGACGCCCCTACCTTTGGGTTCAGATGGGAACTGTGTACTTTTCCAGATATCTCATTGTTATCATTGTCATCTTTCATCCTCCGTTGTTACCTTCATGGGTTCTGAGGGTTAGATATGAAAGAATAATTTCTGATAGCACAAACAAAGATTTTCAACAAGTTTGGGTGGTGGAGGGGAGCAGTGATGTACACAAGGCCAGAGTTGGACAGAGGAAGGGATGAGAACAGGACATGAGAATAGAGGTAGCGTGGCGTCAAGAGCGAGGATTTTAAAATGCATTAAGATGTGTTAAGCAATGAATATTTAAAGTGGGTTGATGAGATTGCACAGGTGGATTGGCCATGATAAATTGTCCCTTGGTGTCCAAAAGGTTAGGTGGGTTTATTCGGTTCTGGGGATAGGGTGGGGGCGTGGGCCAAGATAGGGTGCTCTTTCAGAGGGTCGGTGCAAACTTGATGGGCCAAATGGCCTCCTTCTGCACTGAAATGACTGTTGCGTTTACTGTAATGCAACGCTTCAAATCTACTTCAGAGGCTCCAAAGCACTTTGAGATATCCTAAGGTTGTAAAAGTTGCTGATTGATGCAAGTTCATTGGCTCTTTTATTTTTCGCATCATTTTTAGATGGATAGGTTGGAGAAGCTGGACAGATCGCCTTGGAGAAAAGAAGATTAAACGGAGAGTTGATAGAGATGTTCACAATTGTGAGGGGTCTAGAAAAAGTAGATAGGGAGAAATTGTTCCCTTTGGTGGAAGGATTAATAACCAGAAGACCCTCATTTAAGGTGATTGGCAAAAGAAGCAACAGTGGCATAAGGGAAAAAGTGCTTCTTCACACAGCGAGTGGTTTGGATCTGGAATGCACTGCCTGCGATTGTGTGGGAGGCAATTTTGGTCAAGGCTTTCAAAAGACAATTGGATAATAATCTGGAGAGAAAAGGTTGCAGGTCAATGGGAGAAAAGGCTGTTGAGTGGGACTAGGTGAGTAGCTCTTGCAGAGAATTGACATGGAGCTGGTGGGCTGAATGGTCTCCTGTCCTGTAACTATTCCATGATTTTAAGTCAGCGTTTTCTGTAATATCACCAGTATTTTGAGGCAAAACCACTAATAACGTTTGCAGAACACAAGTGGCAAATATTGAATTTCTGTAAATGTAGTTAAATGTTGGAAGCATTGTTCTCAAATGCTTATTTGCACAGTTTGAAAATGCAGTGCTCCTAAATTTTATTTAACTGCTGAAGCCATTTTCTTTTTCCATATTTCTAACAAGATTAAATATAGAATCTTGGATTCCTCAGAGTAATAGCAGAGCTGTATTCTAATCTTTTAGCTCAGATGAGATCATCTCACATTTGGCACTGGCTACCATCTACAACATTTACATTTTATGTGGGATTTTTTTTTATTGATCTTGGTCAACTTTGCACTGACAGCAGCTAGCAACCCATTCACTATTCTTTGTGCAGGATTATGCTGACAACAGAGAATCAACAATGTGATATCCATTACCGCAGATTAATGAATAAACATTGGTGATTACCAGGAATAACTGCCGAGCATTTATTGTATTTTTCATAACGCGAGGGAGCTGCAAGCTTAATGACTTGAAGAAATGTGTTTTTGTGCGGTGGTTGAAATTTTTTCCACTTAAACAGTGTTGAAGCTATCCTCAGTCTATGGGCTAACACACTGCATTGCATTCAGCAATAACACTGGAGCATAATGAGGTGAGCAATGGGCGGGGCTGCTGCATACATCCAATGACATTGGTAGTATGACCAATCAATTCTGGTGGTTGAGACTGTTTAAGTAGAACAGGTGACGAGGTGAATATTTATTTAGGCCCATGCAGTACAGAAGGAGGCCATTCGGCCCATCGAGTCTCCACCGACCCTCTGAAAGAGCACCCGACCTACGCCCAGAGGTCTCCCGGCAAATCAGAGTTGTAAGATCTCCAGAAGTAAATTTATGTTTTTTCCCCTTATTTTTGTCCTACTATCACTTTGTATACAGGTGAAAATAAGTGACAGTGAGGTAACAATGAGGCCCTCATGCTATAATAACATAGAATTTTGATCATATCCCAATGCTACAGAAACACTTATTTTCTGTTGATGATCAAGCAAGACACTGTCATGCAAGAGTGCCTTTAAGAACTGGATGTTTAAGCAATGTAACTTTAAGAAAACAGTGATGTCATAGAGTGGGTGGAGCTCAGCTCAGTTCAGCCATTTTGCAGTTTTGGTTTTGCAGTTTAAAAGTGCCTGGCTGGTTTTGCTAAGAGCAGCTAAAAAGTGCGTGGTTGATTTTGCTGAGAACAGTTAAAAAGTAGAAAGCCAGTTTGAGACAGCAGATTGTTTGTGTCTGTGTGTTTCCAGAGAGTTTGCAGGAAGCAAGCAAGGTGCTGGAGCTGAAGTCAACCAAGCATATATATCTCTGCCATTCTACAGAAAATATATATATCCTTTAACCTGATGTGATACTGTTTGAAGGTGTTAAGTCTCTTGGAAGTTTGAAGGAACAGTTTAAGGAGTTATTTACTGTTGCAATATTTTCTGAGTTATCTTTGAAGTAAGGGGTGTTAAGAGATCCAATGTTTATTTAAGATGTTAAGTTGAGTTCATGGAATAAACATTTTTTTGTATTTAAAAACCCACGTGTCCATAATTGTAATCCCACACCTAGGGAAAAAGCCGTGTGCTAGGAAAAGCAACAAATCCATTAAAGGGAGAGGTTGGTTGAACTCCATGATACATTTTGGGGTTCTGAAAACGCCTCACCCATTACAACACCGATTCAGGTCCTCACCCATGCAGCCTGCGAGACAATATCAACAACTTCAAATGGATATGACAAGGTCTGAGATGCACAGGGCACATTAATCAAGCCATTATCTAATCAGTAGAGTCAGAGCAACAAGCAGGGCAATTTGTTGCTGTAACATTAATGGCCAAATTGAATTAACGTTAGTCAATTTGCCCTTCATATTGTTTTGGTACACATTTTCTATTTGGGTAGGCGATGAAAAACAAAGTTACATAAATTTAAAAAGAAATGCAGGTGTTGTCACTCCGAAACAAAATTTAAGAAACATTACAAACACTCAACTGGCCAGGTGGCATCGCTGGAAAGAACAGAGATGTTCTTGTAGAGGATATTTCGCCAAGAAAACAATTGTTTAAGAGAATATGCAAAGAGGATATATTTACGTAATATTTACGTATTTTCAAATCAATCCTGTGCTGTTATATTTAGGTTGCTTCAGGTACAAAATCTGATTTGGTTTTAACTCTAATTTCTAAGTGAATAAATTCTCCTGAATTTAAGCAGGTGGAATTTAAACTATTAAATCAGTTTCCTAATCTCACACATCCAATGAGATATGCAGGGTGCAATTTAACCCTCCAAAAGCAGAGTCCTGTTTTGGAGGGTTAAGCAGGGTCTTTCTCTGTGCCTATAGCACTGAGAACGACCTGCTATCAAAGTGGATTATTTTCTTTTAGCATTGGCAAGGAACACCGCGCCAAGGCCACACTTACCACACTCACCCCGATCTCTCAACCCCCACTCTGGCATCTGGACCCCCCAACGTGCCAACTTGCCTGTAGGGGGTCCTCAAGCCCCCCCTCACCCCATCTCATAAAGGCAGGGCACCCCTGGGCCCGATCGCTGGAACAGGCAACCTGCCAACCGAGCACCTTGGCACTGCCAGCCTTGCACCCTGACAGTGCCCCAGCCAGCCTGGCAGTGCCACCCGGCACTGACATGCTGCCCAAGTGGAACTGCCAGGGTGCTCAGATGGCATTGCCAAAATTCCAGATTGGCTGTGCCAAGGTGCCTAAATGGCAATAGGAGTGCCAGACTACTATCCTGCCCAGAACCTGACCACCCAGGGGCCTCCCATGGCCTGGAAGACCCCCATAAGTACTGTTACATCTGGTCTACGTTTGTGTGGACCAGTGCTAAATGATGCCATGGCAAGGTCTCCCAGGCACAGGCATCCATTCCTGGGACTTAGGATCATTGTATGCCGACATATTTAAGTGAGCCGAACTGCTCCCTTAAATATGTAAATCTGGTTCCCGCCATGTGAGGGCGAGATCCAGATCACGACGTCTTGGGAAATCATGTGAGGCGTTTTGAGCATTACAAATCTTCTGAGGTTTAATGGTCTTGTCGCGTCACCAGTCGGGGGGACAAGATCATTCCCGTATAATTTTTTTCTCTAGTTTTGAGATCTAATAAAAGTTATTGTAGTATAAGTATCCCATTCCATTTAATGCACGTTCTTCCCTTGTCTGTGTGTGTTTCCTCCGGGCGTATCTGGCTTCCGCCCATAAGTCCCGAAAGGCATGCTTCTTCGGTAAATTGGACATTCTGAATTCTCCCTCAGTGTACCCGAACAGGCGCCCGAGAGTGGCGACGAGGGGATTTTCACAGTAACTTCATTGTAGTGTTAATGTAAGTCTACTTGTGATACTAATAAAGATAATAATAATTATTAATATAAATACTTTTTGGAAGATCCTTTGTATTTGTATTTGATTGCTTATTTTCAAGGTTCTTTATAAATCCATTTAGTGATTCAATAGTTGCTAATTTAAGTTGGTTCAATTCTGATACACACACAATTGAAAGCCACGGAATAATGGACATGATGAATTAGTTACGTTTGGTGATAGAGAATTAGAAAATAGAAGCCATCAGCTGGAAGTGCTCCACTTGTAATTTGGAATTATGAATAGTAAGAAATCGAAGTGATTGAACCAATCATGTGGTTAATGTTTAAAACAGCCTACTCTTTATAGAATCGCATACCTCTGATAGTCTAGGTTCGACTATATTATGGAGAGAATTACTATTTTAAGGAAATGTGAAAATGTACACAGGTATATATTCAGAGGGCGGGATTCTCCACTCCCGCGCCGTAGTGGCCACGCCATCGTGAACGCCGTCGAGGTTCACAACGGCGTGAAACGGCCCCGATCCCAACCGATTCAGGTCCTGACAATGGGCTAGGATTGGGGCCGTGTCATCTACATGCGCCAGGCCTTGTCGCCCGCATAAAGGCGGCGCCGCATAGATGACGCGGCCGGCGCCGCATAACTGGCGTCATCCACGCATGCGCGGGTTGGCCGGCGCTATTCCGCGCATGCATGGTTGCCGTCCTCTCTAAGTCCGCCCCGCAAGAAGATGGCGGACGGATCTTGCGGGGCCGCGGAAGGAAGGAGGTCCTCCTTCAGAGAGAACGGCCCGACGATCGGTGGGCACTGATCGCGGGCCACTACACATTTGAAGTACCCCCCAGTGCAGGATCCCCCCGCAGGCCGGCCCCCCCCCCTGCTGTTCCCGATGGCAGCGACCAGGTGTGGACGGCGCCGGGGGGAACCCATGTTTTGGCCTGGGCGCTTGGCCCATCCTTGCCTGAGAATAGCGGGGGTGCCGGAGAATCGCCATTTTGGGTGCTCCGGCGATTCTCCGGCCTGCGGCCCGCGGAACTCGAACGGGCCGTTCCCGCCGCTTGGGAGAATCGCGGGAGGGCGTCGGACCGGCATCCTGGGAAATTTTGGCGGCCCAGGAGATTCTCCCAACCGGCGCGGGAGTGGAGAATCTCGCCCACTGTGTTCTAGATTTCATTGCCAATAACAGATTTAATGCAATTTAATTAACAATATGTATCTTAAACATAGCAGAATTTTTAATACGAGGTGAATCTGCAAGCTGTATTGATGCATAATCAATTTTTTATGGAGTTTTAAATTGCTTTTAAGGGACATTGATTATCTATTGGGAACCTCATGCTCCATGAACTCGACTGAATTTGTACAGTTGTACAGGTAAAAAAACTTCCAAGCAGGGTCTGAAAATAGGAATGAATATCACAATGTACGATTAACTCACAGCCATTGCTTATGATGTATGCAGCATGCAAACTTCATGCTGCCTGCTGATTTGTATGTTCGATGCTTGCAGGCAACACTATGCGGGCAGCTGAAGACTGCATCTCTCAGCAGGTGGCCTTGGGGGCCAGCTAGGTTTGTGTGACACTAGAACTGCCTAAAGCTAGCCTTCATTACTTAAAGCCAGCTTTGCCCTCTTTAAGTTAGCAGAGGTGCCAGCTCACTGTAGGGTGAGGTCACTCATAAATTCTGCTACAGGAGGCACAGATGTGTACTTCAATGGGGCAGAAAAAGGATGAAGAATGTGCACAACAAAATGCTTGGTGACTGCCAGAAAGTCTTCACTTATCGTCAAGGGGCATGGAGTATTCAGCACACACTTGGCACATGGCATAATGCACAGCTTAGAGCTCATATTTTCTGGTCTAGTCAACTCCCTCAACACACTTGTGGACCTAACCATGGTGCAGCATCTGCTGGTCGATACCTCAGCTTCAATTGCAGCACAAACAGAAACCACCTGGGTGCTGTTGTGGAAGCTCATACTGTGTCACGCAAGCACAGGTTGCTACCATTACATCCGTGGATTTGAATATTCAAAGAAGTTTGTAGGGTCTCGTAAGATATATGAGCAGAATTAGGCCTTTCGGCCCATTGAGTCTGCTCTGCCATTCTATCATGGCCCGTCTCACAACAGGCCAGCCATCTGTCCACCGGAAGGTTACTAGAATTGTTGAGGCACTGCTCTGGAAGAGTGACAGTGTCAGTGTGGAGCAGAGAACTTGCTGTTCATCTTTCAGCATGCCAGCATTCCACCTCACACCACTGGCATTCCACCAGTGCCCTTGGGGTTGCCAGTCAGCCAGCCAGCTCAGATTGCTGCTACCTATGTTGAGGAGGTACAGTCCAAAGTCAGGCCTTCCTGGTCCAGTGCCCATCGGGGTAATACTTCAAGGCCACCTGCTCACTCCTCCACTGACAGTCAGCAGTTTTCCACCAGTCATACTGCAGCCATTGGGCTAGTACTGTTTAGCAAAACTAGGACAGGCAAAGGCACTGGGGGAACCAGATTTACAGGTGGGCGAGCCATAAACTGGTATGGAAACCGGTTTCCTGTCCAACGAGAGCCCAGAGCAGTGTGGTTATCCAGCAGGATTTAGTGCTTCTGGGCAATAGCTGGGTAAACACTTACCTGGGAATGTCCAAGAGAGGTTCCCCAGTGCAGCTTTGGAGTACCTCCCTATATCCAACGCTGGGGGGCCAGGAAGTTACAGGCCAGTATCTTCACCCTCCTCATTGAACTCCACAGTCCTGTGTTGGCTTTCAGTTGGGGTTAGTGAGGCTGGATGTTAGTGCACAGCAGAAGTCCAATCCAGCAACAGCTGTGCCAAAAATGCATTTTTCCTGTTAAGGGTTTGCAGCTCCCCATGTAATCCATGGATATCAGTACGTATTCTCTGAGTGGCCTGATTCAGGCTGCTGCGGGATGGTTTTCTGGCTGAGACGTTACCATTGCATCCACTCTGAGTGTTGCTGCATCTGTCTCTCCATGAGAACGGCCAATCTCTCATGGTCAGAGCTCATCCTATCCATTCCCAGGACAATGTTGAGCTCATGACGGTGATGAACTCTTCCATTTGCAGTGCTGGAGCCCCCACTACCTCAGGGAACTCGATCAGGTGTCTCCAGTGGTGTTGCCCAATCTCCAAATACGGTGCTCACAAAACAAAATTCCTGAAACCACTGCAGCATCATTGTCACTTTCCTCCCTTCACTGAGAGGAACTGTACACAGGCGTCCCTGACTCTGTCACCTCTTATTGCACTTCTGGTGTGATGAGTTTTACCCTCTGCCACCAACTCTACACACGTGCTATATCCCTCCAATGTGCTTGTATCTGTGTTGGTGGATTTTGGATAGTCAGTTGTAACATCGCCTGCTCGAACATCTCTTCCTTCTCTTGATACCCAAGGGATGATCTGGTTAGGGAGGGGTGAACGAGCAGAGTTGTGACCTCTGTGTTAAAAAAGGTATTATTTAGGTAGAGCCGTTCACTTTGTGACAACATACTCTCTTGCACACCATTCCCTTTAAGCATGCTCACAATGTCCTTATGACACAACCCCATCTCTGAGATCCAGAGCAGGACAGATGACTCGCGATCGGCCTGGTGTTTGGTGAGGGGCTTGATTTGGCGCTCACGCACAATTCACCCATTGTGCCTGGATTCGCGCCAGGTGCCACATGGTCCCTGAATCGTGCGCACGGTGAATAGGTAGCAACAATTTTCTTTGGCAAAGCTCATTCTTGGTCATCTGTTCCAGGGTCAGCTAACAGTTGGACAATATTTACTGAGTTCCCACTCATCTGACAAGTCAATAATGTCTCCTCTGGAGTACAGTACATGGACTTTACCGTGGACAACCTATCTCTCAAAGGAATATTTTCTCGGCCTGCTTTTTATATGTGACTAAGTCGCACCAGGCCTGCCTCCGACTCCACCCTGCTTCCAGGGTCGTCCACCCTGACTCCAATTATAGGCCGCTTCCTCCATACCGGAAATCTGGCTATAGAAGACGGGTTCAGGAATTTTCTCGGCAGAATGCACCCAATGCAGGGATGAAAATCCTGGCCTATGTTCTAGTTTGGCAATCTGTGTGCATGAAATGTGCATGAAATGACAATGCAGAAAAGCAAGGTTTAGCCCATAGCTCTCTATCTCACAGAAAACCAGATACCTTTGGGTTTCAGATGGGAACTGTGTACTATTCCAGATATCTCATTGTTATCTTTGTCATCTTTCATCCTCCGTTGTTACATTCATGGGTTCTGAGGGTCAGATATGGAAGAATAATTTCTGATAGCACAAACAAAGATTTTCAACAACTGCTACGGTATCTCAATAAGTTGCAAGTTTTTAATAATGAAGGGAGTCGATGATTAATTTACTTTTACCAAAGAAAATGATTATGAAAAAAGACATGTCCTGTGATATTTAGAAGCTAACTATTGGCAGGCTAACTATTCTTGAAGTCATGGACAATGGGTTAATATTCCATCAAATTTACAAATATATTTAAAAACAAGACATTGGGTGCTATTCAAAGGAAATTAAGTGTTTGCCGGGTGTTTCTCAGCGGCTGCAGCGCCTAGATTCACCCCATTATTCACCAGCACTTGCCGGTTCTTTGGGCCTTGGGAAGTTGAGCACGCAGTAGAAATGGCTCCTTGCCGATCAGGGCGCCATTTTGACTAGCAGCCGCGACCCCTGCACCTAACCCCCTTTCAGTCCCCCCATCCCGCCTCTAGTGGGCAAGGGTCCCCGGGCCCGTCTCCAGAGAGTGCCAATTTGGCACCTGGGCACCTTGGCACTGCCAGCCTGGCACCCTGGCAGTGCCCCAGCATCATGGCAGTGTCATGTTGGCACTGCCAGGGTACCCAGGTGACACTGCCATTGGCAATGCCAAGGTGCCCAAGTGCCAGTGACGAATGTGATATAAAATAGTTACTTTAGAGATATTAGTTACTGTAATGTAGAGATAGGCCAGTCTCATTCTGGTGAGTTCACAGACAAAGGATTTCAGACCGCATGGCAAAGCAAGAAGGAGTCCAGCAAAGGAGGAGAAAAGGATGCTGGGTAATAAGGGGGCCAGAGGAAGGGATAAGAAGTGAGCCAATCAGGATGCATGACCAGGTCAGGAGGGGCATAGGATGACCTATGGGAATCGTGTATGTGAAACTTGATACCATTTGAATGTATTTGCAGAAATCCCTTTGTCTCCTTGTTCATTCGTTTCCCGGGGTGTAGGAGACGAATCCTGTGTCCTGTGCCTCTGTGAAATGAATCAGGCTTGCAAGTCAAATAAAACAACTAATGCTGCACCTGCAAATCCATCTCGACTTTTATTGAGGCCAGACTGACGGGTAAAGAAATTTATATTTGTCACCAGGGTACTACCCTGCCCTGCCCCCGGCCATCTAATGGGTTTTCTCTGAAGACCATCACGCTCTGAAGTCCACGTTTATGGAAACCAGCGCTAAACAGTGCCCTTGCGAGGTCTCGCAGGCGTGACCATGGACTCCCTGCTGCTGGGTGCACATGGCATCTGGAAATTTAAATTAGCCTAATGGCAAGAGAGCGAGATCCAGATCGCTCTATATGGAAGAATTCAGGTGACTTGCGATTGGCCTGGCGTGGAGCCCGATTTGATGCTCTCAAGATTCACCCATTGCATCCAGATCTGCGCCGGGCACAGCTGAATCGCTCCCATTATATTTATTGTATTACTGTCTTTGTCGTCCAGAAAATGAAAAATTTGGGGAAACATAATTCCTGTGCATGTGATACTCCTTCTGGGGCTATGTGGCAGAGATTTTCTAATGCTAACCACGTTTGTTCTTTGCTTTCATCAAGCTATAATTCTTAAAGCAGTATTGAATTTTCGACAGTACTCTAGATTCCAAAATAAAAAGCTTCAATACTTCTTTTAATCTATTATCGCCAATTTCATTGCCACTTTTGTAGGCATTTCAGTGTTTCCCCCAAGAAATCACTTGATCTTTTTATAAAATAAATATGGGTGTACCCCAATCGGAAACACTGGCTCAACCAAAAGGTCTACTCCCTGCTAAAATCCCAGACGGAGGCGTTCAAGTCTGATGACCCTGACTTATGTAAGAAATCCAGGTACAACATGTAGAAAGGCATCAGGGACGCCAAAAGACAATTTCGGATCAAGCTAGAGTCCCAGGCTAACGACACAAACCCAAGACGTCGATGGCAGGGCTTACATGAGATCATAGCCTACAAAGCAAGGCCAGGCGGAACCTCTGGGGCTGGAGCATCCCTCCCCAATGAACTGAACAAGTTCTATGCCCGCTTTGAACAGTCAGCCAATACATCAGTGCACCTGCCCCAACAGCCTTGGACACACCCATACCCACTATTACAGCCTTGGTAGTAAGAGCTGCCTTCTTGAACGAAAACACGCGGAAAGCGATGGGCCCCGACGGAGTCCCTGGGCGAGCACTTAAAACCTGCGCTGACCTGCTGATGAGTGTATTCGCGGACATCTTCAACACCTCAGTTCTCCGCTCCGAGATCCCTACCTGCTTCAAGAAGACTACCATATACCAGTACCAAAGAAGAACAAGGTAGCGTGCCTCAGCGACTACCGACCAGTGGCCCTGACCTCTGTTATAAAATGCTTCGAGCGGCTAGTCATGAGACGGATCAATGCCAGCCTCCCAGATGGTCTCAATCTATTGCAGTTCAACTTCCGCGGCAACCGATACACAGCAGATGCTATCTCTCTGGCCCTACAATCAACTCCCGAACATCTCGACAACAAAGACACCTACGTCAGACTGCTGTTCATAGACTACAGCTCCGCCTTCAACACCATTATCCCAACAAGACTAATAACCAAACTCTGCAACCTTGGACTTGACCCTTCCCTGTACAGCTGGATCATTGACTTCCTCACCAACAGACTGCAATCTGTCAGGATAGGTAACAACTCCTCCACAATAGTCCTCAACACCGGGGCCCCACAAGGATATGTGCTCAGTCCTTTACTACACTCCCTGTACACACATGACTGTGTGGCGTAATTTAACTCCAATTCAATCTATAAGTTTGCAGATGAAATGACTGTGGTGGGTCGTATCTCAAACAACGACAAATCAGACTACAGAAGGGAGATAGATCACTTGGTTGCATGGTGTACAGAAAACAGCCTCTCTCTAAATGTTGGAAAGACCAAAGAACTGATCATCGACTTCAGAAAGCGTAGCACAACAGCCCCCCCCCCCCCCCCCCCAGCCCCCCCCCCCCCCCCCCCCCCCCCCCCCGCCGTCAACATCAATGGCTCCGAAGTAGAGAAGGTCGATAGCTTTAAGTCACCATCACCAACAGTCTGTCCTGGTCCACTCACGTTGATTCAACAGTCAAGAAAGTCCAACAACGTCTCTACTTCCTACGGAAGCTAAAGAAATTCTGCATGTCTGCATCGACTCTCTCAAACATCTACAGATGTGCCATAGAGAGCATCCTATCCAGCTGCATTACAGTTTCGTACGGCAACTGCTTGGCCCAAGATCGCAAGAAACTGCAGAGTGTGGTGAACTCAGGCCAAAGCATCACACAAGCTTGCCATCTTCCCATTGATTCTGTATACACCTCCTGCTGCCTCAGAAAGGCAGACACCATTGTCAGAGACCCCTCCCACCTAGGCTTTGCCCTCTACCAGACCCTTCCATTGGGCAGAAGATACAGAAGTCTGGACCCGCACATCCAGACATAGGAACAGCTTCTTCCCCACAGCTACTAGACTCCTCAACGACTCTCCCTTGGACTGATCTGTCCCCTGTACGAACACTATTCATGACGCCCTATGCTGCTCTTGTTTGGCCTTGATCCGCACTGTAACTAATCACTATTTGTTGACTGTCAATGTACTCTATAGATTATTCTTTTTGTCTACTATGTACGTACTGTGTACGTTCCCTTGGCCGTAGAAAAATACTTTTCACTGTACCTGGTATATGGAACAGTAAAGTATCAATCAAATAAATACATAAGCCTCAGTATTATGATCTCCATTGTTCCATTTTTCAATATTTATTGACAGATTTGCTGTAAGTCATGTTCCCTTGTACAGAGGAACTGTCTCATTTCTACTTGTTATTATAATAAATTTGAATCATTTTAAATAACATTACTTTAGCTTCCTATTAGCAGCATGTTGGTCAATGGATCAACATATTTGACATTAGCACTTTGGTAAGTGTATGTAGTTAACACAAATATTGGGTCTGCTATGGATATTCTCTTGGCTCAATATCATCTGTCACCAGTGATCATGTCCCTTATGATTGGAATTTCACCTCTAGCCCATTGTATCTAGTCATTTAATATAATAATCCATGGGGGCGGGATTATCCCACCGCAATCTCTTCTACCCCCACTCTGACTGCAAGGGATCCAGCAAAATCACCAATCTGGCTGGGGGGCAGTGACAGCGGTAGTCAGTGGCCACACCTTGCAGGAGAGGTCAGCTACCCAATGCAGGAAGAGAATGAATGATCTCATCCGTGCCACCAGGGAACGTCAACTATCCAGCACTCTGAGCTCACACACTCGCAAGCCCATCACACATTCACTGGCATCCCACTCAACATCAGCTCACGGGACATCCCCACTCATTCACACCCACAGATCTCCTCCATCTGGCCTCAACTCCTCTGAGCTTTTGTCCTCATTCCATTCACGGCTCCGCTCATCACCCACACATACCCTAATAATTTGTTTCCCAGGCACCTCTGTAGAGCACCTAAGGGCATCCACAAACCAGGTCCTCATTTCTAGACCCAAGGACAGGCCGGATGAGGAAACAGAGGATGCCACTGCACAACACCTATCACAGGGCTCACCCACACCCTCCACCAATGCAGAGACACACACCTTGGTGGGATCTAGTTCCAGAGCAGGCTCAGGGTCATTATCTGGTGAGCACAGCACATAATCTGATCCACAACAGGTGAAATCACTCAGAGAACTGTTGGAGGCCACGATTCTGCTGAGTCTTGAGTCAGGTGTTGAGCCTCCGCACTGGGTCCTTAAAGATGAAGCTGCAACGATAATCACGGGAGCATCAGGGATGGATGTTCGGCACATTTCTCAAATTGCAATGGATGATGGAGGAGTCCATCTGCATTCAATCTGTCGTAATAGCACTGGCATACCAACGCACTGAGGTCAACACTGGCAGGCTGCCTGATATCGGTTCTGCACTGCTGCAGGAGCAGCACTCCATTTCTGTAGCCCTTGGTGGCATCTATCAGTGGCTATGTAAGATGTGGCACAGCATCTAGAACTCACTCCAGCTGCCACTTATCCTCAAGAAGTTAGCCAGGGACCGTTGGGAGGAGCACCAGCAGCTGAATACCCAGGGGCATCTACCCAGATGACTCCAGGACACTCTGGCCGAACCCAATTTCCTTTTCCTGTGATCCCATCACCTCCAGCTCCAGAGGCTGAAGAGCATGCACCTGCCCCACCTAAAGCAGGCCAGAGCCACCAGATCTCAGGCCTCCTGAGGACACCCACCAAGGTAATCATAGACAACAGGATGTGGCAGTCAGCAGACTGCCTCCACCTTCACTGTGATTGTCGGGGAAGTGCCAAGATGTAGCGGCGGGGTTAGGAAATTCTAAAAGATTTAGGAAAACAATTGTAGCATGGGTGTTCACAACAGGTACATAGAGGGTAAAAGGGTGACTAGGGAGAGGGTAAGGCCTCTTAAGGATAAACAAGGTCATCTATGTACAGATCCACAAGGGATGGGAGAGGTCCTAAATGAATATTTCTCATCAGTATATACTGTTGAGAAAGGCATGAATGTTAGGAAAATTGGAGAAATAAAAAGTGATGTCTTGAGGAGTGTATATATTACAGGGAAGGAGGTGCTGGAGGTATTAAAGCGCATCAAGATAGATAAATCCCCGGGACCCGATGAAATGTATCCCAGGGCAATGTGAGAGGCTAGGAAGGAAATTGCTGGCCCCTACCTGAGATATTTGAATCATCGACAGTCACAGGAGAGGTGCCTGAAGAGGGTAGCAAATGTTGTGCCCTTGTTTAAGAAGGGCTGTAGGGATAAACCTGGGGACTACAGACCGATTAGCCTTACTTCTGTAGTGGGTAAATTGTCAGAAGGTATTCTGAGGGACATGATCTCCAAGCATTTAGACAGGCAAGGGCTAATTAGGGAAAGTCAGCATGGCTTTGTAAAGGGAAAGTCGTGTCTCACTAATTTGATTGAGTTTTTTGAAGGGGTAACCAAGAAGGTAGATGAGGGCAGTGCAGTCGACGTTGTCAAAAAGACTTTAGCAAGGCCTTTGACAAGGTACCGCATGTTAGGTTGTTGCAAAAGGTTAAATCTCACGGAATCCAGGGTGAGGTAACCAATTGGATACAAAATTGGCTTGGCGACCAAAGCCAAAGGATGGTTCTGGAGCGTTGTTTTTCAAACTGGAGGTCTGTGACCAGTGGTGTGCCTCAGGGTTCGGTGCTGGGCCCACCGTTATTTGTTATATATATTAATGATTTGGATGAGAATGTAGGAGGTATGGTTAGTAAGTTTGCAGATGGCACCAGATTGGTGGCATATTGGATAGTAAAGAAGGTTATACAAGATTACAACAGGATCTTGACCAATTGGGCCAGTGGGCCGATGAATGGCAGATGGAGATTAATTTAGAGGAATGTGAGGTGATGCATTTTGGTAGATCAAATCAGGGCAGGACCTATTCAGTTAATGGTAGGGAGTTGGGGAGACTTCCAGAACAAAGAAATCTAGGGGTACAGGTTCATAGCTCCTTGAAGGTGGAGTCGCAGGTGGACAGGGTGGTGAAGAAGGCATTCAGCTTGCTAGGTCTTATTGGTCAGAATATTGAATACAGGAGTTGGGACGTCTTGTTGAAGACATTGGCAAGACCACACATGGAATACTGTGTTCAGTTCTGGTCATCCTATTATAGGAAGGATATTGTTAAACTAGAAAGTGTGCAGAAGAGATTTACGAGGATGCTGCCAGGACTTGATGGTCTGAGCTATAAGGAGAGGCTGGATAGGTTGGGACTTTTTTCCCTGGAGCACAGGAGGCTTCGGGGTGATCTTATATAAGTTTATAAAATAATGAGGAGCATAGATAAGGTAAATAGTCAACAACTTTTCCCAAAGGTAGAGGAGTCTAGAACTAGAGGGCATAGGTTTAAGGTGAGACGGGAGAGATACAAAAGAGACCAGAGGGGAAATCTTTTCACATAGAGGGTGGTCAGCATCTGGAACGAGCTGCCAGAGCAGTTGTAGAGGCGGGTACAATTTTTTTCCTTTAAAAAACAGTTAGAGGGATATGAGCCAAATGTGGGCAAGTGGGACTAGCTTAGTGATAGAAACTGTGCGGCATGGACAAGCTGGGCCAAAGGGCCTGTTTCAATGCTGTAAACATCTAGGTATATTGTTCACAAATGTAAATAGAATTGCACTCATTTCACATCTTCTCTTGTTTATGCCTCCTTCTTATGATGAGCTGCGTTGCTGTCAATCACATGTGATGCCAACTTCCTCCCGCACTTATCACAGATGTCACTATTATGGGTCTCCTTGTCTGTGCAGTTTCTTCCATATCGCCACAGTGTGTGCTGCTTCTTGACATTAGTGATGTCTCCACTTTAATGTTAAATGTGCTTGTGGAATGAATCTTGTTCACATGCTTTGCAGGGTCATGTCATGTTTATTCTTGTGACCCTGTAAGGTTTGGGCAGAGGTTCTCCTATCTTGTCTGCATTTTTGAAAGGTTAATGTGGAATGTTCAAGTAAAGATATGTTCACACATGGACTAGGCACATAACCTGCAACTCCATGTGCTCTGTCAGTCGACAGGCAATTCATGCTATGAATCCACACTCAGAGCTTGTGTGCACTGCTGTCAGCCAACTGCGTTTCGATGTTCAGAGTGTTCATCTGTGAAGCTTACCATTAAGTGGGAGAACCTTGTCACCTTGAGGCAATGAGGCTCTGTCACATTACTATCCTGGTGCTCAAATGTCCAACCTTCATTGTCTCACACCCTGTAGTTGTGTCCATTGTGAGGACAAGGCTCTGGTCATCAAGTTGGGGTGCAGTGCTGTGCATCCCCTCACCTTAGCACTCACTGATGTTAATTCCAAATGGTGATTTCTGGCAGGTAATAGAGCCTTTAAAATATACTCTGGAAGCATACGCCATTGCTTTAGACAATGTGGAGGTTAGCAATGGGATAGGAGTGAAGATACGCTGAAGCTGAAATTCTTTTGCTCTTTATTATAAATGATATCTTCTCTTGAGGGCTTCATATTTCTGAGCATTTTGAACTTCGCAAGGGCCATGGCTGGACAATAGGGCACAATGTTTAAGCAGAGGCCTTTTAATATCTGGCCAGCAAGAATTTGATTTCCTCATGCTCAGGTGATCTGCATTCAGATTAAGGTGAGGGAAAATGCAGCCTAGGATCGCTAACTGAAATGCATTCACAGCAGCAGAACTCGTACAGCTGCCTTGTCCCAAGTGTGAATTATCTGATTCACCATCGATGTGACACATAATGCTTTTGTTCTATTGCTTCAGATGGATCTCCTTGTCAGGAGCCTTGTCAGCTTGAAGGCATACAGCTGAGAGCCAACTGAGAATCGTGCAAATGCTCCCGCAGCTTGTTAGGTGCTGTTGTGACTGGGGTGCTGGAGAGACGCTTGAAGAGGCAGCACCTTCTGATGTCTGATGCCAGGCATCCTCCACCAGTTAGAACCTCACCTCAGCAAGGACACATAGTCCTGAGGCTTCCTCATCCTTCAAAGCATCAGGGCATCAGGAGTCTGAGGTATAACTGTTCACTCTCCTATTGAAGAATGGGCGATGAGGGCCTCATGCACAAGCCTGCCTCATCTGGCCTGTGCAATGGCCCATTTTCCTCCAAACTCATCCCCTTTGAGGTCTTCCTCATCAGAGGGGATGTGCAGCTCCTCCATTTTGTCATCTGGCCAGGTTGTGCAGCATGCAGAAAGCCACGATAGACCGTGCGATCATCTGGGAACTGTACTAGAGTGATCTGCCAGATCTGTTCAGGCATTGGAATCGTATCTTTAGGACCCTGCGGTGTGCTCCACCAATGCTCAGCCAGTGGCACGACCTCGTTTTACCTTCTCTCTGCAGGAGTATGAGGTCTCTCCATGGGCATCATCAGCCAAGTAATCTGTGCGTACCCTTTGTCACCAAGGAGCCAACTCTGTATCCTGTGTGGTCCCTCGATGATATTCGAGATCTGCAATCGACTCAAGCTTTATGAGTCATAGATGCTTCCTTGAAATCGGGCATACATCTACATTAGATGATTTTCTTTATGGTCAGATCAACTGTACATTGAATGAGTGGTAGCCTTTCCAATTATGTAATGGAGTGCCTGTTGCCAGGCAGCTTTTACGGCCACATCAGCGTAGTCAATGACACCCTGTACCTGTGGGAATCTGGAAATACCAACAAAACCCAGTGCTCTGGCGTCCTGGCTTGCTTGATCTCTTTTAAGGTTGACGTAATTGTCGACCTTGACAAAACGGTGTCTGTGATCTCATATTTGTGTGCAGACACTTCAGAGATCCCTTAGAGTCCCTGGTGAAGGCCTGGAAGGAGCCACTGGCGTAGAATTTCAGTGCGGTGGTGACGTTTACAAAGGATGTCCTCCCAGTCTATCGGTTCAAATCCTGCAGGATATGGAAAATGTGAGTCACCAGATCCCTGGACATGCGGAGGCACCGGAAACATCGGTTCTCACTCATATGCAGATAACACTTGTGTCCTGTATACCCTGGGTCTTGTGAGTCGCCTACGAATGACATCTCTGCAGCCTGATCTTCTACGGCTGGAGGTGGCCCTGCTGGCACTCGACTTGAGGATTTTGCTCCTCCCTTTGGTGAGCCAGGAGCCTCAGTCACAATCTTCTCCTTCCTCTCTCCTGCCTGTAAGCGATTACACATGCAGCAATAAACCCAAGCTCCATCTACCTGATGGTCTCTCTTCAGTATCGAGGAGAAACATACAAGAGTCAGCACTGGTTTCCAAATGTCTTCTTTCTGTCAATGACTCAGGAGTGATTGTGGGTTCAAAGACTTTGTTCCCATGTTGGAAAGCCCTGAAATGATGGCTAGTGCGTATCAGGATCACCCACACCCCACATGGCCAACTACTTTAGCTAGGCTTTTGGATGTGCTGCTTTCAGTCCAGGTACTGGGATTACCATTAACTGCACTCCAAAAGACATCCTTTGGAATAAAGATAAAGGTAAATATTTTGTTAGTAAATTAGACTAATCGAGGAGGGGCCTGAAGCTTCTGGCTGTGAATGGACTAGTGCCAAATTACTAAGACTTCTGGAGCCTCATTTGGGAATGCACAGTTCACTTGGATGACCCTTTCAGCGTCACCTCGCACCCCCCTGCCCCCCACACAGCACGCAGCTGCCCTCTAATCCACCCACAGAGACCTCACCAGCAGAGCTTCTCCTCAGTTTAAGGTTGTACTGCACCATCACTGCTGTTGGGAAGATAGTTGTGCAGAACTCTCACTGCCAGACCAGCTTGGACCCTCCCTGTGTGAGTACATAATCCCCTTCCGTTGTCCTGGAGGTGCTTAACATTCATGTTTCCCTCACAGACCTCTCAACTCTCCCCCCTGTATTCGTTGATCTCTTTGTGTTTGTGCTGCATATCCGTTTGTTAGCCACTAAACATCTTGAAGTGGATGTGGCTATGTTGCGTCCGGGCCTCACCCCTCCCATCTTGAGCCCATTTACACAGTTAATCATATACTCACCCCACATCCTGGGATACCCCCACAGTGTCTTTTTCCCACCTATAGGCTGCAGCTGCCTCCCCTGCCTGAGAGTGCCAGCTGTGGACCATAATGATTGCAGAAACCTCAGAGGTGGGTGATGTCACAGCCATGCCCCACTCACAGAATGATGGGCACGACTTAAACTGGAATGGAATTCCTGCAAATGCTGTATGGTGTAAGATAGGCCAACTAACCTCAGAGTGAAGCTCAGGTCATCTGGTGTATGTCTCTTATATACCGTTGTGCAACGCGTCATTCTAATTACACTCCAACATGCCCCGAAGGTGCTTGGGCATTATAATGAGATCCAGCTCTGGGTCTGCAGAATTGTAGGTAATCTATCAGCCATGATCGAATGGTGGAACAGACTCGATGGGCCAAATGGCCTAATTCTGCTCTAATATTTTATGAACTTATGAAATGATGTTCCCAATCTGCGTAGGCGGGAATGTTGGCCCACCATTGTGGGCTGGAATGTATAATTGCAAGCTGGTTTTACAACGACACAAAGCCAACTTTTGGCTTTCTCCTGATATTTTGCACTCCTGCCCACTATGACGCATGACGCGAACGGGAGCAGAAAATTCCGGCCAAGTTGACATAACAATAAAACCCCTGTCATCTGGATAAGATATTTTAATGCCAGCATGTGCAATGTTTCAACATTCCAAGATCTGGCAACACATCAGTGAAACCAAGTCAATAATGAATCAATAGGCAAACTATCAGTGAATAAACAGAGTAACATTTTTGTGAATTTCACTTTACTTCAAATTATTTACACCCCTTGCAATAAAAGGTAAGGAAATGTGGCATACTGTCTTGCTAGCAGGTAAAATGCACTCTTTGTACCAGGCGATTATAGTACGCTGGCTCTAACCTTAATGCAAGTATCTACCTTCTCGAGATCTGGCTTCCCTCTATGTTCAAACTGGATAGATTTAGACCAAGTAATTGTTGAACAGGAAGGCCAATGCTGAATTTCCAGCTCTCTCATAGTTCTCTTTGAGGATTGGTCAACTGAACTGTCCTATCAAACTGGCTATCAAACTCTGAAGTGTTTACACCTAGAATGCTCACTGAAATTGTTGGGATGTAATATCCATATTTGGCCAGACTGATATGATACAAGCTAAATCCCACAGCATGATAATTGTGTTCACGCAAATTTGGGTAAAATGATTTACGATCATGTTAACGGAGCTTTTTCAGGGCAGTGATTAGAATGCAGTGAGGAAGTTTTGCGCCTGACAATGTGTGGGAATGGTATTGGTTGCAGGTTGGCTTGGCACTCGTTCTGACACCCTTAGCCCTCTGTAGTTTCAGCAGCTCCTACTTTTTTTCCTTCAAGTGAAAAGTTCTGGATCTTTGCCCATTGAACCACACAAGCTTGAGGCTGACGATGTTCTGTTTTAAACCAAAAGTCTCTTCTAGTCCTAAAACATGACAGTAGTAATAATGCATAACTACCTAAAGGTTTACAAGCAGCATTAAGATTTGTTCTGGAACGTTTCAGCATAAAAATCTCCCCAAAAAATTGACAAAAGTACAATTAATCACGATCAATTTATATATTTTTTAAAAGTGCCAGCAATAGGTCCTCTGTCTTCGCTAAATTATTTCCTGTTACAGGCCAATAATCAGGATGATGGTAAAATCAAAACCCGAAAAGCCATTTTCCTTTTCATGGATTTGAAGGTCAGGAGCTTAATTGTGAACGATTTAGTATGATTAATGTCATTATAGTGAGAATGTGCATGATAGGGAGAAATGGGAGGCTGTTCTAAGACCTGTCCCGTTGCCATTAGACACCCAGCAAACTGCAACCAATGCCTTTCCACAAAGGAGCAAAAGCTCTTCACTGAATCCTAATCCCTGCCCTAAAAAAGCTGTGTTAACATAATTGTAAATCATTTTATGCAAATCTGTGTGAAAACAATTATCATGCTGTGGGATGTATTTTGCATACAGGCATCTTGAAAAAGGTTTGCTCCAGGCTGTGTTGGTAACTGAAACCTTTAGTGCTATATATTTATGTGGGAATTTTCTTAATTTGATTATGCACAAGCTCAAAGAAGGCACCAAGCTTTGCTTGTTTTGTCCACTCTGAATATAGAGGTATTATTGCTGATTAGTGGGAGCCTCCATTGTGGTCTAAATGAATACGTTGAGTGTGCCATTGCATTATGATGCAAGACTTGCCAAATGGAACAATTAAACTCCACATTCAGAACACTTATTTTGATCATAAAATAATTATTCACCAACAGGTTATAATTGGCTATTTCCAAACTTAGAGGAGATGGCAGGGCTGCCTTTGTTTTGTTTTTGTCATGTTTCTGGGAATACGTCCTTGCTGCTCTGCGTCACATAATGTGTAGTGGCATCAGCAGAGTATTTGTGTGGGTTTTGGGCAACTCACCATCTTGATTGTATGAGCAACACCCTTATTAAACCTCTCATCATGTTTTACAAGAATCCATTTCATATCCTCGACAAAAATGGTTGACACAAAGAACCGAAGAAAACGTCAACAATCTTAGAAGCACCACGTCCTCAAAATGTGACACAATTAAGGTGGTTTTTAGGATTGATCAATTATTGTGGTAAATTTGTGCTGAATTTAACAACACGATTGAAGCTTTTACACACTTTGCTGTGTGCCAAACAGGCATGGCACTGGTCAGAAAAATGTGAGAATGGATACAATGAAGTGAAAGAAACTTTACTGAAGTCAGAGTCATTGCTTCATTATAATCCAAAGGTGAAGTTGCAGCTAGCTTGCGATGCCTCACCCTATGGGGCTGGTGCAGTCATCTCTCACATTCTGATGCCAAGAGAGGAAGAACCAATAGCATTTGCTTCACGCACTCTTACTAGCGCAGAAATGAATTATGTTCAGATAAAAAAAGAAGTTATAAGTATCATTTTCAGTGAAAGAAAGTCCCACATTACCTTTAGGATCGTCATCTTATGATGGGTCGTTTTGATGGATCATCGACCCTTGTCCATAATCTTTGGCCCATAAAAGGTATTCCTTCTTTGGCAATTAATAGATCGCATCATGTTCATTGATATTGTCGGTGCAAGCTTACGATATTCAGTATCGTAAATCCGAGCAGCATGCAAATTATTCTTTCTGACAATTGTCATTACAAGTCAAGAATGACCCAGAAGAAAATGGTGTCAATATTTAGTATTTTTTGCTTGTGGACAGTGTACCTGTGACTTCATCTCAAGTTCAAAGATATACAAGAACTGATCCAGTCCTGGGGAAGATGATGGGCTTGGTGCAAAAAGGAACGTTGTCAGACATTCATAGGAAACATCCAGACCTCAAGCCCTACACCACACAAAAACTTGAGTTGGCAGTCCAGAATGGGGAATCAGTGTGATTATTCCTCCATGCTTGCGTAGTAGATTCCTTGACCAACTGCATGAGGGGCATCCTGGTGTGGTGAGGATGAAGGGGATTGGCAACCAGTTATTTTTGGTGGCCAGGATTAGATGCTAAAATTGAAGAGATAATTGGACAATGCCAATCTTGTGCAAAACTAAGGAATACTCCACCAAGGAGGGAGTGCAGCGAAGATTTGCCAGACTGATTTCTGGGATTGTGGGTCTGTCAAAGAAGGAGAGACTAATTTGGTAGGATTATATTGATTGGCGTTTAGAAGAGTGAGAGGAGTTCTCATAGAAACTTCTAAAATTCTAACAGGATAAAACAGGGTAGATTCAGAATTTTTTTTCTCAATGGTGGGGGAGCCTAGAACTAGGAGTTATAGTTTGAAGATAAAGGGTAAACGTTTTACGAGTGAGATGAGGAGAAATTTCTTCACCCAGAGAGTGGTGAATCTGTGGAATTCACTACCTCAAAAAGTGGTTCCGGCCAAAATGGTCTGGTTTAGCATAGTGGGCTAAACAGCTGACTTGTAATGTAGAACAAGGCCAGCAATGCGGGTTCAATTCCCGTACCGGCCTCCCCGAACAGGCGCTGGAATGTGGCGAATAGCGGCTTTTCACAGTAACTTCATTGAAGCCTACTTGTGACAATAGGCGATTATTATTATTAAATGTTGTGTAATTTCAAGAAGGAGTTAGATATAGCTCTTGAGGCTAAAGAGATCAAGGGATATGGGGAGAAGGTGGGATCAGGGTATTGAACTTGAAGATCAACCATGATCATACTGCATGGCGAAGCAGGCTTGAAGTGTCAAATGGCCTCCTCCTGCATCTATTTTCTATGTACATTTCTATGTATTACATCCATTACATTCGTGGGAATGGCCAACACAGACATGGTAGAGAATACACAATGATTATGCTGGTCCACTGGAGGGTCACATGCTCTTGGTGATTGTGGATGCATACACAAAATTGCCAGAAGTGTCGTTAATGATGTCCATGAAGACTGAACAGACCATTGAAAAAATAGGTACAATATTTGCAAATATTTGTAACACCAAGGCAGATTGTCAGTGACAATTGTACCCAGTTTGCTTCAAAGGAGTTTGAGGGAATGGTACATGCCATATCAAGTCAGCTCCATATTATCCAGCAGCAAATGGCTGAACATTTTATGCAATCATTAAAGCATTCTATCAAAGCATCGAAGGACCAGGGACATTATCAAGTAGAGTAAACAAATTTCTAATATCTTCCGGAAGACTCTATATGCTACCACGCAAAGTTCACCGGCAATGCTATTGTTTAAGAGGAAACGACAAACAAACCTTGATTTGTTAACTCCACCTGATACTTCAGAGATTGTCAAAGAACAAACAAATCTCTAAAAAGCAAGATTTCAACAATGGCGAGAGAGTGTTAGCTAGGAGTTACACCACCAAGCGGAAATGGGTACCAGCTATAATCCTATCAAAGACATGTCCAATACCCTACACCGTATACTTGAATGATGAAAATATTTTGCGACATCAGGCTGATCAGTTACTTGTTGCATGAAGTGAGTTTGCAGAAACTCTTGAATATCTTGAGATATTCTACCTTTAGAAGATCTAAAGAATTATACTTTGGAACATAGACCAGAGACGGTGACAGGTTCCGAATCAGTTTCTGAGGACTTTTCAATGCTATTGTGATAGGTACTGTGTGATGAACGGTTACTGCCTTATCATCATGTAAGGTGATGTCCCCTTTAAGACCAGGCTTGGAACCCTGGGGACTCCGCCTCTAGCTCCGCCCATCTGGGAGCCATACATAAAGGCCTGCCTCATGGTCTGTATAGCAGTCAGCTCTCGTCCAAATCTGTAGCATAGTTATTAGCCTAATAAAGCCTTCTTTACAGTTTAATCTCTAAGCATCATTATTGAGGGTACCTCAATTTATTAGGCTAAACTAGATTCAGGATGGACGCAGGCCTAAAACCAGAGAAGCTCAATCTGGAAGCACGAACGCCGGAGGCAAAGGAAATTTTTTAATACTGGCTGCGGTGCTTCGAGGCCTACCTGGACTCCGCAGAGACTCCCATCCTGGGGCCACGCAAGCTGCGTCTACTCCACACCCGGGTGAGTCACAGAATCTCCGCCACGCTCGAAAAGGCGACGAGTTATGAGGAAGCGATTGAGTTGCTCCGCAAGCGGTTTGTCAAACCCGTCAATGAGGTGCACGCCCGGCATCTGCTCTCTACCTGCCGGCAGCGCTCGGGGGAATCGCTTGACGAGTTTGTTGAGAAACTCACCGCGCTGGCCAGGGACTGTGACCATCAGGATGTGACAGGGGAAGTCCATATGAACCTGCACATCAGAGATTCTTTCGTGTCCGGCATCCGCTCGACCTACATCCGGCAGCGACTGCTCGAAAACGGGGCAAAAGACCTCCAGGAGACGCTAATGCTCGCCTCCTCGCTGGAGGTGGCCCGGCGTAACTTGTTACATACCCCGCGGACTCTGCCAGCCCCCCCCGGACTTCCTCAGACTCGCCCGTATTACAGGCCTGCGCCACGCGGCGACCCGCTCACCATGGGGGCACACCTTGCTACTTCTGCGGGCAGGGCCAGCACCCACGCCCACGCTGCCCAGCCCGCTCCGCGATCTGCAGCGACTGCGGGAAGAAAGGGCACTTTGTGAGGGTCTGCCTGGCCAGACCCGGGGGCCAGAAAAACAAAGAACAGCCGGCCCGAAAATCACGCTCTCAGGCCCGCAGGCCTCGCAATGCTGCTGCGCACCGACCCGACACGTCCTCTTCTGACGCGTCATCAGCCTCGTGCAAATCATGGGATCGGTCATCTGGTCGGCGGCCATCTTCTCGACCCGACACGTGCGACCAATGGCAGCGGCCATTTTACGACTCCGACTACCCGCGACTGGGTGCGATCACCCTTGATCAAACTCGGCCAAAACACCTGCAGAACTCCATGATGCAGGTCCAGGTCAACGGGCACGACACTGCATGCCTCTTCGACTCCGGGAGCACGGAGAGCTTTATCCACCCTGAAAAGGTAAGGCGCTGCTCCCTAAGCACCCATCCCACATCCCAAACCATAGCCCTCGCATCTGGGTCCCACTCGGTACAACTCACGGGGTACTGTATTGCGGATCTCTCGATCCAGGGTGCCAAATACACCCGTTTCAAATTTTATATCCTCCCTCACCTCTGTGCCCCCCTGCTGCTCGGACTGGATTTCCAGTGCAGCCACCGAAGCCTGACACTGAAGTTCGGCGGACCCTTGCCCCCCCTCACGGTGTGCTGCCTTGCGACACTGAAAGTCGCACCTCCCTCGCTATTCGCTAACCTCACTCCCGACTGTAAGCCCGTCGCCACCAGGAGCCGGCGCTACAGTGCCCAAGATATGGCTTTTATCAAGTCAGAGGTCCAGCGTTTACTGGGAGAGGGGGTCATCGAGGCTAGCAACAGCCCTTGGAGAGCACAAGTGGTGGTAGTCCGGTCCGGGGTGAAGAAACGGATGGTCGTGGATTATAGCCAGACCATAAACCGTTTCACGCAGCTTGATGCGTACCCCCTTCCTCGCATCGCGGAAATGGTAAATCGGATCGCCCAATACCGAGTCTTTTCCACGGTCGACCTCAAATCTGCCTACCACCAGCTCCCCATCCGACCAAAAGACCACCCCTATACTGCCTTCGATGCAGCCGGCCGGCTCTTCCACTTCCTCAGGGTCCCCTTTGGTGTCACAAATGGGGTCTCCGTCTTTCAAAGGGCGATGGACCAAATGGTGGACCAGTACGGTTTGCGGGCTACATACCCGTACTTGGACAATGTCACCATCTGCGGCCATGATCAGCAGGACCATGACGCTAACCTCAAAAAGTTCCTCCAGACCGCCCGAGCCCTTAACCTGACCATTAACGAGGCCAAATGCGTTTTCCACACCACCCGGCTGGCCACCCGGCTGGCCATCCTCGGCTGTGTCGTGGAAGACGGGGTCCTAGATCCCCACCCCGACCGCATGCGCCCCCTTAAGGAACTCCCTCTCCCCCGCAGCCTCAAGGCCCTCAAACAGTGCTTGGGGCTTTTCTCCTATTACGCCCAGTGGGTCCCCAAGTATGCGGACAAAGCCCGCCCACTCCTAAAGACCACCACTTTTCCCCTCTCGGCTAAGGCTCAATTGGCCTTCAACCGCATCAAGGCCGACATCATCAAGGCCGCCATGCACGCGGTGGACGAAACCATCCCTTTCCAGGTAGAGAGCGATGCATCAGACATCGCCCTGGCTGCTACCCTCAATCAAGGAGGCAGACCAGTAGCGTTCTTCTCCCGAACCCTCACCGCCTCCGAGATTCGACACTCTGCAGTCGAAAAGGAGGCACAAGCCATTGTGGAGGCTGTGCGGCGCTGGAGACACTACCTCGCCGGTAGGAGGTTTACCCTCGTCACCGACCAACGGTCGGTCGCCTATATGTTCGATAACACGCAACGGGGCAAAATAAAAAACGATAAAATTTTGAGGTGGAGGATCGAACTCTCCACCTACTCGTACGATATCAAGTATCGTCCAGGGGAGCTCAACAAGCCCCCAGATGCCTTGTCCCGCGGCACATGCGCCAACGCGCAGGAGGACCGCCTGCAAGCCATCCACAATGACCTCTGCCACCCGGGGGTTACCCAGCTCGTCCATTTCATCAAGTCCCGCAACCTACCTTACTCAACCAAGGAGGTCAAGGCCATGGTCAGGGCCTGCCAGGTCTGTGCGGAGTGCAAACCGCACTTCTATCGGCCAGACAAGGTTCGGCTCGTGAAGGCCTCGGGTCCCTTTCAGCGACTGAGCGTGGACTTCAAGGGGCCCCTCCCGTCCACCAACCGTTATGCCTATTTCCTCACCATGATCGATGAGTTCTCCCGTTTCCCATTCGCCATTCCCTGCACCGACATGACCTCAGCCACGGTGATTAAGGCACTGCACAGCATCTTCACCCTGTTCGGTTTCCCTGCTTATATCCACAGCGACCGGGGTACATCGTTCATGAGCGATGAACTGCGTCAGTATCTGCTCAGCAAAGGCATCGCCTCGAGCAGAACGACCAGCTATAACCCACGGGGAAACGGGCAGGTGGAGAGGGAGAACGCGACCGTGTGGAAGGCTGTCCTTCTGGCCCTGCGGTCGAGAAATCTCCCAAATCACCCGCTGGCAGGAGGTCCTACCCGATGCCCTACACTCCATTAGGTCACTCCTCTGCACGGCAAAAATGAGACCCCTCATGAGCGATTGTTTCGCTTCCCCAGGAAGTCTACCTCCGGGGTCTCGCTTCCACCTTGGCTAACGGCTCCGGGACCTGTTTTTCTCCTGAGGCACGCGAGGAGCCATAAAACGGACCCCCTAGTTGAAAAGGTCCGACTGCTCCACGCCAACCCCAGTTACGCCTATGTGGAGTACTCCGACGGCAGGCAAGATACGGTTTCCCTCCGGGATCTGGTGCCCGCTGGATCCTCCACCACAGACGCCCCTTCCCGCGCCGCTCCCCTGCAGGACCCGTTGCCCCCTACAACACACCCCCTTCCGGCCCTACCACCCGTTGGTGAGCTCCTACCGTGCGCCCCCCCTTGCGCCCCCCCTTTACACACCCCGCCGGCGCCGGCTCCGCTACCCCCGGCCCTGCCTAGTTCCTCTGCCCCGGCTCCACTACCCCCGGCCCTGCCTAGTTCCTCTGCCCCGACCCGGACCGAAGCTCCGACCGCTGTGCTCCCGGATGTGCCCTCAACCGGGACGTCCGTGCCCGCCGCACCACCGCCCGAACTGAGGAGATCGAGGAGGACGATCCGGCCACCGAGACGGACGGACCTATGATGGCACTTCACCCCCGCCGGACTCCTTTTTAAACAGGGGGTGAATGTGATGAACGGTTACTGCCTTATCATCATGTAAGGTGATGTCCCCTTTAAGACCAGGCTTGGAACCCTGGGGACTCCGCCTCTGGCTCCGCCCATCTGGGAGCCATACATAAAGGCCTGCCTCATGGTCTGTATAGCAGTCAGCTCTCGTCCAAATCTGTAGCATAGTTATTAGCCTCATAAAGCCTTCTTTACAGTTTAATCTCTAAGCATCATTATTGAGGGTACCTCATACTGAAATAACTACTCAAGAAGTACCATCACCAGAAAAGAACGAGGAAACGTCTGAGGTCGTAAGTAGCCGAGTTCAAGAATGCCAAATTCTACCAAAAAGGAATAGATATTCACCACAGAGATCAGGGAATCTGTTGTATAAATGTTAATTGTTGTTGTGCACTAATGAAGTAAAGGGGCAAGGGGTATTGTGTATCTGGGAATACATTCCTGCTGGTTATGCATCACGTGCCATCAGCAGAGTGGGCTTTGAGAAGATCACCAGCTTGACTGTATGAGCAACCATCCTGAATAAACCTCTTATTGTGATTTGCAAGAATTCAGAGTGTGTGATCCTCTATACTTTTCCCTCTTGCAGCATCGAAGAAATATAACAACTTTCTTTACCTTTATTTTAATAACACATTTTCCAGATTTAATGTAATCAAATGTTACTATGATTCCACAATCAGAATTCCACCAATTAAAAAAAGACATCTAGAATTCTTCTTTTATGCATCGAGTCAGCAAAGGGCTGTAAAGTCTGTTTTTCATAAATCTATAACATAGGGGAGGATTTTCCCCGCCAATTTTTGGCAGCCAGGAATGACAGCGGGGTCGAGGAATCGAGGGGGAGACCCAAAACGGCTTTCATGCCAGCAAGATTTCCCTGCTCAATTGTTCCCACCCCTTGCGAATGACATAACAGGAACCCTGACCTTAAAAGTCAGGATCTCCATTTGCTTCAATTTATACATGATTATCAGGCCTTTATGCCTGTTCCCTGCACATTTCATTGTCCATTCCATTCATGTTGGCTTGAATTTCAACAGGTCCCTCCTGAACTGCACCTGGTGAACACAACTCACCAGAACTGCACAGGTGAGTACAACCCCCAGTGGGGAGAGGGCAGTGCCAAGGAGAAGTGCCAGAGAACAGTGCCAAGGGACAATGCTGAGGGGGGTTGATCTGTAGGGGGTGGGAGTGCAGAGATGGAGTTCCATGAAGGGTTTGTGTTTTGATTTTCATTTTTAAAAGTCAGGAAGCCCTTTAAAAATGCCCTGATCTTTCAAACGCCTAAGTTGCTGGTGCAGCATAACATAGTGGGAGCTGCAGCTTCCATTTTTTCTCACATAAGTGTTTGAAAATAGGATGGGAAAACCTGGCAAGGCAGCTGGTGGGCTGCCCTCCGCTTTTCCCACCTGAGATAACACTTTGAAAACAAATTGGAAAATTCCACGCATGGTGTGCAGCCATTATTTTGGATTATCATAGAATCCCTACACTGATCCTCTGACAGAGCCCCAACCAGGCCCACTCCCCCACACCATCCCTGCAACCCTATCCCCACCTTATCTTTCGACACTAAGAGACAATTTTGAATGTGCAATAACGTGCACATCTTTGGACTGTGGGAGGAAACTAGCACCCGGAGGAAACCCATGCAGACACTGGGACAATGTGCAAATTTCAAAGTCACCCATGGTTGGAACTGAACCCAGGTCTCTGGCGCTGTGAGGCAGCAGTGCTAACCATTGTGCCACCATGCTGCCCTTATTGTAGTGTTGTTCGAAATATACCATGTTTTCCTTTAAAAAATGTTCCTAAAGATTTCAGCTTTCGCCTTTGCTTTTACTTTCATGACGTACATGTGAAAAAACATAATTTAAAATAACCATTGATACTCCAAGATGTATCCCGATCCTGAATTTTAATAATAATAATAATAAAACTCAACCATCCCAAGCGGGAAAATAAATAGCACACCAGCTGTGAATGAAGTAATCACACTAACGTATAAAGTAGTAATGCAATTTTCACTGGTACTCTCTGAAATCATTGTGCTCCCCTTTTCTAATCATTCCATCATTAAACGTCATTTCTTGAGCTGCCTGGACCCAAACTCTGGAATTTCGTCCTTCAAGACATTCTTTAAAATCTCCCTTCACCAGACTTTGGGTCATCTGACCTGACGGTTGGAATTTAATCCAACCGTTTGCGCTCGGAAACATGGCAGCCTATCAATTATAGGGGTGCCTGCGTGTCAGTTTCCCAACGGAGGGTAAATCCCCCATGATTAAGTCAGAAGTGAGAAGTGGCCGATATGAGAAACTCGCTCACTTGCAGGAGGATGGGGGATGTCAATTAGGCTCATTGTAACATGAGTTATCACTGAGCCCATTTAATGGTGGCTCATGGATTAAATGAGAGATCATTCCTTTCCTGTGCTTCCTGAAGGCCACTCAACAAGTTCTGCTGGGCTTTTCAGCAGCCTACCAGGGTGTCACTTGTTGTCAGGCAAAATGTGCCCAATCGAGGCACCCAGCAGCAGGAAGGGGAGTTCTGCAGGAAGCCACACTGCAGCAACCCTACCCTGACCTCTCCTGCAACTCTCCACCCCACCATTCTCATCCTGCCATCATCCACCTGAGTCTAGGGATCCAACAAGTAATTCATGACAAAGTGGCTGCAGCACTACCAGCAACAGCCATCCTACCCAGTGGTGCTGCTGGCAATGGAGAGATGCTGGCCTCTGATTAACCCCTCGATGGATAGGAATTAATCCATTGGTTCCCTAAATCCTGGCTGCCCATTAAGTGCTGGACAGCCATTTAATTTGTTTGGGACTTCCCCAAAGAAGTGATGTAGACTTGCCACTGGTATTGCCTCTGGTGGGCAGGACCTGCCTCAGGAACATTAACTCCAGTTCCATATCTCTTAATGTGGCTCAGGATTGAACTTTTAAAACTAATTCACACATATTAGCATCGCTGGAAAAGCCAACATTTTTTGTCCAGCACATATTACCCTTGAGAAAGTGCAATTGAGGCACCTTCTTGGACTGGTGCAGTCCACCTGGTGCAGGTATACCCACAGTGCTGTTAGGAAGGGGGTTCAGGTTTTTGAACCAGTAACGATGCAGGATCAGTGATTTGATTCCAAGTCAGGATGGTGTGTGACTTGGAGGGGAACCTGCAAGTAGTGGTGTATCTGCTGCTCTTGTCCATCCAGGTGATACATGTTGAGGATTTGGAAAGTGCTATTGAAGGAGACATCACACAGAATCATAGAATTGTTACAGCGCAGAAAGAGCCCATTTGGCCCATTGTGTCTGCACTGGCTCTCCAAATAAACAACTGACCTTGTGCCGTTCCTCCGCCTTGTCTCCATAAGCCTGCATGTTCTTCCTTTCCAACTAATAGTCTAACTCCCTTCTGAATGCTTCAATTGAACCTGCCTCTATCACACACTCAGGCAGTGCATTCCAATCCGTAACCACTCGCTGCGTGAAAACGTTCTCCTCGTGTCACTTCTGCTTCTTTTACTAATTAATTTCATGAATGGGTATAGTTAATCCATATCTATTCTGTCCAAATTCCTCAAGATCTTGAAAACCTCGATCAAACCTCCTGTCAACATTCTTTTCTCTAAGGAAAGCAGTCCTAAATTCTCCAATATATTTTCCTTCCTGAAGTCCCTCATCCCTGGAAATATTCTGCACCCACTCTTTTAAAAAGAGTTTGAGTACCCAATTCAGTTTTTCCAATTGGGCAATTTAGCGTGGCCAATCCACCTGCACGACACATCTTTGGGTTATGGGGGCAAAACCCACGCAAACACGGGGAGAATGTGTAAACTCCACATGGACAGTGATCCAGAGCCGGGATCGAATCTGAGACCACGGCGCCGTGAGGCAACAGTGCTAACCATCGTGCCACCATGTTGCCCTTTTCTGCACCCTCTCTAATGTATTCACATCTTTCCTAAAGTGTGGTGTTCAGTAGTGGACGCAATACTTTAGCTGAGGCTGAATTAGTGAGTTAAAAATATTCAACATAACCTACTTGGTCTTGTACTTTCTGCCTATATTAATCCAGCATACTGTAGATTTGAAGAGATACTGTATATGAGGAGACTTGCAAGTTGTTACTGAATCTTGTATACACTGCTGCCGCAGTGCACTGGTGGTGGAGAGAGTGAATGTTTAGAGTGGTGGAGGGGCATCGTCCAAGTTGTCTGCTTTGCCCTGGATGGTGTTGAGTGTTGTTGCTGCTCATATCCAGGAAAGTAAAGAGTATTCCATCACACTTCTGGCTTGTGCTTCGTGGGTAGTGCACATTCTTTGCAGAGTCAGGATGTGAGTTACTCGCTGCAGAATTTACAGCTTCGGACCTGCTCTTGTAGCCACGGTATTTATATAGCTGATGCACTTCAGTTTCTAGTCAGTGGTAACCCCCATTTACACCAAAGCGTAGCTCTTAAAGTTTAAATAGTCTCCAGCTTTTATATTATTAATAGGTTGGTACCATTATTTTGAAGAGCTGGCTAACTATTTAATGCTTCTGGGAATTTGCATGCATTTATAACCAAATTGTGATAGTATCTCTTTAGGCAGTTTTCTCTAATTCTGGTTTCAGACAATGAATATCTGTCCTTTTGAATTCTCTTTTTCAAATACTAAGCAGTGGAGCATTCATTTAGAAACATTTCTCAAGGGAAAAACATTCCACACTGCAAATCCTACCATTTTGTCCCAAATTCCAGAACTATTCTTCCACATTTTGCTGTATACTCTGCAGTCCATCAGACCATTTGTTTAAAATCAGAAAGGTGCCTGAAATTTCTTGCAATGTTCTAGATGTGGCCTCATTATTGAGAGAAAATTCTGATAAAAATGCAGGAGAGTCATCCTGATACAAGATTAGTTCCAATGGTATCAGCTGTGCATTAACCAAGCAAAGTGCGTGCATAATAATCATGCCCAAATGTTTTGCCAATCATGTATCTTTGCACACGTGTTCTATTTTCTGCTAAATGCACTTGACCTTTAGATTACTTACATTTTGTTGTTGCTTAGATTATGCACTTAACTGGTTTATGCTCCTTTTGTATGTTCTCAATGCCTTGTACTTATCGCCTAACTATATTGATTAAAGTCATCAGCAATCCATATAAGTCTTTCATGTCTTATGCAACGTTTATGAGTTATTATTTTCTAGTTCAGTAATGAAAGACTGAAGAACATTTTTCTATGCTGCGGGTGTTTAAATGCAGACTACGACTACCAGCTTTGCTCAAATATATTGGCCATTGAATAAATTTGTATCCCTGCCACACTCTGAGTTAGTACCAATGGGTGAAGACCTCTGTTTGTTATTTGTAATAAAATTATACTCACGAGTATAAAGAACATGCTTATGGATTCATTACAAATACCAAGCAAAGAAAAGTTCCCCTAAGGATTTTTTGGAGTGCAGTACTTACGTTCAGTTTACTTTTTAAAAATAATTTTGGAGTACCCAATTTTTTTATTCCAATTAAGGGGCAATTTAGCGTGACCAATTCACCTACCCTGCACATCTTTGGGTTGTGGGGGTAAGATCCATGCAGACAAGGGGAGAATGTATAAACTCCATACAGACAGTGACCCGGGATGAGAATTGAACCCCGGTCCTCGGCGCCGGGAGGCACCTTCAGTTTACATAATTTATTAAAACGTTTGTATGTATGTATGTCCCTGTCAGGCAGGGAAGAGATGGTCGAGTGAGGGAACCATGGTTGACAAGAGAGGTTGAATGTCTTGTTAAGAGGAAAAAGGTGACTTATGTAAGGCTGAGGAAACAAGGTTCAGACAGGGCATTGGAGGGATACAAGATAGCCAGGAGGGAACTGAAGAAAGGGATTAGGAGAGCTAAGAGAGGGCATGAACAATCTTTGGCGGGTAGGATAAAGGAAAACCCCAAGGCCTTTTACACATATGTGAGAAATATGAGAATGACTAGAGCGAGGGTAGGTCCGATCAAGGACAGTAGCGGGAGATTGTGTATTGAGTCTGAAAAGATAGGAGAGGTCTTGAACGAGTACTTTTCTTCTGTATTTACAAATGAGAGGGGCGATATTGTTGGAGAGGACAGTGTGAAACAGATTGGTAAGCTTGAGGAAATACTTGTTAGGAAGGAAGATGTGTTGGGCATTTTGAAAAACTTGAGGATAGACAAGTCCCCCGGGCCTGACGGGATATATCCAAGGATTCTATGGGAAGCAAGAGATGAAATTGCAGAGCCGTTGGCAATGATCTTTTCGTCCTCACTGTCAACAGGGGTGGTACCAGGGGATTGGAGAGTGGCGAATGTCGTGCCCCTGTTCAAAAAGGAGACTAAGGATAACCCTGGGAATTACAGGCCAGTTAGTCTTACTTCGGTGGTAGGCAAAGTAATGGAAAGGGTACTGAAGGATAGGATTTCTGAGCATCTGGAAAGACACTGCTTGATTAGGGATAGTCAGCACGGATTTGTGAGGGGTAGGTCTTGCCTTACAAATCTTATTGAATTCTTTGAGGAGGTGACCAAGCATGTGGATGAAGGTAAAGCAGTGGATGTAGTGTACATGGATTTTAGTAAGGCATTTGATAAAGTTCCCCATGGTAGGCTTATGCAGAAAATAAGGAGGCATGGGGTAGTGGGAAATTTGGCCAGTTGGATAACAAACTGGCTAACCGATAGAAGTCAGAGAGTGGTGGTGGATGGCAAATATTCAGCCTGGATCCCAGTTACCAGTGGCGTACCGCAGGGATCAGTTCTGGGTCCTCTGCTGTTTGTGATTTTCATTAATGACTTGGATGAGGGAGTTGAAGGGTGGGTCAGTAAATTTGCAGACGATACGAAGATTGGTGGAGTTGTGGATAGTAAGGAGGGCTGTTGTCGGCTGCAAAGAGACATAGATAGGATGCAGAGCTGGGCTGAGAAGTGGCAGATGGAGTTTAACCCTGAAAAGTGTGAGGTTGTCCATTTTGGAAGGACAAATATGAATGCGGAATACAGGGTTAACGGTAGAGTTCTTGGCAATGTGGAGGAGCCGAGAGATCTTGGGGTCTATGTTCATACATCTTTGAAAGTTGCCACTCAAGTGGATAGAGCTGTGAAGAAGGCCTATGGTGTGCTCGTGTTCATTAACAGAGGGATTGAATTTAAGAGCCGTGAGGTGATGATGCAGCTGTTCAAAACTTTGGTAAGGCCACATTTGGAGTATTGTGTACAGTTTTGGTCGCCTCATTTTAGGAAGGATGTGGAAGCTTTGGAAAAGGTGCAAAGAAGATTTACCAGGATGTTGCCTGGAATGGAGAGTAGGTCTTGCGAGGAAAGGTTGAGGGTGCTAGGCCTTTTCTCATTAGAACGGAGAAGGATGAGGGGCGACTTGATAGAGGTTTATAAGATGATCAGGGGAATAGATAGAGTAGACAGTCAGAGACTATTTCCCCGGGTGGAACAAACCATTACAAGGGGACATAAATTTAAGGTGAAAGGTGGAAGATATAGGAGGGATATCAGAGGTAGGTTCTTTACCCAGAGAGTAGTGGGGGCATGGAATGCACTGCCTGTGGAAGTAGTTGAGTCGGGAACATTAGGGACCTTCAAGCAGCTATTGGATAGGTACATGGATTAAGGTAAAATGATATAGTGTAGATTTATTTGTTCTCAAGGGCAGCATGGTATCATTGTGGATAGCACAATTGCTTCACAGCTCCAGGGTCCCAGGTTCGATTCCGGCTTGGGTCACTGTCTGTGCGGAGTCTGCAAGTCCTCCCCGTGTCTGCGTGGGTTTCCTCCGGGTGCTCCGGTTTCCTCCCACAGTCCAAAGATGTGCGGGTTAGGTGAATTGGCCAATGATAAATTGTCCTTAATGTCCAAATTGCCCTTGGTGTTGGGTGGAGGTGTTGAGTTTGGGTAGGGTGCTCTTTCCAAGAGCCGGTGCAGACTCAAAGGGCCGAGTGGCCTCCTTCTGCACTGTAAATTCAATGATAATCTATGATTAATCTAGGACAAAGGTTCGGCACAACATCGTGGGCCGAAGGGCCTGTTCTGTGCTGTATTTTCTATGTTCTATGTTCTATGTTTTTACTTAAAACGTTATAGCACTAAATGAACTAATGGACAGCTATTCTTCTTTAAGTTATTTTCAAGAAGCTGGAATCATTTTTATTGGCATAAATACAAAAGAAAATGCAGCAGAAACAGAAAATGCTAGGTGTAAAAACCGGATCTATCATCACGTGAAAGGCACAATATCGATTAATCTTTTCAGGCAGTTTATTGAAATCCTACAGTGTGGTTATACCTTGACTTCTAAAAGACATTTGGCCAGGGCGTCACAGTAGCGCAGTGGTTAACACTGCTGCCTCCCGGCCCTGGGTCACTATCCAAAGAACAAAGAACAAAGAACAAAGAAAAGTACAGCACAGGAACAGGCCCTTCGGTCCTCCAAGCCCGTGCCGACAATGCTGCCTGACTAAACTACAATCTTCTACACTTCCTGGATCCGTATCCCGCTGTTCCCATCCTATTCATGTATTTGTCAAGATGCCCCTTAAATGTCACTATCGTCCCTGCTTCCACCACCTCCTCCGGCAGCGAGTTCCAGGCACCCACTACCCTCTGTGTAAAAAACTTGCCTCGTACATCTACTCTAAACCTTGCCCCTCGCACCTTAAAACTATGCCCCCTTGTAATTGACCCCTCTACCCTGGGGAAAAGCCTCTGACTATCCACTCTGTCTATGCCCCTCATAATTTTGTAGACCTCTATCAGGTCGCCCTCAACCTCCGTCGTACCAGCGAGAACAAGCCGTGTTTATTCAACTGCTCCTCATATCTAATGCAACATGTGGGGTTTGCACATTCTCCCTGTGTCTGTGTGTGGTTCACCCCCACATACCAAAAATTTGCAGGGTTGGTGGACTGGTCATGCTAAATTGCCCCTTAATTGGGAAAAAAATAATTGGGTACTCCAAATTTATTTAAAAAAAAACATTTGGCCAAGTTGCAGGCAATAGGCTTTTAGTTAAATGCAAAGCAATGGAGGGCATGGTTTAAAAAGTGACTAAATGGTAGAAATCAGAGAGCACTGGTTAGAAGAGTTATTGTGAGGTTGGAGGGTGACTGAAGTACGACAACCTCAGTCGGAAGTACGACAACGTCAGTGGGAACCACTATTGTGCCGAATTTCCATAACTAACCTGGATTCAGAAACGTGATGTAACATGTTCAAATCTCCGGGTGATACCCAAAAAGGTTTTGCTGCAAAATTGGAGGAGGTAGTTCAGAAATTACAAGACGAGATGGGCAAAATACGTTTCTGGGCAGAACAATGATAGATGGTATTTAATTTAAACAAATGTAAAGTATTGCATAATGAAAGGAACAATAGGTAACATATGGATATCAAGAATGGTGTTGAAGTAGATAACAATGAAGCTGAAGTGACATAGAAATCTAATAGACTCAATGCTAAACACGCCCAAACACAGAGCAACAATCAATAAAGTCTATCTCTAAAACAATAGAGTACATCTCAGAGGAGGTAGTGAGAAAACTGTATTCTATTGCACAGTGTTCTCGTCAGACCACATTTTGACAATTGTCTGATTAGAACACTGATCACAGTCAATTAAAGGTGACATTCAAACACTGGAGGCAGTGCAGACAACGCCCCCCCCCCCCCCACCCCCCCTCCCCCCTCCAACACACACACACACTAAACTGACCCTCCCTGTCAGGAGTCTGAGCTATGAGGAAAAGATGGGAAGACTTGGCTTTGTAGCTTAGACAGGAGATCTCAGAACTCCATTTAAGCTAGCGGAATGAAAGCTAATTTTGTAATATTGCTTTAGAAGGTTAAATGTAAAAGTAGGGCAAGGAAGAGCAAATTTAAACTGGAAAAAGGCAAATTTAGCAGTGACATATAAAATTTTTTCACTAAGAGTGATTATTGTATAGAATTATCTTCCACAAAGAAAAGTTGAAGCCAGAAGCAAATCTCTGTCAGAGCTGGTGTGGCAGGGGTGGTGTTGATGGAGCAGCAAGGGCATAGACTTGAGGTGGGGGAGCAGCAATGATATTAGAGTCTTCATTTTTGAAGAAACAGCAAAATACTGGAGTCGGAGACGTTGCTTCGGTCTTTTTCTCCCCCAAACCTGTTACTGCTCTGATTGGCACAGCTTTTGATTGCCGCCCCCTTCTCACGGGGAATATCAAATGCCATTCTCAGCCTATCTTGTAGAGTGGAGGAGATTCCACTCCTTACAAGCCATTGAAGAAATTCCAGGAAATTACAGATACTGCCCAATCTTTTGAGGAATTTCAGAACCTACATCTCATTGTTGAATTAAAAGTAGTTAAACTTGAAGCCCAAATTATTCGACCTCTACCTGCTGGTTAAGCAGCATTTTGATTTTAAAATTTACACCCCTCTTTCCAAAACTCTTTTTAGTGACCGCAGACGAATCTGAGACAACTGGATACTGGAAACTATTCTGAAGTCAAAGTAAGAACAATACTCTCCAGATTCCAGCCGGGTCTGAGGTATTGGTACCAAAACTGGCCCACTTTTATATTATAGATTATTAGACTGTCCACGAGCTCCCTGCCCCTCAGCGGAGGAGCTTGTATTCAACAAGGCTCATGGGGAGGCTAATTGTTTCTTGTGCGGGTTTTGACACTTCACAGCTTTACCCCTCCATACCTTTGTAATCTCCTTCAGCCTCACAACCTGTCTCCACCCCTTCCCCCCACTCGATGAGGTATCTGCTCTCCTCTAATTCTAACCTCTCAAGCACCCCCAATTTTAATCTTTCCACCATTGGTGGCCCGCACCTTCAGTTGCTAGGCCCTAAACTCTGGATTACCGTCCTCACACCTTTCCTCCGATCCCTAAACTCTGGATTACCGTCCTCACACCTTTCCACCTCCTATCCTCACTTTCCTCCTTTAAGTCACACCTTAAAACGTCCCTCTTTGAGGGTTTTATAATGCTCCTGTAAAGCACCCTGGGACATTTTGTAACATTAAAGGTTTTAAGTTATTTTTTTAAAAATTCATTTTGTTTATTTATGGGATATAGGCAACACTGGCTAGGCCAGCATTCAAGCTGCCTTCTTGAACTGCTGCAGTCCCTGAGGTGTTGGTACCCCCATAGTGCTGTTCGGGAGAGAGTTCCAGGATTTTGACCCAGCCACAGAGAAGGACCGGTGATATATTTCCAAGTGAGGATGGTGGGTGACTTGGAGGGGAACCTTCAGGTGTTGTTGTTCCCCAATATTTACTGACCCTGTTCTTCTAGATGGTATTGGCCGTGGGATTGGAAGGTGCTGCCTCAGGAGCCTTGGTGAGTTCCTGCAGTGTTGTTACATATCTGTACCAGTGTCACTCTTCTTTATAAACTGTCACAAATGCAGACTCTGGCTCATTCAGCTAATGTACTTTCAATTCAAAATTAAATCCCTTCAGAAGTATAACGCTACATTGATTTATCATTCAGTCATAAGGCTGATGAAAAGGCACAGCAAAATAATTTCATTGCACCAGACCATATTCTATGCATTTCTTTAGATTATCTTTATTTTGGATGAGTAATTCAAGGCTTACTATATTATGATCAAATTGAAATATAACAGTAACTGCATTTAAATAAAGTGTAGAAGTAGGAGCTATCTAGAATGAAATCTACTCTATATATCTTTTAAAGTTGCCATGTCAAAAACAAGTAATATTGCTTCTTGAAATATATGAGGAAAATATTTCGGACACCGTAAATAGATTAAACTAGCTGCTAGTCTGGTTTCAATTTATATAATGCTAATCTATACCTCAGGCACTGACTATATGGTTTTTGACTGAAAATTGATTCCAGCTTAGTATCATCTCTTTTCTCTCTGTCAAGTGACTGTAGTATTTTAGCATATGAGCAGTAATATCACTTTTGAAACTAATACTACTTAAATATGAAACATACTAAGCACATTAGCGTATTACAATGTGCTTAATCCATAATAGGTAGATGTTTGGAATTCTCCCTAATTACGCTAGTTCTAAAGCTTGCACTATGAAAGGTCAATGTGTTTGCTGCGTGCACCAATCCAAGATCTGTTTCCAAGTTCTGAGCTCTTCCTTGTTCCTTTGCATGAATGTCGTCCAGCATCCTGGCTGGAGGTGCAATGGCAACATGAAGTTTATCACATTTATTTGTAGATAGCTTGTGTCTGCCACAAACACAGTCAGCTGGGGCTTCTTTCGAAGCAATAACAAATGAGGAAAGTAGCTAGGGACAGATATTTAAATTATCATCCACCATGAAAACATGGAGCAAATTTAAAGGACATCTTTAAAAGATCATTATAATGACACTATTATTACTAGGATGAATTACACATTTATACATGGTTGTAATTAGTTCAATAACCATTTATCCAGATACAGTCCCTTGTGTGCATCAAAAAGCAAATACGTTTTCCGTATTTGTGTTAAACATTGCATTACCAAAGGAGATTAACCCACCACAGCAGCATATAATGCAAACATAAACTTCAAAGTGAACAGTAATAACGGGCAGAATTTTATAGACTTTCCCACCAAACGTGACTCTGGCGCGGTTTCCCGAGCCATACAAAATGCCACAGACATCAGCAGGACTGGAAGATCCTGCTGGCAGTCAAGAGCGAACTGCCTTCACTGTGGGATCACACCGCAAGGGGGGCTGGAAAATCGTGACCAAAATTTCTTGAAAGACTCTTCTGAAAAGCTATTTTTGGTAACGAGGAAACTGAGGACGTACTCACTGTGAACAGTCCTTTGAATGGAAGTTATCAGAGTTATTGCTCCTTAAACCAACATGGAGACAGGAGCATCTTTGCGCCCCTGATTCACCCCTGCTCGGTGCCCGCACCACGTCAATCCGAAGATCAGACAACAGATAAATAACAAGAGAAAATAAATATATTATTGGAATTGTTGGGGAAATCAGGGAGCATCCCTTTGAATGTCACGCAGTTTAGAACCTAAAACTGCTAGTTCTTTGACCTTGTGTAATTTGTGAGGGAGTGTTTTGCCTCAAACACCATCCGATCTATTGTCAACTTTGGTGCTTTCTGAGGGCAATCCTGAATTGTGTGCAAGCACTGGGCTTAACCAAATCTCCAAATATTTCAGCAAATGGAGATAAGTCCATACAGATGGGAACAATTTTCTTACAATGGTGGTAATGGTCACATCTTCTACCCATTAAATCCGGGTACTTGACTTTAGCAGTTTTCCCATTTAAATAGTTCAGGTGGGTAGCTTGTGGCTACAGGAATGAAACCGATTCCCTTGTTATTTGAGGCAGGGTCAGTTCCAGAGAACATTAGTGGCCTGAAGTTCCATCCTGCAATGCTTCCGACAGACCCCAGATTTTAAGACCCAACATGTTTAAAGATAAATCTTAAAACCTTCACTCTGCCACGTGTCTCCAGCTGGACGACCTTAAAGAAACATACAAATAGGAGAACATTAAAAACTGAAGACAAACCTATGAAAAAAATGGGATTTTCAGCCTGGCAGTGCCACCCTGGCAGTGTCAATGTTTGCCTGGGGTAGTTTGGGGGCAATGCCAAGGGTGGGCCCTCGTGAGAGCCCCAAGCGGAGGGGGTTTCCATTTATGTGTGATGGTGTGGACGGAGGAGCAGGCAAGGAGGGGGGGCCTTATAAGCATGGGGATGGGGAGCAGTCATTGAGGAGGAGGAACCTCTGACGATACCTCTGCAGTGGTGGGGGGAAGGGGAGAGCCCTCATTGAGTCGTGAGGGAAGCCCCTGATGATTGTTGTGGGGGACACCCTGGATTATGATCAGAGGGGTACTTTCTAAAGGGTGGGGAGCCCCTGATTATTGTTAGGGTAGGAGCCCTTGATGAAGTTGGGGGGCGGGATGCCCTGATACCTCCGTGATGGGGAGGTTCACAATTCTGTTCTGATCAGGGTGCCATTTAAAGATAGCGCGCCTTAAATATGACGCTCAATCTCTGTGGAGCAGGGTGTCCTGCCCCACCAGAGTAATGGCATAAACCACACCTATTCATTTTTCTTTCTTTAAAGAGGCTCAAGATCTGGAGAGAAGACTGATTTGTGCTGCTGGAGAGCTACATGCTAATTTTCAGTCTGAGCCTGAACTTTGAAAAAATATGGTAAGATTCCGCTCATTACGTTTACATATGCATCACAATTTTTTCAAAGGACAGGCGAAGCCAACCTTGAGCCTTGAAATTATACTCCCCGAGTATTAGTGTGCAAATGTTTAATCCATTTGTGTAAAATCCCTTTGTCTGCAATTTAAATGGATGTTTTAAACATTTCTAAGCAAGCATTCATAAAATACTAAGTCTCTGAAGTAATTCAAGGTAGACCAAAATAGATCTTTACAAATAGGCTTCTAATGCTCAATTCACATAGCTTTCAATTTAAGATTTGATTTTCATTCAGTGTTCACTTTAGCACTGTACCATACCATGACTTGTAATGGAAGTGAATTTCAGTTCTTTCACATTAACTCTTAAAATATGTACATCTTTTGTCTTCATTTGCTAAATAAATTATCTGCACATCCATAATAATGGCTGAAAACCTGCTGGGTATCTTAACTCAAAATATTCTAGGAATAAATTAAACCAAATATTGTTTTATTTTGGTAATGAATGCTCCAGAAATCCTCCAAGGACTAGGAGAAAATGAACAATAAAATGCCCTTTCTGCTCACCCGTTGCTTTAACGTTTGCTGAATAGTTCTCAAGGGCATCATTATAAAAGGTCTATTATGTCTGATTTTAAATGTTAAAATCAATTATGTGGTAAGTAAAATATTACAATATTTGTATTAATAAAACACCACAAATTACATCGCAAGCGCATTCTGTTTAATATATCTTCATAACAGTAGGGAGGAACATCAGGTGGAATTTTAAACAGAGATTCTAATTGTCCTTTCATTCCCACTGAAACAGTCGGGAGTTGTTCCTGGGTCTGTGTCCAGATATATTGTACTGCAGTTGGGTGAAGCTAGTATCGGACAATTGAGCAGATCAGAGTGCATGGCTGCAACACAAGCTGGCTGATTCCATAAAAGAAAAAATCAGACAGATTCTTGTACAAACATGCACTCTGACCCTGTCCATTATTCCAATATTGTCTGCACCCAGGCAATTCTCTTGTTAAGGATCATCAAAGTTCCTGCTTAGTTTCACATAAATGCCGTGTTGGCAGAGAGCAATTGTCAGATTGTCAAGGTTGATGCAGGACACCTGACCAAGTATTGATTTCTTTACGTTTGTCCGCATAAACTAATCTTGACAAGCAATCAAAAAATGCTCTGAGGGGTCAGAGGGCAGACTGCACAGGCTGTGTTTCTGTTAATTGTATAAACAGTAGATACAAAATGGCATTATCCCATTGGACAGCTATTTAAAGAAATTGCTCGGCTAAAATGAGATAGACATCTGGTAGCTTTTTAATCATTTTTTTTTAGGAGATGTGAACGATATAAATGGAAATTAAGCCACAAGGAATACTAAATACCAACAAAACTGGTAATTGTTTCATTAAATACATAATACTGCAGCCTTAGGTGCGTCAGCAGAACTAAGAAAGCCTTGCATGGTAAATTTCTGATGATTAAATATGTAAATAAAATGTATTTAATTAACAGTTTTTCATTTGTTTTAAATGTTTAAATTTATATTCAGCATGAATTGCCCCTTTCACTTCTTCCTATGTAGGGCTGATTTTTCCACATCTTGAGCAAAATTCCACATTTTTGAGACTATGTGCGATAGCGGGTGGCTCTGGCATTTCCTGTCCGCTGGCCAGAATGGCAGGACCCCCACCAGATTCTGTGCTTCTCACACAGGCGTTTCGGGATCCAGCGTCCCTTCCCTCAGTCTCTCTCTCTCTCTCTCTGCCTTCCATTCTTCCTCTCCTTCATCCATATCCTTGCCCCTCTGCCTGCCATCGTGAGCCCTCACCTTTACACCTTGCACAGCTCTCCTTCCACATTGCTCACCTTGTCTTCACCCGCAGCAGCCCCCTCCCCCAGTACCATGTGGACTCATCTCGCATTGCACCCCCAGTCAGACTTTGGATCTTTGTTGCGGTAGCTGCGTGAGTCTTGCAGCACCGTATTGTCCAGAGCCCTGTACTCCCCAACCCTAGGCTCTGTAGTAGTCCGACTTGGTGACAGAGGCGGGTCCGCAGGTCCCACAGCACGGTGCTGTCCATGATGACCAGCTAGACAAGGAGATGGTGGGCAGGATCCTGTTTGCCCTGGAATATGATGGTGAACAATGCATCAGGAGCAGTGCAGCACTATGGCAGAAAGTTATTGCACCCACCCCAAAGTCTCTGGTGAACTGAGGATTGCCTTGTGCATGCCACTCTTTAGCAATTTGGTTTTAGATCGATACTGCATGACACAAGATTGAAAGACCTGGCAGGACGCTGGTGGGCACCTGTTTTAATAGTATTCATGAGATACAAAAGAATGATAATGGTGTTTGTGCCACCTTCCAATGGGAAGCCCAATACAACATTGGAAGAATTGCTACGTGATATTATGCTGGTGGGTTTCTGACTATTTGGCTCCCCTAGGTTCTCTGCTCCCGCCCACTACCAAACCAGCACTGGGCAGCATGGGAGAATTCTGCCCCCTTGACTGGCTGACAGAAGGTGACACATTTTCCACTTCTAATTTGGGGGTTTTCAGCAAACAAAGGGCAGCATTTTTGTGTAGTGTGTGTGTGTAGTGACTTTTATGATACATTATCTAGCTGCCTTCCGATCCTGTTGATGCCAGACTTTGGGGTACAATTGTGCTTCCAGACAACTTAAAGTATTTGACATGAGAGAGAAGCTTCTGTTTACTCTATTCTACAATTACATTGCTACAACGGAGGGTGATTGTCAATTGGCAGGTTGGCACTACCACCGTGCCAGCCCTCTTCATTTAACCCTCTTGATAACTCCTTACTACTAGTGCCAAATAGTTAGTGATTATTATTTTCCTGATTGTATTACTGATTTTCCACAAAGCGTGACTTTGCCCTTCCTTAATCGGGTGGAATTTCTATCAGGGCCACTGTCCACCCAATAAAATGGTTTGAGGCCTGCACAATTTTTATGGTCATGCCTTCATACTTTTCAGCTAGCAAGCTGTTTGCACGTTTCGAATGGTTCACAGATCAAATGGGTGGGGAGTTCCAGCAACAACACCATGAATGCCAGCAAGTGCAAGGTTAAATGAGGATGGGGGTTTGCTGTGACAGGATTAATTTTGCTGTGGAGGCAATCTCTTGTAAATCCTCCTGACCGCACAAAAAACATTTACAATCCGGTCTTTTTAAAAGTTGTTTCTGAGTGCCCTGCAGGGCATCAATCACATACTTTCTCCCATTGACACTTCAAAATTGCATAAGCATTTTACTGATGCAATCAATTTCTGTGAGCTTATGATATTCCTTTCAGCTTCCAACAGGTGGCTGGAAGGTCCATTTCAAGGCCGCGCCAAAATGGTGGCAACTTGATAGAAAGAGCTGTGTAACTGCTGTGCTGTTCTTTCTTGTCCCCTTTCCTACCTCCCCAATCTTAGGGATTGAAAATCAGCCTCAACGTCTGATATGTAAGCATATTCTTTTAGCAAGCAGTTGCAGATATTCCTTTATAATAATTCCATATAAGATAAGTGCAGTTGCATCGCTGTCTGAAGGCGGATAATTTGCCACATTCATGCTCTCTATACAAAGCTCAGCCTGCTGACAGTTTCTGTGAAATTCCCAAGTGGATGTCAGTTTTGTCGTGTTAGGTACACTGGTCTAACACTGGCTGCAACTGGATGCAGCTTAGATCATAAAGATACTCCAGACCTTGAAGTTAGTTCAATCAGGTTTATTGAACTAATAGCACAATTAGCACAGTTCTCTGTGAGTTCGATTCTCTGCTAACTTAAGTGTGGCTACTCTGTCTGACTTAACTAGACTAGCTCTTAGCAACGTGGTGGAGGTGTGAGGTTGTAACAACACCCTTGGCTGACTCTCTGGATGTTCATCAGTGGAAAGAGGCAGAGTGTGAGTGCCTCTTGTCTTTTGTAGTCAGATCCCACCCCTGAGTGTCCTGCCTGCTTATTGGTCATGTCCTGTTCTCTGTGTCCATTAGCTGCTTGTCTGTATATCATTATGTGTGTGTCTGCATATCATGACAAGTGTCTCCCTTAATTCTGCTTGGCCTACTGATTTTTGCACCGGAATTCCTGATATCCTTTTCCAATAAGCAACGTTCCACTCATGAGTGCAAATCCGTAAATGTTATCCTGGAATGTTTGTTGTTCAGAACAGACTTTTCCTCCCTTTGTTAGATACAGTCTGGCCAAAGGGCTAATACAAACTGATGCAAGAAAGACACACCTACCTCAAGCCAAATGTGACTCTGGTCCTCTGCACCCAGCTACATGCATTGCACATTCCACCACCAGTGTGCAAGCTTGTTTTAGACTTTATTCTACTTTAAGAACACCCTCTGCAAAGATGCACTTTTACAGACTTCATTAGCGATCACCACACTCTCATTTGACTTGTCTTCTTTTCGCCATTTTTTCACAGAAAGGATCCGCAAATTATTTGCATTTTCATTGGTGTGTTTCAAACTAAATTGAGTTTACAACAGTTTAAAATTCACATCACAGCTATATGCTGCAGGTGTTGAAGCAGAGGGGACTTTATATTAATGAACGAGGCATTGAGGATATAATTTGTCTCTGGCTGCTTACATTACAAACTTCCTCATCTCTACGTTTCCAGTTGGCAACCTCCTTCTGAAATTTCAATGGGATGCAGACGTGGAACCAGAGGTGGGTGACCCCACAATTTCTTCTTCCAGCACCCAGGCAAACAACCTGCCTCCAGGCACTTTTCATTGAAGCTTGAATGGTGGAGTCGCGCGGGGGCGGGTCGGGGGGGGGTCAGGATGGTACCCCACCCGCCAGTGGCGAGTAGCCAATCGGGCCAGTTAAATTGCTCATTGAAGGCACTTATCAGAAGCTGCCTGGAGTGTTCGGGATTTGCATGTTCAAGGGTCCTCCATTAAGGCTGGAACTCATGCAATGAATGGCGGCAGCCTCCCGCTAGCAGAGCAGCGGGCAATCAATATCTCATTGAATTTAACCATCCTTCCACTGACTTCCGGTGCCGTCATGTAGGGGAGAAGTCACACACAAGGTGGCTCCCGCCAGAGAACTTTATTTAAGCCCTTTTTGCTGATTTTTGGAGGATATTTTGGGTCGGGTTTGCTTTTTAAAAAATAATTTTAATTCAAATTTTCACAAAATATCAACAGCAAAATACAGAAAGAAAAGAATAAACCCCCCCATACATAAATAATAAATTAACAGCCTTCATCAACACAAAGGCAAATATACACGCCCCCTCCAGAAAAACAAACCAACCCCCCCCGCCGAGCCCTTCCCCCCCAGGGTTGCTGCTGCTGCTGACCATCTTCTAACGTTCTGCCAGGAAGTCTAGAAAGGGTTGCCACCGCCAGAAAAACCCTTGCACCGATCCCCTTAAGGCAAATTTCACCCTCTCCAATTTAATAAACCCTGCCATATCATTGATCCAGGATTCCACGCTTGGGGGTCTCGCATCCTTCCACTGAAGAAGAATCCTTTGGCGTGCTACCAGGGGCGCAAAGGCCAGAATACCGGCCTCTTTCGCGTCCTGCACTCCCGGCTCCTCTGCCACCCCAAATATTGTGAGCCCCCAGCCTGGCTTGACCCTGGAACCTACCACCTGTCATGATATTCAGATAAACATATCATGGTGCAAACGCCCATACATACTGATGGACAGATCAACGGACCAATCAACACACACGCAACATCACAGCCAATCACCAGTGAGAGCACACGCACTATAAAATGGGGAACACCACAGTTCCCGCTCATTCCAGCAGGAGACAGCTCAGGGCACAGAGCTCATAGTGTGACACTCAGACATACACCATGTGCTGAGTGCCTCTCTAAGATAGTGTTAGGGCTGGGTCCACAGGTTAACGGGTAAAGTATGAACCACAGTCATAAGTTAACAGATGTTGTTATCAAGAGTAATAAAACAGAGTTATACCACCTACAACCGTGTTGGTTCGTTTGTATAGCGGAACACCCAACACGACACCACCCTCGACACCGTCCTTGCAACACCCTTCCAAAAGTCCTCCAGCGCTGGGCACACCCAGAACATGTGGGTGTGGTTTGCTGGGCTCCCTGAGCACCTAACACACCTGTCCTCGCACCCAAGGAACTGGCTTATCCTTGCCCCGGTCATGTGAGCCTTATGCAGCTTAAATTGTATGAGGCTGAGCCTCGCGCAAGAGGAGGAAGAGTTCACTCTCCCCAGGGCATCCGCTCACGTCCCCTCGTCAATCTCCTCACCCAACTCCTCCTCCCACTTACCCTTTAGCTCCTCCACCAAGGCCTCCTCCTCCTCCTGCATCACCTGATACGTTGCCGAGATCCAACCCACACCCCCAACAGCACCCTGTCCTGGACCCTGCGTGGCGGCAGCAGTGGGAACCCCACCATCTGCCGCCGAACAAATGCCCTTACCTGCATATATCAGAAGGTGTTCCCCGGGGGAAGCCCGAACTTCTCCTCCAGCTCACCCAGGCTCGCAAACTTCCCGTCCACAAACAGGTCCCCCATCCTTCTAATACCTTCCCTGTGCCAGCTCAGGAACCCTCTGTCCATCCTCCCTGGGACAAACCGATGGTTCCCCCGAATCGGGGACCACACCGAGGCCCCCACCTCCCCCCTGTGATGTCTCCATTGCTCCCAAATTTTGAGGGTAGCTGCCACCACCGGGCTCGTGGTGTACCTCGTTGGAGGAAGCGGCAGCAGTGCCGTCACCAGCGCCTCCAGACTCGTGCCCACACACGACGCCATCTCCAGCCTCTTCCATGTCGCCTCATCCCCCTCCATCACCCACTTATGCACCATCGCCACGTTGGCGGCCCAATAATACCCACAGAGGTTAGGTAGCGCTAACCCCCCCCCTATCCCTGCACTGCTCCAGGAACAACCTTCTCAACCTCGGGGTCTTCTGCGCCCACACAAACCCCATAATGCTGCTGTTAACCCCCCTGAAGAAGGCCTTAGGGATCAGGATGGGGAGGCATTGGAACAGGAACAAAAACCTCGGGAGCACCGTCATTTTAACTGACTGCACCTGCTCGCCAGGGAGAGTGGCAGCACGTCCCATCTCTTAAACTCCTCCTCCATCTGCTCCACCAGCCTCGTGAAGTTAAGCTTATGTAGGGCCCCCCAGCTCCTAGCCACCTGGAACCCCAGGTACCTGAAACTTCTCTCCGCCCTTTTTAGCGGGAGCTCACCAATCCCCCTCTCTTGGTCCCCTGGGTGCACCACAAACAACTTGCCCTTCCCCATATTAAGCTTGTACCCGGAGAAATCTCCAAACTCCCTAAGGATCCTCATCACCTCCGGTATTCCCCCCACCGGGTCCGCCACGTATAGCAGCAAATCATCCGCATAGAGTGACACCCGATGCTCCTCCCCACCCCGCACCAGCCCTCTCCAGTTCCTCGACTCCCTCAATGCCCTGGCCAGGGGTTCAATCACCAGCGCAAAGAGCAGGGGGGACAGGGGGCACCCCTGCCTCGTCCCCCGGTATGGCGGGAAATACTCTGACCTCCTTCTGTTCGTGGCCACACTCACCACCGGGGCCTCATATAGCAGCCTCACCCACCTGACGAACCCCTCCCCGAACCCGAACCTATTCAACACCTCCCACAGGTACCCCCATTCCACCCTTTCAAAGGCCTTCTCCGCATCCATCGCCGCCACTATCTCCGCCTCCCCTTCCATCGCCGGAATCATTATAACATTCAAGAGCCTCCGTACATTCGTATTCAACTGCCTCCCTTTCACGAACCCCGTCTGATCCTCGTGTATGACCTGTGGCACACAGTCCTCTATACTCATGGCCAAAATCTTTGCCAGCAACTTTGCATCTACATTTAGGAGTGAGATCGGCCTATATGACCCACACTGTGGGGGATCCTTGTCCCGCTTCAGGTTCAGGGAAATCAGCGCTCTAGACATCATCGGGGGCAGTGCCCCCCCTTCCCTTGCCTCGTTGAAGGTCCTTACCAACAGCGGGCCCATCAGGTCCGAATACTTCGTGTAAAATTCAACCGGGAACCCATCCGGCCCCGGTGCCTTCCCCGCCTGCATGTTCCCTATCCCTTTGACCAACTCCTCCAACCCAACCGACGCCCCCAACCCCGCCACCTGCCCCTCCTCCACCCTCGGAAACCCCAGCCGGTTCAGGAAGCGACCCATCCCTCCCTCCTCCAGTGGGTGCTCAGACCGGTACAGTTCCTCGTAGAAGTCCCTGAAGAACCCATTTATACCCACTGCACTTTGCACCGTGACCCCTCCTCCATCCCTAACTCCCCCGATCTCCCTAGCTGCCTCCCGCTTCCGAACCTGGTGCGCCAGCATCCGGCTCGCCTTTTCTCCGTATTCCTCCACTGCGCCTCCGCCTTCCTGGTGGTCAACAAATCGAACTCATGATCAGAAAAGGCTATCGCCGAGTACTCTGTATCCTCCACCCTCGGAATCAGCGCCCTGCTCATGACAAAGAAGTCAATACGGGAATAGACCTTGTGGACATGGGAGAAGAATGAGAATTTCCTGGCCCCCGGCCTCGCAAACTTCCATGGGTCCACTCCTCCCATCTGGTCCATGAACCCCCTCAGCACCTTGGCCGTCGCCGGCCTCCTGCACGTCCTAGACCTAGAGCGATCCAGTGCCGGGTCCAGCACCATGTTGAAATCCCTCCCCATTATCAGGCCCCCTGTCTCCAGGTCCGGAATCCGACCCAGCATGCGCCGCATGAACCCCGCATCGTCCCAATTCGGGGCATATACATTGACCAATACCACCCGCTCCCCCCTGCAGCTTGCCACTTACCATCACATACCTACCGCCATTGTCTGCCACAATGCTCAACGCCTCGAACGACACTCTCTTCCCCACCAAGATCGTCACCCCCCGATTTTTTGCATCCAAACCCGAATGAAACACCTGCCCTACCCACCCCTTTCTCAACCTTACCTGATCCGCCACCCTCAGGTGCGTCTCCTGAAGCATGGCCACATCCGCTTTCAGCCCCTTCAAGTGCGCGAACACCCGGGCCCGCTTGACCGGCCCATTCAGTCCCCTTACATTCCAGATTATCAGCCGGATCAGGGGGTTACTCACCCCCCTCCCCCGCCAACTAGCCATAGCCCTTCCTAGGCCAGCCACGTGCCCACGCCCCCCGCACGACCCGTTCCCCACAGCGGCAGACCCCCGCCCCGACCTCCTCTACCAACTCCAGCTCCCCCTTGGCCATTCCAGCAGCAACCAAGTCGCCCCCCCCCCCCACCGCCCCCCCCAGCTAGGTCCCCCCCTAGCTGCATTGCTCCCCCCATTGCACCCCCGTAAGTCAGCTGACTCCTGCTGACCCCGGCCACTCCCGCCGCTCCATCGACCCCCCCCCCCCCCCCCAAGTGTGGAACTTCCCCTCCCCCGCTTGTCCACCAGCAGGATCTCATCCATTCCACTCCCAGCGCAAGAGGAAAGCCCGCGCTTCCCAGCTCTGGCCCTGCCCCTTCAGCCCTAAGTGCGGGAAAAAGCCCGCGCTTTCCACTCACCCGGCCCCGCCTCCTCTGGCACAGCTCCCTTTCCAGGCCCGTCCCACTACCCACAACTCAGGCCTCTCCCCCCTCCCCGTGGGGCCCCATCTCCCCTACCGACCATCAAACCCCCAAGCAGTTTACCTACCCCCTCCCCCCCCCACGAGCCCACCTGGCAGACCTAATCAAAAAAATGCCCAATCAACCCCCGAAAAACAAAGAACCCCCCCTCGAAACACAACACAACAATCCCCAACCATCCCTCCACTGCGACCCCTTGTCCCAGACCCTTAGTCCGAGTCCAGTTTTTCAGCCTGGACAAAGGCCCACGCCTTCTCCAGGGGCTCGAAATAATGGTGTCGGTCTTTATAGGTGACCCACAGTCGCGCCGGCTGCAGCATACCGATCTTCATCCCCTTCCTGTGCAGCACTGCCTTCGCCCGGTTGTAACCGGCCCTCTTCTTCGCCACCTCCGCGCTCCAATCCTGGTAGATCCGGACCTCCGCGTTCTCCCACCTGTTGCTCCGCTCCTTCTTGGCCCACCTTAACACACACTCCCGATCAGCAAACCGGTGGAACCGCATCAGCACCGCCCGTAGCGGCTCGCTGGGCTTGGGCCTCCTCGCCAGCACTCGGGTGGGCCCCCTCCAGCTCCAAGGGCCCCTGAAAGACCCCTGCTCCCATCAGCGAATTCAGCATGGTGACCACGTAGGCCCCCACGTCCGATCCCTTCAGCCCCTCCGGGAGACCCAGGATCCACAGATTCTTCCGCCTCGACCGGTTCTCAATCTCCTCGAACCTGGCCTGCCATTTCTTGTGGAGCACCTCGTGAGCCTCCACCTTCATCGTCAGGCCCAGGATCTCGTGCTCATTCCACGAGATCTTCTGCCGGACCTCCCGGATCGCTGCCCCTTGGGCCGTCTGGGTCTCCAGCAGCTTATCAATTGAAGCCTTCATCGGCTCCAGCAGCTCTGCTTTCAGTTCCTTAAAACAACGCTGGAGAAGCTCCTGCTGCTCTTGCACCCACTGCCTCCATGCTGCCTGGTCTCCGCCCGCCGCCTTCTTGGTCCTCCTCCCTCGCACCTTTCTTTGCTTCAATGCCACTTTTTTAATCGCCCCACTCCTGGTCCAATCCATACTTTATCGGGGGAATGTTGCTGTCCCCTTCCCACACCGGGAAATGTGGAACAAGCGCCGTTACGGGCCCTAAAAAGAGCCCAAAAGTCCGTTTTTAGCGGGAGCTGCCGAACGTGTGACTTAGCTCTGCATAGCCACAACCGGAAGTTCGGGTTTGTTTTTATTGATGGGTTAAGTGTCTCACCTCAAGGGGATGCCTGGTAGATACTGGACCAAGCAGCAGGAAACAAAAGAACTAGTCAAATTTGGAAATTTTGAGAGTCTTGTCTGGGTAGAAAATGGTGCAGGCTGCTGCAGTCGCAGGATCGACTCCACTAACTGTTGAGATCCTGGTGGTGGAGATACAGAAATTATGCCGGGAGGTCTCAGGGCACCTTGAGAAAGTGATTGAGGCGGCGATATCCTCGGTTCAAGTGGTCTTGGCTAAAGTGGATGAAGTGGTGAAGGTGCAGGTTGTGGAGCTGAAAGGACGGTTCTGTCTAGGCAGAGTGCTCAGATCACTGCCCTGGAAGAGGAGATGGCACAGGTGGCAACCGATAACAAAATATTAAGGACCAAGGTGGACGACTTAGAAAATTGGTCTCCTAGACAGAACTTGAGGGTGGTTGAGTTGCCGGAAGGAGTGGAGGGCCCACGCCCGACAAAATTCATGTCGCAGTTGTTTTGGAAGATGTTGGGGGAGGGGGAAATGCCCCCCCCCCCCCAACGCCCCGAGCTGAATCATGCCCACAGGTCATTGAGGCAGAAGCTCTGTGCAGGTGAACCACCGTGTATGATCATCGTGTGCTCCCACAGGGACAAAGCAAGAGTTTTACGGTGGGCAAAGGATCATCATGATTGCCGATGGGAGAGCCATGCGGTGAGTATTTATCAAGATGTTGGAGCGGAGCTGGCTAAGAGGCGTGCTGCATTTAATAAGCTCACTGCGTTGTATCGCAGTGAGGTCCGATTTGGTGTGGTTTACCCCACACACCTCCATGTGACTTATGTAATTAGGGACTATTACTTTGAGACTCCAGAGGAGGCTGAAGTGTTCGTGGAGAGACATAGACTGGGGTTGTTAAATGTTTCCTTTTTGGTATTGGTCGGGTGATGTTTGTATGGAGGCAGGTCAGCGATTTCTGGTAGTTGATAGGGTGATTATTGGGTGGCTGTGAAGTTTTTTTCTTAATGGGGAATTTTATTGTAGGGGTTGGATAGATGGGTAAGGACTATTGTTCATGTTTTTTTCTGTGTTTTTTTTCTCTCTCTTCTAGGGAGATAATAAAGCTGGTTTTGGGGAGTTTGGATGAATGAGACTCTGGGAGGTGGCCACCCAGCTAGCTAAGATAGTTAACGGGAGTGAAGGGATGGGGAAAGTTGCAGCTCATATGGTGGGGAGGCTTTTAAGTATGCGCTTAGGGGTTTTGTTGTTGAGTTGGGTGGGGTTGTGGGGTGCGCTCTTTGGCAGCTTGGTCGATGCGGGCTAGGCGGGTTGGGGTGGTGTTAGTGGGGAGAGAGGGGGGAGGGGACATTAATTTTCTGACAGTGGCTGGAGACTTCTTTGTTTGGTCGTGTAGCTTTTTTGGAGGCTAAGATTTTGATGGCTCCAAATGAGAGGTTTGCCGTATGAATGGGTTATTGGTGGGTACCCTGGTGGTGCTGGTCAATCCATATGCTCCAAACTGGGATGACACTGCTTTTATCAAAATGTTTCCGTCATTGATTCCTGATTTGGATTAACAACAGCTAATCCTGGGAGGGGACGAATAATGCATTGGACCCTCGATTGGATAGGTCAAGGCCTAAAGCTGTTAGGCCTTCGGGGGTGGCAAAGGTACTTCTGACCTTCATGGAGCAAACCCATGGAGATTTTTACACCCGGACGAGAAGGATATTTCCTTTCTCTCCCAGGTACATCCGGTATATTCATGAATCAATTTCTTTGTGGTAGGTAGGTCCCTGTTGCTGGGAGAGGTGAGGGTGGGGTATTCAACCATACTGATCTCTGATCATGCTCTGCATTTTGTGGATTTGGTAGTCGGGTCGGACCCTGCTCAGCGGCCCCCGTGGAGGTCGGAGAAATCATAGTTGGCTGATAAGGAATTCTGTGAGAGGATTTCCTCCGCCATTGAGGAGTAACTGGGGTTTAACAGAAGTGAGGAGATTTCACCTGTCACGTTGTGGAAGGCTCTGATGGTGGTTATTAGGCATGATGTGGAGATGCCGGCGTTGGACTGGGGTGAGCACAGTAAGAAGCCTTACAACACCAGGTTAAAGTCCAACAGGTTTGTTTCAAATCACTAGTTGGACTTTAACCTGGTGTTTGTAAGACTTCTTACGGTGGTTATTAGAGGAGAGATTATTTGTTACAAGGCACATAAGGAGAGGAGTGAAAGGGTGGAGAGGCAGAGGTTGTGTGGATGCCATCCTGGAGGTGGATTGCCAATACTCGGTTAGTCAGATACCAGAAGTACTGGCAAACAGAAAGAAGCTGCAGTTGGAGTCTGGGCTGCTTTCGATGGGCAGAACTGTGCGACAGCTATGACATTCGAGGGAGGCTTCTTATGAGCATGAGGAGAAGGCCAGTTGCCTGTTAGCACACCAGCTAAGGTGACAGGTGGATTCTCGTGAAATAGTGCAGGTGAAGGACTCGGTGGTAGATTGATTTCTGCCCCAGCCAAGGTTAATGAGGCTTTCGAGGTTTTTGACCACATCCTTGATAAGTCAGAGCCACCGAAAGCAGGTTGCCAATGTTGGAGTTCTTGGATGGTTTGTCTATCCCAGTGGTGAAGCAGGAGAGAAGGGAGGAACTGGAGTCCCCGCTGACGTTGGAGGAGATGATGAAATGCATGGGTCTGATGCTGTTGGGTAAGGTGTCAGGGCCGGACGGATTCCCGATCAAACTTTATAAGAGGTTTGAGGAACAGTTGCCCCAGTTGCTGTTAGAAATGTTTAAGGATTCGGTGTCTCAGGGGGGTGTTGTCGACCACATTGGTGCAGGCATCAGTCTCCTTGACCTTAAAGAATGATAAGGATCCGCTAGAGTGTGGGTCGTATCGCCCTACTTCAACAGTGAAAGCAGAACGGTAGCACAGTGGGTAGCACTGTTGCTTCACAGCTCCAGGGTCCCAGGCTTGGGTCACTGACTGTGTGGAGTCTGCACGTTCTTCCTGCGTCTGCGTGGGTTTCCTCCGGGTGCTCTGATTTCCTCCCACAGGTCCCGAAAGACATGCTGTTAGGTAATTTGGACTTTCTGAATTCTCCCTCAGTGTACCCGAACATACGCCAGAATGTGGCGACGAGGGGATTTTCACAGTAACTTCCTTGCAGTGTTAATGTAAGCCTACTTGTGACAATAAAGGTTACAATAAAGATTACAATTAGTGAACCAATTAATTACAATTAGAAGCAATATTGTTGGTGAAGGTCCTGGCCATGCACCTAGGGCCCTGCTTCCCAGGCGTTATATTGGAGGAGCAGACGGTATTTGTTAAGAGTAGGCAGTTGTTGCCCAACATTCAGAGACTGCTTAATGTTGTTTTGCCCCCCTCTCCAGCCCCTGAACCGGAGGTGATTTTTTTTCCATTGGATCCGGAAAAGATGTTTGATTGGGTGGAGTGGGATTATTTGTTTGAAATCCTCGGGAGATTTGGCTTTGGGCCTAGATTTATAGCTTGGATTCAGCTCTTACAGCCCCCACTGTGAGCCATCATACGAATGAAAGTATTTCCCCTTGATGAGAGGCACGAGACAGGGGTGTCACTGTCCCCGTTATTGTTTGTTATGGCAATTGAGCCACTAGCCATAGCATTGAGGCCATCCATGAAGTAGAGCGGGATAGAGGGTGGGGGAAATGGATCATCGGGTATCATTGTATGCGGACGATTTGTTATTATATGTAGTGGACCTTCTCGCCAGTGCAGAGGAGATAATGAAGCTGCTCGGGCAGTTTGGCTCCTTTTCGGGGTACAAATTGAACATTGGCAAAAGAGAATGCTAGGGACAGCACGGTGGCGCAATGATTAGCACTGCTGCCTCAGGTTCGATCCCGACCCCAGGTCACTGTCCCTGTGGAGTTTGCACATTCTCCCCGTGTCTGCATTGGTCTCACCCCCACAACCCAAAGATCTGCAGGTTAGGTGGATTAGCCATGCTAAATAATGATAATAATAATAATCGCTTATTGTCACGAGTGGGCTTCAATGAAGTTACTGTGAAAAGCCCCTAGTCGCCACATTCCGGCGCTGTTTGGGGAGGCCGGTACGGAAAGTGAACCCGCATTGCTGGCATTGTTCTGCATTACAAGCCAGCTGTTTAGCCCACTGTGCTAAACCAGACCCTCTTTGCCCCTTAATTGGAAAAAATAATTCAGTACTCTAAATTTATTTTTAAAAAAGCAAATGCTTTCTGGTGAATCTCACAGAGAGCCAAAGTAAGGAGGTTGCCCTTTTGCCTGGCCAGGTCCAGCTTCCGTCTGGGAACCCGTGGCGATTCTCTCCACTGAGGACACACTGAAAATGATCGAGCATCATCTCACCGGCAGGAAAGGCTCTTCGCAGATCGGAGCTGTTTCAGAAGGCTACCCCGATCTTTCCACACCTCCTTTTCAGCACCCCCCTCCATTGTTGACTAACTCCCCCCCTACCCAACCTAGGGAAGGCCCACGGGAACCTCCTCCAACACCTGCCACTCTACCCGATAAACCATCCCTGGGCCAGATCCCTGGCATTGCTAGCCCAGCACTCTGGCACTGCCAGCCTGGCATCCTGGCGGTGCCCTGGTATCCTGGCGGTGACACCCAAGCACCCTGTCAGCGTCAGGGTGGTACTGCTAGTGTGGCAGGCTGGCAATGCCAAGGTGTCCGGGTGCCGGGGGGGGGTGCATTACCAGGTAGAGGGGAAAATGATGGGAGTTGATGGGAGGGTTCTCAGGGGCCTCCCCATAAAACTCATTTCAATGTGCCCTCAAAAGAGCCTTGCTGTTGAGTGGGACTTTCCCCTGACCCAGACATGGCGAGTGATGCCACTGAGGCATAATGAGGATGGCCTGGTGGTTTTAGATTTTGATCACTCCAGCTGGAGCATGCCGGGAGAATGGTAAACTGTTCGGCACCTGGCGCAAACCATGTTTTGGGCTTGCATGCTATTTTCGTGCCAAAGTGGGATCAGCGCTGTGCGCAACACAACCAGAAAATCGCCCCCAATATTTCCCAATGATTGTTCCTGCTGTTGCACAGGCTTATTGGAATTGAGTCATGTGTTGAATCATTTGTGAATTGAATACTCCTTGTAGGCAGCACAGGATAGAAAAACATTATACTCTATTACCGTAGATATGAAAAGGCACTCATGAACTGATTGCCTTCTGGTGGAAACCATGTCTGGCAGGAAGGCCGATCATAAAATCGTGAGCGAGCTTCCATGATTTTCAATTCTTTTTAGGCCAAAGATCATGGGAGTTGCAGTTTGCAGACGTGACCTTCCAGTGAGCAAGGCTCCTAATTCACAAAATGGCCCCTTCCATCTACATTCTCCATGTGAAAATTTCCCTGGCCTTAGCTAAAATACTGGCTGGGTGGGCTGCAGACAATGGGATAAATCTTCAGTGCTTGGCACTACTCCACGGAGGAAGCAGATTTGCCGCCCATTGCAGAACACTCCTCATGTTTATGCAGCTGAAATCAATGATTTGAAAATTGAAAGGTTCCTGTGAACAGGTGAGTTTAATCAGATTATCCCCAATAGATCAACAAATAAAATGCAAGTTTTGTCTTTCTTTGACAAAGTTCCATTGAGGTTTATGCTGTCTTGCATTGAATGTGAAGCACAATCTTAGTTATTAGAATATATACTTCTGTGGACCAGGAGGAGACTTATCATTTAAAATTTATAAAAAAACGTTTGCTCTTGTTCACAGAATCAAATGGTCCCAAAACAAGGGAAGACATCAGTTCAATTCAGGACAAGGCTTCTTTACACATATGCTTTTTACCCAGCCTCGGGAGACCAGTCTGTGCGATAACTGTGTGACATTTCCATTTTTCACATCAAACATATAATGGTTTCTCTTGAGTGGGCTGACAATTTACAGCCATTTAATGTTGAATTATGGGCAATTCTGTGCTGTTGATCCATCCCAGCTGGGAATATGAAAATACATTACTCCCTTGAGTCTCTCTTCAATCTGAAGCCAGGTTTTCAGTTTTCTAACCCACCCTGCCACTTAAACCAAATCTTTACTATCAGCTCTACTCATGCTGTAAAGCGAAAGCATGGAATAGACATCCAATAAAAAAAATTAAAATGGATAATCTTCAACAATACTTTGTTAAAAGAGTTTGTTACCTCCTGATTCAGGAAACAACCTGGGCTGGATTCTCCCAAAATGAGACTATGTCCCTGTCGTGTTAGGTACACTGGTCTAACACTGGCTGCAACAGGATGCAGCTTAGATCAGAAAGATACTCCAGACCTTGAAGTTAGTTCAATCAGGTTTATTGACCTAATAATCAGCACAGTTCTCTGTGAGTTCGATTCTCTGCTAACTCACGTGTGGTTACTCTGTCTGACTGAACCAGACTAGCTCTTAGCCACGTGGTGGAGGTATGAGATTGTAACAACACCCTTGACTGACTCTCTTGATATTCATCAGTGCAAAGAGGCGGAGTGTGAGTGCCTCGTGTCTTTTATATTCTGATCCCACCCCTGAGTGTCCTGCCTGCTTATTGGTCATATCCTGGTCTCTGTGTCCATTAGCTGCTTGTCTATATATCATTATGTGTGTGTGCCTGCAAATCATGACATCTCCCCCTTTTTTTTAATGTTTGGATGACATATGTGAGCGTATTTACAAGAATAGGCCAATATTAACATATATACATGCAGCGGATGTGAATATATGTACATGTGAAAACAGATGTCTAATGCGAGAACACAGAACATAGCAAACAGAACATAAGTCCAGTCTCGTGGCTTGCGTCTGATCCTGGTTGCTGCCTAGGAGGTGGTGGTGGGGACAAGAGTGCCTTGATGGGCGGGATTGAAGCCTGACTGGTGACCTCGTGAGTCGAGGTATCAGGAGGTGGCAAAACAACAGAAGGAAACGGAGAAGAATGTGGTTGCGGGCAGGCAGTTTTGCGCAGTGCCCGTCTGTTTCGTCGCACAACAGAACCATCAGCCAGACGCACAACATACGAGCGGGGGGCAGCCTGTCGAACAACGACAGCTGGAGCTGACCAGCCTCCATCAGGGATCTTGACCCGAACAGTGTCTGACGGGGATAACACAGGCAAATCGGTGGCATGAGCATCATAGCCCTGTTTTTGCCGGTCTGCAGCACCGGGGAGGTGATCCAGGTTGGGAACGTGTATGGCTGGAAGTATCGTTCGCAGCTCTCTGTACATCAGGAGTTGAGCCGGCGACATGCCAGTGGACAGTAGGGTCTCCTTGTACGCAAGCAGCGCAAGGTGAATGTCAGAGGCAGAATCCGCGGCCTTGCAGATGAGCTGCTTCACTATGTGCTCCCCTTTCTCAACTTTTCCGTTTGACTGCGGATAGTGTGGGCTGGAAGTGATGTGTTTGAACTGATACGACTGGGCAAACAAAGACCATTCATGGCTGCTGAAGCATGGGCCATTGTCACTCATGACAGTGAGTGGGATACCATGCCTGGAGAACGTCTCCTTACAGGCCTTGCTGACGGTCCGAGATGTGAGGTCTGAGAGCTTCATGACTTCAGGGTAATTGGAAAAGTAATCAATGACTAAGACGTAATCACGACCATTTGCATGAAAGAGGTCGACGCCAACCTTGGACCACGGCGAGGTTTCGATTTCATGCTGCTGAAGTGTCTCCTTACTCTGTGTTGGCTGGAAGCGTTGACAGGTCGCACAGTTAAGGACCATGTTCGCGATGTCCTGGCTGATCCCGGGCCAGTGGACAGCCTGTCTGGCTCTGCGTCTGCACTTTTCCACACCCAGGTGGCCCTCATAGATTTGATGGAGCACCAAGCTCTGGAGACTGTGTGGAATTACAATCCAGTTCAGTTTGAGGAGGACACCTTCAATCACCGTCAGGTCATCCTTGACATTGAAAAATTGAGGGCACTGCCCTTTTTGCCAGCCAGTGGCTAGGTGTTGCATAACACGCTGCAAGAGGGGGTCTTTGGCTGTCTCCTCACGGATACGAATCACCTTCTCATCAGATGCCGGGAGGGTGCTAGCACACAGCTGCACTGTGACGCAACCTGTGACTCAATGTGCCGGATGACGTTCAGCGGTTCACGAGGCACGGTGATGGAGCGGGATAGTGTATCGGCAATGATGAGCTCCTTGCCAGGCATGTAGACCAGGTCAAAGTCGTACCTTCTGAGTTTGAGGAGGATGCGCTGCAACCGAGGCGTCATGTCATTAAGGTCCTTGTGGATAATGTGGACCAGGGGCCTGTGATCCATCTAGATTGTGATTGCCGGCAGTCGTGAAACTTGAGAATGCCAGTGAGAAGGCCCAGGCATGCCTTCTCGATTTGTGCATACCTTTGTTCGGTGGGCGTCATTGCCCTTGATGCGTAGGCAACCGGTGCCCAGGATGAAGTGTCATCACGTTGCAGCAGGACCGCATCGATGCCATCCTGGCTCGCATCTGTCGAGATTTTTGTTTCCCTCTCTGGGTCAAAAAATGCCAATACGGGTGCAGTGGTGAGCTTGGCTTTCAGCTCCAACCACTCTGCCTGATGGGCCGCCTTCCACTCAATAGCAGTGGACTTCTTCACTAGGTTTCATAGGGCCGTGGTGTGTGAGGCCATGTTCGGGATGAACTTGCCCAGAAAATTGACCATGCCCAGGAAGCGCAATACCACCTTCATGTCTTCCGGGATCTTCATGGCTGCGATGGCCTTGACCTTGTCTGTGTTGGGCACACGCTCTGCTGAGAGACCCGATCTCCTAGGAACTTGAGTGTTGACATGCCAAAGCAACATTTGGCCCTGTTCAGCTTCAGGCCATTGGTGTGGACACAGCGGAATACCTGCTGGAGACGGGAAACATGCTCCTCAGGAGTCGTGGACCATGTGATGATGCCGTCGACGTACACACAAACCCTTCGTTGCCCTCCATCATCTGCTCCATGATGCAATGAAATATTTCCAATGCCAACGATGCCGAACGGCATACGGTTATAGCAGTACCTGCCAAACGGTGTGTTGAAGGTGCAGAGCCTTCTACTGGACTCATCCAGCTGGATTTGCCAGAATCCATGGATGCATCTAATTTCGTGAAAAACCGTGCATGTGCCATCTCACTGGTGAGTTCCTCCCGCTTCTGGAAGGGGTAGTGTTCACGCATTATATCCTGGTTGAGATCCTTGGGATCAATGCAGATGTGCAGGTCACCAGAGGGTTTTGTAACCACCACAATCGAGCTGACCCAGTCAGTCGGTTCGGTTACCCTTGAAATGATCCCCTGTTGCAGCAGCTCCTTGGGCTGTTCCTTCAGGCGCTCCTTCAGCGGTGCTGGGACCTGGCGTGGTGCATGGACCACTGGCTTGGCATCAGGTCGCAGTAGGATCTTGTACCGATATGGCAAAGTGCCCATCCCGTCAAACACATCTGGATACTGAGCGAGGATGTTGTCAATGCCAGCTTGAAGATCCACGTTGGAGGATGTCGTTGAATAAACCCGCTGCACCAGGTTAAGCTTTTTGCAGGCATGCATGCCCAGTAGGGATGCCCTGTCCGGCTTGACAATTTGAAACCTTAGCCATGCATGGGTACTCTGGTTGGAGACGAGTAGATAGCAGGACCCCAGTGCCGTGATGGCATTACCGTTATAGTCCAGGAGCTGGCAGGCTGCTGGAAGAGCCTTGGGGGGCTTCTTGATGCGTTTGGAGTCTGTCCGTGAGAGGAAGTTGGCAGAAGCACCTGTGTCCAGCTTGAACTGGATGGAGCAGCGGTTGACCTGCATCACCGCACGCCATACGTCCTCCGAATCCACAGCGAGGATGGACTGAATGCGAGATGAGTTAGTTGTGGCATGTTCACGTGTGGTAATGATGCCCACTCAGTCGGCGGACTCCAGGCACTCGTCCTCTGGATCCATTGTACTGCCAGGATCAGAATCCTGTCATCGTCGTTGCACATTCTGGATGCGCCGTCGTCGGAATTGGGAGCGCTGGCCTCTGACTGGTGGTGTAGACCTGCACAAGGCTGCATAGTGTCCAGGCTTCCCGCAGTTTAAACATCGCCTGCCTCTTGCAGGGCAGTGCCCCTTTAACTGGGCATTGCCACAGTTCAGGCACATCATGACGTCAGCGTCGTGACACGGTGTACATCGTCGCACATGCGCAGTGCGGTCAGCAGACGTCTGCACCTGCACAGTGTGGGTGTCGGCCGTTTTGTTATCCCGTTCGCATCGCGCATGCGTGGGGCTCTGGGAAAAGCGCGTGAGATGGCCGCTGTCTTCAATGCTGAGGCGCTGCATCCGGGAGATGGCCTGCACACTCACTGCCTCATGGGATGCACGTTTCTCATTTTCAGCTGATTTGTATTGGGAATACCCATTTTTTGCATGCTCATGCACTGTACATGTTTCAATCACGACTGGCAGGGTCATATGCGTGATTTTTAAGAGCTGCTCTCACAGAGGACCAGAGTGAACTCCAAACATGATTTGGTCTCTGATCATGGAGTCAGCAATATCACCAAAGTTGAAGGACAGCGCTAGCAGGCGGAGGCTAGTTAAGAAGGCATTGAAAGATTCATCTTTCCCTTGAAGACGTTGTTTGAATATGTAGCGCTCGAAAGATTTCATTGGTGTCCACTTCACAGTGACTATCGAACTTGTCCAGGATGGTCTGAAACGTTGTCTTGTCCTGTCCTTCGGTGTAGTTAAACGAGTTGAAGAGTTCAATGGTTTGATCACCTGCTGTTGAGAGGAGAATCGCGATCTTTCTAGCATCAGACGCACCCTCGAGGTCTAAGGCTTCAATGTACAGCAGAAACCTTTGCTTGAATATCCGCCAGTTGGCACTGAGTTGGTGAGGAGCCTGAATCTTCTCCATGGTGCCGGGATACATTTGCTGGTCGTCGCGGAACGGACTGAGGTAAGCCACCTTAAATTAATAGTCTCCTGGTATCATGTCGTGTTAGGTACACTGGTCCAACACTGGCTGCAACATGATGCAGCTTAGGTCAGAAAGATACTCCAGACCTTGAAGTTAGTTCAATCAGTTTTATTGAACTAATAGCACAGTTCTCTGTGAGTTTGACTCTCTGCTAACTTAAGTGTGGCTGCTCTGTCTGACTGAACCAGATTAGCTCTTAGCCACGTGGTGGAGGTGTGAGATTGTAACAACACCCTTGACGGACTCTCTAGATGTTCATCAGTGGAAAGAGGTGGAGTGTGAGTGCCTCGAGTCTTTTATGGTCAGATCCCACCCCGGAGTGTCCTGCCTGCTTATTGGTCATGTCCTGTTCTCTGTGTCCATTAGCTGCTTGTCTGTATATCATTATGTGTGTTTGTGTGTGCTTGCATATCATGACAGTCCTCATGCCGGCGTAAAAACGGTGGAGTTTTACTCCCAAAATTCTTATTAAAAAGTTGGACTATTTCAATGCCCTGCAGGGGGCTAGCAGTGACCCGGAGTAAATCTCGCTGCTTTGCCTGCGGATACGGGCCCCCGCACTTACGGTTCGGAGTCCGCGCATGCGCATGGTAGCGGCCTCCAGCAGCCCCGCCGAGCTCCATGGCGGACTCGGACCGGGGAGCCACACAGAGAAAAGAGACCCCCCAACATAGGCCGCGCGCCCTAGCCTGAAATGCGCAGATATTATCCCCAGCCGCCTATAAGGCCCCCCTGGCCTCCGATCCCTCTGCCCCCGACCAGGGCGGCCGCGGACTAAGTCCGCAGCCACCAGCATCCCGACCGGCAATAGGTGGTTAGTTCCACATCGTCAGGAACTCGGCTGGTCGGGAGCGGAGGATTGCTGGGCCGGCCTCTGGCAAAGGTCCCCTGTTGGCACGGTGCACTCCGCGTTCACGCTGATTTTCGGGGCCGGGAGAATTGCCGGTACCGGAGCCGGCCGCGGTTTCGGCGCGGGGCTGCGGAGAATCTAACCCCCTGACTATGAATTGTTGGAAGTGTAACAGAGTGCAAGATTTTACACTACAATAGAGGACAGGTTATCAGGGATGTCAACTCCCCAAAACAGGTTAACATATCACTTTGATATTTGAGGGATCTTGCTGTGCATAATTAGCTGTTGTATTTGCCTCTGTCACAATGGGAACTTATTGAAAATAATTGATTTGCTATGAATCACTTTGAGATGCTCTCAGTGCATGACCGGTGCCACAAATACAATCTTTCTTTTATTGTTCTTATACTCGGTTCCAGGGTAAATCCAAACATGCCATTTACCGTCTTATCTACCCACTCACCTAACTGGAAAGTGCACCAAGATTCCTTTGCCCCTTATAGTATTGACAAATTTACCATAGACTATTCTTTATTCTTCTTCCAAACATACCTGTATTTCTGTATTAAATTTCAAATGCCATTTATTTATTTTCTTTTAATTAAAGCTATGAATCAAAAATAGGTCCCAAAAGCACAGACACCTTGGGCAGTTTTGTAAGGGCCACGAAGAATCCAGCACGAGTTTTAAGGATACAAAGTAATAACATTCATTTACAATAAGAAAAATATATAACAGCAGCAGCAACTTCCCTTGCTGCACACTCCTTCCTGCTGGTTCCAAACTGGCCAGCTTTATTTATACATGGGGTTTACTAATGGTTTCTCTGCCCCCCTCATTGGAGAAGCTCATACTCCCACAGGATTGTGGGATTGTCATTAGTCCGCAGCCAATGGTAAGCAGGCAGGTTATAACATCCCTCCCCCCACAAAGTCCAAGGAATCCACCGAAGACCCTGGCGAAGGAGGGTGTCGGACTCGTTTTGCCGCAGGCCGGACACCATTTGCACGCGGCGCTGGATCAGGCGGCGTGTAACGAGACGGAGACCGATGCTTCCGTGATGAACAGCATAACGGTTGTAAATCCACGGCCCGTTGACCCGAGGATTCCCCCTCTGATGCGTCCTGTGTCTCCATCTCAGAGTCAGAGTCTGCTGCCTCTGTCATGTCAGCGTCTCTATCTCCATTCGGTTCTGTAACGACCTGTGCAGGCTTTGAGTGAGGCACCAGAGGAAGATTGTGAGGACTACCTTCCATTGTCTCTGGTCTCTGTGGCTGTAGAAATGAGCTCCGGGGCGGGGAATCTTTGGAGGGGATAGTCCTCTGGATCGAACGTGGTCCACATGTTTGCGCTGGAGACGACCCTGGGCTTGCACCTGGTAAGATATAGGGCCCGTTTGGCGAAAGATTATGCCAGGAACCCACTGGGCACCACCAGCAAAATTCCGAACGAACACTGGGTCACGGGGCGCAAACTGCCGAATCGGCCGATGCCGAGAAAATCCCTGTCCCTGCCGTTCTTGTGTGCGGCGTACTTTTGCGCCATTGTCCGGGTGCGAAGTCTCCGGCCCATTAGGAATTCTGCGGGAGCTACCCCAGTCACCGCATGGGGGGTGGTCCTATACGTAAACAAAAAGCGAGCCAGTCTCGTGTCCATTGATCCGGAAGACTGCTTCTTTAGACCTCTTTTGAATATCTGCACTGCGCGCTCTGCCAACCCATTTAAAGCCGGGTGGCAAGGAGCAGTGCGGATATGGCGTATGCCGTTCATCTTTATGAGCCTCGCAAACTCCTCACTCGTGAATGGAGTGCCGTTATCCGTGACCAGCACCTCGGGGAGGCCATGCGTACTAAAAGACAACTGCATCTGTTCAATTGTTGCGCAGGACCTTGTCCCCTGCATCTTACGCACCTCTAGCCATTTAGACTGGGCGTCGATTAATAGAAGGAACATGGATCCTTGAAAAGGGCCTGCGAAATCTGCATGCAAGCGTGCCCAAGGCCGCCCTGGCCATTCCCAGTGATGGAGGAGTGCGGCCGGCGGAAGCTTCTGATGATCCTGGCAAATGGAGCAGTTTTGGGCCACCTTCTCAATGTCGCTGTCGAGGCCTGGCCACCAGACATAACTCCGGGCCAACATTTACATTTTGGTCACACCTGGATGCCCATTGTGCAAGTCCATTAGCATCAGCTCCTGGCCTTTTTCCGGCACAATCACACGCGTCCCCCACAAGAGGATGCCGTCTTCCACGCTGAATTCTGACAGCTTGGAGGAAAATGCCCGAATCTCGCCTGGGAGCTGTCTCTGCTGCCCACCATACAGGACTATGTGCCGAACCTTTGACAGGACTGGCTCCGTCTGGGTCCACTCACGGATCTGTGATGCCGTGACAGGCAAGGTGTCCATAAAATTTAGGGTTGCAACCACCTCACCGGTCGTGGGGGTCGACATGGGGCCGGTCGATAAAGGCAATCGGCTCAGTGCGTCGGCATTTGCTATCTGCGTTCCTGGTTTATGCTCCAGAGAATACTCGTATGCAGCTAGCAACAAAGCCCAGCGCTGGATCCGTGCGGAAGCAATGGGCGGTATTGGCTTATCTTCCCTGAAAAGTCCCAACAGAGGCTTATGATCAGTCACGATAGTGAAATGGCGGCCATACACGTACTGGTGGAAGCGTTCCACCGCAAAAACCACTGCCAGGCCCTCCTTCTCGATCTGCACGTACTTTTTCTCCGCTGCAGTCAATGTGTGGGAGGCGAAAGCTATCGGTCGCTCGGCCCCATTCTCCATCTTGTGGGACAGGACGGCCCCAATACCATACGGGGATGCATCACATGTGACGAGCAAAGGCTTTCCAGGATCATAGTGGGTTAGTAACCCAGACGACGACAATTGTTGCTTTACCCGCCGGAAAGCGGTTTCTTGCGGCTGACCCCAAACCCAGGTGTGATTTTTCATTCGCAGAAGGTGCAAAGGGGCCAGCGTAGTTGCCAGATTGGGGAGGAACTTCCCGTAATAGTTTACGAGGCCGAGAAAAGAACGAAGATGCGAAGTGTCAGTCGGGGCGGGGGCCTATTGAATCGCACGCACCTTCTCTGCGACGGGGTGCAAACCTTCGCGGTCCACCCGATAACCTAGGTAGACTACTTCCTTTGCCTGAAATACGCACTTTGTGCGACGTAAACGGACTCCAGCCTCCGAAAAGCGTCTAAGGACAGCCTCCAGATTTTCCAAATGTTCCTGCTCCGACGTCCCTGTAATCAAAACGTCATCTAAATAGACAGCGACACGTGGTAAACCTCTCAAAATGCCCTCCATAACACGTTGAAAAATAGCACAGGCAGAGGATACTCCAAAGGGCAACCGTGTATATTCATACAGGCCCCGGTGTGTATTAATCGTTACATATGGTCGGGAGGCAAGGTCCAGCTCCAACTGTAGGTAGGCGTGACTCGTATCTAATTTTGTGAACGAGAGTCCGCCTGCACGCTTCGCGTAGAGATCCTCTATGCGAGGCATTGGATATCGGTCGAGTCGGGAAGCCGTATTTACTGTAAGTTTATAGTCGCCACACAAGCAAACTGTGGCATCTGGCTTCATTACAGGTACAATTGGTCCTGCCAAGTCAGCAAAACGGACGGGCCTGATAATACCCAAACTCTCCAAACGAGTGAGCTCCCCTTCTACCTTCTCGAGCAAGGCGTAAGGCACCGGGCGCGCCCGGAAATAGCGCGGCGTGGCTCCTGGTTTGATTTGGATATGGGCTACAGCCCCTTTTATTTTCCCCAAACCAGGCTGGAATACATCTGGGTATCGCCCTAGCACCTCAGTCAACCCTCCGGAAACTGTTTGGAGGATGTGCTGCCATTGCAACCGCAAATGGCTCAATCAGTCCCGACCCAACAGGCTGGGCCCCTGGCCGCGCATCACGATAAGTGGGAAACGCCCCTCCTGGCGTCCATAAACAACAGGGGTCATTGTAGTTCCTGCAATGTCCAGTGGTTCCCCCGTGTAGGTGGCCAACCTGGCCTGTGAGTCGGTTAATGTAAGGGTCTGTATACCCTGCTTGATGCGGTTGAATGTCCTCTGGGCGATCATGGAGACCGCTGCACCAGTGTCCAACTCTAACTCAAGCGGGTGCCCATTGACCCGTACTGTCACCTTAATGGGGGCCACATGGGGAGCTGCCACACAATAGAGCTGCTGGCAGTCGTCCTCCGTCTCCACGTCCTCAGCAGTAGTCGCCGCAGGTTCATCCACATGGAAGGTATGGCCCCTGGGCTGGTCCAGGTTTTGGTCGGAACAACAGCGCCTCTGGCGCCCCCAGGACCAGCATCTGCGACGGGGTCGGCGCCTACAAGTCTGACACGGACATGGCTCCTCATCCATTGGTTCTGGAGAAGGCTCCCTTCGGGGAGGAATGTCCGATGGCCACTGGCGTCGGTCCAGACGTCGCCTCGCCCAAGGTGCCGCCGGAGTGCGGGGGGACGTTTTTGGACGGAAGGGGTTGCGCCCCAAGGCATGCACTTCCATTCCCTGTAGCTCCTGCACTCCTCGTTCTGCGCTCTCTCGGGACAATACTATTTGAATGTCCTGTTGAAAAGTCAATGTTGGCTCAGCTAACAACTTTCTCTGGGTGGCCGCATTGTTAATACCGCAAACCAAACGGTCGCGTAACATGTCTGACAAGGTCTCACCATAGTCACAGTACTCTGCAATCCTGCGTAGCCTGGATAGAAAGTCGGCAAGGGATTCTCCAGGGGTCCTCTCAGAGGTATTAAACCGGGAACGCTGGACTATCGTGGACGGGATTGGGTTAAAATGTTGCCCCACTATATTCGCAAGTTCATCAAACGTTTTGGTGTCCGGCACAGCTGGGTATGTAAGGCTCCTAATTACCCCAAACGTATGCGGGCCGCAGGTGGTGAGCAATATGACCACCTGGCGCTCGTTTTCGGTGATATTACTTGCCCAGAAATAGTAACGCATCCGTTGTGCGTACTGGTTCCAGCTTTCCAGCGCAGCATCAAAACATCCAAACGTCCGTACAGAGGCATGGTATAATAGAAAACAGCTTCCAACATGTATCCAACACAAATCCAGGGAGGTGGCTTCAGCAGTGTAGACAGCTATTCACTTTAACCCTCGTCGCCAGTTTTGTAAGGGCCACGAAGAATCCAGCACGAGTTTTAAGGATACAAAGTAATAACAGTCATTTACAATAACATATATATGTAGCAGCAGCAGCAACTTCCCTTGCTGCACACTGCTGGTTCCAAACTGGCCAGCTTTATTTATACTTGGGGTTTACTAATGGTTTCTCTGCCCCCCTCATTGGGGAAGCTCATACTCCCACAGGATTGTGGGATTGTCATTAGTCTGCAGCCAATGGTAAGCAGGCAGGTTATAACAGGCAGCTTTTTGATATTGATTTCGGGGCAGGACAGAGGTATTTCCCGACTGAACATCCCAATGTTGGGCACCATGCCAATTCCCCGCCACGGTCCTGACTCAGGGTAATTTCTTCTGGAGGTCTGAACACATTGTCGATGGTCTCCTACTCCAATTAAGGACATTGATCAGAGGCTGACTGGAATTTTCCAATTGGTCTGCAGACCCCCCACGGCGATAGGGACCCAGCAGATGTCTGGAGCCAATGGGCCAGTAGCAAACTTGTGGGAGAGGGGGTGGAAGGATGGGGAGGGTGCAGTGGTCAATTCTTTCAGATAATTTTGAACCCCCCACCCACGCCCTCCTCTCTTCCACTATGTGGCCAAAGGAAGCAGTCCCCTTCCACTGTGGCGTTCAGGAGAACTGGTCATTTAGTCTCTTCAATTTTGTACAAAGCACTGAGAGGACACTTCCCCTGAAACAGCAGGCTGCAGCTCCTTCAGTTTTGCAAGGCCTTCTGTTGGCCATCTAGGTTCGTGAGCCCAGCTGCCACTCAATTAGACAGTGAGCAACCCTCTGGCCATTAATAGTTCAATCCTTCCAAAAATCCTGTTGGTTGAAGGATTGGAACACAGATTTGACTCCAACCCCGACACGGTGCAGAAATGGGACCTTGATTTGACCCCAACCCCAGAAGAAAAACCCTGTCCAACGAGCAGAGACCAGCCAAACCTCCCTCAGGATTTGGCCAGACTTGCTTGCAGGATCCTGATCGAACGGTTGCTAAGGTTTTGGACAGGATGTCTGGTGATCAATCCTAGCTGCTTCTATTCCACACAATTGACTTGGCAACTGTTTACCCAGATGGGTATGGAAACACCTACATTAATATGAAAGATACTGGCTTGTAATCTCAGCTTCCTCATAATGTGACGCAATAGGGTAAAGTCTCATTTTCTCTGTATGACCGGTGCTGTGGTGGATGTGGATTGTCTGCCCATTGTAGAATCTCCCCGATGGTCAGTCCATTGATGCCAAATAACTCTGCCACTGCTGTTGCAATGAAGACCAATAACAACAGGAATCTTTCCAAAATGCAATTCCATGAGCCATTTTAAAATGACTACCATGCAGGTTTTAAATTCTATTAAAATATTAGAACATGAAGGGGCTGATAATTCATTATTCAATGATCCGAGATCTGTTACGTATTAGGAGCAGATGACTCTCATTTTCTGGTGGAGGTGCGTTTAGCTATGCCAGTCTAACCCTCTGGAATTCTCTCTTTAAACCTTGTGCCATTTCCCTGCTTTCAAAGTCACCAGATGAACCTTTTGACTGTGCTGTCTCCGACTTGTAAGAAAATTTGAATCCAAAACTAAACATGATTGTAACTAAACTATTTATTGTACAGCCACATCACACTGTTTGAGTAATGGCATAAAAGAAAATAAGTGACAATTGCCTCAAAATGGGAGTTAATCCCCTGCCTCATCGCAAGCCAATCACGTATGCTTGAGTGGGTTGCCCACAGCTGCCTGTCTTTTATCACCATTGTTTCATACTTTTGGAATGTGTTGATCTTCCTTATCAATGTCCAGACTCTCTGAGCTTTGTTTTTCAACCTTGAAGCAGATTGTCTGAAACAAAAGTATCATTTGTTAGCTGCATTCCACCACTTTATGGCTCGTTCGACTTGACCATCCCAGTCTTTTCACCTATGATTTCATGCTTAATTGAATTTCTACAAAGGTGAGCTGGTTATATGCATTCAGATCTCTAGCCTAAACACGAGGGATTTATATGTTTAAAACAAAGAATGTAATGTGACACAGATATTTTAGTTACTGGATCATTGGAGACCGGATGTAGAATCTAAGATGCGTGCTGGGACCTCGCAGAAATCCCAATGTGCTGACTTATGTGAGAATTGCCCTGGAAGATTGAACTTCCGATAGGCAATTTCCATTCTCCCTGGTACACTCCGCGAATGTCTCCCAAGCTGAGTTAGAACCATAGAACCGGAACAGCTAATTCCATGGTACTTGCCTGGGTAGCTACCCAGGATATGTTAGAAACATTAAAACATAGTCTACTACCTCGCTAACTACAAAAAACTGACACTCAATCACTTACACTGAACCTCTCCGACCCGCAACCCAACAACTACCCTTCCGACCTCCCAACCTGACCTGACCCAATTACTCCGACCCATAGAATAGAATGAATCCCTGCAGTGCAGAAGGAGGCCATTCAGCCCATTGAATCTGCACCAACCCTCTTAAAGCACTCCACAACCCAGGCCCACTTCCCCGCTCTATCCCTGTAACCCCACCTAACCTTTGGACACAGAGGGGCAATTTACCATGGTCAATTCATTGAATTGAACCCAGGCTCCTGGTGTTATGAGGCAGCAGTGCTAACGATAGAAATACAATAAAATCCAATCAATAAAGGACTGTGTTAAGTGTCTGCGTGGGCTTCTTCTGGGTCCTCTGGTTTCCTCCCACAGTGCAGGTTATGTGGATTGGCCATGATAAAATTGGCCCTTAGTGTTCAAAAAGATGTGCAGATTAGGCGAGGTTATGAGGATAGGCAGGGGAGTGGACCTCGGGTAGGGCCGGTGTAGACTCAATGGGCCAAATGGTCTCCTTCTGTACTGTAAGAAATCTATGATTCTGGGTTCAGAATGCTGGAAAGTGGACCTTGTCAATGAAGTTACTCATCAAAATTATACATGTAAGAGTCATATTCAAAACGTTTGTTGTAAAGTATACTATTTGTTGATCAAGAAGATATTTCTACTAATGCCTACAAATATGCTTCAATGTTCAAACCCCCAAGATATGGAGTTTAATCCGGACAAATGTGAGGTAATGCATTTTGGAAGGGCTAATGCAGGTAGGGAATATACAGTGAATGGTAGAACCCTCAAGAGTATTGAAAGTCAAAGAGATCTAGGAGTACAGGTCCACAGGTCATTGAAAGGGGCAACACAGGTGGAGAAGGTAGTCAAGAAGGCATACGGCATGCTTGCCTTCATTGGCCGGGGCATTGAGTATAAGAATTGGCAAGTCATGTTGCAGCTGTATAGAACCTTAGTTAGGCCACACTTGGAGTATAGTGTTCAATTCTGGTCGCCACACTACCAGAAGGATGTGGAGGCTTTAGAGAGGGTGCAGAAGAGATTTACCAGAATGTTGCCTGGTATGGAGGGCATAAGCTATGAGGAGCGATTGAATAAACTCGGTTTGTTCTCACTGGAACGAAGGAGGTTGAGGGGCGACCTGATAGAGGTATACAAAATTATGAGGGGCATAGACAGAGTGGATAGTCAGAGGCTTTTCCCCAGGGTAGAGGGGTCAATTACTAGGAGGCATAGGTTTAAGATGAGAGGGGCAAAGTTTAGAGTAGATGTACGAGGCAAGTTTTTTACGCAGAGGGTAGTGGGTGCCTGGAACTCACTACCGGAGGAGGTAGTGGAAGCAGGGACGATAGGGACATTTAAGGGGCATCTTGACAAATATATGAATAGGATGGGAATAGAAGGATACGGACCCAGGAAGTGTAGAAGATTGTAGTTTAGTCGGGCAGTATGGTCGGCACGGGCTTGGAGGGCCGAAGGGCCTGTTCCTGTGCTGTACATTTCTTTGTTCTTTGTTCTTTGTATATGTGTTCTTAAGGCAGGAAGTGCTATTATTGCCCGTAGGATGCGTTACCCGTCCCAACATTTAGAATCTAAGAGCAATGGAAACTTTTACTACTGTGTTAAATAGTTTATGTACACAGTGAGTTGAATTTAATGATGGCAGCAGTGGCCTTGATGGCGAACTGGAATGTCAGGGCAACACTGCTGTGACTATTTCTGGGAGTTCTGACACAATTACACCTCACTTGATGCCAACAAACCTACACAGGGGGCACTATTAACTTGCTGTAACTGAAAAAGAACTTTACAGGAAGCATATTAAATTAAAATGTCACTCTTGGTGTCGGTGATGCACCCCAGCCCAACTGGTGCCTAGCAGCTGCAGAAGGCCTCACATTTATGGGTGAGGGGTAGGCTTATTACCACCACAACACTGGATATGCGGAACGCTAGCACGCTCCTGCATCCAATATTGTTACGGTGCATGAGAAGGCATTTTAACCAGGAGCGCCCCTCCCACCAATTAAAATGCAATTAATGACAGGAAAATTGAATGTACTTCTACATCCCGCAAATACATTTTTCAAACCTACTCCTTTACATCTGCTCCATGGGCAGCCAGATCCCATCTGCAATTGCAGATGTCCAAGGACTTCAGATGCCATTTTGCTTTCCCCTCACTCCTCCTGCCCCCACAGATGGGATCCTCAGTACAGGCGAAAACCTCACCCAGAGCTAACCAAAATTGTGGTTTTGGCTTCATGGTAAATTGAATAAACTCAGTAACTCACTGTTGTCAGTGGCTCGAATACAGTGTGTGCACATAATCCATGAATTGGACTTCATGGTCGATTCTCACCAAAGTTGGCTCTTTTTCACTTCATCTTAAAAATCTCTGGAAGCAAATCAATTAGATTTCAGCTAAACATGGATTTATTGTTGCTACTATTGGGTGTAGATAATCCGCCATAACTTCCACCTAGCATCGGAATTACAAGACTTTAAAAAGCACTTACCTGTTCATGAAAACTGCACCAAAACCTCCAGTGGCCATAGGATGAGAGGAATCCCATGGGGGGGAGGGGAGGGGGGAGTCATGGGAGGGTGGGGGAGCGGGGTGGTGTTGGGGAGTCACCTGGGGTGTCAGAGATGTCGCGGGAGTCCTATGCACAAATCATTCTAGATCTTCAAAATAATTATACAGAGGTTCTATTTTCGCTAACCTTTTCTGAGTAACTATTAGTATAACCCTAGCAGAACCATCTGAGGTTAGCAATTTAAAATGCTTTTTGGATGGGTCCCAGCACAGCATGATGTCTAGGGGAATTGGCGCTTCTGGATAATTGCCGTGCAAATCCTTGCTGTTATGAACCCAGCTGATGTTATTACCTGGAGGACTGGTCCGAGAACAGAATCCCGACTTAATAGATCGTAACTGATTTTTTTTGATTAGAGACATGGATGAACAGAGTTTCAGAACTGCCAATCAAATTTTAACAAAAGAATAAAACTCTTATTAAACAAGAAAAGATTAACTATCGCACATTACTCTGTCACTCCACCTATATCTTCATATATGTACACAGATTTGTAAGGATACCAAATTACAAAATACACCTCATGCTCTAATGTTCTCAGTAAGGACACTGTCCATATAAACCAATAGGCCAGCTGTGGTCAGACACACTAAACTTTGAAACCGAGTGATAGATGCAACCCAATACAACCTCTGTGGCTTTTTCACCCAAACCCTCCAAATCCTTGTCATACTGTGAGCCAACTGGTCTCACTGAAACTCTGATTTTCACACAAACTCCACTCTTGAAGAAAACGATTAGAACAATCTCCAAAACAAGGCTTTCTCTCAGGTGCCTTCACCAAGAATTCACCTCCAGGGTTTTGATCTCTCCTTTCGGTCGGTATTCCTCTCCCTTGGATTGCCACGTGCATTCAAGCTTCCACACAATCTCTCAGGCATGCCAACAAACACCATTAATTCAAAGCCTGAATTAGAACAAAGAACAATACAGCACAGGAACAGGCCCCTCGGCCCTCCAAGCCTGCGTCGATCATGTGTCCTATCCAGACCAACCGCCTGTATCCTTTTATACCTGTCTGTTCATGTGCCTATCCAGATAAGTCTTAAAGGTTGCTAATGTATCTGCCTCAACCACCTCACTTGGCAGTGAATTCCAGACCACCACCACCCTTCTGTGTAAAAAAACTTCCCCCGCACATCTCCACTGATCCTTTTCCCCCCTCACCTTGAACTTGTGCCTTCTTGTAATTATCGTTTCCGCCCTGGAAAAAAGCCTCCAACTGTCCACCCTATCTATATCCTTAATAATTTTATAAAATTATATTAGGTCGACCCTCAGCCTCAGTCTCTCTAGGGAGAACAATCCCAATTTATTCAATCTCTCCTCATAGCTAATACCCTCCATACCAGGCAACATCCTGGTAAATGTTTTCTGTACTCTCTCCAAAGCATCCACGTCCTTCTGGTAGTGCGATGATCAGAATTGGACAGTACTCCAAATATGGCCAAACTAATGTTCAATATAACTAACATAATTTGTGAGTTTTTATACTCATACCCTATGAAGGCAAGCATGCCATATGCTTTCTTTACCATCATTTCCACCTGTGTTGACACTTTTAAGGATCTGTGGACCTGCACGCCCAGATCTCTCCTGTCTCTATGCTCCTGATGGTTCTGCCATTTATTTTATAGCTCCCACCTGAATTGGATCTACCAAAATACATCACGTCGCATTTGTCCAGGTTAAATTCCATCTGCCATTTCTCTGCCCAAATTTGCATCCTATCTATATCCTGCTGTATTCTCTGACAATCTTCATCACTCTCCGCAACTCCTGCAATCTTAGTTTCAGCCGCAAACTTGCTAATCAGACCCGCTATGTTTTCTTCCAAGTCATTTATATATATTACAAAGAGCAGAGGTCCCAGTACTGATCCCTGCGGAACACCACTAGTTACAGACCTCCATTCGGAAAAACACCCTTCCACTGCTACCCTTGGTCTTCTATGGCCAAGCCAGTTCTGAATCCATCCAGCTATTTCACCCCTGACCCCATGTGATTTAATCTTTTGCACCAGCCTGCCAGGAGGGACCTTATCAAATGATTTACTAAAGTCCATGTAGACAACATCCACAGCCCTTCGATTTTCAATCATTTTTGTCACCTCCTCAAAAAATTCATTCAATTAAATTAGTGAAACATGACCTCTCTCGTATAAAACCATGCTGCCTGTCGCTAATAAGACCATTCACTCCCAAATGTGCATAGATCCTATCTCTGAGAATCTTTTCCAACAATTTCACTATTACATTGGCTATCTGTTAAATAACGGTACAACATTGGCTATCCTAGATGTTGCAAAACTTTTGATTGACCTTGGATGTCTGGCTTTCAACTTAGTTGACTTTAAATCTGGTTCCTGCAGCTGTCTATTTAATTCAGAGCTCTTTCTCTGCTTATTTGAATTATCCTGAACAGGATCTTGTTCAACTTCTTTTCTTTGTTCCTTTAATTTAACTAACTTCCAGAGATTGTCCCCATTACCTTTTTTTTGTGGGGGGGGAGGGGGGGAGATTTATTTTGTTCTTTTGCTCTCTGCAGCTCCTTTGTCCTATCGAACTTCTCCTGGCATTATCTTACAAATAATTCAAAAATTATTTCTGTCATAGGGTGGTCCCTGGTTGCTAAGCAACAGCCTAGTTTTCCTTTAAACCCTGTTTGCTTTCACATCATATACCATAATTACCATGCAACATCTAAACCAAACTGAAGTCATTAATCCTTTCAAATATAGAAACACAAAATTAACTTACTTAAACTATGCCTTATTTTTACTATCCACAAATACAAATATAGAATATTTGAAGACTACCTCTGTTTCCTGATTTACCGAGGAAGTTCTGACAGGGATTCCCTAGTGCTCTTTGGTTTATCCTCCCAAATCTGATGTTGGGGAGCCCGGAAGCTATGGCCCAATAATTATTTATTTGGTTGTAAAGCAATTTGGAATTATATGAAACCTTAAGCTGGTTGGAGGCATGGGCTACACATTGTTGTTCCTTCAGAACTTGGTTGTAATTTGTCCACCTGATAATGACTCAAATAAAATATTGTTCAAGGCGAAGATGTAACTATAGGCTGGGGTTTCCTGTTGTAAACATATCCTCTATCAGAGATAGCCGAATAAGATTTGATGAAGGACGGACAGTGATAACAATGTAAGACATCAGTGGACACACTTTTAGATGGCATTTTGACTAATTATGAATTGATGACCAGTGCTTGCTGATGATGTACTTGAGGGGCAACATGGAGATGAGGAAGAAGAAGGGGAGGGACAAGGGTATTGGTATTGGAATATCATGAGGGAATAGTGGATGGGCAGGCACTCTTTCCCAGGATGCAAGGGTCAGTCACTCTAGGGGGGTTAGGCTTAAGGTCCATGGGGCAAAGTTTAGAGGAGATGTCGAGCCAGGTTTTTTACGCAGAGGGTGGCGATGTGCTGCCAGGGGAGGCTGTGTAAGCAGATACATTAACGGCGTGCAAAAGGCATCTCTACAAATACATGGATGGGATGGGTATCGAGGGATACGTCACTAGGAATTGCTGAGGAATTGCCAAGGGAGGTATCGTGACCGGTACAGCCTTGGAGGGCTGAAGGGACTGTTCCTGTGCTGTATTATTCTTTGTTCTTTGATATTTTCTTGGTCAGTTCCACAGGTGACTATGCTGTACTGGGAAGCTACATCATTGTTGAAGATACACTGGCCAGTTGGCTTTTTTCAGACAGGTATGACTGATATTATGCAAGGGCAGTTCCATGGAGCTGAATGGAGAGAGGTGATGGAGAAGAATGGTATAATTTACCAACACATGCTAGAAGGGGTTGAGCTGCTCACTCCTATTCACTAAGGCCCGGTTCGTCTTAGTGCTGAAGCTGGACTGAAGGAGTTGCGCAGGATTTGGGGGAGAGAACTAGAAGAAAGAAACACATATGAGGAACTTAGTGAGGTGAAGGCAATTAGCGGTGGAATATCGGTTGAGGGAAACAGTTAGGTTGAGGATGGACCTTTTGAGGAAGTGGATGATGACAGCTATTATAATAATGGGTCTTACATTGTGGTGCATTATTAAGTAGAATGCCTTTGCTGGCATCAAATCAATGTTAAATTGATTATAAATAATATAAATTTATTCACAGTACTTTCAACCAAATCGAGAATGCTTAAATTTCAATCTTGTTGGGGGTATGTGGAAACGTAACAGGAATAGTGTGGAATATTTTACATAAATTCTTTGAATTAAAATTGACCTTCCTGTTTTCTTTTGATACAATTGATTCCTATAATTAATTTTTAATACTTAATGTGTGCTTCTAAGTTATCTACCATTGGCTATTTCTGCAACTTTGTTATTATTCAGTTGAATGCTGATGTATTAAACTCATAAAGCTCCCAGGAATTAATCAATACACAGTGTATATATGCATTGGATAACAAAGACTGACTATGATTCATTCCTTGCCCAATCCGAAATCCATAGCCAGATATATAAACATATCCTGAATGTATTAATTTCTAGCAGAACGTTGAAAAACATACACGGCAGAAGGAAGATTTAAAGGCGCTTTTTATAGCTCTTTCAGGCAAATGGATATTCTGGAAAATTTGAATCCAATTAAAGGAGAACACCAAAATCCCAATAGGTATTAACAATTGAACAATATTGATTTTCTCGATGTAGCAGAAAAACTGGCCTCAAGCTGATCGAAGCTTGATCGAAGCTAATTCTTGTGCATCCTATACTCATAGTAATCCAGGCTGACAAGCTCTTATGAATTAAAATAGGAGTCACTTTGACCAAGTGGGTGGGGAATTGGGAGGTTTACTGATGACCATTAGTGCACAGGACAAGTGCAGCTGCTGGTGTCACAGATCCATGTACCACCCTATCCTCTGCAACCCCATAACCTTACCTTCACATCCCTGGACACTAAGGGGCAATTTAGCATGGCCAATCCACCTAACCTGCGCATCTTTGGACTGTGGGAGGAAACCTGAGCACCCAGAGGAAACCCACGCAAACACGGTGAGAAAGTGAAAACTTCACACAGACAGTTACCCAAGACGGAATTGAACTAAGGTCCCTGGCACTGTGAGGCAGCAGTGCTAACCACTGTGCACTCCCCCTTCCCCCAGTAGGTCATGGGTCAGTGTGAGCAATGGGGAAGAGGTGAGGTGTGCAGGGAGGGGATCTTCTTCAATGAAAATAATGCAATATAAGAACATGAAAATTTGTGATTTACAGTGGGTTGTAAAATTGTTACTATTTCATACTGATATTAATTTCATTCAAGTTCCCCCCACTACCTAGTGAGATAAGACTCAGTTAAGCCCCTTTATTCCACTTCCTGGCCCATGATGGCTGTGCATGATCGCTGCAGTGTATTATCCCCCTGTAAAGGTTGCAGCCGCGCATCCTCCCTGCCGCAAATTGACTCCTGTAGCAATGGTGATAGCACAGGCTCCTCTGGAGACTCCAATCCAGCAACACCTTGTGGCCAATGGCAGGAATGCAGCTGTGCAATTAACTTTGGAAATATGGGATAAATATAGCCCCAGGAAGAAACAATAAGGGATGCTGGACAATGAGCGAAATTATGTGATGATCCTGAAAAAAAGGCCAATTGGTTACCCTGTTTCTGAACACTGATTGGATAAAGTTAAAAACTGTGATTAAACAGCTTCACAAATGTCTCGGGCGGGACTCTCCATTGGCTGATGCCAAAATCACGAAATGTGATTAGGCGGAGGATAAGTTCCAACACTAAAATTGCGGCAGGAGCCGATTTGACACCAAATCGCAATTCTCCGTCAGTGGAGTCAATGCGGTTCGGAACGCAGATATAGGAAACACCGTTTGCATGTCATTAGTGGGCCCAATCCAGTATTTTCCGGGGCCTCCACAATGTTCCGCCTCCGATGAGCCAAGTTCCTGACGGCGTGGTTCACTTGTGCTTTTAAAAATCGTGAAACCGGTGTCATGGCTGCTGAGGGAGGGGGTACAAAAGTGTCAAACATCCCCATAGTTTTCTGGCTGGGGCGCTTCTGCCAGGGCTGGGGGGAGTAGTGGGAGTGGCCACGAAGTGAGCTGTGGGGTCAGGGTGGACAGGCATGGAACATCATTGCCGCAGCCAGCAAGGCAACCATGCATCTGCTAACTCCCACTGTGAACTTAGGGCCATGGGTCATACAGATCTCCTCCCAGGCCACCCCCCTTGGTGCCCTCTGGCCCCAGCCAACCCATCAGCTGTATGGGTGTGATCCAGCACAACCAGTGCCATCTTGTTAGCTGGGATGAGCGTGTGTGGGAATTGAAATGTGTATATGCGACTGCAGCTTGTCAGCCTCCCAAGTGTCAATCATGGGCCCAGCGAATCCCGGACCATTTTTCATTGGAATGGATTGTGTTGCCATCGGTGCTAGCCTCTCCACGGTCGCTGAATCGATCCAATTTCGATGCCAGGTTTGCTGTTATGAAAGTCCATGAATCCTGCATTGGCATCAACATTTAGTCCCAGAAACAAAGAATCCAGACACTCATATTTCAGACATAATTTCTGCTTAACTCTCATTCAACTTGCACCTAAAAGTGAGTTAGTAGCAGACTTAAATCACTGACGAAAAATGAACCGTTGACTTACAATGTAACCCGGAAGCAGCAGAGTAAGGAAAAATTGTAATTTCTATAAAAGGCCTGTGTACCTGTTTTTAGAAATGTTTGAAAGGGACATTTAAGAATTCACACCAATTATAAAGGTATCAATTGCAATTCTTTTGGATAATAAAAAAAACTGGACCATATGACTTGGTAACCCTTGACCTGGAAGCAATGCAAACAGGAAGGAAGTTAGAATACAAAGAAGCAATGTGGCTGACTGGCACAAAAGGAGAGTGCAGACAAAAAGGAGAGTGACAAGCAAAGGAGCTGGAGGGTGTAGGCAATCAGAGTACAGGCACAATGAGAAGCAGACAGAGAAAGAAGGAGGAACACAGAGAATTGCGAGGAGAAGTGTCGTGTTAAGCACACTGAGATAACACGGGCTGCAACTGGATGCAGCTATAACTGAAAGATACTCCAGACCATGAAGTGAGTTCAATTTGAATTATTGAACCTGTCACACAGTTAGCTCAGTTCACTGTGAGTTCTACTCTCTGCTAACCTAAGTGTGATTACACTGTCTGACTGAACCAGACTAGGTCTTAGCCACGTGCTGTAGGTGTTATGTGATATATACACCCGACTCACTCTGTAGATGTCCCCAGTAGAAAAAGGCAGAGTGTGAGTGCCTCATGCCTTTTATAGTGGGAAACCACCCCCAAGTGTTCTGCCTGCTGATTGGTTATGTCCTGTTCTCTGTGTTCATTAGCTGCCAGTCTGTATCTCATTATGTGCATGTCTGCATGTCATGACATCTCCCCTTTTGAAATGTTTTCTGTAGAATACGTGAAAGTATTTCACGTATTCTACAGTTGTATCCTGAGGGGGAGAGGATTTGTAGAAGTGCACCTTGCTGATGATAATTGTACTCCTGACTGAAGAACAGCATATTGTGGAACAGTGTGCCATGCAGTGCACATTTAACATAGAACATAGAAAATACAGCACAGAACAGGCCTTTCGGCCCACGATGTTGTGCCGAACCTTTGTCCAAGATTAATCATAGATTATCATTGAATTTACAGTGCAGAAGGAGGCCATTCGGCCCTTTGAGTCTGCACCGGCTCTTGGAAAGAGCACCCTACCCAAACTCAACACCTCCACCCAACACCAAGGGCAATTTGGACATTAAGGGCAATTTATCATTGGCCAATTCACCTAACCCGCACATCTTTGGACTGTGGGAGCAAACCGGAGCACCCGGAGGAAACCCACGCAGACACGGGGAGGACGTGCAGACTCCGCACAGACAGTGACCCAAGCCGGAATCGAACCTGGGACCCTGGAGCTGTGAAGCAATTGTGCTATCCACAATGCTACCGTGCTGCCCTTGAGAACAAATAAATCTACACTATATCATTTTACCGTAATCCATGTAGAGCGATGTAGATGTATCTTTTCTGTAATGAATATTTAAAGTGAAATTTACCTACAGTTGCTTATAGTACAGAACTTGAATGTTGTTGAAAAGAGCAACATGATTCTGAAGCTTTTTGTCAGTTGCACTCATCGGGATAAACATAAGAATGGCAAATTTTAAACTATCGCCGCAATCATTTGTGCTAATAGAGATAAAGGTGCTGATTGCTCGGCAAGTCAACTCTGATTGGCCGAGGCATTATCATGGAAAAAGCAATGGAGAACTATCAACACCGCAAGCTCCCAGGAAATTCAAAAAATGTATAAGCTTTGAATATTCCTTTTGCTTGCAGAGAAGGGAAGGGGTGCCTCATATGAATATATGGCACTTCAATCAAGCACAAATGAGCTATGCTAAAAGCTAAATGATTGTCTTCAATTGCCTAATATGATCAACCAAAGGAACATGCTTTTTGATTCAATCAGTAAATTGTTCGGTATGTATACTGCGTACATATCGTACTCAACCAAACTGCACGAAAAACAAAATGTCTGCTGTTAGATGTGATTCGGTGATTGGGCAACACTTGCTGAACAATCCGGAGTGTGTGAATAGCTGCACTAACAACCAATTTAATATAATCAGTTTAGCTCATAACATGATTCATGTTCACTTGCTGGAAGTGACATCTGTTTGTGTGCAGGGCCTGTTCTCTACGAACAAAAGGAAGATGTGGAAGTCTTGTGCCTTTTTTGGATTAATTGGGAGCTTGGGGAGCTCATGGTTCTTTGTTGCTTTCTCTAACGCAACCACCTTGGCCAATCAGGTTGACCTGCTAACCAATCAGCATCCTTTTCCCCTCTGGTATAAATTGTTTAGATAAGAAATTATCCATTGAAATTTGGTATTCTTGAATTTGTCCTGTTGAGTACAAGACTAAAAGTTTTGGCGACATGACTTTCTTTTCAGCGACATTCAATTTTCAATTTTATAATTTGCCTGTTAATTCATATTGTTGATTCTTATTTGCGTTAAAGTCGAAGTTACACAAAGCAAAATCTCTTGTTTATATTTTCTTATTTGGGGCTTATTTGGTAATTTTGTTTTGTGTCTCTCTCAGTGATCATAACAACTGCTCGAAGTCTGTCCATTCTAATCTTCAGGCAGACTGCAACTTAAGCAGCTCGAGTTCACACTGGAAACATTTTCAGTCAATCAGTCTACTTGAAGCTGAAACCCCCATCCATTTTTCCCCCTCTAGAGTTGACTATTCTAATTCTCTCCTGGCTGGTCTCCCACCTATCGCCATCCCTAAACTTGAGCTCATCCAAAACACTACGCCACACATTCTAACCTGCAGCAGATTCTGCTCACCCATCATCCCCGCCCTTGCATTAGTCCGCTGTTCAGCAATGCTTCAGTTTTGAAATTGTCATTCCTGTCTTCAAATCCCTTCATGGCCACACCTCCGCTGCCCACCATGTCCCCATCCCTGTAACCTTCTCCAGCCTTACAACCTATCCAAGCTCTCTCTATTTTTCAAATTCTGGTCACATTCACATCCCTGATTTTTATTGTTCATCTTTGCCACCCATTCCTTCAGGTGACTTATAGGCACTAAGTTCTGGAATTCTCGTCCTAAAGCTCACTGCCTCTATGCATCCCTTTAAGTCTCTCCCTGAAACCTACCTCTCTGACTAAGCTTTTGGTCACCTGTCCTAATATCACCTCCATGATCAAATATTATCTAACAATACTCCTGTTAATCACCTTGGGATAATGTACTGTCAAAGGTGATCTGTAAATGTACCTTATTGATGTTGCATGAAAATTACTGTTCGGACTCTGCTGCCATATTTGGCTCTGCCCATATTGTTACATTGCAATTCCCCACACACTGTCTGGAAACAGTAGATGGTTTCGGTCAGAATATACTGTCCTTTTCTGTGGTATTTAAAGGGTTCCTTACTTGCTGTTAGTTGAAACGCTAAAAAGGCTCAAAAGCATTTTCCATGTATTAGTGTATTTCATTTCTATTTAGGTGATTTAAAAATGCTTAAAATAGTGCCTCAAGTCCCTGAACGTTTACAAAGCTTTTGGCAATGCGTCTTTCTTCATGAGAGTCATTGTGGTAATTCCAGTTCCTGTAAAGGAGGGAGAATAGTGTCCAAAATTGCCCTTAGTGTTGGGTTGGGTTATGGGGATAGGGTGGCGGTGTTGACTTGGGTAGGGTGCTCTTTCCAAGAGCTGGTGCAGACTCGATGGGCTGAATGGCCTCCTTCTGCACTGTAAATTCTATGATAAATCTATGAAAACAGCAATGGGAAGAGGGATCAAGCAGAGCTGAAGCTGCAGACACAAAATCCAAATAATAGGAGGCACGTTGGAAGGAATCCTCACCCTCCCAGCTGAAGCCAGGCTGAGGGTAAGCTATCTGTTGTCCTATGAAGAGGAGTGCGTAACAAAGCTGTATTTCTTGAGAGAGGCTGTCACAGCCCTGTCATCTTCTCCACAGGCCTTCAACTAACTGACACAGCTAGCACAGCACTGCCAATTGCAGTCAGGATCACTGCAGCTCTGATCGTCTTTGCCTCTGGCTGCTTCCAGGTTGCTAGAGAGAAATCAGTCTGCAGTCCATGCTTGTATTAAGCTGTTGAATGATACCATGTTTACTGGAACACGCAGTCTCATCACAATTCCCAGGGACCATTGCAGAATAGGGTTCTGGGGTTTGCACAGATTGCTTAATTCCCCCATATCCAAAGTTTCACTCGCTATCCCCCGTCACCCCAACTTCCTTCACTAGACTTCATTGCCCCAGTGAATCACAAAAACTTCCTTCCCATTAATGTGCAACTGCTGTGTGATCACCCGCAGCGCAGCATGCAGGTCTGTGCCTGCATTTTGTCAGCTGCCATGATGACTTTGTATTATGTCAATCTTCCATCTCTCCACTCTGACCCGGCTTGACAAGTAAAAGACTGGATGCCCAGGGGCAAAGACTAGGCTCTGCACACTTTGCTTATGATCACTCTCAGGAAGCCACACTTGACAGCCAACCTCCAACACCATCAGATCTGTGGATCCTTGAGAGCCCTCACTGAGAAAATCATTGGGGTCCTTCAGCAATTGAGTCAGCAATGCCATTCGAACTCTCAACCAAGGATGAGATGATGGTCAAGCCAAGAGCCTGCATCCCCCAGTACGAGCATCTCTGAAAGATGCTCTTTTTGATGCGACAGATTCCTGGATGAAAGACCCATTGAGGTGGCCACATGCTGTATAGTCCTCAGCAGGATGTCAAAGGGAATGTGGACTACAGATTGGTACTATGTCCCTCCACAGTCTCCAATAGTTTGCAGCAGGTCACAGATAGGTACTCCATTTTATTCAGGACTTTCTGGTGCACCAAAAGCAGTTTTTTCTTAAAGGTTTAACCTCTTCATTTGGAGCTCAATTTGTGGACCTGCCTTCTAGTGAGATGTTTCCACTTATATCTGTTTCGACTCCCTTGTGCACAATGAATCACTCATTGGAGACCTCTCTAACTTATCTATGGCATGTGGGAGCCAACATATGGGCTGGTGCTTGAAAAGCTAAAAGTAAGTGCAGTAATGTTCCCTTCCTCAGAATATGCTGCTCGAGGGCAGAAGTTGTCTAGAAAAGAAGAAGAGGGAAAATGGTTAGTACACAATGACGAGAGTGAACAGGTAACTAGCAGTGTGTTGCAGCATGAGGTTGTCTTGCAGAATACAAGCCTGTGCCAGTTAAGTGAGAATAGAAAAGGAAGGGAAGATGCCCCCCAAAAAAACCCTCTGCTTGGTATCCAGCCTTTCCATCACTAATGCTGCATGTCCTCTCTTTGCCAACCATGGTCGTCTCCTCCATTGGTATCAGCATTTGTAGTATAACAAACCTCCTCTTGCTCCTGAAGCTTCACTTCAGTTATGTGCCAGCTTCTCTTGCAAGAAGAGTAGAAACAGGTTGGTTCATGTCCTTATGAAGGGTTTTGAAATATACGAACCAACTTAGTATGGTGCACATGATATGAACATGTGTCAAGAGAGACAAATATTTGCAAGACCAGCAGTAGATAGTGAACATGGGTGCAAACCAAAGGAAGAGTGGTGAAGTGTCCAATTTGGAAATGAGGGAGCAAAGGATGAAAGTCCTGGAGTTAATGTAGGATGGTACAGGGATCTTCAGAGAATAAGAGTGATGCAAAATGGAAAATTACCTTAACAGTCCTGGTGAGGCCATTAATCTGTTGCCTACATTGTAACCGGCTTCATTCAATAACGTTGTTGGCATTTCCCTGCTCATTATTTTTGGCTTAACTGATGGTCGTGGAAAAGGATCTCTTTCTGATTCTATACCTGCGCTATGAATATCTGCATGGCTGTAGCTGGTGGAGTCGGGGCAAGGGATTTGAGGGAGGTGGAAGTGGATCAGTGTATCATGCTGCCTGGTGTTTCAATTACTGACTCTCTGCTGACTACCTTGGATGAAACCCTCCATTTAAGGAGCTGCAAACTATTTGGAACTAGTGCCCACCCAATAAAATTCCCTTCTTTTCAATTGATGAACTCCCTACAAGGAGCATAGCCAAAGCTGGCACTCACTTCTTTTATTTAAATGAGGCCTGACTGTGAAAATGAATTGGGCCTGCCACCAAAATTCCCGGGTGTGTGACGTGGGTGCTTCATCCATTAACCATGTCATATGTGCAAAAATCACTTCTGTTCGTCAGTCTTCCAATTATAGCAATAATTGTGCTGAAGATTTAATTTTAATGTATAAGATGTGACTTTACTTTTTTCATTTTGTTGCTACCTCTGGGCTACAGAACTTTCTTCACCTTCGTTACCTTAATTATTGTAAGAAACTTTCTGATGAGGAAACACAATGAGGCAGCTGTATATACTAGTTAATGGCATTGTGCATTTGAGCTGAAATGCACTACAGTGCCACCGAACAATCATTACCTTGTCTGGCTTCTTCCATTGAGAATGCTCAATCTTTATGGCGTGGAAACATAAATCAGTCTTTTTGTCATATATATTCTCGCTATTTTTTCTTAATGAATTCCATCTTACTTCATCCCAATTTATTTGTAATTAACTAGTGGAACATTTTGAGGCAGTTTGACAGATAAGGGAAAGCCCCTATGCAATAGGTAATGAAATGTTGCTTACATTACATAAACTTGAGTTCATTTCACCTTCAATCTATAAGATGCATGGGCCTTTGTAGGCTTCTTATACTAATCGTGTATATACTTCAATACTGAGAAAATGATTTTTACATTTTTATGAAAAGATAATTATTATGACAGCCAGGACGAGATTGGAGGAAATCTGTTTGCTGATTTGTGCAACATTAATATAATCGTTATTGTGCATATCGGCACTGGTTTAGGCTTTTGGTACCAAACTTTCCATTACCTCTCAACAACGTAAGGCCTTTTTTGTTTGTCGAGCAATATATTTGGTTGAACCTCCTTTAGTTAGGCACTGACCTACATAATAAAACCACTGACTCTGTGTCACAGGCTGCAGTTGCTATTTTATATTCCCTTTCCTCACCAGGTAGGCTTCATTTTGTTTCAATGAAAGCTTACTTTTTGAATCTTGTGAAAGCAGTCACTGCTTTGACTCTGTACCCCATGAAGTCTCATGACATCAGTTCCAACATGGGCAAGAAAATCTGCTGATTGCCACCTACCGTCTCTCTCCCCCAACTCATGCTTAGTAATCCACTATGTTGAGAACACTGGAGGAAGCACTAAGGATGGCAATGGCACAGAATGTACTCTGGGTGGGAGATTTCAGTATCCCTCACTAAGAGTGGTTTGAGGCCGAGCTGGCAGAGTTCTAAAGGATATAGCTGCTAGACTGAGTCTGCAGCAGCTGGTGAGGGAACCAACAGAGGTCAAATAACCTCTTGACCTCGTCCTCACCAACCTACTTATCGCATCTGCCATCAGAAGGAGGGACCACTGCCCAGTCCTTGTGGAATCAAAGTCCCATGTTCAGACTTAGGGGCCGGGATTCTCCAAAGACCCGGCTAAATGTTGACGCCAGCGTAAACACCGGAGTGTTTCACAAAGAGATTCACAAAGCCTTCGTCCGAACATGTTCCTATCATAAGACAAGGGCAGCAGATACTTGGGAATATCAACACCTTGAGGTTCCTCTCCAAGTCATTCACTATCCTGACTTGGAAAATATTGCCATTCGTTCACTGTCACTGGGACAAAATCTAGGAATTCCCTCTCGAATAGCACTCTGGGTGTATCTACATCTCATGGACTGAAGCAGTTTAAGAAGGCAGCTCACCGTCAACTTCGGAAGGGCAATAAATGTGGACCTAGCCAGCAATGCCCACATCCCGTAAAAATAAATTTTAAAATCTCAGGACATCCCAATGGTGTGCAGCTGATCAGAGTCCCCTCTGTCTGTTCCCGCGCCAACTCCAGCAGCACAAGCCACCGAGGGTGCTTCTGCCCCTGAGCAGGGAACCCTTGCATCTGGGTCCCTCCAGGGTTCAGGCCACCAACGGGCATCCGCCAAAGTCATTGCAGACATCAGGACATAGTAGTCAGCAGGCTGCCACCACGCTGTTATGAGTGTCAGGGTTACACTAAGGTAAAGCGGTAGGATTGGGGAAGTTAAAAGGTTTTAATGTCACTTCAGGGTCACAGGTGTTCTATCACTGTGAATAAGTTGCACCTTTTGAAAAACATACCAGGGGTTTGTGAATGACAGCATTTTGGTCTGGATCTTTCAAATCCTCTTATTCTGAGGTTCAGCCTTTCTCACACTGTTTTAAGATTAGCATTCCTGTGATGTCAACCTCAGTGCCACTTGGTACTGGACCCATGTGTGTTGTCAGAGAGATGTGTGTAATTCTTTATTGGGACTGCACAATGGGTGAGTTATCAATCCTTATCCTTCAAGGGATAGCAATGCTGATGAGGGTTCATTACACATGTGACTCTGCACATCTGCATTTCCTAACCAATAGTGTCCAAAACCAAGATATGGACTTTAGGATGAGAGTCCTACACCGGTCTACATTTCCTTCGTGGCAGTGTTTGCAACCTTCTATGGTGTGGGAAGCATCCAGCGTCAACTCACTTCACTATTCTTCCTTGCTGGACTTTAAGAGTGAGCGCATTAGCAAGACACCAATGACAACAGCTAAAATTTGACCCTAGTTTGTCGTGAGCATTTAAAGCCCAAGTGTGAAGGTAGGACCCATCCTTTCAGTGACGGCTCAGCTGTTTCCTCAGGAGTCATAAAATGGCTTGGCGGGCGAGAGGAGATGTCTCCTTTTGATCGGATTTAAAGTTTTACTCCTCTTGAAACCTTTCAGCTATTAGGCATGGCCTCCCATGTCTCCCCTCCTCCATGGCATCAGTGCGTTATTGTTGTCCCTCAGCATGCCACTGGGCTTCCTGCATCTCCTCATCTTCATCATCCTCCAGTTCACCCTCTGGTAGGGCCTCGCCTCTCTGCAGAGCCAGATTGCGAAGGCAACAGCAAACCCTCTTCAATGCCTAGTATAGGAGTCACTTGAGCAGTCCAGGCATCTGAATCGCACCTTCAGCAGTCCTGTGGTCTGTTCCATCAGGGGAGTTGGTGTCGTGAGCAGCATTGTTCCACCTTGACTGGAGTCTGAGGGCAACACACCGGAGTCATGGGACACTGCTTAAGTGGGTAGCCTGTATTCTCCAGCACCCATCTCTGCAGATGTTCTGACCCCTCGAAGATCACAGGCACCTGATTGTGAGGGACATATATAGGAAAGGTCAATAACTAGGGGGCATAGATTTAAGATAAGGGATAGGAGATTTAGAGAGGATTTGAGGAAAAACCTTTTCACTCAGAAGGTGATGGGAATCTGGAACTCACTGCCCGAAAGGGTGGTAGAGGCAGAAATCGTCACAATGTTTAAGAATCATTTAGATGAGCACTTGAAACAACATGGCATACAAGGCTATGGACCAAGTGCTGGAAAATGAGATTAGAATAGATAGATGCTTGACATAATGGACCAAAGGCCCTCTTTCTGTGCTGTCAAACTCTGACTCTATGACCCTCTCCTGGGTGTAACTGAGGATGGAGCCATGGCAGCTCCCAGGAAACCGTGCACACATGCGCAGGATGTGCTTTTGATGGTCGCATGTTGACAAAACAGAAGCCTTTATGGTTGATGAACTTCATGGACTACTGCCAGGGGGTTTGTGTGGTTACATGGGTGCAGTCTATTGCTCCTTGCATTCTTGGGAACCCAGAGATAGTTGTGAAGCCTGTGAATCACTGAGGGTGGCTATCATCGTTCGGAGCAAAGTTCACCTAATGATGGACCCGCCTTTAAAGGGCATTGGCCACCTCCAAAACGCATCGATGTGCTTCTGACTGTGAAATTCTCTGCAGGTCCCCAGTTTCTCCCTGGAAAGACCCAGAGGCAAATAAATTTAGTGTTGCCATCACCTTCAGGGCTACTGGAAGGGGGAAGCCTTCAAGCCCACAAGGTGTCTAAACTGGAGATTATTGCATCACACTCCTGACTTGAGCCTTGCAAATGGTGAATAGGCTGTGGAGAGTCAGGAGATGAGTCCCTTCACTGTGTCAGGGTCAAAATCCTGGAACTTCCTCCCTAACAGCACTGTGGGGGTACCTACCCGTACACGGTCTGTAGCAGTTCTAGGAAGCAGCTCACCACCACCTTCCCAAAAATGATGGATAAGCAATAAATGCTGGCCTAGCCAGTCACACACACATCCATGAAAGTATAAATCTGGAAAGAAAAAGCAGAAGGATTAACTCATGGGGTGGGATTCTCCAATATTGGGGGGGGCTGTTTAGCACAGGGCTAAATCGCTGGCTTTGAAAGCAGACCAAGGTAGGCCAGCAGCACGGTTCAATTCCCGTAACAGCCTCCCCGACCAGGTGCCGGAATGTGGCGACTAGGGGCTTTTCACAGTAACTTCATTTGAAGCCTACTTGTGACAATAAGCGATTTTCATTTCATGTCCCCATGCCGGCTTGAAAACCGGCGCCAACCACTCAGGCGTCAACGGCCTCCGAACATGAGGAGTTCTCCCCTTTCTAGGGGGCTAGGATGACGCCGGAGTGGTTCCTGAAGCTCCAGCTGGCACCAAACCACCGGCGCGAGTTCGCGCATGCGTGGAAATGCCGGCGTATTTCCGCGCATGCGCGGGGGTTCCCTTCTCCGCGCCGGCCCCCGGACAATATGGTGGAGCACAGCGCAGAGTAAAGTAAGTCCCATGGAACCAGCCCATCCGCCAATCGGTAGGCCCCGATCGTGGGCCAGGCCACCGTGGGGGCCCCTCCCCTGGTCGGATCCTCCCCCCCAGGACGGCCCCCGCAGACTTACCTTCCAGGTCCGGCCGTGTGTGAGGTGAGTAATCCACATCGGCGGGGCTGGAGCGAACTCGTCGGCCACTCGGACCATCAGGGCCCAGAGAATCGCCGGGGGGGGGCGCTGTCCACGGCCCCCGACCGGCGCGGCGAGAATCCCGCTAGTGTCCGAAAAACAGAACCGGAGAATAGGGAAGCATGCGCCGGGGCGGGATTTAAGCCTTTCCCCGGGGATTCTCCAACCCGGCGCAGGGTCGGAAAATCCTGGCCATGATGTGACAAGTATACTTTCTGCATTTGTGCTTTAAAACCACTTGCTTGGGGCTTTTTTCTTCTATACTTACATAACTGCAGATGCAAAGTTGTTTTAAAATCACAAGATATTTTTTAGGGATGACTTTTCCCTTTGTAACAGCTTGGAAATTTTCATCGAACCCATTGGGATCTAAAGCGCTATTCTTTATGTTCAGGAATGGAAAAAGTACCTCAAACACTCGTACACATGTAGCAGAAGAATATCACTGCCATTGCCTCGATGCCAAGTTAACTCGGTTGAGGTTGGAGGCCCAACGATCTTGGGAAGATCTAAAAACGTATTGACTTCTAGTCTTCACCACCTCCAATGCTGCAGTATCTCATGTTGGTCAATAACTGACAATTCTTTCCTTCCGTGGTCCTTTTTATTAAATGTTGATGAACAGTATGCACCTGCAATCTGAAATATATCCTGAAGTCCTTTTTTCAGTGGGGAAGATTTTACCAGTTGGCACAGTTTGCAGCCTACCAACACATCCAAACATTTTGGAAACCAAAATATCATTACAATGTACTGCAACTACACAGCAGAAAAATGACTCTTAAATTACATGGACAGGTTATGCCAACCCCTTTTGAACTTCATGTGGAAGTGCTAAAGATCACGATTTTGTCACTAATTGTTGTCACCAACTTATCTTTGACAGGTTACAGGTACAATTGTTGCAATAATAGCACCAACTGAAGGATTTCCTTTTGGGGTAATGGCAACAAGTTGCTCTTTTCCTGTTACATGAATATAAACAAAAACAAATGTTGATATCTGTTCTGTACCAATAAAAGTGAGGCCCCTGAAAATGGGCACAGGGTTTTGCATTATGTGGCTGGGTCCCTCAGCAGGGGGACCAAAATCCTGATAGGCCACCGTGATTTAAAGCTAACCTGTATTCTTGAAGGCAATTTGCACCTTTTAAAGTGAGGTGAATTGTGGCAGGGGCGGTTACTGGAAATTCTTGTACAAGTCATGCAGATGCAGAAACACACTGAACATGGGAGAAAACATTTCCAAGACTATTAGACATTGCACTGTAAGCTTTGGTGGAAGAGATGTAAAGGATTTATGTCCTATATCTATAGGGGGCGTGGAGGCCCTCCAGATAACACATGGAATGAAGCAGGGGCACATAGCTGTGGAGGTCAATGCAAGAGTCAAGCCCCAACAACCTGGATGCAGTGCTGCAAAAAGTTCAATGACCATAAGTGAGTCGCTAAACTCAGTGAATTAATCTTCAGCAATTGCCCCACGAGCCTCACACACTGCTCAGTGACCCACACCCAGAAACTTACCTATCAATCACAACTCGTATATAATATTTAAAGCTATACTTCACACTTGTATAAGCCTCACACTCCCATCTCAAATTGAACAGATTGCCAGCTATTCAATGACAGTCACAATCCACAAACAATTGCATCACAAGCATTGGCACAACCTTTCACTGAGAAAGGACAGCTGTTGGTTGAGGTGCCAGAAGACAAGGAGGCTAATTATGTGGGGAAGCAAGTGGACTGTTTTGTTCTTGTGAGCAAGCACAATGCTGATAAACGTTCTGTTGCTGATAGGGAAGAGAACAGGCAGGGCTCTTGAAGATTCACCTTGATGGTGATAACTGTATCTGGGAAAGTTCAGGTTGAGTGGAACGATCGGGTTGAGTGGGCAATATGGTGACACAGTGGTTAGCACTGCTGCATCACAGCTCCAGCGACCCGGGTTCAATTCCGGCCTTGGGTGACTATGTGGAATTTGCACGTTATCCCCGTGTCGGCGTGGGTTTCCATTGGGTGCTCCAGTTTCCTCCCACAGTCTAAAGATCTGTAGGTTAGGTGGATTAGCCATGCTAAATTGTCCCTTAGTGTCCAACGGTGTGTAGGTTATGTTTAGGGGTTACAGGGATAGGTTGGGGAGGGGCCATGGGTGGAGTGCTCTTTCAGAGGGTCAGGATGGACTCAATGGGCTGAATGGTCTCCTTCTGCACTGTAGGGATTCCATGATTCCATAAAGGGATGCACAGTGACACAGTGGTTAACACTGCTTCCTCACTGCGCCAGGGACATGGGTTCAATTCCAACCCTGGGTGACTGTCTGCGTGGAGTTTGCACTTTCTCCCCATGTCTGAGTGGGTTTCCTCCTGGTGCTCTGTTTTCCTCCCAGAGTCCAAAGAAGTGCTGGTTAGGTAGGTTGGCCATGCTAAAGTTGCCCCTTATTGTCCAAAGATGTGCAGGTTAGATGGCGGTACAGGGGTAGAATGGGGCCATGGTGGGGTGCTCTTTCGGAGGGTCAGTGAAGACTTGATGGCCAAATGGCCTCCTTCTGTACTGTAGAAATTCTCAAATTCTCATATTCTATGAGATTGTTGAAAGACACTGGAAGTTATGATGTGCTGGGAAGTACTGAACTTGCTGGAATCCTGGAAGTGACTGTGGAATTGTTCCTGTATTTCTACATATCTGCCAGAAGCATGTCTCAAGAAAGAAGTCTTGAGACATGTTCTGGTTGTATTAGTTATTGCAAAACTTGCCTCTTTTGTTAGTTTGATGTTAATAAATGTTTAATTGAGGTTGATTTTAATTTATTTGTTTCAGTCAAAGTCTGAAAATGTGAAATCTTGTCCTTTGTTTTTTTTGTCCTTTGGTCACTAGGAATTCATCTCTTTTTATCAGTCAGGTGAAATAAATAGGTTGAGTCAAAAGCTGCCTGATTTTCTACCACTGCCTACAGCACCACTGAATATCAGTGGATTTGAATTTGATACCACCTAATGAATGCATTGCTTTGGGAAAACAGGTACTCTGTGAACACGGAATGTGTCAAATTTAATTTGGATCAACAGAGTAAAGTGTTATTTTTAATATTATTCGCAATACTCATTTGAAATGTTGCATCAGAATCTGCACATAACCTTCAACATTGTGTATGTATGTATGTAGGCTGTGGAGGCCTTGTCCAGGAAAACATTGTTTTCAAGACAGTGTTAATAAAACCAAGCTCAAAATGCATTCAACTTGAAAATAATGTTGTCAAAAACTGACAGAAATATTCAACTACCATGTGATTGGTAGTAGTTTTGAAAGCTTAATCTATGTGGCAGTTGAAAAGGTTGTGTTTCTAAAATTTGCAGTTGTTCTACACAAAATGGGGTGAATTACCGCAGGAGTTCCCCAGTCTGGCCATCTTGGATGGAATCTTGTGCCCTTTCCCTTGATGAGTTTGGTGGCATGGAGGTAGTAAGTTAGATGGGAGGGTGGCTGGTAAGGACTGCCACCTTCCCACCTCCATCCAGATTAAGACTGTGACTGGAAGACCTAAGGAGTGCCTTCCTGTCCTGCCTCATCCCAACTCACCACCAACTGAAGCCCTTAAATGGGAAATGATGCCACTGCTCTGGCATTAATCCAGCGGCAGGGGGAAGCTCACCAAATAGGGAGCACAAAACTAATCTATGCGGGGGTTGGTTTGTGGTCAAAGACACTCAGTGCCTGACTGAGGAACCTGGCACTGGGAACATATGGGAAGGGTGTGCAGGGGAGTGGGGGTCTGCTGAGAGCTACCCCCTTTCCTTGATGCCAATTCCATCATGGAACAAGATATGGCGGGCCTTCCCTAAAGGAGGTGATACGGGCTCACACTAGCTCTCCAACTGGCCTCTGTCACCTCCACATGTTTCTGTCCCATAACTTTGGTGGAAGCTTGGAGGAAACTCGGGCTACATTTGTGTGGTATTATAGGTATTACAGTACCTGATTGGCTAAAGCACCATTGGTGGAAACTGTATGCTTTCTATTGGTTAGAATGTATGATAGCTCCGCCCTGATAGGTGGGGTATAAGAACCCGTGCCACCCCAGCAGCCTTCATTCTGTATCTGAGCTGCTGGGGGAAACATCTAGCTTATTAAAGCCTTCAGTGGGGCTACATACTCGCTTTAGTGGTCATTGATCGTGCATAAATTTAATAAGCTAGTTTTTTTCAAGAAGAAAGGATGGAGCTCCGAATCAAGCCGGAGTGTCTGCAACTTAGCCCCCACGCGGAGAACTCAGCGGCAATCTTTAAGCACTGGCTGGCGGGCTTTATAGGGTATCTTGAGACGGCCGAAAACACACCCACGGGAGAGCAGAAACTGCACGTCCTGCACTCAAGGGTGAGCCCGGAGATTTACACCCTCATCGAGGAAGCGGAAGACTTCGATGCAACAATAGAGCTGCTAAAAGGACACTATATTGCTCGGTAAACCAGGTCTACGTCCGGCACTCCTGGTGTTGGGCAGAAGCTGCGGCTGCCGCATGTTTCGGCAAACGCACTCTCAGTCCGGGACGCTTTCGTGGCAGGTATGCTATCGTCACAAATCCGCCAGCGCCTGTTAGAAAAGGACACCCTGGTTCTCAGGGAGACACGGGCCCTTGCAGGCTCCCTGCACGTGGCCTCCAGGAACGCCCGCGCTTACGTTCCCGACCGCGCAGCAGCACCCTGGGCAGCGTGGAACCCCTCCGCGGCCGACCCCGAGACTTCCCCCATTCCCCCACAGGCCTGCGCTGCAAGGCGGCCTGGCAACCCCGAGAGGCCCCGCTGCTACTTTTGCGGGCAGGCCAAGCACCCCCGCCAGCGCTGCCCGGCCCGTGCATCCACCTCCAAGGGATGCGGCAAAAAGGGCCATTTCGTGGGGGTCTGCCAGGCCCGGGCGGTTGCCGCGGTCTCCAGCGGTGAATGCGGACCGCAACCACTAACTTCTCCATGGGCCCCATGCAGCCAGCGGTCACCGCCATCTTCATATTCCAGGGCCACGTGCGGAGCCCGGGCGCCGCTATCTTGTTCCGCAGACGCCACGTTGGAGGGATGGGCGCCGCCACTTTGTGCAGCCCCAGCCATGTGCGACCAATGGGAGATGCCATCTTGGATGAACACCAAGGACCCAGCTCGGCTTACCATGCACTGCCCGAAGAGAACTCTCAACTGCTGCGATTAGTCTCGGTGACTCTGGATCAGTCCCGGCCTCGAACACTCTCAACTGCTACGAGGACTGTATTCATCAACGGGCACAAGACGTCCTGCCTAATCAGCTCTGGGAGCACGGAGAGCTTCATACACCCCGACACGGTAAGGCGCTGTTCCCTCCTCATCCACCCCATTAATCAAAAAATCTCCCTGGCTTCCGGTTCACACTCAGTGGAGATAAAGGGGTTTTGTGTAGCAAACCTCACAGTCCAGGGAAGGGAGTTCAAAAATTTCCATCTCTACGTCCTTCCCCACCTCTACGCGGCTACACTCCTGGGTTTAGACTTCCAGTGTAACCTCCAAAGTCTAACCTTCAAATTCGGTGGCCCTATACGCCCCCAAACTGTCTGCGGCCTCGCGACCCTGAAGGTCTGTTGCTCGTTTTAGCCTTAGTTTATTTGCTCTAATTCGGTCACCTTTGCTCTTGAGTCGCCAGGTATCTTTCTGATACCACCACGTGGTTCAAGTCCGAGTAATGATTAATAATCCAACACACCGCTTAGTAAGAGTTAAATCAACGCTCATTTATTATATACAGCAATCAATACTTATACAATAATTCTACTTCTAACTACTACCTACCACTAACAGGCCAATACTTAACTTTGGAAATGGCCCACCAGGTCAGGGAAACGAATGCCCTTTCAAATGGGTTCTGAGCCTGCGGGATTCAAAAGCTGGTACAGGTCGATAGTCAAGAGTGTCTATCTGGTAGCGATCGTTGGAATAAAACTTACGGTTTCTTTCAGCAAGGGTCTCGAAGGGTGCAGAGCGGAGAAGAAGGGTCGAGTTGAACTTGACCCCTATTCTTATAGTCCCCAGGGGCTTCCCGCCTCTCGGGCGGACCTTGTACCTGGTTCCAAGTGATTGGACTTGGTCCCAATCACTTGGTTTGATATTCTCCAATACTGGAGCGATTCCTTGATCGTGGGGTGGTCGTTTACCTTTCTTTGTGTCAGCTCCTGCTGGCGCCGAAAGGTCTGGGTCGGCTTTGAGTTGCTAATTTGTAGCAATTGTTCCCGGGGATAGCTGATTAATATGCAGATGGCTGGGGTGTTGTGATGTTGATGGCTGCAAGTATCGGTTTGGTCTGGCTTCTCCAGAGGCGAATACATTGTTTTACCTGCAGCTGTCTGTTTGAGTCCTGTTGGCTGATTTTCCCATCAGCCTCTTCCGTTCGCCATTTTAAATCGGGGTTTGGCCATTCTAATCGGGAGTCAACCATTTTACATGGCTACAGGTCGACCCGCCTTCCCTGTTTGTGAGCCTCACCCCGGATTGCAAACCAGTCGCCACCAGGAGCAGACGCTACAGTGCCCAGGACCGGATCTTTATTAGGCCAGAGGTCCAAAGGCTACTGAGGGAAGGGGTCATTGAAGCCAGTAACAGCTCCTGTAGAGCTCAAGTAGTGGTGGTAAAGACCAGGGAGAAGCATAGGATGGTCATCGACTACAGTCAGACCATCAACAGGTTTACGCAGCTGGACGTGTACCCTCTCCCCCGCATATCCGACCTGGTAAACAGGATCGCGCATTATAAGGTCTTCTCCATGGTGGATCTCAGGTCCGCCTACCACCAGCTCCCCATCCGCACTAGTGACCGCAAATACACTGCCTTCGAGGCAGATGGGCGGCTCTATCACTTCTTCGGTGTTACCAACGGGGTCTCGGTCTTCCAGCGCGAGATGGACCGAATGGTTGACCGGTGCGGCTGCAACATTCCCTTATTTCGATAATGTCACCATTTGCGGCCATGACCAGCAGGACCACGACACCAACCTCTGAAAATTTCTCCAGACCGCTAAAATCCTTAACCTACAACAAGGATAAATGTGTGTTTAGCACCGACCGTCTAGCCATCCTCGGCTACGTAGTGCGAAATGGAGTTATAGGCCCCGACCCTGAACGCATGCGCCCTCTTATGGAGTTCCCCCTCCCTCACTGCTCCAAGGCTCTGAAACATTGCCTAGGGTTTTTTAGCTACTACGCCCAGTGGGTCCCCAACTACGCGGACAAGGCCCGTCCCCTGATCCAATCCACAGCTTTTCCCCTGTCGATAGAGGCGCGCCAGGCCCTCAGCCGCATCAAAGCAGACATTGCAAAGGCCACGATACACGCCATCGACGAGTCTCTCCCCTTCCAGGTCTAGAGCGATGCGTCCGACGTAGCTCTGGCGGCCACCCTCAACCAAGCGGGCAGACCCATGGTCTTCTTCTCTCGTACCCTCCATGCTTCCGAAATCTGCCACTCCTCAGTCAAAAAGGAGGCCCAGGCCATAGTAAAGCTGTGCGACATTGGAGGCATTACCTGGCCGGCAGGAGATTCACTCTCCTCACTGACCAACGGTCGGTTGCTTTCATGTTTGATAATGGACAGCGGGACAAGATAAAAAAACGACAAGATCTTGCGGTGGAGGATCGAACTCTCCACCCACAACTACGAGATCTTGTATCGTCCCGGGAAGCTAAACGAGCCTCCTGACGCCCTGTCCCGTGGCACATGTGCCACCGCACAAGTGGACCGCCTCCGAGTCCTCCACGAGGACCTCTGCCACCCGGGGGTCACTCGCATTTCCATTTTGTCAAGACCCGCAACCTGCCCTACTCCATCGAGGAGGTCAGGACAGCCACCAGGGACTGCCAAATCTGCGCGGAGTGCAAACCGCACTTCTACCAACCAGAGAAAGCACACCTTATAAAGGCTTCCCGTCCCTTTGAATGCCTCAGCATGGACTTCAAAGGCCCCCTCCCCTCCACCGACCGCAACACGTACTTCCTGAACGTGATGGACGAGTACTCCCGGTTCCCATTCGCCATCCCCTGCCCCGACATGACTGCAACCACCGTCATCAAGGCCCTTCATAGCATCTTTGCACTGTTCGGGTTCCCCACGTACATACACAGTGATAGGGGGTCCTCCTTTATGAGCGACGAACTGCGTCAATTCCTGCTCAGCAAGGCATCGCCTCGAGCAGGAGGACCAGTTACAACCCCTGGGGTAACGGACAGGTAGAGAGGGAGAACGGAATGGTCTGGAAGACCGTCCTACTGGCCCTACGGTCCAGGAACCTCCCAGTCTCCCGCTGACAAGAAGTCCTCCCGGATGCCCTCCACTCCATCCGGCCACTGCTTTGTACAACCACCAATCAGACACCTCATGAACGTCTCCTTGTCTTCCCCAGGAAGTCCTCCTCTGGGACCTCGCACCCGACCTGGCTGGCAGCACCCGGACACATCCTGCTCCGAAAACACGTTCGGGCGCATAAACCGGACCCGTTGGTCGAGAGGGTCCATCTGCTCCATGCTAACCCCCAGTACACCTACATGGTGTACCCCGACTGCCGACAAGATACGGTCTCCCTATGGGACCTGGCGAGCTATCATAATTGTAAATAGTTGCTAAACACTGTACGGAGGTATTACGGTACCTCCATAACTAATTATACCATGTTGCCATGTTTTGTAGTTTCACCACCCCGCCGGACTCTTTTTTAACAGGGGGTTAATGTGGTATTATAGGTATTACGGTACCTGATAGGCTAAAGCACCATTGGTGGAAACTGTATGCTTTCTATTCGTTAGAATGTATGATAGCGCTGCCCTAATAGGCGGGGTATAAGAACCCGTGCCGCCCCAGCAGCCTTCATTCTGTACCTGAGCTGCTGGGGGAAACATCTCGCTTATTAAAGCCTTCAGTTGGGCTACAACCTCGCTTTAGTGGTCATTGATCGTGCATGAATTTGTGCACGGGTTTTCCACTGATCCTTATGGCCACAGATTGAGAGAATCCCTGAGGAGATTCCCAGCTAAGAAACTCCACAAGGAAATAAACTATTGCCCATAAAGGACCATTGGCCTCTCTTTTTCCATTGGAGAGAGACAATTTGTTATATGTATCTTGAGGGGCACCATTCTGCCTGTGTGGGGCGAGATGAAAAAGCAGGCCTCCGTGAACTATCACAGTGGTGCGGAGATTGAACACGTGCTGTTGGCGACGTTCTGCATCACACTTTAGCCAGCTGAGCTAACGAACACCCACAGGAGTTGCATAAATAGTGTGATATTGTTGCTGAGCTAACATTAGTATGGGGCAGTTTTCATTGGGCATTTCGCACTCTTTGCTGTAACATTCAGTGAAAACCCTGTCTACATGCTTAAAAGGGGTTGAAAAACTGGCATGAATTTCAGAGCACGTAATGGACATATCGCTTTGGGAAAACAGGTGCTATATGAACATTGAGAGAGTCAAATTCAATCAATAGCTTTAAGTGTGACTTTAACATTATTCACACTCCTCAATTGAAATGGTGCACCAATGCATAACATGTCATCATTTGTTTCAGAAACTGAGAATAAAAACAGACCGAAGGTTATAGACCCCATATCTCCAGTATCATTATTTGATTAAATTTATATTTACATGATTGAATCTGACATCCTTTCCAGTTCAAATGGAGTATGCGTCTTATCCATGGAGATTCTCCTGCTCAATTTACTGAAGAGCTGCAGAAACACTAGAAAAGGAGTATTTGTCTGGGTTTTCTGTGGCTCTTCCATCAAGGTTGTAATCGATGATCAGAGGAACCTGTGTAAACAGTCACCCTCTGTAATTGTTGCCATGTTGACAAGGGTTCATTGTATGTGGGAAATACAAGTTTCTGTGCCATGTTTTAATGTTACCAGCACCAAAGCTAAGGCAACCAATTGAAAACTGAACATGGACACGTCATTTGAAGCAGTTGTTTAAAGTGTCTCCTCTAACTTTTGGGAAGCTAAATGTAGTAATCCTGAAGACACTCCTGATGTTCTGAGAATTTTCATTATTAGGAAAGATCTCACATTTTACCACGCCTCAGCATTGCTATCTTGAATAATAATGTTGGGCTTACATTTGCCAGTAAGAACTGCTGATACATCCAAATTCTATTTTGCAGCTGAGGGCTCCATTGAATGCAGGAAGATATAATGCGCCATGTTTTGTCTCTTTTTTCAAAGGTGGAAGTGAAAATGTAGATGAAGGGCGAGGGGAAAGAGAAGCCTCCAGCTTTGGAACGGAGATTCCTCTGTCTGGGCTTTTGCCCGCTGGAATACAGCAGCACACAATGTCAAAGAAGGGTGCTGGCGGTCGAGCGAAGGGAGACAAGCCTGATGCCTCAGCTGCTTTGCAAGCTGCCAATGAGGACCTCAGGGCCAAACTGACTGACATTCAAATTGAGCTTCAACAAGAAAAGAGTAAGGTGTGCATTGTCCTTTCTTAAATAATTTTATTTTAAAGAGATTATCGCCAAATCAAGCAACAGCATAGAAAACTATTATAAATAATCTGAATGGGAATTGCTACAAATGCAATTTATACTTGGTATGAATCAAATAAATTCTGTACATTATGCTTGAAATAGATACTTGAAAATACAGTGGGGATTTGCTCAAAGATGCCGTGCAGCCTGCTTGAACTCAAAATACCAGCAACATACGGAAAATTCCATGGCTCTTAATTCATTACTATCATTGGATGATTGGCTGCTCATCACAATCCATTAAACAAAAAATTCAATACAGTCAAGAGCTGCAAAAGCATTTACATAAAATATTAATAGGCTATAATTCTGGGAAATTTCAGAAGTCAAAGATCTTCACATAATTCACATGCACATGCTGAGACGACCGGTTTCTTCCTCGGTAAGTCACTGAAAATTCTGCATGGTTCTCTGGTGGAGGGTTGGGGTATGAGGCCTGGCAGGACCGCACTCTTCAGCAGAGTGAGGTGACACATGATATGTGCCCCAAGGCTGGCATTTAAGTCACTGGAAATCCCCCTGATCCGTGTCGCTGGGCGACATCGGTGGCAGAAAGAGTCAGTAATTCAAAGGCCTGGACGAATTATCTGCAGACATGAGTCCGAATACCCCAGTGGCAATTCAGACTCATGTCTGCAGATAATTCGTCCAGGCCTTTGAATCTAGAATAACAAGTTAGTAATAGTAAAGGTGGCTGTGAGCATTGCTGTCAATCCCATCTGGTTCATTCATGTCGAAATCTGCCCACCTTACCCATTGTGGCCGACATGTGATTCCAACTACCCTCTGAAATAACATAGTCAGCCACTCAGATGTATTAATTCACTTGAGAAAATTCCAAAATTAAACATAAACTGATGGACCATCCAGCATTGACTAAGCAGCAGACACAAGAGCAGACAGCTCATTCAACCCTGCAAATTCATCCTCTCTAATATTTGGGTACTTCTGCCAAATTGGGAGAGCTGTCCCAGACTAGTCAAGCAACAGTCTGACATTGTGGTAGTCACAGAATTATATATTTTAGCCAATGCACCAGACTCCTCTGTCACTATTCCTAGGTATATCCTGATCCATCGGCAGGACAGACCCACCAGAGGTGATCCGGTTTCCTCCCACAAGTCCCGAAAGACGGCTGTTAGGTAATTTGGACGTTCGGAATTCTCCCTCTGTGTACCCGAGCAGGCGGTGGAATGTGGCGACTAGGGGGTTTTCACAGTAACTCCATTGCAGTGTTAATGTAAGCCTACTTGTGACAATAAAGATTATTAAAATTATTAATAACATAATGGTATACAGTCAGGAGGGCATCCTATTGGGAGTCCTCAACATTGACTCTGGATTCCAGGTGGTCTCACAGGATCAGGTCAAAAATGTGCAAGAAAACATCCTGCTGATTACTACCCACCATCCTCCCTCAGCCGACGAATCAGTCCATTTTGCACATGAACACCACTTGAAAGAAACAGCATAGGCACAGAATGAACTCTGGATGAAGATCTTCAATGAATACCAGTAGGAGTGGTTTAATAGCAACACTATTGACCAACCTGGTTGAATCCTAAAGGGCAAAACTGCCTGACTGGGCTTGCAACAGGTGCAGAGACATCCAACATGGGAGAAAACTAATTTGACCTCATTCTCACCAAACTACCTGTTGCAGATTCATTTGCTCATGTCAATATTAATGGGAGTGACCACTGCACAGTTCCTCTGGAGACAATGTAGTCTTCACACTGAACTCTGCAACATATAAGGAACTCAAAAGTATCTAGGAAGAAACAACACATTTGATTGGTACCCCATTGGCCACCTTAACCATTCGCTCCCTCTACCACTGTTGTAGCACGGTGACAGCAATGTGTACCATCCACAAGATGCACTGCAGCAACTTGCTAAGTGACACCCTGCGAAACAGGGATCTCTACCAGTTAGGGCAAGGGCAGCAGGTACATTGGAACATCACCAACTCCACGTCTCCATCCAAATCACATACCATCCTGGCTTGGAAATAGATCACTGTCCCTTCATCGTTGCTGGCTCGAAATCCTAGAAATATCTAACCAGGAGCAGTTGCTTTGTCCCATTTTATTTCCTCGCATTAGTCAGGGAACACTGAGGACTGACCAGCTCAGTATTAACCAAAAACTAAATCTACAGACTTTCCCAATTAGTACGCCTTATTACGACATTGCACACTTGGAAGAACATAGAATATACAATGCAGAAGGAGGCCATTTGGCCCATTGAGTCTGCACCGACCCGCTGTAGCCCTCACTTCCACCCTCTCCCCTTAACCCAATAACCCCATCTAACCTTTTCGGACACTACGGGCAATTTAGCATGGTCAATCCACCTAACCTTTTTTTAAATAATATTTTATTGAGGTATTTGAAAATTTTTATAACAATAACATAAACAATGACATCAACATGGTAAAATAAACACTTACCCCCATTCCAATCTTCACGCACCTCAACCATACAACAACAATACGCCCCCCCTCCCCCCCCCACCTTGGAATACTGCATCTACTGATATTTTAATTTTCCCCGACAAAGTCGACGAACGGCTGCCACCTCCGGGTGAACCCTAACATTGGCCCTCTTGAGGCAAACTTTATTTTCTCGAGACTGAGAAACCCAGCCATGTCACTAGCCCAGGTCTCTACACTCGGGGGCTTCGAGTCCCTCCACGTTAATAAGATCCATCTCTGGGCTACCAGGGACGCAAAGGCCAAGATGTCGGCCTCTTTTGCCCCTTGAACTCCCGGATCTTCCAACACTCCAAAGATAGCTACCTCCAGACTCGGCACCACCCGTGTTTTTAGAACCGTGGACATTGCTTTAGCAAAACCCTGCCAAAACCCTCTAAGCTTTGGGCATGCCCAAAACATGTGTACATGATTTGCTGGGCTTCCCGCGCACCTCGCACACCTATCCTCTGCCTCGAAAAACTACCTTAAATTGTATCAGGCTAAGCCTGGCACATGATGAGGAGGTATTAACCCTGCTTAGGGCATCCGCCCATAGACCCACCTCTATCTCTCCTCCTAGCACGTCCTCCCACTTGCCCTTAAGCCCCTCCACCGAGGTTTCCTCCACCGAGCTTTCCTCCACCTCCGAAAGCTCCTGGTAAATATCCAATACCTTCCCCTCTCCCACCCAGGTACTGGAAACTACTCTATTCTGTATCCGTGGCGACAGCAGCGGACTGGCCGGCACCTGTTTTCTATGGAAGTTTTGCACCTGCAAATACCTGAAACCATTCCCTGCTGACAATTTAAATGTATCCTCCAAGGCTCTCAAGCTGGGAAAGCTCCCGTCTATAAATAGATCCCCCATCCTTCTAATTCCTGCCCTCTGCCAACTCCGGAAGCCGCCATCTAGCCACCCGGTACAAATCTGTGATTATTATAAAACGGGGTCCGATGGTAACTGTTATAACCCGCATGGGTCTTACGGAGTAGGAATGATTAACTACCCCATGGACCTTGCAGAATATGAACCCCCCAATAAGGGGGCGAGGTAACCTCCAACAGTGTCTGGCTATGTATAAATAGAGTCGGCCAGTAAGGCACCGACTAGTGAAGACCCAGTAGGGAGGTATTGGAGCCAGAACAAGGCCAGAAGCGCGGGTTCAATTCTCGCACCAGCTGAGAATCGCGAAAAGGTGCCTGAATGTGGCGACCAGGGGATTATCACAGTAACTTCATTTCAGTGTTAATGTAAGCCTACTTGTGACAATAAACATTATTTATTATTTATCTTATTTATACAATTGATTCTTATTGACCACACTGAAACTAGAAATGGACAGTAATTCTTGCCTTCCAATGTCACACACGTCCTAAGAACACATATAAATTCCCGTGCCTGGATTCTCTCTTGCCGCCACTTTTCAATGGGATTTCCCATTGAAGCCGCCCTATGCTGCCAGGAAACCTACGAGCGTGGGTGCACTGCCAACAGGAAAAAATAATCCCAAAGCCAAAGAATTCCGACCATTGTCTTGAGCTGGATCAAATAGGTAAGGACAAAGTGACTCTTCTTACACTCACCTTGACAGGAGCACCATCTCTTTTCCAGCTATCGGGCTGCTGTGCTACTTCATCACAAGTCCACTAACGGGGCATGATTAGGAACAAAGTCCTATAGCGACCGCGTTTAGCCACATGTTTCCCAACACTCGCAGCGCCGAGAAACACATGGTTATACAATGTGAGTCGCATTGTATAAGGAGCCTCAGCGGGGAACTCCATTTTGTACACTGAGGAGCTCCACTCACCAGAACTCCACAATGTAGCGAGAGATTAGGATGCCATTTTTAAATGGCGTCCCGATTTCCAAGGCCCCCGAAGCGGCCCCGGCCCCACTCCCCCAGCCTGAACACACTATGGGAGAGTCCAAGGCCCACCATGTAGGTCACTAGCAGCCCAACCATGCACATACACAAAATGCCAGCTTTGCAGTGCCAATCTTGGCAGTGTCAGGCTGGCAATCAGGTGGCACTGCCAGGGCTCCCAGGTGGCACCAGCAGCACCATGGATCCATCCTGTCCAAAGGGCATGCTGCTGGGGGCCTCCAGTCCCCTGGGAGACCCCCAAGAGTGCTGTTCTGCATGGTCCCCGTTAGTGGAGACCAGTGCTGAACGGCGCTTGCCTGAGGTCTCCGAGACAAAAGGGATGAATCCCAAAGCCTCAGGCACCTTGGGAATCTGCACATTAGAGTGAGATGAGCTGTCTCACTCTAATATGCAGATTTGCCAAAAGATAATCCCCCTCCTAAATGTGCAGGATGTACATTGCAAAGTCTCGCGAGATCACGTTGGATCTCGCGAGGCGTTGCGAGCTAGGTAGGTCCCGGGAGTGGGGTCTCCCAGCTTTTATCAGTCATGCTGTGCCGCATCGAGCTGTTTTTGTGTGCAGCATGGTGCCCTCTGCCTCCCACCATTATATTTATTTTGCCTTCCATTCCTTTTTACTCAGCGCAGCTTTTTAAAATTGAAAATTAATTTTTATGCCGTTATAAAGACTGAAAATATATACCATTATAGAGAGCCTTTAAAAGATCATGTTATCTCACACAAGTCGCTGGGACACTAATGCATGTGCATCATGCTTGTAAGGACTTATTACCAGTAGTTGCCCAATGTTGGAGTGGTGCAGCATTTGGATACAGGATAGGAGGCCCAGGAAGGACCTAACAGAAATAGGGCAGGAATAGTAGTTGGCTTCTAAAAGAATCTATTGGATGATTGCTGCAAAATATTTCATCGAATTATATAATCATGCAGCGTTCAATGAGACCATTTGGCCCATCATTCCCGTGCCAGCTCCTTAAAAGAGCTATCCAATCGATTGCACTTTCCTACTCTTCCCTGATAACACTGCAAGGTTTTCCTGCTCTAACACCTCTCCACCATCATCAGGCTGATTGCACTAACCTGATTCCATTTCTTCTATCCAGTTTCAAATGGAAAATTGCCGCGAATGGCGTCTCTAACCACTCGCTCTCGGTTACACATGGTCTCCCCAGGTCCCTTCCTGTTGCTCAGCTACATGATACCCTTCAGTACATTGTCTGAAAACCCAGAACACAGTATCATACATATGCTGATATACACCAGCTCTTTCTCATCTCCACTTCTCTTGAACCCTTCACTATCTCTAGACTGTCAGACATCCGCCATTCAGTACTGGATGAGCAGAAATTTCCTCCAACTAAATACTGTGAAGACAGGAGCCATTGAATCCAGTCCCCATCACAAACTCCATTCTCTATCCAGCAACTCCATCCCTCTCCCTGGCAACTGTCGGAGGTTGAGCCAGGAGGTTGTTCACAATCTTGGTGAACTATTTGACCGTGAGATATGTTTCCTACCACATATTCGCACCATCGTTAAGACCATCGATTTCCAACTCAGTAACATTGCCTAACTCCAGCCTTGCCTCAGTTGATATGCTTCTGATGCCTCGGTTCATCCCTTTGTTACCTCTAGATTTGACTACTCGGATGTATTCCTGGACGTCCGCCCCAGTTCCGCCTTTCGCAAACTTGAGATCATTCAAAGCTCCACTGCCTGTGTCCCACCCACCCATCTCCGCTGTGTTAGTTCCCAGTGAAGTAATACCTTGACTTCAAGATTTTCATCCTTGTTTTCAAATCCTTTCATGTTCTCACCCCTCCCTATATCTGTGATCTCCTCCAGCCTTACAGCCCCTGAGATCTCAGCACTCTGCCAGTTCGAGCCTCTTGAGGAACCCAGATTTTAATTGCTGCACAATTGGTGGCCCGTGCTTTCAGATGCCATGGCCTTAAGTTCTAGAGTTCCCTCATTAAGTCTCGCTGTCCCTCTACCTCGCTTTCCTCATTTCAAAACATCTTTAAAATACACCCTGGATGACTTATTAAGAAGCTTGGGGTCAAATCTTTGTTTGATGACCCTTGTCAAGTGTCTTGGGATGTTTTGTTATGTTAAAGGTGCTATGTTAATGAAAGTTTTTGTTATGTATCCAATTTCCGTTTGAAAGGTACTATTGAATCCAAATCAACCACGCTGTCAGGCAGTGCATTCTACATTAACTTGCTGCAAAACAAATCTATTGGTGCAATTCAATCAAAATATTTCTAAGGGCACGATCTTGCAGCCACGCTGCACCAGTAAAGCATTCGCTGCGACGCAATGTGGCCGGTGAAAGCCGGGAGACCCCGTTCTCAGGATCCACCCGGCTCCCAATGCCTCACGAGATTCAACGCAATCTCACGAGACGTTGCAAGGAGAGACCTACAATGAGCAGGATAACTTTTTGCCAAATCTGCATATTAGAGCGAGGCAGTAAGCCTTATTCTAATGTGCAGATTTCCAAGGTACCTGAGACTTTGGGATTCAATCCCTTTGCCGCGGGGATCTTGGACGAGCGCCATTTAGCACTGGTCCACACAAACGGAGACTAGAGAGAATGGTACTCGTGGCGGTCTCCAAGCTGATCGTAGGCCTCCAGCTGCAGGCCCTTTGGACAGGGTGGTGCCCTAGCACTGCTGGTGCCCAGGTGGCACTGCCAGCTAGTGGGGTGGTACCAGGTTGGCACTGCCAAGATGGAATTTTTTGCGAATGTGTGATTGGGCCTGGGTTGCCCACTGTGGGTGTTGGAGGTGGGGCATGGCAAGACCGTTAGTTACTGGGTCCCGGGAGAATATGGTGCAAGCATATTTAAATGAGCCGTATGGCTCATTTTAATATGTTAATCTGGAAGGGTGAGACCCAGATGGCGACATCTCGCGAGGTTCCGATGAATCTTACAAGAGGTCTCTTACGAGATTCATCGGCCCTTGTCACGCCACAGGTCGGCAGCAACAAGGCAGGTAAATTGTACCCCTCATCTTTCCTTTAGTCCTTTTGCCAATTCTCTTAAAGTTGTGTTTTCTAGTTACTTTCCCTCCCCCACTGAGAAACAATTGTTTCTTACTTACTTGATCAAAGTCTCTCATGACTTTGAACAGCTTTATTGAATCTCCCTTTAACTTTCTCTGGTTTAAGTAGAACAAACCCAGCCTCACTAAGAGGCAATCTTCCCAAAAGGGAACAAAGACCCCTGGTTTTGAATAAGGAGCCTGAACAGGGATGTGCGGCTGAGGCTGCACATAGCTTTGTTTTTTACAAAGTGGAGCTCTGCTTGCTGGAACTCCCCATTCTAGTGAGAGAGCGGGCTGCAATTTCTAAATGATGTCTCGATCTCCGAGGCCCCGAAAAGAACTCCCAACCTCCCCTGCAGCCCGACCACAACATGGGAAGGTCCTCCAGCACCCCCCTCCCCCTCCCCGGCACACCCACACAGGGCCACCCCGGCATAATCGAGTGCATGCTAAAATGCCAGCTTGGCACCTTGGCAGTACCACCTGGGTGCCAGCCAGGCACTGCCAAATTGCCCAGGCAGCACTGCCAGGGTGCCAGGCTGGCACCAACAGTGTCAGGACTCCTTCCTGCCCAAAGGGCATGCAGCTGGGGGCTTCTAATCACCTTGGAGACCCCATGAGTGCCGTCCGTCTGGTCCCTATTTGTGAGGACCAGTACCAAACGGCGCTCGCCTGAGGTCCCCAAAGTGAAGGAATTGAATCCCGAAGCCTCAGGTACCTCGGGAATCTGCATATTAGAGTGAGGCTTACTGCCTCGCTTTAGGGCGGCACGGTAGCACAGTGATTAGCACTGTTACTTCACAGCGCCAGTCACCCGACTTCAATATTTATGAAGCATTTCCATGGTTGTATTTAGTTTGTCTTATTTTCCTTCCATATCTAAAGGATCCTAGAAGCAAATAGAAACACCACAGCTAGGTCATTCTGAAGTCAAGTGATTGTCACTGAAGGACACAGAAGCATTTTGTTTTGTGCTTGAAGATGCAAGGAATCAATCTAAAAATATATGTGGGTTGATTGTGTTATGTTCTTCAGGTTGCCAAATTGGAACGAGAAAAAAATCAAGAAGGAAAGCTGATCAGAGAGCAAGAGCAACACAAGCACATCGTGCTGGTAACTGAGCTCAAGGCCAAGCTACACGAAGAGAAAATGAAGGAACTTCAGACAGTGCGAGAGACTCTGTTGAGGCAACATGAAGGTGAGCTTCTCCGAATCATCAAAATAAAAGATAATGAGAACCAGAGACTTCAGGCCCTTGTTAACGCCTTGCGTGATGGGGCGGCCGACAAAGTCAAAACAATGCTTTATACTGAAGCTAAAGAAGAGGCCAAGAAGGTGTTTGAGTTTGAGAAAATCAAACTGCAACAAGAGATCTCTGATTTGAAGGGAGCTAAAAAACAAGCGGATGATGCGTTAAATCAGGCTATTCATGCTGACAAGATGAAAGCTGCAGAGATCAGAAGCGTGTATCACCTGCACCAAGAAGAAATCTCCAGGATAAAGAGAGATTGTGAAAGAGAGATTCGGAGGCTGGTACGTATCGATTTCTTAACACAGCAAAAATTGCTGGTAAATGTATGTTTGATCAGAAAGTTAGACATAAAGATTGTTTTAAATGATGGGAGCATTGAGATTTGCTGTAACAAATCCTTGGACCTGCTTTAACTATTTCAGGGTTGCAGAAGCATTTAACCCCTCAACAATACACATCCCATAAATCAAAATTCGATAACAATCAGTCCCTAACAAATAACCTTGTAATTTCCTCAAACTAATAATCTTTAAGTATCCTTCTATGAAAAATGTGATGTTGTTGTCTTTAAACATTATATCATCAAGGATTGCAATAAAGTTTGGAGAATTGCATGATTCTGTTAACTACGATCGGTGTGCACTACAGCTTGTTGCTTGGCAACAGCTGACAGTACAATAAAAAAGAACAGTCACTGTGAAATATAAGCCGAGAAATAACTTGAGGTTTCAGAAAGTCAATGTTTTATGCATTTTTACGATTTTTCTATTTCAGGTATTTTAATACAGATATTAACCTGTTGATAGTTTAATGAGTTAATATGTCTCCAACAAAATAGTAGACCAGCTAAGTATATGTACGTTAATATTGGCAACAGTAATGCCGAGACAATAATCTCCAATAACAGGTAACTGGGAATGAGGTAAAGTCCATAATCCAATCAATCAATCAATCAACTCTGCTTTCAAAATACACATTTAAAAGCTCCTAGGTGTCTATCTGTAGGTTGTTTTTATTTAAATAAGTGTTATGTGGTTCAATGCAATTTTTAAATTATAACTTTCAACTTTCCAAATACATATATCATTTTCTTTTGGTCATTATATACTAAAAGCAAGAAAACTAAAAGTTCAGTAGGCAAATGGTGAATGGTAATTTAAACTTTAAATAATATAATTTGATTTTGCCAATAAGCTTTCGATCCATTTGACACGGCAACTATATCTTCTATTGATCATCACCAAAATTGAATTCAGTACACCTCCAATGCAAACCCTATTGATAATGTCCTGAGAATGTATTTATCCCAATATAAGTCATTTTGCACCCACTAATATAAATGCAACAAAAACTGTTGGCAATCAGATCAGTAACGTAGCCTATTTATTTTCTTATTTTCTGGATCTCAGGAGATAGGTTATGGGAAAGATTGAGGATTACATTTTTTTCTTTTGGAGTTTTCAATTACAAGGGAGTTTTGAAAGGTTTACCTGGAAAAATTGGTCATGATGGTAAAGAATCCGAATACCAGAGACCACAAGCTGAAACTGAAGAAGTTGGGAATAGACAGGAAAGACTGGCAGAACATTTATTGTTACAGACCTGAAGATTTACTGGGGAACATCCCAGTGCAAAACGTACACTGGAACATCATCAATGCGTGGAGAGCCTCTGTGAATTGGGAGTGGGATTGGAGGAGTTTTTGGCAGGCAGGAGAATGTTCTGTGAAGGGTAAGTGAGGGCTTGGCTGGTTGATTGAATTTGGAAAATCCAGAAGTTTCCCAGTTTATCCTTTTAATAGGCTTAAAAATCAACCAGTTGTGGAGCAATGTTTAAAATTGACCAATAAAAATTCAAACAGTGCAGACCCCTGTTAGAAATGGCACGCAGTGGTTACAGGTCTGATGGAGGAAGAGCTTTGAAGGGAAAGTACAATTTTTGCTGCTACAGGCCTATCAAAAAGAGCATAGTTTAACAACTTTATACTAATAAATAAAAATGAATCGGAATAAAATCCAGCTTTCTCAACCACTTAATTAGCAGTTTCTCATCATTTGGTTATCGAAAGTAAGGAACTTAGTTTGGAACAAACTTTCCATTAGGAAATAAAAAAATTATTTATTCATTGAAGATAATAAAGATAAAAGTATGGTATGGCAGAAACTATTGATATAACTTGGGTTTGTATCCTTGAGCTTACAGCTAGCAAAAGATGCCCGGATCTTTGCGTAAACCCCACATATGCTCCTCACTGGTAGAGGAAGAGAACTTTTAACTCACACTGATTAATTTAACATTAGAGCAGTACATTTTTTGAATGCTAAATAAAAAGGCTAAATCTCATTTGAAAAGCTGCAAGAAAATTAAGCTTATTCTTGGTATACAGTTTCTCTCTCCTGAAATGTTAACTGGGTAGAATTTGTTGCTCTTTTCACTGTCTTTTCTAATCCTGTTCATCAGTCTCGCTGCAAGTTGGTGTAGCCTCCTTCTCCTGCCCTCTTATAATGTTATATGTAATCCAATTACATGCTGCTGCAGCAGCCACTTACACAGAGTAATGATTAGATATGTGGATTTGGTAAGATTAGTGACGAGATGCACCATTAAACCTTTGCACATTTAATAACTAAGGAGAGAGTGTAGCTTCAACAAATGCATCACTTCATGGAACAAATCAGATTTGCTGTTAAAATAGCATTTTTGGAAGGTAATGACATAAATATGCTGAAATTATTTTTCCTTATTTGGACTTTTTTCGGGAAATGATTAGTATTGGAATCGATGTTACCCCCTCCACTGCAATGCTTCAATAAGCAGCATAAAAACAAGAGACGGACATATGCAAACCATGGGCGCGATTCTCCCAAGAGGGAGTCCCTCAGCGAGCGTGTTTAGCCGCATGTTTCCCATCGAATCATGTTGAATAAGGGTTAGGGTTAGGCCGAGGCCGCACATAGCCCTGTTTTGTATAGTGGGGAAATCTGGCATCCCGATCTCTGAGGCCCCAAAATGATCGGCAACCTCCGCCCCCTCCCCCCACAACAGCCTGACGCACTATGGGAATCCCCAACACACACACCGGGCAGCCCTGGCCTGATCACGCACGCAACAAAATGCCTGGCACCCCCATGCCAGCTGGCAGTGCCACCTGGGCACTAGGTGACACCAGTGCCATGGCACCACCCTGCCCAAAGGGCATGCAGCTTGGGGCCTCCGATAACCTGGGACCAGTGCTGAATGGCACTCACCCAAGATCTCTGACACTAAGAGGTTGAGTCCCAAAGCCTCAGGTACCTCGGGAATCTGCACATTAGAGTGAGGCTTACTGCCTCGCTCTAATATGCAGATTTGCCAAAACGTGATCCCGCCCATTGTGGGCGAGATTCACATGGCAATGTCTCACGAGATCACGTTGAATCTCATGAGGCATTGCAAGCCAAGTAGAACCCAGGAGCAGGGTCTCTGAGCTTTCAACACCACGCTGCACTGTGACAAGCTGATTTTCGGGGATAGTGTGGCCTTATGTATGCACCTGTTTCTACACTGAGTAATAAATGGACTAGCAAGTTTCCAGTTGGAGGTTATATTATTTTATGACAACAGGAGCATTTAGATCATGTAAGGAGAGATATGCGCTTCCCATGGTGAGTTTGGTGGCGGGAAGCATTTAATCAGGCAGGAGGGTGGTAGGTGTGGACCAATTAAGCTCATAGTGGGAAGACCTGAGGATGGCCTTCCTGCCCCATTGCCAATTGAGGTCTTTAATTGGGCAATTAACATGAGTGGGGTTTCACCATGTGCGAAACATGACAAGGAATGCTGTGAGAGATTGCTTACAGGCTCCAGTGGTTGGGGCGTGGTCCTTCAAAATCGTAGTGCCTGATCGAGGAACCTGGCATCAGGAAGGGGAGGGCTTTTGCTGAGAACCATCCCTTTGCCCTCCCTGTGAACTGCACCCTACGCCCCCTCTTCCACCATCATTGACTCCTGCCCGAGGATCCAGCGATGATCCAAAGCCTTTGTTGGATGTTGCCACCACCTTCATTCCATAGAGCTGCCAGACTCTGATTGGTTGGCACCTGTCAGCGGGTGGATCCCAGAGGAAGGCTGCTGCTAGCCTGTTCAGTGCTAATGGAACAAGATGTGGCAGGTATTCACTGAAAGACATGTATGGATCCCACACCAGCTCTTCAGAAAAGGGATCCTTTGATTTGGCATCACTGTGGATGAGAAACTTGATTGTGGAGACCTGGGAGAGTGGAAGGAGGAGTTTAGCTCATTGTGGTTGACTTCTATCAATAGGCATGGGACTGAAGGTGGCATTTGGGGCCCTGAGGATGTTGTCACCATAGGATGAGCAGTGCTGGTTTTAAATCTTCCAAGTGATCTTTTAGAAGTTCTGGTGCTTTGCAACTGGAAACAATGGCTGGGATTTTCTGCTCCAGAATGCGTCTTGTGGGTTCAGCGACGGGAGCAGAAAGTATCGCGAGATATGCAAAGTCATGTTTTACGTCAGCATAAACGCTTGACTTGATTGCCCCTCCCTCCTCCTGTCAGTCACAGAGATCATTTCCTGACGTTCAACATCGGGAACATCTTTTGAATACATTAACATATAATTATCAGGCCCCTCCATCTGAATCATCCATCCCTGTCAGAAATACCATCAATGGTGGTGTGATGGCAGAACAGCGTGAATCATGACTGGTGTTCTAGGTGTTCACCTCCAAGAGGAACTCAGGTGAGTGCAGCACTCAGGGGGGAAAGGGCAATGCCTGGGCACTACCTTGGCACAGTGCTGGGGGGCAGCATTGAGAGGGGTGCGGTGGGGTTCCAGGATGAACCGCTTTGCTCTCTTTGCACTGAGGCAGTCTTCAAAAATGGCACCCTGATCCCCGGCTAACTAAGCTGTTGGTAGGGCGGGTGAATCAGAGGCTAGCGATATATCATGGGAATGATTGATTGCAAAGGTTGCCACAGAAACGGAAGTTGATTTTTAAATAAATAACATTTGAAAAATAATGGTCAGACAGAGCAGCCTGCCAACGTTTGATAAGTGTCTGGGGTTAAAAGCAATCTCAGGACGTTTCCAGTAGAAATGCTGATTTAAAGCATGTTGTCTGGAGATACTGGGATAGCATGTCCGTATATAAGCTTTTCAAATAATGTACAGATGCTGCCAAATAAAACAAAATAGCAATTTAAATGTGGTATATGTTGTACTGAAAATAAAATACAAAAAGAATTCATAACGTCTGCATTTCCCTTTTCCTCACTTAAATCATTGCACGATCAAAGAGTTGAGCCACATGCTGCAACTAGATTGCCAAGGACCTCAAACAACTTACTAATTGCAAAACCTGTACATCAAAGGGACAAAACTCAGCTGTGCTGTTATGAGAAGCTATTATCTGTTGTCCCTCCTTTCAGCCTGGAACAGCCACCAAGTTCATTACTCGAAACTCATAGATACAATTGTCAAGATACTATTATTTGCATAGAAGGCAGACATAATTGCAAATTATCCGTCTGTGCAAGTGACATGGCTTTTATCTTAGAATGGCAATCAAACACCTGAATGATCAAAACGTAACATTCTTTCCCTGTACCAAATACATTTTGTCTTGGACCTGATAATTAAATTGTCAAATGTTACATGCTCGTGTAATCGTATTCTCCAAACAGGGATGATTTGTGTTTTCCGCAATGCTTAGGTACAAAACAAATGTAATTTTAAATGAGGATTTCTTAAATATAATAATTAATTGTTTTAAATTTAGCAATTCAAACATAATATCATAAAATAGAAAATAATCCTATTTTGTTTTCAATTATCCATTACGTGCTTATAATACAAGCTGATATCACATGATCATAGAATCTCTGTAGTGCATAAAGGAGGCCATTTGGCCCATCAAGTCTGCACCGATTCTCCGAAAGAGCACCCTACCCAAGCCCACTCCCCCACCCAACCCCCGCAACCCTGTGACTGTATCTATCCTTTTCCAGACACTAAGGGGCACTTTAGCGAGGCCAATGCACCTAACTTGCACATCTTTGGACTGTGGAGGAAACCGGAGTGCCGGAGGAGCCCACGCTAACACGAGAAGAAAGTGCAAACTCCACACAGTCACCCGAGGTCAGAATTGAACCTGGGACCCTGGTGCTGTGAGGCAGCAGTGCTAACCACTGTGCCACCATGACTCCTCTAATGCAATACTAGGTGTAGCCTTCTGGTGAAGCACAATTAGAATTAAAGGAGCAGATGATGAAAGCATTAGTAGGAGTAACAGCATTGTCCTTGTGGACGTGATGTTCTGTACTCACTCTGAGGATACCTTCCACCATGTTGTATCCTGTAATAAATGTGCTAAGTAAGGCTCAAAACTGGCCATCCATGAGGCACTGTGGGCCATCAGCAGCAGGAGAGTTGTATTCCAAAATAATCTGTAACATCATGGCCCGTCATATCCCCACTTTACCATTAGCATCAAACTAGGGGTCAACCCTCATTAAGTGGGGGATATAGGAGAGCATGCCAGCAGCAACATCAGCGGACATTTAAATGAGGTGCCAACCTAATGAAGCTATATCACAAGGCTACATGTGGAAGCAGCATGCTACAGACAAAATTACAGATGATTTGTTATGTTGTAGGTGTAACATAAGCGGCTTCCTTGTGGTGCACTTGACAAAGGAAGGTTCAGACGTGGAGATAACTTCAAAACGTTTATTAAACTATTTACACTTCTATTACTCGGGTTCGACACAACTGCTAATCCTACTATAGCTACCCAGACTGACTAACCAGCTGCTGCAATCCACGTGGTGGGTGTAATATTGAATCAACCCTATGTCTGTACTCATTGACTGTCTCTACTAGAAAGAGGCAGATCAGTGTGTGGTGTCCTCTATATATGGGTTGGTGTAATGCCCCCCTGTGGTCGTGTCACCTCCTTGTGTATCATGAATGTCCATTGGTCGTGTCCTATCTAACTGATCTATTGGTTGAGTGTGTGTGTGTGTGATGTTTCTGGTGCTCCCTCTAGTGTCTAGCAAGCCTACATGCATTTACATTGATGCACATCACCACATCCCCCCTTTTTTGTATGTTACATATTTTCTGCACACTTTGAGAAAATTGAACAAAGAACAGGTAGGTAAGGTAAGGTATATACAAGTCATGGGAACAGTGATTAAACAATAAGTCCAAATCATTTGTGTGAGTCCATAAACCATCAATTATCATGGTCAAATGTCTCTCTTGGTTATGAACGCCATCAACGTCCCTGTGCCACAGAAACCAAGAAGTGGTCAAATCACTTTGCTGTCTGATTTGGAGTCCCTTTCTTTTTTCGATGTTTGTGATGATGCTGTCGGATGGCATCTTGTAGCTGATACGGTGTTGACGTTGAAGAGGTACCATCAACAGTCTCATTCGAGGTGATGGATGTGCCATATGTTGAAGTTGGATAAAACTGCACAGACTGGTTCTGGCCACATGCAGTACTGGAAGGGTGATCCTGCTGAGAACCGTTGAAGCTTGTCGAATTGGAAACAGAATTGCTGCTCGCATAAATACTTGGTGATGGTATGAAACTAGAACCTTGCATCTGATAGGAATATGCCATCTGGCCAGGCTGGGGTGCAGCAAATCCTGGGCTGTAACTAAGGCATCCAGTCTGTAGTACAGATTGCACTTGCGGTAGTCCTCCTTCGGTCTTGATTCCATTAGTGGGCAATCCGTAGTGTTGGCCTGTTTGAGAATATGCTGCATAGACTGCTGGCTGCTGCATGCCTGAATACTGGGTTTGTCCTGCATGAGCTGTCATTGGCTGCACTGCTGGTGTGGAAAAAATGTGTGGATATAGCTGTGGTGAATATTGGTGTATTCCTCTTGGAATGTAGCCACTGCTTGTTAATACTGACCCAGTGTAATTGTTAAGTGATCCATCTCCTGTCATTGTGGCATCTGCTGTCACCCTGAGCGTGCCATCACTGAGGTTGCGGCACTCCCTGTCTGGAGTAAAGTCCGGCTTACGTGAATCAGAGTCGGCGTTTGGATGCTCCCCATCTGGAGTCTGGTCTGTCTTAACTGAGTCAGTGTTGGTTTGTTGATGCTCCCTGTCCGGAATCTTAGCTGGTTCACTGGAGTCAGCTGAGATTTCTTGAAGCTGCACGTCTGGAGTCGGAACATGCAGGAATGCATTGACTTGTGGAGAGGTTTGATCGATTGAGGGTGGAAGTATCATGGTGTCACCAGAGTCACCAGTGGTCTCACAGTGATCGTCACGTGCCTCTGTACATACTAGTTGAGGTCTGTCACTTTGCACATCTTGCATGGGAAGTGGGATGCTGTCGTCACTCGTCTCACATGCTGTGGGTAGAGCCTCAGTAACTGCTTGTTGTTCACTTGGGTTGGGTAAATTGTCAGAGTCTTCATCTGGTGGCGCAAACAATATAGGTTGACTGTCTTTGTCTTGCTGTTGTCCTTCATTTGGGCTTGGACTGTCATCGTCGCTTTAATCTTCACTGTAGCATGATAGACCGTCATGGTCGTCCTGCTGTGCGCTGGAGCGTGGTAGACTGTCATAGTCTTCTTGCTGTTTACGTGAGCATGGCAGACTTGCATCGTCTGCCGCTAGTTGGTCAGAGGAGGTTGCTAGACTTTCATGGTCTTGTTCCTGCAAGGACTGCGCTTTGGAGTCTTGCGTTGCTTCTATCGTGGAGGCTGTCCACGAGCTCGCTGCGGAGGCTTGTGACACTGGAGTCACGTCTTGTGTGTGCAAGGACTGCGCTCAGGAGTCTTGCGTTTCTTCTATCGTGGAGTCAGTCCACGAGCTCGCTCTGGAGGCTTGTGACACTGGAGTCACTTCTTGTTCATGCAAAGACTGCGGTGTGCAGTCTTGCGTGTCTTCTTTGGTAGAGTTGGGAACCCTGAGTGGTGCGTGGACCATGCTCTGTGTGGCAGCAGGCCGCTCTCTGTGGGCTTGTACCGCTCTCTGTCTCTTGGTTTCAGGCTGCAGCATCATCCTGAACTCACGAATTGGGATATCATATTTGCTGGGCTGAAGATCCTCAAATCTGAAGAACGAATCCGCATCTGCGTCGGATTCAGTACGGGGGTCGCCATTTCTAATGAAAAAACATTCGCCCGAGTCGTAGTCTTCTAGGACCATGTCATCACTGTTTGCGCCGGAGCTGGCATTGGGCTCGCGAGGTCCAGAGAAAATGTAACGGTCGGTATCGAAGTATTCAAGGTCGGAATCATCGGTTTGTGCGTAGGTAACTGCTTGTTGCAGGGTTCTTCGGAGGTTAATTTCATTCCGTGGTTCAATTTGAGGCAGTGTGCTGTCATTCCAGGTGAAGGAAGGTTGTTTTACAGCTTTAAAAGATTTTTTCTTTGATTTGGGATGTTTCCCCTTTAAATGGGTGTGGTCCGGGGCCTCTGACGTCATGACGCATGTGACGTAGCGCGTAGGAAGCGATTGTGCATGTGCAGATCGCTGTTCCTTTACCGATGGCCGTTTTCGTGATTGCGCATGCGCAGCGTCTTGCGCATGCGCAAACAGACCTTCCCGTTCTGTGCGCCTCACGCGCAACTGCACAAGTGCAGTCCCTTTAGAAAGATGGCCGCCGACCAAAATCGCTCTCTGCTCCGGGATCTCGGCCTCGAGGTGAGTACTGGGGCTTCTCTTACCTTTTCTTGCTGGTTGGAGTGTGTTTTCCTCACAGTATTTGCCGAATTTGTCCAGGACTGCCTGGAAGTCGCTCCTGTTTTGCCCCTTGGAGAACGCAAATTTTAAAAAGATTTCTTCTGCTCTGGCACCGGCGATGGTGAGGAGAAGCTCTGTTTTTTCAGGATCGGCCACTTCTTCTAGTTCGGCTGCCACCAGGAAGATTTCAAACTTTTGCCGTAATGCCCGCCAGTTTTCGCGGAGATCGCCGTGGCACTGGAACTGCTGCAGAACCCGGATCTCAAACATCTTGCCTGGGTATTGTTGTTGGTTGTCACTGTACGCTGAGGTACGGCTATCTGGATTGAAACAGTTCACTTCTGGTATCATGATTTGTTATGTTGTAGGTGTAACATAAGCGGCTTCCTTGTGGTGCACTTGACAAAGGAAGGTTCAGACATGGAGATAACGTCAACACATTTATTAAACTATTTACACTTCTATTACTCGGGTTCGACACTACTGCTAATCCTACTATAGCTACCCAGACTGACTAACCAGCTGCTGCAATCCACGTGGTGGGTGTAATATTGAATCAACCCTATGTCTGTACCCACTGACTGTCTCCACTGGAAAGAGGCAGATCATGTGTGTGGTGTCCTTTATATATGGGTTGGTGTAATGCCCTCCTGTGGTCTTGTCACCTCCTTGTGTATCTTGAATGTCCATTGGTCGCATCCTATCTAACTGATCTATTGGTTGAGTGTGTGTGTGATCTTTCTGGTGCTCCCTCTAGTGTCTAGCTAGCCTACATGCATTTACATTGATGCACATCACCACAACAGACACAACAAATGGGTCAGATCAAAGCTCTGCATTTCTGCTACATCCAGTCATGAATGGTGGGCAATTCAACAACTAACGGGAGGAGGAGCCTCTATGCACGTGAAGGCCTATTGTTCAAGATTTCCAAAGGTCCTACCACCCTGGTTGTTGATATCATCACTTCTCAACTTCAAAACAGACTATTTTGAGTCCATGTGAGGCCCAAAGCCCGCACATGGAAGAGGTAGTGAAATACCTCAAAAATCAGTACTGGCCACCACCCTATTTAACCTGTACATAAATGATCCGCCAGCCACATGCAGCGACAAGTTAATCTACGCAGATGACATCTGCTGCGCTTACCAAGCGAGAGATTTCAACAACATTATCAATGCTCTTCATGATGACCTTGTTAGTAAATTCTCTGACTACTGCCAAAATTGGTGCTGCCAAAATCATATTATGTGCCTACCATCTTGACAATGTAAGAATTCACCAATAACTTGACTTCTGCCTGAACAGCAGCCCCACCAAACACCACCCTACACCTACCTACTTTGGTGTAATTTTGAAGTGCACACTGACCTTCAAGCCACACCTCCAGAAAATGTCAGCAAAACAAAGGCTCACAACAATCTCATCAGCTAAGGGCAGCACTGTAGCGTAGTAGTTAGCAGTGCTGCCTCACGGCACCAAGAACCCGGGTTCGATCCCAGCACCGGATCACTGTCCATGTGGAGTTTGCACATTCTCTCCATTCTGGGTTCTGCCAGGACCACTTGGCTCCAGAACTCATTACACCCAATTGTTCAAATACGGCCAAAACAACTGAGGTGAACTGAGAACTGCTCTTGATAGCAAGACAACAATCGTATGATTTGTGACATCAAGGAGGCCTAGTAAAACTGAAGTCAATGGGAATTTGGGTAATACACACCCAAATTGGAGTCATGCCTAGCAAGAAGGGATTGCTGTGGATTTGGAGTCCATTCACCTCTGCACTGGGATATGCTGAAGAGCTCTTCAGAATGGTTTCCTCAACATAACCACAGCTGTTTCTTTTTCTGCCAGTTGGAAGGACGAGGGCCGCAAGTGCATGGGGCCATCAACACCTCCAAGTTCCCCACCAAGTCACACACCACTCTAATTTGGAAACATATCACCTTATCTTCAATATCACTGGGTCAAAGTCCTGGAGCTCCCTCCCTAACAGCACTGCAGGTGTACTTACCGCACATAGACTGCAGTGTTTTAAGAAGGTAGTTCACCATCAGCTTCTCAAGGGAAATTACGTATGGGGAATAAATCCTCCCCTTGCCATTGAACCCATATCCCATGAATGAATAAATTAAAACACAATTAGACCAGTGTATGTAGATAAAATTTACTCTCGATGCTAAACTCTTAAATTGTGCCGTCATTCCAATCTCATACTTGGATTGAAATACAGACTGAGACACTGGGTGACACAAAGCTGAATTTTGGCATCGTCACCCTAGTGTGTAATCACAATGTGACAATATGGTAGCATAGTGGTTAGCACAGTTGCTTCACAGCTCCAGGGTCCTACGTTCGATTTGCGGCTTGGGTCACTGTCTGTGCAGAGTCTGCACGTTCTCCCCATGTCTGCGTGGGTTTCCTCCGGGTGCTCCGGTTTCCTCCCACAGTCCAAAGATGTGCAGGTTAGGTGGATTGGCCATGCTAAAATTGCCCTTAGTGAGCAAAAAGGTTGGGTGGGGTTACGGGGATAGGTTGGAGATGTGGGCTTAAGTGGGATGCTCTTTCCAAGGGCTGGTGCAGACTCGATGGGCCGAATGGCCTCCTTCTGCAATGCAAACCCTATGATTCTATGACAAGTGTACACAAGCATAGAAGACAGAACAGTACAGCACAGTACAGGCCCTTCGGCCCACGATGTTTTGCTGACCATTTATTCTAATCTAAGATCAACCTAACCTACACCCCTTCAATTTACTGCTGTTCATGTGCCTATCCAAGAGTTGCTTAAATGTCCCTAATGACTCTAACTCCACCATCTCTGCTGGCAGTGCATTCCACGCACCCATCACTTTCTTTGTAAAGAACCTACCTCTGACATCTCCCCTATACCTTCCTCCAATCACCTCAAAAATGATGTCCCCTCGTGACAGCCATTTCCACCCTGGGGAAAAGTCTTTGGCTATCCACTCTATCCATGCCTCTCATCACCCTATACACTTCTATCAAGTCACCTCTCTTCCTTCTTCGCTCCAGTGAGTAAGACATGCCCTCCAGTCCAGGAAGCATCCTGGAAAATCTCCTCTGCACCCTCTCCAAAGCATCCTCATCCTTCCTATAATAAGGCAACCAGAACTGGACATAATATTTCAAGTGTGGTATAACCAGGGTTTTATAAAGTTGCAGCAAAACCTCACGACTCTTAGACTCAATCCCCCTGTTAATGAAAGCCAACACACCATGTTCTTCTTAACAACCTTATCAACCTGGGTGGCAACTTTGAGGGATCTATGTACGTGGACCCCAAGATCGCTCTGTTCCTCCACACTTCCTAGAATCCTGCCTTTAACCCTGTATTCAGCATTCAAATTCAACCTTCCAAAATGAATCACTTCACAGGTTGAACTCCATCTGCCACTTCTCAGCCAAGATCTGCATCCTGTCAATGTCCTGATGTAACCTACAGCAGCCTTCGACACTATCTACAACTCCACCAACCTTTGTGTCATCGGAAAACTTACTAACCCACCCTTCCACTTCCTCATCCAAGTCATTTATAAAAAACACAAAGAGCAGAGGTCCCAGAACAGATCCCTGCGGGACACCACTGGTCACTGACCTCCAGGCGGAATACTTTCCATCCACTACCACGCGCTGTCTTCTTTCGGCCAGCCAATTCTGTATCCAGACAGTCAAATTTCCCTGTATCCCATGCCCCCTAACTTTCTGAATGAGCTTACCATGGGGAACCTTATCAAATGCCTTACTGAAATTCATATACACCACATGCACTGCCTGACCTTGATCAATGTGTCTCGTCACATCCTCAAAGAATTCAATGAGGCTTGTGAGGCATGACCTGCCCCTTACAAAGCCTATCTTTAATCAAACTATGTTTTTCTAAATAATCATAAATCCTATCTCTCAGAATCCTTACCAATATTTTGCTCACCACAGATGTAAGACTTACTGATCTGTAATTCCAAGGGACTTCCCTATTCCCTTTCTGGAACAGGGAACCAATATTCGCTTCCCTCCAATCATCCGGTACTACTCCAGTGGAGAGTGAGGACGCAAAGATCATCGCCAACGGCGCAGCAATCTCCTCCCTCACTTCCCGTAGTAACCTTTGGGCGGGGGGGGGGGGGGGGGGGGGGCGGCATTTGACACTTGGGCTGGGATCAGTTCATGAAGGACAGATCAGGGACTGAACCCAAGACCTTTCTTCCTCATCTGTATGGTTCAACTGCTCACTGAATAAGCTGAGATGCCTGAGACAGATGCTATTTGAATGCAGAACCCACAATGAATTCCTAACGTATGTCCAAAAACATATTCCGTGTGCCAAATGTTAAAATATTTGAAAAGATGAATATTGTATAGATGGAGGAGAGCTGTGCGAACCTGTGCGGGAAACAAAAAATATACTCGACCAATAAACAATTAAAGCCTCAGGCCAGTAGAGCAATTTAGTATTTTCCCCACTCCAGTACCTGAAGGGAAAAATAACATTTCATTGAAACGTGAGTCAGTGTTGTTCAGAACTGGCTCTGTGCCTGTTTTTGAACTGGAACATCCAATTACTGGGCAGAAAACAGAGTAGCTCCCTCCCCTGCTATGCCTCTCTTTTTTGTTGGAGTTGTTGAACATTCTTTGTTGCAGCTTTATTGTGGTCTCCTCCCTGACCTCTTCCTTTGTTACACTGATGATTGTGTTGTAATCCGAACATCCCTGCAGCTCACTACATCAAATCCTCATCCCACTCTTGCAGTGACCCTTCCATCTGTGGTCTCCTCACTCCACACTGATGCTCAATACATTCTTCAATATCTGTAGCTCATTCTTTCCCATTCTACCCTGCTAGACATTGATTTTTTTTCCCCCTCTCTTGTCCTACTTTCTCCCATCTCTGGTGATATGCCTGTGCACAGTTTTATGTATAGTTGTCTATCAATGTCTATAATTATCGATGTGACCTCCAACCAACTGGTGGCGATATAAATCTACCATGTGACTCGAGATACCGGGCAGTTGATAGTAAGTCGTACAAGTAAATAGTCACACTGGAAGTAGCTCCAGGAGAATTCACTAAATTCATTTATTTCATTACCCTTTGTATCATAGGTCATTAGTTATCCTTCCTTGTGTTCGTCTTGTTAATAAAACCATCTTACTTGTCAAAGAACTAGATGTTCATAATACCATAGAATTAACAGTGCAGAAGGAGGCCATTTGTCCAATCGAGTCTGCACCGGCCCTTTAAAAGAGCACCCTACCCAAGCCCACGCCTCCATCCTATCCCCATAACCCACTTAACCTTTTTGGGCACTCAGAGCAATTTAGCATGGCCAATCCAGCTAACCAGCATATCTTTGGGCTGTGGGTGTAAACCGGTGCACCCGGAGCAAACCCACGCAAACACGGAGTGAACGTTCAGACAGTGACCCAAGCCGGGAATTGAACCTGGGACCCTGGAGCTGTGAAGCAGCTGTGCTAACCACTGTGCTACCGTGCTACCCAACTATGCTTTCTGTGCTGATCTTTACCACGCCTTTCATAAAACTTTCATTTCTTTCCTCTCTCGTTTTAAAGCTACTATTATTATTATTACTCCAATAAGAGGGATTCCTAAAACAGATCCTGGACTGGATTCTCAGTCCCGCCGCGCCGCATGTCTTTCATATGCAGAGAATGGGGTCCCTCTGTATGAAAGTATGCGCTTTCATTATTTATAGATGAGCCACGTTACGAGTTTGATTACCTCACTTTGGTTTCTTTGTGTAGCTATTAGCACACTCAGGATTGTTCAGCAAGTATTGCCCAATCACGGAATCATATCTGATAGTAGATGTTTTGGTTTAGGATTTGCAAACGCTGGCTGGTTGAGTCCGGTCTGCCTATTACAAACAGACCAAGGAACACATAGGGCGCACTTTAACGGAAATCTTTCTACGTGTCATTTATGACGAGTTCCCCACTGCTACCTAATGACGCTTAGCCACTTTTTTGAGTTTTTCACTGATTTAGCCCATACTGAGAATTTTTTTCATCACTGGGTGCTGAACTCAAGAGGTCGGCCCGCTATTTTGAAAGTGTACCCTTATCTCTAAGTGAGCTTGTGGGTTCCCCACACCCCCCAATCATGGGCAAATGCCACCTTCCCCACACATGGGAATTACCCCATACCCCACTAAGGGGTCGCTGGGGCTCCCCCTTCAGGCCCCATCCACACCGCCTTACAGGCCCCCCCTTTCCAGAACTGCTATCCATCAATTCCCCAAACTCTCTGAGGTACCTGCCTTGCACCCCCCTCATCCTTTATACCCCCCTTTTCCAAACCATTTGCACTAAGGAGGTTCCAGTCAATATTAGGGAAGTTGAAGTCACCCGTGACAACAACTCTGTTACCTGACAAGCAGTTGACATTATAAATATGGACATAGGGATTTATGATGAGGAAGGCTGACACCATAGTGTGACAACAGGAAATGGGATTTTGTGGGCAGGAAATGCACACAGACATATAAGTTTTAATATTTTATGGATTTACTTGCCTATTCTTTCTGACCATCACATCCTAACTTCACATTTGACATATGCCAATTTTGGGGCAATTTCCTGTTCCATTCAGAAGATCAGTGCAATCCTCAGTGACCATGGATTTGACCCCTCTGGGTTTTCCAGAAAACAAGCTGTGCACATTGTAATGAGGAAGATTAAAGAGCCAAGCAACAGCAATTTCCCTGCCAGAGACCTTTGGGCACCAAGCTCGCCAGCTCAGGAGCTGAAAAGTGTACAGGTTTATGTGCAATGCATATGCTTGGCTAAGCCCTTGGGTGACACTAGTATTGCTGGAGAAGATAGCAATAGAGATACTACTTAATATTGAAACTTTAATGATGCTTTGATTCAGTACTTTTATCATATGTAATCAAAATATCTGCCTTAATTTTATTATTTGTCGAATAGGAATGATTTGTGACTGTGCTGGGTATTAATTTCAAATGCCCCAGGCGTCCCAGAATTGCCTGCTGACTACCCGAATTGACATTTCATATTTTGTTAAACAAAATACAGGAATCAGTGTGACGGAGACCAAAAATCTCCTGGAATAATGGGACGTAAAGTGACAACTGCTGATTATTCTCACATTGTCTAATCAAATTGATCTGAATACTGAGCAGGCCACTGATTTAAACCAAATTGGTGGAGTTATTAGCATGCTGACATAAAGTAATTGGTGGATTTGCAAAGCATGAGCTATCTCTATCCTATTAGTCTATCCCACCCTAAGCAGTGGCACACTCCTGGTCTGCAGTCATATTTACCAACCTTCCACACCCTTTGAGCCCAGTGTGTATTTGAGGATCTGACAACCCGCATTCCAGGTAGCTCTCCCATCAATCATGGTTCAGTCTTGCTGTTGCATTTTGTTGTCGGATCCCCAGACATGTCAGTACACCGCTTTGAATGTGCAGAGTGATACAGAAATCTGTTACTCGGTTCTGTGGTGCCAAGATTCTGGCTCATTTAGTTTATTATCATTTCCTATGGTAGGTGGTGCAGTGTTACCTTCTACCTTATCTCAACATTGCAATCTTTGTAAGTCTGCGACTGCTTTTGTCGTATACCTTTGTGGGTTGCCCTTTTTTCAGGCTATTTTGCACCATTTAGAGCAGGTGGCTGAGGTGTGTGAAAATTGTTTTGAAGTATGACACGAGGGAATGATCTGGAGTATATGAATAAAGCTAAAAGGTGAAGAAATTTCAGAGATCAGGTGCATGTACAAAGAGTATTGCACTGACCAATAGTCGGGTACATGTGTGCCCTTGTGGAGACTGCAAATCATTCCACTCACGCTGCATATAAGCTTCTCTTGCAACACTGGCGGATGGAAGTTCTGTCCCTTGCAACTCAATGAAGAAACTCTTAGGAATGCCAGAGAGCTAATATAATAGGGTCAGTGCCATTTTTCCAGGGGGATTTCCTGACCTCTTGCTGGACCTACAGTCACAGAATTTAAACCCCTTTAAGCTGTTAAAGTTCAACATAATTTCATTGTGATGAACGGTTACTGCCTTATCATCATGTAAGGTGATGTCCCCTTTAAGACCGGGCTTGGAACCCTGGGGATTCCGCCTCTGGCTCCGCCCATCTGGGAGCCATACATAAAGGGCTGCCTCATGGTCTGTGTAGCAGTCAGCTCTCGTCTCTAGCTGTAGCATAGTTATTAGTCTAATAAAGCCTTCTTTACAGTTTAATCTCTAAGTGTCATTATTGAGGGTACCTCATTCATAAATAACGCTGTCATTTTTGATTATTAAGCTAGGCAAGATACATCCAGAACTTACTGAATATGGTTTCATTTCAAAAACTTTACAGCGCCTGCCATTCAGCCACAAACCTACAAGAAATAAATACATTTCATTGAGCCAGATGTCTGTATCAAGAATTGTATCATTCAAATTAATGCCCTAACCATTCAAATAACTGGCCATCAATAGAATAAAGCCATAATTGTTGGAGAAAGTGAGCATTGCAGTATGTCTCCTAAATCTGCTGCTTATCAAACAGTGATGGCAATGTTGACAACAGGCACCAATTTGAAACAAACATGTTTCTGGTGGATTCTTTTTAAAAAAAATCTTTTTATTGGCATTTCTCATATTTATAAATAGTTGTATATACATCACATTTTCTTACCTGTGCTAATTTACTTTATTGTACAGAGAGGTTTATTTTGTCCTTCGTTTAACTGACCCTATGTACACTTCACTGCTCTCCCCCTTCCCCGTTGTCCCCCTCCCTTCCTCCCCCCTCCTTCCCCCCCACCCTCCCTTCCTCCCCCACCCTTTGGCTTCAGCTGTGTTTTTTCTGAGGAATTCTTTATGTTGATTTTCAACAAGGGATGCGGCATAGCTTCTTTTTTATTAATTCCTTCACAGGATGTGGGCATCGCTGACTAGGCTAACACTTGCAACTCTTACTGAGCCAAGAACACGATCACAGCCACTCTGCTGCTAACCCTGTGAGCATTTATTCAAATTGAGCTTTTCCCAGCTGAATGGATTGCACCATTGGGAGGAGAAATTGTCAGGACCAGCCCTGTCCCCACTGTTGTTGCTAGTGGCCGTAAAGAATTTTAGGGGTTAGCTCTGCTACCCTCATGAAATAAAAAAAATACATGGCCACAGGAGGCAACTGGAAGCCCATTGGAAAATTGCCCATAAGGGATGAATGGGTGGGGGGCAACAGCAAAAATAGGAAGAAAAATTAAACAATAATATGTAAATGCAGGGTTTAGACACCGTGGTATTATTGTAACTATCAGCATGACAAGGGTTAATGTAGTACCATGAATAGCCACTAGAGGGAGCTGCAGATATTACTATATAAAGCAGTGATTCTCCATCTTCGGGGAGTAGTGTATTCAGAGACAGCTAGTGAAGGTCAGAAGAGCAGTTAGTGTGAGAAGGTTAGATTATAGTTTATACCAGAAGTGAGATTAGATGAGTGTAGTTAGATGTTATTGATCAATTATGTATTCTAAAAGGACTAAATGTCGAAACCCAGTTTAGTAGTCTAAATAAAATCATAGCTTTGTTTAAGTAATTATGTGGTCTTTAGTGGAACACTGCGCCAACTATCCTAAATAAGCAACACCAAGAACACAACCGGCACTTTAAACTTAGTTGGAAATATATCTCATTTCCTTCATTGCCACTGGGTCAAAATCCTGGAATTCCATGACACCATCATCACAAAGGCTACAATGGTTCAGGAAAAACACACAAATAACAAAAGAAAACATTGCCACTAAGAAAATGATTTCCACAAAGGACAGCAAACTGGTAGACACCTCGGGTGCCATTCTCCGACCCCCCGCCGGGTCGGAGAATCGCCGGGGGCTGGCGTGAATCCCGCCCCCGCCAGTTGCCGAAGTCTCCGGCACCGGATATTCAGCGGGGGCGGGAATCGCATCGCGCCGGTTGGCGGGCCCCCCCGCTCGATTCTCCGGCCTGGATGGGCCGAAGTCCCGCCGATAAATTGCCTGTCCCGCCGGTGTAAATTAAACCACCTACCTTACCGGCGGGACAAGGCGGTGTTGGCGGGCTCCGGGGTCCTGGGGGGGCGCGGGGCGATCTGGCCCTGGGGGGTGCCCCCACTGTGGCCTGGCCCGCGATCGGGGCCCACCGATCCGCGGGCGACCCTGTGCCGTGCGGGCACTCTTTCCCTTCCGCCTCCGCCACGGTCTCCACCATGGCGGAGGTGGAAGAGACTCCCTCCACTGCGCATGCGTGCGAAACTGTCAGCGGCCGCTGACGCTCCCTCGCATGCGCCGCCCGGAGATGTCATTTCCGCGCCAGCAGGCGGGGCACCAAAGGCCGTTTCCGCCAGCTGGCGGGGTGGAAATTCCTCCGGCACCGGCCTAGCCCTCTGGCCCCCAAAGATGCGGAGCATTCCGCACCTTTGGGGCGGCGCGATGCCCGTCTGATTGGCGCCGTTTTGGGTGCCAGTCGGCGGACTTCGCGCCGTTTCCGGAGAATTTCGCCCCTCAAGACGATGTGAGTGAGTGGGAGAGTTTCAGTGTGAGAGCTATCCATTCTGGACTAATGATTAGGAAGAAATGTTAGATAAAGCGCAGCATCATCAAATGATCAACATTGTGCTATCTATTGACCAAGACGGAAACAATATCTAAAATCATTCAGAGACCAAATCACTGGGAGCAAAAAGCATGCGCACAATCCAATAACTTAACCACAGAATTGATTGGAGTTTAAAAAAAAGTGAGACAGTTTTTTTTTACTTGTTCCATTTCTGTTATCTATTTACAAATGATGACGTTTAATGAGTTGTTAGACTGTAAGAAATGATTAGCTAGTGAACAACAGCCAATATGTAGATGACATGGTGTTGATTAAAGAGTTGTCAGAAAGCTTTTACTGGATGGTCCCATTAAGAAGCAATAAAAACTGGAACTTTAAGCTTTAAATCAATACCAGCAGACATGCCAGCCACAAAATACAGATACTGTATTTTGCCTTCCACAGCACTGTCTAAGAGTCTGCTGAAGAGGGGTCAGGTTTAATACCCAAATTTTGGTCGGGTTTGCTGACGTCAGATCAGATGACAACAGGATAGTACAATCAACCTCAGTGAGCTAGGGTTAGTGACTGAAAAAACAAATCAGCCAGGGTTCCAACTATCCATTATAAGACTGAATGGTTCTCCCCCTCCACCAATAGTGGGGGATATCTGGGGGATGGGGAAGAGGAGGAGAGGACAATCGCACAGGAACTGTAAAATCCATTTCTCGATGGCAGGACAAGATGGCAGGAATTTGCAGTTCCAACCATTGTGACAGAATAATGGCAGGTTCCCGTTCCAACCAAAGGTCGTCGGGAAGTCTTTTTGCATTACATTGTCGCAATTCAAATGGAATGTGCACCCCCCCCCCCAGCCCCTACCCCGTCCAATCATCCCCACCCCGCTGAAGGGTTTCCACACTGGTACAGAGCAGATCCGGACCAACATGGCGTACACATACAGGGACTTACCTGGGGATGACCTGGAGTCACCCGTACCTGCAGACTAGATGGACTGCAATACGGCTATGAGATATCAATGCATCATATTAAGAAGTCCTTTATGCCACAAGTCCGGTGGTGGCGGCGGCACTGAGGATTTGGGGGCAGTGGAGGAGACACAGGCAGGAGGAGGGGGCCTTTGTGGGGACCCCGATACGCAATAACCATAGATTTGCTCCAGGTAGGATGGCTGGGGGGTTCCAAGGCTGGGATAGGGCAGGTATTAGGAGGATGGGGGACCTGTTTATAGACGGGACTTTCCCTAGCATGCAAGCGCTGGAGGAGAAGTTCGGCCTGCCCCCGGGGAACGCGTTCAGGTACCTCCAGGTTCGGGACTTTCTTAGAAAACAGGTGGGGACATTTCCGCTGCTGCCCCGAGTAGGATCCAGGACAGGGTGGTGTCTGGCATCTGGGTAGGGGAGGGGAAGGTGTCGAACATATATCAGGAGCTGCAGGAGGTGGAGGAAGCCTCAATGGAGGAGTTGAAGGACAAGTGGGAGGAGGAGCTGGGTGAGGAACTGGATGAGGGCCTGTGGGCCGACGCCCTGGGCAGAGGGAACTCCTCCTCATGTGCCAGGCTCAGCTTAATTCAGTTTAAGGTGGTGCATTGGGCGCATATAACAGCGGCAAGAATGAGTAAGTTTTTTGGTGTGGAGGACAGGTGCCCGAGATGTGCAGGGAGTCCGGCAAACCATTCCCACATGTTTTGGGCATGCCCGGTGCTTAAATAATTCTGGCAGGGGTTTGCGAGGGTGATGTCTAGGATTTTGGACACTCGGGTGAAGGCGAGTCCAACAGTAGCGATATTTGGGGTGTCGGAGGATCCGAGACTGCAGGAAGCGAAAGAGGCTGAGGTACTGGCCTTTGCCTCCCTGGTAGCCTGGAGACGGATCTTGTTAATGTGGAGGGACTCGAAACCCCCGGGTGTGAAGACCTGGGTTAGCGATATGGCAGGGTTCCTCAGCCTGGAGTGAATAAAGTTCACCTTGAGAGGGTCCTTGATGGGGTTCTCCCGGCGGTGGCAACCTTTCCTTGACTTTCTAGGGGAGCAGTAATTGTCAGCAGCAGCAGATTCCTGGGTGGGTAGGGGGAGATGGAGGCAGGGCGGGGGGGGGGGGGGGGGGGTGGGGGGGCTCAGGTGGGGAGGGGGAACTGTTGATATAATGTAAGTTTTATATGAAGACAACACCCACCTTGTTCTGTTTAATAATTCTTGTTTATTTTTATTTTTATTATTATTTATACTTTTATCTTTGTTACGTAAAAACGTTGGTTGGAAAAGCTTTAATAAAACATTTATTTTTTTAAAAAGAAGTCCTTTATGCATGGGTAGCATTGATGGTGACCTGGTAACCCGGCCACTGAGGCCCACATCTCATATCCCATTGAGTGAAGTGAGTGTAATAAGAGAGTAATAAAACAGAGTTGTACCATCTACCACCGTGTTGGTTCGTCTGTATAGCGGAACACCCAACACGACACAGTACCAGGATTGGAACCCAGCAACTGTGAGACCTACCTACACATCTTCAGGAATCCGCCATCCTGCACCATGGACACCATCAGCCCGCCGCAGCCGCTCCAAATCGCTGGAAACCTTGGCGCCAACTGGAAGCTGTTTAAACAGTGCTTCCAGTTCTTCCTAGAAGCCACAGAAAGGGAGAATGCTTCGGACACCAGAAAAATCGCCCTCCTCCTCTCCAGGGCAGGGCAACATGCCATCCACATCTACAACTCCCTGGTGTTCGCGGACGGTGAGGACAAGACGAAGTACAAGACGGCCCTTCTTAAACTCGAGCAGCACTTCAGCGTCAAGGTGAACGAGAGCTTCGAGAGGTAACTCTTCCAGCAGCTCCTGCCGGGTAAGGATGAATCTTTTCAATCTTTCCTAACACACCTCCATATCCTTGCGCAGTGGTGCGGTTATGAGGCCACCTCCGATTCCATGATTCAGGACCAGATCGTTTTTGGGGTCATCTTGGGCACCCTACGCCAGCAGGTCCTCAAAATTAAGAGCCTCACCTAAGCCACCGCCATCGAAGCCTGTGTCCTCCATGAAAACGCGAACAGCCGGTACTCCCAATTCCAGGCAGCCGAATCGGCACGGCAGGGGTCCTCCGAGGCCGAGCAGGTCCAGTCGATTGAGTTCCTCCTGGCCTGGCCTGGACGAGGGCGGCCATTTCATGCGCTTTCCGCGGCCTCCCGTGCTTGTACGCGCCGAAAGAGACGTCGGTGCAGAGGGACGCGACACGCAGGCGCGCTCTACGCAGGATCGAACTGCGCATGTGCAATGGCGCAACGAACGCCATGACATCACGACGTGCGGCAACTGTGGATCCGCACATTTAAAGCGGCAATGTCCAGCAAAGAATTGACAATGCCTCCGCTGTGGCAAGATGGGCCACTACGCTGCCTGCTGTCGAGCAGCTCAACCTGCCAACGCTCCCCAATTCTGCCAGCCTCGTAGGGATGTGCGGGCCATTCAGCCTCAATACACCGAGTCATACCCTGACGATGTACAGACCGGTGACACCGACGACCGGGAAGCCTTCCGCGTCACGGTCATTGACAGGAACTGGATGTCCCCAAGTAGGACCCACCAGCCGAAGTCAGTGAACAGCGTTAATCCGGGTGATGAATGGTGTGCCACCCTAATGGTCAACCCGAATTCGTCGCCCACCTACTAGGCTGGACTTATGAGTCTGTTTGAACATTGGACTCACTAAAGTGTTATGCCACAATGTTAATATGTTTCTCTTTTTGTCGTTACAGGAGTTCGTTTTTTGATGTTTGATGATTACACTTGTTTTGTTTATGGTACAACCTCGTCGCTATGTTGCACCTGACACCTGCCTATGTATATAGTTTAGCCTCATGTACATGTTGTAGATATTGCAAACACACATTCAGCTGCACTCAGTACACATCTATATTTATTACCACATAGGCACATATTCTTGTAAAAAAAGGGGGATGTCATGATATTTAGATAAACATCATGGTGTAAACACACATACACACTGATGGACAGATCAACGGACCAATCAACACACACGCAACATCACAGCCAATCACAAGCAAGAGCACACGCACTATAAAACGGGGAACACCACAGTTCCCGCGCATTCCAGCAGGAGGCAGCTCAGGGCACAGAGCTCACAGCAAGCCACTCAGACATAGACCATGTGCTGAGTGCCTCTCTAAGATAGTGTTAGGGCTTGGTCCACAGGTTAAAGGGTAAAGAACGAACCACAGTCATAAGTTTACAGATGTTATTATTGATAGTAATAAAACAGAGTTGTACCATCTACAACCGTGTTGGTTCGTCTGTAGAGCGGAACACCCAACACGACAGTGAGTATGTGGAGTAGAAGGTGGCATGGTAGCACAGTGGTTAGCATTGTTGCTTCACAGCGCTAGGGACCCAGGTTCGATTCCCTACTTGGGTCACTGTCTGTGCGGAGTCTGAAGTTTCTCTCTGTGTGGCTTTCCTCTAGGAGTTCCTGTTTCCTCCCACAAGTCCCAAAAGACATGCTGTTAGGTGATTTGGACATTCTGAATTCTCCCTCAGTGTACCCGAACAGTCCTCCACTGCATTCAGTAACGCCTGCTGGGATAGATTGCTGAATCTGAGTGCCGGTGCTGCTTGGGCTCTGAGCCATTTGCTGAACCACAGTTCACAGTTGGATAGAGCTGCAAATGTCCGGCCGCCTTCTAAGTATGGCTCCTGGATATAATGGCGGGACGCGCAAAGTCCTGCCTGTTCCACTGCTAGCAAGGCTTCATAATTAATGAGTCCAGCATCACGTGATTTGGCACGATTTCCCACTGGGCTCTTCGGAGAGAAATAGACTCGCCTCCCGCTCCCACCAGAGCAGAAAATCCCAGCTCCAGCCTTTGTGATGATGGTGTTAGGGTATTCCAAAATTGTTACCCAGTGGCAATTAAATTTTATATGTATGTATATCGAAGCGAGTTACTGATACTGTTAATAACATATTATTGTTTTCTTTTTTGCTGTTGCCATCTGCTTGACCAACTCCCTTTGAACCATTTGCTGATGGGCTGTCAATTGCTTCCTGTGGCCATGTATTTTTTTTCTGTCATGAGGGTAGCAAAAATTGCAGGGCTACGAGGAGTATGGGCCTAATTTGGCAGCACTTTCATAGAGCTAGCATCAGCACAATGGGCTGAATGGCCTCTTTCAGTGCTGACAGATTCTATCATGCTGTCAAAAGATCTTTGCAGGTGGATGTCAAGTGATGTTTGGATAGCTCTCTTTGATGCCCTTGAAGTTGAGTCATTCACCAATGTAAAGAACTCCCCCCTTTTGGTGAGCACTGAAGTGGTGACCAGTTCTTATGTACCTTAAACGACTGTAAAGCTGTACTTCCATGAGATAAAACCAGAGGATAAACAATACATTCTCCTGTGTTATGTGCCTCACTTCTACTTGTTCAGGCAATGATTTTGAATAGTGTCAGCGTCTGTTGAATATTTACATTACGGCCCATTGGCACCAGCTGCTCCAGTTGTCATGTCATTACAGTCTGTATTGGGCGTCAGGACTTGACTAAACAACAGTGGAAAGAGTCTCTCACTGCTTTGCTTTGGAGTCAAATTAGAGAAGACTTATCCACTTGGAGGGGAGACCAACCTAGGGGAAACAAATAAATCCAACAGGGAATTCTGGAGAAATGTCTTTACCCAAAGCCCAAAGAGTGATAAGAATATGGAACATATCAGCCCAAGGAATAATTGGGACTGAATTGCTGGATTTATTTATGCAGAAGCTAGATAAATGCATGAGGGAGAAATGTTTAGAAGGTTAAGCTGATAGAGTTTAATGATGAGGGATGAAAGGAGATTTGTGTGAGGTATGTTTCAGATCTGCGAACCAAGTCAAATGTTGATCATCTGCATTAAACTAATGCTAACCTTGTGGGACAGGGATTTCTCCCTCACCACCCATACTCCAGTAATCTTTGTCTGCAAAAGTGAATGGGAGAAGCTGTCATCGTCCCAGGTGATCATAGGCTGCTTTCTCCTTTGAGGAAGGAGAGCTGACTGGTGGTGATTTAACCTGAGGATCACCACACCTCAGGCGAGGAGCAAGATTGAGAAGGCAGGTGGCTTCATGAATAACCTCAGCCAGTTTGGGAATTGAACCCACACTGTTGGCTTCAAGACTGCATCACAAATCAGTTGTCGAGCCAACTGAGCTAAACCAGCCCCCAGTAGATGTTACAGCATTACCAAAAGGAAGTAAATTAAGGCACCTACTATTACCTAACTGACTAAAGTGCCTTAAAGCGTGCAAGGAGGAATTCAACATAAATTACACAGAAGAGTATTTAAACAAGCTCTTAATAGCTGCAGGAACTGTTAATGTTGTTATAACGACTTTCCAAAGAATCATCTGGAGTTAAGTATGATTTTCGTACAATTCCATTATTTCAATGAGATAGCTGGAAGAGATTAAATATTTCTTTCCTTTTCACATGAAAAGTGTTTCCTCATTGATGTGATGTTCAGTGTCAGGGACAATCGTCTGACAACCATATTTGAACTGTGCCTAACCTTCCATCACTGCTATATGTCTAATTTCATCCATCTTTCAAAATGTTTACAAAAAAAAGAAAGGAAGAACTGTATTCAACGAGGGAAATTTTTAAAAAATGAATGCAAAACTTGCACAATTACTACCTTAAACTAAATGTATTTTACCTTAATTCCAAACATTCCCAGCAAATATAGTAACTTCATTCATAGGGAGGGGGACACAAAGTAGGAAACTAGAAACCCGGGCTGGATTTTCACAGATAAATGGAGACATCACCGACCTTTAAAAATTGAGGCGGGCCCTGGATTCATAAGTTTCGCTCCCATTTCCGTCTGATCCCATTAACGCTGAGAGGGGAAAGGGGGCGGGAGCGTGACTCACACAGGGGGGAAACCCAAGCTCAGCAGGACCATTTGAATTCAGTGCTGCATTTTTCACAGTAACTTAATTGCAGTGTTAATGTAAACCTACTTGTGACAATAAAGATTATAAATAGAACATATTTTCACTGGTGGCTAGGGTGTTATACCACGCTGTAGAAGTCACAGATTTATGGGGAAACATAAAGGACGGATAGGTTCTGTAGAACTGTTAGGCTGTGAGGCTATTTAAATCCCCAGCCCATTAAGAGAAATGATAGACATTATTCCCTTCATTGTTTGAGCCAATGCTTGGTTTACAGAAATATATAGCACACAGAAGATTTCTTCACTTACGCTTGGGTAGTATCACTGCATGAGACCCATGCGACATTTGGAAAATTTCATTGCACTGGCGAAGTAAGGGTTAAATGTACAAATACTTACCAAAGCCATTGTGTGCCTACATCCGTTAAAAAGTGCACACATGCGGCACATGTTGGTGAACCAGCCTGAAGTTTATCTTTCAAACTCTCAATGTACCCCATGGGCTGGGAAAATTCCAGTCTTTGTCTTTAACAATGCATTTGGAATCTTCTGACACACTCGGTGCATGTTTACACTTACTCAGAGCAAAGTTTAGCGTTTGGTGCAGCTTTGGAAATGGCCATTCTGGCCTTCAGTCTGGTTGAAACTTTCTTTAGCACTGATGTGCTTCATTCCACACATTCCAGTAATGGCCCTAAAATGAGCACATTGACAGCAGAAAATGCATTCCTGAGTAAAATAAATCAGTACGAGTTACCAGCTAATTGCTATATTTGAATTATTTGAGAACCAGAGACAGCAGCTCGTACATAGTGACAGAGACTGATTACTGCCACAGTCGAAGTAACTGCACTATCATTTTATCATAGATTATCATAGAATTTACAGTACAGAAGGAGGCCATTCGACCCATCGAGTCTGCACCGGCTCTTGGAAAGAGCACCCTACCCAAGGTCAACACCACCACCCTACCCCCATAACCCAGTAACCCCACCCAACACTAAGGGCAATTTTGAACACTAAGGGCAATTTATCATGGCCAATCCACCTAACCTGCACATCTTTGGACTGTGGGAGGAAACCGGAGCACCCGGAGGAAACCCACGCACACACGGGGAGGATGTGCAGACTCCGCACAGACAGTGACCCAAGCTGGAATCGAACCTGGGACCCTGGAGCTGTGAAGCAATTGTGCTATCCACAAGGCTACCGTGCTGCCCCGCACGGTATAACTCGTACTGATTTATTTTACTCAGGAATGCATTTTCTGCTGTCAGTGTGCTCATTTTAGGGCCATTACTGGAATGTGTGGAATGAATTATAATCGTACAAATAATTTAACTTTGATTGGTTGTCAGGGAATAAAACCAGGATGCATAGTTACTTCAAACCATTTGTATGTAAATGTACGAAATCACACCCATAACTCGCTGTCAGTAGGAGGATCCCAGCTCAAGCTCCAATCACCAGCTCTGTGTGATGCCCTCTCATCTGCATGCATGGAGTGTTACCCCTTCCCTCCTTACCATGGACAGGCTCCAGGAATGCCACAACAGGAAGAAAGAATGGGCATCAAACATGATGGTCTCTAAATTATTTTTCTGGAGCTTTGCATCCAAGATGTGAATGTGCCCTGGATGACACCTGCAGAGAGAGTTTGATTAGTAGAGATGGAGCATTGAGTAGGAATTAATTCCTCTTGATCAGGTTGATGAATTAATTGTCTAATCTGTGATGGTGTAGATGTGAGCATTCATCCCTTTTACCTATGCTGCAGTCGGGATTTGTCAACTTTCTGGAGTGGTTAGCTGCTGCTGCCATTGGGATTACACCCTTGGCTTCACAGATTCTTTAAAGTTATGGGGCGGGATTCTCCACGATCGGCACGATGGCCCGATACCGGCATCAAAAATGGCGCAAACCACTCAGGCGTCGGGCCAACCGAAACGTAGGAATACCTCCGACCCGGAAGGGGCTAGCAGCGGCGTGACACCATTCGCGACGGCGTCACCCGTCACTGACGCGTGTGTCTTTTGTGCGCGTCGCAGCACTAAAGATGGCCCCGCCGGAGACCCGGCAAAATGGCTGCCCGCCGCACAGTGCCGGGGTTCCAGGAACACGACATCGAGGCGCTCCTGGACGCAGTGGAGCAGAGGAGGGAGGCCCTGTACCCCGGGCACCGCCGCAGGATCGCACCACACCTCAGCCGGCGCCTGTGGAGGGAGGTGGCAGAGGCCGTCAGTGCCGTGGCCGTAACAGCCACAAGAAGGTCAATGACCTCGTCAGGGCAGCCAGGGTGAGTACCCCCTCCCCCCCCCACCCCGCGATGGGCGGGACAGCCCTAGCTGAAACTGACATGGCTGCACCCACCCATGCAGGATGCATTGGCAGGATGGGGTGGTAACCTATGCCATCATACACACAACCGTTGGCCTGCATGTATATGTCTGCCTAACACTGTTGCCCATTATCCCCCCCCCTCCCCCCGCAGGAGAAGTGCGCTCATAACAACCGGGAGCGTGAGAGGGCCGGAGGGGGTCCACCTGAATTGCGCCCCCTCACCGTTCATGAAGAGAGGGCCCTAGACCTTGCAGGCAGACCCGAGGACCGAGAGGTTGGGGATGCAGAGTATTGTGTATTGCAGGACCAAACGTCAACCCACCTGTCCCTGCGGATGTCGACCGCCCCCAGGACGTGCCAGGATGCCCACGAGACAGGGATGGACCCAGCCCATCGGGCATACGACGCCCCACCCAGTGCCAGGGCTCCCGCGAGCCAGGGATAGACCCGGAGCGCCAGACATATGATGTCCCACCCAGTGCCAGGGCGCCCATGAGCCAAGGAGAGGCCCGGAGCGTCAGGTGTATGCCGCCCCCATCTAGTGCCAGTGTGGCGACGCCGGTGGGCCACACCCAGCGACGAGGAGGGCAGCCACAGCAACAGGCCCCCGTCCCAGTCGACTCGGGACACTGGCACACATGAACAAGCACCCAGGAGACCCACATACATGACACATCCACCCAGGACACACCCACCCAGGACACACCCACCCAGGACACACCCACCCAGGACACTGACACGCAGAACAGTGACGCACAGGACACTGACCCGTAGGACACTGACACACAGGACACCCACACACAGCATACTGACACACAGGACACAACCCCCCCAGGACACCCACACACAGGGGACGGATGGACATGAAACACCTCTCCAGGGGACCCCGGACTTCAGGTCCGATGATGACATCGACATTACGCCACTGCTATCTCCTACACCTTCCACCATCGCAGAGACATTCACCTAGGCTGGGCACTTTAGCGATGAGGCCTCTGGTATACTAACTGATGCGCACAGCACAGCTGTCCCGGTACAGCAGGTGGAGGTAGGTGCAGCCAAGGGGCCGGACGGTCGGAGGGCAGCCCGGCGCAAGCAACCATCTGCCACCCATACGGGTCCCGGTTCTTGGAGTTACCACACCCATCCATAGGCCCGATGCAGTCACAGACCCAGGGACGATCGAAGGGGGTGACGGCCAGCTTGCGGCAGCTGCAGATGCAGGTGGAGGAGTCCACTCGCGTCCAGGATCAGGGAGTGGTGCCGGTCATGCGTGCCACCCAGGCCGACACCGCACGGGTGGCGTCCGCGGTGGAGGCAATGGGGGTGACGGTGTCAGACCAGGGGAGCAGTATGTGAGGCCTGGAGCTTTCCGTGCAGGTGGCGTCTGTGGCCCAGGACATGGCTGCCCTCTCACAGGAAGCCATTAGCCAGAGCCAACAGCAGATCGCAGAGGCGCTCTCCGCCGTGCCCCCGCCTCAGCAGGCCATGGGCCAATCCCAGCAGGCCGTGGGCCAGTCTCTGCAGGCCATCGCTGACGGCATCGGCGCCATTGCCCATGTGTGAGCCAGCGTCACCCAGACTCAGACAGGAACGGCCAACTCCTTGACCTCCATGGCTGCAAACTTGCAGACCCTTGTTGATACCTGGACAGGCCTCCAGGACTGGCAGTGCCAGGTGCCTGGGGTGCGTTGGATGCTGGATCCGTTCGCACACCCGACCCATGGAGAGGCCCGGGGGCCATCGGGCACTCTGAGGGAGGAGGAGGTGCTGGGACCCGTTCCAGGTCCCCCTGCAGGGGAGGTGCCGGATCTCCGCAGCACCTTGGACTCCCCCCCCCCCCCTTCCTTCCAGGGTGCAACAGGTGGGCAACGGGCTCGACAGGCTGGCAGCTTGCCATCCCAGTCGCCCGGGCCAGGGCCTGGCCCATCCAGGCCAGGCCGCCCAAGGAAACGGCCGCCAAAGGGGACCCCAGTCACAGGGAGGAATCACAGGAGTCCACCTCCAGCTCTGCTGTACCATCTGAGGAACTGCCTCGGCCTAGTCATAGGGCCCGTAAAGCCAAAAAATTAGACACTGAGTAAGTTGGCACGGGTGGAGGGCACAGACTAGTTATAGGGGCTAGGGCATGTGTTTGAACCGTTTGTCATTAAAATCACTTTCACACCTACCAAAGTTGCCTCTGTGCTCTGTCCGATGCGTGCGGGGGTGTGGTGTGAGGTGAGCGCCAGTGGGTGTGTGAGGGGTGATAGGATGTCGGCCTCAGGTGAGTGTGCACACCCCCTTCCCACCCCCGGGTCACCCTCGCCACCCCCCCCCCCCCCCCCCCCACCCCCGGGCAGACAACGGGACCTTGCGCTGCAGTGTCAAGGCCGCATGCAGGGACGGTCCAGGTGGAGGGTGGCTCTGTGACCATGAGTCAGACATTGTCTAACGATGTAGAGCCCGGAGCTCATCGCAGAGCGGGTTGTCATCATCCTCCATGGCCTGCAATAGACACGCTTCCACTGGCGACAGTGTGAGCCCTGCCCAGTGTGCCGCAGGTGGTTGTGCAATGGAGGGGTGGTGTGCATGCGGGTGATGTGAGGGTGGTTGGTGGTGGGTGGGTGGGGTGAAGGTGGTGGGTGGTGGGTGGGTGGGGTGAGGGTGGTGGGTGGGTGGTGTGAGGGTGGTAGGCTGGTGCTATACTGTGCTGACTGTGCCCATACCCGGCGATTCCCACCCCCCCTAGTCTGTGAACCAGGCGGCATTCAACCCGTCCTGTGCCCTCTGGCCCAGCCAGTAACGATGGGCAGCCTCCCGTCTGTCCTGTACATTGCCCCCATCCTCCTCATCTGGGAGGCCTGTCCTTCGTCGTGTTGCCCCTCCCCCTCCCCCTCCTATGCCTCCAGCACATTGCCCCCCTGCTGGGCTATTTGTGCAGGATGCAGAAGACCACAACAATGCGGCCGACCCTATCCGAAGGGTACTGGATGGCCCCTCCAGAGTGGTCCAGGCACCTGAAGCGCATCTCCAGCAGCCCAAAGCACCTCTCGACCACACCCCTGGTCACTGCATGGGCATCGTTGTAGCTGTTCTCCGCGTCAGTCTGTGGCCCCCGTAGAGGTGTCATCAGCCACGACCGCAACGGGTAACCCTTGTCGCCCAGCAACCAGCCCCTCAGCCGGGGGTGGGCATCCCTCGAACATTGCGGGGATGAATGATTGCGCCAATACGAACGAGTCATGTACACTGCCCGGGTCCGGGCGCAGACGTGCAGGATCATCATGCGGTGGTCGCAGACCACCTGAATGTTCATGGAGTAGGCCCCCTTCCTATTCGTGAACACAGCCCTGTAATCAGCTAGTGGCCGCACGGCGACATGCATCCCATCGATGGCCCCTGGACCATAGGCATCCTGGCAAAGGCAACCCGCTGCCTGGGCATCCTGGCTGACCTGGTCCACAGGGAACTGTAGTTGCCCGCGATGGCATACAGGGCATCCGGCACTGCACGGATGCACCGGTGCACCGATGCCTGTGAGATGCCGGACAGGTCCCAACTTGGCGACTGGAATGACCCCATCGCGTAGACGTTCAGGGCCACCGTAACCTTGACGGCCACCGGGAGAGGGTGTCCTCCCCCAGTGCCATGAGATGCCAGGTGTGCCATCAGGTGGCAGATATGAGCGACGGTTTCCCGGCTCATCCTGAGTCGCCTCCTGCATGCCCGGTCCGTGAGGTCCTGGTACGACGTGCGGCGCCGGTACACACGGGGCCTCATCGGGCGTCTCCGCCGCCGTGGCACCACCTCCTCCTCCTCCTCCTCCTCCTCATCCTGTCAGGCGGGCGGCCATCCAGCCTGGGCAGCTGCCACCTGCCTCTCTGCAGCACGCTCCTCTGCGGCAGCCTCTGCTGCCTCCCTGGCACGCTCCTGCTCCAGCTCCCATAGGGCATCATGTAGAAGGGCAGCTCCCGTCACGGCGGCCAACATCGCTGGGTGATGCCCAAACATTACGGTCTGCAGGGGATGGGGGGGTGGGGGATAGACGACATACCATCATTGTACATACCCCCTCCGCAGCCAGGTGCCAGGGGCTGCATGGTCGCGACTGTTGCCACCTGGCACCTGGCCAAGCAACCCGCCCCCCTTACCCCCGGCACTCACCCTCCCCGGCATTCACCTTCCCCGGCACTCACCCTCCCCGGCCCACTCCTCCCTGGCACTCACCCTCCCCAGCAGCCCCCTCACCGGCATTCACCCTCCCCAACCCCGCTCTCCCCGACCCCAAGCCCCCGGCACTCACCCCCCACTTCTGGAACCGACCACGATCACCGGCGCGCACCCTTCACCGGCAACCTATGGCCATGCTGGCACTTCTCCGGCGGCCACTCCTTGCCGACCCCTACCTCTGCGCTGGCACGACTGGTGGGCGCCGTTAAAAAGGTTGTTTGATTTACGTTTGCGTGACCCATGGTCACGTGGGCGGGACTTCAGCCCATCCGGCCCGGAGAATTGAAGTAGCCCCGGGGCCCATTGCGTCGCGCTGGCCCCCGCTATTCTGCGAGGCGCGCTGCGTGATTCCCGTTGGCGCAAATTTTTGGCTACCGGAGAATATCGCGGGCAATGTCGGGCAACCCCCCCCACCCCGGCACTCACCCTCCCCAGCCCCTCCCCCCTCCCCGGCACTCACCCTCCCCGGCACTCATCCTCCCCGGCACTCATCCTCCCCGGCACAAACCCCAGAGCCCTTCCCCTCCCCGGCACTCACCTGGCACTCACCCTCCCCAGCCCCCTCACCGGAACTCACCCTGCCCGGCATTCACCCATCCTTGGCACTCACCCTCCCCGGCACTCACCCTCCCCGGCACTCACCCTCGCTGGCACGCACCCTCGCCGCACTCACCCTCCCCGGCACTCACCCTCCCTGGCACTCACCCTTCACAGATCCCCCACCCTCCCCGGCACTCACCCTCGCTGGCACTCACCCTCGCCGGCACTCACCCTCCCCGGCACCACCCTCCCCGGCACTCACCCTCTCCGCACTCACCCTCCCTGGCACTCACCCTTCCCAGAACTCACCCTCCTCAGCACTGACCCTCCCCGGCACTCACCCTCCCCGGCACTCACCCTCCCCGGCACTGACCCTCCCCGGCACTCACCCTCCCCGGCACTCACCCTCCCCGGCACTCACCCTCCCCGGCACTCACCCTCCCCGGCACTCACCCTCCCCGGCACTCACCCTCCCCGACACTCACCCTCCCCGGCACTCACCCTCCCCAGAACTCACCCTTCCCAGAGTCCCCCCCTCCCCGGCACTCACCCTCCCCGGCACACACCCTCCCCGGCACTCACCCCAGAGCCCTTCCCCTCCCCGGCACTCACCCTCCCCGGCACACACCCTCCCCGGCACTCACCCCAGAGCCCTTCCCCCCCCCGGCACTCACCCGCCCCGGCACACACCCTCCCCGGCACTCACCCCAGAGCCCTTCCCCACCCCGGCACTCACCCAGCACTCACCCTCCCCAGTCCCCTCACCGGAACTCACCCTCCTCGGCACTCACCCTTCCCTGGCACTCACCCTCCCCGGCACTCACCCTCCCCGGCACTCACCCTCCCAGCACTCACCCTCCCCGGCACTCACCCTACCCGGCACTTACCCTCCCCAGCATTCACCCTCCCCGGCACTCACCCTCCCCGGCACTCACCCTCCCAGCACTCACCCTCCCAGCACTCACCCTCCCCGGCACTCACCCTACCCGGCACTTACCCTACCCAGCATTCACCCTCCCCGGCACTCAACCTCCCCGGCACTCACCCTCCCCGGCACTCACCCTACCCGGCACTCATCCTACCCGGCACTTACCCTCCCCAGCATTCACCCTCCCCGGCACTCAACCACCCCTGCACTCACCCTTCACAGATCCACCCCACCCTCCCGGCACTCACCCTCGCTGGCACTCACCCTCGCCGGCTCTCACCCTCCTCGGCACTCACCCTCCCCGCACTCACCCTCCCTGGCACTCACCCTTCCCAGAGCCCCCCCCCCCCCCCCCCCCCCTCCCCGGCACCCACCCTCCCCGGAACTCACCCTCCTCGGCACTGACCCTCCCCGGCACTCACCCTCCCCGGCACTCACCCTCCCCGGCACTCACCCTCCCCCACCCTCCCGGCACTCACCCCCCACCCCCGGCACTGACTGTGATCACCGGCATGCACCCTCGACCGGCACCCGCGACCCCCCCCCCACCTACGGGTGTGCCGTCACTTCTCCATCGGCCGCCCCACATTGACCCCTACCTCCGCGCTGGCACGACTGGTTGACGGCGTTAAAAAGGTTGTTTGATTTACGTTGGCGGGACTTCGGCCCATCCGGCCTGGAGAATTGGAGCAGCCCCGGGGCTCATAGCATCGTGCTGGCCTTCGCTATTCTGCGAGGTGCGCGCCGCGATTCCCGTCAGCACAAATTTTTGTCTGCCGGAGAGTATCGCCAGCGGTGTTGGAGTGGCGGGGCGGGATTCACGTCGACCCCCCCCCCGGCCAATTCTTCGACCCGGTGGGGGGTCGGAGAATCAGCTCATGGACTTCAAGCTGAAGCTCCCTCTCTCCTTTCCACTTAAAAAATAACAGAAAAAACATTCCTCCTACAACTGCCAATACTTTAAAGAATTGCTATTACTAACAAAGGTTTTTTCTGAACTGTTTTGCACCTGAGTGCAAATCATATCAAATTCTCCTAGTCCAAGGTTTCTATTTAACTATTTGTGCAAGAAATACAATGTTACTCCCAAAATGAAGGTTGGTTAGCTCAAAGATTTGAAGAAGGCGTCATTTTTCTGTCGGATGTTTATACTTTATTAACAGATCTATTGATAGATTACACATGAAGAAGACAAACTACGGGTTGAATTTTGCCAGCGCCTTAGGGACAGGCTGGGAGGTAGGAAAGCTGGGATAAAATGGCATTGGCCGTCGATGCACCCTCATTCTCCAGGCCATTGAGTCAACAGCTCTTGGAGGTGGACCATTGCCACTAATAAGGATGGCAGACCGAATGGCAGCCACTTAATTGGCTGCCACTGGTAAAATGCAGCCCTGGGTCTCATCATCCACCCAAGTGGCTTTGACTCTCCCCTGCTTCCAGTCCCGGCAACACAATTTCCGCCACCTCCACAAATGGAATCCTAATTTAATTCTTGTGGTGATCATTTCCAGCTTTTAATTATAACCACTCAACAATTTGAATCTATCATCCTCTTGGCACAGCTTGCTGGAGAACCGATTGGAATTCAATTTTGATTTGAATGATTCCTTGCTTTGGGATGTATAACAGGTTTTTGTAGTCAACTGAGAAAGAAAAACTTCACCTCATCATAGCTTCTAACTGAAACATTTGTCATAAAGTTTTCATAGTCCTGCACTTTACCAAACCCAATTTTTCCATCACAGCTTTCATGAATAATTTAGTGAGACAATATGCCACCACATAGTGAAAGGGTTGAGGTTGATGTTCATGTAACTTCAATGCCAGGAACATGCCTACAGCTATATTAATGTATGAACCATTCAAGCAGAATAAAGCAACCTACGTCCAAACCATGTTGTTTACCAAATAATTGATTTAACTCTTAGACGGTAACATTCACCTTAATTGGGGAAAACAGTTCTGTCTTTAAAATGACATAAATCACCTGTTTTCTCAAATTAAATTTCTCAACAACTTTCTATTCTGCTTTTCATTAAACCATTACCATTCCACAATTCAGTTCACAAAGCATCACTAATTTGTACTTTGACACATTTAACCCTTCAAATATGGCCTTCGCTGTTGTTTAAATATATTCACATTGTCAATAAAATTTTCCTGGGCTGTCATTTGTAGCTGGCAATATCTCCATTTGCAGACATAGGAGCTGAAATTCTTGCTGGGATTTCAAACTGCCACTGAAGCTGTGCCATCCAAGAATACAGACATTTAAAACAGTCATATAAAAGCAAAATACTGCGGATGCTAGCAATCTGAAATAAAGACAGAAAATGCTGGATAAACTCTGCAGGCCAGGCAGCATCTGTAGTGAGAGAAACACAGGGCAGAATTCTCCCAACAAATGGCTAAGGGCGCGATTTAACCAAATGGGAACAAAGTTCCACAGCACGTTTAGCCGCATGTTTCCCAGCACTCGTAGCGGCGAGAAACTCCCCGCTTTTCAATGGGTGGATAGGGGACCTCAGCAGAGAATGCGTGGCTGAGGTTACACATAGCCCCGTATCTGCACTGAGGAGCTACGCTCGTCGGAATGCCTCAGTATAGCGAGAGATAGAGATGCCATTTCGGAGCCCCAATGCAACCCCAACCTCCCCCCCCCCCCCACCCACTCCCCACAGCCCCAACTAAGAGGGGCATCCTGGGCCCCCTGCACCACCCCCAACATGAGGGGCACCTTCGGCCCCATCACTCCCTTGCGGCCAATGCCAATCTGGCACCCTGGCAGTACCCCTGTCAGCTGACAGTGCTACCTGCGCACCTTGACAGTGCCAAGCTGGCACCCAGGTGGCACTGCCAGGGTGCCAGACTGGCAGTGCCTTGGTGGAACCCTGGCACTTGCTGGTGCAACCCTGCCCAAAGGCAAGCATCTGGGGACCACCGATCCCTGGGGAGAACCCTACGAGTGCTGTTCTGTCTGGTCCCCGTTTGTGGAGACCTGCACTGAACGGTGCTTGCCAAGGTCTCTGAGGCGAAGGGAATAGGTCCCAACGTCTCAGGCATCTTGATAATCTGCATATTAAAGTGAGTCTAGCTGTCGCGCTCTAATATGCAGATTTGCCAAAAGGTGATCCCACCCACAATGGGTGGGATTCACATTTCAACGTCTCACGAGATTTTGTTAGATCTTGCAAGGCATTGCGAACCAAGAAGATGCCAGCAGTGGGGTCCCCTGGCTTCTATCAGCCACATTGTGCTGCAACAAGCTGCTTTTCAGGCGCAACTTGACCATTCGATCACGCCCCAAGTGTCATTTCGGCCGGAAAGATTGGTAACATCATGATCTTCCCTCACTTCGTCACTTTTTTGGAGCCAGGGTGATTCGCGCTGAAAATGTGATGTGTGGGCCCTGAAGATGCCGCCACGACCAAATCCTCAGAGATTCTCAGAATAACTCTACAACCCTCACCACCCTTCTTGCCGGCAAAGCCCCCGACCCATCACCCCCCAATTGTTGTCATCAGGCCCCCCCCTTAAGTGACCGACACCCCGCTATGGGGTTGCCAAAGGCTCTGTCAGGGCTCCCCCTTCAGGCCCCGCACCCTCAACAGTGCCAAACTAGCTCTGCCCCCTGTCACCCTGGCAGTGCCAACCTAGCACTGCCCAGGTGTCAGGGGCAGTGCCAGAGGCAGTGACAGGGAACTTTCCAGTCATGCCCTGCCCACCCGGGGGCTACAAAGGCCTCCAGGCATCCCCATGGCATGGTCATCACATCTATCCAGAGAATTCAACAGTGGCTGGGAGAAGAGGAACCCTTAAACTTTAATGTCCAAGTGATACCAGCTGCTTCTGTAGTGGAAAAGTGCCTCCTGTGCAGGCATGTCGTTCAGGCATCAGAGGTTGAAAAATATCCAGTATAAAAGAATTGCTGTCAGACGGCACCTGGTCTTTCTGGGAAGCACTTAAGAGTAGAAAAATAATCCATGATAGAAAAAATGCAGTCAGACAAGACACCTGCTCAAAAGAGGAAGCACCTCAGAGTTAATGGACTGTGAAGTGCTATAAAAACAAACAAAGCGAGCCCTCCTTTGAGGCAGCCTTCAGCTGTCAATCAGGATGCCTGTAAAAGTCAATGGGATGTGAAATTCACTTGTAAATAACCAAGTACAAAGGGATAAAAGCAGGCATACTGCAACAGTGAAATCGCAGAGTCATGTAAATGTGAATGGGGTGTGAACATCAATGCAAAAAACCACGGACAAATGGATAAAAGAAGGAATACTGTAACAGTGAAATTGCAGAGCCAATTGAAACTTCAAGAAGAGTGAAGATGGATCCTGACTTCATAATTACAGGCATTAAATATAAAAAAGTGTTGTCAAATTTGTTTAAGACATTGGTTAGGCCACAGGGAATATTGCATACAGTTCTAGACACTATATTGGAAGAAGACTTTTCAAGGCATAGCAAGTATGCAAATAAAGTTCACTAGAATGATATTATGAATAAAGAAAGGCATAAAATTGCAACTGAACGGAAGTGATATAACAGGAATCCAACGGATGTCTATGAGATCATTAAAAATGTTGAGAGTAAACGATGAAAGAATATTTTCAGTAGTTGGTAAGTCAATAACAAAAGTATACTGAGCAGAATTACACCTAGAAAAATGAAGGGGAAAGTTAGATTGTTTTTCATTCAGAAGGTTATAAGAACATGGAATGATGTAACACAAATGTCTCTTGAGGTTGCGAAAAAATGAAATTTTAAATCCAAACCTAATTCTGTCCTTAACTGATATCCACATGTGCAACTGCCCAGCAGCAGTTACTGAATAGTGGTAAAGGTGGTGGTTGGGTGAACTATCATTGGATGAGTAATTCAGGGCAATGAGGGACCTTGGTTCGAATCCCGCCATGGTAGATGGTGAAATTTGAATTCAATAGAAATCTGAAATTAAAAGTCGAACGATGACCATGAAAACATTGTCAATTCCCATCTGGTTCATTAGTGTTCTTTAGGGAAGGAAATCTGCCATCCTTACCTGTTCAGGCCTACTTGGGACTCTTTGTATGACACATGGTTGACTCTTAAAAAGCCATTTCATAGATTTCCTACAGTTCAGAAGGAGGCTATTCGGCCCATCGAATACTCTGAAAGAGCACTCTACCTCGGCCCACTCCCCCTCCCTATCCCAGTAACTCCGTGCATTGATCATGGCCAATCCACCTAACCTGCACATCTTCTGACGTGGGAGGAAACCAGAACTCCCAGAGGAAACCACGCAGACACAGGACGAATATCCAAAATCCACACAGAGAGACTAAGGCTGGAATTGAACCCGGGTCCCTGGCACTATGAGACAACAGTACTAACCACTGCACCATCGTGGCCTCTCAAGCCTCTTATTTCAAGGGCAATTAGAGATGGATAATAAATGCTGGCCCAGCCCACATCCCATAAATGAATTTTTAAAAAGTAGGAATCTGGGCTGATTTATTCCCATTTTCTTTGTACGAAGACAGTGCTATCAATTGCAGCATTGCCACAGCCACAATATGTAGGCCCGTTCATTTATCCAGTTTACTGATTCACCTGGAACTTCCCTATTTAAATGAATCAATATTATGGCTTGTATTACCACTGAAAGCAATTCAGTTGTAGTGAAGCTCAAACTTCACAGGTTTTAATATTGACACCAACATTTCAGCTTTTCCAAATGAATCAGAATAAAACCTGCATAAAAACAAACACCATCTATGTGTAATCAGAAGTCAGGTGAGGAATTTCCTGTTTGCTGTTATTTCAGCTGCTATCACACGTACCATTCATATTGGCCATAATTCTCCGGCCGTTCATTGAATTCTCTGGTTCTGCTAGCGGTGCAACCCCGCCCACAGGTTTCCCAGGGGTGTGGGGTGGTTTCAATGGGAATTTCCATTGACAGTGACGGGAACAGGGAATCCTGCCGGCAGCCATTGACGCGCCGCCTCGCGCTGCCAAGAAACACGTGGCTGGGAGGCCGGAGAATCAAGCCCGTCCTTCATGGTTTGAATTTGCTCGCAGTGAAAAACTCTCAGCATAAAAAAAACACAGAATTCACCATTACAAGAAGTTATTTGTTTTTCCGTCAGTCTCATTAAACCAGCCAGGTTTACGTCAAATACTGCAGATGCTGGAAATCTGAAGGAAACAAAAGAATACTGCAAAGGTCTGGCAGCATTGATGGACAGAGAAAAACATAGGGCGGGATTTTCCAGAGAAAAGGCCGGGATTCTCTGCTATCCGGCGGTGCCGAGGAGTGGCGGGAACCACTCCGGTGTCGGGCCGCCCGGAAGGTGCGGAATCCTCCACACCTTCAGGGGCTAGGCCGGCGGGGTTGGCGCTGTGCCAACCAGCGCTGAAGGGCCTCCGACGGCCGGCGCGGGTTGGTGCATACGCGGGAGTGCCAGCGTTTACTGGCGTCATCCCAGCGCATGCGCACGGGGGTTCTTCTCCGCACCGTTATGGCAGATCGTTACACCAGCCGGCGTGGAGGGAAAGAGTGCCCCCACGGCATAGGCCTGCCCGCGAATTGGTGGGCCTCGATCGCGGGCCAGGCCACCGTGGGGGAGCCCCCAGGGGTCAGATCCCCCGCACACCCCCCGAGGACTCCGCAGGCCACCCGCAGAGCCAGGTCCCGCCGGTATGGACCATGTCTAATTTACGCTGGTGGGACCGGCCAAAAAGGGGCGGCCACTCGGCCCATCGCGTGGTGGAGAATCGCCAGGGGGCGCTGCTGCCAACAGCCCCCGACCGGCGTGGCGCGATTCCCGCCCCCACCGAAAAACCGGCGCCGGATAATCCGGCAGCTGGCGTCGGGGCAGAATTCACCCCGCCCCCCGGCGATTCTCCGGCCCAGAGGGGGGGCGGAGAATCCCGCCCAAGGTATCAGGTTGTGACTGGAAACCGGCATGTTCCTCTCTAGAAACACAGCCAGGTTTTCTGACCAGATTTTCTGACACTGCCAAACAATATCAGGGGTGCAGTTTGTGCCGTCACTCTGGTGAGGTGGGGCCTGATAGAACCAGAAAGGGCGGCTACATGGACATTGGGTGCCATCTTTATAAGGTACCTGGATCAGTAAGAAAGATAATCTCCCTCACACCCCTGCACGGCCATGGAGGATCTCCCACAGGCTTTCGGGTGACCCTTCACCCCCTCCCCCATAGCAGTATCACGGGCACTCTCCCCTCCCCCGTGGTCATCGTCACGCACCCTGATGTGGTCATCAAGAGGGGAGCAATCCACGTGGCCAGACGTTTCGGTGTTAAGACTTTTAATTATATGTACACGTATGCAAATTTATGAAAATCAGATTCACACCCTTTTGAGCCTGAACCTGATCATGTCACTGGCAGGGTAAAGGATGAACTGAAACCAAGATCTTGCAGCGTAAATTCCGTTATTGCCCTCTTGTGAGATTTAGCAGCCATAACGGGACTGCCTCACAGCTGAAGAGCCACAGCAGATGGAGGAAGAATCGTCCCAGGGATCCAGCATTTGGTGGAATGCTGGAACCTGTATTAAAAACCACTTGGTCGATCCATACGGATCCTCCACGATGTCATGTCATGGCGCCATGCGCCACAAACCCTGGGAAAACCTGGCACTTTCTCCCTGTGCAGAAGAAGAATAGCAACGCTCTGTTTCTCTCACCCCCATATAGACAACGCTATAATGCCGCATCTATCCTAACGCAAGCCTTCCCCACCCCCACCCCCCAGCCCCACAATCCCACTCCACAATCCATGAATTGTTCACTGCCTCTCCACCGCCACCCCCCCCCCACCCCCCTCCACGACCCCCCCACCCCCTCACCCCAGCAGCATCAGCACTCAGGCCTCTCATTCCTGTCAGTATTCTCTACTTCCGAGGATGCTAAGGGCTGAAAGCGTGTAGAGGGTCTGTCCACTTCGTCAGTAAGTGGGGATAAAGAAAAAGACCAGGACCTCTGACCTCGGAGAAAGCAGTAGCAGCTGAGAGGTGTCATTCAGCTTCTCTGGGCCGCTGGATCACCCCATTCAATGGCAGGTCACATTCTGCTTTCTGGAATGTCCGGCAGGAATCAGACATTTCGTAGAAGATAAGAGGAACATCGCTCTGTCCTCACTGCAAGTCAACATCATTCTCCTGCAGCATCCAGCCAATCACTTTAGGGCCTTTCCCATGAATGTAGCCACCGTCACAATGGCACCACAGTAGTGAGAAGATGTTGGATCCCATGGTGGGTGATGTCTTCACAACCGAATCCAGGTCATTCGCAGACCAAGAGACTATGAGGGTGTCACTGCCCAGGACTCCATGTGGACCCTGGCCATTGGGTTGCCTCTCAACACCCTCCTTGATCGCCTCATCATCCAAGGCAATGTTGTGCTCCTCCATTTCCTCCAGGTTCAGCTGACTGCATTGCTGTGGTGACAGGTAGTGCAGAGCGGATCACTGCTCTGGAGCTGTATTGGAGGGCTCCCCCCCTCCGACCAATCCAGACACTGGAACCTTCCCTTGGGCAGTCCAATCGCCTGCCCAACCAGTGAGTATTTCAGTAAGCCGATGCACTGCTCACTGAAGCTCTTGGTTGCTGCATGGGCATCGTTATAACGGGTCTCCAGATAGGCATCACTAATCATGACCTGAGCGGGTAACCCTTGTCACCCAAGAGCCAACCCCTCACCTGGAGGAGCACTTCGAAGGTGATGGGAACCAACAAGTGTGCCAGCGTATAAGCATCGTGCACGCTACTTGGGTATCGGGTGCAGATGTGCAGCTGATGGTCACACACCAACTTCACATTCAGGGAGCGGAATACTTAACTATTGATGAAGGGCACCCCCTGACGAGCTGGTGCTCGTAGAGACATGTGTGCCATCGATCACCCCCTGAACCTGGAGCATGTCAGCGATGGTGGCCAATCCTGCTGCCCCATCACCCTGGTGCGCCTGGTCCAGACTGAAGGTTATGTAGTCTGCTGCCCGGGCACATAGGGCTTTCGTCACAGTGTGACATCTCCAAGATCTCCCATAGGTCCCTGCTTGTACCATGGAAAGATCCAGGGATGTAAAGGGTCAAGGCAAGTGTCACCTTTACGGCCACAGGGAGCAGGTGTCCAAACCTCCACGGTGCAAGGTGTGCCACCATCTGACACTGGTGATTCAAGGTCTCACTGGTGAGCCAAAGTCTTCGGCAGCACAGGCGGTCTGGCAGCTCCTCAAAGGACAGGTGGTGATGGTATTTACGTGTCCTGATGCAGCGCCTCCTTCACACCTCCTACAGGGTCTGTTCGACGGCTGGCACTCGTACCTCACCGGCTGGGCCCTGCTCTTCTGAGGCAGGCTCCTCTGGTGCAGGTCCCGAGCTGGTCCTGCTCATGCAGCCTCTGTGTATCTGCAATGGCGGCTGTGGCCAGGTAGATAGCAAGCATCCCTGAGGAGGGAGGCGAGGGGTGGCCGGGGGGAGGTGCCTGGGCAAGGGCACCTAGTTGTGCACTTGAGAAGGATACCTTGTGCCACCAATCGCCTCCATGCTCAGAGGCTAGTGTGTGGCTAGGCCCTACAGATGTAGATGAGCAAATAAAGTGTGCATCTGCTGGGAGCTTAGCTGCAGTGTGATGTGGGTCCTGGGTGTGACACACAAGTTATGACAACCTGCCCGGGGGCAGGAAAGTTGGGAGCAGGAACTGGGTGGACAGGCAGCACTTGGAAACAGCTGATGGCCGTGGCGCAGGTTAGCTGATAGTGTCACTGGCGAGGCCTCAGCCTTGAGAGGGTCTGTGTACCAGGGAGGGTGCCAAAGGCCATGGTGCATGAGCTCTGTTATTCCCCTGCTTCCTCTTCAGTGGGGCTGTGCTTCTGATGAGTGCACTGAGGAGTGGCAGCTCCTGTTGTGTCACTAATTGAACTTGGCCACGCCCATCCCATTGATGATACTGCTGGGGTCTGGGGGTTTCCAGAGGAACGACCCGGGTGGGCTCCCAGATGACCAGAAGATCTCTGAACATTTGCAGGACACAGTGAGTACTCAGCAGTGCAAGCAACCAGGAGACTGTAAGTAGCACCACAAAGCCCACTCTGATGCTGAGGGGGATACCCTGAGTGCATGGAGTTGGCATCAAATCGTTCCCTGTACTCCCCCCGGCCCGGGCAGCCACCCCCCAGCAAGTTTTGGAGAGTTTTAAAATATTTCCTTACCTTTCGCTACCCTCCAGCAGCCATGGCGCCCAGGACCCATTTGTAAATACTTGCACCAATTCACGCCCTCGTGACTTCTGCCTGAGAGGGAGGAGCATCACCGAAGGGTGGAGTATGAAGTGTCCAACCCGCTGATGTGATTCAAATCCATGCAAATGATGGTTTTGCATGGACCTGTCGACACGGGGCACAAACGTTGATTTTCCGCCAGCGAGGGGCTAGAGCGTGGTGCAGAAATCGGCACCGGGCTCATACCTCGATCTTTCATTTACACATGATTTTCCGTCCGATCGAGAATTGCGCTTCCAGCGTTGTGAGGCAGAGAGTCCTGCCATAAGTGTTCTCGCCAGGACTGAATAGCGTGTGACTTGGGGATACTATTCAGGACATGCAAACGGACTAGCACTCTGCAGACACAAATTGAGAGAGGAATTTCTGGCCCAGTGGGCATTGAACTGATGGGGCCGGAATTAGTGCCAAGAGCCTGACAGCTGAAGAAGTTTTTAAGCACTCCACTTTACACCTACTCACTGTAGCCACAAAGATAGCTCACAGACAACCATCCCTCCATATCCCCTCCTCCCCCCTCACCCGAGTTTGGGAGTCCAAGCAGGACCCACAGCTCCATGCCAGTGAGGAGCGGAGGAACACCCTTATCCCGAGGGTGGGCCACAGACTCAAGCCCGACCTCCGGAAAAGCGTCTGGGAGGTGGTGGCAGAGACAGTCAGCACTGCCAGACTCAGCAGGAGGAGACAGCTCGTGATCCTGAGGGCTGGGGGTCACTGGTGAGGCCTCTGCCATGAGAGGAGCAGAGAACCAGCGAGGGTTCCAAAGGCCATGACGCAGGTATCCTTTGGTTGGGGCGAGCTCTGCTGAGCCCCTGCTGCTGAGGAGTGCCAACACATGGTGGGCCGTTGTTTGAATCTGGCCATGCCCATCCTCTTGATGAAGCTGCTGAAGTATGAGATGTCCAGAGGGATGGCCTTGGCGGGCTCTCAGATGACCAGATGAGCGACAAGAATAAACGTAGGTTTTTCTGTTTTACTTTCAATGTTGAGATTAAGTGAGATAAACCTGACTGAAGTGCTGGCCACGAACTGTGTACAGAATTGAGCATTGCCATTTAGTTTGATTGTACATCTTTATTGTGTTTCCGGTTTTCTTGTGTTTTAGCAATGTATTTGCAAGAAAAATTGTTCTTTAATGATTTTCTTCAAATTAGCCTGGGCTTTTGTGATTCCACCCTTTTCTCCAGTTTTTACACTAAAAGGTCAACCTGATTCTCTTCCATCGCCCTCCCCCACCAAATGAATGTTTTTTTAAATAGACATCATAAACAAACTTTAAAAATACTTATATAGGTGTAACATGTAGACTAAGAGTAACAATAACCAATTGTATATGAACCGAGAAATTAACTTTTTCTTTTAAATTTCCATATCCTAATAGATTTAAGTAGGTATCTCTGAATACCAATCATAATATTAGGGACTCAACTGGTTTTGCAAGATATTGTTTTTTCCAGAAAATCATTATTTAACTGGGGAAAAATGCCTTTAATATAACAATATCCGGGACATTACGTGTAATTTGTATTTAACTCCCGTGGAATAAAGTATAAATGTCGCTGCAGTCCCAGAGGACCATAGATCCTTTGAGAGCTGACTGGTGGTGATTTAACCTGAGGGTGACCACATCGCAGGCGAGGGGCAAGTTTGAGAAGCTTCATGAATAACCTCAGCTGGTACAGGATTTGAACCTGCGCTGTTGGCCTTGCTATGTATCACAAACCAACTATCCAGCCAACTGATCTAACCGACCCCCTTTAAACATCCCATTCAGCCAACCTATCCGTGTTGGTGTTTGTTCTCCACATGATAGTAGTCAGATTCCATCTGCCTGCTTAGTCCCCATAGCTCTCTGATCCCTCTTTTCTTCAACCATCTATTCATCTTATTCTTAAAACATCGATATACTCTTTGTTTCTATCACAATCTCTACTATTCCACAACTAGTGTATTCTATCTCCAGTATATTTCACAGCCTAGCCATGTTTTGTGTAAAAAGATCTCCTACTTTTTGTCTTAATTTCTTATATCCAATCCTGTATATATGTTCCCATCACCTTCAACCACTAGAACCAGTCTCTGCATTTTGTCCCATCCCGCCATATGTTTAAGCGGATCAAATTCTTCCCTTTTAGAATGAAAACAGCACCAACTTTCTAAATCTCAAGCAATGGCCTAATAAAACTGCACTGTACTCTTTCCATTACATCTTATAGTTGGAACCTAAAACTACACACCCATACTCCATATTTGGCCTTATTAATGTTTTGTATATATTTGTTACGATATATTGACTTCTATATTCACTATATTTTGCCATAAATTCATTATTTCATTTGCTTTTTTATGGCCTGATCTACTTGAAGTTCTGTTTTTTCTCTCTCGTGAACCTAAGCACACCAAATCTCACAATTATTCCACACTCCCCAGTTTTATTCCATTCAAATTATAATGATTACTTTTATCCCTCATAAATTGACATTGCAGATCACCTGTCACTTTTTTATCCATTCCACCATTTTATTAAGAACACCTTGTAGCTTCCTTTGGTTCTCGAAGTGACTTTGTTTCTCTTCTATTATATTCTAGCCCTACATGCAGCTTGTTGGGAGTACAATGTGTACATGTGCCCAGAACAGAACCCTATGGAATACCACTATACACTTAGACTTTACTTTTAACTCCCACACTCCAGTTGGCCTCATTCTTATTTCCTAAAACTCTGGTAAACAAACAAAAAAAATCCACACACACCAATTGAAAGATTGTCCCATTGTTCATAGGAGGAGGTATATGCTGCATTGAGATGTACATTTTTTTCCAGGTGGTGTAAGATAATAATGGAGAGGAGTGAATAAGGAGTTTCAACAACAGATATTTAATGTTGGAGAGCTTAGTAACTTGAGGAAGCCAGCTGTAGGGTAACAAGGTACCACGGTAGCATTGTGGATAGCACAATTGCTTCACAGCTCCAGGGTCCCAGGTTCGATTCCGGCTTGGGTCACTGTCTGTGCGGAGTCTGCACATCCTCCCCGTGTGTGCGTGGGTTTCCTCCGGGTGCTCCGGTTTCCTCCCACAGTCCAAAGATGTGCAGGTTAGGTGGATTGGCCATGATAAATTGCCCTTAGTGTCCAAAATTGCACTTAGTGTTGGGTGGGGTTACTGGGTTATGGGGATAGGGGGGAGGTGTTGCCCTTGGGTAGGGTGCTCTTTCCAAGAGCCGGTGCAGACTCGATGGGCCGAATGGCCTCCTTCTGCACTGTAAATTCTATGATAACCAAGGATTTATTGAACTATATACAAAATTCTGCCCACGGCAGTAACTGTCTCCCAATCCAGTTCTTGCTGGGAGAACTAACCACACCAGGCCCTGCTTTGGACTGGCTTTTATGTGTAGGTCTTTAACAAGCTTCCACTAGGTGGCCCCCTATCTGGGAAGCTCATACTCCACGAGTCCCATGGGGAGTTCAACAATGGTTGGACCTCGTAGGGGTTATAACAGATAGGATTGATGAGAATGAAAGAAATGTGCAACTATATTCACAAGCTCAAAATGTTCCGAAGTACTTCAGAGTCAAGAAGGTACTTTTGAACCGTAGTCACAGAGATACAGACAAATGCAGGAGCCAGATTACTCACAGTAAAGCCCCTCAAGCAGAAATGAAATAAATGATCAGCGAATGTGTGTTTGTACAGTTGGGCAAAGGATAAATATTGGCCAGGACACCAGGAGAACTCCCTGTTCTTCTTTAAAAAGTATCAACTCTACATTGAGGGTCAGACTGAGCTTCTGTTTAACCTTTTATCTGAAAGTAGGGAGTTCCAACAATAAAAACAAAATGAAATGAAATTAAAATTGCTTATTGTCACAAGTAGGCTTCAAATGAAGTTACTGTGAAAAGCCCCTAGTCGCCACATTTCGGCGCCTGTTTGGGGAATGCAGCACGCAGTCAGCACTGCACTGAAATGTCAGCCTTGATTATGCGCTCTGGTTTCGGGAGTGGGACTTGAACTCACAACCTTCTTTTACACACACAAAAGTGACATCATATGAATCAAATTCGGGGTTTCTTAGGTGGACAATCAATCTCATTAGCGAGTGATCTCTGAAGAAGACCGTATGAATCAAAGCCAACAGCTAATGAGATATTTTCAATAACAATCTGTTCCATTTAAAATAGCTATTGAACAATTATTGTTTTTAAATTGCCACCATAATGAAAATGGCATCTGTAAAAAAATCAATTCAGGATCATATTGATTCCATATTACCGTTACAGTGTAATATTGAATATCTTTAATTTAATTTTCAAAGGAAAGTGTTGACTCACTTGACTTTCAATCTGTCAGTACTGGAGAAATGATACATGTGTAGTTGAGTTAAATCCAGAAAATTAATATGGTTTAAACACATTCACACAAAACATTTAAACATACTTCAGTATACTTTATTGACCTTCAGGGCTTGGACTTAGCAATACAGCATTAAGATATATTGCTGGCTTTTGCTGCATTTTATACTGTCATTTGGAAGTTAGATTAAATAGGCTTATTGGAGGAAAATGGACAACAGAATACTGAATATACCAGTAAATCACCTGCGCTGAACGGAACACATTGGGAGACTGTCTGTGTGGAGTTTGCGCTTTCTCCCTGCGCCTGCGTGGGTTTCCTCCGGGTGTTCAGTTTCCTACCACAGTCCAAAGATGTGCAGGTTCGGTGCATTGGCCATGATAAATTGCCCCTTAGTGTCCAAAAGGATAGATGGGGCTTCTGCGTTGCAGGGATAGGGTGGGGTGGGGACCTAGGTAGAGTGCTCTTTTGGAGGGTCAGTGCAGATTCAATGGCCTCCTTCTGCACTGTAGTGATTCTATGATTCTTTGCTGAGTTGGTTTCCCAATATTGTATATAAGTTACCTTCAGATATACTTGGAAGTAAAGTGTAAGTTAAATGTTGAATATTCAATGAATTCTCCAGCTCAGGCGCACACTTAGAACAATAATTGACTATTCCTTTTAAAAGTATTTCAAGAAGCCAGTGGCAATAAAACCTCAATTTTGGCAAACGGGGAGCATTCATCCAGACAGCTTTGAATGGGGCCAATGGAGTAATTTCCTATGGACGTATTGTAAACATTTTGCGAGACCAGTATTGGGAGGAGCCTGTATATTTCCTGACATCTCCCTGCTCACATCACATACTATGAAGGTAAAATTACTCAGAATGTAGAGCATGTGTTTAAATGAGTCAATTGTTTCTATTTCTTATTTCTTTTTTTAAAAAAATATTTTTATTCTCCTTTTTCACATTTTCTCCCACATTTACACCCACCAACAATAAACAATAATCAGCAACAAATGTCAATCTCCATAACAATCCCATCCTCCCACCAAACCCCAAACATTAGCCTGCACGTTTGTTTAGACATCTTTCTGTATATAGTCAGGCACATTTATATATAAGCATCCACACCTTAGTATTTTTTTTTTTTAAAGGGGGGGGAGATGTCATAATATCCATGCATGTATATAATGAAGTGCAGACAGGCAGTGATTGACATACAGGATGACCAGTAAGCACACAACACAGTGCAGCCAATCACCAGACAGTACACTACCATTATAAAGAGAGAGGGCACTAGGTTTCCCGCTCTCTCTGGAACCAGCCACTGAGACAGTCAGAGTCCATGAGCTAGCACAGTGCAAACACCATGCGGTAGCTAGTGAGTCTGGTCAGGCTAGTACAAGGTCTCCAGTCAGTTCAGTATAGTGTCGACCCACAGTTCAATAAAACCGTGTTGGATCTTCTACAGTGTTAGAAATCTGTTTCTCGTATCGCTGCATCAAGTGCAGTCCACACCGAACCGACCTGCCTAACACATCAAGTATTTCCCCGAAGCAGCGCTGTTGCTAGTGTTTTTAGTCCCGACCCCCTGCACAAACTCTCCTCCATTCTGACCCACTGGGAATCAACCCCTCTGACCCAGCTCCGCACCTTCTCCGCATTCGCCACCCAGTAGTAGTACATCAGGTTCGGTAGACCCAAATCCCCCTGCCTGCCTTCCCCTCTGTAGCAGCACCTTTCTCACTCTTGCCACCTTCCCTCAATCTCTCTGAAAAAAGCCTTTGGCAGGAAAATCGGTAGGCATTGAAAAATAAACAGAAATCGCCGCAACACATTCATTTTAACCGCCTGTACCCGACCCGCCAGTGACAGAGGGAGACCATCCCACCTTGCCAGATCAGCTTTCACTCTCCCTACCAAACTAGAGATGTTGTACCTGACTATTTCTTATTTCTAACACCTAAATATACATTCAGATGAGTGCTTTGCATGTAACATTCAACTGATGATCCAAATAAAGCATACCGACAATTATCCTGCAGAGTCACCAAGGGACTAACTTGAAAATGTGTTAGTTGGCCAATTGGCTTTTGTTCAAATATCGAGTAGCACAGATGTGCAAATGTTTAAAATTAAAAGACCATTAAAATGCTAACTAGAGAAATGCCGTATGAACATATTAAACATTAATATGCTAACATTGCAAAGTTTTAGACTCGGCATTTATCAATTCCTGGCAAAGTACTCTTTTTGGGTTTGTGGTGAATGTATTCACCATAGTATAAGCTGTCTGTGTAGCACTGTGGCCCAATGGTAATGTGACCCCATTCCAGGTATTGTACTGGAACCTGGTGGGCTCCGCCTCTGGCTCCGCCTCTAGTATATAGACCGGCCGCCTGGGGGTGGCGCTCATTTGTACAGCAGACACAGGCAGGCAAGTTCTTGGTTAATAAAGCCTATGTTCATTCACTCTCATCGTCTTGCAGTGAATTAATGATACATCAATTTATTAACCAAAGACATCACTATGGAAGCCGCTCTAAACCTGATAAACTGGAACTCGACGCATGAGCAGCAGAAGCTAAGAAAATCTTCTCCCACTGGATTAGCTGTTTTGAGGCCTACCTCGACTCCTTCGAAGCGCCTCTCTCCGATGCCCTCAAGCTGCGCATCCTTCATGGCCGGGTGAGCCACCAAATATCGGGTATGATTCAGGAAGCGGCCACGTACGAAGCGGCAGTTGCGATTCTAAAGAAACAGTTCGTGAAGCCCGTGGACGAAGGGTTCGCGCGGCACCTCCTCACTACCCGCCATCAACGCGCCAGGTAATCGCTGGACGAGTACCTAGAGAACCTGACGCTACTCGCCCGCAACTGCAACTGCAAGGATGTGACGGCCGATGAGCACATGAAGCTGATAATCCGGAACACCTACGTGGCTGGGGTCCGGTCTAACTACATCCGGCAGCGAATGCTGGAAAACGGGGCCACTGACCTAAAGGACACGGTAAAGCTAGCCACCTCGTTGGAGGTGGCTTACCAGAGCCCCAGTGCGTTCCCAGCAGACCCAGCGAACCCCTCGTGGGCACCACAGACATGGCCGTCACCAGACCCAAGTACGTCTCAGGCCTGTGCCGCGCGGCTGCCCGTTGATGCATTATCAATTACGACGAGACGAGAGTAAAGAGTAATTGAGGCTTTATTACACAGAGAGGTGTGGCCTCCTACAGCTGCTGCAGAAATGGCTGCAGTTCGGAGAGCACACACATTTATACTCCGCCTACTGGGTGGAGCCAGCAGGCAGGTATCTACCCCCGTACCTGGTACAGGGGCCTTACCATAATACCCTCGTATGTAGTGCAGTATATACAATATAATACAACAGTGGTGACTACCACATTCACCCCCTGTTAAAATGAGTCCAGCGGGGGTGGTGGAAAACTATTTACATACAGGTTGTCATCAAAATTTCAGAGAAGGTTACAAATTTAGACGGTTGGGCGCCTTGATCCGTCGTTGAGAGCGCCGCAGTACTGGTGGCGAGTCAGGTGTCGGCTTGGTTGTCGGTAACTCCAGGAGCGTGTCAACACCCTCTTCATCTCCGGGTGGGACCAAGGGGAGGACGGATTGTCCTGGAGCGGGGGCTGTGGTGGGGTGCACTGGGAGAAGGGAGGGCGGCGCCGGGGCAGAGGGGTGGGTGTGTGGGGATGCAGTTGGTGCCAAGTCCCTGAGGGGGACTGTGTCTTGGTGGCCATCGGGGTACGCTATGTAGGCATACTGCGGGTTTGCGTGGAGTAGCTGTACCCTCTCAACCAATGGGTCCGCCTTGTGGAGCCGCACGTGCTTGCAGAGGATAATGGGTCCTGGAGCTGCCAGCCACGTTGGGAGCGAAACCCCGGGGGTGGACTTCCTGGGGAAGGCAAAGAGATGTTCATGGGGGGTTTCGTTAGTCGCCGTGCACAGGAGCGACCGAATGGAACGAAGTGTGTCAGGGAGGACCTCCTGCCAGCAGCAGGCCGGGAGATTTCTGGACCGTAGGGCCAGCTGGACGGCCTTCCAGACCGTCCCATTCTCCCGCTCCACCTGCCCGTTTCCCCGGGGGTTGTAGCTGGTTGTCCTGCTCGAGGCAATGCCCCTGTTGAGCAGGTACTGGCGCAGCTCATCACTCATAAATGAGACTCCCCGGTCGCTTTGGATGTAGGCGGGGAAACCGAACAGAGCGAAGATGGTGTTGAGGGCTTTGATGACGGTGGCAGGCGTCATATCAGGGAATGGGATGGACAAGAGGAATCTGGAATATTCAACGACCTCATTGAGAAAATACGTGTTGTGGTCGGTGGAGGGGAGGGGCCCTTTGAAGTCCACGCTGAAGCGTTCAAAGGGGCGGGAGGCCTTCACCAGGCTCGCACGGTCTGGCCGATAGAAGTGTGGTTTACACTCCGCGCAGACCTGGCAGTCTCTGGTGACAGCTCTGACTTCCTCGATGGAGTAGGCCAAATTGCGGGCCTTACGAAGTGATAAAAGCGGGTGAGCCCTGGGTGACAGACATCGTCGTGCAGGGTCCGGAGTCGGTCCACTTGTGCGCTGGCAGTTGTACCTCGGGACAGTTCATCGGGGGGGCTCGTTGAGCTTACAAAATCTCATAATTAAAGGTGGAGAGCTTGATCCTGCACCGCAAGATCTTATCATTTTTGATCTTCCCCCGCTGTGTGTTGTTAAACATGAAAGCAACCGACCGTTGGTCTGTGAGGAGAGTGAATCTCCTGCTGGCCAGGTAATGCCTCTAGTGCCGCACAGCTTGAACGATAGCTTGGGCCTCCTTTCCGACAGAGGAGTGCCGAATTTCGGAGGCATGGCGGGTGCGGGAAAAGAATGCCACGGGCCTGGCTGCCTGGTTGAGGGTGGCAGCCAGAGCGACGTCTGATGCATCGCTCTCGACTTGGAAGGGGAGCATCTCGTCGAGTGCATCGTGGCCTTGGCAATGTCGGCCTTGATACGGTTGAAGCCCTGTTGGGCCTCGGCCGTCAGTGGGAAACCGGTGGAGTGGATGAGTGGGCGGGCCTTGTCTGCATAGTTAGGGACCCACTGGGCGGAGTACGAAAAGAACCCCGGGCATCGTTTGAGTGCCTTGGGGCAGTGGGGAAGGGGGAGATCCATGAGGAGATACATGCGATCGGGGTAGGGCCCTGGAACTCCGTTCTGAACCACATAGCCGAGGATGGCTAATCGGTTCGTGCTGAACACACACTTCTCCATGTTGTAGGTTAGGTTGAGGAGTTTGGCGGTGTGGAGAAATTTGCAAAGGTTAGCATCGTGGTCCTGCTGGTCGTGGCCACAGATGGTGACGTTATCAGGTACGGGAAAGTGGCCCGCAGTCCGTACTGGTCAACCATTCGGTCCATCTCCCATTGGAAGATCGAGACCCTGTTAGTGACACCGAAGGGAACCCTAAGGAAATGGTAAAGGCGGCCGTCCGCTTCAAACGCGGTGTACTGGCGGTCCACCTTGCGAATGGGGAGCTGGTGGTAGACAGATTTCAGGTCCACTGTCGAGAAGACCCAGTACTGTGCAATCTGATTGACCATATCAGATATGCGTGAGAGGGGGTACGCGTCGAGCTGCGTGTACCGATTGATGGTCTGACTGTAGTCAACGACCATCCTGTTTTTCTCCCCGTTTTCACCACCACCACGTTGGCCCTCCAGGGGCTGTTGCTGGCCTCGATGATACCTTCCCGCAGCAGCCGCTGGACCTCAGACCTGATGAAGGTCCTGTCCTTGACACTGTACCGTCGGCTCCTGGTGGCGATGGGTTTGCAATCCAGGGTGAGGATTGCAAACAGAGAAGGCGGGTTGACCTTAAGGGTCGTGAGGCCGCATACAGTAAGGGGTGGTAGGGGTCCGCCAAATTTCAGGGTTAGGCTCTGGAGGTTGCACTGGAATCCAGGCCGAGTAGCAAGGCAGCGCAGAGGTGGGGAGGACGTAGAGCCAGAAGCCGCTGAACTCTACTCCCTGGACAGTGAGGGTGGCGATGCAGTACCCCCGGATCGCCATGGCGATTTTCTGGTAAATGGGGTGTACCGTGAGGGAGCAGCGCCTTACCGTATTGGGGTGGATGAAGCTCTCAGTGCTCGCGGAGTCTAGAATGCAGGATATCTCATGCCCGTCGACCTTCACCTTTGTCGACGCGGTCGCGAGGTTGTGCGGTCGGGACTGGTCGATCGTGACGGAGGCAAGACGTGCCTGGACGTCGGCGGTTGACGGCAATGAGCGGCCCAACGAGGTGCCCGACGGGCAGGGATCCTGAGGCGGGGAAGATGGCAGCGCCCACGGGCCGCACGTGTCCTGGGGCAGGCAAGATGGCTCCGCCCATTGGTTGTGAGGCAAGCAAGATGGCGGCGCCCACGGGCCGCACGTGTTGTGAGGGGAGCAAGTTGGCGGCGCCCACTGGCTGCACACGGGGGTGCAGGGACAATAGAGGCGATTGAGCGGGCCTGGCCCATTGCAGCGAAATGTCCTTTCTTGCCGCAGGCCTTGCAGTGCGCGCTCCGCGCCGGGCAGCGCTGCCGGGGGTGTCCGCAGAAGTAACACTTGGGTCCCCAGGGGTTGGTTGGCTGCCGCGCGGCGCAGGCGTGGGGTTGGCTGGGGGCCGTCGCTGATGGGGTCCATGATGGGGTGGCCGCTGGCGGGGTCCACGGTGCCCAGGAGGGGTGGGTCCTGTGGTCGGGGGCATACGACTGTACATTGCGTAAGGCGACTGTGAGCGAGAGCGCTAGTTTCTTGGTCGTCGCGAGGTCAAGCGTAGCCCCTTCTAAGAGGTGTCATAATATACACCAGTATATCATGGTGCAGACACACACTGATGGACGCACAGTGGGACCAATCAACACACACAACACCGCAGCCAATCACCAGTGAGAGCACACGCACTCTTAAGACAGGGGGCATCAGAGTTCCCGCTCATTCGAGTTGCAGCTAGCTAGGAAGACAGAGCTCACAGCCTGCAACACAGACATTCACCATGTGCTGAGTGCATCGAATGGTTAGGATAAGGCAAAGGTCTTGAGTTAAAGCTAGTATCGTATTAACCCACAGTCTGAGTATGTTTAAATAGTTAATGATTCAATAAAATAGTGTTGCACTATTTCAAGTGTTGGTGACCTGTATGTGATCCAGAACACCCAACACATCAAGAGGCACTGGCGGATGTAGGCCGAAACTCTGCCCGTAATGAACACATCTCTCATCAGCAGGTTAGAATGTTCTGCAGCCGAAACAGCCTGGCAATCACAGTCTCTCACCAGGACGAGCAGGGCACGCCAGAAATCTTCCACAGACTCACCGGGAAGTTGGTGACAGGAGGTGCCTGGCGTAGATCTTGTTGGTCTGCTGAGCGTAGTTCTCCTTCAGTAGCGCCATGGCCTCTGCATAGATAGGCGCGTCCTGGATGAGGGGAAAGACATCGGAGCTCAGCCACGTGTACAGAATCTGGAGCTCTGTGTTTCTGGAATTGGGTCTGTCGCAGATCCGATGTATGCTTCAAAGCAAGCTAGCCAATGTGCAAAGTCCTTTTTGGCTTGTCTGCTTGAGGATGCAGCTGCAGGCGATCCGGCTTGATGCGGAGATCCATCTTTGTAAAATCTCGGTGTAATGAATTGATGCACTATCAATTACGACGAGGCGGGAGTAGAGAGTAATCGAGGCTTTATTACACAGAGATGTGTGGCCTCCTACAGCTGCTGCCGAAATGGCTGCAGTTCAGAGAGCACACACATTCATACTCCATCTACTGGGCGGAGCCAGCAGGCAGGGATCTACCCCCGTACCTGCTGTACAGGGGCCTTACCGTAATACCCTCGTATGCAGTGCAGTATGTACAATATAATACAACAGTGGTGACTACCACACCCGTCCAGCCCGGGGGACCATCGTGCTACTTCTGCGGGCAGGGCCAACATCCCTGGCAAAATTTCTCAGCCCGCACCGTGACATGCAGCGACTGTGGCAAAAAGGGACATTTCGCCAGAGTCTGTCTGGCCCAATTCAAATCCCCGAAGTCGAAAGCTCACCGAAGCCTGATGCTAGAGTTTGGCGGACCCCTACCCCCCCTCACTGGCGTCTCGGTGTTTCAGAGAACGATGGACCGAATGGTGGACCAATACGGGTTGCGGGCGACATACCCGCACTTGGACAATGTTACCATCTGCGGCCATGATCAGCAGGACCACGACGTCAACCTCCAGAGGTTCCTCCAGGCCACCCAATCCCTCAACCTCACATATAACAAAGAGAAGTGCGTTTTCCGCACTACCCGGCTAGCCATCCTCGGTTATGTTGTTGAAAATGGGGTTCTGGGACCCGACCCCGACTGCATGTGCCCGCTCATTGAACTTCCATTTCCCCACAGTCCCAAGGCCCTCAAACGCTGCCTGGGGCTATTCTCCTAATACGCCCAGTGGGTTCCCAACTATGCGGACAAAGCCCGTCCACTTATCAAAGCCACGATATACCCCCTTCCAGCTGAGGCCTGCTCGGCCTTCAGCCGCCTCAAGGCAGATATTGCCAAAGCCGCGATGCACGCGGTGGACGAGTCCATCCCTTTTCAGGTAGAGAGTGATGCGTCAGACGTTGCCCTGGCCGCCACCCTCAACCAGGCGGGCAGGCCAGTAGCCTTCTTTTCTAGAACCCTCCACGCCTCCGAGATTCAACACTCCTCTGTCGAGAAGGAAGCACAAGCCATTGTGGAAGCTGTGCGGCACTGGAGGCACTACCTAGCCGGTAGGAGGCTCACCCTCGTCACCGACCAACGGTCGGTAGCCTTCATGTTTGACAATGTACAACAGGGCAAAATAAAAAAACGACAAAATCTTGAGGTGGAGGGTCGAGCTCTCCACCTATACTTACGATATCAAGTATCGTCCTGGGAAGCTCAATGAGCCCTCAGATGCCCTGGCCCGCGTCACATGCACCAGCGCACAAGATGACCGACTTCAATGTCATCCACAATGACCTCTGTCACCCGGGGGTCACCCGGCTCATCCACTTTATTAAGGCCCGCAACCTGCACTACTCCACCGAGGAGGTCAGGGCCATGACCAGGGACTGCCAAGTCTGCGCAGAGTGCAAACCGCACTTATAACGGCCAGCCAAGGCCCACCTGGTAAAGGCCTCCCGGCCCTTTGAGCGCCTCAGTATCGACTTCAAAGGGCCCCTCCCTTCCACCAACCATAACGTATACTTCCTGACCGTCATTGACGAGTACTCCCGCTTCCCCTTCGCGATCCAATGTCCCAACATGACCTCGGCCACTGTTATAAAGGCACTGCACAGCATTTTCACCCTGTTCGGTTTCCCTGTATCTGTCCACAGTGACCGGGGCACCTCTTTCATGAGCAATGAGCTGCGTCAGTACCTGCTCAGTAAGGGCATCGCCTCGAGCAGGACTACGAGCTACAACCTGCAGGGAAACAGTCAGGTGGAGAGGGAGAACGTGACGGTATGGAAGGCCGTCCTTCTTGCCCTTCGGTCTAGAGGTTTCCAGATTCCCCGCTAGCAGGAGGTCCTCCCCGACGCGCTCCACTCCATTAGATCGCTCCTCTGCACAGCCACGAACGAGACCCCTCACGATCGTTTGTTTGCCTTCCCTAGGAAGTCCATCTCTGGGGTCTTGCTTCCATCCTGGATGACGACTCCGGGACCTGTCCTTCTCCAGAAGCATACGAGGAGGAGCCATAAGACCGGTTCCCAGGTCAACGCCCCCCGCCCCCCCCCCCCCCCCCCCCCCATCACCACCTATCGCCACCCCGGAATCCCTTACGCCCCCCCGGGGCTCCTGTACTGTCCCACCCCTCAACCGTAGCCGACACGCTGGACCGAAGCTCCAGACAACACGCTCTCGGAGTCAACAACTACAAAGCCCGTACCTGCCGCACCGCCAGAGCTGAGGAGATCCAAAAGAACAATCCGGCCTCCAGACAGACTGAACATATGATGATCCCACTTCACCCCCGCTAGACTTCATTTTTTTAACAGCGGGTGAATGTGGTAAATGTATTCACCATAGAATAAGCTGTCTGTGTAGCACTGTGGCCCAATGGTAATGTGATCCCCTTCCAGATATTGTACTGGAACCTGGTGGGCTCTGCCTCTGGCTCCGCCCCCCTCAGATGGTATATAGACCGGCTGGCTGGGGGTGGCGCTCATTTGTACAGCAGACACAGGCAGGCAAGTTCTTGGTTAATAAAGCCTATGTTCACTCACTCTCATTGTCTTGCAGTGAATTAATGGTACATCAGGGTTGAAGGAAAAATCTAAGATACAGAGAGTACTGAGGCATGGGTAGCAATTGTGCAGTAAATGTCATATTAGTCATCCTCCGCAACTTAAAAGCATCTGGTCTGAATAAAAGGAAGGGATGAGGGCTAATGTGAGCAAATATATAGCTGTCCGATATGTTTGCTTGATCAGCTTTGCAAATAATATAGGTAGCCCAAATGTATCTATGAATCTGCTGACGTTTCAACACTAACGTAAATAATGCAGATTGTTGAATAGGCTGAAAAGGGAAACTAGATAAAGGCAGGGGAGAAAAGATTGAACTGTAATGTGTGAATGCTACAAGAAATTCACTACCAAATCAATTTTAGTCATATTAAATTATGTATTAATTTATACACAACATGCTGCGCCCTGAACCAACTACTGTATACTAGTAGCCTATTCAATGGACCTGGTTGTTTTCTTTGCAGGAGAAAGCAGTCTTCAAGAAGAAATAGTACCTCAGAAGCAGCGCTGTGAGTCTATGGGGAATTAAATGTTGCACAATGAGGAAAATGGAGGCCACAGGCTGGATGTCTGTAAATGGCCTGCTTCATTCGCAACCTGAAGGAGACAATTGAACTCCTGTTGATTTGTACAATTCTAGTCGCCTATCTTAATTAGGTTAATGAATAGGAGTTACAGCAAGCAGTAAGCAGTGGCTGCGCTGCACCATGGAAACAGTATGTACTGTCTGCAGCCACAACCTCTAACTATGCATGCACTCATCAGATGCCATCTTCTCTTTCGGTGGAGCCCTAGGATACTAATTTGGAAATGGCAACTGGTCACTACTAAAACTTGAAGCAGGCACACATTTAGATATAAACTCTTGAAATGGTGTTAGACAGCTAAAAAAGGTGACAGAGGTTGAGTAAATTATCAATGATGCCATAGGCGGAGGTGCATGGTAACCACAGGTTATGCTGCAGCTGGGTGGAGTGCTATTATGCCCATGAATCCTTCACTATTTTGGCATCACAGGGTCAGCAATGAAACGGGTATTAAATAGGCAAGAGTGGACAAATCCTTTGCAGATCACCATACAAATTGGACTGGATAGTTTGACGAATTTTAACTCCAGAGCAGGATTTTTTTTGGATAGCGGGGTTTCCTGCCCTGCCTCTCAAAGAGACAGCAGGGATTGTATCCCCATCGACCACAGCAGCCCCACAACCAATACACTCGAGAACGAGTGTAAATTGGCCTGAGATGGGCCTTCTGCCCCGCAATTGGCTGGAATGCCCATCTCAGAAAGCTGCCAGCATTTAGATTGGGGGGGGGGGTACTCCTCGTTAGCAGAATGACACTAGCATTACTGCATCTGGCCAGTCTGAGAGAAGGCCAATCAATCAGCTGAAATCCTTATGGTCAGCAGATTAGTGAGCATTTAGACTTTTTGTGACAGATGGAGGGGAATGCAGCAATGACGTGAGAGTGGGAAGGCCCTAAGAGGATGCAACAAGTGACTTTTAATTCATAACATAGGTGCTCACATGCTAACATAGTTGCTTAAGATGTAAAAATGCCAAAACTCATTGGTGCCCATGCAGTGATGCTATAGTTTCTTTACCTTCCTAACCCTACTCTAAGTCTTGGTGCTCTACAGCTGACATCAAAACAGCCTGCTGACTGTCATGCCCTGCTGCCTGAGATGCCCTCTGGAGGGCTGGGATGTGGAGTGCCCAGCCTTCTTTCGGACAGCATGGGTATGGTGGTGCCACCCTCCTTGGTGTGCTGGTCTGGAGGTGTGTAAGTTACAGGAAGAAGGTAGTCAGTCTCTTGGGTGGAAGGCCCTGGGCTTTGCACCAAGTGATCCTCATCCCTCTGGGTGCTTGAAGGCTCTTGGGTTCCGCCATAGGATAGAAGGGGAGCTGTATTGAGATCCAGGACCCCCACTATCCTCTGGTGCTCGCACTCATGGATGCCCACGAGTGCCTGCAACCATGCAGTTGATGTCCACTTGATGAACCATGGAGTTCATGCCCTGAACCGTACATTCATGGTCTGAACAATGTGTTGAACATCCCCCGCCATGGAGTGAACAACCTGCATCATGAGCACTGCGGACGGCACCATTGTAGTGTGGCCTGGTCACCTCTGATTGCCAGCACCATCTAATCAGACTGAATGGCAAGGGACCCCTCTAGTCGGCCTTGCAATCTGAGAAATGTAGCTGTTATCCCTTCCTGATATTCGCAACTTTGCCTTTGTAGCTCTAGCAGCTGGGGGACACCGAATCATCTCCTCTCAGTGGGACTCAGCAGTGTCCTGGCCTCCAGCGGTCCGCCAAGTGCCACATCCCTGGGATGTTCCTGCCTCCACCTGCTGTGGTTCATCAGAAGTGGGGTGCTCACCAGTGAGTGACCCAAAAGCCTGCCTATTAATTATTCCCACCGAGATGTGAATATTTACGTTGGTGGAGGGTGCAGGTGACAGCTGTGACGCCTTTTCAATGGGAATGTCCAAAAACCCATCTTCGGAGCTGTGAAGCATGTTAGTTACATTATAAATGCAAGCAAATCATCTACAAATAACTAAAATCCTTCCTCCCATACATTAGTTAAGCCAAACAGTAAATTGGAAGTTTGCATTAAACTTCCACAGTATATGCGATCGATACCCGTGATTATTATTTGTCAGATGGCAAATAAAAAGATTATTTGGAACTGTTTGTTTACTTGCTAATTGCCTAGAAAATCAATAGCAGCAAAGCAACGCTAAATAATTAACGTCACCTCTCACTGATTATCCGAAATTTCACTGCACAGGAAGCATTTGGTAATTGTAATCAGGTTGTATTTATATTTAAAACTTTTAAGTTTCAGTTACAAGTCTCATAAGTATGTTAATGTTAAATATTTAAATATTTTTCCTGAGAAACTTTACAAGAATTGACATCCATTGAAAAGGAGCACAGGATGGTACAGCAATGTGTAATCCGCTTGGATCAGTAAACTGGGGAGCAGCAGTTCAAAGCCGACCATAGCAGTCTGAGAATTGGAATTCAGTTTAATAAAATTCAGAACATTTACCAGTAAAAGTGAACATAAATCTTTCAAAATATTGTAAACATCCAACTGGTTCATTAATGTGTTTTCAGGAAGGAAGCCTGTCAGTTACATACCAATGCTTTGACTTTTGATGCTCTGTGAGGTGGCATTGCAAGCCGTTCAGTTGTATCATTTTGTCACAGCACAGATGCTGAGATTCTATTGGCCAATGGTGGTCTCGTCCACCGGTCTTAGAACTGGCTTTCCTCATGATTCAGGTCAGAGATTCCACCTCACGTCACCAGCCCCAGCGGGAGCAGTGACTGCTAACGGCAATGCACCCAACAGAGTCTCAGGATCGCCAAAGGTGAGTGGATGAGGATCGTAGGGTGGGGGTCACAGGAGTGGAGGGAAGGAGATCAGAGGCAAGGATATAGATGTGGCTTTCAGCTCAATCAGACCCCCCCATATCCTCTCCCGCTTTTCCAATGCCAGGTCCATTGACAGGCACAGGAACCCTTCAGAAGACCATTGGCAAGCTGAGATGGTTACCTGGGCAACATTGTGACAGTGCAGGAAAGTGATGCCTTAAACTAAATTGCGTTTGACTTAGGAATAATGGGATAAATTGGCTTAAATAAGCATCTGGGATCCTGGCTTTGAGAAACAAACATAAAGTAGAAGAACCTTGTAAAACACATTTTATATAATTACATGTTGTGGAAGGGGCAGAGGAAACTTACTGGAACGTTCCCTGTGATGAGGGACTGCAGTTGTGTGGAGGAACAAAAGAAGCGGGGATGGTTGTCCTGAGAGATTAAGGGGAATTTAACAACGGAGCTAAAAATGATGAAGGGCTTTAAAAGAGTAACTGGGGAGAAATTGTTTCTACCGGCAGGAAGGTTAAGGGCCAGAGGACACAATTTAAAATAATTGCCAAAGAAAATGGGTAGATGAGGAGATATTTTTATGAGCACGTTGTTTTGATCCGGAATGCACTGCCTGAAAGGGCCATGGGAGCAGATTCAGTAATAACTTTCCAAAGGAAATTGGACCTATACTCGGAAATAAAAAAAATTACAGGGCTATGGATCAGGGCAGTCTAACTAATTGGTTGACTATGATGGCAACACAATGATCTGAAAGATCTCCTGCTGCTCCATAATGTTTGATGAAATTAAGGTGACTGGTCAAGGTCCAACGGGGAAGATGATGGCAAAGAATAAGAAGGCAATAATCAAACGGCACTATGCTTGGTGTTTGATAGCCTATGGATTCAACATAAGCAAGAGCATTTTTAAAAACCAAAATGAAAAGAGGCGGAAGTATAAAATCTTTTTTTAAATCTTTGAAGCTTGTACAACCCATGTTTGCAGCATAGTTCGAAACACAACCTTGAAGCAAAGGTGAGAAGTTTTTCAGACTGCTTTGTTAAACCAATGGTGTAAACCATTCCACACTGGCTCAGGCAATGAAAGATGACAAAAGTTTTGTGCAGGTAATTTGAATGGTTTTATAAAATGCTTAAATTTACGCTTGACCTTCAAATACAAATGTATTCAGAAAAGATCCTGATCTTTGATTGTAAGGATGGATACTATTTTGACATTCTGTCAACTGAATGTCAAATCATGAAGAGATCATGCTGAGGCATACTGTCCATACACATAGAGGAAAACACTGTTTTGCTGAATAGGAATCAACAGGTGGGATAACCTTCAAGCAGCATTCACTAGTGAAGCGGAAAACTATGCATTAGATTCATATTTATCGCAAAATAGTTGAATAGGAATGTGAAGATATTTTTATATTCTATTCTATTCTGGAATGCAAAACCTTTGAGGGTTAACAGCCCCTAATGAGGAGGTGCACATGTTTTCTTCCAAAAGGAGATGAACAAATCCTCAAGTACTAAAGAAACATTTTCCACAACCTAGTGAGTAAAATAGTGTTCATATGCTGGTAAACATTTGGAGGGGTTGGGGTGTTGCAGGGATGTGGTGTGTGGTGATGGGTGTGTGGTGATGGTGCCAGATTCTGTTTTGGTCGCAGTTGCAACTTGAACACCAATTGCACACACTCAAAATTGCTGTAGTTTTGAGAAGTGTATTTATTATCAAGTTTCCTTACTCTGGGCGGGATTCTCCTTCAATTGGCGGGATGACACGACGCCGGCGCCAAGAACGGCGCGAACCACTCCGGCGTTGGGCCAACCGGAAGTTGCGGAATCCTGTGCACTCTGGGGGCTAGGCCGGCGCTGGAGAGGTTGGTGCTGCGCCAACCTGCGGCGAAGGGCCGGCACGAGTTGGCGCATGCGCAGAACTGCCGGTGTGGTTCTGCGCATGCACTGACCGGCCGGTGTGTTCCTGCGCATGCGCAGGGGGGTTCTTATCCGCGCCGGCCATGGTGGAGCCCTACAGAGGCCGGCGCAGAATGAAGGAGTACCCCCATGGCAGATGCCCGCCCACAGATCGGTGGGCCCCGATTGCGGGCCAGGCCACCTTGGGGGCCCTCTTGGGGCCGGATCCCCCCGTGCCCCCCGTCCACTAGACGGCCTACCAGCCGGGTACTGCTGTGCGGGACCTAGGCAGCATGGTAGCCTTGTGGCAGCACGGTAGCCTTGTGGATAGCACAATTGCTTCACAGCTCCAGGGTACCAGGTTCGATTCTGGCTTGGGTCACTGTCTGTGCGGAGTCTGCACATCCTCCCCGTGTGTGCGTGGGTTTCCTCCGGGTGCTCCGGTTTCCTCCCACAGTCCAAAGATGTGCGGGTTAGGTGGATTGGCCATGATAAATTGCCCTTAGTGTCCAAAATTGCCCTTAGTGTTGGGTAGGGTTACTGGGTTGTGGGGATGGGGTGGCGGTGTTGACCTTGGGTAGGGTGCTCTTTCCAAGAGCCGGTGCAGACTCGATGGGCTGAATGGCCTCCTTCTGCACTGTAAATTCTATGTCCATTTCACACCGGCGGGACTGGCCAGGAACTGATGGCCGCTTGGCCCATTGGGGCCTGGAGAATTGCCGGGGGGGGGGGGGGGGCCGCTGCTAAAGAAGTGCTAAAATTTGGCATCCGGCATCGGAGCGGCAGGGTGGGATTCACGCCGCCCCCCCTAGGATTCTCCGACCCGGCAGAGGGTCGGAGAATCCCGCCCAAAGTATTTGTATTTTGTCACATGTAAAAGCTGCCATGAACCAGAACAATTATACAATATTTTAGAATATAATTATTTGAAAAGATGTTTTGTTTTAAAAAATATTCCTTGGGGGGGCTGCACGGTGGCGCAGTGGTTATCACTGCTGCCTCATGGAGCTGTGGACCCGGGTTCGATCCCGGCCCCGGGTCACTTTCCGTGTTGTGTTTGCACATTCTCCCTGTGCCTGGGTAGGTCTCACCCCCACAACCCAAAGATGTGTAGGCGAGGTGAATTGGCCACACTAAATTGCCCCTTAATTGGAAAAAAAGAATTGGGTACTCTAAATTTATTTTAAAAATATTTCTTGGTATATTTAAAAGTGGTAATCTCTTGCAACTTTATTAACACAGCTGGAAAATGGGTTTACTCACAAAAAAGAAAAATTTTCGATCCGAGGGACGAGTTTAGCTGTGAGCAGCATGGTTCTAAATGACTAAAAATGATTTTAAAAATAACCACATAAAAGCACTTGATAGTTATAAAAGCAGAAGATGTTGGAAATGTTCAGCAGGCCTAGTAGCATCTGCGGAGAAAGAAACAGAGTAAACGGGATTTTCTGCTGCTGTTTCCGGGGGATGGGGGAGCGGAAATGGCCTGGGGGAATGTGGGAAATCTCATGGGAGCCCCAAAACAGCTTTAACGGGGTTTTCCCTGATCCATTTTCCCTGCCCCCGCCAATAACGTAACAGGAAGCCTGACTTTGAAAGTAGGGATCCCCATTTGCCTATATTTAAATATGAATATTAGGCCTTTATGCCTGATAGTTCCTCCCCGGCTCCCCACCCCCTCATTGAAGCATCCATTCACATCAGTATGCATCATGACAGTACCCTACAGGGTGCTCCTGGCAAGCAGAACTCACCGAGGCGCGAATGTTAGTACAGCCCCCAGGGTGGAGTCAGTACCCTGGCATATCAACCTGGACCTGACCCTGGCACTGCCCTTTGTGGGACCTGCCCCTCACTTTTTTTGAGTGGCTAAAATATGACGGAGGAAGCTGTCCTCGGGGCTAGCGGCTTCCAACTCCCGTTTTTCCCCCCCGCTGCGACACTCTGCAAAAATAAATCAGAAAATTCCACCCAACGTTTGGGGTCTGTGAAACACTTATAGAATCGCACCGGGAGAAGAATCAACCAGAATGTAATCTGTAAGTATTTTGATGATAAATTTAAATAGCAACTGGTGAGGTCTCCTCCCTGTTGCTCAACACAGAAGAGGGGACATCGGCTGGAGCTTCGACTTCTACAATGGGAGCACTGATGTCAAATCAGCATTGCATGCTGATTGACGTTATGATGAACCTGCCGGCATTAGCTACAGCAGCTCTAACGCCTTCAGTGTGGTATCCGACGTGACGACTCGTGGCAGAAACATGCCAGGGCGAGTTGGATGCCATTTTGGTCCTCAAGGGAAAACCATAGCACTCAAATAATGGGGCACCAGTGAGTCCAGTTTTGCCTCTCCCATACATGTTGCCTTCACCCTTGTTTCCGTTAATATTATCCGCAAAATCCCGGCCGAATTGTCCAAGTGCTAAAGGTTGGGAAATATTGGGTGGGATTCTCCAATAATGGGGCTATGTCTCCATGCCAGAGTGACTCTCCAATTTGCAGGGGGCTTGCAGGGCCCGGAGTGCTTTTTGCAGCTCTGGTTGCGGATACGGGCCCTGCACTTCCAGTCGGGAGTCCGCGCATGCGCACAGCAGCACCTGTGGCGCCCGCCCCTTGCAACATGGCGGGCTTCGCGGAGCAGCATCAGGAATGTAGGTCCCCCCAAGATCACACACACCCATGGATCGGTGCCGCCCGGTCACTTGCCTGGCCGTCTGAGAGGCCCCCCTCCTCCGGTGAAGGATCCCCCGCCCCCACCACCGGCCGTTCCCGACAGGCAAAACGTGGTTAGAACCATGCCCTCGGGAACTCGGCCAGTTGTCCTCGGAGAATCGCCACGGGGGCCTCTGTCAATGGCCCCTACCTGCGCCGCGTAGGCCGGGGATCGGAGAATTGCGGGAGCGGCGTCGCGCCGGATTTCACCATCAATGCCCATTCTCCGCCCCCACGGCGATCGCAATTTTGGCGCGGAGGTTCGGTAAATCCTGCCCATTAAATGTAAGCGAATTCCACCAAAACCATTTATGCCATCCTTTCTGTGCTATTTTACTTTGTTTCAGATTCCGTTCCACTGAATCAGACCCTCCCCATTGTGAGATTCAGCTAGTTCTGTAAGCATCTGCAAAATTGCACTCATTTCCATAGGTGCTTAGGCACGAGTTTAAAAAGCCGTTTAAGAACCTGACTAGTGTATGTCAACAAAGCTATTAAATGGTTCAGTATTATATTTTTTGAGTCATTTTCAGTGATTTTAAATGAGGTTACTCACGGATGGAGGACTGGACACTTATTAAAATGTTCCCTCATGCAGTTTCTACTGCTCAAGACATTTGAGCTTAATTTACTGGACAACAAATAAATTCTTTTTAAATTCATTGCTTTTACAAACTGACTGCTATTTTCATTTTAAATTGACTAAATAACTTACGGCACTTCTAGTAAACAGGCTAAAAAATAACTCTCATTCTTTTCATAATAATAAGCATGGCAGGAATTACACAGAACTGAAGTAGTGAGATTTATTAGTGAATACAAATCATTCTGAAAAGTCTCAGAAAGCACGTGAAAATAGCTTTACATGGTTCAATATCCAACTGATTCAATAAACATAACTCAAAAGTATTACAAAAAAAGATTCACTCAACACTGAATAGCACTATAGAATGCAGGGAAATCCAAGTGAACTGAGTTGTATAGATAGAAAATGTCCTTTCTTTTCTCGGTCTTCCTCCTGCTGAATAGCCTACTTACTTTGTCTCTTTATTTGTTCATGTAAAATAAAATTCACAATGAATGGAAGTTGCTTATATCTAACAGGATATAATTTTATTAAAGGTGATTGGTGTCTTTTTATTTGAATAATCTTTGGAATTTTATTCAAGACGTTTCCTGTGTGTTTAGTAGAACAGACATTTTGTATTAAGTGCAGGATTTCTAGGTCATCCATCTGTGAGCACTTTAACTCTTTAGGCGAGCGATTTTAGTTATTGCCCATTTATGGAAATGGTTGTGCTCTTATAGAAAATACATATTTTTAAAAATTGCCCACACCATAAAAATATCTGAAAATATTAATATCTATTGATATTAATTAATTTCTAGATGTTGTCCTTATGCCTCATCTTGCACCCAATTACAATGAGAATGATAAAAAAAGAGAGGCTTTCTGTTCAACAATCAGCAATCTATATTATGTCATCATTATTTTAAAAGAACATGCTAGTTCCACAGTGTAGCATGAATGTAATGGTTTCAAATCATATCTAACTACTACACTGGACAAGTTTCTGGCTTGACTATTGGAATCTGAAACTTGGAGATGTTGCAAATAGTGAGAATGACACCAGTCAACTGCAACAGGACATAGCTAGGCTAGCAGAATGGAGCAGACAGATGCCAGGTGGAATTTAATACTCTACAGAGAAGTGTGAAGTGATGCCTTTTCACAGAAGGGATTGGGAGAGGCAATATAAACTTATTGGCGTCTTTCTATAGAGTGTGCAGTGGCAGGGATATCAGGGGCTTCGTGTGCATAGGTTTTTGAAAATGGCAGGGCATACATATTGAGAGAGCAGTTAGAAAGCATGTGGGTCTCACAGAGATATTGAGTACAAAAGGAGGGGAGTTGTTCTGAACCTTTGTGTAGCTTTGGCTCAGCCATAACTCGGGTACTGCGCCCAGTTCTGGTTCTCACTCTTTAGGGAGGATGTGAGAGCCCATGGAAGGATGCAGAGGAGTTTTACCAGGAATGAGAGATTTTAGCTACAAGGTCAGGTTGAAGAAGCTGGGCTTGTTCTCCTTGGAGCAAAGGTGATTGAGTGGAGATTTAGATAGATCACGAGTAGGACAGGTTTAGATAGTGTCAACAAAGAAATACTGTTTCCATTAGCTGGAAGGGGAAGAGGCAGTGGCGGAGGAGTATTGTCACAACACTGGTACTCCAGAGACCCAATATGACGCTCTGGATTTGAGTTCGAATCCCACCATCGCAGATAGTGAAATTTAAATTCAATTTTTAAAATATTTAGAATTCAGTCAAATGATAACCATGAAATGATTGTTAATTTTCCAGGAGTTGCCAACTTTTAGTTTTTTAATCCATTTTATAAAAAATGCATAAATTAGCAGTTTTCCAATGCTGTTATTTTGTAATAACTTGTACTCGGTTTCTAACTATTTCTGTAGAATGGTACTTGGCTTCTATTAGATATGCTGGATGTCTGCACTATAGAGCGGTCATTTTCAAACCCAGGGTCGAGACACGCGGGTGGGTCACGGGCGGGTGTCGGGAGGGTTGCGGGCCCATGTGTTACGGCATTCCCGATCACAGGGCCATACGTTCCCAATCGCAGAAGAAGTGTCCAACAGGGTTTGCTGCCCTGGTGCTCGGAGAAGGAAGGTGGGGGAGTCCCCAGTGGGCTGGTCTCAGGTGGGGTGTCCCGCCATCGGTGATGGATGTGTATGAAGCCGGAGGGGTGCCCACCCATGGGCTGGTGTTGGGGGAAGGGGGTGAGAGATGGATATCTCTGCCTGACTGCCCCACCCACCCACTACCCATATTTCCCACTGACATTGGAGGCCTTTGGCCATGTGGCTGAAGGCTATTGCTAATTGGTAATTTCCAATCATACTGAAGTGAGCACTTCACAGCTGCCAAGTGGATTCCTGTGGGTAGGTGTGCTGCGTAGCATGTGGGAGTTATTGCCTAGCATCCCAATGGTAACATTATACAGGGGGATACAGGGGGCGGGATTCTCCGACCCTCCGCCGAGCCGGAGAATCGGCGGGGGGGGGGGGGGGGGGGGGGGGCGGTGTGAATCCCGCCCTGACGCCGGTTTTTCGGTGGGGGCGGGATTCGCGTTGCGCTGGTCAGGGGCCGTTGGCAGTGGCCCCCCCGGTGATCCTCCGCTCCGCGATGGGCCGAGTGGCCGCCTGTCTTCGGCCAGTCCCGCCAGTGTAAATCAAACAAGGGCCTTACCGACGGGACCTGGCTCTGTGGGTGGCCTGCGGAGTCCTCGGGGGGGAGGCGGGGGGGGGGGGGGGGGGGGCGCAGGGGGGATCTGGCCCAGAGGCGTGCCCCCACGGTGACTTGGCCCACGATCGGGGCCCGCCGATCTGCGGGCGGGCCTGTGCCGTGGGGGCACTCTTTCCCTCCGCGCTGGCTACTGTAAATATCCGCCGTGGCCAGCACGGAGAAGAACCCACCTGTGCATGCGCTGGGATCACGCCAGCACATGCTGGCACTCCCGCGCATGCACAAACTCGCGCCGGCCGACGGAGGCCCTTCGGCGCTGGTAGGCGCAGCGCCAACCCCGCCGCCGCCGGCCTAGCACCTGAAGGTGCGGAGGATTCCGCACCATCCGGGCGGCCCGACGCCGGAGTAGTTCACGCCACTCCTCGGCGCCGGTATGGTCCACCCCGCCGGTTAGGGGAGAATCCCGACCAGGATGTGGGAGCCGGTGGGCAGGGGCCCCCGCTGAGGCTGGGGGTGCATGGGCAGGATGTGCCGGATGGTAGGTTGTGTGTGGTAAGGGAGAACACTGGGAGAATGGAGACCCCGGAGTGGAAGATACCGCTGGTTGACATCCTCTCCAATTCCTTCCAGATGTTACACGGGATGGATGATATCTTGGACCCCGTGGAGGCTGCTCCCGTGGTGCTGCTGGCAGGCCAGATGCCAGAGAAGGCGGCGTCAGCAGAGTTGAGAGAGGCTCGACGTGGTGGCCCAAGTGCAGGGCACTGCCATACACCCTGAGGTCTCGGCCGTCCATCAGGCCAGGGAGGAACCAGAGCAGGAGGCCGGCGACGGCTCCAGGTGCACAGGCATCGCTGGTCTTTCGAACAGATGATGGACATGTGCCACATGAGGCTTCACCTCAACAAGCAGATGGTGCGGCACCTCTGCCATGTCCTTGCCGGCTTGGCAGAATATGGAGGAGGAGCATACCTGCACCCGGCGGCCGTCAAGGTCATCGCAGCCCTGAACATCTGCCTCAGGATCATTGCAGGGCTCGAAAGGGGACGTGTATGGCATCTCACAAGCTGCAGCACACAAGTGCATCCTTGAGGACCTCCATACCTGGGGAGGTGGGGCAGGGGATTGGTGCTCGGCCGCATTGTGGATAAAAGTGCCAGAGGGCAACATTTTTTAATGCTAAACAAATTTGTCCCCAACTGCCCCAATCCCTTGATGGTACCATCCCACCTTCCCCACCCTCCCAAACCCTCCTGCCACCTCTTCCACCCCATCGCACCCTTGCCCTTTGCCCCCAAGTCCCCTCCTCCCCATGCCCTCTCGGTGATCCACGAACTGCTTAGCCTTCCGTGCTCCCTCGCTGCGCCGAGGTGTGTCCACAGGATGCACGTCAGAGGTGGAGGCAGCCTGCTGCCTTCCGTGTCCCATGACCTTCGAAGCCCCTTGTGGGCATCCTCTGGGGGTCCTAAGGCTGGAGGGCCACAGCCCACTTGCCGGCAGCACATGCCCTGCGTGCCACCCTGTTCCGGAGACACACTGTTATCAGGAGGTGGGTCTCGGGGGAGCTGGTGCACGCTATCGCCACTCATTTGGGTGGCTCCAGGTTGACACCCAGTGCTCCATCTTCCTGGTCGGTGCCCATAGTGCCCTGGGGTTTACCTTGGGATGGAGGGGCAGCTGGACCGTGCACTGGCTGCCCCGCGTCATCTGGCTCTGCAAGCCCTGGTGGCTCCCCAATGTCTGCAGCATGGTGTCAATGTCCACTGCGATGCCCTCAATGACTGGGGCATGCTCAGGAGCACCCTGGAAATGTCCACCTGCGACAGGGACATGTTCTGCAGCGCCTCGGCGATGCCCACCTGACACTGGGACACTTCCCAGCGACCGTGATGTGCTCTGGAGGGCCTCAGAAATGCCCACCTGAGATTGGGGCATGCTCCGCAGCGCCTCACCAAGTTTCACCTGGGACTGAAACACATTCCCCGGCGACTGCGACATGTTGCCGAGGCGCTCAGCCATGACCGAGCTATGCCTAGGACACCTTCACTCATGCTGCCGACGTCGTGCAACAGGCTCTCCACTGCAGTCGCATCCTAGCAGTGTTGGCCTTGGTGTCACGCATTGCCGGGGTCATCTCCTGCGCCCATAGCCTCTGGTCCTCCAATCGGCAATGGACCGACTGGAGTGACGCTGACATCCCCTTCTGAATCTCATGACCGCACCCTAGTGTCTGCAACAGCTCCGGGTGAACCTAGTCCAGAGGCTCAGCATCTGACTGGGATCCAGCTGGGTCCTGGGATCCAGCGGATCTCCGACTGCTGTCTCACCTGGACTGCCCTGTGACTGACCCTCACCTGACACCTCACAAGCAACAATGTGCAGTATAGATGAGTACCGATTACATTGATATTTAATCTTGCATATTATGTTAAACGCAGTTCAGCAAAGAACTAGAACACCGACTGAGTTGCTCGCCACCCATATCTTGTAAGATAAAAAAATATATTATTTGCCAAATATATATATGGGGCCTTATTATTACTTTGGAGTGGAGTGATTGCTATATAGGCAAATAAGGGTTAAAAAGGAGTCTGGTTAGCTCAATTGGCTAGATGACTACATGTAGTTCAGAATAATGGCAACAGCATAGGATTTGATTGCTGTTCTACCTGAGGTAGACTTGGGGCCTGTCTCCTTATCCTGCCATACAGTAAAATCACAGCTTACGGTCTTGTTTGGCAACTCTTGGATAAGCAAGGATGCAACCTGGAGAAGGAGGACTAAATATTTAGCTTAACCTTTTCCTGGTGTTGCTGCCACCAAACAGCATCTCCCCTAAACTCCGCCCACTGTCAAAAAGATGCGGATTAAGGACATAATTACCTTGCGCAGGATTTGTTCACCATAATGGCTGTTGATGCACGATCAATGACCACTAAAGCGAGGTTGTAGTCCAACTGAAGGCTTTAATAAGCTAGATGTTTCCCCCAGCAGTTTCCCCTTCACAGAATGAAGGCTTCCGGGGCAGCACGGGCTCTTATACCCCGCCTAGTGGGGCGGAGCTACCATACAGCTTGACCAATAGGAAGCATACACTATCTACCAATGGTGTTCCAGCATTACCAGGTACCGTAATACCTCTACACAGACTACCACATTCACCCCCTGTTAAAAAAGAGTCCGGCGGGGGTGGTAGCCTGATACTACAACATGGTAACGTGGCAGAATTATAGTTATGGAGGTACCGTAATACCTCCGTACAGCGTTTTGTAACTATTTACAATTCTATTAACTATTTACAATTTATGATTCATAATTAGCTATACACTTTAAAATGAAGCAATCAGTCGATCGGGGGCCCTGGTCGTCCTCTGTGATCGTCAAAGCTTTGGTGGTGACTCCGGTGGAGGCTCGGGTGTCTATGACTCCAGGAGTGCGGCCTCGATCTCTGTGGCAGCTTCGACACCCCTAGACGGCGCTGGTGGGGAAAATGGTTGACCTGGGAAGGGAGCGTCTGCGGGGTGCGTCGGTGGGTGGGGGGGCCTAGACGGGACCAGACGGGATCCTCCTGTAAGGTGCACTGGTGGAAGGGAGGGTGGGACTGGTGGCTGGGGTGTGCGTGGGGCTCCGGCGGGTGCCAGGTCTCGTAGGTAGACCGTATCTTGTCGGCTGTCGGGGTACGCCACGTAGGCGTACAGGGGGTTACGGTGGAGAAGATGTACCCTCTCGACCAACGGGTCCGACTTGTGTGCCCGCACGTGTTTTCGGAGCAGGATGGGTCTGGGAGCTGCCAGCCAGGTCAGGAGCGAGGTCCTAGAGGAGGACTTCCTGGGGAAGATAAGGAGATGTTTGTGAGGTATCTGGTTGGTTGTGGTACAAAACAGTGACCGGATAGAGTGGATGGCATCTGGGAGGACTTCCTGCCAGCGGGAGACTGGGAGATTTCTGGACCGTAGGGCCAGTAGGACGGTCTTCCAGACCATTCCGTTCTCCCTCTCTACCTGTCCGTTACCCCGGGGGTTGTAACTGATCGTCCTGCTCGAGGCAATGCCCTTGCTGAGCAGGAATTGACGCAGTTCATCGCTCATAAAGGAGGACACCCTATCACGAAGTATGTAAGCGGGGAAGCCGAACAGTGCAAAGATGCTATGGAGGGCCTTGATGACGGTGGTTGCGGTCATGTCGGGGCAGGAGGTGGCGAATGGGAACCGGGAGTACTCGTCAATCACGTTCAGGAAGTACGTGTTACCGTCGGTGGAGAGGAGGGGAAGCCATTATCAGGTGCGCTTTCTCTGGCTGGTAGAAGTGCGGTTTGCACTCCGTGCAGATTTGGCAGTTCCTGGTGGCTGTCCTGACCTCCTCGATGGAATACGGCAGGTTGCAGGTCTTGATAAAGTGGAAAAAGCGGGTGACCCCCGGGTGGCAGAGGTCCTCGTGGAGGGCTCGGAGGCGGTCCACTTGTGCGGTGGCACATGTGCCGCGGGACAGGGCATCAGGAGGCTCGTTTAGCTTCCCGGGACGATACAAGGTCTCGTAGTTGTAGGTGGAGAGTTTGATCCTCCACCGCAAGATCTTATCGCTCGTTTAGCTTCCCGGGACGATACAAGGTCTCGTAGTTGTAGGTGGAGAGTTCGATCCTCCACCGCAAGATCTTATCGCTTTTTATCTTGCCCCGCTGTGCATTACCGAACATGAAAGCAACCGACCGTTGGTCAGTGAGGAGAGTGAATCTCCAGCCGGCCAGGTAATGCCTCCAGTGTCGCACAGCTTCGACTATGGCCTGGGCCTCCTTTTCGACTGAGGAGTGGCGGATTTTGGAAGCATGGAGGGTACGGGAGAAGAAGGCCACTGGTCTGCCCGCTTGGTTGAGGGTGGCCGCCAGAGCTACGTGAGACGCATCGCTCTCGACCTGGAAGGGGAGGGACTCATTGATGGAGTGCATCGTGGCCTTTGCAATGTCCGTTTTGATGCGGCTGAAGGCCTGGCGGGCCTCTATCGACAGGAGAAAAGCTGTGGATTGGATCAGGGGACGGGCCTTGTCCACATAGTTCATAGAATTTACAGTGCAGAATGAGGCCATTCAGCCCATCGAAACTGCACCGGCTCTTGGAAAGAGCACCCTACCCAAGGTCAACACCTCCACCCTATCCCCATAACCCAGTAACCCCACCCAACACGAAGGGCAACGTTGGACACTAAGGGCAAGTTATCATGGCCAATACACCTAACCTGCACATCTTTGGACTGTGGGAGTAAACCGGAGCACCCGGAGGAAACCCACGCACACACGGTGAGGATGTGCAGACTCCGCACAGACAGTGATCCAAGCCGGAATCGAACCTGGGACCCTGGAGCTATGAAGCAATTGTGCTATCCACAATGCTACCGTGCTGCCCCTGTTGGGGACCCACTGGGCATAGTAACTGAAAAACCCTAGGCAGCACTTCAGGGCCTTGGAGCAGTGAGGGAGAAGGAATTCCATAAGGGAGCGCATGCTCAGGGTCGGGGCCTATAACTCCATTTTGCACTATTTAGCCGAGGATGGCTAGGCGGTCGGTGCTAAACACGCATTTGTCCTTGTTGCGTGTAAGGTTAAGGATCTTTGTGGTCTGGAGGAATTTTCGGAGGTTGGTGTCGTGGTCGTGGCCGCAGATGGTGACATTATCGAGATACGGGAATATTGCCTGTAAACCGCACCGGTCAACCATTCGGTCCATCTCGCACTGGAAGACCGAGACCCCGGTGGTGACACCGAAGGGAACCCTTAAGAAGTGATAGAGCCGCCCATCTGCCTCGAAGGCAGTGTATTTGCGGTCACTAGTGTGGATGGGGAGCTGGTGGTAGGCGGACTTAAGATCCACCGTGGAGAAGATCTTGTAATGCGCGATCCTGTTTACCAGGTCGGATATGCGGGGTAGAGGGTATGCGTCCAGCTGAGTAAACCTGTTTGTGGTCTGACTTTAGTCGATGACCATCCTATGCTTTTTACCACCGCTACTTGAGCTCTCCAGGGACTGTTGCTAGCTTCAATGACTCCTTCCCTCAGTAGCCTTTGGACCTCTGACATAATAAAGATCCGATCCTGGGCACTGTACCGTCTGCTCCTGGTGGCGACGGGTTTGCAATCCGGGGTGAGGTTCGCAAACAGGGAAGGCGGATCGACCTTGAGGGTCGCGAGGCCGCAGACAGTGAGGGGGGTATAGGGCCGCTGAATTTGAAAGTTAGACTTTGGAGATTACACTGGATCTCTAAACCCAGGAGTGTGGCCGCGCAGAGGCGGGGAAGGACGTAGAGCCGGTAATTTTTAAACTCCCTTCCATGGACTGTGAGGTTTGCTACACAAAACCCCTTTATCTCTACTGAGTGGGAACCGGAGGCGAGGGAGATTTTTTGATTAACGGGGTGGATGAGGAGAGAACAGTGTCTTACCGTATTGGGGTGTATGAAGCTCTCCGTGCTCCCAGAGTCGATTAAGCAGGATGTCTCGTGCCCGTTGATTAGTACTGTCGTTGTAGCCGTTGAGAGTGTTCGAGGCCGGGACTGATCCAGAGTCACCGAGGCTAATCTCAGCAGTTGAGTGTTCTCTTCGGGCGGTGTGGGGTCAGCCGAGCTGGGGTTTTGGGAGTCCATCCAAGATGGCAGCTCCCATTGGTCGCACATGGCTGGGGGTGCACAAAATGGCGGCGCCATTGAACGTGGCGTCCGCAGGACAAGATGGCGGCACCCGGGGGCCGCACATAGCCCTGGAGTAGAAAGATGGTGGCGCCCGCTGGCCGTACGGGGACCGTGGAGAGGTTTGTGGTGGCGGTCCGCATTCGCCGCCGGAGATCGCGGCAACCGCACGGGCTTGGCATACCACCACGAAATGGCCAATTTTACCGCATCCCTTGCAGGTGGATGCGCGGGCCGGGCAGCGCTGGCGGGGGTGCTTGGTCTGCCCGCAAAAGTAGCAACGGGGCCCGCCGGGGTTACCAGGCCGCCTTGCAGCACAAGGTTGTGGGGGGATGTCTCGGGGTCGGCTGCGGAGGGGTTCCACGCTGCCCAAGGGGCTGCCGCGCGGTCGGGAACTTAAGTGCACGCGTTTCTGGAGGCCACGTCCAGGGAGCCAGCAAGGGCCCGTGCCTCCTTGAGGCCTAGGGTGTATTTTTCAAGCAATCGCTGGCGGATCTGGGAGGACAGCATACCTGCCACGAAAGCATCCCGGATCAAGAGTTCTGTGTGGTCACTCGCCGAAACTTGTGGGCAGCTGCAGTTTCTCCCCAACACCAGGAGTGCACGGTAGAATTCTTACAGCGATTCCCCAGGGATTTGTCACCTCGTTGCTAGCAGATGTCGGGTGTAGACCTGGTTCATTGGGCGGATATAATGTCCTTTTAGCAGCTCTATTGCCGCATCGAAGTCTTCCGCATCCTCGATGAGTGTGTAAATTTCCAGGCTCAACTTCGAGTGCAGGACCTGCATTTTCTGTTCTCCTGTGGGTGTGTTTTCGGCCGTTCCGAGGTATCCTTTAAAACACACCAGCCAGTGCTTGAAGATTGCCGCAGAGTTCGCCGCATGAGGGCTGAGTTGCAGACACTCCGGCTTGATTCGGAGCTCCATCCTTTTAAATCTAGCTTACTAAATTGATGCACGATCAATGACCACTAAAGCGATGTTGTAGTCCAACTGAAGGCTTTAATAAGCTAGATGTTTCCCCCAGCAGCTCAGGTACAGAATGAAGGCTGCCGGGGCGGCACGGGCTCTTATACCCCACCTAGCGGGGCGGAGCTACCATACAGCTTGACCAATAGGGAGCATACAATATCTACCAATGATGTTCCAGCATTGCCAGATACCGTAATACCTCTACACAGACTACCACAGCTGTCACACCTGTTCTATGTAGGATCCTCCACCACTGCGAAAGGCGATAACTGTTGTATAGCTGGATAGGTAACTCAGGTTCAGAGTGACAGCTTCTGGAAGTAAATAAATGGAGGATGAGGCCACGACCAACGACTCGGTTGTTCAGGGAGTACCAATTACCACGAGACAAACAGCTATCCTGAAGCTCTGTGCCTGCAATTGGTGAAACCACTTTTCAAAGAGGAGTGGTGTGTGTCCATGGTGTAATTGAGATGATGGTTGGGATGCATTTACATATTTATGTCGCATTCCTTATCGTTTGCATGGAACTTTTCATATCTCCAGACAAGCAAGGGCTCCAACCAGCTGTCATCAGTTGTCTAACTATTTTTTAATGAGTATTTCCCTTGATGAATTGATTAGTAAAGCCCACGTGTTATTAGTTGGCCAAGAAATAGACAACAGGAAGCCTATCAATCCTTTGTGACAAGCTTTCCAATGTACTGAGCCAGTTAGGTCTGCAGTATTCTAATACATCTTGATGATTGACCAGCTATCTTGCATTGTTACTGGGATTTTGAGTCATAGACCCATCAATGGGGCTTGAGATTCTTCTAGTTGGCTTATGATAACCTGCAAGTTGATGTACGATCGCACTCATTGAACAATGTCATAATAGATAGGGCAGTACTAGATGGGCAAGGAATGGGAAGCTGCATTGTTCTGGTTGGCTAATCTCCAGCAATATCCCTGTGCAATTTGGGAATACCTAAGCCAACCTTGCCCGAGCTAAATTGAAGCAGGGCGTGGGACTGCAGAGAATGTGCAATCTGCATCAGGCAAATAGGAGAACCATAACCTTAATGGTGGTCTTCCACTGGAATCTGACGTCTAAAGTAACCTGGATGTTCAGCTTATCTGACGAGTGCTAAAGATCTTCAAATGACGACTTGGAATAAAGTGTTGAGTAACTGATTCACAGCGTCGGGCTTGGAAATGAAAATGACAGGCATTTCTCAAAATGTGCCACACAGGTTCTTTCACTATGCTAGAAGGAGATGTTCACTGAGGAAACCTCACACAACAACTGCTGGAAGATTTTATTTAGAAGGGGGGGGTGGTAAAGGAGCAATTACTTTCATATACCACAACTGGCCAACAATTTGTTGGCTTTGAAAAAAATCCCAGTTCAATTGTTTCAACATTATGCCACATAACTAGACCTTCAGTAGTCTTGAAGCCATTGAACAAAGAGCTATGCAGTCAAAGACAAATGGATTTCATGCATTGCCTTTTTCCTTTACAGATTGAAAATATTTCCTGCTCCAAAATGAAAAGGATCTAGTCAGATTTGATTGCCTTTGCTGAAGTTTAATGAAGTTCATTGGTAGGGATCTAGTTTGCCTACGATTAATGGTAACAGCCTTCTCTGTAGTTGCCTCCAAAAATTATAATCTAGCTGGGATTTATGAATGCGTTATCAAGTTTAGCTATGAATGCATAAACCATGTAGTATGATAGATATAAATGTTTAAACATTTATTTTATTAGCATATGGGGTTATTGTTTTGGAAGGATCAGTCATATCAGTCAGGCTAAAGGACTTTTTGCATCTAATATTATGGGTTTACCAATTGAAATTGCCAAAAAAAAGCAACAGAGGGATGGCTAAAACGGCTTACAAATAATGAATGAATACTTTCAGAATTTTTCAATATAAAATGGCCTCACATATTCCCTGTAAGTGCCAATCACCGCTCCTCTCCCTTGAGTTTTAGTTTTATAGAAAACATTGTCTAGTGGGCAACGGATGAAATAAAATGCACGCATGTGTGATTGTGTTTTGTTCTCATTGTAGATGGATGAGATAAAATTAAAAGACAGAGCAGTCTACGTGCTGGAAAAAGAGTTGGGGGCTCAGGCTGGGCATGCTCAGAGACTCCAGCTCCAAAAAGAGGCTTTAGATGAACAACTTACCCAGGTCAAAGAGGCTGAAGCATGGGAAAAACGACATCTGAGTAGCCCGAAAAGGGAACTTCCTTGCGCAAGTGGTGCAGGAGACGCCTCAGACCATTCAGGAAGCCCTGTAAGCACTTTCATGGTCTATAACTGCCCTATTCAACAAATTCAGTAACAAAATCTTGATGAGGGGCATATTACTGCTGCTTACTTATTAATACTTAAGCAATGCTATCACATGACATCATTATTCTAAAGCTTTTAAATTCTTTACATTGTCGCCAAATATTTGGCAGTATTGAAATAGAATTAGTGCTAGCCTTAAGTTTACTCTTAATATTTTTAATTTTGCTGTTTGAGGACATTGGGGTTTTATTGTATAGCAGCTTGCTTGTTCTTCTATAATCAACTAATAAGAACATTGTCTTGAAATGTTACCTCATAAATCATTTTAAAAAATCAAAATAAGACCAGTTGTTTTGTGAGTTTAATTTTCGTTTAGACATTTCCAGAGGGCAGGCTTCAACTGTAATGCACTGAATTTAGCACCAATCAGACATCTTGTCTAAATGTCTTTCACTTTCTAATATCTTGCAATGATGAGGAATACCTAATCCTACATAAGACAGCCACATTTTCAGGATTCTGTAGTTAGTAACATTGTAATGAAAAAGGCAGAGCTTTTAATTATCATCCTATGCAACTATGCCACTCTTATGCTTTGACCTTAATTTGCTAATGATACAAACTGCTGCTTAATTTTAAGACAAACATGCATGTCTGTAAACGTACTTTAACTTTTTTTCCCATTGTTGACTCTCATCAAGATTCTTTTTCCACTGGCTCTTGATTTCCTTCGCACAGTGAATGGAAATTATACTAAGCACAGTGTATAGTTATACGATGCGAAGGCTCTCCTGCACCTGTTGAATGAGGAATCACTGCACCTGTTAAATAGGGTTGGAGGATCACTAAAGTCATCCATCAGCATGCTGTCAATGGCTTTTATTTCTTAGTCTGCTGCAGTGTATCACCAATATGGGAAATAATTGGCAAAAGATCCATCCATTCAAACTGCTGCCCCATTACTCTGTGAATTCTGATTCCACTAAACAAACAGAAAAAAAGGACTAACTGGGGCGTCCAGTGTAAATAATTTATTCCAACATTTGCTTAAATGCCCCCATCCATGAAGCATTACTTCATCAATAATAGCATTTTCTCAACCCACCCACTGTTGTTACCTGCAGCTACTATCAATCACATTGTCCCTTTCTGTAATAGTACAATTGTGTGTTCCAACTGTTGTAATACCACATGTCAAGCATTATGTTGTGCACTTCATTTAAAGAAACAAGTGTCTTGAGGTAGGGTTATATCTTTGGAAATCACTCAAATAATGGAGTGCCAACATTAAGTGTATGATTTCACTGTACATTCCCTTTTCTGCACCTCATTTATTATTTCCTTCATATGTATACATATATATATAGAGCCTAAGCTGATTTGCTTGAATTTTCGTCCCATCACAAAAGGGCATAGTTTACATTTTAATGCATAGGCAAAATGATTTCCTGCCTCTAATTGAATAGCTGTGGCAAATTCTTCAGTCTCTTTGGTTATGGTTATACAGACATGTGCAGTTTTGTTGATGTCCAGTTATTTGCAGTTGATCTATGTTTCAGGAACAGCAGCTGGATGAAAGGGATACTAGGCGATTCCAACTGAAAATTGCTGAATTAAGTGCAATTATCAGGAAACTAGAAGACCGGAATGCTCTGCTGTCTGAAGAAAGAAATGAACTTGTAAGTGCCTCTGATCAGGTTGACTTTTCAAGAGCCTGTCCAGATATATGCATTTTCATTAGCCCCTAGAAATCACATGGTTATCTCGGTAATGTTTTTTCTTTCTGTCAATTTTCCCTACAGAAATAATGTAATCTAAGGTCAAATGGGATGCCATTTGTAAAGGCAGTATTAGGCAATCAATAGTGAGGCAGTTTTTTTATGGGACTAGTTTTGGGAGAAGGGGTAGCAGGTTTAAAATGGATTAGGGGAAATTACTTCTCTCAAAGGGTTATGAATCTGTAGAATTCACTACCCCAGAGTGCGGTGGATGCTGGGACATTGAGTAAATGTAAGGAGATAGACACACTTTTAATTAGTTATGGGTTGAAGGGTAATGAAGAACAGACAGAAAAGTGAAGTTGAGGCCAAGGTGAGATTACCCAGGATCATATTGAATGGCAGAGGGCGCTCAAGGGGGTCCTGATCTTTGTTCCTATGTTATTATGTTCTGTTCATCAACAGGTTGGAGAGTTGAAATTCTCCCCTTGTCTTAATTTTGCTAATAGTCTTGGTCAGCAAAAAGGAGATAGGAAAGTTTGTATTCACGTCAACCTTTTCATTAAAATTATTGACAGGTGAAATTTGACTCCTTATGAGACAAGCATGCATGTAAAAAGGATATGTTGCCACAGCAACTTTTTGGGGGTCTGGTTGACGCAGTTGGCTCGATGATTGCTGAGAATTAGATTGTGCCAACAGCATGGGGTTCAATCCCTGCTCCAGCTGCGGTGGATTCAGGACCTGTCTCCTTGCTCTAGTCATTTTGTTTTCCAATTAAGGGGCAATTTAACATGGCCAATCCACCTAACCCGCACATCTTTGGGTTGTGGGGGTGAGATCCACGCAGACACGGGGAGAATGTGCAATCTCCACACAGACAGTGACGCAGGGCCGGGATTGAACCTGGGTCCTTGCCGCCATAAGGCACCAGTGCTAACCACTGCACCACCCTGCTGCCCTTCCTTGCCCTACTCATAGTGTAGATTATGGCATTGTGGGTCGGACCTGCCTTTGAGCAGAAAACTCAAGAAGATGGAGCAAGTGCATATGTGAATATTTGATTTAAATGTTTGTCTACATTATATATCTGAACCAAAAAAATCTTGGATTAATGAAAAAATCTCTGTGGTGCATAAAAAGGCCATTCGGCCCATCGAGTCTGCACCGACCATTCAAAAGAGCATCCTAACTACACCCAATCTCCCGCCTTATCCCCATAGCCCCACCCACCTTTAGACACATTGGGGAAATTTATCACATCCAATCCATCTAACCCGCACATCTTTGGACTGTGGGAAAAAAGTAGAGAACCCAGAGGAAACCCACGTAAATACGGAAAGAAGGAGCAAACTCCACAAAGACAGTCACCTGAGGTCAGAATTGAACTCGGTTCCCTGGTGCTATGTGAGGCAGCAGAAATAACCATTGTGCCACCGTGCCACCTAAAGAAAGGTTATTCAGGCTAGTGGTACATTAACATGGCTCTATTCAGGGAGCTGTAGAAACATATATTGTACACTGAACCCTTACCACTGGACCAGTCTGGTTTTCAACCAGAGGTGTAAATGCAATTTTTTTTCGTATCTTGGGCGGGATTCTCCCCTACCCGGAAGGGCGGGGGTCCCGGCGGGATGGAGTGGCGGGAACCACTCCGGCGTCGGGCCGCCCCAAAGGTGCAGATTTCTCCACACTTTTAGGGGCCAAGCCCTCACCTTGATGGTTAGCCCCGCACCGGAGTGGTTGGCGGGCCGCCAGCCGGCGGGAATGGCCTTTGGCACCACGTTAGTCGGGGCCAAAAGGACTTCGCCGGTCGGCGGAAGTCCGCGCATGCACGGGAGCATCAACGGCTGCTGACATTATCCCTGCGCATGCGCAGGGGGGGTCACCTACGCGTCGGCCATCGCGGAGACCTACACGGCCGACGCGTAGTAAAAGAGTGCCCCCACGGCACAGGCCCGCCCGTGGATCGGTGGGACTCGATCGCAGGCCAGGCCACCCGCGCCTCCTCAGGACCTGGAGCCCACCCGCGCCGCCAGTCCCACCGATAAGGTAGGTGGTTTGATTCACATCGGTGGGACTGGCATGACAGCAGCGGAACTTCGGCCCATCGCGGGCCGGACAATCGCCAGGGGGGCCCGCCGACCGGCGTGGCATGATTCCCACCCCCACCAAATTTTTGGTGCTGGAGAATTCGGCAGCTGGCGGGGGCGGGTTTCACGCCACCCCCCGCCGATTCTCCGACCCGGCGGGGGGTCGGAGAATCCCGTCCCTAGATCTGCTGATGGATCCAGGGAGATGAGGAGGGAGTGGGAAGACTGTTTTGTGATCAAGTAACCTGGAAGATGGGTTTGCCTTAGCTTGATAGGAGCTAATTACTATTTTTGGACTCCATTCACCCGGTTGCAGGCAACCAGATGGAGACTTTGACTAGATGTTGGATGGGTAGATCTGCAACACCAGAATGAAGCTGAGGAACAGAGAGGAGGGAGGGAGACATTGTTGGTGTTGGGGCAGCATCAATGGAGGAAGCAGCAAAATGGCTGTGAAATAGTTTGGAGCTTTGATGCGGGAGCGCAGAGAGATCAGGCCTTGGGGGGGAGGGTGTCATTGATGGGGCCTAGAGCGATTAGGAGGGTACATTTTTAAGGAGCCTGGAAAGAACAGGAGTGGGATGATGGGGCATTGATGTGGGGCCCACAAAGTTCAGAAGAGGAGAAGAGAAGATCTCAGGGGCCAGGAGGATTGTGAGGAAGGGAAAAGACCATGGGGGATGGGTGGAGGTTGTGCGGGCAGGAGAGATGGAATGAGGCTGTGGGGCTCTGGGGGGGCGGGGGGGGGGGGCATCTGATTGCTGATAGTGGAAGAGGATGGTCTCTGACTGCTGAAGAGGTTAGCAGCTTAGATAAAGGGTCTTGGGGAAGCACTCCTGCTCCTGCTGTCTTACAAGAAGCATTGGAAAATACTATCTCTTCCCTGCAGCAGTCCTCGTCTGCATGTGGCAGCTGGGTTTCCTGAAGCTGGAACTGAGTTAGCCAGCATTAATTCTGAAGCAGAGAAAAAAGTCAGAGGAATGCAGCTTTATTAAGATATTTAAAGGAGGGTGCCACTGTTAAAACCTGAAATGGGCTCATTTGAGGCAAGCTGTACTTGGCTTGGAGATTTTTTTGGTCCTTTTAAAACTCACCTGACTTCAGTGTACATATATTTGAGGGTTAAAATTTCCCCCAAAGTTTCAGTCATAAATAAGGAGCATATTTTACTCTCTGTGTCAAGCTAAAATGAACTCAAAGGTTGAAAACCATGATAATAATAAACTTTATTCTTGTCACAAGTCGGCTTACATTAACACTGCAATGAAGTTTCTGTGAAAATCCCCTAGTCGTCACATTTTGGCGCCTGTTCGGGTACACAGAGGGAGAGTTCAGAATTTCCAATTCACCCAACAGCAAGGCAGAGAGATGATTGGCTGCTAATCGTCCCAAACTATTAACAACTCAGTTTTATAATAGAATTCTAAGTATGGATTAAGAAAAGACCAAACATTAAAATTTCAGTGCAATTTAACATTGGACACTGCATCACCACTCAATCTGACCATTTTTCACCATCATCACTGGCACCGAATTCTTCCCTCTGAATTTACTTAAAATTCATAAATATAAGCCATTTTCAAGCTTCATGGAAAAGCATTACAGAACTTCAAGGAGCATTGGAATCTCAGTGTAAGTTTCTCTGGTATTCTCTGGCAGTCTAATGGATCTTAGCTTATTATGCTATGTTGGGTGGATTTTCACTGAGCTGGGATGACTCGGGAGCCCTTTAAAAATGGCAGGCGGTCTCAATTCCTGAATTCCCCATCCGATTCCAGGGCTGTACGATTCTCGTGAAAGCCTTTTGGGAGTGCAGGTGGAAGAAAGTGACAGAAGCCTCAGATTAGTTGTGCACAGAGATGTTTATTGTGTTTTACAATTCCCCACCCTCCCTATGGTGATACCCCCTCCCAAACCCCCAGCCCCCTCATCCCTAACCTACCCCACACCCCCTCCCCCGGTGCCCTCAGTGATCCTTACAAAGCCTGATGTGGCAGTCTTGAATGTATGTGAGAGGAAATAGTGCAACCTGCTCAGTATTTTTAATATGTAATAGCTGTGTAATATTATGTCTTATGCATTATGCGTGAGGCTAATGCTGTAAATAAACATTGCATATATTTCGAACCATTTCACATTAAATTTAAAATCATATTTTAGTAATTTAAATAAAAGCAGGTTTGGAACATGAAGAAAAATTATGATATTAGGAACAGAAGATAACATGCTTATTTGTGTTGTGCTTCAATCTATAGATACATTTTCCAATTAAATCTGGGATGAGTAAGGGTTCTATTCATGTACATAAGAACATAAGAACTAGGAGCAGGAGTAGGCCATCTGGCCCCTTGACCCTGCTCCACCATTCAATGAGATCATGGCTGATCTTTTGTGGACTCAGCTCCACTTTCCGGCCCGAACACCATAACCCTTAATCCCTTTATTCTTCAAAAAACTATCTATCTTTATCTTAAAAACATTTAATGAAGGAGCCTCTACTGCTTCACTGGGCAAGGAATTCCATAGATTCACAACCCTTTGGGTGAAGAAGTTCCTCCTAAACTCAGTCCTAAATCTACTTCCCCTTATTTTGAGGCTATGCCCCCTAGTTCTGCTTTCACCCGCCAGTGGAAACAACCTGCCCACATCTATCCTATCTATTCCCTTCATAATCTTATATGTTTCTATAAGATCCCCCCTCATCCTTCTAAATTCCAACGAGTACAGTCCCAGTCTACTCAACCTCTCCTCGTAATCCAACCCCTTCAACTCTGGGATCAACCTAGTTAATCTGCACACCCTCCAGTGCCAGTATGTCCTTTCTCAAGTAAGGAGACCAAAACTGAAGACAATACTCCAGGTGTGGCCTCACTAACACCTTATACAATTGCAGCAGAACCTCCCTAGTCTTAAACTCCATCCCTCTAGCAATGAAGGACAAAATTCCATTTGCCTTCTTAATCACCTGTTGCACCTGAAAACCAACTTTTTGCGACTCATGCACTAGCACACCCAGGTCTCTCTGCACAGCAGCATGTTTTAATATTTTATCATTTAAATAATAATCCCTTTTGCTGTTATTCCTACCAAAATGGATAACCTCACATTTGTCAACATTGTATTCCATCTGCCAGACCCTAGCCCATTCACTTAGCCTATCCAAATCCCTCTGCAGACTTCCAGTATCCTCTGCACTTTTTGCTTTACCACTTATCTTAGTGTCGTCTGCAAACTTGGACACATTGCCCTTGGTCCCCAACTCCAAATCATCTATGTAAATTGTGAACAGTTGTGGGCCCAACACTGATCCCTGAGGGTAGTTATCAATCAAACAGGAAATATTAGCCTGACTGTTTTCACCCAACACTCTTCCTGCCAATCTTCCCATTGCAGAATCCTAGGTCTTTGTCTAAACGTCAATTCAATCTCTCTCATTCCATATTTTTACTTTAGCTCAAGCGACTGCGTGAAGCGGAAAGTCAGTATAAACCCCTCCTGGACAAAAAGAGACGCCTCAGTCGGAAAAATGAAGAAATGAGCCATGCCCTACGGCGTATGGAAAATAAACTGAAATTTCTCACGCAGGAAAACTTGAGGATGGTAGGTTGTCAAGCAAATTCCCTTCTTTATCATGTGGGAAGTTGTCATATGGGAACGATGTCATGCTTTTTAATGCTGCTTAAAGGTACTGTAAACATTCAAACCACAGATGCTGAGATTATCCGATGCATATTCATTTTATCCTTCCTTGCCAGTGAGGTAAGTCACAATTGCGATTACGAATGTTGGAGCAATGGTGGGCAAAACATTTTTGGTGTGAGCCTAAGATTGCACATCATCTCAGGCGAATGATTTAATGTTGTCTCATCCAAAGTTACAATTTTCAGGAATGCAACGATAATGTTGAGCGAGGAATTACTGAGGTCAGAGGCCTGCACTGAGTGGGAACAGTGACTCAATATGATTTCCCCAAAGCAACAAATTAATGGCCAGAGAGCTGGTTTTGCTATCCATTCACTCACGATGGAGGGAGGCATCCGCCCCTGTGCCACTTTCTTCTTACCTCCCTTCTCTCATAACCTCTCCTGTTCCCTGACCCTCATGGATGTTGCTGATTGTGCTTGTTGAACCTCTTATTCTCCACATATCCTTCTCTTTGATCCTCCTGCTGGTTAACCCTTCCTCTCACCAACACTCCACTAGACAAACCTCCTGCTCTTTGCTTCTCCCACTGAGTACTTCCCTCTCCCAAACCCTTGCTATGAGCGAGGGCTCAGATAATGAATGACGAGAGGCAGGAAGAGTCGCTTCAGAGTTAGAGCAGTTTTGAGTTGCAGGGTTGCAGAGGTAAGCCACAAACTGGAGGGTTGTCAAGAGGGAGGGTGGGAGGCAGGGAGGGTCGTCAGCAAGAGAGACATTCAGAGAGTGGGTGAGGTTGCGCCACATTGGCACCGATCAAGTCACGTGACCCTACATCACACCCGGTGTATACCAAAATTAAGACAAAACTCCCACCACTAAACATGAATACAGCTCCATTAACTGCACAATGTTATAGTGGAGCAACTTAAAATTGGGCAACTTAGAACAGGGGCTTACTGCATTTGAATCTGATAGTCTGGTTCAGAAGCACACACAGAGTATCAAAAAACAACAAAGAACAAAGAAAAGTACAGCACAGGAACAAGCCCTTCAGCTCTCCAAGACTGTGCCAATCATGATTCCCTAACGAAAAAAGAAATCTCCTGCCCTTACTTGGTCCGTATCCCTCTATTTCCTCCCTATTTATGTATCCATCCAGATGCCTCTTAAATGTTGCTAATGTGCCTGCTTGCACCACATACTGTAGCACCTTCCAAGAGAGTCAGTGTTTATGCCCAGGAGATTGCAACTATCTTTGTGCTCTTTCAATTCTACTCGGCATGCCTGTAACTGTAAGAGTCACTGTGGTCTTAAACATCATCACCTCTGAATTGTTTCAAGGATCAGCAGTGGATCTTAATTGCATTTCTTAAGTTAGAGAACATAATTGTTTGTTACAGGTCACTTGTACCCTATTGGCAAGGGCTGGGCAGCACATTCAATTTCAAGCAAATGGAGCAAAAAAAACATAAAGGATAATGCGATTCACCTCTGGGCAGGTACAGGGCTTTATTGATGTTGTCATCAAGGTGCTGAGCGAGCAGACAGTGGGATTCCTTAATCGGATCTCTGCAGGGCATCAGAAACAGGGGCACACCTGACATTCACTCAATGCCTCTTTGTATAATTAGTTCCATTGAGTGTTCAAGGCTACAGGACGCTGCATGGCTCTCCATGAGATTCGCTACTCTCTCAATGGAGGAGCTCTTACACTCAAAACCTGAGCCATAAGCAAATGGACTCCTCCGTTCACAGCCCATGATTCACATTCATATAAATAGGTCTTTGAGCAGGATTCGAAACGGTGACACTGGGTGAAGGGCAGGAGAGAAAGGATAGCAGGAGAGGCAACTGTGGGTAGCCTGCCTCTTAGGATGGGTGACGACACAGCGCTGCTCAGCTGAGCACAGTTGCAGGGCCCTGGGAGTCATAGGAAAGGAGGCTCAACTTTGAACAGCAGGAACAGATGCGATCCCACATATTGGAGTTCCTTGTAGCAATGGGGAGTCATGGGTTGAGAATGGAGGAGTCGGTCCAGCTCATGTGTGTCACAATGACTTAGTAAGAAGTCTTACAACACCAGGTTAAAGTCCAACAGATTTATGTGAAATCACTGGCTTTCGGAGTGTAGCTCCTTCATCAAATTATGTTGTAAGACGTCTTACTGTGTCCATCCCAGTCCAACGCCAGCATCTCCACATCATGGCTAACAATGACTCAGGGCTTTAAGAGCATGAGGTTCTTCATTGGGACAGTGAACAAGCTCATGAAAAACCGTACCCAGCAGCATTTGAGTAGATACAGGAACAGTGCACTAACATGCACAGAATGCACGTTGTTATGATCCCAATACAGATCAAGTATCCTTTATCTTCAGAGCTAATTGAATTTTGGATTTCAGATCATTTTGTTATCAGATATTGCGTCTAAACTGACTGTACAATGGCTTAAGCCTGAGCTAGCTATAGTCTAAAGTAAATAAAATAGCTAGAAAAGTAAGATGAATAATAAATACAGAGTACCTGTATTAAGTTTATTTTTTGATGTGTTCACCAGAAAAATCCCATGTGCAGACAAACAACTAGACTTCACGCCCTAAAGATTGATGAGGTTCAAAAAGAATGAAGTTCTTGGATGTGTTCGGTTTTTGAATTTATGGATTACGGATAGTGCCGAGACAAATAACTCTAAACTGCAGACTAAAAGAATGAAGCCACAGGTTTCACAGTTTAAACCAAATAATTTTGCTAAATAAAAATCAAAGAACGTGAATACTAATAAGCACAATATCTTAAACAGTTATGTAAAAGATATTACAAATAAAATCAGCATAGATGCCTATACTTTAAACTGAACTTCTCACCTCAACTTTCCTTCTACCCCATTTACCCTTTTCACCCAGATATTTATCAGAAATTGGAAGGTTGACCATTTAGTCTGAATATGGTTTCAAAGATTTGTATAAAGGGTTGAGATTTTTTGGGCCTTCTGCTTACCTCTAGCAAAGGTTTCTTCTTAAATCCCCTCCAGCTACCCCACAGTTGTAGACTCCAATTTAAACTCGGCTGCCATGAATGTCTCAAGTGGATCAGAAGTCCCCTGGTTCCAATATTCTTTAATTCTGAAGTTTTGCATTAAAACTTTCTGTCTCTTCTCAGCTTGGATATCCCAGAGGTCTAATTCATTGTTAAGAGCTCTTCAGTTAACAAGGGACTGAAACATTTTTAGCCAGGGTACAGAATTTCAATGGAACTCTCCTGGAAAGACATTTTTTTGCTTTGTAGCCAGATTGTTGTAAAACTAAAAAAACAATATCTTGCTCTATGTACTCCTATAATTAACTTCTTGTTGCTCCTATTGGTCATCTCCTAGACAACTTGGTCACACGATCAGTTGCTGGCGGCAAGGCCCTTTGCCAGAAACCATCTCCTAGAGAAACCTAGTTCTTGAAGAAATCCTCACCCCAACATAAAACACAGGTTTTTCCTCAGATGCATGCAGGCCGTCACAATGCCAGTCAGTGGCACTGATGGCACAGAGATACACGGAGGTGTCGCCAGTTGCACCCAAATAATGCTTCTCCGCAGCCATCTGGAGTGCCTGCCTGGTGCAGTCATGGAGGCAGATGATTATACCATTCCTCATAAACAACCACCACCATCATTTCTCTCCTGGTCCCTCTGACTGAGGAACCATTTGTGCATTAGAGCCCAGTGAAGGAGGCTGCCGCTGCAATGATGTAGGTGCAGCAGCCTCTGCAGATGCCCTTACAGGCACCGCTATGGCTGAGACAAGAGCTACCTGCATCACATATGCAAGCAGAGGCAAGTGAGAGCATATCTGAGGCGACAAGGAATGTGTGCAAGTGGCTGAGAGCAAAGGCAGACCAGTCACTGATGGTTTATTTAAACTAAAAAGTACACTTTTTCTCTTGATCAACACAATGTCAATATTGAAACTTAATGCCAGATGTGTGACCTTCCATTCTTTACTGGTGACAGTGGAAAAGTGAGAAGAGGCGAAGAGGGGAAATTAAGGGTCCTTGAAACAAGGGTTATTTAAACCTCTGCGCAGACATGGATCAATGAGTGGAAGTGTTCTCCATGGTAACTCAAAATGAGTTCAAGACGTGGCAGCACGGTGGCGCAGTGGGTTAGCACTGTGGCCTCACGGCGCCGAGGTCCCGGGTTCGATCCCGGCTCTGGGTCACTGTCCGTGTGGAGTTTGCATATTCTTCCCGTGTTTGCGTGGGTTTCACCCCCACAACCCAAAAATGTGCAAGCTAGGTGGATTGGCCACGCTAAATTGTCCCTTAATTGGAAAAATTGAATTGGGTACTCTAAATTTGAAAAAAAATGAGTGCAAGACAATTCTCTCCTGAGTTATAAACGTTCAACTGGAACGTGTCTGGATCAAATGCTCCCTGGCATTGATAGCATCCAGATAAGACCCTCGAATGCTATGCCAGTGCTGCCCACCTCCTTGTGAAACCAGGACACCCCGTGTTGTTTTAAAGAAAAGAAGATCTTCCTGAAGACTACAAAGGGAAATTACATATTTTGTTTTATTTTTCCGATGTGTGGCAACTATTTGTGGCACCCAGCATTTTTTTGCACCAACCTCATCTAATAACGGCACAATCAGCTTTCAACCAGGAACCCCGCTTGTGTTTTTCGGAGAAAAATAGTTGGTAAATTGGTGTGGACACCTGACATATCAGATTGCATTAGAGATTCACTTTGCTCACCCAGCAGTATCCTTGCATTTACAGGATGAGGTGCACATCTTTCAATAGGCGAATATGTTTATGCAGGCAGCGATTCAAATTGGGAGGCTGTGACTGATTTATGTTGCATAATGAACAATGACCTGCAGACAAACTTGTCCACATACATTGGATTGCCAATAGCTGGGAACAGCTTTTGAACTTCTATGCTTCTGAATCTTTCTAAAGTGACACTGGCAGGACAGTGACATTAATCAATCTGCAGTAAATAAATGTGTGAAGCAAGTGATCGATGTCTTGTTTGCTCAAGGAAGTAATTTAATCTTTCCTTGTGAACAAACAGCAGGAACATGAGAGGATTGCGGGAAGTTTATAGAGTGGTAGGATTAGTGAAGGTCCAAATTATACAGAATTCACACATGGGGCAAAATTCTCCGTTATCGGCAGAAAGTCCGCCGATCGGCGCAAAAAACGGCGCAAATCCGACTTGCGTCATGTCGGAAAAATGGGTCGAAAGTCTCCGGCCCGAAATGGGCTAGCAGCGACGTAACGGGATCCGTGCTTGCGCAGTGGTTCACACCGTGCAGCGTCATACGCGCCGCACGGCGTGACGGCTCATAAGGCCGCGCTGCTCCCCCCCACCCAACCGGAACACCCGACCGGAACACCCGACTGGATGGCTGGCCGCCGTTCAGCCCCGAGGTTCGAGTCACGGGATGTGGAGGCGCTCCTGGACGCGGTGGAGCAGAGGAGGGACGCCCTGTATCCCGGGCACGGCCGCAGAGTTGCCCCACGCCACAGCCGACGTCTGTGGAGGGAAGTGGCAGAGGCCGTCACCGCTGCGGCCCTGACACCACGGACAGGCACCCAGTGCCACAAGAAGGTGAACGACCTAGTCAGAGCAGGCAGGGTGAGCCTCCCCATATCCCCCCTCCCCCATATCCCCCCTCCCCCATATCCCCCCTTCCCCATATCCCCCCTTCCCCCATATCCCCCTCCCCCATATCCCCCCTCCCCCATATCCCCCCTTCCCCCATATCCCCCTCCCCCATATCCCCCCTCCCCCATATCCCCCCTCCCCCATATCCCCCATATCCCCCCTCCCCCATATCCCCCCTCCCCCATATCCCCCCCTCCCCCATATCCCCCACATCCCCAAGTGAATCCAGCCCTAACCTTAACCTCTGCAATGCACGCGCAACCGATGGCGTGCATTCATATACCTGCCTAACAGTGTTGCCTTTTACCCCTGCCACCCCCCCCCCCCACAGGATAAGCGCGCACACAACAATAGGGAGCATGTGAGGACTGGAGGAGGCCCCGCTGATGAGTGGCCACTGACCGAACACGAGGAAAGGGCCCTGGAACTGGCTGGCGGACCTGACGACCGGGAGGTTGCTGATGCAGAGGTCGGGGGCGTAGTAGCAAGTGAGCCACCGACAGCCCGCCCCCATATCCCCCCTCCCCTATATCCCCCTCCCCCATATCACCTGATCACTGCCTGATGTCTAACCATGCATGCTTCATTATGTATCGCAGGACCAAACGTCCAGGCACCCATCCCCGCAGATGCAGACGGCCCGCAGGATGACCCTCGGAGGCCACGGGAGACGGAGAGACACGAACCCTCCAGCATGCGACGCCCGCAGGATGCCCCTCGGAGGCCACGGGAGATGGAGAGACCCGGACCCTCCAGCATGCGACGCCCGCAGGATGCCCCTCGCACACCACGGGAGACGGAGAGACCCGCACCCTCCAGCATGCGACGCCCGCAGGATGCCCCTCGCACACCACGGGAGACAGAGAGACACGGAGCCTCCAGCATGCGACGCCCGCAGGATGCCCCTCGGCGGCCACGGGAGACGAAGAGACCCGGACCCTCCAGCATGCGACGCCCGCAGGATGCCCCTCGCACACCACGGGAGACAGAGAGACCTGGAGCAACAGGGAGACGACACCCCCGTCACGTGCGGGAGCGACCACCCAGCGACGAGGGGGGCAGACACAGGCCCCCGTCACATCCGAGCCAGCACACCACTACCCAGGACACCACTACCCAGGACACCACTACCCAGGACACCACTACCCGGGACACCACTACCCGGGACACCACTACCCGGGACACCCCTACCCGGGACAGCACTACCCAGGAAGACGAAATACCGGACAGTGACACAGAGTGGATGGGTGGAGACGAACCCCCACCCCAAAGTGCCATGGACTCAGAGTGTGACGAAGAGTACGACACAACGCCACTGCTGTCACCAACACCCTCCACCATCGCAGAAACACTCACCTCGGTTGGGCACTTTAGTGATGAGGCGTTTGGTACACTCACTAGTGCGCACAACACAGCCGTCCCGGTGCAGCAGGTGGAGGTAGGAGCAGCAGAGGGGCCGGGCGGTCGGAGGGCAGCCCAGCCCAAGCGAACATCTGCCGCCCAGATGGATCCCGGGTTCCTGGAGTTACCACACCCACACATAGATCCGATGCAACCACCGACCCGGAGACGAGCGAAGGGGGTGACGGGCAGCTTGCGGCGGCTGCAGTCGCAGGTGGAGGAGTCCACCCGCGTCCAGGAGCTGCCACCCAGGCTGACACCGCACGGGTGGCGTCCGCGGTGGAGGCAATGGGTGCGACGGTGTCAGACATGGGGAACGGTTTGCGAGGCCTGGGGCTTTCCGTGCAGGCGGCGTCTGTGGCCCAGGACATGGCAGCCCTCTCACAGGAGGCCATGAGCCAGTGCCAGCGCCAGATGGCAGAGGCGCTCAACGCCATAGCCCAGTCTCTGCAGGCCATGGCCCAGTCTCAGCAGGCCATGGCCCAGTCCCTGCAGGCCATCGCTGAGGGCATCGGCGCCAGTGGCCATGTGCGAGTCGGCGTCGCACTGTCATCAGCCACGATCGCAATGGGTAGCCCCTGTCGCCCAGCAACCAGCCCCTCAGCCGGGGATGGCGTCCCTCGTACATGCCGGGGATGGATGACCGCGACAACATGTATGAGTCGTGTACACTGCCTTGGTAACGGGCGCAGACGTGCAGGATCATCATGCGGTGGTCGCAGACCACCTGTATGTTCATCGAATAGGTCCCCTTCCTATTGGTGAAAACGGCCCCGTTATCTGCAGGTGGCCGCACGGCGACATGCATCCCATCGATCGCGCCCTGGACCATGGGGAACCCGGCCACGGCAGAGAAGCCCACGGCCCGGGCATCTTGGCTGGCCCGGTCCACGGTGAAGCGGATATAGCGGTGCGCCATGGCATATAGGGCATCTGTCACTGCCCGGATGCACCGATGCACCGATGTCTGCGATATGCCGGACAGGTCCCCACTCGGTGCCTGGAATGACCCCGTTGCATAAAGGTTCAGGGCCACCGTAACCTTGACGGACACGGGGAGAGGGTGTCCCCCGCCAGTGCCACGCGGTGACAGGTGTGCCAGCAGGTGGCAGATGTGTGCCACGGTTTCCTGCCTCATCCGGAGTCTCCTCCTGCATTCCCGGTCCGTGAGGTCCTGGTATGACTGCCGGGGCCGGTACACACGGGGCGCCCTCGGGTGCCTCCGTTGCCGTGGGGCCGCGACGTCCTCCTCCCCCGCCTATTCCTGTCGGTCAGGTGTCCCTCCAGCCTGGGCGGCTGCCGCCTGTCCCTCTGCGGCAGCCTGCGCCGCCTCTCTGGCACGCTCCTCCTCCTCCTCCTCCTCCTCCTTCTCATCCAGGGCAACATAGACATGAGCGGTTGCCGCCACGGCGGCCAACATCGCTGGATGATCGGAAAACATGACGGCCTGGTGGGGGGGAGGGGAACGACGACATGTCATCATTGCCCATATCCCCTCCTCCCCCCAGCCAGGTGGCATGGACCGCATGGGTCCAACTGTTGGAGGCTGGCACCTGGCCAGGTGGACCAACTCACTTGCCCTCGCATCCCCCTCCCCGGCACGGACCCCCCATCCCCCTCCCCGTCACTGACCCCCCATCCCCCTCCCCGGCACGGACCCCCCCCCCCCACCCCCCTCCCGGCATGGACCCCCCATCCCCCTCCCCGGCACGGACCCCCCCCAACATCCACCCCGGCACGGACCCCCCCCCCCAACCTCCACCCCGGAACGGATCCCAACCTCCACCCCGGCAGGGACCCCCCATCCCCCTCCCCGGCACGGACCCCCTTCCCCCTCCCCGGCACGGACACCCCCCCCCAACCTCCACCCCGGCCGGACCCCCCCCCCCAACCTCCACCCCTGCACGGACCCCAACCTCCACCCCGGCACGGACCCCCCATCCCCCTCCCCGGCACGGACCCCCCCCCCAACTTCCACCCCGGCACCGACCCCCCCCAACCTCCGCCCCGGCACGGACCCCCCCCCAACTTCCACCCCGGCACGGACCCCCCATCCCCCTCCCCGGCACGGACCCCCCCCAACCTCCACCCCGGCACGGACCCCCCATCCCCCTCCCCGGCACGGACCCCCTCCCGGCACTCCCCCGGAGCCCAGCCTACTCTAACCACCGCCCCCCCCCCGCCGCACACACACACACACACAACCCGAGACACACCTCTCCTCACGCATTCAGACTGCGGCCACGCCATCGCCTGCCCAGAGCCAACCCCCCAGGCCGTCACTCACCTCCACGCTGGTCGGCGTGACCCTGGAGCACAGGGTCACGCCGATGAAAAGGAGGTTTAATTTACGTCGACGTGACCGGTCATCACGTCGACGGGACTTCGGCCCATCCGGAAGGGAGAATATCGGCAGGCCGAAAATCGGCTGCCTTGCGCAGACCCGTGACATTCTCCGACGGCAGCGGCGACATTAACGCCCCGCCGACTTTTCTCCCTTCGGAGACTTCGGCAAACGGCGGGGGCGGGATTCACGGCGGCCAACGGCCATTCTCCGACCCTCTGGGGGGTCGGAGAATGACGCCCCTGATGTCTCATATCCAGGACAAAGTTGCCCTCTCGATTGGTACCCCATCCACCGCCTTAACCATTCACACCCTCCATCATTGACAGTGACAGCAGCGTGTACCTTCTACGAAATTCATTATGGCAGCTTGCCAAGGCTTCTTCGACAGCACCTTCCAAACTTGCAACCTCCACCATCTAGAAGGACAAGGGCAGTAGGTGCATGGGAACACAGCCATCTGCACGTTCCCCTCCAAGCCACACATCAGCTTGACTTGAAAATATACTGCTGGATGATTTTTGTGACGTTCACTGGGTCAAATCCCTGGCATTCCATACTGAACAGCACTGTGGGTCTCAGAATTGCAGTGGTCTAAGAAGGCAGCTTACCACAACTTTCTAAAAGGAAATTATTGCCAGCAATGTTCCCATCCCATAACCGGATAAAAATATACGGCACAAGAAAATTACCTAAACAAATTTCAAACAGTTCTACTTTCAATATTTAGCTTGTTTGAAATCCTAAACTTTGTGTTCACCAATTACTGACTCCATGGCCATAAAAATAACTTTTTATCAAAAACCTTTATAATTTTTAATATTTAACATAACGTTAACTGATAATTTTTCTCTATCCTGATGATAAGAGCCCTAGATCTTCTGATCCCTCCTTTTAACCAAGTCTGCCAATCTAGGTATAATCTTAGTGAATGTCTTCTGCAGCCTCTCGCATCATCCCAAAGTAAGGTCTGGAAAACTTGACACGATGCTCACTTTGCACTGTAACTATGTACATAGATTTGCTTTTGTACTCGATCTTAAGATTGTATGTTTGGTTTACACACAACTTTATCAACTTGTCCTACACTTCTTCAGACCTGGTTCAAAGGCAACGTCCCCCATCCCATCAAATTGTGTTAGGTGCCCACATCTTGCTGGCATTCTGTGGGTAAGGGTAAAGCCCAGTTTCCGGTCTGCTTCATTCCCTCAGCTTCAGTCATACATTGTATGCTGTACCATCCGATTTGCTCCAATTTTTGGAGAGGGAAAAATATTTTGGCCAATGTTTTTATGCTTCTTGAAATATTAATTAACCTCGAAAAACTCACGTGATGTCACTTTAATGGTTCAAATAATACTGAGACCCAGTTGGAAAATGTTCTGCCTCAATCATCTCCATTGTGGCATGGTGTGGAATGCCTATATTGACATGAGTTAGATTAATAGTTGGTGGTCTGTTCATTATTTCATAGGAATTAGTGCACTAATAGTGGCATTGCAAATAGAATAAAAAGTTGCCAATGGTAAGTTAAGTGGGCAGTCTAATTACTAGCCAGTGTGACCTACCTTTGAAAACCGTGCATAGTGAGGATAAATGTCCAGAATGAATAACCTACTTCTCTACCATAACGTTACAAACCCTGGGAAATGGTGTAATCATTGAAGCGGTGAAGTTACGGCAATGAGTAAGAGAACCTAAAAGTACCACCAGCATATTAATGCGTTATCCAAGTATATTTCCCTTTAGTTTAATTAAAAAATAAATAACATTGTTTTTTCTGTTATGGGTGAAAATTTGCTGACCACCTCTGATCCCCCAACGTACCTACACTCTGTCTTCGTGAAGCAAATGCGAGTGGATTGTACATGGACCTTGTGCTGTGCTATCCAAAGGGAAATATTTATAGTCTGCCAGTGCCGATGATAAATCTTTCTTTAAGTGATGACCAAGCAACAGTGCCAGCTCCGGGAATCTGTTCAGCTTGAAAAATCATTTCACAGTGACCGGGAAAATGCTTTTAAACCAACATTGATAAATCAGAAATATATTTCATCTTCAACATGACCGTAACGATTCAGCAGTCCTGAGGTTTTATTTTGTGTGCAGGAAGTGAAATTTGACAGTCATGGATATGTAAGAATGAGGCTGATATGTCCTTTTTGTCACAAGAATGAAGTCAAAGTTTCCAATTGACTCTTCAGCCACAGGTTAGATACGCCATTGAAACTACATCTTGTCTGTTTATCAATTACGTGCGCCCATAAAAATCTGACTGCGACATTTAAGAGAATCAATATTAATTTAAAGGTTATCCATATAAAAATATGACGATAGTTGAAACTGAAACACTACCAAAATTGAAACTGCAGTCTTCCTGTTGGGCTGATTGATGTTCAAATAGAAAATTAAAGTTTGGAAAAGATTCTGTTTATACAGTGTTACTGTATTAGAGAGAAGACAAAATCCTTGTTCCTTTGCCCTTACTGTCCCTAATTAGTACATTTTTGAAGATGTTATGTTTCCTGGTGCAGAATGCCCCCGACGGCAGTGGGATTCTCCGTCTCGCCAGCGGGCCAATGGGGTTTCCCATTGTCCCTTCGGGACATCCTCAGGCGTGGATGAGCTGCCGGCGCAACGGAGAATCCCGCGAGGGAAGAATCCCGCCCCATGTGTTTCTCAATCCCTGAACGATGGCCAAGTTTGAATAATCAGCAGCAAGGTTTCAAGGATTTAAATTAAGAGTGTTATTTATTCACAAATTCACCTCAAAATGTTTACGCTACATCAATCACTCAGCACTCACACACAACAGGCATACACTCAAGAAAGATACCTAAAGGGAGATAACGCACTTTTATCAATTACAGACAATTAAACTAAAGGAACAGTTCATAAGTCATGCGTTTCACTCATTTGAGGGAGAGGTAGTCATTGCAGGCTCGTTGAAGAAGGCATTTTCACTCTGAAAGGGAGGTGGTTTCGATACTGGAGGTGTATATTAGCATTGTTGCAGGATTCCTTTGAAGAGTTGGCCTTTTCAGCAGATCATGAAATTGGTTACTTGTGGAATCCTTGCTGGCTTGTGGGCAAACTACACACCCACCCCACAATTTTAGAAGAGCCCTTCAGTGAGGATATGTGGCTCATGACACAAGCAGAGTTGGGAACCATGGGGAACCACAGTCACAAATGGAGAGCCAAAAAAAAGTCACTTGCTCCTGAAATTCTTTCACTGACAGGCTTTGAACTATGCAAAAAACACCTTTCTTTCAGATTCAACAGTTAGATGCTGTATTTTATGGTATATACATTTTTAACATTAATAGGACTCTGGTCTGCAACAGTGTGTTCAGCATTACATTCACAAGCATTGTGGAAGTGTTGTGATGCAGTCCAGCACTTTTCCCATTTGTAAAAGTGCTCTGATACATTTAAAACTGAACAAAGCGCCACTCGGAAACTCAAGTGTCATCTACAAGATAAACTGCAGCAACTCCCCAAGGCTTCTTTGACAGCACCTTCCAAACCCACAACCTCTACCGCTTAGAAGGACAAAGGCAGAGGATGCATGGGAAAACTACCTCCTGCAAGTTCCCCTCAAAGCCTCAGTCCACCTGACTAGCAACTGTATCACTGTTCTTTCACTGTTGCCAGGTCAAAATCCTGGAACTTCTTTCCCAACATCACTGTGGGTGTACATGAACCACATGGACTGCAGCGTTTAAGAAGGTGACTCACCACTACCTTCTCAAGGGCAATTAGAGATGGGCAGTAAAAATACTGGCACAGCCAATAATACTCACACTCCATATAAGAATAAACAAAAACATCCCCTAGGTCCTGCCTCCCTGCCTATCCTTCAAATTACAACCTTAATTCCCTCACTTCGCAGAGGCAGAGCTGGAGTTATTGCTGGATGCCTTGGAGGTGAGGTGGGACACCCTATTTCCTGGGGTGGGAAGGAGGTTGCCACCCAATTATGTCAACTGGGATTGGGTGGAGGTGGCAGAAGCCGTGAGCGCAGTGGGCTCCACCATGAGGACTAGACAGCAGTGTTGAAAAAAGCTGCACAACCTCCTCAGGGCGGCCCTGGTGAGACACCAGCTCTGTACCCTTGACACCACCCCCATCCCATACATTATATCGCCACACACAGCACCCCCTCCCATCTATGCGGCCCCCACTAAGCGAACCTGTAGGCAGTGCTGGTTGAGGATGGGCAACCCCCCAGGTCAGCCAGGATGAGGCACCTGCTCCTTGCTCCCGACAGTACCCCAACCCCGCATAACCCGACCCCACTCCCAGCACGCCCGCTGAGGCCCCCACCGGGAGGACCGGTAGGCAGTACTGGGTGAAGATCGGAAATGCCCCAGGCCAGCCAGGGTGAGTCACCAGCATGTCTCCTGGCACCACCCCTGCCCCACACACCCATAATACATCTCCTCTCCCAGAGGGCGACCAACCCCCATCCTCCGGCAGTCCGCTCGCACCCCACCCTGCACCACATGCCAACACACATACCGCCCGCCATGGCCGGATGCCCTGCACACACAGGCCACTCGCTGCAGGCCCTCTGTGCTGCTCGCATCCGAGTGTCTCACACTGTGAATTATCTGTCCCCCCAGGAGAAGGCAGCCTACAAGCATCGGGAGCGGGAGGGACTGGAGGGGGGCCCACTGGACCTGCGGCCCCTCACTATCATTGAGCAGATGGCGTTGGGTCTGGTCGGTGGGGTGGGAGAGCGGGCAGCCGTTAAGGCGGAGGTCAGCATGGGACAACCAATCGAGTATCCAATGCGTTGTGATGTCCATATCACCACATGTGTCACCCAAACCCCCCCGACACCACGCCTACCCATGATATCCCCATGCATCTTGCATTGTGTCTTGCAGGGTCACCTCCTGCTGAAGCTGGAACAGCTGCTATTCGTCACCCCCAGCCACAACCCCAAGGCTCACCTGGTGATGAGGCAGGGCCATCTAGGGTCCCTCGCCGCAATCCTGCAATACCCCGGAGCACCAATCCGGGGATGACACCGACTTCTCGTCACTGCTCTCACCAACACCTGCCACCATCCCAGAGACACTCACCTCAGTTGGGCACTAAAAGGCTCCCGGCGCATCCGATGCACACGGTACATGCAGCGGTACATCAGGTGAAGATAGGAATCCCTGAGGGGGCAGACGGTTGGAGGGCGGCCTGACCCAAGGGACTAGCTGCCTTCTAGACAGGTCCAGCGCTTCTGGAAAGGGCGATCCCATCAATATTGGAGATGCAGGTGCTGAGCCCAGGACTACTTGAGGAGTGTCAGCAACCATCCAGCACCTGCAGATGCAGTTCGGGGTGTCCAACCACCTGCAGGAGCAGGAGGCAGTGCCAACAATTCATGCCACCCAGGCCAACACCGCACAGGTGGCGTCCACAGTGGAAGCCGTGGGTGTGAGGGTCATGCCATGGGTCAGGAAGTCCAAGGCCTGCAGCACTCTATGCAGGCAATTGCAGAGGTGCAGGACAAGGCAGCCATGTCGCAGGCAGTCATGTACAATAGCCACATTGACATTGCTGCGGCACTCCAGCGCATGGCCCAGTCACAACGGGCCACGGCTGAAGGCGCTGAGAGCATTAGCCTGGCGCTCCCTGACCTGAGCCAGTTGCAAAGGGACCTGGCAGGGTCACGGAGTGATGTGACATAGTCCCAGAAGGACACGACACAGTCCCTGTGCTCCATGGCCGCGAGTGTTGAGATACTTTGAGATGCGAGTGGGCCTCCAGGACTGGCAGAGACAGATGATGGCGGAGCCCCCTGGAGCTCACTCCAGCTGTGCTTCCCCATCCCAAAGAGTAGCCTGGGGGCAGCCGGGCATCCGGGAGGAGGAGGTGATGGGGCCCATGTCGGTGACTCCATCAGGGGAGGTGCTGGAACACAACAGCATCTCTGAATCCCTCCCCCCCCCCACCACCTGTCCCTGGCGAATTGATGGACAGCGGGCAGAACAGGGTGGCACCGTGTCACCTGTGACACCCGGAAGATAGCTGTGTCAATCCACGCCCGGTCGCTCCAGAAGACGGAAGCCAAAGGGGACCCAGGCCACAAGGTGGGAATTTCAGCAAGCCTCCTCGACCCCTGAAGTACCACCTAGGGTCACCTAGATGGAGCATTAGGCCAGGTAAGATTTGAAAAGTAGAAGCCAGTTAAGTTGGCACGGATGCAGCACATAGGATTGCATTAGGGGCTAGGGCACAGTTATTGTACATAGCAATGGCACAAATCAACACATGTTCACTGACATTCCAAAGAGCCTCAGCCCTCTATCTGAAGGGTGTGAGGGATGGGCTGGGTGCAGAGGGTGTGCCAGATTGGTTGGGGGGAAGTCAGTGATGTGGGGTGTGAGTGTTGGAGGCTGGCATGGGCCAGGGCCCCCTGGATAGTCAGGGGTACCCCCCCCCAAGGTTGCCCCCGGTGGCGGCAGGGGACTGGGTCAGAGGTGTGGGGGTGACATGTGGTATGGTCTACCTGGAGAGTGATCATCATCGCTCATCACACCCAGGTTCATGCATCGCCCCCTCGCCCGGGACTCATCCCCACACCCACCTCCCCTTAAAGTCTGTGGGCCTGGTCCTTGTGATGCATTGTCTCGCACGCAGGCAGAGATCACCCGGGTGAACAGTTAATGTGACACCATAGCGGGAGTCAGACTCTGTCAACCAATGCGGACCACCAGAGCTCCCACGGAGTGGGACGTCATCATCCTTACCCCATGGATCAGACCCGCTGATACTGTCAATCCAGGGCCAGCTCCCTCTGGGTGAAGCTGGTGGGAGACACAGAGGCGGTGCGGGTGTGTGGACTGCAGGCACGGTGTACAGGGCAGGGGGTGCGTGGCCATTGGGAGGGCGGTATGGGCTGGGACGGGACGGTTGGTCTACCTGTGGCCAGGCCCCCTCGTCGGCGAACCTGGAAATCAGCTTATCCCGTGAGTGGCAGGCCAGGAGCATCCATCCTACAGCCGGCTGTGCCATGCCCTGCCCATCCTGGCCATCCCACATCTTCCCCGTCAGATAAGGACTGGCATTCCTCACCTCCTCCTCCAGCATGTCGCCCCTCTGCTGCACGATGAAGTGGAGGACACAGCAGGCCACCAGGATGTGGGAGACCCTCCTAGGGCTATACTGGGGGATCCACAGACGTGCACGATGTGCAGCTGACGGTCACACACCAACTGCGCATTGAGGGAGCGGAATCCCTTCTGATTGCTGAAGGGCACCCACTCAAGGCCCGATTCCGGGGGGAATACCCCAAACCCACGGCACATCTCCTGATCATCGCCTGCTACTACCCTCGGCCATGGCAGAAGCCCCACCCCAGCCAATGGCATAACTGGCAGCCCACTGTTGCACTTTTGGAGACTTCTTTTACCTCCTCCATCTCGATCAGCAGCCATGGCGCCCGGTCCCTGTTTTTAAATGCTACAAGTGAATCGTACCGGCATCACTTCCGCCAGGCGGAGGCATCACGGGAGGTTGGAGACTACCGGGCCGCGCCCGTTAATGATGTGTTAACAAGTCCTATTGTACATTTTGCATGCCCACGTCGGCATGGGGCGTGGAACGCATTCACAACCTGAGGCTGCACTGGACAGAGACCTGCTCGAAGCAAGCATGGAGTTAACTTACAGCTTTGGCTATACCCTGTATTTATGTGCATACTTATGTGTAATCAAAAAATACTTAAACGTTCCACAATAAAAAACTCAGAAACCCTTCATGCAACCTACTGAACATATAGCATACAACAATAACCAGAAGAAAGTCACTGGATCAGAAAAAGAAGGACTGAAGACAGTCAATGGTATGAAAGTATCAGAAACATACAAGGAACAGATCATATTCTTCAACTTACCCTGAACCCACCATGGAACATCCTCTTACCTATATCTATCTACGGATGTTCGAAAAAGAGCTAATTGCCTATATTCAATGACTTAGCTCTTATAAGTAATAGCTATGTGAAATAGATTTTTCATATTTATGCATAGGATTAGGCTTACAAATTAACAAAACATTTACATGAGAAAATTAATTTTGTCAATAACTGTTACAAAGATATTTTGGACTTATCGCAACCGTGCAGTTCGCAATTGAGAAACAAAATTGGAATAAAAGCCAAATAAAATCCCCCTGAGGAAAACACAGTGAAAAGATACAAGCCATTCTTCTAAAAAGCCTTTTCTGCAACATCAAATCTTGACTGGAACCAATTTAAATTTCCACAAAAAATAACCCAGTGAAAGAATAACAATTGTCTGCTGCTTTGAAGAATGTAGATCAGGCTGTGGGTGCGACACAACAAACAATTGGCTGTAAAATGAAAGGCAATAACCCCACAATTCTATATACTGGGGAAGAAAGGTCAGAAGTTGGCAATCCCAGTCCCACAATCCTTGTTTTCTTTCTGTCCCATAAAATTGAGGACAAAAAAAAAATCACAGACTTGGGAATTCCACAACTTACCGAGATGCTATTTTTTGAGAGCGTTGGTCACCGCCGAGAGAGGCAGGCCTTGGCACAACCGCTTATAAATGAGGTGACTCTGAGCGTTCTGAACCTTTTTTAATTGGCCACAGAATTTCAGTGCAAACGATTCATAGTTCAGCAGAAATTGATTCTCAGTTGATAATTTCATTCAGACAAACCATGGAGCTGACTGATCTAGGAAAGGTAAAGGCACATCAATACAGTCAGTGGTGCCTTTTTTTGAAGCTGAGGTTTGAGATGGATTGAGAAAGAATTAGACCATAAGGCCATAAGACATAGGAGCAGAATTAAGCTATTCAGCCCATCGAGTCTGCTCCGCCATTCAATGATGGCTGATGATTCTCATCCCCATTTTCCTGCCTTCTCCCCATAACACCTGATCCCCTTATTAATCAAGAACCAATATGTCTGTCTTAAAGACACTCATTGATTTGGCCTCCACAGCCTTCTGCGGCAAAGAGTTCTACAGATTCACCACCCTCTGGGCTGAAGAAACTCCTCCTCATCTCTGTTTTAAAGGATCGTCCCTTTAGTCTGAGATTGTCCCCTCTGGTTCTATTTTTTCTACTAGTGGAAACAGCCTCTCCACGTACATTCTAGCTCAACCTCTCAATATCCTGTAAGTTTCAATAAGATCCCCCTTCATCCTTCTAAACTCCAATGAGTACAGATCCAGCTTCCTCAACCGCTTCCCATATGGCAAGCTCTTCATTCCAGGGATCATTCTTGTGAACTTCCCCTGGACCTTTTCCAAGGCCAGCTCATCCTTCCTTAGATACGGGGCCCAAAACTGTGCACAATACTCCAAATGGGGCCTGACCAGAGCCTTATACAGCTTCAGTAATACAACACAGCTCTTGTATTCCCTTAGTTATTATGCATAGCAATATTGTAAATGTATTCAGGAAGAGGGTTTGTTTTAGATTTCATCGTAAGTAACAACACGGCAATTATTTACTTACTCTTGAGGCAGAGAAAAAGAGAACTTCACATTTAATCCCATGCGATAGCCCATGAGGGACTGCTCGATGCTGGCTGTTGACAAAAAAGTGTTTGCGTCCTCAGCACTGACATCCTGCCTCTGTATATTCATCGGAACACAGTTCATTCTCTGCCTCCTCCAAGATAAGCTTACAAAACAGAACTGATGCTGCAATTAATTAACTCCGTAAAAATCCTACCAAACTAATGCTATCCTGTCAGGTGCATTTTAAATTCTTTTGAATTCCATTTGAGAGCAGTATTTGAAATAGGAAGCAATATTTTAGTTCTGCTGCTCTAGTAACAACAGGTAAATCATCTACTGTCTTTATTAAAGTTCCATTAATTTATTTTCAGCGTGAGGTTGTGGCTCTGCTGATGCAATCATAGCCTACATGCGTCTACAACTCATTTAGTGCTACAGCAAAGGGTCAAAATGAGGCATTCTCAGCCGCCTCAAGGAGGGGACCAGTACATGAAAAAAATATATCAGCTTGCCCGCCTCTTTCTGAAACTGGAAAATTGTAATAGTCCCCTTATCAAGGTGTAGCCACCTAAAATGGCTGATTCCCGATTAATTTGGCCAAAACCCGATGTAAAATGGCTAACCGAAAAGGCTGATGGGAAAAGCAGCCAACAGGGCACAAACAGAGAGCTGCAGACAGAACAGCGTATCCGGCTCTGGGGAAGTCGGCCCAGATCGATACCTGCGACCATTAGCAGCACATCAACCCAGACATCTGCAGTTTAATCGGCCATCCCCGGGAACAATTGCAACATATTAGCAATTGAATGCCGATCCAGACCTCTCGGCGCCAGCAGTGGCCGAGACAAAGAAAGGTGAACGACCACCCCCGATCAAGGAATCGCCCCATTATTGGAGCATATCGAACCCAGTGATTGGGAACAAGTCCAATCACTTGGGACCAGGGTCAAGGTCCGCCCCAAGAGGCGGGAGGCCCCTGGGACCTCTAAAGGATAGGGGTCAAGTTCAGATCGAACCTTCTCTCCCTTCTTCTCCTGCTCGCAACCTTCGCAAGAACCATCGATCATCAACCGTAAGTTTGACTCCAGCGATCGCTACCCGATAGAGACTCCTAGCCATCGACCTGTATCAGCCTTTTGAATCCCGCAGGCCAGACCCAATTCGATAAGCCATTCGTTTCCCTGACCTGGTGGGCCATTTCCAAAAGTTAAGTATTGGCCAGTAGTGGTAGGTAGTGATATAGAAAATAGGATTATTGTGTAAGTATTTATTGCTGTACATAATAAATGACCGTTGATTTTAATCTTACTAAGCGGTGAGCTGCCTTATTAATCATAACCACAGCTTGAACCACGTGGCGGTATCCGAAAGATACCTGGCGACTCGTGAGCAAAGGTGACATAATTAGAGCTAATAAAACTAAGGCTAATAAGAGCAACAAAGGCTTTTCTATGTGGCTTAGAAAAGGGCACTGTTGTAACGGTGATTCTTTCCTTTGAAGTACCCAGAGTTGGATGATATAATAGTCAGCTCACTGGTGGCATTTTGAATTAGCTGTTTAATGTTTTTAATAGGCTTGTGAATGGTCAAATCGTTTATCACTTTTCTTAAAAGGGAATCAAAGATCATGGCAAAAAGGCCAAAAATTTACATTGAATGCTTACTGTGCTACTTTTTGACTTTATCCAAGTGTGTTTTAGTTTCCCTCCGTTTTTCATTCTCCATGTAGAAGGAAAGAGTGGGGACTATACGGCGACCAAGCTCTTTAAATGACCTAGACCAGAGTCACGAAGAAAAAGAAATTGAACTTCTTCGGATGCAGGTTATTGAACAACAAAACATCATTGATGATCTCAGCAAGGTAAGAGGTTAAAGCTGGAATTCTCTGGCCGTTGGGATTCCCTGTTTCGCCGGCAGCACACCCCCACCCGTGGTTTGGCTTTAATGGGAAATCCCATTGACAAGCGGCGGGTGTAGACAATCCCGCAGCCGAGAAACAAGCAATTGGGCTATTGGGGGATCCCACCCTTAACTATTCAAATAAAGAGGAACAATATGCTGTGATCAGTGTTACTTACAGATTAATTCCAAACTAAATTGTTTTCCCTTTTACCCCTCCCTTCACCTCTAAAATACTCAGCCACCTCCCTCCCCCCTCCTTCACTGGGGTCTGCCAGGCAGACCCATCCAATGTCCATGGACTAATCAGAATTCCAGGACCCATAACTCTTTGGCTTTATGGACAGGCTAGTGTCCCAGTACTGCTCAGTCTTGATGCTGCTTAGACCAGAGTTTTTCAAACTTTTTTTCCAAGGACCCATTATTACCAACCGACCAACCTTTGGAACCCAACCCGGCCGACCTTCGCGGCTCACGCCGGCTGACCTTCGCGACCCAGCATTTTTTCTTACCTTGGAGTATGGAATCTCCATCTGTCCAAAGTTAAGCTCCGCAGCACAAATGTGGCACAGAACTTGCGGAAATAGCGAGACTGTCTTTCCCAATCTTAAATGCGACATCCAGATCCTGACCATTTTTGGAGTAAGAGATTTCCACTTCATCAGCATTAAAGTTCAGAAAGCAACCAATCACATTATTCTCCCCGAACTTTTTGCAGCTGGCTTTTAATAATGCCTGCTGTGACCGGCCTTCAAAAAGGCTACAACCATATAAAAAAAATTTGGCCGCACTGCACATGCGTACCCGCTCATCGGTGCGCAGGTGCAAAACTCTGCGCACGCACACCGATGCCCCCATGCGTGCATGCGCACCGATGAGCGGGCATGCATGCGCAGTGTGGCCGCATTTCTTTGATTGGCCGCCGTCTGTTTGAAGGCCGCTCGCAGCTGGCATTGTTAAAAGCCGGCTGTTGCGCGTGAATTTGCGCTATTGGGAGTGCCGCGACGGACAACTCCGCGACCCTCCTGACACCCAGGTTGCGCCCGTGACTTTGAAAATGCCTGGCTTAGATTATAGAGCTGTGACGCAGTGTCGATGGACTTTTCAGTTGCGGGCAGGTTAATCCGCCCCCTGTAAAATTCACCGCTATGGATATTTCATTAGCATCAAAAATTTGGAAAAATCAAGTGACGATGTGAACTCAAGTTGTGCTGCAGATTCAAACGCCAATGCTTTGCCATTAAAAAATGAGTTGCGATCCAGTCTAGAATGATGGCGAGAAAAAATTCCCATCTCTGTCAGATGAGTTAATCCATGTCCTGATGCATTGCAACCAGTATATAAAATTGCCCACAGTTCAATTTGGCTGCCTGGCAGCAATCTGGCATTAATGCTTAGAGATAGCTAATGTGTAAATCAACATGGCATACTGGCACTGTAAGTGCTCTTCTGAATTTGGAATTAATGGACATCCAACGGCAACATCATGGGTGGGATTCTCCGACCCCCCGAGAATTCCACACCTTTGGGGTGGCCCGACGCCGGAGTGGTTCACGCCACCCCTTGGCGCCGGGACCCCCCACCCTGCCAGGTAGGGGAGAATCCCGCCCAATATATTTCAGTAATTATGTCCAAATATTTAAGGAAAAGTCTGGCCTTCGTTGGATAAATGTCTACTGGCTTTCACTTTGTATCATGTTGTTTAAAATAAATTTAGAGTACCCAATTCATTTTTTTTCCAATTAAGGGGCAATTTAGCATGGCCAATCCACCTACCCTGCACATCTTTGGGTTGTGGGGGCAAAACCCACTCAAACACGGGGAGAATGTGCAAACTCCACACAGACAGTGACCCAGAGCCAGGATCGAACCTGGGACCTCGGTGCCGTGAGGCATCAGGGGTAACGTACTGCGCCACCTGCTGCCACACTATATCATGTTTAATGGGGCATTCCAACTTGGCACTAATTACTGTGGTGTATTATAACATTCATTTCATTATTATCTTCTCTTCTTTATTGTGGTGCTGTTTTGTACAATCAACAACCAAGAGGTTGCAACATTGCTCCCTCACCTCCAGGACCTCCCTCACTGCTCCCTCACGTCCAATACCTCCCTCACTCCTCTGCACCTCCAGGACCTCCCTCACTGCTTCCTCACCTCCAAAACCTCCCTCAGTCCTCCCTACCTCCAGGACTTCCATCATTGCTCCCTCACAGCACCCTCACCTCCAACACCTCACTCACGGCACCCTCATTACCAACAACTCCCTCACTCCTGTCTCATCTCCAGCACCTCGCTCACTGCTCCCTCACTGCTCCCTCACCTCCAACACCTCCGTCACTCCTCCCTCACCTCCAGGACCTCCCTTATCTCCAACACCTGTCTCACTGCTCCCTCACCTTCAACACCTCCCTCACTCCTCCCTCACCTTCAACACCTCCCTCACTGCTCCCTCACCTCCCTTACGGCACCCTCACCTCCAACACCTCCTTCACTCCTCTCTCACCTCTAGGACCTCCCTCACTGCTCCCTCACCTCCCTCACTGTTCCCTCACCTGTAACACCTCCTTCACTGCTCCCTCATTCCAGCACTTTCCTTACTGCTCCCTCACTACCAACACACACCTCTCACTGCTTCCTCACCTCCAGGACCTCCCTTATTGCTTCCTCACCTCCTACACTTCCTCACTGCTCCCTCACCTCCAGCACTCCCTCACCTCCAGCACTCCCTCACCGCTCCCTCACCTCCAGCACTACCTCTCTGCTCCCTGACCTCCAGCACTCCCTCACTGCTCCCTCACCTCCAGCACTACCTCACTGCTCCCTCACCTCCAGCACTCCCTCACTGCTCCCTCACCTCCAGCACTCCCTCACTGCTCCCTCACCTCCAGCACACTCTCTCTGCTCCCTCAACTCCAGCACTACCTCACTGCTCCATCACCTCCAGCACTCCCTCACTGCTCCCTCACCTCCAGCACTCCCTCTCTGCTCCCTCACCTCCAGCACTCCCTCTCTGCTCCCTCACCTCCAGCACTCCCTCACTGCTCCCTTACCTCCAGCACTCCCTCACTGCTCCCTCACCTCCAGCACTCCCTCACTGCTCCCTCACCTCCAGCACTCCCTCACTGCTCCCTCACCTCCAGCACTCCCTCTCTGCTCCCTCACCTCCAGCACTCCCTCACTGCTCCCTCACCTCCAGCACTCCCTCACTGCTCCCTCACCTCCAGCACTCCCTCACTGCTCCCTCACCTCCAGCACTCCCTCTCTGCTCCCTCACCTCCAGCACTCCCTCACTGCTCCCTCACCTCCGGTACTCCCTCTCTGCTCCCTCACCTCCAGCACCCCCTCACTGCTCCCTCACCTCCGGCACTCCCTCACTGCTCCCTCACCTCCAGCACTCCCTCACTGCTCCCTCACCTCCAGCACTCCCTCTCTGCTCCCTCACCTCCTGCACTCCCTTTCTGCTCTCTCACCTCCAGCACTCCCTCACTGCTCCCTCACCTCCAGCACTCCCTCACTGCTCCCTCACCTCCAGCACTCCCTCTCTGCTCCCTCACCTCCAGCACTCCCTCACTGCTCCCTCACCTCCATCACTACCTCTCTGCTCTCTCACCTCCAGCACTCCCTCACTGCTCGCTCACCTCCGGCACTCCCTCACTGCTCCCTCACCTCCGGCACTCCCTCACTGCTCCCTCACCTCCAGCACTTCCGTCATTGCTCCCCCACTACCAGCATTTCCCTCACTGCTCCCTCGCTTCCCTCATTGTTCCCTCCCTTCCCTCATTGTTCCCTACTACCAGCACTTTGATCACTGCCTCCTTACCTCCAGCACTCCCTCACTGCTCCCTCACCTCCAACACTTCCCTCACTGCCTCCTCACCTCCAGCACTCCCTCACTGCTCCCTCACCTCCAGCACTTCCCTCACTGCCTCCTCACCTCCAGCACTCAGTCACTGCTCCCTCACCTCCAGCACTCCCTCTCTGCTCTCTCACCTCCAGCACTCCCTCACTGCTCGCTCACCTCCGGCACTCCCTCACTGCTCCCTCACCTCCGGCACTCCCTCACTGCTCCCTCACCTCCAGCACTTTCGTCATTGCTCCCCCACTACCAGCATTTCCCTCACTGCTCCCTCGCTTCCCTCATTGTTCCCTCCCTTCCCTCATTGTTCCCTACTACCAGCACTTTGATCACTGCCTCCTTACCTCCAGCACTCCCTCACTGCTCCCTCACCTCCAACACTTGCCTCACTGCCTCCTCACCTCCAGCACTCCCTCACTGCTCCCTCACCTCCAGCACGTCCGTCACTGCCTCTTCACCTCCATCTTCAAAGTCTCCTTAAAGCTGACCTTTTCATAACGTGCCTTTGGTCATCTGCCCTAACCCGTATCCCAGCTCCTGCTCAGTGTCCATTATTGATTCCTTTATGAAGCGCCTGACATGGTTTGTTTCATTAAGACTGCTTTATAAATGCCATTGTTATGAAACCAATCTGTCTGGCTGGTAATTGCTTTTGTTCTTCATTAAATCTGCTGTATCAGTGCAAGTGGTTACCCTGGTGTCATTTTTAAAAATCAATTCCTGTCAAGTGAAGGAAATCTTTTAAATATTGGCATTTGGAAAATGCAATTTTAGTTGTGTTATGAGAAAAGATGAAGCTAACAAGAAAGAACCCCGTAAAAGCATGACTGCACTAAATTTAGAATTGTGACAGTTTTACCCTACCGTTTGCCTTACTGTCAGTGTCATTTTTCTGATTCTTACCTGCAATCTTTATCCTTTTTTTAGGCATTGGAGACAGCTGGCTATGTCAAGGGTGTCATAGTAAGTAATACAATACAGCATTTTCAGCTCAAACGTGTTACAAGTGCACATAATTACATTGACATCACAGGTTCGAACAAAGCTGGCATCTGATGAGAAACATTCTTAAAGAAGCAGGCAGCATGCGAGTTTCTATCTATCCCTGGCTATGTTCTTTCAGCAGGACCAAGGTGCCAAAGCTGGAGGAATTTCTTTATTTTCCCACAGGCAAAATGTGGAATCATGTACTTCTGAATCTCACGGGGTTATCAGAAAGACGGAATATTTTGGTAGCTGAGGGGAAATCAGCAAACCAAACATGTTCATCAAATTGGTTCTCTAACAGGCTTCAAAAACTGATTGACAATAGTTATATCTGTTTCCAATATTTGGTTCACCCAATCCCCCACCACACACACAATGTTCTTACATTTGAGAAGGACAGGATCACAGGTCAAGGAAGAAGAGTAAACGGAGACTTGATTGAAACCTTTAATATCCTGAGGATTATTGACAGGGTGGATGTGGGGAGGATGTTTCCTCTTGTTGGAGAATCTAGAACCAAGGGCGAAATTCTCCGTTATCGGCGGAAAGTCCGCGGATCGGCGTAAAAAACGGCGCAAATCCGACTTGCGTCACGTCGGAAAAATGGGTCGAAAGTCTCTGGCCCGAAATGGGCTAGCAGCGACGTAACGGGATCCGCGCTTGCGCAGTGGTTCACGCCGTGCAGCGTCATACGCGCCGCACGGCGTGACGGCTCATAAGGCCGCGCTGCTCCCCCCCACCCGACCGGCACACCCGACCGGAACACCCGACTGGATGGCTGGCCGCAGCTCAGCACCGAGGTACGAGTCACGGGATGTGGAGGCGCTCCTGGACGCGGTGGAGCAGAGGAGGGACACCCTGTATCCAGGGCACGGCCGCAGAGTTGCCCCACGCCACAGCCGGCGTCTGTGGAGGGAGGTGGCAGAGGCCGTCACCGCTGCGGCCCTGACACGGCGGACAGGCACCCAGTGCCACAAGAAGGTGAACGACCTCGTCAGAGCAGGCAGGGTGAGCCTCCCCATATCCCCCATACCCCCATATCCCCCCTCCCCATATCCCCCCCTCCTCCATATCCCCCATATGCCCCCTCCCCCATATCCCCCTCCCCCATATCCCCCCTCCCCATATCCCCCCTCCCCCATATCCCCCCCTCCCCCATATCCCCCCTCCCCCATATCTCCTTCTCCCCCATATCCCCCATATGCCACCCTCCCCCATATCCCCCTCCCCTTATTCCCCCCTCCCCCATATACCCCCTCCCCCATATCCCCCATATCCCCCTCCCCATATCCCCCCTCCCACATATCCCCCCTCCCCCATATCCCCCCTCCCCCATATCACCCCTCCCCATATCCCCCTCCCCCATATCCCCCCTCCCCATATCCCCCATATCCCCCCTCCCCCATATCCCCCCTCCCCCATATCCCCCATATCCACCCTCCCCATATCCCCACCTCCCCCATATCCCCTACATCCCCAACTGAATCCAGCCCTAACCTTAACCTCTGCAATGCACGCGCAACTGATGGCGTTCATTCATATACCTGCCTAACAGTGTTGCCTTTTACCCCTGCCACCGCCCCCCCCCCCCCACAGGAGAAGCGCGCACACAACAATAGGGAGCATGTGAGGACTGCAGGAGGCCCCGCTGATGAGAGGCCACTGACCGAACACGAGGAAAGGGCCCTGGAACTGGCTGGCGGACCTGACGACCGGGAGGTTGCTGATGCAGAGGTCGGGGGCGTACGAGCAAGTGAGCCACCGACAGCCCGTCCCCATATCCCCCCTCCCCTATATCCCCCTCCCCCATATCACCTGATCACTGCCTGATGTCTAACCATGCATGCTTCATTGTGTATCGCAGGACCAAACGTCCAGGCACCCATCCCTGCAGATGCAGACCGCCCGCAGGATGCCCCTCGGAGGCCACGGGAGACGGAGAGACCCGGACCTCCACCATGCGACGCCCGCAGGATGCCCCTCGGAGGCCACGGGAGACGGAGAGACCCGGACCCTCCAGCATGCGACAACCGCAGGATGCCCCTCGGAGGCCACGGGAGACGGAGAGACCCGGACCCTCCAGCATGCGACGACCGCAGGATGCCCCTCAGAAGCCACGGGAGACGGAGAGACCTGGAGCAACAGGGAGACGATACCCCCGTCACGTGCGGGAGCGACCACCCAGCGACGAGGGGGGCAGCCACAGGCCCCCATCACATCCGAGCCAGGACACCACTACCCAGGACACCACTACCCAGGACACCACTACCCAGGACACCACTACCCGGGACACCACTACCCGGGACAGCACTGCCCAGGACACCTCTACCCGGAACAGCACTACCCAGGAAGACAAAATACCGGACAGTGACTCAGAGTGGATGGGTGGAGACGAACCCCCACCCCAAAGTGCCATGGACTCAGAGTGGGACGAAGAGCACAACACAACGCCACTGCTGTCACCAACACCCTCCACCATCGCAGAAACACTCACCTCGGTTGGGCACTTTAGTGATGAGGTGTCTGCTACACTCACTGGTGCGCACAACACAGCCGTCCCGGTACAGCAGGTGAAGGTAGGAGCAGCAGAGGTGCCGGGCGGTTGGAGGGCAGCCCAGCCCAAGCGAACATCTGCCGCCCAGATGGATCCCGGGTTCCTGGAGTTACCACACCCACACATAGATCCGATGAAACCACCGACCCGGAGACGAGCGAAGAGGGTGACGGCCGGCTTGCGGCGGCTGCAGTCGCAGGTGGAGGAGTCCACCCGCGTCCAGGAGCTGGGAGTGGTGCCAGTCATGCGTGCCACCCAGGCTGACACCGCACGGGTGGCGTCCGCGGTGGAGGCAATGGGTGCGACGGTGTCAGGCATGGGGAACGGTTTGCGAGGCCTGGGGCTTTCCGTGCAGGCGGCGTCTGTGGCCCAGGACATGGCTGCCCTCTCACAGGAGGCCATGAGCCAGTGCCAGCGCCAGATGGCAGAGGCGCTCAACGCCATAGCCCAGTCTCTGCAGGCCATGGCCCAGTCTCAGCAGGCCATGGCCCAGTCTCTGCAGGCCATCGCTGAGGGCATCGGCGCCAGTGGCCATGTGCGGGCCGGCGTCGCACTGTCACAGACAGGGTTTGCCAACCCCCTGGGCTCCATGGCTGCAAACCTGCAGACCCCTGTCGATACCAGCACGGGCCTCCAGGACTGGCAGCGCCAGATGTCGGGGGGGCGTAGGATGGCCAGTCCGTTCGCATCCCCCACCCATGTAGAGGCCTGGGGGACATCGGGCACCCCGAGGGAGGAGGAGGTGGTGTGGTCCGTCCCGGCTCCCCCTGTAGGGGAGGTCCCGGTACACCGCGACACCTCGGACTCCCCCCCTTCCGTTCCAGGTGCATCGGGTGGGCAACGGGCAGGACAGGCTGGCAGCTCGCCATCCCAGTCGCCCGGGCCGTGGCCTGGCCCACCTAGGCCAGGACGCCCCAGGAAACAGCCGCCAAAGGGATCCAGTGTCAGAGGGCAGGAATCACAGGAGTCCACCTCCAGTTCTGCTGTACCGTCTGGGGAACCACGTAGACGTAGTCAAAGGGCCCGTAAGGCCAAACAATTAGACACTGAGTAAGTTGGCACGGGTGCAGGGCACAGATGAGTTTTAGGGGCTAGGGCACATGCTTGAACTCGTTTGGTTATTAAAGTCAATGTTACACCTACAGAAGCTGCCTTTGTGCTCTGTCCAAAGCGTGCGGGGGTGTCATGTACGTTGAGCGCAAGTGTGTGTGTGAGGGGTGGTCTTACCTCAGCCTCAGGTGAGTCTGCCCCCTTCCACCTGGGCCGCCATCAACATCCCCCGGGCAGAGGACGGGACCGTGCGCTGCAGTGTCACAGCCGCATGCAGGGATGGTCCGGGTGGATGGTGGTACTGTGGCCATGGGTCAGACATAGTCCAACGATGTGGAGCCAGGAGCTCACCGCAGGGCGGGTTGTCATCATCCTCCATGGCCTGCAATAGACACGCGTCCACCCGCAACTGTGTGAGCCCGGCCCGTTGAGCCGCAGGTGGATCGGCAATGGGGGTGGTGGTGTGCATGCGGGTGGGGTTGGGGAGGGGGGTGAGGGTGCTGGGTGGGTGGATGGGTGGGGGGTGTGGGTGGTCGGCTGTTGCCATGGTGTGCGGTCTGTGGCCATACTACCCGATTCCCACGCCCATCTAGTCAGTGAAGCGGGCGGCTATCAGTCTGTCCCGTGCCCGCTGGGCCAGCCGGTAATGGTGGACAGCCACCCACCTGTGTCTACCCCGTCTTCCCTGACCATTACCCCCATCCCCCTCATCTGGGGAGGACTGCGCCTCTTCCTGCTGCTCCTCCACTCCGCCCTCCTCTGCCTGCGGCACATCACCCCTCTGCTGGGCTATGTTGTGCAGGACGCAGCACACCACAATGGTGCGGCCGAACCTATCTGACCGATACTGGAGGGCGCCCCCAGAGAGGTCCAGGCACCTGAAATGCATCTTCAGCACGCCAAAGCACCTCTCTATCACTCCCCTTGTCGCTACATGGGCATCATTGTAGCGGTTCTCCGCCTCATTGCGTGGCCTCCGTATAGGCGTCATCAGCCACGATCGTAATGGGTAGCCCCTGTCACCCAGCAACCAGCCCCTCAGCCGGGGATGGCATCCCTCGTACATGCCGGGGATGGATGACCGCGACAACACGTATGAGTCGTGTACACTGCCTGGGTAACGGGCGCAGACGTGCAGGATCATCATGCGGTGGTCGCAGACCACCTGTATGTTCATCGAATAGGTCCCCTTCCCCCCTTGGTGAACACGGCCCTGTTATCTGCAGGTGGCCGCACGGCGACGTGCATCCCATCGATCGCGCCCTGGACCATGGGGAACCCGGCCACGGCAGAGAAGCCCACGGCCCGGGCATCTTGGCTGGCCCAGTCCACGGGGAAGCGGATGTAGCAGTGCGCCATGGCATATAGGGCATCTGTCACTGCCCGGATGCACCGATGTCTGCGATATGCCGGACAGGTCCCCACTCGGTGCCTGGAATGACCCCGTTGCATAAAAGTCCAGGGCCACCGTAACCTTGACGGACACGGGGAGGGGGTGTCCCACACCAGTGCCACGCGGTGACAGGTGTGCCAGCAGGTGGCAGATGTGTGCCACCGTTTCCCGCCTCATCCGGAGTCTCCTCCTGCATTCCCGGTCCGTGAGGTCCTGGTATGACTGCCGGGGCCGGTACACACGGGGCGCCCTCGGGTGCCTCCGTTGCCGTGGGGCCGCGACGTCCTCCTCCCCCTCCTCGTCCTGTTGGTCAGGTGTCCCTCCAACCTGGGCGGCTGCCGCCTGTCCCTCTGCGGCAGCCTTCGCCGCCTCTCTGGCACGCTCCTCCTCCTCCTCCTCCTCCTCATCCAGGGCAACATAGACATTAGCGGCTGCCGCCACGGCGGCCAACATCGCTGGATGATCGGAAAACATGACGGCCTGGTGGGGGAGAGGGGAACGACGACATGTCATCATTGCCCATATCCCCTCCTGCCCCCAGCCAGGTGGCATGGACCGCATGGATCCAACTGTTGGAGGCTGGCACCTGGCCAGGTGGACCAACTCACTTGCCCTCGCATCCCCCTCCACGGCACGGACCCCCCCCCCCCACTTCATCCCCGGCACGGACCCCCCCATCCCCCTCCCCGGCACGGACCCCCCATCCCCCTCCACGGCACGGATCCCCCCAACCTCCACCCCGGCACAGACCCCCCCATCCCCTTCCCCGGCACGGACCCCCCCCAACCTCCTCCCCGGCACGGACCCCCCACCCCCCTCCCCGGCACGGACCCCCCCCCCCAACCTCCTACCCGGCACGGACCCCCCATCCCCCTCCCCGGCACGGACCCCCCCCCAACCTCCACCCCGTCACGGACCCCCACACCTCCTCCCCGGCACGGACCCCCCATACCCCTCCCCGGCACGGACCCCCCCCAACCTCCACCCCGGCACGGATCCCCATCCCCCTCCCCGGCACGGACCCCCCCCCCAACCTCCACCCCGGCACGGACCCCCCCCATTCCCCTCCCCGGCACGGACCCCCCCACCTCCTCCCCGGCACGGACCCCCCATCCCCCTCCCCGGCACGGACCCCCCCCCAACCTCCTCCCCGGCACGGACCCCCCATCCCCTTCCCCGGCACGGACCCACCAACCTTCTCCCCGGCACGGACCCCCCATCCCCCTCCCCGGCACGTCCCCCCCAACCTCCACCCCGGCACGGACCCCCCCCAACCTCCTCCCCGGCACGGACCCCCCATCCCCCTCCCCGGCACGGATCCCCCCCCCCAACCTCCACCCCAGCACGGACACCCCATCCCCCTCCCCGGCACGGACCCCCCCCCAACCTCCACCCCGGCACGGACCCCCCCCATCCCCCTCCCCGGCACGGACCCCCCCCCAACCTCCTCCCCGGCACGGACCTCCCATCCCCGTCCCCGGCACGGACCCCCCCCAACCTCCTCCCCGGCACGGACCCCCCATCCCCCTCCCGGCACTCCCCCGGAGCCCAGCCCACTCTAACCACCCCCCCCCCCCCCCCGCCGCACACACACACACACAACCCGAGACACACCTCTCCTCACACATTCAGACTGCGGCCACGCCATCGCCTGCCCAGAGCCAACCCCCCAGGCCGTCACTCACCTCCACGCTGGTCGGCGTGAACCTGGAGCACAGGGTCACGCCGATGAAAAGGAGGTTTAATTTACGTCGACGTGAACGGTCATCACGTCGACGGGACTTCGGCCCATCCGGAAGGGAGAATATCGGCAGGCCGAAAATCGGCTGCCTTGCGCAGACCCGTGCCATTCTCTGACGGCAGCGGCGACATTAACGCCCGCCGACTTTTCTCCCTTCGGAGACTTCGGCAACCGGCGGGGGCGGGATTCACGGCGGCCAACGGCCATTCTCCGACCCTCTGGGGGGTCGGAGAATGACGCCCCAAGTGTCACTGTTTAAAAATAAGGGGCTGCTGTGAATCCCGCCCCTGCTGGTTGCCGAAGTCTCCGGCACCGGATATTCGGCGGGGGCGGGAATCGGGCCGCGCCGGTTGGCGGGCCCCCTCGCTCGATTCTCCGGCCCGGATGGGCCGAAGTCCCGCCGATAAATTGCCTGTCCCGCCGGCGTGGATTAAACCACCTACCTTACCGGCGGGACAAGGCGGCGCGGGCGGGCTCCGGGGTCCAGGGGGGGCGCGGGGCATTGGCCTGGCCCGTGATCTGAGCTTACCGATCCGCGGGCGGGCCTGTGTCGTGGGGGCACTCTTTCCCTTCCACCTCCGCCATAGTCTCCACCATGGCGGAGGCAGAAGAGACTCCCTCCACTGCGCATGCGTGGGAAACTGTCAGCGGCCGCTGATGCTCCTGCGCATGCGCCGCCCGGAGATGTCATTTCCGCGCCAGCTGGCGGGGCAACAAAGGCCGTTTCCGCCAGCTGGCGGGGCGGAAATTCCTCCGGCGCCGGCCTAGCCCCTCAATGTTGGGGCTCGGCCCCCAAAGATGCGGAGCATTCCGCACCTTTGGGGTGGCGCGATGCCCGTCTGATTCGCGCCGTTTTAGGCGCCAGTCGGCGGACATCGCGCCGTTTCGGGAGAATTTCGCCCAAGGTGTCATTCATTTAAGACAGAGATGAGGAGGAATTGTTTCTCTCAGAGTGTCATGAGTCTCTGGAACTCTCTTCCTGAAAAGGCGTTGGAAGCAGAATCTTTGAATATTCCTAAGGCAGAGCTAGGTAGATTCTTGCTTATCAAGGAGGTGAAAGGTTATCGGTCGGCAGGAATGTGGGGGTTAAAGCCACAAGCAGATCAGCCATGATTTTATTGAATGGCGGAGCAGGCTCGAGGGGCCGAGTGGCCTACTCCTGCACCTAGTTGGTCTGTTTGTATATAAGTATCTGTACATATGCCCGAGTGTTCAATTCTGGATTGTCAGTGGAAATCAATATGTTTCTAGAGGTACAAAAGACAGTGAACTTGATGAGAAACCTCGGCTTTAAACACACTAGAGTGAGAGAAGTAGATTGACAATCTATTCTCTACAAAGTTATGATCAAAGCCTAGTACGGCTTATTAAGCCAGATTTCCATGTTTTTTTCAAAAATAGAACTCCAGGCCAATATTTTATATCAATCCAAAAACTCTACACAACGAACATAGCAATGAGGCTTCATGCATTATTATCCCTGCATCTCGCAGATTGTAATTGTTTTGTAATCTGCCCTTTGTCTTTAGAAGTAGCTTCACTAGTTGAACAAAGCTACTGGAACATGCACTCACCTCTGAAAAATCGTTGTCTTTCCCATTGGTATCTCAGTATGTCCCGAGGCTCTTTGTGCTAGGAGATGCTGCCATAATTACATTACTAAAACATTTATGCGCATCAGAAGAGCCTTCAGCCACACCATGTACAGCCAGCTTTTAAGAGGTGAATATTAGGCAAGCCATGCCTATTACAGCCTGTCAACTAACATTCAATTTCAGGCAAATTCTGTGGAAAACAATTTCATCAAGTGAAACATTGACAGGAATCAATTCATCTGTAACAGCTCAATGATAATTCATTTTGTGCTCCATGTCAGACTTTCAGATTCAGTGGGCATAATTTTGCACAACAGTGCTTCCCCTGCAAATGCGAAATTGTTTAACTCCACTAAACATATCTGAGATGCTTGTATGCTATCCTTTAAAACAGAAATGAGGAGGAATTTGTTCAGCCAGAGGATGCTGAATCTGTGGAACTCTTTGCCGCAGAAGGCTGTGGAGGCCAAATCACTGGGTGTCTTTAAGACAGAGATAGATAGGTTCTTAATTAATAAGGGGATCGGGGGTTATGGAGAGAAGGCAGGAGAATGGGGATGAGAAAATATCAGCCATGATTGAGTGGCAGAGCAGAATCGATGGGCCGAGTGGCCTAAATTCTGCTCCTATGTCTTATGGTCTTATGGAAACAAATTATTTGCCTGCAGGTTTGGCAAGTCAGACACAGGAAGCCATAGTCTTTGCCCAATATACAGGCTGCTCTCAGAGTGTTACTGATTGCACCCATGTTGCCATAAAGGCCACAACTCAACATGGGGACACTTTTATTAAACTGAAGTCCTTCCACACAATCAATGTTCAGGTGTTTTGTGACCACCCATCACAAGGTTCCCTGGCAGCTGCCACAACTCCTTCATACTAAGAAGTTTCCAACTCCCACAGCTTTTTCTCCGACCAATATAGGTCTGTAGTTGGCTTCTAGGGTCAAGGTCTTCCCCTCAAGAATGTGCGTAACTGCCCCTTTAGGAGTCCACAAATGGAGACAGAGTACGACCACAACAGCAGCCATGTCATCACTGGGAGTACCAGTGAGCTGGCAATTGGTATTTTAACAATGCACTTCAGTGCCTCAATCGCTCAGGTGGAGCTCTGCCATATACCCCAGCAGGGGTATCGAGAATAGTAACGATGTGCTGCATGTTGCCCGACATTGAGCCACAAATTGGAGTTTACACATTCTCCCCGTGTCTGCGTGGGTCTCACCCCCATAACCATGGATTTGCCAGACTAAATTGCCCCTTGGAAAATTAAAAAAAACATTGAGCAGCAGATGGGCCTAGACATCGATGAGAATGATGCCATGGGCATTAGCTATGAGGAGCGGTTGAATAAACTCGGTTTGTTCTCACTGGAACGACGGAGGTTGAGGGGTGACTTGATAGAGGTCTACAAAATTATGAAGGGCATAAACAGAGTGGATAGTCAGAGGCTTTTCCCCAGGGTAAAGGGGTCAATTACTAGGGGGCATAGGTTTAAGGTGAGAGGGGCAAGATATAGAGGAGATGTACGAGGCAAGTTTTTTTACACAGAGGGTAGTGGGTGCCTGGAACTCACTACCGGAGGAGGTGGTGGATGCAGGGACGATAGTGCCATTTAAGAGGCATCTTGACAAATACATGAATAGGATGGGAATAGAGGGATACGGTCCCAGGAAGTGTAGAAGATTTTAGTTTAGTCGGGCAGCATGGTCGGCACGGGCTTGGAGGGCCGAAGGGCCTGTTCCTGTGCTGTACATTTCTTTGTTCTTTGTTCTCTGAGGACCAGGAAGGTGAGGAGGAGGAAGCCCCTGTCCATTCAGAAGATTCAAAAATGGACGAAGATGAGGAGGCTGCTAATGGCAGAGCAGTTGGGAGTTGTGGTCATGTAGCCAGGGGTGACTCTGTGCAGGAGGGGATCATCGCCAGAAGAGACCTTGTGCAAAATAGATTCTCATCAGGTCCTCCCATATCAAGTTACCATCAGCCAGACCCTGGTTACATAGTCCCACCTCAAGTATCTTGTACCTTGAGTCCAAAATGACTCAAGGGACTGCCCATCCCCCACAAGGGGGACAATAAGCATCAATGAGTTGGACTCAGTCACATTCATATGGCTGAAACCCTCACCATCATAACCATGGGTCTCATCATATTACAAACACACATGATAATAAGTCATTCACAACTTGACCCCCTCACATGAACATCATTGGCTGTAAATGAGGAGCCCATAATGCTGCATTGTCCATAATCAAACCATGTCCACAATGCTGAGAGTGGCATGATGTCACAATTCAACCTTATACATGCTGATAGGATTATATGTTATAGCATGCACGCAGATAAGGCATCTCGCACCTGAGGAGCTCGTAACTGTGCAACAGCAGCTCTTTGAAAGAGCAGCATCATTCCGGCCAATGATCCCGTTTCTGATATGCAACATTCCTGGCTTCCAAATACCCCTGCTCCAGCACGAACACATCCTGAGACATTTGCAATGCAAATAAGGCCTAAGTAGTGGACGCAGCAGACAACCAATAATATGTGCACAATTGATGGATCTTGAGCTAAGATGCCTACATCTAGGCGAATATACAAAATTGCACTGCAGATAAATAACTTGCACCCAGCAGCTCGCATGAGATGCACCTGCTGCTTAGTATCTGTTCATCTATGGACAATTAATAAAGAATAGTTATTAACTTAAAAGAAAAAAAATCATATAACAAGAAGGACTATAATACACTATAACATGTGCGTACACTGATGGCTTTAAGCACACAGGTATTACAGAAAAGCACCCCTAGGTTCCAACTACCTACATTGCCTGAACTCTGAGATGCTCCTTTGTTCCCAAACAACATCCAGTATTATATAACACTTGGAGCTAAATCCAGCAAATAATTGCCACACGTGGCCACGTTTGGGAAAAACGTCTTCAATTTCAACGGAGGCAGAATCTGCTTGGATCGAATTTAGTTCTTAATCAGCTGGCTATTTAGAAATAACCTGTTTTCAAGAAACTGTTTTGCAGTTGGGTATGGCTAATGGTGGCTGTGTCCATGTTTGTCTCTGTCTCCCTTTTTCTAGTCATTGTTCTGCAGATGCTATCCCCCTATGGATTCGGCTTTTTGCACTTACGTGTCTATTTCCTTACCTCTCCACTTTGAGGTTACCCTTTCTACACCCCGCATTGTTTTCATCCAGTCACCTAGGTTAAACACTTGCTTTTTCTCACTTATATGCTAATTTGCATCTCAACATCTGTTTAGATATCACCCTGTTTTATTTTCTTTTATCCCAATTTTGTTTTTTATTCTCAATTTCCCCCAATTCTTAACATGTTACCTCTTTTTGAACATGAAACGTCTTAATTTGAAAGACAATGTCATTTCTCAACTATTTCTTATCTGTCCTACCTTCTCATTACAAAGATTTAGATTCCCTCAAAGTATTTACACACAAGGTTCCAAAAAGCCTCTTACATTCATGATAAGGCATCTGCAATGAAGTTTTCCTCTCCGGCCACGTGAATGATTTTCAAATTAAACGGTTGCAGTAACAAAGTCCATCTAAATAACTCTGTGTTCCGATTTTGAAATCTCTCCAGAAGGTTTAGGGGATTATGGTCTGTAGATGTGATTGTTGTTGCTGAATTACAATGTTCATGCCGGCGGGATTCTCTTGTCCCGCTGCAGTGAATGGGAGATTTGGCTGAGAGCAGCGGGAGTGGGACGGATTCGCAACAAAGAATCCAGGGCAAAGTCTCTTTTTCAATTGCAGAATACTTCCGTTGATGATGATTTAATTTCCTTGAGAAATACCCATGGACTTCTCAATTCATAGTTCATCTTCCTGTAACAATACAGCTCCCACATCAATGTCACTAGCATCCTCAGCAAGTTTAAACCGTTTGTTATATTTTGGTGTGACAACACAGTTTTCAAATGTTGGAATGCAGTTTGGCAGTCCTCTGTCCAGTTAAATTTCTTGTTCTTCTTGAAGAATTCTTGATAAGGTTCACTGATTTTCCGTGTGACCGGATGATCCCAGGGTCGGGCGAGTCTGGATATTCCCACCCGTTGTAATTTTACACTGTGAGGTGACATTTTGGAGTACCTTGATTCTGAATGAATTTATCTATTTTGGTAACAGGATCGGGATAAGCTTCTACTTTACAGAAAACAGAGGAAGAAAGTTACAAAGTCGAGCAAGGTAAAATCAAAGGTCTGCAGTTGTCACCTCCACATAGGCCGGGACCAAACAATTTGGAGGGCAGTCATAAGTCTGTTGACTTTGGGCGGGAATTTTCGGTGCCTCCGCTAACAATTATTTCAATGGAAAAACAGAACCATAAACAATATAATTGTAAATTAGATTGGGAAAATAGAATATTTTAAGCTTTTTTAAAGAAAAGGAGGATAATGCTCCTCCCTACCTTCCTGCCCGATTCATTGCATAATTAAAGCCCGACTGACACAATAGCCTGCAGACATTTTGTTAAGTGCACTTATGCAGTTCAGCCCTGGCTCCTGCGTACCACTGCCCCCATCTTATTGGATACCTCCAGCGAAAGGTCTAAAAAAGACTCATGTTTTCTATACCCTGGAATGCTATATAGGTTAAAGGCAATGAGGCAGATAAGGAAATGTGCACCTGTCATTGTGAATATAAACCTTAAATACACCATACCATGTTCTATGTCAGCGACACGAAGATCTACCACAAAGCTATCACTGCAGTGCATGTAAATAGGTATCTGTCTTGGCTTTGGCTGAATCTGGCCACCTTCCTGGGTTCTGCTCGTGTAAACATTTAGGCAAGGGCCAGACAGGACTGCTGCCAGAGAATTGGCGCTGGTTCCAGTTTGAGCCAGGAGATTGTGAGCTGCTATCAGCCTGAAGCAGCAGACAGTGGCACTGAAAAGGAGGCCTGACCATTGATGTGGAAATGGCAGCCAAATAGCTGCCAGATATGTCATGTAATCCAACGGTTCTGGGAAATTCACTTTATGGAAGTTACCAGGGGGGGTGGCTGTCTGTCCCTTAATTTACACATCATCTGACTTGAAAGGTACAGCCTACAATCTCTGATGTACACGTTCCCAATAAAGCATTGGAAGAATATCATAGAATCATTGAAATCCTACTATGCAGAAGGAGGCCATTTTACCCATCGAGTCTGCACTGACCCTCTGAAAGAGAACCCTAGTTAGGCCCACCCAACCTACACATCTTTGAACACTGAGTGGCAATTTTTGCATGGCCAATCCACCTAACCAGCATATCTTTGGACGGTGGGAGGAAACAGGAGCACCCGGAGGAAACTCGCGCAGACAAGGGGAGAAAGTGCAAACTCCACACAGACAGGCCGAAATTGAACTCGGGTCCCTGGCGCTGTGACGTAACAGTGCAAACCACTGTGCCACCGTGCCACCCTATCAATCCCACATTAGCTATATAAAATGCAAATACTCCCACAGTATGGGACAAGAACTTCCTGTCCACATTAGGTATGCCTCAGGAAATGTGTGCTAAGCGTGAAGAGGATCAGAGACCGAATGTTGCAAGCCACTGCCTCTTTTCCCTCATCTTAATATCCCATAAATGCTATACATAGACTGCCAGGATAAGGAAACACTGTCTCACAATGTCAAATATACTGATTAGAACTAAATACTGGTTATGAATTGAAAACCATCGAACCTCGAGTAATATTGTGGGTTTCCTTTCACAAAATAAATAAACCTGGATTTTTTCCTTACTATAAAAATTGGACAAGTTTGCAGGTGCTTTAAATATCGAACCATAAGACGGTGTGCCTTCTTTCAGCATACAAGCAGAAACTTAAGCGGGAGAATCCAGTTAAGAAGGTCATACAATGCTGGTCCAAGGCAACAGAGGAGATCCTGTGCGATTGCTTGGAGTCAGTGGACTGATCCATATTCAAGAACTCAGCAGCCAAACTAAACGAGTATGCCAACACCGTCACAGACTTCATCAGCAAGTATTTAGACGATTGCTCCCTACTGAAGGCCAGGTCTGAGGCGGTCAAGACAGGTGACCCTGACCTACACAAGAAATCCAGGTAGGACCTCCGCAAAGCCATCATAGATGCCAAGAGACAATGCCAGACTAAGCTAGAGTCACAGACAAACCGACACGGACTTTCTTCATTGTGGCAAGGTTTAAACAACATAACGGGCTACAAAGCAAAGCTGAGTAGAATCTCTGGCAGCAGCATACCCCTCCTGGTGAACTCAATGCATTCTGTGCTTGTTTCGAGCAGGAAACCATCAAACTGTTGTCAACTGCCACAGCAGCATCGGACACACACATGCCTACTGTCACAGCCTCCAAAGTCAGATTGGCCTTCCTGAAAGTGAACCCTCAGAAAGCAACGGGTCCTGACAGAGTGCCTGGTTATGCACTCATATCCTGCTGGTGTGTTCGCAGATATCTTCAACCTCTCCCTCTTTGTTCCGAGGTTCTCACCTGCTTCAAGAAGACCACCATCATACCAGTGCTAAAGAACAACCAGGCAACGTGCCTCAATGACTACCATTCGGTGGCCTTAACATCTATCAGTATAAAGTTCTTCGAGAGGTTGGTCATGAGACACATCAACTCCATACTCCCAGAGTGCCTTGATTCTGCACGCCACAACAGGTCCATAGCAGACGCTATCCCCGTAGCCTTACACTCATTCCTGAAGCATCTCGACAACAAGGACTCCTACGTCAGATTCCTATTCATTGACTACAGCTGTACCTTCAACACCATAATGCCAGCCAAGCTCATATCAAATCTCCAAAACCTAGGACTTGGCTCCTCCCTCTGCAACTGGATCCTCAACTTCCTGACCCATAGATCACAATCAGTAAGGATAAACAACAACACCTCCTCCATGATAGTCCTCTATACCGGAGCTCCACAAGGCTGCATACTTAGCCCCCTACTATACTCCCTATACACACACGATGTGGCAAAATTTGGCTCCAACTCCATCTACAAGTTTGCCGATGTCACAACCGTAGTGAGTCGGATCTCGAGCAATGATAAGTCAGAGTACAGGAGAGAAATAGAGGCCCTAGTGGTGTGGTGTAACAACAACAATTTCACCCTCAACGTCAGCAAAACTGAGGAGCTGGCCATTGACTTCAGGAAGCGAAGTATCATACACCCCCCTGTCTACATCAATGGTGCCGAGGTAGAGATGGTTGACAGTTTCAAATTCCTCGGTGTGCACATCACCAACAATCTGACACCCACTTCGGTGCCATGACAAAGAAAGCACAACAGGAAACTAAGGAAATCCGGCATGTCCACATTGACTCTTAACAATTTTTCCAGCTGCACCATAGAAAGCATCCTATCTGGCTGCATCACAGCCTGGTATGGCAACTGTTCGGCCCAAGATCGTAAGAAACTGCAGAGAGTCGTGAACACAGCCCAGTCCATCATGCGGACCCACCTCCCATCCATTGACTCTGCCTACACCTCCCGCTGCCTTGGGCAAGTGGACAGCATAATTAAGGACCCCTCCCACACCAGTAATTCTCTCTTCCTACCTCTTCCATCGGGCAGGATATACAAAAGTCTGAGAACACGCACGAATAGGTACAGACACAGCTTCTTCTCCGCTGTTACCAGACTTCTGAATGACCTTCTTATGGACTGAACTGATCACTCCACACATCTTCTCTACTGAGTAGCACTACACTCTCTACGCTTCACCCGATGCCTGTATTTACATTGTGTATTTACACATGTCCTATGTTTTTTCATGCATGGAACGATCTGCCTGGACTGTACGCAGAACAATATTTTACACTGTACCTCGGTACACGTGACAATAAATCAAATCAGATCAAATATTGTCTTTGAATCAGATGCATTTGACTTTAGTGTTTGACCCTGTCACTCACTGGTAAACAACAAGACTAACACAAGATTAAAAATGGCAAACTCCCAGAGTGCTCTCATTCTGAAATAAATGTTCACTTTTAAATGCTCTTTGATCTGCAAGGCATTTCCAACTTTTACAGAACTAATGGGAGTTGTTTCAGGTAGTTACAAAGATTCAGTCACGTCTGATTAATTGCATAAAACCCTGACTGACTGACAAAAATAAACTGCGAGCATTTTCTTAAGTGCACTTACAATGTTCAACCTGGCTCCAGTGTACCAACTCCCACATTTTTTGGATTACTCCCAGTGAAAGATCCGAGAGAGATTTGTATAATCTACATCCTGGAGTTTTAAGAAGATAAGGAAATGTGGAGAAGCCTTAAATAAAATGTAACTTTGTGTTTTATGACAGCAACATTAAGAGGTACCATAAATTGTTTAAAAACTTTGGTGTCACTAAACTACTCATGCAAAGTTCACTTTTTAAAAAAATTCCGTTTTGATGTATCACTTGAAAGATCATTTGAAAACAGCCTATTGAACTACGTTGGATTCCTAAATTGTTACAAATTAGTTAAATTCCATGGTCAGGGATGAAAAGCTAGGAGTGCTCAGTGCTGACACCCTATGGAAAAATATAAAAGTGCAAAACATGGATTTTGTTCCCGAATTGTTCTGTTCTTGATATTCCTGCATTAGGGATCATGAGAACAGCAGGTATCAAATCCTTGCTCTAAGTGCCCTGGAGCAGCATATTCAGTGGAGCTCCAATAGGGAGGCATAATCCATCTAAGTTTCCACGAAAGCTCCAAAGTAAAATATTCTTCCTCAAAGCCATTTTGGAGTAGGACTCAGTAGAAATTTTGGGCATGCAGATAATTCATAGTTCTCGAGGGTTGAAAAAAATGACGATTAAAGTTGGTTGCATTTGGTTTGCAATTTTCTAACAAATGTTCCACATGTTATTAACTTTTAATTTTGTTATCTACAGAAGGCAGTTGTGGAGACCTTTTTTGGATATGATGACGAAGCCTCACTTGATTCTGATGGTTCATCCATTTCATACCAAACTGACAAGACGGATCGAACCCCCTGTACTCCGGAAGATGATCTAGATGAGGTGACAGAAATCAGATTAACCCTTTTATCAAAACTAAAATAGTCTCATAGAGATTACAACCACCATTATAATAATAATCTAATAATAATAATCTTTATTAGTGCCACAAGTAGGCTTACATTAACACTGCAACATTAACACTAGCTTTGGTCACTGTCTGTGCGGAGTCTGCACGTTCTCCCCATGTCTGCGTGGGTTTCCTCCGGGTGCTCCAGTTTCCTCCCACAAGTCCCGAAAGACGTGCTTGTTAGGTGAATTGGACTTTCTGAATTCTCCCTCAGTGTACCCTAACAGGTGCTGGAGTGTGGCGATGAGGGGATTTTCACAATAACTTCACTATAGTGTTAGTGTGAGTCTACTTGTGACACTTAAAGATTATTATTATAAAATCCTCTTTGCCCCAGTGCTGGCTGGAGATGCCCAGCAGGCATCTGCAGCTTCCGATTCTCATAGATATGATGCCAGAGGCCCGATATCAGATGTGCCCCGGATTTACCCATTCTGGCACATGATCATTACTGGTTGACGCTGGCACTCTGGAGCAAAGCAATTTCCAGGCCGAACTTTTTGTGCCCATTCCAACTGTCATACCCATAACTTGCCACACAGTGACACTGTTGCAGTGCATTCCATAAAGAATGGCAACTATCTTAGTAAAGGCAAACTGTGCTCGCTCTGGGGCCCACAACATCCAGTCCCAAAACCCCACCCCTCAGTTTTTAACCAGGTGCTATGGGTTGGGCACTTAAAGCCCACCCAATTTGCCAACCCCTCCTGCTTAGTGGCAGCATTTCCTGTGTACCACGCTGAGAAAACTCATGGTTAACAGCAGACAGCAATTATTGAACAAATTTCATTTGCACATCCCTAACTGAAACAGAGAGGGCAGCAGAGAGACAGATGTAATCTCCTCCACCCACCTTCATTTAAAAAAAGTTACACATTAAAATGTAGAATGGTATGTGTGTACAATTCAACAGATTATAATACACCAATGTCAACAATACATGAATTTTAAGAGGTTGGGTTCCAGGCTTATTTTTTTTTTACTGTATTCACAACCAAAACATATGTGAGTGATAGGACCAGAGTAATTTACCTGTGGATTCTGTAATCCCGGCAAATTTACATTTTCTTTGTGAATCTATTTTCTTTCTGACATTCATTTTGTACCGTATAAGGAATTTGGTTTATGTAAGACCATAAGACATATGAGCAGAATTAGGCCACTCGGCCCATCGAGCCTGCTGTGCCATTCAATCATGGCTGATATTTTTTAAATCCCCATTCTTCTGCCTTCTGCCCATAACCCCTGATCCCCTTATTGATCAAAAGCCTATCTATCTCTGTTTTAAAGACACTCAGTGATTTGGCCTCCACAGCCTTCTGCGGCAAAGAATTCCACAGATTCACCACCCTCTGGCTGAAGAAATTCCTCCTCATCTCTGTTTTAAAGGATCGTCCCTTTAGTCTGAGATTGTGTCATCTGCTTCTACTTTTTCCTACAAGTGGAAACATTCTCTCCACGTCCACTCTATCCAGGCCACGCAATATCCTGTAAGTTTCAATAAGATACCCCCTCATCCTTCTCAACTCCAACGAGTACAGACCCAGAGTCCTCAACCGTTCCTCATACGACAGGCTCTTTATTTCAGGGATCATTCTTGTGAACCTCCTCTAGACCCTTTCCAAGGCCAGCACATCCTTCCTTAGATAAGGGACCCCAAACTGCTCACAATACTCCAAATGGGGTCTGACCAGAGCTTTATATAACCTCAGAAGTACATCCCTGCTCTTGTATTCTAGCCTTCTCGACATGAATGCTAACATTGCATTTGCCTTCCTAATTGCCTGAACCTGCACGTTAACCTTAAGAGAATCGTGAACAAGGACTCCCAAGTCCCTGTGTGCTTCTGATTTCCTAAGCATCTTCCCATTTAGAAAATAGTCTATGCCTCCATTTCTTCTTCCAAAGTGCATAACCTCACACTTTTCCACATTGTATTCCATCTGCCACGTCTTTGCCCATTCTCCTAGCCTGTCCAAGTCCTTCTGCAGCCCGCCTGCTTCCTCAATACTACCTGCTCGTCTACAGATCTTTGTATCATCTGCAAACTTAGCAACTGTGCCTTCAGTTCTTTCCTCCAGATCATTTATGTATATTGTGAAAGGTTGTGGTGCCAGTAATCATGATCTCCTTTCATCAGCTTTCCTCTTTCAAACAAATGATCTATGTGATGAAGACATTGTCTAGCCTTCAGTAGATACATTTAGTTTCTTCACAACAACTCCAGTCACCTACTTCTCCTTATCACCTCAGTGATTTTTCACTGTGACCTTTCGACCAGCACTGGACTTTTTAAGTTTCATGCTTTGTGTATTATGACATAGCCTTGAAGTTCATCCAGGACTTTGTTTAATGGGGCTGGTTTAGCACGGTGAACTAAACAGCTGGCTTGTAAAGCAGAACAAGGCCAGCAGCGCGGGCTCAATTCCCGAACCAGCCTCCCGAACAGCGGCGGAATGTGGCGACTAGGGGCTTTTCACAGTAACTTCATTGAAGCCTACTTGTGACAATAAGCGATTTTCATTTCATTTCATTTCAACTTTTCAATGTGCTCTTTGTCTGTCTTACTGCTATTTGGAATGTCACTTGAGGAGCAGCACAATCACTTGTGGAGGGGGGGGAATGCGGACTTGCCAAGGTGGGGCAACATCCCTCTGTCACTGGCAGGCCAGCTGCAGGCGATTAAAATGAATGTGTTGCCGCGATTTCTGCTTCTCTTTCAGTACCTGCCAGTCTTTTTACCAAAGGCATTCTTTAACGAAGTGGACAAGTCGGTCGTTTGTTAATTTGGGGAGGGGAAGGTAGCCAGGGTCAGGAATGTGATCTTCAGCGAGAGCGGCAGGCGAGTGCGGTGAGGTTGGGCCTCCCAAATTTATTATATTGCTATTGGATGGCGAATGTGGAAAAGGTGAGGAGTTGGGTTGGGGGAGGGCAGGTTGGGTGGGGGGGGGGGGGGGGGGGGGCTGTGGAGTCCCGGTGGGTTAGGATGGAGAAGGGTCTGTGTAGGGGGTCGAGGTTGGGGACATTGGCAATGGCCGCTCCCGATGGCCCCGGGCAAGTACTCTGGGAGTCCGGTGATGGTGGCAACACTGAAGATTTGGAGGCATTTGAGGCAACACTTTAAGCTGGGGGCTGGGTCATGTGAGATGCTGGTCAGGAGGAATCACAGGTCTGAGCCGGGGAGGCTGGATAGGAGATTTCGGAGATGGGAGGAGAGGGGGAATCAGAGTATTAAAAGACTCTGAGGGGATGGTTTGCGAGAGTTTGGTGAGAAATATGGAGTGGGATTGGGGAAAGGTTTAGGTACCTGCTGCTCTGAGACTTTGCGAGGAAGGAGGTTCAGAGCTTCCCGATATCACCGACCCTTTTGCTGTTGGAAGAGGATATCAAATCCTGCCCATTATTTTGCCAGAGTTTTCAGTATGAGAGATTTGCCAAAGCATATTTGCAATTAGAATTAACTGGCAAGAGTAAGGAACTGTTTGCCATTCAGATGGACAAATGGTTGTCCGGTGTAAAGATCCTACTGTTTTTGATCCCGAGCATCATTGATCAGGTACTAAGTGGGATGAGAAGACCGTGCTACTTCTCTCTTTTTAAAACTCTTTTCATTCTCCTCATTTTCAACATGTTCATCAAAAGAAAAGAAAAAACAAACGAAACACAAATACAATAACAATCCCCCAAACCAATACAGCATCCTCCTCAATATACAGACCAAAACATCCGCCCATGTATTCCAGTTAAAAAATTAACAGTCAATCAGTAATCAAAAACAACAATAACCTCAACCCCCCCCCTTCCCTCCTAATGTTTGATGGCAACCCATTCTCGAAAGTACATAATAAACAGTCCCCATAATTTGTAGAATTCCTCTTTCACTCCCTCAGCTCAAAAGTCACCTTCTTGACAGTCAAAAACTCAAGTAGGTCCCTCCGGCAAGCCGAGGCACAGGGTGGAGAAGTTGACCTCCACCCTAACAGGACCCGCCACCGGGCAATCAGCGAGGCTAAGGCTAAAATATCTGCCCCCACACCTGCCTGCAGCTTGTCCAACCTCCTGAAAAAAGCTTCATGGGGCCCTGGTTCCAAGTGCACATGTAGCACCCCTGGGATGATACTGAAAACCTCCCTCCAACACGTCTCCAGTTTCAGACAGGACCAAAACATATGTACATGGTTTGCAGGGCTCCTCCCACATCGCTCACAAACGTCTTCCACTCCCTCGAAGAGCTGGCTCATCCTCACCCTTCAGTTGAGTCAGCCCCAATCTTGCACATGAGGTTGAGACGTTCACCCTCCGGAGCACGTCATACCACGGAACTTCTTCCATAACCTCCCAACACTTCCTCCCACTTGGCTTTAATCCCCTCCATGGACACCCTGTCCTCTCCCAAAACCCTTCCCATAGATCACCGACACCACCCCCTTCTCCATTCCCCTTACCGGCCTAAGCTGCAGTCGGGTGCAGGGGCAGACATTTTAGTGCAGTTGGGGATATCGATCGGTATGGATCTGAACAGGAAGAGGAACCTGGGCAGCATGTTCATTTTGATCATCTGCACCCTCCCTGCAAGGGAGACCAGAAGTGTGTTCCATCTCTGCAGGTCCTTTTTAACTTCCTCTGTCAAGGTGGTCAGGTTCCACTTGTGCATCCCTGTCCAGTCATGAGCGATTTGGATCACCAGATCGCGGAATTTGTGTCAGGCCTGATTAAATGGTATTTCCTCCAGCTCAGCCCCTCCCCCTTGTGGGTTCACCAGGAAAACCTCACTTTTCCCCAGGTTGAGTTTGTAACCTGATTAGGCTCCAAACTCTCAAGAGCACCATGATTCCTTCCAGGCTGCTTTGTGGATCAGAGATGTAGAGGAGCACATCATCCAGAGAGAGAGAGAGAGACTCTGTGCCCTCTGCCTCCTCTCCGGATCCCCTTCCAATTCTTTGACGCCCTAAGCATGATTGCCAGTGGTTCGATCGCTTGGGCGAACAGGAGCGGGCACAGTGGGCGTCCCTGCCTATGTCTGTCAAAGGCCTTTTCAGCGTCCAGAGAGATGATCACTTCGGGTGTTCTTTCCTCGGACAAGGTCATGGCGGCATGAGAGCACAGTGGTTAGCACTGTTGCATCACAGCTCTGGGGACCCAGGTTCAATTCCCGGCTTGGGTCACTGTCTGTGTGGAGTCCGGTCGTTCTTGCCTTGTCTGCATGGATTTCTTCCGGGTGCTCCGGTTTCCTCCCACAAGTCCCGAAAGACGTTCTTGTTGGGTGAATTGGACATTCTGAAATCTCCTGAACAGGTGCCGGAATGTGGCGACTAGGGGATTTTCACAGCAACTTCATTGCAGTGTTAATGTAAGCCTACTTGTGCCAATAAAGATTATTGTAGATTATTATAATGATCACGTTCAGCAGGCATCTGATGTTCGATGTTAGCTGTCTACCCGTGACAAAGCTTGTCTGGTCTTCTGCAACCACCTCTGATACATAGTCCTCCAGCCTTTTGGCTGGGACCTTGGCCAGTATTTTCACATCTACGCTTAGCAGTGAAATGGGTCCTTTTGGGTAGGACCCACATTCTATTGGGTCTTTGTCTTTCTTGGTTATCAGCGAGATTGAGGCTTACGCTAGTGAGAGTGGCATGGTACCCCTTCCCAGCAAGTCTCTGAAAATCTCCCTCAGGCGTGGGGCCAGTGCTGTATCAAATGCTTTATAGAAGTCTGCCGGGAATCCGTCTGGTCCCGGCACTTTTCCCGCCTGCATGGAGTTGATGCTCTCCATGACTTCTCCCAGTTCTAGTGATGCTTCCAGCCTAAGTTTCCTGTCCTCCCCCTCGACAGGTATTTCCAGTCCATTGAGGAACTGTTTCATCCTCAAGGCCCCTGCTGGGGGCTCGGGGGTATACAGCTCCCCGGTAGAAGGTCTCAAATGCTTCATTGACCTTTTCTGGCTCTGCTACTAAGTTGCCTTTGCTGCCCCTAATCTGGGCTCTTTCCCTCGTGGCTGCTCGCTTTCTCAACTGGTGAGCCAGCACGGGACTGGCGTTGTCTCCGTGCTTGTGCTGGGTCCCCATGCCTGGCTGACTTGGTACACTGCTTTCCTTGTGGAAAGCAGGTCAAAGTCCATTTTTACCTTTTTCCTCTCCGCCAGAAGTTCAATGATCAGGGCCTTGGAGTATCCAAATCTGCATATTTAAATGAGCCATTGGGCTCGTACGTTTGTGGGGTTCGACCGGCGCCCGCGACCTAACTGCGTCTGGGAGACGTCATCGGGGCGCCATTTAATACTGGTTTCCATAGCGTGGACAAATCGGAATGGCACCTGGGTGGGAGGGCAGGGGGGTCCCAGGCCATTAGCGACCCCCGGGTGGGTGGAGACAGGGCAGGGTGGCACTCTGGCACTCCCCCATGCACTTGGACATCTTGGTACTACCAGTCTGGCACCCTGATAGGTCACTGCCAGTGAAGAGGCTGGCACTGCCAGGGTGTTAGGTTGCTAAGGCCAGGTATTGAGCCCAACGGGCCTTACCATATGGAGGGGGGTGAGACGGTGTTCCCTGGGGAGGTTGGGGAGGGGAGGGGGTTCACAAATGAGGGGTAGAGGGAGGCTGAAAGGGTTGGGGGAAATAATCAGAGCAGCCAAACAAAATGAAGTCATCTGCAAGGACCCTTTCTTTCTGGGCTCACTAGCAGAAAATGATTTGAATGCGTCCTCGATTGGTCGGGGAATGCGTCCTTGAGAAACTCCCAAGGCCAAAGAAAATGACAAACTGCCGTTGAATAACGGGTGTTTCTTGGCACTGCAGCCATCAAGAACATCCCGCTAAATGTGCTCAAAACCGGACATAGATTTTTTACCCTTGAATTGTGCCCTTGATCTACACTCTGTTCATTTTCGTGTGTGAAATACTTCTGCAATATTTCATCATCACAATCTTTAGGCTGACCATTCATGACATAATGGAGCACTTTACTGAGCACCATACCTTTGCCAGTTTCTTCACTAATTTCTCTGGCAGACTAAGGGCTATTCTCCGATCCCCGACGCCGCAATTGCGTTCGGCGAGGGGGCAGAGAATCCCCGATGATGCCAAAATCGGGGGCGGCGCCGCTTTCACGATGCTCCGCCCCCTGAAAAGCAGTGTACTCTAGGAGTATTGCTTGGGCCTGCCCCGCAATACTCCGTCGCTGACCAGCCGAGTTCCCGCTGGCGTGAGACGCGTGTGGTCTCACCCGTCGTGAACTCAGTGTGGCGGCTGCGGACTCAGTCCGGTGCTGCCACAGTTGGGTGAGGGATGATCCATGGGCAGGGGACACTTCATTTGGGACTGGGGGCACTGCGGGAGGCGACCCGGGGCACGCGAGTGGCCGAAGGGGGGAGCTATTTTTGCAGTCCGGATCCGCGGGCTGAGTCCGCCATGAAACACGACACGGTCGCTGCAGGCTGCCGCCGCGCGCATGCGCAAACACGGACCCGGCCATGCTGTGGTCCGTATCTGGGAGCTCTACGCTGCCTCCCTGCTACCCTGCTACCCCCCCCCCCCCCCCCCCCACCACCACCCCCCGCACTCTGGAGCAGGGAATCGGTGGTCATTTGGAAGAGTTTTTTTGGCGTAAAACACCACCGTTTACACGTCGGCTTGGGGATTTGTGGCTGGTTTCTCCATTTGGGAGACTGAATCCCCACGCTAGCGTGAAAAGGGTGGTGTTTCACTCCAGGAAAACTGCCGCAAAAAGCCACCGATTTGCCGTTTTGCTGGGGGCTAGTAGGGAGGCAGGGTAGAGCTCCCAGCTGTAACTGCCGATATGGCCCAGAGTATGCGCATGGCGGTGGGCTGCAGCGGCTGCGCCCTGCTTCATGGTGGACTCAGCCCGCGGACCCGGACCGCAAAAATAGTACCTCCCTTCAGCCGCTCGCGTGCCCCGGACCGCCCGTCCCCAGTCCTGAATGAAGCCTCCCCTGCCCATGGATCAGCCCTCCCCTGAGTGTGGCGGCGCCGGACTGAGTCCACAGCTAGCACGCTATGTTCACGACGGGTGAGACCACACGTGTCCCATGCCGTCAGGCCGGTCAGGGACGGAGCATCTCGCGGGGGGGGGGCATCAGGCAACGGCCTGAGGTCGTGGATACGTGGCGCGGCGTACATCTAGAGTACGCCACTTTTCAGGTGGTGGAGAATCGTGAAAGCGGCTCCACCCTTGATTTTGGCATCATCGGGGATTCTCTGCCCGATTCCGGCGTCGGGGAGCGGAGAATCCAGCCCCAGGTGTGACTTTTGTGTTTGTATAGTAATTCACACATAACCTAGTGGCTGAAAATCAATCAATCTTCATGGAAAATACAAAAGAACATCCACTTTTTCGTGATTTACTATCTTACAATATTTAATTATCGTACTGTTGGGCCATCAAAATCGATGTTCATACTGAAGGACCAGGGATGGTCCTACTTTCTTTCAACCAAATATAATGATAAGGACTTTGTAGTCAGTTAATAAAGTGAACTTCCTACTGTACAAGTATGTGGAACTTTGTAATACTATATATGATCGCTGATCCTCTTTCTCAACTCGGGAGCAATTTTATTCAAAGTTTGTTAAAGTACGGGAATTATATCCTACAGGTTTTTCTACACCACCGTCCATTCTGCGAGATAATGCTTCATGGAATCCCTGTGTTGACAATCAGACGCAATTTAACGTGCAAAAAGTATAGTCCTGTTTTGGGCGTGTATAGCAGGGTGTTTCTCAGTGCTTGACCATGCTATCTAACAGGACTCTGTCTTTTTTTTTGCCTCGGCAAGGAACGCCTCACCGAGGCCGCGCGTACCTCACTTCCTGCACTGACAAGCTCAGCTCATCATTGCAGGAAGGGATCGGGGTGCTATTTTTAAATGCTGCCCCAATCTCTCGACTCCCCTCAGATACCCCAATGCGGCCTCCGGAACCACCACTGACCCAACATATCTCTTAGGGGGTCCTTGAGTCCCCCTCCTCACCCCACCCCTTAAGGGTAGGGCACCCACAGACCTGATACTGGCACAGGCAACCTGGCACTTGGGCACTTTGACACTACCAGCCTGGCTCCCTGGCAGTGCCCTATCCAGAATGGAAGTGCCACCCAGACACACTGGCAGTGCCAAAGTGCTCGGGTGCCAGCAGGTATCACCCTGCTCAGAGCCTGACTATCCGGGTACCTCTGATGACCTGGGAGACCCACCAGTTAGCGTTATGTCCAGTTCACGTGTGTGTGGACCAGTGCTAAATGGCTCCATGGTGAAGTTTCCCAGTTGCGGGCGTTAGTTTCCAATGTAGACATATTTAAATGAGCTATTAAATATGTTAATCGGCCAGCGAGTATGAGATCCAGATTACGACGTCTCATGAGATCTCATTAGATTTCACCAGGCATAGGCGGCACGCTGGCGCAGTGATTAGCATTGCTACCTACGGGGTTGAGGACCTGGGTTCGATCCCGGCTCCAGGTCACTGTCTGTGTGGAGTTTGCACATTCCCCCGTGTCTGCGTAGGTTTCACCTTCACAACCCAAAGATGTGCAGGGATTGGCCAAGCTAAATTGCCCCTTAATTGGAAAAAAAAAGATTCTGCAAGGCGTTCCGAGTGTCGCAAATAACAGCCTCGTCGTGTCAGCGAGCCGAGCAGGATGAGGCTATTTTGACGCACCCATCGTATGCAAAGCCAATTAATTCTTGGGATCATAGTGGGTCAAAACATTCTACTAATCAGTACGTGGCTCTGATCTTAAATTCTTCCAGCACACTACAGACCACTCCCAAGCGATGGCATCTTTGAACAGTTAATACAGTGGATGTGTCAGCAAAATTGGGGATCAACTTAAAATAATGCACAACAATCTCTATGAATGTTCTAAATTCTTCTTTGTTCGCTGGTTTTAAAATCCCCCAATCCTCTCTCGTGTTGGGTAGATAGCTTCACCATCGATTCGGTGACCGTGAGTATTTCACACTTGACAGTGTGAAGCAGCACCGTTGCAAATTATAAACCAAAACTTCACTGGTAGGCAATGTGTAATTATCATTCTGGACCTTATTCATCACTCGTTGATAATCTCCACAAATCCAAACACTCCCATTTGCTTTTTGAGCTACCACAGTGTGTGTGGCCCATTCACAGCTCCTCACCGCCTTAATTATCCCCAAAGTTTCTGATCTATCAAACTCTTTACTTACTGTTTTTAACTACACATAAGCCACTGGCCTAGCAAAAATGTTGGTCGTATGTTGTCCTTTATTCGACCTTGTGATGCCTAATTTTATAATTTGGTCCACCCTGCTCAAAGACCACTTTGTGCTCTCTGCGCACTCCACCATGTCAGAAATATTCTTACTGATCCCTACTGTAAATAACACGACCCAGTGTAATCGTATTTTCTTAAAGCCAATTCCTTCCCGAGGGAAACTTTGGTTCTTCCTTCCACTCCCAATGGCAAGTAATACATATTGTAACCTTAACACTAACGGGACCAACACTGGAATGCTGTTATTAGAAACTCTACTCAGTTTCACACCAGTTTTTCAATAAGGAAACGTGACTTGGGGAGGTGCACTCCTTCCAAGATAACATTCACTACTGTTCAATGATGAAAGCAAGTTATGAATCTCCGACTTTCATTTCTATTGTGGGTGTTGGATCTTCAGTCTTATTAGTCTCATCTTCCATGTTCTGGTTTTCTTTCTCCATGACTTCCACATCAGCTTATTGTCTTTAGGTATGTGCTCCTCTGATCCTGGCCTCTTGAAGATTTTAATTGCTCAACCTGTTGGCCGTACTGTCATGGGAGTGTCCCTTTAAGAAATGTTTTTGTCTTATCACATGGCTTCAGTGATGTCATTGTGTGGGTGGAGCTGAGCTGTGGCTCTGGGAGTTGGTTTTACTTTCGCTTTGAGTTTGAACTGGTTTTGTTCTGCACAGGTTGAAAGAAGTTTTTTTCTCTATCTGCATTTTAAAAGCTGTTTCCAGACTGCTTGATAACTTGAGAAGAAATAACTGTTTTCTGGAAGGAATTCAAACCTGCTGTTTTGGAAAGGACACAAGAGCATCCATTGGCTGGTCTTGAGTGCTGTGTGCTGGGCCACGCCTTTTGAAAAGGGGGTTTCTGATTTATGGGATCTTGTTATTAAATTGGAACAGCTTAAGGGGGAATTTATTGAGGATGATACATAGAGTACTGTAGCTGTGTGGAGTATTTATGTTTGTAGTTGATAAAAATGCTTACTGTGTGTGTTTATAAAAATGTTAACTAAATTTGTGGAATAAAGCTTGTTTTGATTAAAAGTGCTGAAGGCCTCTGTTGAATAACAAGTGGGCCCTTGTGCTCATCGTAACCAAAATCAATAAACAGTTGTAGGCCAGGTGAACTCCATGATATACTTTGTAGTTTTCTAAACCCTGGCCCATAACAGTACCTACAGCTGCCTCGGCCCTCAGCTCTGCGAATCCCTTCTGAAACCTCTCTACCCCTCTTTCATCCTTTAACACATTCCTCAAAAGCTACCACTTTGGCCAAGCCTTTGTTCATCTGCGCTGATATCTGTGTACTGTCAAACTTTGCTTTCTAACACTCCTGTGATGGGCCTTGGGACTTTCTGTTATGTTTAAGGTGCAATGAAAATTCAACTTATTGTTGTTCTGGTGTACTTAATTTCTTTTCACATGGCAATTTGTGGTGAAGAGATGATGGACACATAAATAGACCTTTATTTTAAAAAAAATATTTTTAAATTCTCATTTTTCATATTTTCTCCCAAATTTACACCCAACAATAAACAATAATCAGTAATTTCAATCCCCGTATCAACAACAACAATCCCATCCTCCCACCAAACCCCCAAACATTAGCCTGCATGTTAACATAAACAAATGACAAAGAGGAATCAGGAATCGCCCATAGTCACCATTAACACATACAGTCCCCCATCCCCCAACCCTCCCAGCCCCCAATCCCCCTAATGTTCGACGTGACCCAATTCTCAAAAGTGCATAAGGAATAACGCCCATGAATTGTAGAACCCCTCCATCCTTCCCCTCAGTTCAAATTTGACCTTTTCATGTGTCAAGAATTCCAGCAGGTCCCCCCGCCACACCAGGGTGGAGAGGTTGATCTCCACTCTAACAGGATCTACCTTCGGGCGATCAACCAGGTGAAGGCTACAACATCTGCCTCCGCGCCCGTTTCCAACCCCGGCTGGTCCGACATGCCGAATATGGCCTCCCGAGGGCCCGGGTCCAGTTTCACGTGCACCACTTTAGAGATTACCCTAAACACCTCCTTTCAGTAATCCACCAGCTTTGAACAGGCCCAAAACATATGAACGTGGTTTGCGGGCCCCACCCCCTCAACGTTCACATACATCTTCTACCCCCTCAAAGAGCCGGCTCATCCTCGCCCTTGTAAGGTGCGCTCTATACACCACCTTCAGCTGTATCAGCCTCAACCTCGCACACGAGGTGGAGGTGTTCACCCTCCAGAGCACCTCACAACAGAACCCCTCCTCCATACCCTCTTCCCCCCACTTTGCTTTGATCCCTTCTAGCGGCGCCTTCTCCTCCTCCAAAATAGCCCCTTAAACTGCCGATACTATCCCCTTCTCCAGTCCCCCTGTCGTCGGCACCACCTCCAGCAAATTGGAAGCCGGCTATAAACAGACCTTTATTGATGTTATACTAAAACCGGGGCCTTTGAATAATACAGCAGTGCTGCAGGGTGTGACATCTCTCAATTTTCATTCTCTTTCAGTAGAAAATTCCACAACTCAGCTTCGTATCAGCCAACGGGAAATTAAAATCAGACATTCAACAGAATTAATTGATCCTGCCTTTGACTGAACAGCTAACTCTTTCCAAGTGCGCAAAGCCTCCCCACTGCTCGTGACATGAGTGTCCCTTTTAAATGAAACATAAGCATATGGTGGAAAAATATCCAGGGACTTACATAGATGTTTCTTCCACAATCTGGGGTGTTCAAAGTTTTACTGTATAGAATGAACTATATAGGACAATCCTGCTTTAATGGAGAGGCAGTGGCATAGTGGTATTGTCACTGGACTAGTTATCTAGAGACCCAGGGCAACACTCTGATGGACCCAGGTTCAAATCACACCACGGCAGATGGTTGAATTCCACACAAATCTGGAACTAAAGTCTAATGATGACCATATCATTGTCATAAAAACCCATCTGGTTCACTAATGTCTTTCAGGGGGTGGTCTAACAAGCCGCTCATTTGAAATGCTGGCCTAGCTAGTGGCACCCCCTTCTTAAAACACCTTCCTATTGCTTCAAACACACAAGTGTACGATTCACATGGATGCATACATTTTGACCAATAATGACTGAGGTGGGAGATAAATGCGAATTCAGAAGGTGTTCATTATTTTTTTGTTTTTTAGGGAATGGCAAAAGAGGAGACTGAACATCGCTTTCGCCAGTTGACCATGGAGTATCAGGCTTTGCAGAGGGCATATGCTTTATTACAAGAGCAAGTTGGTGGAACGTTGGATGCTGAACGAGAAGTTAAGGTATTGCTGGAAATACTCTGACTTCATATTGAACATGGAGAGAAACATGACGTTTTGTTTCATTATATTGGGGATATTTTCCTCTGTGTGTGAATCATTCTTCTTCCGTTTCTGCCCGAAGGCAAGTCCAACCCACAGCACCCTGACGCCCACCAGGGTAGGGCAAGGAGGCAGATCCTGAACAGGGATCGAACTCCATGCTGTTGGCAGTAATCTAATCCAGAAGGGCCATCCAGCCAACTGTGCCAACCAGCATTTTGTATGTTAATTATAACAAGAAAATAAATGTGTGTAAACAGGTTAGGAAGGAGGTTTCAGTGCCTTTCTCTGAGCCAGAAGCTCTGGGTTCAAGTCCCACTCCAGGAACACATAGCGTGGCCAAACAGGTTCAGTATTAAAATCTGTCAATCCTTCCAACACATGCTAATGGAAAGAGGTGAGAGCAGGAGAGATTCCTGGGGCGAAATTCTCCGGTATCGGCGTGATGTCCGCCGACTGGCGCCCAAAACGGCGCAAATCAGTCGGGCATCGCGCCGCCCCAAAGGTGCGGAATGCTCCGCATCTTTGGGGGCCGAGCCCCAACCTTAAGGGGCTAGGACCGCGCCGGACGAATTTCCGCCCCGCCAGCTGGCTAGGAAATGACATCTCCGGGAGGCGCATGCGCGGGAGCATTAGCGGCCGCTGACGGTATTCCCGTGCATGCGCAGTGGAGGGAGTCTCTTCCACCTCGCCATGGTGGAGACCGTGGCGAAGGCGGAAGGAAAAGAGTGCCCCCACGGCAAAGGCCCGCCCGCGGATCGGTGGGCCGCGATCGCGGGCCAGGCCACTGTGGGGGCACCACCCGGGGCCAGATCGCCGTAGCCCGCCTGCGCCGCCTTGTCCCGCCGGTAAGGTAGGTGGTTTAATCTACGCCGGCGGGACAGGCATTCTAGCTGCGGGACTTTGGCCCATCCGGGCCGGAGAATCGCGGGGGGGGGCCCGCCAACCGGCACGGCGCGATTCCCGCCCCCGCCGAATCTCCGGTGCCAGAGAATTCGGCAACCGGCGGGGGCGGGATTCACGCCAGCCCCCGGCGATTCTCTGACCCGGTGGGGGGTCGGAGAATCTCGCCCCTGGTCAGCCATATTATGGAAAGAAATTGGAGGCTTTCCCATTACGATCCGTAGCTACAACTTTCATCTAAAAGTGTATGTTGCTACAGCAGCGTGGATTCCTTGAGGGGTTGATTGGCTCAATTGGCTGGACAACTGGTGTGCACCAGATTGGGAACAACAGCACAGAGTTTCATCCCTGTTACAGGGGTGGATTCGGGACCTGCCTCCTTGCCCCACCTGTGGTGGAGACGATGGCACTGTGGATCTGACCTGTCCTCAGACAGAGAGCTGAAGAAGAAATAGATAAGCAAGTCTTTAAGAATGCAGAGCTTGTTATTGTCAGGCTACAATACAGTGGCAAATGACTGAATGGAAGAATAACTTCTATGGAGGTATAGACCATGAAATGTGATACCTTAGTGCTTATTTTTTTTGATACCATGAGCACCACACTGGTTCCAAAATGATTTCCACAGCGTACAGACACTTCTGGTGCAAGCTGTGTCAGACCAGATTTAAGTGACGGCTTTAGGGATCGCAGAAGACTGTCTGCCAGACCTTGCAAATCAAGACATAAATCAGTGTGTAACACTGAATTGACACCGACTCTCCCATTTTGAATCTCAAGGCTTCAGCTAACGCATCTCCTAAAGACACTTGGCTCAACATGCGTTCTGACGCAGGAATGAACATTTGCCCACTTCCCCCTTCATTCCCACTCCATGGATGGATGGGGGGCGGGGGGGGGGGGGGGGGCGGGGGAATGGTGTTGCATGGAGAGTGTGAAAGTGTGAATGGGGAGTATGTGGGTGGGGAGTGAGTATGGGGATGGAGTGGTTGTGTGGTGAGTCTGGATGGGGAATGTGTGGGTGAGGAGTGAGAATGGTGAGTGTGGATGGGGATTGTGCATGGGGATGGATGGGTTGTGTGTGGACGGTGAAGGGATGAATGGGGAGTGGAGGAGGTCCTGTGGTTGTCCAGGACTCAAATTTATCATTCAGCTGTGGTGACATCACAGATGTTATTTATATTACCTTTGCAAACATGGCTTTTTGCAATCAAACATATACAGATTTGACAGTTACAGGTTAAGTAAGTAGTATATTACCATCATTTAATAAAACATAGGGACCCCAAATCAGAAGTTTTCAAATCTCTCATTCATTTTATCTTGTGTTTCCCTATCCTCTATAATTGCCGTACGAGTTATGGGGGCAGCAACACTGAGCTAAATTTACACGAGCCACTCGCCTCACCAATCGTTCCTCTGCTACTTCAAACATTCTTTAGTTTAAAACATCAAAGTAAAAAGGAATGGCTGGTTGGAGAAGTGGAGGAATCTAGAGGACAATACCATTGGGTGTGTACGCACGATAGACATTGAGGAGGCATATTGGTGGAACAAATTACTTTCCAGGTGGACATGTTTGTGCCTGAGAAGAGAGTGTTTGATACTGACATTCTGGGAACATATCCCCTTTTTTTATTCCCCTTTTAGACTCGCGAGCAACTACAAGCAGAGAACCACAGATATCAAACTAAAATTGAAGATTTGGAGAAGGTACTTGCACAACAGGGGCAGGTAATAATTAACTGCACGATATTAACCAGGCTTTTACGCCTTGCTTGGTGATAATGAGTTATTTATGTTCCTCTGTTCCTATCTTGCCTGAGTGCAATAGGCTATCAGTTGAGAAAGACTTCCCTACGATACATAATATCCGGTAACATAGATGTTATGATCAGGCCAACATTTTGAGTTCTTGATGTTGTGTGCCATAAAATATCCTTTGGATCTACTATTTTCTATCCGGCAACATACCCCCATCCATGGGTTTCCAGATGGTGTATGGTGGCTTCAATGGTAAATCCCACTGACAAGCAATAGGAGCATAGAATCTCGCCGTCAGCGAATGGTGAGCGACCGAGAAACAAGTGGCTGGGGAACTGGAGAATCCAGCCGGAAATGAAAAAATATTTTGCGTCTGTCTCCACTATAGAGGATAAAAAACATTTCAACAATAGGAACGCAGTGAAATTACAATCACTAAATCCGAACTCCAAAACCTAGGACTTGGCGCCTCCCTCTGCAACTGGATCGTCAACGTCCTGACCCATAGACCACAATCAGTAAGGATAAAGAACAACACCTCCTTCATGATAGTACTCACTACCAGGGCGCCACAAGCCAGCGTACTTAGCCCCCTACAATACTCCCTATACACACACGACTGTGTGGCAAGATTTGGCTGCAACTCCATCTACAGGTTTGCTGATTACCCGATCGCAGTGGATCGGATCTCGAACAACAATGAGTCAGAGTACAGGAGGGAGAAAGAGAACCTACTGGTGTGGTGTAACAATAATAATCTGTCCTTCAAAGTCAGCAAAACTAAAGAACTGGTCATTGACTTCAGGAAGCAAAGTATCGTACACACCCCTGTCTGCATCAATGGTGCCGAAGTGGAGATGGCTGACAGCTTCAAATTCTAGATGTGCACATCACCAACAATCTGTCCTGGTCCACCCATGTTGAAGTTATGACCAAGAAAGCACAAGAAAGCACCTTTACTTCCTCAGGAAACTAAGGAAATTTGGCATGTCCACATTGACTCTTACCAATTTTTACAGATGCACCTTGGACGCATCCTATCAGGCTGCATCACAGCCTGGTATGGCAACTGCTCGGCACAAGACCGTAAGAAACTACAGAGAGTCGTGAACACAGCCCAGTCCATCATGCAAAACCACCTCCCAACCATTGACATGCAGCATAATCAAAGAATCCTCCCACCCTGGTTATTCTCTCTTCCAATCTCTTCCATTGGGCAGGAGATACAAAAGTCTGAGAACATGCGTAAACAGGTTTAAAAACAGCTTCTCCCCACTGTTACCAGACTCCTGAATGACCCTCTTATGGTCTGATCTGATCTCTCCAAACATCTTCTCTACTGAGTATGCTCCACCTGATGTCTGTGTCATTGCATTTACATTGTGTGGTTATTTATCATATATCCTATATTTTCTCATGTATGGAAGAAACTGTCTGAACTGAATGCAGAATAATACTTTTCACCGTATTTTGTTGCTAACTTGCTGTTGTCTCTTAATTTGGCTCTGTTTAATTACGTTTGCTCAAGAGTCGCCAGGTATCTTTTGATACCGCCACAAGGCTCAAAACCGAATACTGATCAAAGACGCGATACACCAGTTAGTAAGTTCAAAAGCAATGCTCATTTATTTACACACAGTCAAATCTACTCATGCATAAACTCTACAAACTAAACTATCACTATTACTAAAAGCCTGTACTTAGCTTTGGGTGCCCACTCAGTCAGAGGAATAATGGCCGTTGCTCAGTTCTGAGGCTGCTGGGTTGAGCTGTTTACAGGGTAGCAACTAGGAGCGTCTATCTCGTAGCGTGCATTGACTTGGAACTTACTTGGTCTGGAGCAGCTTTGGCAGGTCTCGCCTCGCTGAGAGCCAAGGCCAAGAGAGCGATTCTCTCTTGGGGAATCTTTTTTATACCCAAAAGGGCTTTGCGCGCTTTTGGGCGGGCCTTGAACTTGGCCCCAATTAATTGGGCCGTTTCCCAATCGTTCCTATCAATATTCCTCCAATAGAGGCGTGGGTTCCCTGGTTGCTGGGCGTGTCCTAGGTGGCCGTTGGTCTGTTTTGTTTTAGTCTCCTCTGGCGCCGGGATGTCTGTCTTAGCATTGTTTACCTAAATGTTGCCTTTTGTTCCCGGGGATGGCTCATTAGTATGTAGATGGTTCTGCAGTAACTGTCCTGTCTGAGAGCTACAGCTCGAATCAACAGACAGACCTTGCACCTGCTTGCTTTTTTGGTATTGTCCAATTTTCCCTGCATTCTTTGCAAAGTGTCCATTTTGTAATCAGGATGTGGCCATCCCAGATGGCTACAGTTTGTTGCCATTACACAATGCCACTAGGATCTCTATCACCCTGCTGTACTCTGACTCATCGTTGTTCTATATCTGACCCACTACGCTCACGTCATCAGCAGCACGGCAGCACAGTGGTTAACACTGTTGCCTCACAGCTCCAGGGTCCCGGGTTTGATTCTGGCCTCAGGCGGATGTGTGGAGTTTGCACTTTCCCCCCATGTTTGCGAGGGTGTCCTTCGGATGCTCTAGTTTCCTCCCACAGTCCAAAGATCTGCAGGTTAAGTGGATTGGCCATGTTAAATTGCCCCTTCGTATCCAAAAGGTTAGGTTGGGTTACTGGGTTAAGGGGATAGGGTGGAGGTATGGGCTTGAGTAGGGGGTTCTTTCCAAGGGCCGGTGCAGACTTGATGGGCCGAATGGCCTCCTTCTGCACTGTAAATCCTATGATTCTATGAATCTATGAAATCCAAATCCAAGTAAGCAAACTGTTGGATCTACGGGCTGAAAAATCTTCAGGTCTGAAAGTTTGGCAAACTGTGTGGAACATGTTTATTTTAAGGTGTTATTTGTTGTCTGTATTTGACTGTTTGGATGAAAACATATTTTAATAAAAGTCTTCAGGTCCTGATAGACTTCATCCTGGGTTCTTAAAAGAGGTAGCGAATGAGACAGTAGCTGGGTTGGTGTTAATTTTCCAAAATTCATTAGATTCTGTCAGATTGGAAAGTAGCAGATGGAAGCATTCTATTCAAGAAGGGAGGGAGGCAGTAAACAGGAAACTATAGGCCGGTCAGCTTGAAGTCTGTCATGGGGAACGTGGTCGAATCGATCATTAAGGAGGTTATAGCTGAGCACTCAGAAAGCTCAAAGTAATGGAGAACAGTCAGCATGTCTTTATGAAAAAGAAATCTGCAGTTTCTGAAATTGTAACATGCACTGTGGAGGTACCACAACAAAGATTATTGTAAAAAATAAAAGCTCATGTTGTAGGGGTAGCATAGTAGCCTGGATTGAAAATTGGCTACCTAGCAAAAAGCAGAGAGTATGCATAAATGGGTCTTTGTCTGATTGGCAGCATGTGACAGGAGTCTGAGCTGGGGCCTCAGAACTTTACAATTTACATCAATGATAGTTGAGGGGATCAAAGGCATGGTGGCTTAGTGGTACTGTTGCTGTACCAGTAATTCACAGACCCAGTGTAATGATCTGGGGACCAGGGTTCAAATCCCACCATGGCAGGCGATAAAATTTAAACTTAATAATATATGTGAAATTAGAAGTCCAATAATGACAATGAAACCATTGTCAGGTTCACTAATATCCTTTAGGGAAGAGATTGTGCCTACTTGTGACTCCAGACCCACAGCAATGTGGTTGAGCCCTCTGAAATTCCCCAGCAAGCCACTCAGTTGTAATCAACTGCTACAAAAACTCAAAAATGTAATCGACTCAGGTACCGGAAATGACAACGGCAAACCCAGCCCTGTTGACCCTGCAAAGTCCTCCTTATTAACTTGTGCCAAAGTTGGGCGAGCTGTCTCACAGACTGGTCAAGCAACAGCCTGACACAGTCATACTCACAGAATTATACCGTTTAAAAAAAAAACTTTTATTCAATTTTAGCAAATTTTCAACAAACCCCCCTTACAGAAAAAAGAAAAGCATAGAACACACAGATCAACATCGTACACTTATATCGCGAATTACCCCAATGTACAAACCCCCCCCATGAAACAATAACAAACACATACCCGAACTACCCCCCCCCCCCCCCCCCCCCGGGTTGCTGCTACTGCTCACCACCTCCTAACGTTCAGCTAGAAAGTCTAGGAGCGGTTGCCACCGCCTGAAGAACCCTTGCACAGACCCTCGCAAGGCAAACTTTACCCTCTCCAATTTAATGAACCCTGCCATGTCGCTGATACAGGAATTCTATGCTTGGGGGCTTTGCATCCTTCCACTGCAGCAGAATCCTCCGCCGGGCTACCAGGGATGCAAAGGCCAGAATACCTGCCTCTTTCGCCTCCTGCACTCCCGGCTCGTCCGATACCCCAAATAATGCTAACCCCCAGCTCGGCTTGACCCGGGTGTTCACCACCTTAGACACAGTCCTCGCAAAGCCCCTCCAAAACCCATCCAGCGCCGGACACGCCCAGAAAATATGGACGTGGTTTGCTGGGCTCCCCGAGAACCTCACACACCTGTGCTCTACCCCTAAAAACCTACTCAACCTCGCCCTGTCATATGCACTCTGTGAAGAACCTTACATTGTATCAGGCTAAGCCTGGTGCAAGAGGAGGAAGAATTAGCCCTACCCAGGGCATCAGCCACAGACCCTCATCTATCTCCTCCCCAAGCTCCTCCTCCCATTTACCCTTTAGCTCCTCCACCGAGGCCTCCTCCTCTTCCTGCATCTCCTGACAGACCACCAAGACCTTGCCTTCTCCTACCCACACCCCCGAGAGCACCTTATCTTGAATATTAAATGCTGGAAGCAGCAGAAATTCCCTCACCTGCCGTCTCACGAACGCGTTCACCTCCATGTACCTGAAGGCATTTCCGGGGGGCAGCCCAAATTTCTTCTCCAGCACCCCAAGGCTCGCAAACGTCCCGTCTATAAACAGGTCCCCCAGTCTTTTAATTCCTGCCAGATGCCAGCTCAGAAACCCCCAATCCATTCTCCCCGAGACGAACCGATGGTTCTCTCGGATCGGGGACTGAACCGAGGCCTCTACCTCACCCCTATGGCGCCTCCACTGCCCCCAAATTCTCAGAGTCGCTGCCACCACCGGACTCGTGGTGTACCTTGTCGGCGGGAGCGGCAGCTGTGCCGTCACCAGCGCTCTCAGACTCGTGCCGACACAGGACGCCATCACCAACCTCTTCCACGCCACCCCCTCCCCCTCCATTATCCACTTACGGATCATCGCCACATTGGCAGCCCAGTAGTACCCATATAGATTGGGCAACTCTAGCCCTCCTCTGTCCCTGCTACGCTCCAGAAACACCCTTTCTGCCCTCTTCAGCGGAAGCGCGTCTGTCTCCCTTCCCTGGTCCCCTGGGTGTATCACAAAGAGCTCACTCTTCCCTACATTAAGCTTTTATCCGGAAAAGTCCCCAAACTCCCTGAGGATCTGCATAACCTCCGGCATCCCATCCACTGGGTCCGCCACATACAATAACAGGTCACCGGCATACAGCGACACCCGGTGTTCCTCTACCCCACCGAACCAGTCCCCTCCAGTTCCTGGACTCCCTCAGTGCCATGGCAAAGGCTCAATTGCCAATGCGAACAACAAGGGAGATAGGGGACACCCCTGCCTCGTCTCCCGGTACAGCCTAAAGTATTCCGACCTCCGCCGGTTCGTGGCGTCACTCTCCACCGGGGCTTCATAAAGTAGCCCAACCCAACTGGTGAACCCCTCCCCGAACCCAAACCTCCTCATCACTTCCCAAAGATACTCCCACTCCACCCTATTGAAGGCCTTCTCCGCGTCCATCGCCGCTTCCCTCTCCACTGCAGGCATCATAATTACGTTGAGGAGCCTCCGCACTTTGGTGTTCAACTGTCTACCCTCTGGTCCTCGTGAATCACCCCCGGGACACAGTCCTCAATTCTGGTAGCCAGCACCTTCGCCAACAACTTCGCATCGACGTTGAGTAGGGAGATCGGCCTGTATGACCCACACTGTAATGGGTCCTTGTTCCGCTTCAGGATCCGCGAGATCAGCGCCCTGCACATTGTCAGGGGCAGGGCCCCACCCCCACCCTCGCCTCATTGAAAGTCCTCACTAGTAGTGGGGCTCAGACCTATACAGCTCCTCATAAAAGTCCCTGAATACCTCATTTATTCCCACCGCACTCCGCACCGTGTTCCCCCCTCTATCCCGAACTTCCCCAATCTCCCTCGCTGCCTCCCTCTTCCGAAGCTGATGTGCCAACATCCGGCTCGCCTTCTCCCCATATTCGTACACCGCCTCTTGCGCTTTCCTCCACTGCACCTCTGCCTTCTGGTAGTCAACAGGTCGAATTCGGCCTGGAAGCTTTGTCGCTCCTTGAGTAATCCCTCCTCGGGACCTCTGCATACCTCCTATCCACCCTTAATATCTCCCCCACCAATCTCTCCCTCCCTCTCCTCTCCTTATGGGCCCTAGTGGAGATTAGCTCTCCCCTGACCACCGCCTTCAGCGCCTCCTAGACCACCACCACCTGCACCTCCCCATTGTCGTTAGCCTCTAAATATCTTTCAGTGCACCCCCGGATCCGCCCGCTCACCTCCTCATCCGCCAACAGTCCCACATCGCGGCGCCACAGCTGGGCGCTGGTCCCTCTCCTCCCCCAACTCCAGCTCCACCCAATGCGGGCCATGATCTGAGATAGCTATGGCCGAATACTCTGTGCCCTCCACTCTCGGGATTAGTGCCCTACTCATAATGAAGAAATCTATCCGGGAGTAGGCTTTATGGACATGGGATAAAAAGGAAAATTCCCTAGCCCCCGGCCTGGCAAACCTCCAGGGATCCACCTCCCCCATCTGGTCCATAAAGCCCCTAAGCACCTTGGCCGCTGCCGGCCTTTTACCCGTCCTGGACCTGGAGCGGTCCAATGCTGGGTCCAACACCGTGTTGAAGTCCCCCTCCCCGTTATCAAGCTCCCTGTCTCCAGGTCCGGAATCCGACCCAACATGCGCCTCATGAATCCGGGATCGTCCCAGTTCGCTAGTACCACCTGCACACCCTGCAGCTTACCACTCACCATCACGTACCGACCTCCATTATCTGCCACAATGTTCAGCGCCTCAAACGATACCCGCTTCCCCACTAAGATCGCCACCCTTTGATTCTTCACGTACAACCCCGAGTGGAAAACCTGCCCTACCCACCCCTTTCTCAGCCTAACCTGATCTGCCACCTTCAAATGCATCTCCTGGAGCATAACCACATCTGCCTTCATTCTCTTCAGGTGCACTACTAACACACGGGCCCTGTGGACCGGCCCGTTCAGGCCTCTCACCTTCCAAGTTATCAGCCGGATCAGGGGGCTCCCCCCCCCGCCCCCCTCCCCCTGCCGACTAACCATCTCCCTTTCTAGGCCAGCCACATGCACCGCCTCCCGCACCCTCCATTCCCCCAGGCGGCGGACCCCCACCCCGACTCTCTCTCCGAACTCCAGCTCCCCTTTGGCCAATCCAGCAGCAACCCAGTTCCCCCCCTTCGCCCCCCTCCCCACCCCCCCTCCAGCTAGGCCCCCTTTGCTGTATTGCTCCCCCCATGGCACTACCGTAAGTCAGCTGACTCCTGTTGACCACGGCCTCTCCCGCCACTCCGTCGACCCCCCCCAGTGTGAGAATCTCTCCTCCCCCTCCCGGCAGTCAGCGTGTGCTCTTCTCCAACAGCGCCCTTCCCCCCCAGCCCTGCCCCCTTCCTTCCCCAGCGCGGGAAAAAGCCAGCGCTTTCCACCAAGCCGACCCCGCCCTCTCTGGCGCAGCTCCCTTTTGCGGCCTTATCTCAGCTCCCCCACCTCGGGCCTCCCATTCCCCCTCCCCCCGGCGGGGCCCCGTCCTTCCAACCACCGACGCCCACACTCTCACACAACCCCCACTTCGAACCATTTACCCAACCCCACCCAGCACCAAAGAAAACAGAACAGAGCATCCCCCAAAACACAATAACCACAATAACCCCCCCTCGGCACCACCTCCCAACAAACCCTGAGCCCGTGTCCAACTTTTCGGCCAGGATAATGGTCCACGCCTCCTCCGGCGTCTCAAAGTAATGGTGTCGGTTATTAAACGTGACCCACAATCGCGCCGGCTGCAGCATCCCGAATTTCACCTTCTTCCGATGCAGAACCGCCTTAGCCCGGTTGTACCCGGCCCTCTTCTTGGCCAGCTCCGCGCTCCAGTCCTAATATATACGGATCTCTGCGTTCTCCCACCTGCTGCTCCACTCCTTTTTAGCCCATCTCAGGACACACTCCCTGTCTACAAAGCGGTGGAACCGCACCATTACCGCCCGCGGTGGCTCGTTGGCCTTGGGCCTCCTCGCCAGGACTCGGTGAGCCCCATCCAGCTCCAGGGGCCTCGGGAAAGCTCCCGCGTCCATCAGCGTGTTCAGCATCGTGACCACGTATTCTCCAGCATCCGACCCCTCCACTCCCTCCGGGAGACCTATAATCCGAAGGTTCTTCCTCCTCGACCGATTCTCCATGTTTTCAAACTTTTCTTGCCACTTTGCGTGCAGCGCCTCATGCGCCTCCACCTTCACCGCCAGGCCCAAGATCTCGTCCTCGTTCTCCGAGGCTTTTTGCCGCACCACCCGGATTGCTGCCTCTTGGGCCTTCTGGGTCTGGACCAGCTTATCGATCGATGCCTTCATCGGCTCCAGCAGCTTTGCCTTCAGGTCCGCAAAACAGCGCTTGAGGAACTCCTACTGCTCTTGCGACCATTGCACCCATGCTGCCTGGTCTCCACCCACCGCCATCTTGGTTCTCCTCCCTCGCACTTTTCGCTGCACCAAAATCACTTTTCTCACCGCTCCACTCCTGGTCCAATCCATACAGTGCCGGGGGAATAATACTGTCGCCTTCCCACACTGGGAACCATCGAACAAATGCCGCTGGGGCCCCTAAAAAGAGCCCAAAAGTCCGTTTCTGACGGGAGCTGCCGAACGTGCGACTGAGCTCAGCATAGCCGCAACTGGAAGTCGACAGAAATATACCTGACCAGCATTCGCAATAATTTGCTTTTACCTTACAGACAATGTCCCAGACACCATTATCATCATTCTTGTCCATCATCAAGAGTGACTCGGGAGTACCACAACAGACTGAACTGGCCAAGTCTTAAAGGGCATAGCTGCTAGACTGGCACTGTAGTAGGTGGTGAGGGAACCAACAAGAGGGAAAAATTTACTTGACCTCTTCCTCGCCAATCTGCCTGCTGCAGATTCATCTGTCCCGAAAGATGTGCTGTTAGGTAATTTGGACCCTCAATTCTTCCTCAATATACCCGAATGTGGCGACTAGGGGCTTTTCATAGCAACTTTATTGCAGTGTTAATAAAGATTATTATTATTATTTGGTGGTAGAAAAATACAACTTGGTGTCATCTGCATGTGTGTGAAAGTTGATTCTGTCTGAGGGTGATGCCACTGAAGGGCGACACAGATAAGAAGGAGGAGGAGAGGAAGAGGAGAGACAACGGCAGAGAAACATCAGAAAACCCAGACTAGAAACAGTAGTGAACAAAACTACTCATTTTGATATTTAAAAGCAGCATACAAACCATTTACTTAATTTACTTTACAAACCATACTTGTTATTGTTTGGATTATGGTCCGCATGCATGTTGAAAACTATTTGTCTGAAATCAAACGTTGTCCTTTCTATTTCTAAGGACATGAAATGGATCGAGGAGAAACAAGCACTTTATCGCTGGAACCAAGAACTACTTGAAAAGGTATTTTTTTCTTCAAATGCGATGAAGACAATAAACGTCACTTTATCACCAAAATATCCACTTTTTCTTACAACATGCTTCAGGATCAACGCATCCTTATTGCATTTACAGGGAACAAGAGTTAAAATGATTGTTGTATTTTTATTTTCACAGATCCGCCAAATGGAAAATGAAGAAAATCGCCTTAGGCATGATGTACAGGACGTGAAAGACCAAAATGAGCTTTTAGAATTTCGTATTCTCGAACTTGAAGTAAGACAAGTTTGAAGTTTTTTGAACATTTCCCTTTTCGTTGATTAGAATTATTCGTTTGATATGCAGAGTGGAGAAGAATTACTCTGATCATGATAAGTAGCAATATTGTAAATTCATTTGTGAAGATTTCCTCTGGCATGAATTATATACATCAAAATTGTAACATTGTCCTGGAATTTGATACCCTACCCGGAACCCTGACAGGATGCCTCCAGCATTAACCCCATCATTGGAGACTTGGGCTTAGATGAGCCCCCCAGAAATTACACCAGTCTGCTTAGAGCTTTTAATCACTGGTGTAGGATCAGGTGCAGGCCATCTCCCAATTCACCTCCTCATCCATCCAACCGCTTTAACTCACCTCCCCTCTTCCACCCACCCTTCTGAATAGCCACCCACCCACCACACTCCCAAGAAGGGCCATTCCTTTATCAAAAACTCTGAAACTTCCTTTCCACCATTGGGATTTATTTTTTTAATTAAAAACAAACATTTGTTTTCCTCAAAATTTTTTTTTCTTTCAGGAACGAGAACGTCGATCACCTGCCATTAACTTTCATCACATTCCGTTTCCAGAGGAGACCAGCCCTCTCCAAGTCTACTGTGAGGCAGAAGGTGTATCAGTAGGTGCCACCTCTTACACATTTCCCTGATCAACACCGTTTAAAGTCACCATAACAATGCAACAGTGTTTTTAACATCCTTGAGACATATCTTTTCAAATCTTTCTCCTGTTTTGCCAGGACATTACAATAGCAGACCTCATGAAACAGCTGGATATTTTAGGAGATAACGCCGTAAGTGTATGTTGCCTTTTTGATCATGCATGATTTCCTATCTATTTTTTAGCCTGTCAGTGGAGGATGCCAGGGAGAATTTTAGAATCAGTATTAATCAACGTTGTAGGTTGTAGCAGCAAATTCTTAGGCCACAAATCCCAGTTGCGAAGTGCCCTATTTCTGGTGCTACAGGTGCTGTTTCAGTTCCAAAATGGTACCCACAGTGCACGCACAGACTTCTGGTACCAACTTCATGGGACACTATTTTGGCGAGTGTGTTAACATGGGCGCAAAGAGCGTGCACCAGAAAGTAGGCAAATTGTGACGTCAGTCAATATTTGGTTATCAGCCAATAGTTGGCTGATTTGATGCCAACAGTGCATTTTAACCTCAATGCTGCAACTGACACCCTTTCTTAACTTTGCACAGCTGAACATGTGTTCAGCAGCAGGAAGGACCCCCACCCAGTACTATTTAAAGGAATCAACTACTTTCAGGTTAGTTGCTGATTGATTTCTACTGGAAGAGTTTGGTGGTGTATACTGTCTCTTAAAGTTGCTAAAATGAGTAGTGACTTGTGCTGACTTCAGGAATTCTGCTCAGACCATTTTCTCCCAGATATAAGTGCACAAGTTTGCATATGCTTGGCCTGCATTATGGCAGGGAGAATGAGCAGAGGCGGTTCAGAGGAGGGCAAGCTGCTGAAAGGGGCAAAGGATGAGGAGAAGAAGGGCTCTCAGCATGAAGCCATATCCAGATCATCTTCTGTGCCTTTGGTTGGGTACAGGTTACTGAGTAGAAGGATTCTATATGACTGCGGATAACATTGAGAGGATATTCGCAAACAACTCTTGTCCAAGATGACCCAGGTTTGGATTGAATTATGTTGGAATCCCAGACAACAACCCAACTATTTGCAATTTGTAAAACTGTGAGGAAATGTTACTGCACCACAGGAGTGATAACACTGACCAATACATTTACGTTAAAACAAACTTTAATTTAAACACAGAATTAACCACATTAGCAACAAAGAAATAGCTTTACAGTTAACATTACAACAATTCTTAAGTACAAGTGTAAACCTTAACATTCTTCGTAAACCAGACACAATATTCCAATTAAGCAAACCAATATATATTAAATACCATTAACGAATACAGTTAACAACCATGGTTTTACTTGCTTTTCTCTGTGCAGAATCTTTGGAGAGAGAACCTTTCAGGGCCAAACTGAAACATCTATATTCAGATTAAAGTTCTGGGAGAAACTGATTCTTCAGACAGTGATGGCTCCTCCCATTAGCTACATCTTCTGTACTCAAAGCATGAGGGATCCTTTTGTTTCTTCTTCCAAGATGTCACTTGGCTTGTTCAGCCAAGACCAAATGTAATACCTCTCATAAATTATCTGCACCTCAGGGGCCCTTCAAAAGTAAACAATATTCTATTAGTCAGCTATCTGTGAACAAGTAAATGGTATTCAAGATCTATTAGCAGAACACTTCAGGCTAGATTTTCTGCCCCATGACGTTGGCAACGCGGTGAACGGGCTTCCGGCCGGAATCAAGGTTCGCGCAGGGTCCCAAACCAACTGCTATGCTCCGCCCCCCCGCTGTTAGCAGGATCGGGATTCCAGTGCGCACGCAAGTGGTGGGATGCTAATGGATGCAAATGGATCCCAATGATCCAATTGCATCCACCTAGTTGACCCAGCGCCAGATTCTCCAGTCCTCCAGGTCGGGAATCACATGGATGCGAATCACACGTTGGCACAGTGGTTAGCAGTGCTGCCTCACAGTGCCAGGGACCAGGGTTCAATCTGGCCTTGGGTGACTGTCAGTGTGGGGTTTGCACTGTGTTTAAACTCCTCAGATCCTTTAGTTGCAAGGCATTCATTCATTTCTCCTAGTGGGCTGTGATTGCCAGCTTCCACAAACACAGGTGTCAGCTTTGCTTCATTCATGTTCCGTAAACTCTAAGAGCTGTAACCACAATGTTTAGAAACATCAACTACATCAAAGATAGTTAGGTGCATTCCAATCACCCTCTTCACGCTTGAATGCTGACCTGGAAATTGGCAGCACTTACCTCTATTTGAGTTAGAGGGTCTCTGTGGGGGATTCTTTTATTTAGGGTATATCTGTGGGGAGGGTCCTTTATTGGGGGATTCCTTTATTCAGAGGATCTCTGTGGGGGGTCCCCCAATTCAAGAGATCTCAAGCAACTTCCCCTATTGAGGAGGTCTCTGGGGTGTTCCCCTATCCAAGAGTTCTGGGAGGGTCCCCATATGAGGAAAGGGGGGATTCCAAAAAATCCGTAGGCGGGGGGCTGAATCGCGATGCGGGAAAGCCGGGGGGCTGATCCGCGCTGCGGGGTGTGGGGAGCTCCTTTGCGAATCCGGGGGTGTCTGCTCAAAATGGTGAATGAATAGCGGGATTTCCTTGGGAATCCCTCGTATTCCTTGCCATGCATAAAATGACGATTAAACGATTTGGAGGCTAAGTGTCGACGCCAGCGTGGGAACTGTGGCGTTTTATGATGCCAAAATCGGAGCCTATCTTGCACCGATCCTGCGACCGGTGAGGGGCGAGCAGCCATGCGGGTAAAACTCCGGCTCCCACAACAAAAACGACTGGAGAACAGCCGGGTCCGTGGCCACGAATGTGCAAGGTGCCGAGCTGCAGCGGTCGCGCCATAAGATATGGCGCCGGCCGTGCGCGAACCCTGACCTGCGAAATACTGACCTCCTGGCCACCCCTTGGTCACCTCCACCAGTCCCCCCAACCCTCGCAGAAGCCCCCACCTCCCCCGACCAGCAGCACGCCTCCCGACCAACTGTGGCTGCGCTGGACACAGTCCACAGCCGCCATGCCGGATTCCCGATCACTGAGACCAAACATCAACCGTGTAGTCAGGAACTCGGCTCATCGGGGTGGAGCATCAGGGCAGGCCTTCAGGTGACGTGCCAATGGCGTTCCAATGGCGCACGATGCGATGATGCCATATCGGAGAGGGCGGAGGATAGAAAACCGGAGTCAAACTGGCGCCACCCACGATTTGAGCATCAGAAGGAATTCTCCGCCTGATCGGCGATTACAATATTGGCGTCGGGCAACGGTTAATCCAGTCCATAGTCTTCCAAACAGAGAATCCAGGCCTCCACCTGCAAATCAATGATTATCTCACTTTTATGACACCTTAACCATGACTCTAGCAGCCATACTGTCTATATGCATCTTAACCAAGGTTTTAATAACATTACTAAAAAAACATAAAATATGAAACATGGCAATTTCTTACATTCATCACAACTATCTCAGCCTGGGCGGTTGCAGATTGGGCTAACCGACTCCTACACTATCTTTATGCCCTGCACTGGTTGCAAGCTACTCATGACCGGTGTCTTACCCCATGCAGATCCCAGCTCTAATTTACTCTCTGTAACAAGCACAGTGTCAGTGAGTGGTGGCAGTGATTGTGAGAGCAAGTGAAGTTGCTTCTTCTTCATAACTGTCTTCCTGCTCCTCCACCTCTTGCTCTTCCACCACTGCCTGGTCAGGTTGTATCCTTGAGTATTTGAAAGGAGAAAGACATAAGGATAGTGTTATGTTGAGGGAAGGTGGGGGGAAGGCAAGAGGTGCTTGTTTACACCGTCTGCAGATTATAAATCAGAAATGATTGTGCAGGAGGGGCAAATGGGATTTGAGAAGGCAGATTGGGATGAGCATGCTGCCACCTATGTTTTCAGCCCCACCATTAGCCACAGCCTCGGTCATGCCGCTCCAGGAATGGTGAGTTTTTAGATGATGCTGCTTCTGATAATGCACCACTTTGTCCTGCAGGGGAGTGAGAAGTGTGCCAATGAGTGTAGCAGCATTTGTTTGGCTGATGTGGCTGTCAAGGTTGAATAGCTGGATGTGTGTGCAAACTGTGAGATGTGGATGTTAAGCTTACAGCAGTACTAAGTGTGCGAAGGTGAGCTGAAGTTATGTATGAGTCATGATTGATAGATATTGTTGGTAGGTGGGTGAAGACCAGTGTTCAAGTCCAGTGGTACAGCTAGAAGGATATAGATTAGTTTTACCATTCATGTGAAGTCACAGTCATTGAACTTCTTGCAGGACTGCATCCACGTCCTCAGGCAGGGCTACACTGCTGACAATGACCATAACAGATACCTTGTCCCAATAGCCGTATGGTCCCCCCCCCCCCCCCCCCCCCCAGCAGCCCCCCCGCCCCCCTCCCCACATCTCCTGTACCAAGGCCTCGAGGGCAACTTATGAGAACCTTGGAGCACTTGCTCTCCTGTTGCACCCTATTCACCCTTCTTGCAGGTCAGACACTCTTCCCCAGCTATTTCCAAATCTTGTTCCAACCAGAGTGCATGCCCACTTTCCGAGTTGCAGGATATCCTTAATTGGTATTAGCCTCACAGCAGTTTGGATCTCTTGCTAAGGTGTACAATCATTGAACACTTTTTAAAACTGGGCTACACGCTACTATCATTCAATGCATAGGCAATCCAAAGTCTGTGTGCTGCCTGCATTGTAAGAAATGAGCAGGGATTAATTGTTCATTGCTATTCCCACACCTGTTTTAGGAAACTATTATATACCTTACAATCTATCTATATAAATAAAAAGTCATGCATGCAACCGCCACAATTCATTGCAAAGTTTCACCTATCCTTCTCTAAAAGGCATGAAATGGTATTTGTAAGGAACTGTGAACCTACAGAAAACAACCTCACCAATGCCCCTATAATTACCCACAATGTAACTATTTAAACTATGTCCCAAACCCAGGGATATCTAAATACTGGCCTTTAAGAAAAAGGACCATCTGTGGGATTCTCTGTCAGCGGGATCCTCTGCTTCGCCGGCAGCGCACCAATGCTCAGTCGTTTCCTGACGCCGTAGGGCGGCCACAATGGGAAACCCCATTGGCCAGCTGCGGGAACGGAGAATCCCGCTGCCGGCTATATGTATATTAACGCAGTGCCTTGCTTCCTCAGTGTGTTGTTGGAATGTGTATATATTTTAGCAACTTAGAGATGGTTCTCCATGTTTTTACATCCGTTCATTTTAATAGATGGAAAATTATTGATAGTTGATCATCAGTTTCTCCATATTAGCTATTGGTATGCAAGGCAATCTGAGATTGATGTAAGCTACATTTTGCTATTGAAACAAATATTAACCCCAGAAACAGGTGGGTTTGAGTTGGATGGGATGTAAATATTTTTAAAATCTCAAACCTGAACCCACGTCTGGTTGAACCACCCACACGCAATTTTAACAGAGGTCAGATTGCGGGAGGAAGGTCAGCCAAGCCACTCCTGGAAGGTGGTGCTACAATCCTGAAAGCTTGGTGGTGAAGGATAGAATGAGAGCCGATATTTATACACATTTATAGGCTTTTATTTACAGAGCAGCACATTGCAAACATGTGCCTCCTAACCCAACAACCACGGTTTCAGTCGATTCCTATTTATCAGCACAAGTAGATCCCCACGCAGTTCATTCCCACAAGCTGTATACCATTAAACACAATGGGTTTACAAATAAGAGACTGGTTGCTTACAGAAATATTTTAATGACGCCGCATGCCCCAGACTTTAGCTCAATTTTAAAGTTACCTCTGGCCTCAGTAAATCCAGGAGCTAAAGGGAAGCAAGGACTGTTGCATAGAAGAGTTAAATGCTTTCCCAGCAGTGCTAAGAAGTGACGGGTGCTTGCTCCCCATCCACCTGTTACCCCTCCCTGTGATCAGAATCGCCCATCCTGCAATCGGACCTCATCCACCCAGGATGGCACTGATCCACGTCCATGCCTCTGCTCCAATCTGTCTCCCACATCACGCAATCATCACCAGACCCTCCAATACCCAGCTGCCCCCCTCCCCCTCCCCACAATCCCCCTCCACACTCTCTACCCTAGCAGCAGGAAACCTATCTTGGCCTTGGCATCTGCTGCAGAGTTCCCTGCCCAACAGGGAATATAATCTGCCAATCAAGTTGGCTTTATAATAGTAATAATCTTTATTATTGTCACAGGTAGGCTTACATTAACACTGCAATTAAGTTACTGTGAAAATCCCCTAGTGACCGCATTCCGGCACCTGTTCGGGTACACAGAGGGAGAATTCTGAATGTCCAAATTACCTAACAGCCCGTCTTTCGGGACTTGTGGGAGGAAACTGGAGCACCCGGAGGAAACCCACGCAGATACGGGGAGAACATGCAGACTCCGCACACACAGTGACCCAAGCCAGGAATTGAATCTGGAACCCTGTCGCTGTGAAGCAGCAGTGCTAATCATTGTGTTACCATGCCGCCCTTTAAAAATAGTCCCTAGAGTCTAAATCCCACAATGTTCCGGGAAACATGGACCACAAAAAGAACTCCTCCCCCCCCAATCTCCTGCTCTATCTCTACCTGTGTGAGTCTATAGGATTGGCCATGCTAAATCGCCCTTAGTGTCCAAAAAGGTTAGATTGGGTTACTGGGTTATGGGGATAGGGTGGAGGTGTGGGCTTGGATGGGGTGCTCTTTCCAAGGGCCGGTGCAGACTCGATGGGCCGAATGGCCTCCTTCTGCACTGTAAATTCTATGAAATCGATGAAAAAAATCTATCCTATGTCATTACTATTGTTCACGCATCCATTTCATCCCTAATAATTACGGTTGACTGTTTATAACCTGAGCTATTGCCTTTGAGTTGATCCTTGTGGAGACTGATAATTTTTAACAAGATATTTGAATTTCCAGTGACTGTCAGGAAGGGTCATATGAGAAGATTTCAAGTTTTAAGAGCTTTATTGTAATAAACAAACTAACAACAACATTGTTTAAACACTATTCAGTTGGAAACTTATACTCTAAATTCCACAAAAGGAACCTTTTCAATTTTAAAATGACCAAAAATCAATCTCCATGGTTCTACTCTATCCCTTAAGTGGACATTTATTTATCCGAGAACCAGCTCAACACTGTTTTCAGTTCTCGATTGATTAGTTTGTTTTTCCCTTTTGCATCCCGATAACTTCTAATCCCTGTACTGACTTTAGCTGTGAGGGTTACCCTGGAGGTTGCTCCCTAGCCTCATTAAAATCATCATGAACTTGATCTCCTCAATCTTTGTGCATGTTTCCACCCGCATTCTGTGTGGTGAACAATAAAGACTGGCTGCCTCTATGTCTCTGCTCTACCTCTTTCCTTCAGATTCTTACAGACTGACTGGTCTGTGCGCTTCAGGAATATCTTAGGAAAACCTGCAACCTGATCCTACAATGGCTTCCAATGGACTTCTCCCTTCCCAAAGCCCATCTCCATGGCAACACAAATCACATTGGCCTTGTATCCAGGTAGAGGCGCTAATTAGGTATCTCTCAGCTCTGAAATCCATTCTAGCTTTAAATTTAAAAAGGCTAATGTGTAACAATTTATAAAACCTGACATTCCTAACAGCACCTTGTGAGACTTGGAGACGAACAGTCTACCCATCATCAGCACAGATGCTCTTGCTATTGTCTTCTCATGCGAGCATCCTACATATTCTCAGCAAATCTCTCGATAAAGACTTATTTTGCCCCCATAGCAACCAAGCCACCCAGGCACTTTGTCAACAGAATTCGGTGAACGTTCCATGACTTCCCTTGTCATTCTCCATTTTATCTGAAAATAAAAGACATTATCAAAGCGTTACAATCTTATAAACTTTATATTTGAACCACCTTACAGAGTTGAACTCAACCGCCTTCTAATGTGGTGGATGTTCATAAAAGAACACGTGACTTACCCAATAGGTGAAATGCAGTGACAAGAAATATGACTCATTTGCTCAAAGTTAATTATTTGTGTTGTCATCTGAGATGCTGTCCCAGGAAAAATATCTCGAGCAAAGCCCTCATAAATGTCACCGCAAAGGAACCGTGAATATATAAATGCTCCTTTATTGAATATATTGAAAACAGGCAAAATGTATTTACTGTACCTCCTGATGCGATGTGATCAAAAATACTGTGACCAAAAATACCAGCACAATGGAGGCCTGGCATAATGGGCCTTAGTCCATTTTCCCACTGACTTGCACTCTGAAAATTGAAATACTGAGAAGTCAATGCAGAGAAAATTTGTCCCCAACAAGTAACCAAATTCTACAATAAGCGATTTAGAATTCTCACTTGCTGAGAGGAATCAGGTATAGGTGCAAATGATGGGGGTTCTTTGATCACTCCCACTTCTGCCCTTCATCAGCAGTTGCCTGGAGAAACCAGTAGAGCGAGACCACTTTCCTTAAGTCGTCACGGCCGACTGACTTTAATCACACACAGATGGTATTTTATTCAAAATAAATAAATTGTCTTCCAAATTAATGCAAAAAGCTTTGTTCTGATCACCTTTTATTTAAATGTAATTGTAAGGGGCAACTGATCATACAGACAGAAGTTCAATTTATTTGTCTCATTACAAGTGACAAGTACTGATTGAAATCAGACACATTAATCATCTACAGAGCTGTGGATCCACCTCTTTCATTTCTGCGGGATTTCCCCACCATCTGCAATAATTGCAGTGGATGCCGAGTTCGTACCTGTCCCAGTACAAGCTGGGTTATGGTCTGTTTGGCTGCATGACTAACTGCCTTTAGGAGACAAAAAAGAGATCACTGGCATGGAGGGAGGAAAGAAGCATGAATTAGTTAAGGGGGTGAAGAAAATATAGGAATATTTTATTTTTAACTTGTTCTTTATTTATTACCTGTTAATTAGAATTTAACCAATGAGGAACAAGTGATTGTGATTCAGGCTCGAACAGTTTTGACGTTGGCGGAAAAGGTAAGGTTTTTATTTTTTTATTGTGCATGCTAACCTGAAACTTTCCTTCTGGACAGCGAAGAGTTGAACACTTTGAGCGGGACAAAGATTCATCAGTAATGAGCATGTGTAGTGAGTTGATGTTAAAAAACAAAACAAAAGAAATTCGGCCAACATTTCGAAAGATGCCTCAGAATGAATTTGAAATGTGGGTTATTTTGTTGAAGTGTGGCGATCAAGCTGGTAAAATGCAAGCTCTGCAGTTAAATTTACAGACGGTAAACAGCTGTCATATGGGCAACTGGACTGTGCAATTAACACATATCCAGCATTTTGTGCTGGCCTTGCCTGATTTTGCAGTTAGCTTTACTTTCAAAGTGTGGGTTAACTCCGAACCCATGCTGGCCCTGAAATCATTTCTGGAAGAAATGTGAGCAAGGTGATTAGAGGGCGCACTTGACCGTTGCTCTTTAGAAAATGTTACTTTATTTATCTGCTGAATGAGCCACCTCTGCTGTGCTAGGTAGGCAGGCCTCTGACTGTAAACATGGATGAGAGATACAGCGGGTGATAACGGTTTACCTCAGGTGCAGGCTAATGTCCTTGGCTTTTTTGTCCCAATTCCCCTGTTTTTCTTCAAGAGAACCTGAAGCAATATTCCCTGAGGGAAACCCATTGTTGCAATATTTTGCCAGCAAAATAGCAAAGCCAGAATATCTGACAAGATCTCCCAAGCGGAAACTGGAAAGAAACAAATAGAATCAGGAGAAAAGTTCAGAAATGGCTGCACTGTTACAAATCCTCATATGGAATCATACAGCACAGGAGAATACTGTTCCTCTTCTGTTTCAAGTGTTTTGAAGTATAACTTTTTTTAAATGAACTGTCTCATCAACTAATCCTTTATGACCATTTTATTTGGGCTGGTAGATAAGCAAGTCCAGGAAATTATGTGACTATCTAAATAACATAATCAGTGTTAATTTTAATGTGATTAACCTCACACTGCCAGACACTTCCAGTGTCAGTCCAAAACTCAGTTGTAAAGCTGCTTGGTTGTGAACTGCGCAAAAATCAGATGTAACAGCTCTTTGCCAATTTATCCAATTGATTACAACATACAATGGCAAAATCAAATGGCTAATTCACTTTGGGACATCAGAATCAAGTAGGAAAAGTACATGGGGGTATTAGAAAGGTAGGAGGACAATGAAGCTATTAAGAGAGACTGGATAAGCTGGGGTTGTTTTCTTTGGAGCAGAGAATGCCGAGAGGGGATCTGATTAACTGATTGAGGTATATAAGACGATGAAGGGCATTGTCAGGGTGGGTAAAAAGCAGCTGTTACCATTAGTTGAAGGGTCAAGAATGAGGGGCCATAATTTTAAGATGAAAGACAGATGGTTTAGTAGGGATTTGAGGAAAACATCTTTCTCCCAGAGGGTGGTGGGGATCTGCAATGCACTGGTTAGGATGGTAGTTGAGACAGGAAACCTCACAAACTTTATAAAGTACTTGGATGTGCACTTGAAATGTTTTAACATTCAAGGCCAAGTGCTGGGAAGTGTGATTAGTGTAGATTTAGAGTTGTTTTTTGTCAGTGCAGGCTTAATGGGCCAAAGGGCTTCTTTTGTACTGTATGATTATATGAGAGTGAAATCAAAGGAAAGAATTTGCTTGAAGGAGAAAATTAATTGAAGTATAATTTTCTTTTTCTTCTTCAAATTAATTCCAAATTTTAAATGTGTCCTCCTGGCACAGTGCCACCTATGCGTGCATGCACCATATTTCTCAAAGACCTACGCACTTGGATTTGAATCCATTTACGTTAGCTGGGAGGAAATATTAGACATAAGCCAGAATTTTGACACCTTTCCTGACGGCAGGATTTTCCAGCCCCACCAATGTAACCCCCGCGGTGAGGAGGGTGTGGAGCATGCAAAATCCCTTAGACATTGGCGAGATAGGAAGAGTTGGCCATAAGCTAATGGGGGCCCCCTCGGCCATTGGAAAATACACAGGGCACCACCTGTCAGATTGAAACTTTGGTGGCTAAGCTTTATGTTGCGTATGCATTTAAATGAGAGGCAATTCCAAGTTGGAAAAGTATCTTGTAATTCATTGATACTGATCCATCACTAGTGAACCAAAATTCTTACCCAAATAGAGTCCTGTATGAAAATACTTCAAGATATTTAGAAATAATTCTCACTGCTTGTTAAATTCTGTTTGAGGATGTTTGATTTTTTCATTCAACTTCCAGTGGTTGCGGCAAATTGAGGTGACAGAATCTGCGCTACAGCAAAAAATGAATGACATTGAAAACGAAAAGGTAAGCAGTAAGCACAAGCAATACCAGTAATATTGAAGTTCCACACAAAAGATGTCATGACTCCTTAATGATTTATCCTTCTGTTCACAGGAGCTGTTCAGTAAACAGAAGGGCTATTTGGACGAGGAATTGGACTACAGGAAACAGGCCATGGATCAAGCTCACAAGGTGAGATCCCTTATTTTCTGGAAATCTTCATTATTGACTAGGTATTGAGTGCGATTCAGGCACCCCGTTGCACCCAGCCCGGATCCAGGTGCAATGTGTGAATCGTGCGCAAACCCCAAATCGGGTTCCGAGTCGGGCGCAAAACTCACGCAAGTCATCCCTGGCGCAGCCCAAGGTTCCAGGGCACTGACAGGGTGTCAGGCTAGAAGTGCCAGGGTGTCCAGGTGCCAGATTGGCACTGCCAGGGGTTGGGCCCGGGCCCGAGGGTGTTTTGCCAATTAGAAGGAGGTGAAGGGCGTCAAAAGAGCGTGGGGGAGCCTAAAACGGAGGGGTGGAGAGATCAGGGTTGCCAGACAACATGGCGCCCTGATCTACGAGTAGCCTTTCCTCCTGGCAACTCCTTTAAGTGCGACCTCGGCGGGGATAAAGTCCCCAAGGCTACAAAATAAGGCAAAGTGCCGTTGGATAGCGGGATGTTTCTCAGCGCTGAAGCCATCAAGAAACTCCCCGCTAAACATGCCATTCAGAGAACTTTATCTTGAGTCTGCTAAATCGCACCCAGTATATTTACATTTTGATTTATGAAAAGAATGTCCATGGAAAATCCACTGACAGCTTTGTTAACTGGATAAGAAACGTGCCTTCTACTAAACAATGAGGCTGATTCCAATAAGGTGTGACAATGGTTCTGCTGGCAATCAAACGAGTGGGGTGGGCATACTGTAGAATGAGCAGTCCTCAGGCTTGTTTCTTACCCAATGTATACTGTATGATATCACAGAGAGGTGCCCTGAAATAGGAATCTATATGAAACAGAGGATGCTGTAATCCATCTCACTCAGGGTTCTTGACCAATTCTGACCTATAGGCTCTTGAATCAAGTCAGAGAGTTTATTTAGTATCACAAAGAAATACAAAGTTAATGATGACCACACAAAACTTGGCTCTGACAGCTCCTACTTCTGAGCTCTCTGCAGCACATTCTTTTCTCCATTACGTCTCTGCGTTACTTCATCTGTTCAGGTGACCATAGTCTAGCTTCTTCTTCATGTATTTCCAACAATGACTTGGAGCTCCTTTATTTTATACCCATCAGAACCGTTGCAGGCTATATTATGTCCAGTCTCATATGATTGGATCAAGTTGAGGTGATAGTCCCCTATGTCAAATCTCCTGATAAGTGCTTCTTGTTTCACAAAGGTTCTAATATTCACATTTCTGCCAATAGTTCAACTTCTGTAAGTCAACAACCATATCAATTTTACTCTGGCATTTTGCAAATAAGTGCTAAGGTCTTCATCCTATCTCTCCTATCATTATTACGTGAACATTGTTACACCACACACATGCACACACACATTCCAACATTGACAAATTCAGCGAAGCTAACCATCATGCTCTGCAGTCCAACCTCACCATTGCACTTACTTAGTGTCATCTGAGAGTACCTTTAAGAAATGGGTGTTTAAAAATGGGTGTGTAAATAAATATCTATAGTGAGAGTACCTTTAAGAAATGGGTGTTTACTACAGTGATGTCAGAGAGTGGGTGGAGCTGGGCTGTCTGTCAGCTTTTTACTTTCATTTTAGGCTGTTTGCTGCAGGGTGTGTTTTAGTTTCGTTTTCAGTGTTGGAGCTGAAGCCAGACAGAGCAGGTGTACTGTTGATCTCTCTGCCATGAAAAGACTATCTCTTGATCATTTGGTGAATTCAGAATTATAAATGTTCTCAGTAGTGAATGTAAACCTAATGTGGTTCTGTTAAAAGGTGTTTCTTTTGGCTTCTGGATGTTGTTTGGGAAGTTATTAAGGATTATTTAGTGTTGTATTCTTTGGGGGTTGTATTTGAATTGATGGTTGCTAAGATGTTCACTGTATGTTTTAAAAAGGTTAACTTGAGTTCATAGAATAAACATTGTTTTAATTTAAAAGTACTGTAAAGCTCTGTTTGCACCATACCTGTAGAGTATACCTCTATTAAAAGTTGTGGGTTAGGTGAACTCCATGATACACTTTGAGATTCTCTAAACCCTGGCCCATAACACTTAGAAAGAATATTATAGAATGATTATTATAGACAAACCATAAAAATGTACTAAACCCTAAATACTGACCACGAACCTACTAACAATGTAATGTATGGGAAGAAGACAATTGAGTTTTTTATGTACATCTGTCAACAGGATTATAGCTATGACATAATTAGTTTTAAAGTAGCTGTTGATGTTGTTTCACGCATTCAGTATCGGGAATGTGCTGACGTTGTTCAGCACCCACATAAGATCCTGTCAATATTTTGGAAATTATTTGGCATTACCTTCGGATGCTGCCGATAAATCGACAATGTAGCTATATTACTATGTATGATATCACAACAGATATTTGTATAGTACCTTGAAGTGCATGTAATTACTTTACCAGCGCTTAATATATTAAGCTCATGGTAATAGTAAAATTTGTAATTTTCATGGTCACAATAAACTTGAATGATCCTTACAGTTGTAACAGACACACAAAACAAGGCAATTAAGACAATTAAGTTATTTTTTCAAGAAAAATTGCAGGGAAAGTGACAAAATGAGTTGAATAATCCAATAACAGATTTATTGTACTTTGTAAAATGAATAATCAAATAATTCTACCATGCCAGACCCATTTTGAAATGTCTAAAATACATGAAGCAATACACTGTGCAGTCTTACACTGTTTTGTTTTAGCCTCCAAAACCTGGTTGAAGCTGTATGGATTTTAAATAATTAATGGTGTCAAATTGAAACATCCATTCAACACACTGGAATGGTTCCCATATGTGGCATTATGGTATTATCAGTGAACTAGGAATCATATGACCCAGGGTAGTGCTCTGGAAACCTGGGTTCGAATCCCACCACAGCAGATGGTGCAGTTTGGGTTCAATAAAAATCTGGAAATAACTGTCACAAAAACCCATCTGGTTAAACCCTTTCGGGAAGAAAATCTGCCTTCCTTAGCTGGCCTGGCCTACACGTGATTCCTAACCACAGTAATGTGGTTGATTTTTAAATGCCCTCAGTTCAAGGGCACGTGGGGATGGACAATAAATGCTGGCCCAGGCCAGTGATGCCCATGTCCCATGAATGAGTATTTTAAAAAAAATGCGTTCAACCATATGTTAATCTCAAATTTAGCTCCAGAGCTCAATTTTATTTGAAAAATACTTGATTTTGAAAAATGTAAGCTATCCCAACATAACTGTGGTACTGTGTGAGTAATGTGCTTGTTCTTTTTACAACAGCGGATTCTGGAGCTGGAGGCCATGTTGTATGATGCTCTACAGCAAGAGGCTGGCGCCAAGATGACTGAGCTTTTATCTGAAGAGGAACAGGAGAAACTGAAAGGGGCAGTGGAGCAATGGAAACGGCAGGTCATGAGTGAACTCCGGGAACGCGATGCACAGATACTGAGGGAAAGAATGGAACTTGTTCACCATGCACAACAGGTAAGACATTTATCAACAAACACACTTCATTCTGAAATGGCTGGCAAAATTACCTTATCCCGCTGGCAGCACATTCCCGCCCATGGGTTTCCAGGCGGTGTGGGCTGGTTTCAAAGGGAAATCCCATTGACCAATATTGGAAATCCCGATAAGCGGCGGGAGTACAGAAACCCGCCAGCAGTGAACGGCATGTCGCTGAGAAACACGAGGCTGGGGGACTGGAGAATCCCACCCTTATGGACTGCAGCCTATCCTCTGCACTGAATATGCAGAATTCCTCTCAAGTCTCTTGAGCTACAAGTGTGAGTCCTGATTTAGGCTTATTGTTGAAGACATGAAGAGGCATTCTCCCCTATAGTATGATCACACTATCAAAGTTCATAGAACCAGTTTCGATGAACATTTCTGTCAAATAATGAATTCATAGACAAAGAGCCAGATCTTGCAGCAAAAATAATTGTACGCTAATGATGCACGCTGTTAGGAATGCACAAATTAGCCAGCAAATTCATGGAATTAAGGATACATCATGAGTTGTGAATCTTCATGATCCGTTGATAAATCTGCACCATTCCAACATTTGCTTTGAACAAATCTTGCCCTGAGCTTCCCTATTAATTTAAAGAACTTGTTTGATTTGCATATTAATTTCCCGGCAAACTCACCACAGGAGGATATAGGACTGGAATTTAACAGCACACGTATCTTTTGAACAAGGTAATAATAGAAGGGGATGGGAACCTATGCAGGGAGTCAGAGAAGGAGGAAACACAGACAAGAACAAAAGACAGAATGGGGAATAAGAAAAGTGATAGGCAGAGAAATTAAGGGCCAGAATCAAACAGGACCACATGAAAAATAATGGGAACGGGACAAGGAATGTTTAAAAGACAAGCCTTCAGGCTTTGTGCCTTAATGCGCAAAGCATTCGTAATAAAGTGGATGAATTAATCATGCAAATAGATGTAAACAGGTATGATATAGTCGGGCTTATTGAGACATGGCTGCAGGGTGGCCAGGAATGGGAAGTGAACATCCAGGGTATTCAGTATTTAGAAAAGACAGACAAAACGGAAATGGCAGTGGGCTTGCATTGCTGGTTAAGGAGGCAAGTAACGTAATAGTGAGGAAGGATATTAGCTCGGATGATGTGAAATTTGTATGGGTGGAGCTGAGAAACACCCAGGGACAAAAAACTTTAGTTGTGGTTGTGTTTAGACCCCCAAACTGTAGTGGTGATGCTCGGGGTGGCATTAAACAGGAAACTGGAGACATATGCGATAAAGGAACATCTGTAATTATGGATGACTTAAATCTGCATATAGATTGGGCAAATCAAATTCAAATGCAATGAAATGAAATGAACATTGTCACAAGCAGGCTTCAAATGAAGTTACTGTGAAAAGCCCCAAATCAAATTAGTAACATTACCGCAGAGGAAGAATTCCTGGAGTGTATTTGAAATGGTTTTCTGGACCAATAAACTGAGGAACCAATTAGAGAACAGGCCATCTTAGTTGGCAATCTAGTTATGCGTGGCGCCCTGGTCATGAGTGACCATGATGGAATTCTTCATCAAGATGTAGTGTTATGGGTCAGGGTTTAGAGAATCCCAAAGTGTATCATGGAGTTCACCTGACCCACAACTTTTAATAGATTGTGATATGGGGAGCACACGGCTCACTCTACACGCTACAGCAGAAATGGAAAAATATTTTTAAAAACAAAACAATGTTTACTCTACGAACTCAAGTTAACCTTTTTAAAACAAACAGTGAATATCTTAGCAACCATTAATTCAAAGATAACCCCAAAGAATACAACACTAAGTAACCTGTATGCTGTCCTTTTACACCCAAAAGACTGAACAAACCTTTAAACAGGAGCACATCAGTGCTTACATTAAGTACTGAAAACATTTATAATTCTGAATTCACCAAATGATGAAGAGATAGTCCTTCATGGCAGAGAGCTCAGCAGTACAGCTGTTTTTCTGACTTCAGCTGCAACACACTGAAAAACGAAACCGAAAAGACAGACACACCCAAGCTTTTCACAAAGTAAAACTAAAAAGCAGAACCAGCGCTCAGCTCCACCCACACTCTGACATCACTGCAGTAACATGAGCAGCCAACCATTTCTTAAAGCGACATTCTCATGACACCTCCCCCCCCAAAAAAAATAAACCATCAATTTCAAGATGGCTTCATTTTTCACCTTTTCACCATCCTTTAAAAAGTGCACACAGTAAATATACTTTATGAACTTCCGGTTGCGGCTATGCCTAGGTAGGTCGCACGTTCGGCAGCTCCCGCCGGGAAAAGACTTTTGGGCTCTTCAGAGGGGCCCCAACGGCAATTGTTAAATGGCTTACAGTGTGGGAAGGTGACAGCAAGGTCCCTCCGACATTATATGGATTGGACCAGGAGTGGAGCGGTTAAAAAAGTGATCCTGGTGCAGCGAAAAGTGTGAGGGAGGAAAAGCAAGATGGCGGCGGGTGGAGAACAAGCAGCGTGGGCGCAGTGGTCGCAGGAGCAGCAGAGTTTCTTAAACGCTGCTTTGAGGAGCTGAGGACAGAAATGCTGGCGCCAATGAAGGCGGCGATTGAGAAGCTTGTGGAGACACAGAAGGCCCAAGGGCCGGCGATCCGGGAGGTGTGGCAAAAAGCCTCGGAGAACGAGGACGAGATCTTGGTCCTGGCGGTGAAGGTGGAGGTGCACGAGGCGCTGCACAAGAGGTGGGCGGAAAAATCGGACGACCTGGAGAATAGGTCGAGGAGGTAGAACCTTCGGATTCTGGGTCTCCCTGAAGGAGTGGAGGGGTCCGATGCCGGGGCATATATGAGCAAGATGCTCAATTCGCTGATGGGCGCGGGAGCTTTCCTGAGGACCCTGGAGCTGGATGGGGCTCATCGGGTCCTGGCAAGGAGACCCAAAGCCAACGAGCCGCCAAGGGCTGTAGTGGTGAGGTTCCACCGCTTTATGGACAGAGAGTGTGTCTTGAGATGGGCCAAAAAAGAGCGGAGCAGCAGGTAGGAGAACACGGAGATCCGAATTTACCAGGACTGGAGAGCGGAGGTGGCTAAGAAGAGGGCTGGTTTCAACCGGGCTAAGGCGGTGCTCCATCGGAAGGGGGTGAAATTTGGGATGCTGCAGCCAGCGCGATTGTGGGTCACGTTTCAAGATCGGCACCACTACTTTGAAACACCTGGGGCGTCATTCTCCGACCCCCCGCCGGGTTGGAGAATCGCCGGGGGCTGCCGTTAATCCCGCCCTTGCCGGTTGCCAAAGTCTCCGGTACCGGATATTCGGCGGGGGCGGGAATTGGGCCGCGCCGGTTGGCGGGCCCCCCCCCCGCTCGATTCTCCGGCCCGGATGGGCTGAAGTCCCGCCGATAAAGTGCCTGTCCCGCCGGCGTAAATTAAAGTACCTATTTACCGGCGGGACAAGGCGGCGTGGGCGGGCTCCGGGGTCCTGGGGGGGCGCGGGGTGATCTGGCCCCGGTGGGTGCCCCCACGGTGGCCTGGCCCGCGATCGGGGCCCACCGATCCGCGGGCGGGCCTGTGCTGTGGGGGCACTCTTTCACTTCCGCCTCAGCCACGGTCTCCACCATGGCGGAGGCGGAAGAGACTCCCTCCACTGCGCATGCGCGGGAATCTGTCAGCGGCCGCTGACGCTCTCGCGCATGTGCCGCCCCGATATGTAATTTCCGCGCCAGCTGGCGGGGCAACAAAGGCCGTTTCCGCCAGCTGGCGGGGCGGAAATCCCTCCGGCGTCGGCCTCGCCCCTCAATGTTGGGGCTCGGCCCCCAAAGATGCGGAGCATTCCGCACCTTTGGGGCGGCGCGATGCCCGGCTGATTGGCGCCGTTTTGGGCGCCAGTCGGCGGACATCGCGCCGTTTGTGGAGAATTTCGCCCCTGACGAGGCATGGAACTTTATACAGACTGAAAAGTTGGACTCAAATTGAGGGTTTGTCGTGGGGGGGATGTCTACTGCGTTTACTGTGTTTACTAGGGTTTAAACTAGTATGGCAGGGGGGTGGGCACGGGAGCAATAGGTCAGAAGGTGAGAGCATTGAGGGAGAACTAGGGAATAGGGACAGTGTGGCTCTGAGGCAGAGCAGACAGGGAGAAGTTGCTGAACACAGCGGGTCTGGTGGCCTGAAGTGCATATGTTTTAATGCAAGGAGCATTACGGGTAAGGCAGATAAACTTAGAGCTTGGATTAGTACTTGGAACTATGGTGTTGTTGCCATTACAGAGACCTGGTTGAGGGAAGGGCAGGATTGGCAGCTAAACGTTCCAGGATTTAGATGTTTCAGGCGAGATAGAGGGGTATGTAAAAGGGGAGGTGGAGTTGCGCTACTTGTTCGGGAGAATATCACAGCTGTACTGCGAGAGGACACCTCAGAGGGCAGTGAGGCTATATGGGTAGAGATCAGGAATAAGAAGGGTGCAGTCACAATGTTGGGGGTATACTCCAGGCCTCCCAACAGCCAGCGGGAGATAGAGGAGCAGATAGGTAGACAGATTTTGGAAAAGAGTAAAAACAACAGGGTTGTGGTGATGGGAGACTTCAACTTCCCCAATATTGACTGGGACTCACTTAGTGCCAGGGGCTTAGATGGGGCAGAGTTTGGAGGGACCTTCCAGGAGGGCTTCTTAAAACAATATGTAGACAGTCCAACTAGGGAAGGGGCGGTACTGGACCTGGTATTGGGGAATGAGCCCGGCCAGGTGGTAGATGTTTCAGTAGGGGAGCATTTCGGGAACAGTGACCACAATTCAGTAAGTTTTAAAGTACTGGTGGACAAGGATAAGAGTGGTCCTAGGATGAATGTGCTAAATTGGGGGAAGGCTAATTATAACAATATTAGGCGGGAACTGAAGAACATAGATTGGGGGCGGATGTTTGAGGGTAAATCAACATCTGACATGTGGGAGGCTTTCAAGTGGCAGTTGAAAGGAATACAGGACCGGCATGTTCCTGTGAGGAAGAAAGATAAATACGGCAATTTTCGGGAACCTTGGATGACGAGTGATATTGTAGGACTCGTCAAAAAGAAAAAGGAGGCATTTGTCAGGGCTAAAAGGCTGGGAACAGACGAAGTCTGCGTGGAATATAAGGAAAGTAGGAAGGAACTTAAGCAAGGAGTCAGGAGGGCTAGAAGGGGTCACGAAAAGTCATTGGCAAATAGGGTTCAGGAAAATCCCAAGGCTTTTTACACGTACATAAAAAGCAAGAGGGTAGCCAGGGAAAGGGTTGGCCCACTGAAGGATAGGCAAGGGAATCTATGTGTGGAGCCAGAGGAAATGGGCGAGGTACTAAATGAATACTTTGCATCAGTATTCACCAAAGAGAAGGAATTGGTAGATGTTGAGTCTGGAGAAGGGGGTGTAGATAGCCTGGGTCACATTGTGATCCAAAAAGACGAGGTGTTGGGTGTCTTTAAAAATATTAAGGTAGATAAGTCCCCAGGGCCTGATGGGATCTACCCCAGAATACTGAAGGAGGCTGGAGATGAAATTGCTGAGGCCTTGACAGAAATCTTTGGATCCTCGCTGTCTTCAGGGGATGTCCCGGAGGACTGGAGAATAGCCAATGTTGTTCCTCTGTTTAAGAAGGGTAGCAAGGATAATTCCGGGAACTACAGGCCAGTGAGCCTTACTTCAGTGGTAGGGAAATTACTGGAGAGAATTCTTCGAGACAGGACCTACTCCCATTTGGAAGCAAATGGACGTATTAGTGAGAGGCAGCACGGTTTTGTGAAGGCGAGGTCGTGTCTCACTAACTTGATAGAGTTTTTCGAGGAGGTCACTAAGATGATTGATGCAGGTAGGGCAGTAGATGTTGTCTATATGGACTTCAGTAAGGCCTTTGACAAGGTCCCTCATGCTAGACTAGTACAAAAGGTGAAGTCACACGGGATCAGGGGTGAGCTGGCAAGGTGGATACAGAACTGGCTAGGCCATAGAAGGCAGAGAGTAGCAATGGAGGGATGCTTTTCTAATTGGAGGGCTGTGACCAGTGGTGTTCCACAGGGATCAGTGCTGGGACCTTTGCTCTTTGTAGTATATATAAATGATTTGGAGGAAAATGTAACTGGTCTGATTAGTAAGTTTGCAGACGACACAAATGTTGGTGGAATTGCGGATAGCGATGAGGACTGTCGGAGGATACAGCAGGATTTAGATTGTCTGGAGACTTGGGCGGAGAGATGGCAGATGGAGTTTAATCCGGACAAATGTGAGGTAATGCATTTTGGAAGGTCTAATGCAGGTAGGGAATATACAGTGAATGGTAGAACCCTCAAGAGTATTGAAAGTCAGAGAGATCTAGGAGTACAGGTCCACAGGTCATTGAAAGGGGCAACACAGGTGGAGAAGGTAGTCAAGAAGGCATACGGCATGCTTGCCTTCATTGGCCGGGGCATTGAGTATAAGAATTGGCAAGTCATGTTGCAGCTGTATAGAACCTTAGTTAGGCCACACTTGGAGTATAGTGTTCAATTCTGGTCGCCACACTACCAGAAGGATGTGGAGGCTTTAGAGAGGGTGCAGAAGAGATTTACCAGAATGTTGCCCGGTATGGAGGGCATTAGCTATGAGGAGCGATTGAATGAACTCGGTTTGTTCTCACTGGAACAAAGGAGGTTGAGGGGAGACCTGATAGAGGTATACAAAATTATGAGGGGCATAGACAGAGTGGATAGTCAGAGGCTTTTCCCCAGGGTAGAGGGGTCAATTATTAGGGGGCATAGGTTTCAGGTGAGAGGGGCAAGGTCGGGAGTAGATGTACGAGGCAAGTTTTTTACGCAGAGGGTAGTGGGTGCCTGGAACTCGCTACCGGAGGAGGTAGTGGAAGCAGGGACGATAGGGACATTTAAGGGGCATCTTGACAAATATATGAATAGGATGGGAATAGAAGGATACGGACCCAGGAAGTGTAGAAGATTGTAGTTTAGTCGGGCAGCATGGTCGGCACGGGCTTGGAGGGCCGAAGGGCCTGTTCCTGTGCTGTACATTTCTTTGTTCTTTGTTTTGTTCTTTGTACTGCGTTTGGGGAATGTTCTTTTTGTTTGAGTGCTGGGTGGGGATGGGTGAATGAATTTGATGTGGGGGCTGTGGGAGAGTGTGGGCGTCAGTGTTGGAGGGGCAGGGCCCCACGGAGGAAGAGGGGGGGTGGAGGCCCGGGGATGGGGAGTTGGGGTAAGGCCGCAAAAAGAGGCTGCGACAGAGGGGGCGGGGCTAGCTCAGGAAAGCGTGGACTTTTTCCCGCTTTAGGGAAGGACAGGGGCGAGGCCGGGGGGGTGAAGGGCGGTGCTGGAGAGGAGCGCACACTGACTGCCAAGGGGTGAGGGAATTCTCACACTGGGGGGTCGATGGAAGGGCGGGAGAGCCCGGGTTCAGCAGGAGTCAGATGACTTACGGGAGTGTCATGGGGGGAGCAAAATGGCTAGATGAAGATGTAGCGAAGCGGAGGGGGGGGGAGCGGAAATGGGTTGCTGCTGCATCGGCCAAAGGGGAGCTGGAAGTAGGAGAGGTAGTCGGGGTGGGGGTCCGCCGCTTGGGGGACTGGAGGGTGCGGGAGGCGCGGGCACGTGGCTGGCCTAGAATAGGAGATGGCTAGTTGGTAGGGGGGGGGGCAAGTAGCCCCCCGATCCGGCTGATAACTTAGAATGTGAGGGGCCTGAACGGGCCGGTCAAGAGTGCCTGGGTGTTCGCACACTTAACGGGACTGAAGGCAGGCGTGGTTATGCTCCAGGAGACACCTGAAGGTGGCAGATCAGGTTAGGCTGAGAAAGGGATGGGTAGGGCAGGTCTTTCATTCAGGGCTGGATGCTAAGAACAGAGGGGTTGGAATACTGGTGGGGAAGCGGGTGTCGTTCGAGGCACAGAATATTGTAGTGGATGATGGAGGTCGATATGTGATGGTGAATGGTAGGTTGCAGGGGGTGCGGATGGTACTGGTGAACGTATATGCCCCGAATTGGGATGATGCCGGATTTATGAAACGCATGCTGGGTCTGATTCGGAATCTGGAGATAGGAAGCTTGATAATGGGGGGGGGGACTTCAACACGGTGCTGGACCCAGCACTGGACCGTTCTAGATCCAGGACGGGTAAGAGGCCGGCTGCGGCCAAGGTGCTCAGGGGGTTTATGGACCATGGGGGAGTGAATCCATGGAGGTTTGCCAGGCCGCTGGCCAGGGAATTTTCCTTCTTTTCCCACACCCGTAGAGCCCACTAGATAGATTTTTAAATTTTGAGTAGGGCGCTAATCCCGAAAGTGGAGGGAACGAAATATTTGGCCATAGCCATCTCGGACCACGCCCCGCATTGGGTGGAGCTAGAGTTGGGGGAGGAGAGGGACCAGTGCCCGCTGTGGCGCCTTGAAGTGGGACTGTTGGCGGATGAGGGGGTGTGCGGGCGGGTGCGGGGGGGTATTGAAAGATATTTGGAGGCTAATGACAACGGGGAGGTGGGGGTAGTCTGGGAGGCATTGAAGGCGGTGCTCAGGGGAGAGCTAATCTCCATTAGGGCCCACAGGGAGAAGAGAGAGGGGAGGGAGAGGTTGGTGGGGGAGATTTTAAGGGTGGACAGGGGTATGCAGAGGCCCCCTAGGAGGGGCTACTTAGGGAGCGACAGAACCTCTAGACGGAATTTGATCTGTTGACCACGGGGAAAGCAGAGGCACAGTGGAGGAAAGCGCAGAGGGCGACGTATGAGTGTGGGGAGAAGGCGAGTCGGATGCTGGCACATCAGCTTCGTAAGAGGGAGGCAGCGAGGGAGATTGGTGGAGTTAAGGATAGAGGGGGGAATACGGTGAGGAGTGCGGTGAGAATAAACGAGGTATTTAGGGACTTCTATGGGGATCTGTACAGGTCTGAGCCCCCAGCGGGGGAAGAGGGGATGCGACAATTCCTAGATCAGCTGAGGTTCCCGAGGGTGGAGGAGGAGCAGGTGGCTGGTTAGGGGGCGCCAATTGGGCTGGAGGGGCTGGTTAAAGGATTGGGGAGCATGCAGGCGGGGAAGGCCCCGGGGCCAGATGGGTTCCCGGTTGAATTCTACAAGAAATACGTGGACCTGCTGGGCCCGTTGATAGTGAGGACTTTTAATAAGGCGAGGGAGGGACCTTGCCCCCAACAATGTCCAGGGCGCTAATTTCTTTGATCTTGAAGCGGGACAAGGATCCATTGCAATGTAGGTCGTATAGACCGATCTCGCTCCTCAATGTTGACGCTAAGTTGCTGGCGAAGGTGCTGGCTTGAGAATTGAGAATTGAGGACTGTGTCCCGGGGGTAATTCATGAGGACCAGACGGGATTTGTGAAGGGTAGGCAGCTAAATACAAATGTGCGGAGGCTCCTCAATATGATTATGATGCCCTCGGTGGAGGGGGAAGCGGAGGTAGTGGCAGCTATGAACGCGGTGAAGGCCTTTGATCGGGTGGAGTGGGAGTATCTTTGGGAAGTGTTGCGGAGGTTTGGGTTCACGGAGTGGTTCGTCAGTTGGGTCAGGCTGCTATATAGAGCCCCGGTGGCGAGTGTGGCAATGAACCGGCGGAGGTCGGAGTACTTTCGGCCGTACCGGGGGATGAGACAGGGGTCCCTTATCCCCCTTGTTGTTTGCACTGGCAATTGAGCCGCTGGCCATGGCACTGAGGGAGTCCAGGAAATGGAGGGGATTGGTTCGGGGGGGGGAGAGGAACACCGGGTGTCGTTGTATGCCGATGACCTATTGTTGTATGTTGCGGATCCAGTGGAGGGGATGGCGGAGGTCATGCGGATCCTTCGGGAGTTTGGGGACTTTTCGGGGTATAAACTCAACGTAGGAAAGAGTGAGCTCTTTGTGGTGCGCTCATGGGACCAGGGAAGGGGGATAGACGAGTTACCGCTGAAGAGGGCGGAAAGGAGCTTTCGGTATCTGGGGATCTAAGTTGCTAGGAGTTGGGGTGCCCTGCACAAGCTTCATTTGACGCGGTTGGTGGAGCAGATGGAGGAGGATTTTAAAAGATGGGATGTGCTGCCACTCTCACTGGCGGGTAGGCTGCAGTCGGTAAAAATGACTGTCCTGCCGAGGTTTTTCTTTGTGTCCCAGTGCCTTCCCATTTTGATCCCCAAGGCCTTTTTCAAACAAGTAAACAGGAGCATCATGGGATTTTTGTCAGCGAATAAGACCCCCGAGGGTGAAGAGGGTGTTTCTGGAGCGTAGCAGGGACAGGGGGAGGCTGGCGCTGCCGAATCTGTGTGGCTATTATTGGGCAGCCAATGTGGCGATAATCCGTAAGTGGATAATGGAGGGAGAGGGGACGGCGTGGAAGAGGTTAGAGATGGTGTCCTGTGTGGGCACGAGCCTGAGGGCACTGGTGACGGCACCGCTGCCGCTCTAGCCGACAAGGTATACCACGAGTCCAGTGGTGGCGGCGACGCTGAAGATCTGGGGGACAGTGGAGGCGACACAGGGGCGAGGTGGGGACCTCGGTTTGGTCCCCGATTCGGGAGAACCATCGTTTCATCCCGGGAAGGATGGATGGGGGGTTTCGGAGCTGGCATCGGGCGGGGATTAGAAGAATGGGGAACCTGTTCATCGAAGGGACGTTTGCGAGCCTAGGAGCGTTGGAGGAGAAGTTTGGGCTGCCCCCTGGGAAATGATTTCAGGTACATGCAAGTGAGGGCATTTATGAGGCGGCAGGTGAGGGAATTCCCGCTGCTTCCGGCACGTGGGATTCAGAACAGGGTGATTTCGGGTGTATGGGTTGGAGAAGGCAAGGTTTCGGCGATTTATCAAGCACTGCAGGAAGAGGAGGAGGCCTCGGTGGAGTTAAAGGGCAAGTGGGAGGAGGAGCTTGGGGAGGAGATAGATGAGGGTCTGTGGGTTGATGCCCTGAGTAGGGTTCATTCTTCCTCCTCTTGTGCCAGGCTCAGCCTAATACAGTTCAAGGTTACTAGCAGAGCGCATATGACAGGGGCGAGGTTGAGTAGGTTCTTTGGAGTGGAGGACAGATGTGGGAGGTGCTTGGGGAGCCCGTCAAATCACGTCAATATGTTGTGGTCGTGCCCGGCACTGGATGGGTTTTGGAGGGGTTTTGCGAGGACTATGTCCAAGGTGGTGAACGCCCGGGTTAAGACGAGCTGGGGATTAGCATTATTTGGGGTAACGGATGAGCCAGGAGTGCAGGAGGTGAAAGAGGCCGGTATTCTGGCCTTTGCGTCCCTGGTAGCCCGGCGGAGGATTTTGCTACTATGGAAGGATGCGAAGCCCCCTCGTGTGGAAGCTTGGATCAATGGCATGGCAGGGTTCATCAAGCTGGAGAGGATGAAGTTTGCCTTGCGAGGGTCTGTGCAGGGGTTCCTCAGGCTGTGGCAACCGTTCCTAGACTATCTCGCGGAGCGTTAGGAGGTCAGCAGCAGCAGCAGCCCAGGGGCTCGGGGGGAGGGGGGGGGTTCTCTGAGAAATTTCATAGAATTTACAGTGCAGAAGGAGGCCATTCGGCCCATCAAGTCTGCCCCGGCTCTTGGAAAGAGCATTTGGAAAGAGTGTTGACCCAAGGTCAACACCTCCACCCTATCCCCATAACCTAATATCCCCCCCCAACACTAAGGGCAATTTTGGACACTAAGGGTAATTTATCATGGCAAATCCACCTAACCTGCTCATCTTTGGACTGTGGGAGGAAACCGGAGCACCCGGAGGAAACCCGCGCACACACGGGGAGGATGTGCAGACTCCGCACAGACAGTGACCCAAGCCGGAATCGAACCTGGGACCCTGGAGCTGTGAAACAATTGTGCTATCCACAATGCTACCGTGCTGCCCCAAATCCATCTGGGGTCCAGGCGGAGGGAGGGGGGGGATCACCATCTTAGGACATTGAAGAGGTCATTGATATCTACATGTGCCCAAGCCGGGAATCGAACCTGGAACCCTGGAGCTGTGAAGCAATTGTGCTAACCACTATGCTACCATGCTGCCCTTTGGGTCAAGGTGGTGTTTGGGTCAAGGTGGGTTTTTTTTTCTCTATTTGTGCAGCTTACTGTTATAAGGGGGGTTACTCTACATGGGGAAATCCAATGTATAATTTCTACTTGTTGTGTTCCTGTTGCTTTCTTTTTCTTGGGGGGGGGGGGGTTTGTTGAAAATTTGTTGAAAAACTTGAATAAATGTAGATATTTTAAAAAAGTAAATACACTTTATCGTTTCAAAAAACAACACACACAAACAGGTATAATAATAGTCCATTTTTTTTTCGTTCTTCATCCTCCAACTGAAATTCCGTCTCGATTGACAGCCTCTTTGAACAAGGAGGTCTCTGCACGATCTGTCCATTTCTCTATGCCTCGGCATTTCTCTTTAAAGTTAGTTCAATCTGATCACCGGGTCCCTTCAATTCTCCAACACAGGAGCATTGGTTGTCACAGCTTTCAGGCCGTCAAATGCCTGTTGAAAGTCTGCTGTCCATTTAAATTTTCGATGTTTCTTAAGCAAGTCCATCAGTGGAGCAATCACGCGACAAAACATTTGCACAAATGTTCGATCAAATCCACTCATGCCAAAAAATCGCATTATTTCCCTTCGTCTTGAGGGTATCGAAAACTTCTCAAGGAAAGTGACTTGGGCTTTTCCAAATTCACTATTGGCTAGGTTTATCACCAAACCCACCTCCTGAAGTCGATCGAATAACTCCATCAGATGTTTCAAATGTTCTGTCCATGTCTGGCTGAAAATTACCAGATCGTCGATATATACCGCACAATTGGGTAATCCTGAAACAACTTTGTTAGTTAACCGTTGAAATGTGGCTGTGGCGTTTTTCATGCCAAATGGCAAAACTTTGAATTGGTATATACCATCTGGAGTCACAAAAGCTGAAATCTCCTTCGCCCTTTCGGATAAAGGTCCCTGCCAGTAACCTTTAAGTAAACCAATTTGGAAATAAAAGCTAACTGTTCCACTTTCTCAATGCAATCCTCCAAACGTGGGGTAGGATAAGAGTCCGTTCTTGTAACTGCATTAACCTTTCTATAGTCCACACACAACCGTTGGGTACCGTCTGGTTTAGGTACAATCACTTTGGGTGAGCTCCATTGGCTGCAACCCACTTCAATTATGCCATTTTTAAGCATACTCTAAATCTCTTTGTTAACCTGTGCCAATTTTAAAGGATTAAGTCTACATGGATGTTGTTTGATTGGAACAGCATTTCCCACATCTACATCATGTATAGCCATTTTAGTACTTCCCAATTTATTTCCACAAACTTGCCCATGTGATATCAATAACTCTTTCAGGTCAGTTTGTTTTTCCGCTGGAAGATAACTCAACAATTTATCCCAATTTTTAAGAACATCCTCATTTTCCAATTTAATTTGAGGTATGTCAAATTCACAGTCATCTGGATTTGGTTCGTCACTTTGAGTTAGAATCATTAAAACCGCCTCCTTTTTCTCTCCTTCCCTTTCAAAGTACCTTTTAAGCATATTCACATGACACACTCGGTGATTCTTCCTTCTATCTAGTGTTTTTACCACATAATTCACCTCACTTAATTTCCTTTCAATCTGATAAGGTCCACAAAACCTTGCTTTTAAAGATTCACCTACCACTGGTAACAACACTAAAACTTTATCCCCACTGGCAAAACTACGAACTTTGGATTTCTTGTCTGCTACCCGTTTCATCACATTTTGTGCAACTTTCAAATGTTGTCTAGCCAATTCACCTGCTCTATTTAATCGTTCCCTAAAATTTGACACGTAATCCAATAATGTAAGTTCTGATTTCTCACTCACCAATTTTTCCTTAATCAATTTAAGTGGTCCTCTTACCTCAAGACCAAAAATTAGTTTTAAAGGACTAAATTTGGTTGACTCATTAGGTGCATCCCTAATTGCAAACAGTACGAATGGAATTCCTTTATCCCAATCTTCTGGATAATCTTGACAATAAGCTCTCAACATTGTCTTTAATGTCTGATGCCACCTTTCTAATGCTCCCTGCGATTCTGGGATGGTACACAGTTGATTTAAATTGTTTTATTCCTAAGCTATCCATAACTTCTTTGAATAACCTTGAGGTAAAATTTGATCTTTGATCCAACTGTATTTCTATGGGTCGTCCATATCTCGTAAAGAATTTAAGTAACTCCTCCACAGTCTTTTTAGCTGTAATATTACATACTGGAAACCTAGTAGACACATCCATTATCGTCAAAAGATATTGATTCCCACTTTTTGTTTTCGGAAGCGGTCCTATGCAATCAATTAGGACTCTTGCAAAAGGTTCCTCAAATGCTGGAATGGGTATTAAGGTTGCTGGTTTTATCACTGAACCAAGAACAAAGAACAAAGAAATGTACAGCACAGGAACAGGCCCTTCGGCCCTCCAAGCCCGTGCCGACCATGCTGCCTGACTAAACTACAATCTTCTACACTTCCTGGGTCCGTATCCCTCTATTCCCATCCTATTCATGTATTTGTCAAGATGCCCTTAAATGTCACTATCGTCCCTGCTTCCACCACCACCTCCGGTAGCGTGTTCCAGGCACCCACTACCCTCTGTGTAAAAAATTTGCCTCGTACATCTACTCTAAACCTTGCCCCTCTCACCTTAAACCTATGCCCCCTAGTAATTGACCCCTCTACCCAGGGGAAAAGCCTCTGACTATCCACTCTGTCTATGCCCCTCATAATTTTGTAGACCTCTATCAGGTCGCCCCTCAACCTCCGTCGTCCAGTGAGAACAAACCGAGTTTATTCAACCACTCCTCATAGCTAATGCCCTCCATACCAGGCAACATTCTGGTAAATCTCTTCTGCACCCTCTCTAAAGCCTCCACATCCTTCTGGTCGTGTGGCGACCAGAATTGAACACTATACTCCAAGTGTGGCCTAACTAAGGTTCCACACAGCTGCAACATGACTTGCCAATTCTTAGACTCAATGCCCCGGCCAATGAAGGCAAGAATGCCGTATGCCTTCTTGACTACCTTCTCCACCTGTGTTGCCCCTTTCTGTGACCTGTGGACCTGTACTCCTAGATCTCTCTGACTTTCAATACTCTTGCGGGTTCTACCATTCACTGTATATTCCCTACCTGCATTCGACCTTCCAAAATGCATTACCTCACATTTGTCCGGATTAAACTCCATCTGTCATCTCTCCGCCCAAGTCTCCAAACAATCTAAATCCTGCTGTATCCTGAGACAGTCCTCATCGCTATCCGCAATTCCACCAACCTTTGTGTCGTCTGCAAACTTACTAATCAGACCAGTTACATTTTCCTCCAAATCATTGATATATACTACAAACAGCAAAGGTCCCAGCACTGATCCCTGCGGAACACCACTGGTCACAGCTCTCCAATTAGAAAAGCATACTTCCATTGCTATTCTCTGCCTTCTATGACCTAGCCAGTTCTGTATCCACCTTGCCTGCTCACCCCTGATCCCGTGTGACTTCACCTTTTGTACTTGTCTACAATGAGGGACCTTGTCAAAGGCCTTACTAAAGTCCATATAGACAACATCCACTGCCCTACCTGCATCAATCATCTTTGTGACCGCCTCGAAAAACTCTATCAAGTTAGTGAGACACGACCTCCCCTTCACAAAACCATGCTGCCTCTCACTAATACGCCCATTTGATTCCAAATGGGAGTAGATCCTGTCTCGAAGAATTCTCTCCAGTAATTTCCCTACCACTGAAGTAAGGCTCACTGGCCTGTAGTTCCCTGGATTATCCTTGCTACCCTTCTTAAACAGAGGAACAACATTGGCTATTCTCCAGTCCTCCGCGGCATCACCTGAAGACAGTGATGATCCAAAGATTTCTGTCAAGGCCTCAGCAATTTCATCTCCAGCCTCCTTCAGTATTCTGGGGTAGATCCCATCAGGCCCTGGGGACTTATCTACCTTAATATTTTTTAAGACGCCCAACACCTCGTCTTTTTGGGTCTCAGTGTGACCCAGGCTATCTACACACCCTTCTCCAGACTCAACATCTACCAATTCCTTCTCTTTGGTGAATACTGATGCAAAGTATTCATTTAGTACCTCGCCCATTTCCTCTGGCTCCACACATAGATTCCCTTGCCTATCCTTCAGTGGGCCAACCCTTTCCCTGGCTACCCTCTTGCTTTTTATGTACGTGTAAAAAGCCTTGGGATTTTCCTTAACCCGATTTTCCAATGACTTTTCGTGACCCCTTCTAGCCCACCTGACTCCTTGCTTAAGTTCCTTCCTACTTTCCTTATATTCCACACAGACTTTGTCTGTTCCCAGCCTTTTAGCCCTGACAAATGCCTCCTTTTTCTTTTTGACGAGGCTTACAATATCTCTCGTTATCCAAGGTTCCCGGAATTTGCCGTATTTATCCTTCTTCCTAACAGGAACATGCCGGTCCTGAATTCCTTTCAACTGACACTTGAAAGCCTCCCACATGTCAGATGTTGATTTTCCTTCAAACATCCGACCCCACTCTAGGTTCTTCAGTTCCCACCTAATATTGTTATAATTAGCCTTCCCCCAATTTAGCACATTCATCCTAGGACCACTCTTATCCTTGTCCACCAGCACTTTAAAATTTACTGAATTGTGGTCACTGTTCCCGAAATGCTCCCCTACTGAAACTTCTACCACCTGGCCGGGCTCATTCCCCAATACCAGGACCAGTACCGCCCCTTCCCTCGTTGTACTGTCTACATATTGTTTTAAGAAGCCCTCCTGGATGTTCCTTACAAACTCTGCCCCGTCTAAGCCCCTGGCACTAAGTGAGCCCCAGTCAATATTGGGGAAGTTGAAGTTTCCCATCACCACAACCCTGTTATTTTTACTCTTTTCCAAAATCTGTCTACCTATCTTCTCCTCTATCTCCCGCTGGCTGTTGGGAGGCCTGTAGTAAACCCCTAACATTGTGACTGCACCCTTCTTATTCCTGATCTCTACGCATATAGCCTCACTGCCCTCTGAGGTGTCTTCTCATAGTACAGCTGTGGGGCGAAATTCTCCCCCAACGGCGGGATGTCCGCCGACTGGCGCCAAAGCCGGCGCCAATCAGACGGGCATCGCGCCGGCCCAAAGGTGCGGAAGGCTCCGCATCTTTGGCGGCCTAGCCCCAACATTGAGGGGCTAGGCCGACGCCGGAGGGATTTCCGCCCCGCCAGCTGGCGGAAATGGCGTTTGTTTCCCCGCCAGCTGGAGCGGAAATGCGGCGCATGCGCGGGAGCGTCAGCGGCCGCTGTCAGTTTCCCGCGCATGCGCAGTGGGGAGAGTCTCTTCCGCCTCCGCCATGGTGGAGGCCGTAGTGGAGGCGGAAGGGAAAGAGTGCCCCCACGGCACAGGCCCGCCCGCGGATCGGTTTGCCCCGATCGCGGGCCAGGCCACCGTGGGGGCACCCCCCGGGGTCAGATCGCCCTGCACCCCCCCCCAGGACCCCGGAGCCCGCCCACGCCGCCTGGTCCCAACGGTAAATACCAGGTTTGATTTACGTCGGCGGGACAGGCAATTCCTGGGCGGGACTTCGGCCCATCCGGGCCGGAGAATCCAGCGGGGGGTCCCGCCAACCGGCGCGGCCGGATTCCCGCCCCCGCCCAATCTCCGGGAGCGGAGACTTCGGCGGGGGCGGGGGCGGGATTCACGGCGGCCAACGGCCATTCTCCGACCCGGCGGGGGGTCGGAGAATGACGCCCGTGATATCCTCCCTAACCAGTAGCGCAACTCCGCCACCCCATTTACATCCCCCTCTATCCCGCCTGAACCATCTAAATCCTGGAACGTTTAGCTGCCAATCCTGCCCTTCCCTCAACCAGGTCTCTGTAATGGCAACAACATCATAGTTACAAGTACTAATCCAAGCTCTAAGTTCAACTGCCTTACCCGTAATACTTCTTGCACTAAAACGTATGCACTTCAGGCCACCAGACCCGCTCTGTTCAGCAACTTCTCCCTATCTGCTCTGCCTCAGAGCCACACTGCCCCTATTCCCTAGTTCTCCCTCAATGCTCTCACCTTCTGGCCTATTGCTCCCGTGCCCACCCCCCTGCCATACTAGTTTAAACCCTGCCGTGTGACACGAGCAAACCTCGCGGCCAGGATATTTATGCCTCTCCAGTTTAGATGCAACCCGTCCTTATATAGGTCACACCTGCCCCGGAAGAGCTCCCAGTGGTCCAGATAATGGAAACCCTCCCTCCTACACCAGCTATTTAGCCACGTGTTTAGCTGCTCTATCTTCCTATTTCTAGCCTCACTGGCACGAGGCACAGGGAGTAATCCCGAGATTACAACCCTAGAGGTCCTGTCTTTTAACTTTCTGCCTAGCTCCCTGAACTCCTGCTGCAGGACCTCATGCCCCTTCCTGCCTATGTCGTTAGTACCAATATGTACAACGACCTCTGCCTGTTTGACCTCCCCTTTCAGGATGCCCTCTACCCGTTCAAAGACATCCTGGACCCTGGCACCAGGGAGGCAACATACCATCCTGGAGGCTCTTACACGTCCACAGAAGCGCCTATCTGTGCCCCTGACTATAGAGTCCCGTATTACTATTGCTCTTCTGCGCTTTGACCGTCCCTTCTGAACATCAGAGCCAGCCGTGTTGCCACTGCTCTGGCTGCTGCTGTTTTCCCCTGATAGGCTATCCTCCCCGACAGTATCCAAAGGGGTATACCTGTTCGAGAGGGGGACAACCACAGGGGATTCCTGCACTGACTGCCTGCCCTTTCTGGTGGTCACCCATTTCTCTGCCTGCACCTTGGGTGTGACCACATTTAAAAAACTGCGATCTATGACGCTTTCCGCCACCTGCATGCTCCTAGGTGCATCCAATTGCTGCTCCAACCGAACCATGCGGTCTGTGAGGAGCTCCAGTTGGGTGCACCTTCTGCAGATGAAGCCATCCGGGACGCTGGAAGCCTCCCGGACCTGCCACATCTCACAGTCAGAGCACTGCACCCATCTAACTGACATTGCGTCAATTAATTAGTAAATTAAAATTAAAAGTTAAAAAATGTTTTTTTTTAAAGTTACTGTTACTATCTGTTTCCTAGCACTAGATTTCTACTATAAATGTGAAAGCTAAATATAACACTCTCCGATCTCTGGCTTTGATACCCCTCTAAATTATAATTAAGTAATTATGTTTAATTAGTTACCAATGCTTAATTTTTAAATTTAGTGTAGATTCCCAACCAGCCACTCAGGTCACAGCTTTTCTGTGATGTCACTTCAGTTCCCCCCCACCCACACACACAATTTGAAAAGGTAATAAAAGTAAAAATGAGTAAAAATCACTTACTTACCTTCTTACCTTCTGCTTGAGGTTTCCCTATCACTTGACATGTGTGACATGATTGACAAAATTTAATTACATCTTTATGTAGTCCAGGCCAATAAAAATGTTTCTGGATTTTAGTTTGAGTTTTCCTTATCCCCAAATTACCTCCCACTGGTACCTCATGTGCAACTCGCAACACCTCCTTTCTATACCCTACTGGCAATACTACTTGATGAACTTCTGCCCACTTTTCATCCGCCTGCATATGTAAAGGTCTCCATTTTCTCATCAAGACATCACTTTTACGGTAATAACACTCTGGTGTGCACTCAGATTCCTCTTCCGTATATGCTTTCTGATACATCCGTTTTAGTTTTATATCTTTCTGTTGTAACTCCGCCAATTTTCCTGAACTAAAAATATCCGCCTCATCCTTCACCTGTTCTTGTTCGTTTTCAACCATCTGATCAAAAATCATTTCTCATGATTGCACTTCAACTACATCTTCACTCTTTGATTTCTCCTCTTGTCTTAACCTGTGACTTTGCGACCTTGTTACTACACAATCTGGAAAAATCCCAGGATATTCGTCTTTCAACACTTCAGTTCACTGATTTTCCACTGGCTTATCAACCACAGTAGGCATCACTCCCACTTGCGATCCAGCTATGTCATTACCCAAAATAAACTGTATTCCTAGACAAGATAGTTTCTCTATTACTCTCCTACTACCACTTCACCACTCTTCATTGGATTTTCCAACCTTACCTTGTATAATTGAACACTACTCCTCTCACCCTGAATTCCACATATTACCACCTTTTCTGGCAACATTCTTTCCAACCTACATAACTCCTCATCTCTTACCATTAAAGATTGCTAGCTCCCGTATCTCTTAAAATTGTGACTTCTTTACCTGCTCCTCCTGATACACATGAGTAAACTTTACCCACACAAGTAAATTCTTTAAAGAGATCTGGCACCTACTGATCAATCACCTCTTGATCAGTCTGTACCATCTTTTGCACCTCCTTCGCATCCCTTGGGCTTTCTTTTAACACTCTAACAAACCCCACTGTCTTATCCTGTTTTACCACATCAGCCTTCCCAGTGCTTTTCTTCAACCACAATCACTGTGACTTTACATGGCCTAGTTTATTACAGTGAAAACATTTGAAACTTTTCATTTCTTTTCCACCCTCCTGGATTTCTTTTTTAATCTGAGGTACATTCTCCTTATTATCTCCCATCAGATCAACTTTACCTTTACCATGTGAGTATTTCTCATGTCCCCAGTTTCTATCCCTCACAGGCTGAAACTGATGTCGGAAACCGATGTCGGAAACCAAGCTTTGATTTTAATTCATACTCATCTGCCATTTCTGCTGCTAATCTCGCAGTTTTAACCCTCTGCTCTTCCACATGAGTTCTCACTACATCAGGAATTGAATTTTTAAACTCCTCCAAACATATATTTCTCTGAGAGCTTCATACGTTTGCTCTATTTTCAAAGTCCTTACGCACATATCAAAATTACTCTGTTTTTGCCTTTCAAACTCCATGTATGTTTGACCAAATTCTTTCCTTAAATTTCTAAACCTTTGTCTGTAAGCTTCAGGCACTAGTTCATATGCACCTAAGATGGATTTTTTCACCTCCTCATACGCCTCAGATACCTCCTCCGGTAGTGATGCAATCGCTTCACTAGCTCTACCTACCAGCTTTGTTTAAATCAGTAATACCCACGTGTCCTGTGGCCATTTCATTTGTTTAGCTACCTTCTCAAATGAAATGAAAAAGGCTTCCACTTCCTTCTCGTCAAACCTTGGCAATGCTTGGACATATTTAAATAGATTCCCACCAAGCCTTCGACTTTGACGCTCTTTCTCATTATCCTCAGCACTATCATCCAGCTGTATGTTTCCCTTTACGTCTGCCAATTTTAACTGACTGTCATGTTTCATGGCCATTGTCTGAAGTTCAAACTCTCTCTCTTTATCTTTTTCCCTGATCTGTATCTCCCTTTCTCTTTCTTTTTGTTCTGCTTTTTCATTTCTTTTTTATCTTCCTTTATCTTCTATTCGTCCTTTTCTCCTTTCTTCTCTCTGCTTTTCTTTTTCCTCTCTCTCTCTTTCTCTTTCCGCGCTCTCTATTTTGTATTCAAGTTGTTTTAATTCTTTCTCATGTTCCATTTGTTTAATTTGTAACTGAATTTTTGCCATTTCCAATGGGTCAAACTGTATCTCAGGCAACTTTAAATGCTTAGCCACCGCCATAATTACCTCATCTTTTCGCATTTTGTCAGGTAATATTAACTACAATGTTTTTGCCAAGTCTAACGGGCTGCTTTTAGTCTCTGTCCATAAGGTACTGCGTGTGACCGTCTCCACCCCCAAAATGTTCTGAGCCTCTGAAAGAGCCATTGTCCACAACACACTCCCACCTTAAACTAAAATACCACACCTGAAAAGCAACCACAATATGCTCACCCCTCACTGTCTTTAAGTTCACTAAGCCAATCCAATAGATAGACTTTTATCCCCCTCGAGCCCCCAATTGTTATGGGTCAGGGTTTAGAGAATGCCAAAGTGTACCATGAGTTCACCTGACCCACAACTTTTAATAGATTGTGGTATGGGGAGCACACCACTCACTCTACAGGTATGGTATAGCAGAAATGGAAAAGTATTTTTTAAAACAGCACAATGTTTATTCTATGAACTGAAGTTAACCTTTTTAAAACATACAGTGAACATCTGTTTGATCTGAAATTGAGGGGTGTGGCGATTTTATTGCGCAAAGAAACAGGATTCATGAGTGCAAAGGAGGTGAGGGATCCAGGTGGGAGATATGTGATTGTGAGTGGGGTATTGGAAGGGGCAGCGGTAGTGTTGGTAAATGTGTATGCTCCAAATTGGAATGATGTGGGTTTTATGAGGGGGTTTCTGGCAGCAATCCCGGATTTGGCCACGTACCAGTTGATCATGGGAGGAGAATTTAACTGTCACCTGGAGCCGAGGGTGGCTGGATCGAGCCCCAGGTCGATGGGTAGGGTACGAATGGCAAGGGAGCTGGGGGGGGGGGGTGGTTTATGGAGAGGATGGGTATGGTGGATCCATGGTGCTTTCAGAACCCAAGAGGGAGTATGCCTTCTTTTCACATGGTGTATTCGAGGATTGATTACTTTGTAGTGAGTCGGGAGATTTTGGTTGGGGTGGAGGGGGCAGAGTATGCGGGGATAGTTATCTCGGACCATGCACCCCACTGGCTGGATATTCGGTTCAGTACGGGACAAGAGCAGAGGCCGGGGTGGAGGTTTGACTTGGGGTTGTTGGCAGTTGGAGGTTTTTGTGATAAGGTGCGGTTGGCGATTAGGGGTTATGTGGAGTTCAATCAGAATGGGGAGGTGTCGGCGGACATTTTTTGGGAAGCACTGAAGGCAGTGGTCCGGGGAGAAATTATCTCATTTACGGTTTGTGCGAATAAGGAAAGGAGAGCGGAACATGACCGTCTAGTGAGCGAGATGGTGGAGGTGGACAGGGAATATTCGAGGGTGCCCACCGTGGAGGGATTGGCGAGGAGGAAAAAATTGCAGGGGCAATTTGACAGGCTGACAATGGGGAGGCTGGTAGGCAACTGTGTAGGGCAAGAGGGGTGCAATATGAGTATGGGGAGAAGACGAGCCGCATGCTGGCGCACCAGCTGCGGAGGCAGGCTGCGTCCAGGGAAATATTGAAGATCCGGACTGGGGCTGGGGATGTGGTGTGAGAGCCTGGGAAGATAAATGAGGCATTTAGAGAGTATTACCAGGGACTTTATGAGGCAGACCCAGGAGGAGAGGACGGGGACATGGGGTGGTTTCTGTATGAGCTGGAATTTCCCCAGGTGGTGGAAGCAAAGAGGCAGGCGTTGGAGGAGCCCCTGGGGCTGAGGGAGGTGCTGAATAGTATCAGGGGTATGAAGTCGGGGAAGGTCCCTGGGCCGGATGGGTACCTGCCAGAATTTTATACGGAATTTGCAGCGGACCTGGCACTACATCTGTTGGGGACGTTTAATGAAGCACTGGAGAAGGGGGAGTTGCCGGAGACGATGAAGCACACTAATCACAAAAAAAGGGAAGGGTCCGGTGGAATTTGGGTCGTATAGACCCATATCGCTATTGAACACGGATGTGAAATTATTGGCTATGTTGTTGGCGGGGAGGATGGAGGATTGTGTCCGGGGGTGGTTTCAGAAGATCAAACAGGCTTTGTGAAGGGCAGGCAGCTCGCGAGTAATATAAGATGGCTGTTGAATGTGGTGATGAATCTGTCGGGAGCTCTGGTACCAGAGGTGGTGGTGTCCATGGACGCGGAGAAAGCATTTGATTGTAGGAGTGGCGGTACTTGTTCGAAGTTTTGGGAAAGTTTGGGTTTGGGCCGAGGTTTGTGGCATGGGTGTGTGATGGATATTCGGATTAAAAATAAGGCATTAATACACACAGCATTCTAATTCAAGATGGAATAAATCCACTCCAGCTAAAGGTCAGATAGAGGTTACCACCCGATGGGAGACTCCAAGCTGGTTCCAAGAACTCATTAGTATCAAACAATTAAAGGCTCTTCTTTGAGAGACCATAAATCCTTTGAGACGAACTCCCCTCCCGAGAAGTATTCAAAATATAAGGACAGGGGATCCTCCAGATAAATAGATACACAAATCTTTCTCAAACTATACCTTTGGACACTTACGATAACACCTTCACAAAAGGGTCTGTTTTGATATCTGCAGAGAATGTCACACTGACAAGAGGCAGGCACCAACCAGTGCCTCCCTTGCCAAAATACCTTAGAACCCTGGACAATTACACAGACAGTACAACCATTAAAAGATCTATCAGTGATAGTACATCCAATTAGCCATTTGGCTATAGGTAATTAACCAACGATAAATGCCAAGGTAACAAATGCCTTCCTGAACCGATAAGCAAGTTTAATGTATATAAGGAGAAGGCATTTTAGCAGAAGTATCTCTCTCTGATCCTGACCCCCCTCTTATGGCGAGAGTCAGTTCTGTTCTTAGGAAGCTTGTCTCGTCGGACAAAACCTGTTGTAAGTATGGTTTTGTATAACTTCTTAGAAATATACTAAGAAACTGATAGAGATGCTTTAAGGATTTTTCCATGTTTAGATATCTCATTCGATTGAGAGACGTTAGTATGTTAGTAGATAACTAGAAGGACTGTTCAGTCCACTTATACTTTAACTCTGCAATTTAGTATGTATTTTCACAATAAAGATACTTTACTTAAAATCATACTGTGTGAAAATTAATCTCGCGGTTGATCTCCTAGACGCTCATTTAGGAAGCCAAAAATAGGCAATAGGACGCACAACCTCAACTGGTATCGATTTAGTTATGAGTGACGAATCTAGGGCGAAATTCTCCGGAAACGGCACGATGTCTGCCGACTGGCGCCCAAAATGGCGCAAATCAGTCGGGCATCGCACCGCCGCAAAGGTGCGGAATGCTCCGCATCTTTGGGGCCGAGCCACAACCTTAAGGGGCTAGGTCGGCGCCGGACGAATTTCCGCCCCGCCAGCTGGCGGGAAAGGCCTTTGGTTCCCCGCCAGCTGGAGTGGAAATGACATCTCCGGGCGGGGGAGCGTTAGCGGCCGCTGACGGCATTCCCGCGCATGCGCAGTGGAGGGAGTCTCTTCTGCCTGCGCCATGGTGGAGACCGTGGCGGAGGCGAAAGGGAAAGAGTGACCCACGGCACAGGCCCGCCTGCGGATCGGTGTGCCCCGATCGCGGGCCAGACCCCCCGGGGCCAGATCGCCCCTCGTCCCCCCCAGGACCCCGGAGCCAGCCCGCGCCGCCTTGTCCCGTCGGTAAGGTAGGTGGTTTAATCTACGCCGGCGGGACAGGCATTTTAGCGGCGGGACTTCGGCCCATCCGGGCCGGAGAATCGCGCGGGGGGGCCCGCCAACCGGCGCGGCGCGATTCCTGCCCTCGCCGAATATCCGGTGCCGGAGACTTCGGCAACCGGCGGGGGTGGGATTCACGCCAGCCCCCGGCGATTCTCCGACCTGGCGGGGGGTCGGAGAATCTCGCCCCTGAACTCTCCCTCTAGAAAGTAACTGAAATCCTGTTTAACTGTCTGAGACCCGGAAAAGCATTCTCCCTTTGTGAGATCTATTCTGAGTCTTGGCAGGAAAACAGGTTTCCCTCTTTTAATAGGTTAACCCAGCGCATAGGTTAGTAATAGTGTATTATCAGGTCCGGAATAACCTAAATCCACGACAGGTGCGGTTGCTGTACGTGGCGCCAAGAGCGAGGGTGAGGACGAATGATATGAGCTCACAAAGCTTTGACTTACACAGGGGTACGAGGCAGGGGTGCCCGCTGTCACCGCTGCTGTTTGCGCTGGCCATAGAGCCATTGCTGATGGCTCTCAGGGGGTCGGTAGAGTGGCAGGGGATAATGAGGGGACAGGGGGAGCATCTGGTGTCGCTCTATGCCGATAACCTCTTGCTGGATGTTTTGGATCCGTTGGAGAGTATTGGAAGGATTGGGGAGGTTTGTAGGGTTCTCAGGATACAAGCTGAATGTAGGGAAAAGCGAGGTATTCCCGGTGAATGAGCTGGCACAGCGGGCTAATTTAGGGAGGATGCCATTTACGGTAGGGAGGGATAGGTTTAGGTACTTGGGGATTCAGGTAGCGAGGGAATGGACGGGGCTCCATAAGTGGAACTTAGTGAAGCTGGTGGAGGAGGCCAAGGAGGATCTTAAGAGGTGGGATACACTGCACTTAACGTTGGCGGAGAGGGTCCAAGTGGTGTAAATTAATATTCTGCCGAGGTTCTTGTTTATCTTTCAGGTTCTCCTGATCTTTATACCAAAGGCCTTTTTTCGGAAAGTGAACACAATCATCTCTGACTTTGTATGGGTGGGGAAGGTGCCAAGCGTGGGGAGGACCCTGCTGCAGAGGCAGCAGGAGGGGGTTGGCATTATTCATTATTATTGGGTGGCGAATGAGGACAAGGTGCAGCGGTGGTGGGAAGGAGAAGGGGTAGAGTGGGTTCGGATGGAGGAGCAATCTTGTAAGGGGTCTAATTTGAGAGCTATGGTGCCGGCAGCATTGCCAGTGGCTCCGAGTAGGTATTCAGGGAGCCCAGTGGTGCAGTGCACGGTGAAGATATGGAATCAGCTGAGGAGGCATTTTAGGATGGAAGGGATGTCGGTGCTAACGCCGCTGTGCGAGAATCATGGGTTTGAGCTTGGGGGGATGGATAGTGTATACAGGAGGTGGAGAGAAGTGGGGCTGGTCAAGGTGAGGGATTTGTATTTGGAGGAAGGATTTGCCAGTCTGGAGGAGCTAAGGGAGAGGGTAGAGCTGCCGAGGGGTAGTGAGTTCAGGTATTTACAGGCTAGCGACTTTGCACGAAAGGTCTGGAAGGAGTTCCCCACATTGCCGTGATACACCCTGCTGGAGCGACTGCTGCTTCCGGATGTGGAAGGGGGGGGATGAATTGGTGGTAAGTGGCTGGGGGAGCAGGGAGGCGAGCGGGTGGTGAAGAAATGGGAAGCGGAGTTGGGAATGGAGATTAATTGGGGAGTATGGAGTGAGGCACTGCGAAGGGTAAACGGGACCTCCTCTTGTGCAAGGATATTCATGACTTTGGATATCTGCTTGTCACTATACTTTAGTGGTTCTGAGACCATGCTTATCACCAGAAGTCGGATTCCTCCTGGCCTGAGGAGTGCTGTGCCTAACATTCGCAGCCAAATATGTCTTAGCCATGGTTTTCTATCTGAGTAGACTTTAACACTGACCCCCGTGTTTTGAAGTTGGTGAGGTGGCATTTATTGAGATGTACATATTTTTAAAAAGAGAATCTAGGATCCTCGCCTAATAAGTATGGTTGGGTCTCTTCTTGGTATGATACCTATCTCATGGATTGTTTTGGAATCCTCCACCCATTTGGGTCTAAGCTTTGCATTGCTTTCTGAAGTGTTCCAGGAGGTTGTAGTTGAAACACTGCACTGAGATTGCTGGGCATTGCTCTCTTAATAATAATAATAATCACTTATTGTCACAAGTAGGCTTCAATGAAGTAACTGTGAAAAGCCTCTAGTCGCCATATGCCGGCTCCTGTTCTGGGAGGCCGGTACGGGAATTGAACCCGCGCTGCTGGCATTGTTCTGCATTACAAGCCAGCTGTTTAGCCCACTGTGCTAAACCTTGTGAGGCTCTTTGGCTCCACAGCGCTGACATGTTCGCCCAACCTTTTATAATCTGTTTGGGTATTGCCTTCCTTGGCCTGGAGTCTCTCTGCCCCATCTTTGCTTTACTACCTGCTGGTTGGGTTTGCTCTGTACCATGGCTTGCCTATGCCACATAAAATGGATCAGTGCTGTTGGTGGATTAGACTGCCTAGCTATCTGGATGGCCTTTTCTGGAATCAGATCTTCCTTTGCCCATAGTCTGTCCGGAAGGGCATCGCCAGCCAGTCTGACTCCAAACCTACCCCTTAAGTGTTCTGAATTAAGGTCATTATAATCAGTCTTCTGTCAATTTGTACAATTAGTTTATAAAAGAGTCAACCATTTCTCTAAACTGTTGGACACATTTAATAATAATAATCTTTATTAGTGTCACAAGTAGGCTTACATTAACACTGCAATGAAGTTACTGTGAAAATCCCCTCGTCGCCACATTCCGGTGCCTGTTCAGGTACACTGATGTAGAATTCAGTATGTCCAATTCACCTAACAGCATGTCTTCCGGGACTTGTGGGAGGAAACCGGAGCCCCCGGAGGAAACCCACGCAGACACGGGGAGAACGTGCAGACTCCACACAGACAGTGACCCAAGCTGGGAATCGAACCCGGGTCCCTGGAACTATGAAGCAACAGTGCTAACCATGTGCTTGTTGAATTTCGCGCTCTCTAAACTTTGGTGCTTTTTAAAAAAAAATGTATCAAATGATTTTAGAACTTCTTAAATTTACATGAGGATCTCTTTATTCTTTGCCTTGTAATAATATCATTGGCTATCGGACTGACTGAATAAAGTAGCGCCTTCATTTATTCAGCGTTTGTCCTTTTTATCTAATCCTGAAGCTAACGTGTATCTTTAGAATCTTTTCTGCCAAAGTCTCCAATTTTGTGTTTGGTTCAGCCTTTTGATCAGTTCAATTGGATTTGTTGTCCAAAGTTGCCTTGAAGTTCAGGTGAGTACAGCCTTAAATGCTATGCAGATTTTGAAGATTGCACCACAGTGACTATTCTTTTTCAAAGAACCTTCCCGTGCTTGTTGGTGCTATTGGTGGGCACCCACGACAATGGCGTTATCAACTATCCTGGGCCTTCCCTGTGATATCAAAGGATTTTCAATCATCTTTCAATCGATTCCTAGTTTTGGCTGAGGTTTTTAACTTTCTGCTTCTATATTTTTTAAAAAAGAGTTCAGCCTGATGGTGTGCTGCTGATTCCAAACTCAGGCTGGCCATGGTGCTTTCAGAAATGTGCTGCTCTGAATTTTTTTTTATAGCAATGAAGCTTTTTAAGCTACGCCTGGCTTGCTCACCTCTGCGGGGTCCTTTAACTCTGCACTCTGTGGGCATTCTCAATGGACCTTCACAAGATCTTGCAAAGTCCTCAGCTGCACAGTTGAGTTTTTTCTTCTGCCTTCCTGTTTCCAATTCTGCAATTGAGCACCTTTCAAGTGATTTCCCTTATGTCTTCAATTCAGGTGCTTTCAGTCACGTCAAAATGTGCCCCATTCAATTTTCCAGCTTTTGAATTTCTACTCCAGATTCCCTGAGGTTCTGGCTTTTTTCATTAGCTGCCACCATGTTATACACTGTATGTTCAGTAGGAGTCACAAAGAGATTCTGAGTGGTGTATGGTTGAACATTAAGTGTTTATTGGTAACACATAACTATGTACATGTATACAGGGCATAGCCTAAGCTATGAGCTAACTCCATGCTTGATTCTACACTGGTCTCTGTCCAGTCCACAACTGACAGGTCATATATCTCTATACATCACACTATGGACAATACTGTTTCCCAGTGCCCCATTAACCCTTGTCATGCCAGATACCCGAATACTTCAGGTGTGAGGGTTAAAGAGGGGTATGACTGCAGATGGGTTGCCTCCAATACGCAAAGGGGACACCTAAAGAATCTCTCCTTCCTTAGCCAACAACAGCCACACAATAAAAAACTGCCAGGCTACCAAATTGACATGGGCATCCCCCTGATGCAGGTAAAATGGCTGTAGAGGCGGAATGAGGTACTTATGCGGCTATTAATTGTTTTTCCGTCTTTCATGGGATGGGAGTGTCATACCTCATTAAATAATTAATTGCCCTTGAACTGGGTGGCCTGCTAGGACATTATGGCGGGCAGTTGGAGTCAAATGCATTGCTGTGGATCTGGAGTCACATGTCGGCCAGAACAGGCAAGAATGGCCGATTTCCTACGCTAAAGGATGTTAGTGAACTAGGTGGGTTTTACAACAACTAATGATAGCTTCACGTCACCATTTCTGAGACTAGCTTTCAATTCCAGATTTTATCGACCTGAATTCAGATTACACCAGCTGCCATGGTGGGATTTGATCTCATATCCCCAGAGCATTCGCCTCAGCTTCTGAATTACTAGTTCAATGACATTACCAGCATACCACTTTATTCCCGCAATTGCCACTTAATTGGCCACTTAAGGGCCTCAATATGCCCAAGAGCGGCAGGCTGCCTGAAGGCTGCCCCGCCCACCATAAAATGGGAGATCAGTTGGGGATGAAGGAAAAGGCAGAGAGAAGGCCACATGATGCATCTTACAAGCTCCCCTCCCCTCCCCCGCCCTTCAAACATGCCTGCAGGGAATTATAACATCCAGCCCAATCTTTTTTCCACTTTTGAAATATATGTTGGTTTTTCTTTTAAATTCAATGGAGTAGTGCAATTTGAATGTGCCCTCAATGCTTGCCAACTAACGTATACTGTGGTGCTTCAAAGTAATCCAGCCTGGTCTCAGTTCCAGCAATACCCTGTAGATTCATCAAATTTGCATTGTAATTAATTCAATCATTTTATCAATCATTGTAGCCCATGGTATCAAAGTAAAGGAGGCAAGTCTGTAATTTAGTAGGTTTTAACCCTAATTACTAGCGGCCCTTATTTGCTTACCAAAGCTGATAAGAAACAAAGGTGATTGTTGAGTGAGGTTTATATTATGAATCCTATAAATTAATAAAATGTGTAAAGAGACTAATTGCATTGCACCTCAAGTGTGTTTGGTTGCTATGAAAACTGGATTTGCCACAGCTGTCGTATTCTGCCGAAATCCCTTGTTTGTAGTCATAGAGCTTTACATTGGAGCAACTCACTATCCTTCAAATACCTCTCTTTAATTTCATAACAGGTTTGAATCTATTCATGTCAATAACAAATAAAAATGCTACACCAATCATGGATAACGGATAGCAACAATCGTATGGGTTCATTGGGTTAGAAAGAAATTTCACTGCCATTTTAGCCTTGATCTGCACTAGATTCAGGTTTTTAGAAAACTTAAGAAACCTATTAATATAATCATTTATGGAAATGCATTTCAGAATGAGGGCAGAGTGGCTAATGAGACAGCAACTCAGCACTGGAAGGATGTGCTTTCCGATGTGAAACATCACTGAAGGCTAGAAATTATTCGAGGGAAAATTAACACATATTTGGATAACATTTCCACATTCTTTATTTCAACACCAGTTTTAACCTTGAATATTTTTTATGGATTAGCTAATAGACAAACGAATGTCATATGAACATATTCACCTCTGAATATGGCAACAGTGAATCCTAACGGTGTCAATTTTCTATTTTTGCTGGTGTCTTTTGCATTGGGATTAACTCAGTATCTGTTCACTGATCCACACAAAAATACCAACTCGACAAACAAAACTTTATCAATTACTCGTTTTACTTTTTTTTACCTACTTAGCTCCTAAAATAGCATATTAAATCGTAATTGTGCGGTATATTAAGTGAATCATTCCATCTTACAGAGAATCAAAGAACTAGAAGAAAGGATTGAGGCACAGAAAAGGCTGATAAAAGAGCTGGAAGAAAAGGTAAAACCAAATTATTCAAAAGGTGGATAATATATTTAACTTTTTATTGAATTGGATAGAATATCTGCCAGAAAACGTTATATACAAGGAACTATATTTTAATGATTCCAGATTTAGAGTAGGAAGTATTAATACATATTTAATGATTTATTTTACACAAATTTTATATTTAATGTCGCCTTGCCAGTTGAAATCCGTTCAATGTGTCTTTGCCAATGACTAGTATAAACAGTCTATGATGTGCTTTTCAGAAAATATTACAGAAATTTAAAATCAAGCCAAAGTGGTGAATTTTTAAATGATTTTTCTTCTATGCTTGAAATGGAAGGTGGCTTTTGTTTCAATTATTTTACTTCTATCACACTTCACACCACTTAAATTCTTGTTTTCTGTCTGTTCTTCCCTATTTCCTTTCCTGTTCATTTTCAGTTTTTGTTTTTGTTTTTATTTTTTTCTTTAGCTTTCATTCTTTGGTCGTAGTTCTTCCAGGCAGCCAGCGAGGAAGGTAAGGTGCTACTTTTGTTTGATAAAGTGGAAAGCATTAAAAATTCAATTCAAGTGAACATGATCTGCTGCTTTGCTTCTAATATGGTGTTGAGTCGTGGTCAATTTTGCTGTTACATGTCTAGAGGTTGTCATTTTGGCTTGAAATGCATTAGGTTTGTCAATTCAGCAGTACTTTCTTTCTAGAAGATATTTTGGCATGAAGACTCCCTTTGATTTTAATGGCCTGTAACTTCCTCAGAGCGGAAATCTCCGGTGGATTGCCTCTTTTGATGGACTTACTCAGGCCAGGATTCCAAAGCCCCTGTCCCACCCAACCTTACTCACTCAGGCTGGGTGAGACAGGAGCAGTGAAGCGAGCCCCCGGCCACATCGTGTAGAGTAACTGGGGCGCAAAGAGGTAAGAAATGCCCCATTTTCACAGCACTAACCATAGTAAAGGGACATTTAGAAGGTAAGCGGTTCAGACAACAGGGGTGAAGGTCTGTTCAGGTCGAACCAGTGGGTGGGGGGTGATCAGATCGGGAGGGGGCTGTTGGATCTTGCCGGGGGTAGAGTGGTTGGAATGGACACGGGGGGAGGGTGGGGGGGGGTTCAGCCCAGGGAGTTGGGGGGGCCTTGCTCCAGAAGGCGGGGGTTGGGCAGGGAGGAGGGGGTCAGGTTGGGCCGGGGGTTGGGGTGGTGGGTCAGATCGGGAGGGTTTTGGGTGTTGAGGAAATCAGGCCCAGAGGGGGTCGGGTCAGGCTGGAGGGTAAGGTCAGGGGGAGAGGGGAGAGGCTTTGGGGGGTGCTCAGGCTAGTGGATGCTGGGTCCCTTGGGGGCATTGTGTGTGTGGGGGTGTCCCATGCGAGGCTGGGTCTAGCTTTGTTTAAATAGTTGCTCTGGAGTTAGAAGTGTTTGTTTTCCCCCAACTCTTTCAGAGTAACTGTCAGGGTAAAATTTACAGAACCATCTGAAGTTAGTGATTTAAATCGATTCTGTCAGATGGTTCCCAGCCCAACATAATTGACAAGAGGGAGTTAGCACTCCTGTGCAATTTCTGGGTAAACTGATATGTGGGAACCACCTAGAGGGATTCCCCAGTGCATAATTAGGGAACCACCGAAATGCAATACTGGGGAAACAGGAAATTATGGGCCAATATGTTACATTATTTTATTTTAAAAAATAATTTTAGAGTACCCAATTAATTTTTTCCAATTAAAGGGCAATTTAGCATGACCAGTCCACCTAGCCTGCACATCTTTGGGTTGATGGGGCAAAACACACGCATACATGAGGAGAATGTGCAAACTACACATGGACAGCGACCCAGAGCCGGAATTAACATGGGACCTCGGCACCGTGAGGCAGCAGTGCTAACCCACTGCGCCACCATGCTGCCCAATATGTTACATTATTATCATAGGAACAGGCCTACGAATGTGCATGCTATCTATTAAATGGTGTCACATCATGCAATAATCACTGGTAATGCTAACTCCCAATGAAGACAAAAGGACAAAGGGCACAATTTTTAGGGTCCGTTTGGCGTGGACGCAAATCCCGTTATGGCTGCTAAATCTCACGAGAGAGCCTTAACAGGATTTACGCCTGTGAGATCTTAGTTTGAGATCTTCCCCGCCAGTGAAGTGATCAGGTTCACGCCCAGAAAGGGGGCACTAGGGGTTTACCCTTCTTCATTGCGGGAGGAGGGGGATGCTCCCCCTTATGTGTGGTGTGGAGGCAGAGGAGTGCCCGCTGGCAAATGTGCGGGGAGGGGTGTGTGGGGGTGGAGGGGGGGGAGGGGGGAGTCACCCCACATTCATCCGTGGTTGGGGGGAAGGGTCGCTTTGCAGCTTGTTGGGGTTCTCCCATGGCCATGAGGTGGGGGTGGGGGGGTGGAAGGGAATTCATTTTTTTCATAGACCGGGGCGCCCTTTAAAGATGGCGTCCCGATCTCTGTGGAGCTGGGCTTGCTGACTCTCTCAGGCCCTGGCTCACCAGAGTGACGGTGGGAACCACAATCGCCCAACAGATTTTAATGTTGACAGAGTGTAAGAGGATCTGTTCAGAAAACCTGACTGTTTCTGGAGAGAAACACCAGCGATTTTCAGTCAGAACTTGACATTTTGGCCAAAGTTTTCCAGCCATTCACTCGGATGGGATTCTCTGATCCCATCGGCAGCACATCACCACTCTAGGCTTCCCCCTAGCGTGGGATCGCTTCAATGGAAATTCACGTTGACACCAGTAGGACCAGAGAATCCCGCTGCCAGCAAATGGCATGTCACCTCCTACCACTGAGAAACATCCGGCTGGGAGGCCGGAGAATCCTGCCCGTGTGCCATTTTGGGGAAAAATTCCATTTGAGGTAAATACAGTAAATTTTCCCCTCTGATTCCAAACTCCAGTTGACTGATATTACTCATGTTACTTACATATTTAACCCCTGGCAAAATGCCCGAATATCCTTAGGATCACAAGTCTGTACAGATTTGGAAAGACCAGTTCTCAACCTTGGTCTGTTCCCAAAGCTCAGACTACATCCCCGCTTTATTTCTCATACCTTCAATACTTGGATGGCCAAAGTTCTAGCCACCCAACCCCTTCGTTGGCACTTTTCCAATGAGCCTAACTCCCTCCCCTGTCATACAATAGCCCCTCTCAGCTTCACCCAAATGCAACGCTTTTGACTATTGGGAGCATCAGCAGACCACGTGACTCCCTCAAGGGTGAGGAGTGTACTCAATGGACTCATGGGAGAATGAGATACTGCCAGCCGTCATCTCCTAAAAATGGGGTGACTGATGAGCGACTTTACCCATAATGCCTTGCATTTGGGGCACACCTGTGCCAGCGCTCTGTAACGGAGACGTGAATATTAGACCTGGAGTTCAATATTTGGGGGATAGGCTTCCAAAGTGTTAACAGCTGGGTGCTAATCAGTGGCACACTCGTGCATTGTAATGCTGGCCAAAATGGTGCAACTGACTCGTCAAGGAAGGGTCAGGGACCTGATTAGGCAACTGACTTGCCTTTTGGCAGGTGAGGCACACCTGATGAATGGGAAGTCTGCAATTTGCAGTGAACTTCAACCTCAGTCCACAGCTCTCATGTGCTGCAGATTAAACAAGCCTTCCAACTTGAACAGTCAACCACCCATACACTACTCACTGACAGCCTGGCCACCATAACTAGTGGTCTTAAACCTCCAGACATTTCATGCCCTCTGGCTTCATTGTGCAGCATGATCGGCGTTCATTCTGACTGCACTCATCGTGCCCCCTGTGTGAGGGCCTCCAGCCCTCATGAGTCTGGAAACCACATCATGTCAGAAGCCCCATGCAACCTGACATCTCACGGAACCCCACTCCGAGATCTCACTGTTATCCCCTGTGCTGATCCTGTGGATTCAGCTGTCGCACTTACTTTGCAGCTGCCAGTCCAAGAGGGTAATCCCTCAGCAGTGATATTGCCACAAGCCTAGCAAGGAGGATACAGGAAGCGATCCCTGCACACCTGCTGCCACACCCCTTTAAACCTCAGGGCTCACAGCCATGAAGGTCCAGAGGGTTGTGGATGCTCCTTCATTGAATACATTTAGGGATAGGAGTTGAAGCTCAAGATTAGCCATGATACTGTTGAATGAAAGAGCAGGCTCAGTGGGCCTTATACTTCTCCTATTTCTTATATCCTTATGTATACAAGGTCACGTTGAATTAATAGCAATAATTTATCTTTATTGTCTTTGTTTACTGTGTATTTCCTTGCAAATCAGTGACCAGTAAATTTTCCAAATTACAGCCCCAGCACTTTTCTAAATCACTAATGATTAGAAAGTATAAAATCCCAAACCATTGCTGCAGAGATCCAATCCTAATCCTAAATGCTGAATTTTCACTCCCAGCAGAGTTGGGAAAGTTCCTGACCCCACAAACCCAACTTGGTTCCCTGGATCTTGGGATTTTCATTCCAGGCAAACAGGTGCTAACAGGAATCCCCAACAACAAAGGCTGTCGGCTGACAAGGCTGGCTGATTAAAAGGACTTCATCCCAGTTACAATAAAAACAAGAAACAAAAAAAAACAGCCCTCTACTCACTCCACATGCCTTCTTATCCGCTACACATTCCCCATGCCTCATCCATGCCAATTCATGGCTCCTACACACTCACATACCCTCTATGTTGGCCTATGCCTTTCTACCCACCACCATGGCCCTTTACAGCCCCAATGCCAACTTTGTGCTAACTCATGCCACCCGATGCCCCCATCCACCACCCTTTGCTCTAACAACCTCCATGCCAACTCATCCAGTATCTGCTCTGGGCATACCTCAGGAGCCATGGTGAGATTAAATAAAATAATGGTCTAAGTGTCCATTGAAGACTACACTGCTTTTTAAAAAACTCTCAATCAAAAAAAAACAATTCAATACATTTAAATTTTTTCAAGTACAAGCCAAATATTTCCTTAAAATACGTAATCATTTGTATTCTTAGCCCCACATCAAAAACCTTATGACTACTTGGAGCTGTCCGTCAATCTTACCTAGCAATCCTCCTACCCCCCACTGTGATAATGAATGGTTGTGTATTCATTCATCAACATCAATCCTATAATATCAACCCTCGTGCTCATGTTGATAGACATGAAATTGCAGGCAGCTGCAGCAGACTTTCTTTTATTTAAAGTACTTAGGGTTTTAAATGAATGACAGCTTGACAGTTCCACCATATCCACTTTGTACGCACATTCTCGACTACCTGTAACAATCCAAAAGTGTACCAGACCTCTCCCAAAATTTACCTTATCTCTCCAAAGGTATACCTAGATCTCTCCAAAAGGATACCCTACCTCTCCAATTAACTCCGGTATCTTTCGATCCTTTCCTCAAATGTCTAAATCCCACGTGCCTTGTTTTGGACGTGCCACATACGAACATTTGTCTGTTTGATGGCAGCTGCACTTTTTCTCCATGAACCATGCATGTGCAATCTACAACCCGCCCCAGTTCCCCTATTCTCCTGGTGAAAATGATGGGTGTTGGCTGAACCTCCAGAATTGAGGCTCCAGCATCATTTTGGCTAAGGTGCCCTGCCTCCATTACAAACATTTGTGTCTAAATATATGTAATTTTCATAGTAACCAACAAATAACAAATTAGTATGATTGGAATTCAAACAATAAAAGGCTATTCTTTCAAAATAGAGTGCCTTGTATTCTCTGATTTATTTTAAACACGTACAGCGGGATTCTCCACAATCAGCGCGATGGACCGATGCCAGCGTCAGAAATGGCACGAACCACTCTGGCGTCGGGCTGACAGGAAGTAGCAGAATTCTCCGCACATCCGGGGGCTAGGTGGATGCTGGAGGGCTTGGCGCCACACCAGCCAGCGCCGAAGGGACTGCGCGAGTCCTCGCATGCGCCAGAGGGCCAGCGTGATCCCGTGCATGCGTGGAACCGCCAGCATATTCTGGCGCATGCTCTGGGGGGTGTCTTCTCTGCGTCAGCCATGGCGGAGCCCTACAGGGGGCGGCGCGGAAGGAAGAAGTGCCCCCACAGCACAGGCCTGCCTGCAGATCGGTGGGCCCCGATCGTGGGCCAGGCCACCGTGGGCCCCACCCACCGGGGTCGAATCCCCCCATGCCCCCCCAAGGACAGCCCCAGCCAACTTTCCTGCCAGGTCCCGCCGTGTGGGACGATGTCTAATCCACGCCGGCGGGACTGGCCAGAAACCGACGGCCGATTGGCCCATTGGGGCCCGGAGAATTGCCGGGGGGAGAATTGCCCCCGACCGGCGTGGTGTGAACCTTGCCCCCGCCCGTAAACCAGCGCCGGAGAATACAGCAGCCAAGGTCGGGGTGGCGGGGCGGGATTCGCGCTGTCCCTCCAGGGATTCTCTGACCCGGTGGGGGGTAGGAGAATCCAGCCCCTTTTGGAGTTTTTGAGAATTCCTTAGCTGAACGGCTTCACTGTTGAAGTATTTGCTCCTAAATTACAACATCAAGAGTGACTGCACATCAAGAGTGCTCCATTAGCTGTGCAGGGCTTTGGGGCCCTGAGATCATGAAAGATACTGAATAAACGATTGGTGTGTGGTAGTATGTATTGGGGGTCATGTGGGACTGGAAGCCCTAATGTCATTGGCTGACAGATCCCGAGTCCTGGTTGGCCGTTGACCTCAAGCTCCGCCCTGAAGGCGGAGTATAAGAAGCCGGAGTCTTCCCCCGCAGGCCAGTTTACTATCGAGCTGCGGGGGAACAGACACGCTTAATAAAGCCTCATCGACTTCACTCTATTCGCCTCACGGAGTCTTTGTGCGCTACAGTTTATTAAGCGTGCCTAAAAAGGACTATGGAGCTCAGGATCATTCCGGAATGCCTGAGGATCAGCCCCCACGCAGTGAACGCGGCAGCAGCCTTCAAGCACTGGCAGACTTGGTTCGAGGCCTACCTCAGAACGACCACCGGCCGAGTCTCAGAAGACCAAAAACTGCAGGTCCTGCACTCGAGAGTGAGCACGGAGATTTTCTCGCTCATCGAAGACTCGGACGATTTCCAGATGGCCTTCGCATCACTGAAAAGTCTCTACGTTCGCCCAGTTAACCAAATCTACGCTCGCTAGCAGCTCGCGACGAGACGGCAAGCTCCCGGAGAATCGATGGACGAGTTCAACACCGCGCTGCTGATTTTGGGACGAGCCTGCAGCTGCCCGTCGGTAAACGCAAACGAACACACGGACATGTTAATGCGCGACGCTTTTGTGGCAGGTATGCAATCCTCCCAAATCCGCCAAAGACTTCTAGAAAAAGAGTCGCTAGGACTCACAGAGGCACGGGCCCTAGCAGCCTCCCTAGACGTGGCCGCGCGTAATACCCACGCCTACGACCCCGACCGCGCGGCAACCCATTGGGCCCCGTACGTACCCGTCGCGGCAAACCCCCTACCCCCCTACATGCTTGTGCGGTCCAAACGCCGAGTCGCACCGGGGGCGCCCGCTGTTATTTCTGCGGCCAGACGAAACACCCCCGGCAGCGCTGCACGGCCCGCGCAGCAATCTGCAAAAGCTGCGGGAAAAAGGGCCATTATGCGGTTGTGTGCCGGTCCCGCGAGGTCGCCGCTGTCCCGGGAGAACAGGGAGCCCTGCAAGCAGTCTACGCGCCCCAACCCCCCCAGCACGCCATGTGCGACCCGCAGGCGCAGCCGCTCTGGGTCCCGACCACCGCGGTCCCGGGAGAACTGGGAGCCCTGCACGCCGCCTACGCCCCCCAACTCCCCTTCCCGCAGCCCATGTATGACCCGCCGCCGGCGCTACCGCTTTGGGTCCCGGCCAACACTCTCCACGGAGAGGAGGGAGTTTTCCGCGTCCCTAACGCCACCCTAACCCCCACCGCGCGCCCCACGCCTGACCCGCCGGCGCCACCTACTTGGGCCCCGACCACCGCTGTCCCCGGTGAGGGAGCTCCGCGCGGCCCCAGCACTCGCGGCCCCACGCCTGACCCGCCGGCGCCGCCGACTTGGGCCCCGACCACCGCTGTCCCCGGTGAGGGAGCTCCGCGCGGTCCTAGCGCTCGCGGTCCTAGCGATCGTGGTCCTAGCGCTCCCCAGCTCCCCCAGCACACCATGTGCGACCCGCAGACGCCGCCATTTTGGGTCCCGGCCACCACGAGGGGAGGAGGGGCGCCGATGTGAGACCCGCAGACGCCGCCATTTTGGGTCCCGACCACCACAAGGGGAGGAGGGGCACCGCCATCTTGGACCGCCCCAGACCTGTACGACGCGTGGGGGCGGCCATTTTGTCCACCCCCGCCGCCATCTTGTGACCCCCCAGCCATGTGCGATGTATGGGGGCGGCCATTTTGTTCATCCCCGACGCCATCTTGGACGGCAACAACGGGCCCCACTCCACTACTACAACCACGGCTCGCTTTGATTACGCTCGATCAAGCTCGGCCCCGGACACTCCAGACGACGACGACAACGGTACTAATAAACGGCCACGAGACGCCATGCCTCGTCGACTCCGGGAGCACGGAAAGCTTTATACACCCCTGTCATGATATTCAAACACACACATCATGATAGACACACCAACAGACAAATCAGAACACACAACACCACAACCAATGACAGAAAGATATAAAAGCACAGACACGACCCCCGGTGGTCAGTATTAGCTGCAGAGGAGAACCAGGACACATTGGTTACCAAACACACTCAGGGAGACAGCACGTGCAGAGTATCCAGAACGAACTGTATTATAAGAGTTATAATAAAATAGAGTTGTACCACATACAACTGTGTTGGCTCATCTGTGCACCAGAGCACCCAACACCACAACCCCGACACGGTAAGACGCTGTTCCTTAAGCACCTATCCCAGCGCACAAAAGATTTGCCTAGCTGCAGGATCCCACTCCGTACAGATCCAGGGATTCTGCATAGTTACCCTAACGGTGCAGGGGAGGGAGTTCAAAAACTACAAACTAAACGTCCTTCCCCAACTCTGTGCCCCCACCTTGCTGGGATTAGATTTCCAATGCAATCTACAGAGCCTTACGTTTAAATTCGGCGGCCCCATACCCCCACTCACTATCTGCGGCCTCGCTACCCTCAAGGTGCAACCCCCGTCCTTGTTTGCGAACCTCACCCCGGATTGCAAACCCGTCGCCACTAGGAGCAGACGGTACAGCGCCCAGGACCGGACCTTCATTCGGTCCGAAGTCCAGCGGCTACTAAAGGAGGGCATAATCCAGGCCAGCAATAGTCCCTGGAGAGCGCAGGTGGTAGTAGTGAAGACAGGGGAGAAACAAAGGATGGTCATTGACTATAGCCAGACCATCAACAGGTACACACAACTAGACGCGTACCCTCTCCCCCGGATATCTGACATGGTCAATCGGATTGCCCAATATATAGTCTTCTCCACCGTGGACCTCAAGTCCGCCTACCATCAGCTCCCCATCCGCCCAAGTGACCGCAAGTACACAGCCTTCGAGGCAGACGGGCGATTATACCATTTCCTACGGGTCCCTTTTGGCGTCACAAACGGGGTCTCGGTCTTCCAACGGGAGATGGACCGAATGGTTGACCAACATGGGTTGCGGGCCATGTTCCCGTATCTCGACAATGTAACCATCTGCGGCCACGATCAGCAGGACCACGACGCCAACCTCCAAAAATTCCTCCAGACCGCCAAAGCCTTGAACCTCACATACAACGAGGACAAGTGCGTTTTTAGCACCGACCGGCTAGCCATTCTGGGCTACGTAGTGCGCAATGGGATAATAGGCCCCAACCCCGAACGTATGCGCGCACTCATGGAATTTCCCCTCCCGCACTGCCCAAAATCCCTGAAACGCTGCTTGGGCTTCTTTTCGTACTACGCCCAGTGGGTCCCCCAGTACGCAGACAAGGCCCGCCCCCTAATACAGACCACGACCTTCCCTCTGTCGACAGAGGCTTGCCAGGCCTTCAGCCGCATCAAAGCGGATATCGCAAAGGCCACGATGCGCGCCATCGACGAGTCCCTCCCCTTCCAGGTCGAGAGCGACGCTTCCGACGTAGCTCTAGCGGCCACCCTTAACCAAGCGGGCAGACCCGTGGCCTTTTTCTCCCGGACCCTCCACGCCTCAGAAATCCGCCACTCTTCAGTAGAAAAGGAAGCCCAAGCCATAGTGGAAGCTGTGCGATATTGGAGGCATTACCTGGCCGGCAGGAGATTCACTCTCCTCACTGACCAACAGTCGGTAGCCTTCATGCTCGATAGTGCACAGCGGGGCAAAATAAAAAACGACAAAATCTTAAGGTGGAGGATCGAGCTCTCCACCTTCAACTATGAGATTTTGTATCGTCCCGGAAAGCTGAACGAGCCGTCCGATGCCCTATCCCGCGGCACATGTGCCAACACACAAATTAACCGCCTCCAAACCCTCCACGAGGACCTCTGCCACCCGGGGGTCACTCGGTTTTACCACTTCATCAAGTCCCGCAATCTCCCATACTCTTTAGAGGAGGTCCGTACAGTCACAAGGAACTGCCACATCTGCGCGGAATGCAAGCCGCATTTTTTCAGGCCAGATGGAGCGCACCTGATTAAGGCTTCCCGCCCCTTTGAACGCCTCACTCTCGATTTCAAAGGGCCCCTCCCCTCCACCGACCGCAACGCATATTTCATTAATGTAGTGGACGAATACTCCCGCTTCCCTTTTGCCATTCCCTGTTCTGACATGACCGCGGCCACAGTCATTAAAGCCCTGAACAGCATCTTCACACTGTTCGGTTACCCCGCATACGTCCACAGCGACAGGGGGTCCTCTTTCATGAGTGACGAGCTGCGCCAGTTCCTGCTCAGCAAGGGCATAGCCTCAAGCAGGACGACCAGCTACAACCCCCGGGGGAACGGGCAAGTAGAAAGGGAGAACGGCACGGTCTGGAAGGCCATCCTACTGGCCCTACGGTCCAGGGACCTCCCAGTTTCACGGTGGCAGGAGGTCCTCCCGGACGCTCTCCATTCCACCCGGTCGTTATTATGTACGAGCACTAATCAAACGCCTCATGAGCGTCTCCTTGTCTTCCCTAGGAGGTCCTCCTCTGGAACGTCGCTGCCGACCTGGCTGGCGGCCCCAGGACCCATCCTGCTCCGAAAGCATGTGCGGGCACATAAGGCGGACCCGTTGGTCGAAAGGGTTCACCTCCTCCACGCGAACCCCCAGTACGCCTACGTGGAGTACCCCGACGGCCGACAGGACACGGTCTCCCTACGGGATCTGGCGCCCGCCGGCAACACGCACACCCCCCCGACACCATCACCCCAACCCCCCCCTTCCTACCACCGCCGCACCCCGCGACCGCCCCCTTCCCAGGAGGATCGGTCCCCCTCCCCTCAGCACCGACCAAGAATCAAGCCCGAGCTGAAACCGTACGGCTCCTGGAGGCGACAACACTGGTACAAGCACCACCGCCGGGGCCGAGGCGATCGACACGGACGACCAGACCGCCCGACCGACTCGTGGCGTCGATGTAAAACAAATATGGACTGTTCACAAGAACATTTTGCTTTTCTTCCTATACCCTCTGTATATAGTTGCAACAGGACGAAATTGTCCAATACTGTATTGCCACGTGAATGTTTTGTCCTCCCAGGACCAGCCCTGTAAACCCTTACCACCATACGAAGCATCACCCCGCCGGGTTCATTTTTGACAAGGGGTGAATGTGGTAGTATGTATTGGGGGTCATGTGGGACTGGAAGCCCTAATGTCATTGGCTGACAGATCCCGGGTCCTGGTTGGCCGTTGACCTCACGCTCCGCCCTGAAGGCGGAGAATAAGAAGCCGGAGTCTTCCCCCGCAGGCCAGTTTACTATCGAGCTGCGGGGGAACAGACACGCTTAATAAAGCCTCATCGACTTCACTCTATTCGTCTCACGGAGTCTTTGTGCGCTACATGGTGTTAGTTATAAATCAAATGATAATATCACAGGCATACTCCAGAGATATTAACCACAGATGACCCTGTAGAACATGTTCAATGGAACATGGTAGACTAATCTGCTTCTGGGTTGACCTGGAATCATCTTTTTACCTATAATTTTGTCCAGTCAATTTTTCTTTTACAATTTTGAAAGCTAGCATGTGACCTAACTTGAACCAGATTTGCTTACAAATAAAGAGTTTGCCTGCGTTAGCTTCCCGTCCTGTTCCAAGACCACCACCTTTGGTGTCTCCTGAGGATTACCCTTGCCCCTCCTAATTCTGATTTACATGATTCCCCTCAGTGACACGATACCAAAAACACAGCATCAGTTTTCATATGTACACCATTGGCACCTCAGCTCTTTCTCGCCATCACTTAAGACTCCTTCGCTCTCTCTAACTTATCATACTGTTAACCGTTGTGGAGTACTAAATGAGCAGAATTTGTTTCCAATTAAATATTGGATAAACTAAAATATCTGTCTTCGGTCTGCACTGGAGATCCATCCCCTGGCCACTGTCAGTGTCCTTTCTTGAAGCGGCCTGAAGTTGAATCTAACTGTTCACACCCTCGATGTCACATTTGACCCTGAGATATGCTTCTAACCACATTATCAGCGCCAATGATAACGCCGCCTCTTTTGACCTCTGTGGCATCGCCCAACACTGCCCCTGCCCCAGCTCATCTTCTGCCAGAATCCCGATCCATGCCTTTGTTATCTCCGGGCATGACCATCCCAATTCACTCCTCAGCACTATCTCACATTCTACAACAAAAATAAAACACTGTGGAAGCTGGAAGTCTGAAATGGAGGCAGAAAATGTTGGAAATGCTCAGCAGCCCTGGAGAGAAAAACAGCTTGTGTCAGTGACCTTTTATAGCATTAAAAGTGCAAAATACATACAAATTGTTGGTGTTCTTGGCTTCAATTTCTCTTCATTGATGTTGTCCAGGGTTGGACACAGGTGCTTTCTAACTATGGATGTTTTATAAATAATGTAGGTATAAAGTTGGTGAAAGTAAACATACGTGTTCTTTCCATTGAGTAAATCTAAGCTTACACCTAATTTTCCCTTTAGATTCCAGTATTGACTGAGGTTCACTTACCATTCTTTGGCAGTATTTAATTTATTTTTAAAATCTGTACACAAAACTACTTGCACTATTTTATCTTTGCTATGAGAGTAACTACTTTTTGACAAGACGTTTGCAAAATTATTTTGCCTCAAGAAATGACAGCAAGGTAATGCCACAGTAAGGCTCTATAAAGATTTTTACAATTGTTTTTTATTCAATGTAATTAATCTTGAAGTTGTTCTTCGCAGGCCACAATGAAGGAAAGAAAACTAGATACTGTAATAAATTATCAAATTACAGTGTTGTCCCAAGAAAGACCAACACTACACCAAGACAATAAGTATTTGAAAGAACACCTCACAATTCACTTTGAGGAGAATCGAAAATCCATAAAGAATGTTCAGCGTTCAAAGCGCGTCGTGCCAGAAGTAATTCAGAAGTCAAAGAAAAGCCTGGAGAACCATGTCCTTGATTTGAAAGACAAGTTCTGTAAAAATGTAACAAAACCATTCAAAGAAATGGACAATGTAAATGGACCAAAAGTAAGCATTTGCAACGTTTGGTCAACTATGAAAAATTATCGAATTTAGAAAATTAATTTCCATCAGAGGAAAGAGACACAGGAGAGTGCATAGCAAGGCTGAAAAAATAGTTTTGATATTTAGTGGATGAAAGGATGACCCTAAACTTCCCTGCTGTGCAGGAGGCTGAGAAAACTGCTTCTATATGGGAGCATGACTTCCACTCAAGATTCATTTTTTACTTCATATGCTCTGCTGCATCAGGAACATGTTGCAGCTGCAGAGGTTGCCAAACCTTGGCAGAAATACTTCTGCCAAACCAGTGAAGTGAACTTACTGAACTTGCAACATTCTTAAGTAAAACCGTGCAGATATCACTTCAGAGACATGGATGGTGTGCGCTCATGTGTAAGACAGTTGCCCTGTAAACTTTGAAAAAATAACTAGACAGGTAATTGCTATGTTAACAGTATTGCTTCTGAAGCAAGAGGTTAGGTTCCAAGATGGCACAAAAAAGCAAATATGTTAAAGCAACTTTTAAATGTTGGAGATTAATGTAAATTTGTTGATAATGTTTACAAAAATCAGCACTTGAAGGTATAGCTTCAAGGGTTGGCTGGACTGGTTCCCAACAAATATTGGGATCCAAATTCATCCTGCATTTCCAAAGAAAGGGAGCTATGTGATTCCAAGAATTCCAGGAAAAAATATATATACCGAATATAAAATATACTCAGAAAAAAATGATTATATTCAGAATGTGGAGAAGATACTGCAAAACAGACCAACTAGAAGAGCATCATTTTGAAGAAAATAGTTGTGAAGAAAAATAATCAAGAAAAATGTGCAGTCATTTTCAAATAAACTGGAGTAAGTATTATTGGGAAAAGTAATCCTGTAGATAGCACAAGGAGGTAAATTGCAAATGTTCATATTTTTCATGAGGCGGGAACAACACGAGAATGAAATTGGAAGATTTTTTTTTTTTAAGTTGTATTTGCCCAACTTGAAACATATTGGAATTTCTCCCAAAAGAACAATCAAAGGAAGAAAAATTATGTTGAAAAGGAAAAGTCAAATATATCAGAGTACTAACAAAATATGGGCGCACACATGGAGTTCAATGTTTAAATAGTGAACACAGGGAAGAAAAGAAAACTCCTGATGAAAGATACCATCGTCACAAACAGATACATCTAGCCAGCTATATGAATAAGCAGCTAAACGTGAACCACATATTCACTTATGGCGTTGCAGGAAATAAGGTGAAGCAGAGTGAAAAACATCCATGGTGTTCATACCTGATGCATCAGGAGAAGGTTCATTCGTAAGTGGCACAGGTAAGAAATACATTGTTACTCACGTTTATTAAACGAGCTGCATTCCTTACTTAATGGCCTGGCCAGTTTACTCCTCAACCAGCATTTGGTCAACATTACATGGTTTCCTTCGTTGGCTGTAAAGCCATGAGGTCGCGAATGGTTCAATATAAATCCAAGGCTTTCTTTCCTTTTGTAATTGTAGTTGGTAGAATCTTTAAATCTATAATGAAAATTTGCCATTCTATCTGAGCTACCATTCAAAATGGACTGGAAGTGGCTGAGGATATTACAGCTGCATGTTTGCAACCCTCTGTTACCTGATCCAGTTTGCCAGACAGAGGGTGGTAAGTTGATAAATGGAACTGGAATCTTTATATCGACCACTCTCACTAAGCTGCAGATGGAATGTAGCGGGGTGGTACCAGCTGACCTGTCAGCCACATATCTGACCTATACATGTGACCTAAACCAGGAAATACAGGTGGGTTCAGGTCATTGCAGCGGATTGCACTACAAGTAAGATCTTTATGCTTTATGCCTCGGCACGGAAAAAAAGACAATTGGCCTTATTGTCTTCATAGAATTGACAGTGCAGAAGGAGGCCATTCGGCCCATCGAGTCTGCACCGGCTCTTGGAAAGAGCACCCTACCCAAGGTCAACACCTCCACCCTATCCCCACTACCCAGTAACCCCACCCAACACTAAGGGCAATTTTGGACACTAAGGGCAATTTATCATGGCCAATCCACCTAACCTGCACATCTTTGGACTGTGGGAGGAAACCGGAGCACCCGGAGGAAACCCCCGCACACACGGGGAGGATGTGCAGACTCCGCAAAGACAGTGACCCAAGCCGGAATCGAACCTGGGACCCTGGAGCTGTGAAGCAATTGTGCTATCCACAATGCTACCGTGCTGCCCTAGGAATGCTACACACCAGGAGATCCATAAGCCATGAATTCTACTGTCCCCTCAACCATTGCTATTCTGTCAGCGGTCATTGGGTGGAGTTTTCCTGGCCCATCAGGGCTTGGAGACAGGGGGGCTGGGAAAATGGGGCTGGGACAATGGCGGGGGGAGAGCAGCTTTAGGATGCTTCCCCCATGCATTCCCGTCACCAAGGTGGTCTGCTGCCTGCTCCATGGAGGGAGGCAGTTGATTATTGGATTGGATTTGTTTACTGTCACGTATAACGAGGTTAAGTGAAAAGTATTTTTCTGCTTTCAGCTCAAACAGATCATTTAGTACATGAAAAGAAAATACGTAGGAGGGCAACACAAGGTACACAATGTAAATGCATAGACACCGGTATCGGGTGAAGCATACGTGAGTGTGGTATTAATCAAATCAGTCCACAAGTGGGTCATTTAAGAGTCTGATAACTGCGGGGAAGAAGCTGTTTTTGAATCTGTTCACGTGTGTTCTCAGACTTTGTATCTCCTGCCCGATTGAAGAAGTTGGAAGAGTGAGTAAGCCGGGTGGGAAGGGTCTTTGATTATGCTGCCCGCTTTCCCAAGGCAGCGGGGGGTATAGATAGAGTCAATGGATGGGAGGCGGGTTTGTGTGGTGGAATGGGTTTCGCAGGCTTGCTGGCATTTTGCCAGCAGCTGACTGCCAACTGCCATGTCCGATTGTTGGCAGTTCAATGGAGGCAGTCACTGCAAAGAATGGGATGCATTCATTTCCAGTCACAGCAGAGACCAATCTAACAGAGGGGTTTCCCACTCATCCCTATTTACCAACTGGCCTCGATCCTGTTTCTTTGTTTACTGCTATTCAGGCCAGTGAGGGAACCCCCACGTTGAGGCACTTTTGTGTTCACCTCTCTTGGTGGGACTGCCGAGGCCCCAAGCTGACCCTCTGATTGCTGCTGGCAGCACTGAAAGTTCTCCCTCCATCCTTAATTGAATACCGAGCAGAGTGATGATCAATCAGGAGATTGCATCCAGGAAGATTGCTCCATCGGTCTCCCTCCCAGCAAGTGTGGCTATTCAACTGATTCCTTCGTCCAAGAGAGATGGATAGAAAAGTTTACGGTGCTGAGATATCCCAGCTAGTAGTCTGATAAACGAGTGATGAAACTAAGACCGCAGGAAATTTTACATGTTCCAGTAAATTAATGTTTTTGTTTAACGAGTAATACTCCACTGCATTTGTTTGTGGAATAACAATCCCTTAGACAATTTGCATAACGACCTTTCATACAGAGGACTGTTTAAAATATGTTGAATCCTCCACTGCCTTTAGATGCAGTTGTGTTTCAATTCTGCCTCTCAGATAAAAAGTACATGTACACAAATTGCAAACAATGGGTTCACCAGAAAAGGTCTTTGTTTCATCAGCAGCCAGGAGACCTTCACTGGTTGGTGGTACTCAACTCAGACACGGTGCTTCCAGCGCAGCACGTGCTGTCTGCCAGCAGTACCGTAAACTATATGAATGAGCTGACATCAGAATTTTACCAAAATTTGTCAGCCGTGTTTTCAAACCACATTTTCTGGCACCCAGTGCACAGAAAATCTGGGGACGTGGTTTGTGCCATCACTCTGACGTGGGGGGGAGGGGTGCCTGACAGAGCCGGCAAGGTTGGCTCCATAGAGATCGGGGCACCATCTTTAAAGGGCATCCCGATGCGCTGCAAATAATCCACCTCACCGCACCTCTCCCTCCACCACTGACACTGAGAAATCCACCCACAAATAATGAGGTGACCCCCTTCCCCCATCACCATCACCATGCAAGTATTACGCCACCACCCCCCCCCCCCCCCCGCCTACCCCTAACACCACAGAAGTATCGGGGCACTTCCCCCGCACCCCTCCACCACACCACACACACACATAAGGGGACCCCCCCCCCCAATAGGGCTCCCCAAATAACCCACCTCTCACACTGCCAAAACTGGCACTACCAACCTGGAACTGCCAAGCTGGCAGAGCCATGTTGCCCTGCCAGGGTGGCACTGCCAGGGCAGTACCGACCTGGCCTGGGTCTATACTTAACTTGGTGGGTTCCCCTCGACTGATTCCAGGTTTTGTATAGCTGTTGACTTCACGTTGGTGAGGTATGAATATTCAGTAAGGGTGGATCATGTGGCTGGAAGTCCTTTCATGATATTCAAATGTATTGAAATATATTTATTGCCCTTTCTGGACAGGAACCTCATTGCCTCACTGCTGAGGGGCAGGGAAAATCAGGAAACGAGATCTCTCTGACGAGAATCCCGTTTCCCGACTCTCGTGAATTTATGGGCCCACATCGCCATTTATGCTGATGGCTAACACGAGCTTAGAATTGTCCCCCACATTATCATGAGATCAGCTCATTTGATTTCAGTCAGTACTAACCCCGTTAATACCAATTAATTTGATTTATTGCTTTACATATGGTGGGCACGATTTAATCGCCTCGTTATTCCCAACTTGGGCCTCTCGTGAGATTCGCGATGCTCGAAACGCCTCGCAAGGTGTGGGCAAGATTCCGATTAACATATTTAAATAAGCTATTAGGCTCATTTAAATATGGTTGCGCCGTATTCTCCCCGGGCCCGGGAACTAACGGCCTCACCTGGGAGACCTCACCGTGGTGCCATTTAGCACTGGTACACACAAATGTGGACCAGGCGTAAAGGTACCTTGGGGCATCTCCCAAGCCATTAGAGAACCCCGGATGGTTGCGCTCTGGGCAGGGTGGCACCTGGGCATCTTGGAAGTGCCATCTTGACACCTTGGCACTGCCTTTTGGGAACTCTGAGTGCCACCCTGGCACTATCAGTGTGGGTGGGTGACACTGCCAGACTGGCAGAGGCATTGCCAGGGTGCCAGCCAGGCAGTGCCCAGGTGCCAAGTTGCCCATGCCAGGAATCAGGCCTGGGGGTGCTTTGCCCTTACGAGGTGGGGTAAGGGGTGTTTTAAGTCTCCCTCATCCACGAGTCGCCTTCCTGCACTGCCGAAGTGAGGTAAGTGTGGCCTCGGTGGGGCGTTTCTCACTGAGGCCCAAAAAACTGGAAAGTGCTGCCTAATAGTGAGGTTTTAGCGCAGAGAAACAACCTGCTAATTGCACTCAAAACGGAACTCTGTTGTTGTCCCATTAAATCATACTCCATGTTGGCAAATTAGACCATTGTTGAAACTGCTTCTGTGGATACCATGTCAGATGACCTCATTACGAATGTTTGGTTGATTTTTAAAAAAAGTTAATGGACTCAATTCTGTCGGCAATGTTGTCACAGCTTGCAGGAGAATGCTAGCTTTGTTTGATTCACATAACCAATCATTTTTTCAAGAGTTTTTCAATGCCTACATGACATAGATTAACGGGTGTGGGGGCAACATGGTGGCACAGTGGTTAGCACTGCAGCCTCAAGGCGCTGAGGTCCCAGGTTCGATCCCTGCTCTGTGCCTCTGTCCGTGTGGAGTTTGCACATTCTCTCCATGTTTGCGTGGGTTTCGCCCCCACAATGCAAATATGTGCAAGGTAGGTGGATTGGCCATGCTAAATTACTTCTTAATTGGAAAAAATGAAATGGGTACTGTAAATTTATTTTTTTTAAAAGAAAAAAAAGAGATTAACGGGCATGCAGTGAATAAAACATTTTTGACATTGCTACTATGGATGGTTGTTATTGATTTACAGTTTTTAAAGGTTTAGGATGAGCAGTTTATTTTCACATAAGAGATTTTTAAGGCCTTTTTACTCATTGTTTTCAGTTTCAAGAGCATTTCAAAGACATTCCAGATTTGCCAATGGCTCATTGGTTCTGAACATAGTGGATACCAGAAGAATGGCTATGGAGAATGCACAGGGGAGCGTTGAAGGGGGATCTGGGGTTATGACTGGCCATGAGAGCTATGGGGGAATGGAGATGGCATGGGAGATATGGGGGTGTTTCATGGGGGGATAATGGGGTGAGGGCCTGGGAATCATTATTAAACTGTGCTGATGTCCCAGTAAATGGAAGCAGGCCTTACAGCTTGTCGGCTTCGCCATCAGCCCACCTCCATTGCCACCTCAGGACTACCCCTGGAGGTGGTCGGCCCATCTCCAACCCATGTCTTCGTCCCTGACTTGAAAATAGGACTGTGGGCACTTCCAGGATGGAGACGGGATCACAAAATCAGGAAAATTCCCAACTCCTCACACCCATCACCTTGATGTCAATCCAGCCCTATGAGTCCAAGCTATCTAAGTTCATACTGCAATGCTGTATTGCTGGGATTGCCATTCTTTCTATTATATATTAAATTGAAGCTTCACCGATCTAATTCAGGTGGATATTAAAAGTCCAAAGGTACTATGCAAAGAAGAGCAGTAAGGTATTCCTGTACCTGGACTACTATTCCTCCCACACATAATAACATTAAAAATGAAACCTTCTTCTACATTTTTCTACCAAAGGACCGTGCCATTCTAAAGAAAACTGTTCTATTTTTTGGCTAGGTTGCAGTCACCCATTGCAGAAGTTAAAAAGACCACAATCCATTTTTAAACATACTATGACTGCTCTCTGAGTGGCTGGAGTAGCTTAACCTTTCCACCTGAAATGTACGGAACGGAAAATCTGAAAGCAAATTACTGTCAGGAATATGTGGTGCAAACTCTTGACATGAAGGCAAAAAGAAAAATTAAGTGCAACGAATAGCCTTTCTTTCTAAGTTGCAAACTGACAATTGGCTCAAAATTATTGAAAACAAACCAAAAGAGTATAGATCATGAACCATACGTCTATGTATTTAGTGACCATTATTGCTCAACATTCTAGGCACCACATTCGGGTAATAGATGATTTAGGGCATTTAGTTGCTTACTGCTAAGGTTTGACTCTGACTAATAATGATTTTTTTTTGCTTGATAATAAAGATAACGTCACCGCATGGACAGAGCACTTAATCTTCCGTCACTACATGGGAAGTGTATTTAGTCTGGTAATGTGTCTGCTCACTGAAGTACACGTTGCAAGCTCATTTGTCTCAGTATGGATATTATGGGTATTATTGTTTCCTACAGTCACCCTGTGGTCCTTTAATTAATGATTGAAATAAGAAAATGTTTTAATAACTTATCGACAGGAGTTCAGAGTTCACATTTTCTTTCTATGCAAGTATTAATAATTAACAAGATGTGAAAACAGACTGATTGCTGCTCTCCATTCCATAGCTTAACTGAACCTGGAGTAAAATCTTGCTAATTTGACCATCTTACCAGTTAATATTTACCCTGTAACTCTCAGCAGTTTATAATATGAATTTTACAGAAAATTACTTAAGTTGAAATGAAATTAAATGAAAATCGCTTATTGTCAAAAGTAGGCTTCAAATGAAGTTACTGCGAAAAGCCCCTAGTCACCACATTCCGGCGCCTGTTCGGGGAGGCTGGTATGGGAATTGAACCGTGCAGCTTGGTCTGCTTCAAAAGCCAGCTCTTTAGCCCTGTGCTAAAACAGTTGAACACATTGGCAGAATTGTCTTCAACTGAGCTATTTCAATAATTACTTATCAACCAGTGTGTTTTGTTCACTGATTAGCTAAGCAGGAATATGCACCTTACATCAGCGGTCAGGTTCTCATCTTCGTGTCCTGAGCAGCTGCAGGCATATTTTTTTTCTATTTTGAAGAGTGCTATTGTGTCAGAACTGAGCAGGGGTGAAATGGCTCCACGATGATAACAAATTGACAGCTTGTTTACAATCCACATAAATGAAAAGCAAATTCAGACGGAATTCAAAACAAGCTCCGAGTTTGCACTCCTGTCCTAAAGCAAATTTCACCCCCAATGTGCCTGATCGTAAACATCAAACTATTTGCTCTCCTATCTCCAGGGGTTGTACAGATGTAATAAATCCTCCAGAACAAAGAAGATTAAACTTTATTTTCACAAGGCTAGATTTACATGCTTCTTGCCATTTGTTTTCTCAATGACAATTTGTCACTGAACTGACAATGGCATAGTGTTATTGTCACTGGACTAGTAATCCAGAGACCCAGAGTATTGTTCTGCGGCCTGGATTCGAATCCCAGCAGAGTAGATAGTGGAATTTGAATTCATAGAAAAAGAAAGCTGGAATTAAAAGTCTTGATGTTGATTGTTATAAAAACCCATCTGGTTTATTAATATCCTTTAGAGAAGGAAATCTGTCACCGTTACCTAGTCTGGTTACCTAGTCTGGTGACTCCAGATCCGCAGCAATTATGAGCACCACAGTAACACAGTGGTTAGCACTGTTGCCTCACAATGTTAGGGGCTCAGCTTGGGTCACTGTCTGCACGTTCTGCCCCGGTGCTCCGGCTTCCTCCCACAGTCCAAAGATGCGCAGGTTAGGTGGATTGGCCATACTAAATTCCCCCTTAGTATCCAAAAGGTTAGGTGGGGTTACTGGGTTACGGAAATAGGGTTGATGCGTGGGCTTGAGTACGGTGCTCTTTCCAAGGGCCAGTACGGACTTGATGGGCCGAATGGCCTCCTTCTTGTTATGGGCCAGGGTTTAGAGAACACCAAAGTATACCATAGCGTTCACCTGACCTCCAACTTTTAATAGATTTTAGTTATGAGGAGCACAATGGCCCACTTTCCAGGTGTTATGCAACAGAGATCTTAAGTATTTTTAAACAAAACAATGTTTATTCTATAAATCCAGTTAACATTTTATAAACACACAGTAAACATCTCATCAACTATCAACACAAATACCCCCCCAAAGATACAGTACTCTATAGGTCGCACATTTCGGTGGCTCCCGCTAGAACGGACATTTGGGCTCTCCAGAGGAGCCCCAACGGAAATGTTTCGACCGATTCCCGTGTGTGAAGGTGAGAGCAAGGTCCCCCTTCCGTAGTGTATGGAGGGGACCAGAAGTGGAGTGGGGAAAAAAGTGGCTTTGGAACAGCGGCAGAAAAGAGGGGGAAAAACAAGATGGCGGAGGGCGGAGATCGAGCAGCATGGGGGCCGAATCAGCAGGAGTTTCTCAGGCGCTGCGTGGAGGAGCTTAAAAATGAGGTGCTGGCGCCACTGCTGACGGTGATCGAGGGGCTGAAGGAGACCCAGAAGACCCAGGAGGTAGAGCTCCGAGAGGTGAGGGACAAAACCACCGAGAACGAGGACGAGATCTTGGGCCTGGCGGTGAAGATGGAGGCGCACGTGGTGCTGCACAAGAGGTGGGCCGAAAGATTCGAGGGCCTGGAGAACAGGTCGAGGAGGAAGAATCTCCGGATTCTGGGTTTCCCTGAAGGGGTGGAGGATGCCGATGCCGGGGCGTATGTGAGCCTGATGCTCCATTCGCTGATGGGTGCGGAGGCATCTCCGAGCCCCCTGGAGCTAGAAGGGGCTCACCGGGTCCTGGCGAGGAGACCCAAGGCCGGTGAGCCGCCAAGGGCGATAGTGGTGAGGTTCCATCATTTCGCGGACAGAGAGTGTGTCCTGAGATGGGCCAAGAAAGATGGGAGAATGCGGTGATCCGAGTCTAAAAGGACTGGAGAGTGGAGGTGGCAAAGAGGAGAGCTGGTTTCAATTGGGCCAAGGCGGTGCTGCATAGGAAGAGGGTGTGATTCGGAATGCTGCAGCCAGCGCGACTGTGGGTCACATTTCAGGATCGACACCCCTATTTTGAAACGCCAGAAGAGGCTTGGACCTTTATCCAAACGGAAAAATTGGACTCAAACTGAGGGTCTGTGGTTGTGGGGGAGATGTCGATTGTATACAGGTTCTAAATATGTGTAAAGAATGTTTCACGGATGGGACGATGGATGGGGATGGGAGAAGAGATTTGATGGGGAGACTGTGGGGAATATGGGCGCCGGTGCTGGAGGGAGGGGAGATCTGGGGATGGGGGAATTGGGATAAGGCCGCAACAGGAGCTGCGCCACAGGGGGCGGGGCTGGTTCAGGAAAGCGTGGGCTTTTTCCCACGTTAGGGAAGGGCGGAGGGGGGGGATGGAGGAGCGCAAGGAGGAGGGGGGATTTCCACAGGGGGGGGGCCAACGGGAAGGTGGGGGAAGCCGGGGTCAGCAGGTGTCAGCTGACTTACGGATGTATTATGGGGGGAGCAAAAGAGCTAGATCTGGATCTAGCGGGGCGGGTGAGGGGGGGAGAGGATGGGAAAATAGGGTTACTGCTGCATTGGCCGAGGGGGAACTGAAAACGGAAGAGGTGGTCGGGGCGGGTGTTCCCCGTCTGGGAGACTGGAGGGTGCGGGAGGCGCGGGCACGGGACTGGCCTAAAATAGGAGATGGCTAGTCGGCAGTGGGAGGGGGGGGAAGCGCCCCAATCTGGCTGATAACGTTGAATTTGAGGGGCCTAAATGGGCCGGTTAAGAGGGCCCGAGTGTTCGTGCACTTAAAGAGACTGAAAGCAGACGTGGTCATGCTTCAGGAGACACATCTGAAGGTGGCAGACCAGGTCAGGTTAAGAAAGGGATGGGTACGACAGGTATTCCATTCGGGGCTCGATGCGAAGAATAGAGGGGTGGTAATACTGGTGGGGAAGCGGGTGTCGTTTGAGGCCAAGAACATAGTAACGGACAATGGAGGTCGATACGTGATGGTGAGCGGTAGGTTGCAGGGGACGTGGGTGGCATTGGTAAATGTATACGCCCCAAACTGGGACGATGCTGGATTCATGAAGCGTATGTTGGGGCGCATTCCGGAGCTGGAGGTAGGAAGCTTGATAATGGGTGGGGATTTCAACATGGTGTTGGACCCAGCACTGGATCGCTCCAGATCTAGGACCGGAAAGAGGCCAGCTGCGGCCAAGGTGTTTAGGGGATATATGGACCAGATGGGGGGAGTGGATCCGTGGAGATTTGCCAGGCCTTTGGCCAGAGAATTTTCTTTTTTCACCCACGTACACAAAGCCTACTCACGGATAGATTTTTTTGTTCTGGGCAGGGCGCTGATCCCGAAAGTGGAGGGAACGGAGTATTCGACCATCGCCATTTCAGACCACGCCCCGCACTGGCTGGAACTGGAGTTGGGAGAGGAGAGGGACCAACGCCCGCTGTGGCGGTTGGATGTGGGACTGCTGGCAGATGAGGAGGTGTGCGGGAGGGTGCGGGGGTGCATTGAAAGGTATTTGGAGGCCAACGACAACGGGGAGGTGCAGGTGGGGGTAGTATGGGAGGCGCTGAAGGCGGTGGTCAGGGGAGAGTTAATCTCCATCAGGGCTCATAGGGAGAAGGTGGAGGGCAGGGAAAGGGAGAGGTTAGTGGGGGAGATTTTAAGAGTTGACAGGAGAGATGCCGAGGCCCCTGAAGAGGGATTACTCAGGGAGAGGCGAAGTCTCCAGACAGAGTTCGACCTGTTGACCACAGGGAAGGCAGAGGCACAGTGGAGGAAAGCACAGGGGGCGACGTATGAGTATGGGGAGAAGGCGAGCCGGATGCTGGCACATCAGCTCCATAAGAGGATGGCAGCGAGGGAGATAGGTGGAGTCAAGGATGGAAGGGGAACTACGGTGCGGAGTGTGGTGAATGTAAATGAGGCATTCAAGGCCTTCTATGAGGAGCTGTACAGATCCCAGCGGGGGAAGAGGGAATGCGACGATTCTTGGACCAACTGAGGTTCCCGAGGGTGGAGGAGCAGGAGGTGGCTGGTTTGGGTGCACCAATTGGGTTGGAGGAGCTGATTAAAGGACTGGGGAGCATGCAGGCAGGGAAGGCCCCGGGAAGGGGTGGGTTCCCGGTTGAGTTCTATAGGAAGTACGTAGACCTGTTAGCCCCGTTGCTGGTGAGGACTTTCAATGAGGTAAAGGAGGGGGGGGACCCAGCCCCCGACAATGTCTGAGGCGACTGCAATGTGGGTCGTACAGGCTGATTTCGCTCCTCAACGTGGATGCTAAGTTGCTGGCAAAAGTGCTGGCTACGAAGATCGAGGACTGTGTCCCGGGGGTGATTCACGAGGACCAGACGGGATTTGTAAAGGGCAGGCAGCTAAACACCAATGTGCGGAGGCTCCTAAACGTGATAATGATGCCATCGGTGGAGGGAGAGGTGGAGATAGTGGCAGCTATGGACACGGAGAAGGCCTTTGACCGAGTAGAGTGGGAGTATCTCTGTGAAGTGTTGCGGAGGTTTGGGTTCGGGGGAGGGTTTATTAGCTGGGTTAAGCTCCTATATAGAGCCCCGGTGGCGTGTGGTTACGGATTGGCGGAGGTCGGAGTATTTTCGGCTGTATCGAGGGACGAGGCAGGGGTGCCCCCTGTCCCCCCTGTTGTTTGCATTAGCAATTGAACCTTTGGCCATGGCATTAAGGGAGTCCAGGAAATGGAGGGGGGTGGTCCGAGGGGGAGAGGAGCATCGAGTGTCGCTGTATGCAGATGACCTGTTGCTGTATGTGGCGGATCCAGTGGAGGGGATGGTGGAGGTCATGCAGATTCTAAGGGAGCTTGGGGACTTTTCGGGCTATAAGCTCAATGGAGGGAAAAGTGAGCTCTTCGTGGAGCATCCAGGGGACCAGGGAAGAGGGATAGACAATCTAACGTTGAGGAGGGCGGAAAGGAGCTTTCGGTACTTGGGGATCCAAATAGCTAGGCGTTGGGGGGCCCTGTATAAACTTAATTTGACGCGGCTGGTGGAGCAGATGGAGGAGGACTTCAAACGATGGGACATGTTGCCACTCTCGCTAGCGGGCAGAGTACAGTCGATTAAAATGGTGGTCCTCCCGAGGTTTCTTTTTGTGTTCCGGTGCCTTCCAATTGTGATCACCAAGGCCTTTTTTAAGAGGGTAGGCAGGAGCATTATGGGTTTTGTGTGGGCGAATAAGACCCCGAGGGTAAGGAGGGGGTTTCTGGAACGTAGTAGAGATAGAGGAGGGCTGGTGTTGCCGAATCTGAGTGGCTACTACTGGGCAGCTAATGTGGCGATGATCCGTAAGTGGGTGATAGAGGGAGAGGGGGCGGCATGGAAGAGGTTGGAGATGGCGTCCTGCAAAGGAACGAGCCTGGGGGCGCTGGTGACGGCACCGCTGCCGCTCTTGCCGACAAGGTACACCACGAGTCCGGTGGTGGCGGCAACGCTAAAGATCTGGGGCCAGTGGAGACGGCACAGGGGTGCACTGGGAGCCTCGGTGTGGTCCCCGATTAGGGATAACCATCGGTTTGTCCCAGGAAGGATGGATGGGGGGTTTCAGAGCTGGCATCGGGGAGGAATTAGAAGAATTGCGGGACCTGTTCGTTGATGGGACGTTTGAGAGCCTAGGGGCGCTGGAGGAGAAGTTTGGGCAACCCTCGGGAAACGCTTTCAGGTACATGCAAGTGAGGGCGTTTGTGAGGCGACAGGTGAGGGAATTCCCGTTGCTCCCGGCACAGGGGATTCAAGACAGGGTGATTTTGGGTGTATGGGTCGGAGAGGGCAAGGTGTCGGCGATATATCAGGAGATGAAAGAAGAGGGGGAGGCTTTGGTAGAGGAGCTGAAGGGTAAATGGGAGGAGGAGTTGGGGGAGGAGATTGAAGAGGGTCTGTGGGCTGATGCCCTGAGTAGGGTTAATTCTTCTTCCTCATGTGCCAGGCTTAGCCTAATACAGTTTAAGGTTATTCACAGAGCGCATATGACGGGGGCGAGGCTGAGTGGGTTCTTTGGGGTGGAGGACAGATGTGGGAGGTGCTAAGGAAGCCCGGCGAACCATGCCCATATGTTCTGGTCGTGCCCGGCACTGGATGGGTTCTGGAGGGGTGTTGCGAGAACTATATCTAAGGCGGTCAACGTCCAGGTCAAGCCAAGTTGGGGGCGAGCACTATTTGGAGTGGCGGACGAGCCGGGAGTGCAGGAGGCAAAAGAGGCCGGCATTCTGGCCTTTGAATCGCTGGTAGCCCGGCGGAGGATCTTGTTAGCGTGGAAAGATGCGAAACCCCACAGTGTGGAAGCCTGGATAAATGACATGGCAGGGTTTATCAAGTTAGAGAGGATAAAGTTTGCCTTGAGAGGGTCTGTGCATGGGGTGCTCCAGGCGGTGGCAACCGTTCCTAGACTATCTCGCGGAGCGTTAGATGAAGTTCGGTCAGCAGCAGCAACCCAGGGGTGGAGGGGGAGAGGGGAGGGAGGGACATCTCTTTCGTGGGGGGGGGGGAAGAAGGGTGGACGGGGAAGGTTTTTTTTTCCTAGGGGCACTTGAGCAAGAAAATACATAAACGTTTGGGAAAGTCGATATGTGCGGGAGGAATCCAATGTACAAAGTTCTGTATTATGTTGAATTGATATGTTTGTGTCTTGCTATGCGACTTTTCTTTTTTTTTTGTTACGGGGGGGGGGGGGAGGGGTTTGTATAGTTGAAAATTCTGTTGAAAAATTCTGAATAAACATATTTTTAAAAAAAATCTTTCCTAACAACATCCATAAGTCAAATACCCTGGGGGCGTCATTCTCCGACCCCCTGCCGGGTTGGAGAATCGCCGGGGGCTGCCGTGAATCCCGCCCCCGCCGGTTGCCGAAGTCTCCGGTACCGGATATTCGGCGGGGGCGGGAATCGGGCCGCGCCGGTTGGCGGGCCCCCCCGACGGATTCTCCGGCCTGGATTGGCCGAAGTCCCGCCGATAAATTGCCTGTCCCGTCGGCGTGGATTAAACCACCTTTTAAACGGAGGGACAAGGCGGCGTGGGCGGGCTCCGGGGTCCTGGGGGGGGGGGCGCGGGGCGATCTGGCCCCGGGGGGTGCCCACACGGTGGCCTGGCACGCGATCGGGGCCCACCGATCCGCGGGCGGGCCTGTGCCGTGGGGGCACTCTTTCCCTTCCGCCTCCGCCACGGTCTCCACCATGGCGGAGGCGGAAGAGACTCCCTCCACTGCGCATGCGCGGGAAACTGTCAGCGGCCGCTGACGCTCCCGTGCATGTGCCGCCCCGACATGTCATTTGCGCACCAGCTGGCGGGGCAACAAAGGCCGTTTCCACCAGCTGGCGGGACGGAAATCCCTCCGGCGTCGGCCTAGCCCCTCAATGCTGGGGCTCGGCTCCCAAAGATGCGGAGCATTCCGCACCTTTGGGACGGCGAGATGCCCGTCTGATTGGCGCCGTTTTGGGCGTCAGTCGGCGGACATCGCGCCGTTTGGGGAGAATTTCGCCCCCTTTTTCTACAAAACAGTAGGTTTGAATTGCTTACAGAAAACAGGTATTACTTTGAAGTTATCAAGTGGTCTGGAGACATTCTTTAGCATGCTGAGAGCGAGAGACCAAAAATACACCTTCTTTGTTTGAGTGTAGCTCCCAACTGAAGACACAACCAAAAAACTCAGAGCCACAAAGCAGCTCCAGCTCAAAACGAATGTAAAAGACAGAATCACAGTCCAGCTCCACCCACACAATGACATCACTGCAGCCATTTGATAAAACACACTTTTCTTAAAGGGGCCCTCACATGACACTTCTGCACTGTAAATTCTATGATTGTATGGTCCTATTACCAACTGCTGCAGGGAAAATTAATGCTTTAGACCATGAACCTGAACCTCTCTTTTAGTTCTCGCACTGCTAATAAGGCATCAGACGCCTCATTATTTCATAATCTCTCCAGACAGATTTGAGTTGAGCACAGTCGCTATTAATAATAAAACTCTTTTCCCAGCAATGTAATTGTATTTTTAATTAATAAAGCCATTCCTCCTTTTTCTCCATCCCACCTGAAAATGCTAAAATCAGGAATTTTACTCTGATTTATTTTGCTTGATAATGAAGATGAAGTCACCACACGGCCAGTGCACTTAATCCTGTATCACTACATGGTAAATATACTTAGTCCGGTAATGTATCTGCTTACCGAAGTACATATTGCAATCTCATTCATCTCAGTATGGACATTATGGGTGTTATTGCTTCCTACAGTCAACCTGTGGTCCTTTAATTAATGGTTGAAATAACAAAATTAACAACTGTCCCAGGAACGAATGCATGCCAGGTCTAGGGTCAGACTGTTTGTTGAAATTGAATTGCTCCCCAGAGATCTCAGGTCAGGGGATTGAACTCCTCTAGCTTGCCAGGGTCGGGGAATTGGACCTCTACTTTGCCCTCCGGCCTCCTCCGGAGTGCTGCCTGCCAGACTGGAAGCCAAGCCTATCAATCAGGATGACTTCCAGTTGGAAAATCTGTCATGGCCAAAAGCCCTTGGCTGTGGGGATAAAATGCCACAGCTTGCAGGTAAATGCAGACTTCCAAATTTCCCAAGTGCTGCTGGAACACCGCTCCACCCTTTCTCCCCATTCCCTTCCCCTTCTCTTCCACCCCTTCCCTTCCAATTCCACCCTTTCTCGTTCCACCCTTTCCCCTTCCCCCCCCATTTCCCTCCCCTCACCCACAGCACAGCTGCATGAAAAGCTCTGCCTTCCCTTTTGTCCGTTTGTCTGTCTGCCTGTGGAGGCATTCCCACTACCAATGCCTCAGCCAACCTCTCTCTTCACTCAGTTTCTCCTCACCACGGGAAAGTCACAGGAACATTTTGTTCATCATTTGCACCTACTGGGTGAGAATTTCCTGCTTCACAACTCTCTCCCAGTTCTGTGCCAACATGCAGAAACTTGAAATAGAACCAGCACAGCTATTTGCATTTAAATTTCCATAGGATGGAAACTTAGACGAACGATTCTTTACATAAATCTAAATTACACGTCAATGAGGATATGTGTGCATGTTTTTGATAAAAAGCTCTAGAACAGAGGATCATTACATAGCAATAAATTTAATTCCACAGTCTTACAATTAATTTACTATTACAATGAATACCTGAGTTATCGATATATCGGACAGCAGTGATATGAGGAACATAGAGGGTGCACAGATCATGCCTGGTTTTAATGAATTGTCAAAATGCAGCTTGGAAAAAGTGGTTCAGCATCACAAGCTCTAGAGTGTTAATAACATTTGAAGAAAATCTCAATGCTGGCATCATAAATATTCAAATCTAACATGTCCAATAGTGTGGTCTATTGTGGTCCAGCGTTTATGAAACTAAAATTGCAACAGAAGCTGCAAACTGTTTTTCCATACTAACCTGACCTGACCACTCCATTTCTCAGCTAAAACTTGCATCAATTTGTCAAATACAGGGACTGGATTCAGTGCTCCACCAGCATTGCAATGAACAGAGGCCCAAGAGAACAATACATCATGTCTGTCATACTGTTCAGATCCCACTGTAAAGCTACCTACTGGATCTACAGATCCAGACACAGATAGCTGGGATTAATTGAAAAGGAGTGTTTTAACAGGCTTAAACTAAACAGGACAATCTGTGCTCGAGCTGTACAGTCTCATTAATGCATCACCTCCAGAAACTCAACAATCCAGAGGTCACTACTAATAGTACTCAAAGTAACCTCAACTCTCAATTAGTATGCGGCAAGTTTATCCTAGGCTACTATACATGTTCCAGCTACTTTGATATCCACAGAAGAATTTTGAATCCCACTCAGCCCATTTTGAAAGATCTTTATAGAGTCAGAAAAATGTCCCTCACACCTGAAGTTCCCAAAGGTTATGATTTCAAATTCACTTTTTAATATGTCACCAATTGCCCAGTGGGTCACACTTCCATCTCTGCATCCGAAGGTTATGGATTCTAACCCTATTCCAGAGATTTGTGCATATAATCCAGGCTGACAGTGCTGAAGAAATCGGTACTTTTGGAAGTACTGGCCAAAATTCCCCGGCCGTTCGCTGGCAGCGGGATTCTCTGGTCGGGAGCAGAGAATCCCGTTGTCAGCGAACGGCATGCCTCCTCCCGCTGCCAAGAAACAGGCGGCTGGGAGTCCTGAGAATCCCAGCAATGTTTTAGACGAGGGCTAGAATTCTCCATACTGGTGCCATAGTGCTCCTGCCAACAGAGAATCAGGACTGGGAGGAGGCCCAAGTGTGAACCTCTCTCCTCAACCAAGCAAAATTATGCATGGTGGAGAGCTTGCTGGATTCCATCTGAACCCTCATATCGGGCGGTCATTTTGAGCAGACAGTCCGATCCTGAGGTCCGAAGGCAGGCCACCCTCACCCTGAAGAACACTGATCCTGCCCCCTGCACTCCCCCCTCCCCACCCGCTGACAAGGAGGGGCATTCTGCCCTCCCCACCACAGGAATAACAGGTCACCCCCCCTCCCAGAGCGCACGCACATGAGGGTGACCCAGCTCCCTCCCCACAACCTGCCGACTGAATCTGGACAGCGCCCCCCCTCCACATCAGAGAGCATAAGAACATAAGAACTATGGGCAGGATTAGGCAATTCAGCCCCTGCTCCGCCATTCAATAAAATCATGGCTGATCTCTTCCCGGCCTCAACTCCACATTCTTGCCCATTCTCCATAACCCTTCAACCCATGCTAATTTAAAATCTGTCCATCTCCTCCTTAAATTTACTCAATGTCCTGGCATTTACTGCACTCGGGGGTAGTGAATTCCACAGATTCGCGACCCTTTGATAGAAGTAATTTCTCTCCATCTCTGCTTTAAATCTGCCACCCCTTTACCAAAATCTATGACCTCTCATTCTAGATTTCCCCACAAGAGGAAGAATCCACTCTACATCTACTTAGTCAATATCTTTCATCACCTGGGGCATCTGTGGGGGTCTTCTTATTTAGTGAGTCTCTGGGGGGTCTCTTTATTTAGGGGGCCGCCCCGCTTGACATGGCGTACTCGCACCGCAGATCGGTGGCCCCCGATCGCTAGCCTAGCCGTCCCTGAGGCCCCTCCCCGGTGAAGGATCCCCTCGCCCACCACCAGGGCGGCCACGGACTGACTCCGCAGCCACTACTGGCCATTCCTGACAGGCAAAACGTTGTTAGAACCATGCTGTCGGGAATTCAGACAGTTTGCCTGGAGAATCGCGGGAGCGGCGTCACGCCGGATTTTGACGTCAACGCCCATTCTCCGCACGCGTGCTGATCACGATTTCGCCGCGGAGGCTCAGAGAATCCCACTCAGGGTACCTGGCCCATTAAGTGGATGATAATGTGTCTTAATGACCCACTTGCATCCTCCGCTGGAACGGGGCGCGAATCCCAATCCTGATGCCAGCGGGAGGGCGGAAGCATCGGAAACAGATCAGCGGCCACTAATGGGATGCAGATGAAGGCCCAACTGCCCACGCCTGATTCTCCACAGCATCAGCGGGAAAACACGCCGGTGCGAAATTGCCTGGACAGATGTCGGGACTGACATGAACAATACCAGGGGCTTCCTCCGGAGTTCAGGGTGGAGGATGGCAGAAACCCTGGAAGACCACAGAAGTGGATGGTGGAACTTCCAGATTCGGTTTTCTGGAGGGGGTCCACCTTCCAACCTCAGAATGTTCCTGGATTTCCATCTTCATTTTCAGGAAGCCCATCACCTTTCTTCAATGATGAGTCAGTGATTTTGGACATCTTTTCAATACGGTGCCCAGAAATGACAGCACCAGGCCTGCCCCACCACCGAATTCAGCGTGAAGCACCCAGTTTGATAATTAACTAGGTTGGAGCCCAGAGATATGGCATGTTTTCTTACTGGCCTCTGCAGTGGGAAACACTTCACACTCCCACTCCTGCCATGGGATCTAATGCCTGGATGGGAACATTCACCCTGTTATGAACAAAGATTCGAAAACTGGGCTCCTAGTTTGTTAAATGGTGAAGGTGAGGAGGATATCTCATTTGAAATTATAAGTTATAATTTTAATAAGATCCGAAACCAAAATTAATTTTCACCGACAAGAAACTTACTGAATAAAAAAACGTTAACATAAGAACTAGGAGCAGGAGTAGGCCATCTGGCCCCTCGAGCCTGCTCCACCATTCAATGAGATCATGGCTGATCTTTTGTGGACTCAGCTCCACTTTACGGCCCGAACACCATAACCCTTAATACCTTTATTCTTCAAAAAACTATCTATCTTTATCTTAAAAACATTTAATGAAGGAGCCTCTACTGCTTCACTGGGCAAGGAATTCTATAGATTCACAACCCTTTGGGTGAAGAAGTTCCTCCTAAACTCAGTCCTAAATCTACTTCCCCTTATTTTGAGACTATGCCCCCTAGTTCTGCTTTCACCCGCCAGTGGAAACAACCTGCCCGCATCTATCCTATCTATTCCCTTCATAATCTTATATGTTTCTACAAGATCCCCCCTCATCCTTCTAAATTCCAACGAGTACAGTCCCAGTCTACTCAACCTCTCCTCGTAGTCCAACCCCTTCAGCTCTGGGATTAACTTAGTGAATCTCCTCTGCACACCCTCCAGTGCCAGTACGTCCTTTCTCAAGTAAGGAGACCAAAACTGAACACAATACTCCAGGTGTGGCCTCACTAACACCTTATACAATTGCAGCATAACCTCCCTAGTCTTAAACTGCATCTCTCTAGCAATGAAGGACTAAATTCCATTTGCCTTCTTAACCACCTGTTGCACCTGAAAACCAACTTTTTGCGACTCATACACTACCACACCCAGGTCTCTCTGCACAGCAGCATGTTTTAATATTTTATCATTTAAATAATAATCCCTTTTTCTGTTAGTCCTACCAAAATGGATAACCTCACATTTGTCAACATTGTATTCCATCTGCCAGACCCTAGCCCATTCACGTAGCCTATCCAAATCCTTCTGCAGACTTCCAGTATCCTCTGCACGTTTTGCTTTACCACTTATCTTAGTGTCGTCTGCAAACTTGGACACATTGCACTTGGTCCCCAACTCCAAATCATCAATGTAAATTGTGAACAGTTGTGGACCCAACACTGATCCCTGAGGGACACCACTAGCTACTGATTGCCAACCAGAGAAACACCCATTAATCCCCACTCTTTGCTTTCTATTAATTAACCAATCCTCTATCCATGCTACTACTTTCCCCTTAATGCCATGCATCTTTATCTTATGCAACAACCTTTTGTGTGGCACCTTGTCACAGGCTTTCTGGAAATCCAGATATACCACATCCATTGGCTCCCCGTTATCTACCGCACTGTTAATGTCCTCAAAAAATTCCACTAAATTAGTTAGGCACGACCTGCCCTTTATGAACCCATGCTACGTCTGTCCACTGGGACAATTTCCATCCAGATGCCTCGCTATTTCTCCCTTGATGATAGATTCCAGCATCTTCCCTACTACCGAAGTTAAGCTCACTGCCCTATAATTACCCGCTTTCTGCCTACCTCCTTTTTTAAACAGTGGTGTCACGTTTGCTAATTTCCAATCCGCCAGGACCACCCCAGAGTCTAGTGAATTTTGGTAAATTATCACTAGTGCATTTGCAATTTCCCTAGCCATCTCTTTTAGCACTCTGGGATGCATTCCATCAGGTCCAGGAGACTTGTCTACCTTTAGCCCCATTAGCTTGCCCATCACTACCCCCTTGGTGATAACAATCCTCTCAAGGTCCTCACCTGTCATAGCCTCATTTCCATCAGTCACTGGCATGTTATTTGTGTCTTCCACTGTGAAGACCAACACAAAAAACCTGTTCAGTTCCTCAGCCATTTCCTCATCTCCCATTATTAAATCTCCCTTCTCATCCTCTAAAGGACCAATATTTACCTTAGCCACTCTTTTTTGTTTTATGTATTTGTAGAAACTTTTACTATCTGTTTTTATACTCTGAGCAAGTTTGCTCTCATAATCTATCTTACTCTTCTTTATAGCTTTTTAGTAGCTTTCTGTTGCCCCCTAAAGATTTCCCAGTCCTCTAGTCTCCCACTGATCTTTGCTACTTTGTATGTTTTTTCCTTCAATTTGATACTCTCCCTTATTTCCTTAGATATCCACGGTCGATTTTCCCTCTTTTTACCATCCTTCCTTTTTGTTGGTATAAACCTTTGCTGAGCACTATGAAAAATCCCTTGGAAGGTTCTCCACTGTTCCTCAACTGTTTCACTATAAAGTCTTTGCTCCCAGTCTACCTTAGCTAGTTATTCTCTCATCCCATTGTAATCTCCTTTGTTTAAGCACAAAACACTAGTGCTTGATTTTACCTTCTCACCTTCCATCTGTATTTTAAATTCCACCATATTGTGATCGCTCCTTCCGAGAGGATCCCTCACTATGAGATCCTGAATCAATTCTGTCTCAGTACACAGGACCAGATCTACGACCGCTTGTTCCGTCGTAGGTTCCATTACATACTGTTCTAGGAAACTATCGCGGATACATTCTATAAACTCCTCCTCAAGGCTGCCTTGACCGACCTGGTTAAGCCAATCAACATGTAGATTAAAATCCCCCATGATAACTGCTGTTATTTCTTTGTTTATTGCCTGCCCCACCATAATGTTACTATTTGGTGGCCTATATGGTTAAATGAGATCTTTTTCAAGTGAACTAATTCGGAGATTTGGAGAATACTTTTTATTGCATTATTGGAACATTCAGGCCCCATATTTGCTTTAAAAATTAAAGGCCCCAATTTAACATGTAACAAACAGAGTCCCGTTTTGGACTTGCCAGCGGGAATGGCAGGATACCACTCTGCCTGGAGCCCGACCACTGGGACCTCCAATGGCTTGAGAGACCCCACCAGGTGCCTTACAGCTGGTCCATGTTTGTGTGAATCAGTGCTAAACAGTGCCATTGTGAGGTCTCCCAGGCAAGGCCATTAGTTCCCAGGACTCGCGAAAGTATGGCGTAGACATATTTAATGGCTCATTTACATATGTTAACTGGGCGAGATCCAGATCACAACGTCTCGCGAGATTTTGTTAAATCTCACGAGGCATTTCGACCGTTGCAAATATCGCGAAAGGCCTCTTGCGAGATTTAACAATCTTGTCACGTCACCAAGTCGGGTGCGACAAGGTCATTAAATTGTGGCCAAAGTATTTGACAATAAAATAAATGTGTGGGGAAACAGCACGGAAATTGACATTAAGTTCAGAGTCCATTCGGAGCGCTGGTGAAGAAATCATTGGCTGGGTGTCCTCCTTCTGTTCTGTAAAATCCAATTATTCCAGGATTCAGATGTTCAGACAACAAAAGAACTGTTCACAAATCAGCGCTTAATAAGGATAATTTTTTATTGCCAGTTCTATTATGCACAACATGTCAGCACTGCGAGGTTGTACTGTCAATCTGTTTGATGTGGTCAATGGTTGACAGATGGTGGAGACAGATGATGAGACATGCAGCAGGAAGATCATTTGGTCATTGCGCAGATCTATGATGACATCATCCTTATTTATTTCTGAGAGAGGAATGGGTAACAGTAACAAAAACCTGAAAAGCAATCAATAGAAACAAATTGACATGGTGGATACACATGAATGCTACAAGCACCCTGAGAAATTAACGCTCTTCCCATGAGTATTCCCCGGAAAGGTTATGAAAACCAATGTGACAAAACAACATATGAGCCAAACAAAAGAAGAATGTGAATTACATTGAATTAGGATGAGTAGGAACAAGAGTTTTTACATGTGGTTTTAAAGATTGCCTGACTTTAATGTCATCTAACATGCCTTATCCATTAATTCTTCACAACCACTTTAGCACGATGCTCTTGTCCCATCAGACAACTACTTTTAACGTTTAAATGTCACATTAGATATTTATGGTTGCCTCGGAATAGCCATTTTGCCATCTCTTCTGTGCTGGCTGTGGTGAAGCACTAGGAGAAAGGACTGAGTTGTGCTGTAATTTAGAATAATTTACATTCACCGTTGAGTCCCGACTAAAATCTAGCCTCAACTGATGGATGCAGTTAACCCCTCGCAGTGGCTTTGGTGGCACTAAGAATGAAATGAGTTTAGACAGTCTCAGTTCAGTGCCTGGTTGATTGTCTAAATGTGTCTATAATTCAGCATTAATCAGTGCCAAATTGTCAGTCATACTCAATGAAGCTGCTGACAGCGGCTCAGAGGGCAATGCCAGCGATAGCACCTTGCTGGGCTTTTCTTTTACACGATACCTGATTCACAGGCAGTAAAGTGGTGTAGGAACGATGGGATCCTGCTGTTTCTGCCTCTGTCAATGTATCTGCTTCTGCTGTACCCTCAGGCTGCTCAGACAAAAACAAAAAGGTTTAGGCAGAAATAAGTTTTCCCAATGTTTTGCGTACTCCTACCTCAGGCCATTCATGCAATGGACAAACTCAGCCCAATGAAGTTCTCAAGACACTCTTCATTTTGGACACCTCAAGGGTTGGGATGTACCAACCACCCCTCTGCGTGTTTTTCAACTGGGGAGGTGGACCGCGAGTGGGATCTACCGGTGCTGCTGTTGTCAACAGGATTTCCCATTGACAGCACCCCTCGTCTCCGGGAAACTCATACCGGTGGTGGGACAGGAATTTCCTGCCGGCGTGAATGTCTGGTAAATCCTGTCCCATGCGCCAGTCTCTTACAAATTTAGACACCAGCAGCTCCGACATTTGCTCAAGGAAGTAAACTATTCAAGTCTCAGCTTTAAGGTGTGGGAACCACTGCCGCCATCTTCTGTTCCAATTATTTTACTGCTCTTTGAATTTTAATATAACGTAGACAGTGCAGGCCTCAGTGAGGAGAATTGTTTCAAAAACAATCGCTCAAAAATTGAAACAAACAAGAAAAATTGTTTCCTGCTGCAACTACGTTTCAGGATTTAATTTTACCCTTGTTTTAAACCATCCTGGATTTGCATTGTTGGGGACTCCCCCTGGACACTGGGATTGACTCGCCCATTGAAAATGGCAGCCTGACCCCAGTAACTGCAGGGAAACCAGCATGTTTGGCACTTTGCATGTATTTGCACAAGAAAGCCATCAGAATCTCACCCCGGCGATGCTCCTCCCCCCAGCAGGACACAGTCCCGATTCTCCGCTGGCGGAAGCACTTAGACTCCGGAAAAGAAAATCCCGGCCAACTTTTACATGTCTCAGACCTTTGTCAATAACTATACTGCTTTATATTTGACTTTCAATAATTTGGATTCTGGGAGACTTTGGTCCATGAACCAACTCCCAGCTCTGTTACCTGTAGCATAGATAAAGGAGAACCAGGGGAGGCTGGGGTATATGGATTTTCAGAAGGCTTTGGATAAGGCCCCACACAGGCTGTTAATAAATCATATTCAAGTGCATGGAATCGGGAGAAATATACTAGTATGGATCAAGAATTAGTTTGCAGGCAAAATGCAGAAAGTAGAAATAAACTGATCATTCTCAAGATGGCATGCTGTCACTAATGGGGCTGCAAGGATCAATTCTTGTTCCACAGCTGTTCACATTCTCTATAAATGATTTGGATGCGTGGCCAATTGTGATATTTCCCAATTTGCAGATGACACCAAACTGGGGGAACACATAAATTGTGAGGAGCATGCAAGGGGCATCAAACGAATTTGGACAGGCAAATTGAATGGGCAAGAACATGGCAGATGGAATAAAGGTGGATTATTCACTTTGGCAAGAAAAACAGAATGGCGGAATATTTCTTAAATGGTGAGATATCGGGAAGCACAGATGTCCAAAGGGACCTGGGTGTCCTTTTTCATGAGTCACTATGTTAGCATGCAGATACAGCAAGCAATGAGGAAGGCAAATGGTGTGTTGGCCTTCATCACGAGGGGATTTGAGTACAGGAGTAAAGCTGTCTTTCTGGGGTGGTGGATTCTCTTATCAGGAGTGATTGGAGAGACTGTGTCTGTATCCCTCGAGTTTCAAAGAATGAGAGGTGACCACACTGAAACTTACAAAATCCTTACAGGGCAGGTCAGGATGGATGTAGAAGATGTTGCCCCTGGCTGGTGAGTCTGAAACTAGGGAACGTAATCTGAGCGTAAGGGGTTGAGCATTCAAGGCTGAGATGAGGAGGAATCTCTTCATCAGAGGGTGGTGAATCTTTGCAATGCTCCACCATAGTGGGCTGTGGAAGCTCAATCATTAAGCATGTTCAAGACTGAAATCGATAGATTTCTGGGGCGAGATTCTCCGACCCCCCGCCGGGTTGGAGAATCGCCGGGGGCTGGCGTGAATCCCGCCCCCGCCGGTTGCCCAAGTCTCCGGCACCGGAGATTTGGCGGGGGCGGGAATCACGTCGCGCCGGTTGGCGGGCCCCCCCGCGCGATTCTCCGGCCCGAATGGGCCGAAGTCCCGCCGCTAAAATGCCTGTCCCGCCGGCGTAAATTAAACCACCTACCTTACCGGCGGGACAAGGCGGCGCGGGCGGGCTCCGGGGTCCTGGGTGGAGCGCGGGGCGATCTGGCCCCGGGGGGTGCCCCCACTGTGGCCTGGCCCGCGATCGGGGCCCACCAATCCGCGGGCGGGCCTGTGCCGTGGGGGCACTCTTTCCCTTCCGCCTCCGCCACGGTCTCCACCATAGCGGAGGCAGAAGAGACTCCCTCCACTGCACATGCGTGGGAAGCTGTCAGCAGCCGCTGACGCTCCCGCGCATGCGCCGCCCGGAGATGTCATTTCCGCGCCAGATGGCGGGGCACCAAAGGCCTTTTCCGCCAGCTGGCGGGGCGGAAATTCGTCCGGCGCCGACCTAGCCCCTCAAGGTTGGGGCTCGGCCCCCAAAGATGCGGAGCATTCCGCACCTTTGGGGTGGCGCGATGCCCGTCTGATTTGCGCCGTTTTGGGCGCCAGTCGGCGGACATCACGCCGTTTCCGGAGAATTTCGCCCCTGGAGACCAATGGCATTGAAGGATATGGAAATAGTGTGGGAAAGTGGCATTGAGGAAGATGGACATCCATGATCTAATTGAATAACAGAGCAGGCTAAGCGGAGCAAATGGCCTCCTCCTAGTCCTATATTCCTACTTACCCACAACAGTGCACACGCAGACACACAGGACCTTGTCTATAAGTCTCCCCTCCTTGTTGAATTCAGCAGTAGAAATGGCAGGAGTCAGCTCATGGGTAGCACTCACGTCTAGTACAAATTAAAACAAGACCAAAAGAAAGGCAGCATTCATTAGCTGCCCTATGAGAGTAGCCTAGTATAGTCCTACTTCAATTCATGTTGGAGGCATCTAGTAGCAAAATTAGAACTGAGCTAGGACCAAGAGCAGAAAGCATGGGATTAAAAATACTTGATTCCAACGCAAAGAAAATCTCACCTTGTGCTTGGAGTTGACCCTAACATGAAAAGGCTCCCAAAGATACTGGAAGCCTTTTATTTATACGATATTACAATGTGATACTAGAGCACATTTTGATTTACCGGCAACATGGCCTTATCCAAGGGAAGGAAGAAGTGTCCTTAAACCCACAAGTCCTTGTGAGGAAGGGCTCTGTATGCCAGATGAAGAATGATCCCACTTGAGCATCTACTTATGAGTCACAATCGAATTTGAAAGAAGCTGGTCATTCATGAGGGAAAAGAAAATGCTGCTATTTCAAAACAGGGCACACAAAAAGGATTTGGCTCTCCAGGAGGATTGTTTATAGCCTATTTATATTCTAATATTGCCTCTGAAGGCAATGATGCCCAAGATTCCCACATAAGCAGTTACTCAGATGCTAATCTTCACTACATCCCTCAATGTGAATGGGAGAAAGTGAAGTCACACACAGTTATAGCATATTGTGACTTCAGTCATCATGAATGCAGTCCCAGCTAGATTCTAGAGATATATTGAAAACTAACTTCTGTAGATAAATAAATTGAATAACACAGTGAGCCCTGATCATTGTCTCAAACCTCCAAACCACCCATTTCACAATGTGGGCTGAGACTGCACCACATGTTTGCCATTCAGTCAGAAAGTGTTGAGTGTAGTAATGAAACTAAGGGCAAGGAATGACACAGCATAATAACTAACCTTTTATCAGCCCAATGTTTATAAGTGAAGCCTACAGTCAGTGTTCATGTTTGCACCTGTAACATCATTAGTTTAATGTATTTGGGAGTAGGATTTAAGCTGATAAAATACATTTTAACATTTAAGCAACATAGTAAAATTCAAGACAATGCCACTTAATTTAAAAGTAGCATTAATATATTCTTTCCATTGGCAAATTCAAATTTCAGAATAAACTGAACATATCCTGCTCCGTTGAGAAAATATATTATTTAACTTTTAAAATAGTGATAGAAAAGATTTTTGTTTATCGAGAAAGGGAGGACATGGAGCTGGAGGCATTGATTCAGTTGGTCTGATCGACCTTTAGATGCAGCGTTTGAATCAATAGAGCAGGACTGATGCTATGTCAGTTTATGCTTGATTTTCCGTGCATGTTTTTTAAACTCGAAAGCCAAAATGAAGGCTCAAGGCCAAATGTGCAAAGCAATTCCAAGGACGAAAACACCAAAAACATAGAGGTAAATCAGGAAGTAGTAATTAGGTAACGCCAATCTTGACTTTTTAAAGATCAAAGTTATATAAAAACTGAAAGAGATGAATAATTCCACAATTTTGAGGGTGTGTAATATTTTGTGTGATACATCTTAATTTTTACACAATGAAAGTTAGGGCGAGAAGACCATCTGAAATGGGATATTTGAAGATTACAAGTACGCGAGAGGAAAGTTGAGAGAGTAAATTAGAAAGATAGAGCGAAATAAGAAAAATAGTGATGACTGGAGAGATAGGTCGGAAACTAGTGGTGAGTGATGGATTACAAGATGTCAAACAGGACATTTTTCCTTATAAGGGGAGCTCAAATAACTGCTCCAGGTATGGAAGCGTATGCAGGTCTTGGATAAAGGTTTTTGAGGGGAAAACATCTTCTTGGAATAGCTTTAGCAATGGAGATTTTTAAAAAAATATCTTTGAGATGTGGGTGTCACTGCTGCTGGGCAAGCATTTATTGTGCAATTCCTTGAACTGAATGAGTCAACTACATTGCTGTGGATCTGGAGTAACATGTAAGCTAGACCAGATCAGGTAAGGAAGGCAGATCTCGTTCCCTAAACAACATTCACAAACTAGGTTTTTTTAATGGTGTTATGGACTATTAATTGTAGATTTTTATTGAATTCAAATTTCACCATCTGCCATGGTGTGATTTGAACCTGGGTCCCCAGAGCATCACCCTGGGTCTCTCAATTACTAGTCCAGTGACAATACCACTACACTACTGCCTCCCCATTTGAAGTCAGGGGACTATCAGTCAATGAATGTTGATAGATGATGAAAGATCAAGTGTGGAGCTAAAAGGTGGTCTTTGTCAGCTTGTCTTTTTTTCACTCTGCAACTTTCATCAGCTATAAATCACAGCTTATACCATGTTCATTTCCAAGTAGCAATCTGTACCAGAACATGAGAAATAGGGGAAGGAATAGGTCATGTGGTTCCTCAAACCTGCTTCACCATTCAATAAGATTAAGGCTGATCTTCGGCCTCAACTCAATTTTCCTGCCCAATCCCATTGTTCCATTGATTCCCCCAGTGCAAAAAAACTAGTTTTGACCTCAGTGAATACTCAATGCCTGAGAATCCGCAGCAGGATATAAACTTCCGAAGATTCATAACTCTGAGTGAAGAATCTACTCCACATCTCAGTCCAAAATGGCTGACCCCTTAACCTGGGATGATGAAGACTGGTTCTAGACTCTTCAGCTGGGGAAAGAAACCTATCAGCATCTGCCCTGTTGAAACCTCATAAAACCTCAGAGTTTCATACCAGAGAATATAGGCCCATTCTGGTCAATCTCTCCTCATAGAAAAACCCTCTCGGCAAAGAAATCAATCAAGAGAACCTTTCTTATAACCCTTATAAAGCAAGTATTGTTATCAGATAAGGAGACCAAAGATTTACATGGTACTGTCTAGTTTTAACAAAGCTCTATACAATGGCAGCAAGATTTTTATAGTCTTGACAGATCTATCTCGCTTCCTCATTCCTTCATTAGTAGAAGAACCCAGTGCTCTGGCACTCACATTAGCACAATTGCACAATCTTCCTCTTCAACATCACTTTTGGTCACTTCCCACTAACTCTCTTCCAAATCGTTCCTCTATATCAACCTAACTGAAACAACATTCTGTACCAAGGAACTTAATGAATAGCAGTTTTGTTATATTTGACCTGCTAGCGCTGGTTGCCAACACAGCACATCTCAATTGGAAACATTCCCATGCCCAAAATGTCATCCAAGAGGCAGTGGCAAAGTGGTATTGTCATTGGACTCTTCAGGGACCCAGAGTAATGGTCTGGGGATGTGGATTAGAAGCCGACCAGGGCAGATGGTGGAATTTAAATTCAATAAAAAAATCTGGAATTAAAAGTCAAATGATGACGAGAAAACCATTGTCGATTGTTCTAAAAACCAACCTGGTTCACTAATGTCCTTTAGGGAAGGAAATCTGTCATCTTTACCTGGTCTGGCCTACATGTGACTCCAGACCCACAACAATGTGATTGGCTCTTAAATGCCCCCAGGGATGGGCAACAATTGCTGGCCCAGCCAGCGATGCCCACATCCCATGAACAAATAAAGAAACAAAAGGCTACAACACTGACATTTACCTGCCAATGTGGAAAATTGACCAGGTGTGTCCTGTACACAAGAAAAAGGACAAACCCAACCCAGTCAATAACCGCCCTATCAGTCCCCTCTCCATCATCAGCAAAGTGATGGAGTCATCAACAGTGCCATCATGCAGCACTTACTCAGCAATAACCTGCTCACAGATGCTCAGTTTGGGTTCCGCCAAGGTCACTCAGCTCCTGATCTCATTACAGCCTTGGCTCAAACATTGACAAAAGATCTGAATGCCAGAGGTGAGGTGAAAGCGACTGCCTTTGATGACAAGGCAGCATTTGACCGAGTATAGCATCAAGGAGCCCTAGCTAAATTGGAGTCAATGGGAATCAGGGGGAAAACTCTCCGCTGGTTGGAGTCATACCTGGCACAGAGGAAGGTGGTTGTGGTGGTTGGAGGCCAATCATCCCAGTTCTAATCATCATTGCAGGAGTTCCTCAGGGTAGTGTCCTAGACCCAACCATCTTCATCTGCTTTATCAATTACCTCCTTTCCATCATAAGGTCAGAAGTGGAGATGTTTGCAGATAACCGTACAAGGTTCAGCACCATTCGCGGCTCCTCAGATAATGAAACAGCCCATATCCAAATGCAGCAAGACCTGGACGCTACCCAGGTTTGGGATGACAAGTGGCAAGGTACATTTGTGCCACACAAGTGCCAGGCAATGGCCATCTCCTACAATAGAGGATCTAACCATCGCTCCTTGACATTCAATAGCATTATCATCGCTGAATCAATATCTTTGGGATTACCTTTGATCAGAAACTGACCTGGACTAGCCATATTAATACTGTGGCTACTACGGCAGCTCAAAGGCGAGGAATCCTACTGTGAGTAACTCCCCTCCTGAAGCACCAAAGCCTGTCCACCATCTACAAGGCACAGGTCAGGTGTATAGTGGAATACTCTCCACTTGCCGGGATGAGTGCAGCTCCAACAACTCTCAAGAAGCTTAACACTATCCAGGACAAAGCAGCCTACTTGATTGCTATCCCTTCCACAAACATTCAATCCCTTCACCACCGATGAACAGTGGCAGTCATGTGTACAATCTACAAGATGCACTGCAGTAACTCACCAAGATTCCTTAGACAGCACCTTCCAAACCCACAGCCACTACTAGAAGGACAAGATACGTTGAACCCACCACCTGGAGGTTACCCTCCAAGTCACTTACCCAACTGACTTGGAAATATATCGCCGTCCCTTCACTGTCTCTGGGTTAAAATCCTGGAACTCACTCCCTAACAACACTATGGGTGTACTGTACTTCAGGGACTGCAGCAGTTCAAGAAATCAACTCACCACCACCTTATGATGGGCAACGAAGGATGGGCAATAAATGCTGGCCTGACCAGCGATGCCCACATCCGGTAAATTAATTTTAAAAAAGGTTAATTTTAAGGAATAAGTAGTGTGGGGCTGGTAGATAACAACATGTTCAAGGACCTTACTAAAATATTTTCAGTTACAATATCGGTTGTCTTACAAAGAACATGTAATGAAAAACTAATGGGCTTATTTGGCCGAATAGCCTTTACCAATTCTTAAAATTGCATACATTCCTTTGAACATCTATGTGCAATGGTACAAAGCCAGCTCAACAAAATAAAATACATGATCCTTGTTGGCGTATGTGGTAATTGAACTGCAAACCATTATGCACTGACAACATACAATTGCAAGTCTCTTTTAATATCCATTATCTATTACTTACATTACTCCCAAACCTCTATTGAGTGCTCTTGAATCAGCCAAACTGAAATTAATGAGAATGGTGGGGATTATTTCATTAACTTTGTGTTTCCTTCCTGTGGCTATTGTCCTGGGCCTCCACATAGTACTGCTTCCTGATTACGATGGCTGAACCTTGGAGCTCACTGTACTTTGAATGTTTGGGACAAGCAGCCTACCCCATGACATATACAGCATAGATCCTGTTCATCTCACGGTAACATGAAGCATTTACAAGTAGCAATTTCATTCACAAAATATTCTTAGGGAGCGTTTTGAGCCCACATTAGCCATCAGCGAGTACAGCAACTCAGGTGCAAAATCCGGAGAGAATCAGAAAACACTATTCTAGCCGGAGAAAATGGTGTTTCCTGATTCTCCACGCCACTCGCTGATTACATAATGAGGTTCACACTCTGGAAGGTCAAGTACCTAATTTAATATAGTAAGAAGTCTTACAACACCAGGTTAAAGTCCAACAGGTTTGTTTCAAACACTAGTTTTCTTAAACACAGGTCTGTAAACACTTAATTAACCGCAAATGCTCGCATTCTAAGCATTGTCTTGCATCTTTGAATTTGTCTATATATATGTTTCTGGAACATACCTCTTCATTCACCTGAGGAAGGAGCAGTGCTCCGAATGCTAGTGTTTGAAACAAACCTGTTGGACTTTAACCTGGTGTGGTAAGACTTCTTACTGTGCTCACCCCAGTCCAACGCCGGCATCTCCACATCATGTATAGATCTGAGCCTCCCGCAGATAAGTCGATTATGTCTGATTTTCTGGACAACCTGCTTATCCCAGCAGTCAAGAGTTGCGAGTGGGATCTCCTGCAAAGTTAGGTCGAGTCAGGTGAAGACGTGTCAAGGGGTTAGGGAGCAATTCGAGCAGAGCAGGACTGTATTCCATTTCTGCTCCTTCATCAGGTGAATGAAGAGGTAGGTTCCAGAAAAATATATATAAAGTCAAAAATGCAAGACAATGCTTTGAAAGTGAGCATTTGCAGGTAATTAAGTCTTTACAGATCCAGAGAGAGAGGGGTAAACCCAGATGGTGGGGGATGAATGAAATGCGATATGAATCCAAGGTCCCGGTTGAGGCCGTAGTCATGTGTGCGGAACTTGGCTGTAAGTTTCTATTCGGCAATTCTGCGTTGTCGCGCGTCCTGAAGGCTGCCTTGGAGAACGCTTACCCGGAGATCAGAGGCTGAATGCCCTTGACTGCTGAAGTGTTCCTCGATGGAAGGGAACATTCCTGCCTGACAACGCAGAATCGCCGAGCAGAAACTTAGAGCCAAGGTCTGCACACATGAGTGCGGCCTCAACCGGGACCTGGGATTCATGTCGCATTACTTTCATCCCCCACAATCTGGCCTGGGCTTGCAAAATCCTACCAACTGTCCTGGCTTGAGACAATTCACACTTCTTTAACCTGGGGTTACCCCTATCTCTGGATCTGTAAAGACTTAATTACCTGCAAATTCTCGCATTCTAAGCATTGTCTTGCATCTTTGAATTTGTCTGTATATATGTTTCTGGAACATACTTCTTCATTCACCTGAGGAAGGAGCAGTGCTCCGAAAGCTAGTGTTTGAAACAAACCTGTTGGACTTTAACTTGGTGTTGTAAGACTTCTTTCTGAAAACTGAAATGAAATGAAAATCGCTTATTGTCACAAGTAGGCTTCAAATGAAGTTACTGTGAAAAGCCCCTAGTCGCCACATTCCGGCGTCTGTTCGGGGAGGCTGGTACGGGAATTGAACCGTACCGCTGGCCTGCCTTGGTCTGCTTTAAAAGCCAGCGATTTAGCCCAGTGAGCTGGACTGGGCTGACTCAGAGGCAAACCACTAAGAGCTTTCCTGAAACACGTGGAGAAAAACATTTTTGTTAAAGAGGCTGAGCATACTGCGAGTTTTCCCATCGGATTCTCTTTGGTTTTCTCGCCGGGACCAACACTTTGAAAGAATATTGCAAAACCCCACCCTTGGATTTGTTACAGCTATATAACACTCATATTGCGTTTAAAATTAACACTGCACATAATTTGAAGTTTTAATAGTGGTTTCTGACGGTACTTCAGTGCTGCAGTCTATTTAATCATTGCTTTCAGTAACTGATGATTCTGTCAGACAGTTTTTTAGTGGAGCTTTCTGTGACGAATAGAGTAACTGTGTAATTATGAAGGCCGGCAGTGCTACAGAGCTGTAATCATTGTGTGAAGGCCTCAGTGAATATGCAGCACTCCATTTCCATCCATTAACATTGAAAAAGCCTTTTCTCCATTTAGTTCGCCTTCCCAGCTGCTGCGTTGGAGACAACATAATTTTTTATTGATATAGAATTGATTGCTCCCATCTGCCAGCCGTTCTCAATATCCATCACGCTGTGACTTTTAAAAGAGCAGTCCCTCCAGCCCTGTTAAAAGTACACAACAGCTCAATAAATACTGCATGTAAATTCCAGACAGAATACACCATATAAATACTGCAAATCAACAATACTGTGAAGGACCCAGAAGATCCCCATTTACCTAATTCCCTCCTTCAACTTAAAAAAATGACAACACAACATATCTGTCGTGTTATTCACCCTGGGGTAACACAGACTGCAACAGGATGCAGATGGACGGTAATGCATATACCAAACGTAGGCGTTGGTTCAATACGATTTATTGAACTTCTATAACAATGCGCACAGCTGGCTGTGGGTTGACACTCTACTACTCTAAGTATACTAACTCTAACGAACTAGACCAGGCTAGCTCTGATCCACGTGTAGAAGGTGCTAACTGATATATACACCCTAACTGTCACTACAGTTGTCACCAGTGGAAAGAGGCGGAGTGCTGACGCCTCGTGTGTTTTATAGTTGGAAGCCCCCCCTGGAGTCCTGACTGGTGATGGGTTGTGTTCTTTCCTGTATGTTGATTGGCTAACCTAGGTGTCTGTCACTGCCTGTTTTTGCCTCATGATATGCATGGGTGCATATTATGACAATATCCTTTGTTAATAATTCATGAATAGGTGCATATTATGACATCCCCATTTTTTAACAAACAATATGTCGGTTGCTTAGAGCATATACGACATATTTACAGATATAACTATTTAAGCAAATGGCGAGTGAATGCATGTGTACATGTAAGGTGTCTAGCATGCAGATACAGAACAATATGTACAAAGGAAATATTTATAAGTCCAATCTCTGGGGCTGGCGTCGGATCCTTGTTGACCGCCTGAGAGGTGGAGGTGGGGGACGACGGCGCCTTGACAGGCAGGATTGCAGCCAGATTGGTGGCCTCATGGAGCGAGTTGTCCGGAAAAGGCATAACGACAGCTGGGAACGTGAGATCCGGTGGTGGGCAGGCAGGTTTGCATAGTGCCCTTCTGTTGCACCTGACAATGGATCCATCAGCCATGCGAACCATGAACGTCCTGGGAGCAGCCTGTCGAACAACAACAGTTGGAACTGACCAGCCTCCACCAGGCAACTTGATGCGAACAGCATCTTCCGGAGAGAGCACAGGCAAATCAGTAGCATGAGCATCGAATGTCAGCTTTTGCCGGTTTCTGAGTTGCTACGCCTTTTGCAGCACTGGGAGGTGATCCAGGTCAGGTAAATGAATGGCCGGAACAGTCGTCCGCAGTCACGATTCATAAGGAGTTGTGCCAGAGACATACCGGTGGACAGATCGGTTGCCCTGTACGCCAGGAGCGCAAGGTTAAAGTCAGAAGCTGAGTCCTCAGCCTTGCAGAGCAGTTGCTTCACGATGTGGACCCCTTTTTCGACCTTCCAGTTAGATTGTGGGTAATGCGGGCTCGAGGTAATGTGCTTGAACTGGTATAGCTTCGCGAAGTTGGACCACTCTTGGCTGTAGAAGCAGGGACTGTTGTCGCTCATGACCGTGAGCGGAATACCATGCCTGGCAAATGTCTCCTTGCAGGCCTTGATGACAGTCCTTGATGTGAGGTCGGACAGTTTCACCACTTCGGGGTAACTCGAGAAGTAGTCAATTATAAGCACGTAGTCACACCCATTGGCGTGAAAAAGGTTGATTCCCACTTTAGACCACGGAGAGGTCATGATCTCGTGTTGCTGGAGTGTTTCTTTGGGCTGAGCAGGCTGGAAACGCTAGCAAGTCGCACAATTGAGGACCATATTGGATATGTCCTCATTGATGCCAGGCCAATAAACAGCCTGCCGAGCCCTGCGCCTGCATTTCTCGATACCGAGGTGTTTGAGCACTAAGCTCTGGAGGCTGCGAGGAATAATGATACGATCCAGCTTGAGGAGGATCCCCTCGACAACTGTTAGGTCATCCTCGACATTAAAGAACTGGGGGCATTGCCCTTTCTGCCAACCATTTGCAAGGTGATGTATGACCCCCTGCAGAAGAGGGTCTTTGGCAGTCTCTTCTCAAATGTTGACAACTCGTTCGTCTGACGCCAGAAGGCTGCGGCACACAGTTGCACCTGTGCCTCGATTTGGCAGATGAAGTCGACCTGTTCACAGGGCGAGGTGATGGCATCCGCAATGATTAGCTCCTTGCCCGGTGTGTAAACCAATTCAAAATCATACCCGAGGAGTCGAAGGAGAATGCGCTGAAGCCTGGGCATCATGTCATTCAAGTCCTTGTGAATTATATGGACTAGGGGTTTGTGGTCAGTCTCTACTGTGAAGGTTGGTAGACCGTAGACGTAATCATGGAACTTTACAATACTGGTGAGGCATTGGTATGCATAGGCACTCTTTCTCTATCTGAGCATTCATCTGCTCAGTGGGAGTCATGGCCCTGGACGCATAGGCCACTGGAGCCTTGGACAGGGAGTCATCCTTCTGGAGGAGCACCGCACCAATGCTGTCCTGGCTGGCGTCCGTGGAGATTTTTTTCTCCCGCTCTGGGTCAAAAAACGCTCGTACCGGAGCAGTGGTGAGCTTTGCCTTTAACTCGAGCCACTCTGCTTGATGTGTGAGTAGCCACTGAAAGGCAGTGGACTTCTTCACCAGATGCCTGAGAGCCGTGGTGTGTGATGCGAGGTTGGGAACGAACTTTCCCAAAAAGTTAACCATACCCAGGAAGCGGAGTACCGCCTTTTTGTCTTCCGAGGTCTTCATGGTGTTGATGGCCTTGACTTTGTCCGAGTCCGGTTGCACGCCCTGCTTGGATATTTGATCACCCAAAAACTTGATTGACAACATGCCAAATGAGCATTTGGCCTTGTTCAACTTGAGGCCGTTGGCATGTATGCGTCTAAAGACTTGTTGGAGACGAGATATGTGTTCCTCTGGGGTCGTGGACCATATAATGACGTCAACAACATAAACCCGCACACCCTCAATGCCCTCCAGTATCTGTTCCATGATCTTTTGATCAGAGGCGGAAACAATACCAAATGGCATGCAGTTGTAACAGTACCTTCCGAAAGGTGTATTAAACGTGCAGAGCTTCCTGCTGGACTCGTCCAGTTGTATCTGCCAGAAGCCACGCGATGCATCTAGCTTCGTGAAGAATTTGGCATTTGCCATCTCACTGTTTAGCTCCTCCCGCTTCAGGTTCGGGTAGTGTTCCCGCATTATGTTTCGGTTAAGATCCTTGGGATCTATACATATGCGCAGTTCTCCAGAGGGCTTCTTCACACAGACCATCGAGCTGACCCAGTCAGTCAGTTCCGTCACTTTAGAGATTATACCCTGGTCTTGGAGCTCCTGCAGCTGCACCTTTAAACGGTCCCTCAGAGGAGCCGGCACCCAGCGTGGTGCATGGATCACAGGCGTGGCATCAGGCCTGAGTAAGATACTGAGTAGCGGTGTGGCAGTGTGCCCAAACCACTGAACACCTCCGGGTATTGTGACAGGATTTCGTCAATGTCAGCCTGAAGATTCATATTGGCAGAGGACATGTATGCGCTGGACGAGATTGAGTAGCTTACATACATGGGCAGCAAGCAGGGAAGCCTTGTCAGGCTTGACGATTTCGAATCGCAGTGTGGCTTTGATGGCTTTGTTGGAGACATGCAGGTGACAAGACCCTAACGCAGTAATGGCTTTGCCATTATAATCAAGCAGCTGGCAGGCCGGCGGAAGAATTTTTGGCTGCCTTTGGATGCGACCAAGATCTGCTTGCGATGTGAGATTGGCTGAAGCACCAGTGTCCAGCTTGAACCGGATGCTGCATTGGTTGACTTGTACGACAGCACGCCATTCGTCCACAGAATCCACGTTGAGGATGGGTAGGCGTGTTGCTGAATTTGAGGAGGCCTTGTCAATCGTGGTAATGATGCCCACACGATATGGGGACTCCAGGCAGTCGTCCTCTGGATCCGTGGTGTTACCAAGTTCCGAATCCAGCAGCTCTTGCTGCACACTTTGAACTTGTTTGCATTGGAACTGAGATCGCTGGCCCACGGTCGGAGGTGCATTCCTGCACAAGGCTGCATAATGGCCAGGCTTCCCACAATTTAAATATCGCCTGTCTCTTGCAGGGCATTGCCGTTTTAAGTGGGTGATGCCGCAGTTCGGGCACATCTTGACATTGACGTCGTAACACTCCGTGCGTCGTCACACATGCGCAGTGCGGTCAACCGCCGCTCGCACCTGCGCAGTGTGGTCTTTGGCCGCTTCGTTCTCCCGTCCGTGGTGCGCATACGTGGGACCCCGGGAAAAGCGCGTGAAATGGCCGCCTTCATCGATGCCAAGGCGCCGCATTCGGGCGATGGCCTATACACTCTCTGCCTCGTGGGAGGCAAGTTGTTCCTGTTCTGCCGATTTAAGACGGGAGTAGTGACTTTTCGCCTGTTTATGCACTTTACACATCTCGATGGCTACTGGCAGGGTCATGTTTTTTATTTTTAGGAGCTGCTCCTGCAGGGCATCGGAGTGGACCCCAAACACGATCTGATTCCTGATGAGGGAATCAGTGGTGTCACCGTAGTTGCAGGATTGCGCTAATATGCGGAGATGAGTTAGAAAGGATTGGAAAGGCTCATCCTTACCCTGAAGGCATTGCTGGAAAACATAGCACTCAATGCTCTCGTTCGTTTCGACTTCACAGTGACTGTCGAATTTGGCTAACACGGTCTGGAACTTGGTCTTGTCCTCGCCCTCGGCAAAAGTGACGGAATTGAAGATTTGGATGGCCTGGTCCCCCACAATCGATAGGAGCAGCGCGTTTTTTCTGGCGCATTTTCGGACGCATCCTCGAGGCCCGAGGCCTCAATGTATAGACTGAATTTCTGCTTGAAGACCAGCCAGTTGGTGCCGAGATTTCCGGAGATCCGGAGCTGTGGAGGGAACTGGATCTTCTCCTTGCCGCTGGAAGGCACTTGCTGGTCGTCACTGAATTATTCAAGGTAAATTACTTAGATGAAGTAGACTCCTGGTATCATGTCGTGTTATTCACCCTGGGGTAACACGGACTGCAACAGGATGCGGATGAACGGTAAAGCATACACCAAACGTAGGCGTTGGTTCAATACGATTGTTATTCAATACGATTTTTTGAACTTCTGTAACAATGCGCACAGCTGGCTGTGGGTTGACACTCTACTACTCAAAGTGTACTAACTCTAACTTACTAGACCAGGCTAGCTCTGATCCACGTGTAGAAGGTACTGACTGATAGATACATCCTGACTGTCACTATAGTTGTCACCAGTGGAAAGATGTGGAGTGCTGATGTCTCGTGTGTTTTATAGTTGGAAGTCCTGACTGGTGATTGGTTGTGTTCTTTCCTGTATGTTGATTGGCTAACCTAGGTGTCTGTCACTGCCTGTTTTTACCTCATGATGTGCATGGGTGCATATTGTGACAATATCCTTTGTTAATAATTCATGAATCGGTGCCTTTTTTGTCACTTGCTCCAAACAGCAAGTGAATGTTGCAGCTCAACCCACTGGCTCCGTGTATATAATCTCATCAGCCTCGCGGCACATCGACCTTGCCTGCCAGATAGAGAAGCCTTAGGATGACTGCGAGAGTCACTGCAATTGGAACAATTATATGTGAGATTTACTTCTGAATAACAATAGCAACCCTAGTATCAGTGAGGGACTGATCTTTAACATTAATCTGATATTTTATGAATGATCTGTTTTTATCGCAATGTGATGCAGTTTTAGGCCTCCTGCATGGTGGAAATGAAATGGTAATTCTCCAAAAATGGTGACCAATAGCCTATCCCATTAAAAGTATCACTCTTCACTACCCTGGGCTATGACTGGATAACTAAAGTGGCTCCTTGCGTCAGAACTAAGCCGATTTAGGAACATAGAAACAGGAGCAGGATATTTAGCCCCTCGAGCTTGGCCCACCATCAATGAGATCATGGCTGATCTGTGACCTAACTCCATATACCTGCCTTTGATCCATATTGCTTAACAACAACCTATTTATCTCAGATTTAAAATTAACAATTCATCTAGCTTCAACTGCTGTTTGTGGGAGTTCCATATCTCTACCAACCTTTGAGTGAAGAAGTTCTTCCTAACATCTCTCCTGAATGGTCTAACCCTAATTTTTAGACTATGCCCCATAGTTTTAGAATCTCCAACAGACCAGATCACTCCTTAACCTTCTACATTCTAGCGAAAATAAGTCTAATTTGAGTAATCTGACTTCTTAACTCAACCCCTGTAGGCCAGGTATAATTTTTGTAAACCTACGTTGCCCTCCCTCCAAGGCCAAAATATCCTTCCGAAGGTGTGGTGCCCAGAAATGCTCAGATTTAAAATACTAATCGGGCTCATATGAAATACAAAGTATCCTGGTTACTATTTTCTTGACTAAGTTGAGCAGAGTGTGTGCCATGTGCAACCGATACCAGTGGCAACCTCACCAAAGAAAATCCCAAAGGTAACTTACCCTTTATGTTTCTGGCGCCATGAAATCAACCAGGGCAGCAGCTTTTCCAGCTCTGCCCCCCCACCCTTCAAAACACTGGGGCCCGCTGCCTTGGATCTACTTGCTACAACCCAGGGGCAACTGGACTGTTCGATATTGTGCAAATGGTTGGAGAAACTGTAACTTATACACCAACCATTTTGATCCTAAAGTGGCAATTTAGATCCTGTAGGCGACATAGGGCCCTGATCTGCATATTTAACGGGATCTACTGCCCAAAACAGACAAGTTTGCATTGCAAAAATAGCATCTTGATTGCCCTATGAGGTCCAACATAGCAGTGGATCTATCTGAAATTGGCAGTGTAACAATGGAAATTGTTAGCAGGGTGGCAAGTTGACTGAGACCATTTAGAGCTCTGGCCTTTATATTTAGGGGAATAGAACACGCTGCGGACAAAGTCATGCTTCAGTTTTACAAAGCCATGCCTAGACAATGCCTGGAGCACAGTGAGCAGTTCTGAGCACCACATCTTAGGAAGAAAATATTAGCCTTGGAGGTAGTACAGCATTGATCTACCAGAATGATGGTGGATTTGCAAGGCTGAAGGATAGGAAGCGAGGAGAAGGTGGTGGGGAAGCTCTGTTAATTAAGGATGATATTCGTACAATTGTGAGGAATGATCTCAGTTTAAAAATCAAGATATAGAATAAGTTTGGCGAGAGATAAGAAATAGCTAAAGTAAGAAATAATTTGTGGAAGAAGATTATAAGCCCCTTAACAGTAACTACACAGACTTTACAGGAAGAAATAATGACGGCTGATGGGAAAATCAGATACCTTAACCTGGATGATTTTAATCCACATTGTAGATTGGACTGCTAAAGTTTAAGGACTGTTAAAATTTAAGGAAGAAATACAAACACCCAGTAATTAACAGTCAGAGCTGCGCCGCAACATGTCACACTTTCTAGCAAAAGCAAACTGTAATGTATGTGTAAAAAGAAATTAAACAAAACAAACAGCACTACCCTAACACTATAGTTTAAAAAGAGCTATGCTAAAACTCAGTTCTACTTTTTACTCCCCGCTCACCAAGAGTCCTCTTATCTTACAAAAGCTTGAACTTTCATTCAGCTTTCCTGCAGCCAGTCATGCCACAGTCCTCTAGAATTCAGTATAATTCCCCTGAGTATTCCATCAGTCCTCTAATGTAAGATTCTACAGCATTTCTCCATTACGTTTTTGGCTACAGGACCCACTATTTTTATTGGCAGACCTCACAGCTGTGAATGTTTTATGTTCCTTGTTCAATTATCAGCAGATATCCAACTGCCTTCACACAGCTTTCCAAGTTAACTCTTCTGGCTGCTTTCTGCCACAAATTTCTGTGAGGACCACTGTAGATTTCTTCCACCAGCTGCAAGCTAGAGCAAACCATCCAGCTGCTTTTCCCTCATGAAATACAAACTGAGATAGAGCCCCATCCACATTCCAAGCAATGAATGATGATGTTAATATTTTCTCTGCTTGAAGTGCAGACCTAACTGATTAACATTTGTTTTCTACAACTTTCCAAAGTCAGTGAGCTGCAGCCTGCACATATATGAAAACTGCAACTGCACCTGTCTGTTCCCAAACTGAACTGTTAGCTTCTGTCAGCAAACAAACACAAAATAATTAAACAAAATAACCTTCTAACCAATGGTCTACCCATGAGCACATATGTCTGTGGCAATGTGACATGCTTTGATATGGTTCAAACAGAAATGCAAACAAATTATTTTACCTTCAACGCAACATCTTGATGCTGAAAACACATATGAATAATTTCTCACTCTAATTGATTTTTACGATTATTTTTCCCAGAATTGCTAGCTTTTAATTTATTTTATGGAGATAACAATCAACACAATGTCTCTACCAAAAGGTAAGCTTAAAATGTGTTCCTTTTAAGTGTAATAAACGCAGACTTGTTTTAATTTCATTTACGTAAGAATTATTATCAGTTTTGCAATGTCAAATTACCACAAAGTAGTCTGTGGTTGAAGAATCTGTTTGTGTAGTAGATCCTTTTAATTTACGAGTGGCTCAATTTAAAAATAACCCAGCAGGCAAATTTTAGTCTTGAACAAGATAAGGTTAATTTATCGCAAAACTACTGCTAAAAGTTATTTAAGTAAAACATGGTACAGTTATTAAACTAAAATACAGGTATAAAGATTAAAAGCAGATAAAGGAAATAAAGACATGCAAAGATTTTCCATGTCCCCCGCAGCGTGTTTCGCAATGGCAGAGATGGTCCATCATTGGCCAGTGGCGGGGGTCTTCTAATCCTGCCACTGTCAACAAGGTTTCCTTGTTCTATGCACCACCCCACGGCTGGGAAACCCATGGGTCTGGATTCTCCAATAATGGGGCTATGGCCCCACGCTGGCATTTCACTCTTGACACCTTAAAAAAGTCAAGAGGTATTCTCCTACCTGCAGGGGGCTAGCAGGGCCCCAGAGTGCTTCTACCAGCCCGGGCTGCGGATATGGACCCCCGCACTTCTGGTCGGGAGTCCGCGCATCGAAAATGTAGGACCCCCGGGATGGCGCATGCCCATGGATCCAAGTCGAGGCCCCGCCCCCATACCTCCTGGTGCTCAATCCCCCTGCCCCCCACCAGGGCATCCGCGGACTGAGTCTGCAGCCGCCACTCGTGGTTCCCGACAGGCCATACGTGGTTAGAACCACGCTGTTGGGAACTGGGCCAGTTTTGCCTGGAGAATTGCTGTGGGGGCCTCTGTCAATGCGCCCCAGCCGCGCCGCGCAATCCGCGGGGACCGGAGAATTGCGGGAGCGGCACCGGCTTCGATTTCCACATAAAGAGTGATTCTCCACCCCCGCGCCACACATGATTTTGGCACAGGGCTGCGGAGAATCCAGCCCATGGTGTGTGTTTGCTGCCACCGGTCTCGGAGATGCCACTGTCGATAATAGCTGGAAAACTCCGGCCTCTTTCAAATCAGCCTCTGTGAGTTATCATTACTTGAGTTCCTTCTTTCTGAAGTGAAGGGGTTGAAACTTGGAATTTTCCCAAAAAATGGCAAAGTGTTTTTTTGGGGTGAGAAAATCAGTGCAATTCCCACTGGCCCGGGTGGCATGATCTGAATCACAATCTTTAGGCACTGAATTTTTTTTTCCCACATGATAAAGGCTGTGCCTGAGACGTCCGCCCCTGGTTCATCTGAGCACTTCACTCAAGGGGGTTCTTCATTTAAACAGCTCCACAGCACTTGATCTGATTCAAGCCAGGAGGATGGCAGCAATGAAACCAGCTCCTTGATTTACGGAGGGGGCCCTCACCTGTATGATGGATGCCATGAAGAAGAGGCAGGCAACAATATACCTTCAGATTGGCAGGAGGCCCTCCAGCAAGGTAACCAATCCCACCTGGGAGATGGTGGCAGCCTGACCAAGACGACAGGAGTGCAACGTCAGAAGAAGATGAATGACTCAGTACAATCAGCAACAGTAAGTGCTCCCTGACTGCCCTTGGCACTCAACTCTTCTGTCAGTCCCGGAATTTCACGTGGAACCCACAAGCCGTCACCTCGCAGGTTCCCAGCACCCGACTTCCCAGCATCATCCTCAAACCCCCCCCCCCCACCACCACTCCTCCTCATCAGAACCCCTTCCTGCCTTAGGCACAGTGTCCACACATACCATTGTCATCGAACTCTGATCTGCCAGACATCCAGCTCACATTATCCCCTTTTGTGTCCCTGCAGGAGAAGATAGCCCACAACCAATGAGTGAGAGAGAGAAAATAGGCAGTGGACTTCCCGAGTTGAGGATCCTGACTCTATTCAAGGAGAGAGCCATGGCGCTCACAGGGGAGGAATAGGAGAGGCTCTGCAATGAGAGCGAGGTTAGCCTGCTATCCCAAATTGTTGAATCAAGTTTCCGTATTAGGTATTGAGATAGTCTGGGGGGTATAGTTCCATCCATTATCTTTTTAGTTGGGGCAATTAAATTTTAAAATGTCTCAGCCATTAACTTGAATGGTTCCCATTCTCCAAGGTTTGAGGAGATAAGGAAGACATATTTACACCTCCAGGGAAGCCACAATGAGGTTCTGTGTACCCTAATGGAAATGCACATTGAATTTCAAATGTCTTCACATGCCGATATATCTATCTGCAATCATTTTGGAGCCTTCTAGAACTTGACCAAATTGCAGTTGAAAAGATCGACTGTTGGCCACCACTTTTTAAGACTTCTTTTTTTTACAATAATCTATAATGCCACAAAGTCATGTTCATTCGACTCAATTAGGTGTCCACTTATTCATTTAACACTTTAACCTCTAACCTAAAGTTATATTACTGAAACTAAAACTTATATTCTAAAAAATAATAATAATATTAATAATAATCTTTATTGTCACAAGTAGGCTTACGTTTACACTGCAATGAAGTTACTATGAAAAGCCCCTAATTGCCACATTCCGGCAGCTGTTCAGGAGCTGTGAGGCAACAGTGCTAACCACTGTGCTACCGTGCTGCCCATATGAATAACAAACCACATTTTGTGTTTAATGGCATTGCGGAAGGTCTCACCAGCTTCTGACTGCATGTTTCGTTGTGCATGATTAGAGTATGAAGTTAGCGAAGTGCTGAGCTACAAATCGGCAGTGCTGGCATCATATCAATGTTGCCTGCTGTTTGACATTATGATCTGCCTACTCTGCATTCTGCCAGGGAAAACTCACTGCTAATGCCTTCATCAACATGGGATCCACCACAACTTGCAATAGAAGTGTATGCATGGAGCAAATGCCATTTACAATCTTTAAGGGCTACGTGATCTGAACTTTGCGTGCACTTTTTCGATACTGCGATTTTCAAAAAAATATACAAATGTTTTATACAATGAAGGAAAAGTAATTGATCTCCCATTATAATAATAATATAATAATAATCTTTATTGTCACAAGTAGGCTTACATTAACACTGCAATGAAGTTACTGTGAAAAGCCCCGAGTCACCACATTCTGGCACCTCTTCAGGAACACAGAGGGAGAATTCAGAATGTCCAAATTACCTAACAGCACATCTTTCGGGACCTGTGGGAGGAAACCTGAGCACCCGGAGAAAACCCACGCAAACACGGGGGGGAACATGCAGACTCCGCACAGCCAGTGACCCAACCCGGGAATTGAACCTGGCACCCTGGTGCTGTGCAGCAACAGTTTTTACCGCTGTGCTACCGTGTCGCCCAATATTTTTCCAACAGGTATACCCAATGCTCATGCTCACAATTTAATTTCTGATGTGATTTTCAAGTTCTGGTATTTATTAGATAAATGCTGATTAACATTTTACTTTATGTTGTTTTTTTATTGTTTTAATATCAAATATTTAGTGTAGCCATCAAAGATGATGTAAAATCTGTTTCGGGCTACTTTGGTGGGCTTGACCACTACATACTCAATGACTGATGCATGGACTGCTCTTTTTACCTTGCAATCCATTGAGCATGTAAGTATTGCACAAAGCTGCAGACACCCAAGCAAAGGAGAGACCAAAGGTTGTCCTCAGTATGAAAGGCCAGGTGACCACTTGTTGCATGTACACGACGAGATGTACAAAGGAAGAACATTTTTTAAAAGGGGAAATCACTCAGAGACTTCCCATAAAATATAGGGAAAAATGTTTATCTACCGCAGGTATGAATTGCAATAACATTTCTTGACTAACATTTCCTGAAAATTGCTTTTACCACTAAAGCTAAATTCTTGCACACTTTACAAGCATCCTGTTCCATTAATGGAGCTGAGCTGCAATAATATGTTTATTGTTTGAGGGATGAGAGAAAGCAATTACATATCTTGAGGTGTTCATCTCCATCAACTGAGTACTTAATGTATTTTTTTTAGCATTCATTCCACCAAGGCCTTGTAAATGGATCGGAACTGGACATACAAACTGAGCTGGCTGACAGCCCCCTAAGGAGAGGAGGCCTTTGCTGACTTCAAAGTTTGTGTATATAAATATATATATGTATTCCTTTTAAAAAGTAGCATTTCCTGTCCTATCCACACGATGTCTAAATGAGCAATCAAATCTAATCCACGCATTGCGACCATTATATTTGCAGTCACTTAATTGAACTCTTTTTGGATAAGCATGATAGAACGAGCGGTGGAATAGATTTTTCGCATCAAGTAGCCCATTATTTGTCAGGACGATTTTACTCTATCTAACCCCACTAACTGTCCAAATATTCCATTAAGCACCTTTCATTAGGCTGAACATAAACGTTCACACTTGATTTACCCCGAATAAAAGCACATCTTAAATTCAGCTCATTTTCATTTGCTGCTTTGGTAGGGGAATTATGTCAGTCATTCAAAGATCACAGGAATACAATCAAAGCGCTCAGAGCACATCACAATCTGCACGTCTAAAAATTGAGTGGTTTACAATTGAAGCTTGAGACTGAGTTTACTTCAAATCTACAAAAAGCCCGCAACCAGTTGTTATTTATCATTCTGAAAACTTGTATATAATTTGTGGGCATAATAAAAAAAAACTATTGAACAAACTGTTGAGAAAAGGAAAATAATTTGTGAAATACTACTGTTTGTTCTTGTTGAGAAATGGTGGCATCTTTTGAATCAATTTCATGACATAGGATCCTAAAATTATAATTTAGTATTATATGACCTACAGGACTGATTTTAACTTTAGTTAAAATTGTGGCTGTTTCTATTTAATTCTCTTCGTGCTGCTGATGCACTTGTGGCCATCATCAACCACAACATCCCCGGATGCAGGGAGGTGCCACAGCCAGATAGGCATCTCATTAATGTTTAAGAGTCAGAGTCCCTCAACATCATTCGGCGCCAAAGCAATTTTAACCCTGGGTTGCAGAAATCATACACAGGTCTGTCAGTGAAACCTGAGGCTATATTTTAACACCGTGTAGTGGGTGGATTTTAAATGAGTTAAAATCTCACCCATAGGGGGGGATTTACCTAGCAACCCACCGCGTGTTTTTCAGCGATGGAGATGGCCCGCCAACAGGATCTTCTGAGCCCGCCATTGTGAACTGGATTTCCTGTTGAATGCACCCCTTGATGTCGGGAAACCCGTGGGAAAGGATGTGCCATCGGTGGAGCCGGACTATCCCCCTGGCGTGATCAGCTGGTAAATTCCGCCCATGGGGTATTGTGTACTGTATGTTTTTTTAATATTCATTACACTGAGGCCTTGTAAATTGATCAGAATTGGACACACAAATAATAATAATCTTTATTATTGTCACAAATAGGCTTACATTAACACTGCAATGAAGTGACTGAAAATCCCCTAGTCGCCACACAACGGTGTCTGTTCGGGTACACTGAGGGAGAATTCAGAATGTCCAATTCACTGAACAAGCACGTCTCTCGGGACTTGTGGGAGAAAACTGGACCACCCGTAGGAAACAGACGCAGACACTGGGAGAACATGCAGGCATTCCAGCGCCTGTTCGGGTACAGAGGGAGAATTCGGAATGTCCACTTCACCTAACAAGCACGTCCTTCAGGAATTGTGGGAGGAAACCGGAGCATCCAGAGGAAACCCATGCAAACACGGGCATAACTTACAGCTTCAGCACAGACAGTGGCCCATGCTAGTAATCAAACCTGGGTCCCTGGCACAATGAAACAACAGTGCTAACCACTGTGCTACTGTGGCTAATGGCTCTCCAAGGGGATAAGGCCAATGCGAAGGTTAAGACTGTACATATACAAAGATAAGGAAGGTTTGTGTCCATAAACGTTTCAGGTAAGTTTCAACTATTAGTTTTTTCAGGTTTTCTGGGGGGCCAGAAGATAAAGGAGAACTCTTCTGGGGCCCAGAGAAAAACCTTGCACCTTCCCTGCCAGGTCAACTCTCTCCTAACCATTCCAATCCATCAGTCAGTTTCAGCTGCAAACAAATCTTGAAACACGGTAATATGCCCCAAGAGTTCAAATGATCCAGGCCTCAGAGTGGCAGAGTCCCCAGTGCGGTCTGTGTTAAAATCAGGGCATAGGAATTTGAATGAAGTATTAACTCAATGTATAACTTTTATGCATTTTTGCCATGTTATTTTGTTTGATAATATGAACTGATGATGTATGGCACAGAGACAGAATGGTTACTTAGAAAGTATTTTTCAAACTTTTTTCCTGGGACCCACTTTTACTAGCCGGTTGCACTTCGCGACCCATGCCAGCCGACCTCATGACATGCCATTTTCTCTTACCTTTAATGCAACAGGTGAGCCTGCTTGGTCCTCACGACCACACTCCAATCAGGTTCACAGGAGGAGAGGGCAATGCGCATATCAGGTGCAAAGTTCAGCCAGTTTCGTTGTGTTGTCTTCACCTTTGTGAGGATGGAAAATCCAGCCCCACACACGTAGGTCGGTGTGAAGGGCAATAGCAACAAAATGGTTGTTTTACTCAGCATTGAATACTCCTCGGAGTTGTCCTGAATTCTGACAGCCTCATGGATTGGGACATGTTTTTAATGTGCTGTCACAAGTGAGGCAAAGATGTTCAGTGTCTTCATTTGGAGTCAGCTGTAAATTAATAATTGACTCTGGGTCTCAAACTCAAAAGGATTTTTCACCCACCTCTTTTTCAAAATCTCAAAGTAGCAACAAAAAATGTTGATCAGCGCAAGAAGATGCGACTGAATAAGGCTTGCCAGTCTATTTACATTTCCCTTGCTGACTCTGTGTCTCTGGGGGAACATGTAGTAGTTTTGGCCTTGTACTTGCACTTGCCAAACTTTCAATGACTTTTGGAAAGCATCTATTTCTTCACAGTGCCAAAAGTAATCACCATCCTTCCCTTGCAATTTGAGGTTCAGTTCGTTTAGAATTGAAAAGATATCTGCAAGGTAAGACATAGGGCGATCCAATGGCCACATTGCACCGGAAAAGCAGCGCGCCGCGGCGCAGCATGGCCGATGGCCCACTTCCGGGATCGACCCAGCTCACAACACCTCGCGAGATCCAATGCCACCTCGCGAGACGTTGTGATATAAATCCCACCCATTGTGAGTGGGGTCACTTTTTGGCAAACCTGCATATTAGAGCAGGCATTTTCAAAGCCGGGTCGCGACCCGCGGGTGGGTTATGGGCGGGTGCTGGGTGGGTCGCAGAGCCGTCCGTCGCGGCGCTCCCGATTGCGCAAATTTGCACGCAACAGCCGCAGCATCCGGTTTTTAACAATGCCGGCTGCGAGTGGCCTTCAAAATGACGGACGTGACCATATAAAAGCATGAGGCCGCACTGCGCATGCGTGCCCGCTCATCAGTGCTCAAATGCGATTTTGGCATTGGGGAGCAGAGAATCCAGCCCATGATCTGCCCAGCAATGTGTTACTTGTCCCAAGGGTCAGTAATACTCCATCCAGGAGCTGCAGCTGTGCAGGCCCTACCACAGGGCCCAATCTCACCCGAACCAAATCCGAGCATCCACATATTCCACTGGTGCTGAAAATGCAGTTGAACAACCTTGACTTCCAGCATGTTCAACCCACGATGACTTGCCAGTTGCATGCAGCACTCACCACACCAGCAACAAAAGCATCAGCAATCTGCGAAAGGATTTCTTCAACAGCGTCATCAGTTGGCCCATTTGGATTAATGTTGCACACCAGGTCCCGCAGCATCTTCTTGCTGCAAACCGATTGGCTTCTGAACTCATAGGTTCCCCTGAGCCCAGTGTTCTAGGTTCCAGGTATCTTAGAAAAAATTGTTCTTCTTTCTGGCTACAGAAATGGAAGGAAACAGCAACAGCAGCCTTCAGGCATTTGCAACCACCAGCAGGAACAAACAGCAAACACAACCTGCAGCTGTGAAGTGTTCTCACACCTAACAAGGCCAATTCCTTATTAGCATTAGCCTTCAGCTCTGAAGCTAGAGGTTGCTCACAGTGAAAGGGCGTTGAAGTGACCTTCAGCATTAAACCAAGAACAGGGCTCTGTCCTGGAAGTGTTTGGTAGGACAGGCAGGCAGCAGCTGTAGTTGGCCATGTTATGGATATGCACAATATTTATAGATGGCTTGAAGGTCTCATAGATGAAAAGCTCCTCAACCCCCTCTCTCCCCTCCCTCTACGCTCCAGCCTAGGGGGGGACCCCGGACCTGGAGCACTTCAGGCCCCTGACCAAGCCCAACCCCCCTGAAAGGTCCCCCTCCCACCAACCATGAGCACTGGGGCAGCAGTTCCAGTGCCCTTGGGCTGCATGCCGGCAAATGGAAATGGTTATCACTTCCTTAGTTCCCCTCAGCAGCCATTGCATTAGCTTCACATTTTTAAAAAGGAGTACTAAACGACACCCGTGTGATTTCTCGCTGGGGAGCCCATTAATTGCCAGGAGGCTGCTACATTCAACTTCAATCTCGCTAATAAGATTGAAATTAATTCAAATTAGGGTCAATGATATGCTTGCCATATTTGGGCCATCGGGAGAGGTCTGGTTAGATGGCAAACTGATTCACGTCAGATTTTGGCCTTTCCCACCATTGCTGATACCAGGGGCTGGATTCTCCGCTGCCCTCCACCGGTAGTGGAGTTCCCGATGCAGCGGAGAATCCAGCATTGGCTAAAAAATGGGATCGGCGCCATTCTGATGCAACGGTCCTCCCCCGCTGGCAACAGCATCGAGGTTCTCAACCTACATCAATGGGAGGTTGCAAATGGGTTAAGTATATTTCCCAGTGTGGTCTTGACACTGTGCACCTCGCGGTGGGTCAAGGGGGCAACTCTTTTAGCAATTTGCTCCCAAAGTCCATCAGAGGGCCTCCGTCCCCCATAATGCAAATCCTGCCCACTCCAGCTCGGGAAACAGAACTGCATTACAGGGGGGGGGCCCAGTCATTTTGAGGGGGTGGCCCGATAGTGGGATTCATGATGCAATCTTTCGGAGTCCCCACCATGCATAAATTTGCATGGCAAGCAATAGTGAATCGCCTCTGATTTTTATCCCAGCACAAGCACAAATTAGAAGCGATTCACCTCCAGCGGGAAAACAAGGGCACGATCTAACCCAAAAGAAACCGGTTTTGTTTTGGGCGGGAATTGAGGGGGCGTTTCCTGTGCTTGCCGCGTCAGGAATGACCGCGCTATCTAACTGCACTCCATTTCTTTCAGAACTCAGCAAGGAATGCCATGCCGAGGCCGCACTTCGCACTTAGCCGCATTTCCTGCACTGAGGAGGTCCGGTGAGTGGAGCTCCTCTGTGCAGCAAGAGATTGGGAGTTTATTTTTAAATGATGCCTTGATTTCTCAACCCCCCACCCCGGTGCGACCCCCGAACTCACCTGTTGGGGGGTCCCTGAGCCCACCACACCTCACCTCATTCGACCAGGGCACCCCTGGGCCCATTCCCTGCGTGGGTAAAATGGCACCCAGGCACCCTGGCAGTGCCACATTGACACCGATGACACTGAAAGGGTGCCTGGGTGGCTCTTCCAGGGTGCTAGGCTGACAGTGCCAAGATGCCTGGGTGGCATTAGCACCATGGTGCCACCTTGCCCAGATACCAGCCACCTGGTGTTTTCGATCGCCTGGGATACCACCCCACTCCCTCCCACCCCACGTGGTGTTCTGCCTGGTCACTGTTTGTGAGGATTAGTGCTGCACGGTGCCCGGCTGGGGTCTCTTCAGTGAGGCCGGTAGATCAAGGGAGTCATTTCAGTTTGGCAAAGGGATAGTCAAGTGAGTTTTTAAACTCACTTAACTCTGCAAGTCCGGGTCCTGCCCATTATGGGACAACTCGTGAGATCCCGTTAGATCTTGTGAGGCGTAACAACCATCGGGAACCCAGGGAGAGGCCTCTCCTGGCATCTACCAGCCACATCCCGATTCTGGCAGGGCGCGGCTGGTAAATCATGCCCCAACTCTCCCATACAGAGAATTCCGGCCCAGCTTTTTAATTCTAGATTTATTAATTTAATTTAAATTCTACCAGCAGCAGTAGTGGTATTTAAGTTCATGCCTCCAACATATTGGCCAGGTCCTCTGGATTAGCCTGTAATTCTAGCCTTGCTTTCAGGGAATCCAGAGAAAATCAATAGGCCAATGTTAAACTCAAAAGATTGTGCAAATATTGCTCAAACATTCCTCAAACAGATGGTGATTAACAATCCCTGCCCCACTCGTGAGAGGGTGATGTATATGTAACCTAACATGCTTGATTGAAATGCAGCAGTGAGTTGAAGTTGGCTTCACATCTTGCCATAATTTTCCTAGGATTTAACCCACACATGCTCCCAAATCCATGCATTCCACCATGTTAAAATTCCCCACTGTGTGCCAAAGTGAGAATTCTTCATTTTGATTGGTTGAATAGCTGTTTCTTGCCCTGCTCACACAAAGCACAGATGCCCCCACAGGACACCACACAGGTTGTTGTCCCTGAAGATAACAAGTCTCCAGACAAAAGCCTGGAAAAGCTCCGTGGCTAGCTGTCAGCATAGTGAATGATGAGCATCAATATTTCATCACTGAATGCAAATTCCCAGACCATGGGAGGAATATTACAACCCCCCATCCCCCTCCCCAGCACCCATGACAGACAGCAGTTGATGTAAAATCAGACACTTTGGCCGTTGCCTAACCCCGGTTATCATCAAATTGACTCTGGGTGACCTGATTAAGTGAAGGTGAGCTCCTGCAATGTTTAAACCAGTGAATCTGGACTACGATCTTCATTTTGAATTTCCCCAGGACCACGATTTTTGTGTACAATTCCCACAATACTTTTATTGTGTATGCAATTACAACTTATGCTCACAGTCACTTATTTCTCTCTCTCGCACCGTCACACGCACAATCAGGCATTGAATTCATAAAAATATAGAAAATAGAAGCAGGAGGATGCCATTCGGCCTTTTGAGCCTGCTCAGCCATTCATTGTGATCATGGCTGATCATCCAACTCAATAGCCTAAACCCGCTTTCTCCCTCCCCCTCAAATCCTTTGATACCCTTCGCCCCAAGTGCAACTGAATATAATAATTAAAAGAACCAATTTTATTCGGAATAGTTTTGATTTCATCAAGGTCAGGCCATCCGCAAATATCAAAATTCTGTGAATTCCACTATTTTTAGTAAATAACTATTATCTGAACAAACCAAAAATCACGTTGTAATTTTACCCATTCTCTATTGTACAATGGTTCTTTCAATCACACCATAGTTTGAATTGAATGTACTGTAAAGCAGAAACTTTGCTTCTTTTATGTTTACATGTATAAAATACAAAATGGTATTGAACTTCCACAAGGATTCTCCTGTTTACCTGCTGCAACATTCAGTGACAGACTGATGGAACCCACAGGGAAATAATGCAAATCGTTGTTTATTGCCATGTACTCTATTGCATAAAGACACCATCAATCTTCCATTGAATTTATGCTTCAAGATCAACAGTTCGAACACATGTTATGAATAGTCATACTTTTCAAAGTAAGGTCGGAGATTGAATTTACCAAGCTTATAGGCTGCAGCATCAGTTTAAGAGGGAGGTTTTATAGCAGGACAAAATTAGATGGCTTAAAAGGTTAAATTAATTTGTATTATTTCACCTTTAAAAATATTCTTTGCAGTAATGCTACTAAAGTGTCAAGCTTATCTAGCCTTTTTTCTTCCTCTTTAAAAATGTCGGCAAAGTGTAAGCAGCATTATTCCCAACTAATATCAGAGTTTGATCAGGGGAGGCTACAGTCACTGCTCCCATTGCTCGTTACATGTCCTCAAACCCTTCAGAATTCTGCCATTGCTTCCACACCTCAGCTTCCCAAATTCCTCTAATCTCTACTCACCCCTCCTCCCCGCCCTTAAATTTTCCCATCCACCATTGAACTCCCAGGGACAATCTCCACCTCCACAGTGCTATCAGGATTCACAGCCAACTTTAGAAACACAACCAGAAACATGTGCTTGTTAGGTGAATTGGACATTCTGGATTCTCCCTCAGTGTACCCGAACATACGCCAGAGTGTGGCGACTAGGGGATTTTCACAGTAACTTAATTGCAGTGTTAATGTAAGCCTACTTGTGACACTAATGAAGATTATTATTATTACAATGCTATTGGAGTGAATCTTCTGTACACAACCCCGCCAGCTGTTCCCAGGCCATAGCTTTCCGACATGGCATTATCCAGAATTCATCTTGGGGTCAGTTGCCCTCTCCCTCCCTCCAGCCTCTTTCCAGGTTGTGGTTGTGGATCTGTGTTTACCATCAACGCTCCAATCCTTTGCTCTCCCATGCTGTCCATCCAAAGGCTAATCGATATTATTTCTTCTCCCACTTAACCTGCAATGGTGATGTTGAAGAGTGCATTTTAATACAGCTTCAGAAAACACCAAAATCATGAAATAGCAGGTATACTTTGACTGACTTAAAATATGGGACAATTAGCCCTTGAATGGCCACAGAAACACAGAGAAATTGAGAGAGCAGAGAATGAAGGATGAAAGCGGCATTTCAATGGAGGTTATGAACAGTACGTTGCATTTGTTTTCAACTCTCCAGAGATCAAAAGTAATTTGTTCCTGCAAAATGAGCCCCGCTGATAAAATGTTTATCATTTCCCAATTAATTGTGTTGCTTTTGCTACTAAATACAATTATTTGAAAATTCTAAGCTCAAGCCTTCATTAATCAGAATCTCATCAAGTTAATTGAAGTACGTTCATTGAAGTCACAAAAGTTCGGTGGGATATTGGCAATTCATAATACTGCAATGAGGTGATACTACTGTGAGGTGATGCATTTTGGGAAGACTAACAGAGCATGGGAATGCACAATGAATGGTAGGACATTAGGAAGTACGGAGGGCCAGAGGGACCTCAGAGTGCATGCCCATAGGTCCTTGAAAGCAACAGGATGGTAGCTAAGGTGGTTAAAAATACTATGGGATACTTGCTTTTATTAGCCAAGGCGCAAAGTGTAAGAGCAGGGAAGTTATGATGGATCTGTATAATACACAGCTAGAGTACTGTGTGTAGTTTGGTCGCCATACTGCAGGAAGGATGTGATTGTACCTGAAAGGGAGCAGAGGATATTCACCAGGCTGTTACCTGGGCTGGAGCGTTTCAGCTACAAAGAAAGGCTCGTTAGGATGGGGTTGTTCTCCTTATAGTAGAGAAGGCTGAGGGGGGACATGATTGAGGTATACAAAATTATGAGGGACATAGATAGGGTAGATAGGAAAAAACCTTTTCCTTTAGTAGAGGGGTCAATAACCAGGGGGCAAGGATTTAAGGTAATGGGCAAGAGATTTACAAGAGAGTTGAGGAAAAGCTTTTGCACACTGAAGGTGGTGGGAATCTGGAACTCTGGAATCTGGCAGGCTTATAAGTGTGGTTGAGGCAGGAACCCTTACAACATTTTAAGAAACCTTTAGGTGAGCACTAGAAATGTCACAGCATACAAAGCGATGGACCAAGTGCTGAAAAATGGGATTCCAATAGTTAGTGCTTGATGGCGGGAGCAGACACAATGGACCGAAGGGCCTTATTATGTGCTGCATTACTCTTTGTCTCTATAACCACAGAAATTTGTATTTATCTGGCAAAGAAGCAATTAGACCTTGATTGGCCACAGAAACACTTCACAGGAGTGTTATAAAAAAAAATTTGATACTGTGCCATACAGGGAGATACTGGGATAAATGACCGAAAACTTAGTCTGAGTTAGGTTTTAAGGTGTATGTATCTTAAAGGATGAAAGGAGGTAGAAAGACAAAAAGGTTTCAGGAGGGAATTCGAGAGCTTAAGACCTTGCCAGCGAAAAGCAGAGCTGACAATGGTGGTGCCTCTATGGCTGCTCGAGACCAAAGTCAGAGGAGCACAGAAGAGCGGTGTGAAGCAGGAAGAAATAGAATCCCTGCAGTGCAGAAGGAGGCCATTTGGCCCATTGGGTCTTCACTGACCCTTCGAATGAGCACCCTCACCAGGTCCACCCTGCCCTATTCCAGTAACCCCATAACTTAACCTGCACATCCCTGGTCACTAAGGGGCAATTTATCATGGCCAATCCACCTAACCACATTTTGGACTGCAGGGAGAAACCGGAGCAGCTGGAGGATACCCACGCAGACTGGGTGAGAAGGTGCAAACTCCACACTGTCACCCGAGATCGGAATTGAACCCGGGATCCCTGGCACTGTGAGGCAGCAGTGCTAACCACTGTGCCACCTTGCCGTCCCTTTAGTGAGAATGGTAGGGACGAGACCTTGGAAGGAATTTGGAAACAAGAATGCGATTTTAAAAATCGAGGTACTGCTTAACTGTACCTTTGAAGGTCAGCAATGAGGTTTGCAATAGCAGATGAGCTGAGGCAGAGATGATGATGTGTGATGATATGGAGGGGAAAGTAGGTGGTCTTAGTGAAGGCACCTAAGAAGCTCACCTCATGATCAAATAAGACGCTAAGATTGTGAAGAGTCTGGGTCTGGATTCTCTGCCCCGCCGCACCACATTTCTGTTTCAGCACGCCGGCGGGATGCTGCATTACGCCAGCTGGTCAATGCGGTTTCCTATTGTGGGGCAGCTCCACGCCGTCGGGAAACCCCTAGGCTGATGGAAAAATGGAGCATCCGGCCAGCGGAGAATCCAGCCCCTCGTCTCAGAAATTGCAAGAGAGAGGGATGGAGTGGATAACAATAGAACAGACTTTGGAGTAGAACCCAAAAAGATGGGTTGGATTTTATGCACCCCGCCGGCCAGTTTGAGGGCGGGTGGCTAAAATCAAGCGTGTGGCCTCGCTTCTGCTAATCCACCCTCCCCCAACCTGTGCAAAATTGTATGGGGAGGCACGGGAGACATTGGACAGCCGGTCCACCATTGAGCTTATTGAAAGTCACTTAAGGGCCTCATCCTGCCCCTGCCACTGTATCACCCAAGGAAGGGGAAGACCCACACCTGGCAGATCTAGCTGCTCAGGCTGGTGTCGAGCATGGTGAGGGTACCTCCTTTGCAGGTGCACTGTGCCTATCGCAGGCACCATCTGAAAACTTCCACCTCTCCTCCCTTCCTCTCCACCGTAGCCAATCCACTGTCCTCCTCGTTGGCACCTACCAGCCTGACCATGACAAACATTTACTTTGGTGTCTGGCTCCAATGGCAATCTCCATTTGAGGCTGCCTGTAATCCTAGTAATGACCACTGCTCCTGCATGACGCTGCTGGGACTGCAGTGCTCTCAGCCATTCGATGAGCTGGCAGTTCTCTGAGGGAAATCCCAGCCTATTAAATGACAGCAGGGCAGCCATGGTTGCCATGGGCGGGCCCACCACTGACTTCTCAGCCAAGGGATGGGGGGGGGGGGGGGGCGGGGGGGCGGGAATGGGAGGGGGGGTTACCACAGCCCCCGGAAAATCCTGCCCAATATTTTCTCATTATTTAGTTGGAGTAAATTCAGTACCAAATGCCGGAGAAGCAGTCTGACAATTCGGGGTCAAGAAAGGTAACGGTGAGGGAAAGCTGAGTCAGCTGGGTTTTCAGATCATGCCGCCAAGGGAAAGGGTGTGAATGAGAAATTGGACGAGAACCAAGGATAGCTCCTTAGGTAATGGCATCGGAGCGACAAGAAAAGCTGATGCAGGTAATGCTCAGTCTGCAGTAGGTAATGCTCAGGGCAGCACAGTAGCACAGTGGGTAGCAGTGTTGCTTCACAGCTCCAGGGTCCCAGGTTCCAGGTTCGATTCCCGGCTTGGGTCACTGTCTGTGCGGAGTCTGCACGTTCTCCCCGTGTCTGCGTGGGTTTCCTCCGGGTACAACGGTTTCCTCCCACAAGTCCCGAAAGACATGCTGTTAGGTAATTTGGACATTCTGAATTCTCCCTCAGTGTACCCGAACAGGCGCCGGAATGTGGCAACTAGGGGATTTTCACTGTAACTTCATTGCAGTGTTAATGTAAGCCTACTTGTGACAATAAAGATTATTATTATTATTAGATAGCAAAGAATGGATCCAGATGAACCTCCAGGCTTCCCAACTGGATGGCATTGAAGTGGCGTTTGAAGAGGATGGTGTGGACTTCCGGTGAAGGCGGGCGGGAGGCAGCCGCGCATTGGAGGGCTCCCATTCGGGAACGGCATTGTCGGGGGTTAACGGCCGGTCCTAGGGCCAGCGAAGGCAGTAAAAGTCGGGAGACAGCACAGAGGAGAAGAATGTCGAAAACCAGCAAAATAACGGCCGTGAAAAAAGCGGCTGAAAGTCCGTTGGGGCGTGGAAAGGTCACCGCGAGGTCAGTAAAGAAAATGGAGGCTGGAGCACCAGGGGAGGCCGCAGGGCTTACGGCTGAAGGAATAACTAAGGTGATGGCTGCGGAATTCTAAAAGCAGTTTGCGCAGTTTGCGAAATGGATGGAGACGGTGAGGAAGGCGATGAGGGAGGTTTTGAGTGCGCTGGTGAAGGAGGCGATTTCCCCGGTGATGACGGCGGTGGCGAGCGCAGTGGCGGAGGTGCGAGAGCACGGGGAGGCGCTGAAGGAAGTGGAGGAGACGTTATTGCAGCACGGTGATCAACTTGCCTCGATGGGGAAGGAGATGCGGAAGGTGATGGACATTAACAAGGATCTGCGGTGAAAAATGGAAGACCTGGAAAACAGATCCAGGTGACAGAATTTGAGGATTGTGGGGCTGCCCAAAGGAATTGAAGGACCGAAGCCGACTGAGTATTTTGCCGCAATGCTGGCAAAGCTATTGGGGGAGGGGGAGGATCCCTCCCGATATGAACTGGATCGGGCTCATCGGTCGTGGAGGCCTGTACCAAAGGCGAGTCAGCCGCCAAGGGCAGTGACTCTGTGCTTCCGTAGGTACAGTGTGAAGGAGAAGGTCCTGTGCTGGGCCAAGCAGAAGTGGGTGGTGCAGTGGGCTGGAGCTGGTATACGTGTATACCAGGACTTTACGGTGGAGCTGGCGAGGAGGCGGGCTGCCTTCAACCGGGTGAAGAGGGCACTGTACATTAGCAAGGTGCAGTGCAGCATTGTATATCCAGCGAAGCTGAGGGTGACTTATAAGCTCAGGGACTTTTATTTTGGAACGGCAGAAGCAGCGGAGGAGTTTGCGAAGGCAGAAAGACTGTGGCAGAACTGACAAATTGAGAAATGGCCCTGTGCCGATGTAACCTCATGACTGTATTTTCTTTTTTGTTTCACAGCGCGCGGGTGTAGGGGCTAAAGAAGCCAATGTTGTATGTATTTGGACAAGGGAAGTGAAGGGACTTTCACTCGAAATGAGGGCTCTTTGGGGTGTAGATGGATATGCGGGGTTTGTGTGCTATAAGGGGATCGCTAGGCTTTCCTAGGGCCGGGCAAGAGGGAAAGGGACCCGGGCGGGGGCCTCCACGCTGGCCGGTTTAAGCCGGCCAGTGAACGGGAGTGAGGTGGGGGGAGGGGCTGTGGCCATCGGAACCTGGCAGAACAGGGTCCGAGTGGTCTAGCCGGGGTGGAAAGCTGGGAGGAAGGAACCGAGGTTGGGAGGAGGATTTTTACAAGAGGCAGTGGACGGGAGGAGCTGGAGACTTGGGGGGGGGGGGGGGGTGGTTGGGGGGGGGGGGGTACAACTCTTGGGTATCATGTACGGTACTCTTTCAGAGGCTGGATGGTGTTGAGTGTAGGGGGCGAGGGGGAGTGGACTCTATGGGTAAATGGTGACCATGGGCGGTCCTGGACTCCTTTTTCTTTTTCTCTTTTGTTTTTTGTTTCCACCGTGGGAGGGTTTGGTTTATTGGATGCATATATTGACAGGTGGGCTGTTGTTTGGGGTGGTGGGAGGATGGGATCATTGTTATCGTTAAGGGGATTGATTTTGTATTTGTTACCATTTACTGTTTGTGGGTGGGGTGTAAATCTTTGAAGGAAAATGTGAAAATATGGAATAAAATTTTTAAAAAAAATTTAATTAAAAAATAGAAGAGAATGGTGTGATCAACCATGTCAAAGTCTTCAGACAGGTCAAAAAGGATAGGTCAAGAGGGATAAAAAGGGATAATTTACGTTTGCTGCAGTCACAGAGGACATTATTTGAAAGAGCCATTTTAGTACTGGGGGGATGGGTGCCTATTTGGAAGGATTCAAACATGAAGTTTTGGGAAAGGAGGGAACAAATTTGGGAGGTGACAAGATAGTCAAGGATTTGTTGAATTACTGTGAAATGATTCTCATTCACGAGCAAAGGTAAAGATTATTTTGAATGCAAAAAATTCCCAAGAAAAGTAAATTATTCATGAGATGTCAAAAATGGTTTAGGTTTGGCTGCAATGTGACAGCATTAAATTATAATCTCAGTCAAGATGACTGTTTAAAAGAATTTGTCTATCCTTTATAAAAATTATAATTGCAAATACCTAAAAGTCATACTTATCAAACACGATAGAATTGAAGGTAATGAATCAAGTTCCACCGTTTAGTTTAACAGAGTCAATAAATCACTTCAGTTGGAGTTGATCACTCTGTAATCAGTGACATATTCTTGAAATATCCTACCTCAACGGGGGTAGTCTTTGGTGGGATGGGAAAATCCCGCCCGCAAAGAAGGGCCTTAAAATCCCATCCAGAGTTTGGGTGGTCCCTTCCAGTCCATAATCAGTATGTTTATATGCAAGGTACATGTATTTTCTTACCCTCAGAGTGACTTTTCCTAATTTAAAATAAATTCCAGCAGGATTGTGGCGCCCAATGGAGCCAGCAGGAAAAAGCAGCAGGCTTTTTGGTGATTTAAAAAAAAAGGAAATTATTTATTGTCACACATTTGTCCCGGATGTATCCCAGTACCTCATGTCACTCACATTATTACGCATGCAGGGATTAGACACAGACAAAGTTAAAACTGAAATGATACAAGTTCTTAGGTGGACATGGAAGCTGGAATAAGTTCAATACTTTGGCTGCATTAGAAGACTTTCAGCTATGACGTTTTAGCTATTTCAGGTGTTTCTATGCTGCATTTGCTTTGTTTAAGATATTCTATGGCGTTGTGGACACATTTACAAAGTACGATCTTGCAGTCCACAATATCCAATATCCTCATGATTGCAGTAAGCATGTCAGACCATTCAGTACACCGTGCCTTGCCAGCTTTCTGGAAGGACTATTTACTTAGTCACACTACTCGATTCTTTTCAAACATTGCGGTGGGAATTGTCGTGTTGGGTGTTCTGGTTCACAAACAAGCCAACAATGCTGGAAGTGGTGTAACGCTATTTTATTAACTGTTCAACTATGCTAACATACTGTAAACGTGGGTATAAGCAATACCAGCTTAACTGTGGACCCTTTCCTATCACTAGCTATGGTGAGGCACTCAGCACATGGTGAATGTCTGTGATGCTGGCTGTGAGCTCTGTGCTCTGAGCTGGCTGCTGCTAGAATGAGCGGAAACTCTCCTGTCCCCTGTCTTTATAGTGCTTGTGCTCTCACTGGTGATTGGCTGCGGTGTTATGTATGCTGGTTGGTCCTACTGCATGTCCATCTGTGTGTGTGTGTGATTGCACCATAATGTACTGATCTATGTTATGACATCCCCCTTTTTTACAAAGAACATGTGCCTATGTGAGAAGAAATAATGTGTAATGAGTGTATCTGACCATGTGTGTGCAGTATTTACATAACTATGTACATGAGGCTAGTCTATATACACGGGAAGGTGCCTGATGCAGAGAAAAGAAAAACAAGGTGTTACACCAACAACAAAACTAATAACGAATGCTATAAACAAACTAGTGAAATGCTGAAACAGGATGAAAGAACAAAGCATTGAGTCCAACATTGTAAGGCTCATAAATCAAGTCTCTGAGGTGAGCGACGAATTCAGGTTGACCGCCTCAAGGGTGGGTCAGGAGCCACCGGCTGAGGATCGGGCCAGGCCACGGCCAAGTGAGGAGGATGCAGAGTATCTGGAAGCTCTACAAAGCCCTGGTCGGGGACAACAGGAGGCCGTGGCACCGGTGGAGGATCGCGTAGCGAGCGTGGAACCAGACGAAGGGCACGCCGATTGCGGCGCCCAATGGAGCCATCAGGCAGACGAACCAGGAATGAACGGGGAGCCACCAGCCGAAGAACCACAGCAGTCACAGACCAGCCACCCTCCGGAAGATAGATTTGGACGTTGTCACCTGGCGCCAGAGCAGGAAGATCAGTCGCTCGAGCAGCATGCGCCGCCTTGTGCTGCGCGCGAGACTGTTGCATCCGCTGAAGGACCGGAGCATGGTCGAGGTCTGGGACGTGAATGGACGGTACACTGGTCCTGAGGGTGTGATCCATCAGCAGCTGGGCTGGTGACAGGCCCGTGGACAGTGGAGCCGAGTGATAGGCCAGCAGGGCGAGGTAGAAGTCGGATCCTGCATCAGCAGCCTTGCAGAGGAGCGTCTTTACGATGTGGATGCCCTTTTCTGCTTTACTATTTGACTGGGGGTGCAGGGGACTGGACGTCATGTGTACAAAGTTGTACCTGCTGGCGAAGTTAGACCATTCCTGGCTCGCGAAGCAGGGGCCATTGTCCAACATCACAGTGAGTGGGATGCCGTGACAAGCAAAGGTCTCTTTGCAGGCACGGATAACAGCCGATGACGTGATGCCGTGCAGGCGTACAACCTCGGGATAGCTGGAAAAATAATTATCTAGGAGAACATAGGCCCTGCCGAGCGCATGGAACAGGTCCACGGACCAAGGGGACATGACCAACTCATGGGGCTAAAGGGTCTCCCGTGGTTGGGCCGGCTGGAATTGCTGACTGGTGGGGCAATTGAGCACAGTGTTGGCAATGTCCTCATTTATGCCAGGCCAGTAGACAGCCTCTCGGGCCCTCCGTCGGCACTTCTCTACGCCGAGATGGCCCTCGTGTAGCTGCTCTAAAACCAGGTGATGCATGCTGTGTGGGATCACGATGCGGTCCAGCTTCAGGAGGACGCCGTCAACAACTGCCAGATCGTCTCGAATATTATAGAACTGCGGGCATTGTCCCTTGAGCCATCCGTCAGTCATGTGGCGCATCACACGTAGCGGGGGTCAGCCGCAGTCTCACGATGAATGTGGGTTAGGCGTTCATCCGTGGCCGGCAGATTGACGGCCATGAAGGCCACATGGGCGGCGACTTGGCAAACTAACCCCTCTGGGTCGGACGGAGTGGTGACTGCCCTGGACAGAGCGTCAGCTATGATCAGGTCCTGACCCGGTGTGTACACGAGCTGGAAATCGTATCTCCGGAGCTTGAGCAGAATGCGTTGTAGGCGAGGGGTCATGTCATTGAGTCTTTTTGGATGATGCCGACCAGCGGACCAGTGTGTGTATGTGATTGCACCATAATGTCCTGATGTTTATTATGACAGGAATCTCTCTTCACATCGCTTGTCAATGGGAGTTCCCATTGAAGCCAACCCACACCGCTGGGAAACCCACGGGCAGGGGTGCGCTGCCAGCGGGAAAAGAGAATCCCAATAGCTGGAGAATTCTGGCCTTGTTTCAAATATTTATCCATTTCTCTTTCAACACCTACAATGGGATTTGTTTCCATCATTGTTTTTTTACAGGGTATTTCACATTCAACTAGACTCTTGTAGGTAGAAAGAAAATGCTCCTCAGCTGACCTTTCATAACTTAAATGTTCATTTTATATTTATACCACCTTGTTACTGACTGACTGACCAGTAGAAACAGTTTTTATCCAGCCAAACTCTTGCACACGTCTATGCAATTTCCTCTGAACCTTCTTTGCATGAATGAATAGTCCCAGTTTATCCTCATAACTAAAACCTTTAATCATTGGTATCTCTTTTGCATCTTCTCCATGACCTTGACATCCTTTTGAGAATAAGGTCCCAAAAACAGGACACAATGGGCGAGATCTTAAAATTAAACCCACTTCCAGTCTCGCCGACGACGCACCTCCACTGTGGATTTCCCAGCAGCAAGGGGTGGATTCAATGGGAAAAGCAAGGGGTGGATTTGGGAAACCCCACCCACCTAGAAAACACTCTGCGGGAAGGTCAGAGGATCTCGCCCAATATCCAAACTGCAATCTAATTAATAATTTCAATCTTTTGATTTTGTATCTCTCTTTGATTTTCTATCTTGTGGAACCACTTCTAAAACCTAGGAGCCAATGATTTTTAAACAGTTCGATATTACCTAGCCCCACCAGCTGACATTTGTCTAATTGCTCAGTTGCCCCGTCTCTCATGAAAAATTCCAGTATGGTAACATAGTGCTTATAGTATACTAGCAATCCAGAGGCCTAGATTAATGAGCCAGAGACATGAGTTGAAATCCCACGAAGCAACAGAGTTCATTAAATAAATCTGGAATCAAAGAAAAAACTAGCAATGGTGACCAGGAAATTACTAGGTTGTCGTAAAAATCCATCTGGTTCACTAATGTCCTTTAGGGAAGAAACCGGTCGTCTATACCTGGTCTGGTTGACATATGACTTCAGTCCTACAGCAATGTAATTCACTCATAACTGTCCTCTGAACTGGCCTAGCAAGTCATTCAGTTGCAAACAGGAAGGTGCATGGCTCAGTCAACACCTTCCCAGGGGCAATCACTGAGAGGCAATAAAGGGCAGTGACACCCACATCCTGTGACTGAATGAATAAAACAGCCTAGTCGTGACTAATGTTAAACTGACAGGCCTGTAATTATCTGGTATCTTCCTCTTTCCTTTTTAAGTAATTTAGGCCGGGGTTCCACCAGCAGGAGAAATCATTGCGGGTGGGAAGGAAAGTTTGACAGACTAACCAAAGGGCCGCTGACTCCGGGTGGAAATTCCCAGTTCCACAGTGGGTTTGATATTTGCATTTCTACAACCTCGAAGGACAATTCCAGAATCTGGAGATTTTTCGAAAATTAATACCAGTTCGTGCGCAATTTCACTCACTATTTCACACCTTGGGTTGCAAAATGTCAGGACCTTGAAATTTGTTGATCTTATGTCCCATAATTAAATTCATTATCATTTGTTTACTCATATTGGCCCTTAAATTCAAGCTCCAGGGCAGTATCTCTGGGGGATATGCCAAAGATGTGCTGGGGAACTTTCCCTGATACGGATTGCATGGCAATTGCCTGGGAAGTTCAAACTTCCAATGGGCAATTGCCCTGTATTGGGAGCCATCCAAGAATGTGATTTAAATTACAAACTTCAGATGGCTTTCATTGTCATAGATCAATAGTCAGCCAGAAAAATGTCAGAAAAATTAAACCCACTTCCCACTTCTGGGTATCTATTGTCCTGACCTTCCTCCAACCCCCATTCCACCCCAGGGGACTCAGTCGCCATAGGACACACCCAATAACCCCCACCCAACACTCTATAGGATCCCTAACCACCACCCTCCCACAGCACCACAGCACCCCCCCCCCCCCCAAGGAACCCCCTGACTAACCTCCCAACAACCCTGACTGCAGTTCCTGTTGACTAAACAGACCCCCCTTGACTGCACACACCACATCCACTGCACACCTCAGCTACACACCCCTAACTGATTGCACACCACACACAAACTGCACACCCACACTTGACTTCAAAGCCTGCCCGGACTACGATCCCCCGATTGCACTCCCCCAACTGCCACACCCACCCTGCTTGACTGTGCACATACCACAACATACCTCCCATGATTGAACATCATCCATTGCCTCCTCCCCCCCCCCCCCCCCCCCACTGATTGTACACCCACCTCCAACTGAACACCTCCCAACTGCACATTCCCTTCAACTACACCCCCTCCCCATTGCCCTGCTTGGCTGCATACCCTCTCCCCGACTGCATGACCACGCTCCTCACTGCGAACCCTCCAACTGTATCTATCCAACTGCACCCCCAACAGACCCCCCCCCAGTGACTGTGGCCTCCCCTCCATGGCTGTGGCCCCCTCTTAATTGCACCCCCCCCCCCCCCCCCCACGCTGCATACCACCTCCCAACTGTATGCCACCCTCCTCCCCTCTCCCCCGCAATTATCCTCATCCCAGGACCACCTGACATCCGGCCCAGCAGACAACCCACTTACTTTACAAGTTTACCTTCAGCCTAGCTCAAAAATGGCTGGGCCTTTAGACTTGCGGCAGCCAAAGCTGTAGAAAATGGGGCGTATCCTCCTTGTGTCTGACTCTGCAGCCCCAAGAGTCTGCAGAAGGCCTCAGGCATGAGCACCACTGCACAGTTCTCACATGGCCTGAGTCGGGAGTGTGATGGATTGAGTCTGCAACCCATGGAAGTTCATCCAAAATGTAGAGCTTTATTTAGAAGATAATAATAATAATCGCTTATTGTCCCAAGACGGCTTCAATGAAGTTACTATGAAAAGCCCCTAGAAATGCTAACACTACAGGTTGCGATGTTAGACTGCCCGTTGGCCTGCGCAAATGGCCTGTGATGTCACATTACACGATCGGCCTCTTAAAGTGCCCTGTTCCACTGCAAGGCTGCTGGTGAGGAAACACTCGGAATACCACAAATCCACAACAGGAAGGTCAAAATCGAAAGGATTTTCAGATACGAGACTGCGAGGGGAGTGGCAATCTGACTCTAATTGCCACTCCGCAGAGGTTCAGGTCCAAATCCACCCTGTTGCTCCCCTTAACTTATCTGCATGTTTTCTTGTACGCTGGCATTTTGTCCCAATTCTCCACTTTCAATATGGCTACAAAGTAATTTCCTTTATTATCCATTACATCCATCTTTGACAGGCCCATGTTCCGCAATCTTAACCATATACTTAGAAAAATTGGGACAATATGTATTTTCTTGTTTTTCTTATTATTTCATATCACTGTTGTTTTGTATCGTTCTTGAAGTCCACTAGATGTTTACTTCTCCTTATAGTTGTTCAAGCCTTTCCCTTTAACTAGATAACTCTAACCTCATGTGTTGGCCTTGGCTGCTCATCGACAGAAGCGCAGCTTTTGTCATTAAACTTGGTGCAATCCTCAATCAGCAGTGCAATTTGGGCCTGCCAACTGAAAATCTGAGACCCAGCCTGCAAAACGATTTCACCATGAGAGATGTTCTTCTACCTAAATTGTTGCCTATCCCACACAATGGATTTCCACCAGTCAGCCTACAACCCTTTCTGCAAGGGGCCTCGGAATTAACACAAGCATAGGTAAGAGCAAAGACTAATCCGGGCGTCTGAGAATAAAGCCACAATCTGTTCAAAATGGTCTAATTTACAAAGCCACAAACTGCACCGAAACAGGAAGAGTTATGGAACGCAGCACACTGTGCCTAAAAAGTACATTACTGAAGATTTTAGCCTTCCGAAAGTAGGCCTGTCTTTGCAGAAAGTAACATTAAATCATTAAGGAGAATGGCTGCAATAAAGTCAGGAGCGACAGAGAATTAAAGCCTACCTCATTGTATGCCTGCCTTAGCCTTTCCCTCGGTGGTATTAAAACAAAACAAAGCCAGGAGGTGCCATAAAACCTTGAATACAGGATTATTTTATTGTTGTCCAGTATTGAATTAGAAATTACAGAGGCCCAGAAAATGTACTTTCACTGGCCTCATTTATGTTCTGGCAGTAAGGGCCAAGTGCGAATGTTGAATCATCTCAGCAAGTTTCATTCATCGCTCAAACGTTATAACCTTTTTAATACCTCATAGTTTTTGTTTGTCCCGATATTCGTGATGGGTCCGCTTCGGAAATTATTAGAACCTTACAGAAATGACTTGTTAAATCTGAAGTGTTTCGATCTGTAATAGCCCGCAACAGGGCCTACAGGGTAGAAATGATTATCTTCCCCGTGCTCCTTGCGGAGTAGAACTCCCCACTCAGGGCAGGGGGGATCTCTAAACTACGTTTCTTTATTTTACTGACGTGGACTCCCCGAGTCCTTATTAAAGCATCAAACTTATGAATTATCTCCTTTAAATACCACCATCCATTTTAAAGCAAACATTTTTGAACAAAAAATGAGTCCAGATTGGAGATGCCTTGCTGGAGAGTCATGTGCCACTTTGCCATCTTTCTGTTTGAACAGTTAAAAAACATTTGTTTCTCTGATTACATACAGATTTCTTCTTCCTAATTAAATTCCTAGCAGCAGATGGTGCTGTGGCACAGTCGACTGCTGCTCCAACTTGTTACACTAGGAATGGTAGTGTAAAACCTGGATCATGTACCTAGCCTTACAACTTAACTGATTGTTCATGTGGTGCTTCCTAATGGTCAGGACTAGAATGTCATTTGCTCAAACGTTTGGAGTTTTGTTCTCAGTAGAGAATATTGCAAGCCAAGCGGCATCCTGAGAATACTAGCAAATAACATAACTTTAAAAAAATAGAAAATTCCTCATAATTACACCCTCTCTCTAATTTCATCAGTGATCCGCAGAGTTTCAGAATCATTGAGGTGAATTTTCCGTTTGTATGGCGAGAAATACAAGGGATTCCCAAGGGAATTCTGCTATCGGGCCGCCATTTTAAGCAGACAGCCCAGTAGCGAAGTCTCGCGACCGGCCACTCCCCCACCCCTCCCCACACGCATCACAAATCAGCCCCCCATCTGCACCACAAAGCAGCCCCCCCCCCCACCCCTGGAAATTCTAGGTGCCCCCTTCCAAGTACAGGGGTGATCCTCCCCCCTCCCCCCATGGACCCACCCGGGGACCCCTGTATAGTGGGACCCCCCGGAACCCCCTAACTGAAGGAACTCCCCCATAGAGACCTCCTAACTGAAGGGACCTCCACAGAGACCCCCTGACTAAAGGGACCCCATCTCAGGGACCCTCTGACTAAAGGGACCCCCACCCCACCCACAGAATCTCTAGGAAAAAGACCCCTGTTGGGAAACAAGAGAGCAGTCCAGAAAGGGGAAGTGAAAAAAATTACAGCTGTGACACTTAACTGAAGCTCCAGGAGTCCATTCCTCAAAGGGGAATAGCTGTGACCTGTGTTTCAACCCCTCAGACCCATTAGCTGCAAGCCATTCATTCCTTTCTAGTAGTGGGCTGTGATTGACAGTTTCAACAAACCAGCTGCAGCTTTGGTCCATTCTTCTCCATGCATGGATGCAAAAAACCCCAATGTTTACAAACATTTACCATATCAAAGAGCGGTAAGTGCATTGCAATCACATGTTTGAATGATTGGAATGGACTTAGTGATTACCACTCTTTGATGGTGGGGGTCTGTGGGGGGAAGGTCTCTTTATTCAGGGGGTTCCTATGGGGAGTCCATTTTGTCTGCAGATCTCTGTGGGGGTCCCTTCTGTTAGAGGGATCTTGGGGGGTCTCCCCATTAAGCGGGTCCCAGGGTAGGGGGGGGTGGTAGAGGAGGGGTGGGCAGGTAGTGCATTGTGGGGGGTTAGGATGGCCCTAGGACAGACTTTGGGGGCAACGAAGGAGTTACCGCATTGGCCCACCGCAAAGTCCACCATGTCAAGACCACACTGGTAAATATTAAAAGTGATCCTCGCCCACGTGATTCCCGGCCCAAGAGAGCAGAGAATCATGTCGGCTGGAGAATAGGGGGCGTCATTCTCCGACCCCCCGCCGGGTCGGAGAATGGCCGTTGGCCGCCGTGAATCCCGCCCCCGCCCCCGCCGAAGTCTCCGAAGGGAGAAAAGTCGGCGGGGCGTTAATGGCGCCGCTGCCGCGGAGAATGTCACGGGTCTGCGCAAGGCAGCCGATTTTCGGCCTGCCGATATTTTCCCTTCCGGATGGGCCGAAGTCCCGTCGACGTGATGACCGTTCACGTCGACGTGAATTAAACCTCCTTTTCATCGGCGTGACCCGGTGCTCCAGGCTCACGCCGACTAGCGAGGAGGTGAGTGACGGCCTGGGGGGTTGGCTCTGGGCAGGAAATGGCGTTGCCGCAGACTGATTGCGTGAGGAGAGGTGTGTCTCGGCTTGTGTGTGTGTGTGTGCGGCGGGGGGGGGGGGGGTGGTTAGAGTAGGCTGGGCTCCGGGGGAGTGCCGGGAGGGGGTCCGTGCTGGGGTGGAGGTTGGGGGGGGGGGGCTCCGTGCTGGGGAGGAGGTTGGGGGGGGCTGTGCTGGGGTGGAGGTTGGGGGTTGGGGGGGGTCCGTGCTGGGGTGGAGGTTGGGGGTTGGGGGGGGTCCGTGCTGGGGTGGAGGTTGGGGGTTGGGGGGGTCCGTGCCGGGGTGGACGTTGGGGGGGGGGTCCGTGTTGGGATGGAGGTTGGGGGGGGGTCCGTGCTGGGGTGGATGTTGGGGGTTGGGGGGGGGGTTCGTGCTGGGGTGGAGGTTGGGGGTTGGGGGGGGGGGGGGTCCGTGCCGGGGTGGAGGTTGGGGGGGGGTCCGTGCTGGGGTGGAGGTTGGGGGTTGGGGAGGGGGTCCGTGCCGGGGTGGAGGTTGGGGGGGGGTCCGTGCTGGGGTGGAGGTTGGGGGGTGGGTCCGTGCTGGGGTGGAGGTTGGGGGTTGGGGGGGGTCCGTGCTGGGGTGGAGGTTGGGGGTTGGGGAGGGAGTCCGTGCCGGGGTGGAGGTTGGGGGGGGGTCCGTGCTGGGGTGGAGGTTGGGGGGGGGGGGTCCATGCCGGGGTAGAGGTTGGGGAGGGGGTCCGTGCTGGGGTGGAGGTTGGGGGGGGGTCCATGCCGGGGTGGAGGTTGGGGGTTGGGGACGGGGTCCGTGCCGGGGTGGAGGTTGGGGGTTGGGGACGGGGTCCGTGCCGGGGTGGAGGTTGGGGGGGGGGGTCCGTGCTGGGGTGAAAATTGGGGGGGGTCCGTGCTGGGGTGGAGGTTGGGGGGGGGTCCGTGCTGGGGTGGATGTTGGGGGTTGGGGGGGTCCGTGCTGGGGTGCAGGTTGGGGGTTGGGGGTTGGGGGGGGCCCGTGCCGGGGTGGAGGTTGGGGGAGGTCCGTGCGGGGGTGGAGGTTGGGGGTTGGGGGGGGTCCGTGCCGGGGTCGAGGTTGGGGGTTGGGGTTGGGGAGGGGGTCCGTGCCGGGGTGGAGGTGGGGGGGGGGGTCCGTGCTTGGGTGGAGGTTGGGGGGGGGGTCCGTGCTGGGGTGGAGGTTGGGGGTTGGGGGGTCCGTGCTGGGGTGGAGGTTGGGGGTGGGGTCCGTGCCGGGGTGGAGGTGGGGGGGGGGGTCCGTGCTGGGGTGGAGGTTGGGGGGGGGTCCGTGCTTGGGTGGAGGTTGGGGGTTGGGGGGGGGTCCGTGCTGGGGTGGAGGTTGGGGGTTGTGGAGGGGGTCCGTGCCGGGGTGGAGGTTGGGGGGGGGGTCCGTGCTGGGGTGGAGGTTGGGGGTTGGGGAGGGGGTCCGTGCCGGGGTGGAGGTTGGGGGGGGGGTCCGTGCTGGGGTGGAGGTTGGGGGGGGGGTCCGTGCCGGGGTGGAGGTTGGGGAGGGGGTCCGTGCTGGGGAGGAGGTTGGGGGTTGGGGGGGGTCCGTGCTGGGGTGGAGGTTGGGGAGGGGGTCCGTGCCGGGGTGGGTGATGGGAGGGCAAATGAGTTGGTCCACCTGGCCAGGTGCCAGCCTCCAACAGTTGGACCCATGCGGTCCATGCCACCTGGCTGGGGGGAGGAGGGGATATGGGCAATGATGACATGTCGTCGTTCCCCTCCCCCCACCAGGCCGTCATGTTTTCAGACCATCCAGCGATGTTGGCCGCCGTGGTGGCAGCCGCTCATGTCTCTGTTGCCCTGGATGAGGAGGAGGAGGAGGAGGAGCGTGCCAGAGAGGCGGCGCAGGCTGCCGCAGAAGGGCAGGCGGCAGCCGCCCAGGCTGGAGGGACACCTGACCGACAGGACGAGGAGGGGGAGGAGGACGTCGCGGCCCCACGGCAACGGAGGCACCCTAGGGCGCCCCGTGTGTACTGGCCCCGGCAGTCATACCAGGACCTCACGGACCGGGAATGCAGGAGGAGACTCCGGATGAGCCGGGAAACCGTGGCACACATCTGCCACCTGCTGGCACACCTGTCACCGCGTGGCACTGGCGGGGGACACCCTCTCCCCGTGTCCGTCAAGGTTACGGTGGCCCTGAACTTTTATGCAACGGGGTCATTCCAGGCACCGAGTGGGGACCTGTCCGGCATATCGCAGACATCGGTGCATCGGTGCATCCGGGCAGTGACAGATGCCCTTTATGCCATGGCGCACCGCTACATCCACTTCCCCGTGGACCGGGCCAGCCAAGATGCCCGGGCTGTGGGCTTCTCTGTCGTTGCCGGGTTCCCCATGGTCCAGGGCGCGATCGATGGGATGCACGTCGCCGTGCGGCCACCTGCAGAGAACAGGGCCGTGTTCACTAATAGGAAGGGGACCTATTCGATGAACGTACAGGTGGTCTGCGACCACCGCATGATGATCCTGCACGTCTGCGCCCGTCACCCAGGCAGTGTACACGACTCATTCGTGTTGTCGCGGTCATCCATCCCCGGCATGTACGAGGGACGCCATCCCTGGCTGAGGGGCTGGTTGCTGGGCGACAGGGGCTACCCATTGCGATCGTGGCTGATGACGCCTATACGGAGGCCACGCAATGAGGCGGAGAACCGCTACAATGATGCCCATGTAGCGACAAGGGGAGAGATCGAGAGGTGCTTTGGCGTGCTGAAGATGCGTTTCAGGTGCCTGGACCTCTATGGGGGCGCCCTCCAGTATCGGTCAGATAGGGTCGGCCGCATCATTGTGGTGTGCTGCGTCCTGCACAACATAGCCCAGCAGAGGGGCGATGTGCCGCAGGCAGAGGAAGGCGGAGTGGAGGAGCAGCAGGAAGAGGCGCAGTCCTCCCCAGATGAGGGGGATGGGGCCAATGGTCAGGGCAGACGGGGTAGACACAGGCGGGTGGCTGTCCACCGTTACCGGCTGGCCCAGCGGGCACGGGACAGACTGATAGATGCCCGCTTCACTGACTAGATGGGCGTGGGAATCGGGTAGTATGGCCACAGACCGCACACCATGGCAACAGCCGACCACCCACACCCCCCACCCACCCAGCACCCTCACCCCCCTCCCCAACCCCACACACCCCACCTGCATGCACACCACCCCCCCCCCAATTGCCGATCCACCGGCGGCACAACGGGCCGGGCTCACCCAGTTGCGGGTGGACGCGTGTCTATCGCAGGCCATGGAGGATGATGACAACCCGCCTCCGATGAGCTCCTGGCTCTACATCGTTGGACTATGTCTGACCCATGGCCACAGTACCACCATCCACCCGGACCATCCCTGCATGCGGCTGTGACACTGCAGCGCACGGTTCCGTCCTCTGCCCGGGGGATGTTGATGGCGGCCCAGGGGGAAGGGGGCAGACTCACCTGGGGCTGAGGTAAGACCACCCCTCACACACACACTTGCGCTCAACGTACATGACACGCCCGCACACTTTGGACAGAGCACAAAGGCAGCTTCGGTAGGTGTAACATTGACTTTAATAACCAAAGGAGTTCATGGACGTGCCCTAGCCCCTAAAACTCATCTGTGCCCTGCACCCGTGCCAACTTACTCAGTGTCTAATTGTTTGGCCTTACGGGCCCTTTGACTACGTCTACGTGGTTCCCCAGACGGTACAGCAGAACTGGAGGTGGACTCCTGTGATTCCTGCCCTCTGACATTGGATCCCTTTGGCGGCCGTTTCCTGGGGCGTCCTGGCCTAGATGGGCCAGGCTGCGGCCCGGGCGACTGGGATGGCGAGCTGCCAGCCTGTCCTGCCCGTTGCCCACCCGATGCACCTGGGACGGAAGGGGGGGGAGTCCGAGGTGTCGCGGTGTACCGGACCTCCCCTACAGAGGGAGCCGGGACGGACCACACCACCTCCTCCTCCCTCGGGGTGCCCGATGGCCCCCAGACCTCTACATGGGTGGGGGATGCGAACGGACTGGCCATCCGACGCGCCCCCGACATCTGGCACTGCCAGTCCTGGAGGCCCGTGCTGGTATCGACAGGGGTCTGCAGGTTTGCAGCCATGGAGCCCAGGGGGTTGTCAAACCCTGTCTGTGACAGTGCGACGCCGGCTCGCACATGGCCACTGGCGCCGATGCCCTCAGCGATGGCCTGCTGAGACTGGGCCATGGCCTGCTGAGACTGGGCCATGGCCTGCTGAGACTGGGCTATGGCGTTGAGTGCCTCTGCCATCTGGCGCTGGCACTGGCTCATGGCCTCCTGTGAGAGGGCAGCCATTTCCTGGGCCACAGACGCCGCCTGCACGGAAGGCCCCAGGCCTCGCAAACCGTTCCCCATGTCTGTCCCAGGTAGGGGTGTCCTGGGTAGTGCTGTCCCGGGTAGGGGTGTCCTGGGTAGTGGTGTCCCGGGTAGGGATGTCCTGGGTAGTGGTGTCCCGGGTAGGGGTGTCCTGGATAGTGGTGTCCTGGGTAGTGGTGTCCTGGCTCGGATGTGACGGGGGCCTGTGGCTGCCCCCCTCATCGCTGGGTGGTCGCTCCCGCACGTGACGGGGGTGTCGTCTCCCTGTTGCTCCAGGTCTCTCCGTCTCCCGTGGTGTGCGAGGGGCATCCTGCGGGCGTCGCATGCTGGAGGGTGCGGGTCTCTCCGTCTCCTGTGGTCTCCGAGAGGCATCCTGCGGGCGTCGCATGCTGGAGGGTCCGGGTCTCTCCGTCTCCCGTGGTGTGCGAGGGGCATCCTGCGGGCGTCGCATGCTGGAGGGTGCGGGTCTCTCCGTCTCCTGTGGTCTCCGAGGGGCATCCTGCGGGCGTCGCATGCTGGAGGGTCCGGGTCACTCCGTTTCCCTTGGTGTGCGAGGGGCATCCTGCGGGCGTCGCATGCTGGAGGGTCCGGGTCTCTCCGTCTCCCGTGGTGTGCGAGGGGCATCCTGCAGGCGTCGCATGCTGGAGGGTGCGGGTCTCTCCGTCTCCTGTGGTCTCCGAGGGGCATCCTGCGGGCGGTGTGCATCTGCGGGGATGGGTGCCTGGACGTTTGGTCCTGCGATACACAATGAAGCATGCATGGTTAGACATCAGGCAGTGATCAGGTGATACGGGGGAGGGGGATATAGGGGAGGGGGATATGGGGACGGGCTGTTGATGGCTCACTTGCTCGTGGGCCCCTGACCTCTGCATCAGCAACCTCCCGGTCCTCAGGTCCGCCAGCCAGTTCCAGGGCCCTTTCCTCGTGTATGGTCAGTGGCCTCTCATCAGCGGGCCCTCCTCCAGTCCTCACATGCTCCCTATTGTTGTGTGCGCGCTTCTCCTGTGGGGGGGGGGGGGGGGGGGCGGTGGTGGCAGGGGTAAAAGGCAACAGTGTTAGGCAGGTATATGAATGCACGCCATCGGTTGCGCGTGCATTGCAGAGGTTAAGGTTAGGGCTGGATTCACTTGGGGATATGGGGGAGGGGGGGATATGGGGGAGGGGGGATATGGGGGAGGGGGGATATGGGGGAGGGGGGGATATGGGGGGGGGGGATATGGGGGAGGGGGGATATGGGGGAGGATATGGGGGAGGGGGGATATGGGGAGGCTCACCCTGCCTGCTCTGACGAGGTCGTTCACCTTCTTGTGGCACTGGGTGCCTGTCCGTGGTGTCAGGGCCACAGCGGTGACGGCCTCTGCCACTTCCCTCCACAGACGCCGGCTGTGGCGTGGGGCAACTCTGCGGCCGTGCCCGGGATACATGGCGTCCCTCCTCTGCTCCACCGCGTCCAGGAGCGCCTCCACATCGCGTGACTCGAACCTCGGGGCTGAGCGACGGCCAGCCATCAAGTCGGGTGTTGCAGTCGGCTGTTCCGGTCGGGTGGGTGGGAGCTGCGCGGCCTTATGAGCCGTCACGCCGTGCAGCGCGTATGACGCTGCACGGCGTGAACCACTGCGCAAGCGCGGATCCCGTTACGTCGCTGCTAGCCCATTTCGGGCCGCAGACTATCGGCCCATTTTTATGACGTGACGCAAGTGGGATTTGCGCCGTTTTTTGCGCCGATCGGAGGACTTTCCGCCGATAATGGAGAATTTCGCCCAGGGTCCCGTACCTCTAAATGGATGAAAATGAGTCATTAAGACCCATTTGCATTCAGTTACATCCTCCTGCTGGCATGTGGTCGTGAATCCCGACTACGGTGCAAATGGGAGTCAGCGCATTGTATTCTGATGCCAATCCCGATTTTTCCTGATGCCCAATTCTCTGTTCCGTTGGGAAACACACTTCAGGCATCGGAGAATCCAGCCCAATTTTATTTATCAACATAGGGGGCGCGGTTCTCCGACCCCCCACCGGGTCGGAGAATCGCCGGGGGCCGGCGTGAATCCTGCCCCCGCCGTGTCGCGAATTCTGCGACACCGGATGTTCGGCGGAGCGGGAATCACGCCGGTCGGCGGACATCGCGCCGATTACGGAGAATTCTGCCCAGGAAGCCTCAGTCTTCCATGTCCATATACTTTCACCTGTTACACTTTTCTGCAGGTGTCATTACAGAATAATAAAGGGCAAGGACTCTAACTGTATATTTTTCCACCCTGGTAAAAGACCCTCAAGATGACGGGAGTATACCTATTCAGCTTCACACTTAGCCAAGGTCCCTATTTATGTGATTGACATCAGAGAAATGTAGGAACAGTAATATCCATTTCGCCTCTCAAGCCTGTTCTGCAATGCAGTGAGATCATGGCTAACCTGTCACCGAGCTGCATATGTCCACCTTTGTCTCATATCCCTTAATATCTTTCGTTAGAAATCTGGGGCAAAATTCTACGGTATCGGCGCGATGTCCGCCGACTGGCACCCAAAACGGCACAAATCAGTCGGGCATCGCGCCGCCCCAAAGGTGCGGAATGCTCCGCATCTTGGGGGGCCGAGCCCCAACATTAAGGGGCTAGGCCTGCACCAGACAAATTTCTGCCCCGCCAGCTGGCGGAAAAGGCCTTTGGTGCCCCACCAGCTGGCGCGGAAATGACATCTCCGGGCAGCGCATGCGCGGGAGCGTTAGCGGCCGCTGACGGCATTCCCGCAAATGCGCAGTGGAGGAGTCTCTTCCGCCTCCGCCATGGTGGAGACCGTGGCGAAGGCGGAAGGGAAAGAGTGCCCCCACGGCACAGGCCCGCCCGCGGATCGGTGGGCCCCGAACGCGGGCCAGGCCACCGTGGGGGCAGCCCCCGGGGCCAGATCGCCCCGCGCCCCTCCCAGGACCCCGGAGCCCGCCCGCGCCGCCTTGTCCCGCCGGTCAAGGTAGGTGGTTTAATCTACGCCGGCGGGACAGGCATACTAGCGGCGGGACTTCGGCCCATCCGCGCCGGAGAATCACGGGGGGGGCCCGCCAACCGGCGCGATTCCCGCCCCAGCCGAATATCCGGTGCCGGAGAATTCAGCAACCGGCGGGGGTGGGATTCACGCCAGCCCCCGGCGATTCTCCGACTCGGTGGTGGGTTGGAGAATCTCGCCCCAGGAGTGTAATGGAATACTCTCTACTCACGTCGAAGAGTACAGTTCCAAAAACACTTAGGAAGCTCAACACCATCCAGAGCAAAGCATCTCGCTTAATCACCACCCGATCCATCTTAAATATTCAGTTCCTCCACCACCAGCAAATTAGCAGCAGTGTGTTCCATACTATGCACCAAGGCTCCTTCAACAACACTTTCAAACCCATGACCTCTAGCACCTAGAAGGACAAGGGCAGCAGATGCATGGCGACACCACCACTTACAAATGCCCCTCCAAGCTTCACACCACCCCACCTAGAATTATTTCACCATTCCTTTGGTGATGCTGGGTCATAAATCATGGAACTCCCCAGCAATGTGGGTATAGGACACTGGGTGTACTACACTTGGGGCGAAATTCTCCGTAATCGGCGCGATGTCCGCCGATCGGCGCCAAAAATGGTGCAAATCAGTCCGGCATCGCGCCGCCCCAAAGGTGCGGAATCCTCCGCATCTTGACCGGCCGAGCCCTAACCTTGAGGGGCTAGGCCCGTGCCGGACTGAGTTCTGCCCCGCCAGCTGGCGGGAAAGGCCTTTGGTGCCCCGCCAGCTGGCGCGGAAATGACATTTCAGGGCGGTGCATGCGCGGGAGCGTCAGCGGCCGCTCACGGCATCCCCGTGCATGCGCAGTGGAGGGGGGTCTCTTCTGCCTCTGCCATGGTGGAGACCGTGGTGAAGGCGGAAGGAAAAGAGTGCCCCACGGCACAGGCCCGCCCACGGATCGGTGTGCCCCGATCGCGGTCCAGGCTACTGTGGGGGCACCCCCCGGGGCCAGATCGCCCCGCGCCCTCCCCAGGACCCCGGAGCCCGCCCGCGCCACCTTGTCCCGCTGATAAGAGAGGTGGTTTAATCCACGCCGGCGAGACAGGCATTCTAGCAGCGGGACTTTGGCCTATCTGGGCCGGAGAATCGCCGGGGGTGGCCCGCCAACCGGCGCGGCGCGATTCCCGCCCCCGCTGAATCTCCGGTGCCGGAGAATTTGGCAACCGGCAGGGGCGGGATTCACGCCAGCCCCCGGTGATTCTCTGACCCGGCGGGGGGTTGGAGAATCTCGCCCTTGGTATACTACACCAAAGTTTATGGAACCATACGGTTTATGCAACAGTTGAACAAGATGGCTCTCCACCACCACCTTCTCAAGGGCAATGGGCAACCTTACCAGTGACGCCCTACTCACATGAAAGAATAATATCTATATATATTTCCAGCCTAGGGTGAGTGCCTGTGTGTAGTTTGCACTTTCTCCTTGGGTCTGCGTGGGCTTGTTTCCTCCCACAGTCCAAAGATGTGCAGGTTAGGTTGATTGGCTATGCTACATTACCCCTTAGTGTCCAAAGGTTAGGTGGGGTTACTGGGTTACGGGGATAGGGTAGAGGTGTGGACATAAGTAGGGTGCTCTTTCAATGGCCGGTATAGACTCGATGGGCTGTATAGCCTCCTTCTGCACTGTAAATTCTATGATTCTATGAGCTGTTTTCTTTGTTTCTTTTGTTGAGCTGGGACATTTTCTGTTGACAAAACTTTAGGATTATAAGATTTATGGTCACTTGCCAATGTTCATGTACATTGCCTGGCAAGCAAGACAGCATTCTGTTAAATTATTGGATAAATCTCAATACATCAAGTCCTCCTCATAAGTCACCCCACTCTAAGATGTTTCGTTTCAAAGTTATTTTCGTTTTGGATCTGGTTTCCCCGGTTAAAGTAACAATTTCCACTTTAGAGTCATTGTTTTTCATCGTCTTCCTCGCGTCATCATTTGTAGTAACATCGATCTCTGTTGGTTCTTACGCTGTCACCACCTGTTATCATTGTGCAGCAAATACCATTGTGCAACGGCTCCCTTCATGTAACATCAAGTCCTGTGACCGATCAGCCCATTTGTTAAGGAGGCTGTTGGTGCTGTACTTGAGGCAACATCAATTCAGAAAATAACCTAAAGGCATCCAAACCTTGAATTGTGGTTTTTAAGCAAAAATTGGGATTTCAATTTGATTTCAATTTTGGAGCTTCAGGAGTGCTTGCTGTGGGTGAGGCTTTTAAATAACATTTAAACATGAACCAAAAACATCCAGTAAGTGCTGCTAACGAGTGTCCCTGCTGCTGAAAAGAAAGCAAAAAAAGCCATCAGCACATCAGTGAAGTTGGATGATTTAAAATATCTTGAGGCTGGTGAATGAAATTTAATTTGAATTTATTTAGAATTTCTTTTCTATTTAGTGATTTATTTTATTTTTGAAATTATTTCAGCTAAGTATGCACAACGCTACACATGTAGTGTTCAGTATTTCAACCTGTACATTGTTTTTTTCTGGGTGAGAATCGTCTGTCGGAACCTAACTCCAGCTTTAACATTGATTCCTATGGGAACTCATGATTCACATCAAGTTGTTTAGCTTTCAGTGGTGATTTCCAGGAACCCAACACTTAAACCAGGGACTTATTGTATATAAATCAAGACAATAGGAAGTAGTGTTTAATTGATTGATAGTTCCCTTCCCTCATGATTGGAAAATGCATACATTATTTTGGCCCCAAAATTGTTCCACTGTACAATTGTATCGCTAAAGTATGGGCAAGTATTGTACAGTGAATTAGCACATAGTTTGCAGATTTATTTATTTTCAATAGCCAAGAGGTGACCCATAGTTAGACGGCTGAAGTTTGACAATTTTTAAATTATTTGCCCTGAAAGATCAAAATACAGAGCAGTCAGGTTGTTGTTCCTGCAGAGTGATATTTAGTCAATGTCAGCTATCAAATAATTTTTTTTCCCCCATACCCAGTAGAGTCCCCGTCTACAAATTTTCAAGATCAAAACAGCTCCTATTACCTATTCGTATAGAAAGAAAACTGAGTACATAAAAGTTTGGAAAAAAAACTCAGAGCCTTCATTCATTAACAAAGTGCTCTCTCTTACAACAGTTGACTATTAACGGATATTGACATATTCTTCGAGGAAGTCAGGAGCTTTCAAAAACAATTGCTAACCTCTAATTGAGTACTTATAAAATTTGAAACAGGACACACAAAGGGGTGAAATGCTTGTATGAATTATTCAAGAACAAAGACCGCTGGTTTTGCTTTTTTTAAACAAAGTCTTTCCATGTAAATATTTGAACTATTTTATGAAGGTTATACTGTATCTTTGTATTGATTTATAAATTATTGTACCCCGAGTACAATTGGTAGTAATAGTGAAGCAATTTTACCGTCAGCCACACGCCACAAGCTTACTTTTAATTCATTAGGAAATAAAACAGTGAAGAATTTACCCCTTGTTCAGATTCCTAGATGATCAACTGAATAACGGGAAGAAAAGTAACATTTTATTATTAGACTCTTGTGGGTGAAATTGAACTATGCAGTGTCTTCTAGTGCATGAAGTCATCATTCAATTCACTACTTCACCTCTTCCACAGCTGTCTGTCTCATTTCCTTTTGTTTAAAATGATTTTTATTACATGCAAAGTTACGGTTTATGGAACCATTTGACAAAATCCATAAGCCGTGTGAAATGTTCAAAATATTCTTTCAAAAGCTGAGGCTCGCCATCTGGACACCTTCAAAAAAAAAACAACAACCAGTTAAAAACTGTTGGAAATTTTCCGTTGCTTCCATTTTTAAGTAGTTTGCACTGTGACAAAGCTAATTAGAAGGAATGGCTTGGAGGAGTCATTGGTCCCAATTTAGTTAGAAAGATCAATTATCATACTCATGGCTAAAACCAATAGACTCTGAATTAATGATTTTATTGGCTGATGTTAATTCAGCTTGCTTACACTATCAAAATCAGTACATCATCCAAATCAGAATTCAACAACGTTACAGAACCGGCGCAAAACTGGAAGTTTAAACCACAGAAGAAGGCCATTCAGCCCTTTATCTCTTTACTCTGCACCATTTCCATAGTTTCTGTTCAAAATGGTTGTCTACACTTTCTTTAAAAATGTGATGGCCTCTCACTGAATTACTCCCCCGGCAAGACATTCCGTGTTTCAAAAATTCTGTATAAGGCATTGGGCAGAATTTTACCATTTCTTTTCAAAGTGTTGTCTGGCGGTTGTCGGGTTTTCCTGCTGTATTTTCAAACACTGAGAGAAAAAAATAGAAGGGGCGGGACCCACGACATCTATCTGATGAGGCGGGTTCTGAGTGTGAGGCAGGATACAAGGGGTTGATAGGCGTTAATGAGAGTTTGGTGTGGGCCTACACTAGATTTTTGTGAACATTTTCATTGCTTTCTTTTGAGGTTTCGGCATATTGACTGGACTTTTCAGGACATTTCAGTTTTGTAAAACCTCTCTTGAGACTTTCAACACATTGATGCCTACAGTGCATGGGTCAGCCCCATTTATATCTCAATAGATGGATATTGTTTACTCAGCAGGGGGCATTTCCTCTGAGGAGAAGGAGAGGGGACGAAGAGAGAGGAATCCAGGTGGTTGCAGGTCTAACCTCAGAGGAGAGGCGCAGGCACAGGGTGTTCAGGTCTGGCAGGGTTGGCAAGAAGGGCAGGTACGCAGAAGATGCCTCTATCCAGCTGCCAGGGTCTATAGGCAGCGATCCGACAATCACAACATGACAGAGGCCCAGTGACGCAACAGGCTTTGCCTTTCAAGGGAGACCGTCACTTCCATATATCAGATGATTGAGCCAGAGATAGTCTCCAGCAGTGCGGGCAGACACCCATTTCCTGTGGCTCTCAAGGCCTTAATTTTTATACCTGTGGGTTTTTCCAGGGGTCAGTGGGTGATCTTTGCGGAGTCTTTGCTTGTGCATAGCTGCGTCAAGCTGGTGATTGTGCTATGTTCAGACCAAACCAATCAGGCTGAGTGAACCAGAGGCTTTGCAGCTACAGAGGGTTCCCCCGCATCCAGGGTGCCATTAGTTGCACCCATTTAGCCATCAACGTGCCAACCAGTCAGCTGAATGCTTTTATCAATAGGAAGGGGTATCACTCAATAAATGTTCCGGTAGTGAGTGGCCACAGGACTCATGGGCGAAATTCTCCGTTATTAACGCAAAGTCCGCCGATCGGCGCCAAAAACGGCGCAGATCCGACCTGCATCATGCCACCAAAAACGTCGCGAAGTCTCCGGCCCGGAATGGACGGGATCCGCGCTTGCTCACATGGTTCACGCCGTGTGGTGACATACACGCTGCACGGCGTGACGGCTCATAAGAACGCGGTGCTCACCCCCACCCGACCGGAACACCCGACCAGAACGCCCGACCGGATGGCAGCCCGCCGCTCAGCCCCGAGGTTCCAGTCACGGGATGTGGAGGCGCTCCTGGACGCAGTGGAGCGGAGGAGGGAGGCCCTGTATCCCGGACACGGCCGCAGAGTTGCCCCACGCCACAGCCAGCGTCTGTGGAGGGAGGTGGCAGAGGCCGTCACCGCTGTGGCCCTGACACCACGGACAGGCACCCAGTGCCACAAGAAGGTGAACGACCTCGTCAGAGCAGCCAGGGTGAGCCTCCCCCCCTGCCCGATATCCATATCCCCCATTTCCCCCCTACCCCATATCCCCCTGCCCCCATATCCCCCCTCCCCCATATCTCTCATATCCCCCCTCCCCCATATCCCCCCTCCCCCATATCACCCCTCCCCATGTCCCCCATATCCCCCCTCCCCATATCCCCCCTCCCCCATATCCCCCCTCCCCCATATCCCCCATATTCCCCCTCCCCCATGTCCCCCATATCCCCCCTCCCCATGTCCCCCATATCCCCCTCCCCCATATCCCCAAGTGAATCCAGCCCTAACCTTAACCTCTGCAATACACGCGCAACCGATGGCGTGCATTCATATACCTGTCTAACACTGTTGCCTTTTACCCCTGCCACCCGCCCCCCACAGGAGAAGCGCGCACACAACACCAGGGAGCATGTGAGGACTGGAGGAGGCCCCGCTGATGAGAGGCCACTGACCGAACACGGGGAAAGGGCCCTGGAACTGGCTGGCGGACCTGAGGACCGGGAGGTTGCTGATGCAGAGGTCGGGGGCGTACTAGCAAGTGAGCCACCGACAGCCTGTCCCCATATCCCCCCTCCCCTATATCCCCCTCCCCCATATCACCTGATCACTGCCTGCGTGTCTAACCATGCATGCTTCATCGTGTATCGCAGGACCAAACGTCGAGGCCCTCATCCCCGCAGATGCAGACCGCCGGCATGATGCCCCTCGGAGGCCACAGGAGACGGAGGGACCCGGACCCGCCGGCATGCGACGCCCGCAGGATGCCCCTCGCACACCACGGGAGACGGAGAGACCCGGACCCTCCGCCATGCGACGCCCGCAGGATGTCCCTCACACACCACGGGAGACGGAGAGAACCGGACCCTCCGGCATGCGACTCCCGCAGGATGTCCCTTGGAGACCACTGGAGACGGAGAGACCTGGAGCAACAGGGAGACGATGCCCCCGTCTCGTGCGGGTGCGACGCCGCAGGCGTGTGCCACCCAGCGACGAGAGGGGCAGGCACCCGCCCCCGTCACAGCCGAGCCAGGACACCACAACCCAGGACACCCCTACCCAGGACACCCCTACCCGGGACAGCACTACCCAAGAAAACGAAATACCGGACAGTGACACAAATTGGATGGGTGGAGACGAACCGCCACCCCAAAGTGCCATGGACTCAGAGTGGGACGAAGAGCACGACACAACGCCACTGCTGTCACCAACACCAACCACCATCGCAGAAACAGTCACCTCGGTTGGGCACTTTAGTGATGAGGCGTCTGGGACACTCACTGGTGCGTACAACACAGCCGTCCCGGTACAGCAGGTGGAGGTAGGAGCAGCAGAGGGCCGGGCGGTCGGAGGACAGCCCAGCCCAAGCGAACATCTGCCGCCCAGATGGATCCCGGGTTACTGGAGTTAGCACACCCACCCATAGATCCGATGCAACCACCGAACCGGAGATGAGCGAAGAGGGTGACGGCCGGCTTGCGGCGGCTGCAGTCGCAGGTGGAGGAGTCCACCCGTGTCCAGGAGCTGGGAGTGGTGCCACCCAGGCCGACACCGCACGGGTGGCGTCTGCGGTGGAGGCAATGGGTGCGACGGTGTCAGATATGGGGAACGGTTTGCGAGGCCTGGGGCTTTCCGTGCAGGCGGCGTCTGTGGCCCAGGACATGGCTGCCCTCTCACAGGAGGCCATGAGCTAGCGCCAGCGGCAGATGGCAGAGGCGCTCAACGCCATAGCCCAGTCTCTGCAGGCCATGGCCCAGTCTCAGCAGGCCATGGCCCAGTCTCAGCAGGCCATGGCCCAGTCTCTGCAGTCCATGGCCCAGTCTCAGCAGGCCATGGCCCAGTCTCTGCAGTCCATGGCCCAGTCTCAGCAGGCCATCGCTGAGGACATCGGCGCCAGTGGCCATGTGCGAGCTGGCGTCGCACTGTCGCAGACAGGGTTCGACAACCCCCTGGGCTCCATGGCTGCAAACCTGCAGACCCCTGTCGATAACAGTGCGGGCAGACACCCATTTCCTGTGGCTCTCAAGGCCTTAATTTTTATACCTGTGGGTTTTTCCAGGGGTCAGTGGGTGATCTTTGCGGAGTCTTTGCTTGTGCATAGCTGCGTCAAGCTGGTGATTGTGCTATGTTCAGACCAAACCAATCAGGCTGAGTGAACCAGAGGCTTTGCAGCTACAGAGGGTTCCCCCGCATCCAGGGTGCCATTAGTTGCACCCATTTAGCCATCAACGTGCCAACCAGTCAGCTGAATGCTTTTATCAATAGGAAGGGGTATCACTCAATAAATGTTCCGGTAGTGAGTGGCCACAGGACTCATGGGCGAAATTCTCCGTTATTAACGCAAAGTCCGCCGATCGGCGCCAAAAACGGCGCAGATCCGACCTGCATCATGCCACCAAAAACGTCGCGAAGTCTCCGGCCCGGAATGGACGGGATCCGCGCTTGCTCACATGGTTCACGCCGTGTGGTGACATACACGCTGCACGGCGTGACGGCTCATAAGAACGCGGTGCTCACCCCCACCCGACCGGAACACCCGACCAGAACGCCCGACCGAATGGCAGCCCGCCGCTCAGCCCCGAGGTTCCAGTCACGGGATGTGGAGGCGCTCCTGGACGCAGTGGAGCAGAGGAGGGAGGCCCTGTATCCCGGACACGGCCGCAGAGTTGCCCCACGCCACAGCCAGCGTCTGTGGAGGGAGGTGGCAGAGGCCGTCACCGCTGTGGCCCTGACACCACGGACAGGCACCCAGTGCCACAAGAAGGTGAACGACCTCGTCAGAGCAGCCAGGGTGAGCCTCCCCCCCTGCCCGATATCCATATCCCCCATTTCCCCCCTACCCCATATCCCCCTGCCCCCATATCCCCCTCCCCCATATCTCTCATATCCCCCTCCCCCATATCCCCCCTCCCCCATATCACCCCTCCCCCATGTCCCCCATATCCCCCCTCCCCATATCCCCCCTTCCCCATATCCCCCCTCCCCCATATCCCCCATATTCCCCCTCCCCCATGTCCCCCATATCCCCCCTCCCCATGTCCCCCATATCCCCCTCCCCCATATCCCCAAGTGAATCCAGCCCTAACCTTAACCTCTGCAATACACGCGCAACCGATGGCGTGCATTCATATACCTGTCTAACACTGTTGCCTTTTACCCCTGCCACCCGCCCCCCACAGGAGAAGCGCGCACACAACACCAGGGAGCATGTGAGGACTGGAGGAGGCCCCGCTGATGAGAGGCCACTGACCGAACACGGGGAAAGGGCCCTGGAACTGGCTGGCGGACCTGAGGACCGGGAGGTTGCTGATGCAGAGGTCGGGGGCGTACTAGCAAGTGAGCCACCGACAGCCTGTCCCCATATCCCCCCTCCCCTATATCCCCCTCCCCCATATCACCTGATCACTGCCTGCGTGTCTAACCATGCATGCTTCATCGTGTATCGCAGGACCAAACGTCGAGGCACTCATCCCCGCAGATGCAGACCGCCGGCATGATGCCCCTCGGAGGCCACAGGAGACGGAGGGACCCGGACCCGCCGGCATGCGACGCCCGCAGGATGCCCCTCGCACACCACGGGAGACGGAGAGACCCGGACCCTCCGGCATGCGACGCCCGCAGGATGTCCCTCACACACCACGGGAGACGGAGAGAACCGGACCCTCCGGCATGCGACTCCCGCAGGATGTCCCTTGGAGACCACTGGAGACGGAGAGACCTGGAGCAACAGGGAGACGATGCCCCCGTCTCGTGCGGGTGCGACGACGCAGGCGTGTGCCACCCAGCGACGAGAGGGGCAGGCACCCGCCCCCGTCACAGCCGAGCCAGGACACCACAACCCAGGACACCCCTACCCAGGACACCCCTACCCGGGACAGCACTACCCAAGAAAACGAAATACGGACAGTGACACAAATTGGATGGGTGGAGACGAACCGCCACCCCAAAGTGCCATGGACTCAGAGTGGGACGAAGAGCACGACACAACGCCACTGCTGTCACCAACACCAATCACCATCGCAGAAACAGTCACCTCGGTTGGGCACTTTAGTGATGAGGCGTCTGGGACACTCACTGGTGCGTACAACACAGCCGTCCCGGTACAGCAGGTGGAGGTAGGAGCAGCAGAGGGCCGGGCGGTCGGAGGACAGCCCAGCCCAAGCGAACATCTGCCGCCCAGATGGATCCCGGGTTACTGGAGTTAGCACACCCACCCATAGATCCGATGCAACCACCGAACCGGAGATGAGCGAAGAGGGTGACGGCCGGCTTGCGGCGGCTGCAGTCGCAGGTGGAGGAGTCCACCCGCGTCCAGGAGCTGGGAGTGGTGCCGGTCATGCGTGCCACCCAGGCCGACACCGCACGGGTGGCGTCTGCGGTGGAGGCAATGGGTGCGACGGTGTCAGACATGGGGAACGGTTTGCGAGGCCTGGGGCTTTCCGTGCAGGCGGCGTCTGTGGCCCAGGACATGGCTGCCCTCTCACAGGAGGCCATGAGCTAGCGCCAGCGGCAGATGGCAGAGGCGCTCAACGCCATAGCCCAGTCTCAGCAGGCCATGGCCCAGTCTCAGCAGGCCATGGCCCAGTCTCAGCAGGCCATGGCCCAGTCTCTGCAGTCCATGGCCCAGTCTCAGCAGGCCATGGCCCAGTCTCTGCAGTCCATGGCCCAGTCTCAGCAGGCCATCGCTGAGGACATCGGCGCCAGTGGCCATGTGCGAGCTGGCGTCGCACTGTCGCAGACAGGGTTCGTCAACCCCCTGGGCTCCATGGCTGCAAACCTGCAGACCCCTGTCGATAACAGCACGGGCCTTCAGGACTGGCAGCGCCAGATGTCGGGGTGGCGTCGGATGGCCAGTCCGTTTGCATCCCACACCCATGTAGAGGCCTGGGGGCCATCGGGCACCCCGAGGGAGGAGGAGGTGCTGTGGTCCGTCCTGGGTTCCCCCTGTAGGGGAGGTCCCGGAACACCGCGACACCTCGGACTCCCCCCCTTCCGTCCCAGGTGCATCGGGTGGGCAACGGGCAGGACAGGCTGGCAGCTCGCCATCCCAGTCGCCCGGGCCGCAGCCTGGCCCATCTAGGCCAGGACGCCCCAGGAAACGGCCGCCAAAGGGATCCCGTGTCAGAGGGCAGGAATCACAGGAGTCCACCTCCAGTTCTGCTGCACCGTAGTCATAGGGTCCAAACAACTAGACACTGAGTAAGTTGGCACGGGTGCAGGGCACAGATGAGTTTTAGGGGCTAAGGCACGTGCATGAACTCCGTTCGTTATTAAAGTTCGTTACACCTACGGAAGCTGCCTTTGTGCTCTGTCCAAAGCGTGCGGGGGTGTCATGTACGTTGAGCGCAAGTGTGTGTGTGAGGGGTGGTCTTACCTCAGCCCCAGGTGAGTCTGCCCCCTTCCCCCTGGGCCGCCATCAACATCCCCCCGGGCAGAGGGCGGGACCGTGCGCTGCAGTGTCACAGCCGCATGCAGGGATGGTCCGGGTGGATGGTGGTACTGTGGCCATGGGTCAGACATAGTCCAACGATGTGGAGCCAGGAGCTCATCGCAGGGCGGGTTGTCATCATCCTCCATGGCCTGCAATAGACACGCGTCCACCGGCAACTGTGTGAGCCCGGCCGTTGTGCCGCAGGTGGATCGACAATGGGGGGGTGGTGTGCACGCAGGTGGGGTTGGGGAGGGGGGTGAGGGTGCTGGGTGGGTGGATGGGTGTGGGGTGTGGGTGGTCGGCTGTTGCCATGGTGTGCGGTCTGTGGTCATACTAACCGATTCCCACGCCCATCGAGTCAGTGAAGCGGGCGGCTATCAGCCTGACCCGTGCCCGCTGGCCCAGCCGGTAACGGTGGACAGCCACCTGCCTGTGTCTACCCCGTCTGCCCTGACCATTACCCCCATCCCCCTCATCTGGGAGGACTGCGCCTTTTCCTGCTGCTCCTCCACTCCGCCCTCCTCTGCCTGCGGCACATCGCCCCTCTGCTGGGCTATGTTGTGCAGGACGCAGCACACCACAATGATGCGGCCGACCCTATCTGACCGATACTGGAGGGCGCCTCCAGAGAGGTCCAGGCACCTGAAACGCATCTTCAGCACGCCAAAGCACCTCTCTATCACTCCCCTTGTCGCTACATGGGCATCATTGTAGCGGTTCTCCGCCTCATTGCGTGGCCTCCGTACAGGCGTCATCAGCCACGATCGCAATGGGTAGCCCCTGTCGCCCAGCAACCAGCCCCTCAGCCGGGGATGGCGTCCCTCGAACATGCCAGGAATGGATGACCGTGACAACATGTATGAGTCGTGTACACTGCCCGGGTAACGGGCGCAGACGTGCAGGATCATCATGCGGTGGTCGCAGACCACCTGTATGTTCATTGAATAGGTCCCCTTCCTATTGGTGAACACGGCCCTGTTATCTGCAGGTGGCCGCACGGCGACGTGCATCCCATCAATCGCGCCCTGGACCATGGGGAACCCGGCCACGGCAGAGAAGCCCACGGCCCAGGCATCTTGGCTGGCCAGGTCCACAGGGAAGCGGATGTAGCGGTGCGCCATGGCATATAGGGCGTCTGTCACTGCCCCGATGCACCGATGTCTACGATATGCCGGACAGGTCCCCACTCGGTGCCTGGAATGACCCCGTTGCATAAAAGTTCAGGGTCACCGTAACCTTGACGGACACGGGGAGAGGGTGTCCCCCGCCAGTGCCACGTGGTGACAGATGTGCCAGCAGGTCGCAGATGTGTGCCACGGTATCCTGCCTCATCCGGAGTCTCCTCCTGCATTCCCGGTCCTGATATGACTGCCGGGGCCGGTACTCACGGGGCGCCCTCGGGTGCCTCCGTTGCCGTGGGGCCGCGACGTCCTCCTTCCCCTCCTCGTCCTGTCGGTCAGGTGTCCCTCCAGCCTGGGCGGCTGCCGCCTGCCCCTCTGCGGCAGCCTGCGCCGCCTCTCTGGCATGCTCCTCCTCCTCCTCATCCAGGGCATCATAGACATTAGCGGCTGCCGCCACGGCGGCCAACATCGCTGGATGATCGGAAAACATGACAGCCTGGTTTGGGGGGGGGGGGGGTAACGACGACATGTCATCATTGCCCATATCCCCTCCTCCCCCCAGCCCGGTGGCATGGACCGCATGGGTCCAACTGTTGGAGGCTGGCACCTGGCCCGGTGGACCAACTCACTTGCACACGCATCCCCCCCTCCCCGGCACGGACCCCTGCATCCTCCCTCCCCGGCACGGACCCCCCCTCCCTCCTCCCCGGCACGGAACCCCCATCCTCCTCCCCGGCATGGACACCCCCTCCCTCCTCCCCGGCACGGATACCGCCATCCCCTCTCCCCGGCACACACCGGTACGGACCCCCCCATCCTCCTCCCCGGCACGGACCCCCCCTCCCACCTCCCCGGCCCTCCCCGGCACGGGCCCCCCCATCCTCCTCCCCGGCATGGACCCCCCCTCCCTCCTCCCCGGCCCACCCCGGCACGGACCACCCCCTCCCTCCTCCCTGGCTCCGACCCCCCCATCCTCCTGCCCGGCATGGACCCCCCCTCCCTCCTTCCCGGCATGGACCCCCCCATCACCCCTCCCCGGCACGGACCCCCCCTCCCTCCTCCCCGTCACGGACCCCCCCCCTCCCTCCTCCCCGGCTCGGACCCCCCCCATCCTCCTGCCCGGCATGGACCCTCCCTCCCTCCTCCCCAGCGCGGACCCCCCCATCCCCCCTCCCCGGCCCTCCCCGGCACGGACCCCCCCATCCTCCTCCCTGGCACGGACCCCCCTCCCTCCTCCCCGGCCCTCCCCGGCACGGACTCCCCCATCCCCCCTCCCCGGCACGGACCCCCCCATCCTCCTCCCCGGCATGGACCCCCCCATCCTCCTCCCCGGCATGGACCCCCCCATCCCCCCTCCCCAGCACGGACACCCCCCACCCTCCTCCCCGGCATGGACCCTCCCTCCCTCCTCCCCGGCCCACCCCGGCACGGACCCCCCCCCTCCTCCCTGGCTTCGACCCCCCCATCCTCCTGCCCGGCACGGACCCCCCCTCCCTCCTTCCCGGCATGGACCCCCCCATCACCGCTCCCCGGCACGGACCCCCCCTCCCTCCTCCCCGTCACGGACCCACCCCCTCCCTCCTCCCCGGCTCGGACCCCCCCCATCCTCCTGCCCGGCACGGACCCTCCCTCCCTCCTCCCCAGCGCGGACCCCCCCATCCCCCCTCCCCGGCACGGACACCCCCATCCTCCTCCCTGGCACGGACCCCCCTCCCTCCTCCCCGGCCCTCCCCGGCACGGACTCCCCCATCCCCCCTCCCCGGCACGGACCCCCCCATCCTCCTCCCCGGCATGGACCCCCCCATCCTCCTCCCCGGCATGGACCTCACCATCCCCCCTCCCCAGCACGAACACCCCCCACCCTCCTCCCCAGCACGGAACCCCCCCATCCTCCTCCCCGGCACGGACCCTCCCTCCCTCCTCCCCAGCACGGACCCCCCATCCTCCTCCACGGCACGGACCCCCCCTCACTCCTATCCGGCACGGACCCCCCCATCCCCCCTCCCCGGCCCTCCACGGCACAGACCCCCCCCATCCTCCTCCCCGGCACGGACCCCCCCCTCCCTCCTCCCCGGGACGGACCCCCCCATTCTAATCCCCGGCACGGACACCCCCTCCCTCCTCCCCGGCCCTCCCCTGCACGGACCCCCCCCCCCCCCACCCACCCTCTCCGGTCCTCCCCGGCATGGACTCCCCCCATCCTCCTCCCCGGCACGGACCCCCCCATCCTCCTCCCCAGCACGGAACCCCTCCCTCCTCCCCGGCACGGACCCCCCCATCCTCCTCCCCGGCACGGACCCCCCCTCACTCCTCCCCGGCACGGACCCCCCCATCCCCCCTCCCCGGCCCTCCCCGGCACGGACCCCACCCCCCTCCTCCCTGGCTCCGACCCCCCCATCCTCCTGCCCGGCACGGACCCCCCCTCCCTCCTTCCTGGCATGGACCCCCCCATCACCCCTCCCCGGCACGGACCCCCCCTCCCTCCTCCCCGTCACGGACCCCCCCCCCTCCCTCCTCCCCGGCTCGGACCCCCCCCATCCTCCTGCCCGGCACGGACCCTCCCTCCCTCCTCCCCAGCGCGGACCCCCCCATCCCCCCTCCCCGGCACGGACCCCCCCATCCTCCTCCCTGGCACGGACCCCCCTCCCTCCTCCCCGGCCCTCCCCGGCACGGACTCCCCCATCCCCCCTCCCCGGCCCTCCCCGGCACGGACCCCCCCATCCTCCTCCCCGGCATGGACCCCCCCATCCTCCTCCCCGGCATGGTCCCCCCCATCCCCCCTCCCCAGCACGGACCCTCCCTCCCTCCTCCCCAGCACGGACCCCCCATCCTCCTCCACGGCACGGACCCCCCCTCCCTCCTATCCGGCACGGACCCCCCCATCCCCCCTCCCCGGCCCTCCACGGCACAGAACTCCCCATCCTCCTCCCCGGCACGGACCACCCCCTCCCTCCTCCCCGGGACGGACCCCCCATCCTAATCCCCGGCACGGACACCCCCTCCCTCCTCCCCGGCCCTCCCCGGCACGGACCCCCCCCCCCACCCCCCCTCTCCGGTCCTCCCCGGCATGGACTCCCCCCATCCTCCTCCCCGGCACGGACCCCCCCATCCTCCTCCCCAGCACGGAACCCCCTCCCTCCTCCCCGGCACGGACCCCCCATCCTCCTCCCCGGCACGGACCCCCCCTCACTCCTCCCCGGCCCACCCCGGCACGGACCCCACCCCCCTCCTCCCTGGCTCCGACCCCCCCATCCTCCTGCCCGGCACGGACCCCCCCTCCCTCCTTCCTGGCATGGACCCCCCCATCACCCCTCCCCGGCACGGACCCCCCTCCCTCCTCCCCGTCACGGACCCCCCCCCTCCCTCCTCCCCGGCTCGGACCCCCCCATCCTCCTGCCCGGCACGGACCCTCCCTCCCTCCTCCCCAGCGCGGACCCCCCCATCCCCCCTCCCCGGCACGGACCCCCCCATCCTCCTCCCTGGCACGGACCCCCCTCCCTCCTCCCCGGCCCTCCCCGGCACGGACTCCCCCATCCCCCCTCCCCGGCCCTCCCCGGCACGGACCCCCCCATCCTCCTCCCCGGCATGGACCCCCCCATCCTCCTCCCCGGCATGGTCCCCCCCATCCCCCCTCCCCAGCACGGACCCTCCCTCCCTCCTCCCCAGCACGGACCCCCCATCCTCCTCCACGGCACGGACCCCCCCTCCCTCCTATCCGGCACGGACCCCCCCATCCCCCCTCCCCGGCCCTCCACGGCACAGAACTCCCCATCCTCCTCCCCGGCACGGACCCCCCCCTCCCTCCTCCCCGGGACGGACCCCCCCATCCTAATCCCCGGCACGGACACCCCCTCCCTCCTCCCCGGCCCTCCCCGGCACGGACCCCCCCCCCCCCCCCCCCACCCCCCCTCTCCGGTCCTCCCCGGCATGGACTCCCCCCATCCTCCTCCCCGGCACGGACCCCCCCATCCTCCTCCCCAGCACGGAACCCCCTCCCTCCTCCCCGGCACGGACCCCCCATCCTCCTCCCCGGCACGGACCCCCCCCTCCCTCCTCCTTGGCACGGATCCCCCCTCCCCGGCACGGACCCCCCCATCCTCCTTCCCGGCACTCACCCCCCCTCCCGGCACTCCCCCAGAGCCCAGCCCACTCTAACCACCCCCCCCACCCGCCGCACACACACACACACACACAAAACCCTACACACACCTCTCCCCCACACATTCAGACTGCGGCCATGCCATCGCCTCTCCAGCGGCCAACCCCCAGGCCGTCACCCACCTCCACGCTGGTCGGCGTAAACCTTGAGCACAGGTTGACGCCGATTAAAAGGAGGTTTGATTTACACCGACGTGACCCGTCATCACGTCGACGGGACTTCGGCCCATCCGGACGGGAGAATATCGCCAGGCCCAAAATCGACTGCCTTGCGCCCACCCGTGCCATTCTCCGACTTCTGCGGTGCCATTGACGCCCCACCGACTTTTCTCCCTTGTGAGACTTCGGCGGGGGCGGATTTCACGGCGGCCAACGGCCATTCTCCGACCCGCTGGGGGGTCGGAGAATGACTCCCCATATTCTGCAAAATCGTGGCAGGCATCCTGGAAGCTCCCACACACTGCATCACTCAAGAACAAAGAACAAAGAAATGTACAGCACAGGAACAGGCCCTTCGGCCCTCCAAGCCCGTGCCGACCATGCTGCCCGACTAAACTACAATCTTCTACACTTCCTGGGTCCGTATCCCTCTATTCCCATCCTATTCATGTATTTGTCAAGATGCCCCTTAAATGTCACTATTGTCCCTGCTTCCACCACCTCCTCCGGTAGCGAGTTCCAGGCACCCACTACGTAAAGAACTTGCCTCGTACATCTACTCTAAACCTTGCCCCTCTCACCTTAAACCTATGCCCCCTAGTAATTGACCCCTCTACCCTGGGGAAAAGCCTCTGACTATCCACTCTGTCTATGCCCCTCATAATTTTGTAGACCTCTATCAGGTCTCCCCTCAACCTCCTTCGTTCCAGTGAGAACAAACCGAGTTTATTCAACCGCTCCTCATAGCTAATGCCCTCCATACTAGGCAACATTCTGGTAAATCTCTTCTGCACCCTCTCTAAAGCCTCCACATCCTTCTGGTAGTGTGGCGACCAGAATTGAACACTATACTCCAAGTGTGGCCTAACTAAGGTTCTATACAGCTGCAACATGACTTGCCAATTCTTATACTCAATGCCCCGGCCAATGAAGGCAAGCATGCCGTATGCCTTCTTGACTACCTTCTCCACCTGTGTTGCCCCTTTCAATGACCTGTGGACCTGTACTCCTAGATCTCTTTGACTTTCAATACTCTTGAGGGTTCTACCATTCACTGTATATTCCCTACCTGCATTAGCCCTTCCAAAATGCATTACCTCACATTTGTCCGGATTAAACTCCATCTGCCATCTCTCCGCCCAAGTCTCCAGACAATCTAAATCCTGCTGTATCCTCCGACAGTCCTCATCGCTATCCGCAATTCCACCAACCTTTGTGTCGTCTGCAAACTTACTAATCAGACCAGTTACATTTTCCTCCAAATCATTTATATATACTACAAAGAGCAAAGGTCCCAGCACTGATCCCTGTGGAACACCACTGGTCACAGCCCTCCAATGAGAAAAGCATCCTTCCATTGCTACTCTCTGCCTTCTATGGCCTAGCCAGTTCTGTATCCACCTTGCCAGCTCACCCCTGATCCCGTGTGACTTCACCTTTTGTACTAGTCTACCATGAGGGACCTTGTCAAAGGCCTTACTGAAGTCCATATAGACAACATCCACTGCCCTACCTGCATCAATCATCTTAGTGACCTCCTCGAAAAACTCTATCAAGTTAGTGAGACACGACCTCCCCTTCACAAAACCGTGCTGCCTCTCACTAATACGTCCATTTGCTTCCACATGGGAGTAGATCCTGTCTCGAAGAATTCTCTCCAGTAATTTCCCTACCACTGAAGTAAGGCTCACCGGCCTGTCGTTCCCGGGATTATCCTTGCTACCCTTCTTAAACAGAGGAACAACATTGGCTATTCTCCAGTCCTCCGGGACATCCCCTGAAGACAGCGAGGATCCAAAGATTTCTGTCAAGGCCTCAGCAATTTCCTCTCCAGCCTCCTTCAGTATTCTGGGGTAGATCACATCAGGCCCTGGGGACTTATCTACCTTAATATTTTGTAAGACACCCAACACCTCGTCTTTCTGGATCTCAATGTGTCCCAGGCTATCTACACACCCTTCTCCAGACTCAACATCTACCAATTTCTTCTCTTTGGTGAATACTGATGCAAAGTATTCATTTAGTACCTCGCCCATTTCCTCTGGCTCCACACATAGATTCCCTTGCCTATCCTTCAGTGGGCCAACCCTTTCCCTGGCTACCCTCTTGCTTTTTATGTACATGTAAAAAGCCTTGGGATTTTCCTTAACCCTATTTGCCAATGACTTTTCGTGACCCCTTCTAGCCCTCCTGACTCCTTGCTTAAGTTCCTTCCTACTTTCCTTATATTCCGCGCAGGCTTCGTCTGTTCCCAGCCTTTTAGCCCTGACAAATGCCTCCTTTTTCTTTTTGACGAGGCCTACAATATCTCTCGTCATCCAAGGTTCCTGAAAATTGCCGTATTTATCCTTCTTCCTCACAGGAACATGCCGGTCCTGAATTCCTTTCAACTGCCACTTGAAAGCCTCCCATATGTCAGATGCTGATTTGCCCTCAAACATCCGCCCCCAATCTATGTTCTTCAGTTGCCGCCTAATATTGTTATAATTAGCCTTCCCCCAATTTAGCACATTCATCCTAGGACCACTCTTATCCTTGTCCACCAGTACTTTAAAACTTACTGAATTTTGGTCACTGTAACCAAAATGCTGCCCTACTGAAACATCTACCACCTGGCCGGGCTCATTCCCCAATACCAGGTCCAGTACCGCCCCTTCCCTCGTTGGACTGTCTACATATTGTTTTAAGAAGCCCTCCTGGATGCTCCTTACAAACTCCGCCCCGTCCAAGCCCCTGGCACTAAGTGAGTCCCAGTCAATATTGGGGAAGTTGAAGTCTCCCATCACCACAACCCTGTTGTTTATACTCTTTTCCAAAATCTGTCTACCTATCTGCTCCTCTATCTCCCGCTGGCTGTTGGGAGGCCTGTAGTAAACCCCCAACATTGTGACTGCACCCTTCTTATTCCTGATCTCTACCCATATAGCCTCACTGCCCTCTGAGGTGTCCTCTCGCAGTACAGCTGTGATATTCTCCCGAACCAGTAGCGCAACTCCGCCTCCCCTTTTACATCCCCCTCTATCCCGCCTGAAACATCTAAATCCTGGAACGTTTAGCTGCCAATCCTGCCCTTCCCTCAACCAGGTCTCTGTAATGGCAACAACATCATAGTTCCAGGTACTAATCCAAGCTCTAAGTTCATCTGCCTTACCCGTAATACTTTTTGCAAGTTTGTGGCTCCAGCTCGCCTTAATGAATGGTTGCTGTATGACAAGGGGTGAAAGGTGGCTCATGACGTCACTCAGGCACTCAAAGACAGAGGCAGAAGAAACGTACAATCACTTTCTTGCCTTCACAAGGACGGTAGTGCATAGGACAATAGGTCTTCTTAAAATGAGGTTCTGATATCTGGACTGCTCGGGGGAGGTGAGGGGGGGCTACAGTGTCTGCCAGAGCACGTGTTGCTCATAGTCATTGTGTTTTGTGCTCTGCATAATGTTCTACTGGCAAGGGGAGAACCGCTGGACCAGGAGGACAAAGAGGCCATTGCTCAACTTCACAGGAAGAATCAAATCATGAGTCTGATGGGAACCCCAGTCCTCCGTGACAGCGTGGATGCATCTGTGCACCGAGCTCTGTGCGATCCCGGACAGGTCTCCTCTGGGTGGCTGGAAGGACGCTGTTGCGTAGATGTTCAGGGCGATCATCACCTTGATGGCCACCGGGAGTGGGTGTCCTTCTCCATTCCCCCAGAGCTGTGGTGACTAGGAGGAAGGCCACCATTGCTGGTGAATGCCAATATCCAGTGTCTGCAGGGGGTGAAAGGTCGACATGTTAGCATGGTGTGTACCGTGCTACACAGTGGCCCCGGTTGGCACTGCGGACTCTGCACCTGCGTGCCCCCTGCCCCCCTCCTCTCTGCACCCCTGGTCCTGTCAGAGCCAGGCACCATGGGACCTCTGGCCCTGGCATCCATTCCTGCTGTCAGGGGTACCATCGACTGGTGAGGCCCTTGCCAGCAGTACAGTCAATGGCCCCTCTGTAGGGGTTACTTTGTGCGATGCCCTTGGGTGGGCCACGTGATGGACTGCCGATGGGTACCGGCTGGTTGGGTGAGGGACTGGTATGGCAGAGGGTGCAGTTCTGGGGTGGAGGGTGGGGGCTGGGGTGCGGGGGTGGTGAGTCGCTGTCACCAGGCTCCAGGGTGGGTGGTCAGTGGGGTGCACAGCAAGATGGTTGACTTGCAGGCTGTGGCAATCGTGGTCCATGTCTGGATACCCCGTTCCTATGGGGGGTCACCCTGGCCCCAGGGCCCATCCCCACAACACCCTCTGGCCCTGGCAATGCCCCCTCCACCCCCAGTCTCTCTGTGTCATATCTCCTCTCTCTTCCTCATCAACTACGGCACCTGTTTCATGATTTTTAAAAGCACAAGTGAACGTCGCCATCGGCAATTCGCCCCGTGAAGGCGGAGAATCACGACGGCCCGGAGAATACCGGGTCAGGCCCACTAATGATATACCAACGGCGTTTACTGTACGTGGGGAGTGGAACGCAATGGCGCTGCTATTGAGGCACTGAAGAATTGTGATTTGGCGTGAAACCAGCGCCCACCAGGATTTCAGTGTTAAAACTGATTCTCCGCCCAATCACGTTTCCAGATTCTGTCATCAGCCGGCGTAGAATCCCGCCCCGCATCTTTTCTCAGATCTCAGGTGGCAGCGAAAAACGCGGCCACTTGCAGTCCGGCCCACCAGGCACGCACATCAAAGGTCACATTCTCACCTACTTTTAACGGTTAAGACATAAGTGAGAAAGGAGTTTTAAATTAAAAATTCGCTTTGAATACTGCACAAACCTTGGGCGAAATTCTCCCGAAACGGCACGATGTCCACCGACTGGCGCCCAAAACGGCGCCAATCAGATAGGCATCGCGCCGCCCCAAAGGTGCGTAATGCTCCGCATCTTGGGGGGCCGAGCCCAACATTGAGGGGCTAGGCCGACGCCGGAGGGATTTCCGCCCCGCCAGATGGCGGAACGGCCTTTGGTGCCCCACCAGCTGGCGCGGAAATGACATCTCCGGGCGGCTCTTGCGCGGGAGCGTCAGCGGCCGCTCACGGCATCCCCGCGCATGCGCAGTGGAGGGAGTCTCTTCAGCCTCCGCCATGGTGGATACCGTGGCAGAGGCGGAAGGGAAAGAGTGCCCCCACGGCCCAGGCCCGCCCACGGATCGGTGGGCCCTGATCGCGGGCCAGGCCACCGTGGGAGCACCCCCCAGGGCCAGATCGCCCCGCGCCCCACCCCTCCCCCCCCCCCAGGACCCCGGAGCCCGCCCGCGCTGCCTTGTCCCGCCGGTAAGGTAAGTGGTTCAATTTACGCCGGCGGGACAGGCAATTTATCGGTGGGACTTCGGCCCATCCGGGCCGGAGAATCGAGCGGGGGGGGGCCCGCCAACCGGCGCGGTGCGATTCCCGCCCCCGCCGAATATCCGGTGCCGGAGACTTCGGCAACCAGCGGGGGCAGGATTCACGCCAGCCCCCCGCGTTTCTCCGACACGGTGGGGGATTGGAGAATGTCGCCCCGTGTTCGAAGCAGGTTTATAACAAATGAGCTTTTACAATCAATGTAACTTGGAATTTGTGGTCAATGTATTCATTAAAAAGTCACAACACCTAAAGGACAAGTCACGATCAGAAAATCCGCCTTGGTCTTTCAGGTAATTCAGTTTAATTACTTATATGTGATTAGGTTTAATAATCAGGGGCGTCATTCTCCGACCCCCCAGCGGACACATGTTGGCCGCTGGAGAGGCGATGGCGTGGCCGCAGTCTGAATGTGTGGGGAGAGGTGTGTCTAGGGTTGTGTGTGTGTGTGTGCGGCGGGGGGTGTGGTTAGAGTGGGCTGGGCTCCGGGGGAGTGCCGGGAGGGGAGTCAGTGCCGGGGAGGAGGATGGGGGGTCCGTGCCGGGGAGGGGGGATGGGGGGGGGCTCCGTGCGGGGTAGGGGGATGGGGGTGGGGTCCGTGCCGGGGGTGAGAATGGGGGGCCCGTGCCAGGGAGGGGATGGGGGGGGTCCGTGCCAGGGAGGAGGATGGGGGGTCCGTGCCGGGGAGGGGGATGGGGGGGGTCCGTGCCGGGGAGGGGGATGTGGGGGGGGGGTCCGTGCCTGGGAGGGGGGTGGGCTCCGTGCCGGGGAGGAGGATGGGGGGTCCGTGCCGGGGAGGAGGTTGGGGTCTGTGCCGGGGAGGAGGATGGGGGGGGTCCATGCCCGGGAGGGGGATGGGGCCCGTGCCGGGGAGGAGGTTGGGGTCCGTGCCGGGGAGGAGGATGGGGGGTCCGTGCCAGGGAGGAGGATGGGGAGTCGGTGCCGAGGAGGGGGTTGCGAGGGCAAGTGAGTTGGTCCACCTGGCCAGGTGCCAGCCTCCAACAGTTGGACCCATGCGGTCCATGCCACCTGGCTGGGGGGAGGAGGGGATATGGGCAATGATGACATGTCGTCGTTCCCCCCACCAGGCCGTCATGTTTTCTGATCATCCAGCGATGTTGGCCGCCGTGGCGGCAGCCGCTAATGTTTATGTTGCCCTGGATGAGGAGGAGAAGCGTGCCAGAGAGGCGGCGCAGGCTGCCGCAGAGGGCAGGCGGCAGCCGCCCAGGCTGGAGGGACACCTGACCGACAGGACGAGGAGGGGGAGGAGGACGTCGCGGCCCCACGGCAACGGAGGGACCCGAGTGCGCCCCATGTGTACCGGCCCCGGCAGTCATACCAGGACCTCACGGACCGGGAATGCAGGAGGAGACTCCGGATGAGGCGGGAAACCGTGGCACACATCTGCCACCTGCTGGCACACCTGTCACCGCGTGGCACTGGCGGGGGATACCCTCTCCCCGTGTTCATCAAGGTTACGGTGGCCCTGAACATTTACGCAACGGGGTCATTCCAGGCACCGAGTGGGGACCTGTCCGGCATATCGCAGACATCGGTGCATCGGTGCATCCGGGCAGTGACAGATGCCCTATATGCCATGGCGCACTGCTGCATCCGCTTCCCTGTGGACCGGGCTAGCCAGGATGCCCGGGCCGTGGGCTTCTCTGCCGTGGCAGGGTTCCCCATGGTCCAGAGCGCGATTGATGGGATGCACGTCGTCGTGCGGCCACCTGCAGATAACAGGGCCGTGTTCACCAATAGGAAGGGGACCTATTCGATGAACATACAGGTGGTCTGTGACCACCGCATGATGATCCTGCACGTCTGCGCCCTTTACCCAGGCAGTGTACACGACTCATACGTGTTGTCGCGGTCATACATCACCGGCATGTACGAGGGACGCCATCCCTGGCTGAGGGGCTGGTTGCTGGGCGACAGGGGCTACCCATTGCGATCGTGGCTGACGACGCCTACACGGAGGCCACGCAACGAGGCGGAGAACTGCTACAATGATGCCCATTTAGCGACAAGGGGAGTGATAGAGAGGTGCTTTGGCGTGCTGAAGATGCTTTTCAGGTGCCTGGACTTCTCTGGGGGTGCCCTCCAGTATCGGTCAGATAGGGTCGGCCGCATCATTGTTGTGTGCTGCGTCCTGCACAACATAGCCCAGCAGAGGGGCGATGTGCCGCAGGCAGAGGAGGGCGGAGTGGAGGAGCAGCAGGAAGAGGCGCAGTCCTCCCCAGATGAGGGGGATGGGGGCAATGGTCAGGACAGACGGGCTAGACACAGGCGGGTGGCTGTCCACCGTTACCGGCTGGCCCAGCGGGCACGGGACAGGCTGATAGCCGCCCGCTTCACTGACTAGATGGGCATGGGAATCAGGTAGTTCGGCCACAGACCGCACACCATGGCAACAGCTGACCACCCACACCCCCCACCCATCCACCCACCCAGCACCCTCACCCCCCTCCCCAACCCCACCCACCCCACCCGCATGCACACCACACCCCCCATTGCCAATCCACCTGCGGCACAATGGCCGGGCTTACACAGTTGCGGGTGGACGCGTGTCTATTGCAGGCCATGGCGGATGATGACAACCCACCCTGCGATGAGCTCCTGGCTCCACATCGTTGGACTATGTCTGACCCATGGCCACAGTACCACCATCCACCCGGACCATCCCTGCATGCGGCTGTGACACTGCAGCGCACGGTCCTGTCCTCTGCCCGGGGGGATGTTGATGGCGGCCCAGGGGGAAGGGGCAGACTCACCTGGGGCTGAGGTAAGACCACCCCTCACACACACACAAACTTGCGCTCAACGTACATGACACCCCCGCACGCTTTGGACAGAGCACAAAGGCAGCTTCTGTAGGTGTAACATTGACTTTAATAACGAACGGAGTTCATGCACGTGCCCTAGCCCCTAAAACTCATCTGTGCCCTGCACCCGTGCCAACTTACTCAGTGTCTAGTTGTTTGGCCTTACGGGCCCTTTGACTACGTCTACATGGTTCCCCAGGCGGTACAGCAGAACTGGAGGTGGACTCCTGTGATTCCTGCCCTCTGACTCGGGATCCCTTTGGCGGCCGTTTCCTGGGGCGTCCTGGCCTAGATGGGCCAGGCAGGGGCCCCGGCGACTGGGATGGCGAGCTGCCAGCCTGTCCTGCCCGTTGCCCACCCGATGCACCTGGGACGGAAGGGGGGGAGTCCGAGGTGTCGCGGTGTTCCGGGACCTCCCCTACAGGGGGACACGGGACGGACCACACCACCTCCTCCTCCCTCGGGGTGCCCGATGGCCCCCAGGCCTCTACATGGGTGGGGGATGCGAACGGACTGGCCATCCGACGCCCCCCCGACATCTGGCGCTGCCAGTCCTGGAGACCCGTGCTGGTATCGACAGGGGTCTGCAGGTTTGCAGCCATGGAGCTCAGGGGATTGGCAAACCCTGTCTGTGACTGTGCGACGCCAGCTCGCACATGGCCAATGGCGCCGATGCCCTCAGCGATGGCCTGCTGAGACTGGGCTATGGCCTGCAGAGACTGGGCCATGGCCTGCAGAGACTGGGCCATGGCGTTGAGCGCCTCTGCCATCTGGCGCTGGCACTGGCTCATGGCCACCTGTGAGAGGGCAGCCATGTCCTGGGCCACAGACGCCGCCTGCACGGAAAGCCCCAGGCCTCGCAAACCGTTCCCCATGTCTGACACCGTCGCACCCATTGCCTCCACCGCGGACGCCACCGTGCGGTGTCAGCCTGGGTGGCACGTATGACCGGCACCACTCCCAGCTCCTGGACACGGGTGGACTCCCCCACCTGCGACTGCAGCCGCCGCAAGCCGGCCGTCACCCTCTTCGCTCGTCTCCGGGTCGGTGGTTGCATCGGATCTATGGGTGGGTGTGGTAACTCCAGGAACCCGGGATCCATCTGGGCGGCAGTTGTTCGCTTGGGCTGGGCTGCCCTCCGACCGCCCGGCCCCTCTGCTCCTCCTACCTCCACCTGCTGTACCGGGATGTCTGTGTTGTGCTCATCAGTGAGTGTACCAGACGCCTCATCACTAAAGTGACCAACCGAGGTGAGTGTTTCAGCGATGGTGGAGGGTGTTGGTGACAGCAGTGGCGTAGTGTAGTGCTTTTCATCCCACTCTGAGTCCAAGGCACTTTGGTGTGGGGGTTCTTCTCCACCCATCCACTCTGTGTCACTGTCTGGTATTTCGTCTTCCTGGGTAGTGCTGTCCCGGGTAGGGGTGTCCCGGGTAGGGGTGTCCTGGGTAGGGGTGTCCTGGGTACTGGTGTCCTGGCTCGGCTGTGACGGGAGACTGTGGCTGCCCCTCTCGTTGCTGGGTGGCACACGCCTGCGTCGTCACACCCACACGTGACTGGGGCGTCGTCTCCCTGTTGCTCCAGGTCTCTCCGTCTCCCGTGGTCTCCAAGGGACATCCTGCGGGCATCGCATGCCGGAGGGTCCGGGTCTCTCCATCTCCTGTGGTGTGCGAGGGGCATCCTGCGGACATCGCATGCCAGAGGGTCCGGGTCTCTCCTTCTCCCGTGGTGTGCGAGGGGCATCCTGCGGGCGTCACATGCCGGAGGGTCCAGGTCTCTCTGTCTCCTGTGGTGTGCGAGGGGCATCCTGCGGGCGTCGCATGCCGGAGGGTCCGGGTCTCTCCGTCTCCCGTGGCCTCCGGGGGGCATCCTGCGGGCGGTCTGCATCTGCGGGGATGGGTGCCTCGACGTTTGCTCCTGCGATACACAATGAAGCATGCATGGTTAGACACGCAGGCAGTGATCAGGTAATATGGGGGAGGGGGATATAGGGGAGGGGGGATATGGGGATGGGTTATCGGTGGCTCACTTGCTAGTACGCCCCCGACCTCTGCATCAGCAACCTCCCGGTCCTCAGGTCCGCCAGCCAGTTCCAGGGCCCTTTCCTCGTGTTCGGCCAGTGGCCTCTCATCAGCGGGGCCTCCTCCAGTCCTCACATGCTCCCTGGTGTTGTGTGCGCGTTTCTCCTGTGGCGGGGGGGCGGGGGGGGGGGGGTGGCAGGGGTAAAAGGCAACAGTGTTAGACAGGTATATGAATGCACGCCATCGGTTGCGCGTGGATTGCACGGTTAAGGCTGGATTCACTTGGGGATATGGGGGAGGGGGGATATGGGGGAGGGGGGATATGGGGAGGGGGGATATGGGGATATGGGGGGGGGTATGGGGGGTATGGGGAGGGGGATATGGGGTAGGGGGTATATGGGGGATGTGGGATATGGGGGAGGGGGGATATGGAAGGGGGGATATGGGGGAGGGGGGATATGGGGCAGGGGGATATATGGAGAGGCGATATGGGGGAGGGGGGATATGGGGAGGGGGATATGGGGGAGAGGGATATGGCGGAGGGGGGATATGGGGGAGGGGGGATATGGGGGAGAGGGATATGGCGGAGGGGGGATATGGGGGAGGGGGATATGGGGGAGGGGGTGTATGGATATCGGGCAGAGGGGAGGCTCACCATGCCTGCTCTTACGAGGTCGTTCACCTTCTTGTGGCACTGGGTGCCTGTCCGTGGTGTCAAGGCCGCAGCGGTGACGGCCTCTGCCACCTCCCTCCACAGACCCCGGCTGTGGCGTGGGGCAAATTTGTGGCCGTGCCTGGGATACAGGGCCTCCCTCCTCTGCTCCACTGCGTCGAGGAGCACCTCCACATCCCGTGACTCGAACCTCGGGGCTGAGCGGCGGCCGGCCATCCGGTCGGGTGTTCCGGTCGGGTGTTCCGGTCGGGTGGGGGGGGAGCAGCGCGTCCTTATGAGCCGCCACGCCATGCGGCGTGTATGACGCTACACGGCGTGAACCACATGAGCAAGCGCGGTTCCGGTCACGTCGCTGCTAGCCCATTTCGGGCTGGAGGCATCGTGACGATTTTTGCGGCGTGACGCAAGTCGGATTTGCGCCGTTTTTTTGTGCCAATCGGCGGACTTTGCGCCGATAACGGAGAATTTTGCCCCTGGTTTGTAAATTTGGGGCGAAATTCTCCCCCAACGGCGCGATGTCCGCCGACTGGCGCCCAAATCGGCGCCAATCAGACGGGGATCGCGCCGCCCCAAATGTGCGGGATGCTCCGCATCTTGAATTGCCCAAATTCTCCCAAATGGAGCCCAAGTGTTTGCGCCGTCGTGAACGCCATCATCTGGGAGAATCGCCCCCATTATATTTATGTATTCAGCAAACTAAAACAAGGGGCGGGATTCTCCGACCCCCCGCCAGGTCGGAGAATCGCCGGTGGCTGGCATGAATCCCGCCCCGGTGGTTGCTGAATTCTCCGGCACCGGATATTCGGCGGGGGTGGGAATCGCGCCGCGCCGGTTGGTGGGCTCCGCCCGGCGATTCTCCGGCCGCGATGGGCCGAAGTCCCGCTGCTGGAATGCCTGTCCCGCTGGCGAGAATCAAACCACCTCTCTTCCCGGCAGGGCAAGGCGGCGCGGGCGGGCTCCGGGGTCCTGGGGCGGGGCACGGGGCGATCTGGCCTCGGGGGGTGCCCCCACGATGGCCTGGCCCGCGATCGGGGCCCACCGATCCGCGTGCAGGCCTGTGCCGTGGGGGCACTCTTTTCCTTCCGCCTTCGTCATGGTCTCCACTTTGGCGGAGGCGGAAGAGACCCCCCTCCACTGCGCATGCGCGGGGATGCCGTGAGCGGCCGCTGACGCTCCCGCGCATGCGCCGCCCGGCAAAGTCTGGCGCGGCACCAAAGGCCTTTCCCGCCAGCTGGCGGGGCGGAAATCAGTCCGGCGTGGGCCTAGCCCCTCAAGGTTAGGGCTCGGCCCCTCAAGATGCGGAGGATTCCACACCTTTGGGGCGGCGCGATGCCGGACTGATTCGCGCCGCTTTTGGCCAGTCGGCGGACATCGCGTTGATTGCCGAGAATCCGGCCCAAGTACTCTGATTCAAAAATGTGATGCTCATGATATTTTTCCGAATCAAGTTCAAACTATATTATTTAATTTATGATGACATAACCCACTGTATTAGTTATTCAAGTGGATTATGGAAAGCATGACATTTTTGCCATGTAGATTCATTGCTGTGTTCTGATCACCTGTGTGTTTGAGGGTTGCTGAATCAGTGTAGATAAGTGTGTGGTAATAGCATTATGAATGATAACTGAAGCTGATGTATATTAAGTAAAAAGTAACTAGTGTCGCCATAGTCCCAGGTGACCATAGGCTGCTTTCCCCTTTGAGGGGAGAGCTGACCGGTGGTGATTTAACCTGAGGATCACCACACTTCTGGGAATTGACTGTATAATCTAGACCGACACCTCACTGTAGCACAGGACAGCGATGCACATTTGGAGGTATAATACCAACAGTGCAGAAGGAGGCCATTCAGCCTATCGAGTCTCCACCGACCAATAGAGCATCCCACCTAGGCTCAATCCCCCACCCCACCTTATCCCTGTAACCCCACCTAATCGTTGGACAATAAGGGACAGCCAATCCACCTAACCTGCTCATCTTTGGACTGTGGGTGGAAACCAGAGCACCCGTCACGCAGGTAGGGGAAGTATGTGCAAACTCCACACAGTCACCCGAGGTCAGAATTGAACCCGAGTCCCTAGTGGTGTGAGGTAGCAGTGCTAAGCACTGTGCCACCATACCAGGCAGCACGGTAGCATTGTGGATAGCACAATTGCTTCACAGCTCCAGGGTCCCAGGTTCAATTCCAGCTTGGGTCACTGTCTGTGCGGAGTCTGCACATTCTCACCGTGTGTGCGTGGGTTTCCTCCGGGTGCTCCGGTTTCCTCCCACAGTCCAAAGATGTGCAGGTTAGGTGGATTGGCCATGATAAATTGCCCTTAGTGTCCAAAATTACCCCTAGTGTTCGGTTGGATTACTGGGTTATGGGGATAGGGTGGAGGTGTGGACCTTGGTAGGGTGCTCTTTCCAAGAGCCGGTGCAGACTCGATGGGCCAAATGCCTCCTTCTACACTGTAAGTTCTATGGAATACCGTCCTGTTTAGATGAGACATGAGACCAAAGCCCCTGCTTTGCTCTCTCAGGTGACATAAAAGAACCTACATACCATAATTTGAAGAAGGGCAGGGATTTTCTCCTAATGCTCCTTGACCTTTATTCTTCAACTAGCACCACGAGGATAGATTATCCGTGCATGGAATCTTTCATTGGTGCAAACTGACTGCTCCACATACCTGCATTACAATTGCACTTCAAAATTACTTCTTCTGCTGTGAAAAGCTTTGGGAAATAATGAGGATGTTAAAGGTATAAAAACATAGGAACACTGAATTGCTAGACAAATACAGACCAATGTCCAGTCATTTACTTTGTGCTGTCCTCATGGTTGTCTGATCCAATGATAATGGAGCTGTTAACAAATCATAGTAATCTCTATTAATTAATTTCCAGCAGTGGTATTTTAATTAGTGTGATTTTAACAGTCGGCTAAATTGCTAATCTTTGCGCCATCCAGCTCTGTATGATTGTAAGTTTGTTTTTTCGCCCCCTAGGAGGGGAGCAGCTGGCCTAAACTCACTATCTCCACATCACAGGCATCGAGAACAAACCCATGCCCTGCCACTCTATGATTGATTAATTCATGGGCTTCGTCACTGTTGGTGACATTTATTCCTGTACCTAGTTCTTTCAGGACTCTAATGCTTCATCAATGTAGGGCTTAAGTCAACAGCCTCTGGCTCAGAAGCAAGAATGCCACCACTGAGCCGTGTGTGAAAATCAATGAAAATCAGTCAAAGTTTAACTTTATTAACACCCAGATCCAGTACCTGAACAGTATTTCCAGCAATGGTGTTTTAGTTAGTGTAATGCTGTAGCTGCTGAAATTGCTGCAATTTGTTCTCTGTCTTCATTCTCCGACCATTTGTCTCCCCTTATCTGATAACAGTGTTGAAATATGATTCTACAGGAGCCCATTAGTCCCTCACCTGAGTGCACTTTCTTCATCTGTGAGCATAAACAGTGAGGGTTGAACCTGATTGTTCTATTTATATCTAGCAAACACCCTGCCTGACTTTTTAAACATCCTTTTTCACCAATTCTAGTACCCCATCAACATTGGGCAACGTAACATTGGGCTAACCTGCTACCTTCCTGATTGTTATGGCTTACTTCACATTGTACAGTGCATTTCACCTCTGGGAGCTTTACCTGTAATTTAAACAAGGGCATTAATGAATACCGATCAGACAGACAAATGCTCAACTTCATGCACTGAAGAAGCATTTCCTACTATTAGTGGAGATGCTATTCATTAACAAAGTTACTGTTATGTGTATATCTCTTTTGATGCTGGAAAATCTATGCAAGATTAGAGCTGACACTGTCAAAAGTACAGTGGAGGGGTATACTCAGTAGAAAAGCTGTTTTTACATTTGCTGTAGGAGGATTGGAAATTCACTGCACACTAAATATATATGAATTTTCACATACAACTTGTAATACTATAAAATATATTGCAAAACAGAGCAGAAAATGCACACATTTCAGCTTACTGTGAGTTCTGATTTTGACTGGGCTGTATATCAGGAGAAAGCTACTCCCAGTTACATTCACGTGTCATCTACCAGCTAGTGATGGAGTGCCTTTGAGAGAGACTTAATGATAGATTGCCAGCCAGACCTGGTTAGGGAGTAAGAAGCATATGCTGATACAATTTAAAGTTCAGCATGTATGGAGTGTCACACACATCACATCTTAAAATCTATGTTACGCCTAAAATGTTGGCTTAAATAATCCCAATATGATAAACTGACAATGGTGATTCACTCAAATATCAGCACTTGAGCTGCGACCTGCATGGCTATGAATCCAGTGCAGGAAGGTGAGATTCGGCAGGGCATGGACACAGTGGATTGAATGGCCTCTGAAGGTATTGTGAATTTTCGATGATTCTACACTTAGGACATACTATTACCAATTGGAAACCAGAAACCTCTAAAATCAACGTTTAAGCTCATGTTGTTTGCCAGTTGCTTTCGTTTTACCAATGACAACTAACCAATCAAGTTGCACAATTACTTGCACAGCATTTTAGTGGTCAATTTGCTAAAATAACAAACATAATGGGTGCAATTCGGTGACCTCGTCTGCATCGGACTTGGTGTCAGGATGAGGGTGTGAATCTCGCGAGAGGCTTTCACAGGCTGAGATCCAGGCGCATATTTAATAGTTCATTTAAATATGCATTCAACGGATTCATCCGGGGCCTGGGATTCACTGGGAGACTTCACCAGGGCGCCATTTAGTGCTGGTCCACACAAATGTGGACGAGTCATAATGGCACCTGGGGGAGTCTCCTAGACCATTGGAGACCCCCAGGTAATAGGGAACAGGGCAGGATGGCACTCCCTCTAGCACCTGAGTACATTGGCAGTGCCACCTGGCACTGCCAGGGTACCTGTGTGGCACTGTCAGGCAGGGACACTGCCAGAATGGCAGTGCCCAGGTGCCAGGTGGCCCAAGCCAGGGGCCACGCCCAGGGGTGACTTTCTCATAAGAGGTCGAGTGAGAGGTGGCTCGAGGACCCCTGAAGTGGTAATTTGGGTGAAGGAGGGGGGTTCCAGAGGCCTCAGTGCGGGCACTGAGGGGATTTGAAAGATCAGGGCTGCCTTTAAAATTGGTGCCCTGTGGCGTCATTCTCCGACCCCCCGCTGGGTTGGAGAATCGCCGGGGGCTGCCGTGAATCCCGCCCCGCCGGTTGCCGAAGTCTCCGGCACCGGATATTTGGCGGGAGCGGGAATCGGGCCGCGCCGATTGGCGGGCCCCCCCGCTCGATTCTCCGGCCCGGATGGGCCGAAGTCCCGCCGATAAATTGCCTGTCCCACCGGCGTGGATTAAACCACCTTTTGAACGGCGGGACAAGGCGGCGTGGGCAGGCTCTGGGGTCCTGGGGGGGGGGGGGGGGGGGCGCGGGCGATCTGGCCATGGGGGGTGCCCCCACGGTGGCCTGGCCAGCGATCGGGGCCCAGCGATCCGCGGGCGGGCCTGTGCCATGGGGGCACTCGTTCCCTTCCGCCTCCGCCACGGTCTCCACCATGGCGGAGGCGGAAGAGACTCCCTCCACTGCGCATGCGTGGGAAACTGTCAGCGGCCGCTGACGCTCCCGCGCATGCGCCGCCCGGAGATGTCATTTCCGCGCCAGCTGGCGGGGCAACAAAGGCCGTCTCCGCCAGCTGGCGGGGCGGAAATTCCTCCGCCGTTGGCCTAGCCCCTCAATGTTGGGGCTCGGCCCCCAAAGCTGGGGAGCATTCCGCACCTTTGGGGCGCCGCGATGCCCGTCTGATTGGCGCCGTTTTGGGCGCCAGTCGGCGGACATCGCACCGTTTCGGGAGAATTTCACCCCAGATCCATAAGTAGTCTTCCTGCACTAGCGAGCTGAGCTCGTCAGTGCAGGAAATGACTTAAAAATGCAATCTCAATGGGCAGTTCCTTACCGAGGCCAAAATGAATGGCAAAGTGTCATTGAATAGCGGGGTCTTCCTCAGCGCTGCAGGCGCCTAGAAACACCTCGCTAAATGTGCCATTGAGGTCCACTGAAACACCCCCAATATTTATTAAAATGTGAAAAGTTTAAGAAATAATTGAAATATCAGTAAAATTATACATGGACTGCTAGCAACCTCATATTGTAGCCTTCCTTCCCAAAGGCTTCACTTTTTTAACGGGTTTGGGTTAGTTTTTTTCATGAAGCAGGAGTTGCTCATGTCAATCTTATATCCCCAGCTTTCCTCGGGGCTTCAGGTATGCAGAGTGTGTTCACCTTGCTGCCTCTTTCCCCATTAATCATGTTTTGCTAGTAGGCATCCCAGTACGTGCCTGCCACATTTTGTGTCACCTTCATACTTCACTTCCTCTCACAGGACAAGACTGTATTGGACTCTCACTGTGCTGCTGCTGGATTCCAGACCGGGATTCAGTTGAAACAAATACCAAAGAACATGGGCGAATTCTCCGATCCCTGCTCCGGGCCGGAGAATCGGCGCAACTGCGCCATGCCGCCCCGACGCTGGCACGGGATTCTCTAAGGAGCGAAGAATCGGCACCATTTGCGCCGGTGTTTTTGGTGCGGCTGGGCTGCCGACTCTCCGGCCTTGATGGGCCGAGCGGCTGCGCGGAAACGGCAGAGTCCCGCTGGCGCCGTTCACACCTGCTCGCAGCCGGCGGGAACTCTGCGCGCAGGGTCGGGAGGCGGCCTGTGGGAGGGTGGAGGAAGGGGGCTCCTTCACCGGGGGGGAGGGGCTCTGATGTTTGGCCCTCGATCGGGGCCCACCGATCGGCGGGCCGGCCTCTCCAGCCCCGGCCCTATTTTGTTACGCGACCGGCCCCTGAACCCCCACGCCATGTTGCATCGGGGCCGGAGCGTTGAGGAAGTCCCCTGCGCATGTGCGGGTTGGTGCAGCGCCCAGTTGACGCTGGGAAGGGAAGCTGGGGCAAGAATTGGTAGTGCCCGTTTCGCGCCGTCGTGAAACGTGACGGCGTTCATGACGGCACGGACACTCTGCCTCCATTTTGGAGAATCCTGCCTCTGAACTCCTGTTTTACGCACAATTCCCTAGAATGTATCAGTAGCATTAATAGTCCATCTCTGGTTACACTGAGGTGCTTGTTGACCTGCTCCTCAAATTGCAACAGTTCTGATGGTGAAATAGTTTTCACAACGGTAGCTTCACAGCAATTATTTACAACAGGGTGACTTGCTAAGCCATATCGGAAAGAATTAAGAGTCAGCTACATAATGTGTGACTGCGGTCACATGCAGGCTAAAACACAATAGGGGTGGCAGGCACGTCCCTGAGGCACATTTGTGAAACAATTGGGATTTTACCACAATACACAGAGTTTCATGATTATTTTATGTTGGTAGCTACAAGTTACCATATCTGTTGGAAACAGATGGATGGACAGATGCAAAAACATACTTCCAGGAATCAGACAAAAGCAGCAACTATGGGGTTGGATTCTCCAATCGCGGAGGCTGCGGCCGAGGCGGAAGGAAAAGAGTACCCCCCACGGCACAGGCCCGTCCTTGGATAGGTGGGCCCCGATCGCGGGCCGAGCCACCGTGGGGGCGCCCCCGGTGCCAGATCGCCCCGCGCCCCTCCCCGCCAGACCCTGGAGCCCGCCCGCACCGCCAGTCCCGCCGATAAGGTAGGTGGTTTGATTCACTTCGGCGGGACTGGCATGACAGCAGCGGGACTTCGGTCCATCGCGGGCCGGAGAATCACCGGGAGGGGTGGCCCGGCGACCGGCGCGGCGTGATTCCCGCCCCCGCCGGGGGGGTCGAAGAATCCCGCCCGAGATCCCTACCCACCAGTGATGTTAAACTCAGGCCCTGCCCCTTCCTTCACTGTTGGCCGATACCAAGCAGATAAAATGTAACCACAAAATGGCAGACTTGTCAGCTGAGCAGTTGAAAGCTGTACAAATCAGGGGCGTCATTCTCCGACCCCCCGCCGGGTCGGAGAATGGCCGTTGGCCGCCGTGAATCCCGCCCCCGCCGAAGTCTCCGCTCCCGGAGATTGGGCGGGGGCGGGAATCGGGCCGCGCCGGTTGGCGGGACCCCCCACTGGATTCTCCGGCCCGGATGGGCCGAAGTCCCGCCCAGGAATTGCCTGTCCCGCCGACGTAAATCAAACCTGGTATTTACCGGCGGGACCAGGCGGCGTGGGCGGGCTCCGGGGTCCTGGGGGGGGGGGCGCGGGGCGATCTGACCCCGGGGGGGTGCCCCCACGGTGGCCTGGCCCGCGATCGGGGCCCACCGATCGGCGGGCCTGTGCCGTGGGGGCACTCTTTCCCTTCCGCCTCCGCTACGGCCTCCACCATGGCGGAGGCGGAAGAGACTCTCCCCACTGCGCATGCGCGGGAAACTGACAGCTGCCGCTGACGCTCCCGCGCATGCGCTGGGAAACTGACAGCGGCCGCTGACGCTCCCGCGCATGCGCCGCATTTCCGCGCCAGCTGGCGGGGAAACAAACGCCATTTCCGCCAGCTGGTGGGGCGGAAATCCCTCCGGCGTCGGCCTAGCCCCTCAATGTTGGGGCTAGGCCGCCAAAGATGCGGAGCCTTCCGCACCTTTGGGCCGTCGCGATGCCCGTCTGATTGGCGCCGCCGTTGGGGGAGAATTTCGCCCCAGATTCCCCAACCCAAACCCACCTCTGACCCACCCACTTCCAGCTTTAACTGAAGCAGGAATGTGGGAGGCCAACCGTCTCCTCAGGAGGCAGTTTGGCATCTTTAAAACAATAATGTGGCTGCTTATTGCTTTATCTCACATTTTTGGAGTTTAACTCTGGATGATTGGCTCCCCAGGTCACTGCCCCCTCCTCGAGATTTCCAGTTCCCCTCCGACCTCCCCATGTAGACCACAGGGTCAGCGGAACTCTTCCTCGATGATGTTGCCCCATTCCTCCAGTCAGCCCCATTCTCCCCAACATTATGACCGATCTCCTTCCCTCACCCCCTCAACCCAACACCCTCCCTCCCCCAGAATCAGCTCTGTACCCCCATTCTACCCAGTCAGACCCGATTGTGCCCTCCTGCTCTGGACAAGGAGATACTTTATACTGCCACCTCCATTGACCTGTTGCCCACTTTACTGAATGCTTAACCATTCAGGAAGGCTGGTTTCCAGCGGGGGAACGCATTGGTGAGATCATGGGCCAAATTCTCCGTTATCGGCGGAAAGTCCGCCGATCGGCGCAAAAAACGGCGCAAATCCGACTTGCGTCACATCGGAAAAATGGGTTGAAAGTCTCCGGCCCGAAATGGGCTAGCAGCGACGTAACGGGATCCGCGCTTGCGCACGTGGTTCACGCCGTGCAGTGTCATACGCGCCGCACGGCGTGACGGTTCATAAGGCCGCGCTGCTCCCCCCCACCCGACCGGAACACCCGACTGGATGGCTGGCCGCCGCTCAGCCCCGAGGATCGGGTCACGGGATGTGGAGGCGCTCCTGGACGCAGTGGAGCAGAGGAGGGACGCCCTGTATCCCGGGCATGGCCGCTGAGTTGCCCCACGCCACAGCCGGCGTCTGTGGAGGGAAGTGGCAGAGGCCGTCACCGCTGTGGCCCTGACACCACGGAGAGGCACCCAGTGCCACAAGAAGGTGAACGACCTCGTCAGAGCAGGCAGGGTGAGCCTCCCCCATAGCCCCCCTCCCCCATATCCCCCCTCCCCCATATCCCCCCTCCCCAATATCCCCCCTCCCCCATATCCCCCTCCCCCATATCCCCCCTCCCCCATATCTCCTCTCCCCCATATCCCCCCTCCCCATATCCCCCCTCCCCCATATCCCCCCTCCCCCATATCCCCCCTCCCCCATATCCCTCATATACCACTCCCCAATATCCCCCCTCCCCCATATCCCCATAACCCCCTCCCCCATATCCCCTCTCCCCATATACCCCCTCCCCCATATCCCCCATCCACCATACCCCCCTCCCCCATATTGCCCCCTCCCCCATATCCCCCATGTCCCCCCTCCCCCATAGCCCCCCTCCCCCATATCCTCCCTCCCCATATCCTCCCTCCCCAATATCCCCCCTCCCCCTCCCCATATCCCCCCTCCGCATATCCCACCCTCCCCTCCCCCATATCCCCCCTCCCCCATATCCCCACTCCCCATATCCCCCCTCCCCCATATCCCCCTCCCCATTCCCCCTCCCCATATCCCCCCTCCCCCATATCCCTCCTCCCCATAACCCCCCTCCCCATATCCCCCCTTCCCCATATCCACCCTCCCCATATCCCCCCTACCCCATATCCCCAAGTGAATCCAGCCCTAACCTTAACCTCTGCAATGCACGCGCAACCGATGGCATGCATTCATATACCTGCCTGACAATGTTGCCTTTTACCCCTGCCACCACCCCCACCCGCCCCCCCCCCCCCAACAGGAGAAGCGCGCACACAACAATAGGGAGCATGTGAGGACTGGAGGAGGCCCCGCTGATGAGAGGCCACTGACCGAACACGAGGAAAGGGCCCTGGAACTGGCTGGTGGACCTGAGGACCGGGAGGTTGCTGATGCAGAGGTCGGGGGCGTACTAGCAAGTGAGCCACCGACAGCCCATCCCCATATCCCCCCTCCCCTATATCCCCCTCCCCCTATCACCTGATCACTGCCTGATGTCTAACCATGCATGCTTCATTGTGTATCGCAGGACCAAACGTCCAGGCACCCATCCCCGCAGATGCAGACCGCCCGCAGGATGCCCCTCGGAGGCAATGGGAGACAGAGAGACCCGGACCCTCCAGCATGCGACGCCCGCAGGATGCCCCTCGGAGGCCACGGGAGACAGAGAGACCCGGACCCTCCAGCATGCGATGCCCGCAGGATGCCCCTCGGAGGCCACGGGAGACAGAGAGACCCGGACCCTCCAGCATGCGACGCCCGCAGGATGCCCCTCACACACCACGGTAGATGGAGAGACCTGGAGCAACAGGGAGATGACACCCCCGTCACGTGCGGGAGCGACCACCCAGCGACGAGGGGGGCAGCCACAGGCCCCCGTCATATCCGAGCCAGGACACCACTACCCAGGACACCACTACCCAGGACACCACTACCCGGGACAGCACTGCCCAGGACACCCCTACCCGGGACAGCACTGCCCAGGACACCCCTACCCGGGACAGCACTACCCAGGAAGACAAAATACCAGACAGTGACTCAGAGTGGATGGGTGGCGACGAACCCCCACCCCAAAGTGCCATGGACTCAGAGTGGGACGAAGAGCACGACACAACGCCACTGCTGTCACCAACACCCTCCACCATCGCAGAAACACTCACCTCGGTTGGGCACTTTAGCGATGAGGCGTCTGCTACACTCATTGGTGCGTACAACACAGCCGTCCCGGTACAGCTGGTGGAGGTAGGAGCGGCAGAGGGGCCAGGCGGTCGGAGGGCAGCCCAGCCCAAGCGAACATCTGCCGCCCAGATGGATCCCGGGTTCCTGGAGTTTCCACACCCACCCATAGCCCCGATGCAACTACCGACCCGGAGATGAGCGAAGAGGGTGACGGCCGGCTTGCGGCGGCTGCAGTCGCAGGTGGAGGAGTCCACCCGCGTCCAGGAGCTGGGAGTGGTGCCGGTCATGTGTGCCACCTAGGCCGACACCGCACGGGTGGCGTCCGCGGTGGAGGCAATGGGTGCGACGGTGTCAGACATGGGGAACGGTTTGCGAGGCCTGGGGCTTTCCGTGCAGGCGGCGTCTGTGGCCCAGGACATGGCTGCCCTCTCACAGGAGGCCATGAGCCAGTGCCAGCGCCAGATGGCAGAGGCGCTCAACACCATAGCCAAGTCTCAGCAGGCCATAGCCCAGTCTCAGCAGGCCATGGCCCAGTCTCAGCAGGCCATGGCCCAGTCTCTGCAGGCCATGGCCCAGTCTCTGCAGGCCATCGCTGAGGGCATCGGCGCCAGTGGCCATGTGCGAGCCGGCGTCACACTGTCACAGACAGGGTTTGCCAACCCCCTGGGCTCCATGGCTGCAAACTTGCAGACCCCTGTCGATACCAGCACGGGCCTCCAGGACTGGCAGCGCCAGATGTCGGTGGGGGCGTTGGATGGCCAGTCCGTTCGCATCCCCCACCCATGTAGAGGCCTGGGGGCCATCGGGCACCCCGAGGGAGGAGGAGGTGGTGTGGTCCGTCCCGGCTCCCCCTGTAGGTGAGGTCCCCGAACACCGCGAAACCTCGGACTCCCCCCCTTCCGTCCCAGGTGCATCAGGTGGGCAACGGGCAGGACAGGCTGGCAGCTCGCCATCCCAGTCGCCCGGGCCGCAGCCTGGCCCATTTAGGCCAGGACGCCCCAGGAAACGGCCGCCAAAGGGATCCAGTGTCAGAGGGCAGGAATCACAGGAGTCCACCTCCAGTTCTGCTGTACCGTCTGGGGAACCACGTAGACGTAGTCAAAGGGCCCGTAAGGCCAAACAATTAGACACTGAGTAAGTTGGCACGGGTGCAGGGCACAGATGAGTTTTAGGGGCTAGGGCACGTGCATGAACTCCTTTGGTTATTAAAGTCAATGTTACACTTACAGAAGCTGCCTTTGTGCTCTGTCCAAAGCGTGCGGGGGTGTCATGTACGTTGAGCGCAAGTGTGTGTGTGAGGGGTGGTCTTACCTCAGCCCCAGGTGAGTCTGCCCCCTTCCCCCTGGGCCGCCATCAACATCCCCCCGGGCAGAGGACGGGACCGTGCGCTGCAGTGTCACAGCCGCATGCAGGGATGGTCCGGGTGGATGGTGGTACTGTGGCCATGGGTCAGACATAGTCCAACGATGTGGAGCCAGGAGCTCACCGCAGGGCGGGCTGTCATCATCCTCCATGGCCTGCAATAGACACGCGTCCACCCGCAACTGTGTGAGCCCGGCCCGTTGTGCCACAGGTGGATCGGCAATGGGGGGGGGGTGCATGCGGGTGGCGTGGGTGGGGTTGGGGAGGGGGGTGAGGGTGCTGGGTGGGTGGATGGGTGGGGGGTGTGGGTGGTCGGCTGTTGCCATGGTGTGCGGTCTGTGGCCATACTACCCGATTCCCACGCCCATATAGTCAGTGAAGCGGGCGGCTATCAGTCTGTCTCGTGCCCGCTGGGCCAGCCGGTAACGGTGGACAGCCACCCGCCTGTGTCTACCCCGTCTGCCCTGACCATTACCCCCATCCCCCTCATCTGGGGAGGACTGCGCCTCTTCCTGCTGCTCCTCCACTCCGCCCTCCTCTGCCTGCGGCACATCGCCCCTCTGCTGGGCTATGTTGTGCAGGACACAGCACACCACAATGATGCGGCCGACCCTATCTGACCGATACTGGAGGGCGCCCCCAGAGAAGTCCAGGCACATGAAACGCATCTTCAGCACGCCAAAGCACCTCTCTATCACTCCCCTTGTCACTACATGGGCATCATTGTAGCGGTTCTCCGCCTCATTGCATGGCCTCCGTATAGGCGTCATCAGCCACGATTGCAATGGGTAGCCCCTGTCGCCCACAAAGAGCCCCTCAGCCGGGGATGGCGTCCCTCGTACATGCCGGGGATGGATGACCGCGACAACACGTATGAGTCGTGTACACTGCCTGGGTAACGGGCGCAGACGTGCAGGATCATCATGCGGTGGTCGCAGACCACCTGTATGTTCATTGAATAGGTCCCCTTCCTATTGGTGAACACGGCCCTGTTATCTGCAGGTGGCCGCACGGCGACGTGCATCCCATCAATCGCGCCCTGGACCATGGGGAACCCGGCCACGGCAGAGAAGCCCACGGCCTGGGCATCTTGGCTGGCCCGGTCCACAGGGAAGCGGATGTAGCGGTGCGCCATGGCATATAGGGCATCTGTCACTGCCCGGATGCACCGATGCCCCGATGTCTGCGATATGCCGGACAGGTCCCCACTCGGTGCCAGGAATGACCCCGTTGCATGAAAGTTCAGCGCCACCGTAACCTTGACGGACACGTGGAGAGGGTGTCCCCCGCCAGTGCCACGCGGTGACAGGTGTGCCAGCAGGTTTCCCGCCTAATCCGGAGTCTCCTCCTGCATTCCCGGTCCGTAAGGTCCTGGTACGACTGCCGGGGCCGGTACACACGGGGCACCCTCGGGTGCCTCCGTTGCCGTGGGGCCGCGACGTCCTCCTCCCCCACCTCGTCCTGTCGGTCAGGTGTCCCTCCAACCTGGGCGGCTGCCGCCTGTCCCTCTGCGGCAGCCTGCGCCGCCTCTCTGGCACGCTCCTCCTCCTCCTCCTCATCCAGGGCAACATAGACATTAGCGGCCAACATCGCTGGATGATCGGAAAACATGATGGCCTGGTGGGGGGGGATGGGAACGACGACATGTCATCATTGCCCATATCCCCTCCTCCCCCCAGCCAGGTGGCATGGACCGCATGGGTCCAACTGTTGGAGGCTGGCACCTGGCCAGGAGGACCAACTCACTTGCACTCGCATCCCCCTCCCCGGCACGGACCCCCCCATCCCCCTCCCCGGCACGGACTCCCCCATCCCCCTCCCCGGCACGGACCCCCCCATCCCCCTCCCCGGCACGGACCCCCCCCCAACCTCCTCACTGGAACGGACCCCAACCTCCTCCCCGGCACGGACCCCCATCCCCCTCCCCGGCACGGACTCACCCCCCCCAACCTCCTCCCCGGCACGGACCCCCCATCCCCCTCCCCGGCACGGACCCCCCATCCCCCTCCCCGGCACGGACCCCCCACCCCCTCCCCAGCACGGACCCCCCATCCCCCTCCCCGGCACGGACCCCCCGATCCCCCTCCCCGGCACGGACCCCCCCATCCCCCTCCCCGGCACGGACCCCCCCAACCTCCTCCCCGGCACGGACCCCAACCTCCTCCCCGGCACGGACCCTCCATCCCCCTCCCCGGCACAGACCCCCCATCCCCCTCCCCGGCACGGACCCCCCATCCCCCTCCCCAGCACGGACCCCCCCATACCCCTCCCCGGCACGGACCCCCCCATCCCCCTCCCCGGCACGGACACCCCATCCCCCTCCCCGGCACGGACCACCCCCAACCTCCTCCCCGGCACGGACCCCCCATCCCCCTCCCCGGCACGGACCCCCCATCCCCCTCCCCGGCACGGACCCCCCCACCCCCTCCCCGGCACGAACCCCCCCATCCCCCTCCCTGGCACGGACTACCCTCCCGGCACTCCCCCGGAGCCCAGCCCACTCTAACCACCCCCACCGCCGCACACACACAACCCGAGACACACCTCTCCCCACACATTCAGACTGCGGCCACGCCATCGCCTGCCCAGAGCCAACCCCCCAGGCCGTCTCTCACCTCCACGCTGGTCGGCATGAACCTGGAGCACAGGGTCACGCCGATGAAAAGGAGGTTTAATTTACGTCGACGTGAACGGTCATCACGTCGACGGGACTTCGGCCCATCCGGAAGGGAGAATATCGGGAGGCCGAAAATCGGCTGCCTTGCGCAGACCCGTGCCATTCTCCGACGGCAGTGGCGCCATTAATGCCCCGCCGACTTTTCTCCCTTCGGAGACTTCGGCAACCGGCGGGGGCGGGATTCACGGCGGCCAACGGCCATTCTCTGACCCTCTGGGGGGGTCGGAGAATGACGCCCCTTATACCTGTTGTACACTCAATAGCTTGCAGAGGATTCCTAACCTCCACTGACCCAAAACCAACCCCATGTCAACCTTACTCCCAGCAAGTCAGAGAAGTTAAAATCCAGGACCAGGCATTCACCACTGAACTAAACTACATTCTATTCTTCCTCCAAGTGCTGACAAACCTCGATCCCCCTCCCCAGTCTCCCAAGTTTCCAATTGCCATTCCAGAGTGATACCAGACTATGTCATCCTGCTATGTAATGAGAAATACTCAGCATAGTAAAAATTAAGCATTCAGTTCCTCTGTCACGTGTTAAATTCATGTTGACAGGTGGCTGGCCCAGATGCTTGTTTTTGATTTCCAATGTGTAATACCTAATCTATCATTCTTAAATCATTCCTTTCTGGGAGGAATAATAGTGCTGGCTGGCTACATGGTTTTATTCACAACTTATTTAAATTCTGGTTGCATTAGACCTCCCTGCACTACATCCAGGGCTAGGATGACTTTTGTCAACCACCTCCGCCCAAGCCTGGCTTATTTCTTGCAAGTTCGTGGAGAATCAGGGACGGGAATCTCTGATCCTGAGGCTTAAGTGTTGATGCCGTCGTAAACGCCGTCGTGTTTTACGACGGCGTGAACAGGTCCCCAGGTGGCGGAGCCCTTCAGGCGGCTAGCACGGCACTGGAGCGATCCACGCCGCTCCAGCTGCCGATACAGACCTCAAATGTGTGGCGCGAGTCTGCGCATGCGCACTGCGACCGGCGCGATTACGCGCATGTGCAGTGGCTTCCTCCTCCGCGCCGGCCCCAACACAACATGGCGTAGGGCTACAGGGGCCGCATGGAGCAAATGAGGCCCCCAGCCTGAGAGGCCGGCCCGCCGATCGGTAGGCCCCAATCACACGCCAGACCACAGCAGAGCCCCACCCCCCCTCCCCCCCGGGGTCGGACCACCCTTCATCCCCCCACCAGGCCACCCCCGAAAGGATGCACGCCGAGGTCCCGCCGGGTAAGACCACATGTGGATGGCGCCAGCGGGACTCGGATTTTCTTGCAGCCACTCAGCCCACCCCGAGTTGCCTTCTTCATCTGTAGGTACTGTAAGTGTAGGTACATCCACAGTGCTGTTAGGGAGAGAGTTCCATGAGTTTGACATAGCGACAGTGCAGGAACAGCGGGTGATGAGTGACTTGTGGGGAACTTAGAGAGGCTCCCAGGTCTCTGCTGCTCTTGTTCTGCAAACATTTTTGCCCAGGACACATTTTTACCAACTGCCCATCCTTCGGGACTCACACCGGCCGACCTTCACGACCCACCATTTCCACTTACCTTTAATGTGCCAAGTGAGCCTGCTTGGTCCTCACGACCTCACTTGCTTTGTCATTCAATGTTACAGTTCTGATAATTACTTCAGCTGATGATTTAAGATATCACTGCACCATTGAAAAAAATAAAGAGGTTTGTCCTGGAATGTCTTCAAATGTCTTTGAGGGTTTTAAACTTTCATTTGCCAGTGTTTCCCTGCATATAATACTTTGAATCCTGATGTGCAGTGGCACAATTAATAACCTATATCTCAAGTAATCATCTTTATGCTGCTTTGTTCATGTTTTCAGCTTATTTTTCCTGGGTTGTGCACCAGAGACCCAGGTGTTCACTCCAGCACTGCTGGCAGCTGCAAAATGGAGGACTCTCTCTCACGCCCAGAACACGTGACATCAGCATGGGAAGCCTGCTCTCTGCCGCCGGGGGGCAACGTGAATCCCGCCCCCGCCGGCCGCGGAATTCTCCGGCGCCGGAGAATTGGCGGGGGCAGGAATCGTGCCGCGCCGGTCGTCGGTCGCTGGCAGCAGCCCCCCCGGCGATTCTCCAACCCACGATGGGCCGAAGTCCCGCTTGTGCTATGCAGGTCCCGCCGGCGTAAATTGGACTACGTCCCTTACTGGCGGGACCTGGCGGCGCGGGCCGACTCCGGAGTCCTGGGGGGAGGGGTGCGGGGAGATCTGGCCCCGGGGGGTGCCCCCACGGTGGCCTGGCCCTCAATCGGGGCCCACCGATCCGCGGGCGGGCCTGTGCCGTGAGGGCACTCTTTTCCTACGCATCAGCTGCTGTGGTCCTCCGCCATGGCGACGCGTAGGTGAACACCCCTGCGCATGCACGGGGATGACGTCGGCAGCCGCTAATGCTCCCGCGCATGCGCGGACCCGTGCCTAGCCCCTAAAGGTGCGAAGGATTCTGCACCTTTGGGGCGGCCCGACGCCGGAGTGGTTCACACCACTCCGTCCCGTCGGGACCCCCCGCCCCGCCGGGTATGGGAGAATCCCGCCCGTGTTCTTTCACTTGACCGATTGACAATTGTCAAAAGTAACAACCTGGCATCCACATTATTTAATGGCCAATTATATTTTTCAATCACACTACTGTCATCACTCATCTTAGTGAGGCACCACAAAACGTTTGAGACCTGGTAAGACTGGTCTCGACCATTTCCCCGGGGTTTACGTGGTCTCCTGCTGGTGTTAAGCTGGGATACCAGCCAAACTCTGAGCAACATTCAGGCCGAAAGATTTGTCCATTAAATACAGAGTACATAAAAATACACATCAAAATACCACTAATTTTAAGTGTAATGCTCTTTCAGGCTGCATCTTTGACTGTCAATCTGTAATCTTTGCACTATTGCGAAGCAGCTTCAGGTACACTTGACTCAAATATCAGATCCTGATAATTTTCACTCTGCTACAGCCTTTGGAACCAGTAGCTGCAGTAAAATTTGAGCATTAGTGATGTTCTCTCTCATTGTATGGATGTAGAATAATGATGTGTGAGATCGATATCTCTGTGGATCAAATATTTCAAGCAAAAAGGTATTGCCCGAGCAAATAAACCGGTCACATCATATTCCCTGTCACAGTTGTTAAGACAATGATATCTTAATACACCATCATATGTTTCTAGGCAAGTAATATTATAAGGTCAGACTGAGGTCATGTTTGGTTGCTAAGCAAATTTGGCCATAAAAATAGATCTCTCTGAAATGGGCAGGCCAAGTTCCAGAAGTGAATTTCAGGAAGTGCAAAGCCAAAGTGGGATATTACAATACCTGATATATTTTATAACTAAAGGTTTGAGAACTCCAGTGATTCATTAAACTGTTTTGCAATAAAGTTGTTGAATTGTGGATTTTTTTCTAATCCAGTATACTTGTTCACCTGGGAGTGGAGCAGACAGCAACCTAATTGATCGTCCGTGCGATGCCATAAACCATGAGAGTAATGCTCAAGATTTGATTACAACCCGAGGTCCTTACTGCCTGCTATTATTTATAACCCAGATCAATTTTATACAAGACCCTTATTAAATTCTTGCCTTAGTGTTTGCTGTAGGTGCAAGCACCAGCTGTGTCCTCAATGTGTGGCGAGGCTCACAAAGAACTCCGACAATTATTTGGCAATTATTGTGAAATAATCAGGCATTATTCACAGGAGCGGGGTAATCTACACAATTTTATGTCAGAAAGACATCAACAAAATTTTTTTGCACGCAGGATGGAGAATCAGGCACACGAGTTAGCACACCCAATTTGTGGTGCTCCAGATTTTCATCAATCACGGTTAAATTGTCAAGCAAAGCTTTCTAGACATATTTGGCCTTGACATGACGCTATGCTAATATTAGTGTTATGGCAACTTCCTCTGCAAGTCCTGAAGTAATTGGTCAATCCAATTTTAGACACTCTGGTTCAAATAGCGAATGAAGGACGAGCTAGAAACACACTGGAATTTATTGTGGTAAACCGAAAAGATTGGTTTAGAAGACTTTGCCATCGCACATCAAAACAGTTTTGCCTTTTCTTTTATAGGACAAATTTCACAAGACTTCAAAATGAATATTGGATGGTACTGATTGCATTGTCTGAACTTGTATTGCCTGATAACTCCATAGGACATCACCAAATGTTAAAAATAAATCGCAAGAAAGATCGAAAATAGGGATTAATACATTTCCTGTGTTTTCATTTTGCCAATATCTTTGTACCTGGCAAATAAAGTAAAACAGTTTCATAAAGTAACTTTTTGCAAATACATCTCCTTACATTTTTACTTTATTCGTTATGATAATTACATTTGCCTAAGGTTAGCACAGTATATTTATTTTGTTTACGTGGATCAGATCATTCAGCAAACTCCCATGTGTGTGGATGAGGGGCAAAATTCTCCCAAAACGGCGCGATGTCCGCCGACTGGCGCCCAAAACGGCGCAAATCAGACGGGCATCGCGCCGCCCCAAAGGTGCGGAATGCTCCGCATCTTTGGGGGCCGAGCCCCAACATTGAGGGGCTCGGTCGGCGCCGGAGGGATTTCCGCCCCGCCAGCTGGCGGCAAAGGCCTTTGGTGCCCCGCCAGCTGGCGCGGAAATGACATATCCGGGCGGCGCATGCGCGGGAACGTCAGCGGCCGCTGACAGTTTCCCACGCATGCGCAGTGGAGGGAGTCTCTTCCCCCTCCGCCATGGTGGAGACCGTGGCGGAGGCGGAAGGGAAAGAGTGCCCCCACGGCACAGGCCCGCCCGCGGATCGGTGGGCCCCGATCGCGGGCCAGGCCACCGTGGGGGCACCCCCCGGGGCGAGATCGCCCCGCGACCCCCCAGGACCCTGGAGCCCGCCCACGTCGCCTTGTCCCGCCGGTAAGGTAGGTGAATCAATTTACGCCGGCGGGACAGGCAATTTATCGGCGGGACTTCGGCCCATCCGGGCCAGAGAATCGAGCGGGGGGGCCCGCCAACCGGCGCGATTCCCGCCCCCACCGAATCTCAGGTGCCGGAGACTTCGGCAACCAGCGGGGGCGGGATTCACGCCAGCCCCCGGCGATTCTCCGACCCGGCGGGGGGTCGGAGAATGTCGCCCATGGTTTTAATTCAGCCGTGAAATATGGCAATGTGAGACACAATAGGCTGAATTTTCCAGCAGGCCTTGGAATTCCAACATGCGGTCCATATGGGGGTTGTGAGCCATGCAATGTTGTCCCTACCTCCACCAGTGCAATCTTCCCGGATGGCCGCCTCTCCTAATTGATGGCCTCCATGCAGGCTGCCCTAATAAATATGGTGGGTCTGTTCCCAAAGCTGGAAGTCCAACCTGATGCTCGATCAATAACTCCAGAAGCGAGATTGGAGACAATTGAAGGCTTTATTACACTAGATGTTTCCCCCAGCAGCGCAGGTACAGAAGGCAGCTGCTGGGGAGACACAGGCTCTTATACTCGGCCTTACTGGGCGGAACCAGCAGGCAGGCTTAACCAATGAAAACAATACCTCCTACACCAATGGTCTTACAGCATTACAGGGTACCGTAGTACCTCTAATACCGACTACCACATTCACCCGCTGTTTAAAAAAAAGAGTCCGGCGGGGGTGGTGGCCTCGTATTACACAGTGGTAAAGGTTAAGGTTATGGAGGTACCTGGTATACATCAGTACAGTGGTTTTGCCTCGTTACATCGCAACTATTTACAAAATTTATTTACAGTTCAGAATGAAGCAATTAGTCGATCGGGGGCCCTGGTCGTCATCGTAGCTTCGGTGATGATACAGGCGCCGGCTCGGCATCTGTGGCTCCGGGAGCGTGGCTTTGGCTTCTTCGGCAGCTCCATCACCCCTAGACGGGACCGGTGGGAGGACCCATCCACCTGGGAAGGGGGCGGCTGTGGGGTGCGCCGGTGGAAGGGAGGGTGGGATTGGTGGTGGGGGTGTGTGTGGGGATCCAGCAGGTGCCAGGTTCCATAGTGAGACTGTATCCTGTCGGCCGTCGGTGAACACCACGTAGGCGTACTGAGGGTTAGCGTGGAGCAGATGGACCCTCTCGACCAATGGGTCCGACTTGTGCGGCTGCTCGTGTTTGCGGAGCAGGATGGGTCCAGGAGCTGCCAGCCAGGTTGGAAGCGAGGTCCCGGAGGAGAACTTCCTAGGGAAGTCAAGGAGACGTTCGTGAGGTGTTTGGTTGGTCGTGGTATACAGCAGTGACCGGATGGAGTGGAGGGCATCCGGGAGGACCTCCTGCCAGCGGGAGACTGGCAGATTCCTGGACCGTAGGGCCAGTAGGACGGTCTTCTAGACCGTTCCGTTCTCCTTCTCTACCTGTCCGTTTCCCCGGGGGTTGTAACTGGTCATCCTGCTCGAGGCAATGCCCTTGCTGAGCAGGAATTGACGCAGTTTGTCGCTCTAAAGGAGGACCCCCTATCGCTATGTATGTAGGCGGGGAAACCGAACAGCGTAAAGATACTGTGGAGGGTTTTTATGACGGTGGCTGCGGCCATGTCGGGGCAGGGAATGGCGAATGGGAACCGGGAATACTCATCAATCACGTTCAGGAAGTACGTGTTGCGGTCGGTGGAGGGGAGGGGCCCTTTTAAGTCCATACTGAGGCGTCCAAAGGGATGGGAAGCCTTTATCAGGTGCGCTTTCTCTGGCCTGTAGAAGTGCGGCTTGCACTCTGCGTAGATTTGGCAGTTCCTGGTGGCTGTCCTGACCTCCTCGACGGAGTAAGACAGGTTGCGGGTTTTAATGAAATGGAAGAATCGCGTGACCCCCGGGTGGCAGAGGTCCTCGTGGAGGGCTCGGAGGCGGTCCACTTGGAGGCATCGGCACATATGCCACGGGATAGGGCATCAGGAGGCTTGTTTAGCTTCCCGGGACAATATAAGATCTCATAGTTGTAGGTGGAGAGTTCAATCGTGTCATTCTTTATCCAGACGCGCTGTGCATTATCGAACATGAAGGCCACCGACCGTTGGTCAGTGAAGAGAATGAATCTCCTGCCGGCCAGGTAATGCCTCCAATGCCGCACAGCTTCTCTATAGCCTGGGCCTCCTTTTCAACTGAGGAATGGCGGATTCCTGAAGCGTGGAGGGTGCGTGAGAAGAAGCCATGGGTCTGCCCACTTGGCTGAGGGTGGCCACCAGAGCTACATCGGACGCGTCGCTCTCAACTTGCAAGGGGAGGGACTCGTCGATGGTGTGCATCCTGGCCTTTGCGATGTCAGCTTTGATGCGGCTGAAGGCCTGGCGGGCCTCTGTCGACAGGGGAAAAACCGTGGACTGGATTAGCGGGCGGGCCTTGTCCGCATAGTTGGGGACCCACTGGGCATAATAAGAGAAAAATACCAGGCAGCGTTTCAGGGCCTTGGAGCAGTGAGGGAGGGGGATCTCCATGAGGGGGTGCATGTATTCAGGGTCTGGGCCTATAACACCATGATGCACTACATAGCCGAGTATGGCTAGACGGTCGGTACTGAACACGCATTTATGCTTGTTATATGTGAGATTAAGGATTTTTGCGGTATGGAGGAATTTTCGGAAGTTCGTGTCGTGGTCCTGCTGGTCGTTGCCGCAGATGGTGACATTATCGAGGTAAGGAAACGTGGCCCGCAAACCATACCGGTCAACCATTCGGTCCATCTCCTGTTGGAAGACCGAGACTCCATTAGTGACACCAAAGGGAACCCTTAGGAAGTGGTAGAGCCGCCCATCTGCTTCGAAAGCAGTGTATTTGCGGTCGCTAGGGCGGTTGGGGAGCTGGAGTAGGCGGACTTTAGATCCACTGAGGAAAAGACCTTGTATTGTGCGATCCTGTTGACCAGATCGGATATGCAGGGGAGAGGGTACACGTTAAGCTACGTATACCTGTTGATGGTTTGGCTATAATCGATGACCATCCTATGCTTCTCCCTGGTCTTTACAACCACTAATTGAGCTCTCCAGGGACTGTTACTAGCCTCAATGACACCTTCCCTCAGTAATCGCTGGACCTCAAACCTAATAAAGGTCCGGTCCTGGGCACTGTACCGTCTGCTCCTGGTGGCGACGGGTTTGCAATCCGGGGTGTGGTTCGCAAACAGGGAAGGCGGATCGACCTTGAGGGTCGCGAGGCTGCAGACAGTGAGGGGGGGTATAGGCCCGCCGAATTTAAAGGTTAAGCTTTGGAGGTTGAATTGAAAATCTAACCCTAGGAGTGTGGCAGTGCAGAGGTGGGGAAGGACGTAGAGCAGGTAATTTTTAAACTCCCTTCCCTGGACCGTGAGGTTCACTATGCAGAACCTTTTGATCTCGACTGAATGAGACCCGGAAGCCAGGGCGAATTTTTGGTTAACTGGGTGAACGGGGAGAGAACAGTGCCTTACCGTGTTGGGGTGTATGAAGCTCTCCGTGCTCCCAGAGTTGATCAGACAGGATGTTTCATGCCCATTGTTGAGCACGGTCGTCGTTGCAGAAGAGAGTGTTCGGGGCCGAGACTGGTCCAGGGTCACCGAGACTAGTCGTGGCAGAAGTTGGATGTTCTCCTCGGGCAGTGTGTGATCATCCTAGTCGGGGTCCTGAGAGTCCAGCCAAGATGGCGGCGCCCACTCGTCGCACATGGCTGGGGGTGCACAAGATGGCGGTGCCCATCCATCACACGTGATGTCCGAGAGATACGATGGCGGGCCCAGAGGCCACACGTGGCCCTGAAGGAGGAAGATGGCGGTGTTCGCTGGTCGCACGTTGCCTGTGGAGAGGGTTATGGTGGCGGTCCTGATTCGCGTCCGGAGACCACAGCGACCGCCCGGGCCTGGCATACCGCCACAAAGTGGCCCTTTTTGCCGCATCCTTTGCAGAGCGATGAGCGGGCCGGACAGCGCTGTCGGGGGTGCTTGGCTTGCCCGCAAAAATAGCAGTGGGGCCCCCCGGGGTTGCCTGGCAGTCTCGCAGCACAAGCTTGTGAGGGGATGGGGGATGCATCGGAGTCGGTCGTGGGGGGGGTTCACGCTGCCCAAGGGCCTGCCGCGCGGTCGGGGACATAAGCACGGGCGTTTCGGGAGGCCACATCCAGGGAGTTAGCAAGGGCCCGTGCCTCCTTGAGGCCTAGTGTTTCTCCAGAAATCGCTGGCGGATTTGGGAGGACAGCATACCTGCAACAAATGAGCCCTAGATCAAAAGTTCTGTGTGGTCACGAAACCTGCGGGCAGTTACAGTTCCTCCCCAACACCAGGGGCGCACGGTAGAACTCCTCCAGCGATTCCCCAGGGATTTGCCGTCTCGTCGCTAGTAGATGTCGGGCGTAGACCTGGTTGACAGGGCGAATATAGTGTCCTTTCAGCAGATTCATTGCGGCCTCGAAATCGCCCGTGTCCTCGGTGAGAGTGTAGATCTCTGGGCTCACCCTTGAGTGCAGAACTTGCATTTTCTGGTCCTCAGTGGGTGTAATTGTGGCCGTCCTGAGATATCCATTGAAACACGCCAGCCAGTGCTTGAAGGTTGCCGCTGAGTTTGCCGCGTGAGGGCTGAGTTGCAGACACTCCGGCTTGATTCGGAGCTCCGTTCTTTAAAATCTAGTGTAATAAATTGATGCTCGATCAATAACTCCAGAAGCGAGATTGGAGACAATTGAAGGCTTTATTACACTAGATGTTTCCCCCAACAGCGCAGGTACAGAAGGCAGCTGCTGGGGAGACACGGGCTCTTATACTCTGCCTTACTGGGCGGAACCAGCAGGCAGGCTTAACCAATGAAAGCAGTACCTCCTACACCAATGGTCTTACAGTATTACAGGGTACCGTAATACCTCTTTTACCGACTACCACACAACCCAAGAAGGGAAAGACTGCAAAACAAGGGAGTAGGCATGCTGGTCTGAACTGGCCTTGTAAACTTTAAAGTGGAACATCAGTAAAACAGGGAAATAAGAAACTGGTCCAAATTGTTTTGCTCTTCTGGGTACCAACCTGCCCTCGGCGATGTCAACCTGGCAGCCGCACAAGACGAGATAAGTGCTGATGAGGCAGTCAGGCACGTGAGAGTGCATCTAAACCTGGAGAGTTTGCAGAGGGAAGGGTAAACCCCTCCAGCAGAGTAAGATGGACATGGTTAAAGAGTTTCAACCCTGCGGGCCCATCATTAGAGTATGGAGCTCCTGGCTCAGGTGGCCACATGGCTTGTCACTGGGAAGCCATTAAGCTGGTGGCCTCTGCATTCATATTCCGCTCCACTATCAGGAAATTCAGGCAGAAAATGGCCCCTAAGAAATATATCTTGGTTACCCGACTTGGCCACCTGCCTCTGTGGAGTGGATAGCCAAATGGATTCCTGCCTGATCCACAAGATCGGGTATGCATCAGGGAGCCATCCCAATACAGGCCCCCTATTTTCCCGGCCCCTCCCTGTCTCTAGCCCACCCTCTCACCACCTAGAACTCTATGGGTTCAATTTAACTAAATGGGAACAAAGTCCCACAGCAAGCTCTTTTAGCCGCATGTTTCCCAGCACTCGTAGCGCAGAGAAACACATGGCTATAAAACGCCACTCACATTAACTAAGGGGCCTCAGTGGGGAACCAATGGCCAACGCCGCACATAGCTCTGTTTTCTGTACCGAGGAGTTCTGCTCGCTGGAACTCCTCAGTATAGCGAGTGATCAGCCTGTCACTTTTAAATGGCGCCCCGATCTCTGAGGTCCCTGATGTGACCACCAACCGCTCCCAAGCCCCATCTCCTTCCCAACAGCTGCACATGGCACCCCGGCCCAATCGCCATTACAAACAAAATACCAGCTTGGGAATTTGGCAGTGCCAACCTGGCACCCTGGCTATGCCTATGCCAGCTGGCAGGAACCTTGGCAGTGTCAAGATGCCTGGGTAGCACCAACAGTGCTAGAGTACCACCCTGCCCAAAGGGCATGCACCAGTAGGCCTCGGATCCCCTCGGAGGCCCCCACAAGTGTCATTCCGTCTGGTCCCTGTTTGTGGAGACCAGTACTGAATGGCGCTCGCCCAAGGTCTCCGAGGCAAGGGAGATTGATCCTGTGCCCCGGTTGCCTCGGGAATATGCACATTAAAGTGGAACTAGCTGTCTCGCATTAATATACAGATTTGCCTAAAAGTGATCCCGCCACAATGGGCGGGATTTACATCACAACAGCTTATGAAATAGATCTCGCTTGTGGTTCCCAGGAGCTTTTATCAGCCACACCGCTGTGGCAAGCTGCTTTTCTGGTGCAGTGTGGCCATTCGATCGCGCCCTATAATTGGTACATCTAAATTTTCAGTGTCATAAATTAACAAAAAGATTTGCAGATGAGACAAAACAAATTGAGTTTAATGTTATAAAAGTTATCAAAAGGCAGCTAGAACACAAAAAGATGTGAGAGATTGAGCAATTAGTCCAATATTTCTTTCTGTGCTCCTGATGCGAGCACCACAAATCCAGAAAAGAGGCGGAACAAAAAGGCCCAAGATACCTAAGTTTAATAAGTGTTTCAAAAAGATGCCAGGCAAATGATTTTAACCAATGGATTGAGATGCAGAGATTAAAGGCTGACTATCCAACATGTGGGGCTGGATTGTCCGCCCCGCCGCGTCACATTTCAGGTTCACCCCGCCGGCGGGATGCTCCGTTACGCCTGCCGGTCAATGGGGTTTCCCATTGTGGGGCAGCCCCATGCCGTCGGGAAACCCCCGGCTGCCAGCAAAACGGAGCATCCCGCCGGAGGAGAATCCAGCCCGTGGTCTTGTGGAAAATGGTGCCAGGTTTGTTTTTGGTTATTCTCATTGTCAGAACAATAATGTCCCCCTTTCTTCTTTTTTTAAACTGGAAGCATTTTACAACAGAAGAAAAGGTCAGTGGATCCATTGAACATCCAGCCCGGATAGTTTAATCACTTTTAGCCTGTGTACACAAAATAAAGCTGCACTGCAAAGTAATATTTAAACTAATTTACCATTGCTTTAGATTTTGATTAAATAGTTTCCCACCACATTCTGTGTCTTCTGAGTGTTTACTAACAGGCACAAGGAAGTAAAAGGCACAAATGTATTAAGAGGTACAAACAGCCATAACATATGAGGACAGGAGATGTTTAGTGTTATCATATTATGTCATCATATTATGAATGGATAAAAAGTAAATCAACAGTTCAATTTCAATTTATAGATTATTAAAATGACCAAAGGTTATTAAAGGGCATTTTGTGAAAAATGTAAAATGATCGATTTGTGATGGCGGTTTTAAATTCTCACAGCCATATGTTGCTATAACCTGCCGGAACCCACAAGAGGATTTGTTGACTGGACAGATGGACCCTGATAGACAGCTCCTCTCAAACCATCTGCTGAACCTAGATTGGGATTGCACTGACAATGCCTGATGCTTTGGTCATTAACCCCTCTGAACATCATGGCTAAGCAATGAGTAATGGGAAATCTAATCTCTTGGACACAAATCAGTTTATCAATCTACTATTACAGGTCTTCCAGACTCAGTAGATGCAGCATGTGACAAGTGCATGTAAACAATGTCATCCACCTTTTTTTAATTGTGTGGAAAATACTGATTATGAGCTTGGATATGAAAATAATTTAGTATGTTCCGAATGTGAACTGAAATATTACAAATGCTGTGACTTGTTGACTTAGTGGTATCTATTAGTTTTTCATGGGGCTATAAAGAGTACCCTATTGATTAACCCTGATTGACAGATTATACCTATCAGAAAATGATGAGCAAGTTGTCTCTTTTCTTCTGAAAAAAAAAGGCTGAGGGGTCACCTAAGCGACATCTTTAAAATAATCCAACATTCCGACAGAAGAGAGGGCAGAGGACTGCATTTTCCTGGCCCCGTGGAGACGGAGGTGAAACGTTGAAGATGGGGGCAAGTTGTCAGGAAAATAGGTGAAACAATGGGCTAGATTCTCCGGTCCGCCAAACGTGTGATTCTCGGCAGTGTGCCATTCCCTGGAGGTGGGATTCACTTCTTCCGCTGCTAGTCGATGGAATTTCCCAATGAAGCCACCCCACGCTACTGGGAAACTCGACAGGGATGCGCTGCCTCGGCAAAAGAGAATCAAAATGGCTGGAGAATTCTGGCCATTTTGGGAAGGTTTCCCGACAGATTTCCACCTCCAGAGGACATTCCCAGCAGCCTGGTGGGGGAATCAGGGTCACCTGCCCAGTCCACATGTGACCCTGAGTCTGACAGCCAAGGAGGGAATTGTGTCCCCACTTGGGGCCATATTGCAACAGGGTCAGTATTGTCCCAGTGTCGAAGTGGCTCCCCCACTGTGTACAGATGCACCAGCTCAATTTAGGTAGCTTCCCAGCAACCGGCTGGGTGGCTATCAGAACCATTGGCTCCATACCACAGTTCTGACAGAGCCATGAGGATCAATTGCCTCCTCAACCTTAACTGTTACTATTCCTGCTGATGGGCTTCCCCCTCCACCCCTGCTTAAGACCTCTTCTTGTTGACTTTTCTTCAGACAACTGACGGCGCCTCTATATTGTGGCACCATCGTGCTCACATGCCTGCCTCTACTGGTGGGTCTGCTAGCCTGATAATGCTCAATGGGTCTTTGCTTCCATGGTCCATTCATTGCCCACAATTGGATAGGGGTCCTGAGGCAGTTTCTTAAATGGTAGAAGATTGTAACCAACATCCCTCCACGGCCACTTCTAGATTCCTGACCCAAAACTGAGCTGCATGTAATATTACACTAACTCCAATTGAAATGTGTTCTCATTGAGCATGTGCAAACTCGCGATCTAAATTCATTTTCAGTTGATAATATTTTTCCTGCTGTCGTGATGTTCACAAATGAGACTCAGGTGAGCAGATGTGTAATGTACATATGGCGCTTCCCTTGACCATGATCAGCGGTTGTGTGGGAACTGATGGAGCTGATTCAATCAACCCCATGTGAATGATATCAGCATTTGGTAGAATTCTCTGCTTCCCCCAACCCTGTGTTTCTCGGCTGCACGCCATTCACTGGTGGCGGGATTCTGTCCTCCTCCCACTTGTCAATGGGATTTTCCATTGAAACCAACTCACGTCACCGCGAAACCCACTGGTGGGGGTGCGTGCTGCCAGCATGAAACTTGAATCCCAATGTCCAGAAAATTCCAGCTTAGGTTTATGTGGAGTGTCTGGTGCAGCTGAAAAAAGGAGTTTAAAATGGCCTCTCAGTTTAAACACTAAGTAGCTGTGACAAACAAGCGATCAATAGAACTGCAACTGATTACATTTTTCAAGGCTGTGTATCAGCAGTTGGTTTATAGACCTTTGCACCAAAGCTGCCAATTAGAAGCAAGTGTCCTGGAGTTAAAAGTCAGAAAACCTCACTTCTTTCAACATTCATATGCAAAGCCAGGAGCATGGATGTGCTTTGAATTCTATTTCTGAAAATTACCACTTTTGCTTTGTTAAATGAAGCCAAAGCAATGAGAATAAATCAGTGCCCGTGTGCTCATTAGAAATTATTGACAACGATTGAAAAGCAACTGCATGTTATGATGGGCTAAGGGTGCAGGTATAATACTTCTGAGATGCTGCACACATCACTTCAGCTTACCGTCATATGTAGTATAACATCAATGCAGTGTCAAGCCAGGTTCAACTGCTCAAGGGCTTCATTGTGAAGCAGAGGTTTATTCAAATGTTTTGGGAAAGCAGTCACTCCGCTCCACACATGCAAAGCATGAAAAATTTACTGTTCAGGCTGTGCGGCTGTTTTATGACAACATGAGTCAGGTCACAGTTTAACAAGGTGTTGTAGGCTGCAAACCATTCTTTGCAGCTACTTTCTTGGGTCAGTAGCTCGGTATAACCCTAGGCTGAAACAGGCATCCTCTAGGCAGTGAGGGGAAACACAATTTACAGTTCCTGATCCTGTTTACTCTTCCGTAGCTCCTCGTAGACAATACCTGTAAGAACATCAGATGGGTACAGGATTGAAATGCTCAATATTTAATCATTGCACAACTGCACTCATCGGATGGCAGGGTTTCCCACCATCCCCACCTTGCTGATATTGACTGCCCCACAGACATTGGCTGGATATGGGCCTTCTGCCCCTCACACAGGAGAAAATCCGAGAGCTATTGCCAATCTGATTAGCCAGTAGCTCAGTAGCCCCACCAGTGCCAGTGGCAGTAGTGGCCAGGATTGGGACTAAAAGCAATTCCCCCAATTCAAGGCCCCAGTTTACAAGACTAGAAAAATGTGAGTGATCTAATGGCAGGGAGGGGAGGTGAGGCACAAGTGGGGTGGGAAGAGGGGATCTTAATGGAGAGGCCGGGAGGAGTGGGAAGGAGCATCCGCAGGAGGCAGACCTTGTGGTGGGTGGGGTGTACCCAATGTGGAAAGTAGGCTGTTGTACGGTGTTGGATACGGTTTGGTAGATTTTAGTTACGTTTTCGTAGTCTTAAGTAGGTGGACTGTATATATTTATTAACTACAAGAACCATATGCATAGATACAGCAAAGAGTTCAAGCTAGGACCTGCTTGCTTGTGCACACAGCTCTATCCAACACTAGACTGACCCCGAGGTACGGATCACGTATTCTCTTACATCTCAATCCCATGTTAACCCTATATGTGCCGAACCTTATATTACAGAGGCATCTGTCCTTCCTTCTTGAATTCTGAGCAGGGTCACTTTATGGCTCCCCCACCCCCCTCCCTCTGAACTCATCCTGCCAGCCTTAAAAGCCCTCAAGTAGTAATTAAATGCATACTTAAGGACATCAGTTGAGGTAAGGGTGATAAGCCGGCCTGGGCTTCACCCACAATAAAATTGCAGATACTTCGGAGTGGGCAGGAAGGCAGTGGGAAGGCCATCTGGAGAATTTTACAGGCTCCCAGTACTGGTAAATCTGCCAACGGAAGAGCATGCAATTCAACCCATTGTGTGACCTTGTGTAATAAAGAATGGGGATTTAATTTGTGCAGTATGGGATAGATCCCAATTTCCTTCTTCAGGAGAAGAGGGAAAATGTAAGGCAGAATGTTAAGCGGTTCCTCTGGCGTGCAGTGGGAGAGCTGACAGTGGTTCAGAAACTCAATTCTGAGATGAATGACTTTTGCTGTGGCTGTTTTAACTTGGGCATGGAATTAGCATCCCTCTCTGAGTTTAATAACCAATGACAGAGTATGGGCACAATGATAATTTGCACCTGTCATTTGAAGGACCTCTATTTAAAGTACGGGTCAGAGTAGTTTGATTGCTGATCGATTAGTGAGGAAGCAACACACAGAAGAATGAATGTGCATTGTAGGAATGGTGTCCCTTAGTTTTCTGATGCTTGCTTGGAGTTTCCTTTGCAAATTATTAAATGAAATGTCTTTTAGACATCTAGGGCGTCATTCTCCGACCCCCCAGCGGGTCGGAGAATGGCCGTTGGCCGCCGTGAATCCCGCCCCCGCCGGTTGCCGAAGTCTCCGGCACCGGATATTCGGCGGGGGCGGGAATCGGGCCGTGCCGGTTGGCGGGCCCCCCTGCTGGATTCTCCGGCCCGGATGGGCCGAAGTCCCGCCGATAAATTGCCTGTCCCGCCAGCGTGGATTAAACCACCTTTTGAACGGCGACGTGGGCGGGCTCCAGGGTCCTGGGGGGGGGCGCTGGGCGATGTGACCCCGGGGGGTGCCCCCACGGTGGCCTGGCCCGCGATCAGTGCCCACCGATCCGCGGGCGGGCCCGTGCCATGGGGGCACTCTTTCCCTTCCGCCTCCGCCACGGTCTCCACCATGGCGGAGGCGGAAGAGACTCCCTCCACTGCGCATGCGTGGGAAACTGTCAGCGGCCGCTGACGCTCCCGCGCATGCGCCGCCTCGAGATGTCATTTCCGCGCCAGCTGGCGGGGCAACAAAGGCCGTTTCCGCCAGCTGGCGGGGCGGAAATTCCTCCGGCGTCGACCTAGCCCCTCAATGTTGGGGCTCGGCCCCCAAAGATGCGGAGCATTCCGCACCTTTGGGGCGGCACGATGCCCATCTGATTGGCACCGTTTTGGGCGCCAGTCGGCGGACATCCTTTGGGAAAAGGCAGCTAAGAAGACAGGAAGAAGGAATATAGATCTTTATATAGATCTTATCCCTGGGCTATTGCTGGCAGATTTTCTTGGCAGTCAGCTCTCCTTATATCTTTCCACTTTCTTTTAATTCTTACCCTGACCCAGAATGTTTTGCTGCCCAGAGACGGTGGTGGGAGGTGGAATTTCATGGAGGGAATACCTTCCTGCCCTAACCTGGGGTGAAATTCCCCCGAAACTGCGCGATGTTCGCCGACTGGCGCCCAAAACGGCACCAATCAGACGGGCATCGCACCGCCCCAAAGGTCCGGAATGCTCCGCATCTTTGGGGGCCGAGCCCCAACATTGAGGGGCTAGGCTGAGGCCGGAGGAATTTCCGCCCCCGCCAGCTGGCGGAAACGGCCTTTGTTGCCCCGCCAGCTGGCACGGAAATGACATCCCTGGGCGGCGCATGCGCGGGAGCGTCAGCGGCCGCTGACAGTTTCCCACGCATGCGCAGTGGAAGGAGTCTCTTCTGCCTCCGCCATGCTGGAGACCGTGGCGGAGGAGGAAGGGAAAGAGTGCCCCCACGGCACAGGCCCGCCCGCAGATCGGTGGGCCCCGATCGCGGGCCAGGCCACCGTGGGGGCACCCCCCGGGGCCAGATCGCCCACCGCCCCCTCCCAGGACCCCGGAGCCCACCCACGCCGCCTTGTCCCGCCGTTCAAAAGGTGGTTTAATCCACGCCGGCGGGACAGGCAATTTATCGGCGGGACTTCGGCCCATCCGGGCCGGAGAATCCAGCGAGGGGGCCCGCCAAACGGCGCAGCCCGATTCCAGCCCCCACCGAATATCCGGTGCCGGAGACTTCGGCAACCGGCAGGGGCGGGATTCACGACAGCCCCCAGCGGGGGGTCGGAGAATGACGCCCCTGATTGCAGTTTTATGCTGAAACGGGCAGGACCTCAGAGGGGAAGCACATAAGTGCTCAAATTAAGGCCCTTAAGTGGCCACTTAATGGCTAATTAGGGTTTTTCCCACCCAGCCTCAGTTTTTAGGCTGGAGGGGAAGGGAAGGACAGAAATAAAGAGAGTTATGTCCAGAGCAGGAAGAAGGGGAGGGGGGAATGGCACCTCCATCAGAAGCCTCCTTCTGACTGGGGGAGCCCTCACCTTAAAGCCCTGTGGTCTCCAGATCTCCTTACCCACCCCCGCCCCCAACCCACCGGCCTAACTCCTATCTCCCAAGTTGCTTCTCTCACACTTGTTACCAAAGAGACAGATCCCCCGCACTGTTACGATAGAGACGGACCCCCGACATTGTTACCATAGTCACTCTTTTGGCCAATGCAGCACTGTTCCTGGAGGAACTGGAAAGCTGTCAGCCAATCTGATTGGCCACAAGGTCTCCAAACGAAGGGCAGAGGTCCAGGCCACTGGCAATCTCACTCGTTGGAGCGTAAAATTGCAATGGGACTTTTGGACTCGCCGACTCTTCAGATGGCAGGACTGAGCCCACACCATGCTAAAAATTTCCCGGAGTGTTTAGTATCTTCTACTTGCAGTTCCCTGTATGTCCTGCTTAACTTGAAAAAACAGACAAACACTGGCCTGGAGTGCATGGAAAGCTCTCCATTCAAATGGTACCATGTGACCTTTTATATCCTCCTGAGAGGGCAGGCAAGCCAAACTTCAACATCACAACCAAGAAATGGCACCTCCAATAGTGCGTGGATTATGTGCTCAAGGCGTTAGACGAGAACTTGAATAAACAGGGCTGAATTATCCACTCCCTGCCACTTGCAGCGAAAATTTCGATCAGGCAGAGAATAGCACGCAATGGAAAAATTGCAATCCGATTCTGTCACCAGGTGCCATGCACCCTCGCTGGCGGCGTTTTCGAACTTTGTGCCACGTGCCAGTGGGGCCATGCAAAACTGACATTCGGGGCAAAATTCTCCCGCCGACCGGCGCCAGAAACGGCGCAAATCAGTCGTGCATCGCACCGCCCCAAGGGTGCGGAATCCTCCGCATCTTGGGGGGCCGAGCCCCAACCTTGAGGGGCTAGGCCCGCGCCGGACTGATTTCCGCCCCGCCAGCTGGCGGAAGTGCCCCACCAGCTGGCGCGGAAATTACATTGCCAGGTGGCGCATGCGCGGGAGCGTTAGCGGCCGCTCACGGCATCCCCGCGCATGCGCTGTGGAGGGAGTCTCTTCCGCCTCCGCCATGGTGGAGACCGTGGCGAAGGCAGAAGGAAAAGAGTGCCCCCACGGCACAGGCCCGCACGCGGATCGGTGGGCCCCGATCGCGGGCCAGGCCACCATGGGGGCACCCCCCCGGGGCCAGATCGCCCTGCGCCCCCCCAGGACCCCGGAGCCCGCCCGCGCCACCTTGTCCCGCCGGTAAGGTAGGGGGTTTAATCCGCGCCGGCGGGACAGGCATTCTAGCAGCGGGACTTCGCCCATCCGAAGTGGGCCCGCCAACCAGCGCGGTGCGATTCCCGCCCTCGCCGAATATCCGGTGCCGGAGAATTCGCCAACCGGCGGGGGCGGGATTCACGCCAGCCCCCGGTGATTCTCCGACCCGGCGGGGGGTCGGAGAATCTCGCCCCAGATTGGGTTTAATTATCATTAGCAGGTTGAAAAACATCATGCTCCACCCCCACACGATACTCTACCCCTCTCAGGTGGAAGTAACGTGGACTTGAATTGGTCGAAGTATTTACAAGCAGGGCCTGGACGCTATGTCTGTTGAGGGAGAGCAGAGGCTAAAAAAAATAATCTCAAAAACTCCCAACGATTGTCGGGCTGTGTGTGGTGGCCTGGGCCGGGCAGAGTAGTGGGGAGAGCCTTGGTGCAATATCCATGGACATGAGGTGTCCCCCTTAGGATCGGAGTGGCCTGGCTCAGACTGCCATTGCTGCATCTGTGCTTCTTTCAGGCTCCTGGCTGCTCACACTGCTGACTGCACACTGTGTCCAGTTAATGTTCAGAGAGCTTCTGGTGTGGTGGGAGCCCACCCAGGCCACCCCACTGGAAACCCTCATACCACAGGAGTATCAGCAAGGGGGTCGGTGTGGCCAGGTTCAATCAGGAGCCTACCAGATGTTGGCACTCGCTGCCCCACTGCAGAGGAAGCAGGTGATCCGCAAAGCTCACCCCAACAGAGGACACCTGCACCATGGCCTTTGGAACCCTCCCTGAGAGGGGCAGAGACCTGGGGCGAAATTCTCCCCCAACGGCGCGATGTCCGCCGACTGGCGCCAATCAGACGGGCATCGCACCGGCCCAAAGGTGCGGAATGCTCCGCATCTTTGAGGGCCGAGCCCCAACATTGAGGGGCTAGGCCGGCGCCGGAGGGATTTCTGCCCCGCCAGCTGGCGGAAATGGCGTTTGTTGCCCCGCCAGCTGGCGCGGAAATGCGGCGCATGCGCGGGAGCGTCAGCGGCCGCCGACAGTTTCCCCCGCATGCGCAGTGGGGCGAGTCTCTTCCGCCTCCGCCATGGTGGAGGCCGTGGCGGAGGCGGAAGGGAAAGAGTGCCCCCACGACACAGGCCCGCCCGCGGATCGGTGGGCCCCGATCGCGGGCCAGGCCACCGTGGGGGCACCCCCCGAGGTCAGATCGCCCCCCCCCAGGACCCCGGAGCCCGCCCACGCCGCCTGGTCCCGCCGGTAAATACCAGCTTTGATTTACGCCGGCGGGACAGGCAATTTCTGGGCGGGACTTCAGCCCATCCGGGCCGGAGAATTGAGCGGTGGGTCCCGCCAACCGGCGCGGCCCGATTCCCGCCCCCGCCCAATCTCCGGTACAGGAGACTTCGGCGGGGGCGGGATTCACGGCGGCCAACGGCCATTGTCCAACCCGGCGGGGGGTCGCAGAATGACGCCCCTGGGGCGAAATTCTCCCCCAACGGCGCGATGTCCGCCGACTGGCGCCAAAAACGGCGCCAATCAGACGGGCATCGCGCCGGCCCAAAGGTGCGGCCCGGCGGGGATTTGGAGAATGGCGCCCCAGATTAGTGACCCCCACCCCTCAGGATCATGGGCTGTCTCCTACTGGCTGCCTCTGCCACCACCTCTCAGGCACTGTTCAGGAGGGCGAGCTTGAGTCTGTGGCCCACTTTGGGGAAGAGGGTATCCCTCCTCTCCTTATTGGCACTGAGCAATGGTCCAACTTGGACTCCTGAGTTACCTTCGTGGCTGCAATGAGTGTGTGGTGAGAGGAGCGCTTAAAAGCAGCTCAAGCTATCAGGCTCTTTAGCTCTAATTCCGGCCTCAGTGAATACACCACCCGCTGGGCTGGAAATTGCTTCCAATTCCTGGCAGCAGTGCGCTGGCTCATTTGCATGTCCTGAATCATAGAACCAATAGCGTTCCCAACGGAAGAAGGGCCTGTTTCCATGCTGTAAACTTCTATGATTCTATAAGTGCGAATCACATGCTATTCAGTCCCGGTGGGAATACAGGGCGGGATTCTCCATTATCCGATGCCGATATCGTAATCGACGATCGAGCGGAGAATTCACTCCAACCCCTAAATCGGGGCCGGTGCCGGTTTGATGCTAGTCAGCCATGCTCCGCCCCCTCAGAAGTGGTGTGATCGCGTTTCACATCATAGGGAAGCCCTCCTGTGATGCTCTGCCCCTGATAGGCCGAGTTCCCAACCATGCAGGTGACGTGTGGTCTCAGCGGTCGGGAACCCGGGGCGTCATTCTCCGACCCCCCAGCGGGTCGGAGAAAGGCCGTTGGCCGCCGTGAATCCCGCCCCCACCGGTTACCGAAGTCTCCGGTACCGGATATTCGGCGGGGGCGGGAATCGGGCCGCGCCGGTTGGCGGGCCCCCCCGCTGGATTCTCCGCCCCGGATGGGCCGAAGTCCCGCCGATAAATTGCCTGTCCCGCCGGCGTGGATTAAACCACCTTTTGAACGGCGGGACAAGGTGGCGTGGGTGGGCTCCGGGATCCTGGGGGGGGCGCGGGGCGATCTGGCCCCGGGGGGTGCCACCACGGTGGCCTGGCCCGCGATCGGGGCCCACCGATCCGCGGGCGGGTCTGTGCCGTGGGGGCACTCTTTCCCTTCCGCCTCCGCCACGGTCTCCACCATGGCGGAGGTGGAAGAGACTCCCTCCACTGCGCATGCGTGGGAAACTGTCAGCGGCCGCTGACACTCCCGCGCATGCGCCGCCCCGAGATGTCATTTCCGCGCCAGCTGGCGGGGCAACAAAGGCCGTTTCCGCCAGCTGGCGGGGCGGAAATTCCTCCGGCGTCGGCCTAGCCCCTCAATGTTGGGGCTCGGCCCCCAAAGATGCGGAGCATTCCGCACCTTTGGGGCGGCGCGATGCCCGTCTGATTGGTGCCATTTTGGGCGCCAGTCGGCGGACATCGCGCCGTTTCGGGAGAATTTCGCCCCCGGTGTGACGGCTGCGGACTGTGCCCAGCACTCCAAGGGGCTGGCCGGGGGGGGGCTTGCATGAGGGCTGGGGGGACTGGTGTGGGGATGGCCAGGGGGTGGCCTGTGGGATCACGGATGGCGGGTCAGGTCCGCGCATGGACAATGCCATGTTGTACGGCAGGACCGCTGTAGGTCATCGCCCTGCACATGAGCATTCTGGGACCCGGCCATTCTCCAGCCATTTTCGGCACGGGAGCCAGGAGTTTCACCCGGCACTGCCGCTAGCCCCGCACCGGCCCCGGACTCAGTAAGGGTTCGGCGCAGATATTCAGGTCGTAAAACACCCGCGGATTCTCCATTTGAGCCGGCACTTAGCCGCTGAAATGGAGAATCCAGCCCTTAGTCTCCGAAAAGGAGAATCCTGCTCACAATCCCCTACCCAGAGGTGAGACATGCTCTAAGATACCATAATCTTTGACTGATGAATCATGTCCCTAGTTTTTCTAATGCTTATCCTTCCGTATACAACTATATGTTCTTCTTAATATGTCAGTGATGTCCTTTGGCAGCAGCACCTTTGGCAATTGATGACTCATCAGACTGTAACCTTCAAAAGGTTCGGAGGAGATTGTCAGTGTAAGTATTGTTCCAGTCACACTGTTCAATTGGACACCAGAAAAACATGATCAGGGCTGCATAAGATTAGAGGCAGGAAATTGGGATACATTTAATCCATTTATGGAATCTCCTCATGCCTGTCATTGACCTGCACAATGTATATGTGCAAGGAAACCAAGGAAAGTATCTTTATATATGGCTGCCTTCTGATTGCAAGATGAACCAGCCTTAAATGGATGACTTTGCGACCATTAGAGCTCTCACAAAACATTAGAGCAGTTGATGAATTACCGCCCAGTATTGCTCAACTTTTGTCAGCAAGGTTTCCACTTCAACCAACTATGGATACAGCATGCAGATGTCTCAATTTGAGAATATTCAGCTCAGATATGAAGGTAATTTTGCTGATGGGTAGGTCTACCTTTCCCAGGTTATCTTGAACTGTAGTGTGCATGACATTCACAACATTGTACACAATGTGCGAGTGTAGCAGATCATCTGTAGCCAGTTGAGCCTCACGTACAGGGCTTCTCAAGCCTTTGTAAGCCTCACCAAAAGGCATTTTGAGAATGGGGTTCGTAACTTCAAGCTTTCCCTGAAATAATTAATGGGTTAAAAATAATATGAATGCAACACTGAGGTTAAGGGATTGTGTTTGTGCAGGACAGAGGAAACTGTGCATTGGTAGCTAATGGCAAAGGGTTTGATACTGACACTGCCAAAATAGAATGATGTATAAACACTCAAGTGTTTGTTTAACTCAGAAATCACTGATCTAAAAGGCATCAAGTTTAAAAGTAAAACATTGAAACTTTTAAAGTGTAAAAAATATTTAATGGTAAAATGTTAGAAAAATTAACCTTATTCATAATATTTTACAATGCTGTGATTGGAGACACGGTAGCACAGTGGTTAGCACCGTGGCTTCACAGTGGCAGGGTCCCAGGTTCGATTCCCGGCTGGGTCACTGTCTGTGCGGAGTCTGCACGTTCTCCTCGTGTCTGCGTGTGTTTCCTCCCACTAGTTCCGAAAGACATGCTGTTAGGTCATTTGGACATTCTGAATTCTCCCTCTGTGTACCCAAACAGGTGCCGGAATGTGGCAACTAGCAGCTTTTCATATTAACTTCATTGCAATGTAAGCCTACTTGTGACAATAAAGATTATTATGATTATAAATAAGTTTATTCATCCGTACCTGTCTCAGCTCTTCTGCTATTGAAATTCTCATTAATGCCTTTGTTACCAATGGAACTGATTATTCCAACACATTCCTGGCCAGCTGCCTACATTCTTCCCTCCATAAACCTGAGGTTGTTTCAGAACTCTGTGGCCCATGTCCTAACTCGCACTAGGTCCCATTCACCCATATGACTCCCGGTTGAGCAACCCCTCTTTAAAATTTGCATTTCTGTTTTCAGATTCCTCCCTGGTTTCGCTCTGTACCTATCTCTGTGATCGCCACCAAACCTACAATCTTCCGAGATATCAGTGCTCTGCCTACTCTCGCCAATTGAGCATCCTCTCGATTTGAATTGCTCTGCTGTTGGTGGCTATGTCATCTGCTTCCAAGGCTCTGAGCTTTGGAATTCCCTTTCTAAAACTCTACCTTTCTTTCCTCCTCAACACACTCTTTAAAAACAACCTCTTTGACCATGCTTTTAGTCTAATGTTACTCAGTGTCCGTAGAATCCATAGAATCTTTAAAGTGCAGAAGATGACCATTCAGCCATTCGAGTCTATACCGACCCTCCAAAAGAGGGCCCAGGCCCAATCCCCTACCCTATCCCCATAACTCCACCTAACCTGCACATTTTGGGGCACTAATGGGCAATTTGACCATGGCCAATACACATAACCTGCACATCTTTGGGAGGAAACTAGAGCTCCCAGAAGAAGCCCACGCAAACATGGAGAGAACCTGCAAACTCTACACAGTAATCCAAGGCCGGATCGTCCCAGATCCCTGGCACTGCGCTAATCACTGTGCCACTGTGATTGGTATTGCTCCCAGGAGGCAAACTTCTTGGGACATTGCACCATGTTAAATGTGCCATATAAATGCAAGTTGTTGTTGTGGGCTTTATTCATGCTGACTATAATGAAATAAGTGTGATCAACAATGTGTAACAGGGAATGTTATGGAAACCACTCACTATCTGCAACCATTTAAATATGTGAACACATATTTACAATAACTAAATAATGAAACAATCTTCTTTCGGTTCTGGTGAGAACATCCTTGACATGTGTTTTTCAGTGAAATTTATTTAATTCTTTTTTTTTTTCAGCGGAAACTGCATATATCTCTGCTTTCAGCCTTATTTTTGAAGACAGAAAAACTTAAGTCAAACAGTACGAACCAGCTCTATGACTGCCAGAATCCAGAAGGTGCTGAGGTCCGTTCATGCTTCTCATCTGGTACTGGACCACTATGCCCCATGCAATTTTACTCTGTTTATTTCTGAATCCCGTTGTTTGCCTTAGAGGTGCCTCTTCCGCTCCAGGGTCCGGTGCATTCACAAAGAAACTTGTAAACAAACAAACGTGCATTCCTCCCATCAGATATTGGAAAGATTCCAATTTGTGTATTTCTTTATAGTTAAGTCAAGGAATCCGAAGAAATACATTGTTGCCTTTTGCAAAGGGAATGAACATAATTAGAAAAAGGGTATAAATCAGAGTCTACACACAGGCAAAAAAAGCATGATATTGCTAAAAGGCATGAGTAAAATTACTCAGTGAAGAAATATTGTGCCATAATTAGTAATAATAAACTTAAAATAGGTGAAACCTACATTTATCACAAATTTGGAAACTTAGCACAGCGTTTAATCAAATACTGAAAACAGCGTACCCATGTTTATCATTTATATTTATGTGTATGTTAAATGATGTTATCAAGTTTATGTGTTAAAATGGAGTTTGGATCATGTAATTTACAGATATATAGAAATATATTGATATTAGCTTGCAAGGAAACAATGGGTTGAAAGAAAAATGAATCATTTGGGTTTGGCTATGAGATTTTTAAAGTACTAAACAGACACATTGGCCGGAATTCTCTGTTAAGATGATAATATTCTCTGCTGCTAAGATCGGGAATTCCGATCGGGCGGAGAATCCCGAGTCGGGTCAAAAATGTGATCGGCACTGGGTAGCTGACCAGTCCCCAGTCTGCAGTCTGACCCTGCCGGACATAGCGGGCTATCTGCCCCGCACTGGGGGAAATATGCAAACCAATGATTTGCATTCAGTAGAATGCAATTAACAGACTGGAATTCCAAATCTCCAACAACCCACCCCACCCACACCTTGTTATGCCCCGACCCCCGCAACGGGGATTCCACCAGGCGGGCTTTGGTGTAAGTATTGCTATGTGCAGTCCTGGCACGATGGACCATGAGGGGGGTCAAGGAGGTCAGTCCAATGCTCACGTGCCCCTCTGCAGCTGCCCAACTACAGAGGGAGGGTCCTGGGGATTGTGTCCGCTCGGGCTGTGGTGAAGGGGTTGATGCCGGGACTCTCCCCTGGGATGGGGGTCCCGTGTCTCGACTGTCCCTTCCAGCCCTGAGCAACCTGAAGATCACTCTTGGCATGGTGATCTCAGGCAGCCCTCTGTTCAAAGTCTTCATCGTAGTCTGACCTGTTTAAACTCTGAAGTGGTCTCCTCATTCTGAACTGCTCTGCCTGACAGCTGATGTGCAGACCAGACAGTTCAGTGAAGAACCAAGCTAGGAACACTTTTCCTTTCCTCACATCTGCTCCCTCAGCCCTATGCTTTTGAAACTGCGAATTTCTGAAGTGTCAGAGCCTTTCTAGAATACTTGAAAAGGCTTAAAATCCCCTGAGATCCTTTGAAATGCTAAGCATTCATTCAGTTTGACAGTGCAGTACTTTTCTTTGATTGACAGCTTAATGGTTTAAACACAGCTGCCATGTGGTTTGTTCATTTATCTTTCCTTCATTCTTGAATGCATCTGTAGTACCCTCCATTGATCCTAACCACAATGTTTATAAACATTCTTGTTATGATTGACAGCTTGTCATGATGACTACTTTAACTCTGCCAAGTGCTTTCTGTGGTTAGAAAAGAGCAAGTGAAACCACAGTTGCTTTGAAGTGAACTGCTTCTTCACTGAACTGTCTAGTTTGCTCATCAATTGTCAGGCAGAGCATTTCAGGGTGAGAAGGCCACTTGAGAGTTTAAGCAGATCAGACTAGGATGGCGATCTTGAACAGAGAGCAGCCTGATATCACCATGCCAAGATTCATCTTCAGGTTGCCCAGGGTTAGAAGGGGCAGTCCAGACATGGGACCTCCATCCTGGGGGAAGGTTCCAAGTCAACCCCTTACCCACAGCCTGAGCCCATTCACCCCCCAGGACCCTTGGGATCCCTCCCTCTTCAGCTTGGCACTGGCAGAGGGGCACATGAGCAATGGGTTCACCCCCTTGATCCCACTCAGTGTTCATCGTGCCACGCTAGAGAGTAACTGCCAGGGTGTCAGTGCAATGGTGCCTGGGGACAGTGCACCATTGACAGGCAAGGGGCAAGGAGTGAAGGGGGAAAGACTGAAGGAGGGGTCTTGGTGGGTGGCTGAAGTGCAAGTGACTGAATGGGGGGCTGAGGCGGTTGGGTGAGAGGGGGTGAGGTCAACCTCATGCGTGCATGGAGTTGGGGGGTGACCCATTACTCATGTGGTGGGGGTTGGTTGCACATCCTTGATGAAGGGTTGCAGGTGCTCACCTTGTCAGCTGGGGTAGTCAACATTTACATTGTACGGGGGGGGGGGGGGGGGGCAATCCCTGGACACTAGGATAGGGGCACCCGTTCAAAACGGTGGCCCCACCCCAGTAACTGTGGGGAAATCGGCTTGTTCAGCGCTGTGTATATCTTTGCATTGTCAAGCCATGACAATCCGATCCTGGCAATGCCCCAAGCGCCAATGGACACAGTCTCAATTCTCCACTGACAGAAGCACTGTAAATCCTGCAACTGAGAGTCCTGGCCATTGTTTAAAGACCTTGATTTAGAATGAACCCACAGTCTGACTATATGCAAGAAAGCACTCCTTCTACTATTGGAATAATATAGTTCATTCAGACTTTCTATGACTCCAATAAAAATTGGATGACATTTGAATTATGTTAACAAACTATTGAGGATAAATTTGTTTGGCACTGGCTTGATCAGAATAATTAGTCAGGCCATGCTTGTGCATGTTGTAAATAGGTAAGTGGCAGTTTGTCAAAATAGTGACCTGCACACAAAAAATGATAGCAGTGAAAGAAGGGGAAGTTTTTGATAAATGTACAGGAGAAACCAATGAAGCATGAGATAGATCCAGTGATAGATGGATTAGAATGCTTTTTACTATTTATATGTACAAATTTGAAATGTACTGTGTACAGAAAAGCTGTGGTGGGACTATTTTGATAATTAGTAAAGAAATGTATGTTCACATTATTCAGTTCAATTTTGGCCATTTGAATTGTCTAAACTAAACTCCATTTAGATTTTGACCCCAATTGCTGATATTAACCCACTAAATGTTTTCTGTTTAAGGTTTGTCTATTGTATTGTTAAAACCTTGAAAGAACATTAGTTGATTCAAAATACAGTGATATACTGGATATTATAAAGCCTTCAGAGAACTCCAGAGTGCCTTACATGGCTTGTTAACAAGAAAATTAACAACTTTTAAAGAGGTGCATTTCTAATTAAGCTTTTGCTATCAGGCAGCAGAGCCAGGCAAATGTAGCATACATTAGTTTGGGTATTTGAAAGTTAAAGAGCTCCAATGCATTATGATGTCAGCATTAAAGTATTATTTTAGTTAAGCATTAATTTAATTTCATGGTGAATGGATTTAGTTTAGACTCAGGAAATCATGCTGTGAATATGTGTAATGAATCATAAATCCTTGATTTCTTGTACATTTTTATAAGTATACTATAAAATTATGCAGAAATATAAATTATTAAGATAGTGCCACTTGTGGCCTGAAAGGTCATGGGTTTCTGATTTACATGCTCTGTAAGGTAATCTCTGTATACCCATATCTTAAATATTTATTCCTTTGTTTCAGTACTAAAACAGTAAATTGCTGTCCTTAAAATAAGGATTGTATGTTGATCGGCTACAAATTTTACACATATTTTTGTATTGTGATTCATGTATATTAGCAAATATTTCTATCCATTTGTAAAATACATATATTATTGTAACTTTTTTAATAAAAAATATCACTGTTCTAAATCTTCATGGCTGGAAAGAGATTTCAGTTCTTGTTTGTTGGTTCCTCATTATTCTCAGAAAATGTGTTCACGCGTTTTTTCAATGTTTCATTGTCCCTTACATCAATTAAAAATTGTGAGAATGCTGTCTTACGCAATACCCAAAGCAAGCCTGGAAATTTTTGAAATTACAGCAAAGAACAAGGACATCTTACAGGTATTGGTACAGCTCTTCAATTGGAAGCATCTGCTCCAAACTCATTCCCTTAAGTCACATTATATTCTGTGGGAACAAAATCTTGCAATGTCCATGTCATTCATCATATGATAATCCTCAGTTTGTGCCTCTTGTCACTGGTTTACTGTCCAAGGAAAGCAACCATAAAGACCATGAGAAATAGGAACAGGAGTAGGCCAATCAGCCCTTCAAGCTTGCTCCACCATTTAATAAGATCATAGCTGATCTAACATTCACTAAGTCCACTTTCCTGCCTCCTCTCCGTAATCCTTCACTACTGAGCCTCTTAAAACTTTCCAGATCACGAAAACGTCATGAGATCCTCTCTTACCTTTTGCATTCAAATGAAAAATAACACTTTCAACCATTTTTCATGATTGTACTAGTATTGCCTTCTTGCAGGTGGCAATACCAGTAATGTTACCATGTATCTGCAGCCCTTGTCCTTCAAGGGCGTAGAGGTTGTGGGTTTGGAAGGTTTGTTCAAAGGAGCCATGGCAAGTTGCAGCAGTGTGTGTTTTTTTAAAAAATTTTGCTCGATGAATGGTATCCATGGAAATTGTAACCTTGATGTTCCCCCCCGCTTTACTACTATTTGAAAAGCTTTTAAACTAGACTTTACCTAGCTTGCATTTAGGTATCTGCCATTACCTGCCTGCTGTTTCAGACTGGCATTTCTCCAGGCAACAACCTGATACCTGCCTCTGCAAGAGCACTGATGGCCATACTAACAACATATAATCATGTGCGGGATATAACCAAAGATAAGGAGTTGGATTCTCCGTTTGAGAGACTAAGTCCCCACGCCAGCGTGAAAATGGTGGTGTTTTACTCCAGGAAAACTGGCGCAAAACAGCCATCGATTTTTCATTTTGCTGGGGGCTAGCAGCCAGGCAACGTAGCGCTCCCAACTATGCTTCATGGCGGATGCAGCCCACAGACCTGGCCGCAAAAATGGATCCCCCTTCGGCCGGCTCGCGCACCTCGGACCGCCCCCCCCACATTGCCCTCAGCCCCGAATATTGCCCCCCCCCCACCGCCTCCCGCCCTCCCCCAACTGTGGTAGCGCTGGACTGAGTCCGCAGCGCCACTCTGAGTTCCTGGCGGGTGAGACCACACGCGTTCCATGCCGCCGGGAACCTGGCTGGTCGGGGACGGAGCATCACGCGGTGGGCCTCAGGCAATGGCTTGAGGCCGTGGATACAGCCTGCGGCGTACTCCTAGAGTATGACGCTTTTCAGGCGGCAGAGCATCGTGAAAGCGACGCCGCCCACGATTTTGTCGTCATCGGGGATTCTCCGCCCCTTCGCCGGACGAGATTTCGGTGTCAAGGTTCGGAAAATCCAACCCAAAACCGTTCCATCAATTGGTCTACTCTTAATTCCCATCAATTCTACAAGTTTGACTATATTACTGGAAAGCTATTATGACTTAAAACTATTGCAGAAATGAGGAAGCAACCAGCCTTCTGCTTAAAAATAATATAATAATACTAATCTCAGCTCAATCTGAAAACACCTTAGTGCTAAGTACGTTAATGTGGGTACCTACAGGTACGTGTGGATACTAATGAGGAGCTAACCATATCAAAGAGATGCTTACAGAATTATAAGATAGCTAATAATATTCTAACTAAGACAGCATAAATGGGGAAGATTTCTGCTTAAATCTTAAATTCCAAACTATCATGTGACAGTTACTTTTTGTCCCAAATGTTGATGTTGAAAATTAGAATATTGAAAGCAAAGATCAGTAGAGACACCGCAACACTTTGACAATAAGTATTATCTGCCACCAACACTTGGTGTTTAGTATAATTTCCCTCCACCTATTGTCATCGTGTCCTCAGATTTAATATAATGGCGAAGCCTGGCTGAAAGTTCAGGACCTAATGAACGTCTTGATATCCTGGATGGCACTCTAGGTTCTTCACCCTATGCAAGACCCCCTCTTTCAAGGTAAGACAATGAACCAGTTAATAAATTTTGAAGTGTTATTAAAATGTATATCAATTGAATCCAAAGTTGATTTTGTTGTACTATTCTGCTTATGCCAATTTTCTAGGCATTTTATCTCCCTCGTAAATGAGCCCCAGTCTTCAAGACTATCTTTATTAACCTTGATAATTCTTCAACTTGCTGCAATATACCTGAGACAATAAATAGATCAGCCTTTCTGTTAATTACTTTATTTCAGGAATTATCTATTGCCTCAGTAGGTTCTCTCTCTTGTCTTCAATAACATTAGAGCATTACAACACCCAAGCTCATTGGAAGTTTAAACCTAATAAGTTGATTATTTTGTGTATTATAGAAGAATGAACAAATAAAGGGTAATATAATAAATATTTTAACAGTAGAAATCTCTCTATCTTCTCGCTTGAATATAGGCAATAAAAGATTGCAGTGCACAGTTGCCCCCCCCCCCCCCCCCCCTCAGCTCGGTCACCACCTCCAGCCTCAAACCCTCCCTATTGATTAGGTTTTTTGAGCATCTTGACCCTCCCTTTGTCCTACCATTCATAGCTGTGCCTTGAGCCAACTAGGCCACATATTCTGAAATTGTCTTTCAAAATCCTTTTGCTTCTCTCTGTGCTTTGATCAAGGTTTTATTGATCCCTCCGAATACCTAATTATTTTCTTTTGTAACTTTTTTTGTCTGATTACACCTGCATGAAGTGCTTTGCAATAATTCTCCATATTAAAAGGAAATAAAACATTCAAATTGTTGTTGCTGTGTAGCACAGTAGTATAGTGGTTAGCACTATGGCTTCACAGCGCCAGGGTCCAGGTTTGAGTCCTGGCTTGGGTCACTGTCTGTGCGGAGTCTGCACGTTCTCCCCATGTCTGCGTGGGTTTCCTCCGGATGCTCCGGTTTCCTTCCACAAGTCCCAAAAGACATGCTGTTAGGTAATTTGGACATTCCGAATTCTCCCTCTGTGTATCCAAACAGGCGCCGGAACCTGGCGACTAGGGGCTTTTCACAGTAACTTCATTGCAGTGTTAATGTAAGCCTACTTGTGACAATAAAGATTATTATTAAATGCTATGCAAATCTTTTATTAATAATTTTTTATATATGTGGCCTATAACTGATCATAGGCATTCAAGACAAAAACAGAAAATAGTGGACAATTTTAGCAAAAGGACAGGAAATGAGACACCTCCAAATAAAACACTTCCTCCGCAAAGAGACAGTGGGGACCCTGGGGCCCCAGAAAGCACACTACTAGAGGACCTGATAGACACAAGCAACGAGAAGGGGGCGCTATGTGGGAAAATATACTGACAGCTACTCGACAGATCCCGGACTCCACTGGATGAGATCAGACAAAAATGGGAGGATGAACTGGGGACAGAGGTAGGGTGGGGACTCTGGAGCGAAGCACTGAGCAGGGCTAACTCCACCTCCTCCTGCACAAGGCTAAGCCTAATGCAGCTCAAAGTGGTGCACAGAGCGCACCTGACCAGAACCCGAATGAGCAGGTTCTTCCCGGAGGTGGAGGACAAATGTGAGCGGTGCCAGAGGGGCCCGGCCAACCACACCCACATGTTTTGGGCTTGCCCCAAGCTTGCTGGGTTCTGGACAGCCTTCTCCGAGGCAATGTCCAAGGTTGTGGGGGTGATGGTGAAGCCATGCCTAATAGTGCCAATCTTTGGGGTATCGGAGCAGCCAGAGTTACACATGGGGAAGGGGGCCAACGCCCTTGCTTTCGCTTCCCTAATCGCACGCCGGAGAATCCTGCTCGGCTGGCGATGGGCAGCACCACCCACAGCTGCAGACTGGCTCGCTGAACTTTCGGAATTTCTCCACTTGGAGAAGATTAAGTACGCCACCCGAGGGTCAGAGGAAGGCTTCCTGGATACTTGGGGGCAGTTTGTCGGTCTGTTCCATAACCTGTTCGAGGCCAACAATGAGGAGTAACATAAGAATAAAAAAAAAAAACACCAAGATAGATGAGTTACCAAAAGACTGCGCAACCCGGGGGGGGGGGGGGGGGGGGGGGGGGGGGTGGCGGGGGGGGGGGGGGGGGGGACCATGGACCGATCCAGAGGGCAATGAAAGGCACGTAGGGTCAGTTAAACGAAGGACAAACTAAACCTCTGTATAATAAAGGAAATTAGCGCGGGTTAGAAAAATGTGATGTGTATATACACAACTGTTTATAAATATGAGAAATGCCAATAAAAAGACGTTAAAAAAAAGAAAATAGTGGACAATCTCAGCAGGTCTGACATCATCTGTGGAGAGAGAAAGGAGCTGACGTTTCGAGTCTGGGTGACTCTTTGTCAAAGCTTTCACTAAGAGTCATCCAGACTCGAAACGTCAGCTCCTTTTTCTCTCCACAGATGATGTCAGAACTGCTAAGATTGTCCAGTATTTTCTGTTTTTGTTTCAGATTCCAACATGCACAGTAATTTGCTTTTATAACCATTAAAGATTTATTTTAATGTAAGCTATGAATTATAGACCCATCGAATTGACATCTAATGATAAAAAATATCAGAGTAAACAACAACAGCTTGTATTGCACCTTTAATAAGGCCCCCAAACATGGTTGAAGAGATTTGCTTGGGGAGGTTTTTAAAGTTAAGACAGGAAGGTTGAGGGGGGAGAGGGAGTCCCAAAGAATCAAACCACAAATTGAAGAGTAGGGAAAGAAAAATTCAAGTATTTTGACTGAGAAATACATGATGAGTCAAAGAAAATGTAGATTTATAACAGATTCACTGGGTTTAAGAAATTTATTCGTGATTCCAAGAATGCAGCCTATATGGGTGGGATTCTCCAGTCCACCAGCCATGTGTTTCTCAGTGACGAGCTATTCACTGGTGGCAGAATTCTCTACTCCTACCGCTTGTCAATGGGATTTCCCATTCAAGCCATCCCATGCAACCAGGAAACCCACGGGCAGTCATGCACTGCCAGTTGGAGTAGAGAATCCCAATGGCTGGAGAATTCTACCCTGCATATTATATGTCTGCATATTTTGGTTTTTGGAAATAATCTGGTTAACCATCTCACAAGAGTCAAGTTGTGAAAGAAAAACTAAGGATGTTCAAAGCATATATTGTAAGTTGACTTGAAAAATTCGACACAGTCAAAGCAAAAATGTCAAAGATTTTTATTATCCAAAGACATTTCACAGAGGTGTACACAGGCCAAAATCAGCACAGAGGAAAGTAATTAGTTATTAGCAGGATTCAGAAAACCTTGATCAAAGAGATTTTTAAAAAACCTGCTCTGAAAAGAGCAGAGACGGGCAACGCAAACAGATTTCGGAAGAAAATTTCAGAACATGTGGCCCAGTTGGCTGAAGGCACAGCTATGCCTTGCCGGGCAAAGGGAAGGTACACAAAGGGCACACAAACAAGCTGAACCTGAGTTCAGGAGAGAGGTTTTAAGGCTGGAGGATGTGACAGAGCCGAGCGCGGGCAAGTCGTGAATATTGCTATTATACTGCAACCTTTTATTGCCAACATTCAGGGTAGAAGATAGAGAGATATCTATCATTTAAAATGTGTTTTATATTACCTTATATTTGATCATTTTTCTAAAAGCAATAGCATAATACACGAATAAATGCAGTTTCTAAGTTTAAAAATAAATTGAGTTCGGATTTTGTAATGTCTAGAAGCAAAATATAGATTTCCCCAGTGCAATGAAATCACAAACTATTTGATAACAATTGTGCTTATCAATTCACTGCACAGAGCACATCCAATTCTGTAGTAATTAGGCAAAAATGAGCCGCAGAGTCCTTAGAAATCTAACTTGGACTCTTGAAGTTTATAAAATGGACCAATGACCACATTGAGGATGATGCAAGGAGGACATATATAAATTTTGAAGATGGCGTCAACCTTTGTCAAAAAGGAAATATTCCTGGAAAGGAATAGGCCATGGTGCATTGTTCCTCCATGGCCTCCTTGAATTCTACACATGTTATACGCCTTACTATCATGCCTTTCCTCCATTATCCATCTCAATGAGACGGCCCTTACATTTTTCTATCCTTACCAAGCCAAGCATAGACAGTACAATTCAAGCAATGACTTCTCATCATACTCCTACATTCTCACCATCCAAGGATCTATCCTTTGCTTTCTTTCACATTCTTTTTTGATGTCCTGAACCTTGATCATCTGCAAAAAAAGGGTCAGCTTCCATATATTTGCTGATGATATTCTACCTCATCAACCATCATTCTTGCTCCCATGACCACCTTTTCACTATAAAACTGCCTAGTCAACATCGAATCTTGAATAAGTCACTGCTTTGTTCAGCTGAACGTTAAAGACAAAGCACCCACAATCAAAGCCCTCCAAGCTCACTCATTCATGTTGAAACAGATGGTGCAAAATCTTGACAACTTTTTCAATCTTCAAACTTTATATTCTGTCTATCACCTAGGCTACTTATCTCCAAATCCATAAATCTCCTTCCAGCCCTATCTCAACTCTGTCACAGAAACTCTTTTTGAGGCATTTTTCATTGCTGGACTTGCTTATTCCAATGCTTTACTTGCCATCCTCCTATATTTCACTATCCAGAAACTCAAATTTGAGTATTGTTGAAAAAAAAAATACATTTTTGGCCAAGGCTTTTTGTCTTGCACTCATCCGGACATTCACAAAAATGTAGCGGAAGGGAAATCAACAAATTTATACTGTGTGAGAAGAGAGTGCTGATTGGTTGGCAAGTGGACTCTGATTGGTAGCGGGGTTGCATGAAGAATACATCCATCAGCTGATGGCGACCTACAGTTAAATGCCACAATAATGCTGTTGGGGCAGGTTTAGACCAGTTGGCTGGACAGCTGGTTTGTGGTGCAGAGTGAGGCCAGCAGTGCGGGTTCAATTCCCCTACTGGCTGTTCTACATGAAGGCCCTGCCTTCTCAACCTTGCTCCCTCGCCTGAGGTGTGGTGGCCCTCAGGTTAAATCACCACCAGTCAGCTCTCCCCCTCAAAAGGAAAAGCAGCCTATAGTCATCTGGGACTATGGCGACTTTAACTTACAGTTAACTGCCAAGCACTGTTTGAAATTTAAACCAGGCAGCTTGACTGGTTGGTCAAGGCATTGCCCTGAAGAATGGACCAGTGCATGAATACCACCTGTTTTGTTTAGCTGAAACAGGCACAATGTGATTATGCAAAGATTAAGGCTCTGTGTATGAATATATGTAGCTTTCAGTACATGCAAAGTGCCACACTGCAAGGCAGACTGACAATCTTAAATCGGTTGTCAGTTTAATTCTTAGCACGCTGAGGATTATATAGCAAATGTTTTCCAATCTCAGAATCATAACTAATCTTGGACACTGTTTTCAATTTTGCAAGCACTGACTGGTTGGGTACGGTCTGTACGTTGCCCACTATAAATAGGGGATGGGACATGCTGTTTTATTCAATCCACCAGTCTTTGGGATGTGCAGCTTACATACCGAGCATCACACTGGTACTGAAATTCACATACCACATTATTCACTTATGTGATAGGCAGAACGCCATTTTAATTTGACGGCTGCATCGTGTTAGTGACAAATACTACTCATGTTGCAACATGAAACAAGTAGCTTAACCAGTTGCTTAGATTATTGTGATACCTTGTCTGTTGCAGGATAATCTGAGGTAGAGTGGGTTTCAGGGTCAAACGTGATGGCCTGCTAGTGGTATGGGGAGGATTTAAATGTGGTTTGCTAATGCTGTTGGCGAAGGTTTAAACTTAGGGTGATGGAGTGGGGGGGACCCAGTGTAGCATTAGAAAGGTGAAGTAAATCACAAATGATTGGGAGGAACAGAGAGTAAGGAATAATAAGATATTTGGTGAGCACAGACTAAGAAGGAATGCAATATGTTCTAAACACATATATGTAAATGTATAAATCTCCATAAACGAGGTTGGTGAGCCACAGGTGCAGATATCCATTGGGAATATGATGCAGTGATAATGGAGACAGGGCTCAATAAAGGGCAGAATATTGCTGGATTCAAAGGGTTCAGGAAATATTGGCAGAGAAGGAAAAGAGGAGAGTTGGTAGTATTGGTTAAGAGAATATTTGATTTTGATTTGATTTATTGTCACAGTGTGAAGTACAGTGAAAAGTATTTTTCTGCAGCCAAAGGAACGAACACAATACATACATAGTAGACAAAAAAAGAATAATCGACAGAGTACATTGACAAATGGTACATCGACAAACAGTGATTGGTTACAGTGCGGAACAGGGAGCCAAACAAAGCAAATACATGAGCAAGAGCAGCATAAGGCATTGTGAATAGTGTTCTTACAGGGAACAGATCAGTCTGAGGGAGAGTCGTTGAAGAATCTAGTAGCTGTGGGGAAGAAGCTGTTCCTATGGCTGGATGTGGGGGTCTTCAGACATTGCTGGAGAAATATGGATGTCTTAGAGATGTAAAGGACAGAATCTATTTAGTTAGAGTTTTAAAAAAAGTAAAAGAATGTTACACTGTGTGGTACATTATATAGGATAGATGTAGGGTGGGATTTTCTGGCCCACCAATTGCGTGTTTCTCAGCAGTGTGCTGTTCATTGTTTATAGATGGGACTTTTGCGAGCTTGGGAGCATTGGAGGAAAAGTATGGGTTGCCCCGGGGAAATTTCTTGAGATATATGCAGGTGAGGGCGTTTACTAGACAACAGGTGAGGGAATTTCCGTTGCTCCCGACACAGGGGATTCAGGACAGAGTGCTTTCAGGGGTGTGGGTCGGAGAGGGCAAGGTGTCAGAGATATACCGAGAGATGAGGGAAGAGGGGGAGGAGTCGGTGGGCGAACTAAAAGGAAAGTGGGAAGAAGAACTAGGGGAGGAGATAGAGGAGGGTATGTGGGCTGATGCCCTAAGCAGGGTAAATTCCTCTTCCTCATGCGCCAGGCTTAGCCTGATTCAACTTAAGGTGCTACATAGAGCACACATAACGGGAGCAAGATTGAGCAGGTTCTTTGGAGTGGAGGACAGATGTGGGAGGTGTGGTGGGAGCCCGGCAAACGACGCACATATGTTTTGGGCGTGCCCGGCACTGGAAGGGTATTGGAAGGGAGTGACGGGAGTGAAGGCCCGGGTCAAACCAGGCTGGGGGTTAGCTCTATTTGGAGATGCGGATGAGCCGGGAGTGTAGGAGGCGAAAGAGGCCGAGGTTGTGGCCTTTGCGTCCCTAGTAGCCCGGCGCAGGATCCTACTCATGTGGAAGGAGGCGAAAAACCCCGGACTGGAGGCTTGGGTAAATGATATGGCGGGGTTCATTAAACTGGAGCAGATAACGTTTGTCCTGAGAGGGTCGGCTCAAGGGTTCACCAGGCGGTGGCAGCCATTTCTCGACTACTTAGGGGAACATTAGAGGGAAGACAGATGACCAGCAGCAGCAACCCGGGGGGGGGGGGGGGGGGTTTAGTTTAGGTCAAAAGATAATGGGGTTTTGTTATTTGTATATTGTTAAAAATTTCTTTATTGTTACGTTTGCTTTGTAAGAGGGGAAAAATTGTTGTTTGGAAAAAAATTTCAATAAAATATATTTTTTTTTAAAAAGAAAAGCAGTGTGCTGTTCACTAGCATCGAGATTCTCCACTCCCGCTGCTTGTCAATGAGATTTCCCATTGAAGTCACCCCCACGCTGCAGGGAAACCTACGGGTGGGAGTGCACTGCCAGCGGGAAAAGAGAATCCCAACGGCCAGAGAATTTTAAAAAAAAAATTGTTTCCAATTAAGGGGCAATTTTGCATGGCCAATCCACCTATGTACCTTTGACGAATGTGATATAAAATAGTTACTTTAGAGATATTAGTTACTGTAATGTAGAGATAGGCCAGTCTCATTCTGGTGAGTTCACAGACAACGGATTTCAGACCGCATGGCAAAGCAAGGAGGAGGTGTGTCCACCAAAGGGGGAGAAATGGATACTGGGTAATAGGGGCCAGAGGAAGGGATTGGAAGTGAGCCAATCAGAATGTCTGACCAGGTCAGGAGGGGTATAGGATGACCTATGGGAATCGTGTATGTGAAACCTGACACCATTTGAATTGATTTGCAGAGATCCCTTTGTCTCTTTGTTCATTCGCTTTCCGGGGAGTAGGAGACTGGATGTGTTTTATGCCTCTGTGAAATGAATCAAGCTTGCAAGCTAAATAAAATAACTAATGCTGTACCTGCAAATCCATCTCGACTTTTATTGAGGCCAGACTGACGGGTAAAGAAATTTGGGATTTGACAATTGGTGCCGAAACCCGGGATTTCTCAAGACGGTTCTGACCAACTGCGAAATCAGAATTAGACTGATTATGAACAGGAGGATGGGGAAAAAGGGCCCACAATGTACTGCATTGATTTTTCCCCTCTTCTTATCGTCTGATTAGTCTGGTCACTCGCGGTTGGTACGGAAAGATCGTCTCGACGAAATCAAAGGTCAGTCTGGGGATTAGAAATTTAATTGATGGGATTTCATATTGTTGATTCGGCTTGGGTTAGGTTTTGGGTTGATGGGACATCTAAAAGATGATTCAATTCCAAGTATAAGTGTTTTTATGGCTGATGTGACTTCAGTAGATGGAGGTTCAGTCAAGTATAAGTGTTTTTATGGCTGATGTGACTTCAGTAGATGGAGGTTCCGTCAAGTATAAGTGTTTTTATGGCTGATGTGACCTCAGGATGAGGGTTCAGTTCAATGAGTGTTTTTAAATCTGAAGATGATTCAATTCCATGTGTGAGTGTTTTAAATCTATAGTTGATTAAGCTAAAAAGAAATTGTACCCTTGGACTGTAGTGGCGAAAAACGCAGTTCTGAGGACTAGTTGAGATTGTGGGGAATTGCTTGGATAAATTTCAAGACAAGAACATCCATACAGCTGGATGCTGCATATTGGTTGAAGCAGAAGTCTCTCAAAGGGTTAACAGCAGCAGCCAAAGTTAAAGACGACAGACAGTGCTTCTCACTCAGGCCTTGAGATAACAGCAGCAGCCTGTAGTGTAATCGGATACCTTTCCTTTGAGTCAGTGAACTCCAGCAAAGTTACGTTTTGAATTAATTAAAGGAAGCCAGTGGGTTTCTCCACCTCTTTGATAAAAGTTATTATTTTTGAAAGCAATTGATTGAAATTGCCAGAATCTTAAGTTTTACTTACTTGAAATAATGTTTATCTCATTTTATTTGTGAATTAATAGAAACTTAAAGAAGATCACTGACACCATTTTAAAAAGTGTAAATCTGGAGATGATAGTTGACTTTGCCAACATTTTTGTGAATGTAAGAAAAACTTGTTAAAAGAAAAATTGTTAAGATAAAGAATTAATTAAGTTGTAAATGTTATACACGTTGTGTTAAGCAAATCGTAAATTTAGTTCTGAGTTGAGATCAGAGCTAAGCTCGCAAGTTGCAGTAATTCAATTTGAATTTTCAAACATTTTTAAGTTTTAAAAGAACACTGTTAGAACCTTTTCAATCGTTTTGCCAAGAAAAAAAAACAAAAAACGCGCAAGTAGAGGCAGGAAAGTCTCGGGTCAAACAAAAGATGAGCTACGTAGTTCAATGGCTGGCCTTGAATTGACAGAAAATGATTAATTCAATAATTAAAAAATGTCAGTAAAAGTTTTGACTGCACCTGTAGCATTGTCTGCACTAATTCCAGAACCACCACAGTATAATAATTTATATCCAGTCACTGCTCCCCAGATTCCAATCATGCCAGTAACTCCAGCTCTTTTTGGTTGATAGTGCGGGTTCCGATTTACCATCTTCACGATCAGTAGAGAAAGAGGAGCTCTGTTCCGCAAGCCCAGTTAGCTCTAGGACCAGATCTCGGACAGCAAGAGAAGGGCTTGATCCTAACCAGAAACAATTAAGCATACCACCTAAATCCCTCCAAACCAAAGGGAAACCGCAAATTTCAGAACAAAGGGAGCTGCAACAGATGATTTTGAAGAGAAAGAACTCCCTCTAGTGACAGGGAGGGACGTCGAAGTCTTGGAAGAACCAGACGAAATAGCTAGAGTGCCCCCTAGTGAGACTCGGAGACAGTTGCCGATTAGGAAGATACCAATCACCTGAATTATGCTAGCCACGCCGCACTTCAGCACGCCCATGCATTAGACGACGATAGACGGACACAGATCCTGAATGCGTTGAATAGCACATTTCAAAAGCCCATAAATATTTCTGCTATCTTAGACCTAAAACCTAAGAAGACTGAAGAGCCAGAGGAATTTCTGGAGCGTTTTAATGAAATCTACCGTGGGCAGTCAGGCGACTTGCCATATCAAAATGGTCAGAATTCCCCTCAATATTGTGCTATGTTAATGCATTGCCTACCACCTTCTGTGGCTACTGCTGTGAAATGTAATAACATGAATTGGACAGAGAACGACCCTTCCCAGATGGCAAGGGCAGTCAGATTTTATTGGAAGGAGGGTGTAGGCCAGGAAGGAGGCTCAGTTACAAAGGTTAAGACTGAGTATGTAATGAAAAAGGATGATCTGCGACCCCAACAAGCGGCAGAAATGGTAGTTTACCAGCAGGAGCCCCAATATTGTGACTTTGGGTGGGTGGATCAGCGAGGGGGAGGATATCAAACCCACCCAAAGGGACCCTCAGCTCCTTTTTATGGCCCACCGTATGCACCAACAGCTTTACAACCACCGCCCCCTCTGAGGGACCATTGGTCTATTGGGAGAAGAGGACGGGGAAGATATAGAGGGAGCAATGCATGTTTTAATTGCGGCCGTGCAGATCACTGGCAACAGGAATGCCCCTTTAAAAGACAGGCAGCAGAAGGAAATTATCCGACCCAAAGGAGTGGGTACCCACCAAGGGGAGGACAGACGAGATACACTGACTTCTCCCAGGCAAACCCTTTCCCAACACAGGATTGACTAGCTAATTTAGTCATAAGGACTCTCCAATCGGACAGGGAACCTATTATCTCTCTGCAGATAGGAGATTAACATCACTCATTTGTAAACGACACAGGAGCAGCCATGTCTTCTGTGCAATCAGAACTTCGACTACCATTATCCGACCACACCCAGCAATTGTCAGGGTTCCAAGGACAGGTGTGTGAGTATCCTATTTCTGAACCTGTGACAGTCACTTACGAGAATAAGTCTGCAGATCATCAGTTTGTAGTGACTACTGGATTGGACTGTAATTTGTTGGCCCGAGATTTACTGTGTATCTTCCAGCTACAGCTAGAGTACGGAGACGAAGGGGTAATGGTCCAATCATGGAGGATGAGATAACAGTGCTATATTTCTATCACCCACAGTGGTGGACGTTAGACATTGAACATTCACTGCATCATGTTACCCTGGCCTATGACAGAACCGGACAAAACAGGGAGTTGGAGGACAAATACCGGCCATTAATTGGGACCGAATGGCCAGTCAAAGGTACAGCCACAGTCACGAGAAAAGAAGATACAGCCGATTTTGTTACAATACCACCACATTTATGGCCACAGTCAGCTTCGGTAAGCCCTCATATTACACGTCAGGTCCACGACCAGTACCATGCCAGGGATCTGGGCAAATGGTAAGGAGGGCAGTGGATCATTCGGATCCAACAGAGTACGCACTTCAAGTCATGCCGGACGGCACTGCCATAAAATATTTTGAGGTCCCTGAAACAATTAACACTTGACTGCAGCATCACTGGGGACATGATGTTTTGGAATAGGTCAATCCACAGGTCTGGGCGAAATACCCATCACAAGTGGGAAAGACAAATGTTACACCTATAAAGGTAACGATTAAGGATCATGTAAAGCTACCTTCCATTCGGCAATACCCCCTGAAATCCCAAGCTGCTCTGTCTATAGACAAATTAATTCAAGAGCTGTTGCAACAGGGTATTTTGGTCCCTTGCCAATCAGAATGTAACACCCCCATACTTGCTGTGCCTAAACCAGCCAAACCAGACCAGTACCGATTAGTACAGGATTTACGTTCAATCAATGCCATCGCATAGCCGTTACATGCTCTCACCCTCCAACAGGATATTACGGTGTATAGCTCCCACTCGGTCATCGCACTACTGAGGCAACTGCAGACTCAGCATCTTACCGCAGCTCGTCAGAATAGGTATGAGGTATACCTTTTGAACAATCCACGTCTGACATTTAAACACTGTACCACTATCAATCCAGCCTGTTTTCTTAGTGGTCCCCCTGTCCATGAAGACGCACCTGGCCACGACTGTTTAGCCTTGATTCAGGAAACTACCACAATAAGGGACGATTTGAGTGACATTTCATCAGAACAACCTGACATGATTATGTGTGGTCAAATATCCCACCGGGGTTTAGTTAATGACTTACTGCAGGCCCTTCTTATGCCCGCGCAGATTTCCGTTATTAAATGCGCTGCCCACACAAATGGTAAGACCCCAGTTGACATTGGTAATGAACAAGCAGATTATGCAGCGCGGACAGCCGCGCAAATTCAGCAAGTGATGGTGCCTAAAATGTTAAGTCAGACTAAACGATCTACTATAAACATGTCTGCTTCTGACAAGTCAATGCCAACCATCCAAGACATCGTAAGGTTACAGGAGGACGCTCCTGAGAGTGATAAACAAATGTGGAAACGGTTAGGTTGTACATATGATTCTGTTTCCTCTTTATGGACCACGCCAGCACATCAGACTTGTATGTCTGACGTACTGGCTTTATGGGTCATCGAATGTGTACACTTTGCAACTCATTGTGGGGCTCGGGGGACTAGTGATTTGTTGCTGGACACTTGGTGGCACCCTAAAATGCAGGGGTTGGCCCAGAGTATCAGTAATCGGTGTTTGATTTGTCAGTAATATAACACCGGCAAAGGTATCCCTTGTGGGATGGGGCAAACCCCGTTGCCCAGTGGTCCCTTTGAGACACTCCAAATGGATTACATTGAGTTGGAAAGGTGTCAATGTTATAAATATGTTTTGGTCATTGTGGATGGGTTCAGCAGATGGGTTGAGGCGTATCCGACTACCGATAATAAAGCTGCTACTGTGGTTAAAGTTCTGATGCGGGAAATCATTCCCCGGTACAGTAGACCAGCTCAGTTGAGTTCTGATAACGGGCCTCATTTTCTTGGACAGATTAACCTGCCTCCCTTCTCCAGTGCTATTTTACAGATGTGGAGCATGATGGGGTGGCTACGCACCGTCTGTGTGATATTTGGCCTCACCTCGCTTGGAGTGTTATTGGTGATGGACATAGAAAAGGGGAATATTATCTACATTTGTAACCCCAACCAAGCTACAAGGACAGTTCAGTTATGCAAAGGTGATGTTCTTCGCTGCCCCCATATACGAAGACATGGTATCGACTCATGGAAGGTCGTCAAAGTTAAGGAGAATGCAGGAGTTATGAAGCAATTGCACCGGTCCCGGCGCTGGGAAGGGAACATTATATGGACATTGCCTTGTTTTTGGAGTACATGTAAATTTGATTTTGGATGTGTTAAGATTGGTGCGATAAAGGTAACATCAGACCTTCAGGAGATCATAGGAAGAGATTGTGAGAGAGAGAGAGGGACGAGAGAAAGGACGGGGCGTGTGAGAAGGGAAGTACAGCTAGAACGTAGGTTATCGGGAGATACACTTAATTTAGTTAAAGGCCAAACTGAGGAAAACCTGGGTAGTATGAATCACTTCTACCAGATTTACCACCGCTTGTATGGCCACGGACGGGTTGTCTGCTACCCAAACCCCGCAGCGGTGTCTAGGTTATTTTCTGTTTCACCGCTTTGGGGCACTCCCCAAACGGTGGTTCATTGTCAGCATTCCGAGCCACCGCCCGAGCAAGTCACTCTTCCTTACGATCCGGGTTCAGCACCACCGGCTATTTGCCTTCCCCTTCCTCGGGATAATTCCCATTCACAGTATGCTAGGCTGCAACGGTGGAGGGCATATATACCTAGCCACTTCACTCCCAATAGGGATTCCCGGTCGTACGAGAATTGTTTCAGCAGTGAAGGATACGGCTGTTTGCTGGTAGAGGTGGAAACGAATATAACATGTCTGTTCCCTACCTGTACGGACAGGAGGTGCCATATCACCCAGGCGTCTGGCCAATGAGTTTGTTACAACACCACTTGCGTTCCATTGAACGCCGGCCTCCAGCTCCTTTGAGGCTGGGGGAATGTCTCTCATATCACTGTTGGGACGAGGGCTTTCCACATTGCTAGGCGACCCGAATGGGCGTTTCGAAGCTAGATAAACTGGGCTACTGGGGGGTTCCTTGGCTGTCAGCAATAGGAATTATTTTATTTGTGGCCTTACCATCTTGGGAAATGAAACCTTGGGAGCCCTAGGGGCAATAACCAAGGAATTGTCTCAGCTACGGTTGTTTGCAATGCAGAACCGGTATGCTCTTGACTATCTTCTGGCCCGTGAGGATGGGGTATGCGCCATAGTGCAGGGCAAGTGTATCATGGGAGTTCAGGACTTGACCGCTAACATCACTAAATTTATGGATCACATACGGGATCACCTGGATGGAATGCAGGATCCTAGCGCTTGGGGTAACTGGGGATTTGGAGGTTGGAAGGACTGGTTGATAAATATGGTCATGTATTTAGTGGTGGCTATTGGCTGCATCTTTGTGGGCCCAGCCATCCTTAAATGTGTGATGGGTAGAATGCGGGTTACACTGGAACAGATCAACGCCCCTAAAATCTTAGCTGTCAAAATCCATAGCCAGGAATTGGAAATGCAGTGACAGATCTTTTTAGATGAGGGACCGTAGCTATGGATTGGATAGTTTGGTTATCATGGAATGATAAAAGGAGGGAATGACGAATGTGATATAAAATAGTTACTTTAGAGATATTAGTTACTGTAATGTAGAGATAGGCCAGTCTCATTCTGGTGAGTTCACAGACAAGGGATTTCAGACCGCATGGCAAAGCAAGGAGGAGGTGTGACAACCAAAGGAGGAGAAAAGGATGCTGGGTAATAGGGGCCAGAGGAAGGGATTGGAAGTGAGCCAATCAGAATGTCTGACTAGGTCAGGAGGGGTATAGGATGACCTATGGGAATCGTGTATGTGAAACTTGATACCATTTGAATTGATTTGCAGAGATCCCTTTGTCTCTTTGTTCATTCGCTTTCCGGGGTGTAGGAGGCTGGATGTGTCTTATGCCTCTGTGAAATGAATCAAGCTTGCAAGCTAAATAAAATAACTAATGCTGTACCTGCAAATCCATCTCGACTTTTATTGAGGCCAGACTGACGGGTAAAGAAATTTGGGATTTGACACCTTTTGGGTTGTGGGGGTGAGACCCATGCAGACACGGGAAGAATGTGCAAACTCCACATGGACTGTGACCCGGGGCTGGGATTGAACCTGGGTCCTCGGTTCCATGAGGCAGCAATGCTAACCACTGCGCCACGGTGCCGCCCTTCCGTCCGGAAAATTCTGGGCATAAAGTAACACATTTTGCAATGAAATCACAGAGAGGCACAAAACGTATAGAGTAGTGCGAACAGGGTGTTTGAATTATCTTAATAAAAACTTGGCTCATCAGAATATAAAGAGCAGAGAGGGGGAAAAGATATTGAAGTGTGTTCAGAAACGTTTCGTTGCATATTTTCTAACCCAAAAATGAAATAAAACACTGCCAGATCTGGTTTTGGGGAATGAGATGGGCCATATGGATCAAATATCAGTAGGGGAACATTTAGGGGAAAGTGTCAGAGTATTATAAAAATTTGGTTAGCAATTAAAAAGGTCAAGGACCAATCTGGAATTAAAATATTTAATTGGAGAAAAGCTAAGTTAAGTGGGCTGAAAACGGATCAGTCTCAGGTAAATTAAAATTAAAGTTTGGCAGTCAAACCAGTACCAGAACAATAGGCTGCCTTTAAAGAAGTGGTGTTTTGGGTACAGTCAAGATATATTCATATGACAGGAAAAGTAGGACAACCAAAGCTAGAGTTCCCTGGATGAAGAAAGCAATAGAGAGTAAAATGAAACAAGAAAAGCATGTACATGACAGATGAGCCAGAGGATCGGGAAACTGCCAATGTAGTACCCTGTTCAAAAAGGGAAGGGGGCAAAATTCAGAAAATACAAGTTAGTTAGTTTAACTTTAGTTGTTGGAAAATTATTAGAATCGATTATGAAGGATAGAACACCAGTGAATTTAGAAAGTTATAATCTGATCAAGCAGAGTCAGCATGGTTTCATTAAGGGGAAATCACATCTCTGACAATTTTACTGGAGTTCTTTGAGGAGGTATCAGACAGAGTAGAGACTGATGTATATTTGGATTGTGAAAAGGCATTTGAAAAGGTGCCATTAAAAAGGCTACGATGCAAGATAGGAGTTCATGGTGTTGGAAATAATATTCTGGCATGGATAAAGGATTGGCTAACTAACAGGAAGCAGTGAATAACAATAAGGGGGGTCTTTCTCAGGTTGGAAGGCAGTAACCAGCCGAAGGGCAGCACGGTAGCATTGTGGTTAGCACAATTGCTTCACAGCTCCAGGGTCCCAGGTTCGATTCCGGCTTGGGTCACTGTCTGTGCGGAATCTGCACATCCTCCCCGTGTGTGCGTGGGTTTCCTCCGGGTGCTCCGGTTTCCTCCCACAGTCCAAAGATGTGCAGGTTAGGTGGATTGGCCATGATAAATTGCCCTCAGTGTCCAAAATTGCCCTTAGTGTTGGGTGGGGTTACTGGGTTATGGGGATAGGGTGGAGGTGTTGACCTTGGGTAGGGTGCTCTTTCCAAGAGCCGGTGCAGACTCGATGGGCCGAATGGCCTCCTTCTGCACTAAATTCTATGATAATCTATGAATGCCACAGGGATCAGTTCTTCGCAATATATAATAATGATTTGGAGGAAGGAACAGAGTGTACTGTGGCCAAATTTGCAGATGATACAAAGGTGAGAGGGAAGGCAGGTTGTAAGGAGAATACAAATAGTTTACAGAGAGATATTGACAGGTTAAGTGAATGGGCAGAAAATTAGTGAATAAAATTCATTGTGGGAAAATGAGGGATTGTTCTTTTTTGGAAAAAGAATGAGAAGGCAGATTATTATTCAAATGGAGAGAGACTTCAGAGAGCAGTAGCACAAAGGGATTTGTTCAGTAAATCCAGGAAGCTAGTGTTCAAGTGCAGACGTTAACAAGGAATGCAAATGGAATGCGCGTTTTCATTTCAAGCGGGCTGGAGTCTAAAAGTAAAGAGGTGTTGCTGCAACTGTACAAGATACTAGTCAGACCACATTTAGAATACTGTGGACAATTTTGGTCCTGTTCTTTAAGGAGAGATATACTATCATTGGAGGCAGTACAGAGGATATTTAGCAAAATGATCCCAGGTATGGATGGATTGTTGTATGAAGAAAGATTAAATAGGTTATGTCTGTACTCCTTGGAGTTCAGAAGAATGAGAGATATGATTAAAACATATAAGATTCTTAGGTGGTTAGACAGGGCAGATGTTGGGAGGATGTTTCCACTCATGGGAGAGCGTAGGGCAGAGGGCACAGTTGCTGAATTAGGGGGTGTTCATTTAAGACGGATTTGAGGAAGAATTTCTTCTCTCAAAGAGTTGTGAGTCTTTGGAGTCCTTTACCCCAGGAAGCTATGGAGGCCGAGTCCTTAAACATTGTCAAGGCTGAGATCGATAGATTTTTAATCAGTAGGGGAATTAAGAGTTATGGAGAGAAGGCAGGAAAGTGGACTTAATGAGTGATAGATCAGCCATGATATTATTAAATGGTAGAGCAGGCTCAAAAGGCTGAATGGCCTACTCCTGTTCCTACTTCTTATGGTCTTATGTCAGGTTGATGATACAAATGATAACCAGGTTAAATATAGAAAATTCAGAGGGGAAATTTAAAAAGAAATAAGAGGGAAAAAGCAAGAGTATTACAAGAGCCTAAGAGTTAACATAATAGGGCATCCAAAAGTCTTCCTTCAGCACAAAAATAGTAAATGGGTAGGAAGAGAAAAAGGTAGGGCCAATTAGAGAGCAAAAAGAAGATCTACGCATGGAGAAAGAGGGCATGGCTGAGGTACAAAATGAATACTTTGCAAATGTCTTTACCAAGGAAGAAGTGAAAAAGCAGGCAGTTGAGATATTGGATGGACTTAAAATTGATAAAGCGGAGGTATTCAAATGGTTGATAAGATCCAAAATTGGTAAGTCACCAGGACAGGATGTGATACATCTGAAAATGCTGAGAGAAGTAAGTGTGTAAGCTGCACAGGGGCTGATCATGGTTTTCCAACCATCCCTAGATATGAGGGTGGTGCCAAAGGACTAGAGAATCACTAAGGCGCAGGGATAAACCCAGTAACCTTGGGCCAGTCAATTTAACCTCAGTAGTGGAAAAGCTTTTAGAAATGATAATCCTGGACAAACTTAATGTTCCATGGACACATGTAGATTAATTAACGAAGACCAGCACAGGTTTGTTAAAGTCATGTTTAATTAACTTGATTGAGTTTTTTCTTATGGATTTGATGAAGGTAATGCATAGTATAGTGTAGTACATGGACCTCCAAAAGTGTTGGTAAAGTGCTATATAATAGTATTGTGATCCCAGACCAGACCCCAACAGTAACTTGGATACCGAACAGAAATCCCAATATTTTATAATAATTTTGTAAGACTGTGACGAAGGACACCTCGCTCCAGGAGTGATTTCATGCAAAAACTGGGATATGGTATATTAAACTTTATTATAAACAGAGTATTAAAATATCTTGAACATCACAAAATATTTTTTTTATTTACAATTACCCCTGAAACAATGATAATCAATACAGGGACACAATGACCCTTAACTGCTCTCACTATTTCCACTTAAATATCTCAGGTCAACATCCACTTTTAACTACAGTTAGTAGATCCAGGCATACTTGCTTAAGAGATGTTCTTTGAGACTGTTTTAAGAGATAGACCTGAATCCTGTCAGAACAATGCAGACTCTCTAGCTGAAGTCTTCAGAAACTGTCTTCATGGTTTAACTTCCAGCAACCAACTAACTGAACTGCTTGGAAAGATGATGTGGAGATGCCGGCGTTGGACTGTGGTGAGCACAGTAAGAAGTCTTACAACACCAGGTTAAAGTCCAACAGGTTTGTTTCAAATCACTAGCTTTCGGAGCACTGCTCCTTCCTCAGGTGAATGAAGAGGTATGTTCCGGAAAAATATATATAGACAAAGTCAAAGATGCAAGACGATCTTGACTGCATCCTGAATGTGAGCATTTGCAGGTAATTAAGTCTTTACAAATCCAGAGAGAGGGGTAACCCCAGGTTAAAGAGGTGTGAGTTGTCTTAAGCCAGGACAGTTGGTAGGATTTCGCAAGCCCAGGCCAGATGGTGGGGGATGAATGTAATGCGACATGAATCCAAGGTCCTGGTTGAGGCTGTACTCATGTGTGCGGAACTTGGCTATAAGTTTCTGCTCGGCGATTTTGCGTTGTCATGCATCCTGAAGGCCGCCTCGGAGAACGCTTATCCGGAGATCAGAGGCTGAATGCCCTTGACTGCTGAAGTGTTCCCCAACTGGAAGGGAACTTTCATGCCTGGCAATTGTCGTGTGATGTCCGTTCATCCGTTGTTACAGCGTCTGCATGGTCTCGCCAATGTACCACGCTTCGGGACATCCTTTCCTGCAGCGTATGAGGTAGACAACATTGGCCGAGTCGCAGGAGTATGTATCGCGTACCTGTTCTCACGTGTAATTGTGGTATCCATGTCGATGATCTGGCACGTCGTGCAGAGATTGCCATGGCAGAGTTGTGTGGTGTCGTGGTCGCTGTTCTGAAGGCTGGGTAGTTTGCTGCAAACAATGGTTTGTTTAAGGTTGTGCGGTTGTTTGAAGGCAAGTAGTGGGGGTATGGAGATGACCTTGGCAAGATGTTCATCTTCATCGATGACGTGATGAAGGCTGCAAAGAAGATGACGTAGTTTCTCCGCTCCGGGGAAGTACTGAACGACGAAGGATACTCTGTCGGTTGTGTCCCGTGTTTGTCTTCTGTGGAGGTCGGTGCCGTTTTTTGCTGTGGCGCATTGGAACTGTCGATCGATGAGTCGAGTGCCATATCCCGTTCGTACGAGGGCATCTTTCAGCGTCTGTAGATGTCTGTTATGCTCCTCCTCGTTTGAGCAGATCCTGTGTATATGGAGGGCTTGTCCATAAGGGATGGCTTCTTTAATGTGTTTAGGGTAGAAGCTGGGGAAGTGGAGCATCGTGAGGTTATCCGTGGGCTTGTGGTAAAGCAAAGTGCTGCAGTGACCGTCCTTGATGGGGATGAGTGTGTCCAAGAATGCAACCGATTTTGAAGAGTAGTCCATGGTGAGCCTGATGGTGGGATGGAACTTATTGATGCCATCGTGTAGTCGTTTCAGTGATTCTTCGCCGTGGGTCCAAAGGAAAAAAATATCATCGATGTATCTGGTGTATAACGTTGGAAAGAAACTTCGGCTTGGAAAGAAACTGCGAGTCTGTCTACAGATAGATCTTTAACTGAACTGTACAGAGCAGAGCAGATGCTTGACTTCTGTTCACATCCCAATCTAAAACTAAGCTGCTTTTCTGCAAAATGCCAGATACTCTAGCTCCTTCCATTAGTTACATCATCTTATCCAGCTGAAACATATCTTTAATGAACTACTCCACAGGGATCCTTCTTAATCCAAACAAAAATCCATTAGCACAAGTTTTTACGATGCTTTAATGCACATCTGGCTTCAAAACATCTAGCTGTCTTGCAAACCAGGATTTTTTAAAACACCACTGCAGCAGTCATACACACACTAATCCAAGTTTTTAAACCATTACTGCACCAAATACATAGAATACAACATATCTGAAATTCTTACATTCATCACAATAGGCTTGCTATAAAAGTTAAAGTCCATGAAATAAAAATGGCAATGGCAGTATGGATACAAAGGTGGCTGAGTGACAGTGCTGGCCGTGCGTTCAGTATCCAGTGGGGTTCCCCAGGGGTCAGTACTAGGAGCATTAATTCTCTTGATATATAATAACAACCTAGACTTGAGTGTTCAGGTACAATTTCAAAATTTGAAGCTGACACAAAACTTGGAACTGCTGTGAAGTGTAAGGAGAATAGTCATAGAATTCAAGGGAACATACAAAGGCTGGTGGAATGGGAGAACATGCAGCAGATAGCATTTAATTCAGAGAATTGCAAAATTATACATTTTGACAGAGAGAATGAGGAAAAGCAATATAAAATAAAGGACACAATTCTAAAGGGGGTACAGGAATGGAGAGACCCTGGGAATATATGTGAACAGGTAGTTGAAGGTTGCAGGACAGATTGAGAAAGCTGCTAAGAAGGCACATGGGATCCTGGGCTTCGTAAAAAGAGGCGTAGAGCACCAAATCTAGAAAGTTACGGAGAACCTCTATAAAACACTGGCTTGGCCACAACTTGAGTATTGCGTCCAATTTTGAATAGCACTTTAGCAAAGATGCAAAAGCTTGATAAAGGATGCAGGAAAGATTTACAAGAGTGATTTCAGGGATGGGGGCTTCAGTTACGTGGGTAGATTGGAGAAGATAGAGTTGTTCTCCTTGCGAGGATATTTGGTAGAAGTTGTTATGGGCGAGGCGTTTTCAGAACCCCAAAATGTATCATGGAGTTCAACCAACCTCTCCCTTTAATGTATTTGTTCCTTTTCCTAGCCCACGGCTTGTTCCCCAGGTGTGATATTACAATTATGGACACGTGTTTTTTAAACACAAAACAATGTTTCTTCCATGAACTCAACTTAACATCTTAAATAAACATTGGACCTCTTAACACCCCTTTCTTCAAAGATAAGTCAGAAAATATTGCAACAGTAAATAACTCCTTAAAATGTTCCTTAAACTTCCAAGAGACTTAACACCTTTAAACAGTATCACATCAGGTTAAAGGATATATATATATTTTCTGTTTTATGGCAGAGACATATTAGCTTGGTTGACTTCAGCCCCAGCACCTTGCTTTCTTCCTGCAAACTCTCTGGAAACACACAGACACACCCAAGCTGCTTTCTCAAACCTGGCTTTCTCCCTTCAAGCAGATCACAGCACTTCTCAAGCTGCTGTCTCAAACTGGCTTTCTACTTTTAAACGACTCTCAGCAAAACCAGCCAGGCACTTTTTAGCTGCTCTCAGCAACATCAGCCAGGCACTTTTTAAACTGCAAAATCAAACTACAAAATGGCTGACCTGACCTCAGCTCCACCCACTCTCTGACATCACTGTTTTCTTAAAGGTACATTGCTTAAACATCCATGTCTTAACACCTCCCCCCCAAGAAAAATAAATAAACCATCAACTTCAAGATGGTTTCATTTTTCATTTTTGCACGATCCACTAAAAAATGCACACAGTAAAAATACCTTTACGTTTCTTTAAAAAAAAACACATGCAAACAGGTATAATAATATAGTCCATTTTTCTTTGTTCTTCTTCTTCCAACCGAAATCATTCTCGATTGACAGTCTCTTTGAACAAAGTCTCTGCACGATCCATCCTTTCCTCTACTCCTCGGCAATTCTCTTTAGAATCAGATACTCTAGTTCAATCTGACCACAGAGTCCCTTGCAATTCTCCAATACAGGAGCATTGGTGATCACAGCTTTCAGGCAGTCAAATGCATGTTGAAAGTCTGCTGTCCTTTGAAATTTTTTAGGTTTCTTTAGCAAGTCCATCAGTATAGTAATCACGCCACAAAACATTTGCCCAAATGTTCGATCAAATCCACTCATGCTAAGAAATCACATTATTTCCCTTCGTCTTGAGGATAACGGAAACTCCGCAAGGAAAGTGATTCGAGCTTCTCCAAATTCACTTTTGGCTAAGTTTATCACCAAACCCGCCTCCTGAAGTCAATCGAAGAACTCCATACGATGTTTTAAATGTTCTTTCCATATCTGGAAGTTGAAAATAAAAGCAGATTGTCCCACTGTCTCAATGCAATCCTTCAATGGTGGGACAGGATAAGAGTCCATTCTTGTAACTGCATTTACCTTTCTATAGACCACACACAACTGTTGGGTACCATCTGGTTTAGGTACCATCACTATGGGTGAGCTCCATTGGCTGCAACCCACTTCAATTATGCCATTCTTCAGCATACCCTCAATCTCTCTTTTAACCTGTGCCAATTTTAAATGATTAAGTCTATATGGGTGTTGTTTGACAGCATTTCCCACATCTACATCATGTACAGCCATTTTAGTACTTCCCAATTTATCTCCACAAACTTGCCCATGTGATATCAATAACTCTTTCAGGTCAGTTCGTTTTTCCTCTGGAAGGTAACTTAACAATTCATTCCAATTTTGAAGAACATCCTCATTTTCCAATTTAATTTGAGGTATGTCAAATTCACAGTCATATGGATTTGGTTCACCACTTTGAGTTAGAATCATTAAAACCTCCTTTTTCTCTCCTTCCCTTTCAAAGTACCTTTTAAGCATATTCACATGACACACTCGGTGAGTCTTCCTTCTATCTGGTGTTTTTACCACATGATTCACCTCACTTAATTTCCTTTCAATCTGATATGGTCCACAAAACCTAGCTTTCAAAAGCTCACCTACCACTGGTAACAGCACTAAAAACTTTATCCTCACTGGCAAAACTACAAACTTTGGATTTCTTGTCCGCTACACGTTTCATCACATTTTGTACAACTTTCAAATGTTGTCTAGCCAATTCACTTGCTCTATTTAATCGTTCCCTAAAATTTGACACTTAATCCAATAGGGTAATTTCTCATTTCTCACCCACCAATTTTTCCTTAATCAATTTAAGTGGTCCTCTTACCTCATGACCAAAAATTAGTTCAAAAGGACTAAATTTGGTAGACTCATTAGGTGCATCCCTAATTGCAAACAATACGAATGGGATTCCTTTATCCTAATCCTCTGGATAATCTTGACAATACGCCCTAAACATTGTCTTTAATGTCTGATGCCACCTTTCTAACGCTCCCTGCGATTCTGGATGGTGCGCAGTTGATTTAAATTGTTTTATTCCTAAGCTATCCATAACTTCTTTGAATAACTTTGAAGTAAAATTTGTTCCTTGATCCGATTGAATTTCTGTGGGTAGTCCATATCTAGTAAAGAATTTAAGTAATTCCTCCACAATCCTTGTAGCTGTAATGTTACGTACTGGAATGGTCTCTGGAAACCTGGTAGACACATCCATTACAGTCAAAAGATATTGATTCCCACTTTTTGTTTTAGGAAGCGGTCCTAAACAATCGATTAGGACCTTTGTAAAAGGCTCCTCAAATGCTGGAATGGGTATTAAGGGCACTGGTTTTATCACTGCTTGAGGTTTGCCTATCACTTGACATGTGTGACATTATTGACAAAATTTAACTACATCTTTATGTAGTCCAGGCCAATAAAAATGTTTCTGGATTTTAGCTTGAGTTTTCCTTATTCCCAAATGACCTCCCACTGGTACCTCATGTGCAACTCGCAACACCTCCTTTCTATATCCTACCGGCAATACTACTTGATGAAATTCTGCCCACTTTTCATTCGCCTGCATATGTACAGGTCTCCATTTTCTCATCAAGACATCATTTTTATGGTAATAACACTCTGGTATACTCGCAGATTCCTCTTCCGTATATGCTTTCTGATATATCCGTTTTATTTCTACATCTTTCTGTTGTAACTCCGCCAATTTTCCTGAACTAAAAATATCCGCCTCATCCTCCACCTGTTCTTGTTCTTTTTCAACCATCTGATCAAAAATCGTTTCTGATAATTGCACTTCAACTTCATCTTCACTCTTTGATTTCTCCTCTTGTCGTAACCTGTGACGTTGGGACCTTGTTACCACACAATCCGGAAAATTCCCAGTATATTCGTCCTTCAACACTTTAGTTGACTGATTTTCCAATGGCTTATCAACCACAGTAGGTATCACTCCCACCTGCGATCCAGCTATATAATTACCCAAGATAAACTGTATTCCTGGACAAGATAGTTTATCTATTACTCCTACTACCACTTCACCACTCTTCACTGGACTTTCCAACCTTACCTTATATAATGGAACGCTAATCCTCTCACCCTGAATTCCACATATCACCACCTTTTCTGGCAACATTCTTCGCAAACTACATAATTCCTCATTTGTTACCATTAAAGATTGACTAGCCCCTGTATCTCTTAAAATTGTGACTTCTTTACCTGCTCCTCCTGATACACATGAGTAAACTTTACCCACACAAGTAAATTCTTTGAAGACATCTGGCACCTTCTTACCAATTGCTTCTTGAACAGGCTGTACAATCGTTTGCATCTCCTTCGCTTCCCTTGGGCCTTCCTTTACCACTCTAACAAACCCCACTGTCATATCCTGTTTTACCACATCAGCCTTCCCAGTGCTTTTCTTCAACCACCAACACTTTGACTTTACATGGCCTAGTTTATTACAGTGAAAACATTTGAAACTTTTCATTTCTTTTCTACCCTCCTGGATTTCTTTTTTAATCTGAGGTACACTCTCTTTATTGTCTCCCATCAGATCGCCTTTACCTTTACCACTTCAGTATTTCTCATGTTTCTATCCCTCACCGGCTGAAACTGATGTCGGAAACCAATCTTTGATTTATGAACTAATTCATAATCATCTGCCATTTCTGCTGCTAATCTCGCAGTTTTAACCCTCTGTTCTTCCACATGAGTTCTCACTACATCAGGAATTGAATTTTTAAACTCCTCCAAAAGTACAATTTCTCTGAGAGCTTCATATGTTTGGTCTATGTTCAAAGCCCTTATCCACCTATCAAATATACTCTGTTTGAGCCTTTCCAACTCCATGTATGTTTGACCAAATTATTTCCTTAAATTTCTAAACCTTTGTCTGTAGGCTTCAGGCACTAGCTCATATGCACTTAAGATGGATTTCTTCACCTCCTCATACGTTCCAGATACCTCCTCCGGTAGTGATGCAAACACTTCACTAGCTCTGCCTACCAGCTTTGTTTGAATCAGTAATATCCACATGTCCTGTGGCCATTTCATTTGTTTAGCTACCTTCTCAAATGAAATGAAAAAGGCTTCCACTTCCTTCTCGTCAAACCTTGGCAATGCTTGGACATATTTAAATAGATTCCCACCAAGCCTTCGACTATGATGCTCTTTCTCACTATCCTCATCACTATCATCCAACTGTACGTTTCCCTTTACGTCTGCCAATTTTAACTGATTGTCATGTTTCATGGCCATTTTCTGAAATTCAAACTCCCTCTCTTTATCTTTTTCCCTGATCTGTATCTCCCTTTCTTTTTCTTTTTGTTCTGCTAGGGCTATTCTTTCTTTTCTCCTTCCTTCTCTCTTTTTCATTTACCTCTCTCTCTCTTTCTTATTCAAGCCACTTTACTTCTTTCTCATGTTCCATTTGTTCAATTTGCAACTGAATTTTTGCCATTTCCAATGAGTCAAACTCTATCTCAGGCAACTTTAAAAGCTTAACCACCACCATAATGATCTCATCTTTTCGCATTTTGTCAGGTAATGTTAACTGGAATGTTTTTGTCAATCTAACAGTCTGCTTTTCGTTTCTGTCCGTAAGGTACTATGTGTGACATTCTCCACCCCCAAAAACATCTGATCCTCTGAATGAGCCATTGTTCCTAACACTCTCCCCACTTAAGCTAAAATACCACACCGGAAAAGCAACAATCCTTCACTCTCTTTAAGTTAACAAATGCCAATCCAATAGATAGACTTTTATCCCGGATGAGCCCCCAATTGTTATGGGCGAGGCGTTTTCAGAACCCCAAAATGTATCATGGAGTTCAATCAACCTCTCCCTTTAATGTATTTGTTCCTTTTCCTAGCCCACGGCTTGTTCCCCAGGTGTGATATTACAATTATGGACACGTAGTTTTTAAACACAAAACAATGTTTCTTCCATGAACTCAACTTAACATCTTAAATAAACATTGGACCTCTTAACACCCCTTTCTTCAAAGATAAGTCAGAAAATATTGCAACAGTAAATAACTCCTTAAAATGTTCCTTCAAACTTCCAAGAGACTTAACACCTTTAAACAGTATCACATCAGGTTAAAGGATATATATATATTTTCTGTTTTATGGCAGAGACATATTAGCTTGGTTGACTTCAGCTCCAGCACCTTGCTTTCTTCCTGCAAACTCTCTGCAAACACACAGACACACCCAAGCTGCTTTCTCAAACCTGGCTTTCTCCCTTCAAGCAGATCACAGCATACCAGAACTTCTCAAGCTGCTGTCTCAAACTGGCTTTCTACTTTTAAACTGCTCTCAGCAAAACTAGCCAGGCACTTTTTAGCTGCTCTCAGCAAAACCAGCCAGGCACTTTTCAAACTGCAAAATGGCTGACCTGACCTCAGCTCCACGCACTCTCTGACATCACTTTTTTCTTAAAGGTTCATTGCTTAAACATCCATGTCTTAAAGGTACCCTCACATGACAAAGTCTTCAAAATCACGAGAGATCTAAACAGAATGGACAGGGAGAAAATGTTCCAAAAGACCAAGAACTGGAGGACATAAATGCAAGGCGATTGGCAAATGAGCCAATGAGCGACATGAAGAAAAATATTTTTATTCAGTGAGTGCTTAGGATCTTGAATGCACTGCCTGAGCGTGTGCTGGACTCAGACTGAACTGTGGCTTTCAAAAGAGAATTGGGCATATTATCTCAGAAGGAGAAAATACAGGGCTATGGGGAGAAGCGGAACTCGCCAAATTGCCCCTGCAGAAAACTGGTACAGAAATGATAGGCCAAAATAATCTCCTTCTGTTCATCTCCATTCTCTGATTCTGAAGGTGTTCAAGATCATGAAGGATTTTCACAAACAAGGGAAAAGTATTTCCAGTGACAGAAGCGTCATTACCTAGAGGACACAGATTTGAGGTAATTTGCATAAATAAGCTTGGTGACATAAGAAAAAAGAAGTCGCAAGGGGTTGTTGCCATCTAAGAACACGTTCTCCCCATGTCTGCATGGGTTTCCTCCGGGTGCTCCGTTTCCCTCCAACAAGTCCCAAAAGATGTGCTTATTAGGTGAATTGGACTTTTGAATTCTCCTTCCGTGTACCCGAAAAGACGCTGTAGTGTGGCAACTAGGGGCTTTTCACAGTAATTTAATTGCAGTGTTAATGTAAGCCGACTTGTGACACTAATAAAGAATATTATTATTAAAAGGTGAAGGAAGGACGAGCAGAGATGAATTTAATATGCAAGCTATTCATGAAGCTCCTTAACCTATATTTTTCCTGATTTGTTGGTTATCTTTGGATTAGCTTCCCCTTTCTAGATGTACCTTCTGCTCTGTTCTTTTGTCTTAAGGGACAATTTCCATAATTACTTTATTCCAGTCTGTCTTGGGGCAGCACGGTGGCCTAGTGGTTAGCACAGCTGCCTCACAGCGCTGAGGTCCCAGGTTCGATCCCTGCCCCAGTCACTGTCTGTGTGGAGTTTGCACATTCTCCCCGTGTCTGCGTGGGTTTCGCCCCCACAACCCAAAAATGTGCAGAGTAGGTGGATTGGCCACACTAAATTGCCCCTTAATTGGAAAAAATAATTGGGTAATCTAAATTTATTTTTAAAAATGTTATTCTGTCTTCATTTAAAAAATCAACAGAGCCATCAAAAGCAACGTGAACGGTCAATTTTTGAAAGATTTGATTGATGAATGATTTCTTCCTGAATGATGTGAAAAATTGAGGGACTGAAGGAGGTGGAGGGGAGCGGGGAGGTGGAGGGGAGCGGGGAGGTGGAGGGGAAGTAAGGGGGGAGGTGGAGGGGAGGGGATGGGGAGGTGAGGGGGAGGTGGGGAGGGGAGATGAGGGGGGAGGAAAGAGAGGGGGGAGGAAAGAGAGGGGGGAAGGGAGAGGGGGTGAAGGGGGAGGTGGGGAGGGGAGGTGAGGGGGAGGAAAGAGGGGGGAGGAAAGAGAGGGGGGAGGTGAGGGGGAGGAAAGAGAGGGGGGAGGTGAGGGGGCGGGAGGAAAGAGAGGGGGGAGGAAAGAGGGGGGGAGGAAAGAGAGGGGGGAGGGAGAGGGGGGAGGGGGAGGGGAGATAAGAGGGAGGGGCGGGGAGCAGGGAGATGGAGGGTGTTGACCTTGGGTAGGGTGCTCTTCTCCAAGAGCCGGTGCAGACTCGATGGGCCGAATGGCCTCCTTCTGCACTGTAAATTCTATGATAATCTATGATTGTGGCAGACGCGCTCAAACAGGCCGCAGCATATTAATTGTTGGAAACTAGCCAAATCGTCGTCAATATTTCTACGCACATCACAGACGCGTTCCAAATAGTTTTGCCTTTTGAATGGTGTTGACACTGAAACCGGATGACCAGTATCCACATTGCGCTCGCAACAGCGTGTGTGCCCTTTGCAAGGAGACCATTCACAAAATCACATCAGCTTTGGTCCCGTAGCTTTGGAGTTGATTTTGATTTGTGTTGGAATGAATTGCCAGTTAATCCATTCACCATCTAAACGGGGAACTCCGATTAACAACCACTGATATCCATGGTGAAAAAGGAGAGGGGGGAGGGGGTGATGGGATGAGTGTAGTTTCAGTAATGGGGGATGTGGGATAAAGCCATAGAAGATCATAAAATCCAATAAATAGACCTCGGAGAACATCTACATAACTTCCATCATTTGAAGATGACAGTTATCAACCTCAAACTGTGGTACAGCAAAGATGTAATTTCTGATTGAAGCATTTCCCTCCAAAAATAACTTTTAATTTAACTAACGTTTTATAACTTCGATCATTTGGTGCCATATATTCATGTGCGAATTCAGTGATTGTGGGCACGTGTTTGCCACTCAATGGCTCTATTTTATGACCAGCTCTGAAGGGAAACTGTCATTCCCATCAGCACCACAGTGTCTGAACAGCTCCGTATTCTTGGCTTGGGGCGGGGGGGGGGGGGGGGGTAGGTGGAGGCTCTTCCTCGTTAAACGGTGAAGTGATGCACACAAGGTGGGGTCGAGGCACATGCGACTGGACTGGAGCTCCTCGCTTCCGCGTCACCTCTGGTCTGATGCAGAAACTAACTCCAGACAGAAATAGGCAGTGAGACTCTGCACTCCACAGTTCGTTCAGCCCAGTCCACGCGATCCACTCCCTCGTCCCAGCTGCCACAGGCCATGGCAGACAAGCAACCCAACGCTGCTGAGGAGGAGGGGGGCCTGCCCGTTTATTTAGCCAAGCTAGGAAGCAGCAGCCCCAAGCCCCGCCAGAAGTACGGGGGGATGTTCTGCAACGTGGAGGGCGCCTACGAAAATAAAACCATCGACTTCGACTCGCTGAGTGTTGGCAGGAGAAGCGCCCGGAGTCTAAGCAGGAACGATGGGAGTCAGGTTTCCATCGAGTCAGACGGATTGAGTGAGACCGGGAGTGATATCAGTGAGCTGTCCAGCTCCTGTGAGCCTGGGGTTCGGGGTGAGAGCGGGTTTGAGCCGTTGGAACAGTCACCGAGGGTTCAGGGAGCAGGGCTTCTGCACGACCCGCACACTCAGGTAAAAGTCTGCACTGCTAGTATATCGGGCAATGTTTCAAATATCCGAGAGCTACTATGTATTCATTTAATTACTGAACTTGGTTAAACTGGAGTAGGCTAGCCTGCAAAAAATCAATAGGGGAATGTGCGGTTACACGGGTTAGAAGTGATGATGGGGGGGTGGGGGGCACGGTTAATCTTAACCTCACAAGGTCCTGTTATAAGTGTGTGAATATATTGTCAGAACGATGAAGTCGCTCATCAAGGCACACTATCCCTTACAATAAGTTGTTTTTTAATTGATACCTGGGAAACGATTAGCTGCCCCACGTGTTTGGTTTTTTATCACTAACCAAAGTTAATGTCCACACGTTAAAAGTGGCTCAAGCTGTCTTTCTGTTTGGTTTACTATTGGTGGGGGTTGGTCGACTCTGATGGTTTACAGGAGGGCCGACTGCATGTGGCCCCTCGCTTCGAGCAGAGCGCCGTTCAACTTTCCCTGAAACTTCTGCTTTATTCTGCAGTGAGCTCAGGGGCTTTCACAAGAGTCCCGAACTTTAATTGGTTCCATTACACCACGGCAGCATGTGTTTCCCCATAAATATTGGCAGGGTACCGCTATTCAGTGGGGGAAAATGAGACAAAAGGGAGAGAATCCATCTCCACGTGTATGTCTGACTGAATCCCACCTATTCTATAGTCTTCATTCCCGGATCAAGGACTATGGGTTTCAGTTACTAAAAGAGCCCCGAAAGGGGTTTTGTATCAATGCATCTTTAGTGATTATCCGGTTTGTAAAATAAAATAAAGTAAATCCGGAGCTGGTCCCACATAAATATATTTTCCATCGATGATGATAGGGGGGGGGGGGGGGGGTGTTACTAGCGGATGTGATATGAGATCGGGACCGTTTGGTTAACGATCCCAAAGGATAATGAGCTAATACAGAAGATGCTCCCTGAGTGATTACACTGGGAAACCACAAAGATGGTTTAAAAGAAATCTGATCGCCAAAATACTCATGGACTTAAAAAGGTTAATTGCTCAGTAAATAATCCCATGTGTCATACGATAAAACAGTGAACTTACATTTAAATCTTAAGAATGACTTAGATTTTATATATATCCTTTTGATTGCTGTTTTATACCGGGGCTGTCGGGGTAACATTACATTAAATGGATTTGTATGAAGGAATTTTTCCCTATAAAGATATATCGGCCGACTTAAATGCACGCTGTGCTTAAAATGAATGTATTGCTGTGTGTACATCTGAGCAGCGGCAGTAGTGACTGCTAAGGGAAGCCTGCCTATGGAGATACGGTCAATTTAATGGGGAATAACTGTAGCCTTGTTTCATTCTCCCCCACCCCTCCCCTCCCAGGGTTGTGGCAGTGATGCTGCTGGATGCAGTGAGAGGGAGGGAGCTGCAATGCTAATAAGGCAGATGGTCTATGAGCTTGCTGGAGGAGGGAGGGGAAAGGAGGGGGGGGTCGAGGCGGTGCCAGTCTGAGCTGCGAAGCTTCGGCGTCCTCTCCCCGCGAACAAGCACCATTTTCAGCACCACAAGGAGAAAGACGAGAGATTGGAAGCCCTCTCGCCGCCGCAACCACCCCCACCGCCCGCCCCTTCCACAACATCACCCAAACGCCCTCCTCCTTTCCTCCTCCCCACCCACCCACCACACAACCTCTCCGACCGTTCATCATCAGACAGAAAAAAAGCACCAAAATTTACAAAAAAAACCTCTCAGCAGCCGAGAGAGATTCTTCTCGCCTCCTGTGGTCCGCATTAGAAGCGGTTCGAGGTCAGAAACATGTTGTCGTACCAAGGCAAGAAAAACATCCCTCGGATCACGGTAAGCATTGAAGCATGAGTGCAGTGACAGGGCTGTTCGAGGGCCCGGGCTCACATTCCCCTCTCCCAGTCCTTTGTGGCGGGAGAGCCCCTCAGCCAGGCTCCTGATGGTCACTCGCGGTTCCCCCTCTCCCCAATCCAGCACCAGATGATCCCCCCTCCCTCCCTCTCCCTCTCTCATTATCCTCCTCCATCTGAAAATGGCGACGTTGTAAAGAGCAGTGGGCTGGGGGGGGGGGGGGGGGATGGAAAATGGGACTTTGATAAAAAAAAGTGCGTTTCTGGGCAGCGACCGTCGCTTTCTTTTAAAATTAAAATCTTCCCATTTATGAATTTCAATCTGAATTGACTCAGAAACTGGGAGCCGCCCATTTCCCCAGCCTGACTCAAACCGGGTCAACTTGCTTCCCTGTTGTCCAGCAATTTTGTCGCAGTGATTTCATAAAAATCCTCAGCGCCTCCCCACACTCCCTCCAGTGGATTGTCCTTTCTGCTGTTGCTTTAATATTCCCCGGTCTGTTATTCCCATTCAGTCGCGCTCGCGCCAAATAAAGGACCGGGCGGCGAGTCCCTCTAGTCTCTCCGTTTTAAAAAAAAACTGCATCTGGATTATTCACATTTTTGTTCCAAATAAAGGTGACCCACAAAAAAAAAACAACATGGGTAGAGAATGGAGCTGCGGGCATGCGCACTCGCTAACCATTCATCCTTTGTGTTCGGTGGGCTTTGCTGCAAAAACTGGGCGTCGTTGCTGCTTTGAAGGGAAGACCCCCTGTCATTGAGCATGATCACCAGTTCCAGAGACCACGCTGATCAGGATTGCCGGGTACTTCAACTGATCAAATGCAAATCTAACATCTGCAAATCACAAGGACAGTACTCAGCACCCCCTCCCTCCCATCCATCCCCATCTTTTCGTCCTTGCCCTGTTGGAAATGTTAAGATGTAAGAATAGGGTGGGGTGGGGGGGAGGATCGATATAATTACTCCTCCCCCCACCCCCCAATATTTTCACTTATTGAAAATGCCAATTTGGTTGGGGCCAGAACAGAAGATGATCTGAACACTATTCTGCTCTTATCTTTAAAACAGGAGCCATTTTCCTCTTGAACATGGCGAGGAGGGGAGTTGGCCCATCTTGGCTTATTCAAGGCTGCTTATGTTCCAAAGCAGTTCCACTTGCATAGTGGCTTTAACATAAGAGGCATCAAAAAGTAATCCACATGGGGTGGATTAGAGAATAAATTGACACTCAGCACGAGTTCGAACAGATGACCAAGGGCGTAGTCCTGGAATCCAGTTTTGAACGTGGAGCAAGGCAGTGACAGTTGTGAAAAGAATCACAGGCTGCCAGGGGGAATGGTGACAAAGATTTTCAATCAGTTAGAAGGCTGAGTGGGAGGGGCCCAAGCGTACACTCATGTCAGCGACAAAACATTTGAGTGAATTGTGTGAATTACATTGTAGGTCTGCAAGTGATTTCAAAGTTAGGGCAGCGGGAGTCCATAGGGGAGTTTGTAAAATAAAAAGGCAGTTGCAAAACAGCACACTGTCTGGAGAGCCAGTGGCAGTTGGCAAATATACATGATTGTGGCTTACTGTAGGTTAGGTTAGGGTTAATGGTAGAGTTGCAGTTTGTATAAGGTGGAAATAGGAAGAAGAACACATGGAATGTCGACAAAGTTGAGCTTTCAAATGGACGGCAGTTTAAGTGGCACTGGTGCTGACAGACCAGTAATATTACAGAAATGGAAATTGACTTTCTTCATGATGAATGCAAAGTTTGAAGCTCAGCTCAAGTCAAACAGAACAGTTAGTTTGTGCATCAGGCCGAGTCAGAGTGAAGATCAGTAGAAGGGTTTGACAAGGGGGTAGAGTTAGGACAGAAGCAAGATAACTTAAATCTTGCAGGTGTAAAGCTTAACAAATTTCTGGCTCAACTATGACTTAATTTCAGCCAAGAAGTCAGCTAGCATTGTAGCAAGGGGAGATAAAGCTGGGTATCATAAGTAGGTATGGACACTGACGTCTGTACTTGTCCATGATGTCTTGGTGGAGAAATATGCAGATAAGAAATAGGAGTGAATTAAGGACAACTCTGGAGAATATTGAAGGTGAGTATTTGGGGTCAAGACGATAAGTCATTGCAGAAATATGCTAGCAACATTCGGAAAGGTAGGAGCAGAAGCCCGTGAATGTGATATTACAGGGATGCACGAGACATCTGTATGAAATGGTCAATTGTAGCAAAGGCCACATTGAAATCGAGGCAGACACTCAGGAAGAATGTCGCAGTTATAGTCAGAAATAATTTCACCAGGAACAGACCTAGGGAGTGGGCAGGGTAGAAGTAAACTGAAAAAACATCAAACAGTGGGAGAGGTTAGAACAGAGAGAGGTGATAATAACCCATTAGTGAATTTTAAAGAATAGTGAAGTGAGAAGTAGGACTGTAATTGGAGATGGTGGAGGGGCATTTTAAGTGAGTAGAGGAAATAAGGGATGACAACACCATTTGGGAATCTGAGGAAAGTAGCACTGATGGAGAAAGGATAGCTTCCAATGTAAGAGACTTTGTACTTGGGAAAGATAATTGAGTGGTCAGGATTGGGTCAAAGGAACATGATTTGGTGAGGAGATAAGTCTGGTGAGAGTTGGAGGGAGAATGGAACTACAAAGATCGGAGGTAGAGTGGGATGGGGAAGAGGAGGAAGCCATTGAAGCAGCCAAACAGGTAGCCTTAAATTTGAGCTCAAGAAGTACATACATTTGGTTTTAGAGGTAAGGATGAAGAAATCAGGGAAAGGAGCGAATGAAGATATTTTGTCTAGAGAAGAGATTTTTGGGATTGACATTGCTCCGCATGATGATCCTGGAATAGTAAAAGGATGCTGCAATGAGTGGAAGGTGATATTGCCAACCACCAGAATGACATTGACCTCACTCGGTCTGAAGCTGTCAGTATGTTTTTCAGATGGAAGTGTGTTGGGAGCTGGGATGTTGAAAGGGGAAATTTGGGAAGATACAGCTTCTACCAGGACTCATTACAAATCTTAGCAATTTTGATAGTGGCACATAATGTAGCCGCTTACAAAATGGACAGATCCATTAAAAACCTGTGCTGTGATGGCTTAGGTGGGGGGGGGGGTGGAATTATAAATTGAAAAGTTATGGGTGGATGGGTGCCTGCCCCTTTTCCAGTAAAACTTGTCTTTTTTATTTGTTCTTGGGATGCTGGCATCGCTGGCTGGGCCAGCATTTGTTGCCATCCTTCGTTGCCCTTGAACTGAGTGGCCTTGCTAGGCCATTTCAGTGGGGACAGTTAAGAGTCAACCATCTTGCTGTGTGTCTGGAGTCACATGCAGGCCAGACCAGATAAGAATGCCAGATTTCCTTCTCTGAAGGATATCAGTGAACGCAATGGGTCTTTACGACAAACGGCAATGGTTTCATGGTCATCATTAGATTTTTAATTCCAGACTTTTATTGAATTGAAATTTCAACGTCTGCCATGGTGGGATTCGACTCAGGGACTCCAGAGAATTACCTTGGGTCTCGGGATTACTAGCCCAGTGACAATACCACTACACCACCATCTTCCCAGCACATTAAAACTAGAAGAAGACACCATGATATCTTAAAATATTTTTGCTATGCCTCGAAGAACTTTTGGGAACAATTTGGCTCACACAAAATCCATTTACTTACAGAGTTAAAATTGGGCCCACAAACATTGCAGCAAAGTGTCGAGCAGCATTCCTTCTGTGGCCTCACTCAAGTGGGTGACTCAGTAGTACCGGAAAAGGGGCAGGCATCCAGCCCCACATAACTCTTCAGTAACCTTAACCCAGAGATTTTGGATTGGGACATCCAGTCCTCCATAGATCTGCCCCACAAAGCTTCTGCGGGAATTTCTCCCCCATTTTCTTATTACAGTCCATCCCCTGCAAAACTATTTGGCTGGACTTCATGCCTCTTCCCTTCCAAGCAACATTGACCATTTCTTGTCTAAACAACACACAAATACTATAAGGTATGATTTGAATACTCCAATGTGGCAGATTTTGTTCACAGTGAAACTAGGGCAACACATTAATTGTACATACATACCATTAGTGCTAAACCATTACTATCTGTGGAAAATAAACAAGCTATTGTATTTCAGACTTTCTACACATTTATTGAACAAAACTGTAAAGATAATTTCTTGTCAGAATTGTGTCGCATTTTACCTAAACATAATATAGCCATGATTATAGTACCTATGCATTACTGTAGCCATGGAAAACAAAGCTATATATAATTCCTTGATACCTACTTATTTTAAAGCAAGTTGAATGTTTCACAATTTTCATTAAGAGTTTGAATATTCATGTGATTAATAAACCTATTTTTAAATTCACATACAACTCTATTATTTTCATAAGAAGTACTGAAAACAAGTATTCTCATTGGCACACATTGAATTGACACAGATTCAAAAGAATCTGAAATTTATTAACTTTTCCTCTTGTGGTAAGCCTTGTGTACACTGAAAACCAGAAATACCAGAAGAAGATCAGTCACTTGGACATAGCTGACAAAATTGTGTTAAGAATTCAATAAAATTAAACCTGGCTGTCTCATGGCTTGGTGATTAAAGTCTCTGCCAGATATGGACCAGGAAGAGGCCAGGTTTGATTCTTGACTGTGCCGTGTTAATTGACCTTAACCAACAGAAGTTCTGGCTGATATTTCTCCCATAGTCAATATCATTAAAAAAGATGATTTACTTGTGTATCTGAGTGTTGAGCATTTCCTATGCTACAACAATAACCAGTTCAAATAAATCACTTAATTGGCTATGAAGGACTCTGGGACATAGTGAGAGCTGATACATAAATTCAATGATGTGGAGATGCCGGCATTGGACTGGGGTGGGCACAGTAAGAAGTCTAACAGCACCAGGTTAAAGTCCAACAGGTTTGTTTCGAATCACTAGCTTTTGGAGCGCAGCTCCTTTAACAGGTGACTCGCATGATGAAGGAGCTGCTCCCCGAAAGCTAACGATTCAAAACAAACCTGTTGGACTTTAACTTGGTGCTGTAAGACTTCTTACATAAATTCAAGTTCTCTTTTCTTTAATGAGGCAGAATGAGGATACAATTGTATTAGGTGTCTGTAGTCTAAGGGAGGGCTGGTTGGTGGGGAAAAACCAGTAGCTGGAGGCACCTATTAGATACGTATGTATGTTGGGCCAGAAAAGCACAAGAGTCGATTTTGGTGCCCTTCATGCCACCAACGTCTACAATTTAGTATCATGTACGAAGGTAGATTTTTCAACACCTTGCCCATGGTGAAGTATCTCAGTAAAAGATCATTAAAGACAAGGGTTCGTAAATGTACTCTTTAAAAAAAGGCCACTTGGACAAGGGGCTGGTATGTTGTTGCATCCTTGCAGCAATATTGCAATTTGAATCGCCGCCATCAAAGGGGGAGAGGTGAAAGTAGGAATTAATCAGTTGTAATACTTTTCTGTTAAATTGTTCAGTTGCTGACAGCAAGTCAGTATCTCAATCCAGCTCTAGTTGATGTTATTGTTAAATGAGTATCTTGAACATCTTAGTGAGTTAGGTATCAGAAACAGATACCAATAACAGTTTAACACTTCATGCATCAGCACCAATTACTCTATTATTCAAATCAAAGCAGCATGGGAGTCCACAAGTGAGGGCCAACTCCATCAGACTTGAAACCTGTAACACAATATTGACACAAGATTCCAAGCCTTAGATTTTACAATGGGGAAGTCCAATTTATTGTAATATAAAGTGGACATATCCAGTTGGAATTCAGATTTACTGCTTGTAAATCTCCCACTATGTGTTGAGGTGGTGCAGGAGGCAATCAGTGGAGCAATGCCACACATCACACAGGCTTCACCTGGGACAATTAGCACCCACCTGTCAATCTTGTAATGGCAGATTAAACATTATATTACCTTCACTTACTTGAGGACCAATGCTTACAGAGGCTTAAATTCACCAGGGAAACGAGCAGAGTCATGAGACATCCCACTTGAAAACTTACAGCCAAATTTTGCCACAGGCACAGCACTGTTATATGTACATTAACAGCCATCTCTAGATAAACCTATGCCCTCCGTACAAATGCTTTCAGCTACAATGCCTTCACATTTTGAAAAAATACCTCACAAACCTGCTACTTGTGCCAAAGTGATAAAATTTGAACCTATGTCTTGCCAGGAATGCTGGCTGCACAGGCAACAATTGTCGAGGTGCCAATGTAATCTTCAAGCATTGTTCATGAGGATCAGTCGGAGCCTCTAGAGATTGAAGTGGCTACTGCCTTGCAAGAGCTAAATCCTCAATTACATTTGCTGCAGCATCTCTGCAATTACCTGTGCAGGCATTAACGAAGTTGGTAAAACAGTCTGGATATGTACACATCCTGAGCAACAGCATAATCACTTGCACAAAATCAGAAAATGCCTGGATGAGTGACTCGAAATGTTAGCTCCCTTCTCTCTCCACAGATGCTGTCAGACCTGCTGAGATTGTCCAGTATTTTCTATTTTTGTTTCAGATTCCAACATCTGCAGTAATTTGCTTTCATTTTAGCAGAATCACTCGCATTTCTATTCCATTCTTCATGGCTGGCTGTTTCCACATATTCAGAAGAAATGTAAAACTCTTTTATCAAATTGTATAATAGAAATGCTGTCTGAGTCTAGCTCATTGCCCCCACTACCAACAGGCATTCCTATTTTCCAGCACTGCAATAATATTGATTTTGAGAAATATACTACATTAGGGATATATTCCAATGCCTGCCATGACATTCAGTGGAAATCCATGGACGTGGTGGTGCATGGGGAGCTAGTACAACAGATTCTTGCCTCATTTCCCATTATCAACTATCCATGAAAAGATCAGCAGAAAAATAAAGATTGAAAAATTTAAACATGCAACCCTGAAATTGTACATCAAGAATAGATTCATTCCCTTTTTGCTCTTCCTATTTTAAGAGACAATTCTTCATGGATATGATATTCATCGTGATATTACCATTTAGTTCTAAGACATAAATAGGAATATTAAAGGGATGCTAGGTAATATGTTTTTTCAAATAATCTATATAATGAGAATTATATGTATAATATAAAAGCTTTCAGAAGTCTTGCTTCATTGTCTAGCATTGAAATAAGCACATTTTATCTGTCTAATTGTTTAAATATTTATTCCAGAGTGATCGCTTACTTATTAAAGGAGGGAAAATAGTCAATGATGACCAGTCCTTTTTTGCTGATATTTACTTGGAAGATGGGATTATAAAGTAAGTGTGTGGATATTTCTTACACATTGTTCCTCAATATGGAATAGCAGATTGGGTGATTTGTAAATGTGTATGGCATCCTGAATTTTTAATTGCTTCAGTAGAGATAGCCTCCCATCATGAGATTTTTGCTTGTAGCTCAGTTAGGTTTTTAGCATTCCTAGTTCCAAGATAAGCATGGCTAACATAAAAAAATAAAAATTGCCCAGTTTTAATCCAACAGGATCTCTTATGGTCTCAGAATCTCTTCTATGTCAGCAACTTTTTTTCTCAGCTTTATGGTTCTCTCAATGGGATTGCCAATTTGAGGATACTCTGTGCCAAATAATAGACAGTTTTCTGCTGTACATCTGAAATTATTGGGAACTGTGTTGACATAGTTCAGATGTAGTTAACGTGGAACTCTTAGTCTGAGCTTTTCATCCTCTGACTCTGAGGTCAGTTTAAACCTGGCAGTGAATGAGAATGTTACTAATTGCACCACTCAGCTCCCAAACAAAACTACTTACATTTCTGAGCAGCTACATGAAATTATAACATTAATAATGAAATATACCTAGTTTGCATCTACAGCGGAACGTCGGAACAGGTTATATTTTCTTCCTGAATGACGTGTGGTCATTTCTGTAACACAAATAAGCACAACATTTCAGTTTGCCCACCAATATAACCTGTGCATCAGTTGGTGCTGATATTCTCTGATCATCCTTTAATGTTTTGTAAGAAATATAATAGACCCTTTAATCCCAAAGTCATGCCGCTCTGGCAACCAATGCAAATGAAGGATAGATGAAATATTTGAAATCATGGATGCCTTAAATAGCCAAATGAGCAGTTTTAAAAACCTATGTTGTGTGTGTATTCCTGGTTTATAATTCCAAAGAACACCCTGAGCATGAATTAAAAAGTTACCCCCTTCAACCTCTCAAACCAGTCAATTCAAAACTTCATCAGCATTGCAGTGGGGTAGCATAATGGGAGGTCAGGCTTTTACTCACAATGTTCAGCTTTGTTGGACAAATTGGCTGCAGATGACTGAAGCTAAACTGCAATTGCCCAAAATATTTCAAGACCTATGAAGGCAAATGAATAGTAATAGTTGAAAGTGTGTTTACTTGAACGGTGAAATATTACCACCACTGTTCAGATGCACAATGATCTCCTTTATTGTAAATATACTTAGTATCTTCCACTCAGTAGGTTATTTATTTTGATTCCGCAAAACACAACCTCAAAGTGGTTTAGAACAAACTTAATTGAGTTGTATGCTTAAAAGATAAGGGGTTACCTCTTGAAGACTAACAACTGCAAAGATCCTGTGTGTCCACATTGGTCTTATACTTGAATGAGGGTTTAATCAGTCTGATGGTGTTTTTATTTCAAGATTTTAGTCATTTTCTCTTTTTTCCATTTTCTGCAGCCAGTATGTTCACTGACAAACCTCAATACATCCATCCAGCTTGCTGCTTTTATGTTGTAGGAACTTTCTGATTTTCACAAGTTGTGTGAGGTCATGTTTTTATTGTTCTTTATTATTCTCACCTTAATAAAAGTCAGGAGCAACCTTCTTAACACACCATTGTTCACAGCCGAGTAGTGTTGCCATTAATGAGTTGTGATTGTGTCACTAAGACCTTCTTCTTTTACTAATTTGATCCCTCCTGTTGTAATAGCTTGCTTGTCTCCTCTTGAATTTCCCCCCAGAGTTTGGAGCATGTTTACAATTCCTGACATTAAACGGTTTGCAGCAGTGAGAAATGACTTGGTACTTTATCACATTAGCTATTACAGCAGAAAAGAGCCAGCTGCTTCCATTGAAATGCTTCATTAGTCAAGTAGGGATAAGTAAAGGTCTCCATGATCTCAATTGGCTTTTTGCAGCAAAAGTTTGCTACCATCAATATGTGCTCTGCTTGGTCATTAGATTGCACACAATTATGTTTATGATAAAACCCTGACATGTTGCAAATTTCTGAAATTCCAATGCCAAGGATAGGAGACTATTTTCATTACATTTTCTATCTGTTCTGCCATGATGAGAAAAATGTGTAAAGGCTTATAAGCCTAATTTTTCAGTCAGCATTGTTTAATGTCAATGTTAACCCATTCATTTTAAGTGAGTTAACACTGCAGTTTAAGTAGCATAAGAGTTAATGCTATTTGAAGAATCAGAAAGATAATAATGACTGACAGTGGAGGTCTTGTGGCACAGTGGGTAATGTCTATGCCACTCAACCAGATGCTCTCTCAAGATAGCCAAGGGAAGTATGTTTGTAACATGGCCAAAAGGTTGATTATCAACCCAAAGTTATTCCTTTGCATCTATGGTAGGTGGTAAGAACAAGTAAGTCTTTTCGTCAGCCAGCCTACAGAAGGCAATGGCAAACTATGCCTTGCCAAGCATAACCTGGTCTAACACATGTGACTCCATGGTTACCAATGCTCTTTTAGGGATATTGTAATTGAAGGAAGAGAGAGAATAACTTCTCACTGGAATTTTCTCTGCTGTACTAACGAAAAGAGAAAAGTCTTAGGAAGAGAGGTGAGGGGGTTCCTAAAGCCACATTCTCACCTGAGCCACACCTCCAGGAATCTTGTTCTCTCCTGCCCTCACCCGAGAATAGAATTTGATCGGATGCCCACCACATGTAAATGACGGTTGGGTGGGAATCCATCCACCTTCCCGCCTCCCATCTCAGCTACCATTAAAGACCATCGGGAGCGGAATGGCGCTACACTCTGGAATAGGGGCAGAATGTGCGCTAGCAGCTGAATAGGAGGCGTAAGGCACCTGTACACCCACACACACATCTTTTGAAAAGGACTGGGGTAACCTGAGGTCTAAAAGAAAACGTGAGAGAAGACCCTCGTGGTGATAATTTACCCATTTTAAAAATGGTTCCTCTCCTGCTGACACTGCAGTGGATAACCCAATGTTCAGTTATGAAAACAGTGCACCATATTGATGTCTTGAATCACTGCAGTAAACAGGAGTCCCACTGCAGCATGCCTTACTTGGCTGCCAAATTGCTGCAGGTTCCTTAAGTGCTGCAGAAATTCCACTGGAAGACTGCCCTCAAGAACTATGAATCCCCAACCCAGGAAGATAGGACAGGGTCAGGGGGACGAGTGGAAGGACCTTGTTTTAAGTTCCCAGCATCCTGCTGTTGAGTACATTCAAAATTGTGCACATGACAATTTAGTGTAATTATATCATTTTTGTTCTATCATCTTTTGAACCTGATTTGTCGGACCATAAAATGGTAACGGCTCTTTTGCCTAGGAACTCTCCTGGCTGTTTTTTCTGTTTGGTTCTCCATTGAATCAGTCTCAGCTAAGTATGTGGGGTGGTAAAACTCTATTATTCTTAGGACACATGAAAACAAAAAGAGGATTCACTGGTGCTACATTAATACATGGATTCATCAGTGGTTAGTATTGCTGCCTCACGGCGCCGAGGTCCCAAGTTCAATCCCGTCTCTGGGTCACTGTACGTGTGGAGTTTGCACATTCTCCCCGTGTGTGCGTGGGTTTCACCCCCACAACCCAAAGATGTGCAGGTCAGGTGGATTGGCCACGCTAAATTGCCCCTTACTTGGGGAAATAATGAATTTATTTAAATAAACTTATTTAAAAAATACATTTTTCAAAAAAATACATGGATTCATACAAGTTGACATAATTTTTAACAGCTAATATTTTGAAAAATGAAACAGACCACATGCTAAAGTGTTGGCAAAAAATGAAACAAAAGCACCCCAGAAGATAAAAAATGAAAATGACAATTTACACAGGAGCAGGAATATATGTCGTTAATGGAAGGCGAGGAAGATTAAAAGTATTAGGACTTGGATGTTGCAAATCAAATTATTTTTTGAGGATGGCCATGCTTACTTTGCATGTAAAAATGCTGCCCAACGAGTCTTTGTAATGTACTTCTGCTACAGCACGGTCAATAATCTCTCTAACACTTTGTGTAATGACTTCTCAGGCAACTTGGAGATAACCTCATTGTCCCTGGAGGTATAAAGATAATTGAGGCCAATGGGCAGATGGTCATACCTGGTGGAATAGATGTCCACACTCATCTGCAAATGCCATGCATGGGCATGACCACTGCTGATGACTTCTACCAAGGAACCAAAGCGGCGCTGGCAGGGGGAACCACAATGATAAGTAAGAAACAAATTCTTTTCTCCTCATTTCAACTGGTTAGGTTTTTAAAAAAAGTACGGAATTAAATGATATTGGAGAACTTTATTTTAACCTGAGCTCCTTTAAATAATTTAATCGTTTTCTCAGTCCATCCACTGATGACAAGAAAGTGATTACTAATAATTCAAGAAATGGAAAAAAAAAAAATTAATTCTGTATTTCAAGAGAATGTGGAAGTCGCCATAGTCCAAGAGGGCCATAAGCTGCTCTCCCTTTAAGAGAGAGAGCTGACTGGTGGTGATTTGACCTGATGGTCACCACACCTCAGTCGAGGGACAAGGTTCAGAAGGCAGGGTAATGTTAGCTGGTACAGGAATTTAACCTGTTGGCATCACTCTGCATCACAAACCAGCTCTCCAGCCAACTGAGCTAACCAACCTCCCTTTGTAATAGTGCATGGAGGTAACTAATGGCTGTATCGTGGCTAAGATTCATTCTTTTGAATGCCTTGTTGAAATTGCTTGCCCTCTCAATCAATCCTAATCTCAGGGGATTGATTGTACCTTATCAGAATTGTGTTCATGTGATATAATAGCCTCAAAGTGGGATGGGTAGAGTTACCACCACATAAACATTGACACTTCAGCCTTTTTAGGGAGACAACTCCTATTTGGCTCAAGTTCCTTTCTGTTTCAGGTGGCAGGCCACTTTTCAGCATTCAGATCTGGAGCCTTTTGGGACAGAACTGGCCAGAGTGTGCTCACCCACTCCAGTGGTGAACATCACAAAGGAGCCTCTTCCACCACTATACCCTCCACCCACACCCCTTTCTCCCGCCTACCCCATTTGAGCTGTATCAGAGCAGATAGGATGGTCAGCACAACATAAATACAGGAAACGAAAAATGATGCAACTAAGACACGGTGAATCAAAAAATTCAAATTAACTGCATATATTTATATCTTTGCTGTCTAACACAGTGGATCATGTCCTTTCGGAGCCTGAACCTGGATCAAGCCTTATTTTGGCCTATGAGCAGTGGAGAGAATGGGCCGACAGCAAGTCGTGTTGTGACTATTCTTTACATATCGACATTACACGTTGGCATGAGGCTCTGCGTGAAGAAATGGAAACCTTGGTCAAGGACAAAGGTAAATCTAAAAATTTCCACCACTTCCTGATGGAGACTAATCTGATTGTCCCTGAAATGGTATTGCTTCTGAAATGCAATTCACTGGAACACGCAGATACACTTGGATGCTGATTTAACAAACTTTTCCGATAGTCTGTGGGATCTAAACCACTTTGTAATTTCCAGACCACCACAACAATGGTAATAAATACACGTAAAACTAGAATGTTTTCAGTATCTGCAAGTGCAATGTGATAATGGACAGTTCATCTGTTTTGATAATGATGATTGAGGGATAAATATTGAACATTGGGAATAAAAAGTGCCACGGAATCTTTGCATCCATCAACAAGTGCAATGAAACCCAGAGTTCAATGTCACATCTGGAAGGCAGTACCTCCAACAGTACAGCACTCTCCTGGAGCGTAGGTTTTTGTGCTTACATCTCTGGAGATGGACTTGAACTTACAACTTGCTAACTCAGAGGCAGGAGTGTTACCAACTGAGTCACGGGGTCGATTTTCCAAACTGTGTTGGGAACCTAACACCCAGATGAATTTGGATCCCAACCCCATGCCTCAACTGCATTACTCTCACAGTGCTATTTTCAAAGTAAGTGCCCTCATTGGTGGATTGGCCATTATTTGGAAAAAAATAATAATTGTGTATTCTAAATTTTTAAAAATGAATTGCGGTCCCAATGACGCTGGTTCCTAAACAAGCTTATATAGGAGCTAATTTGGATGTAAGTGGGTTCCCCATTTTCATTACTAGTCCTTTGAAAATTTCAAACTGTCCTGAAATTGTCGGCATCCTGAGATGACCTCTGGGACTGCCATTTTGAAACTGTCCCCATACTGGCCTGGACTCATTAGAAAATTCGGCCCTTGAATAATAGAAGCAGTGGGGTCGTAAAATGTTTTAAGTGATGAAATATTGATATCAAATACTTACTTGTAGCCTCTTCTAACTTGCAGAACACTGCACAGTATACAGCATTTTCACTGTTTTTTGTTTGACCAGGGGTGAACTCCTTTCTTGTATTCATGGCCTACAAAGACCAATATCAGTGTAGCGACGCACAGGTAACACTCTACAGAGAAAATGAAACTATTAGCACCAACATCTGTTTCTGCTCAGCTAAGGATGCTTCTTGCAAAACCAATGCTAATTACATGTTCCTTTCCATGGCAGATATATGAAATCTTCAGCATCATCCGTGACCTGGGTGCGATAGCACAGGTTCATGCTGAAAATGGAGACATCATTCAGGAGGTAAAAATAGAATTTGATAATCAATCTGAAGCTAAAGCATTAAAAGTTGTACTAAAGTTAAAAATGGAGTTTTCAAAAATTCAGTAAAGCATTATCTATTTGAAAATGCAACAGGTCATAACTTTACCTTCAATTTCCTAACCGCCTCCTCCCCAGCCCCCATACCATACATTGGCCTGACCTTTTAAGATGATGGAGGCTCACCTCCCACCATCTAAAGAGTTTGCAGGGAACACATCCACTCTTAATCCCCACTGCCATTTTACGCTTTAACGAGGGTTGATTGACATTAGGTGGGACTTCCAGGAAGAAGCCCTACATTTGGGCAGCATGGCAGCACAGTGGTTAGCACAGTTGCTTCACAGCTCCAGGGTCCCAGGTTCGATTCCCGGCTTGGGTCACTGTCTGTGCGAAGTCTGCACATTCCATCCGTGTCTGCGTGGGTTTCCTCTAGGTCCTCCAGTTTCCTCTCACAGTCCAAAGTGCAGGTGGATTGACTAAGCTAAATTGCCCTTGGTGTCCAAAGAAAAAAGATCAGGTGGGGTTAGGGAGATAGATTGGAGGTGTGGGCTTAGGTAGGGTGCTCTTTCGAAGGTCCAGTGCAGTTTCGATGGGCCAAATAGCCTCCTCCTGCACTGTAAATTCTATGATTCTATGATTCTATGATTAGAGAGCTGCCAGCCAATCTGATAATTCGGCAGCTCTCCAGTCCCTGCAGGAACAAGGCTGCAGTGGTCGGATGAAGAACTGCACCAGGAGGCCTACTTGTGTCTCGGAACCAGAGGAAAAAGTAAGTGTCAAAGAGTCAGGCTTGGGAGTGTAGGCAATTCCTGGGGAGAGTTGTGAGGGGGTGATCAGGGTTCGGAGAGTGGAGGGAGGTCTGAAGGTCACCCGACTTTCTGTAGGGGTTGGCCCTAATCAGAAGGGGGCTGTTGATGGATGCGCCCTCCCCATGCCCCCTCCCTTATTGCCCAGGTCTAAGTTGTATTAATTTGGCTTCTGCTACAAAGCTTCAATCCTCCCACCAGCCTAAAAATGAAGGCTGGGTGGGAAATGGCCCTTAAGTAGCTATTAAATGTCCATTTAAAACCCTCAATTGGAGTCAGGGCAGACTTCCCATCCATAGCTTTGCCCTTCCCAGCATAAAATCCCTGTGAATTCAGGCGGTTGGGAACCCAGAGGGAATACTTATCCCTGCAATTACACGCTCCGCTCCCCCCCCCCCCCCCCCCCCCCAACCTAAAAACAATTCTCGCTCCCACTGGAAAATTAAATAACTTGCAAAAGGATTGCATTAAGGAAGCATTTAACACTTGGTAAATTACTTTAGCTTGATTTTAAACATTGACAAATAATTTATTAATGATATTGGGCACCTTCAGCTTTGCCACTAATGAAGTGCGCGAAGGTTATGATTTGTTTTACAGCATCAAAATCACTGCTACTTGTATTTTTGATGTTTCAATCTTTCTTTAGGAGCAGAAACGAATGTTGGAGCTTGGAATTACAGGACCAGAGGGGCATGTTCTCAGTCGACCAGAAGAGGTAACACAATTTTCTGCTACATTGAGAAGTGAGTGAATCAGGAGATCGTGTTCTCGAATTACAGAAACATTTGGCTAATGTTGAAAACATACAGCCACAGTAGGAAAAGCAACTAAACTATGGGCCAAGTTTTGGAAAGCCAGGGTCGGGATCAATGCCACTAGCCCTGGAAGTCGCAATCCAATTTGACGGTCATCATACAATTTTTTGTTGAGATCATAATTTCCTCCGGGAGTACGGCCACTGCTCGCTGCTTGGACTGCAGCCAGTCCATGACTAGGAACATCACAAGAGGCTAAGGAAGCAAGTAAGTGGGGGGGTCTTGTGGAAGCCTATCAAGGAGGTCCAAAAGAGGGGTGGCTGATTAACAGTAGGGTGCTCGGGGGATGTGGGGGGTTGCTGGGTGGCCATTTACACTGTGGAGATCCTCCATAGGGCACAAACTGCTGGAACAGGAGGGATCTTTCCTTAACCTAGCCTGAAGTCAGGCCACCAGTGTATATGAGGTGTGGTGCCTCCCCTGCCACTGGTCAAATAGGCTCCTAAATTACTATTAATTGTCCACTTAAGGGCTACAGTTGGCTAAAGCAGGCCACCCGACATTACCCCACTGCAGATAAAATTCCTGGAAAGGTGAGCGGGGAGGGGGGTATGGTAAATCCGCCATCCCACCCACTTTCATGACCCCCCCTCCCCCCATGCCCTTCAAACAAAAGATGGAACTGTAGGGAGAAAATGCTTGAATCTATCATCAAAAGAGAAATAACGAAACATCAGGTGAGAAATTGTCCCATTGGGGAGACGCAATGTGGTTCATGAAAGGCAGGTCCTGTTTAACTAATTTACTGGAATTCTTTGAGGACATTACAAGGCAGTGGACAGTGGGTAACCGGTGGATGTGGTGTATCTGGATTTCCAGAAGGCATTCACATAAACATGCCACAAAAAAGGCTGTTGCACAAGATAAGGGTGATACGGGTAAGATATTAGCATGGATAGAGGATTAGTTAACTAACAGAAAGCAAAGAGTGAGGATAAATGGATGTCTTTCTGATTGTCTGGTGGTGTGCTTCAGAGATCAATGTTGGGACTACAATTGTTTACAATTTGCATAGATGATTTGGAGTTGGGGACCAAGTGTAATGTGTCAAAGTTTGGAGATGACATTAAGATGAGTTGCAGAGCAAAGTGTGCAGCGGACACTGAAAGTCTGCAGAGAGATATAGATAGTTTAAGTGAGTGGGCAAGGGTCTGGCAGATGGAGTACAACATTGGTAAATATGAGGTCATCCATTTTGGTAGGAATAACAGCAAAATGGATTATTATTTAGATGGTAAATATTGCAGCAGGCTGCTGAGTAGAGGGTGTCCTTGTGTATGAATCACAAAAAGTTGGTTTGCAGGTGCAGCAGGTAATTAAGGAAAATGGAATTATGTCCTTCATTGCTAGAGGGATGGAGTTTAAAAGCGGTGAGGTTATGTTCCAGCTGTACAGGGTGCTGGTGAGGTCATACCTGGAGAACTGTGTACAGTTTTGGTGTCCTTACTTGAGAAAGGATGTACTGGCACTGGAGGGGGTGCACAAGAGATTCACTAGGTTGATTCCGGAGTTGAGAGGATTGGCTTATGAGGAGAGACTGAGTAGACTGGCACTATACTCATTGAAATTTAGAAGAATCGGGGGGGATCTTATAGAAACATATAAAATCATGAAGGGAATAGATAAAGTAGAAGCAGGGAGGTTGTTTCCACTGCCGGGTGAAAATAGAACTAGGGGGCATAGCCTCAAAATAAGGAGGAGCAGATCTAGGACTGAGTTGAGAAGGAACTTCGTCACCCAAAGGGTTGTGAATCTGTGGAATTCTCTGCCCAGTGAAGCAGTTGAGGCTACCTCGTTGGATGTTTTTAAGGCAAAGGTGGATAGATTTTTGAACAGTAAAGAAATTAAGGGTTATGGTGAGCAGGCAGGTGAGTGGAGCTGAGTCCACAAAAAGATCTGCCATGGTCTTATTGAATGGCAGAGCAGGCTCAATGGGCCAGATGGCCTACTCCTGCTCTTAGTTCTTATGTTCTTATGTTTTGGGGAGTCAGTGAGAGTAAAATTCCAACCTTGATTTCTGATTTCTTCTTAAATTTATGTATCTTGGTTTACAAATTTGTTTTTAGAGTTATCACCATATTAAGAGCTGATAGTTTGCTGTCAGACAGGACAGTAGACTGGTGACCACAAGCTGCTGTACAGGAAGTCAAGGGTTTGCTTACTGTGGGCCACATGATATTGGCCATAGATTGGGAGAAAGTTACTTATTCTTTTGGCTGGGAATGTACATGGAGAAGCTTTATAGAATGCTAAAAGAGAAAAACCATACTGAAAATTATGCAAGACACAGAAAAATTGAGATTTTTGGTAATTTCAAGTGGATTAAGATGATGCAAGAAAGTACACCAAACAGTTGTTGGATGTATTTAGTTAGCTATAATTCTTAAGTAATAGTTAAACCAAAAAAATAGCAACCATGCATTTGGGTGGATAACACAGAAACATACCAGTATACATGACATAATGCAGACAAATGTAATATTCTAGCAAAGTGCTAACATCAGCCATTTGTTAAATGCTCTTGTTTTTCAGTTAATTGGCCCTAAGTCTCATTTAACAACGTATTCATATATCAGTCGGTGTAATTACGCAATGAGCCATGATTTTGTTGCAATACAAATTAATTTGCTGGTCCTGCTTGCAACCCTCATATCGTTGAGGTACGTCACCTACTGGGGTGCCAACCAATGTGTCACATCCTATGCAACTTTATATCTGAACCAAACTAATCCTGTGCTAAATTTCCCAAATCATTAGAACATAGAACATACAGTGCAGAAGGAGGCCATTCGGCCCATCGAGTCTACACCAACCCACTTAAGCCCTCACTTCCACCCTATCCACATAACCTCAATAACCCCTCCTAACCTTTTTGGTCACTCAGGGCAATTTACCATGGCCAATCCACCTAACCTGCATGTCTTTGGACTGTGGGAGGAAACCGGAGCACCCGGAGAAAACCCACGCAGACACGGGGAGAACGTGCAGACTCCGCACAGACAGTGACCCAGCAGGGAATCGAACCTGGGACCCTGGCACTGTGAAGCCACAGTGCTATTCACGTGTGCTACCGTGCTGCCCATTAGGGTGCCATTAATATCAGAAAGCATTGCATTATTTTCAAAAATCAAGGATCATAGATGTATTATCACAATCTATATCTTATCTGCATGTACATATTCAACTGGGTTTGGAATCTAATTATTAATATTCTCAATGATACAATGTAATAGTCACATGAAAGGAATGTTAAAAATCGCATACATGGGCAATGTCTTTAAAATTGTATCAACGTGAAGGTTGCAAATGGATAGTGTGCTGTTTTCTTTTTAATGAACTTAACAGAAAGATTGGAAAAAGTTAGAAAGAAGGTTGGTTCAACTTTTACCTGCTTCTGATGAAGGTGGGAGGAGGGCACACTGCTTTTCACTTCAGCTTAAACATAATCAAAACATTTCTTCAAGGTTGAAGCAGAAGCAGTATATCGTGCAATCACCATCGCAAGCCAAGCCAACTGTCCCTTGTATATCACCAAAGTCATGAGCAAAAGTGCTGCAGATATAATTGCACAAGCTCGGAAGAAAGGTAAACTGCTAATTACGTACCAATCTCTAGCTGACCAAATGTGGAATAATGTCTTTTTTTTTTTGCTTAATTGCTCTGGTTACATAGATTATGCTCATACTGGCCCTGGTCCATCCCATCATAGTTTTAGCCTTGAAATCACATAAAAATAATCTTTATTAGTGTCATAAGTAGGCTTACATTAAGATTGTAATGAAGTTACTGTGAAAATCCCCCAGTCGCCACATTATGGCGCCTGTTCGGGTCCACTGAGTGAGAATTCGGAATGTCCAATTCACCTAACAAATGTCATTCGGGACTAAGAAGATATCTTGATCCCTCAGAGTTTGCATTGTCAGATATTGTACAAGTGGTCACATGTGACATGTCGGAATATATATATGCACGTGCATACAAAAGCAAGATGAGATGTTTGAAAGTAATGTGACCATAAAAACGAAGGGACTGACTTCGAAGTGACTTTATGGAATCAGAAACTTTTATTGGAGCCTTTTATATCCATGGCTTACAACACTTCTGCAGGCCCAACTTGCACGGCTCCCGTGGAGCTCTGCCAACAGCTGGCCAGTGGCCAATTCATTCAGAGCTCAGAAAACAGGAGCAGCAGAAAATTTGGCAGATGATGTCATCCCTTTTACAACGTCAAGCTTCCAGAGAGTAGAAAAAAAAATTATCCTGACTCCTGATCCCTGATCCCACAGAAAGGTCTCCCAGCACCCCTTGTGCTGCAAGGTCCCACTCCATTTTATTCCATATTTTTTGCCGAATTTCTATTTTGTGGATAACACTAGGTCATTTTGGAGCAATTAAAATATTGTTAGGGTTACTGCTTTCTGAAATCCTGTGTATTGTTTATAATTAGAGATTTTAAGAATCAATTCTGAAATTATTTAATCACAATTGATACCAGCCTCTACTCTTTAGCATAGATCAGTGTTCCATGAATCGCCTCAGGTTTGGCTTCACCTTTAAGAATACTCCAAATTTTGATAATCTTTAGCCGTTCTGTCATTTGAACATGAAATGTTAAGATTAAAAACACTCCATGTAACTTAGTAAAGTGGAGATTTCAAGTAACTTGGCAGAAATAAAACGATCTTCCCATAAGGAAAGCAATATACATGAGACAATCTCTGGAGTTCACTACACTATAGGAAACTATGTTCGCAGCCAGTACACTTGCGGAATTTGAGGACACACTACCCATGATTTTCTGACCACTGGCAGGCAAATTTCTCCATTGGCAACATCGGACATGATTTTCCAGTCCCGTATGCCTCAGGAGTCGTAGTGGCGAGACAGAACATTTGACAGACCAGTGAAAGGTCCGTTGTCTTTGGGTGGGGATTTCCAGCCCGCGATGGACGGGACTGGAAAATCCCACATATCAACTCAAAATATTACCTCCCTAGTTAGTGACCGTCTAAACTTGCCCGTCTAAACTTGTGTTTTACTAGAATGGGCAAAGAAACACCAAATTAATTAATTTCAGGGCATCACTTGTACCTGAACATTTGTCTACGCTTTTGAATAACTGCCTCATTAGGGAAATTACTTTATTTTTGCAAACTGTTTAAATTAAATCATTGTGTTCTGTACAGGGTGTCCTACTGACAAATTAAATAGAAAATTAAAATCAAGGCAGCATGACTTAATTGAGCCCGTTTTACCAAGAGTACTAGTCAGTTCTTTGTGTGGTTTGACAGGTGCGGTTGTATATGGAGAGCCTGTCACAGCAAGTCTTGGGACTGATGGATCCCACTACTGGAGTAAGAACTGGGCCAAAGCTGCAGCCTTCGTCACCTCCCCTCCGCTCAGCATTGATACTTCTACCCCAGATTATCTAAATTCTCTCCTCTCCTGGTACGAATTGCAATTTGACTCACCATGCGCAAATTGATTTTTATTTTTCTGTTTAGAACCTTAGGAATGATGTTCGTACTGTAGAAAAATATAATGACCATTTGTAAATTTAGTAATAACCAAAACTATGGGCGAAAATCCAAGTACGTAATCTTATACTTAATTATTTATTGGAAATGCATTCAAGGTGGTCACTTGTTGGGAATGGGGAAGAAGGATTTCCTTTGTGAAATTGTAAACCTAATTATATTTAAGTTATTGGAGTTCATTACACGAAGCGCACGAGGAAGTAATCCCCCTGGAGTAGTGATAATGAGGTGGCCATATTCATCCTAACACATGGTAACCCTGGTCTGATTTGTTTTTGAATACAGCGGCGATCTGCAGGTTACTGGCAGTGCTCACTGTGCTTTCACCACTGCACAGAAAGCTGTTGGAAAAGATGACTTCAGACTGATCCCTGAAGGAGTTAATGGTATTGAAGAGAGGATGACAATTATTTGGGATAAGGCTGTGGTATGTTAATCGTATAAAACCAACTGTAGTAGACATATCTGCCTTTGAACCTTTTAGTTTAACATATTGTTAATGGCAATAAATAAGAGCTTAACTATGGCCGAACAGCAGAATGCTAATTGGATTCTGAAATGCTCAGCTCTGACACTGACTCAAAGTTTATGGGACTGGAGCGGAATTGCTCCCCATTTGGCCAGATCTTTATATTTTAGTGAAGGGGGGGGCGGTGGAGCGTGGGGACAGGGTGTGTCCATGGGCAAATCATTCATCTGCATCCTCTATGTCCAGGAAATTTCCTTCACTTCCTGGAGAAATTCCTTACTTCAATCCTTAGCAAAGCTTATTGCAGTTGGGACCTGGCAAACTTCCCTTGGAGGCCTTTTACAAAACCTTATTAGAGTCATCAGTCGAATCCAAGAGGGGATTAATTACCTTCTACAGTTGCAGTGGTTTCATGAGATTCAGAGAGTTTATAAAAGACATTTGGACCTCTGAAGGACACCGCACTGCTTTACAAGGACAGATTAGCTCAAACTGGTAAACTATCCCTACTGTGCAAAATTTCCATTCCCAGAATTTCCACCACACTTACACTATTGAAGCAGGACCGCAGAATTTTCCAGGCTTTTATAACCATCAGAACAACTTGAACATACAAACAACAGTATCACTAAATTATACTAATATAGCCCCTTTCATTCAGTAAAATTTCCCAACGCATATGGCAGAAGCAATTATCGGACATCATTTGTACCAGAACCATGGGCGAAATTCTCCGGTATCGGCGCGATGTCCGCCGACTGGCGCCCAAAACGGCGCAAATCAGTCGGGCATCGCGCCGCCCCAAAGGTGCGGAATCCTCAGCACCTTGGGGGACCGAGCCCCAACCTTAAGGGGCTAGGCCCTCGCCGGACTAATTTCCGCCCCGCCAGGTGGCGGAAAAGGCCTTTGGTGCCCCGCCAGCTGGCGTGGAAATGACATCTCCGTGCGGCGCATGCGCGGGAGCGTTAGCGGCCGCTCACGGCATCCCCGCGCATGCGCTGTGGAGGGAGTCTCTTCCGCCTCCGCCATGGTGGAGACCGTGGCGAAGGCGGAAGGAAAAGAGTGCCCCCACGGCACAGGCCCGCCCGCGGATCGATGGGCCCCGATCGCGGGCCAGGCCACTGTGGGGGCACCCCCCGGGGCCAGATCGCCCCGCGCTCCCCCCCCCCCCAGGACCCCGGAGCCCACCCGCGCCGCCTTGTCCCGCCGGTAAGATAGGTGGTTTAATCTACGCCGGCAGAACAGGCATTTTAGCAGTGGGACTTCGGCCCATCCGGGCCAGAGAATCGCGGGGGGGGCGGGGGCCCGCCAACCGGCGCGGTGCGATTCCTGCCCCCGCCGAATATCCGGTGCCGGAGAATTCGGCAACCGGCGGCGGCGGGATACACGCCAGCCCCTGGCGATTCTCTGACACAGCGGGGGGTCGGAGAATCTCGCTCCGGATGAGGAAATATTAGAACTCATGAGCAACACCTGGGCAAAGAAGTATGTTTTAAGGGGCATTGTAGAGGATAAGAGAAAGCTAGAGAGACAGGAGAGACTTCTACAACTTGGGTTGTAGGCAGCTGAAAGCAAGGCACCAATGATGGTGTGATTATAATCCAGGATGCTCAGGAGGGACAACTGAAGGCGAGCAGAGATCTCAGAGGGCTGGGGTAAATTGCACAGATAGGGAGGGGTGAGGCCAGGGAGGAATTTAAAAACAAGAATGTGATATTTAAAATTGAGGTATGCTTAACCAGGAGTCAATGTAGGTCAGCTAACAGGGACTTGGTGCAGGTTAGACTATGGGCAGCAAGGTTTTGGATGAACTCGTGTTTATGATGAATAAAAGATGGGAGGCTGGCCAGCGGAGCATTGGAACATACAAGTCTGGAGGTAACAAGGGCATGGACGTGGGTTTCAGCAGTAGATGAGCTGAGGAAGGGGTGGAGCCAGGCAATGTTACAGAAATTACTGGGCGATATACGTTCAGCAGTTAATCTTGGCATCAAATATAACTCCAGGGTTGCAAACTGCCTTGTTCAGCCTTCAACAGTTGCCAAGGTGAAGGGTGGAGATGATGGCTAAGGAAGTGATTTAAAGGCAGAGACCAAAGACAAAGTTTTAGTCTTCCAAATATTTAGCTGGTAAAAAATTGTCCTCATCCAATACTCCAAGGAAAGGGAGTTTTTAAATGTTCACAATTGAGACTAGCTTTTATATACCAGTGATCTGGAATCATTTCAGCAGGAGGATGAAAAAGAAAACAATATAGTGTAGATTCATATCCATTTAACATAACCCCTGTAATCTTTATTTAATTTTTATACTCTAGGTTACAGGAAAGATGAATGAGAATGAATTTGTAGCAGTTACAAGTACCAATGCTGCAAAGATCTTCAATCTCTACCCCAGAAAGGGACGAATTGCTGTTGGTTCTGATGCAGATTTGGTCATCTGGGATCCAGAAGCTGTCAAAATCATTTCAGCAAAGACACACAATCTGGTAACGCAAATAGCTTTCTCGTTAAGCCTACATTTACCCAGTAATTAGAAGTCCACGTGGTTTGGAATTTGTTGTTGGAATTTAGAACTTAATCCACTGGCAAACCCAATTTCTGGTCTCCGTAGCCATTGTTATGGTATATTCAGTAACAAAAATCAGTGATATAAAAATCAAACTAATGTTTATTTTGGGCATTTACAAACTGGTTGCATGTTAATGATGGCCAGATGAATTATTTGCGAAGTCCAGTTTATTCCTGCGCTTGTATTGATGCAAAGTAGTTTCTACTTCATAACAAAAGTGGTAATACAACTCCAGGATCAGATCAGCGACCTGACTCTGTAGTCTATTTCAGAAAGTTAATATCTGACAGCTGAGGGTATTAACCTAAAATCCCTATTACAAGTTTCAATACAACTGGAAGCGCTCCGAATCCAGCTACATCAAAGGGAGCCTGATAGAAGTGTTGCTTCTTGACACAATGGGTTTGTGACTGTGACTAGGGGGTTTCCTCTCACTCGTTAACAGGACGTTCCTTGAAGACCCAGAATCAGTTTCACAGTCAGCAGAATGGCAGTACATCTCCAGTCAGTGTGACTAACACACACCCGGTGAATCTCTTCCCTCGTGGGGCTAAGTGACAAGACCATACAGTGTAGTACCATTCAGTGTCTTTATTTTGCAGATATTGTGCTGAAAAACTCAGGGGTACAATTTAAGGCGGTGAATGCAATATACACGAACAGAAGACAAATTCCTCATTAGTATTCTGAGTGCATCTGCTCGTCCTTCAAGCATGGGATTTGGAAACAGGGATTTGTTCCCTTTCAGTACGGCAGAAGGAATGTTTGAAGAGCAATTTGTTGAATGCAGTTGATGGTGGCCTGCCAAATATAACAAAAATACAACTCTTGTCATGTCCAGGGAAATTAGCACATCCACCTCTGCTGTCAGTAATTGTATCAAATATAAAAGCAAAATGATGTCGGCTGCTGGAACTCTGAACCAAAATCTGAAATGCTGGAAATGCACTTGTCTGATGAAAGGTCATCGACTAGATATATTGGCCTCAAAGCTCAGCGCTTGAGCACCACTGGTTTCAGTGCTATGGAGTCAGCTGATGAGAAAAATCTCACAGCCTCTACAACCACTGACTGTTTGCACAGCTCGGCCAATGACCATCCTTTGGAAGTCTGTGGCGTGGGCACCTGTGCATGTTCCGGAAGCATTTGGAGTGAGTGAATCGTAACAAGAGTCAGTCTAACGCTGATTTGACACCTGAACCTGCCATATTGGGCCTCCCTTAAACACGGACAGCTGAAAACAGTTGCATAAGAGAATCACTCCAGTGCAATTTAAAAGACATCACCATTCAACTTTCAAGTTAGATGCTTCCTGATTTATCTTTTGCTGCTTCAGAGTTAGTGGAAGTACTGTGTTGCAAGAGGAATTGATAGAATTCAGCCAGACAGCTGTGGTGTGGCTTTCAAAGACCTTCGAGTGCATGATTGAGCAATTGCAATTCACCACCACATTCACGATGATGATTAGGATGTGTAGTAAATATAGGCCTCGCCAGCAACACTCACTTCCTTTGAACAAATTAAAACAATATCACTTCCAGTCACAGTGGATTTCATTGGGCTGCATCATGACTGGAAGACAGAGCAGAGACAGCAAAGAGAAGTGATCTTCAGAGGAGGGGGGTCTCAGCAGAAGGCGTTAAGCAGATATGGTCTTCAGAGAGTATTTCTCCTGCCTCCACCCCAAACTGAAGCAGTGTCTGCAGTGGCTACATTTCGCAAAGGTGGAAGTCACTGAACTGTGCCCTCTCCTCCACCCGGAGCTGCAGCCTCATACAGGATGTGGATGACACTGTCAGCAGCCACCTGTGTCTGGCCACCCTCATTTCCCAGGTCAGAAGATGTTTCCAGACTGGAGGAGGCAACATGGCCAACACATCTCAGTTTGCAGTCTGCCACTGCATCACGGAGATCACTGAGGCTCTGTACACTGGAAAGGAAACTTTATTGTCTTCTCTCCAAGCAGAGAGAATGGCAGCCCTCCAGTACTTGCTGGAGCATGTCTCCCGATCTGTGGTGGGCTGCTGTATCCTCCAACATTGGTAACCTAGACCACAAGGAGTTTGGTGACCACCTAGGAACAAGGAGGAAGAGGAAGGGGATCTGTAATATCATTACTTTGTATGTGCTGCCTGTGAGCATCTCAACAGTGAAAAATCCCAGATCCCCAATGCTTCACATTTCCTTCGACCAATGCAACATTCTCTTAGCCAAAGTCCGGAAATAAAAGACACCACAAAAATCCATTCTATCACAACTTTATCCAACAACACTTCTAATTTTCTGGCAACACTCTTCTGCTTTGTAAGATGATGGCCTGTGCCATGGTGGTCAACACTGTGGTAAACGTCACCTGGTGGTGCTCAGGAACCCCACTCAGGCACGGCAGTCTCTGCCACATTTGCTGGAGCAAGAGAGAGTGGGCTGAGGAGGTGCACATTTCACTGACCTCTGTTTACTCTGTCCCTTCTGGTCGAATGCCGAGATATAAGAAATGAAGACAAGATATACACATATATATATATATATGTATACATATAATAGATTCCAATTCTCAACTAATCAGCCTTTTGTATTCCATTAGGGCCGCTATTCCTTGTGCCTTTGCCTGTCCAATGCTTCTACACAGTGCCATCCCATGGCTGCAGCATAAGTGATGGGAAGGCTGTTGACTTTCAGGTGTAGTGTGGCTTTAAGACGTGCAGGTTATTTTTAATTGGTGCTTGCTTCGTACAAACCTAGGCCTCCTGCTAAGTGTGTAGCCAGTCAGCAATGTGTTCAACACTGAGCTGCACGCAACAGTTATGAAATTGAGCAGGTGGCACTCACTTTCTGTGCTCCCTGCATCATTCCCATCAGGTAGAGGGTAATCATGCATCATATGTCCCTGTGCCCGCCAACAGCTCTATTTAATTTTTGTTCAAACGCTGCCTGATCTGCTGACTGTTACAATTATTTTCTGTTTTCGTTGCATTGAGCACTCCTTCCAGTTAGACAGACATTGGCTAATTAGAAGTCTTCTTTTACACTGTTCCAACAATGTGCTACAATCACAAGGGTTGACAGACACTTAATGGAAGAACATAAAAAATAGGAGTGCCTCCTTGAGCCTGTTCCACCTTTCAATGTGACAGTGACTGCTATTCGGCTTCAGCAACACTTTGCTGCCCATTTTCCATATCTCATAATTCCCTCAGAGATCAAAAATTTATCTGTCTCAGCCTCGAATATAGTCAGTGATGGAACACCCAAAACCTGTTGGACTGGAGGATTCCAAAGATTCATAATCCCCTGAGTGAACATATTTCTGCTCATGTCAGCCCTTAATGATCGGCCCTTTATTTTTGTCCCCATTTTCTCAGCGTTGACCCTGTTAAGCCCATTTACAATCCTGTCCCGTAGAATTCATCCTACAGAAACAGGTGAGATTTGAAATGCCCTCTTAGTCCAGAATATTGAATATTTAAAGGACATATACGCCAACCTGGACATAGGAAACACTCTTTGAAACAATCACATTTATATTCACTTATTTCCGATGAAAGTCTATCGACAATTACAAATACCTTAAGAGGACACCTCAATTAAATAAGTATGCAAATTGGTGAAACGGTAACTCAATAATTTCTTCATACATTTGCATTTCTTTTATTACTTAAACAATTGACTTTACTCCTTTTATGTCTTTTGTCTTGCTTCTACCACCAGGATTTTTTCTTTTTGTTTTTGTCCAAGAATAAAGTGTGAAAGAGGAAAAAACTTGTGTCTTTGCCATCTGTTTGCTACTGTTGTTCCTCATTCATTTTCTTCTCTGTTCATTCTTCAGAATCCGAGTCTTTTTTTTTCCTTTATCATTTTTCCTCCTTAAAAAATCTTCACCTGTAGTGGAATCTGAGGAAGGGACAGATGAGAAAAGTGTAGTTGTAACACTGACCGTGCAACAGAGGGAAATGCAAATACATTCTAACCCTCATTTACAGAATTCAACCTCCTCATCTCAAATATTCCTCTTCATCAAATGTTGCATTACTTGCTTCATTTCATACCATTCACTTCAGTCTTACTTTCCATTTTGTTTCACCCACTAGTTATTGCCTGTTCTGTGCTTCACTTACTTCCTAAAAGCACAGTAATGTTTCTTCGTCGTATCGTGAAGTAAGGAATAGTGGGCGGGATTCTCTGTCCTGCCGCACCCGTTTTCTATTGTGCCACGCCCTCGCCAGCAGCGGAATTCTCCCTCCCAAAAGCCAGTCAATGGGGTTTCCCATAGTGGGCACCCATGTCATCAGGAAATCTGCGGGCATGAGTGCGCTGCCTGCGAAACGGAGGATACCGCCGACGGAGAATCCAGCCCGGTGAGTTTAGGGAAAGGAAGAATTGAAGCAGGAAAGAGGTAGCGTCAATAGAGGTACAAAAGGATGCAACTGTGAACAGAAGCAGAAAAGTGAATCTCGATGACCAGAGAATTCCGGCCAATATTTCCAGATCAAAGTCTTTCAAAATAAAACATCCAACAGCTTTTCAGCACTGGACTACATGAAAACATCATTTTAACAATTACACTTTGTCAGTCAGCATACTTGCAATATAGATGAAATAATTTAGTTGACAAATGGGTCATGGAAAGTACACTCTAAATGGTGTGGGATGAAAAACTATATCATATCTGCATTATGTCTCCTAGGCAATTGAGTACAACATATTTGAGGGGATGGAATGTCGTGGTGCCCCTTCAGTTGTTGTAAGTCAAGGTAAAATTGTCCTCGAATATGGAACGATTCATGCCACAGAAGGTTGTGGACGCTTCATCCCCAAGAAGACATTCCCAGACTACGTTTACAAAAGAATAAAAGCAAGAAGCAAGGTACAGTGTTTAACTTTACTGCCTCAGTATTACAACTTCAAGGCAATTAATTGCAAACGGAATTAGAATTGATACCTCTACGATGGATACAAGTTGCACCCTGGATAATTTACGGTACAGTAATGCATTAATGATATCGGACTAATAATCCAGAGACCTGGATTAACAATCAAGTATTTTAATAAGGAGTTAAATCATTCCCTTTTTATATCTGTCCAAAGTCCAAAAATACTCAACAATATCATTGTTTTTCAATGCATTTTATGGACTTTTGTGTGAAGAGTGTGTACTCGGTGTATAGGAAAAGCACAGTTTCCCTGCTGCTTAGAACCACCATCTATTTTTCTTTCATTTTGGCCCAGGCATTGTACCTTATTTCAAGTCTCTGATTAAATTTAAATGAGAGGAGTAGTTCTTTTCCCAGAAATTTGCAGATATGCTGGCTTTACGTTCTGGTGTTCATAGAGTATATCATAATCCTGAGCCCGGTTTTAGTTTGGAGATTCCAGACCATCCTTCTCAGTTTAGGTGCAACCAGTTTCTAACCAGAGTGCATTTCTGCAAAGTTAAGGAGCTAACAACTGCTGCCAATTTTGAGATAAGGGGCTGGAATTTCCGGTCCCCCAGCCACGTGTTCCTCGGTGGTGTGCAGTTTGCTGATGGCGGGATTCTCTATTCTCGGCGCTTGTCAATGGGGGGCAGGATTCTCCCTTCTGACGGCAGAGTGTTGACGCCGTCATAAAAACCGAAGAGTTTAACAGCGGCGTCATTGGACCGCTTTGTGTAGCGATCCTCTGCCTTACAGGGGGCTGGCACGGCACAGGAGCGTCCCACTCCTCTCCAGCTGCTGAGACCGGCATCAAACGTGTGCCGCGGGTCTGCGCATGCACCCGGCCTGGCGATTCTCTGAACCGGCGCAGGCTTAGAGAATCCAGCCTGGGATTTCCCTATAAAGCCACCCCACGTCGCTGGGAGACCACTGGCTGGGGGTGCACTGCCAGCGGGAAAAGAGAATCTCAATAACCTGAGAATTCCGGCCAAGGCATCAGATAAAAGATTCGGCCACCACCAATAGTGGTTGACATTTCCAAATCGTACATTCATTTGCATGGTAACTGGAGTTGCTGTTGATCTTGCAAATTCCGCTTCTGAAAATTCATCTGGATTCCCATTGTCTTCTGTGCATATTTTGAGCAGCTGGTATATTTTTCATTATTTATGCATAAATAAATAATCGAGAGCTTAAAATCTGATAATATTTGCACGCAGATTTGAACACACTCGTTTTCAATGTTAGAAATTTTCAGTAAATTTTTAAGCACATATTGTGGGGTGGCACTGTTAACCATTGCAAGACCAAATTTTCTGAATTGCTCAAAGTTCATACTTGTACGCCAGAGAGAAATCTGAATTGTTCTTTGCATTGATATGTCTCTTATTATTAATCTGTCTCTTCTTATTAATATGTCTTTGAGTTATCAAAGGTTAGTTGCATTTGTTTGCAGTTGGCTGAAATCCGAGGCGTTCCAAGGGGGATTTATGATGGTCCTGTACAGGATGTCACTGTGGTTACCAGAGCTATGACACCTATTCCATCAGCTCGGATGTCTCCAGCTAAACAACCAATTCAACCACCACGAAATCTTCACCAATCCGGATTCACGCTGGCTGGTAAAAATGTGTTTGCTATTAATTATTAATAGAACGTTGAAGGTTCAACTTTGGTCCTCTGTTTGATCTTTCTTGAATGCAATCATTAGGGGCGCAATTTAACCACCACCTGGGCGCGCTGGTTAAATTGCGGGAATCGACACTATCGAGATTCGCGACGGTTGCGTATCAGTTTGCTATCTAACTGGCCCGCTCCTGATGCCGAGTTCCGGATCACGCCCACATATGGCGTGCATATCATGAAATCTCATTTGTATTAATTTCCATCTCATTAGTGAGATTGAAGTCGAATGCAACGGCCTCCCAGGAATTAATCGGCTACCCAGCGAGGAATCATGCGGGCACAATTTAGTACTCCTTTTTAGAAACGTGAAGCTGGCGCAATGGCTTCTGAAGGGAACTGAGGAGGTGAGTAACCATTTCTATTTTCCAGCCTGCAGCTCAAGGGTCGGGGGCACCCCTGGGAGTATTGGGATAAGTGAGAGGCTTACGTCTGTGAGGGCTTCAAGACATCTTTCAATATTGTGGATATTCATAACAAGGGCAACTACAGCTACTGCCTGTCTGTCCTACCAAACACTTGCAGGACAGAGCCCTGCTCTTGGTTCTATGGTGACTGTCACTTTAACTATCTTTGACTGTGAGAAACCTCCAGCTTCACATATGAAGGGTATTGCTATTAAACAATTGGCCTTGTCAGTTGTGAGAGCATTTCACAGCTACAGGTCGTGTTTGCTGCTTACTCCTGCTGGTGGCTGCAAATGCCTGGAGGCTGCTGTTGCTGTTTCTTTCCTTTTCTGTAGCCAAAAAGGACAATTCTTTCTAAAATAACTTGGTCCTGGAAGATGTGTGAGTACAGAAAGCAATCCAGGTTGAAGCATGAAAATGGTGCAGGATCTGGTCTGCGACATTGATCCAAATGGGCCACCTCAAAGTGCCCTTCAATAATAGGAGGGTGTTCCACTTCCTGAATGTTCAACTCATGTGTGCCACCACCTTCCAATCATGTACCTATATGCATGTTTCCCAGGTAGCGTGCATGACATCTACATTCTGGGGTATTCTTAGATCCCGGGTGTCTTCAAGGACCATCGCAGGATGATGGGTTGGCTAATGGGGGATAAAGAGTACTTGCTGAGGCCCTGGATAATTATGCCAGTGCAGAGGCTGGAGACCAAGGTGGAGACCAGATATAACGAGCCCTATGCTGCTACAAGTGCTACTGTCATTGAGTGGTGCATCAGACTGATCAAAATGTGTTTCTAATGCCTGGACTGCTCTGGTGGTGCATTGCAGTACATCCCCCAGAGTGTCTCCCGCTTTATGGTGATCTGCTGTTCGCTCCACAACCTGGCACAGCAGCGGGGTGAAATACTGGAGGATGAGTAACATGTGGCCTTGTGTGAGGAGGAGAAGGCGGACCAGGAGAGCCATGCCCAGAGGACCAGGGAGGCCCTCATCCGATTCTCACAGGACGAGGCTTGTCCGTCATCTCCCCCTTCCCAATCCTTCCTTCCTCCCCATACCCCCTCACCCCCATTCTCCTCTTTCTGGCCCATTTCTCTCCTTCCTCCTCATCCCCCCCCCCCCATTCCCGAACCTCTCACAGCCCCGCCCCCACTCCTGACTGCCCTGTTCCACCCTCCAAGGGTCTGTGTAACATCACCCCAGGGTGATAGGTTTGTATCGGCACTGTCAGCGAGTCAATATATAGAAGGCAGGAGAGTGATGATGACTCTCCCTGAGGCTAGCTCTGGTGCTCTCAATTTATACCAATGTCTGACTTTTGCCTTTCTGCTCACACCCATCCTTTGAACAGCGTTTGCATCGTGGACATTTGATTCACTATGCCCAGGAGAGAAAGGAAGGGGGCGTGGGGGTGTGTGTGAGGGGAGAGCGGGGTGGGGTTAGGGGTGCAGGTAGGCCCGCGGTGAAGATTGGCATGCCAGAGGCTTCACATGTGTCAGGTGTAACATATTTAAATTGTGACATTTGACATTTCCATTCCTCCTCGCTACAGATAGGGACCCGCCCGCCGATCTTTCGTGGTCTACTGCTACATCTTGGTGTGTCCCTAGGATGTACATCGGAGGTGGAGGCAGCCTGCTGTTTTCCACTCCCTGTGGCCTTTTATGCCCTTGGTGGACATCCTCTGAAGAGCTGGGGGGGAGGGGGGACATACTCGTGTCATGTGAGAGTACCTTTAAGAAATGGGTGTTTATAAATAGGTGTGTATATAAATATCTGTAGTGAGGGTACCTTTATGAAATGGGTGTTTACTACTGCAGTGATGTCAGAGAGCGGGTGGAGCTGGGCTGTCTGTCAGCTTTTTACTTTCATTTTTGAGCAGTCTGCAGGGTGTGTTTTAGTTTTGTTTTCAGTGTTGGAGCTGAAGCCAGACCAAGCAGGTGTACTGCTGTTCTCTCTGCCATCAAAAGACTATCTCTTGATCATTTGGTGAATTCAGAATTATAAATTTTTTCAGAAGTGACTTTAACCTGATGTGCTTCCGATAAAGGTTCTGTTTTTAAGTCGTATGGATGTTCAAAAGGAAAGCTTAAAGGTTTACTTAGTGTTGTCGTCTTTGGGGGTTATATTTGAATTAATGGTTGCTGAGATGTTCACTGTATGTTTTAAAAAGGTTAACTTGAGTTCAGAGAGTGAACATTGTTTTACTTTGAAAAATACCTTTCCATTTCTGCTGCACCACACCTGTATAGTGGGCCGTGTGCCCCCCATACCACAATCTAGTAAAAGTTGTGGGTCAGGTGAACTCCATGATACACTTTGGGGTTCTCTAAACCCTGGTCCATAACAAATTGGGGGCTTGTCCGGGATAAAAGTCTATCTAGTGGATTGACTTAATGAACTTAAAGACAGTGAGGGGTGAGCATATTGTGGGTGCTTTTCAGGTGTGGTATTTCAGGTTAAGTAGGGAGTGTGTTGTGGACAATGGCTCTTTCAGAGGCTCTGAAGTTTTTGGGGGTGGAGACGGTCACACGCAGTACCTTACGGACAGAGACTAAAACTGTTAGATTTGGCAAAAACATTGCAGTTAATATTACCTGACAAAATGCGAAAAGATGAGGTCATTATGGCGGTGGCTAAGCATTTAAAGTTGCCTGAGATACAGTTTAACTCATTGGAAATAGCTAAAATTCAGTTACGAATTAAACAAATGGAACTTGAGAAAGAATTAAAGCAGCTTGTATGTGAAAGAGAGAGAGAGGATAAAGAGAGAGAGGGAAAAGCGATAGAAGAAAGGAGAAAAGAAAGATAAAGAGATAGAGTTTGAACTTCAGAAAATGGCCATGAAACATAACAGTCAGTTAAAATTGGCAGACGTAAAGGGAAATGTACAGTTGGTGGATAGTGATGAGGATAGTGAGAAAGAGTGTCATAGTCGAAGGCTTAGTGGTAATCTATTTAAATATGTCCAAGCATTGCCAAGGTTTGACGAGAAGGAGGTAGAAGCCTTTTTCATTTCATTTGAGAAGGTGGCTAAACAAATGAAATGGCCACAAGACATGATTCAAGCAAAGCTGGTAGGTAGAGCTAGTGAAGTGTTTGCATCATTACCGGAGGAGGTATCTGGGACGTATGAGGAAGTGAAAAAATCCATCTTAGGTGCATATGAACTAGTGCCTGAAGCTTACAGAAATAGGTTTCGAAATTTAAGGAAAGAATTTGGTCAAATATACATGGAGTTTGAAGGGATCAAACAGAGTGATTTTGCCTTGGGAAGGCTGATGTGGTAAAACAGGATAAGACAGTGAAGTTTGTTAAAGTGGCAAAGGAAAGCCCAAGTGAAGCGAAGGAGGTGCAAAAGATTGTACAGCCTGATCAAGAGGTGATTGATAAGAAGGTGCCAGATCTCGTTAAAGAATTTACTTGTGAGGGTAAAGTTTAGTCATGTGTATCAGGAGGAGCAGGTAAAGAAGTCACAATTTTAAGAGATACAGGAGCTAGTCAATCTTTAATGGTAAGAGATGAGGAGTTATTTAGTCTGGGAAGAATGTTGCCAGAAATGGTGGTAATATATGGAATTCAGGGTGAGAGGAGTAGTGTTCCATTATATAAGGTAAGGTTGGAAAGTCCAGTGAAGAGTGGTGAAGTAGGAGTAATAGAGAGACTACCTTGTCCAGGAATACAGTTTATCTTGGGTTATGATATAGCTGGATCGCAGGTGTGAGTGATGCCTACTGTGGTTGATAAGCTAATGGAAAATCAGACAACTGAAGTGTTGAAGGATGAATATCCTGGGATTTTTCCGGATTGTGTAGTGACAAGTTCGCAAAGTCACAGGTTAAGACAAGAGGAGAAATGAAAGAGTGAAGCTGATGTTGAAGTGCAATTGTCAGAAACAATTTTTGATCAGATGGTTGAAAAAGAACAAGAAGAGGTGGAGGATGAGGCAGATATTTTTAGTTCAGGAAAATTGGCTGAGTTACAACAAAAAGATATAGAAATAAAACCGATGTATCAGAAAGCATACACGGAAAAGGAATCTGAGTGCATACCAGAGGGTTATTACCGTAAAAGTGATGTCTTGATGAGGAAATGGAGACCTTCACATATGCAGGCAGATAAAAAGTGGGCAGAAGTTCATCAAGTAGTATTGCCGGTAGGGTATAGAATGGAGGTGTTTCGAGTTGCACATGAGGTACCAGTGGGAGGTCATTTGGGAATAAGGGAAACTCAAGCTAAAATCCAGAAACATTTTTATTGACCTGGACTACATAAAGATGCAGCTAAATTTTGTCAATCGTGTCAAGTGATAGGGAAACCTCAAGCAGTGATAAAACCAACACCCTGAATATCCATTCCAGCATTTGAGGAACCTTTTACATGGATCCTCATTGATTGCGTAGGACCGCTTCCTAAAACGAAAAGTGGGAATCAATATCTTTTGATGATAATTGATGTGTCTACTAGGTTTCCAGAGGCCATTCCAGTATGTAATATTACAGCTAAAATGATTGTGGTGGAGTTACTTAAATTCTTTACTAGATATGGACGACCCACAGAAATACAATTGGATCAAGGATCAAATTTTACCTCAAGGTTATTCAAAGAAGTTATGGATAGCTTAGGAATAAAACAATTTAAATCAATTGCATACCATCCAGAATCGCAGGGAGCGTTAGAAAGGTACCATCAGACATTAAAGACAATGTTGAGGGCTTATTGTCAAGATTATCCAGAGGATTGGGATAAAGGAATTCCATTCTTACTGTTTGAAATTAGGGATGCACCTAATGAGTCAACCAAATTTAGTCCTTTTGAACTAATCTTTGGTCATTAGGTAAGAGGATCACTTAAATTTACATAGACGTAGAACATACAGTGCAGAAGGAGGCCATTCGGCCCATCGAGTCTGCACCGACACACTTAAGCCCTCACTTCCATCCTATCCCCGTAATCCAATAACCCCTCCTAATCTTTTTTTGGTCACTAAGGGCAATTTCTCATGGCCATTCCACCTAACCTGCATGTCTTTGGACTGTGTGAAGAAACCGGAGCACCTGGAGGAAACCCACGCAGACTGGGAGAACGTGCAGGGAATCGAACCTGGGACACTGGTGCTGTGAAGCCGCAGTGCTATCCATTTGTGCTACCGTGCTATCCTTAAATTGATTCAGGAAAAATTGGAGAGTGAGAAATCGGTAATTACATTATCGGATTACGTGTCAAATTTTAGGGAACGATTAAATAGAGCAGGTGAATTGGCTAGACAACATTTAAAAGTTGCACAAAATGTGATGAAACGGGTAGTGGACAAGAAATCCAAAGTTTGTAGTTTTGCCAGTGGAGATAAAGTTTTAGTGTTGTTACCAGTGGTAGGTGAACCTTTAAAAGCTAGGTTTTGTGGACCTTATCAGATTGAAAGGAAATTAAGTGAGGTGAATTATGTGGTAAAAACACCAGACAGAAGGGAGACTCACTGAGTGTGTCATGTGAATATGCTTAAAAGGTAATTTGAAAGGGAAGGAGAGAAAAAGGAGGAGGTTTTAATGATTCTATTTCAAAGTGACAAACCAAATCCAGATGACTGTGAATTTGACATACCTCAAATTAAATTGGAAAACGAGGGTGTTCTTAAAAATTGGGATAAATTGTTGAGTTATCTTCCAGAGGAAAAACAAACTGACCTGAAAGAGTTATTGATATCACATGGGCAAGTTTGTGGAGATAAATTGGGAAGTACTAAAATGGCTATACATGATGTAGATGTGGGAAATGCTGTTCCAATCAAACAACATCCATACAGACTTAACCCTTTAAAATTGGCACGAGGGGCGGGATTCTCCGACCACCCGCCGTATAGGATTATCGCCGGGGGCTGGCATGAATCCCGCCCCGCCGTGTCCCGAATTCTCCGCCACTAGAGATTCGGCGGGGCAGGGAATCGCGATGGGCCGAACTCCCGCCGCTGTCAACCCTCTCCTGCCGGCGTGGATTGAATCACCTACCTTACCGGCGGGAGCAGGCGGCGCGGGCGGGCTCCGGGGTGCTGGGCCGATCTAGCCCCGGGGGGGTGCCCCATGGTGGCCTGGCCCGCAATCGGGGCCCACTGATCAGTGGGCGGGCCTGCGCCGTGAGGGCACTCTTTTTCTTCCGCTTCGCCATGGTCTTCGCCGCTGATGCATCCGAGCATGCGCCAACTTCCGGCGACCGGTGAGGTCCCTTCGGCCCCGGCTGGCATGGTGCCAAAGGCCGTCCACGTCAGCCAGCGTAGCGCCAACCACTCCGGCGCGGGCCTAGCCCCTCAAGGTGAGGGCTTGGCCCCTAAACGTGCGGAGACGTCCGCATCTTTGGGGCGGCCCAACGCTGGAGTGGTTCCCGCCACTCCATCACGCCGGGACCCCCCGTCCCGCTGGGTAGGCGAGAATCCCGCCCATGTTAACAAAGAGATTGAGAGTATGCTTAAAAATGGCATAATTAAAGTGGGTTGCAGACAATGGAGCTCACCCATAGTGATGGTACCAAAACCAGACGGTACCCAACGGTTGTCTGTGGACTATAAAAAGGTTAATACAGTTACAAGAACGGACTCTTATCCCACGTTTGGAGGATTGCATTGAGAAAGTGTGACAATCAGCTTTTAGTTCCAAACTGGATTTACTTAAAGGTACCTTTATCCGAAAGGGCGAAGGAGATTTCAGCTTTTGTGACTCCGGATGGTGTATACCAATTCAAAGTTATGCCATTTGGCATGAAAAACGCCCCAACCACATTTCAACGGTTAACTAACAAAGTCGTTTCAGGATTACCCAATTGTGCGGTATTGTTGCTCTTTTTAACCTTAGTCTATTGGCTCTGATTACGTCACCTTTGCTCACGAGTCGCCAGGTATCTTTATGATACCGCCACGTGGTTCAAGTTCAGGTTATGATTAATAATACAGCACACCGCTTAGTGAGGATTGAAACAACGGTCATTTATTATATACAACAAGCAATATTAATACCCTAATACTACTTTCTATATAATAAAGCTATCACTACTGGCCAATACTTAACTTAGGAAGAGCCCACCAGGTCAGGGAAACGAATGGCTTGTCCAATCAGATCTGGCCCGCGGGATTCAAAAGGCTGCTACAGGTCGGTGGCTAGATGTCTCTACCGGATAGCGATCGCTGGATTCAAACTTACAGTTGCCGGTTGCTGGTCTTGCGAAGGTCTCGAGCAGGCGAAGAGGAGAGAGAGAGATCTGAACTTGGACCCTCACTTTTATAGGGCCCAGGGGCTTCCCGCCTCCCGGGGCGGCCCTTGACCCTGAGTCCCAAGTGATTGGATTTGTCCCCAATCTCTGGGGTCGATGTGTCCAATGGTGAGGCGATTCCTCGATCAGGGGGTGGTCGCTCACCTGTCTTTGTTTCGGCCACTGCAGGCGCCGACAGGTCTGGCCCGGTATTCAATTGCTGATATGTTGCAATTGTTCCCGGGGATAGCCGATTTAACTGTGGATGTCTGAATAGATGGGCTGCAAACAGTCCTGAATGCAACTGCAAATACCTCGGTTGATGGGCTGTTGATAGCCCTGAGTATCGATCTGGGCTAACTTCCCAGAGCTGAATATGCAATACTATCTGCAGCTGCCTGCTTGTGTCTTCTTAGCTGCTTTTCCCATCAGTCTTTCGGGTTAGCCATGTTAAACTGGGTTTTGGCCAGATTAAACGGAACGCAGCCATTTTACGTGGCTACATACCCGCCTTGTGATCCTAACGCGAAGCGTGAAGGATCACATAAATTTTGTCCTCTTCGTTCCCTGACCGGGGGGGGGGGCACCTCCTACATGGCCACTATTCTGACCCTAGCTATGCACAAACATTTACCTAAACAATTCTTGAGGGCGCTATGTCAGGCAGGGGCATGTATCTATAAAAAAATAAACTGGGAACCTCTAATTTTACCTGAACAATCCTTCAAGCATTATACAATCTTATCTGTCTAAACACACAATAACAATCACAACATTTAATATACTCTTTCCTGGCTTGGCAGTCAAGCTCAGGATCATACATTTCCATACATTTTCTTTTTATTTACAGGAAAAACCGCCAGTGCATGTTTTATCATTCATACGTCGTGGGGGCCTGGTGTCTGGTCATAGCCGAATATCGGGGATTGGATCCGATAGACCGGGGTTTGAGCGCGGTACGCTCTCCTTTTCCACTTGCGGAGGCTCATGGGCTGTACTGCACAACTGAGTATAGCCAATGCCAACAGTGCCTCAATGATGTACGATAAGGAGTACCAAGTTATGAACTTGGCACACCAGGATAATGCCGCGTGGTTGGTGACTGGGCCCTCGGTACTACTGGGCCGTGAAGTGTTAACAGTAAAGGGGTTTGGAGTGATGGGGTCCGCGTTCCCGCGCAACCAAGAGTTCATCAAAAGAGTGTTGAGCACGATGAAAGGAGTCCTCATGGCTGTCTTCTTTCCTTTCTTTTCCTGTGTTCGCTGGTTTTCTCTGGACTTGGAGCTTCTGGAGTTCTGTAAGACAAGCGTAGTGTGTGTAAATACTTTGGTTTAATATCTGGTGTGTTAGTGTGTCTGTCCTTCTTGGGGCCAATTAAACCCTTATAATTGGTCACAATATGTGACTCTCCCCCCATTTTTTTTTTTTAAAAACAAATGTTTGGACACGGCACATTTCCCAATGGTGTACCAGTGCTAGGTTTATCATCCAAATGTTCCAGGATGTAAATAGCATGTGGCAGCAACCCAAAGGTTGCCTAAATAAAATAAAACTGTTTTTGAAAGAAAAGTTCGAATGAGGTGCGTGTGGGCCGTGACGGGTAAGATTTGGGTGGAGTCCCCGGGTAGGACGGCTACCAATACCGTATCTTCCCTACCCGAGCGTTTTTGACCAACGGGGGGTCCCCAGGCAGGGCGGGTCTCACGCCGTTTCTCCACTGCCTGAACGACCAAAGAACGGACAAAAATGTAGTCATCATGGTGGGTTCTGATTCTACCATCAAATCAGAAGAGTAGCTACGATCGGGTGTCTGAGGCAAGTCCTCAGAGGAATCGGCAGAATGGGCGTGTGGGTGTCAGTGGGAAAAGTTAAAAGTTCAGGTGAATGGGTGTGGGGCGGTGAGAAAATTCTCCTGTAGGACGAACAACATTTAACAAACAGACAGACAACGTAAAACATTCTGCAGGTTCCATCAGGAAGGACAACACTTTTCACCAAGTGTCTCCTTTAAATCATCATGTGGACACCTCAGTTCTCGGTCGCTATGGGCTCTGCCTTTTTCTTATTGAGAGTGCCTGTCGGTTGGGCACTCTGTGGTTTTTTAGGGCCATTGCATTCTTTAGCAAAATGTCCCAACTGTCCGCAATTGTAGCACTCTTGCGGTTTGGCTGGGGGGCTGTTCTTTCCCTCGTTTACCCAGGCGGGGTTGTGGAGAGTGGTTCTTACTGCCTGCACGTCTGCGGCGGCTTGGTTTTCCTCGGGGTTTCTAGTTGCTGATTTACCGTGAGCCGCTTGTTCCCAAACGCGGGACAATCTTTTGACCACCCACTTCTCATTATGAGCCTCCTCCGAGGGGTCATAATTGCTACAGGCATTCTGTCCTGCTTCCTTGGCATGGGAGATAAGGGTGCGGGTCCACTTGGCCATATTGTCTGGGGACAAATGGGCACGATCTACGTTGCCGAAAACGGCTTCAAAATGAATCCACAAGCGTCCTGCGAACGCTGTGGGGTGTTCAGACTTTTTCTGTCTGCATTTATTCAGACCGTCTACGGGGTCGCCCCAGTTGTACTCGGTCGCATCCAGGATGGCGGCCTGCATTTCTGCAAGGGTGCCTCCTCCTACATTCTGTGGGTCGGGAAGGGCTGCTGCGACCGATGGGTCTAAGCTGAGGACCGTGAGCTTTACCTGCTCTTTCTCATCCAGGCCGTACATGGTCGCCTGGTGGTTGACGGTGGCAAAGAAATGGTGTGGGTCTGAAGCGGGGAGGAACGGTGTGATTTTGGCACACGCGTCGCGTAATTGGGTCACTGTGAGGGGGGTGGAATATAAGACCTCCGCCTCATCTGCTGTGGCGGTGCGGTGGGTTGTTACAGGGTTCATGGGGGCCTGTATTATCTGTTGTGTGGGGGGTGGGGGTGCTTTCCTCCTTTGGGGTTTTCCCTGCGCACATGCTCCCTGAACATATCTCTGCGCTGTCTCTTGCAATTCTTCCCAATCAGGGCCGTCTTCCTGGTCTAAACTTTCCCCAAAGGTTTCTTGAAATCTCTTATGGACAGAAAGCAGTGCTTTCAAGTCTGCAACCTGCTTTCGGCACTTTGCATGGTCCAAAGTCCTCTGCCGTTGTTCCGTGGTTGTGGCGTGGAGTGCTCTCAAGGCTGCCTTGAGATCACTGCGTTGTTTCTGGAGCGTCTCTAACTGGTTTTCTGTTTCTTTCTTTACCAGGACTGCACGCTGCAGGTCCTGATAAGCCTTTTCATATTGTGACTGGAAACTACTCAAGTGCGCCAGACAAGATTGGTGACCCCGTTTGGCGTCAGCCACCTCTTCGTCCTTTGCTGCTAATTGTGCCAGACAGGACACAATTGCCATCGGCTTGTGCGCTTTTGCTAAACTCTTTTTGTGGATCTCACTCAGGTTCTCCCACCAAGTATGCCCTATACTTCCAGGACCTGAGTCGTCGTTATTGCAGAAATCCTTCCACATGGACCATCCTTTGCCCTGCAGAATTTTGCGGATTTCCACTTCCCAAATGGGACACTGTCCCGCTCCTACGCTGCTGACTGGTGCAACAGCAAAATCTTCGGGGTTCATGAGGCGCTGCATCACTTGCATTGCCTGCATGGCTCTCTCTTATCTGCTCGTTACGTTCAAATTTGGAACAGGGGGCTAAGGTGGTGTGGTAGATGCGTGTACGGCTTGCGCTAATTTCCGAAATACCAACTGCCGATAGTTTTGACGCAACAAAAAATCTATCAGTTTTGCCTTATAACCCTGTTAGTTACGCATGCATATACACACTTCCGAATTCTGAATTATTAACCAGAACCGCTTGAACACTTGTGGTTTTTTTTTTTGTTTCCGATTGGATTCTAATTCAAAATGTTGGGGTTCTCCCGGAGTGGTTTTCCACTTCTATGTCGGGTCCCGTCAGGATGTCGCCAATTATGTTGCTCTTTTTAACCTTAGTCTATTGGCTCTGATTACGTCACCTTTGCTCACGAGTCGCCAGGTATCTTTATGATACCGCCATGTGGTTCAAGTTCAGGTTATGATTAATAATACAGCACACCGCTTAGTAAGGATTAAAACAACGGTCATTTATTATATACAACAAGCAATATTAATACCCTAATACTACTTTCTATATAATAAACCTATCACTACTGGCCAATACTTAACTTAGGGAGAGCCCACCAGGTCAGGGAAACGAATGGCTTGTCCAATCAGATCTGGCCCGCGGGATTCAAAAGGCTGCTACAGGTCGGTGGCTAGGTGTCTCCACCGGATAGCGATCGCTGGATTCAAACTTACAGTTGCCGGTTGCTGGTCTTGTGAAGGTCTCGAGCAGGCGAAGAGGAGAGAGAGAGATCTGAACTTGGACCCTCACTTTTATAGGACCCAGGGGCTTCCCGCCTCCCGGGGCGGCCCTTGACCCTGAGTCCCAAGTGATTGGATTTGTCCCCAATCTCTGGGGTCGATGTGTCCAATGGTGAGGCGATTCCTCGATCAGGGGGTGGTCGCTCACCTGTCTTTGTTTCGGCCACTGCAGGCGCCGACAGGTCTGGCCCGGTATTCAATTGCTGATATGTTGCAATTGTTCCCGGGGATAGCCGATTTAACTGTGGATGTCTGAATAGATGGGCTGCAAACAGTCCTGAATGCAACTGCAAATACCTGGGTTGATGGGCTGTTGATAGCCCTGAGTATCGATCTGGGCTAACTTCCCAGAGCCGAATATGCAATACTGTCTGCAGCTGCCTGCTTGTGTCTTCTTAGCTGCTTTTCCCAGCAGTCTCTCGGGTTAGCCATGTTAAACTGGGTTTTGGCCAGATTAAACGGAACGCAGCCATTTTACGTGGCTACAGTATACATTGACGATCTGGTAATTTTCCGCCAGACATGGACAGAACATTTGAAACATCCGTTCCCCTGAGAAACAAGTATACCGCTTTGGATACTTGTGGGGGGGGGGGACTTACCAGGGGTAAGCCATGGGGTACGGGCCTCTGGCACGGAGTCTGTCCCTATTGCTCAGAAGGGAAGGGGGGAGAGGAGCAGAGCATTAGTAATTGGGGACTCTATAGTCAGGGGCACAGATAGGAGATTTTGTGGGAGCGTGAGAGACTCACGTTTGGTATGTTGCCTCCCACGTGCAAGGGTACGTGATGTCTCGGATCGTGTTTTCCGGGTCCTGAGGGGGGAGGGGGAGCAGCCCCAAGTCGTGGTCCACATTGGCACTAACGACATAGGTAGGAAAGGGGACAAGGATGTCAGGCAGGCTTTCAGGGAGCTAGGATGGAAGCTCAGAGCTAGAACAAACAGAGTTGTTATCTCTGGGTTGTTGCCCGTGCCACGTGATAGTGAGATGAGGAATAGGGAGAGAGAGCATTTAAACACGTGGCTACAGGGATGGTGCAGGCGGGAGGGATTCAGATTTCTGGATAACTGGGGCTCTTTCTGGGGAAGGTGGGACCTCTACAGACAGGATGGTCTACATCTGAACCTGAGGGGCACAAATATCCTGGGGGGGAGATTTGTTAGTGCTCTTTGGGGGGGTTTAAACTAATGCAGCAGGGGCATGGGAACCTGGATTGTAGTTTTAGGGTAAGGGAGAATGAGAGTATAGAGGTCAGGAGCACAGATTTGACGTCGCAGGAGGGGGCCAGTGTTCAGGTAGGTGGCTTGAAGTGTGTCTACTTCAATGCCAGGAGTATACGAAACAAGGTAGGGGAACTGGCAGCATGGGTTGGTACCTGGGACTTCGATGTTGTGGCCATTTCGGAGACATGGATAGAGCAGGGACAGGAATGGATGTTGCAGGTTCCGGGGTTTAGGTGTTTTAGTAAGCTCAGAGAAGGAGGCAAAAGAGGGGGAGGTGTGGCGCTGCTAGTCAAGAGCAGTATTACGGTGGCGGAGAGGATGCTAGATGGGGACTCTTCCGAGCTAGTATGGGCTGAAGTTAGAAACAGGAAAGGAGAGGTCACCCTGTTGGGAGTTTTTTATAGGCCTCCTAATAGTTCTGCGGATGTAGAGGAAAGGATGGCGAAGATGATTCTGGATATGAGCGAAAGTAACAGGGTAGTTATTATGGGAGACTTTAACTTTCCAAATATTGACTGGAAAAGATATAGTTCGAGTACAATAGATGGGTCGTTTTTTGTACAGTGTGTGCAGGAGGGTTTCCTGAAACAATATGTTGACAGGCCAACAAGAGGCGAGGCCACGTTGGATTTTGTTTTGGGTAATGAACCAGGCCAGGTGTTGGATTTGGAGGTAGGAGAGCACTTTGGGGACAGTGACCACAATTCGGTGACGTTTACGTTAATGATGGAAAGGGATAAGTATACACCGCAGGGCAAGAGTTATAGCTGGGGGAAGGGCAATTATGATGCCATTAGACGTGACTTGGGGGGGATAAGGTGGAGAAGTAGGCTGCAAGTGTTGGGCACACTGGATAAGTGGGGCTTGTTCAAGGATCAGCTACTGCGTGTTCTTGATAAGTATGTACCGGTCAGACAGGGAGGAAGGCGTTGAGCGAGGGAACCGTGGTTTACCAAGGAAGTGGAATCTCTTGTTAAGATGAAGAAGGAGGCCTATGTGAAGATGAAGTGTGAAGTTTCGGTTGGGGCGATGGATAGTTACAAGGTAGCGAGGAAGGATCTAAAGAGAGAGCTAAGACGAGCAAGGAGGGGACATGAGAAGTATTTGGCAGGAAGGATCAAGGAAAACCCAAAAGCTTTCTATAGGCATGTCAGGAATAAGCGAATGACTAGGGAAAGAGTAGGACCAGTCAAGGACAGGGATGGGAAATTGTGTGTGGAGTCTGAAGAGATAGGCGAGATACTAAATGAATATTTTTCGTCAGTATTCACTCAGGAAAAAGATAATGTTGTGGAGGAGAATGCTGAGCCCCAGGCTAATAGAATAGATGGCATTGAGGTACGTAGGGAAGAGGTGTTGGCAATTCTGCAGCGGCTGAAAATAGATAAGTCCCCGGGACCTGATGGGATTTATCCTAGGATTCTCTGGGAGGCCAGGGAAGAGATTGCTGGACCTTTGGCTTTGATTTTTATGTCATCATTGGCTACAGGAATAGTGCCAGAGGACTGGAGGACAGCAAATGTGGTCCCTTTGTTCAAAAAGGGGAGCAGAGACAACCCCGGCAACTATAGACCGGTGAGCCTCACGTCTGTAGAGGGTAAAGTCTTGGAGGGGATTATAAGAGACAAGATTTATAATCATCTAGATAGGAATAATATGATCAGGGATAGTCAGCATGGCTTTGTGAAGGGTAGGTCATGCCTCACAAACCTTATTGAGTTCTTTGAGAAGGTGACTAAACAGGTAGACGAGGGTAGAGCAGCTGATGTGGTGTATATGGATTTCAGCAAAGCGTTTGATAAGGTTCCCCACGGTAGGCTATTGCAAAAAATACGGAGGCTGGGGATTGAGGGTGATTTAGAGATGTGGATCAGAAATTGGCTAGCTGAAAGAAGACAGAGGGTGGTGGTTGATGGGAAATGTTCAGAATGGAGTACAGTCACAAGTGGAGTACCACAAGGATCTGTTCTGGGGCCGTTGCTGTTTGTCATTTTTATCAGTGACCTAGAGGAAGGCGCAGAAGGGTGGGTGAGTAAATTTGCAGACGATACGAAAGTCGGTGGTGTTGTCGATAGTGTGGAAGGATGTAGCAGGTTACAGAGGGATATAGATAAGCTGCAGAGCTGGGCTGAGAGGTGGCAAATGGAGTTTAATGTAGAGAAGTGTGAGGTGATTCACTTTGGAAGGAATAACAGGAATGCGGAATATTTGGCTAATGGTAAAGTTCTTGAAAGTGTGGATGAGCAGAGGGATCTAGGTGTCCATGTACATAGATCCCTGAAAGTTGCCACCCAGGTTGATAGGGTTGTGAAGAAGGCCTATGGAGTGTTGGCCTTTATTGGTAGAGGGATTGAGTTCCGGAGTCGGGAGGTCATGTTGCAGCTGTACAGAACTCTGGTACGCCCACATTTGGAGTATTGCGTACAGTTCTGGTCACCGCATTATAGGAAGGACGTGGAGGCTTTGGAGCGGGTGCAGAGGAGATTTACCAGGATGTTGCCTGGTATGGAGGGAAAATCTTATGAGGAAAGGCTGATGGACTTGAGGTTGTTTTCGTTGGAGAGAAGAAGGTTAAGAGGAGACTTAATAGCGGCATACAAAATGATCAGGGGGTTGGATAGGGTGGACAGTGAGAACCTTCTCCCGCGGATGGATATGGCTGGCACGAGGGGACATAACTTTAAACTGAGGGGTAATAGATATAGGACAGAGGTCAGAGGTAGGTTCTTTACGCAAAGAGTAGTGAGGCCATGGAATGCCCTACCTGCTACAGTAGTGAACTCGCCAACATTGAGGGCATTTAAAAGTTTATTGGATAAACATATGGATGATAATGGCATAGTGTAGGTTAGATGGCTTTTGTTTCGGTGCAACATCGTGGGCCGAAGGGCCTGTACTGCGCTGTATTGTTCTATGTTCTATGTTCTATCTGATGAAGTTATTCGACCAACTACAGGTTTGGTGATAAACCTAGCCAAAAGTGAATTTGGAAAGGCCCAAGTCACTTTCCTTGGCCATACAATCGGACAGGGTCGAATGGTCCCACGGGATGTGAGAACAAAAGTTATTGGGGAGTTTCCGATACCCTCAACACGACGGGAAATAATGCGATTTCTTGGTATGAGTGGATTTTACTGGAAATTTGTACCCAATTTTAGAAGTGTGGTCGCTCCACTGACAGACTTGCTCAAGAAGCGTAACAAATTCCAGTGGACAGCGGAGTGTCAGCAGGCATTTGATGGCCAGAAGGCTGTGTTAACCACTGCTCCTGTGTTAGTCTTCCCAAATTATACGAAACCATTCAAAGTGGCGGTTGATGCAAGTGATGTGGGTGTAGGTGCGGTGCTTCTACAAGACGACGACGAAGGGCTAGAGCGGCCTATTGGTTATTTTTCAAAGAAATTGAATTCTCACCAGAAAAAGTATTCCACGATTGAGGAGGTGATGGCTTTGCAACATTTTCACTTTTATGTGACCAACAATCTGACACCGTTATATATACTGATCATAATCCGTTGACGTTTTTGGAGCGATTCCAGAATAACAATGCACGGCTGTTTCGCTGGAGTTTATTGTTGCAGCCATTCCATTTAAAAATAGTATATGTGGCAGGATGAGAAAACGTGATAGCTGATGCTTTGTCACGAATGTGATGAACGGAAGCAATTTCAGTTGGAGGAAGAAAAAAACGGGGGAAAAATGGACTATGTTATTATACCTGTTTGCATGTGTTTTTTGAAACAAAATAGTATATTTACTGTGTGCATTTCTTAAAGGATAGTGAAAAGGTGAAAATGAAACCATCTTGAAGTTTATGGGTTGTTTTTTTTCTTGGGGGGAGGTGTCATGTGAGAGTACCGTTAAGAAATGGGTGTTTATAAATGGGTGTGTATATAAATATCTGTAGTGAGAGTACCTTTAAGAGATGGGTGTTTACTACTGCAGTGATGTCAGAGAGTGTGTGGAGCTGGGCTGTCTTGTCAGCTTTTTACTTTCATTTTTGAGCAGGCTGCAGGGTGTGTTTTAGTTTTGTTTTCAGTGTTGAAGCTGAAGCCAGACCAAGCAGGTGTACTGCTGTTCTCTCTACCATCAAAAGACTATCTCTTGATCATTTGGTGAATTCAGAATTATAAATGTTTTCAGTAGTGACTTTACCTTGATGTGCTTCCGATAAAGGTTTTGTTTTTAAGTTGGATGGATGTTAAAAAGGAAAGCTTAAAGGTTTACTTAGTGTTGTAGTTTTTGGGGGTTGTATTTAAATTAATGGTTGCTAAGATGTTCACTGTATGTTTTAAAAAGGTTAACTTGAGTTCATAGAGTAAACATTGTTTTGCTTTAAAAAATACTTTTCCATTTCTGCTGTACCACACCTGTAGAGTGGGCCATGTGCTCCCCATACCACAATCCAGTAAATGTTGTGGGTCAGGTGAACTCCATGATACATTTTGGGGTTCTCTAAACCCTGGCCCATAACACTCGTGTCACTGGCATCACTGTACCAATACCTCATGGTGTTGATGCCCTTACTTGGGTGGCGGGTGGAGGGAGCTGGGGATGGGGGGCATGATTCAAGATGGCCCAGCCCCATCAGATAGAGATATTGCAAGACAATGAACCTGTGATTGGTGAGAGGGAAGGATCATTATGTTTTGTTTGACCTGAACAACTCACTTGAGGCAGGGTGAAGGGGTAGTGGATCCTCACCTCTGTGGTCCAGGCCAACCTCGCTGTCACTGACTGTTCTCTCCTCGGTCAACCCCGCAATTTCAAGGCCTGTTCCTCATAGTGGGGTGGGGACTTGAATCTCTGGCATTCCATTTGGCATCTTGGCCATTTCCCGCTTATTATGGGCTATCTTCTGTGGGGAAAGGAGAGAGCATTGTGAGCTGCATGCGTGATGGGTCGGGGTATCTATAGCAGGTGGCATGTGTGGTCACTGCAACCGGACATGAAGGGCTTGTGCTGGTGGGTGCCAATGGGTTCTGAGGAGCAAACAAGGAGACCCTCTCCCCTGTCCCACTCTCCTGTCCCTTCTATTTTTCTCCCCTGTCCTCTACCCTCTTCCTCGTCTCTCCCTCTCCCCTGTCTCATTTTCCTGTATCTCTCCTGTCCCTTTCCCCTGTTCCTATACCCTGTCCCTCTCCCCGTCTCTCCTATTTCTTCCTTCTCTCCCCCTCCCCTGTCCTCCTCTCCCTCTCATCTGTCGCTCCACCTGTCCCTCTCCACTGCCCCCTTATTTCTCTCTCCTACTTCTCTCCCCTATCTCTATTCCTCTTCCTCCCCCCGTCTCTCTTCCCTGACCCTCTTCTGTCCCCCTCCCATATCCCTCTCTCCTTTTTCTCTCTTCTGTCCCAGTCCCGCTCTCCTCTCCCACTTCCCTGTCCCTCTCCTGCCCCCCTCCCTGTCCCTCCTATTTCTCTCCCCTGTCCATCTCCCCTATCTCACTCTCCTGTCCCACTCTACTGGCCCTCTTCCTTTTCCCCCTCCCCTGGCTCCCTCTCTTCTATTTCTCTCCCCCGTCCCTCACCCCTTTCCCCTTGTCCCTCTTCCCCTGTTGCTAACTCCTGTCTGATTCCCCTGTACCTCTCTCTGTTCAGGTACATGGCAATGGGAAGGTCAGGTCGCTACCCAAGGCCAACACCTCCACCCTATCCCCATAACCCAGTAGCCCCACCCAACACTAAGGGCAGTTTATCATGGCCAATCCACCTAACCTGCACATCTTTTGGACTGTGGGAGGAAACCGGAGCACCCGGAGGAAACCCACGCACACACGGGGAGGATGTGCAGACTCCGCACAGACAGTGACCCAAGCCGGAATCGAACCTGGGACCCTGGAGCTGTGAAGCAATTGTGCTATCCACAATGCTACCGTGCTGCCCTAATGCTGTAGGTTCAAGCCCCACACCAAGACATGAGCAGATAATGTAGACCCAGTAGATCAATTTTGAGGAATTACTGTATCGCTTGAACTGGTATCTTTCATGTGGAAAAATAAATAAGGTCCAGCTTTCTATTCAAGTGATTATAAAAGAACTTATGGCACGATTCAAAGAAGACCAAGTGAGGCACCCTGGTCAACATTTACCCCTCACCCTACAGCACTGAAATCGATTATCTGGCCATTTATCTCCATGCTTTTTATGGGATGTTACGGTATGCAAATTAGTTCCTGTTATACACATCAGAAGGATCTCATTGGCTGTGAAGCACTTTGGGATGTCTTGAGGAGAAGGCATGGTAAGGTAGCACAGTGGTTAGCACAGTTGCTTCATTGCGCCAGGGACCTGAATTCGATTCCCACCTTGGGTCACTGTCAGTGTGGAGTCTACACGTTCTCCCCATGTCTGCATGGGTTTCCTCCCAGTGCTTTGGTTTCCTTCCACAGTCCAAAGATGTGCAGGATAGGTGGATTGGCCATGGTCAATTGCCCTTCATGTCCAAAAAGGTTAGATGGGTTTACTGGGTGATGGGGATAGCGTGAAGGTGGGAGCTTAAGTAGGGTGTTCTTTCCAAGGGCCAGTGCAGACTCAATGGGCCGAATGGCCTCCTGCACTGTAAACTCTCTGATTCTAAAAAAAAAAATCCTAAGATAGTAGCTTCATAAATAAATGCAGGTTCCTTCTTTCTTTACGTTTCCCTTTACCCTTAGCTGGAAGAATACCACATTCGGGTGAGAATTTCCAGTTCCGCGCTCCGGGACCGGAAATTCACGCTCGAGGCCAACAGTACTTTCAATGGTCCATTAAATTGTCCATTCCGCTCATGACAATTTCCCCAACGGGCGAGATGGGAAATGTTACCCCAGCTGGGATGAGAAAAGAATGTAGCCAGAAGAGTGCATCAGTGAAAAGATTGAGTATTATCGCAATTGCATGCATGAGAAAATATCTCATTTGAAATTTAATACAAATTTAGAGCCAGCTATTCCTAAGTCATCTCAAGTGTTCTGTTTTGAAATTTAATTTGAAAAGAGATTAGGCTTCAAATAAATGTTTTGAAATAATGCTATTAAAACCATCACGCTGACAAGATGCAGTCTGAATTTGCTTTTTCTTCCATTCCAGGAACCCAGGCCGATGATCACATTCCTCGTCGTCCTACTCAGCGTATCAGTGCACCCCCTGGTGGCCGTTCAAACATAACAACTCTGGGCTGAATTTCAGCCCAGAAACATCTTGATTAAAGTGATAATCTCAGAGCCCTAATATTGCTGCAGGTATTGTCATCTGAGGCTCAGATATATTCTCACAAGCAGCTTTGTGCAGTACAGGTTTTTACTGCAAAAAAGATGGTCATGAAGTCACTGCCTTTAGCTGATAAATGATGCATTTGGAAACTTTTTGATCTGCCAAATAATTCCAAGAGGTACAGTTTTTGTATTATAAAAAAAATAACCCTTAATTTATATTAATATTTGATTTAATTGGGAAGTGTGTAACAAGCATTGAAACTGTCGTTTCCTCGTTGTGACTACGTAAAGTTGTATTTGTGTTTCATTTGCAAGCATGATAGTGATATTGAAGGTAATATGTAATTCACTTTGTATTACCATAGGAGTCTGACAGTCTAAGACAATGTAACGTGCACATTGATTACAAAAGTATTGAGGTTCTAAAGTATTTTAATAATTTTCTACAGCCACATGACAACAGTAATCCAAGCTGCTGTGGTGCAGACCAGTATTTCGTACATATGCGCTGTTGACAGGGTAACCTTTCAAAGTTTTTAACAACTAACAAGAGAAATATGATTTAGTTAACCAAAAAGTATAATTTTCCCTCACATTAAATGTGATTTTTTTGGTTTGATCTTAAGTATGACTGACAATTTATTAAGCATTACTGTTGGTTACTAAATTTAACTGTAAAGGGTACTGAGGATAGTTTCCACCTTAACAATTGGGCAGCAATGCGGCAGAGTGGCTCCCCTGCTGTTTATAGAACCCCAACTATTTTCTTTCCCTTGCAGTTAATGGCAATGATAATTGGGTGCCGTCTATAACAGATAAGCAATCCGCCCAAATGGGGAAGATGAAATTGAATCCCAGTAGATCTGAATTGCCTCCTGGATGTCATCTCTTTCTATGCTTCTGTGTATAATGGAAACAATTGTGAAGATGAAGTTATAGTGCTGCTCACTTCTCTTAAGTTCATTTAACTAATGATTTTCCCTTTACTGAACTAACCAGGAGTGCAATGCCATTTAGAACTAGTGCAAGTGAAGTGAGTTAACGGTTGTGCTGGTTCACTAAGTGGAGAAGTTAGGTTCACCATCTTTTGTTTGCCTTGGTAACAGTCAGAAATGCCATGAATTTCAAAATATTGGTCTTTGTACAAAGCAAATGGTAATATCTTAAAATGGCAGTGATGTTGTCTTGTATGTTTGACATGTTTTTTGCTTGAATGTAATTAAAGTATCTTGAACTTTTTGAGAAGGCTTGAATAGTTGAAATATGTTGTGCAGGCTTCATTCTTAACTCTTTCTCAATTCACTTTAGCTAATTTCTGCGATAATGACCTTAGTGGCTTGACTGTTCTATAATTTTATGATTTGTAAAGAATGGTTGATCTTAAATGAACCAGACTGTAGTTCTAAAGTAGCCTGTGACAAAAACGGGGAACCTTGCTATTAGGTGGCTAGAGGGTGCAATATTAACCTTTGAACTCTATACTAGCTGAATGAAATGATCAGATTAGACCTATTGCATGGAAATAGCAGAATGTTTTACAAAACCTTCTCATATTTAGTCAAATTTAATCTGATTATGGAAAACCTAATCAGTTTTTATCACACATATAGCTAACTACATTCAATTCAAACAGACTGTTGTCTTATTTCAAAGTGTTATTCTTAAATCTGATAATACAACTCAAAATAAACTGCTTTGAACCAGACGTGTTGGTGACCATCTCGACAGTTTGTCCAGATTTGGTTAGAAAGCTGACCGCTTTTGGAATTCAGATAAAGCATTGTCAGAGTTACTAATGAATTTCAAAGAACATGCAAAGCCTGAAAACTTTGTACAGTGACGTTGGTTCAATCTAATGGTTCATCTTTATCAAAATAAAAATGTTATGGAATATGAATGCTTTGGTGTTTCTCATTTGTACATGCATCAGGGGGCACTGCACCAATAATCAGAGATTCATGATGGCACTGAATATAAATTAAGAGAGAGAAAGTTTTGTTTAATTTGTACCTATATTGCAATCGTGACAGTTTGGCATTAAAATGCTCAGGCAGCTGTCAACTCTCAAACTACCTCTTAAATGACCAGGCATTAAATATTGGCTTTTTCTGTCTCTTTTCATATACTTCATATTTCAACCAATGTAAACAACATCAGTGAACCAGCTATGCGAAAATAGTTTCTCAAAACATATTGATGACCTTTCATAAACTGATGCCATGGAAAAGCATTCTATTTATTCACTGGCATTTACTCTGAATCGCAACTGGGGAATTCATTCCAGGTAGATGAACTCTCCCTAAGTGCCTTTTGCTAACATGTTTTGAAACACACACAATAAATTGCTTCAAAATATTGGGTGGGGGGGTGGGGTGGAATTTAATGAGTGTCACGGAGGTCTCAGCCACCGGTTGGAGAACAGGAGGGAGGCGGCTTCTGGTCACTTCCCTTCAGGAAGTCTGGCATAGTTACCAGGTTATAGGGCATTTACCTGGATAGCGTTGGGCCTCCCACTCAATTAAGCCCTGAGCTGGCCAAGGTTCTACCTAACGGAATCTACCACTCGGGCCTGGAGAAGGGGCCAGCGATGGATCCCGAGGTGGAGATAAATATGGATGGATGGAACTGACAGGAAGGAGGTTGGCGGTGACGGCGAGGGAGGAGAATGTCGCAAGCAAGGGTAGGATGGAGGATTTCAGTGGGTACCAACTCTCTTTCCGATGCTGGTCCCACAGGCACAGACTGCCTGTCGAGGAACAACTTCGCATTAGGCCACTGGCAAAGCCAATAGATTTTTTTGGGCAGCCTCTCTGGATGGTGATTTCCCCCACCTAAATATGAGCAGTAGCAGGATGGGGCCTTTAAGTGGCTACTTAAGGGGACTCAATTGGCCTCCAGGTGAGAAGGCAGACTCCTCAGCCCACCATTCCCACACTGAACTGAGTCAGGGTGGTGGGGTAGGGTGCCAGGAAGGAGCAGGATCCACATCCCACACCCTCCTGCTCAATGCCCCCACCTCCAAACTGATATTGGTGGGTGGTATTAGATTCTGCCCCCTAAAGACATGGAAGAGCTATGGCAGGGAACGAGGTCTTGGATCCATCGTGTCTGAACTATCCAGCTTAATCCACCTTTCAGTACTTGGGCCCATAGCTCTGTCGGTTATGGCAGCTCAAGTGCTTCTCCAAGTATATTTTTAACTAATCAGTGGTTCAACCCTACCACCCTCTTAGGCAGTGAGTTCCAGACCTTCCCCACCATTTGGGTGAAAACATTTTTCCTCCATACTCTGGTTATTGACCTCTCTGCTGGTGGAAACAGCTCCTTTCTGTTCACTACCTCTAGAGCTCTCATTATTTTATCAATTTAATTAAATCTCCCCTCAGCATCTACTTCACGGAAAACAACCCCAGTCTGTCTAATTTTTCCTCCTAACTAAAGTTTCCCATTCCTAGGAATATCTTTGTAATTCTCTATGTCCTCTAGTGTAGTTCTAGCATAGCCATCCTGCTTTTAAATTCCAGGCCTTGGCTAATAAAGGAATGCATTCCGCTACATTTTGTAGTACCTTAAAATTTATTGTATTCCTTTGCCTTGCTCACCCTCCCTGAGAGCATTACCTCACACTTCGCCGGATTGAATTCCACCTGCCACATTTCTGCCCACCTGACCAGTCCATTGATAACTTCTTGCAGTTGTATCATCTGCAAACTTCAGCATCTTAAATTAAAACATAAATCTTTGGCCCTTTTTGTGTGTTGCTTCCTCCAGAAGAGCCAAGGGGTACTCGAAGAGGTAGGATTTACTGATGCCTCAGGAGACTGGTTTCCCATCACTGACTTGCTTCATCCACTGGGAGGTGGAGGGGGAGGGGGAGGGGGGGGGGGGTGGTGGGGTGTGTGCAGGGGGCTATAAATGATGTAAGGAAGAGCTTCAGGTAGGAAATGATATAATTGAAGAACAACACACAGGCCAGACAGGGAGTCAAGGTAAGTCCAGTGACCTGGTAAACAAATGTTTTCCATTGAAACTGTCCACTAACGCCAAACTTAATCTTGCAGTGTAAATGGAGCAGATCATCACAGAGCTCCAGCATGGTGCCTGAACTACTATTCCAGAAGCATTTCTGAATATACAGAGGGTATTGCAGTATAACGATCAAATCTACATTGTGAAAAAAAAATGGATTGAAGAACATAGATGGGTATTATTTAGAAATATCTATCCTACTGAATAGGAATAAACATTTGGTTAAATTGAAATAGAATTTATGTCTTAGGATAAATCTAGAATTTAAGATGGAGTAACTGAACAGCACTCACTAAACAATCAAGAGTTTGTATATATGCCGCCACATCAGTAGAAATGTTTCGCTTTCCACTTAAATCACCACAAATCATTAATAAAAAAAACACTAAATGTTACTGATCCGTCAGGGTTAGAAAAAGCTGAAAAATCCACCATTGCCAATGGAAAACATTGGGTGGAATTTTTCAGCCCATCCCGCCTGTGGGATCTTCCGGTCTGCCAAAGGCGATCCCCCCGCAGCGGGACAGGTGAGCCACACACAAAATGCCAGAGATACTGTCAGAAGTGAAAGACCTCCGCTGCCAGAAAACATGCCGTAGGGTGACTTAACAATCCCGGCCATTCTATAATATTAGCTTCAGTATTTCTGAAAAAAACATATATTGTTAAAGCTTTTAGTCTGGCACTCATCAGGACAGTTTTCAAGAATACCAAATGTAAAGGATGTGCAATTTAGCTGCATGAGAAGAGAATGTTGGTTGACTGGCAAGTGGACTTTAATTGGTAAAGATGTTGCCATGGAGATGCACCAGTTACTGATGGCCGACAGTGAACTGCTATCCTTTATTTAAATTCAAACCAGGCAGGCTGTCTAATTCCCTGCGGAATGAATCAGAGAATGACTGTCACCGATTATGTTTAATTGTAAAAAGCGTTATCTGTGTACATGTTCTTCCTGTCTGCAAAGGACAGGACCTTATGTATCAATATATGTAGCTTCTAGCATGTCTGGGTGAGCCATACAACAAGTCTGGATAATTATCTTAAAGTGGTTGTCAGTGTAATTCCTGGCACAATCAAGATTGTTTAATATATTTGTCCAATTGCAGAATCACATCTAATGTTTAGACATTGTGGGCGCGATCTTCCCAAAAGGGAACAAAGTCCCCAAACGAGCACGTTTAGCAGTGTCAAGAAACACATGGCTATTCAACGTGACTTGCTTTGAATAAGGCCGAGGCCTCACATAGCCCTGTTTTTACAATGGGGGATCCGTTCGCCGGAACTCCCCGTTGTAGTGAGAGATTGGGATGTCATTTTTAAATGGTGTCCCATCTCTGAGGCCCACAATAATATCCCTGATCTGCCCCAGCCTGAGCACAACATTGGAGAGTCCCCTGGTCCCCAGCCCAATCTTGTGCAAAAAATGCCACCTTGGCAGTGTTAGGCTGGCACCCAGGGTTCCATGCTGGCACTGCCAGCTTGCCCAGGTGGCATCAGCCTGCCCACAGGGCATGCAGCTGGGGTCTACAATCCCCTTGGAGACCCCCAACAGTGCCATTCCATCTGGTCCCCATTTGTGGGGACCAGTACCAAAACTGCGCTCACCCAAGGCCCCCAAGGCAAAGGGATTGAATCCCAAAGCCTCAGGTACCTCGGGAATCTGCACATTAGAGTAAGGCTTACTGCCTTGCTCTAATATGCAGATTTGCCAAAAACTGATCTCACCCATTGTGGACGGGATTCCACTTGCAATGTCTCGTGAGGCGATTGATCTGTTATGCACTAGTTGTGGCACAAGCGGCTTCCTTGTGGTGCACTTGACAAAAGAAGGTTCAGACGTGGAGATAACTTCAACACGTTTATTAAACTATTTACACTTCTATTATTTGGGTTTGACACTACTGCTAATCCTACTATAGCTACCCAGACTGACTAACCAGTTGCTGCAATCCATGTGGTGGGAGTGATATTGAATCAACCCTGTGTCTGTACTCATGGACTGTCTCCACTGGAAAGAGGCAGATCATGTGTGTGGTGTCCTTTATATATGGGTTGGTGTAATGCCCTCCTGTGGTCGTGTCACCTCTGTGTGTATCAGAAATGTCTATTGGTCGTGTCCTATCAACTGATCTATTGGTTGAGTGTGTGTGTGTGATGTCTCTGGTGCTCCCTCTAGTGTCTAGCTAGCCTACATGCATTTACATTGATGCACATCACCACATCCCCCCTTTTTTATATGTTACATATTTTCTGCACACTTTGAGAAAATTGAACAAAGAACAGGTAGATAAGGTAAGGTGTATACAAGTCATGGGAACATTGATTAAACAATAAGTCCAAATAATTTGTGTGAGTCCAAAAACCATCAATCATCATGGTCAAATGTCTCTCTTGGTTATAAACACCATCAACGTCCCTGTGCCACAGGAACCAAGAAGCGGTCAAATCACTTTGCTGTCTGATTTGGAGTCCCTTTCTTTTTCGATGTTTATGATGGTGCTGTCGGATGGCATCTTGTAGCTGATAAGGTGTTGACGGTGAAGAGGTACCATCAACAGTATCATTCGAGGTCATGGATGTGCCACATGTCGAAGTTGGATAAGACTACATACTGGCTCTGGCCACATGCTGTGCAGGAAGCGTGATCCTGCTGAGAACCGTTGAAGCTTGTCGAATTGGAAACAGAATTGCTGCTCGCATAAATACCTGGTGATGGTGTGAAACTAGAACCTTGCATCTGATAGGAATATGCCATCTGGCCAGGCTGGGGTGCAGCAAATCCTGGGCTGTAACTAAGGCATCCAGTCTGTAGTGCAGATTGCGCTTGCGGTAGTCCTCCTTAGGTCTTGATTCCATTAGTAGGCAATCCGTAGTGCTGGCCTATTTGAAAATATGCTGCATAGACTGCTGGCTGCTGCATGCCTGAATACTGGGTTAGTCCAGCATGAGCTGTCATTGGCTGCACTGCTGGTGTGGAAAAAATGTGTGGATATAGCTGTGGTGAATATTGGTGTATTCCTCTTGGACTGAAGCCACTGCTTTTTATTACTGACCCAGTGTAATTGTTAAGTGATTCATCTCCTGTCGTTGTGGCATCTGCTGTCACCCTGAGTGTGCCATCACTGAGGTTTCGGCACTCCCTGCCTGGAGTAAAGTCCGGCTTATGTGAATCAGAGTCGGTGTTTGGTTGCTCCCCATCTGGAGTCTGGTCTGTTTTAACTGAGTCAGTGTTGGTTTGTTGATGCTCCCCGTCCGGAGTCTTAGCAGGTTCACTGGAGTCAGCTGAGATTTCTTGAAGCTGCACGTCTGGAGTCGGAACATGCAGGAATGCATTGACTTGTGGAGAGGTTCGAGTGAATGATGGTGGAAGTATCATGGTGTCACCGGAGACACCAGTGGTCTCACAGTGATCGTCGAGTGCCTCTGTACACGCTAGCTGAGATCTGTCACTTTGCACATCTTGCATGGGAAGTGGGATGCTGTCGTCACTCGTCTCACATACCGTGGGTAGAGCCTCAGTAACTGCTTGTTGTTCACTTGGGTTGGGTAAATTGTCAGAGTCTTCATCTGATGGTGCAAACAATGTGGGTGGACTGTCATTGTCTTGCTGTTATCCTTCATTTGGGCTTGGACTGTCATGGTCGCTTTGTTCTTCACTGTAGCATGATAGACCGTCATGGTCGTCCTGCTGTGCACTGGAGAGTGGTAGACTGTCACAGTCTTCTTGCTGTTTACTTGAGCATGGCAGAATTGCATCATCTGCCACTAGTTGGTCAGAGGAGGTTGCTGGAACCTCATGGTCTTGTTCCTGCAAAGACTGCGCGTCGGAGTTTTGCGTTGTTTCTATCGTGGAGGCTGTCTACGAGCTCGCTGCGGAGGCTTGTGACACTGGAGTCACGTCTTGTGTGTGCAAGGACTGCGCTCTGCAGTCTTGCGTTTCTTCTATCATGGAGTCTATTCACAAGCTCGCTGTGGAGGCTTGTGACACTGGAGTCACTACTTGTTCATGCAAGGACTGCGCTCTGGAGTCTTGTGTTTCTGCAATTGTGGAGTCTGCCCACAAGCTCGCTGTGGAGGCTTGTGACACTGGAGTCACTTCTTGTTCGTGCAAGGACTGCGGTGTGGAGTCTTGCATGTCTTCTTTCGTAGAGTCGGGAACCCAGAGCGGTGCGTGGACCACGCTCTGTGTGGCAGCAGGCCGCTCTCTGTGGGCTTGTACCGCTCTCTGTCTCTTGGTTTCAGGCCACAGCATAATCCTGCACTCACGAGTCGGGATGTCATATCTGCTGGGCTGAAGGTCCTCAAATCCGAAGAACTCGTCGTCGGAGTCGTCAATGTGCAACACGTCTAGTTGCGGTTCGGATTTGGTACTGAGGTAGCCTCCCAAGGTGCAAGCTTCGTCTGAGTCGTAGTCTTCTAGGACCATATCATCACTGTTGCGTCGGAGGTGGCGTTGGGCTCGCGAGGTCCAGAGAAAATGTAAAGGTCGGTTTTGAAGTATTCAAGGTAGGAATCATCAGTTTGGGCGTAGGTAACTGCTTGTTGCAGGGTTCTTCGGAGGTTAATTTCATTTCCTGGTACAATTTGAGGCATTGTGCTGTCATTCCAGGTGAAAGAAGGTTGTTTTACGGCTTTAAAAGATTTTTTCTTTGATTTGGGACGTTTCCCCTTTAAATGGGCGTGGTCCGGGGCCCCTGATGTCATGACACATGTGACATCATACGTAGGAAGCATTTGCGCACAAATCGCTGTTCCTGTACCGATGGCTGTTTTCATGATTGTGCATGCGCGGCGTCTTGCTCATGCGCAAACGGACCTCCCCGTTCTGTGAGCTTCTCGCGCAACTGCGCAAGTGCAGTCCCTTTAGAAAGATGGCTGCCGATCAATATTGTTCTCTGCTCCGGGATCTCGGCCTTGTGGTGAGTACTGGCGCTTCTCTTACCTTTTCTTGCTGGTTGGAGTGTGTTTTCCTCACAGTATTTGCCGAATTTGTCCAGGACTGCCTGGAAGTCACTCCTGTTTTGCCCTTTGGAGAACTTGAATTTTTTAAAGGTTTCTTCTGCTCTGGCACCGGCGATGGTGAGCAGAAGCTCTGTCTTTTCAGCATCGGCCACATCTTCTAGGTCGGATGCTACCAGGAAGATTTGAAACATTTGCCGGAATATCCGCCAGTTTTCGCGGAGATCGCCGTGGCACTGGAGCTGCTGCGGAACCCGGATCTCGAACATCTTGCCTGGGTATTATTGCTGATTGTCACTGTACGCTGAGGTATGGCTATATGGATTTAAACAGTTCATTGCTGGTACCATGATTTGCTATGCTCTAGGTGTGCATAAGCGGCTTCCTTGTGGTGCACTTGACAAAGGAAGGTTCAGAAGTGGAGATAATTTCAACACGTTTATTAAACTATTTACACTTTTATTACTCGGGTTCGACACGACTGCTAATCCTACTACAGCGACCCAGACTGACTTACCAGTTGCTGCAATCCACGTGGTGGGAGTGATATTGAATCAACCCTGTGTCTGTACTCACTAACTGTCTCCACTGGAAAGTGGCAGATCATGTATGTGGTGTCCTTTATATATGGGTTGGTGTAATGCCCTCCTGTGGTCGTGTCACCTCTGTGTGTATCGGGAATGTCCATTGTTCGTGTCCTATCTAACTGATCTATTGGTTGAGTGTGTGTGTGTGATGTCTCTGGTACTCCCTCCAGTGTCTAGCTTGCCTACATGCATTTACATTGATGCACATCACCACAGCGATGTGAACTGGGTAGATCCCAGGTGCGGGGTCCCCCAACTTCCACCGGCCATGCTGCGCCAAAGCGAGCTGCTTTTTTGGCGCAGAGTTGCCGGAAGATTGCGCCCTATCTTTTGAATTTTTTAAGCCTGGGTTTGCATTAGCTTTAAAAATTACGTTTCCCTATTAAGCAAATCACACCCATTTTGCTAATTCTTCAACTTTACCACTCATTGCAGGAAGAGATGTTGTCATGTGCATCAGGGATCTAAAGCCCCGGCATTTTCTTTACAAATGCCCAATGCAATGATGTAAAGCACAGTTTGATACACCAACATGTTGAAATGATGTGATTTGATTTATTGATTTGATGTACAATCGTTTGACTCTTATCCCTTCCCTGTAACAAAAGTGCTGCTAATTTATTGTACACGAGGATGGTGCTGCTTTAAAATGGCATGTGTTTTCCAAATATGCTTCAATTTGAAATCAGAATTTAAAGACAATGCTCATTTCTCAGTTTACGTACTTATTGCAATCATCTGGATACTGCCCCTGGCATTTGTGCCATTAACACTTTCTGAATGAATGAATGTCATGTTGACTAGAAAAGTTGTTTCTTGAGTTGAAAGGAATGATTGCAAATTAGGAAATGTATATGTTTTCAAATGCATTTTTATAAACTTCCACGACAGTTGTAAAGGGCTGAATGAGCCCTCCAAAGGTCGTTTATGCAGCAATCTAGCAGGGAAGCATACTGTGGGCACTGGCCGGGGGTTAGTTTGATGTTTACTTACAGCTAAACATCACTATTTTGCATCAATGGCTGGTGCTATAGAACTCAATGATGTTTTCTTCATCAACCTGAAATTGAACTAAACACAGTGCTATAAAGGTATAAAATTCCCCAATGATAACCTACAGGGAATATGCATGGGACAAGATATAACTGGGATGGTGGCAGTGGTAGAACCAGAGCAGGTAAACAAATAAACACCAATATTATTTTTATCGGCAATCCCACTGAAGGGTGCATCTACCCATTGGAATGATTTTTCAGTTTCCAACATCAGCAACAAGAGGTTCCAAGCCAGATATACTCTGGTCAGGTACAGAGTGAATCCACTTCCCCATAGCACCTTTTAACCCCATCTCAGAAAAGAACCTAGAATGGAGTGTTTTAGTCCCACTCTCCTATCCTTAAGTGACACTTGGTGATACATTCTGTCACATAAGTCACTTGCAGCAGGAAGAGTGACCTTCCATCAGTCCGGTTTGGATTAAAACACGGATCCTATTGCTAATGGAATAGTGTGCTCACTTACAACAGCACCCTGGCATTTATTGGTGAACATGTTGGGTATTGCATCCAGTGATAGAGTCACTGATCTTGGAATGTGCTCGGTCCTGAACAGAGTAAAGTTCATTGTATGGCTGCACCCGCCAATGCCAATGGATATTCCATTATATTCCTAACCCGAGTCTCTCAGGTGGTGGAAAGGCTTGGAGAGGTTAGGGGGTGAGGCACTTGTTGCAGAATCTGTCCAGCCCATGCACTGTATTTTTAACCACGGTATTAATATGACTGGTTTATGTAAGCCTCTGGACAAATAGACTCCAGAATGTTAAGGGGACTCTTAAAAAGAGGTACCAGCAAGAATCAGAAGGTTGTGGTTGTGATTTTTTTTCTTTAGAGTTGGTCACAATTTAGGCATTGTGAATGTTACTTGTCACATGTCAGCTCGAGTTTGGATGTTGCCCAAGTCCCACTTGCAGGCCTGACATGGGGCGCTCAAATAAAAAAGAAGCTCTTAATGGAGCTGAACACTGTAGCGAGAGAGATTTGTTCAGATGGCACTCCTGAGTTTCTTCAATGAGGTGTGGGCTATGCAGATAGCGGTCGGCACCACTGTCAGCCCCTTCAGGCCTCATGAGGCTGTAAAACAAACCTTGTCAGAGCCCCACCCTCTGCCCAGGCAGTCTGGTATTTCATGGGACCCCACCCATGAACCTCACAGTCACCGCCAGGACTGACCCTACGGGTTCACCTACTCCTGCCCACTTTCCAGCTGCCACTCTGGATGGGAAATACCTCAGTGGTGATATCGCCACAAGCTCAGCAATCAGGACACTGGACACGCTGCCTGCACACCAGCTGCCTGATTCCTTTAAACCTTGACGCTCACAGATATGAAGGGCTGCTTAGACCTGCGAGAGACTCCACCCTGCCAATATTGTACCCCACCAGCACTGCTCCCCTCACCTTGCACCACCCCCTACTATCCCCCCTGCCAGTTCTAAGTTGAATTTATCTGGGTCACCTCTGCATCCTCTGTGACTGGCACCTGGAGGGTAATGGTGACCTGGGCGTGCACCACTGTTATCTCCTTCAGGGGTGAAATCGGCAGGTTCTAGTTTCATACAGCTGTTGTAAATCGCCTCGGCATTGATGTTACGCTGGCAACCGATAAATATTCTGCGAGTGGGGAAGTCCCAGAGGGAGAGCTCCCCAATGATATGTTGATGTATTTAAATGAGGTTCCCAGCCTTCTATGACTGGATTCCTGTTACGTCACTGGGAAGGGTCTTGGAAAATCGGAAAACACAGTCTCGCTGGCAAAAGCCGGGAGAGTGTGGCTGGAGAGGAGACGAGTGGGGTTGTGGTAACGTCTGAGGATGGTATAAGAACATAAGAACATAAGAACTAGGAGCAGGAGTAGGCCATCTGGCCCCTCGAGCCTGCTCCACCATTCAATGAGATCATGGCTGATCTTTTGTGGACTCAGCTCCACTTTCCGGCCCGAACACCATAACCCTTAACCCCTTTATTCTTCAAAAAACTATCTATCTTTATCTTAAAAACATTTAATGGAGGAGCCTCTACTGCTTCACTGGGCAAGGAATTCCATAGATTCGCAACCCTTTGGGTGAAGACGTTCCTCCTAAACTCAGTCCTAAATCTACTTCCCCTTACTTTGAGGCTATGCCCCCTAGTTCTGCTTTCACCCGCCAGTGGAAACAACCTGCCCGCATCTATCCTATCTATTCCCTTCATAATCTTATATGTTTCTATAAGATCCCCCCTCATCCTTCTAAATTCCAACGAGTACAGTCCCAGTCTACTCAACCTCGCCTCGTAATCCAACCCCTTCAGCTCTGGGATTAACCTAGTGAATCTCCTCTGCACACCCTCCAGTGCCAGTACGTCCTTTCTCAAGTAAGGAGATCAAAACTGAACACAATACTCCAGGTGTGGCCTCACTAACACCTTATACAATTGCAGCAGAACCTCCCTAGTCTTAAACTCCATCCCTCTAGCAATGAAGGACAAAATTCCATTTGCCTTCTTAATCACCTGTTGCACCTGAAAACCAACTTTCTGCGACTCATGCACTAGCACACCCAGGTCTCTCTGCACAGCAGCATGTTTTAATATTTTATCATTTAAATAATAATCCCTTTTGCTGTTATTCCTACCAAAATGGATAACCTCACATTTGTCAACATTGTATTCCATCTGCCAGACCCTAGCCCATTCACTTAGCCTATCCAAATCCCTCTGCAGACTTCCAGTATCCTCTGCACTTTTTGCTTTACCACTTATCTTAGTGTCGTCTGCAAACTTGGACACAGTGCCCTTGGTCCCCAACTCCAAATCATCTATGTAAATTGTGAACAGTTGTGGGCCCAACACTGATCCCTGAGGGACACCACTAGCTACTGATTGCCAACCAGAGAAACACCCATTAATCCCCACTCTTTGCTTTCTAATAATTAACCAATCCTCTATCCATGCTACTACTTTCCCCTTAATGCCATGCATCTTTATCTTATGCAACAACCTTTTGTGTGGCACCTTGTGTGGTATCTTGATAGGCAGATGTGAAGACAACTTTAAAAAAAATGTATTTTATTACAAACATGTATCAAAACAGGTTACAGCAAATAAACACACTGGGAAACATACTTCCCAACAATCAATTATACATCTGTACAGATTTTGTTCCCCTTTTCACCCCCCCCCCCACCCCCTTGCAACGAACAGCTCCTCAAACACGGTCACAAACATTCCCCACCTTTTCTCAAACCCCCCTGCTGAGCCCCTTAACTCATGCTTTATATTCTCTAATGCAGGAAGTTGTACAGGTCACCCAACCATGCTACTATCCCTGGTGGCGATGCCGACCGCCACTCCAGCAGAATTCGCCGCCGTGCAGTCAGAGAGGCAAAAGCCATGACATCGGCCTTTCTCCTCTCCATGAACTTCGGCTTCTCTGAAACCCCAAATATCGCCACCTCCTATATGAAGACAATTGAGGGGTCGAGAGGAATTGTGGGAAGGTGGAGTAGATTGTATACAGTATGCTTTATAACTCTGAGAAGCGATTAATTACTACCCTGTTTGATGTTACCGTTGGATCACGAAGCTCCTTTATCCTATTGCACAATCTGATACATTGAACATAAAGTCCACAAACTTTAATTCGTTAGGTTTCGTTTTGCAATAAATTAAACAGCAAATTCACTGCTGCATGAGATTCACTTGAAATGATTCATAACCATTAAAATGTTTTTTACGGATGGCCAGTAGATGGTGATAATCCAGCACAGAATATTAACTGAAAAATAGTTTGAAATTATAGCAAATGGAGAATATTCCTTCATTTTTTATCTCCAAAAATCTGGATTTGACTCATTAATCTATGGTGCTTTCTACTTTCTTCATCATTCTTTACTCGCCCAGGTATATGACCTCTCTCGCCTGGAAAATGCACTTGCCCCTTTTCAGGTGGACACCTGGCTCAGAGAAACGGCGGAAGACTTCCCCTAAGTTATCTAGGTGCTCCTTTTCGGTGGCTCCAGTGATCGATACATCATCCAGGTAGTCTGCCACCCTTTGGAGCCCTTGAAGGATGCTCTTCATAACAAGGCGGAATATATTCCAAATATATTTGTACTTCCTTGCACTCCCTCTACAGCAAGAACATCCTTCCTCAGCAGGAATTCTGTGACCAACTCCCCCGGGCTTGTCTGGCTGTGTTCAAGTGGTACCTCTGCAATATCACCGATGGTTTGGGTCATAATGGTCTGTAACGAGAGCTAACCAGCTCATCAAAAGGTTTCTGAATCTGGGGATATCTGGTAAGTAAGGCTTTTGCTCACACTAAAAGTTGGAGCTCTGCAGATGGGCCTTTTGTCGGTTGCCTCCTGTAATTACATTTGCGTCTGTTCCTTATTGGGCCCAACCTTCTACACCTGCATTGAAAGCCTCAAGTCCACCAAAAGTGGGATTTTTAAACTTGTGCTGACCTTGCTCTTATGCTGAGGAATCGCAGCCGTAGTTTATCCTCATCGCCAGTATTAAATCGTCAGGGGTCCCGAGAAGGTTACACAAAAATGGGTTATTTGGTGAACAAAAGTAAAGGCAGCAACAGCTTACAAGTCCCAGCCGGGACTTTTGATCATGCTGGTCCCAATCCGGGCTGGCTTTTAAGCATTAGGTTCACGAGCCCCAGCTGCTAGGCCTTTGCCCCTCTGCGGGGAAGCTCATATTCCATGAGCCCCACAGTGATTACTGGAGCCACCGAGAAGGAGCACCTAGATAACTTAGGGGAAGTCTTCCGCCGTTTCTCTGAGCCAGGTGTCCACCTGAAAAGGGGCAAGTGCATTTTCCAGGCGAGAGAGATCATATGGCTGATTATGAAAAATGAAATGAAAATCGCTTATTGTCACAAGTAGGCTTCAAATGAAGTTACTGTGAAAAGCACCTAGTCGCCACATTCCGGCGCCTGTTCGGGGAGGCTGTTACGGGAATTGAACCGTGCTGCTGGCCTGCCTTGGTCTGCTTTCAAAGCCAGCGATTTAGCCCTGTGCTTCAACTCAATGACCTGTACCCACTTTCCTCCCATATCCTTTGAACCCTTCAGCCCCAAGAGCTATATTAATTCCATGAAGACGTACAATAACAATATTAAGGCCTCAACTGTTTTCTGTGGTAGCGAATTCCACATGCTCACCACTCTCTGGGTGAAGAAATTTCTCCTCATCTCAATCCTAAATGATTTACTCCGTATCCTGCTTGTGACCTCTGGTACTGAACTCCCTCACCATCGGGAACATACTTCCTGCACCTACTCTGTATAGTCCTGTTAGTATTTTACAGGTCTCTATGAGATCCCCCCTCATTCTTCTAAACTCCAGTGAATGTAATCCTACTGACTTAATCTCTCCTCATACGTCAGTCCCACCATCCCAGGAATCAGTCTGGTAAACCTTCCTTGCACTCCCTCTACAGCAAGAACATCCTTCCTCAGAGGAGGAGACCAACACTGCACACAATATTCCAGGTGTGGCCTCACCAAGGCCCTGTATAATTGCAGCAAGACACCCCTGCTCCTGTCCGCGGATTGTTTTGCTATGAAGCCCAACATACCATTTGCCTTCTTCACCACATGCTGCACCTGCATGCTTACCTTCAGAGACTGGTGTACTATGCCACCCAGGTCTCATTGCATATTCCTTCTCTTAATTTATAGCCACTCAGACAATAATCTGCCTTCCTGCTTTTGGTACCAAAGTGGATAACCTCGCGTTAATCTAAACTATACTGCATCTTTCATGCATTTGTCCACTCATTCAGCTTGTCCAAATTACACTGAAACATCTCTGCATCCTCCTCATGGCTCATCCTCCCATCGAGCTTTGTGTCACTTGCAAATTTGGATATATTTTTAGTTCCCTCATTGAAATTATAAATATATACAGTGAATAGCTGGGGTCCCAGCACTGATCCCCGCGGTACCCCACTGTCTCTGCTTGCTAAGACTAGCTTATTCCTACTCTTTGTTTCCTGTCTGCCAATGGGTTTTCTATCCATCTGAATACACTACCCCTAATTCCATTAATTTTACATACCAGTCTCTTATGTGGGACTTTGTCAAAAGCTTTCTGTTGTCTGTAAAAGTCAAACACTTTGACCAATTTATTATTCAAACCTTTTACCCAGGTACCCTTATTTACAAAATGAACAAAGAACAAATACAAGTTCAGAATTTAATCCAAGTTTATTTGCAACCATAATAAAACAGTTATCCGTTAAATTACCCCAATTTCTAATTTCCCTTATAAGCTATAGTTTGGGCTCCCTTCCCACTTTACTTTTGCGCCAGATAGGAATAAACAATTGTTGCAGTTCACCCAAGAACTCTTTAAATATTTGCCATTGCCTATCCACCGTCATCCTTTTAAGTAATATTTCTGAATCCAATCCATGCCTCATAGTTTCCTTTATTAAGATTCTGAACCCTAGTCTCAGAGTCAATATGTCACTCTCCACCTTGATGAAAAATTCTTTCATATTATGGTTGCTCATCCCAAAGGGGTTGGATTGCCAGTTATTCTTTTCTCATTACACAATATGCAGTCCAGGATGGTCTGTTCTCCAGCTGATTCCTCAACATATTGGTCCAGAGAACCATCCCGCATACACTCTAGGAATTCCTCCTCTGTGGTATTTTGATTTACCCAATTTAAATGCAGATTAAAGTCAGCCATAATTACAGATGTTCCTTTATCACATGTATCTCTAATTTTCTGTTTCATACAATCTCAACATCAGCTCTGCAGTTTGGGGGTCTATATACAACCCCCACTAACATATTTGGCCCCTTTGTGTTTCCTAGCTCGAACCGTACAGATTCCACATTGTCAGAGCTGATACCTTTCCTCATTATTGCATTAATAGTAGGGCAGATGAGTACCTCATCCAAGTACAGAGGCAGTTCTTACAGTACCTCTTGGTCTGCAAAATAATCAGGACATGGAGCAGAGGATGCAGAGAGAGGAACTCTGTGAGGAGGGAAGAAGAGAGCTTTGCACACCGAGGCTTTTCAGACAGCAATTATTCTACCACACCTGAAACAGGAGCAATTGCTGGTACATCACAGTTTCAATAATTTAAATGGTGGCTGAGTTTTACCGCCTCCTCCAGCCTGACCTGAAGCCTCACATCAGGGCAAGAATGGCCTTGCTAATGGCCGTAAACGTCACCTTTGCCATCAAACGTTATGCCTCCAGGTCCTTCCATATGAGAATCTCAGTGAGCCTAATTTTCATGCATTTCACTCTCATTAACGAGACTGAAGTCAAATTCAACGCCGTCCCGGGCATCACACGACTTCCCAGCGTGAAGTCACATGGGCGTCGTTTAGGACTCCTTTACAAAAATGTAAAGCTGGTGCAATGGGTATCATGGGGAAGTGAGGAGGTGAGTAGCCCTTTCCATTTTGTGGCTTGCAGTTCAAGGGCACCGGAGCTGGCGGGTGTGTCTCCTACAGGGGGGATCGAGTAGTTCAGGGGCATGGAGGGTTCCAGGTTGAGAGTTGCCACTGAGTCGGGGGGCAGGTGGTGAGGAATTTTGTGTTTGTGATGCCTCCAGACTACTTTTAAATATTATGGAAACCCATAACAGGGGCAACCGGAGCTGCAGCCTGTGTGTCCGACCAAACTCTCCCAGGTCAGAGCCCTGCTGAAGCTACTCTCCTGAAAGCCAATTTTACCCACTTTGACTTTGACTGAGGTGGGCAGACGGTGTAGAATCACTTCATAGCTGAAGGCTATTTCAAATGAGAAATTAGCCTTGTTAATTGTGATAGCACTTCACGTTCCTAAACTCTCAAGTGCCTCCTCGAAGGCGCAGGTGCCATGTCTCAGAGGGTGATTAATGCACTGCATGTCCTTTGATGGCTGAACAGTGTGCCTGTACTCTCAGAGCGACAGCACCATAGAGACAGCTGCCAACAAACAAACAGTAAAGAGCAGGGCTTCACCACTGAGGATCCTCTCACGGCTAAAGTGTCTGATTGAGCAGAGGGCAGCTGAATACGGCCTCTCTAATATTCCTGTTAAGGGTCCAGGGGTCAGGGGTTCCTGGACTGGCCGGCAGTGAGTATGCAGAGGTTTGCCAGCATAACTGGCTTGTTGAATGGCACTGAGAGAAGGCAGGGCTGTCATGGTAAGGGTGGAGGAGGCTTGGGGAATTTGAGGATTCTGCGATGGAAAACCTAACTGATGGTCAGTCTCTCTCCTTCTCCAATTGCTTCCAGATACAAAACATGTTTGCTGGTGTGGATCCTGCAGAGGTGACCTCACTGTGCTTGTGACAGCTGAGGTGGGCAGACGGTGTAGAAGGCAGCAACGCCAACTCAGGCTGGAGATGGAACGTCATGTGCAGTGGGCCAGCACACACCCTGAAGACCCGGCTACCCATCAGGCTGAGGAGGGAACCGGAAGGAGAGGCCAGTGGCAGCCCAAGGAGTACAGGCATCGTTCATCCTGCCATGAGTTGACGGACAGCATATGCTGCAGAATACTCTGTCTCAACAGAAAGACAGTGCTGCACCTGTGCCCACATCCTCGAGGATATGGCGCCCCGTGGAGGAGGGCACCTGCCCCTGGTGACCGTGAAGATCACTGCAACTCTAAACGTTATTCATCGGGTCATTCCAAGGCTTGAGCGAGGACCGGTGTGGCATCTCGCAGTTATCCACCCACATATACATCTGGGAGGTGACGGATGCTCTGAATGCTCGGGCATCAGACTACCACACCTTTGGCCTGGGCCAGGCCCACCAAGATGCCTGGGGTGATTTGGCACCATAATTGGGATGGCCCAGGTCCAGGGGGCAATCGATGGTACTCAAGTCACCCTGTACCAGGGCATCAGGGAGTGCCCTATAATAATAATCTTTATTAGTGTCACAAGTAGGCTTACATTACACTGCAGTGAAGTTACTGTGAAAATCCCCTAGTCACCACACTACGACACCTGTTCAGGTACATGAGGGAGAATTCAGAATGTCCAATTCACCGAACAAGCACATCTTTAGGAAACCGGAGCACCCGTAGGAAACCAACGCAGCCACAGGGAGAAAGTGCAGTCTTCGCACAGACATAATAATAATAATCACTTATTGTCACAAGTGGGCTTCAATGAAGTTACTGGTTTAGCCCACACTTAGGGTTGGATTCTCCATCGGAGGGATCCTCCGTTTCGCCAGCAGTGCAGTCACGCCTGTGGATTTCTCAATGGCGTGGGGTGACCACAATTTGAAACCCCATTGGCTGGCTGCCAGGACGGAGAATCCTTGTACTGTCACCCTGGCTCCCAGGCAGTGCTCCAGCCAGCTTGGCAGTGTCAAGGTGCCCATGTTCCAGGGGGAGGGCCAGGGGGCCACCCTGCACTGACCCTGACCATCCAGGGGTCTCCGATGACCCGGGAGACCTCCCGAGTGCCGGGAGAATCCGGGGGCAGACATATTTAAATGGGCCTAATGGTTAGCTAAACATGTAAATCTGAATCTCGCCCAGCGAGTGTAAGATCCAGGTCGTGATGTCTCGCGAGATTTCGGTAAATCCCGCAATGCATTTCGAGTGTTGTGAATCTTGGGAGAAGCCTCTTGTGAGATTCAATGGCCTCATCGCATCATAACGTCGGGCACGATGAGGCCATTAAATTGTGACCAGAGTTGTTTTCTGCAGTGGGGTGCTGACCTCTCCGGCCTGATCAGTTTCTCAGAGATCAGGGTGCCGTTTTCAAAGGGTGCCCCAATCACAAAGTGAGGTTAAGGATCCTGGACACCGTCCACCCAAGGACAATGCAAATCCCGCAGACATGGGCAACAATCCCAACGTTCGACCCCGAAGGGGCATCCTCCCCCATCAGTAAAGGTTAGCATGAATCCCCACCAACCAGGTATGAGGGTGTCCCTGCTCCACACCAATCCATCCTTGTGGGAAGTGGGGCATCAGCCCCTCACCCACAAATAAGCAAAACCTGCTATAGGATCGCTGAGGGCCCTCCTACCTTTAGCGCTACTCCCTTTCAGGATGAAGTCTTACAACACCTTTCAGGATGATCCCCTTCATGCCCTCAACCTTCATGGCATCCCTTCATACCCCTTCATCCCCCCCACTCATGGGCATCGTACCTCTCAACCCCTGCCCCCAGCAATGTCAGCTTGGCACTCTGGCACTGCCATCCTGGCATCCGGGCACTTACCATGGCATGCTGGCAGTGCCAAATTCACACCCTGGCAGCGAAAGGGTGGCACTGCAAGGGAGCCCTGGTGCCAGCGAACATTCCACTACCCTACCCTGTCCCTGACCACCCGAAAGACTTCAATGGTCTCCATGCTCCCGAAAAGCAAGCATGCCAGGTCTTACCTTGTGGAGACCTGTACATTTTAAAAGAAAAAGTACCCAATTATTTTTTTCCAATTAAGGGGCAATTTAGCGTGGCCAATCCACCTACCCTGCACATCTTTGGGTTGTAGGGGCAAAACCCACGCAAACACGGGGAGAATGTGCAAACTCCATATGGAAAGTGACCCAGAGCCGTGATCGAACCTGGGACCTCGGCGCCGTGAGGCAGCCCATACTAACCACTGCACCACCATGCTGCCCTGTGGAGACCAGTACTAATTGGCATCTGGGTGAGGCCTCGCTGGTGTAGCTGGTGACTCCTGGGAACCGGGAGAATGAGACCTCAAACAGGCTGTGCATATTTAGATAAGCCTAATGGCTCATTTAAATATAATTTTCACAGCAAGCAGGATCGCACAGGGCGGGAACGGCTTGGTGCTCGGCCCGAAGCCTGATTAGGACCTCTTCAACAATGCACTTGTTGCAATGGAATTGACACTGGGTGCAACATGGTGGGAAAATCATGGCCCATAAAGTATAAATTACTGGTCAGTTAGCCTAGCATCTACTATAGGGAAAATGCTAGAATCTATGATTAAATAAGGTATAGCAAGGCACTTAGGGCATCTTAATGCAATCAGACAGATGGTTTTGCAAAAGAAAAATCAAGTTTGACTAACTTATTCAGAGTTCTTTGAAGTAACAAGCAATGTGGATAAAGACGAGCCTGTAGATGTGGTGTACTTTGATTTCCAAAGGCATTTGATAAGATGTTACATCAAGACTTACTACATAAAATTAGATCTCATAGTGTCCGCGGTAACATATCAGCACAGATAGAGGATTGGTTAACTAACAGGAAGCAGAAAATAGGAATAAATGGATCACTTTTGGATTGTCAAGATGTAATCAGTAGAGTGCCACAGAGATCTATACCAATTACCCGGATGCAGGGTCCAAATCTACGGTTGCTAAATTTGCTGATGACACAAAAATAGTTAGGGGCGTAAGTTGTGAAGAGGACATAAGGAGCAGCAAAGGGATATGGATAGGTTAAGCGAGTGGGCAAAAATTTGGCAGATGGAGTTCAAGGTTAGAAAATGTGAACTTGTCGACTTTGGCAGGAAGAATAGAAAAGCAGTACGTTATTTAAATGGAGCGAGACTGCAGAACTCGGTGGTAAAGAGGGATCTGGGTTGTCTGGATCGCAAAGTTTAGTATCCAGGTTCAGCAAATAACTAGGAAAGAAAATTTAATTTTGTCATTTCTGGAAAGGAGAGTGGGGTGCAAAAGTAGGGACGTTTTGCGTCAACGCTGATTGACTGTAGTGGGGAAGATTTGCATTGGGTGGTCAGTGCTTCCAGAAAGTGGACCTCAGCAAGACACCCTCCATGTTTGAATGAAGGCAAGTGTCCAGCAGAGTGGTGATGCTGAATGGCTGTAGTGGGGAAGATTTGCTTTCTAATGTCAGTGCTTCCAGAAAGTAGTTTGTGGAGGAGCTGTTGTCAAGGGACAGTTAAACTCCAAACACTACTTCGGTGTTTGCCTCCCTCCTCCTCTAACCAAAAAAACAGTTGCTTAGAGAACCACAAGTAAGAGAAAGAAAAAGGGAGGGGGGAGAGAGAGGTGCTCTATTAGAAAATATGCAGCAGAGTGCTTGAATGGTGAGGCTTTGATTTGAGAGGCTTTGGCAAGTGGTGTCTCAGCAGAGTATAGGGAATCCCAGGTAACATCCTCTTAGCTTTCCTCTTTAGTCTTGGTGCAGTTGGGATGATAATGAGAACAGTGATGTGCTCCTCCTGCAGGATGTGGGAGCTCAGGAGAATTCCATTGTCCCTGATGACTACATCTGTTGGAAGTGCAACCGGCTGCAGCTCCTGGGAGACTGAGTTAGTGAGCTGGAGCTGGATGCACTCAGGATCATCCAGGATTCTGGGAACTTTACAGATGAGTTTTAGTGAGGTGGTCACATATAAAGTGCAGGCAAAGGGTAGCTGGGTGACCACCAGGAAAGGCAAAGGGAGCAGATAGGGAGTGCAGGAGACCCCTGTGGCCATTCCTCTCGTAAACAAGTATACAGTTTTGGATACTGTTGGGGGTTGGGGCGGGGGGGGGGGGGGGGGGGATGAGCGTTCAGGTGAAAGCAGCAGTAGCCAGATCTATGGCACTATGACTAGTTCTGGGACACAGTGGAAAGGGTAAAGGGAAACAGGACCGTAGTGGTAGGAGATTCAATAGTTAGGGTGACAGTCAGAGATTCTGCGGCTGCAAATGGGAGTCCAGAATGGTGTGTTGCCTCCCGGGTGCCAGGGTCAAGGATATCTGAGCACCTGCAGAACATTATCAAGGGGGAGGGGGAGCATCCAGAAGTGGGTGTGCACATTGGCACAAATGACATAAATAGAAATAGGGATGAGGTCCTGAGGAGTGATTATAGAGAGCTGGGAAAAAGGTTAAGAAGCAGGACCTCAAGGGTGGCTATCTCTGGCTTACTTCCAGTGCCATGTGCTACTGAGGGTAAGAATAGGAAAATATGACAGATGAATGCATCGCTCGAGAATTGGTGCAGGGGTCATTATCTCTGAGAACTTCATATAAAATTCCACCGGATAGCCATCCGGCCTCAGAGCTTTGCCCGACTGCATGCCCTCCAGCCCCTTGATAATTTCCTCAATCTCAATTGGGGCTCCCAGCCCCTCCACCAGGACCTCAACTGATCCAGAAATTGCCTCATCCCCCCAGTCCAGCCGGGGGTTCCGACTCATAATTTACTGTAAAACTCTTTAAAAACTTCATTCACCCCCCCCCCCCCCCCACAGGTCCAAGACCAAGTAACCATCCCTGCTCTTCACTCTACCAATCTCCCTGGCCGCCGCTCTCTTCCTAAGCGACATCCTACTCGCCTTTTCCCTATACTCATAAACCGCCCCATTTACCTTCCTCAACTGTTCCACTGCTTTCCTTATGGTCACAGTAAGAAGTCTTGCAACACCAGGTGAAAGTCTAACAGGTTTGTTTCGATGTCACTAGCTTTCGGAGCGCTGCTCCTTCCTAAGGTCAATGAGGGTTAAAGAGAGTGAAACAAGATGAAGGAGGGTTAAAGAGAGTGAAAAAGATGCAGGAGGGTTAAAGAGAGTGAAACAAGATGAAGGAGGGTTATAGAGAGTGAAACAAGATGAATGAGGGTTAAAGAGAGTGAAACAAGATGAAGGAGGGTTAAAGAGAGTGAAAAAAGATGAAGGAGGGTTAAAGAGAGTGAAACAAGATGAAGGAAGGTTAAAGAGAGTGAAACAATATGAATGAGGGTAAAAGAGAGTGAAACAAGATGAATGAGGGTTAAAGAGAGGGAAACAAGATGAGTGAGGGTTAAAGAGTGTGAAACAAGATGAATGAGGGTTGAAGAGAGTGAAACAAGATGAATGAGGGTTAAAGGGAGTGAAACAAGATCAATGAGGGTTAAAGAGAGTGGAACAAGATGAACGAGTGTTAAAGAGAGTGAAACAAGTTGAATGAGGGTTAAAGAGAGTGAAACGAGATGAATGAGTGTTAACAGAGTGAAACGAGGTGAAGGGGGGTTAAAGAGAGTGAAACAAGATGAATGAGGGTTAAAGAGAGTGAAACACGATGACTGAGGGTTAAAGAGAGTGAAACAAGTTGAATGGGGTTTATGGAGAGTGAAACAAGATGAAAGAGGGTTAAAGAGAGGGAAACAAGATGAGTGAGGGTCAAAGAGAGTGAAACAAGGTGAATGAGGGTTACAGGGAATGAAACAAGATGAATGAGGGTTAAAGAGATTGAAAAAACATGAATGAGTGTTAAAGAGAGTGAAACAAGATGAAGGAAGGTTATAGAGAGTGAAACAAGATGAATGAGGGTAAAAGAGAGTGAAACAAGATGAATGGGGTTTATGGAGAGTGAAACAAGATGAAAGAGGGTTAAAGAGAGGGAAACAAGATGAGTGAGGGTTAAAGAGTGTGAAACAAGATGAATGAGGGTTGAAGAGAGTGAAACAAGATGAAGGAGGGTTAAAGGGAGTGAAACAATATCAATGAGGGTTAAACAGAGTGGAACAAGATGAACGAGTGTTAAAGAGAGTGAAACAAGTTGAATGAGGGTTAAAGAGAGTGAAACGAGATGAATGAGTGTTAACAGAGTGAAACGAGATGAACGGGGGTTAAAGAGAGTGAAACAAGATGAATGAGGGTTAAAGAGAGTGAAACAAGATGACTGAGGGTTAAAGAGAGTGAAACAAGTTGAATGAGGGTTAAAGAGAGGGAAGCAAGATGAATGAGGGTTACAGGGAGTGAAACAAGATGAATGAGGGTTAAAGAGATTGAAACAAGATGAATGAGTGTTAAAGAGAGTGCAACAAGATGAATGAGGGTTAAAGAGAGTGAAACGAGATGAATGAGGGTTAAAGAGAGTGAAACGAGATGAAGGAGGGTCAAAGAGAGCGAAATGAGACGAAGGAGGGTGAAAGAGAGCGAAACGAGATGAAGGAGGGTGAAAGAGAGCGAAACGAGACGAAAGAGGGTGAAGGAGAGTGAAACGAGACGAAGGAGGGTGAAAGAGAGCCAAACCTGATGAAGGAGGGTGAAAGAGAGCGAAACGAGACGAAGGAGTGCGAAAGAGAGCGAAACGAGGCGAAGGAGGGTGAAAGAGAGCGCCACAAGACGAAGGAGGGTGAAAGAGTGTGAAACATGATGAATGAGGGTTAAAGAGAGTGAAACAAGATGAAGGAGTGTTAAAGAGAGTGAAACGAGATGGAGGAGGTTAAAAGAGAGTGAAACAAGATGAAGGAGGGTTACAGAGAGAGAAACCAGATGAAGGAGGGTTAAAGAGAGTGAAACAAGATGAAGGAGGGTTAAAGAGAGTGAAACAAGATGAAGGAGGGTTAAAGAGAGTGAAACGAGATGAATGAGTGTTAACAGAGTGAAACGAGATGAAGGGGGGTTAAAGAGAGTGAAACAAGATGAATGAGGGTTAAAGAGAGTGAAACAAAATGAATGAGGGTTAAAGATGGTGAAACGAGATGAATGGGGTTTAAAGACAGTGAAACAAGATGAATGAGGGTTAAAGAGGGTGAAACAAGATGACTGAGGGTTAAAGAGAGTGAAACAAGTTGAATGAGCGTTAAAGAGAGTGAAACAAAATGAATGAGGGTTACAGGGAGTGTAACAAGATGAATGAGGGTTAAAGAGATTGAAACAAGATGAATGAGTGTTAAAGAGAGTGTAACAAGATGAATGAGGGTTAAAGAGAGTGAAACGAGATGAATGAGGGTGAATGAAAGTGAAACGAGATGAAGGAGGGTCAAAGAGAGCGAAATGAGACGAAGGCGGGTGAAAGAGAGCGAAACGAGACGAAGGAGTGTCAAAGAGAGCGAAACCTGATGAAGGAGGGTGAAAGAGAGCGAAAGGAGACGAACGAGCGTGAAAGAGAGCGAAACGAGACGAAGGAGGGTGAAAGAGAGCGAAACGAGACAAAGGAGGATGAAAGCGAGCGAAAGGAGATGAAGGAGGGTGAAAGAGAGCGAAACGAGACGAAGGAGTGTGATAGAGAGTGAAACGAGATAAAGGAGGGTGAAAGAGAGCGAAACAAGACGAAGGAGGGTGAAAGTGAGCAAAACGAGACGAAGGAGGGTTAAAGAGAGTGAAACAAGATGACGGGGGATTAATGTGAGTGGAACAGGATGAAGGAGGATTAAAGAGAGTGAAACAAGATAAAGGAAGGTTACACAGAGTGAAACAAAATGAATGAGGGTTAAAGATGGTGAAACGAGATGAGTGGGGTTTATAGAGAGCGAAACAAGACGAATGAGGGTTAAAGAGAGTGAAACAAGATGAATGAGGGTTAAAGAGAGTGAAGCAAGATGAATGAGGGTTAAAGAGAGTGAACCAAGATGAATGACGTTTAAGGAGAGTTAAACAAGATGAATGAGGGTTAAAGAGAGTGAAACAAGATGAAGGAGGGTTAAAGAGAGTGAAACAAGAAGAACGAGGTTTAAAGAGAGTGAAACAAGATAAAGGAAGATTAAAGAGAGTGAAACAAGACGAAGGAGCGTTAAAGAGAGTGAAACAAGATGAACGAGGATTAAAGAGAGTGAAACAAGATGAAGGAGGGTTAAAGAGAGATAAGCCAGATGAAGGAGGGTTAAAGAGGATGAAACAAGAGGAAGGAGGGTTAAAGAGAGTGAAACAAGATAAAGGAAGGTTAAAGAGAGTGAAACAAGATGAAGGAGGGTTAAAGAGAGTGAATCAAGATGAATGAGGGTTAAAGAGAGTGAAACGAGATGAAGGAGGGTTAAAGAGAGTGAAACAAAATGAATGAGGGTGAAAGAGATTGAAACGAGATGAATGAGGGTTATCAGATTGAAACGAGATGAAGGAGGGTTAAAGAGAGTGAAAAAAGATGAAGGAGGGATAAAGAGAGTGAAACGAGATGAATGAGGGTTAAAGAGAGTGTAACAAGATGAATGAGGGTTAAAGAGAGTGAAACAAGATGAATGAGAGTTAAAGAGAGTGAAACGAGATGAAGGAGGGTCAAAGAGAGCGAAATGAGACGAAGGAGGTTGAAGGCGAGCGAAACGAGACGAAGGAGTGTCAAAGAGAGCGAAACCTGATGAAGGAGGGTGAAAGAGAGCGAAAGGAGACGAAGGAGGGTGAAAGAGAGCGAAACGAGACGAAGGAGGGTGAAAGAGAGCGAAACGAGACGAAGGAGGGTGAACGAGAGCGAAAGGAGATGAAGGAGGGTGAAAGAGAGCGAAACGAGACAAAGGAGTGTGAAAGAGAGTGAAACGAGATAAAGGAGGGTGAAAGAGAGCGAAACAAGACGAAGGAGGGTGAAAGAGAGCAAAACGAGACGAAGGAGGGTTAAAGAGAGTGAAACAAGATGACGGGGGGTTAAAGTGAGTGGAACAGGATGAAGGAGGATTAAAGAGAGTGAAACAAAATGAATGAGGGTTAAAGACCGTGAAACGAGTTGAATGGGGTTTAAAGAGAATGAAACAAGATGAATGAGGGTTAAAGAGAGTGAAACGAGATGAATGAGGGTTAAAGAGAGTGAACCAAGATGAATGACGTTTAAGGAGAGTTAAACAAGATGAACGAGGTTTAAAGAGAGTGACACAAGATAAAGGAAGGTTAAAGAGAGTGAAACAAGATGAATGAGGGTTAAAGAGAGTGAAACGAGATGAAGGAGGGTTAAAGAGAGTGAAACAAGATGAAGGAGGGTTAAAGAGAGTGATGCAAGATAAAGGAAGGTTAAAAAGTGTGAAACAAGATGAATGAGGGTTAAAGAGAGTGAAACAAGATGAATGAGGCTTTAAGAGAGTGAATCAAAATGAATGAGGGTTAATGATGCTGAAACGAGATGAATGGGATTTAAAGAGATTGAAACAAGACGAATGAGTGTTGAAGAGAGTGAAACGAGATGAATGAGGGTTAAAGAGAGTGAAACGAGACGAAGGAGTGTGAACGAGAGCGAAACGAGACGAAGGAGGGTGAAAGAGAGCGAAACGAGACGAAGGAGGGTGAAGGAGAGCGAAACGAAACAAAGGAGGGTGGAAGAGAGTGAAACAAGATGCATGAGGGTTAAAGAGAGTGAAACAAAATGAATGAGGTTGAAAGACGGCGAAACGAGATGAATGAGGTTTATACAGAGTGAAATAAGATGAATGAGGGTTAAAGAGAGTGATACAATATGAATGAGGGTTAAAGAGAGTGAGACAAGATGAATGAGGGTTAACAGAGTGAAACGAGATGAAGGAGGGTTAAAGAGAGTGAAACAAGATGAATGAGGGTTAAAGAGAGTGAAACAAAATGAATGAGGGTTAAAGATGGTGAAACGAGATGAAAGGGGTTTAAAGACCGTGAAACAAGATGAATGAGGGTTAAAGAGAGTGAAACAAGATGAATGAGGATTACAGGGAGTGAAACAAGATGAATGAGGGTTAAAGAGATTGAAACAAGATGAATGAGTGTTAAAGAGAGTGAAACAAGATGAATGAGGGTCAAAGAGAGTGAAACGAGGTGAATGAGGGTTAAAGAGAGTGAAACGAGACGAAGGAGAGTCAAAGAGAGCGAAATGAGACAAAGGAGGGTGAAAGAGAGAGAAACGAGACGAAGGAGTGTGAAAGAGAGCGAAACCTGATGAAGGAGGGTGAAAGAGAGCGAAACGAGATGAAGGAGGGTGAAAGAGAGTGAAACGAGACGAAGGAGGGTGAAAGAGAGCGAAACGAGACGAAGGAGGTTGAAAGAGAGCAAAAGGAGTCGACGAAGGAGGGTGAAAGAGCGCGAAACGAGACGAAGGAGTGTGAAAGAGAGTGAAACGAGATAAAGGAGGGTGAAAGAGAGCGAAACACGACGAAGGAGAGTGAAAGAGAGCAAAACGAGATGAAGGAGGTTTAAAGAGAGTGAAACAAGATGAAGGAGGGTTAAAGTGAGTGAAACAAGATGAAGGAGGGTTAAAGAGAGTGAAACCAGATGAAGGAGGGTTAAAGAGAGTGAAACAAGTGGAAGGAGGGTTAAAGAGATGGAAACAAGATGAAGGAGGGTTAAAGTGAGTGAAACAAGATGAATGAGTGTTAAAGAGAGTGAAACAAAATGAATGAGGGTTAATGATGGTGAAACGAGATGAATGGCGGTAAATGATGGTGAAACGAGATGAATGGGGTTTAAAGAGAGTGAAACTAGATGAATGAGGGTTAAAGAGAGTGAAACAAGATGAAGGAGGGTTAAAGAGAGTGAAACAAAATGAATGAGGGTTAATGATGCTGAAACGAGACGAAGGAGGGTGAAAGAGAGCGAAACGAGACGAAGGAGTGTGAAAGACAGCGCCACGAGACGAAGGAGGGTGAAAGAGTGTGAAACATGATGAATGAGGGTTAAAGAGTGTGAAACAAGATGAAGGAGGGTTAAAGAGAGTGAAACGAGATGGCGGAGGGTTAAAGAGAGTGAAACGAGATGGAGGAGCGTTAAAGAGAGTGAAACAAGATGAAGGATGGTTAAAGAGAGTGAAAAAAGATAAAGGAAGGTTAAAGTGAGTGAAACGAGATGAAGGAGGGTTAAAGAGAGTGAAACGAGATGAATGAGGGTTAACAGAATGTAACGAGAAGAAGGAGGGTTAAAGAGAGTGAAACAAGATGAATGAGGGTTAAAGAGAGAGAAACAAAATTAATGAGGGTTAAAGATGGTGAAACGAGATGAATGGGGTTTAAAGAGAGTGAAACAAGATGAATGAGGGGTAAAGGAGAGTTAAACAAGATGAAGGAGGGTTAAAGAGAGTGATACCAGATGAAGGAGGGTTAAAGAGAGTGTAACAAGATGAATGAGGGTTAAAGAGTGTGAAACGAGATGAATGAGGGTTAAAGGGAGTGAAACAAGATGAATGCGTGTTAAAGAGAGTGAAACAAGCTGAATGAGTGTTAAAGAGAGTGAAACGAGATGAATGAGGGTGAAAGAGAGCGAAAGGAGACGAAGGAGGGTGAAAGAGAGCGAAAGGAGACGAAGGAGGATGAACGAGAGCGAAACGAGACGAAGGACGGTGAATGAGAGTGAAACGAGATGAATGAGGGTTAAAGAGAGAGAAACAAAATTAATGAGGTTTAAAGATGGTGAAACGACATGAATGGGGTTTAAAGAGAGTGAAACAAGATGAATGAGGGTTAAAGAGAGTGAAACAAGTTGAATGAGGGTGAAAGAGAGTGAAACAAGATGAATGAGGGTTACAGGGAGTGAAACAAGATGAATGAGTGTTAAAGAGATTGAAACAAGATGAATGAGTGTTAAAGAGAGTGAAACAAGATGAATGAGAGTCAAAGAGAGCGAAATGAGACAAAGGATTGTGAAAGAGAGCGAAACGAGACAAAGGAGTGTGAAAGAGAGCGAGACCTGATGAAGGAGGTTGAAAGAGAGCGAAAGGAGTTGAAGGAGGGTGAATAAGAGCCAAACGAGACGAAGGAGGGTGAAAGAGAGCGAAACGAGACGAAGGAGGGTGAAAGAGAGTGAAAGGAGACGACGAAGGAGTGTGAAAGAGAGTGAAACGAGATAAAGAAGGGTGAAAGAGAGCGAAACAAGACGAAGGAGGGTGAAAGAGAGCAAAACGAGATGAATGAGGGTTACAGAGAGTGAAACAAGATGAATGAGGGTTACAGAGTGTGAAACAAGATGGATGAGGGTTAAAGAGAGTGAAACAAGATGAATGAGGGTTAAAGGGAGTGAAACAAGATGAATGAGGGTTAAAGAGAGTGAAACAAGTTGAATGAGTGTTAAAGAGAGTGAATCAAGATGAATGAGGGTTACAGGGAGTGAAACAAGATCAATGAGGGTTAAAGAGATTGAAACAAGATGAATGAGTGTTAAAGAGAGTGAAACAAGATGAAGGAGGGTTAAAGAGAGTGAAACAAGATGAAGGAGGGTTAAAGAGAGTGAAACGAGATGAATGAGTGTTAACAGAGTGAAACGAGATGAAGGGGGGTTAAAGAGAGTGAAACAAGATGAATGAGGGTTAAAGAGAGTGAAACAAAATGAATGAGGGTTAAAGATGGTGAAACAAGATGAATGGGGTTTAAAGACAGTGAAACAAGATGAATGAGGGTTAAAGAGGGTGAAACAAGATGACTTAGGGTTAAAGAGAGTGAAACAAGTTGAATGAGGGTTAAAGAGAGTGAAACAAGATGAATGAGGGTTACAGGGAGTGTAACAAGATGAATGAGGGTTAAAGAGAGTGAAACGAGATGAATGAGGGTTAATGAAAGTGAAACGAGATGAAGGAGGGTGAAAGAGAGCGAAATGAGACGAAGGCGCGTGAAAGAGAGCGAAACGAGACGAAGGAGGATGAAAGCGAGCGAAAGGAGATGAAGGAGGGTGAAAGAGAGCGAAACGAGACGAAGGAGTGTGAAAGAGAGTGAAACGAGATAAAGGAGGGTGAAAGAGAGCGAAACAAGATTAAGGAGGGTGAAAGTGAGCAAAACGAGACGAAGGAGGGTTAAAGAGAGTGAAACAAGATGACGGGGGATTAATGTGAGTGGAACAGGATGAAGGAGGATTAAAGAGAGTGAAACAAGATAAGGGAAGGTTACACAGAGTGAAACAAAATGAATGAGGGTTAAAGATGGTGAAACGAGATGAGTGGGGTTTATAGAGAGCGAAACAAGACGAATGAGGGTTAAAGAGAGTGAAACAAGATGAATGACGTTTAAGGAGAGTTAAACAAGATGAATGAGGGTTAAAGAGAGTGAAACAAGATGAAGGAGGGTTAAAGAGAGTGAAACAAGACGAACGAGGATTAAAGAGAGTGAAACAAGATGAAGGAGTGTTAAAGAGAGATAAGCCAGATGAAGGAGGTTTAAAGAGGATGAAACAAGAGGAAGGAGGGTTAAAGACAGTGAAACAAGATAAAGGAAGGTTAAAGAGAGTGAAACAAAATGAATGAGGGTGAAAGAAAGTGAAACAAGATGAATGAGAGTTAAAGAGTGTGAAACGAGATGAAGGAGGGTCAAAGAGAGCGAAATGAGACGAAGGAGGTTGAAGGCGAGCGAAACGAGACGAAGGAGTGTCAAAGAGAGCGAAACCTGATGAAGGAGGGTGAAAGAGAGCGAAAGGAGACGAAGGAGGGTGAAAGAGAGCGAAACGAGACGAAAGAGGGTGAAAGAGAGCGAAACGAGACGAAGGAGGGTGAACGCGAGCGAAAGGAGACGAAGGAGGGTGAAAGAGAGCGAAACGAGACAAAGGAGTGTGAAAGAGAGTGAAACGAGATAAAGGAGGGTGAAAGAGAGCGAAACAAGACGAAGGAGGGTGAAAGAGAGCAAAACGAGACGAAGGAGGGTTAAAGAGAGTGAAACAAGATGACGGGGGGTTAAAGTGAGTGGAACAGGATGAAGGAGGATTAAAGAGAGTGAAACAAAATGAATGAGGGTTAAAGACGGTGAAACGAGTTGAATGGGGTTTAAAGAGAATGAAACAAGATGAATGAGGGTTAAAGAGAGTGAAACGAGATGAATGAGGGTTAAAGAGAGTGAACCAAGATGAATGACGTTTAAGGAGAGTTAAACAAGATGAACGAGGTTTAAAGAGAGTGACACAAGATAAAGGAAGGTTAAAGAGAGTGAAACAAGATGAAGGAGGGTTAAAGAGAGAGAAACAAGATGATTGAGGGTTAAAGAGAGTGAAACAAGGTGAAGGAGGGTTAAAGAGTGTAAAGCCAGATGAAGAAGGGTTAAAGTGAGTGAAACAAGAGGATGGAGGGTTAAAGAGAGTGAAACAAGATAAAGGAAGGTTAAAGAGAGTGAAACAAGATGAAGGAGGGTTAAAGAGAGTGAAACAAGATGAATGAGGGTTAAAGAGAGTGAAACGAGATGAAGGAGGGTTAAAGAGAGTGAAACAAGATGAAGGAGGGTTAAAGAGAGTGATGCAAGATAAAGGAAGGTTAAAAAGAGTGAAACAAGATGAATGAGGGTTAAAGAGAGTGAATCAAAATGAATGAGGGTTAATGATGCTGAAACGAGATGAATGGGATTTAAAGAGATTGAAACAAGATGAATGAGTGTTGAAGAGAGTGAAACGAGATGAATGAGGGTTAAAGAGAGTGAAACGAGACGAAGGAGGGTGAACATGAGCGAAACGAGATGAAGGAGGGTGAAAGAGAGCGAAACGAGACGAAGGAGGGTGAAGGAGAGCGAAACGAAACAAAGGAGGGTGGAAGAGAGTGAAACAAGATGCATGAGGGTTAAAGAGAGTGAAACAAAATGAATGAGGTTGAAAGACGGCGAAACGAGATGAATGAGGTTCAAACAGAGTGAAATAAGATGAATGAGGGTTAAAGAGAGTGATACAATATGAATGAGGGTTAAAGAGAGTGAGACAAGATGAATGAGGGTTAACAGAGTGAAACGAGATGAAGGAGGGTTAAAGAGAGTGAAACAAGATGAATGAGGGTTAAAGATGGTGAAACGAGATGAAAGGGGTTTAAAGACCGTGAAACAAGATGAATGAAGGTTAAAGAGAGTGAAACAAGATGAATGAGGGTTAAAGAGAGTGAAACAAGTTGAATGAGGGTTAAAGAGAGTGAATCAAGATGAATGAGGGTTACAGGGAGTGAAACAAGATGAATGAGGGTTAAAGAGGTTGAAACAAGATGAATGAGTGTTAAAGAGAGTGAAACAAGATCAATGAGGGTCAAAGAGAGTGAAACGAGGTGAATGAGGGTTAAAGAGAGTGAAACGAGACGAAGGAGAGTCAAAGAGAGCGAAATGAGACGAAGGAGGGTGAAAGAGAGCGAAACGAGACGAAGGAGTGTGAAAGAGAGCGAAACCTGATGAAGGAGGGTGAAAGAGAGCGAAACGAGATGAAGGAGGGTGAAAGAGAGTGAAACGAGACGAAGGAGGGTGAAAGAGAGCGAAACGAGACGAAGGAGGGTGAAAGAGAGCAAAAGGAGTCGATGAAGGAGGGTGAAAGAGCGCGAAACGAGACGAAGGAGTGTGAAAGAGAGTGAAACGAGATAAAGGAGGGTGAAAGAGAGCGAAACACGACGAAGGAGAGTGAAAGAGAGCAAAACGAGACGAAGGAGGTTTAAAGAGAGTGAAACAAGATGAAGGAGGGTTAAAGTGAGTGAAACAAGATGAAGGAGGGTTAAAGAGAGTGAAACCAGATGAAGGAGGGTTAAAGAGAGTGAAACAAGAGGAAGGAGGGTTAAAGAGAGTGAAACAAGATAAAGGAAGGATAAAGAGAGTGAAACAAGATAAATGAGTGTTAAAGAGATGGAAACAAGACGAAGGAGGGTTAAAGAGAGTGAAACAAGATGAATGAGTGTTAAAGAGAGTGAAACAAAATGAATGAGGGTTAATGATGGTGAAACGAGATGAATGGCGGTAAATGAAGGTGAAACGAGATGAATGGGGTTTAAAGAGAGTGAAACAAGATGAATGAGGGTTAAAGAGAGTGAAACAAGGTGAAGGAGGGTTAAAGAGAGTGAAACAAGATGAATGAGGGTTAAAGAGAGTGAAACAAAATGAATGAGGGTTAACAGAGTGAAACGAGATGAAGGAGGGTTAAAGAGAGTGAAACAAGATGAATGAGGGTTAAAGAGTGAAACGAAATGAATGAGGGTTAAAGATGGTGAAACGAGATGAAAGGGGTTTAAAGACCGTGAAACAAGATGAATGAAGGTTAAAGAGAGTGAAACAAGATGAATGAGGGTTAAAGAGAGTGAAACAAGTTGAATGAGGGTTAAAGAGAGTGAATCAAGATGAATGAGGGTTACAGGGAGTGAAACAAGATGAATGAGGGTTAACAGAGTGAAACGAGATGAAGGAGGGTTAAAGAGAGTGAAACAAGATGAATGAGGGTTAAAGAGTGAAACGAAATGAATGAGGGTTAAAGATGGTGAAACGAGATGAAAGGGGTTTAAAGACCGTGAAACAAGATGAATGAAGGTTAAAGAGAGTGAAACAAGATGAATGAGGGTTAAAGAGAGTGAAACAAGTTGAATGAGGGTTAAAGAGAGTGAATCAAGATGAATGAGGGTTACAGGGAGTGAAACAAGATGAATGAGGGTTAAAGAGATTGAAACAAGATGAATGAGTGTTAAAGAGAGTGAAACAAGATGAATGAGGGTCAAAGAGAGTGAAACGAGGTGAATGAGGGTTAAAGAGAGTGAAACGAGACGAAGGAGAGTCAAAGAGAGCGAAATGAGACGAAGGAGGGTGAAAGAGAGCGAAAAGAGACGAAGGAGTGTGAAAGAGAGCGAAACCTGATGAAGGAGGGTGAAAGAGAGCAAAAGGAGTCGACGAACGAGGGTGAAAGAGCGCGAAACGAGACGAAGGAGTGTGAAAGAGAGTGAAACGAGATAAAGGAGGGCGAAAGAGAGCGAAACACGACGAAGGAGAGTGAAAGAGAGCAAAACGAGACGAAGGAGGTTTAAAGAGAGTGAAACAAGATGAAGGAGGGTTAAAGTGAGTGAAACAAGATGAAGGAGGGTTAAAGAGAGTGAAACCAGATGAAGGAGGGTTAAAGAGAGTGAAACAAGAGGAAGGAGGGTTAAAGAGAGTGAAACAAGATAAAGGAAGGATAAAGAGAGTGAAACAAGATAAATGAGTGTTAAAGAGATGGAAACAAGACGAAGGAGGGTTAAAGAGAGTGAAACAAGATGAATGAGTGTTAAAGAGAGTGAAACAAAATGAATGAGGGTTAATGATGGTGAAACGAGATGAATGGCGGTAAATGAAGGTGAAACGAGATGAATGGGGTTTAAAGAGAGTGAAACAAGATGAATGAGGGTTAAAGAGAGTGAAACAAGGTGAAGGAGGGTTAAAGAGAGTGAAACAAGATGAATGAGGGTTAAAGAGAGTGAAACAAAATGAATGAGGTTTAATGATGCTGAAACGAGACGAAGGAGGGTGAAAGAGAGCGAAACGAGACGAAGGAGTGTGAAAGACAGCGCCACGAGACGAAGGAGGGTGAAAGAGAGTGAAACGAGATGAATGAGGGTTAACAGAATGAAACGAGATGAAGGAGGGTTAAAGTGAGTGAAACAAAATGAATGAGGGTTAAAGAGAGAGAAACAAAATAAATGAGGGTTAAAGATGGTGAAACGATATGAATGGGGTTTAAAGAGAGTGAAACAAGATGAATGAAGGGTAAAGGAGAGTGAAACAAGATGAAGGAGGGTTAAAGAGAGTGATACCAGATGAAGGAGGGTTAAAGAGAGTGTAACAAGATGAATGAGGGTTAAAGAGTGTGAAACGAGATGAATGAGGGTTAAAGGGAGTGAAACAAGATGAATGCGTGTTAAAGAGAGTGAAACAAGCTGAATGAGTGCTAAAGAGAGTGAAACGAGATGAAGGAGGGTCAAAGAGAGCGAAATGAGACGAACGAGGTTGAAGGCGAGCGAAACGAGACGAAGGAGTGTCAAAGAGAGCGAAACCTGATGAAGGAGGGTGAAAGAGAGCGAAAGGAGACGAAGGAGGGTGAAAGAGAGCGAAACGAGACGAAAGAGGGTGAAAGAGAGCGAAACGAGACGAAGGAGGGTGAACGCGAGCGAAAGGAGACGAAGGAGGGTGAAAGAGAGCGAAACGACACAAAGGAGTGTGAAAGAGAGTGAAACGAGATAAAGGAGGGTGAAAGAGAGCGAAACAAGACGAAGGAGGGTGAAAGAGAGCAAAACGAGACGAAGGAGGGTTAAAGAGAGTGAAACAAGATGACGGGGGGTTAAAGTGAGTGGAACAGGATGAAGGAGGATTAAAGAGAGTGATGCAAGATAAAGGAAGGTTAAAAAGAGTGAAACAAGATGAATGAGGGTTAAAGAGAGTGAAACAAGATGAATGAGGCTTTAAGAGAGTGAATCAAAATGAATGAGGGTTAATGATGCTGAAACGAGATGAATGGGATTTAAAGAGATTGAAACAAGATGAATGAGTGTTGAAGAGTGTGAAACGAGATGAATGAGGGTTAAAGAGAGTGAAACGAGACGAAGGAGGGTGAACGTGAGCGAAACGAGATGAAGGAGGGTGAAAGAGAGCGAAACGAGACGAAGGAGGGTGAAGGAGAGCGAAACGAAACAAAGGAGGGTGGAACAGAGTGAAACAAGATGCATGAGGGTTAAAGAGAGTGAAACAAAATGAATGAGGTTGAAAGACGGCGAAACGAGATGAATGAGGTTCAAACAGAGTGAAATAAGATGAATGAGGGTTAAAGAGAGTGATACAATATGAATGAGGGTTAAAGAGAGTGAGACAAGATGAATGAGGGTTAACAGAGTGAAACGAGATGAAGGAGGGTTAAAGAGAGTGAAACAAGATGAATGAGGGTTAAAGAGAGTGAAACAAAATGAATGAGGGTTAAAGATGGTGAAACGAGATGAAAGGGGTTTAAAGACCGTGAAACAAGATGAATGAAGGTTAAAGAGAGTGAAACAAGATGAATGAGGGTTAAAGAGAGTGAAACAAGTTGAATGAGGGTTAAAGAGAGTGAATCAAGATGAATGAGGGTTACAGGGAGTGAAACAAGATGAATGAGGGTTAAAGAGATTGAAACAAGATGAATGAGTGTTAAAGAGAGTGAAACAAGATGAATGAGGGTCAAAGAGAGTGAAACGAGGTGAATGAGGGTTAAAGAGAGTGAAACGAGACGAAGGAGAGTCAAAGAGAGCGAAATGAGACGAAGGAGGGTGAAAGAGAGCGAAACGAGACGAAGGAGTGTGAAAGAGAGCGAAACCTGATGAAGGAGGGTGAAAGAGAGCGAAACGAGATGAAGGAGGGTGAAAGAGAGTGAAACGAGACGAAGGAGGGTGAAAGAGAGCGAAACGAGACGAAGGAGGGTGAAAGAGAGCAAAAGGAGTCGACGAAGGAGGGTGAAAGAGCGCGAAACGAGACGAAGGAGTGTGAAAGAGAGTGAAACGAGATAAAGGAGGGTGAAAGAGAGCGAAACACGACGAAGGAGAGTGAAAGAGAGCAAAACGAGACGAAGGAGGTTTAAAGAGAGTGAAACAAGATGAAGGAGGGTTAAAGTGAGTGAAACAAGATGAAGGAGGGTTAAAGAGAGTGAAACCAGATGAAGGAGGGTTAAAGAGAGTGAAACAAGAGGAAGGAGGGTTAAAGAGAGTGAAACAAGATAAAGGAAGGATAAAGAGAGTGAAACAAGATAAATGAGTGTTAAAGAGATGGAAACAAGACGATGGAGGGTTAAAGAGAGTGAAACAAGATGAATGAGTGTTAAAGAGAGTGAAACAAAATGAATGAGGGTTAATGATGGTGAAACGAGATGTATGGTGGTAAATGAAGGTGAAACGAGATGAATGGGGTTTAAAGAGAGTGAAACAAGATGAATGAGGGTTAAAGAGAGTGAAACAAGGTGAAGGAGGGTTAAAGAGAGTGAAACAAGATGAATGAGGGTTAAAGAGAGTGAAACAAAATGAATGAGGGTTAACAGAGTGAAACGAGATGAAGGAGGTTTAAAGAGAGTGAAACAAGATGAATGAGGGTTAAAGAGAGTGAAACAAAATGAATGAGGGTTAAAGATGGTGAAACGAGATGAAAGGGGTTTAAAGACCGTGAAACAAGATGAATAAAGGTTAAAGAGAGTGAAACAAGATGAATGAGGGTTAAAGAGAGTGAAACAAGTTGAATGAGGGTTAAAGAGAGTGAATCAAGATGAATGAGGGTTACAGGGAGTGAAACAAGATGAATGAGGGTTAAAGAGATTGAAACAAGATGAATGAGTGTTAAAGAGAGTGAAACAAGATGAATGAGGGTCAAAGAAAGTGAAACGAGGTGAATGAGGGTTAAAGAGAGTGAAACGAGATGAAGGAGAGTCAAAGAGAGCGAAATGAGACGAAGGAGGGTGAAAGAGAGCGAAACGAGACGAAGGAGTGTGAAAGAGAGCGAAACCTGATGAAGGAGGGTGAAAGAGAGCGAAACGAGATGAAGGAGGGTGAAAGAGAGTGAAACGAGACGAAGGAGGGTGAAAGAGAGCGAAACGAGACGAAGGAGGGTGAAAGAGAGCAAAAGGAGTCGACGAAGGAGGGTGAAAGAGCGCGAAACGAGACGAAGGAGTGTGAAAGAGAGTGAAACGAGATAAAGGAGGGTGAAAGAGAGCGAAACACGACGAAGGAGAGTGAAAGAGAGCAAAACGAGACGAAGGAGGTTTAAAGAGAGTGAAACAAGATGAAGGAGGGTTAAAGTGAGTGAAACAAGAGGAAGGAGGGTTAAAGAGAGTGAAACAAGATAAAGGAAGGATAAAGAGAGTGAAACAAGATAAATGAGTGTTAAAGAGATGGAAACAAGACGAAGGAGGGTTAAAGAGAGTGAAACAAGATGAATGAGTGTTAAAGAGAGTGAAACAAAATGAATGAGGGTTAATGATGGTGAAACGAGATGAATGGCGGTAAATGAAGGTGAAACGAGATGAATGGGGTTTAAAGAGAGTGAAACAAGATGAATGAGGGTTAAAGAGAGTGAAACAAGGTGAAGGAGGGTTAAAGAGAGTGAAACAAGATGAATGAGGGTTAAAGAGAGTGAAACAAAATGAATGAGGTTTAATGATGCTGAAACGAGACGAAGGAGGGTGAAAGAGAGCGAAACGAGACGAAGGAGTGTGAAAGACAGCGCCACGAGACGAAGGAGGTTGAAAGAGTGTGAAACATGATGAATGAGGGTTAAAGAGAGTGAAACGAGATGGAGGAGGGTTAAAGAGAGTGAAACAAGATGAAGGACGGTTAAAGAGAGTGAAAAAAGATAACGGAAGGTTAAAGAGAGTGAAACGAGATGAAGGAGGGTTAAAGAGAGTGAAACGAGATGAATGAGGGTTAACAGAATGAAACGAGATGAAGGAGGGTTAAAGAGAGTGAAACAAGATGAATGAGGGTTAAAGGGAGAGAAACAAAATTAATGAGGTTTAAAGATGGTGAAACGATATGAATGGGGTTTAAAGAGAGTGAAACAAGATGAATGAAGGGTAAAGGAGAGTGAAACAAGATGAAGGAGGGTTAAAGAGAGTGATACCAGATGAAGGAGGGTTAAAGAGAGTGTAACAAGATGAATGAGGGTTAAAGAGTGTGAAACGAGATGAATGAGGGTTAAAGGGAGTGAAACAAGATGAATGCGTGTTAAAGAGAGTGAAACAAGCTGAATGAGTGTTAAAGAGAGTGAAACGAGATGAATGAGGGTTAAAGAGAGAGAAACAAAATTAATGAGGTTTAAAGATGGTGAAACGACATGAATGGGGTTTGAAGAGAGTGAAACAAGATGAATGAGGGTTAAAGAGAGTGAAACAAGTTGAATGAGGGTGAAAGAGAGTGAAACAAGATGAATGAGGGTTACATGGAGTGAAACAAGATGAATGAGTGCTAAAGAGATTGAAACAAGATGAATGAGTGTTAAAGAGAGTGAAACAAGATGAATGAGAGTCAAAGAGAGCGAAATGATACAAAGGATTGTGAAAGAGAGCGAAACGAGACAAAGGAGTGTGAAAGAGAGCGAGACCTGATGAAGGAGGTTGAAAAAGAGCGAAAGGAGTTGAAGGAGGGTGAAAGAGAGCGAAACGAGACGAAGGAGGGTGAAAGAGAGCGAAACGAGATGAAGGAGGGTGAAAGAGAGTGAAAGGAGACGACGAAGGAGTGTGAAAGAGAGTGAAACGAGATAAAGGAGGGTGAAAGAGAGCGAAACAAGACGAAGGAGGGTGAAAGAGAGCAAAACGAGATGAATGAGGTGTACAGAGAGTGAAACAAGATGAATGAGGGTTACAGAGTGTGAAACAAGATGGATGAGGGTTAAAGAGAGTGAAACAAGATGAATGAGGGTTAAAGGGAGTGAAACAAGATGAATGAGGGTTAAAGAGAGTGAAACAAGTTGAATGAGTGTTAAAGAGAGTGAATCAAGATGAATGAGGGTTACAGGGAGTGAAACAAGATGAATGAGGGTTAAAGAGATTGAAACAAGATGAATGAGTGTTAAAGAGAGTGAAACAAGATGAAGGAGGGTTAAAGAGAGTGAAACAAGATGAATGAGGGTTAAAGAGAGTGAAACAAGATGAATGAGGTTTAAAGATGGTGAAACGACATGAATGGGGTTTGAAGAGAGTGAAACAAGATGAATGAGGGTTAAAGAGAGTGAAACAAGTTGAATGAGGGTGAAAGAGAGTGAAACAAGATGAATGAGGGTTACATGGAGTGAAACAAGATGAATGAGTGCTAAAGAGATTGAAACAAGATGAATGAGTGTTAAAGAGAGTGAAACAAGATGAATGAGAGTCAAAGAGAGCGAAATGATACAAAGGATTGTGAAAGAGAGCGAAACGAGACAAAGGAGTGTGAAAGAGAGCGAGACCTGATGAAGGAGGTTGAAAAAGAGCGAAAGGAGTTGAAGGAGGGTGAAAGAGAGCGAAACGAGACGAAGGAGGGTGAAAGAGAGCGAAACGAGATGAAGGAGGGTGAAAGAGAGTGAAAGGAGACGACGAAGGAGTGTGAAAGAGAGTGAAACGAGATAAAGGAGGGTGAAAGAGAGCGAAACAAGACGAAGGAGGGTGAAAGAGAGCAAAACGAGATGAATGAGGTGTACAGAGAGTGAAACAAGATGAATGAGGGTTACAGAGTGTGAAACAAGATGGATGAGGGTTAAAGAGAGTGAAACAAGATGAATGAGGGTTAAAGGGAGTGAAACAAGATGAATGAGGGTTAAAGAGAGTGAAACAAGTTGAATGAGTGTTAAAGAGAGTGAATCAAGATGAATGAGGGTTACAGGGAGTGAAACAAGATGAATGAGGGTTAAAGAGATTGAAACAAGATGAATGAGTGTTAAAGAGAGTGAAACAAGATGAAGGAGGGTTAAAGAGAGTGAAACAAGATGAATGAGGGTTAAAGAGAGTGAAACAAGATGAATGAGGGTTAGAGAGAGCGAAACGAGATGAAGGAGAGTCAAAGAGAGCGAAATGAGACGAAGGAGGGTGAAAGAGAGCGAAACCTGATGAAGGAGGTTGAAAGAGAGCGAAAGGAGTTGAAGGAGGGTGAAAGAGAGCGAAACGAGACGAAGGAGGGTGAAAGAGAGCGAAACGAGACGAAGTAGGGTGAAAGAGAGCGAAAGGAGACGATGAAGGAGTGTGAAAGAGAGTGAAACGAGATAAAGGAGGGTGAAAGAGAGCGAAACAAGACGAAGGAGGGTGAAAGAGAGCAAAACGAGACGAAGGAGGGTTAAAGAGAGTGAAACAAGATGAATGAGGGTGAAAGAGAGTGAAACGAGATGAATGAGGGTTCCAGAGAGTGAAACAAGATGAATGAGGTTTAAAGAGTGTGAAACAAGACGGATGAGGGTTAAAGAGAGTGAAACAAGATGAATGAGGGTTATAGGGAGTGAAACAAGATGAATGAGGGTTAAAGAGAGTGAAACAAGTTGAATGAGTGTTAAAGTGAGTGAATCAAGATGAATGAGGGTTACAGGGAGTGAAACAAGATGAATGAGGGTTAAAGAGATTGAAACAAGATGAATGAGTGTTAGAGAGAGTGAAACACGATGAATGAGGGTTAAAGAGAGTGAACCGAGGTGAATGAGGGTTAAAGAGAGTGAAACGAGACGAAGGAGAGTCAAAGAGAGCGAAATGAGACGAAGGAGGGTGAAAGAGAGCGAAACGAGACGAAGGAGTGTGAAAGAGAGCGAAACCTGATGAAGGAGGGTGAAAGAGAGCGAAAGGAGACGAAGGAGGGTGAAAGAGAGTGAAACGAGACGAAGGAGGGTGAAAGAGAGCGAAACGAGACGAAGGAGTGTGAAAGAGAGTGAAACGAGATAAAGGAGGCTGAAAGAGAGCGAAACACGACGAAGGAGGGTGAAAGAGAGCAAAACGAGACGAAGGAGGTTTAAAGAGAGTGAAACAAGATAAAGGAAGGATAAAGAGAGTGAAACAAGATGAATGAGTGTTATAGAGATGGAAACAAGATGAAGGAGGGTTAAAGAGAGTGAAACAAGATGAATGAGGGTTAAAGAGAGTGAAACAAAATGAATGAGGGTGAATGATGGTGAAACGAGATGAATGGCGGTTAATGATGGTGAAACGAGCTGAATGGGGTTTAAAGAGAGTGAAACAAGATGAATGAGGGTTACAGAGAGTGAAACAAGATGAAGGAGGGTTAAAGAGAGTGAAACAAGATGAATGAGGGTTAAAGAGAGTGAAACAAAATGAATGAGGGTTAATGATGCTGAAACGAGACGAAGGAGGGTGAAAGAGAGCGACACGAGACGAAGGAGTGTGAAAGAGATCGCCACGAGACGAAGGAGGGTGAAAGGGTGTGAAACATGATGAATGAGGGTTCAAGAGAGTGAAACAAGATGAAGGAGGGTTAAAGAGAGCGAAACCTGATGAAGGAGGGTGAAAGAGAGCGAAAGGAGACGAAGGAGGGTGAAAGAGAGTGAAACGAGACGAAGGAGGGTGAAAGAGAGCGAAACGAGACGAAGGAGTGTGAAAGAGAGTGAAACGAGATAAAGGAGGCTGAAAGAGAGCGAAACACGACGAAGGAGGGTGAAAGAGAGCAAAACGAGACGAAGGAGGTTTAAAGAGAGTGAAACAAGATAAAGGAAGGATAAAGAGAGTGAAACAAGATGAATGAGTGTTATAGAGATGGAAACAAGATGAAGGAGGGTTAAAGAGAGTGAAACAAGATGAATGAGGGTTAAAGAGAGTGAAACAAAATGAATGAGGGTGAATGATGGTGAAACGAGATGAATGGCGGTTAATGATGGTGAAACGAGCTGAATGGGGTTTAAAGAGAGTGAAACAAGATGAATGAGGGTTACAGAGAGTGAAACAAGATGAAGGAGGGTTAAAGAGAGTGAAACAAGATGAATGAGGGTTAAAGAGAGTGAAACAAAATGAATGAGGGTTAATGATGCTGAAACGAGACGAAGGAGGGTGAAAGAGAGCGACACGAGACGAAGGAGTGTGAAAGAGATCGCCACGAGACGAAGGAGGGTGAAAGGGTGTGAAACATGATGAATGAGGGTTCAAGAGAGTGAAACAAGATGAAGGAGGGTTAAAGAGAGTGAAACGAGATGGAGGAGGGTTAAAGAGAGTGGAACGAGATGGAGGAGGGTGAAAGAGAGTGAAACAAGTTGGAGGAGGGTTAAGTAGAGTGAAACAAGATAAAGGAAGGTTAAAGAGAGTGAAACGAGATGAAGGAGGGTTAAAGAGAGTGAAACGAGATGAATAAGGGTTAACAGAATGAAACGAGATGAAGGAGGGTTAAAGAGAGTGAAACTAGATGAATGAGGGTTAAAGAGAGAGAAACAAGATGAAGGAGGGTAAAAGAGAGTGATACCAGATGAAGGAGGGTTAAAGAGAGTGTAACAAGATGAATGAGTGTTAAAGAGAGTGAAACGAGATGAATGAGGGTTAAAGGGAGTGAAACAAGATGAATGCGTGTTAAAGAGAATGAAACAAGCTGAATGAGTGTTAAAGAGAGTGAAACGAGATGAATGAGGGTGAAAGAGAGCGAAAGGAGACGAAGGAGGGTGAAAGAGAGCGAAAGGAGACGAAGGAGGATGAACGAGAGCGAAATGAGACGAAGGAAGGTGAATGAGAGTGAAACGAGATGGATGAGGGTTAAAGAGAGAGAAACAAAATTAATGAGGTTTAAAGATGGTGAAACGAGATGAATGGGGTTTAAAGAGAGTGAAACAAGATGAATGAGGGTTAAAGAGAGTGAAACAAGATGAATGAGGGTTAAAGAGAGTGAAACAAGTTGAATGAGGGTTAAAGAGAGTGAAACAAGATGAATGAGGATTACTGGGAGTGAAACAAGATGAATGAGGGTTACAGGGAGTGAAACAAGATGAATGAGGGTTAAAGAGATTGAAACAAGATGAATGAGTGTTAGAGAGAGTGAAACACGATGAATGAGGGTTAAAGAGAGTGAACCGAGGTGAATGAGGGTTAAAGAGAGTGAAACGAGACGAAGGAGAGTCAAAGAGAGCGAAATGAGACGAAGGAGGGTGAAAGAGAGCGAAACGAGACGAAGGAGTGTGAAAGAGAGCGAAACCTGATGAAGGAGGGTGAAAGAGAGCGAAAGGAGACGAAGGAGGGTGAAAGAGAGTGAAACGAGACGAAGGAGGGTGAAAGAGAGCGAAACGAGACGAAGGAGTGTGAAAGAGAGTGAAACGAGATAAAGGAGGCTGAAAGAGAGCGAAACACGACGAAGGAGGGTGAAAGAGAGCAAAACGAGACGAAGGAGGTTTAAAGAGAGTGAAACAAGATAAAGGAAGGATAAAGAGAGTGAAACAAGATGAATGAGTGTTATAGAGATGGAAACAAGATGAAGGAGGGTTAAAGAGAGTGAAACAAGATGAATGAGGGTTAAAGAGAGTGAAACAAAATGAATGAGGGTGAATGATGGTGAAACGAGATGAATGGCGGTTAATGATGGTGAAACGAGCTGAATGGGGTTTAAAGAGAGTGAAACAAGATGAATGAGGGTTAAAGAGAGTGAAACAAAATGAATGAGGGTTAATGATGGTGAAACGAGATGAATGGCGGTAAATGAAGGTGAAACGAGATGAATGGGGTTTAAAGAGAGTGAAACAAGATGAATGAGGGTTAAAGAGAGTGAAACAAGGTGAAGGAGGGTTAAAGAGAGTGAAACAAGATGAATGAGGGTTAAAGAGAGTGAAACAAAATGAATGAGGTTTAATGATGCTGAAACGAGACGAAGGAGGGTGAAAGAGAGCGAAACGAGACGAAGGAGTGTGAAAGACAGCGCCACGAGACGAAGGAGGTTGAAAGAGTGTGAAACATGATGAATGAGGGTTAAAGAGAGTGAAACGAGATGGAGGAGGGTTAAAGAGAGTGAAACAAGATGAAGGACGGTTAAAGAGAGTGAAAAAAGATAAAGGAAGGTTAAAGAGAGTGAAACGAGATGAAGGAGGGTTAAAGAGAGTGAAACGAGATGAATGAGTGTTAACAGAATGAAACGAGATGAAGGAGGGTTAAAGAGAGTGAAACAAGATGAATGAGGGTTAAAGAGAGAGAAACAAAATTAATGAGGGTTAAAGATGGTGAAACGATATGAATGGGGTTTAAAGAGAGTGAAACAAGATGAATGAAGGGTAAAGGAGAGTGAAACAAGATGAAGGAGGGTTAAAGAGAGTGATACCAGATGAAGGAGGGTTAAAGAGAGTGTAACAAGATGAATGAGGGTTAAAGAGTGTGAAACGAGATGAATGAGGGTTAAAGGGAGTGAAACAAGATGAATGCGTGTTAAAGAGAGTGAAACAAGCTGAATGAGTGTTAATGATGGTGAAACGAGATGAATGGCGGTAAATGAAGGTGAAACGAGATGAATGGGGTTTAAAGAGAGTGAAACAAGATGAATGAGGGTTAAAGAGAGTGAAACAAGGTGAAGGAGGGTTAAAGAGAGTGAAACAAGATGAATGAGGGTTAAAGAGAGTGAAACAAAATGAATGAGGTTTAATGATGCTGAAACGAGACGAAGGAGGGTGAAAGAGAGCGAAACGAGACGAAGGAGTGTGAAAGACAGCGCCACGAGACGAAGGAGGTTGAAAGAGTGTGAAACATGATGAATGAGGGTTAAAGAGAGTGAAACGAGATGGAGGAGGGTTAAAGAGAGTGAAACAAGATGAAGGACGGTTAAAGAGAGTGAAAAAAGATAAAGGAAGGTTAAAGAGAGTGAAACGAGATGAAGGAGGGTTAAAGAGAGTGAAACGAGATGAATGAGTGTTAACAGAATGAAACGAGATGAAGGAGGGTTAAAGAGAGTGAAACAAGATGAATGAGGGTTAAAGAGAGAGAAACAAAATTAATGAGGGTTAAAGATGGTGAAACGATATGAATGGGGTTTAAAGAGAGTGAAACAAGATGAATGAAGGGTAAAGGAGAGTGAAACAAGATGAAGGAGGGTTAAAGAGAGTGATACCAGATGAAGGAGGGTTAAAGAGAGTGTAACAAGATGAATGAGGGTTAAAGAGTGTGAAACGAGATGAATGAGGGTTAAAGGGAGTGAAACAAGATGAATGCGTGTTAAAGAGAGTGAAACAAGCTGAATGAGTGTTAAAGAGAGTGAAACGAGATGAATGAGGGTTAAAGAGAGAGAAACAAAATTAATGAGGTTTAAAGATGGTGAAACGACATGAATGGGGTTTGAAGAGAGTGAAACAAGATGAATGAGGGTTAAAGAGAGTGAAACAAGTTGAATGAGGGTGAAAGAGAGTGAAACAAGATGAATGAGGGTTACATGGAGTGAAACAAGATGAATGAGTGCTAAAGAGATTGAAACAAGATGAATGAGTGTTAAAGAGAGTGAAACAAGATGAATGAGAGTCAAAGAGAGCGAAATGATACAAAGGATTGTGAAAGAGAGCGAAACGAGACAAAGGAGTGTGAAAGAGAGCGAGACCTGATGAAGGAGGTTGAAAAAGAGCGAAAGGAGTTGAAGGAGGGTGAAAGAGAGCGAAACGAGACGAAGGAGGGTGAAAGAGAGCGAAACGAGATGAAGGAGGGTGAAAGAGAGTGAAAGGAGACGACGAAGGAGTGTGAAAGAGAGTGAAACGAGATAAAGGAGGGTGAAAGAGAGCGAAACAAGACGAAGGAGGGTGAAAGAGAGCAAAACGAGATGAATGAGGTGTACAGAGAGTGAAACAAGATGAATGAGGGTTACAGAGTGTGAAACAAGATGGATGAGGGTTAAAGAGAGTGAAACAAGATGAATGAGGGTTAAAGGGAGTGAAACAAGATGAATGAGGGTTAAAGAGAGTGAAACAAGTTGAATGAGTGTTAAAGAGAGTGAATCAAGATGAATGAGGGTTACAGGGAGTGAAACAAGATGAATGAGGGTTAAAGAGATTGAAACAAGATGAATGAGTGTTAAAGAGAGTGAAACAAGATGAAGGAGGGTTAAAGAGAGTGAAACAAGATGAATGAGGGTTAAAGAGAGTGAAACAAGATGAATGAGGTTTAAAGATGGTGAAACGACATGAATGGGGTTTGAAGAGAGTGAAACAAGATGAATGAGGGTTAAAGAGAGTGAAACAAGATCAATGAGGGTTAAAGAGAGTGAAACAAAATGAATGAGGGTTAATGATGCTGAAACGAGACAAAGGAGGGTGAAAGAGAGCGAAACGAGACGAAGGAGTGTGAAAGAGAGCGCCACGAGACGAAGGAGGGTGAAAGAGTGTGAAACATGATGAATGAGGGTGAAAGAGAGTGAAACAAGGTGAAGGAGGGTTAAAGAGAGTGAAACGAGATGGAGGAGGGTTAAAGAGAGTGAAACGAGATGGAGGAGGGTTAAAGAGAGTCAAACAAGATAAACGAAGGTTAAAGAGAGTGAAACGAGATGAATGAGGGTCAAAGAGAGTGAAACGAGATGAATGAGGGTTAACAGAATGACACGAGATGAAGGAGGGTTAAATAGAGTGAAACAAGATGAATGAGGTTTAAAGAGAGAGAAACAAAATTAATGAGGGTGAAAGATGATGAAACGAGATGAATGGGGTTGAAAGATAGTGAAACAAGATGAATGAGGGTTAAAGAGAGTGAAACAAGATGAAGGAGGGTTAAAGAGAGTGATACCAGATGAAGGAGGGTTAAAGAGAGTGTAACAAGATGAATGAGGGTTAAAGATTGTGAAACGAGATGAATGAGGGTTAAAGGGAGTGAAACAAGATGAATGCGTGTTAAAGAGAGTGAAACAAGCTGAATGAGTGTTAAAGAGAGTGAAACGAGATGAATGAGAGTGAAAGAGAGCGAAAGGATACGAGGGAGGGTGAAAGAGAGCGAAAGGAGACGAAGGAGGATGAACGAGAGCGAAACGAGACAAAGGACGGTGAATGAGAGTGAAACGAGATGAATGAGGTTTAAAGAGAGAGAAACAAAATTAATGAGGTTTAAAGATGGTGAAACGAGATGAATGGGGTTTAAAGAGAGTGAAACAAGATGAATGAGGGTTAAAGAGAGTGAAACAAGTTGAATGAGGGTTAAAGAGAGTGAAACAAGTTGAATGAGGGTTACAGGGAGTGAAACAAGATGAATGAGGGTTAAAGAGATTGAAACAAGATGAATGAGTGTTAAAGAGAGTGAAACAAGATGAATGAGAGTCAAAGAGAGCGAAATGAGATGAAGGATTGTGAAAGAGAGCGAAACGAGACGAAGGAGTGTGAAAGAGAGCGAAACCTGATGAAGGAGGTTGAAAGAGAGCGAAAGGAGTTGAAGGAGGGTGAAAGAGAGCGAAACGAGACGAAGGAGGGTGAAAGAGAGCGAAACGAGACGAAGTAGGGTGAAAGAGAGCGAAAGGAGACGATGAAGGAGTGTGAAAGAGAGTGAAACGAGATAAAGGAGGGTGAAAGAGAGCGAAACAAGACGAAGGAGGGTGAAAGAGAGCAAAACGAGACGAAGGAGGGTTAAAGAGAGTGAAACAAGATGAATGAGGGTGAAAGAGAGTGAAACGAGATGAATGAGGGTTCCAGAGAGTGAAACAAGATGAATGAGGGTTAAAGAGTGTGAAACAAGACGGATGAGGGTTAAAGAGAGTGAAACAAGATGAATGAGGGTTATAGGGAGTGAAACAAGATGAATGAGGGTTAAAGAGAGTGAAACAAGTTGAATGAGTGTTAAAGTGAGTGAATCAAGATGAATGAGGGTTACAGGGAGTGAAACAAGATGAATGAGGGTTAAAGAGATTGAAACAAGATGAATGAGTGTTAGAGAGAGTGAAACACGATGAATGAGGGTTAAAGAGAGTGAACCGAGGTGAATGAGGGTTAAAGAGAGTGAAACGAGACGAAGGAGAGTCAAAGAGAGCGAAATGAGACGAAGGAGGGTGAAAGAGAGCGAAACGAGACGAAGGAGTGTGAAAGAGAGCGAAACCTGATGAAGGAGGGTGAAAGAGAGTGAAAGGAGACGAAGGAGGGTGAAAGAGAGTGAAACGAGACGAAGGAGGGTGAAAGAGAGCGAAACGAGACGAAGGAGTGTGAAAGAGAGTGAAACGAGATAAAGGAGGCTGAAAGAGAGCGAAACACGACGAAGGAGGGTGAAAGAGAGCAAAACGAGACGAAGGAGGTTTAAAGAGAGTGAAACAAGATAAAGGAAGGATAAAGAGAGTGAAACAAGATGAATGAGTGTTATAGAGATGGAAACAAGATGAAGGAGGGTTAAAGAGAGTGAAACAAGATGAATGAGGGTTAAAGAGAGTGAAACAAAATGAATGAGGGTGAATGATGGTGAAACGAGATGAATGGCGGTTAATGATGGTGAAACGAGCTGAATGGGGTTTAAAGAGAGTGAAACAAGATGAATGAGGGTTACAGAGAGTGAAACAAGATGAAGGAGGGTTAAAGAGAGTGAAACAAGATGAATGAGGGTTAAAGAGAGTGAAACAAAATGAATGAGGGTTAATGATGCTGAAACGAGACGAAGGAGGGTGAAAGAGAGCGACACGAGACGAAGGAGTGTGAAAGAGATCGCCACGAGACGAAGGAGGGTGAAAGGGTGTGAAACATGATGAATGAGGGTTCAAGAGAGTGAAACAAGATGAAGGAGGGTTAAAGAGAGTGAAACGAGATGGAGGAGGGTTAAAGAGAGTGGAACGAGATGGAGGAGGGTGAAAGAGAGTGAAACAAGTTGGAGGAGGGTTAAGTAGAGTGAAACAAGATAAAGGAAGGTTAAAGAGAGTGAAACGAGATGAAGGAGGGTTAAAGAGAGTGAAACGAGATGAATAAGGGTTAACAGAATGAAACGAGATGAAGGAGGGTTAAAGAGAGTGAAACTAGATGAATGAGGGTTAAAGAGAGAGAAACAAGATGAAGGAGGGTAAAAGAGAGTGATACCAGATGAAGGAGGGTTAAAGAGAGTGTAACAAGATGAATGAGTGTTAAAGAGAGTGAAACGAGATGAATGAGGGTTAAAGGGAGTGAAACAAGATGAATGCGTGTTAAAGAGAATGAAACAAGCTGAATGAGTGTTAAAGAGAGTGAAACGAGATGAATGAGGGTGAAAGAGAGCGAAAGGAGACGAAGGAGGGTGAAAGAGAGCGAAAGGAGACGAAGGAGGATGAACGAGAGCGAAATGAGACGAAGGAAGGTGAATGAGAGTGAAACGAGATGGATGAGGGTTAAAGAGAGAGAAACAAAATTAATGAGGTTTAAAGATGGTGAAACGAGATGAATGGGGTTTAAAGAGAGTGAAACAAGATGAATGAGGGTTAAAGAGAGTGAAACAAGATGAATGAGGGTTAAAGAGAGTGAAACAAGTTGAATGAGGGTTAAAGAGAGTGAAACAAGATGAATGAGGATTACTGGGAGTGAAACAATATGAATGAGGGTTACAGGGAGTGAAACAAGATGAATGAGGGTTAAAGAGATTGAAACAAGATGAATGAGTGTTAGAGAGAGTGAAACACGATGAATGAGGGTTAAAGAGAGTGAACCGAGGTGAATGAGGGTTAAAGAGAGTGAAACGAGACGAAGGAGAGTCAAAGAGAGCGAAATGAGACGAAGGAGGGTGAAAGAGAGCGAAACGAGACGAAGGAGTGTGAAAGAGAGCGAAACCTGATGAAGGAGGGTGAAAGAGAGCGAAAGGAGACGAAGGAGGGTGAAAGAGAGTGAAACGAGACGAAGGAGGGTGAAAGAGAGCGAAACGAGACGAAGGAGTGTGAAAGAGAGTGAAACGAGATAAAGGAGGCTGAAAGAGAGCGAAACACGACGAAGGAGGGTGAAAGAGAGCAAAACGAGACGAAGGAGGTTTAAAGAGAGTGAAACAAGATAAAGGAAGGATAAAGAGAGTGAAACAAGATGAATGAGTGTTATAGAGATGGAAACAAGATGAAGGAGGGTTAAAGAGAGTGAAACAAGATGAATGAGGGTTAAAGAGAGTGAAACAAAATGAATGAGGGTGAATGATGGTGAAACGAGATGAATGGCGGTTAATGATGGTGAAACGAGCTGAATGGGGTTTAAAGAGAGTGAAACAAGATGAATGAGGGTTACAGAGAGTGAAACAAGATGAAGGAGGGTTAAAGAGAGTGAAACAAGATGAATGAGGGTTAAAGAGAGTGAAACAAAATGAATGAGGGTTAATGATGCTGAAACGAGACGAAGGAGGGTGAAAGAGAGCGACACGAGACGAAGGAGTGTGAAAGAGATCGCCACGAGACGAAGGAGGGTGAAAGGGTGTGAAACATGATGAATGAGGGTTCAAGAGAGTGAAACAAGATGAAGGAGGGTTAAAGAGAGTGAAACGAGATGGAGGAGGGTTAAAGAGAGTGGAACGAGATGGAGGAGGGTGAAAGAGAGTGAAACAAGTTGGAGGAGGGTTAAGTAGAGTGAAACAAGATAAAGGAAGGTTAAAGAGAGTGAAACGAGATGAAGGAGGGTTAAAGAGAGTGAAACGAGATGAATAAGGGTTAACAGAATGAAACGAGATGAAGGAGGGTTAAAGAGAGTGAAACTAGATGAATGAGGGTTAAAGAGAGAGAAACAAGATGAAGGAGGGTAAAAGAGAGTGATACCAGATGAAGGAGGGTTAAAGAGAGTGTAACAAGATGAATGAGTGTTAAAGAGAGTGAAACGAGATGAATGAGGGTTAAAGGGAGTGAAACAAGATGAATGCGTGTTAAAGAGAATGAAACAAGCTGAATGAGTGTTAAAGAGAGTGAAACGAGATGAATGAGGGTGAAAGAGAGCGAAAGGAGACGAAGGAGGGTGAAAGAGAGCGAAAGGAGACGAAGGAGGATGAACGAGAGCGAAATGAGACGAAGGAAGGTGAATGAGAGTGAAACGAGATGGATGAGGGTTAAAGAGAGAGAAACAAAATTAATGAGGTTTAAAGATGGTGAAACGAGATGAATGGGGTTTAAAGAGAGTGAAACAAGATGAATGAGGGTTAAAGAGAGTGAAACAAGATGAATGAGGGTTAAAGAGAGTGAAACAAGTTGAATGAGGGTTAAAGAGAGTGAAACAAGATGAATGAGGATTACTGGGAGTGAAACAAGATGAATGAGGGTTAAAGAGATTGAAACAAGATGAATGAGTGTTAAAGAGAGTGAAGCAAGATGAATGAGAGTCAAAGAGAGTGAAATGAGACGAAGGATTGTGAAAGAGAGCGAAACGAGTCGAAGGAGTGTGAAAGAGAGCGAAACCTGATGATGGAGGTTGAAAGAGAGCGAAAGTAGTTGAAGGAGGGTGAAAGAGAGCGAAACGAGACGAAGGAGGGTGAAAGAGAGCGAAACGAGACGAAGGAGGGTGAAAGAGAGCGAAAGGGGACGACGAAGGTGTGTGAAAGAGAGCGAAACAAGACGAAGGAGGGTGAAAGAGAGCAAAACGAGACGAAGGAGGGTTAAAGAGAGTGAAACAAGATGAATGAGGGTGAAAGAGAGCGAAACGAGACGAAGGAGGGTGAAAGAGAGCGAAACGAGACGAAGGAGTGTGAAAGAGAGTGAAACGAGATAAAGGAGGGTGAAAGAGAGCGAAACCCGACGAAGGAGGGTGAAAGAGAGCAAAACGAGACGAAGGAGGTTTAAAGAGAGTGAAACAACATGAAGGAGGGTAAAAGTGAGTGAAACAAGAGGAAGGAGGGTTAAAGAGAGTGAAACAAGATAAAGGAAGGATAAAGAGAGTGAAACAAGATGAATGAGTGTTATAGAGATGGAAACAAGATGAAGGAGGGTTAAAGAGAGTGAAACAAGATGAATGAGGGTTAAAGAGAATGAAACAAAATGAATGAGGGTTAATGATGGTGAAACGAGATGAATGGCGGTTAATGATGGTGAAACGAGATGAATGGGGGTTAAAGAGAGTGAAACAAGATGAATGAGGGTTACAGAGAGTGAAACAAGATGAATGAGGGTTAAAGAGAGTGAAACAAGTTGAATGAGGGTTAAAGAGAGTGAAACAAGATGAATGAGGATTACTGGGAGTGAAACAAGATGAAGGAGGGTTAAAGAGAGTGAAACAAGATGAATGAGGGTTAAAGAGAGTGAAACAAAATGAATGAGGGTTAATGATGCTGAAACGAGACGAAGGAGGGTGAAAGAGAACGAAACGAGACGAAGGAGTGTGAAAGAGATCGCCACGAGACGAAGGAGGGTGAAAGGGTGTGAAACATGATGAATGAGGGTTAAAGAGAGTGAAACAAGATGAAGGAGGGTTAAAGAGAGTGAAACGAGATGGAGGAGGGTTAAAGAGAGTGGAACGAGATGGAGGAGGGTGAAAGAGAGTGAAACAAGTTGAAGAAGGGTTAAATAGAGTGAAACAAGATAAAGGAAGGTTAAAGAGAGTGAAACGAGATGAAGGAGGGTTAAAGAGAGTGAAACGAGATGAATAAGGGTTGACAGAATGAAACGAGATGAAGGAGGGTTAAAGAGAGTGAAACTAGATGAATGAGGGTTAAAGAGAGAGAAACAAGATGAAGGAGGGTAAAAGAGAGTGATACCAGATGAAGGAGGGTTAAAGAGAGTGTAACAAGATGAATGAGTGTTAAAGAGAGTGAAACGAGATGAATGAGTGTTAAAGGGAGTGAAACAAGATGAATGCGTGTTAAAGAGAATGAAACAAGCTGAATGAGTGTTAAAGAGAGTGAAACGAGATGAATGAGGGTGAAAGAGAGCGAAAGGAGACGAAGGAGGGTGAAAGAGAGCGAAAGGAGATGAAAGAGGATGAACGAGAGCGAAATGAGACGAAGGAAGGTGAATGAGAGTGAAACGAGATGGATGAGGGTTAAAGAGAGAGAAACAAAATTAATGAGGTTTAAAGATGGTGAAACGAGATGAATGGGGTTTAAAGAGAGTGAAACAAGATGAATGAGGTTTAAAGAGAGTGAAACAAGATGAATGAGGGTTAAAGAGAGTGAAACAAGTTGAATGAGGGTTAAAGAGAGTGAAACAAGATGAATGAGGATTACTGGGAGTGAAACAAGATGAATGAGGGTTAAAGAGATTGAAACAAGATGAATGAGTGTTAAAGAGAGTGAAACAAGATGAATGAGAGTCAAAGAGAGTGAAATGAGACGAAGGATTTTGAAAGAGAGCGAAACGAGACGAAGGAGTGTGAAAGAGAGCGAAACCTGATGATGGAGGTTGAAAGAGAGCGAAAGGAGTTGAAGGAGGGTGAAAGAGAGCGAAACGAGACGACGAAGGTGTGTGAAAGAGAGCGAAACAAGACGAAGGAGGGTGAAAGAGAGCAAAACGAGACGAAGGAGGGTTAAAGAGAGTGAAACAAGATGAATGAGGGTGAAAGAAAGTGAAACGAGATGAATGAGGGTTACAGAGAGTGAAACAAGATGAATGAGGGTTAAAGAGTGTGAAACAAGATGGATGAGGGTTAAAGAGAGAGAAACAAGATGAATGAGGGTTAAAGGGAGTGAAACAAGATCAATGAGGGTTAAAGAGAGTGAAACGAGATGAAGAAGGGTTAAAGAGCGTGAAACAAGATGACTGAGGGTTAAAGTGAGTGAAACAAGATGAAGAAGGGTTAAAGAGCGTGATACAAGATGAAGGAGGGTTAAAGAGAGTGAAACAAGAGGAAGGAGGGTTAAAGAGTGTAAAACAAGATAAAGGAAGGATAAAGAGAGTGAAACAAGATGCAGGAGGGTTAAAGAGAGTGAAACAAGATGAATGTGGGTTAAAGAGAGTGAAACGAGATGAAGGAGGGTTAAAGAGAGTGAAACAAAATGAAGGAGGGTTAAACAGATTGAAACGAGATGAATGAGGGTTAACAGAGTAAAACGAGATGAAGAAGGGTTAAAGAGAGTGAAACGAGATGACGGAGGGTTAAAGAGAGTGAAGGAAGATAAAGGAAGGTTAAAGAGAGTGAAACAAGATGAAGGAGTTTTAAAGAGAGTGAAACAAGATGAATGAGGGTTAAAGAGAGTGAAACAAAATGATTGAGGGTTAATGATGCTGAAACGAGATGAATGGGGTTTAAAGAGAGTGAAAAAAGATGAATGAGGGTTAAAGAGAGTGAAACAAGATGAATGAGGGTTACAGTGAGTGAAACAAGATGAATGAGGGTTAGAGAGAGTGAAACAAGATGAAGGAGAGTCAAAGAGAGCGAAATGAGACGAAGGAGGGTGAAAGAGAGCGAAAGGAGATGAAGGAGGGTGAAAGAGAGCGAAACGAGACGAAGGAGGGTGATAGAGAGCGAAACGAGACGAAGGAGGGTGAAAGAGAGCGAAAGGAGACGACGAAGGAGGGTGAAAGAGAGCGAAACGAGACGAAGGAGTGTGAAAGAGAGTGAAACGAGATAAAGGAGGGTGAAAGTGAGCGAAACAAGAGGAAGGAGGGTGAAAGAGTGCAAAACGAGACGAAAGAGGGTTAAAGAGAGTGAAACAAGATGAATGAGTGTTAAAGAGAGTGAAACGAGATGAAGGAGGGTTAAAGAGAGTGAAACAAAATGAAGAAGGGTTAAAGAGATTGAAACGAGATGAATGAGGGTTAACAGAGTGAAACGAGATGAAGGAGGGTTAAAGAGAGTGAAACGTGATGAAGGAGGGTTAAAGAGAGCGAAGGAAGATAAACGAAGTTTAAAGAGAGTGAAACAAGATGGAAGAGTTTTAAAGAGAGTGAAACGAGATGAATGAGAGTGAAAGAGAGTGAAAGGAGACGAAGGAGGGTGAAAGAGAGCGAAAGGAGACGAAGGAGGATGAACGAGAGCGAAACGAGACGAAGGACGGTGAATGAGAGTGAAACGAGATGAATGAGGGTTAAAGAGAGAGAAACAAAATTAATGAGGTTTAAAGATGGTGAAACGAGATGAATGGGGTTTATAGAGAGTGAAACAAGATGAATGAGGGTTAAAGAGAGTGAAACAAGTTGAATGAGGGTTAAAGAGAGTGAAACAAGATGAATGAGGGTTACAGGGAGTGAAACAAGATGAATGAGGGTTAAAGAGATTGAAACAAGATGAATGAGTGTTAAAGAGAGTGAAACAAGACGAATGAGAGTCAAAGAGAGCGAAATGAGATTAAGGATTGTGAAAGAGAGCGAAACGAGACGAAGGAGTGTGAAAGAGAGCGAAACCTGATGAAGGAGGTTGAAAGAGAGCGAAAGGAGTTGAAGGTGGGTGAAAGAGAGCGAAACGAGACGAAGGAGGGTGAAGAGAGCGAAACGAGACGAAGTAGGGTGAAAGAGAGCGAAAGGAGACGATGAAGGAGTGTGAAAGAGAGTGAAACGAGATAAAGGAGGGTGAAAGAGAGCGAAACAAGACGAAGGAGGGTGAAAGAGAGCGAAACACGACGAAGGAGGGTGAAAGAGAGCGAAACGAGATGAAGGAGGGTGAAAGAGAGCGAAAGGAGAAGACGAAGGAGGGTGAAAGAGAGCGAAACGAGACGAAGGAGTGTGAAAGAGAGTGAAACGAGATAAAGGAGGGTGAAAGAGAGCAAAACACGAGGAAGGAGGGTGAAAGAGTGCAAAACGAGACGAAGGAGGGTTAAAGAGAGTGAAACAAGATGAATGAGTGTTAAAGAGAGTGAAACGAGATGAATGAGGGTTAAAGAGAGCGAAGGAAGATAAACGAAGGTTAAAGACAGTGAAACAAGATGAAAGAGTTTTAAAGAGAGTGAAACAAGATGAATGAGGGTTAAGGAGTGTGAAACAAAATGAATGGGGGTTAATGATGCTGAAACGAGATGAATGGGCTTTAAAGAGAGTGAAACAAGATGAATGAGGGTTAAAGAGAGTGAAACAAGATGAATGAGGGTTAAGGAGAGTGAAACAAAATGAATGGGGGTGAATGATGCTGAAACGAGATGAATGGGGTTTAAAGAGAGTGAAACGAGATGAAGGAGGGTTAAAGAGAGTGAAACAAAATGAAGGAGGGTTAAAGAGATTGAAACGAGATGAATGAGGGTTAACAGAGTGAAACGAGATGAAGGAGGGTTAAAGAGAGTGAAACGAAATGAAGGAGGGTTAAAGAGAGTGAAGGAAGATAAAGGAAGGTTAAAGAGAGTGAAACAAGATGAAGGAGTTTTAAAGAGAGTGAAACAAGATGAATGAGGGTTAAAGAGAGTGAAACAAAATGAATGAGGGTTAATGATGCTGAAACGAGATGAATGGGGTTTAAAGAGAGTGAAACGAGATGAAGGAGGGTTAAAGAGAGTGAAACGAGATGAAGGAGGGTTAAAGAGAGTGAAGGAATATAAAGGAAGGTTAAAGAGAGTGACACAAGATGAAGGAGTTTTAAAGAGAGTGAAACAAGATGAATGAGGGTTAAGGAGAGTGAAACAAAATGAATGAGGGTTCAAGAGAGTGAAACAAGATGAATGAGGGTTAAAGAGAGTGAAACGAGATGAAGGAGGGTTAAAGAGAGTGAAACAAAATGAAGGAGGGTTAAAGAGATTGAAACGAGATAAATAAGGGTTAACAGAGTGAAACGAGATGAAGGAGGGTTAAAGAGAGTGAAACGAGATGAAGGAGGGTTAAAGAGAGTGAAGGAAGATAAAGGAAGGTTAAAGAGAGTGAAACAAGATGAAGGAGCTTTAAAGAGAGTGAAACAAGATGAATGAGGGTTAAAGAGAGTGAAACAAAATGAATGAGGGTTAATGATGCTGAAACGAGATGAATGGGGTTTAAAGAGAGTGAAACAAGATGAATGAGGGTTAAAGAGAGTGAAACAAGATGAATGAGGGTTAGAGAGAGTGAAACAAGATGAATGAGGGTTAGAGAGAGTGAAACAAGACGAAGGAGAGTCAAAGAGAGCGAAATGAGACGAAGGAGGGTGAAAGAGAGCGAAAGGAGATGAAGGAGGGTGAAAGAGAGCGAAACGAGACGATGGAGGGTGAAAGAGAGCGAAACGAGACGAAGGAGGGTGAAAGAGAGCGAAAGGAGACGACGAAGGAGTGTGAAAGAGAGCGAAACGAGAAGAAGGAGTGTGAAAGAGAGTGAAACGAGATAAAGGAGGGTGAAAGAGAGCGAAACAAGAGGAAGGAGGGTGAAAGAGTGCAAAGCGAAACGAAAGAGGGTTAAAGAGAGTGAAACAAGATGAATGAGTGTTAAAGAGAGTGAAACGAGATGAAGGAGGGTTAAAGAGAGTGAAACAAAATGAAGGAGGGTTAAAGAGATTGAAACGAGATGAATGAGGGTTAACAGAGTGAAACGAGATGAAGGAGGGTTAAAGAGAGTGAAACGAGATGAAGGAGGGTTAAAGAGAGTGAAGGAAGATAAAGGAAGGTTAAAGAGAGTGAAACAAGATGAAGGAGATTTAAAGAGAGTGAAACAAGATGAAGGAGGGTTAAAGAGAGTGAAACAAAATGAATGAGGGTTAATGATGCTGAAACGAGATGAATGGCGTTTAAAGAGAGTGAAACAAGATGAATGATGGTTAAAGAGAGTGAAACAAGATGAATGAGGGTTAAAGAGAGTGAAAAAAGATGAATGAGGGTTAGAGAGAGTGAAACGAGATGAAGGAGAGTCAAAGAGAGCGAAATGAGACGAAGGAGGGTGAAAGAGAGCGAAACGAGACGAAGGAGTGTGATAGAGAGCGAAACCTGATGAAGGAGGGTGAAAGAGAGCGAAAGGAGACGAAGGAGGGTGAAAGAGAGCGAAACGAGACGAAGGAGGGTGAAAGAGAGCGAAACGAGATGAAGGAGGGTGAAAGAGAGCGAAAGGAGAAGACGAATGAGGGTGAAAGAGAGCGAAACGAGACGAAGGAGTGTGAAAGAGAGTGAAACGAGACAAAGGAGGGTGAAAGAGAGCGAAACAAGAGGAAGGAGGGTGAAAGAGTGCAAAACGAGACGAAGGAGGGTTAAAGAGAGTGAAACAAGATGAATGAGTGTTAAAGAGAGTGAAACGAGATGAATGAGGGTTACAGAGAGTGAAACAAGATGAATGAGGGTTAAAGAGTGGGAAACAAGATGGATGAGGGTTAAAGAGAGTGAAACAAGATGAATGATGGTTAAAGGGAGTGAAACAAGATCAATGAGGGTTAAAGAGTATGAAACAAGATGAAGATGGGTTAAAGAGCGTGAAACAGGATGAAGGAGGGTTAAAGAGAGTGAAACCAGATATTCCCATATCCAAGGATTCTATGGGAAGCAAGAGATGAAATTGCAGAGCCGTTGGCAATTATCTTTTCGTCCTCACTGTCAACAAGGGTGGTACCAGGGGATTGGAGAGTGGCGAATGTCGTGCCCCTGTTCAAAAAAGGAACTAGGGATAACCCTGGGAATTACAGGCCAGTTAGTCTTACTTCGGTGGTAGCAAAGTAATGGAAAGGGTACTGAAGGATAGGATTTCTGAGCATCTGGAAAGACACTGCTTGATTAGGGATAGTCAGCACGGATTTGTGAGGGGTAGGTCTTGCCTTACAAATCTTATTGAATTCTTTGAGGAGGTGACCAAGCATGTGGATGAAGGTAAAGCAGTGGATGTAGTGTACATGGATTTTAGAAAGGCATTTGATAAAGTTCCCCATGGTAGGCTTCTGCACAAAGTAAGGAGGCATGGGATAGTGGGAAATTTGGCCAGTTGGATAACGAACTGGCTAACCGATAGAAGTCAGAGAGTGGTGGTGGATGGCAAATATTCAGCCTGGATCCCAGTTACCAGTGGTGTACCGCAGGGATCAGTTCTGGGTCCTCTGCTGTTTGTGATTTTTATTAATGACTTGGATGAGGGAGTTGAAGGGTGGGTCAGTAAATTTGCAGACGATACGAAGATTGGTGGAGTTGTGGATAGTAAGGAGGGCTGTTGTCGGCTGCAAAGAGACATAGATAGGATGCAGAGCTGGGCTGAGAAGTGGCAGATGGAGTTTAACACTGAAAAGTGTGAGGTTGTCCATTTTGGAAGGACAAATATGAATGCGGAATACAGGGTTAACGGTAGAGTTCTTGGCATTGTGGAGGAGCAGAGAGACCTTGGTGTCTATGTTCATACATCTTTGAAAGTTGCCACTCAAGTGGATAGAGCTGTGAAGAAGGCCTATGGTGTGCTCGCGTTCATTAACAGAGGGATTGAATTTAAGAGCCGTGAGGTGATGATGCAGCTGTACAAAACTTTGGTAAGGCCACATTTGGAGTACTGTGTACAGTTCTGGTCGCCTCATTTTAGGAAGGATGTGGAAGCTCTGGAAAAGGTGCAAAGAAGATTTACCAGGATGTTGCCTGGAATGGAGAGTAGGTCTTACGAGGAAAGGTTGAGGGTGCTAGGCCTTTTCTCATTAGAGCGGAGAAGGATGAGGGGCGACTTGATAGAGGTTTATAAGATGATCAGGGGAATAGATAGAGTAGACAGTCAGAGACTTTTTCCCCAGGTGGAACACACCATTACAAGGGGACATAAATTTAAGGTGAAAGGTGGAAGATATAGGAGGGATATCAGAGGTAGGTTCTTTACCCAGAGAGTAGTGGGGGCATGGAATGCACTGCCTGCGGAAGTAGTTGAGTCGGAAACATTAGGGACCTTCAAGCAGCTGTTGGATAGGTACATGGATTACGGTAAAATGATATAGTGTAGATTTATTTGTTCTTAAGGGCAGCACGGTAGCATTGTGGATAGCACAATTGCTTCACAGATCCATGGTCCCAGGTTCGATTCCGGCTTGGGTCATTGTCTGTGCGGAGTCTGCACGTCCTCCCCGTGTCTGCGTGGGTTTCCTCCGGGTGCTCCGGTTTCCTCCCACAGTCCAAAGATGTGCGGGTTAGGTGAATTGGCCAATGATAAATTGCCCTTAATGTCCAAATTGCCCTTGGTGTTGGGTGAGGTGTTGAGTTTGGGTAGGGTGCTCTTTCCAAGAGCTGGTGCAGACTCGGGGGGCCGAATGGCCTCCTTCTGCACTGTAAATTCAATGATAATCTATGATTAATCTAGGACAAAGGTTCGGCACAACATCGTGGGCCGAAGGGCCTGTTCTGTGCTGTATTTTCTATGTTCTATGTTAAGTAGGGTTAAAGAGCGTGAAACAAGATGAAGGAGGGTTAAAGAGAGTGAAACAAGATAAAGGAAGGGTAAAGAGATTGAAACAAGATGAAGGAGGGTTAAAGTGAGTGAAACAAGATGAAGGAGGGTTAAAGAAGGTGAAACCAGATGAAGGAGGGTTAAAGAGAGTGAAACAAGAGGAACGAGGTTTGAAGAGAGTGAAACAAGATAAAGGAAGGTTAAATGGAGTGAAACAAGATAAAGCAAGGGTAAAGAGAGTGAAACAAGATGAAGGAGGGTTAAAGAGAGTGAAACGAGATGAAGGAGGGTTAAAGAGAGTGAAGGAAGATAAAGGAAGGTTAAAGAGAGTGAAACAAGATGAAGGAGTTTTAAAGAGAGTGAAACAAGATGAATGAGGGTTAAAGAGAGTGAAACAAAATGAATGAGGGTTAATGATGCTGAAACGAGATGAATGGGGTTTAAAGAGAGCGAAACGAGATGAAGGAGGGTTAAAGAGAGTGAAACGAGATGAAGGAGGGTTAAAGAGAGTGAAGGAAGATAAAGGAAGGTTAAAGAGAGTGACACAAGATGAAAGAGTTTTAAAGAGAGTGAAACAAGATGAATGAGGGTTAAGGAGAGTGAAACAAAATGAATGAGGGTTCAAGAGAGTGAAACAAGATGAATGAGGGTTAAAGAGAGTGAAACGAGATGAAGGAGGGTTAAAGAGAGTGAAACAAAATGAAGGAGGGTTAAAGAGATTGAAACGAGATAAATAAGGGTTAACAGAGTGAAACGAGATGAAGGAGGGTTAAAGAGAGTGAAACGAGATGAAGGAGGGTTAAAGAGAGTGAAGGAAGATAAAGGAAGGTTAAAGAGAGTGAAACAAGATGAAGGAGTTTTAAAGAGAGTGAAACAAGATGAATGAGGGTTAAAGAGAGTGAAACAAAATGAATGAGGGTTAATGATGCTGAAACGAGATGAATGGGGTTTAAAGAGAGTGAAACAAGATGAATGAGGGTTAAAGAGAGTGAAACAAGATGAATGAGGGTTAGAGAGAGTGAAACAAGATGAATGAGGGTTAGAGAGAGTGAAACAAGATGAAGGAGAGTCAAAGAGAGCGAAATGAGACGAAGGAGGGTGAAAGAGAGCGAAAGGAGATGAAGGAGGGTGAAAGAGAGCGAAACGAGACGATGGAGGGTGAAAGAGAGCGAAACGAGACGAAGGAGGGTGAAAGAGAGCGAAAGGAGACGACGAAGGAGTGTGAAAGAGAGCGAAACGAGAAGAAGGAGTGTGAAAGAGAGTGAAACGAGATAAAGGAGGGTGAAAGAGAGCGAAACAAGAGGAAGGAGGGTGAAAGAGTGCAAAGCGAAACGAAAGAGGGTTAAAGAGAGTGAAACAAGATGAATGAGTGTTAAAGAGAGTGAAACGAGATGAAGGAGGGTTAAAGAGAGTGAAACAAAATGAAGGAGGGTTAAAGAGATTGAAACGAGATGAATGAGGGTTAACAGAGTGAAACGAGATGAAGGAGGGTTAAAGAGAGTGAAACGAGATGATGGAGGGTTAAAGAGAGTGAAGGAAGATAAAGGAAGGTTAAAGAGAGTGAAACAAGATGAAGGAGATTTAAAGAGAGTGAAACAAGATGAAGGAGGGTTAGAGAGAGTGAAACAAAATGAATGAGGGTTAATGATGCTGAAACGAGATGAATGGCGTTTAAAGAGAGTGAAACAAGATGAATGATGGTTAAAGAGAGTGAAACAAGATGAATGAGGGTTAAAGAGAGTGAAAAAAGATGAATGAGGGTTAGAGAGAGTGAAACGAGATGAAGGAGAGTCAAAGAGAGCGAAATGAGACGAAGGAGGGAAAGAGAGCGAAACGAGACGAAGGAGTGTGATAGAGAGCGAAACCCGATGAAGGAGGGTGAAAGAGAGCGAAAGGAGACGAAGGAGGGTGAAAGAGAGCGAAACGAGACGAAGGAGGGTGAAAGAGAGCGAAACGAGACGAAGGAGGGTGAAAGAGAGCGAAAGGAAACGACGAAGGAGGGTGAAAGAGAGCGAAACGAGACGAGGGAGTGTGAAAGAGAGTGAAACGAGATAAAGGAGGGTGAAAGAGAGCGAAACAAGAGGAAGGAGGGTGAAAGAGTGCAAAACGAGACGAAAGAGAGTTAAAGAGAGTGAAACAAGATGAATGAGTGTTAAAGAGAGTGAAACGAGATGAAGGAGGGTTAAAGAGAGTGAAACAAAATTAAGAAGGGTTAAAGAGATTGAAACGAGATGAATGAGGGTGAACAGAGTGAAACGAGATGAAGGAGGGTTAAAGAGAGTGAAACGAGATGAAGGAGGGTTAAAGAGAGTGAAGGAAAATAAAGGAAGGTTAAAGAGAGTGAAACAAGATGAGGGAGTTTTAAAGAGAGTGAAACAAGATGAATGAGGGTTAAGGAGAGTGAAACAAAATGAATGAGGGTTAATGATGCTGAAACGAGATGAATGGCGTTTAAAGAGAGTGAAATAAGATGAATGAGGGTTAAAGAGAGTGAAACAAGATGAATGAGGGTTAAAGAGAGTGAAAAAAGATGAATGAGGGTTAGAGAGAGTGAAACGAGATGAAGAAGAGTCAAAGAGAGCGAAAAGAGACGAAGGAGTGTGAAAGAGAGCGAAACCTGATGAAGGAGGGTGAAAGAGAGCGAATGGAGACGAAGGAGGGTGAAAGAGAGCGAAACGAGACGAAGGAGGGTGAAAGAGAGCGAAACGAGATGAAGGAGTGTGAAAGAGAGCGAAAGGAGAAGACGAAGGAGGGTGAAAGAGAGCGAAACGAGACGAAGGAGTGTGAAAGAGAGTGAAACGAGATAAAGGAGGGTGATAGAGAGCGAAACAAGAGGAAGGAGGGTGAAAGAGTGCAAAACGAGACGAAGGAGGGTTAAAGAGAGTGAAACAAGATGAATGATGGTTAAAGGGAGTGAAACAAGATCAATGAGGGTTAAAGAGTATGAAACAAGATGAAGATGGGTTAAAGAGCGTGAAACAAGATGAAGGAGGGTTAAAGAGAGTGAAACCAGATGAAGTAGGGTTAAAGAGCGTGAAACAAGATGAAGGAGGGTTAAAGAGAGTGAAACAAGATAAAGGAAGGGTAAAGAGATTGAAACAAGATGAAGGAGGGTTAAAGTGAGTGAAACAAGATGAAGGAGGGTTAAAGAAGGTGAAACCAGATGAAGGAGGGTTATAGAGAGTGAAACAAGAGGAACGAGGTTTGAAGAGAGTGAAACAAGATAAAGGAAGGTTAAATGGAGTGAAACAAGATAAAGCAAGGGTAAAGAGAGTGAAACAAGATGAAGGAGGGTTAAAGTGAGTGAAACAAGATGAATGAGGGTTAAAGAGAGTGAAACAAGATGAATGAGGGTTAAAGAGAGTGAAACAAAATGAATGAGGGTTAATGATGCTGAAACGAGATGAATGGGGTTTAAAGAGAGTGAAACAAGATGAATGAGGGTTAAAGAGAGTGAAACAAGATGAATGAGGGTTACAGAGAGTGAAACAAGATGAATGAGGGTTAGAGAGAGTGAAACAAGACGAAGGAGAGTCAAGGAGAGCGAAATGAGACGAAGGAGGGTGAAAGAGAGCGAAAGGAGATGAAGGAGGGTGAAAGAGAGCGAAACGAGACGAAGGAGGGTGAAAGAGAGCGAAACGAGACGAAGGAGGGTGAAAGAGAGCGAAAGGAAACGACGAAGGAGGGTGAAAGAGAGCGAAACGAGACGAAGGAGTGTGAAAGAGAGTGAAACGAGATAAAGGAGGGTGAAAGAGAGCGAAACAAGAGGAAGGAGGGTGAAAGAGTGCAAAACGAGACGAAAGAGGGTTAAAGAGAGTGAAACAAGATGAATGAGTGTTAAAGAGAGTGAAACGAGATGAAGGAGGGTTAAAGAGAGTGAAACAAAATTAAGAAGGGTTAAAGAGATTGAAACGAGATGAATGAGGGTGAACAGAGTGAAACGAGATGAAGGAGGGTTAAAGAGAGTGAAACGAGATGAAGGAGGGTTAAAGAGAGTGAAGGAAGATAAAGGAAGGTTAAAGAGAGTGAAACAAGATGAAGGAGTTTTAAAGAGAGTGAAACAAGATGAATGAGGGTTAAGGAGAGTGAAACAAAATGAATGAGGGTTAATGATGCTGAAACGAGATGAATGGGGTTTAAAGAGAGTGAAACAAGATGAAGGAGTTTTAAAGAGAGTGAAACGAGATGAAGGAGGGTTAAAGAGAGTGAAACAAAATTAAGAAGGGTTAAAGAGATTGAAACGAGATGAATGAGGGTGAACAGAGTGAAACGAGATGAAGGAGGGTTAAAGAGAGTGAAACGAGATGAAGAAGGGTTAAAGAAGGTGAAACCAGATGAAGGAGGGTTAAAGAGAGTGAAACAAGAGGAACGAGGTTTGAAGAGAGTGAAACAAGATAAAGGAAGGTTAAATGGAGTGAAACAAGATAAAGCAAGGGTAAAGAGAGTGAAACAAGATGAAGGAGGGTTAAAGTGGGTGAAACAAGATGAATGAGGGTTAAAGAGAGTGAAACAAGATGAATGAGGGTTAAAGAGAGTGAAACAAAATGAATGAGGGTTAATGATGCTGAAACGAGATGAATGGGGTTTAAAGAGAGTGAAACAAGATGAATGAGGGTTAAAGAGAGTGAAACAAGATGAATGAGGGTTACAGAGAGTGAAACAAGATGAATGAGGATTAGAGAGAGTGAAACAAGACGAAGGAGAGTCAAAGAGAGCGAAATGAGACGAAGGAGGGTGAAAGAGAGCGAAAGGAGATGAAGGAGGGTGAAAGAGAGCGAAACGAGACGAAGGAGGGTGAAAGAGAGCGAAACGAGACGAAGGAGGGTGAAAGAGAGCGAAAGGAAACGACGAAGGAGGGTGAAAGAGAGCGAAACGAGACGAGGGAGTGTGAAAGAGAGTGAAACGAGATAAAGGAGGGTGAAAGAGAGCGAAACAAGAGGAAGGAGGGTGAAAGAGTGCAAAACGAGACGAAAGAGAGTTAAAGAGAGTGAAACAAGATGAATGAGTGTTAAAGAGAGTGAAACGAGATGAAGGAGGGTTACAGAGAGTGAAACAAAATTAAGAAGGGTTAAAGAGATTGAAACGAGATGAATGAGGGTGAACAGAGTGAAACGAGATGAAGGAGGGTTAAAGAGAGTGAAACGAGATGAAGGAGGGTTAAAGAGAGTGAAGGAAAATAAAGGAAGGTTAAAGAGAGTGAAACAAGATGAGGGAGTTTTAAAGAGAGTGAAACAAGATGAATGAGGGTTAAGGAGAGTGAAACAAAATGAATGAGGGTTAATGATGCTGAAACGAGATGAATGGCGTTTAAAGAGAGTGAAATAAGATGAATGAGGGTTAAAGAGAGTGAAACAAGATGAATGAGGGTTAAAGAGAGTGAAAAAAGATGAATGAGGGTTAGAGAGAGTGAAACGAGATGAAGAAGAGTCAAAGAGAGCGAAAAGAGACGAAGGAGTGTGAAAGAGAGCGAAACCTGATGAAGGGGGGTGAAAGAGAGCGAATGGAGACGAAGGAGGGTGAAAGAGAGCGAAACGAGACGAAGGAGGGTGAAAGAGAGCGAAACGAGATGAAGGAGTGTGAAAGAGAGCGAAAGGAGAAGACGAAGGAGGGTGAAAGAGAGCGAAACGAGACGAAGGAGTGTGAAAGAGAGTGAAACGAGATAAAGGAGGGTGATAGAGAGCGAAACAAGAGGAAGGAGGGTGAAAGAGTGCAAAACGAGACGAAGGAGGGTTAAAGAGAGTGAAACAAGATGAATGATGGTTAAAGGGAGTGAAACAAGATCAATGAGGGTTAAAGAGTATGAAACAAGATGAAGATGGGTTAAAGAGCGTGAAACAAGATGAAGGAGGGTTAAAGAGAGTGAAACCAGATGAAGTAGGGTTAAAGAGCGTGAAACAAGATGAAGGAGGGTTAAAGAGAGTGAAACAAGATAAAGGAAGGGTAAAGAGATTGAAACAAGATGAAGGAGGGTTAAAGTGAGTGAAACAAGATGAAGGAGGGTTAAAGAAGGTGAAACCAGATGAAGGAGGGTTAAAGAGAGTGAAACAAGAGGAACGAGGTTTGAAGAGAGTGAAACAAGATAAAGGAAGGTTAAATGGAGTGAAACAAGATAAAGCAAGGGTAAAGAGAGTGAAACAAGATGAAGGAGGGTTAAGGAGAGTGAAACAAAATGAATGAGGGTTAATGATGCTGAAACGAGATGAATGGGGTTTAAAGAGAGTGAAACAAGATGAAGGAGTTTTAAAGAGAGTGAAACGAGATGAAGGAGGGTTAAAGAGAGTGAAACAAAATTAAGAAGGGTTAAAGAGATTGAAACGAGATGAATGAGGGTGAACAGAGTGAAACGAGATGAAGGAGGGTTAAAGAGAGTGAAACGAGATGAAGAAGGGTTAAAGAAGGTGAAACCAGATGAAGGAGGGTTAAAGAGAGTGAAACAAGAGGAACGAGGTTTGAAGAGAGTGAAACAAGATAAAGGAAGGTTAAATGGAGTGAAACAAGATAAAGCAAGGGTAAAGAGAGTGAAACAAGATGAAGGAGGGTTAAAGTGGGTGAAACAAGATGAATGAGGGTTAAAGAGAGTGAAACAAGATGAATGAGGGTTAAAGAGAGTGAAACAAAATGAATGAGGGTTAATGATGCTGAAACGAGATGAATGGGGTTTAAAGAGAGTGAAACAAGATGAATGAGGGTTAAAGAGAGTGAAACAAGATGAATGAGGGTTACAGAGAGTGAAACAAGATGAATGAGGATTAGAGAGAGTGAAACAAGACGAAGGAGAGTCAAAGAGAGCGAAATGAGACGAAGGAGGGTGAAAGAGAGCGAAAGGAGATGAAGGAGGGTGAAAGAGAGCGAAACGAGACGAAGGAGGGTGAAAGAGAGCGAAACGAGACGAAGGAGGGTGAAAGAGAGCGAAAGGAAACGACGAAGGAGGGTGAAAGAGAGCGAAACGAGACGAGGGAGTGTGAAAGAGAGTGAAACGAGATAAAGGAGGGTGAAAGAGAGCGAAACAAGAGGAAGGAGGGTGAAAGAGTGCAAAACGAGACGAAAGAGAGTTAAAGAGAGTGAAACAAGATGAATGAGTGTTAAAGAGAGTGAAACGAGATGAAGGAGGGTTACAGAGAGTGAAACAAAATTAAGAAGGGTTAAAGAGATTGAAACGAGATGAATGAGGGTGAACAGAGTGAAACGAGATGAAGGAGGGTTAAAGAGAGTGAAACGAGATGAAGGAGGGTTAAAGAGAGTGAAGGAAAATAAAGGAAGGTTAAAGAGAGTGAAACAAGATGAGGGAGTTTTAAAGAGAGTGAAACAAGATGAATGAGGGTTAAGGAGAGTGAAACAAAATGAATGAGGGTTAATGATGCTGAAACGAGATGAATGGCGTTTAAAGAGAGTGAAATAAGATGAATGAGGGTTAAAGAGAGTGAAACAAGATGAATGAGGGTTAAAGAGAGTGAAAAAAGATGAATGAGGGTTAGAGAGAGTGAAACGAGATGAAGAAGAGTCAAAGAGAGCGAAAAGAGACGAAGGAGTGTGAAAGAGAGCGAAACCTGATGAAGGGGGGTGAAAGAGAGCGAATGGAGACGAAGGAGGGTGAAAGAGAGCGAAACGAGACGAAGGAGGGTGAAAGAGAGCGAAACGAGATGAAGGAGTGTGAAAGAGAGCGAAAGGAGAAGACGAAGGAGGGTGAAAGAGAGCGAAACGAGACGAAGGAGTGTGAAAGAGAGTGAAACGAGATAAAGGAGGGTGATAGAGAGCGAAACAAGAGGAAGGAGGGTGAAAGAGTGCAAAACGAGACGAAGGAGGGTTAAAGAGAGTGAAACAAGATGAATGATGGTTAAAGGGAGTGAAACAAGATCAATGAGGGTTAAAGAGTATGAAACAAGATGAAGATGGGTTAAAGAGCGTGAAACAAGATGAAGGAGGGTTAAAGAGAGTGAAACCAGATGAAGTAGGGTTAAAGAGCGTGAAACAAGATGAAGGAGGGTTAAAGAGAGTGAAACAAGATAAAGGAAGGGTAAAGAGATTGAAACAAGATGAAGGAGGGTTAAAGTGAGTGAAACAAGATGAAGGAGGGTTAAAGAAGGTGAAACCAGATGAAGGAGGGTTAAAGAGAGTGAAACAAGAGGAACGAGGTTTGAAGAGAGTGAAACAAGATAAAGGAAGGTTAAATGGAGTGAAACAAGATAAAGCAAGGGTAAAGATTGTGAAACAAGCTGAAGGAGGGTTAAAGTGAGTGAAACAAGATGAATGAGGGTTAAAGAGAGTGAAACAAGATGAATGAGGGTTAAAGAGAGTGAAACAAAATGAATGAGGGTTAATGATGCTGAAACGAGATGAATGGGGTTTAAAGAGAGTGAAACAAGATGAATGAGGGTTAAAGAGAGTGAAACAAGATGAATGAGGGTTACAGAGAGTGAAACAAGATGAATGAGGGTTAGAGAGAGTGAAACAAGACGAAGGAGAGTCAAAGAGAGCGAAATGAGACGAAGGAGGGTGAAAGAGAGCGAAAGGAGATGAAGGAGGGTGAAAGAGAGCGAAACGAGACGAAGGAGGGTGAAAGAGAGCGAAACGAGACGAAGGAGGGTGAAAGAGAGCGAAAGGAAACGACGAAGGAGGGTGAAAGAGAGCGAAACGAGAAGAAGGAGTGTGAAAGAGAGTGAAACGAGATAAAGGAGGGTGAAAGAGAGCGAAACAAGAGGAAGGAGGGTGAAAGAGTGCAAAACGAGACGAAAGAGGGTGAAAGAGAGTGAAACAAGATGAATGAGTGTTAAAGAGAGTGAAACGAGATGAAGGAGGGTTAAAGAGAGTGAAACAAAATTAAGAAGGGTTAAAGAGATTGAAACGAGATGAATGAGGGTGAACAGAGTGAAACGAGATGAAGGAGGGTTAAAGAGAGTGAAACGAGATGAAGGAGGGTTAAAGAGAGTGAAGGAAGATAAAGGAAGTTTAAAGAGAGTGAAACAAGATGAAGGAGTTTTAAAGAGAGTGAAACAAGATGAATGAGGGTTAAGGAGAGTGAAACAAAATGAATGAGGGTTAATGATGCTGAAACGAGATGAATGGGGTTTAAAGAGAGTGAAACAAGATGAAGGAGTTTTAAAGAGAGTGAAACGAGATGAAGGAGGGTTAAAGAGAGTGAAACAAAATTAAGAAGGGTTCAAGAGATTGAAACGAGATGATTGAGGGTGAACAGAGTGAAACGAGATGAAGGAGGGTTAAAGAGAGTGAAACGAGATGAAGGAGGGTTAAAGAGAGTGAAGGAAGATAAAGGAAGGTTAAAGAGAGTGAAACAAGATGAATGAGGGTTAAAGAGAGTGAAACAAGATGAATGAGGGTTAAAGAGAGTGAAACAAGATGAATGAGGGTTAAAGAGAGTGAAACCAGATGAAGTAGGGTTAAAGAGCGTGAAACGAGATGAAGGAGGGTTAAAGAGAGTGAAACAAAATGAAGGAGGGTTAAAGAGATTGAAACGAGATGAATGAGGGTTAACAGAGTGAAACGAAATGAAGGAGGGTTAAAGAGAGTGAAACGAGATGAAGGAGGGTTAAAGAGAGTGAAACAAGATGAAGGAGATTTAAAGAGAGTGAAACAAGATGAATGAGGGTTAAGGAGAGTGAAACAAAATGAATGAGGGTTAATGATGCTGAAACGAGATGAATGGCGTTTAAAGAGAGTGAAATAAGATGAATGAGGGTTAAAGAGAGTGAAACAAGATGAATGAGGGTTAAAGAGAGTGAAAAAAGATGAATGAGGGTTAGAGAGAGTGAAACGAGATGAAGAAGAGTCAAAGAGAGCGAAATGAGACGAAGGAGGGTGAAAGAGAGCGAAACGAGACGCAGGAGTGTGAAAGAGAGCGAAACCTGATGAAGGAGGGTGAAAGAGAGCGAATGGAGACGAAGGAGGGTGAAAGAGAGCGAAACGAGACGAAGGAGGGTGAAAGAGAGCGAAACGAGATGAAGGAGTGTGAAAGAGAGCGAAAGGAGAAGACGAAGGAGGGTGAAAGAGAGCGAAACGAGACGAAGGAGTGTGAAAGAGAGTGAAACGAGATAAAGGAGGGTGAAAGAGAGCGAAACAAGAGGAAGGAGGGTGAAAGAGTGCAAAACGAGACGAAGGAGGGTTAAAGAGAGTGAAACAAGATGAATGATGGTTAAAGGGAGTGAAACAAGATCAATGAGGGTTAAAGAGTATGAAACAAGATGAAGATGGGTTAAAGAGCGTGAAACAAGATGAAGGAGGGTTAAAGAGAGTGAAACCAGATGAAGTAGGGTTAAAGAGCTTGAAACAAAATGAAGGAGGGTTAAAGAGAGTGAAACAAGATAAAGGAAGGGTAAAGAGATTGAAACAAGATGAAGGAGGGTTAAAGTGAGTGAAACAAGATGAAGGAGGGTTAAAGAAGGTGAAACCAGATGAAGGAGGGTTAAAGAGAGTGAAACAAGAGGAACGAGGTTTGAAGAGAGTGAAACAAGATAAAGGAAGGTTAAATGGAGTGAAACAAGATAAAGCAAGGGTAAAGAGAGTGAAACAAGATGAAGGAGGGTTAAAGTGGGTGAAACAAGATGAATGAGGGTTAAAGAGAGTGAAACAAGATGAATGAGGGTTAAAGAGAGTGAAACAAAATGAATGAGGGTTAATGATGCTGAAACGAGATGAATGGGGTTTAAAGAGAGTGAAACAAGATGAATGAGGGTTAAAGAGAGTGAAACAAGATGAATGAGGGTTACAGAGAGTGAAACAAGATGAATGAGGATTAGAGAGAGTGAAACAAGACGAAGGAGAGTCAAAGAGAGCGAAATGAGACGAAGGAGGGTGAAAGAGAGCGAAAGGAGATGAAGGAGGGTGAAAGAGAGCGAAACGAGACGAAGGAGGGTGAAAGAGAGCGAAACGAGACGAAGGAGGGTGAAAGAGAGCGAAAGGAAACGACGAAGGAGGGTGAAAGAGAGCGAAACGAGACGAGGGAGTGTGAAAGAGAGTGAAACGAGATAAAGGAGGGTGAAAGAGAGCGAAACAAGAGGAAGGAGGGTGAAAGAGTGCAAAACGAGACGAAAGAGAGTTAAAGAGAGTGAAACAAGATGAATGAGTGTTAAAGAGAGTGAAACGAGATGAAGGAGGGTTAAAGAGAGTGAAACAAAATTAAGAAGGGTTAAAGAGATTGAAACGAGATGAATGAGGGTGAACAGAGTGAAACGAGATGAAGGAGGGTTAAAGAGAGTGAAACGAGATGAAGGAGGGTTAAAGAGAGTGAAGGAAAATAAAGGAAGGTTAAAGAGAGTGAAACAAGATGAGGGAGTTTTAAAGAGAGTGAAACAAGATGAATGAGGGTTAAGGAGAGTGAAACAAAATGAATGAGGGTTAATGATGCTGAAACGAGATGAATGGCGTTTAAAGAGAGTGAAATAAGATGAATGAGGGTTAAAGAGAGTGAAACAAGATGAATGAGGGTTAAAGAGAGTGAAAAAAGATGAATGAGGGTTAGAGAGAGTGAAACGAGATGAAGAAGAGTCAAAGAGAGCGAAAAGAGACGAAGGAGTGTGAAAGAGAGCGAAACCTGATGAAGGAGGGTGAAAGAGAGCGAATGGAGACGAAGGAGGGTGAAAGAGAGCGAAACGAGACGAAGGAGGGTGAAAGAGAGCGAAACGAGATGAAGGAGTGTGAAAGAGAGCGAAAGGAGAAGACGAAGGAGGGTGAAAGAGAGCGAAACGAGACGAAGGAGTGTGAAAGAGAGTGAAACGAGATAAAGGAGGGTGATAGAGAGCGAAACAAGAGGAAGGAGGGTGAAAGAGTGCAAAACGAGACGAAGGAGGGTTAAAGAGAGTGAAACAAGATGAATGATGGTTAAAGGGAGTGAAACAAGATCAATGAGGGTTAAAGAGAGTGAAACAAGATGAAGTAGGGTTAAAGAGCGTGAAACAAGATGAAGGAGGGTTAAAGAGAGTGAAACCAGATGAAGTAGGGTTAAAGAGCGTGAAACAAGATGAAGGAGGGTTAAAGAGCGTGAAACAAGATGAAGGAGGGTTAAAGAGAGTGAAACCAGATGAAGTAGGGTTAAAGTGCGTGAAACAAGATGAAGGAGGGTTAAAGAGAGTGAAACAAGATAAAGGAAGGGTAAAGAGATTGAAACAAGATGAAGGTGGGTTAAAGTGAGTGAAACAAGATGAAGGAGGGTTAAAGAAGGTGAAACCAGATGAAGGAGGGTTAAGGAGAGTGAAACAAGAGGAACGAGGTTTGAAGAGAGTGAAACAAGATAAAGGAAGGTTAAATGGAGTGAAACAAGATAAAGCAAGGGTAAAGAGAGTGAAACAAGATGAAGGAGGGTTAAAGTGAGTGAAACAAGATGAATGAGGGTTAAAGAGAGTGAAACAAGATGAATGAGGGTTAAAGAGAGTGAAACAAAATGAATGAGGGTTAATGATGCTGAAACGAGATGAATGGGGTTTAAAGAGAGTGAAACAAGATGAATGAGGGTTAAAGAGAGTGAAACAAGATGAATGAGGGTTACAGAGAGTGAAACAAGATGAATGAGGATTAGAGAGAGTGAAACAAGACGAAGGAGAGTCAAAGAGAGCGAAATGAGACGAAGGAGGGTGAAAGAGAGCGAAAGGAGATGGAGGAGGGTGAAAGAGAGCGAAACGAGACGAAGGAGGGTGAAAGAGAGCGAAACGAGACGAAGGAGGGTGAAAGAGAGCGAAAGGAAACGACGAAGGAGGGTGAAAGAGAGCGAAACGAGACGAGGGAGTGTGAAAGAGAGTGAAACGAGATAAAGGAGGGTGAAAGAGAGCGAAACAAGAGGAAGGAGGGTGAAAGAGTGCAAAACGAGACGAAAGAGAGTTAAAGAGAGTCAAACAAGATGAATGAGTGTTAAAGAGAGTGAAACGAGATGAAGGAGGGTTAAAGAGAGTGAAACAAAATTAAGAAGGGTTAAAGAGATTGAAACGAGATGAATGAGGGTGAACAGAGTGAAACGAGATGAAGGAGGGTTAAAGAGAGTGAAACGAGATGAAGGAGGGTGAAGGAGAGTGAAACAAAATGAATGAGGGTTAATGATGCTGAAACGAGATGAATGGGGTTTAAAGAGAGTGAAACAAGATGAATGAGGGTTAAAGAGAGTGAAACAAGATGAGGGAGTTTTAAAGAGAGTGAAACAAGATGAATGAGGGTTAAGGAGAGTGAAACAAAATGAATGAGGGTTAATGATGCTGAAACGAGATGAATGGGGTTTAAAGAGAGTGAAACAAGATGAATGAGGGTTAAAGAGAGTGAAACAAGATGAATGAGGGTTAAAGAGAGTGAAACAAGATGAATGAGGGTTAAAGAGAGTGAAACGAGATGAAGGAGGGTTAAAGAGAGTGAAACAAAATGAAGGAGGGTTAAAGAGATTGAAACGAGATGAATGAGGGTTAACAGAGTGAAACGAAATGAAGGAGGGTTAAAGAGAGTGAAACGAGATTTAGGAGGGTTAAAGAGAGTGAAACAAGATGAAGGAGTTTTAAAGAGAGTGAAACAAGATGAATGAGGGTTAAAGAGAGTGAAACAAAATGAATGAGGGTTAATGATGCTGAAACGAAATGAATGGGGTTGAAAGAGATTGAAACGAGATGAAGGAGGGTTAAAGAGAGTGAAGGAAGATAAAGGAAGGTTAAAGAGAGTGAAAAAAGATGAAGGAGTTTTAAAGAGAGTGAAACAAGATGAATGAGGGTTCAGGAGAGTGAAACAAAATGAATGAGGGTTAATGATGCTGAAACGAGATGAATGGCGTTTAAAGAGAGTGAAACAAGATGAATGAGGGTTAAAGAGAGTGAAACAAGATGAATGAGGGTTAAAGAGAGTGAAACAAGATGAATGAGGGTTAGAGAGAGTGAAACGAGATGAAGGAGAGTCAAAGAGAGCGAAATGAGACGAAGGAGGGTGAAAGAGAGCGAAACGAGACGAAGGAGTGTGAAAGAGAGCGAAACCTGATGAAGGAGGGTGAAAGAGAGCGAAAGGAGACGAAGGAGGGTGAAAGAGAGCGAAACGAGACGAAGGAGGGTGAAAGAGAGCGAAACGAGATGAAGGAGGGTGAAAGAGAGCGAAAGGAGAAGACGAAGGAGGGTGAAAGAGAGCGAAACGAGACGAAGGAGTGTGAAAGTGAGTGAAACGAGATAAAGGAGGGTGAAAGAGAGCGAAACAAGAGGAAGGAGGGTGAAAGAGTGCAAAACGAGACGAAGGAGGGTTAAAGAGAGTGAAACAAGATGAATGAGTGTTAAAGAGAGTGAAACGAGATGAATGAGGGTTACAGAGAGTGAAACAAGATGAATGAGGGTTAAAGAGTGTGAAACAAGATGAATGAGGGTTAACAGAGTGAAACGAGATGAAGGAGGGTTAAAGAGAGTGAAACGAGATGAAGGAAGGTTAAAGAGAGTGAAGGAAGATAAAGGAAGGTTAAAGAGAGTGAAACAAGATGAAGGAGTTTTAAAGAGAGTGAAACAAGATGAATGAGGGTTAAGGAGAGTGAAACAAAATGAATGAGGGTTAATGATGCTGAAACGAGATGAATGGGGTTTAAAGAGAGTGAAACAAGATGAATGAGGGTTAAATAGAGTGAAACAAGATGAATGAGGGTTCAAGAGAGTGAAACAAGGTGAATGAGGGTTAAAGAGAGTGAAACGAGATGAAGGAGGGTTAAAGAGAGTGAAACAAAATGAAGGAGGGTTAACGAGATTGAAACGAGATGAATGAGGGTTAACAGAGTGAAACGAAATGAAGGAGGGTTAAAGAGAGTGAAACGTGATGAAGGAGGGTTAAAGAGAGTGAAACAAGATGAAGGAGTTTTAAAGAGAGTGAAACAAGATGAATGAGGGTTAAAGAGAGTGAAACAAAATGAATGAGGGTTAATGATGCTGAAACGAGATGAATGGGGTTGAAAGAGATTGAAACGAGATAAAGGAGGGTTAAAGAGAGTGAAGGAAGATAAAGGAAGGTTAAAGAGAGTGAAACAAGATGAAGGAGTTTTAAAGAGAGTGAAACAAGATGAATGAGGGTTAAGGAGAGTGAAACAAAATGAATGAGGGTTAATGATGCTGAAACGAGATGAATGGCGTTTAAAGAGAGTGAAACAAGATGAATGAGGGTTAAAGAGAGCGAAACAAGATGAATGAGGGTTAAAGAGTGTGAAACAAGATGAATGAGGGTTAGAGAGAGTGAAACGAGATGAAGGAGAGTCAAAGAGAGCGAAATGAGACGAAGGAGGGTGAAAGAGAGCGAAACGAGACGAAGGAGTGTCAAAGAGAGCGAAACCTGATGAAGGAGGGTGAAAGAGAGAGAAAGGAGACGAACGAGCGTGAATGAGAGCGAAACGAGACGAAGGAGGGAGAAAGAGAGCGAAACGAGATGAAGGAGGGTGAAAGAGAGCGAAAGGAGAAGACGAAGGAGGGTGAAAGAGAGCGAAACGAGACGATGGAGTGTGAAAGAGAGTGAAACGAGATAAAGGAGGGTGAAAGAGAGCGAAACAAGAGGAAGGAGGGTGAAAGAGTGCAAAACGAGACGAAGGAGGGTTAAAGAGAGTGAAACAAGATGAATGAGTTTTAAAGAGAGTGAAACGAGATGAAGGAGGGTTACAGAGAGTGAAACAAGATGAATGAGGGTTAAAGAGTGTGAAACAAGATGGATGAGGGTTAACGCGAGTGAAACAAGAGGAACGAGGTTTGAAGAGAGTGAAACAAGATAAAGGAAGGTTAAAGAGAGTGAAACAAGATAAAGGAAGGGTAAAGAGATTGAAACAAGATGAAGGAGGGTTAAAGTGAGTGAAAAAAGATGAAGGAGGGTTAAAGAAGGTGAAACCAGATGAAGGAGGGTTAAAGAGAGTGAAACAAGAGGAACGAGGTTTGAAGGGAGTGAAACAAGATAAAGGAAGGTTAAATAGAGTGAAATAAGATAAAAGAAGGGTAAAGAGAGTGAAACAAGATGAAGGAGGGTTAAAGTGAGTGAAACAAGATGAATGAGGGTTAAAGAGAGTGAAACAAGATGAATGAGGGTTAAAGAGAGTGAAACAAGTTGAATGAGGGTTAAAGAGAGTGAAACAAGATGAATGAGGATTACAGGGAGTGAAACAAGATGAATGAGGGTTAAAGAGATTGAAACAAGATGAATGAGTGTTAAAGAGAGTGAAACAAGATGAATGAGAGTCAAAGAGAGTGAAATGAGACGAAGGATTGTGAAAGAGTGCGAAACGAGTCGAAGGAGTGTGAAAGAGAGCGAAACCTGATGATGGAGGTTGAAAGAGAGCGAAAGGAGTTGAAGGAGGGTGAAAGAGAGCGAAACGAGACGAAGGAAGGTGAAAGAGAACGAAACGAGACGAAGGAGGGTGAAAGAGAGCGAAACGAGACGACGAAGGTGTGTGAAAGAGAGCGAAACAAGACGAAGGAGGGTGAAAGAGAGAAAAACGAGACGAAGGAGGGTTAAAGAGAGTGAAACAAGATGAATGAGGGTGAAAGAGAGTGAAACGAGATGAATGAGGGTTACAGAGAGTGAAACAAGATGAATGAGGGTTAAAGAGTGTGAAACAAGATGGACGAGGGTTAAAGAGAGTGAAACAAGATGAATGAGGGTTAAAGGGAGTGAAACAAGATCAATGAGGGTTAAAGAGAGTGAAACGAGATGAAGGAGTGTGAAAGAGAGTGAAACGAGATAAAGGAGGGTGAAAGAGAGCGAAACACGACGAAGGAGGGTGAAAGAGAGCGAAACGAGACGAAGGAGTGTGAAAGAGAGTGAAAAGAGATAAAGGAGGGTGAAAGAGAGCGAAACACGACGAAGGAGGGTGAAAGAGAGCGAAACGAGATGAAGGAGGGTGAAAGAGAGCGAAACGAGACGAAGGAGTGTGAAAGAGAGTGAAACCTGATGAAGGAGAGTGAAAGAGAGCGAAAGGAGACGAAGGAGGGTGAAAGAGAGCGAAACGAGACGAAGGAGGGAGAAAGAGAGCGAAACGAGATGAAGGAGGGTGAAAGAGAGCGAAAGGAGAAGACGAAGGAGGGTGAAAGAGAGCGAAACGAGACGATGGAGTGTGAAAGAGAGTGAAACGAGATAAAGGAGGGTGAAAGAGAGCGAAACAAGAGGAAGGAGGGTGAAAGAGTGCAAAACGAGACGAAGGAGGGTTAAAGAGAGTGAAACAAGATGAATGAGGGTTACAGAGAGCGAAACAAGATGAATGAGGGTTAAAGAGTGTGAAACAAGATGGATGAGGGTTAACGCGAGTGAAACAAGATGAATGATGGTTAAAGGGAGTGAAACAAGATCAATGAGGGTTAAAGAGAGTGAAACGAGAGGAACGAGGTTTGAAGAGAGTGAAACAAGATAAAGGAAGGTTAAAGAGAGTGAAACAAGATAAAGGAAGGGTAAAGAGATTGAAACAAGATGAAGGAGGGTTAAAGTGCGTGAAACAAGATGAAGGAGGGTTAAAGAAGGTGAAACCAGATGAAGGAGGGTTAAATAGAGTGAAATAAGATAAAAGAAGGCTAAAGAGAGTGAAACAAGATGAAGGAGGGTTAAAGTGAGTGAAACAAGATGAATGAGGGTTAAAGGGAGTGAAACAAGATGAATGAGGGTTAAAGAGAGTGAAACAAGTTGAATGAGGGTTAAAGAGAGTGAAACAAGATGAATGAGGATTACAGGGAGTGAAACAAGATGAATGAGGGTTAAAGAGATTGAAGCAAGATGAATGAGTGTTAAAGAGAGTGAAACAAGATGAATGAGAGTCAAAGAGAGTGAAATGAGACGAAGGATTGTGAAAGAGTGCGAAACGAGTCGAAGGAGTGTGAAAGAGAGCGAAACCTGATGAAGGAGGTTGAAAGAGAGCGAAAGGAGTTGAAGGAGGGTGAAAGAGAGCGAAACAAGACGAAGGAGGGTGAAAGAGAGCCAAACGAGACGAAGGAGGGTGAAAGAGAGCGAAAGGAGACGACGAAGGAGTGTGAAAGAGAGCGAAACAAGACGAAGGAGGGTGAAAGAGAGCAAAACGAGACGAAGGAGGGTTAAAGAGAGTGAAACAAGATGAATGAGGGTGAAAGAGAGTGAAACTAGATGAATGAGGGTTACAGAGAGTGAAACAAGATGAATGAGGGTTAAAGAGTGTGAAACAAGATGGACGAGGGTTAAAGAGAGTGAAACAAGATGAAGGAGTTTTAAAGAGAGTGAAACAAGATGAATGAGGGTTAAAGAGAGTGAAACAAAATGAATGAGGGTTAATGATGCTGAAACGAGATGAATGGGGTTTAAAGAGAGTGAAACAAGATGAATGAGGGTTAAAGAGAGTGAAACAAGATGAATGAGGGTTACAGAGAGTGAAACAAGATGAATGAGGGTTAGAGAGAGTGAAACAAGACGAAGGAGAGTCAAAGAGAGCGAAATGAGACGAAGTCGGGTGAAAGAGAGCGAAAGGAGATGAAGGAGGGTGAAAGAGAACGAAACGAGACGATGGAGGGTGAAAGAGAGCGAAACGAGACGAAGGAGGGTGAAAGAGAGCGAAAGGAGACGACGAAGGAGTGTGAAAGAGAGCGAAACGAGAAGAAGAAGTGTGAAAGAGAGTGAAACGAGATAAAGGAGGGTGAAAGAGAGCGAAACAAGAGGAAGGAGGGTGAAAGAGTGCAAAACGAGACGAAAGAGGGTTAAAGAGAGTGAAACAAGATGAATGAGTGTTAAAGAGAGTGAAACGAGATGAAGGAGGGTTAAAGAGAGTGAAACAAAATGAAGGAGGGTTAAAGAGATTGAAACGAGATGAATGAGAGTTAACAGAGTGAAACGAGATGAAGGAGGGTTAAAGAGAGTGAAACGAGATGAAGGAGGGTTAAAGAGAGCGAAGGAAGATAAAGGAAGGTTAAAGAGAGTGAAACAAGATGAAGGAGATTTAAAGAGAGTGAAACAAGATGAATGAGGGTTAAAGAGAGTGAAACAAAATGAATGAGGGTTAATGATGCTGAAACGAGATGAATGGCGTTTAAAGAGAGTGAAACAAGATGAATGAGGGTTAAAGCGAGTGAAACAAGATGAATGAGGGTTAAAGAGAGTGAAAAAAGATGAATGAGGGTTAGAGAGAGTGAAATGAGACGAAGGAGGTTGAAAGAGAGCGAAACGAGACGAAGGAGTGTGAAAGAGAGCGAAACCTGATGAAGGAGGGTGAAAGAGAGCGAAAGGAGACGAAGGAGGGTGAAAGAGAGCGAAACGAGACGAAGGAGGGTGAAAGAGAGCGAAACGAGATGAAGGAGGGTGAAAGAGAGCGAAAGGAGAAGACGAAGGAGGGTGAAAGAGAGCGAAACGAGACGAAGGAGTGTGAAAGAGAGTGAAACGAGATAAAGGAGGGTGAAAGAGAGCGAAACAAGAGGAAGGAGGGTGAAAGAGTGCAAAACGAGACGAAGGAGGGTTAAAGAGAGTGAAACAAGATGAATGAGTGTTAAAGAGAGTGCAACGAGATGAATGAGGGTTACAGAGACTGAAACAAGATGAATGAGTGTTAAAGAGAGTGAAACGAGATGAATGAGGGTTAAAGAGTGGGAAACAAGATGGATGAGGGTTAAAGAGAGTGAAACAAGATGAATGATGGTTAAAGGGAGTGAAACAAGATCAATGAGGGTTAAAGAGAGTGAAACAAGATGAAGATGGGTTAAAGAGCGTGAAACAAGATGAATGAGGGTTAAAGAGAGTGAAACAAGATGAATGAGGGTTAAAGAGAGTGAAACGAGATGAAGGAGGGTTAAAGAGAGTGAAACAAGATGAAGGAGTTTTAAAGAGAGTGAAACAAGATGAATGAGGGTTAAAGAGAGTGAAACAAAATGAATGAGGGTTAATGATGCTGAAACGAGATGAATGGGGTTGAAAGAGATTGAAACGAGATGAAGGAGGGTTAAAGAGAGTGAAGGAAGATAAAGGAAGGTTAAAGAGAGTGAAACAAGATGAAGGAGTTTTAAAGAGAGTGAAACAAGATGAATGAGGGTTCAGGAGAGTGAAACCAAATGAATGAGGGTTAATGATGCTGAAACGAGATGAATGGCGTTTAAAGAGAGTGAAACAAGATGAATGAGGGTTAAAGAGTGTGAAACAAGATGAATGAGGGTTAAAGAGAGTGAAACAAGATGAATGAGGGTTAGAGAGAGTGAAACGAGATGAAGGAGAGTCAAAGAGAGCGAAATGAGACGAAGGAGGGTGAAAGAGAGCGAAACGAGACGAAGGAGTGTGAAAGAGAGCGAAACCTGATGAAGGAGGGTGAAAGAGAGCGAAAGGAGACGAAGGAGGGTGAAAGAGAGCGAAACGAGACGAAGGAGGGTGAAAGAGAGCGAAACGAGATGAAGGAGGGTGAAAGAGAGCGAAAGGAGAAGACGAAGGAGGGTGAAAGAGAGCAAAACGAGACGAAGGAGTGTGAAAGAGAGTGAAACGAGATAAAGGAGGGTGAAAGAGAGCGAAACAAGAGGAAGGAGGGTGAAAGAGTGCAAAACGAGACGAAGGAGGGTTAAAGAGAGTGAAACAAGATGAATGAGTGTTAAAGAGAGTGCAACGAGATGAATGAGGGTTACAGAGACTGAAACAAGATGAATGAGTGTTAAAGAGAGTGAAACGAGATGAATGAGGGTTAAAGAGTGGGAAACAAGATGAAGATGGGTTAAAGAGCGTGAAACAAGATGAAGGAGGGTTAAAGAGAGTGAAACCAGATGAAGTAGGGTTAAAGAGCGTGAAACAAGATGAAGGAGGGTTAAAGAGAGTGAAACAAGATAAAGGAAGGGTAAAGAGATTGAAACAAGATGAAGGAGGGTTAAAGTGAGTGAAACAAGATGAATGAGGGTTAAAGAGAGTGAAACAAGATGAATGAGGGTTAAAGAGAGTGAAACAAGATGAATGAGGGTTAAAGAGAGTGAAACGAGATGAAGGAGGGTTAAAGAGAGTGAAACAAGATGAAGGAGTTTTAAAGAGAGTGAAACAAGATGAATGAGGGTTAAAGAGAGTGAAACAAAATGAATGAGGGTTAATGATGCTGAAACGAGATGAATGGGGTTGAAAGAGATTGAAACGAGATGAAGGAGGGTTAAAGAGAGTGAAGGAAGATAAAGGAAGGTTAAAGAGAGTGAAACAAGATGAAGGAGTTTTAAAGAGAGTGAAACAAGATGAATGAGGGTTCAGGAGAGTGAAACCAAATGAATGAGGGTTAATGATGCTGAAACGAGATGAATGGCGTTTAAAGAGAGTGAAACAAGATGAACGAGGGTTAAAGAGTGTGAAACAAGATGAATGAGGGTTAAAGAGAGTGAAACAAGATGAATGAGGGTTAGAGAGAGTGAAACGAGATGAAGGAGAGTCAAAGAGAGCGAAATGAGACGAAGGAGGGTGAAAGAGAGCGAAACGAGACGAAGGAGTGTGAAAGAGAGCGAAACCTGATGAAGGAGGGTGAAAGAGAGCGAAAGGAGACGAAGGAGGGTGAAAGAGAGCGAAACGAGACGAAGGAGGGTGAAAGAGAGCGAAAGGAGATGACGAAGGAGGGTGAACGAGAGCAAAACGAGACGAAGGAGTGTGAAAGAGAGTGAAACGAGATAAAGGAGGGTGAAAGAGAGCGAAACAAGAGGAAGGAGGGTGAAAGAGTGCAAAACGAGACGAAGGAGGGTTAAAGAGAGTGAAACAAGATGAATGAGTGTTAAAGAGAGTGCAACGAGATGAATGAGGGTTACAGAGACTGAAACAAGATGAATGAGTGTTAAAGAGAGTGAAACGAGATGAATGAGGGTTAAAGAGTGGGAAACAAGATGGATGAGGGTTAAAGAGAGTGAAACAAGATGAATGATGGTTAAAGGGAGTGAAACAAGATCAATGAGGGTTAAAGAGAGTGAAACAAGATGAAGATGGGTTAAAGAGCGTGAAACAAGATGAAGGAGGGTTAAAGAGAGTGAAACCAGATGAAGTAGGGTTAAAGAGCGTGAAACAAGATGAAGGAGGGTTAAAGAGAGTGAAACAAGATAAAGGAAGGGTAAAGAGATTGAAACAAGATGAAGGAGGGTTAAAGTGAGTGAAACAAGATGAATGAGGGTTAAAGAGAGTGAAACAAGATGAATGAGGGTTAAAGAGAGTGAAACAAGATGAATGAGGGTTAAAGAGAGTGAAACGAGATGAAGGAGGGTTAAAGAGAGTGAAACAAGATGGAGGAGTTTTAAAGAGAGTGAAACAAGATGAATGAGGGTTAAAGAGAGTGAAACAAAATGAATGAGGGTTAATGATGCTGAAACGAGATGAATGGGGTTGAAAGAGATTGAAACGAGATGAAGGAGGGTTAAAGAGAGTGAAGGAAGATAAAGGAAGGTTAAAGAGAGTGAAACAAGATGAAGGAGTTTTAAAGAGAGTGAAACAAGATGAATGAGGGTTCAGGAGAGTGAAACCAAATGAATGAGGGTTAATGATGCTGAAACGAGATGAATGGCGTTTAAAGAGAGTGAAACAAGATGAATGAGGGTGAAAGAGTGTGAAACAAGATGAATGAGGGTTAAAGAGAGTGAAACAAGATGAATGAGGGTTAGAGAGAGTGAAACGAGATGAAGGAGAGTCAAAGAGAGCGAAATGAGACGAAGGAGGGTGAAAGAGAGCGAAACGAGACGAAGGAGTGTGAAAGAGAGCGAAACCTGATGAAGGAGGGTGAAAGAGAGCGAAAGGAGACGAAGGAGGGTGAAAGAGAGCGAAACGAGACGAAGGAGGGTGAAAGAGAGCGAAACGAGATGAAGGAGGGTGAAAGAGAGCGAAAGGAGAAGACGAAGGAGGGTGAAAGAGAGCAAAACGAGACGAAGGAGTGTGAAAGAGAGTGAAACGAGATAAAGGAGGGTGAAAGAGAGCGAAACAAGAGGAAGGAGGGTGAAAGAGTGCAAAACGAGACGAAGGAGGGTTAAAGAGAGTGAAACAAGATGAATGAGTGTTAAAGAGAGTGCAACGAGATGAATGAGGGTTACAGAGTGTGAAACAAGATGGATGAGGGTTAACGCGAGTGAAACAAGATGAATGATGGTTAAAGGGAGTGAAACAAGATCAATGAGGGTTAAAGAGAGTGAAACGAGAGGAACGAGGTTTGAAGAGAGTGAAACAAGATAAAGGAAGGTTAAAGAGAGTGAAACAAGATAAAGGAAGGGTAAAGAGATTGAAACAAGATGAAGGAGGGTTAAAGTGCGTGAAACAAGATGAAGGAGGGTTAAAGAAGGTGAAACCAGATGAAGGAGGGTTAAATAGAGTGAAATAAGATAAAAGAAGGCTAAAGAGAGTGAAACAAGATGAAGGAGGGTTAAAGTGAGTGAAACAAGATGAATGAGGGTTAAAGGGAGTGAAACAAGATGAATGAGGGTTAAAGAGAGTGAAACAAGTTGAATGAGGGTTAAAGAGAGTGAAACAAGATGAATGAGGATTACAGGGAGTGAAACAAGATGAATGAGGGTTAAAGAGATTGAAGCAAGATGAATGAGTGTTAAAGAGAGTGAAACAAGATGAATGAGAGTCAAAGAGAGTGAAATGAGACGAAGGATTGTGAAAGAGTGCGAAACGAGTCGAAGGAGTGTGAAAGAGAGCGAAACCTGATGAAGGAGGTTGAAAGAGAGCGAAAGGAGTTGAAGGAGGGTGAAAGAGAGCGAAACAAGACGAAGGAGGGTGAAAGAGAGCCAAACGAGACGAAGGAGGGTGAAAGAGAGCGAAAGGAGACGACGAAGGAGTGTGAAAGAGAGCGAAACAAGACGAAGGAGGGTGAAAGAGAGCAAAACGAGACGAAGGAGGGTTAAAGAGAGTGAAACAAGATGAATGAGGGTGAAAGAGAGTGAAACTAGATGAATGAGGGTTACAGAGAGTGAAACAAGATGAATGAGGGTTAAAGAGTGTGAAACAAGATGGACGAGGGTTAAAGAGAGTGAAACAAGATGAAGGAGTTTTAAAGAGAGTGAAACAAGATGAATGAGGGTTAAAGAGAGTGAAACAAAATGAATGAGGGTTAATGATGCTGAAACGAGATGAATGGGGTTTAAAGAGAGTGAAACAAGATGAATGAGGGTTAAAGAGAGTGAAACAAGATGAATGAGGGTTACAGAGAGTGAAACAAGATGAATGAGGGTTAGAGAGAGTGAAACAAGACGAAGGAGAGTCAAAGAGAGCGAAATGAGACGAAGTCGGGTGAAAGAGAGCGAAAGGAGATGAAGGAGGGTGAAAGAGAACGAAACGAGACGATGGAGGGTGAAAGAGAGCGAAACGAGACGAAGGAGGGTGAAAGAGAGCGAAAGGAGACGACGAAGGAGTGTGAAAGAGAGCGAAACGAGAAGAAGAAGTGTGAAAGAGAGTGAAACGAGATAAAGGAGGGTGAAAGAGAGCGAAACAAGAGGAAGGAGGGTGAAAGAGTGCAAAACGAGACGAAAGAGGGTTAAAGAGAGTGAAACAAGATGAATGAGTGTTAAAGAGAGTGAAACGAGATGAAGGAGGGTTAAAGAGAGTGAAACAAAATGAAGGAGGGTTAAAGAGATTGAAACGAGATGAATGAGAGTTAACAGAGTGAAACGAGATGAAGGAGGGTTAAAGAGAGTGAAACGAGATGAAGGAGGGTTAAAGAGAGCGAAGGAAGATAAAGGAAGGTTAAAGAGAGTGAAACAAGATGAAGGAGATTTAAAGAGAGTGAAACAAGATGAATGAGGGTTAAAGAGAGTGAAACAAAATGAATGAGGGTTAATGATGCTGAAACGAGATGAATGGCGTTTAAAGAGAGTGAAACAAGATGAATGAGGGTTAAAGCGAGTGAAACAAGATGAATGAGGGTTAAAGAGAGTGAAAAAAGATGAATGAGGGTTAGAGAGAGTGAAATGAGACGAAGGAGGTTGAAAGAGAGCGAAACGAGACGAAGGAGTGTGAAAGAGAGCGAAACCTGATGAAGGAGGGTGAAAGAGAGCGAAAGGAGACGAAGGAGGGTGAAAGAGAGCGAAACGAGACGAAGGAGGGTGAAAGAGAGCGAAACGAGATGAAGGAGGGTGAAAGAGAGCGAAAGGAGAAGACGAAGGAGGGTGAAAGAGAGCGAAACGAGACGAAGGAGTGTGAAAGAGAGTGAAACGAGATAAAGGAGGGTGAAAGAGAGCGAAACAAGAGGAAGGAGGGTGAAAGAGTGCAAAACGAGACGAAGGAGGGTTAAAGAGAGTGAAACAAGATGAATGAGTGTTAAAGAGAGTGCAACGAGATGAATGAGGGTTACAGAGACTGAAACAAGATGAATGAGTGTTAAAGAGAGTGAAACGAGATGAATGAGGGTTAAAGAGTGGGAAACAAGATGGATGAGGGTTAAAGAGAGTGAAACAAGATGAATGATGGTTAAAGGGAGTGAAACAAGATCAATGAGGGTTAAAGAGAGTGAAACAAGATGAAGATGGGTTAAAGAGCGTGAAACAAGATGAATGAGGGTTAAAGAGAGTGAAACAAGATGAATGAGGGTTAAAGAGAGTGAAACGAGATGAAGGAGGGTTAAAGAGAGTGAAACAAGATGAAGGAGTTTTAAAGAGAGTGAAACAAGATGAATGAGGGTTAAAGAGAGTGAAACAAAATGAATGAGGGTTAATGATGCTGAAACGAGATGAATGGGGTTGAAAGAGATTGAAACGAGATGAAGGAGGGTTAAAGAGAGTGAAGGAAGATAAAGGAAGGTTAAAGAGAGTGAAACAAGATGAAGGAGTTTTAAAGAGAGTGAAACAAGATGAATGAGGGTTCAGGAGAGTGAAACCAAATGAATGAGGGTTAATGATGCTGAAACGAGATGAATGGCGTTTAAAGAGAGTGAAACAAGATGAATGAGGGTTAAAGAGTGTGAAACAAGATGAATGAGGGTTAAAGAGAGTGAAACAAGATGAATGAGGGTTAGAGAGAGTGAAACGAGATGAAGGAGAGTCAAAGAGAGCGAAATGAGACGAAGGAGGGTGAAAGAGAGCGAAACGAGACGAAGGAGTGTGAAAGAGAGCGAAACCTGATGAAGGAGGGTGAAAGAGAGCGAAAGGAGACGAAGGAGGGTGAAAGAGAGCGAAACGAGACGAAGGAGGGTGAAAGAGAGCGAAACGAGATGAAGGAGGGTGAAAGAGAGCGAAAGGAGAAGACGAAGGAGGGTGAAAGAGAGCAAAACGAGACGAAGGAGTGTGAAAGAGAGTGAAACGAGATAAAGGAGGGTGAAAGAGAGCGAAACAAGAGGAAGGAGGGTGAAAGAGTGCAAAACGAGACGAAGGAGGGTTAAAGAGAGTGAAACAAGATGAATGAGTGTTAAAGAGAGTGCAACGAGATGAATGAGGGTTACAGAGACTGAAACAAGATGAATGAGTGTTAAAGAGAGTGAAACGAGATGAATGAGGGTTAAAGAGTGGGAAACAAGATGAAGATGGGTTAAAGAGCGTGAAACAAGATGAAGGAGGGTTAAAGAGAGTGAAACCAGATGAAGTAGGGTTAAAGAGCGTGAAACAAGATGAAGGAGGGTTAAAGAGAGTGAAACAAGATAAAGGAAGGGTAAAGAGATTGAAACAAGATGAAGGAGGGTTAAAGTGAGTGAAACAAGATGAATGAGGGTTAAAGAGAGTGAAACAAGATGAATGAGGGTTAAAGAGAGTGAAACAAGATGAATGAGGGTTAAAGAGAGTGAAACGAGATGAAGGAGGGTTAAAGAGAGTGAAACAAGATGAAGGAGTTTTAAAGAGAGTGAAACAAGATGAATGAGGGTTAAAGAGAGTGAAACAAAATGAATGAGGGTTAATGATGCTGAAACGAGATGAATGGGGTTGAAAGAGATTGAAACGAGATGAAGGAGGGTTAAAGAGAGTGAAGGAAGATAAAGGAAGGTTAAAGAGAGTGAAACAAGATGAAGGAGTTTTAAAGAGAGTGAAACAAGATGAATGAGGGTTCAGGAGAGTGAAACCAAATGAATGAGGGTTAATGATGCTGAAACGAGATGAATGGCGTTTAAAGAGAGTGAAACAAGATGAACGAGGGTTAAAGAGTGTGAAACAAGATGAATGAGGGTTAAAGAGAGTGAAACAAGATGAATGAGGGTTAGAGAGAGTGAAACGAGATGAAGGAGAGTCAAAGAGAGCGAAATGAGACGAAGGAGGGTGAAAGAGAGCGAAACGAGACGAAGGAGTGTGAAAGAGAGCGAAACCTGATGAAGGAGGGTGAAAGAGAGCGAAAGGAGACGAAGGAGGGTGAAAGAGAGCGAAACGAGACGAAGGAGGGTGAAAGAGAGCGAAAGGAGATGACGAAGGAGGGTGAACGAGAGCAAAACGAGACGAAGGAGTGTGAAAGAGAGTGAAACGAGATAAAGGAGGGTGAAAGAGAGCGAAACAAGAGGAAGGAGGGTGAAAGAGTGCAAAACGAGACGAAGGAGGGTTAAAGAGAGTGAAACAAGATGAATGAGTGTTAAAGAGAGTGCAACGAGATGAATGAGGGTTACAGAGACTGAAACAAGATGAATGAGTGTTAAAGAGAGTGAAACGAGATGAATGAGGGTTAAAGAGTGGGAAACAAGATGGATGAGGGTTAAAGAGAGTGAAACAAGATGAATGATGGTTAAAGGGAGTGAAACAAGATCAATGAGGGTTAAAGAGAGTGAAACAAGATGAAGATGGGTTAAAGAGCGTGAAACAAGATGAAGGAGGGTTAAAGAGAGTGAAACCAGATGAAGTAGGGTTAAAGAGCGTGAAACAAGATGAAGGAGGGTTAAAGAGAGTGAAACAAGATAAAGGAAGGGTAAAGAGATTGAAACAAGATGAAGGAGGGTTAAAGTGAGTGAAACAAGATGAATGAGGGTTAAAGAGAGTGAAACAAGATGAATGAGGGTTAAAGAGAGTGAAACAAGATGAATGAGGGTTAAAGAGAGTGAAACGAGATGAAGGAGGGTTAAAGAGAGTGAAACAAGATGGAGGAGTTTTAAAGAGAGTGAAACAAGATGAATGAGGGTTAAAGAGAGTGAAACAAAATGAATGAGGGTTAATGATGCTGAAACGAGATGAATGGGGTTGAAAGAGATTGAAACGAGATGAAGGAGGGTTAAAGAGAGTGAAGGAAGATAAAGGAAGGTTAAAGAGAGTGAAACAAGATGAAGGAGTTTTAAAGAGAGTGAAACAAGATGAATGAGGGTTCAGGAGAGTGAAACCAAATGAATGAGGGTTAATGATGCTGAAACGAGATGAATGGCGTTTAAAGAGAGTGAAACAAGATGAATGAGGGTGAAAGAGTGTGAAACAAGATGAATGAGGGTTAAAGAGAGTGAAACAAGATGAATGAGGGTTAGAGAGAGTGAAACGAGATGAAGGAGAGTCAAAGAGAGCGAAATGAGACGAAGGAGGGTGAAAGAGAGCGAAACGAGACGAAGGAGTGTGAAAGAGAGCGAAACCTGATGAAGGAGGGTGAAAGAGAGCGAAAGGAGACGAAGGAGGGTGAAAGAGAGCGAAACGAGACGAAGGAGGGTGAAAGAGAGCGAAACGAGATGAAGGAGGGTGAAAGAGAGCGAAAGGAGAAGACGAAGGAGGGTGAAAGAGAGCAAAACGAGACGAAGGAGTGTGAAAGAGAGTGAAACGAGATAAAGGAGGGTGAAAGAGAGCGAAACAAGAGGAAGGAGGGTGAAAGAGTGCAAAACGAGACGAAGGAGGGTTAAAGAGAGTGAAACAAGATGAATGAGTGTTAAAGAGAGTGCAACGAGATGAATGAGGGTTACAGAGACTGAAACAAGATGAATGAGTGTTAAAGAGAGTGAAACGAGATGAATGAGGGTTAAAGAGTGGGAAACAAGATGGATGAGGGTTAAAGAGAGTGAAACAAGATGAATGATGGTTAAAGGGAGTGAAACAAGATCAATGAGGGTTAAAGAGAGTGAAACAAGATGAAGATGGGTTAAAGAGCGTGAAACAAGATGAAGGAGGGTTAAAGAGAGTGAAACCAGATGAAGTAGGGTTAAAGAGCGTGAAACAAGATGAAGGAGGGTTAAAGAGAGTGAAACAAGATAAAGGAAGGGTAAAGAGATTGAAACAAGATGAAGGAGGGTTAAAGTGAGTGAAACAAGATGAATGAGGGTTAAAGAGAGTGAAACAAGATGAATGAGGGTTAAAGAGAGTGAAACAAGATGAATGAGGGTTAAAGAGAGTGAAACGATATGAAGGAGGGTTAAAGAGAGTGAAACAAGATGAAGGAGTTTTAAAGAGAGTGAAACAAGATGAATGAGGGTTAAAGAGAGTGAAACAAAATGAATGAGGGTTAATGATGCTGAAACGAGATGAATGGGGTTGAAAGAGATTGAAACGAGATGAAGGAGGGTTAAAGAGAGTGAAGGAAGATAAAGGAAGGTTAAAGAGAGTGAAACAAGATGAAGGAGTTTTAAAGAGAGTGAAACAAGATGAATGAGGGTTCAGGAGAGTGAAACCAAATGAATGAGGGTTAATGATGCTGAAACGAGATGAATGGCGTTTAAAGAGAGTGAAACAAGATGAATGAGGGTTAAAGAGTGTGAAACAAGATGAATGAGGGTTAAAGAGAGTGAAACAAGATGAATGAGGGTTAGAGAGAGTGAAACGAGATGAAGGAGAGTCAAAGAGAGCGAAATGAGACGAAGGAGGGTGAAAGAGAGCGAAACGAGACGAAGGAGTGTGAAAGAGAGCGAAACCTGATGAAGGAGGGTGAAAGAGAGCGAAAGGAGACGAAGGAGGGTGAAAGAGAGCGAAACGAGACGAAGGAGGGTGAAAGAGAGCGAAAGGAGAAGACGAAGGAGGGTGAAAGAGAGCAAAACGAGACGAAGGAGTGTGAAAGAGAGTGAAACGAGATAAAGGAGGGTGAAAGAGAGCGAAACAAGAGGAAGGAGGGTGAAAGAGTGCAAAACGAGACGAAGGAGGGTTAAAGAGAGTGAAACAAGATGAATGAGTGTTAAAGAGAGTGCAACGAGATGAATGAGGGTTAAAGAGTGGGAAACAAGATGGATGAGGGTTAAAGAGAGTGAAACAAGATGAATGATGGTTAAAGGGAGTGAAACAAGATCAATGAGGGTTAAAGAGAGTGAAACAAGATGAAGATGGGTTAAAGAGCGTGAAACAAGATGAAGGAGGGTTAAAGAGAGTGAAACCAGATGAAGTAGGGTTAAAGAGCGTGAAACAAGATGAAGGAGGGTTAAAGAGAGTGAAACAAGATAAAGGAAGGGTAAAGAGATTGAAACAAGATGAAGGAGGGTTAAAGTGAGTGAAACAAGATGAATGAGGGTTAAAGAGAGTGAAACAAGATGAATGAGGGTTAAAGAGAGTGAAACAAGATGAATGAGGGTTAAAGAGAGTGAAACGAGATGAAGGAGGGTTAAAGAGAGTGAAACAAGATGAAGGAGTTTTAAAGAGAGTGAAACAAGATGAATGAGGGTTAAAGAGAGTGAAACAAAATGAATGAGGGTTAATGATGCTGAAACGAGATGAATGGGGTTGAAAGAGATTGAAACGAGATGAAGGAGGGTTAAAGAGAGTGAAGGAAGATAAAGGAAGGTTAAAGAGAGTGAAACAAGATGAAGGAGTTTTAAAGAGAGTGAAACAAGATGAATGAGGGTTCAGGAGAGTGAAACCAAATGAATGAGGGTTAATGATGCTGAAACGAGATGAATGGCGTTTAAAGAGAGTGAAACAAGATGAATGAGGGTTAAAGAGTGTGAAACAAGATGAATGAGGGTTAAAGAGAGTGAAACAAGATGAATGAGGGTTAGAGAGAGTGAAACGAGATGAAGGAGAGTCAAAGAGAGCGAAATGAGACGAAGGAGGGTGAAAGAGAGCGAAACGAGACGAAGGAGTGTGAAAGAGAGCGAAACCTGATGAAGGAGGGTGAAAGAGAGCGAAAGGAGACGAAGGAGGGTGAAAGAGAGCGAAACGAGACGAAGGAGGGTGAAAGAGAGCGAAACGAGATGAAGGAGGGTGAAAGAGAGCGAAAGGAGAAGACGAAGGAGGGTGAAAGAGAGCAAAACGAGACGAAGGAGTGTGAAAGAGAGTGAAACGAGATAAAGGAGGATGAAAGAGAGCGAAACAAGAGGAAGGAGGGTGAAAGAGTGCAAAACGAGACGAAGGAGGGTTAAAGAGAGTGAAACAAGATGAATGAGTGTTAAAGAGAGTGCAACGAGATGAATGAGGGTTACAGAGACTGAAACAAGATGAATGAGGGTTAAAGAGTGTGAAACAAGATGGATGAGGGTTAACGCGAGTGAAACAAGATGAATGATGGTTAAAGGGAGTGAAACAAGTTCAATGAGGGTAAAAGAGAGTGAAACAAGATGAAGATGGGTTAAAGAGCGTGAAACAAGATGAAGGAGGGTTAAAGAGAGTGAAACAAGAGGAACGAGGTTTGAAGAGAGTGAAACAAGATAAAGGAAGGTTAAAGAGAGTGAAACAAGATAAAGGAAGGGTAAAGAGATTGAAACAAGATGAAGGAGGGTTAAAGTGAGTGAAACAAGATGAAGGAGGGTTAAAGAAGGTGAAACCAGATGAAGGAGGGTTAAAGAGAGTGAAACAAGAGGAACGAGGTTTGAAGGGAGTGAAACACGATAAAGGAAGGTTAAATAGAGTGAAATAAGATAAAAGAAGGGTAAAGAGAGTGACACAAGATGAAGGAGGGTTAAAGTGAGTGAAACAAGATGAATGAGGGTTAAAGAGAGTGAATCAAGATGAATGAGGGTTAAAGAGAGTGAAACAAGATCAATGAGGGTTAAAGAGAGTGAAACAAGATGAATGAGGATTACAGGGAGTGAAACAAGATGAATGAGTGTTAAAGAGATTGAAACAAGATGAATGAGTGTTAAAGAGAGTGAAACAAGATGAATGAGAGTCAAAGAGAGTGAAATGAGACGAAGGATTGTGAAAGAGTGCGAAACGAGTCGAAGGAGTGTGAAAGAGAGCGAAACCTGATGAAGGAGGTTGAAAGAGAGCGAAAGGAGTTGAAGGAGGGTGAAAGAGAGCGAAACGAGACGAAGGAGGGTGAAAGAGAGCGAAACGAGACGAAGGAGGGTGAAAGAGAGCGAAAGGAGACGACGAAGAAGTGTGAAAGAGAGCGAAACAAGACGAAGGAGGGTGAAAGAGAGCAAAACGAGACGAAGGAGGGTTAAAGAGAGTGAAACAAGATGAATGAGGGTGAAAGAGAGTGAAACGAGATGAATGAGGGTTACAGAGAGTGAAACAAGATGAATGAGGGTTAAAGAGTGTGAAACAAGATGGACGAGGGTTAAAGAGAGTGAAACAAGATGAATGAGGGTTACAGAGAGTGAAACAAGATGAATGAGGGTTAAAGAGTGTGAAACAAGATGGACGAGGGTTAAAGAGAGTGAAACAAGATGAATGAGGTTTAAAGGGAGTGAAACAAGATCAATGAGGGTTAAAGAGAGTGAAACGAGATGAAGAAGGGTTAAAGAGCGTGAAACAAGATGAAGGAGGGTTAAAGAGAGTGAAACAAGAGGAAGGGGGGTTAAAGAGCGTAAAACAAGATAAAGGAAGGATAAAGGGAGTGAAACAAGATGAAGGAGGGTTAAAGAGAGTGAAACAAGATGAATGAGGGTTAAAGAGAGTGAAACGAGATGAAGGAGGGTTAAAGGGAGTGAAACAAAATGAAGGAGAGTTAAAGAGATTGAAACGAGATGAATGAGGGTTAACAGAGTGAAACGAGATGAAGGAGGGTTAAAGAGAGTGAAACGAGATGAAGGAGGGTTAAAGAGAGTGAAGGAAGATAAAGGAAGGTTAAAGAGAGTGAAACAAGATGAAGGAGTTTTAAAGAGAGTGAAACAAGATGAATGAGGGTTAAAGAGAGTGAAACAAAATGAATGAGGGTTAATGATGCTGAAACGAGATGAATGGGGTTTAAAGAGAGTGAAACAAGATGAATGATGGTTACAGAGAGTGAAACAAGATGAATGAGGGTTAGAGAGAGTGCAACGAGATGAATGAGGGTTAGAGAGAGTGAAACGAGATGAAGGAGAGTCAAAGAGAGCGAAATGAGACGAAGGAGGGTGAAAGAGAGCGAAACGAGACGAAGGAGTGTGAAATAGAGCGATACCTGATGAAGGAGGGTGAAAGAGAGCGAAAGGAGACGAAGGAGGGTGAAAGAGAGCGAAACGAGACGAAGGAGGGTGAAAGAGAGCGAAACGAGATGAAGGAGGGTGAAAGAGAGCGAAAGGAGAAGACGAAGGAGGGTGAAAGAGAGCAAAACGAGACGAAGGAGTGTGAAAGAGAGTGAAACGAGATAAAGGAGGGTGAAAGAGAGCGAAACAAGAGGAAGGAGGGTGAAAGAGTGCAAAACGAGACGAAGGAGGGTTAAAGAGAGTGAAACAAGATGAATGAGTGTTAAAGAGAGTGCAACGAGATGAATGAGGGTTACAGAGACTGAAACAAGATGAATGAGGGTTAAAGAGAGTGAAACGAGATGAATGAGGGTTAATGATGCTGAAACGAGATGAATGGGGTTGAAAGAGATTGAAACGAGATGAAGGAGGGTTAAAGAGAGTGAAGGAAGATAAAGGAAGGTTAAAGAGAGTGAAACAAGATGAAGGAGTTTTAAAGAGAGTGAAACAAGATGAATGAGGGTTCAGGAGAGTGAAACCAAATGAATGAGGGTTAATGATGCTGAAACGAGATGAATGGCGTTTAAAGAGAGTGAAACAAGATGAATGAGGGTTAAAGAGTGTGAAACAAGATGAATGAGGGTTAAAGAGAGTGAAACAAGATGAATGAGGGTTAGAGAGAGTGAAACGAGATGAAGGAGAGTCAAAGAGAGCGAAATGAGACGAAGGATTGTGAAAGAGTGCGAAACGAGTCGAAGGAGTGTGAAAGAGAGCGAAACCTGATGAAGGAGGTTGAAAGAGAGCGAAAGGAGTTGAAGGAGGGTGAAAGAGAGCGAAACGAGACGAAGGAGGGTGAAAGAGAGCGAAACGAGACGAAGGAGGGTGAAAGAGAGCGAAAGGAGACGACGAAGAAGTGTGAAAGAGAGCGAAACAAGACGAAGGAGGGTGAAAGAGAGCAAAACGAGACGAAGGAGGGTTAAAGAGAGTGAAACAAGATGAATGAGGGTGAAAGAGAGTGAAACGAGATGAATGAGGGTTACAGAGAGTGAAACAAGATGAATGAGGGTTAAAGAGTGTGAAACAAGATGGACGAGGGTTAAAGAGAGTGAAACAAGATGAATGAGGGTTACAGAGAGTGAAACAAGATGAATGAGGGTTAAAGAGTGTGAAACAAGATGGACGAGGGTTAAAGAGAGTGAAACAAGATGAATGAGGGTTAAAGGGAGTGAAACAAGATCAATGAGGGTTAAAGAGAGTGAAACGAGATGAAGAAGGGTTAAAGAGCGTGAAACAAGATGAAGGAGGGTTAAAGAGAGTGAAACAAGAGGAAGGGGGGTTAAAGAGCGTAAAACAAGATAAAGGAAGGATAAAGGGAGTGAAACAAGATGAAGGAGGGTTAAAGAGAGTGAAACAAGATGAATGAGGGTTAAAGAGAGTGAAACGAGATGAAGGAGGGTTAAAGGGAGTGAAACAAAATGAAGGAGAGTTAAAGAGATTGAAACGAGATGAATGAGGGTTAACAGAGTGAAACGAGATGAAGGAGGGTTAAAGAGAGTGAAACGAGATGAAGGAGGGTTAAAGAGAGTGAAGGAAGATAAAGGAAGGTTAAAGAGAGTGAAACAAGATGAAGGAGTTTTAAAGAGAGTGAAACAAGATGAATGAGGGTTAAAGAGAGTGAAACAAAATGAATGAGGGTTAATGATGCTGAAACGAGATGAATGGGGTTTAAAGAGAGTGAAACAAGATGAATGATGGTTACAGAGAGTGAAACAAGATGAATGAGGGTTAGAGAGAGTGCAACGAGATGAATGAGGGTTAGAGAGAGTGAAACGAGATGAAGGAGAGTCAAAGAGAGCGAAATGAGACGAAGGAGGGTGAAAGAGAGCGAAACGAGACGAAGGAGTGTGAAATAGAGCGATACCTGATGAAGGAGGGTGAAAGAGAGCGAAAGGAGACGAAGGAGGGTGAAAGAGAGCGAAACGAGACGAAGGAGGGTGAAAGAGAGCGAAACGAGATGAAGGAGGGTGAAAGAGAGCGAAAGGAGAAGACGAAGGAGGGTGAAAGAGAGCAAAACGAGACGAAGGAGTGTGAAAGAGAGTGAAACGAGATAAAGGAGGGTGAAAGAGAGCGAAACAAGAGGAAGGAGGGTGAAAGAGTGCAAAACGAGACGAAGGAGGGTTAAAGAGAGTGAAACAAGATGAATGAGTGTTAAAGAGAGTGCAACGAGATGAATGAGGGTTGCAGAGACTGAAACAAGATGAATGAGGGTTAAAGAGAGTGAAACGAGATGAATGAGGGTTAATGATGCTGAAACGAGATGAATGGGGTTGAAAGAGATTGAAACGAGATGAAGGAGGGTTAAAGAGAGTGAAGGAAGATAAAGGAAGGTTAAAGAGAGTGAAACAAGATGAAGGAGTTTTAAAGAGAGTGAAACAAGATGAATGAGGGTTCAGGAGAGTGAAACCAAATGAATGAGGGTTAATGATGCTGAAACGAGATGAATGGCGTTTAAAGAGAGTGAAACAAGATGAATGAGGGTTAAAGAGTGTGAAACAAGATGAATGAGGGTTAAAGAGAGTGAAACAAGATGAATGAGGGTTAGAGAGAGTGAAACGAGATGAAGGAGAGTCAAAGAGAGCGAAATGAGACGAAGGAGGGTGAAAGAGAGCGAAACGAGACGAAGGAGTGTGAAAGAGAGCGAAACCTGATGAAGGAGGGTGAAAGAGAGCGAAAGGAGACGAAGGAGGGTGAAAGAGAGCGAAACGAGACGAAGGAGGGTGAAAGAGAGCGAAACGAGATGAAGGAGGGTGAAAGAGAGCGAAAGGAGAAGACGAAGGAGGGTGAAAGAGAGCAAAACGAGACGAAGGAGTGTGAAAGAGAGTGAAACGAGATAAAGGAGGATGAAAGAGAGCGAAACAAGAGGAAGGAGGGTGAAAGAGTGCAAAACGAGACGAAGGAGGGTTAAAGAGAGTGAAACAAGATGAATGAGTGTTAAAGAGAGTGCAACGAGATGAATGAGGGTTACAGAGACTGAAACAAGATGAATGAGTGTTAAAGAGAGTGAAACGAGATGAATGAGGGTTAAAGAGTGGAAAACAAGATGGATGAGGGTTAAAGAGAGTGAAACAAGATGAATGATGGTTAAAGGGAGTGAAACAAGATCAATGAGGGTTAAAGAGAGTGAAACAAGATGAAGATGGGTTAAAGAGCGTGAAACAAGATGAAGGAGGGTTAAAGAGAGTGAAACCAGATGAAGTAGGGTTAAAGAGCGTGAAACAAGATGAAGGAGGGTTAAAGAGAGTGAAACAAGATAAAGGAAGGGTAAAGAGATTGAAACAAGATGAAGGAGGGTTAAAGTGAGTGAAACAAGATGAATGAGGGTTAAAGAGAGTGAAACAAGATGAATGAGGGTTAAAGAGAGTGAAACAAGATGAATGAGGGTTAAAGAGAGTGAAACGAGATGAAGGAGGGTTAAAGAGAGTGAAACAAGATGAAGGAGTTTTAAAGAGAGTGAAACAAGATGAATGAGGGTTAAAGAGAGTGAAACAAAATGAATGAGGGTTAATGATGCTGAAACGAGATGAATGGGGTTGAAAGAGATTGAAACGAGATGAAGGAGGGTTAAAGAGAGTGAAGGAAGATAAAGGAAGGTTAAAGAGAGTGAAACAAGATGAAGGAGTTTTAAAGAGAGTGAAACAAGATGAATGAGGGTTCAGGAGAGTGAAACCAAATGAATGAGGGTTAATGATGCTGAAACGAGATGAATGGCGTTTAAAGAGAGTGAAACAAGATGAATGAGGGTTAAAGAGTGTGAAACAAGATGAATGAGGGTTAAAGAGAGTGAAACAAGATGAATGAGGGTTAGAGAGAGTGAAACGAGATGACGGAGAGTCAAAGAGAGCGAAATGAGACGAAGGAGGGTGAAAGAGAGCGAAACGAGACGAAGGAGTGTGAAAGAGAGCGAAACCTGATGAAGGAGGGTGAAAGAGAGCGAAAGGAGACGAAGGAGGGTGAAAGAGAGCGAAACGAGACGAAGGAGGGTGAAAGAGAGCGAAACGAGATGAAGGAGGGTGAAAGAGAGCGAAAGGAGAAGACGAAGGAGGGTGAAAGAGAGCAAAACGAGACGAAGGAGTGTGAAAGAGAGTGAAACGAGATAAAGGAGGGTGAAAGAGAGCGAAACAAGAGGAAGGAGGGTGAAAGAGTGCAAAACGAGACGAAGGAGGGTTAAAGAGAGTGAAACAAGATGAATGAGTGTTAAAGAGAGTGCAACGAGATGAATGAGGGTTACAGAGACTGAAACAAGTTGAATGAGGGTTAAAGAGTGTGAAACAAGATGGATGAGGGTTAACGCGAGTGAAACAAGATGAATGATGGTTAAAGGGAGTGAAACAAGTTCAATGAGGGTAAAAGAGAGTGAAACAAGATGAAGATGGGTTAAAGAGCGTGAAACAAGATGAAGGAGGGTTAAAGAGAGTGAAACAAGAGGAACGAGGTTTGAAGAGAGTGAAACAAGATAAAGGAAGGTTAAAGAGAGTGAAACAAGATAAAGGAAGGGTAAAGAGATTGAAACAAGATGAAGGAGGGTTAAAGTGAGTGAAACAAGATGAAGGAGGGTTAAAGAAGGTGAAACCAGATGAAGGAGGGTTAAAGAGAGTGAAACAAGAGGAACGAGGTTTGAAGGGAGTGAAACACGATAAAGGAAGGTTAAATAGAGTGAAATAAGATAAAAGAAGGGTAAAGAGAGTGACACAAGATGAAGGAGGGTTAAAGTGAGTGAAACAAGATGAATGAGGGTTAAAGAGAGTGAATCAAGATGAATGAGGGTTAAAGAGAGTGAAACAAGATCAATGAGGGTTAAAGAGAGTGAAACAAGATGAATGAGGATTACAGGGAGTGAAACAAGATGAATGAGTGTTAAAGAGATTGAAACAAGATGAATGAGTGTTAAAGAGAGTGAAACAAGATGAATGAGAGTCAAAGAGAGTGAAATGAGACGAAGGATTGTGAAAGAGTGCGAAACGAGACGAAGGAGTGTGAAAGAGAGCGAAACCTGATGAAGGAGGTTGAAAGAGAGCGAAAGGAGTTGAAGGAGGGTGAAAGAGAGCGAAACGAGACGAAGGAGGGTGAAAGAGAGCGAAACGAGACGAAGGAGGGTGAAAGAGAGCGAAAGGAGACGACGAAGAAGTGTGAAAGAGAGCGAAACAAGACGAAGGAGGGTGAAAGAGAGCAAAACGAGACGAAGGAGGGTTAAAGAGAGTGAAACAAGATGAATGAGGGTGAAAGAGAGTGAAACGAGATGAATGAGGGTTACAGAGAGTGAAACAAGATGAATGAGGGTTAAAGAGTGTGAAACAAGATGGACGAGGGTTAAAGAGAGTGAAACAAGATGAATGAGGGTTACAGAGAGTGAAACAAGATGAATGAGGGTTAAAGAGTGTGAAACAAGATGGACGAGGGTTAAAGAGAGTGAAACAAGATGAATGAGGGTTAAAGGGAGTGAAACAAGATCAATGAGGGTTAAAGAGAGTGAAACGAGATGAAGAAGGGTTAAAGAGCGTGAAACAAGATGAAGGAGGGTTAAAGAGAGTGAAACAAGAGGAAGGGGGGTTAAAGAGCGTAAAACAAGATAAAGGAAGGATAAAGGGAGTGAAACAAGATGAAGGAGGGTTAAAGAGAGTGAAACAAGATGAATGAGGGTTAAAGAGAGTGAAACGAGATGAAGGAGGGTTAAAGGGAGTGAAACAAAATGAAGGAGAGTTAAAGAGATTGAAACGAGATGAATGAGGGTTAACAGAGTGAAACGAGATGAAGGAGGGTTAAAGAGAGTGAAACGAGATGAAGGAGGGTTAAAGAGAGTGAAGGAAGATAAAGGAAGGTTAAAGAGAGTGAAACAAGATGAAGGAGTTTTAAAGAGAGTGAAACAAGATGAATGAGGGTTAAAGAGAGTGAAACAAAATGAATGAGGGTTAATGATGCTGAAACGAGATGAATGGGGTTTAAAGAGAGTGAAACAAGATGAATGATGGTTACAGAGAGTGAAACAAGATGAATGAGGGTTAGAGAGAGTGCAACGAGATGAATGAGGGTTAGAGAGAGTGAAACGAGATGAAGGAGAGTCAAAGAGAGCGAAATGAGACGAAGGAGGGTGAAAGAGAGCGAAACGAGACGAAGGAGTGTGAAATAGAGCGATACCTGATGAAGGAGGGTGAAAGAGAGCGAAAGGAGACGAAGGAGGGTGAAAGAGAGCGAAACGAGACGAAGGAGGGTGAAAGAGAGCGAAACGAGATGAAGGAGGGTGAAAGAGAGCGAAAGGAGAAGACGAAGGAGGGTGAAAGAGAGCAAAACGAGACGAAGGAGTGTGAAAGAGAGTGAAACGAGATAAAGGAGGGTGAAAGAGAGCGAAACAAGAGGAAGGAGGGTGAAAGAGTGCAAAACGAGACGAAGGAGGGTTAAAGAGAGTGAAACAAGATGAATGAGTGTTAAAGAGAGTGCAACGAGATGAATGAGGGTTACAGAGACTGAAACAAGATGAATGAGTGTTAAAGAGAGTGAAACGAGATGAATGAGGGTTAAAGAGTGGGAAACAAGTTGGATGAGGGTTAAAGAGAGTGAAACAAGATGAATGATGGTTAAAGGGAGTGAAACAAGATCAATGAGGGTTAAAGAGAGTGAAACAAGATGAAGATGGGTTAAAGAGCGTGAAACAAGATGAAGGAGGGTTAAAGAGAGTGAAACCAGATGAAGTAGGGTTAAAGAGCGTGAAACAAGATGAAGGAGGGTTAAAGAGAGTGAAACAAGATAAAGGAAGGGTAAAGAGATTGAAACAAGATGAAGGAGGGTTAAAGTGAGTGAAACAAGATGAATGAGGGTTAAAGAGAGTGAAACAAGATGAATGAGGGTTAAAGAGAGTGAAACAAGATGAATGAGGGTTAAAGAGAGTGAAACGAGATGAAGGAGGGTTAAAGAGAGTGAAACAAGATGAAGGAGTTTTAAAGAGAGTGAAACAAGATGAATGAGGGTTAAAGAGAGTGAAACAAAATGAATGAGGGTTAATGATGCTGAAACGAGATGAATGGGGTTGAAAGAGATTGAAACGAGATGAAGGATGGTTAAAGAGAGTGAAGGAAGATAAAGGAAGGTTAAAGAGAGTGAAACAAGATGAAGGAGTTTTAAAGAGAGTGAAACAAGATGAATGAGGGTTCAGGAGAGTGAAACCAAATGAATGAGGGTTAATGATGCTGAAACGAGATGAATGGCGTTTAAAGAGAGTGAAACAAGATGAATGAGGGTTAAAGAGTGTGAAACAAGATGAATGAGGGTTAAAGAGAGTGAAACAAGATGAATGAGGGTTAGAGAGAGTGAAACGAGATGAAGGAGAGTCAAAGAGAGCGAAATGAGACGAAGGAGGGTGAAAGAGAGCGAAACGAGACGAAGGAGTGTGAAAGAGAGCGAAACCTGATGAAGGAGGGTGAAAGAGAGCGAAAGGAGACGAAGGAGGGTGAAAGAGAGCGAAACGAGACGAAGGAGGGTGAAAGAGAGCGAAACGAGATGAAGGAGGGTGCAAGAGAGCGAAAGGAGAAGACGAAGGAGGGTGAAAGAGAGCAAAACGAGACGAAGGAGTGTGAAAGAGAGTGAAACGAGATAAAGGAGGGTGAAAGAGAGCGAAACAAGAGGAAGGAGGGTGAAAGAGTGCAAAACGAGACGAAGGAGGGTTAAAGAGAGTGAAACAAGATGAATGAGTGTTAAAGAGAGTGCAACGAGATGAATGAGGGTTACAGAGACTGAAACAAGATGAATGAGGGTTAAAGAGTGTGAAACAAGATGGGTGAGGGTTAACGCGAGTGAAACAAGATGAATGATGGTTAAAGGGAGTGAAACAAGTTCAATGAGGGTTAAAGAGAGTGAAACAAGATGAAGATGGGTTAAAGAGCGTGAAACAAGATGAAGGAGGGTTAAAGAGAGCGAAACAAGAGGAACGAGGTTTGAAGGGAGTGAAACAAGATAAAGGAAGGTTAAATAGAGTGAAATAAGATAAAAGAAGGGTAAAGAGAGTGACACAAGATGAAGGAGGGTTAAAGTGAGTGAAACAAGATGAATGAGGGTTAAAGAGAGTGAATCAAGATGAATGAGGGTTAAAGAGAGTGAAACAAGATCAATGAGGGTTAAAGAGAGTGAAACAAGATGAATAAGGATTACAGGGAGTGAAACAAGATGAATGAGTGTTAAAGAGATTGAAACAAGATGAATGAGTGTTAAAGAGAGTGAAACAAGATGAATGAGAGTCAAAGAGAGTGAAATGAGACGAAGGATTGTGAAAGAGTGCGAAACGAGTCGAAGGAGTGTGAAAGAGAGCGAAACCTGATGAAGGAGGTTGAAAGAGAGCGAAAGGAGTTGAAGGAGGGTGAAAGAGAGCAAAACGAGACGAAGGAGGGTGAAAGAGAGCGAAACGAGACGAAGGAGGGTGAAAGAGAGCGAAAGGAGACGACGAAGAAGTGTGAAAGAGAGCGAAACAAGACGAAGGAGGGTGAAAGAGAGCAAAACGAGACGAAGGAGGGTTAAAGAGAGTGAAACAAGATGAATGAGGGTGAAAGAGAGTGAAACGAGATGAATGAGGGTTACAGAGAGTGAAACAAGATGAATGAGGGTTAAAGAGTGTGAAACAAGATGGACGAGGGTTAAAGAGAGTGAAACAAGATGAATGAGGGTTACAGAGAGTGAAACAAGATGAATGAGGGTTAAAGAGTGTGAAACAAGATGGACGAGGGTTAAAGAGAGTGAAACAAGATGAATGAGGGTTAAAGGGAGTGAAACAAGATCAATGAGGGTTAAAGAGAGTGAAACGAGATGAAGAAGGGTTAAAGAGCGTGAAACAAGATGAAGGAGGGTTAAAGAGAGTGAAACAAGAGGAAGGGGGGTTAAAGAGCGTAAAACAAGATAAAGGAAGGATAAAGGGAGTGAAACAAGATGAAGGAGGGTTAAAGAGAGTGAAACAAGATGAATGAGGGTTAAAGAGAGTGAAACGAGATGAAGGAGGGTTAAAGGGAGTGAAACAAAATGAAGGAGAGTTAAAGAGATTGAAACGAGATGAATGAGGGTTAACAGAGTGAAACGAGATGAAGGAGGGTTAAAGAGAGTGAAACGAGATGAAGGAGGGTTAAAGAGAGTGAAGGAAGATAAAGGAAGGTTAAAGAGAGTGAAACAAGATGAAGGAGTTTTAAAGAGAGTGAAACAAGATGAATGAGGGTTAAAGAGAGTGAAACAAAATGAATGAGGGTTAATGATGCTGAAACGAGATGAATGGGGTTTAAAGAGAGTGAAACAAGATGAATGATGGTTACAGAGAGTGAAACAAGATGAATGAGGGTTAGAGAGAGTGCAACGAGATGAATGAGGGTTAGAGAGAGTGAAACGAGATGAAGGAGAGTCAAAGAGAGCGAAATGAGACGAAGGAGGGTGAAAGAGAGCGAAACGAGACGAAGGAGTGTGAAAGAGAGCGAAACCTGATGAAGGAGGGTGAAAGAGAGCGAAAGGAGACGAAGGAGGGTGAAAGAGAGCGAAACGAGACGAAGGAGGGTGAAAGAGAGCGAAACGAGATGAAGGAGGGTGAAAGAGAGCGAAAGAAGAAGACGAAGGAGGGTGAAAGAGAGCAAAACGAGACGAAGGAGTGTGAAAGAGAGTGAAACGAGATAAAGGAGGGTGAAAGAGAGCGAAACAAGAGGAAGGAGGGTGAAAGAGTGCAAAACGAGACGAAGGAGGGTTAAAGAGAGTGAAACAAGATGAATGAGTGTTAAAGAGAGTGCAACGAGATGAATGAGGGTTACAGAGACTGAAACAAGATGAATGAGTGTTAAAGAGAGTGAAACGAGATGAATGAGGGTTAAAGAGTGGGAAACAAGATGGATGAGGGTTAAAGAGAGTGAAACAAGATGAATGATGGTTAAAGGGAGTGAAACAAGATCAATGAGGGTTAAAGAGAGTGAAACAAGATGAAGATGGGTTAAAGAGCGTGAAACAAGATGAAGGAGGGTTAAAGAGAGTGAAACCAGATGAAGTAGGGTTAAAGAGCGTGAAACAAGATGAAGGAGGGTTAAAGAGAGTGAAACAAGATAAAGGAAGGGTAAAGAGATTGAAACAAGATGAAGGAGGGTTAAAGTGAGTGAAACAAGATGAATGAGGGTTAAAGAGAGTGAAACAAGATGAATGAGGGTTAAAGAGAGTGAAACAAGATGAATGAGGGTTAAAGAGAGTGAAACGAGATGAAGGAGGGTTAAAGAGAGTGAAACAAGATGAAGGAGTTTTAAAGAGAGTGAAACAAGATGAATGAGGGTTAAAGAGAGTGAAACAAAATGAATGAGGGTTAATGATGCTGAAACGAGATGAATGGGTTGAAAGAGGTTGAAACGAGATGAAGGAGGGTTAAAGAGAGTGAAGGAAGATAAAGGAAGGTTAAAGAGAGTGAAACAAGATGAAGGAGTTTTAAAGAGAGTGAAACAAGATGAATGAGGGTTCAGGAGAGTGAAACCAAATGAATGAGGGTTAATGATGCTGAAACGAGATGAATGGCGTTTAAAGAGAGTGAAACAAGATGAATGAGGGTTAAAGAGTGTGAAACAAGATGAATGAGGGTTAAAGAGAGTGAAACAAGATGAATGAGGGTTAGAGAGAGTGAAACGAGATGAAGGAGAGTCAAAGAGAGCGAAATGAGACGAAGGAGGGTGAAAGAGAGCGAAACGAGACGAAGGAGTGTGAAAGAGAGCGAAACCTGATGAAGGAGGGTGAAAGAGAGCGAAAGGAGACGAAGGAGGGTGAAAGAGAGCGAAACGAGACGAAGGAGGGTGAAAGAGAGCGAAACGAGATGAAGGAGGGTGAAAGAGAGCGAAAGGAGAAGACGAAGGAGGGTGAAAGAGAGCAAAACGAGACGAAGGAGTGTGAAAGAGAGTGAAACGAGATAAAGGAGGGTGAAAGAGAGCGAAACAAGAGGAAGGAGGGTGAAAGAGTGCAAAACGAGACGAAGGAGGGTTAAAGAGAGTGAAACAAGATGAATGAGTGTTAAAGAGAGTGCAACGAGATGAATGAGGGTTACAGAGACTGAAACAAGATGAATGAGGGTTAAAGAGAGTGAAACGAGATGAATGAGGGTTAATGATGCTGAAACGAGATGAATGGGGTTGAAAGAGATTGAAACGAGATGAAGGAGGGTTAAAGAGAGTGAAGGAAGATAAAGGAAGGTTAAAGAGAGTGAAACAAGATGAAGGAGTTTTAAAGAGAGTGAAACAAGATGAATGAGGGTTCAGGAGAGTGAAACCAAATGAATGAGGGTTAATGATGCTGAAACGAGATGAATGGCGTTTAAAGAGAGTGAAACAAGATGAATGAGGGTTAAAGAGTGTGAAACAAGATGAATGAGGGTTAAAGAGAGTGAAACAAGATGAATGAGGGTTAGAGAGAGTGAAACGAGATGAAGGAGAGTCAAAGAGAGCGAAATGAGACGAAGGATTGTGAAAGAGTGCGAAACGAGTCGAAGGAGTGTGAAAGAGAGCGAAACCTGATGAAGGAGGTTGAAAGAGAGCGAAAGGAGTTGAAGGAGGGTGAAAGAGAGCGAAACGAGACGAAGGAGGGTGAAAGAGAGCGAAACGAGACGAAGGAGGGTGAAAGAGAGCGAAAGGAGACGACGAAGAAGTGTGAAAGAGAGCGAAACAAGACGAAGGAGGGTGAAAGAGAGCAAAACGAGACGAAGGAGGGTTAAAGAGAGTGAAACAAGATGAATGAGGGTGAAAGAGAGTGAAACGAGATGAATGAGGGTTACAGAGAGTGAAACAAGATGAATGAGGGTTAAAGAGTGTGAAACAAGATGGACGAGGGTTAAAGAGAGTGAAACAAGATGAATGAGGGTTACAGAGAGTGAAACAAGATGAATGAGGGTTAAAGAGTGTGAAACAAGATGGACGAGGGTTAAAGAGAGTGAAACAAGATGAATGAGGGTTAAAGGGAGTGAAACAAGATCAATGAGGGTTAAAGAGAGTGAAACGAGATGAAGAAGGGTTAAAGAGCGTGAAACAAGATGAAGGAGGGTTAAAGAGAGTGAAACAAGAGGAAGGGGGGTTAAAGAGCGTAAAACAAGATAAAGGAAGGATAAAGGGAGTGAAACAAGATGAAGGAGGGTTAAAGAGAGTGAAACAAGATGAATGAGGGTTAAAGAGAGTGAAACGAGATGAAGGAGGGTTAAAGGGAGTGAAACAAAATGAAGGAGAGTTAAAGAGATTGAAACGAGATGAATGAGGGTTAACAGAGTGAAACGAGATGAAGGAGGGTTAAAGAGAGTGAAACGAGATGAAGGAGGGTTAAAGAGAGTGAAGGAAGATAAAGGAAGGTTAAAGAGAGTGAAACAAGATGAAGGAGTTTTAAAGAGAGTGAAACAAGATGAATGAGGGTTAAAGAGAGTGAAACAAAATGAATGAGGGTTAATGATGCTGAAACGAGATGAATGGGGTTTAAAGAGAGTGAAACAAGATGAATGATGGTTACAGAGAGTGAAACAAGATGAATGAGGGTTAGAGAGAGTGCAACGAGATGAATGAGGGTTAGAGAGAGTGAAACGAGATGAAGGAGAGTCAAAGAGATCGAAATGAGACGAAGGAGGGTGAAAGAGAGCGAAACGAGACGAAGGAGTGTGAAAGAGAGCGAAACGAGACGAAGGAGGGTGAAAGAGAGCTAAAGGAGACGACGAAGGAGGGTGAGAGAGAGCGAAACGAGACGAAGGAGTGTGAAACGAGATACAGGAGGGTGAAAGAGAGCGAAACAAGAGGAAGGAGAGTCAAAGAGAGCGAAATGAGACGAAGTAGGGTGAAAGAGAGCGAAAGGAGATGAAGGAGGGTGAAAGAGAACGAAACGAGACGATGGAGGGTGAAAGAGAGCGAAACGAGATGAAGGAGGGTGAAAGAGAGCGAAAGGAGACGACGAAGGAGTGTGAAAGAGAGCGAAACGAGAAGAAGAAGTGTGAAAGAGAGTGAAACGAGATAAAGGAGGGTGAAAGAGAGCGAAACAAGAGGAAGGAGGGTGAAAGAGTGCAAAACGAGACGAAAGAGGGTTAAAGAGAGTGAAACAAGATGAATGAGTGTTAAAGAGAGTGAAACGAGATGAAGGAGGGTTAAAGAGAGTGAAACAAAATGAAGGAGGGTTAAAGAGATTGAAACGAGATGAATGAGGGTTAACAGAGTGAAACGAGATGAAGGAGGGTTAAAGAGAGTGAAACGAGATGAAGGAGGGTTAAAGAGAGTGAAGGAAGATAAAGGAAGGTTAAAGAGAGTGAAACAAGATGAAGGAGATTTAAAGAGAGTGAAACAAGATGAATGAGGGTTAAAGAGAGTGAAACAAAATGAATGAGGGTTAATGATGCTGAAACGAGATGAATGGCGTTTAAAGAGAGTGAAACAAGATGAATGAGGGTTAAAGCGAGTGAAACAAGATGAATGAGGCTTAAGGAGAGTGAAAAAAGATGAATGAGGGTTAGAGAGAGTGAAACGAGATGAAGGAGAGTCAAAGAGAGCGAAATGAGACGAAGGAGGTTGAAAGAGAGCGAAACGAGACGAAGGAGTGTGAAAGAGAGCGAAACCTGATGAAGGAGGGTGAAAGAGAGCGAAAGGAGACGAAGGAGGGTGAAAGAGAGCGAAACGAGACGAAGGAGGGTGAAAGAGAGCGAAACGAGATGAAGGAGGGTGAAAGAGAGCGAAAGGAGAAGACGAAGGAGGGTGAAAGAGAGTGAAACGAGATAAAGGAGGGTGAAAGAGAGCGAAACAAGAGGAAGAAGGGTGAAAGAGAGTGAAACAAGATGAATGAGGGTGAAAGAGAGTGAAACGAGATGAATGAGGGTTACAGAGAGTGAAACAAGATGAATGAGGGTTAAAGAGTGTGAAACAAGATGGACGAGGGTTAAAGAGAGTGAAACAAGATGAATGAGGGTTACAGAGAGTGAAACAAGATGAATGAGGGTTAAAGAGTGTGAAACAAGATGGACGAGGGTTAAAGAGAGTGAAACAAGATGAATGAGGGTTAAAGGGAGTGAAACAAGATCAATGAGGGTTAAAGAGAGTGAAACGAGATGAAGAAGGGTTAAAGAGCGTGAAACAAGATGAAGGAGGGTTAAAGAGAGTGAAACAAGAGGAAGGGGGGTTAAAGAGCGTAAAACAAGATAAAGGAAGGATAAAGGGAGTGAAACAAGATGAAGGAGGGTTAAAGAGAGTGAAACAAGATGAATGAGGGTTAAAGAGAGTGAAACGAGATGAAGGAGGGTTAAAGGGAGTGAAACAAAATGAAGGAGAGTTAAAGAGATTGAAACGAGATGAATGAGGGTTAACAGAGTGAAACGAGATGAAGGAGGGTTAAAGAGAGTGAAACGAGATGAAGGAGGGTTAAAGAGAGTGAAGGAAGATAAAGGAAGGTTAAAGAGAGTGAAACAAGATGAAGGAGTTTTAAAGAGAGTGAAACAAGATGAATGAGGGTTAAAGAGAGTGAAACAAAATGAATGAGGGTTAATGATGCTGAAACGAGATGAATGGGGTTTAAAGAGAGTGAAACAAGATGAATGATGGTTACAGAGTGTGAAACAAGATGAATGAGGGTTAGAGAGAGTGCAACGAGACGAAGTAGAGTCAAAGAGAGCGAAATGAGACGAAGGAGGGTGAAAGAGAGCGAAACGAGACGAAGGAGTGTGAAAGAGAGCGAAACGAGACGAAGGAGGGTGAAAGAGAGCTAAAGGAGACGACGAAGGAGGGTGAGAGAGAGCGAAACGAGACGAAGGAGTGTGAAACGAGATAAAGGAGGGTGAAAGAGAGCGAAACAAGAGGAAGGAGAGTCAAAGAGAGCGAAATGAGACGAAGTAGGGTGAAAGAGAGCGAAAGGAGATGAAGGAGGGTGAAAGAGAACGAAACGAGACGATGGAGGGTGAAAGAGAGCGAAACGAGATGAAGGAGGGTGAAAGAGAGCGAAAGGAGACGACGAAGGAGTGTGAAAGAGAGCGAAACGAGAAGAAGAAGTGTGAAAGAGAGTGAAACGAGATAAAGGAGGGTGAAAGAGAGCGAAACAAGAGGAAGGAGGGTGAAAGAGTGCAAAACGAGACGAAAGAGGGTTAAAGAGAGTGAAACAAGATGAATGAGTGTTAAAGAGAGTGAAACGAGATGAAGGAGGGTTAAAGAGAGTGAAACAAAATGAAGGAGGGTTAAAGAGATTGAAACGAGATGAATGAGGGTTAACAGAGTGAAACGAGATGAAGGAGGGTTAAAGAGAGTGAAACGAGATGAAGGAGGGTTAAAGAGAGTGAAGGAAGATAAAGGAAGGTTAAAGAGAGTGAAACAAGATGAAGGAGATTTAAAGAGAGTGAAACAAGATGAATGAGGGTTAAAGAGAGTGAAACAAAATGAATGAGGGTTAATGATGCTGAAACGAGATGAATGGCGTTTAAAGAGAGTGAAACAAGATGAATGAGGGTTAAAGCGAGTGAAACAAGATGAATGAGGCTTAAGGAGAGTGAAAAAAGATGAATGAGGGTTAGAGAGAGTGAAACGAGATGAAGGAGAGTCAAAGAGAGCGAAATGAGACGAAGGAGGTTGAAAGAGAGCGAAACGAGACGAAGGAGTGTGAAAGAGAGCGAAACCTGATGAAGGAGGGTGAAAGAGAGCGAAAGGAGACGAAGGAGGGTGAAAGAGAGCGAAACGAGACGAAGGAGGGTGAAAGAGAGCGAAACGAGATGAAGGAGGGTGAAAGAGAGCGAAAGGAGAAGACGAAGGAGGGTGAAAGAGAGTGAAACGAGATAAAGGAGGGTGAAAGAGAGCGAAACAAGAGGAAGAAGGGTGAAAGAGAGCGAAACAAGAGGAAGAAGGGTGAAAGAGTGCAAAACGAGACGAAGGAGGGTTAAAGAGAGTGAAACAAGATGAATGAGTGTTAAAGAGAGTGAAACGAGATGAATGAGGGTTAAAGAGTGGGAAACAAGATGGATGAGGGTTAAAGAGAGTGAAACAAGATGAATGATGGTTAAAGGGAGTGAAACAAGATCAATGAGGGTTAAAGAGAGTGAAACAAGATGAAGATGGGTTAAAGAGCGTGAAACAAGATGAAGGAGGGTTAAAGAGAGTGAAACCAGATGAAGTAGGGTTAAAGAGCGTGAAACAAGATGAAGGAGGGTTAAAGAGAGTGAAACAAGATAAAGGAAGGGTAAAGAGATTGAAACAAGATGAAGGAGGGTTAAAGTGAGTGAAACAAGATGAATGAGGGTTAAAGAGAGTGAAACAAGATGAATGAGGGTTAAAGAGAGTGAAACAAGATGAATGAGGGTTAAAGAGAGTGAAACGAGATGAAGGAGGGTTAAAGAGAGTGAAACAAAATGAAGGAGGGTTAAAGAGATTGAAACGAGATGAATGAGGGTTAACAGAGTGAAACGAAATGAAGGAGGGTTAAAGAGAGTGAAACGAGATGAAGGAGGGTTAAAGAGAGTGAAACAAGATGAAGGAGTTTTAAAGAGAGTGAAACAAGATGAATGAGGGTTAAAGAGAGTGAAACAAAATGAATGAGGGTTAATGATGCTGAAACGAGATGAATGGGGTTGAAAGAGATTGAAACGAGATGAAGGAGGGTTAAAGAGAGTGAAGGAAGATAAAGGAAGGTTAAAGAGAGTGAAACAAGATGAAGGAGTTTTAAAGAGAGTGAAACAAGATGAATGAGGGTTCAGGAGAGTGAAACCAAATGAATGAGGGTTAATGATGCTGAAACAAGATCAATGAGGGTTAAAGAGAGTGAAACAAGATGAAGATGGGTTAAAGAGCGTGAAACAAGATGAAGGAGGGTTAAAGAGAGTGAAACCAGATGAAGTAGGGTTAAAGAGCGTGAAACAAGATGAAGGAGGGTTAAAGAGAGTGAAACAAGATAAAGGAAGGGTAAAGAGATTGAAACAAGATGAAGGAGGGTTAAAGTGAGTGAAACAAGATGAATGAGGGTTAAAGAGAGTGAAACAAGATGAATGAGGGTTAAAGAGAGTGAAACAAGATGAATGAGGGTTGAAGAGAGTGAAACGAGATGAAGGAGGGTTAAAGAGAGTGAAACAAGATGAAGGAGTTTTAAAGAGAGTGAAACAAGATGAATGAGAGTTAAAGAGAGTGAAACAAAATGAATGAGGGTAAATGATGCTGAAACGAGATGAATGGGGTTGAAAGAGATTGAAACGAGATGAAGGAGGGTTAAAGAGAGTGAAGGAAGATAAAGGAAGGTTAAAGAGAGTGAAACAAGATGAAGGAGTTTTAAAGAGAGTGAAACAAGATGAATGAGGGTTCAGGAGAGTGAAACCAAATGAATGAGGGTTAATGATGCTGAAACGAGATGAATGGCGTTTAAAGAGAGTGAAACAAGATGAATGAGGGTTAAAGAGTGTGAAACAAGATGAATGAGGGTTAAAGAGAGTGAAACAAGATGAATGAGGGTTAGAGAGAGTGAAACGAGATGAAGGAGAGTCAAAGAGAGCGAAATGAGACGAAGGAGGGTGAAAGAGAGCGAAACGAGACGAAGGAGTGTGAAAGAGAGCGAAACCTGATGAAGGAGGGTGAAAGAGAGCGAAAGGAGACGAAGGAGGGTGAAAGAGAGCGAAACGAGACGAAGGAGTGTGAAAGAGAGTGAAACGAGATAAAGGAGGGTGAAAGAGAGCGAAACAAGAGGAAGAAGGGTGAAAGAGTGCAAAACTTACGAAGGAGGGTTAAAGAGAGTGAAACAAGATGAATGAGTGTTAAAGAGAGTGAAACGAGATGAATGAGGGTTAAAGAGTGGGAAACAAGATGGATGAGGGTTAAAGAGAGTGAAACAAGATGAATGATGGTTAAAGGGAGTGAAACAAGATCAATGAGGGTTAAAGAGAGTGAAACAAGATGAAGATGGGTTAAAGAGCGTGAAACAAGATGAAGGAGGGTTAAAGAGAGTGAAACCAGATGAAGTAGGGTTAAAGAGCGTGAAACAAGATGAAGGAGGGTTAAAGAGAGTGAAACAAGATAAAGGAAGGGTTAAAGTGAGTGAAACAAGATGAATGAGGGTTAAAGAGAGTGAAACAAGATGAATGAGGGTTAAAGAGAGTGAAACAAGATGAATGAGGGTTAAAGAGAGTGAAACGAGATGAAGGAGGGTTAAAGAGAGTGAAACAAAATGAAGGAGGGTTAAAGAGATTGAAACGAGATGAATGAGGGTTAACAGAGTGAAACGAAATGAAGGAGGGTTAAAGAGAGTGAAACGAGATGAAGGAGGGTTAAAGAGAGTGAAACAAGATGAAGGAGTTTTAAAGAGAGTGAAACAAGATGAATGAGGGTTAAAGAGAGTGAAACAAAATGAATGAGGGTTAATGATGCTGAAACGAGATGAATGGGGTAGAAAGATATTGAAACGAGATGAAGGAGGGTTAAAGAGAGTGAAGGAAGATAAAGGAAGGTTAAAGAGAGTGAAACAAGATGAAGGAGTTTTAAAGAGAGTGAAACAAGATGAATGAGGGTTCAGGAGAGTGAAACCAAATGAATGAGGGTTAATGATGCTGAAACAAGATCAATGAGGGTTAAAGAGAGTGAAACAAGATGAAGATGGGTTAAAGAGCGTGAAACAAGATGAAGGAGGGTTAAAGAGAGTGAAACCAGATGAAGTAGGGTTAAAGAGCGTGAAACAAGATGAAGGAGGGTTAAAGAGAGTGAAACAAGATAAAGGAAGGGTAAAGAGATTGAAACAAGATGAATGAGGGTTAAAGAGAGTGAAACAAGATGAATGAGGGTTAAAGAGAGTGAAACGAGATGAAGGAGGGTTAAAGAGAGTGAAACAAGATGAAGGAGTTTTAAAGAGAGTGAAACAAGATGAATGAGGGTTAAAGAGAGTGAAACAAAATGAATGAGGGTTAATGATGCTGAAACGAGATGAATGGGGTTGAAAGAGATTGAAACGAGATGAAGGAGGGTTAAAGAGAGTGAAGGAAGATAAAGGAAGGTTAAAGAGAGTGAAACAAGATGAAGGAGTTTTAAAGAGAGTGAAACAAGATGAATGAGGGTTCAGGAGAGTGAAACCAAATGAATGAGGGTTAATGATGCTGAAACGAGATGAATGGCGTTTAAAGAGAGTGAAACAAGATGAATGAGGGTTAAAGAGTGTGAAACAAGATGAATGAGGGTTAAAGAGAGTGAAACAAGATGAATGAGGGTTAGAGAGAGTGAAACGAGATGAAGGAGAGTCAAAGAGAGCGAAATGAGACGAAGGAGGGTGAAAGAGAGCGAAACGAGACGAAGGAGTGTGAAAGAGAGCGAAACCTGATGAAGGAGGGTGAAAGAGAGCGAAAGGAGACGAAGGAGGGTGAAAGAGAGCGAAACGAGACGAAGGAGGGTGAAAGAGAGCGAAACGAGATGAAGGAGGGTGAAAGAGAGCGAAAGGAGAAGACGAAGGAGGGTGAATGAGAGCAAAACGAGACGAAGGAGTGTGAAAGAGAGTGAAACGAGATAAAGGAGGGTGAAAGAGAGCGAAACAAGAGGAAGGAGGGTGAAAGAGTGCAAAACGAGACGAAGGAGGGTTAAAGAGAGTGAAACAAGATGAATGAGTGTTAAAGAGAGTGCAACGAGATGAATGAGTGTTACAGAGACTGAAACAAGATGAATGAGGGTTAAAGAGTGTGAAACAAGATGGATGAGGGTTAACGCGAGTGAAACAAGATGAATGATGGTTAAAGGGAGTGAAACAAGTTCAATGAGGGTTAAAGAGAGTGAAACAAGATGAAGATGGGTTAAAGAGCGTGAAACAAGATGAAGGAGGGTTAAAGAGAGTGAAACAAGAGGAACGAGGTTTGAAGAGAGTGAAACAAGATAAAGGAAGGTTAAAGAGAGTGAAACAAGATAAAGGAAGGGTAAAGAGATTGAAACAAGATGAAGGAGGGTTAAAGTGAGTGAAACAAGATGAAGGAGGGTTAAAGAAGGTGAAACCAGATGAAGGAGGGTTAAAGAGAGTGAAACAAGAGGAACGAGGTTTGAAGGGAGTGAAACAAGATAAAGGAAGGTTAAATAGAGTGAAATAAGATAAAAGAAGGGTAAAGAGAGTGACACAAGATGAAGGAGGGTTAAAGTGAGTGAAACAAGATGAATGAGGGTTAAAGAGAGTGAATCAAGATGAATGAGGGTTAAAGAGAGTGAAACAAGATCAATGAGGGTTAAAGAGAGTGAAACAAGATGAATGAGGATTACAGGGAGTGAAACAAGATGAATGAGTGTTAAAGAGAGTGAAACAAAATGAATGAGGGTTAATGATGCTGAAACGAGATGAATGGGGTTGAAAGAGATTGAAACGAGATGAAGGAGGGTTAAAGAGAGTGAAGGAAGATAAAGGAAGGTTAAAGAGAGTGAAACAAGATGAAGGAGTTTTAAAGAGAGTGAAACAAGATGAATGAGGGTTCAGGAGAGTGAAACCAAATGAATGAGGGTTAATGATGCTGAAACGAGATGAATGGCGTTTAAAGAGAGTGAAACAAGATGAATGAGGGTTAAAGAGTGTGAAACAAGATGAATGAGGGTTAAAGAGAGTGAAACAAGATGAATGAGGGTTAGAGAGAGTGAAACGAGATGAAGGAGAGTCAAAGAGAGCGAAATGAGACGAAGGAGGGTGAAAGAGAGCGAAACGAGACGAAGGAGTGTGAAAGAGAGCGAAACCTGATGAAGGAGGGTGAAAGAGAGCGAAAGGAGACGAAGGAGGGTGAAAGAGAGCGAAACGAGACGAAGGAGGGTGAAAGAGAGCGAAACGAGATGAAGGAGGGTGAAAGAGAGCGAAAGGAGAAGACGAAGGAGGGTGAAAGAGAGCAAAACGAGACGAAGGAGTGTGAAAGAGAGTGAAACGAGATAAAGGAGGGTGAAAGAGAGCGAAACAAGAGGAAGGAGGGTGAAAGAGTGCAAAACGAGACGAAGGAGGGTTAAAGAGAGTGAAACAAGATGAATGAGTGTTAAAGAGAGTGCAACGAGATGAATGAGGGTTACAGAGACTGAAACAAGATGAATGAGTGTTAAAGAGAGTGAAACGAGATGAATGAGGGTTAAAGAGAGTGAAACAAGATGAAGATGGGTTAAAGAGCGTGAAACAAGATGAAGGAGGGTTAAAGAGAGTGAAACCAGATGAAGTAGGGTTAAAGAGCGTGAAACAAGATGAAGGAGGGTTAAAGAGAGTGAAACAAGATAAAGGAAGGGTAAAGAGATTGAAACAAGATGAAGGAGGGTTAAAGTGAGTGAAACAAGATGAATGAGGGTTAAAGAGAGTGAAACAAGATGAAGGAGGGTTAAAGAGAGTGAAACCAGATGAAGTAGGGTTAAAGAGCGTGAAACAAGATGAAGGAGGGTTAAAGAGAGTGAAACAAGATAAAGGAAGGGTAAAGAGATTGAAACAAGATGAATGAGGGTTAAAGAGAGTGAAACAAGATGAATGAGGGTTAAAGAGAGTGAAACGAGATGAAGGAGGGTTAAAGAGAGTGAAACAAGATGAAGGAGTTTTAAAGAGAGTGAAACAAGATGAATGAGGGTTAAAGAGAGTGAAACAAAATGAATGAGGGTTAATGATGCTGAAACGAGATGAATGGGGTTGAAAGAGATTGAAACGAGATGAAGGAGGGTTAAAGAGAGTGAAGGAAGATAAAGGAAGGTTAAAGAGAGTGAAACAAGATGAAGGAGTTTTAAAGAGAGTGAAACAAGATGAATGAGGGTTCAGGAGAGTGAAACCAAATGAATGAGGGTTAATGATGCTGAAACGAGATGAATGGCGTTTAAAGAGAGTGAAACAAGATGAATGAGGGTTAAAGAGTGTGAAACAAGATGAATGAGGGTTAAAGAGAGTGAAACAAGATGAATGAGGGTTAGAGAGAGTGAAACGAGATGAAGGAGAGTCAAAGAGAGCGAAATGAGACGAAGGAGTGTGAAAGAGAGCGAAACCTGATGAAGGAGGGTGAAAGAGAGCGAAACGAGACGAAGGAGTGTGAAAGAGAGCGAAACCTGATGAAGGAGGGTGAAAGAGAGCGAAAGGAGACGAAGGAGGGTGAAAGAGAGCGAAACGAGACGAAGGAGGGTGAAAGAGAGCGAAACGAGATGAAGGAGGGTGAAAGAGAGCGAAAGGAGAAGACGAAGGAGGGTGAAAGAGAGCAAAACGAGACGAAGGAGTGTGAAAGAGAGTGAAACGAGATAAAGGAGGGTGAAAGAGAGCGAAACAAGAGGAAGGAGGGTGAAAGTGTGCAAAACGAGACGAAGGAGGGTTAAAGAGAGTGAAACAAGATGAATGAGTGTTAAAGAGAGTGCAACGAGATGAATGAGGGTTACAGAGACTGAAACAAGATGAATGAGGGTTAAAGAGTGTGAAACAAGATGGATGAGGGTTAACGCGAGTGAAACAAGATGAATGATGGTTAAAGGGAGTGAAACAAGTTCAATGAGGGTTAAAGAGAGTGAAACAAGATGAAGATGGGTTAAAGAGCGTGAAACAAGATGAAGGAGGGTTAAAGAGAGTGAAACAAGAGGAACGAGGTTTGAAGAGAGTGAAACAAGATAAAGGAAGGTTAAAGAGAGTGAAACAAGATAAAGGAAGGGTAAAGAGATTGAAACAAGATGAAGGAGGGTTAAAGTGAGTGAAACAAGATGAAGGAGGGTTAAAGAAGGTGAAACCAGATGAAGGAGGGTTAAAGGGAGTGAAACAAGAGGAACGAGGTTTGAAGGGAGTGAAACAAGATAAAGGAAGGTTAAATAGAGTGAAATAAGATAAAAGAAGGGTAAAGAGAGTGACACAAGATGAAGGAGGGTTAAAGTGAGTGAAACAAGATGAATGAGGGTTAAAGAGAGTGAATCAAGATGAATGAGGGTTAAAGAGAGTGAAACAAGATCAATGAGGGTTAAAGAGAGTGAAACAAGATGAATGAGGATTACAGGGAGTGAAACAAGATGAATGAGTGTTAAAGAGAGTGAAACAAAATGAATGAGGGTTAATGATGCTGAAACGAGATGAATGGGGTTGAAAGAGATTGAAACGAGATGAAGGAGGGTTAAAGAGAGTGAAGGAAGATAAAGGAAGGTTAAAGAGAGTGAAACAAGATGAAGGAGTTTTAAAGAGAGTGAAACAAGATGAATGAGGGTTCAGGAGAGTGAAACCAAATGAATGAGGGTTAATGATGCTGAAACGAGATGAATGGCGTTTAAAGAGAGTGAAACAAGATGAATGAGGGTTAAAGAGTGTGAAACAAGATGAATGAGGGTTAGAGAGAGTGAAACGAGATGAAGGAGAGTCAAAGAGAGCGAAATGAGACGAAGGAGGGTGAAAGAGAGCGAAACGAGACGAAGGAGTGTGAAAGAGAGCGAAACCTGATGAAGGAGGGTGAAAGAGAGCGAAAGGAGACGAAGGAGGGTGAAAGAGAGCGAAACGAGACGAAGGAGGGTGAAAGAGAGCGAAACGAGATGAAGGAGGGTGAAAGAGAGCGAAAGGAGAAGACGAAGGAGGGTGAAAGAGAGCAAAACGAGACGAAGGAGTGTGAAAGAGAGTGAAACGAGATAAAGGAGGGTGAAAGAGAGCGAAACAAGAGGAAGGAGGGTGAAAGAGTGCAAAACGAGACGAAGGAGGGTTAAAGAGAGTGAAACAAGATGAATGAGTGTTAAAGAGAGTGCAACGAGATGAATGAGGGTTACAGAGACTGAAACAAGATGAATGAGTGTTAAAGAGAGTGAAACGAGATGAATGAGGGTTAAAGAGTGGGAAACAAGATGGATGAGGGTTAAAGAGAGTGAAACAAGATGAATGATGGTTAAAGGGAGTGAAACAAGATCAATGAGGGTTAAAGAGAGTGAAACAAGATGAAGATGGGTTAAAGAGCGTGAAACAAGATGAAGGAGGGTTAAAGAGAGTGAAACCAGATGAAGTAGGGTTAAAGAGCGTGAAACAAGATGAAGGAGGGTTAAAGAGAGTGAAACAAGATAAAGGAAGGGTAAAGAGATTGAAACAAGATGAAGGAGGGTTAAAGTGAGTGAAACAAGATGAATGAGGGTTAAAGAGAGTGAAACAAGATGAATGAGGGTTAAAGAGAGTGAAACAAGATGAATGAGGGTTAAAGAGAGTGAAACGAGATGAAGGAGGGTTAAAGAGAGTGAAACAAGATGAAGGAGTTTTAAAGAGAGTGAAAGAAGATGAATTTGGGTTAAAGAGAGTGAAACAAAATGAATGAGGGTTAATGATGCTGAAACGAGATGAATGGGGTTGAAAGAGATTGAAACGAGATGAAGGAGGGTTAAAGAGAGTGAAGGAAGATAAAGGAAGGTTAAAGAGAGTGAAATAAGATGAAGGAGTTTTAAAGAGAGTGAAACAAGATGAATGAGGGTTCAGGAGAGTGAAACCAAATGAATGAGGGTTAATGATGCTGAAACGAGATGAATGGCGTTTAAAGAGAGTTAAACAAGATGAATGAGGGTTAAAGAGTGTGAAACAAGATGAATGAGGGTTAAAGAGAGTGAAACAAGATGAATGAGGGTTAGAGAGAGTGAAACGAGATGAAGGAGAGTCAAAGAGAGCGAAATGAGACGAAGGAGGGTGAAAGAGAGCGAAACGAGACGAAGGAGTGTGAAAGAGAGCGAAACCTGATGAAGGAGGGTGAAAGAGAGCGAAAGGAGACGAAGGAGGGTGAAAGAGAGCGAAACGAGACGAAGGAGGGTGAAAGAGAGCGAAACGAGATGAAGGAGGGTGAAAGAGAGCGAAAGGAGAAGACGAAGGAGGGTGAAAGAGAGCGAAACGAGACGAAGGAGTGTGAAAGAGAGTGAAACGAGATAAAGGAGGGTGAAAGAGAGCGAAACAAGAGGAAGGAGGGTGAAAGAGTGCAAAACGAGACGAAGGAGGGTTAAAGAGAGTGAAACAAGATGAATGAGTGTTAAAGAGAGTGCAACGAGATGAATGAGGGTTACAGAGACTGAAACAAGATGAATGAGGGTTAAAGAGTGTGAAACAAGATGGATGAGGGTTAACGCGAGTGAAACAAGATGAATGATGGTTAAAGGGAGTGAAACAAGTTCAATGAGGGTTAAAGAGAGTGAAACAAGATGAAGATGGGTTAAAGAGCGTGAAACAAGATGAAGGAGGGTTAAAGAGAGTGAAACAAGAGGAACGAGGTTTGAAGAGAGTGAAACAAGATAAAGGAAGGTTAAAGAGAGTGAAACAAGATAAAGGAAGGGTAAAGAGATTGAAACAAGATGAAGGAGGGTTAAAGTGAGTGAAACAAGATGAAGGAGGGTTAAAGAAGGTGAAACCAGATGAAGGAGGGTTAAAGAGAGTGAAACAAGAGGAACGAGGTTTGAAGGGAGTGAAACAAGATAAAGGAAGGTTAAATAGAGTGAAATAAGATAAAAGAAGGGTAAAGAGAGTGACACAAGATGAAGGAGGGTTAAAGTGAGTGAAACAAGATGAATGAGGGTTAAAGAGAGTCAATCAAGATGAATGATGGTTAAAGAGAGTGAAACAAGATCAATGAGGGTTAAAGAGAGTGAAACAAGATGAATGAGGATTACAGGGAGTGAAACAAGATGAATGAGTGTTAAAGAGATTGAAACAAGATGAATGAGTGTTAAAGAGAGTGAAACAAGATGAATGAGAGTCAAAGAGAGTGAAATGAGACGAAGGATTGTGAAAGAGTGCGAAACGAGTCGAAGGAGTGTGAAAGAGAGCGAAACCTGATGAAGGAGGTTGAAAGAGAGCGAAAGGAGTTGAAGGAGGGTGAAAGAGAGCGAAACGAGACGAAGGAGGGTGAAAGAGAGCGAAACGAGACGAAGGAGGGTGAAAGAGAGCGAAACGAGACGACGAAGAAGTGTGAAAGAGAGCGAAACAAGACGAAGGAGGGTGAAAGAGAGCAAAACGAGACGAAGGAGGGTTAAAGAGAGTGAAACAAGATGAATGAGGGTGAAAGAGAGTGAAACGAGATGAATGAGGGTTACAGAGAGTGAAACAAGATGAATGAGGGTTAAAGAGTGTGAAACAAGATGGACGAGGGTTAAAGAGAGTGAAACAAGATGAATGAGGGTTACAGAGAGTGAAACAAGATGAATGAGGGTTAAAGAGTGTGAAACAAGATGGACGAGGGTTAAAGAGAGTGAAACAAGATGAATGAGGGTTAAAGGGAGTGAAACAAGATCAATGAGGGTTAAAGAGAGTGAAACGAGATGAAGAAGGGTTAAAGAGCGTGAAACAAGATGAAGGAGGGTTAAAGAGAGTGAAACAAGAGGAAGGGGGGTTAAAGAGCGTAAAACAAGATAAAGGAAGGATAAAGGGAGTGAAACAAGATGAAGGAGGGTTAAAGAGAGTGAAACAAGATGAATGAGGGTTAAAGAGTGTGAAACAAGATGAAGGAGGGTTAAAGAGAGTGAAACCAGATGAAGTAGGGTTAAAGAGAGTGAAACAAGATGAAGGAGGGTTAAAGAGAGTGAAACAAGATAAAGGAAGGGTAAAGAGAGTGAAACAAGATAAAGGAAGGGTAAAGAGATTGAAACAAGATGAAGGAGGGTTAAAGTGAGTGAAACAAGATGAATGAGGGTTAAAGAGAGTGAAACAAGATGAATGAGGGTTAAAGAGAGTGAAACAAGATGAATGAGGGTTAAAGAGAGTGAAACGAGATGAAGGAGGGTTAAAGAGAGTGAAACAAAATGAAGGAGGGTTAAAGAGATTGAAACGAGATGAATGAGGGTTAACAGAGTGAAACGAAATGAATGAGGGTTAAAGAGAGTGAAACGAGATGAAGGAGGGTTAAAGAGAGTGAAACAAGATGAAGGAGTTTTAAAGAGAGTGAAAGAAGATGAATTTCGGTTAAAGAGAGTGAAACAAAATGAATGAGGGTTAATGATGCTGAAACGAGATGAATGGGGTTGAAAGAGATTGAAACGAGATGAAGGAGGGTTAAAGAGAGTGAAGGAAGATAAAGGAAGGTTAAAGAGAGTGAAACAAGATGAAGGAGTTTTAAAGAGAGTGAAACAAGATGAATGAGGGTTCAGGAGAGTGAAACCAAATGAATGAGGGTTAATGATGCTGAAACGAGATGAATGGCGTTTAAAGAGAGTGAAACAAGATGAATGAGGGTTAAAGAGTGTGAAACAAGATGAATGAGGGTTAAAGAGAGTGAAACAAGATGAATGAGGGTTAGAGAGAGTGAAACGAGATGAAGGAGAGTCAAAGAGAGCGAAATGAGACGAAGGAGGGTGAAAGAGAGCGAAACGAGACGAAGGAGTGTGAAAGAGAGCGAAACCTGATGAAGGAGGGTGAAAGAGAGCGAAAGGAGACGAAGGAGGGTGAAAGAGAGCGAAACGAGACGAAGGAGGGTGAAAGAGAGCGAAACGAGATGAAGGAGGGTGAAAGAGAGCGAAAGGAGAAGACGAAGGAGGGTGAAAGAGAGCGAAACGAGACGAAGGAGTGTGAAAGAGAGTGAAACGAGATAAAGGAGGGTGAAAGAGAGCGAAACAAGAGGAAGGAGGGTGAAAGAGTGCAAAACGAGACGAAGGAGGGTTAAAGAGAGTGAAACAAGATGAATGAGTGTTAAAGAGAGTGCAACGAGATGAATGAGGGTTACAGAGACTGAAACAAGATGAATGAGGGTTAAAGAGTGTGAAACAAGATGGATGAGGGTTAACGCGAGTGAAACAAGATGAATGATGGTTAAAGGGAGTGAAACAAGTTCAATGAGGGTTAAAGAGAGTGAAACAAGATGAAGATGGGTTAAAGAGCGTGAAACAAGATGAAGGAGGGTTAAAGAGAGTGAAACAAGAGGAACGAGGTTTGAAGAGAGTGAAACAAGATAAAGGAAGGTTAAAGAGAGTGAAACAAGATAAAGGAAGGGTAAAGAGATTGAAACAAGATGAAGGAGGGTTAAAGTGAGTGAAACAAGATGAAGGAGGGTTAAAGAAGGTGAAACCAGATGAAGGAGGGTTAAAGAGAGTGAAACAAGAGGAACGAGGTTTGAAGGGAGTGAAACAAGATAAAGGAAGGTTAAATAGAGTGAAATAAGATAAAAGAAGGGTAAAGAGAGTGACACAAGATGAAGGAGGGTTAAAGTGAGTGAAACAAGATGAATGAGGGTTAAAGAGAGTGAATCAAGATGAATGATGGTTAAAGAGAGTGAAACAAGATCAATGAGGGTTAAAGAGAGTGAAACAAGATGAATGAGGATTACAGGGAGTGAAACAAGATGAATGAGTGTTAAAGAGATTGAAACAAGATGAATGAGTGTTAAAGAGAGTGAAACAAGATGAATGAGAGTCAAAGAGAGTGAAATGAGACGAAGGATTGTGAAAGAGTGCGAAACGAGTCGAAGGAGTGTGAAAGAGAGCGAAACCTGATGAAGGAGGTTGAAAGAGAGCGAAAGGAGTTGAAGGAGGGTGAAAGAGAGCGAAACGAGACGAAGGAGGGTGAAAGAGAGCGAAACGAGACGAAGGAGGGTGAAAGAGAGCGAAACGAGACGACGAAGAAGTGTGAAAGAGAGCGAAACAAGACGAAGGAGGGTGAAAGAGAGCAAAACGAGACGAAGGAGGGTTAAAGAGAGTGAAACAAGATGAATGAGGGTGAAAGAGAGTGAAACGAGATGAATGAGGGTTACAGAGAGTGAAACAAGATGAATGAGGGTTAAAGAGTGTGAAACAAGATGGACGAGGGTTAAAGAGAGTGAAACAAGATGAATGAGGGTTACAGAGAGTGAAACAAGATGAATGAGGGTTAAAGAGTGTGAAACAAGATGGACGAGGGTTAAAGAGAGTGAAACAAGATGAATGAGGGTTAAAGAGAGTGAAACGAGATGAAGAAGGGTTAAAGAGCGTGAAACAAGATGAAGGAGGGTTAAAGAGAGTGAAACAAGAGGAAGGGGGGTTAAAGAGCGTAAAACAAGATAAAGGAAGGATAAAGGGAGTGAAACAAGATGAAGGAGGGTTAAAGAGAGTGAAACAAGATGAATGAGGGTTAAAGAGTGTGAAACAAGATGAAGGAGGGTTAAAGAGAGTGAAACCAGATGAAGTAGGGTTAAAGAGAGTGAAACAAGATGAAGGAGGGTTAAAGAGAGTGAAACAAGATAAAGGAAGGGTAAAGAGAGTGAAACAAGATAAAGGAAGGGTAAAGAGATTGAAACAAGATGAAGGAGGGTTAAAGTGAGTGAAACAAGATGAATGAGGGTTAAAGAGAGTGAAACAAGATGAATGAGGGTTAAAGAGAGTGAAACAAGATGAATGAGGGTTAAAGAGAGTGAAACGAGATGAAGGAGGGTTAAAGAGAGTGAAACAAAATGAAGGAGGGTTAAAGAGATTGAAACGAGATGAATGAGGGTTAACAGAGTGAAACGAAATGAAGGAGGGTTAAAGAGAGTGAAACGAGATGAAGGAGGGTTAAAGAGAGTGAAACAAGATGAAGGAGTTTTAAAGAGAGTAAAACAAGATGAATGAGGGTTAAAGAGAGTGAAACAAAATGAATGAGGGTTAATGATGCTGAAACGAGATGAATGGGGTTGAAAGAGATTGAAACGAGATGAAGGAGGGTTAAAGAGAGTGAAGGAAGATAAAGGAAGGTTAAAGAGAGTGAAACAAGATGAAGGAGTTTTAAAGAGAGTGAAACAAGATGAATGAGGGTTCAGGAGAGTGAAACCAAATGAATGAGGGTTAATGATGCTGAAACGAGATGAATGGCGTTTAAAGAGAGTGAAACAAGATGAATGAGGGTTAAAGAGTGTGAAACAAGATGAATGAGGGTTAAAGAGAGTGAAACAAGATGAATGAGGGTTAGAGAGAGTGAAACGAGATGAAGGAGAGTCAAAGAGAGCGAAATGAGACGAAGGAGGGTGAAAGAGAGCGAAACGAGACGAAGGAGTGTGAAAGAGAGCGAAACCTGATGAAGGAGGGTGAAAGAGAGCGAAAGGAGACGAAGGAGGGTGAAAGAGAGCGAAACGAGACGAAGGAGGGTGAAAGAGAGCGAAACGAGATGAAGCAGGGTGAAAGAGAGCGAAAGGAGTAGACGAAGGAGGGTGAAAGAGAGCAAAACGAGACGAAGGAGTGTGAAAGAGAGTGAAACGAGATAAAGGAGGGTGAAAGAGAGCGAAACAAGAGGAAGGAGGGTGAAAGAGTGCAAAACGAGACGAAGGAGGGTTAAAGAGAGTGAAACAAGATGAATGAGTGTTAAAGAGAGTGCAACGAGATGAATGAGAGTTACAGAGACTGAAACAAGATGAATGAGGGTTAAAGAGTGTGAAACAAGATGGATGAGGGTTAACGCGAGTGAAACAAGATGAATGATGGTTAAAGGGAGTGAAACAAGTTCAATGAGGGTTAAAGAGAGTGAAACAAGATGAAGATGGGTTAAAGAGCGTGAAACAAGATGAAGGAGGGTTAAAGAGAGTGAAACAAGAGGAACGAGGTTTGAAGAGAGTGAAACAAGATAAAGGAAGGTTAAAGAGAGTGAAACAAGATAAAGGAAGGGTAAAGAGATTGAAACAAGATGAAGGAGGGTTAAAGTGAGTGAAACAAGATGAAGGAGGGTTAAAGAAGGTGAAACCAGATGAAGGAGGGTTAAAGAGAGTGAAACAAGAGGAACGAGGTTTGAAGGGAGTGAAACAAGATAAAGGAAGGTTAAATAGAGTGAAATAAGATAAAAGAAGGGTAAAGAGAGTGACACAAGATGAAGGAGGGTTAAAGTGAGTGAAACAAGATGAATGAGGGTTAAAGAGAGTGAAACAAGATGAATGAGGGTTAAAGAGAGTGAAACAAGATCAATGAGGGTTAAAGAGAGTGAAACAAGATGAATGAGGATTACAGGGAGTGAAACAAGATGAATGAGTGTTAAAGAGATTGAAACAAGATGAATGAGTGTTAAAGAGAGTGAAACAAGATGAATGAGAGTCAAAGAGAGTGAAATGAGACGAAGGATTGTGAAAGAGTGCGAAACGAGTCGAAGGAGTGTGAAAGAGAGCGAAACCTGATGAAGGAGGTTGAAAGAGAGCGAAAGGAGTTGAAGGAGGGTGAAAGAGAGCGAAACGAGACGAAGGAGGGTGAAAGAGAGCGAAACGAGACGAAGGAGGGTGAAAGAGAGCGAAAGGAGACGACGAAGAAGTGTGAAAGAGAGCGAAACAAGACGAAGGAGGGTGAAAGAGAGCAAAACGAGACGAAGGAGGGTTAAAGAGAGTGAAACAAGATGAATGAGGGTGAAAGAGAGTGAAACGAGATGAATGAGAGTTACAGAGAGTGAAACAAGATGAATGAGGGTTAAAGAGTGTGAAACAAGATGGACGAGGGTTAAAGAGAGTGAAACAAGATGAATGAGGGTTACAGAGAGTGAAACAAGATGAATGAGGGTTAAAGAGTGTGAAACAAGATGGACGAGGGTTAAAGAGAGTGAAACAAGATGAATGAGGGTTAAAGGGAGTGAAACAAGATCAATGAGGGTTAAAGAGAGTGAAACGAGATGAAGAAGGGTTAAAGAGCGTGAAACAAGATGAAGGAGGGTTAAAGAGAGTGAAACAAGAGGAAGGGGGGTTAAAGAGCGTAAAACAAGATAAAGGAAGGATAAAGGGAGTGAAACAAGATAAAGGAAGGGTAAAGAGATTGAAACAAGATGAAGGAGGGTTAAAGTGAGTGAAACAAGATGAATGAGGGTTAAAGAGAGTGAAACAAGATGAATGAGGGTTAAAGAGAGTGAAACAAGATGAATGAGGGTTAAAGAGAGTGAAACGAGATGAAGGAGGGTTAAAGAGAGTGAAACAAAATGAAGGAGGGTTAAAGAGATTGAAACGAGATGAATGAGGGTTAACAGAGTGAAACGAAATGAAGGAGGGTTAAAGAGAGTGAAACGAGATGAAGGAGGGTTAAAGAGAGTGAAACAAGATGAAGGAGTTTTAAAGAGAGTAAAACAAGATGAATGAGGGTTAAAGAGAGTGAAACAAAATGAATGAGGGTTAATGATGCTGAAACGAGATGAATGGGGTTGAAAGAGATTGAAACGAGATGAAGGAGGGTTAAAGAGAGTGAAGGAAGATAAAGGAAGGTTAAAGAGAGTGAAACAAGATGAAGGAGTTTTAAAGAGAGTGAAACAAGATGAATGAGGGTTCAGGAGAGTGAAACCAAATGAATGAGGGTTAATGATGCTGAAACGAGATGAATGGCGTTTAAAGAGAGTGAAACAAGATGAATGAGGGTTAAAGAGTGTGAAACAAGATGAATGAGGGTTAAAGAGAGTGAAACAAGATGAATGAGGGTTAGAGAGAGTGAAACGAGATGAAGGAGAGTCAAAGAGAGCGAAATGAGACGAAGGAGGGTGAAAGAGAGCGAAACGAGACGAAGGAGTGTGAAAGAGAGCGAAACCTGATGAAGGAGGGTGAAAGAGAGCGAAAGGAGACGAAGGAGGGTGAAAGAGAGCGAAACGAGACGAAGGAGGGTGAAAGAGAGCGAAACGAGATGAAGCAGGGTGAAAGAGAGCGAAAGGAGTAGACGAAGGAGGGTGAAAGAGAGCAAAACGAGACGAAGGAGTGTGAAAGAGAGTGAAACGAGATAAAGGAGGGTGAAAGAGAGCGAAACAAGAGGAAGGAGGGTGAAAGAGTGCAAAACGAGACGAAGGAGGGTTAAAGAGAGTGAAACAAGATGAATGAGTGTTAAAGAGAGTGCAACGAGATGAATGAGAGTTACAGAGACTGAAACAAGATGAATGAGGGTTAAAGAGTGTGAAACAAGATGGATGAGGGTTAACGCGAGTGAAACAAGATGAATGATGGTTAAAGGGAGTGAAACAAGTTCAATGAGGGTTAAAGAGAGTGAAACAAGATGAAGATGGGTTAAAGAGCGTGAAACAAGATGAAGGAGGGTTAAAGAGAGTGAAACAAGAGGAACGAGGTTTGAAGAGAGTGAAACAAGATAAAGGAAGGTTAAAGAGAGTGAAACAAGATAAAGGAAGGGTAAAGAGATTGAAACAAGATGAAGGAGGGTTAAAGTGAGTGAAACAAGATGAAGGAGGGTTAAAGAAGGTGAAACCAGATGAAGGAGGGTTAAAGAGAGTGAAACAAGAGGAACGAGGTTTGAAGGGAGTGAAACAAGATAAAGGAAGGTTAAATAGAGTGAAATAAGATAAAAGAAGGGTAAAGAGAGTGACACAAGATGAAGGAGGGTTAAAGTGAGTGAAACAAGATGAATGAGGGTTAAAGAGAGTGAAACAAGATGAATGAGGGTTAAAGAGAGTGAAACAAGATCAATGAGGGTTAAAGAGAGTGAAACAAGATGAATGAGGATTACAGGGAGTGAAACAAGATGAATGAGTGTTAAAGAGATTGAAACAAGATGAATGAGTGTTAAAGAGAGTGAAACAAGATGAATGAGAGTCAAAGAGAGTGAAATGAGACGAAGGATTGTGAAAGAGTGCGAAACGAGTCGAAGGAGTGTGAAAGAGAGCGAAACCTGATGAAGGAGGTTGAAAGAGAGCGAAAGGAGTTGAAGGAGGGTGAAAGAGAGCGAAACGAGACGAAGGAGGGTGAAAGAGAGCGAAACGAGACGAAGGAGGGTGAAAGAGAGCGAAAGGAGACGACGAAGAAGTGTGAAAGAGAGCGAAACAAGACGAAGGAGGGTGAAAGAGAGCAAAACGAGACGAAGGAGGGTTAAAGAGAGTGAAACAAGATGAATGAGGGTGAAAGAGAGTGAAACGAGATGAATGAGAGTTACAGAGAGTGAAACAAGATGAATGAGGGTTAAAGAGTGTGAAACAAGATGGACGAGGGTTAAAGAGAGTGAAACAAGATGAATGAGGGTTACAGAGAGTGAAACAAGATGAATGAGGGTTAAAGAGTGTGAAACAAGATGGACGAGGGTTAAAGAGAGTGAAACAAGATGAATGAGGGTTAAAGGGAGTGAAACAAGATCAATGAGGGTTAAAGAGAGTGAAACGAGATGAAGAAGGGTTAAAGAGCGTGAAACAAGATGAAGGAGGGTTAAAGAGAGTGAAACAAGAGGAAGGGGGGTTAAAGAGCGTAAAACAAGATAAAGGAAGGATAAAGGGAGTGAAACAAGATGAAGGAGGGTTAAAGAGAGTGAAACAAGATGAATGAGGGTTAAAGAGAGTGAAACGAGATGAAGGAGGGTTAAAGAGAGTGAAACAAAATGAAGGAGAGTTAAAGAGATTGAAACGAGATGAATGAGGGTTAACAGAGTGAAACGAGATGAAGGAGGGTTAAAGAGAGTGAAACGAGATGAAGGAGGGTTAACGAGAGTGAAGGAAGATGAAGGAGGGTTAAAGAGAGTGAAGCAAGTTGAAGGAGGGTTAAAGAGAGTGAAACAAGATAAAGGAAGGGTAAAGAGATTGAAACAAGATGAAGGAGGGTTAAAGTGAGTGAAACAAGATGAATGAGGGTTAAAGAGAGTGAAACAAGATGAATGAGGGTTAAAGAGAGTGAAACAAGATGAATGAGGGTTAAAGAGAGTGAAACGAGATGAAGGAGGGTTAAAGAGAGTGAAACAAAATGAAGGAGGGTTAAAGAGATTGAAACGAGATGAATGAGGGTTAACAGAGTGAAACGAAATGAAGGAGGGTTAAAGAGAGTGAAACGAGATGAAGGAGGGTTAAAGAGAGTGAAACAAGATGAAGGAGTTTTAAAGAGAGTAAAACAAGATGAATGAGGGTTAAAGAGAGTGAAACAAAATGAATGAGGGTTAATGATGCTGAAACGAGATGAATGGGGTTGAAAGAGATTGAAACGAGATGAAGGAGGGTTAAAGAGAGTGAAGGAAGATAAAGGAAGGTTAAAGAGAGTGAAACAAGATGAAGGAGTTTTAAAGAGAGTGAAACAAGATGAATGAGGGTTCAGGAGAGTGAAACCAAATGAATGAGGGTTAATGATGCTGAAACGAGATGAATGGCGTTTAAAGAGAGTGAAACAAGATGAATGAGGGTTAAAGAGTGTGAAACAAGATGAATGAGGGTTAAAGAGAGTGAAACAAGATGAATGAGGGTTAGAGAGAGTGAAACGAGATGAAGGAGAGTCAAAGAGAGCGAAATGAGACGAAGGAGGGTGAAAGAGAGCGAAACGAGACGAAGGAGTGTGAAAGAGAGCGAAACCTGATGAAGGAGGGTGAAAGAGAGCGAAAGGAGACGAAGGAGGGTGAAAGAGAGCGAAACGAGACGAAGGAGGGTGAAAGAGAGCGAAACGAGATGAAGCAGGGTGAAAGAGAGCGAAAGGAGTAGACGAAGGAGGGTGAAAGAGAGCAAAACGAGACGAAGGAGTGTGAAAGAGAGTGAAACGAGATAAAGGAGGGTGAAAGAGAGCGAAACAAGAGGAAGGAGGGTGAAAGAGTGCAAAACGAGACGAAGGAGGGTTAAAGAGAGTGAAACAAGATGAATGAGTGTTAAAGAGAGTGCAACGAGATGAATGAGAGTTACAGAGACTGAAACAAGATGAATGAGGGTTAAAGAGTGTGAAACAAGATGGATGAGGGTTAACGCGAGTGAAACAAGATGAATGATGGTTAAAGGGAGTGAAACAAGTTCAATGAGGGTTAAAGAGAGTGAAACAAGATGAAGATGGGTTAAAGAGCGTGAAACAAGATGAAGGAGGGTTAAAGAGAGTGAAACAAGAGGAACGAGGTTTGAAGAGAGTGAAACAAGATAAAGGAAGGTTAAAGAGAGTGAAACAAGATAAAGGAAGGGTAAAGAGATTGAAACAAGATGAAGGAGGGTTAAAGTGAGTGAAACAAGATGAAGGAGGGTTAAAGAAGGTGAAACCAGATGAAGGAGGGTTAAAGAGAGTGAAACAAGAGGAACGAGGTTTGAAGGGAGTGAAACAAGATAAAGGAAGGTTAAATAGAGTGAAATAAGATAAAAGAAGGGTAAAGAGAGTGACACAAGATGAAGGAGGGTTAAAGTGAGTGAAACAAGATGAATGAGGGTTAAAGAGAGTGAAACAAGATGAATGAGGGTTAAAGAGAGTGAAACAAGATCAATGAGGGTTAAAGAGAGTGAAACAAGATGAATGAGGATTACAGGGAGTGAAACAAGATGAATGAGTGTTAAAGAGATTGAAACAAGATGAATGAGTGTTAAAGAGAGTGAAACAAGATGAATGAGAGTCAAAGAGAGTGAAATGAGACGAAGGATTGTGAAAGAGTGCGAAACGAGTCGAAGGAGTGTGAAAGAGAGCGAAACCTGATGAAGGAGGTTGAAAGAGAGCGAAAGGAGTTGAAGGAGGGTGAAAGAGAGCGAAACGAGACGAAGGAGGGTGAAAGAGAGCGAAACGAGACGAAGGAGGGTGAAAGAGAGCGAAAGGAGACGACGAAGAAGTGTGAAAGAGAGCGAAACAAGACGAAGGAGGGTGAAAGAGAGCAAAACGAGACGAAGGAGGGTTAAAGAGAGTGAAACAAGATGAATGAGGGTGAAAGAGAGTGAAACGAGATGAATGAGAGTTACAGAGAGTGAAACAAGATGAATGAGGGTTAAAGAGTGTGAAACAAGATGGACGAGGGTTAAAGAGAGTGAAACAAGATGAATGAGGGTTACAGAGAGTGAAACAAGATGAATGAGGGTTAAAGAGTGTGAAACAAGATGGACGAGGGTTAAAGAGAGTGAAACAAGATGAATGAGGGTTAAAGGGAGTGAAACAAGATCAATGAGGGTTAAAGAGAGTGAAACGAGATGAAGAAGGGTTAAAGAGCGTGAAACAAGATGAAGGAGGGTTAAAGAGAGTGAAACAAGAGGAAGGGGGGTTAAAGAGCGTAAAACAAGATAAAGGAAGGATAAAGGGAGTGAAACAAGATGAAGGAGGGTTAAAGAGAGTGAAACAAGATGAATGAGGGTTAAAGAGAGTGAAACGAGATGAAGGAGGGTTAAAGAGAGTGAAACAAAATGAAGGAGAGTTAAAGAGATTGAAACGAGATGAATGAGGGTTAACAGAGTGAAACGAGATGAAGGAGGGTTAAAGAGAGTGAAACGAGATGAAGGAGGGTTAACGAGAGTGAAGGAAGATGAAGGAGGGTTAAAGAGAGTGAAGCAAGTTGAAGGAGGGTTAAAGAGAGTGAAACAAAATGAATGAGGGTTAATGATGCTGAAACGAGATGAATGGGGTTTAAAGAGAGTGAAACAAGATGAATGATGGTTAAAGAGAGTGAAACAAGATGAATGAGGGTTACAGAGAGTGAAACAAGATGAATGAGGGTTAGAGAGAGTGCAACGAGACAAAGTAGAGTCAAAGAGAGCGAAATGAGACGAAGGAGGGTGAAAGAGAGCGAAACGAGACGAAGGAGTGTGAAAGAGAGCGAAACGAGACGAAGGAGGGTGAAAGAGAGCTAAAGGAGACGACGAAGGAGGGTGAAAGAGAGCGAAACGAGACGAAGGAGTGTGAAACGAGATAAAGGAGGGTGAAAGAGAGCGAAACAATAGGAAGGAGGGCGAAAGAGTGCAAAACGAGACGAAGGAGGGTTAAAGAGAGTGAAACAAGATGAATGAGTGTTAAAGAGAGTGAAACGAGATGAATGAGGGTTACAGAGAATGAAACAAGATGAAAGATGGTTAAAGAGTGTGAAACAAGATGGATGAGGGTTAAAGAGAGGGAAACAAGATGAATGATGGTTGAAGGGAGTGAAACAAGATCAATGAGGGTTAAAGAGAGTGAAACAAGATGAAGATGGGTTAAAGAGCGTGAAACAAGATGAAGGAGGGTTAAATAGAGTGAAACAAGATGAAGTAGGGTAAAAAAGCGTGAAACAAGATGAAGGAGGGTTAAAGAGAGTGAAACAAGAGGAACGAGGTTTGAAGAGAGTGAAACAAGATAAAGGAAGGTTAAAGAGAGTGAAACAAGATAAAGGAAGGGTAAAGAGATTGAAACAAGATGAAGGAGGGTTAAAGTGAGTGAAACAAGATGAAGGAGGGTTAAAGAAGGTGAAACCAGATGAAGGAGGGTTAAAGAGAGTGAAACAAGAGGAACGAGGTTTGAAGGGAGTGAAACAAGATAAAGGAAGGTTAAATAGAGTGAAATAAGATAAAAGAAGGGTAAAGAGAGTGACACAAGATGAAGGAGGGTTAAAGTGAGTGAAACAAGATGAATGAGGGTTAAAGAGAGTGAAACAAGATGAATGAGGGTTAAAGAGAGTGAAACAAGATCAATGAGGGTTAAAGAGAGTGAAACAAGATGAATGAGGATTACAGGGAGTGAAACAAGATGAATGAGTGTTAAAGAGATTGAAACAAGATGAATGAGTGTTAAAGAGAGTGAAACAAGATGAATGAGAGTCAAAGAGAGTGAAATGAGACGAAGGATTGTGAAAGAGTGCGAAACGAGTCGAAGGAGTGTGAAAGAGAGCGAAACCTGATGAAGGAGGTTGAAAGAGAGCGAAAGGAGTTGAAGGAGGGTGAAAGAGAGCGAAACGAGACGAAGGAGGGTGAAAGAGAGCGAAACGAGACGAAGGAGGGTGAAAGAGAGCGAAAGGAGACGACGAAGAAGTGTGAAAGAGAGCGAAACAAGACGAAGGAGGGTGAAAGAGAGCAAAACGAGACGAAGGAGGGTTAAAGAGAGTGAAACAAGATGAATGAGGGTGAAAGAGAGTGAAACGAGATGAATGAGAGTTACAGAGAGTGAAACAAGATGAATGAGGGTTAAAGAGTGTGAAACAAGATGGACGAGGGTTAAAGAGAGTGAAACAAGATGAATGAGGGTTACAGAGAGTGAAACAAGATGAATGAGGGTTAAAGAGTGTGAAACAAGATGGACGAGGGTTAAAGAGAGTGAAACAAGATGAATGAGGGTTAAAGGGAGTGAAACAAGATCAATGAGGGTTAAAGAGAGTGAAACGAGATGAAGAAGGGTTAAAGAGCGTGAAACAAGATGAAGGAGGGTTAAAGAGAGTGAAACAAGAGGAAGGGGGGTTAAAGAGCGTAAAACAAGATAAAGGAAGGATAAAGGGAGTGAAACAAGATGAAGGAGGGTTAAAGAGAGTGAAACAAGATGAATGAGGGTTAAAGAGAGTGAAACGAGATGAAGGAGGGTTAAAGAGAGTGAAACAAAATGAAGGAGAGTTAAAGAGATTGAAACGAGATGAATGAGGGTTAACAGAGTGAAACGAGATGAAGGAGGGTTAAAGAGAGTGAAACGAGATGAAGGAGGGTTAACGAGAGTGAAGGAAGATGAAGGAGGGTTAAAGAGAGTGAAGCAAGTTGAAGGAGGGTTAAAGAGAGTGAAACAAAATGAATGAGGGTTAATGATGCTGAAACGAGATGAATGGGGTTTAAAGAGAGTGAAACAAGATGAATGATGGTTAAAGAGAGTGAAACAAGATGAATGAGGGTTACAGAGAGTGAAACAAGATGAATGAGGGTTAGAGAGAGTGCAACGAGACAAAGTAGAGTCAAAGAGAGCGAAATGAGACGAAGGAGGGTGAAAGAGAGCGAAACGAGACGAAGGAGTGTGAAAGAGAGCGAAACGAGACGAAGGAGGGTGAAAGAGAGCTAAAGGAGACGACGAAGGAGGGTGAAAGAGAGCGAAACGAGACGAAGGAGTGTGAAACGAGATAAAGGAGGGTGAAAGAGAGCGAAACAATAGGAAGGAGGGCGAAAGAGTGCAAAACGAGACGAAGGAGGGTTAAAGAGAGTGAAACAAGATGAATGAGTGTTAAAGAGAGTGAAACGAGATGAATGAGGGTTACAGAGAATGAAACAAGATGAAAGATGGTTAAAGAGTGTGAAACAAGATGGATGAGGGTTAAAGAGAGGGAAACAAGATGAATGATGGTTGAAGGGAGTGAAACAAGATCAATGAGGGTTAAAGAGAGTGAAACAAGATGAAGATGGGTTAAAGAGCGTGAAACAAGATGAAGGAGGGTTAAATAGAGTGAAACAAGATGAAGTAGGGTAAAAAAGCGTGAAACAAGATGAAGGAGGGTTAAAGAGAGTGAAACAAGAGGAACGAGGTTTGAAGAGAGTGAAACAAGATAAAGGAAGGTTAAAGAGAGTGAAACAAGATAAAGGAAGGGTAAAGAGAGTGAAGCAAGATGAAGAAGGGTTAAAGTGAGTGAAACAAGATGAAGGAGGGTTAAAGATGGTGAAACCAGATGAAGGAGGGTTCAAGAGAGTGACACAAGAGGAAGGAGGGTTAAAGAGAGTGAAACTCGATAAAGGAAGGATAAAGAGAGTGAAAGAAGATGAATGAGTGTTAAAGAGATGGAAACTAGATGCAGGAGGGTTAAAGAGAGTGAAATAAGATGAATGAGGGTTAAAGAGAGTGAATTAAAATGAATGAGGGTTAATGATGGTGAAACGAGATGAATGGCGGTTAATGATGGTGAAACGAGATGAATGGGGTTTAAAGAGAGTTGAAACAAGATGAATGAGGGTTAAAGAGACTGAAACATAATGAATGATGGTTAATGATGTGAAACGAGACGAAGGAGGGTGAAAGAGAGCGAAACGAGACGAAGGAGGGTGAAAGAGAGCGAAACGAGACGAAGGAGGGGGAATGAAAGTGAAACCAGACGAAGGAGGGTGAAAGAGAGCGAAACGAGATGAAGGAGGGTGAAAGAGAGCGAAAGGAGAAGACGAAGGAGGGTGAAAGAGAGCAAAACGAGACGAAGGAGTGTGAAAGAGAGTGAAACGAGATAAAGGAGGGTGAAAGAGAGCGAAACAAGAGGAAGGAGGGTGAAAGAGTGCAAAACGAGACGAAGGAGGGTTAAAGAGATTGAAACAAGATGAATGAGTGTTAAAGAGAGTGCAACGAGATGAATAAGGGTTACAGAGACTGAAACAAGATGAATGAGGGTTAAAGAGTGTGAAACGAGATGGATGAGGGTTAACGCGAGTGAAACAAGATGAATGATGGTTAAAGGGAGTGAAACAGGTTCAATGAGGGTTAAAGAGAGTGAAACAAGATGAAGATGGGTTAAAGAGCGTGAAACAAGATGAAGGAGGGTTAAAGAGAGTGAAACAAGAGGAACGAGGTTTGAAGAGAGTGAAACAAGATAAAGGAAGGTTAAAGAGAGTGAAACAAGATAAAGGAAGGGTAAAGAGATTGAAACAAGATGAAGGAGGGTTAAAGAAGGTGAAACCAGATGAAGGAGGGTTAAAGAGAGTGAAACAAGAGGAACGAGGTTTGAAGGGAGTGAAACAAGATAAAGGAAGGTTAAATAGAGTGAAATAAGATAAAAGAAGGGTAAAGAGAGTGACACAAGATGAAGGAGGGTTAAAGTGAGTGAAACAAGATGAATGAGGGTTAAAGAGAGTGAAACAAGATGAATGAGGGTTAAAGAGAGTGAAACAAGATCAATGAGGGTTAAAGAGAGTGAAACAAGATGAATGAGGATTACAGGGAGTGAAACAAGATGAATGAGTGTTAAAGAGATTGAAACAAGATGAATGAGTGTTAAAGAGAGTGAAACAAGATGAATGAGAGTCAAAGAGAGTGAAATGAGACGAAGGATTGTGAAAGAGTGCGAAACGAGTCGAAGGAGTGTGAAAGAGAGCGAAACCTGATGAAGGAGGTTGAAAGAGAGCGAAAGGAGTTGAAGGAGGGTGAAAGAGAGCGAAACGAGACGAAGGAGGGTGAAAGAGAGCGAAACGAGACGAAGGAGGGTGAAAGAGAGCGAAAGGAGACGACGAAGAAGTGTGAAAGAGAGCGAAACAAGACGAAGGAGGGTGAAAGAGAGTAAAACGAGACGAAGGAGGGTTAAAGAGAGTGAAACAAGATGAATGAGGGTGAAAGAGAGTGAAACGAGATGAATGAGGGTTACAGAGAGTGAAACAAGATGAATGAGGGTTAAAGAGTGTGAAACAAGATGGACGAGGGTTAAAGAGAGTGAAACAAGATGAATGAGGATTAAAGGGAGTGAAACAAGATCAATGAGGGTTAAAGAGAGTGAAACGAGATGAAGAAGGGTTAAAGAGCGTGAAACAAGATGAAGGAGGGTTAAAGAGAGTGAAACAAGAGGAAGGTGGGTTAAAGAGCGTAAAACAAGATAAAGGAACGATAAAGGGAGTGAAACAAGATGAAGGAGGGTTAAAGAGAGTGAAACAAGATGAATGAGGGTTAAAGAGTGTGAAACAAGATGGACGAGGGTTAAAGAGAGTGAAACAAGATGAATGAGGATTAAAGGGAGTGAAACAAGATCAATGAGGGTTAAAGAGAGTGAAACGAGATGAAGGAGGGTTAAAGAGAGTGAAACAAAATGAAGGAGAGTTAAAGAGATTGAAACGAGATGAATGAGGGTTAACAGAGTGAAACGAGATGAAGGAGGGTTAAAGAGAGTGAAACGAGATGAAGGAGGGTGAAAGAGAGTGAAGGAAGATAAAGGAAGGTTAAAGAGAGTGAAACAAGATGAAGGAGTTTTAAAGAGAGTGAAACAAGATGAATGAGGGTTAAAGAGAGTGAAACAAAATGAATGAGGGTTAATGATGCTGAAACGAGATGAATGGGGTTTAAAGAGAGTGAAACAAGATGAATGATGGTTAAAGGGAGTGAAACAAGATGAATGAGGGTTACAGAGAGTGAAACAAGATGAATGAGGGTTAGAGAGAGTGCAACGAGACGAAGTAGAGTCAAAGAGAGCGAAATGAGACGAAGGAGGGTGAAAGAGAGCGAAACGAGACGAAGGAGTGTGAAAGAGAGCGAAACGAGACGAAGGAGGGTGAAAGAGAGCTAAAGGAGACGACGAAGGAGGGTGAAAGAGAGCGAAACGAGACGAAGGAGTGTGAAACGAGATAAAGGAGGGTGAAAGAGAGCGAAACAAGAGGAAGGAGGGCGAAAGAGTGCAAAACGAGACGAAGGAGGGTTAAAGAGAGTGAAACAAGATGAATGAGTGTTAAAGAGAGTGAAACGAGATGAATGAGGGTTACAGAGAATGAAACAAGATGAAAGAGGGTTAAAGAGTGTGAAACAAGATGGATGAGGGTTAAAGAGAGGGAAACAAGATGAATGATGGTTGAAGGGAGTGAAACAAGATCAATGAGGGTTAAAGAGAGTGAAACAAGATGAAGATGGGTTAAAGAGCGTGAAACAAGATGAAGGAGGGTTAAATAGAGTGAAACAAGATGAAGTAGGGTAAAAAAGCATGAAACAAGATGAAGGAGGGTTAAAGAGAGTGAAACAAGAGGAACGAGGTTTGAAGAGAGTGAAACAAGATAATGGAAGGTTAAAGAGAGTGAAACAAGATAAAGGAAGTGTAAAGAGAGTGAAGCAAGATGAAGAAGGGTTAAAGTGAGTGAAACAAGATGAAGGAGGGTTAAAGATGGTGAAACCAGATGAAGGAGGGTTCAAGAGAGTGACACAAGAGGAAGGAGGGTTAAAGAGAGTGAAACTCGATAAAGGAAGGATAAAGAGAGTGAAAGAAGATGAATGAGTGTTAAAGAGATGGAAACTAGATGCAGGAGGGTTAAAGAGAGTGAAACAAGATGAATGAGGGTTAAAGAGAGTGAATTAAAATGAATGAGGGTTAATGATGGTGAAACGCGATGAATGGCGGTTAATGATGGTGAAACGAGATGAATGGGGTTTAAAGAGAGTTGAAACAAGATGAATGAGCGTTAAAGAGACTGAAACATAATGAATGATGGTTAATGATGTGAAACGAGACGAAGGAGGGTGAAAGAGAGCGAAACGAGACGAAGGAGGGTGAAAGAGAGCGAAACGAGACGAAGGAGGGGGAATGAAAGTGAAACCAGACGAAGGAGGGTGAAAGAGAGCCAAACCTGATGAAGGAGGGTGAAAGAGAGCAAAACGAGACGAAGGAGTGTGAAAGAGAGCGAAACGAGATGTAGGAGTGTGAAAGAGAGTGCCACGAGACGAAGGAGGGTGAAAGAGTGTGAAACATGATGAATGAGGTGTAAAGAGCGTGAAACAAGATGAAGGAGGGTTAAAGTGAGTGAAACAAGATGAAGAAGGGTTAAAGAGCGTGAAACAAGATGAAGGAGGGTTAAAGAGAGTGAAACAAGTGGAACGAGGTTTGAAGAGAGTGAAACAAGATAAAGGAAGGTTAAAGAGAGTGAAACAAGATAAAGGAAGGGTAAAGAGAGTGAAGCAAGATGAAGAAGGGTTAAAGTGAGTGAAACAAGATGAAGGAGGGTTAAAGAGAGTGAAACTCGATAAAGGAAGGATAAAGAGAGTGAAAGAAGATGAATGAGTGTTAAAGAGATGGAAACAAGATGCAGGAGGGTTAAAGTGAGTGAAACAAGATGAATGAGGGTTAAAGAGAGTGAAACAAGATGAATGAGGGTTAAAGAGAGTGAAACAAGATCAATGAGGGTTAAAGAGAGTGAAACAAGATGAATGAGGATTACAGGGAGTGAAACAAGATGAATGAGTGTGAAAGAGATTGAAACAAGATGAATGAGTGTTAAAGAGAGTGAAACAAGATGAATGAGAGTCAAAGAGAGTGAAATGAGACGAAGGATTGTGAAAGAGTGCGAAACGAGTCGAAGGAGTGTGAAAGAGAGCGAAACCTGATGAAGGAGGTTGAAAGAGAGCGAAAGGAGTTGAAGGAGGGTGAAAGAGAGCGAAACGAGACGAAGGAGGGTGAAAGAGAGCGAAACGAGACGAAGGAGGGTGAAAGAGAGCGAAAGGAGACGACGAAGAAGTGTGAAAGAGAGCGAAACAAGACGAAGGAGGGTGAAAGAGAGCAAAACGAGACGAAGGAGGGTTAAAGAGAGTGAAACAAGATGAATGAGGGTGAAAGAGAGTGAAACGAGATGAATGAGGGTTACAGAGAGTGAAACAAGATGAATGAGGGTTAAAGAGTGTGAAACAAGATGGACGAGGGTTAAAGAGAGTGAAACAAGATGAATGAGGGTTACAGAGAGTGAAACAAGATGAATGAGGGTTAAAGAGTGTGAAACAAGATGGACGAGGGTTAAAGAGAGTGAAACAAGATGAATGAGGGTTAAAGGGAGTGAAACAAGATCAATGAGGGTTAAAGAGAGTGAAACGAGATGAAGAAGGGTTAAAGAGCGTGAAACAAGATGAAGGAGGGTTAAAGAGAGTGAAACAAGAGGAAGGTGGGTTAAAGAGCGTAAAACAAGATAAAGGAACGATAAAGTGAGTGAAACAAGATGAAGGAGGGTTAAAGAAGGTGAAGCCAGATGAAGGAGGGTTAAAGAGATTGAAACAAGAGGAACGAGGTTTGAAGGGAGTGAAACAAGATAAAGGAAGGTTAAATAGAGTGAAATAAGATAAAAGAAGGGTAAAGAGAGTGACACAAGATGAAGGAGGGTTAAAGTGAGTGAAACAAGATGAATGAGGGTTAAAGAGAGTGAAACAAGATGAATGAGGGTTAAAGAGAGTGAAACAAGATCAATGAGGGTTAAAGAGAGTGAAACAAGATGAATGAGGATTACAGGGAGTGAAACAAGATGAATGAGTGTTAAAGCGATTGAAACAAGATGAATGAGTGTTAAAGAGAGTGAAACAAGATGAATGAGAGTCAAAGAGAGTGATATGAGACGAAGGATTGTGAAAGAGTGCGAAACGAGTCGAAGGAGTGTGAAAGAGAGCGAAACCTGATGAAGGAGGTTGAAAGAGAGCGAAAGGAGTTGAAGGAGGGTGAAAGAGAGCGAAACGAGACGAAGGAGGGTGAAAGAGAGCGAAACGAGACGAAGGAGGGTGAAAGAGAGCGAAAGGAGACGACGAAGAAGTGTGAAAGAGAGCGAAACAAGACGAAGGAGGGTGAAAGAGAGCAAAACGAGACGAAGGAGGGTTAAAGAGAGTGAAACAAGATGAATGAGGGTGAAAGAGAGTGAAACGAGATGAATGAGGGTTACAGAGAGTGAAACAAGATGAATGAGGGTTAAAGAGTGTGAAACAAGATGGACGAGGGTTAAAGAGAGTGAAACAAGATGAATGAGGGTTAAAGGGAGTGAAACAAGATCAATGAGGGTTAAAGAGAGTGAAACGAGATGAAGAAGGGTTAAAGAGCGTGAAACAAGATGAAGGAGGGTTAAAGAGAGTGAAACAAGAGGAAGGTGGGTTAAAGAGCGTAAAACAAGATAAAGGAACGATAAAGGGAGTGAAACAAGATGAAGGAGGGTTAAAGAGAGTGAAACAAGATGAATGAGGGTTAAAGAGAGTGAAACGAGATGAAGGAGGGTTAAAGAGAGTGAAACAAAATGAAGGAGAGTTAAAGAGATTGAAACGAGATGAATGAGGGTTAACAGAGTGAAACGAGATGAAGGAGGGTTAAAGAGAGTGAAACGAGATGAAGGAGGGTTAAAGAGAGTGAAGGAAGATAAAGGAAGGTTAAAGAGAGTGAAACAAGATGAAGGAGTTTTAAAGAGAGTGAAACAAGATGAATGAGGGTTAAAGAGAGTGAAACAAAATGAATGAGGGTTAATGATGCTGAAACGAGATGAATGGGGTTTAAAGAGAGTGAAACAAGATGAATGATGGTTAAAGAGAGTGAAACAAGATGAATGAGGGTTACAGAGAGTGAAACAAGATGAATGAGGGTTAGAGAGAGTGCAACGAGACGAAGTAGAGTCAAAGAGAGCGAAATGAGACGAAGGAGGGTGAACGAGAGCGAAACGAGACGAAGGAGTGTGAAAGAGAGCGAAACGAGACGAAGGAGGGTGAAAGAGAGCTAAAGGAGACGACGAAGGAGGGTGAAAGAGAGCGAAACGAGACGAAGGAGTGTGAAACGAGATAAAGGAGGGTGAAAGAGAGCGAAACAAGAGGAAGGAGGGCGAAAGAGTGCAAAACGAGACGAAGGAGGGTTAAAGAGAGTGAAACAAGATGAATGAGTGTTAAAGAGAGTGAAACGAGATGAATGAGGGTTACAGAGAATGAAACAAGATGAAAGAGGGTTAAAGAGTGTGAAACAAGATGGATGAGGGTTAAAGAGAGGGAAACAAGATGAATGATGGTTGAAGGGAGTGAAACAAGATCAATGAGGGTTAAAGAGAGTGAAACAAGATGAAGATGGGTTAAAGAGCGTGAAACAAGATGAAGGAGGGTTAAATAGAGTGAAACAAGATGAAGTAGGGTAAAAAAGCGTGAAACAAGATGAAGGAGGGTTAAAGAGAGTGAAACAAGAGGAACGAGGTTTGAAGAGAGTGAAACAAGATAAAGGAAGGTTAAAGAGAGTGAAACAAGATAAAGGAAGGGTAAAGAGAGTGAAGCAAGATGAAGAAGGGTTAAAGTGAGTGAAACAAGATGAAGGAGGGTTAAAGATGGTGAAACCAGATGAAGGAGGGTTCAAGAGAGTGACACAAGAGGAAGGAGGGTTAAAGAGAGTGAAACTCGATAAAGGAAGGATAAAGAGAGTGAAAGAAGATGAATGAGTGTTAAAGAGATGGAAACTAGATGCAGGAGGGTTAAAGAGAGTGAAACAAGATGAATGAGGGTTAAAGAGAGTGAATTAAAATGAATGAGGGTTAATGATGGTGAAACGAGATGAATGGCGGTTAATGATGGTGAAACGAGATGAATGGGGTTTAAAGAGAGTTGAAACAAGATGAATGAGGGTTAAAGAGACTGAAACATAATGAATGATGGTTAATGATGTGAAACGAGACGAAGGAGGGTGAAAGAGAGCGAAACGAGACGAAGGAGGGTGAAAGAGAGCGAAACGAGACGAAGGAGGGGGAATGAAAGTGAAACCAGACGAAGGAGGGTGAAAGAGAGCCAAACCTGATGAAGGAGGGTGAAAGAGAGCAAAACGAGACGAAGGAGTGTGAAAGAGAGCGAAACGAGATGTAGGAGTGTGAAAGAGAGCGCCACGAGACGAAGGAGGGTGAAAGAGTGTGAAACATGATGAATGAGGTGTAAAGAGCGTGAAACAAGATGAAGGAGGGTTAAAGTGAGTGAAACAAGATGAAGAAGGGTTAAAGAGCGTGAAACAAGATGAAGGAGGGTTAAAGAGAGTGAAACAAGAGGAACGAGGTTTGAAGAGAGTGAAACAAGATAAAGGAAGGTTAAAGAGAGTGAAACAAGATAAAGGAAGGGTAAAGAGAGTGAAGCAAGATGAAGAAGGGTTAAATTGAGTGAAACAAGATGAAGGAGGGTTAAAGAGAGTGAAACTCGATAAAGGAAGGATAAAGAGAGTGAAAGAAGATGAATGAGTGTTAAAGAGATGGAAACAAGATGCAGGAGGGTTAAAGTGAGTGAAACAAGATGAATGAGGGTTAAAGAGAGTGAAACAAGATGAATGAGGGTTAAAGAGAGTGAAACAAGATGAATGAGGATTACAGGGAGTGAAACAAGATGAATGAGTGTTAAAGAGATTGAAACAAGATGAATGAGTGTTAAAGAGAGTGAAACAAGATGAATGAGAGTCAAAGAGAGTGAAATGAGACGAAGGATTGTGAAAGAGTGCGAAACGAGTCGAAGGAGTGTGAAAGAGAGCGAAACCTGATGAAGGAGGTTGAAAGAGAGCGAAAGGAGTTGAAGGAGGGTGAAAGAGAGCGAAACGAGACGAAGGAGGGTGAAAGAGAGCGAAACGAGACGAAGGAGGGTGAAAGAGAGCGAAAGGAGACGACGAAGAAGTGTGAAAGAGAGCGAAACAAGACGAAGGAGGGTGAAAGAGAGCAAAACGAGACGAAGGAGGGTTAAAGAGAGTGAAACAAGATGAATGAGGGTGTAAGAGAGTGAAACGAGATGAATGAGGGTTACAGAGAGTGAAACAAGATGAATGAGGGTTAAAGAGTGTGAAACAAGATGGACGAGGGTTAAAGAGAGTGAAACAAGATGAATGAGGGTTACAGAGAGTGAATCAAGATGAATGAGGGTTAAAGAGTGTGAAACAAGATGGACGAGGGTTAAAGAGAGTGAAACAAGATGAATGAGGGTTAAAGGGAGTGAAACAAGATCAATGAGGGTTAAAGAGAGTGAAACGAGATGAAGAAGGGTTAAAGAGCGTGAAACAAGATGAAGGAGGGTTAAAGAGAGTGAAACAAGAGGAAGGTGGGTTAAAGAGCGTAAAACAAGATAAAGGAACGATAAAGGGAGTGAAACAAGATGAAGGAGGGTTAAAGAGAGTGAAACAAGATGAATGAGGGTTAAAGAGAGTGAAACGAGATGAAGGAGGGTTAAAGAGAGTGAAACAAAATGAAGGAGAGTTAAAGAGATTGAAACGAGATGAATGAGGGTTAACAGAGTGAAACGAGATGAAGGAGGGTTAAAGAGAGTGAAACGAGATGAAGGAGGGTTAAAGAGAGTGAAGGAAGATAAAGGAAGGTTAAAGAGAGTGAAACAAGATGAAGGAGTTTTAAAGAGAGTGAAACAATATGAATGAGGGTTAAAGAGAGTGAAACAAAATGAATGAGGGTTAATGATGCTGAAACGAGATGAATGGGGTTTAAAGAGAGTGAAACAAGATGAATGATGGTTAAAGAGAGTGAAACAAGATGAATGAGGGTTACAGAGAGTGAAACAAGATGAATGAGGGTTAGAGAGAGTGCAACGAGACGAAGTAGAGTCAAAAAGATCGAAATGAGACGAAGGAGGGTGAAAGAGAGCGAAACGAGACGAAGGAGTGTGAAAGAGAGCGAAACGAGACGAAGGAGGGTGAAAGAGAGCTAAAGGAGACGACGAAGGAGGGTGAAAGAGAGCGAAACGAGACGAAGGAGTGTGAAACGAGATAAAGGAGGGTGAAAGAGAGCGAAACAAGAGGAAGGAGGGCGAAAGAGTGCAAAACGAGACGAAGGAGGGTTAAAGAGAGTGAAACAAGATGAATGAGTGTTAAAGAGAGTGAAACGAGATGAATGAGGGTTACAGAGAATGAAACAAGATGAAAGAGGGTTAAAGAGTGTGAAACAAGATGGATGAGGGTTAAAGAGAGGGAAACAAGATGAATGATGGTTGAAGGGAGTGAAACAAGATCAATGAGGGTTAAAGAGAGTGAAACAAGATGAAGATGTGTTAAGGAGCGTGAAACAAGATGAAGGAGGGTTAAATAGAGTGAAACAAGATGAAGTAGGGTAAAAAAGCGTGAAACAAGATGAAGGAGGGTTAAAGAGAGTGAAACAAGAGGAACGAGGTTTGAAGAGAGTGAAACAAGATAAAGGAAGGTTAAAGAGAGTGAAACAAGATAAAGGAAGGGTAAAGAGAGTGAAGCAAGATGAAGAAGGGTTAAAGTGAGTGAAACAAGATGAAGGAGGGTTAAAGATGGTGAAACCAGATGAAGGAGGGTTCAAGAGAGTGACACAAGAGGAAGGAGGGTTAAAGAGAGTGAAACTCGATAAAGGAAGGATAAAGAGAGTGAAAGAAGATGAATGAGTGTTAAAGAGATGGAAACAAGATGCAGGAGGGTTAAAGTGAGTGAAACAAGATGAATGAGGGTTAAAGAGAGTGAAACAAGATGAATGAGGGTTAAAGAGAGTGAAACAAGATGAATGAGGATTACAGGGAGTGAAACAAGATGAATGAGTGTTAAAGAGATTGAAACAAGATGAATGAGTGTTAAAGAGAGTGAAACAAGATGAATGAGAGTCAAAGAGAGTGAAATGAGACGAAGGATTGTGAAAGAGTGCGAAACGAGTCGAAGGAGTGTGAAAGAGAGCGAAACCTGATGAAGGAGGTTGAAAGAGAGCGAAAGGAGTTGAAGGAGGGTGAAAGAGAGCGAAACGAGACGAAGGAGGGTGAAAGAGAGCGAAACGAGACGAAGGAGGGTGAAAGAGAGCGAAAGGAGACGACGAAGAAGTGTGAAAGAGAGCGAAACAAGACGAAGGAGGGTGAAAGAGAGCAAAACGAGACGAAGGAGGGTTAAAGAGAGTGAAACAAGATGAATGAGGGTGTAAGAGAGTGAAACGAGATGAATGAGGGTTACAGAGAGTGAAACAAGATGAATGAGGGTTAAAGAGTGTGAAACAAGATGGACGAGGGTTAAAGAGAGTGAAACAAGATGAATGAGGGTTACAGAGAGTGAATCAAGATGAATGAGGGTTAAAGAGTGTGAAACAAGATGGACGAGGGTTAAAGAGAGTGAAACAAGATGAATGAGGGTTAAAGGGAGTGAAACAAGATCAATGAGGGTTAAAGAGAGTGAAACGAGATGAAGAAGGGTTAAAGAGCGTGAAACAAGATGAAGGAGGGTTAAAGAGAGTGAAACAAGAGGAAGGTGGGTTAAAGAGCGTAAAACAAGATAAAGGAACGATAAAGGGAGTGAAACAAGATGAAGGAGGGTTAAAGAGAGTGAAACAAGATGAATGAGGGTTAAAGAGAGTGAAACGAGATGAAGGAGGGTTAAAGAGAGTGAAACAAAATGAAGGAGAGTTAAAGAGATTGAAACGAGATGAATGAGGGTTAACAGAGTGAAACGAGATGAAGGAGGGTTAAAGAGAGTGAAACGAGATGAAGGAGGGTTAAAGAGAGTGAAGGAAGATAAAGGAAGGTTAAAGAGAGTGAAACAAGATGAAGGAGTTTTAAAGAGAGTGAAACAATATGAATGAGGGTTAAAGAGAGTGAAACAAAATGAATGAGGGTTAATGATGCTGAAACGAGATGAATGGGGTTTAAAGAGAGTGAAACAAGATGAATGATGGTTAAAGAGAGTGAAACAAGATGAATGAGGGTTACAGAGAGTGAAACAAGATGAATGAGGGTTAGAGAGAGTGCAACGAGACGAAGTAGAGTCAAAAAGAGCGAAATGAGACGAAGGAGGGTGAAAGAGAGCGAAACGAGACGAAGGAGTGTGAAAGAGAGCGAAACGAGACGAAGGAGGGTGAAAGAGAGCTAAAGGAGACGACGAAGGAGGGTGAAAGAGAGCGAAACGAGACGAAGGAGTGTGAAACGAGATAAAGGAGGGTGAAAGAGAGCGAAACAAGAGGAAGGAGGGCGAAAGAGTGCAAAACGAGACGAAGGAGGGTTAAAGAGAGTGAAACAAGATGAATGAGTGTTAAAGAGAGTGAAACGAGATGAATGAGGGTTACAGAGAATGAAACAAGATGAAAGAGGGTTAAAGAGTGTGAAACAAGATGGATGAGGGTTAAAGAGAGGGAAACAAGATGAATGATGGTTGAAGGGAGTGAAACAAGATCAATGAGGGTTAAAGAGAGTGAAACAAGATGAAGATGTGTTAAGGAGCGTGAAACAAGATGAAGGAGGGTTAAATAGAGTGAAACAAGATGAAGTAGGGTAAAAAAGCGTGAAACAAGATGAAGGAGGGTTAAAGAGAGTGAAACAAGAGGAACGAGGTTTGAAGAGAGTGAAACAAGATAAAGGAAGGTTAAAGAGAGTGAAACAAGATAAAGGAAGGGTAAAGAGAGTGAAGCAAGATGAAGAAGGGTTAAAGTGAGTGAAACAAGATGAAGGAGGGTTAAAGATGGTGAAACCAGATGAAGGAGGGTTCAAGAGAGTGACACAAGAGGAAGGAGGGTTAAAGAGAGTGAAACTCGATAAAGGAAGGATAAAGAGAGTGAAAGAAGATGAATGAGTGTTAAAGAGATGGAAACTAGATGCAGGAGGGTTAAAGAGAGTGAAACAAGATGAATGAGGGTTAAAGAGAGTGAATTAAAATGAATGAGGGTTAATGATGGTGAAACGAGATGAATGGCGGTTAATGATGGTGAAACGAGATGAATGGGGTTTAAAGAGAGTTGAAACAAGGTGAATGAGGGTTAAAGAGACTGAAACATAATGAATGATGGTTAATGATGTGAAACGAGATGAAGGAGGGTGAAAGAGAGCGAAACGAGACGAAGGAGGGTGAAAGAGAGCGAAACGAGACGAAGGAGGGGGAATGAAAGTGAAACCAGACGAAGGAGGGTGAAAGAGAGCCAAACCTGATGAAGGAGGGTGAAAGAGAGCAAAACGAGACGAAGGAGTGTGAAAGAGAGCGAAACGAGATGTAGGAGTGTGAAAGAGAGCGCCACGAGACGAAGGAGGGTGAAAGAGTGTGAAACATGATGAATGAGGTGTAAAGAGCGTGAAACAAGATGAAGGAGGGTTAAAGTGAGTGAAACAAGATGAAGAAGGGTTAAAGAGCGTGAAACAAGATGAAGGAGGGTTAAAGAGAGTGAAACAAGAGGAACGAGGTTTAAAGAGAGTTAATCCAGATGAAGGAGGGTTAAAGAGAGTGAAACAAGATTAAGGAGGGTTAAAGAGTGTAAAACAAGATAAAGGAATGATAAAGAGAGTGAAACAAGATGAAGGAGGGTTAAAGAGAGTGAAACAAGATGAAGGAGGGTTAAAGAGAGTGAAACAAAATGAAGGAGGGTTAAAGAGATTGAAACGAGATGAATGAGGGTTAACAGAGTGAAACGAGATGAAGGAGGGTTAATGATGCTGAGACGAGATTAATGGGGTTTAAAGAGAGTGAAACGAGATGAAGGAGGGTTAAAGAGAGTGAAACGAGATGAAGGAGGGTTAAAGAGAGTGAAGGAAGATAAAGGAAGGTTAAAGAGAGTGAAACAAGATGAAGGAGTTTTAAAGAGAGTAAAACAAGATGAATGAGGGTTAAGGAGAGTGAAACAAAATGAATGAGGGTTAATGATGCTGAAACGAGATGAATGGCGTTTAAAGAGAGTGAAACAAGATGAATGAGGGTTAAAGAGAGTGAAACAAGATGAATGAGGGTTAAAGAGAGTGAAACAAGATGAATGAGGGTTAGAGAGAGAGAAACAAGATGAATGAGGGTTAAAGAGAGTGAAACGAGATGAAGGAGGGTTAAAGAGAGTGAAACAAAATGAAAGAGGGTTAAAGAGATTGAAACGAGATGAATGAGGGTTAACAGAGTGAAACGAAATGAAGGAGGGTTAAAGAGAGTGAAACGAGATGAAGGAGGGTTAAAGAGAGTGAAACAAGATGAAGGAGTTTTAAAGAGAGTGAAACAAGATGAATGAGGGTTAAAGAGAGTGAAACAAAATGAATGAGGGGTAATGATGCTGAAACGAGATGAATGGGGTTGAAAGAGATTGAAACGAGATGAAGGAGGGTTAAAGAGAGTGAAGGAAGATAAAGGAAGGTTAAAGAGAGTGAAACAAGATGAAGCAGTTTTAAAGAGAGTGAAACGAGATGAATGAGGGTTCAGGAGAGTGAAACAAAATGAATGAGGGTTAATGATGCTGAAACTAGATGAATGGCGTTTAAAGAGAGTGAAACAAGATGAATGAGGGTTAAAGAGAGTGAAACAAGATGAATGAGGGTTAGAGAGAGTGAAACGAGATGAAGGAGAGTCAAAGAGAGCGAAATTAGACGAAGGAGGGTGAAAGAGAGCGAAACGAGACGAAGGAGTGTGAAAGAGAGCGAAACCTGATGAAGGAGGGTGAAAGAGAGCGAAAGGAGACGAAGGAGGGTGAAAGAGAGCGAAACGAGACGAAGGAGGGTGAAAGAGAGCGAAACGAGATGAAGGAGGGTGAAAGAGAGCGAAAGGAGAAGACGAAGGAGGGTGAAAGAGAGCGAAACGAGACGAAGGAGTGTGAAAGAGAGTGAAACGAGATAAAGGAGGGTGAAAGAGCGAAACAAGAGGAAGGAGGGTGAAAGAGTTCAAAACGAGACGAAGGAGGGTTAAAGAGAGTGAAACAAGATGAATGAGGGTTAAAGAGAGTGAAACGAGATGAATGAGGGTTACAGAGTGTGAAACAAGATGAATGAGGGTTAAAGAGTGTGAAACAAGATGGATGAGGGTTAACGCGAGTGAAACAAGATGAATGATGGTTAAAGGGAGTGAAACAAGATCAATGAGGGTTAAAGAGAGTGAAACAAGATGAAGATGGGTTAAAGAGCGTGAAACAAGATGAAGGAGGGTTAAAGAGAGTGAAACAAGAGGAACGAGGTTTGAAGAGAGTGAAACAAGATAAAGGAAGGTTAAAGAGAGTGAAACAAGATAAAGGAAGGGTAAAGAGATTGAAACAAGATGAAGGAGGGTTAAAGTGAGTGAAACAAGATGAAGGAGGGTTAAAGAAGATGAAACCAGATGAAGGAGGGTTAAAGAGAGTGAAACAAGAGGAACGAGGTTTGAAGGGAGTGAAACAAGATAAAGGAAGGTTAAATAGAGTGAAATAAGATAAAAGAAGGGTAAAGAGAGTGAAACAAGATGAAGGAGGGTTAAAGTGAGTGAAACAAGATGAATGAGGGTTAAAGAGAGTGAAACAAGATGAATGAGGGTTAAAGAGAGTGAAGCAAGATGAATGAGGGTTAAAGAGAGTGAAACAAGATGAATGAGGATTACAGGAGTGGAACAAGATGAATGAGGGTTAAAGAGATTGAAACAAGATGAATGAGTGTTAAAGAGAGTGAAACACGATGAATGAGAGTCAAAGAGAGTGAAATGAGACGAAGGATTGTGAAAGAGTGCGAAACGAGTCGAAGGAGTGTGAAAGAGAGCGAAACCTGATGAAGGAGGTTGAAAGAGAGCGAAAGGAGTTGAAGGAGGGTGAAAGAGAGAGAAACGAGACGAAGGAGGGTGAAAGAGAGCGAAACGAGACGAAGGAGGGTGAAAGAGAGCGAAAGGAGACGACGAAGGAGTGTGAAAGAGAGCGAAACAAGACGAAGGAGGGTGAAAGAGAGCAAAACGAGACGAAGGAGGGTTAAAGAGAGTGAAACAAGATGAATGAGGGTGAAAGAGAGTGAAACGAGATGAATGAGGGTTACAGAGAGTGAAACAAGATGAATGAGGGTTAAAGAGTGTGAAACAAGATGGACGAGGGTTAAAGAGAGTGAAACAAGATGAATGAGGGTTAAAGGGAGTGAAACAAGATCAATGAGGGTTAAAGAGAGTGAAACGAGATGAAGAAGGGTTAAAGAGCGTGAAACAAGATGAAGGAGGGTTAAAGTGAGTGAAACAAGATGAAGAAGGGTTAAAGAGCGTGAAACAAGATGAAGGAGGGTTAAAGAGAGTGAAACAAGAGGAAGGGGGGTTAAAGAGCGTAAAACAAGATAAAGGAAGGATAAAGAGAGTGAAACAAGATGAAGGAGGGTTAAAGAGAGTGAAACAAGATGAATGAGGGTTAAAGAGAGTGAAACGAGATGAAGGAGGGTTAAAGAGAGTGAAACAAAATGAAGGAGAGTTAAAGAGATTGAAACGAGATGAATGAGGGTTAACAGAGTGAAACGAGATGAAGGAGGGTTAAAGAGAGTGAAACGAGATGAAGGAGGGTTAAAGAGAGTGAAGGAAGATAAAGGAAGGTTAAAGAGAGTGAAACAAGATGAAGGAGTTTTAATGAGAGTGAAACAAGATGAAGGAGGGTTAAAGAGAGTGAAACAAGATGAAGGAGGGTTAAAGAGAGTGAAACAAAATGAAGGAGGGTTAAAGAGATTGAAACGAGATGAATGAGGGTTAACAGAGTGAAACGAGATGAAGGAGGGTTAATGATGCTGAGACGAGATTAATGGGGTTTAAAGAGAGTGAAACGAGATGAAGGAGGGTTAAAGAGAGTGAAACGAGATGAAGGAGGGTTAAAGAGAGTGAAGGAAGATAAAGGAAGGTTAAAGAGAGTGAAACAAGATGAAGGAGTTTTAAAGAGAGTAAAACAAGATGAATGAGGGTTAAGGAGAGTGAAACAAAATGAATGAGGGTTAATGATGCTGAAACGAGATGAATGGCGTTTAAAGAGAGTGAAACAAGATGAATGAGGGTTAAAGAGAGTGAAACAAGATGAATGAGGGTTAAAGAGAGTGAAACAAGATGAATGAGGGTTAGAGAGAGAGAAACAAGATGAATGAGGGTTAAAGAGAGTGAAACGAGATGAAGGAGGGTTAAAGAGAGTGAAACAAAATGAAAGAGGGTTAAAGAGATTGAAACGAGATGAATGAGGGTTAACAGAGTGAAACGAAATGAAGGAGGGTTAAAGAGAGTGAAACGAGATGAAGGAGGGTTAAAGAGAGTGAAACAAGATGAAGGAGTTTTAAAGAGAGTGAAACAAGATGAATGAGGGTTAAAGAGAGTGAAACAAAATGAATGAGGGGTAATGATGCTGAAACGAGATGAATGGGGTTGAAAGAGATTGAAACGAGATGAAGGAGGGTTAAAGAGAGTGAAGGAAGATAAAGGAAGGTTAAAGAGAGTGAAACAAGATGAAGCAGTTTTAAAGAGAGTGAAACGAGATGAATGAGGGTTCAGGAGAGTGAAACAAAATGAATGAGGGTTAATGATGCTGAAACTAGATGAATGGCGTTTAAAGAGAGTGAAACAAGATGAATGAGGGTTAAAGAGAGTGAAACAAGATGAATGAGGGTTAGAGAGAGTGAAACGAGATGAAGGAGAGTCAAAGAGAGCGAAATTAGACGAAGGAGGGTGAAAGAGAGCGAAACGAGACGAAGGAGTGTGAAAGAGAGCGAAACCTGATGAAGGAGGGTGAAAGAGAGCGAAAGGAGACGAAGGAGGGTGAAAGAGAGCGAAACGAGACGAAGGAGGGTGAAAGAGAGCGAAACGAGATGAAGGAGGGTGAAAGAGAGCGAAAGGAGAAGACGAAGGAGGGTGAAAGAGAGCGAAACGAGACGAAGGAGTGTGAAAGAGAGTGAAACGAGATAAAGGAGGGTGAAAGAGCGAAACAAGAGGAAGGAGGGTGAAAGAGTTCAAAACGAGACGAAGGAGGGTTAAAGAGAGTGAAACAAGATGAATGAGGGTTAAAGAGAGTGAAACGAGATGAATGAGGGTTACAGAGTGTGAAACAAGATGAATGAGGGTTAAAGAGTGTGAAACAAGATGGATGAGGGTTAACGCGAGTGAAACAAGATGAATGATGGTTAAAGGGAGTGAAACAAGATCAATGAGGGTTAAAGAGAGTGAAACAAGATGAAGATGGGTTAAAGAGCGTGAAACAAGATGAAGGAGGGTTAAAGAGAGTGAAACAAGAGGAACGAGGTTTGAAGAGAGTGAAACAAGATAAAGGAAGGTTAAAGAGAGTGAAACAAGATAAAGGAAGGGTAAAGAGATTGAAACAAGATGAAGGAGGGTTAAAGTGAGTGAAACAAGATGAAGGAGGGTTAAAGAAGATGAAACCAGATGAAGGAGGGTTAAAGAGAGTGAAACAAGAGGAACGAGGTTTGAAGGGAGTGAAACAAGATAAAGGAAGGTTAAATAGAGTGAAATAAGATAAAAGAAGGGTAAAGAGAGTGAAACAAGATGAAGGAGGGTTAAAGTGAGTGAAACAAGATGAATGAGGGTTAAAGAGAGTGAAACAAGATGAATGAGGGTTAAAGAGAGTGAAGCAAGATGAATGAGGGTTAAAGAGAGTGAAACAAGATGAATGAGGATTACAGGGAGTGAAACAAGATGAATGAGGGTTAAAGAGATTGAAACAAGATGAATGAGTGTTAAAGAGAGTGAAACACGATGAATGTGAGTCAAAGAGAGTGAAATGAGACGAAGGATTGTGAAAGAGTGCGAAACGAGTCGAAGGAGTGTGAAAGAGAGCGAAACCTGATGAAGGAGGTTGAAAGAGAGCGAAAGGAGTTGAAGGAGGGTGAAAGAGAGAGAAACGAGACGAAGGAGGGTGAAAGAGAGCGAAACGAGACGAAGGAGGGTGAAAGAGAGCGAAAGGAGACGACGAAGGAGTGTGAAAGAGAGCGAAACAAGACGAAGGAGGGTGAAAGAGAGCAAAACGAGACGAAGGAGGGTTAAAGAGAGTGAAACAAGATGAATGAGGGTGAAAGAGAGTGAAACGAGATGAATGAGAATTACAGAGAGTGAAACAAGATGAATGAGGGTTAAAGAGTGTGAAACGAGATGGACGAGGGTTAAAGAGAGTGAAACAAGATGAATGAGGGTTAAAGGGAGTGAAACAAGATCAATGAGGGTTAAAGAGAGTGAAACGAGATGAAGAAGGGTTAAAGAGCGTGAAACAAGATGAAGGAGGGTTAAAGTGAGTGAAACAAGATGAAGAAGGGTTAAAGAGCGTGAAACAAGATGAAGGAGGGTTAAAGAGAGTGAAACAAGAGGAAGGGGGGTTAAAGAGCGTAAAACAAGATAAAGGAAGGATAAAGAGAGTGAAACAAGATGAAGGAGGGTTAAAGAGAGTGAAACAAGATGAATGAGGGTTAAAGAGAGTGAAACGAGATGAAGGAGGGTTAAAGAGAGTGAAACAAAATGAAGGAGAGTTAAAGAGATTGAAACGAGATGAATGAGGGTTAACAGAGTGAAACGAGATGAAGGAGGGTTAAAGAGAGTGAAACGAGATGAAGGAGGGTGAAAGAGAGCAAAACGAGACGAAGGAGTGTGAAAGAGAGCGAAACGAGATGTAGGAGTGTGAAAGAGTGCGCCACGAGATGAAGGAGGGTGAAAGAGTGTGAAACATGATGAATGAGGTGTAAAGAGCGTGAAACAAGATGAAGGAGGGTTAAAGTGAGTGAAACAAGATGAAGAAGGTTTAAAGAGCGTGAAACAAGATGAAGGAGGGTTAAAGAGAGTGAAACAAGAGGAACGAGGTTTAAAGAGAGTTAATCCAGATGAAGGAGGGTTAAAGAGAGTGAAACAAGATTAAGGAGGGTTAAAGAGTGTAAAACAAGTTAAAGGAATGATAAAGAGAGTGAAACAAGATGAAGGAGGGTTAAAGAGAGTGAAACAAGATGAAGCAGGGTTAAAGAGAGTGAAACAAAATGAAGGAGGGTTAAAGAGATTGAAACGAGATGAATGAGGGTTAACAGAGTGAAACGAGATGAAGGAGGGTTAATGATGCTGAAACGAGATGAATGGGGTTTAAAGAGAGTGAAACGAGATGAAGGAGGGTTAAAGAGAGTGAAACGAGATGAAGGAGGGTTAAAGAGAGTGAAGGAAGATAAAGGAAGGTTAAAGAGAGTGAAACAAGATGAAGGAGTTTTAAAGAGAGTGAAACAAGATGAATGGCGTTTAAAGAGAGTGAAACAAGATGAATGAGGGTTAAAGAGAGTGAAACAAGATGAATGAGGGTTAAAGAGAGTGAAACAAGATGAATGAGGGTTAGAGAGAGTGAAACGAGATGAAGGAGAGTCAAAGAGAGCGAAATGAGACGAAGGAGGGTGAAAGAGAGCGAAACGAGACGAAGGAGTGTGAAAGAGAGCGAAACCTGATGAAGGAGGGTGAAAGAGAGCGAAAGGAGACGAAGGAGGGTGAAAGAGAGCGAAACGAGACGAAGGAGTGTGAAAGAGAGTGAAACGAGATAAAGGAGGGTGAAAGAGAGCGAAACAAGAGGAAGGAGGGTGAAAGAGTGCAAAACGAGACGAAGGAGGGTTAAAGAGAGTGAAACAAGATGAATGAGTGTTAAAGAGAGTGAAACGAGATGAATGAGGGTTACAGAGAGTGAAACAAGATGAATGAGGGTTAAAGAGTGTGAAACAAGATGGATGAGGGTTAAAGAGAGTGAAACAAGATGAATAATGGTTAAAGGGAGTGAAACAAGATAAATGAGGGTTAAAGAGAGTGAACCAAGATGAAGATGGGTTAAAGAGCGTGAAACAAGATGAAGGAGGGTTAAAGAGAGTGAAACAAGAGAAACGAGGTTTAAAGAGAGTTAATCCAGATGAAGGAGGGTTAAAGAGAGTGAATCAAGATTAAGGAGGGTTGAAGAGTGTAAAACAAGATAAAGGAATGATAAAGAGAGTGAAACAAGATGAAGGAGGGTTAAAGAGAGTGAAACAAGATGAAGGAGGGTTAAAGAGAGTGAAACAAAATGAAGGAGAGTTAAAGAGATTGAAACGAGATGAATGAGGGTTAACAGAGTGAAACGAGATGAAGGAGGGTTAATGATGCTGAAACGAGATGAATGGGGTTTAAAGAGAGTGAAACGAGATGAAGGTGGGTTAAAGAGAGTGAAACGAGATGAAGGAGGGTTAAAGAGAGTGAAGGAAGATAAAGGAAGGTTAAAGAGAGTGAAACAAGATGAAGGAGTTTTAAAGAGAGTGAAACAAGATGAATGAGGGTTAAGGAGAGTGAAACAAAATGAATGAGGGTTAATGATGCTGAAACGAGATGAATGGCGTTTAAAGAGAGTGAAACAAGATGAATGAGGGTTAAAGAGAGTGAAACAAGATGAGTGAGGGTTAAAGAGAGTGAAACAAGATGAATGAGGGTTAGAGAGAGTGAAACGAGATGAAGGAGAGTGAAAGAGAGCGAAATGAGACGAAGGAGGGTGAAAGAGAGCGAAACGAGACGAAGGAGTGTGAAAGAGAGCGAAACCTGATGAAGGAGGGTGAAAGAGAGCGAAAGGAGACGAAGGAGGGTGAAAGAGAGCAAAACGAGACGAAGGAGGGTGAAAGAGAGCGAAACGAGATGAAGGAGGGTGAAAGAGAGCGAAAGGAGAAGACGAAGGAGGGTGAAAGAGATCGAAACGAGGCGAAGGAGTGTGAAAGAGAGTGAAACGAGATAAAGGAGGGTGAAAGAGAGCGAAACAAGAGGAAGGAGGGTGAAAGAGTGGAAAACGAGACGAAGGAGGGTTAAAGAGAGTGAAACAAGATGAATGAGTGTTAAAGAGAGTGAAACAAGATCAATGAGGGTTAAAGAGAGTGAAACAAGATGAAGATGGGTTAAAGAGCGTGAAACGAGATGAAGGAGGGTTAATGATGCTGAAACGAGATGAATGGGGTTTAAAGAGAGTGAAACGAGATGAAGGAGGGTTAAAGAGAGTGAAACGAGATGAAGGAGGGTTAAAGAGAGTGAAGGAAGATAAAGGAAGGTTAAAGAGAGTGAAACAAAATGAAGGAGTTTTAAAGAGAGTGAAACAAGATGAATGGCGTTTAAAGAGAGTGAAACAAGATGAATGTGGGTTAAAGAGAGTGAAACAAGATGAATGAGGGTTAAAGAGAGTGAAACAAGATGAATGAGGGTTAGAGAGAGTGAAACGAGATGAAGGAGAGTCAAAGAGAGCGAAATGAGACGAAGGAGGGTGAAAGAGAGCGAAACGAGACGAAGGAGTGTGAAAGAGAGCGAAACCTGATGAAGGAGGGTGAAAGAGAGCGAAAGGAGACGAAGGAGGGTGAAAGAGAGCGAAACGAGACGAAGGAGTGTGAAAGAGAGTGAAACGAGATAAAGGAGGGTGAAAGAGAGCGAAACAAGAGGAAGGAGGGTGAAAGAGTGCAAAACGAGACGAAGGAGGGTTAAAGAGAGTGAAACAAGATGAATGAGTGTTAAAGAGAGTGAAACGAGATGAATGAGGGTTACAGAGAGTGAAACAAGATGAATGAGGGTTAAAGAGTGTGAAACAAGATGGATGAGGGTTAAAGAGAGTGAAACAAGATGAATAATGGTTAAAGGGAGTGAAACAAGATAAATGAGGGTTAAAGAGAGTGAACCAAGATGAAGATGGGTTAAAGAGCGTGAAACAAGATGAAGGAGGGTTAAAGAGAGTGAAACAAGAGAAACGAGGTTTAAAGAGAGTTAATCCAGATGAAGGAGGGTTAAAGAGAGTGAAACAAGATTAAGGAGGGTTGAAGAGTGTAAAACAAGATAAAGGAATGATAAAGAGAGTGAAACAAGATGAAGGAGGGTTAAAGAGAGTGAAACAAGATGAAGGAGGGTTAAAGAGAGTGAAACAAAATGAAGGAGAGTTAAAGAGATTGAAACGAGATGAATGAGGGTTAACAGAGTGAAACGAGATGAAGGAGGGTTAATGATGCTGAAACGAGATGAATGGGGTTTAAAGAGAGTGAAACGAGATGAAGGTGGGTTAAAGAGAGTGAAACGAGATGAAGGAGGGTTAAAGAGAGTGAAGGAAGATAAAGGAAGGTTAAAGAGAGTGAAACAAGATGAAGGAGTTTTAAAGAGAGTGAAACAAGATGAATGAGGGTTAAGGAGAGTGAAACAAAATGAATGAGGGTTAATGATGCTGAAACGAGATGAATGGCGTTTAAAGAGAGTGAAACAAGATGAATGAGGGTTAAAGAGAGTGAAACAAGATGAGTGAGGGTTAAAGAGAGTGAAACAAGATGAATGAGGGTTAGAGAGAGTGAAACGAGATGAAGGAGAGTCAAAGAGAGCGAAATGAGACGAAGGAGGGTGAAAGAGAGCAAAACGAGACGAAGGAGTGTGAAAGAGAGCGAAACCTGATGAAGGAGGGTGAAAGAGAGCGAAAGGAGACGAAGGAGGGTGAAAGAGAGCAAAACGAGACGAAGGAGGGTGAAAGAGAGCGAAACGAGATGAAGGAGGGTGAAAGAGAGCGAAAGGAGAAGACGAAGGAGGGTGAAAGAGATCGAAACGAGGCGAAGGAGTGTGAAAGAGAGTGAAACGAGATAAAGGAGGGTGAAAGAGAGCGAAACAAGAGGAAGGAGGGTGAAAGAGTGCAAAACGAGACGAAGGAGGGTTAAAGAGAGTGAAACAAGATGAATGAGTGTTAAAGAGAGTGAAACAAGATCAATGAGGGTTAAAGAGAGTGAAACAAGATGAAGATGGGTTAAAGAGCGTGAAACAAGATGAAGGAGGGTTAAAGAGAGTGAAACCAGATGAAGTAGGGTTAAAGAGCGTGAAACAAGATGAAGGAGGGTTAAAGCGAGTGAAACAAGAGGAACGAGGTTTGAAGAGAGTGAAACAAAATAAAGGAAGGTTAAAGAGAGTGAATCAAGATAAAGGAAGGGTAAAGAGATTGAAACAAGATGAAGGAGGGTTAAAGTGAGTGAAACAAGAGGAACGAGGTTTGAAGAGAGTGAAACAAGATAAAGGAAGGTTAAATAGAGTGAAACAAGATAACAGAAGGGTAAAGAGAGTGAAACAAGATGAAGGAGGGTTAAAGTGAGTGAAACAAGATGAATGAGGGTTAAAGAGAGTGAAACAAGATGAATGAGGGTTAAAGAGAGTGAAACAAGTTGAATGAGGGTTAAAGAGAGTGAAACAAGATGAATGAGGATTACAGGGAGTGAAACAAGTTGAATGAGGGTGAAAGAGATTGAAACAAGATGAATGAGTGTTAAAGAGAGTGAAACAAGATGAATGAGAGTCAAAGAGAGTGAAATGAGACGAAGGATTGTGAAAGAGTGCGAAACGAGTCGAAGGAGTGTGAAAGAGAGCGAAACATGATGAAGGAGGTTGAAAGAGAGCGAAAGGAGTTGAAGGAGGGTGAAAGAGAGCGAAACGAGACGAAGGAGGGTGAAAGAGAGCGAAACGAGACGAAGGAGGGTGAAAGAGAGCGAAACGAGACGACGAACGAGTGTGAAAGAGAGCGAAACAAGACGAAGGAGGGTGAAAGAGAGCAAAACGAGACGAAGGAGGGTTAAAGAGAGTGAAACAAGATGAATGAGGGTGAAAGAGAGTGCAACGAGATGAATGATGGTTACAGAGAGTGAAACAAGATGAATGAGGGTTAAAGAGTGTGAAACAAGATGGATGAGGGTTAAAGAGAGTGAAACAAGATGAATGAGGGTTAGAGAGAGTGAAACGAGATGAAGGAGAGTCAAAGAGAGCGAAATGAGACGAAGGAGGGTGAAAGAGAGCGAAACGAGACGAAGGAGTGTGAAAGAGAGCGAAAGGAGTTGAAGGAGGGTGAAAGAGAGCGAAACGAGACGAAGGAGGGTGAAAGAGAGCGAAACGAGACGAAGGAGGGTGAAAGAGAGCGAAACGAGACGACGAACGAGTGTGAAAGAGAGCGAAACAAGACGAAGGAGGGTGAAAGAGAGCAAAACGAGACGAAGGAGGGTTAAAGAGAGTGAAACAAGATGAATGAGGGTGAAAGAGAGTGCAACGAGATGAATGATGGTTACAGAGAGTGAAACAAGATGAATGAGGGTTAAAGAGTGTGAAACAAGATGGATGAGGGTTAAAGAGAGTGAAACAAGATGAATGAGGGTTAAAGGGAGTGAAACAAGATCAATGAGGGTTAAAGAGAGTGAAACGAGATGAAGAAGGGTTGAAGAGCGTGAAACAAGATGAAGGAGGGTTAAAGTGAGTGAAACAAGATGAAGAAGGGTTAAAGAGCGTGAAACAAGATGAAGGAGGGTTAAAGAGAGTGAAACAAGAGGAAGGGGGGTTAAAGAGTGTAAAACAAGATAAAGGAAGGATAAAGAGAGTGAAACAAGATGAAGGAGGGTTAAAGAGAGTGAAACAAGATGAATGAGGGTTAAAGAGAGTGAAACGAGATGAAGGAGGGTTAAAGAGAGTGAAACAAAATGAAGGAGAGTTAAAGAGATTGAATCGAGATGAATGAGGGTTAACAGAGTGAAACGAGATGAAGGAGGGTTAAAGAGAGTGAAGGAAGATAAAGGAAGGTGAAAGAGAGTGAAATAAGATGAAGGAGTTTTAAAGAGAGTGAAACAAGATGAATGAGGGTTAAAGAGAGTGAAACAAAATGAATGAGGGTTAATGATGCTGAAACGAGATGAATGGGGTTTAAAGAGAGTGAAACAAGATGAATGAGGGTTAAAGAGAGTGAAACAAGATGAATGAGGGTTACAGAGAGTGAAATAAGATGAATGAGGGTTAGAGAGAGTGAAACAAGACGAAGGAGAATCAAAGAGAGCGAAATGAGACGAAGGAGGGTGAAAGAGAGCGAAAGGAGATGAAGGAGGGTGAAAGAGAGCGAAACGAGACGAAGGAGTGTGAAAGAGAGCGAAACGAGACGAAGGAGGGTGAAAGAGAGCGAAAGGAGACGACAAAGGAGGGTGAAAGAGAGCGAAACGAGACGAAGGAGTGTGAAACGAGATAAAGGAGGGTGAAAGAGAGCGAAACAAGAGGAAGGAGGGTGAAAGAGTGCAAAACGAGACGAAGGAGGGTTAAAGAGAGTGAAACAAGATGAATGAGTGTTAAAGAGAGTGAAACGAGATGAATGAGGGTTACAGAGAATGAAACAAGATGAATGAGGGTTAAAGAGTGTGAAACAAGATGGATGAGGGTTAAAGAGAGGGAAACAAGATGAATGATGGTTGAAGGGAGTGAAACAAGATCAATGAGGGTTACAGAGAGTGAAACAAGATGAAGATGGGTTAAAGAGCGTGAAACAAGATGAAGGAGGGTTAAATAGAGTGAAACAAGATGAAGTAGGGTAAAAAAGCGTGAAACAAGATGAAGGAGGGTTAAAGCGAGTGATGCAAGAGGAACGAGGTTTGAAGAGAGTGAAACAAGTTAAAGGAAGGTTAAAGAGAGTGAAACAAGATAAAGGAAGGGTAAAGAGAGTGAAGCAAGATGAAGGAGGGTTAAAGTGAGTGAAACAAGATGAAGGAGGGTTAAAGATGGTGAAACCAGATGAAGGAGGATTCAAGAGAGTGACACAAGAGGAAGGAGGGTTAAAGAGAGTGAAACTCGATAATGGAAGGATAAAGAGAGTGAAAGAAGATGAATGAGTGTTAAAGAGATGGAAACAAGATGAAGGAGGGTTAAAGAGAGTGAAACAAGATGAATGAGGGTTAAAGAGAGTGAAACAAATTGAATGAGGGTTAATGATGGTGAAACGAGATGAATGGCGGTTAATGATGGTGAAACGAGATGAATGGGGTTTAAAGAGAGTTGAAACAAGATGAATGAGGGTTAAAGAGGCTGAAACATAATGAATGATGGTTAATGATGTGAAACGAGACGAAGGAGGGTGAAACAGAGCGAAACGAGACGAAGGAGGGTGAAAGAGAGCGAAACGAGACGAAGGAGGGGGAATGAAAGTGAAACCAGACGAAGGAGGGTGAAAGAGAGCCAAACCTGATGAAGGAGGGTGAAAGAGAGCAAAACGAGACGATGGAGTGTGAAAGAGAGCGAAACGAGATGAAGGAGTGTGAAAGAGAGCGCCACGAGACGAAGGAGGGTAAAAGAGTGTGAAACATCATGAATGAGGTGTAAAGAGCGTGAAACAAGATGAAGGAGGGTTAAAGAGAGTGAAACAAGAGGAACGAGGTTTAAAGACAGTTAATCCAGATGAAAGAGGGTTAAAGAGAGTGAAACAAGATTAAGGAGGGTTAAAGAGTGTAAAACAAGATAAAGGAAGGATAAAGAGAGTGAAACAAGATGAAGGAGGGTTAAAGAGAGTGAAACAAGATGAAGGAGGGTTAAAGAGAGTGAAACAAAATGAAGGAGGGTTACAGAGATTGAAACGAGATGAATGAGGGTTAACAGAGTGAAACGAGATGAAGGAGGGTTAAAGAGAGTGAAACGAGATGAAGGAGGGTTAAAGAGCGTGAAGGAAGATAAAGGAAGGTTAAAGAGAGTGAAACAAGATGAAGGAGTTTTAAAGAGAGTGAAACAAGATGAAGGAGTGTTAAAGAGAGTGAAACACGTTGAATGAGGGTTAAAGAGAGTGAAACAAAACGAATGAGGGTTAATGATGCTGAAACGAGATGAATGGGGTTTAAAGAGAGTGAAACAAGATGAATGAGGGTTAAAGAGAGTGAAACAAGGTGAATGAGGGTTAAAGAGAGTGAAACGAGACGAAGGAGAGTCAAAGAGAGCGAAATGAGACGAAGGAGGGTGAAAGAGAGCGAAACGAGATGAAGGAGTGTGAAAGAGAGCGAAACCTGATGAAGGAGGGTGAAAGAGAGCGAAATGAGACGAAGGAGGGTGAAAGAGAGCGAAACGAGACGAAGGAGGGTGAAAGAGAGCGAAAGGAGACGACGAAGGAGCGTGAAAGAGAGCGAAACGAGACGAAGGAGTGTGAAAGAGAGTGAAACGAGATAAAGGAGGGTGAAAGAGAGCGAAACAAGAGGAAGAAGGGTGAAAGAGTGCAAAACGAGACGAAGGAGTGTTAAAGAGAGTGAAACAAGATGAATGAATGTTAAAGAGAGTGAAACGAGATGAATGAGTGTTACAGAGAGTGAAACAAGATGAATGAGGGTTAAAGAGTGTAAAACAAGATGGATGAGGGTTAAAGAGAGTGAAACAAGATGAATGATGGTTAAAGGGAGTGAAACAAGTTCAATGAGGGTTAAAGAGAGTGAAACAAGATGAAGATGGGTTAAAGAGCGTGAAACAAGATGAAGGAGGGTTAAAGAGAGTGAAACAAGATGAAGTAGGGTTAAAGAGCGTGAAACAAGATGAAGGAGGGTTAAAGAGAGTGAAACAAGAGGAACGAGGTTTGAAGAGAGTGAACCAAGATAAAGGAAGGTTAAAGAGAGTGAAACAAGATACAGGAAGTAGAAAGAGTGTGAAACAAGATGATGGAGGGTTAAAGTGAGTGAAACAAGACGAAGCAGGGTTAAAGATTGTGAAACCAGATGAAGGTGGGTTCAAGAGAGTGAAACAAGAGGAAGGAGGGTTAAAGAGAGTGAAACAAGATAAAGGAAGGATAAAGAGAGAGAAACAAGATGAATGAGTGTTAAAGAGATGGAAACAAGATGAAGGAGGGTTAAAGAGAGCGAAACAAGATGAATGAGGGTAAAAGAGAGTGAAACAAAATGAATGAGGGTTAATGATGGTGAATTGAGATGAATGGCGGTTAATGATGGTGAAACGAGATGAATGGGGTTTAAGAGAGTGAAACAAGATGAATGAGGGCCAAAGAGAGTGAAACAAAATGAATGAGGGTTAATGATGTGAAACGAGACGCAGGAGGGTGAAAGAGAGCGAAACGAGACGAAGGAGGGCGAAGGAGAGTGAAACGAGACGAAGGAGGGTGAAAGAGAGCCAAACCTGATGAAGGAGGGTGAACGAGAGCGAAACGAGACGAAGGAGTGTGAAAGAGAGCGAAACCTGATGAAGGAGGGTGAAAGAGAGCGAAATGAGACGAAGGAGGGTGAAAGAGAGCGAAACGAGACGAAGGAGGGTGAAAGAGAGCGAAACGAGACGAAGGAGGGTGAAAGAGAGCGAAAGGAGACGACGAAGGAGGGTGAAAGAGAGCGAAACGAGACGAAGGAGTGTGAAAGAGAGTGAAACGAGATAAAGGAGGGTGAAAGAGAGCGAAACAAGAGGAAGGAGGGTGAAAGAGTGCAAAACGAGACGAAGGAGTGTTAAAGAGAGTGAAACAAGATGAATGAATGTTAAAGAGAGTGAAACGAGATGAATGAGGGTTACAGAGAGTGAAACAAGATGAATGAGGGTTAAAGAGTGTAAAACAAGATGGATGAGGGTTAAAGCGAGTGAAACAAGATGAATGATGGTTAAAGGGAGTGAAACAAGATCAATGAGGGTTAAAGAGAGTGAAACAAGATGAAGATGGGTTAAAGAGCGTGAAACGAGATGAAGGAGGCTTAAAGAGAGTGAAACAAGATGAAGTAGGGTTAAAGAGCGTGAAACAAGATGAAGGAGGGTTAAAGAGAGTGAAACAAGAGGAACGAGGTTTGAAGAGAGTGAACCAAGATAAAGGAAGGTTAAAGAGAGTGAAACAAGATACAGGAAGTATAAAGAGAGTGAAACAAGATGATGGAGGGTTAACGTGAGTGAAACAAGACGAAGCAGGGTTAAAGATTGTGAAACCAGATGAAGGAGGGTTCAAGAGAGTGAAACAAGAGGAAGGAGGGTTAAAGAGAGTGAAACAAGATAAAGGAAGGATAAAGAGAGAGAAACAAGATGAATGAGGGTAAAAGACAGTGAAACAAAATGAATGAGGGTTAATGATGGTGAAACGAGATGAATGGCGGTTAATGATGGTGAAACGAGATGAATGGGGTTTAAAGAGAGTGAAACAAGATGAATGAGGGCCAAAGAGAGTGAAACAAAATGAATGAGGGTTAATGATGTGAAACGAGACGAAGGAGGGTGAAAGAGAGCGAAACAAGACGAAGGAGGGCGAAGGAGAGTGAAACCAAACGAAGGAGGGTGAAAGAGAGCCAAACCTGATGAAGGAGGGTGAACGAGAGCGAAATGAGACGAAGGAGTGTGAAAGAGAGCGAAACCTGATGAAGGAGGGTGAAAGAGAGCGAAATGAGACGAAGGAGGGTGAAAGAGAGCGAAACGAGACGAAGGAGGGTGAAAGAGAGCGAAACGAGACGAAGGAGGGTGAAAGAGAGCGAAAGGAGACGACGAAGGAGGGTGAAAGAGAGCGAAACGAGACGAAGGAGTGTGAAAGAGAGTGAAACGAGATAAAGGAGGGTGAAAGAGAGCGAAACAAGAGGAAGGAGGGTGAAAGAGTGCAAAACGAGACGAAGGAGTGTTAAAGAGAGTGAAACAAGATGAATGAGGGTTAAAGAGAGTGAAACAAGATGAAGGAGGGTTAAAGAGAGTGAAACAAGATAAAGGAAGGATAAAGAGAGTGAAACAAGATGAAGGAGGGTTAAAGAGAGTGAAACAAGATAAAGGAAGGATAAAGAGAGTGAAACAAGGTGAATGAGGGTTAATGATGGTGAAACGAGATGAATGGCGGTTAATGATGGTGAAACGAGATGAATGGGGTTTAAAGAGAGTGAAACAAGATGAATGAGGGTCAAAGAGAGTGAAACAAAATGAATGAGGGTTAATGATGTGAAACGAGACGAAGGAGGGTGAAAGAGAGCGAAACGAGACGAAGGAGGGTGAAGGAGAGTGAAACCAGACGAAGGAGGGTGAAAGAGAGCCAAACCTGATGAAGGAGGGTGAAAGAGAGCAAAACGAGACGAAGGAGTGTGAAAGAGACCGAAACGAGACGAAGGAGTGTGAAAGAGAGCGCCACGAGACGAAGGAGGGGGAAAGAGTGTGAAACATGATGAATGAGGGGTAAAGAGAGTGAAACAAGATGAAGGAGGGTTAAAGAGAGTGAAACGAGATGGAGGAGGGTAAAGGAGCGTGAAACAAGATGAAGGAGGGTTACAGAGAGAGAAACCAGGTGAAGGAGGGTTTAAGAGAGTGAAACAAGATGAAGGAGGGTTAAAGAGAGTGAAACAAGATGAAGGAAGGTTAAAGAGAGTGAAACGAGATGAAGGAGGGTTAAAGAGAGTGAAACGAGACGAATGAGGGTTAACAGAGTGAAACGAGATGAAGGAGCGTTAAAGAGAGTGAAACAAGATGAATGAGGGTTAAAGAGAGAGAAACAAAATGAATGAGGGTTAAAGATGGTGAAACGAGATGAATGGGGTTTAAAGAGAGTGAAACAAGATGAATGAGGTTTAAAGGGAGTGAAACAAGATGAATGAAGGTTAAAGAGAGTGAAACAAGTTGAATGAGGGTTAAAGTGAGTGAAACAAGATGAATGAGGTTTTCAGGGAGTGAAACAAGATGAATGAGGGTTAAAGAGATTGAAACAAGATGAATGAGTGTTAAAGAGAGTGAAACAAGATGAATGAAGGTTAAATAGAATGAAACGAGGTGAATAAGGGTTAAAGAGAGTGAAACGAGACGAAAGAGAGTCAAAGAGAGCGAAATGAGATGAAGGAGGCTGAAAGAGAGCGAAACGAGACGAAGGAGTGTGAAAGAGAGCGAAACCTGATGAAGGAGGTTGAAAGAGAGCGAAAGGAGATGAAGGAGGGTGAAAGAGAGCGAAACGAGACTAAGGAGCGTGAAAGAGAGCGAAACGAGACGAAGGAGGGTGAACGAGAGTGAAACGAGACGAAGCAGGGTGAAAGAGAGCGTAACGAGACGGAAAAGTGTGAAAGAGAGCGAAACAAGACGAGTGAGGGTGAAAGAGAGCGAAACAAGACGAAGGAGGGTGAAAGAGAGCGAAACGAGATGAAGGAGGGTGAAAGAGAGCGAAACGAGATGAAGGAGAGTGAAAGAGAGCGAAACGAGATGAAGGTGGGTGAAAGAGAGCGAAACGAGACGATGGATTGTGAAAGAGAGCGAAACGAGATGAAGGAGGGTGAACGACAGTGAACCGAGACGAAGCAGGGTGAAAGAGAGCGAAACGAGACGGAAAAGTGTGAAAGGGAGCGAAACGAGACGAGTGAGGGTGAAAGAGAGCGAAACAAGACGAAGGAGGGTGAAAGAGAGCGAAACGAGATGAAGGAGGGTGAAATAGAGTGAAACGAGACGAAACAGGATGAAAGAGATCAAAACGAGACGAAGGAGGGTGAAAAAGAGCGCAACGAGACGAAGGAGGGTGAAAGAGAGCGAGCCGAGATGAAGGAGGGTGAATGAGAGAGAAACGAGACGAAGGAGGGTGAAAGAGAGTGAAACAAGGCGAAGGAGGGTGAAAGAGAGTGACAGGAGAGTAAGGAGGGTGAAAGAGAGCGAAACGAGATGAAGGAGGGTGAAAGAGAGCGTAACGAGACAAATGAGGGTGAAAGAGAGCGAAACGAGATGAGGGAGGGTGAAATAGAGTGAAACAAGGCGAAGGAGGGTGAAAGAGAGTGACAGGAGAGTAAGGAGGGTGAAAGAGAGCGAAACAAGACGAAGGAGGGTGAAAGAGAGCGAAACGAGACGAAGGAGGGTGAAAGAGTGTGAAGCGAGACGAAGGAGGGTGAAAGAGAGCGAAACGAGATGAAGGAGGATGAAAGAGAGCAAAACGAGACGAAGGAGGGTGAAAGAAAGCGAAGCGAGAAGAAGGAGGGTGAAAGAGAGCGACACGAGACGAAGGAGGGTGAAAGAGAGCGAAACGAGACGAGGGAGGGTGAAACAGCAAAACGAGACGAAGGAGGGTGAAAGAGAGCGAAACGAGATGAAGGAGGGTGAAAGAGAGCGAAACGAGACAAAGGAGGGTGAAAGCAAGTGAACGAGATGAGGGAGGGTGAAACAGAGTGAAACGAGACAAAGGAGGGTGAAAGAGAGCAATACGAGTTGAATGAGGGTGAAAGAGAGCAAAAAGAGACGAAGGAGCGTGAAAGAGAACGAAACGAGACGAGGGAGGGCGAAAGAGAGCGAAACGGGACGAAGGAGGGTGAAAGAGAGCGAAACGAGATGAAGGAGGGTGAAAGAGAGCGCCACGAGATGAAGGAGAGTAAAGAGAGCGAAACGAGACGAAGGATGGTGAAAGAGAGCGAAACGAGGCGAAGGAGGGTGAAAGAGAGCGACACGAGACGAAGGAGGGTGAAAGAGAGCGAAACGAGACGAGGGAGGGTGAAAGAGAGCGAAACGAGACGAAGGAGGGTGAATGATAGCAAAACGAGACGAAGTAGGGTGAAAGAGAGCGAAACGAGATGAAGGAGGGTGAAAGAGAGCGAAACGAGTCGAAGGACGGTGAAAGAGAGTGAAATGGGATGAAGGAGGCTGAAAATGAGCGAAACGAGATGAAGGAGGGTGAAAGAGAGAGCCGAGATGAGGGAGGGTGAAAGAGAGAGAAACGAGACGAAGGAGGGTGAAAGAGTGCGAAACGAGATGAAGCAGGGTGAATGAGAGTGAAACGAGACGAAGGAGGGTGAAAGAGTGCGAAACGAGACGAGGGAGGGTGAAGGAGAGCGAAACAAGACGAAGGAGGGTGAAAGAGAGCGAAGCGAGATGAAGGAGGGTGAAAGAGAGCGAAACGAGATGAAGGAGGGCGAAAGTGAGCGAAACGAGATGAAAAGGAGCAAAACGAGATGAAGGAGGGTGAAAGAGAGACAAACGAGACGAAGGAGGGTGAAAGAGAATGAAACGAGATGAAGGAGGGTGAAAGAGGGCAAAACGAGACAAAGGAGAATGAAAGAGAGCAAAACGAGACGAAACAGGGTGAAAGAGAGCGAAGCGAGACGAAGGAGGGTGAAAGAGAGTGAAACAAGACGAAGGAGGTTGAACGAGAGTGAAACGAGACGAAGCAGGGTGAAAGAGAGCGAAACGAGACGGAAAAGTGTGAAAGAGAGCGAAACGAGACGAGTGAGGGTGAAAGAGAGCGAAACAAGATGAAGGAGGGTGAAAGTGAGCGAAACAAGACGAAGGAGGGTGAAAGAGAGCGAAACGAGATGAAGGAGAGTGAAAGAGAGCGAAACGAGACGAAGGAGGGTGAAAGAGAGCGAAACGAGACGATGGATGGTGAAAGAAAGCGAAATGAGACGAAGGAGTGTGAACGAGAGTGAAACGAGACGAAGCAGCGTGAAAGAGAGCGAAACGAGACGGAAAAGTGTGAAAGAGAGCGAAACGAGACGAGTGAGGGTGAAAGAGAGCGAAACAAGACGAAGGAGGGTGAAAGAGAGCGAAACGAGATGAAGGAGGGTGAAAGAGTGCGAAACGAGATGAAGGAGAGTGAAAGAGAGCGAAACGAGACGAAACAGGATGAAAGAGATCAAAACGAGACGAAGGAGGGTGAAAAAGAGCGAAGCGAGACGAAGGAGGTTGAAAGAGAGTGAAATGACATGAAGGAGGGGGACATTAGCGAAATGAGACGAGGGAGGGTGAAAGAGAGCGAGCCGAGATGAAGGAGGGTGAATGGGAGAGAAACGAGACGAAGGAGGGTGAAAAAGAGCGAAACAAGGCGAAGGAGGGTGAAAGAGAGCGACAGGAGAGGAAGGAGGGTGAAAGAGAGTGAAACGAGATGAAAAGGAGCAAAACGAGATGAAGGAGGGTGAAAGAGAGACAAACGAGACGAAGGAGGGTGAAAGAGAATGAAACGAGATGAAGGAGGGTGAAAGAGAGCAAAACGAGACAAAGGAGAATGAAAGAGAGCAAAACGAGACGAAGGAGGGTGAAAGAGAATGAAACGAGATGAAGGAGGGTGAAAGAGGGCAAAACGAGACAAAGGAGAATGAAAGAGAGCAAAACGAGACGAAACAGGGTGAAAGAGAGCGAAGCGAGACGAAGGAGGGTGAAAGAGAGTGAAACAAGACGAAGGAGGTTGAACGAGAGTGAAACGAGACGAAGCAGGGTGAAAGAGAGCGAAACGAGACGGAAAAGTGTGAAAGAGAGCGAAACGAGACGAGTGAGGGTGAAAGAGAGCGAAACAAGATGAAGGAGGGTGAAAGTGAGCGAAACAAGACGAAGGAGGGTGAAAGAGAGCGAAACGAGATGAAGGAGAGTGAAAGAGAGCGAAACGAGACGAAGGAGGGTGAAAGAGAGCGAAACGAGACGATGGATGGTGAAAGAAAGCGAAATGAGACGAAGGAGTGTGAACGAGAGTGAAACGAGACGAAGCAGCGTGAAAGAGAGCGAAACGAGACGGAAAAGTGTGAAAGAGAGCGAAACGAGACGAGTGAGGGTGAAAGAGAGCGAAACAAGACGAAGGAGGGTGAAAGAGAGCGAAACGAGATGAAGGAGGGTGAAAGAGTGCGAAACGAGATGAAGGAGAGTGAAAGAGAGCGAAACGAGACGAAACAGGATGAAAGAGATCAAAACGAGACGAAGGAGGGTGAAAAAGAGCGAAGCGAGACGAAGGAGGTTGAAAGAGAGTGAAATGACATGAAGGAGGGGGACATTAGCGAAATGAGACGAGGGAGGGTGAAAGAGAGCGAGCCGAGATGAAGGAGGGTGAATGGGAGAGAAACGAGACGAAGGAGGGTGAAAAAGAGCGAAACAAGGCGAAGGAGGGTGAAAGAGAGCGACAGGAGAGGAAGGAGGGTGAAAGAGAGTGAAACGAGATGAAAAGGAGCAAAACGAGATGAAGGAGGGTGAAAGAGAGACAAACGAGACGAAGGAGGGTGAAAGAGAATGAAACGAGATGAAGGAGGGTGAAAGAGAGCAAAACGAGACAAAGGAGAATGAAAGAGAGCAAAACGAGACGAAGGAGGGTGAAAGAGAGCGAAACGAGACGGAAAAGTGTGAAAGAGAGCGAAACGAGACGAGTGAGGGTGAAAGAGAGCGAAACAAGATGAAGGAGGGTGAAAGAGAGCGAAACGAGACGAAGGAGGGTGAAAGAGAGCGAAACGAGATAAAGGAGAGTGAAAGAGAGCGAAACGAGACGAAGGAGGGTGAAAGAGAGCGAAACGAGATGAAGGGGGGTGAAAGAGAGCAAAACGAGTCGAAGGACGGTGAAAGAGAGTGAAATGGGATGAAGGAGGGTGAAAATGAGCGAAACGAGACGAAGGAGGGTGAAAGAGAGCCGAGATGAAGGAGGGTGAAAGAGAGAAACGAGACGAAGGAGGGTGAAAGAGTGCGAAACGAGATGAAGCAGTGTGAATGAGAGTGAAACGAGACGAAGGAGGGTGCGAGAGAGCGAAACGAGACGAGGGAGGGTGAAAAAGAGCGAAACAAGACGAAGGAGGGTGAAAGAGAGCGAAGCGAGACGAAGGAGGGTGAAAGAGAGCGAAACGAGATGAAGGAGGGTGAAAGAGAGCGAAACGAGATGAAAAGGAGCAAAACGAGACGAAGGAGGGTGAAAGAGAGACAAACGAGACGAAGGAGGGTGATAGAGAACGAAACGAGATGAAGCAGGGTGAAAGAGAGCAAAACGAGACAAAGGAGGATGAAAGAGAGCAAAACGACACGAAGGAGGGTGAAAGAGAGCGAAGCGAGACGAAGGAGGGTGAAATAGAGTGAAACGAGACGAAGGAGGGTGAACGAGAGTGAAACGAGACGAAGCAGGGTGAAAGAGAGCGAAACGAGACGGAAAAGTGTGAAAGAGAGCGAAACGAGACGAGTGAGGGTGAAAGAGAGCGAAACAAGACGAAGGAGGGTGAAAGAGAGCGAAACGGGACGAAGGAGGGTGAAAGAGAGCGAAACGAGATGAAGGAGAGTGAAAGAGATCGAAACGAGAAGAAGGAGGGTGAAAGAGAGCGAAACGAGACGATGGATGGTGAAAGAGAGCGAAATGAGACGAAGGAGGGTGATCGAGAGTGAAACGAGACGAAGCAGGGTGAAAGAGAGCGAAACGAGACGGAAAAGTGTGAAAGAGAGCGAAACAAGACGAGTGAGGGTGAAAGAGAGCGAAACAAGACGAAGGAGGGTGAAAGAGAGCGAAACGAGACGAAGGAGGGTGAAAGAGAGCGAAACGAGATGAAGGAGAGTGAAAGAGAGCGAAACGAGATGAAGGTGGGTGAAAGAGAGCGAAACGAGACGATGGGTTGTGAAAGAGAGCGAAACAAGACGAAGGAGGGTGAACGAGAGTGAAACGAGACGAAGCAGGGTGAAAGAGAGCGAAACGAGACGGAAAAGTGTGAAAGAGAGCGAAACAAGACGAGTGAGGGTGAAAGAGAGCGAAACAAGACGAAGGAGGGTGAAAGAGAGCGAAACGAGACGAAGGAGGGTGAAAGAGAGCGAAACGAGATGAAGGAGAGTGAAAGAGAGCGAAACGAGACGAAGGAGGGTGAACGAGAGTGAAACGAGACGAAGCAGGGTGAAAGAGAGCGAAACGAGACGGAAAAGTGTGAAAGGGAGCGAAACGAGTGAGGGTGAAAGAGAGCGAAACAAGACGAAGGAGGGTGAAAGAGAGCGAAACGAGATGAAGGAGGGTGAAATAGAGCGAAACGAGATGAAACAGGATGAAAGAGATCAAAACGAGACGAAGGAGGGTGAAAAAGAGCGCAACGAGACGAAGGAGGGTGAAAAAGAGCGAAACGAGACGAAGGAGGTTGAAAGAGAGTGAAATGGGATGAAGGAGGGTGAAAATGAGCGAAACGAGACGAAGGACGGTGAAAGAGAGCGAGCCGAGATGAAGGAGGGTGAATGAGAGAGAAACGAGACGAAGGAGGGTGAAAGAGAGCGAAATAAGGCGAAGGAGGGTGAAAGAGAGTGACAGGAGAGTAAGGAGGGTGAAAGAGAGCGAAACGAGATGAAGGAGGGTGAAAGAGAGCGTAACGAGACAAATGAGGGTGACAGAGAGCGAAACGAGATGAGGGAGGGTGAAATAGAGCGAAACAAGACGAAGGAGGGTGAAAGAGAGCGAAACGAGACGAAGGAGGGTGAAAGAGTGTGAAGCGAGACGAAGGAGGGTGAAAGAGAGCGAAACGAGATGAAGGAGGATGAAAGAGAGCAAAACGAGACGAAGGAGGGTGAAAGAAAGCGAAGCGAGAAGAAGGAGGGTGAAAGAGAGCGACACGAGACGAAGGAGGGTGAAAGAGAGCGAAACGAGACGAGGGAGGGTGAAACAGCAAAACGAGACGAAGGAGGGTGAAAGAGAGCGAAACGAGATGAAGGAGGGTGAAAGAGAGCGAAACGAGACAAAGGAGGGTGAAAGCAAGTGAACGAGACGAGGGAGGGTGAAACAGAGTGAAACGAGACAAAGGAGGGTGAAAGAGAGCAATACGAGTTGAATGAGGGCGAAAGAGAGCAAAAGGAGACGAAGGAGCGTGAAAGAGAACGAAACGAGACGAGGGAGGGTGAAAGAGAGCGAAACGAGATGAAGGAGGGTGAAAGAGAGCGCCACGAGATGAAGGAGAGTAAAGAGAGCGAAACGAGACGAAGGATGGTGAAAGAGAGCGAAACAAGGCGAAGGAGGGTGAAAGAGAGCGACACGAGACGAAGGAGGGTGAAAGAGAGCGAAACGAGACGAGGGAGGGTGAAACAGAGCGAAACGAGACGAAGGAGGGTGAATGATAGCAAAACGAGACGAAGTAGGGTGAAAGAGAGCGAAACGAGATGAAGGAGGGTGAAAGAGAGCGAAACGAGTCGAAGGACGGTGAAAGAGAGTGAAATGGGATGAAGGAGGCTGAAAATGAGCGAAACGAGATGAAGGAGGGTGAAAGAGAGAGCCGAGATGAGGGAGGGTGAAAGAGAGAGAAACGAGACGAAGGTGGGTGAAAGAGTGCGAAACGAGATGAAGCAGGGTGAATGAGAGTGAAACGAGACGAAGGAGGGTGAAAGAGAGCGAAACGAGACGAGGGAGGGTGAAGGAGAGCGAAACAAGACGAAGGAGGGTGAAAGAGAGCGAAGCGAGACGAAGGAGGGTGAAAGAGAGCGAAACGAGATGAAGGAGGGCGAAAGAGAGCGAAACGAGATGAAAAGGAGCAAAACAAGATGAAGGAGGGTGAAAGAGAGACAAACGAGACGAAGGAGGGTGAAAGAGAATGAAACGAGATGAAGGAGGGTGAAAGAGAGCAAAACGAGACAAAGGAGAATGAAAGAGAGCGAAACAAGACGAAGGAGGGTGAAAGAGAGCGAAACGAGACGAAGGAGGGTGAAAGAGTGACACAAGACGAAGGAGGGTGAAAGAGAGCGAAACGAGACGAGGGAGGGTGAAACAGAGCAAAACGAGACGAAGGAGGGTGAAAGAGAGCGAAACGAGATGAAGGAGGGTGAAAGAGAGCGAAGCGAGACGAAGGAGGGTGAAAGAGAGAGAAACGAGACAAAGGAGGGTGAAAGCAAGTGAAACGAGACGAGGGAGGGTGAAACAGAGCGAAACGAGACAAAGGAGGGTGAAAGAGAGCAATACGAGTTGATTGAGGGTGAAAGAGAGCAAAAGGAGACGAAGGAGCGTGAAAGAGAACGAAACGAGACGAAGGAGGGTGAAAGAGAGTGAAAAAAGACAAAGGAGGGTGAAAGAGAGCGAAACGAGATGAAGGAGGGTTAAAGAGAGCGAATCGAGACGAAGGAGGATGAAAGAGAGCAAAACAGGACGAAGGAGGGTGAAAGAGAGCGAAACGAGTTGAAGGAGGGTGATAGAGAACGAAACGAGATGAAGCAGGGTGAAAGAGAGCAAAACGAGACGAAGGAGGGTGAAAGAGAGCGAAGCGAGACGAAGGAGGGTGAAAGAGAGTGAAACGAGACGAAGGAGGGTGAACGAGAGTGAAACGAGACGGAGCAGGGTGAAAGAGAGCGAAACGAGACGGAAAAGTGTGAAAGAGAACGAAACGAGACGAGTAAGGGTGAAAGAGAGCGAAACAAGACGAAGGAGGGTGAAAGAGAGCGAAACGAGACGAAGGAGTGTGAAAGAGAGCGAAACCTGATGAAGGAGGTTGAAAGAGAGCGAAAGGAGATGAAGGAGGGTGAAAGAGAGCGAAACGAGACTGAGGAGGGTGAAAGAGAGCGAAACGAGACGAAGGAGGGTGAACGAGAGTGAAACGTGACGAAGCAGGGTGAAAGAGAGCGAAACGAGACGGAAAAGTGTGAAAGAGGGCGAAACAAGACGAGTGAGGGTGAAAGAGAGCGAAACAAGACGAAGGAGGGTGAAAGAGAGCGAAACGAGACGAAGGAGGGTGAAAGAGAGCGAAACGAGATGAAGGAGAGTGAAAGAGAGCGAAACGAGACGAAGGTGGGTGAAAGAGAGCGAAACGAGACGATGGATTGTGAAAGAGAGCGAAACGAGATGAAGGAGGGTGAACGAGAGTGAAACGAGACGAAGCAGGGTGAAAGAGAGCGAAACGAGACGGAAAAGTGTGAAAGGGAGCGAAACGAGACGAGTGAGGGTGAAAGAGAGCGAAACAAGATGAAGGAGGGTGAAAGAGAGCGAAACGAGATGAAGGAGGGTGAAATAGAGCGAAACGAGACGAAACAGGATGAAAGAGATCAAAACGAGACGAAGGAGGGTGAAAAAGAGCGCAACGAGACGAAGGAGGGTGAAAGAGAGCGAGCCGAGATGAAGGAGGGTGAATGAGAGAGAAACGAGACGAAGGAGGGTGAAAGTTAGCGAAACGAGATGAAGGAGGGTGAAAGAGAGCGTAACGAGACAAATGAGGGTGACAGAGAGCGAAACGAGATGAGGGAGGGTGAAATAGAGCGAAACAAGACGAAGGAGGGTGAAAGAGAGCGAAACGAGACGAAGGAGGGTGAAAGAGTGTGAAGCGCGACGAAGGAGGGTGAAAGAGAGCGAAACGAGATGAAGGAGGATGAAAGAGAGCAAAACGAGACGAAGGAGGGTGAAAGAAAGCGAAGCGAGAAGAAGGAGGGTGAAAGAGAGCGACACGAGACGAAGGAGGGTGAAAGAGAGCGAAACGAGACGAGGGAGGGTGAAACAGCAAAACGAGACGAAGGAGGGTGAAAGAGAGCGAAACGAGATGAAGGAGGGTGAAAGAGAGCGAAACGAGACAAAGGAGGGTGAAAGCAAGTGAACGAGATGAGGGAGGGTGAAACAGAGTGAAACGAGACAAAGGAGGGTGAAAGAGAGCAATACGAGTTGAATGAGGGTGAAAGAGAGCAAAAGGAGACGAAGGAGCGTGAAAGAGAACGAAACGAGACGAGGGAGGGTGAAAGAGAGCGAAACGGGACGAAGGAGGGTGAAAGAGAGCGAAACGAGATGAAGGAGGGTGAAAGAGAGCGCCACGAGATGAAGGAGAGTAAAGAGAGCGAAACGAGACGAAGGATGGTGAAAGAGAGCGAAACGAGGCGAAGGAGGGTGAAAGAGAGCGACACGAGACGAAGGAGGGTGAAAGAGAGCGAAACGAGACGAGGGAGGGTGAAGGAGAGCGAAACAAGACGAAGGAGGGTGAAAGAGAGCGAAGCGAGACGAAGGAGGGTGAAAGAGAGCGAAACGAGATGAAGGAGGGTGAAAGAGAGCGAAACGAGTCGAAGGACGGTGAAAGAGAGTGAAATGGGATGAAGGAGGCTGAAAATGTGCGAAACGAGATGAAGGAGGGTGAAAGAGAGAGCCGAGATGAGGGAGGGTGAAAGAGAGAGAAACGAGACGAAGGAGGGTGAAAGAGTGCGAAACGAGATGAAGCAGGGTGAATGAGAGTGAAACGAGACGAAGGAGGGTGAAAGAGAGCGAAACGAGACGAGGGAGGGTGAAGGAGAGCGAAACAAGACGAAGGAGGGTGAAAGAGAGCGAAGTGAGACGAAGGAGGGTGAAAGAGAGCGAAACGAGATGAAGGAGGGCGAAAGAGAGCGAAACGAGATGAAAAGGAGCAAAACGAGATGAAGGAGGGTGAAAGAGAGACAAACGAGACGAAGGAGGGTGAAAGAGAATGAAACGAGATGAAGGAGGGTGAAAGAGGGCAAAACGAGACAAAGGAGAATGAAAGAGAGCAAAACGAGACGAAACAGGGTGAAAGAGAGCGAAGCGAGACGAAGGAGGGTGAAAGAGAGTGAAACGAGACGAAGGAGGTTGAACGAGAGTGAAACGAGACGAAGCAGGGTGAAAGAGAGCGAAACGAGACGGAAAAGTGTGAAAGAGAGCGAAACGAGACGAGTGAGGGTGAAAGAGAGCGAAACAAGATGAAGGAGGGTGAAAGTGAGCGAAACAAGACGAAGGAGGGTGAAAGAGAGCGAAACGAGATGAAGGAGAGTGAAAGAGAGCGAAACGAGACGAAGGAGGGTGAAAGAGAGCGAAACGAGACAATGGATGGTGAAAGAAAGCGAAATGAGACGAAGGAGTGTGAACGAGAGTGAAACGAGACGAAGCAGCGTGAAAGAGAGCGAAACGAGACGGAAAAGTGTGAAAGAGAGCGAAACGAGACGAGTGAGGGTGAAAGAGAGCGAAACAAGACGAAGGAGGGTGAAAGAGAGCGAAACGAGATGAAGGAGGGTGAAAGAGTGCGAAACGAGATGAAGGAGAGTGAAAGAGAACGAAACGAGACGAAACAGGATGAAAGAGATCAAAACGAGACGAAGGAGGATGAAAAAGAGCGATTCGAGACGAAGGAGGTTGAAAGAGAGTGAAATGACATGAAGGAGGGGGACATTAGCGAAATGAGACGAGGGAGGGTGAAAGAGAGCGAGCCGAGATGAAGGAGGGTGAATGGGAGAGAAACGAGACGAAGGAGGGTGAAAAAGAGCGAAACAAGGCGAAGGAGGGTGAAAGAGAGCGACAGGAGAGGAAGGAGGGTGAAAGAGAGTGAAACGAGATGAAAAGGAGCAAAACGAGATGAAGGAGGGTGAAAGAGAGACAAACGAGATGAAGGAGGGTGAAAGAGAATGAAACGAGATGAAGGAGGGTGAAAGAGAGCAAAACGAGACAAAGGAGAATGAAAGAGAGCAAAACGAGACGAAGGAGGGTGAAAGAGAGCGAAACGAGACGGAAAAGTGTGAAAGAGAGCGAAACGAGACGAGTGAGGGTGAAAGAGAGCGAAACAAGATGAAGCAGGGTGAAAGAGAGCGAAACGAGACGAAGGAGGGTGAAAGAGAGCGAAACGAGATAAAGGAGAGTGAAAGAGAGCGAAACGAGACGAAGGAGGGTGAAAGAGAGCGAAACGAGATGAAGGGGGGTGAAAGAGAGCAAAACGAGTCGAAGGACGGTGAAAGAGAGTGAAATGGGATGAAGGAGGGTGAAAATGAGCGAAACGAGACGAAGGAGGGTGAAAGAGAGAGCCGAGATGAAGCAGGGTGAATGAGAGTGAAACGAGACGAAGGAGGGTGCGAGAGAGCGAAACGAGACGAGGGAGGGTGAAAGAGAGCGAAACAAGACGAAGGAGGGTGAAAGAGAGCGAAGCGAGACGAAGGAGGGTGAAAGAGAGCGAAACGAGATGAAGGAGGGTGAAAGAGAATGAAACGAGATGAAAAGGAGCAAAACGAGACGAAGGAGGGTGAAAGAGAGACAAACGAGACGAAGGAGGGTGATAGAGAACGAAACGAGATGAAGCAGGGTGAAAGAGAGCAAAACGAGACAAAGGAGGATGAAAGAGAGCAAAACGAGACGAAGGAGGGTGAAAGAGAGCGAAGCGAGACGAAGGAGGGTGAAATAGAGTGAAACGAGACGAAGGAGGGTGAACGAGAGTGAAACGAGACGAAGCAGGGTGAAAGAGAGCGAAACGAGACGGAAAAGTGTGAAAGAGAGCGAAACGAGACGAATGAGGGTGAAAGAGAGCGAAACAAGACGAAGGAGGGTGAAAGAGAGCGAAACGGGACGAAGGAGGGTGAAAGAGAGCGAAACGAGATGAAGGAGAGTGAAAGAGATCGAAACGAGAAGAAGGAGGGTGAAAGAGAGCGAAACGAGACGATGGATGGTGAAAGTGGGCGAAATGAGACGAAGGAGGGTGAACGAGAGTGAAACGAGACGAAGCAGGGTGAAAGAGAGCGAAACGAGACGGAAAAGTGTGAAAGAGAGCGAAACAAGACGAGTGAGGGGGAAAGAGAGCGAAACAAGACGAAGGAGGGTGAAAGAGAGCGAAACGAGACGAAGGAGGGTGAAAGAGAGCGAAACGAGATGAAGGAGAGTGAAAGAGAGCGAAACGAGACGAAGGTGGGTGAAAGAGAGCGAAACGAGACGATGGATTGTGAAAGAGAGCGAAACGAGACGAAGGAGGGTGAACGAGAGTGAAACGAGACGAAGCAGAATGAAAGAGATCAAAACGAGACGAAGGAGGGTGAAAAAGAGCGCAACGAGACGAAGGAGGGTGAAAAAGAGCGAAACGAGACGAAGGAGGTTGAAAGAGAGTGAAATGGGATGAAGGAGGGTGAAAATTAGCGAAACGAGACGAAGGACGGTGAAAGAGAGCGAGCCGAGATGAAGGAGGGTGAATGAGAGAGAAACGAGACGAAGGAGGGTGAAAGAGAGCGAAACAAGGCGAAGGAGGGTGAAAGAGAGTGACAGGAGAGTAAGGAGGGTGAAAGAGAGCGAAACGAGATGAAGGAGGGTGAAAGAGAGCGTAACGAGACAAATGAGGGTGAAAGAGAGCGAAACGAGATGAGGGAGGGTGAAATAGAGCGAAACAAGACGAAGGAGGGTGAAAGAGAGCGAAACGAGACGAAGGAGGGTGAAAGAGTGTGAAGCGAGACGAAGGAGGGTGAAAGAGAGCGAAACGAGATGAAGGAGGATGAAAGAGAGCAAAACGAGATGAAGGAGGGTGAAAGAAAGCGAAGCGAGAAGAAGGAGGGTGAAAGAGAGCGACACGAGACGAAGGAGGGTGAAAGAGAGCGAAACGAGACGAGGGAGGGTGAAACAGCAAAACGAGACGAAGGAGGGTGAAAGAGAGCGAAACGAGATGAAGGAGGGTGAAAGAGAGCGAAACGAGACAAAGGAGGGTGAAAGCAAGTGAACGAGACGAGGGAGGGTGAAACAGAGTGAAACGAGACAAAGGAGGGTGAAAGAGAGCAATACGAGTTGAATGAGGGTGAAAGAGAGCAAAAGGAGACGAAGGAGCGTGAAAGAGAACAAAACGAGACGAGGGAGGGTGAAAAAGAGCGAAACGAGATGAAGGAGGGTGAAAGAGAGCGCCACGAGATGAAGGAGAGTAAAGAGAGCGAAACGAGACGAAGGATGGTGAAAGAGAGCGAAACGAGGCGAAGGAGGGTGAAAGAGAGCGATACGAGATGAAGGAGGGTGAAAGAGAATGAAACGAGATGAAAAGGAGCAAAACGAGACGAAGGAGGGTGAAAGATAGACAAACGAGACGAAGGAGGGTGATAGAGAACGAAACGAGATGAAGCAGGGTGAAAGAGAGCAAAACGAGACAAAGGAGGATGAAAGAGAGCAAAACGAGACGAAGGAGGGTGAAAGAGAGCGAAGCGAGACGAAGGAGGGTGAAATAGAGTGAAACGAGACGAAGGAGGGTGAACGAGAGTGAAACGAGACGAAGCAGGGTGAAAGAGAGCGAAACGAGACGGAAAAGTGTGAAAGAGAGCGAAACGAGACGAATGAGGGTGAAAGAGAGCGAAACAAGACGAAGGAGGGTGAAAGAGAGCGAAACGGGACGAAGGAGGGTGAAAGAGAGCGAAACGAGATGAAGGAGAGTGAAAGAGATCGAAACGAGAAGAAGGAGGGTGAAAGAGAGCGAAACGAGACGATGGATGGTGAAAGTGGGCGAAATGAGACGAAGGAGGGTGAACGAGAGTGAAACGAGACGAAGCAGGGTGAAAGAGAGCGAAACGAGACGGAAAAGTGTGAAAGAGAGCGAAACAAGACGAGTGAGGGGGAAAGAGAGCGAAACAAGACGAAGGAGGGTGAAAGAGAGCGAAACGAGACGAAGGAGGGTGAAAGAGAGCGAAACGAGATGAAGGAGAGTGAAAGAGAGCGAAACGAGACGAAGGTGGGTGAAAGAGAGCGAAACGAGACGATGGATTGTGAAAGAGAGCGAAACGAGACGAAGGAGGGTGAACGAGAGTGAAACGAGACGAAGCAGAATGAAAGAGATCAAAACGAGACGAAGGAGGGTGAAAAAGAGCGCAACGAGACGAAGGAGGGTGAAAAAGAGCGAAACGAGACGAAGGAGGTTGAAAGAGAGTGAAATGGGATGAAGGAGGGTGAAAATTAGCGAAACGAGACGAAGGACGGTGAAAGAGAGCGAGCCGAGATGAAGGAGGGTGAATGAGAGAGAAACGAGACGAAGGAGGGTGAAAGAGAGCGAAACAAGGCGAAGGAGGGTGAAAGAGAGTGACAGGAGAGTAAGGAGGGTGAAAGAGAGCGAAACGAGATGAAGGAGGGTGAAAGAGAGCGTAACGAGACAAATGAGGGTGAAAGAGAGCGAAACGAGATGAGGGAGGGTGAAATAGAGCGAAACAAGACGAAGGAGGGTGAAAGAGAGCGAAACGAGACGAAGGAGGGTGAAAGAGTGTGAAGCGAGACGAAGGAGGGTGAAAGAGAGCGAAACGAGATGAAGGAGGATGAAAGAGAGCAAAACGAGATGAAGGAGGGTGAAAGAAAGCGAAGCGAGAAGAAGGAGGGTGAAAGAGAGCGACACGAGACGAAGGAGGGTGAAAGAGAGCGAAACGAGACGAGGGAGGGTGAAACAGCAAAACGAGACGAAGGAGGGTGAAAGAGAGCGAAACGAGATGAAGGAGGGTGAAAGAGAGCGAAACGAGACAAAGGAGGGTGAAAGCAAGTGAACGAGACGAGGGAGGGTGAAACAGAGTGAAACGAGACAAAGGAGGGTGAAAGAGAGCAATACGAGTTGAATGAGGGTGAAAGAGAGCAAAAGGAGACGAAGGAGCGTGAAAGAGAACGAAACGAGACGAGGGAGGGTGAAAGAGAGCGAAACGAGATGAAGGAGGGTGAAAGAGAGCGCCACGAGATGAAGGAGAGTAAAGAGAGCGAAACGAGACGAAGGATGGTGAAAGAGAGCGAAACGAGGCGAAGGAGGGTGAAAGAGAGCGACACGAGACGAAGGAGGGTGAAAGAGAGCGAAACAAGACGAGGGAGGGTGAAACAGAGCGAAACGAGACGAAGGAGGGTGAATGATAGCAAAACGAGACGAAGTAGGGTGAAAGAGAGCGAAACGAGATGAAGGAGGGTGAAAGAGAGCGAAACGAGTCGAAGGACGGTGAAAGAGAGTGAAATGGGATGAAGGAGGCTGAAAATGAGCGAAACGAGATGAAGGAGGGTGAAAGAGAGAGCCGAGATGAGGGAGGGTGAAAGAGAGAGAAACGAGACGAAGGAGGGTGAAAGAGTGCGAAACGAGATGAAGCAGGGTGAATGAGTGTGAAACGAGACGAAGGAGGGTGAAAGAGAGCGAAACGAGACGAGGGAGGGTGAAGGAGAGCGAAACAAGACGAAGGAGGGTGAAAGAGAGCGAAGCGAGACGAAGGAGGGTGAAAGAGAGCGAAACGAGATGAAGGAGGGCGAAAGAGAGCGAAACGAGATGAAAAGGAGCAAAACGAGATGAAGGAGGGTGAAAGAGAGACAAACGAGACGAAGGAGGGTGAAAGAGAATGAACCGAGATGAAGGAGGGTGAAAGAGAGCAAAACGAGACAAAGGAGAATGAAAGAGAGCGAAACAAGACGAAGGAGGGTGAAAGAGAGCGAAACGAGACGAAGGAGGGTGAAAGAGTGTGAAGCGAGATGAAGGAGGGTGAAAGAGAGCGAAACGAGACGAAGGAGGATGAAAGAGAGCAAAACGAGACGAAGGAGTGTGAAAGAGAGCGAAGCGAGACGAAGGAGGGTGAAAGAGTGACACAAGACGATGGAGGTTGAAAGAGAGCGAAACGAGACGAGGGAGGGTGAAACAGAGCAAAACGAGACGAAGGAGGGTGAAAGAGAGCGAAACGAGATGAAGGAGGGTGAAAGAGAGCGAAGCGAGACGAAGGAGGGTGAAAGAGAGAGAAACGAGACAAAGGAGGGTGAAAGCAAGTGAAACGAGACGAGGGAGGGTGAAACAGAGCGAAACGAGACAAAGGAGGGTGAAAGAGAGCAATACGAGTTGATTGAGGGTGAAAGAGAGCAAAAGGAGACGAAGGAGCGTGAAAGAGAACGAAACGAGACGAAGGAGGGTGAAAGAGAGTGAAAAAAGACAAAGGAGGGTGAAAGAGAGCGAAACGAGATGAAGGAGGGTTAAAGAGAGCAAATCGAGACGAAGGAGGATGAAAGAGAGCAAAACAGGACGAAGGAGGGTGAAAGAGAGCGAAACGAGATGAAGGAGGGTGATAGAGAACGAAACGAGATGAAGCAGGGTGAAAGAGAGCAAAACGAGACGAAGGAGGGTGAAAGAGAGCGAAGCGAGACGAAGGAGGGTGAAAGAGAGTGAAACGAGACGAAGGAGGGTGAACGAGAGTGAAACGAGACGGAGCAGGGTGAAAGCGAGCGAAACGAGACGGAAAAGTGTTAAAGAGAACGAAACGAGACGAGTAAGGGTGAAAGAGAGCGAAACAAGACGAAGGAGGGTGAAAGAGAGCGAAACGAGACGAAGGAGGGTGAAAGAGAGCGAAACGAGATGAAGGAGAGTGAAAGTGAGCGAAAGGAGAAGAAGGAAGGTGAAAGAGAGCGAAACGATACGATGGATGGTGAAAGAGAGCGAAACGAGACGAAGGAGGATGAAAGAGAGCAAAATGAGACGAAGGAGGGTGAAAGAGAGCGAAGCGAGACGAAGGAGGGTGAAAGAGAGCGACACGAGACGAAGGAGGGTGAAAGAGAGCGAAACGAGACGAGGGAGGGTGAAACAGAGCAAAACGAGACGAAGGAGGGTGAAAGAGAGCGAAACGAGATGAAGGAGAGTGAAAGAGAGCGAAACGAGACGAAGGAGGGTGAAAGAGAGCGAAACGAGATGATGGATTGTGAAAGAGAGCGAAACGAGACGAAGGAGGGTGAACGAGAGTGAAACGAGACGAAGCAGGGTGAAAGAGAGCGAAACGAGACGTAAAAGTGTGAAAGGGAGCGATACGAGACGAGTGAGGGTGAAAGAGAGCGAAACAAGACGAAGGAGGGTGAAAGAGAGCGAAACGAGATGAAGGAGGGTGAAAGAGAGCGAAACGAGACGAAACAGGATGAAAGAGATCAAAACGAGACGAAGGAGGGTGAAAAAGAGTGGAACGAGACGAAGGAGGGTGAAAAGAGCGAAACGAGACGAAGGAGGTTGAAAGAGAGTGAAATGGGATGAAGGAGGGTGAAAATTAGCGAAACGAGACGAAGGAGGGTGAAAGAGAGCGAGCCGAGATGAAGGAGGGTGAATGAGAGAGAAACGAGACGGAGGGTGAAAGAGAGCGAAACAAGGTGAAGGAGGGTGAAAGAGAGTGACAGGAGAATAAGGAGGGTGAAAGAGAGCGAAACGAGATGAAGGAGGGTGAAAGAGAGCGTAACGAGACAAATGAGGGTGAAAGAGAGCGAAACGAGATGAGGGAGGGTGAAAGAGAGCGAAACAAGACGAAGGAGGGTGAAAGAGAGCGAAACGAGACGAAGGAGGGTGAAAGAGTGTGAAGCGAGATGAAGGAGGGTGAAAGAGAGCGAAACGAGACGAAGGAGGATGAAAGAGAGCAAAACGAGACGAAGGAGGGTGAAAGAGAGCGAAGCGAGACGATGGAGGGTGAAAGAGAGCGACACGAGACGAAGGAGGGTGAAAGAGAGCGAAACGAGACGAGGGAGGGTGAAACAGAGCAAAACGAGACGAAGGAGGGTGAAAGAGAGCGAAACGAGATGAAGGAGGGTGAAAGAGAGCGAAGCGAGACGAAGGAGGGTGAAAGAGAGCGAAACGAGACGAAGGAGGATGAACGAGAGTGAAACGAGACGGAAAAGTGTGAAAGAGAGCGAAACGAGACGAGTGAGGGTGAAAGAGAGCGAAACAAGATGAAGGAGGGTGAAAGTGAGCGAAACGAGACGAAGGAGGGTGAAAGAGAGCGAAACGAGATGAAGGAGAGTGAAAGAGAGCGAAACGAGACGAAGGAGGGTGAAAGAGAGCGAAACGAGACGATGGATGGTGGAAGAAAGCGAAACGAGACGAAGGAGTGTGAACGAGAGTGAAACGAGACGAGTGAGGGTGAAAGAGAGCGAAACAAGACGAAGGAGGGTGAAAGAGAGCGAAACGAGATGAAGGAGGGTGAAAGAGAGCGAAACGAGATGAAGGAGAGTGAAAGAGAGCGAAACGAGACGAAACAGGATGAAAGAGATCAAAACGAGACGAAGGAGGGTGAAAAAGAGCGAAGCGAGACGAAGGAGGTTGAAAGAGAGTGAAATGACATGACGGAGGGGGACATTAGAGAAACGAGACGAGGGAGGGTGAAAGAGAGCGAGCCGAGATGAAGGAGGGTGAATGGGAGAGAAACGAGACGAAGGAGGGTGAAAATGAGCGAAACAAGGCGAAGGAGGGTGAAAGAGAGCGACAGGAGAGGAAGGAGGGTGAAAAGAGCGAAACGAGACGAAGGAGGTTGAAAGAGAGTGAAATGGGATGAAGGAGGGTGAAAATTAGCGAAACGAGACGAAGGAGGGTGAAAGAGAGCGAGCCGAGATGAAGGAGGGTGAATGAGAGAGAAACGAGACGGAGGGTGAAAGAGAGCGAAACAAGGTGAAGGAGGGTGAAAGAGAGTGACAGGAGAATAAGGAGGGTGAAAGAGAGCGAAACGAGATGAAGGAGGGTGAAAGAGAGCGTAACGAGACAAATGAGGGTGAAAGAGAGCGAAACGAGATGAGGGAGGGTGAAAGAGAGCGAAACAAGACGAAGGAGGGTGAAAGAGAGCGAAACGAGACGAAGGAGGGTGAAAGATTGTGAAGCGAGATGAAGGAGGGTGAAAGAGAGCGAAACGAGACGAAGGAGGATGAAAGAGAGCAAAACGAGACGAAGGAGGGTGAAAGAGAGCGAAGCGAGACGAAGGAGGGTGAAAGAGAGAGAAACGAGACAAAGGAGGGTGAAAGCAAGTGAAACGAGACGAGGGAGGGTGAAACAGAGCGAAACGAGACAAAGGAGGGTGAAAGAGAGCAATACGAGTTGATTGAGGGTGAAAGAGAGCAAAAGGAGACGAAGGAGCGTGAAAGAGAACGAAACGAGACGAAGGAGGGTGAAAGAGAGTGAAAAAAGACAAAGGAGGGTGAAAGAGAGCGAAACGAGATGAAGGAGGGTTAAAGAGAGCAAATCGAGACGAAGGAGGATGAAAGAGAGCAAAACAGGACGAAGGAGGGTGAAAGAGAGCGAAACGAGATGAAGGAGGGTGATAGAGAACGAAACGAGATGAAGCAGGGTGAAAGAGAGCAAAACGAGACGAAGGAGGGTGAAAGAGAGCGAAGCGAGACGAAGGAGGGTGAAAGAGAGTGAAACGAGACGAAGGAGGGTGAACGAGAGTGAAACGAGACGGAGCAGGGTGAAAGAGAGCGAAACGAGACGGAAAAGTGTGAAAGAGAACGAAACGAGACGAGTAAGGGTGAAAGAGAGCGAAACAAGACGAAGGAGGGTGAAAGAGAGCGAAACGAGACGAAGGAGGGTGAAAGAGAGCGAAACGAGATGAAGGAGAGTGAAAGTGAGCGAAAGGAGAAGAAGGAAGGTGAAAGAGAGCGAAACGATACGATGGATGGTGAAAGAGAGCGAAACGAGACGAAGGAGGATGAAAGAGAGCAAAATGAGACGAAGGAGGGTGAAAGAGAGCGAAGCGAGACGAAGGAGGGTGAAAGAGAGCGACACGAGACGAAGGAGGGTGAAAGAGAGCGAAACGAGACGAGGGAGGGTGAAACAGAGCAAAACGAGACGAAGGAGGGTGAAAGAGAGCGAAACGAGATGAAGGAGAGTGAAAGAGAGCGAAACGAGACGAAGGAGGGTGAAAGAGAGCGAAACGAGACGATGGATTGTGAAAGAGAGCGAAACGAGACGAAGGAGGGTGAACGAGAGTGAAACGAGACGAAGCAGGGTGAAAGAGAGCGAAACGAGACGTAAAAGTGTGAAAGGGAGCGATACGAGACGAGTGAGGGCGAAAGAGAGCGAAACAAGCCGAAGGAGGGTGAAAGAGAGCGAAACGAGATGAAGGAGGGTGAAAGAGAGCGAAACGAGACGAAACAGGATGAAAGAGATCAAAACGAGACGAAGGAGGGTGAAAAAGAGCGGAACGAGACGAAGGAGGGTGAAAAGAGCGAAACGAGACGAAGGAGGTTGAAAGAGAGTGAAATGGGATGAAGGAGGGTGAAAATTAGCGAAACGAGACGAAGGAGGGTGAAAGAGAGCGAGCCGAGATGAAGGAGGGTGAATGAGAGAGAAACGAGACGGAGGGTGAAAGAGAGCGAAACAAGGTGAAGGAGGGTGAAAGAGAGTGACAGGAGAATAAGGAGGGTGAAAGAGAGCAAAACGAGATGAAGGAGGGTGAAAGAGAGCGTAACGAGACAAATGAGGGTGAAAGAGAGCGAAACGAGATGAGGGAGGGTGAAAGAGAGCGAAACAAGACGAAGGAGGGTGAAAGAGAGCGAAACGAGACGAAGGAGGGTGAAAGAGTGTGAAGCGAGATGAAGGAGGGTGAAAGAGAGCGAAACGAGATGAAGGAGGGTGAAAGAGAGCGAAACGAGACGAAACAGGATGAAAGAGATCAAAACGAGACGAAGGAGGGTGAAAAAGAGCGGAACGAGACGAAGGAGGGTGAAAAGAGAGAAACGAGACGAAGGAGGTTGAAAGAGAGTGAAATGGGATGAAGGAGGGAGAAAATTAGCGAAACGAGACGAAGGAGGGTGAAAGAGAGCGAGCCGAGATGAAGGAGGGTGAATGAGAGAGAAACGAGACGGAGGGTGAAAGAGAGCGAAACAAGGTGAAGGAGGGTGAAAGAGAGTGACAGGAGAATAAGGAGGGTGAAAGAGAGCGAAACGAGATGAAGGAGGGTGAAAGAGAGCGTAACGAGACAAATGAGGGTGAAAGAGAGCGAAACGAGATGAGGGAGGGTGAAAGAGAGCGAAACAAGACGAAGGAGGGTGAAAGAGAGCGAAACGAGACGAAGGAGGGTGAAAGAGAGCAAAACGAGACGAAGGAGGGTGAAAGAGAGCGAAGCGAGACGATGGAGGGTGAAAGAGAGCGACACGAGACGAAGGAGGGTGAAAGAGAGCGAAACGAGACGAGGGAGGGTGAAACAGAGCAAAACGAGACGAAGGAGGGTGAAAGAGAGCGAAACGAGATGAAGGAGGGTGAAAGAGAGCGAAGCGAGACGAAGGAGGGTGAAAGAGAGCGAAACGAGACGAAGGAGGATGAACGAGAGTGAAACGAGACGGAAAAGTGTGAAAGAGAGCGAAACGAGACGAGTGAGGGTGAAAGAGAGCGAAACAAGATGAAGGAGGGTGAAAGTGAGCGAAACGAGACGAAGGAGGGTGAAAGAGAGCGAAACGAGATGAAGGAGAGTGAAAGAGAGCGAAACGAGACGAAGGAGGGTGAAAGAGAGCGAAACGAGACGATGGATGGTGGAAGAAAGCGAAACGAGACGAAGGAGTGTGAACGAGAGTGAAACGAGACGAGTGAGGGTGAAAGAGAGCGAAACAAGACGAAGGAGGGTGAAAGAGAGCGAAACGAGATGAAGGAGGGTGAAAGAGAGCGAAACGAGATGAAGGAGAGTGAAAGAGAGCGAAACGAGACGAAACAGGATGAAAGAGATCAAAACGAGACGAAGGAGGGTGAAAAAGAGCGAAGCGAGACGAAGGAGGTTGAAAGAGAGTGAAATGACATGACGGAGGGGGACATTAGAGAAACGAGACGAGGGAGGGTGAAAGAGAGCGAAACGAGACGAGGGAGGGTGAAACAGAGCAAAACGAGACGAAGGAGGGTGAAAGAGAGCGAAACGAGATGAAGGAGGGTGAAAGAGAGCGAAGCGAGACGAAGGAGGGTGAAAGAGAGCGAAACGAGACGAAGGAGGATGAACGAGAGTGAAACGAGACGGAAAAGTGTGAAAGAGAGCGAAACGAGACGAGTGAGGGTGAAAGAGAGCGAAACAAGATGAAGGAGGGTGAAAGTGAGCGAAACGAGACGAAGGAGGGTGAAAGAGAGCGAAACGAGATGAAGGAGAGTGAAAGAGAGCGAAACGAGACGAAGGAGGGTGAAAGAGAGCGAAACGAGACGATGGATGGTGGAAGAAAGCGAAACGAGACGAAGGAGTGTGAACGAGAGTGAAACGAGACGAGTGAGGGTGAAAGAGAGCGAAACAAGACGAAGGAGGGTGAAAGAGAGCGAAACGAGATGAAGGAGGGTGAAAGAGAGCGAAACGAGATGAAGGAGAGTGAAAGAGAGCGAAACGAGACGAAACAGGATGAAAGAGATCAAAACGAGACGAAGGAGGGTGAAAAAGAGCGAAGCGAGACGAAGGAGGTTGAAAGAGAGTGAAATGACATGACGGAGGGGGACATTAGAGAAACGAGACGAGGGAGGGTGAAAGAGAGCGAGCCGAGATGAAGGAGGGTGAATGGGAGAGAAACGAGACGAAGGAGGGTGAAAATGAGCGAAACAAGGCGAAGGAGGGTGAAAGAGAGCGACAGGAGAGGAAGGAGGGTGAAAAGAGCGAAACGAGACGAAGGAGGTTGAAAGAGAGTGAAATGGGATGAAGGAGGGTGAAAATTAGCGAAACGAGACGAAGGAGGGTGAAAGAGAGCGAGCCGAGATGAAGGAGGGTGAATGAGAGAGAAACGAGACGGAGGGTGAAAGAGAGCGAAACAAGGTGAAGGAGGGTGAAAGAGAGTGACAGGAGAATAAGGAGGGTGAAAGAGAGCGAAACGAGATGAAGGAGGGTGAAAGAGAGCGTAACGAGACAAATGAGGGTGAAAGAGAGCGAAACGAGATGAGGGAGGGTGAAAGAGAGCGAAACAAGACGAAGGAGGGTGAAAGAGAGCGAAACGAGACGAAGGAGGGTGAAAGATTGTGAAGCGAGATGAAGGAGGGTGAAAGAGAGCGAAACGAGACGAAGGAGGATGAAAGAGAGCAAAACGAGACGAAGGAGGGTGAAAGAGAGCGAAGCGAGACGAAGGAGGGTGAAAGAGAGAGAAACGAGACAAAGGAGGGTGAAAGCAAGTGAAACGAGACGAGGGAGGGTGAAACAGAGCGAAACGAGACAAAGGAGGGTGAAAGAGAGCAATACGAGTTGATTGAGGGTGAAAGAGAGCAAAAGGAGACGAAGGAGCGTGAAAGAGAACGAAACGAGACGAAGGAGGGTGAAAGAGAGTGAAAAAAGACAAAGGAGGGTGAAAGAGAGCGAAACGAGATGAAGGAGGGTTAAAGAGAGCAAATCGAGACGAAGGAGGATGAAAGAGAGCAAAACAGGACGAAGGAGGGTGAAAGAGAGCGAAACGAGATGAAGGAGGGTGATAGAGAACGAAACGAGATGAAGCAGGGTGAAAGAGAGCAAAACGAGACGAAGGAGGGTGAAAGAGAGCGAAGCGAGACGAAGGAGGGTGAAAGAGAGTGAAACGAGACGAAGGAGGGTGAACGAGAGTGAAACGAGACGGAGCAGGGTGAAAGAGAGCGAAACGAGACGGAAAAGTGTGAAAGAGAACGAAACGAGACGAGTAAGGGTGAAAGAGAGCGAAACAAGACGAAGGAGGGTGAAAGAGAGCGAAACGAGACGAAGGAGGGTGAAAGAGAGCGAAACGAGATGAAGGAGAGTGAAAGTGAGCGAAAGGAGAAGAAGGAAGGTGAAAGAGAGCGAAACGATACGATGGATGGTGAAAGAGAGCGAAACGAGACGAAGGAGGATGAAAGAGAGCAAAATGAGACGAAGGAGGGTGAAAGAGAGCGAAGCGAGACGAAGGAGGGTGAAAGAGAGCGACACGAGACGAAGGAGGGTGAAAGAGAGCGAAACGAGACGAGGGAGGGTGAAACAGAGCAAAACGAGACGAAGGAGGGTGAAAGAGAGCGAAACGAGATGAAGGAGAGTGAAAGAGAGCGAAACGAGACGAAGGAGGGTGAAAGAGAGCGAAACGAGACGATGGATTGTGAAAGAGAGCGAAACGAGACGAAGGAGGGTGAACGAGAGTGAAACGAGACGAAGCAGGGTGAAAGAGAGCGAAACGAGACGTAAAAGTGTGAAAGGGAGCGATACGAGACGAGTGAGGGTGAAAGAGAGCGAAACAAGACGAAGGAGGGTGAAAGAGAGCGAAACGAGATGAAGGAGGGTGAAAGAGAGCGAAACGAGACGAAACAGGATGAAAGAGATCAAAACGAGACGAAGGAGGGTGAAAAAGAGCGGAACGAGACGAAGGAGGGTGAAAAGAGCGAAACGAGACGAAGGAGGTTGAAAGAGAGTGAAATGGGATGAAGGAGGGTGAAAATTAGCGAAACGAGACGAAGGAGGGTGAAAGAGAGCGAGCCGAGATGAAGGAGGGTGAATGAGAGAGAAACGAGACGGAGGGTGAAAGAGAGCGAAACAAGGTGAAGGAGGGTGAAAGAGAGTGACAGGAGAATAAGGAGGGTGAAAGAGAGCAAAACGAGATGAAGGAGGGTGAAAGAGAGCGTAACGAGACAAATGAGGGTGAAAGAGAGCGAAACGAGATGAGGGAGGGTGAAAGAGAGCGAAACAAGACGAAGGAGGGTGAAAGAGAGCGAAACGAGACGAAGGAGGGTGAAAGAGTGTGAAGCGAGATGAAGGAGGGTGAAAGAGAGCGAAACGAGACGAAGGAGGATGAAAGAGAGCAAAACGAGACGAAGGAGGGTGAAAGAGAGCGAAGCGAGACGATGGAGGGTGAAAGAGAGCGACACGAGACGAAGGAGGGTGAAAGAGAGCGAAACGAGACGAGGGAGGGTGAAACAGAGCAAAACGAGACGAAGGAGGGTGAAAGAGAGCGAAACGAGATGAAGGAGGGTGAAAGAGAGCGAAGCGAGACGAAGGAGGGTGAAAGAGAGCGAAACGAGACGAAGGAGGATGAACGAGAGTGAAACGAGACGGAAAAGTGTGAAAGAGAGCGAAACGAGACGAGTGAGGGTGAAAGAGAGCGAAACAAGATGAAGGAGGGTGAAAGTGAGCGAAACGAGACGAAGGAGGGTGAAAGAGAGCGAAACGAGATGAAGGAGAGTGAAAGAGAGCGAAACGAGACGAAGGAGGGTGAAAGAGAGCGAAACGAGACGATGGATGGTGGAAGAAAGCGAAACGAGACGAAGGAGTGTGAACGAGAGTGAAACGAGACGAGTGAGGGTGAAAGAGAGCGAAACAAGACGAAGGAGGGTGAAAGAGAGCGAAACGAGATGAAGGAGGGTGAAAGAGAGCGAAACGAGATGAAGGAGAGTGAAAGAGAGCGAAACGAGACGAAACAGGATGAAAGAGATCAAAACGAGACGAAGGAGGGTGAAAAAGAGCGAAGCGAGACGAAGGAGGTTGAAAGAGAGTGAAATGACATGACGGAGGGGGACATTAGAGAAACGAGACGAGGGAGGGTGAAAGAGAGCGAGCCGAGATGAAGGAGGGTGAATGGGAGAGAAACGAGACGAAGGAGGGTGAAAATGAGCGAAACAGGGCGAAGGAGGGTGAAAGAGAGCGACAGGAGAGGAAGGAGGGTGAAAAGAGCGAAACGAGACGAAGGAGGTTGAAAGAGAGTGAAATGGGATGAAGGAGGGTGAAAATTAGCGAAACGAGACGAAGGAGGGTGAAAGAGAGCGAGCCGAGATGAAGGAGGGTGAATGAGAGAGAAACGAGACGGAGGGTGAAAGAGAGCGAAACGAGATGAGGGAGGGTGAAAGAGAGCGAAACAAGACGAAGGAGGGTGAAAGAGAGCGAAACGAGACGAAGGAGGGTGAAAGAGTGTGAAGCGAGATGAAGGAGGGTGAAAGAGAGCGAAACGAGACGAAGGAGGATGAAAGAGAGCAAAACGAGACGAAGGAGGGTGAAAGAGAGCGAAGCGAGACGATGGAGGGTGAAAGAGAGCGACACGAGACGAAGGAGGGTGAAAGAGAGTGAAACGAGACGAGGGAGGGTGAAACAGAGCAAAACGAGACGAAGGAGGGTGAAAGAGAGCGAAACGAGATGAAGGAGGGTGAAAGAGAGCGAAGCGAGACGAAGGAGGGTGAAAGAGAGCGAAACGAGACGAAGGAGGATGAACGAGAGTGAAACGAGACGGAAAAGTGTGAAAGAGAGCGAAACGAGACGAGTGACGGTGAAAGAGAGCGAAACAAGATGAAGGAGGGTGAAAGTGAGCGAAACGAGACGAAGGAGGGTGAAAGAGAGCGAAACGAGATGAAGGAGAGTGAAAGAGAGCGAAACGAGATGAAGGAGGGTGAAAGAGAGCGAAACGAGACGATGGATGGTGAAAGAAAGCGAAACGAGACGAAGGAGTGTGAACGAGAGTGAAACAAGGCGAAGGAGGGTGAAAGAGAGCGACAGGAGAGGAAGGAGGGTGAAAGAGAGCGAAACGAGATGAAGGAGGGTGAAATAGAGCGTAACGAGACAAAGGACGGTGAAAGAGAGCGAAACGAGATGAGGGAGGGTGAAAGAGAGCGAAACAAGACGAAGGAGGGTGAAAGAGAGCGAAACGAGACGAAGGAGGGTGAAAGAGTGTGAAGCGAGACGAAGGAGGGTGAAAGAGAGCGAAACGAGACGAAGGAGGATGAAAGAGAGCAAAACGAGATGAAAGAGTGTGAAAGAGAGCGAAGCGAGACGAAGGAGGGTGAAAGAGTGACACAAGACGAAGGAGGGTGAAAGAGAGCGAAACGAGACGAGGGAGGGTGAAACAGAGCAAAAGGAGACGAAGGAGGGTGAAAGAGAGCGAAACGAGATGAAGGAGGGTGAAAGAGAGCGAAGCGAGACGAAGGAGGGTGAAAGAGAGAGAAACGAGACAACGGAGGGTGAAATCAAGTGAAACGAGACGAGGGAGGGTGAAACAGAGCGAAACGAGACAAAGGAGGGTGAAAGAGAGCAATACGAGTTGATTGAGGGTGAAAGAGAGCAAAAGGAGACGAAGGAGCGTGAAAGAGAACGAAACGAGACGAAGGAGGATGAAAGAGAGCAAAAGGAGACGAAGGAGCGTGAAAGAGAACGAAACGAGACGAAGGAGGGTGAAAGAGAGTGAAAAAAGACAAAGGAGGGTGAAAGAGAGCGAAACGAGATGAAGGAGGGTTAAAGAGAGCGAATCGAGACGAAGGAGGATGAAAGAGAGCAAAACAGGACGAAGGAGGATGAAAGAGAGCGAAACGAGATGAAGGAGGGTGATAGAGAACGAAACGAGATGAAGCAGGGTGAAAGAGAGCAAAACGAGACGAAGGAGGGTGAAAGAGAGCGAAGCGAGACGAAGGAGGGTGAAAGAGAGTGAAACGAGACGAAGGAGGGTGAACGAGAGTGAAACGAGACGGAGCAGGGTGAAAGAGAGCGAAACGAGACGGAAAAGTGTGAAAGAGAACGAAACGAGACGAATGAGGGTGAAAGAGAGCGAAACAAGACGAAGGAGGGTGAAAGAGTGCGAAACGAGACGAAGGAGGGTGAAAGAGAGCGAAACGAGATGAAGGAGAGTGAAAGTGAGCGAAAGGAGAAGAAGGAAGGTGAAAGAGAGCGAAACGAGACGTTGGATGGTGAAAAAGAGCGAAACGAGACGAAGGAGGGTGAACGAGAGTGAAACGAGACGGAAAAGTGTGAAAGAGAGCGAAACGAGACGAGTGAGGGTGAAAGAGAGCGAAACAAGACGAAGGTGGGTGAAAGAGAGCAAACGAGACGAAGGAGGGTGAAAGAGAGCGAAACGAGATGAAGGAGAGTGAAAGAGAGCGAAACGAGACGAAGGAGGGTGAACGAGAGTGAAACGAGACGAAGCAGGGTGAAAGAGAGCGAAACGAGACGTAAAAGTCTGAAAGGGAGCGATACGAGACGAGTGAGGGTGAAAGAGAGCGAAACAAGACGAAGGAGGGTGCAAGAGAGCGAAACGAGATGAAGGAGGGTGAAAGAGAGCGAAACGAGACGAAACAGGATGAAAGAGATCAAAACGAGACGAAGGAGGGTGAAAAAGAGCGGAACGAGACAAAGGAGGGTGAAAAAGAGCGAAACGAGACGAAGGAGGTTGAAAGAGAGTGAAATGGGATGAAGGAGGGTGAAAATTAGCGAAACGAGACGAAGGAGGGTGAAAGAGAGCGAGCCGAGATGAAGGAGGGTGAATGAGAGAGAAACGAGACGGAGGGTGAAAGAGAGCGAAACAAGGTGAAGGAGGGTGAAAGAGAGTGACAGGAGAATAAGGAGGGTGAAAGAGAGCGAAACGAGATGAAGGAGGGTGAAAGAGAGCGTAACGAGACAAATGAGGGTGAAAGAGAGCGAAACGAGATGAGGGAGGGTGAAAGAGAGCGAAACAAGACGAAGGAGGGTGAAAGAGAGCGAAACGAGACGAAGGAGGGTGAAAGAGTGTGAAGCGAGATGAAGGAGGGTGAAAGAGAGCGAAACGAGACGAAGGAGGATGAAAGAGAGCAAAACGAGACGAAGGAGGGTGAAAGAGAGCGAAGCGAGACGAAGGAGGGTGAAAGAGAGCGACACGAGACGAAGGAGGGTGAAAGAGAGCGAAACGAGACGAGGGAGGGTGAAACAGAGCAAAACGAGACGAAGGAGGGTGAAAGAGAGCGAAACGAGATGAAGGAGGGTGAAAGAGAGCGAAGCGAGACGAAGGAGGGTGAAAGAGAGCGAAACGAGCCAAAGGAGGGTGAAAGCAAGTGAACGAGACGAGGGAGGGTGAAACAGAATGAAACGAGACAAAGGAGGGTGAAAGAGAGCAATCCGAGTTGAATGAGGGTGAAAGAGAGCAAAAGGAGACGAAGGAGCGTGAAAGAGAACGAAACGAGACTAAGGAGGGTGAAAGAGAGTGAAAAAAGTCAAAGGAGGGTGAAAGCGAGCGAAACGAGATGAAGGAGGGTGAAAGAGAGCGAAACGAGACGAAGGAGGATGAAAGAGAGTAAAACGAGACGAAGGAGGGTGAAAGAGAGCGAAACGGGACGAAGGAGGGTGAAAGAGAGCGAAACGAGATGAAGGAGGGTGAAAGAGAGCGCCACGAGATGAAGGAGGGTGAAAGAGAGCGAAACGAGACGAAGGATGGTGAAAGAGAGCGAAACGAGGCGAAGGAGGGTGAAAGAGAGCGACACGAGACGAAGGAGGGTGAAAGAGAGCGAAACGAGAATAGGGAGGGTGAAACAGAGCGAAACGAGACGAAGGAGGGTGAATGATAGCAAAACGAGACGAAGTAGGGTGAAAGAGAGCGAAACGAGATGAAGAAGGGTGAAAGAGAGCGAAACGAGTCGAAGGACGGTGAAAGAGAGTGAAATGGGATGAAGGAGGGTGAAAATGAGCGTAACGAGATGAAGGAGGGTGAAAGAGAGAGCCGAGATGAAGGAGGGTGAAAGAGAGAGAAACGAGACGAAGGAGAGTGAAAGAGTGCGAAACGAGATGAAGCAGGGTGAATGAGAGTGAAACGAGACGAAGGAGGGTGAAAGAGAGCGAAACGAGACGAGGGAGGGTGAAAGAGAGCGAAACAAGACGAAGGAGGGTGAAAGAGAGCGAAGCGAGACGAAGGATGGTGAAAGAGAGTGAAACGAGATGAAAGAAGGTGAAAGAGAGCGAAACGAGATGAAAAGGAGCAAAACGAGACGAAGGAGGGTGAAAGAGAGACAAACGAGATGAAGGAGGGTGAAAGAGAGCGAAACAAGATGAAGGAGGGTGAAAGAGAGCAAAACGAGACAAAGGAGAATGAAAGAGAGCAAAACGAGACGAAGGACGGTGAAAGAGAGCGAAGCGAGACGAAGGAGGGTGAAAGAGAGTGAAACGAGACGAAGGAGGGTGAACGAGAGTGAAACGAGACGAAGCAGGGTGAAAGAGAGCGAAACGAGACGGAAAAGTGTGAAAGAGAGCGAAACGAGGCGAGTGAGGGTGAAAGAGAGCGAAACAAGACGAAGGAGGGTGAAAGAGAGCGAAACGAGATGAAGGAGGGTGAAAGAGAGCGAAACGAGATGAAGGAGAGTGAAAGAGAGCGAAACGAGACGAAACAGGATGAAAGAGATCAAAACGTGACGAAGGAGGGTGAAAAAGAGCGCAACGAGACGAAGGAGGGTGAAAAAGAGCGAAGCGAGACGAAGGAGGTTGAAAGAGAGTGAAATGACATGAAGGAGGGGGACATTAGCGAAACGAGACTAGGGAGGGTGAAAGAGAGCGAGCCGAGATGAAGGAGGGTGAATGGGAGAGAAACGAGACGAAGGAGGGTGAAAGAGAGCGAATCAAGGCGAAGGAGGGTGAAAGAGAGCGACAGGAGAGGAAGGAGGGTGAAAGAGAGCGAAACGAGATGAAGGAGGGTGAAAGAGAGCGTAACGAGACAAAGGAGGGTGAAAGAGAGCGAAACTTGATGAGGGAGGGTGAAAGAGAGCGAAACAAGACGAAGGAGGGTGAAAGAGAGCGAAACGAGATGAAGGAGGGTGAAAGAGTGTGAAGCGAGACGAAGGAGTGTGAAAGCGAGCGAAACGAGACGAAGGAGGATGAAAGAGAGCAAAACGAGACGAAGGAGGGTGAAAGAGAGCGAAGCGAGACGAAGGAGGGTGAAAGAGAGTGACACAAGACGAAGGAGGGTGAAAGAGAGCGAAACGAGACGAGGGAGGGTGAAACAGAGCAAAACGAGACGAAGGAGGGTGAAAGAGAGCGAAACGACAAGAAGGAGGGTGAAAGAGAGCGAAGCGAGACGAAGGAGGGTGAAAGAGAGAGAAACGAGACAAAGGTGGGTGAAAGCAAGTGAAACGAGACGAGGGAGGGTGAAACAGAGTGAAAAAAGACAAAGGAGGGTGAAAGAGAGCGAAACGAGATTAAGGAGGATGAAAGAGAGCAAAACGAGACGAAGGAGGATGAAAGAGAGCAAAACGAGACGAAGGAGGGTGAAAGAGAGCGAAACGAGACGAAGGAGGGTGAAAGAGAGCAAAACGAGATGAAGGAGTGTGAAAGAGAGCGAAACGAGGCGAAGGAGGGTGAAAGAGAGTGAAAAAAGACAAAGGAGGGTGAAAGAGAGCGAAACGTGATTAAGGAGGATGAAAGAGAGCAAAACGAGACGAAGGAGGATGAAAGAGAGCGAAACGAGACGAAGGAGGGTGAAAGAGAGCAAAACGAGATGAAGGAGTGTGAAAGAGAGCGAAACGAGACGAAGGAGGGTGAAAGAGAGCGACAGGAGAGGAAGGAGGGTGAAAGAGATCGAAACGAGATGAAGGAGGGTGAAAGAGATCGAAACGAGACGAGGGAGGGTGAAAGAGAGTGAAACAAGACGAAGGAGGGTGAAAGAGAGTGAAACGTGACGAAGGAGGGTGAAAGAGAGCGAAACGAGATGAAGGAGGGTGAAAGAGAGCGAAACGAGACGAGGGAGGGTGAAAGAGAGCGAAACAAGACGAAGGAGGGTGAAAGCAAGTGAACGAGACGAGGAAAGGTGAAACAGAGTGAAACGAGACAAAGGAGGGTGAAAGAGAGCAATACGAGTTGAATGAGGGTGAAAGAGAGCAAAAGGAGACGAAGGAGGGTGAAAGAGAATGAAACGAGACGAAGGAGGGTGAAAGAGAGTGAAAAAAGACAAAGGAGGGTGAAAGAGAGCGAAACGAGATGAAGGAGGGTGAAAGAGTGCGAAACAAGATGAAGGAGGATGAAAGAGAGCAAAACGAGATGAAGGAGGGTGAAAGAGAGCGTAACGAGACGAAGGAGTGTGAAAGAGAGCGAAACAAGATGAAGGAGGGTGAAAGAGAGCGAAACGAGACGAAGGAGGATGAAAGAGAGCAAAACGGGACGAAGGAGGGTGAAAGAGAGCGAAACGAGACGAATTAGAGTGAAAGACAGCGAAACGAGGTGAAGGAGGGTGAAAGAGAGCGACACGAGAGGAAGGAGGGTGAAAGAGAGCGACACGAGAGGAAGGAGGATGAAAGAGAGTGAAACGAGATGAAAGAGGGTGAAAGAGAGCGTAACGAGACGAAGGAGTGTGATAGAGAGCGAAAAGAGACGAGGGAGGGTGAAAGCGAGCAAAACAAGACGAAAGGGGTGAAGAGAGCGAAACGAGACGAAGGAGGATGAAAGAGAGCGAAACGAGATGAAGGAGGGGGATAGAGAGAGAACCGAGACAAAGGAGGATGAAAGAGAGCAAAACGAGACGTAGGTGGGTGAAAAAGAGCAAAACGAGACGAAGGAGGGTGAAAGAGAGCGAAACGAGATGGAGGAGAGTGAAAGAGAGCGCCACGAGACGAAGGAGGGTGAAAGAGAGCGAAACGAGACGTAGGATGGTGAAAGAGAGCGAAACGAAACGAAGCAGGGTAAAAGAGAGCAACACTGACGAAGGAGGGTGAAAGAGAGCGAAACGAGACGAGGGAGGGTGAAACAGAGCGAAACGAGACGAAGGAGGGTGAAACAGAGCAAAACGAGATGAAGGAGGGTGAAAGGGAGCGAAACGAGGCGAAGGTGGGTGAAAGAGAGCGACACGAGAGGAAGGAGGATGAAAGAGAGCGACACGAGAGGAAGGAGGATGAAAGAGAGCGAAACGAGATGAAGGAGGGTGAAAGAGAGCGTAACGAGACGAAGGAGTGTGATAGAGAGCGAAAAAAGACGAGGGAGGGTGAAAGCGAGCGAAAGAAGACGAAGGAGGGTGAAAGAGAGCGAAACGAGACGAAGGAGTATGAAAGAGAGCAAAACGAGACGAAGGAGGGTGAAAGAGAGCGAAACGAGACGAATTAGGGTGAAAGAGAGAGGAACGAGATGAAGGAGGGTGAAAGCGAGCGAAACGCGATGAAGGAGGGTGAAAGAGAGTGTAACGAGACGAAGGAGTGTGAAAGAGAGCGAAACAAGACGAAGGAGGGTGAAAGAGAGCAAAGCGAGACGAAGGAGGGTGAAAGAGAGTGAAACGAGATGAAAGAGGGTGAAAGAGAGCGAAACGAGATGAAAAGGAGCAAAACGAGACGAAGGAGGGTAAAAGAGAGACAAACGAGATGAAGGAGGGTGAAAGAGAGCGAAACAAGATGAAGGAGGGTGAAAGAGAGCAAAACGAGACAAAGGAGAATGAAAGAGAGCAAAACGAGACGAAGGACGGTGAAAGAGAGCGAAGCGAGACGAAGGAGGGTGAAAGAGAGTGAAACGAGACGAAGGAGGGTGAACGAGAGTGAAACGAGACGAAGCAGGGTGAAAGAGAGCGAAACGAGACGGAAAAGTGTGAAAGAGAGCGAAACGAGGCGAGTGAGGGTGAAAGAGAGCGAAACAAGACGAAGGAGGGTGAAAGAGAGCGAAACGAGATGAAGGAGGGTGAAAGAGAGCGAAACGAGATGAAGGAGAGTGAAAGAGAGCGAAACGAGACGAAACAGGATGAAAGGGATCAAAACGAGACGAAGGAGGGTGAAAAAGAGCGCAACGAGACGAAGGAGGGTGAAAAAGAGCGAAGCGAGACGAAGGAGGTTGAAAGAGAGTGAAATGACATGAAGGAGGGGGACATTAGCGAAACGAGACTAGGGAGGGTGAAAGAGAGCGAGCCGAGATGAAGGAGGGTGAATGGGAGAGAAACGAAACGAAGGAGGGTGAAAGAGAGCGAAACAAGGCGAAGGAGGGTGAAAGAGAGCGACAGGAGAGGAAGGAGGGTGAAAGAGAGCGAAACGAGATGAAGGAGGGTGAAAGAGAGCGTAACGAGACAAAGGAGGGTGAAAGAGAGCGAAACTTGATGAGGGAGGGTGAAAGAGAGCGAAACAAGACGAAGGAGGGTAAAAGAGAGCGAAACGAGATGAAGGAGGGTGAAAGAGTGTGAAGCGAGACGAAGGAGTGTGAAAGCGAGCGAAACGAGACGAAGGAGGATGAAAGAGAGCAAAACGAGACGAAGGAGGGTGAAAGAGAGCGAAGCGAGACGAAGGAGGGTGAAAGAGAGTGACACAAGATGAAGGAGGGTGAAAGAGAGCGAATCGAGACGAGGGAGGGTGAAACAGAGCAAAACGAGACGAAGGAGGGTGAAAGAGAGCGAAACGACAAGAAGGAGGGTGAAAGAGAGCGAAGCGAGACGAAGGAGGGTGAAAGAGAGAGAAACGAGACAAAGGTGGGTGAAAGCAAGTGAAACGAGACGAGGGAGGGTGAAACAGAGCAAAACGAGACAAAGGAGGGTGAAAGAGAACAATACGAGTTGAATGAGGGTGAAAGAGAGCAAAAGGAGACAAAGGAGCGTGAAAGAGAACGAAACGAGACGAAGGAGGGTGAAAGAGAGTGAAAAAAGACAAAGGAGGGTGAAAGAGAGCGAAACGAGATTAAGGAGGATGAAAGAGAGCAAAACGAGTTGAATGAGGGTGAAAGAGAGCAAAAGGAGACGAAGGAGCGTGAAAGAGAATGAAACGAGACGAAGGAGGGTGAAAGAGAGTGAAAAAAGACAAAGGAGGGTGAAAGAGAGCGAAACGAGATGAAGGAGGGTGAAAGAGTGCGAAACAAGATGAAGGAGGATGAAAGAGAGCAAAACGAGATGAAGGAGGGTGAAAGAGAGCGGAACGAGATGAAGGAGGGTAAAAGCGAGCGAAACGCGATGAAGGAGGGTGAAAGAGAGCGTAACGAGACGAAGGAGTGTGAAAGAGAGCGAAACAAGATGAAGGAGGGTGAAAGAGAGCGAAACGAGACGAAGGAGGATGAAAGAGAGCAAAACGGGAAGAAGGAGGGTGAAAGAGAGCGAAACGAGACGAATTAGAGTGAAAGACAGCGAAACGAGGTGAAGGAGGGTGAAAGAGAGCGACACGAGAGGAAGGAGGGTGAAAGAGAGCGACACGAGAGGAAGGAGGATGAAAGAGAGTGAAACGAGATGAAAGAGGGTGAAAGAGAGCGTAACGAGACGAAGGAGTGTGATAGAGAGCGAAAAGAGACGAGGGAGGGTGAAAGCGAGCAAAACAAGACGAAAGGGCTGAAGAGAGCGAAACGAGACGAAGGGGGATGAAAGAGAGCGAAACGAGATGAAGGAGGGGGATAGAGAGAGAACCGAGACAAAGGAGGATGAAAGAGAGCAAAACGAGACGAAGGTGGGTGAAAAAGAGCGAAACGAGACGAAGGAGGGTGAAAGAGAGCGAAACGAGATGGAGGAGAGTGAAAGAGAGCGCCACGAGACGAAGGAGGGTGAAAGAGAGCGAAACTTGATGAGGGAGGGTGAAAGAGAGCGAAACAAGACGAAGGAGGGTGAAAGAGAGCGAAACGAGATGAAGGAGGGTGAAAGAGTGTGAAGCGAGACGAAGGAGTGTGAAAGCGAGCGAAACGAGACGAAGGAGGATGAAAGAGAGCAAAACGAGACGAAGGAGGGTGAAAGAGAGCGAAGCGAGACGAAGGAGGGTGAAAGAGAGTGACACAAGACGAAGGAGGGTGAAAGAGAGCGAATCGAGACGAGGGAGGGTGAAACAGAGCAAAACGAGACGAAGGAGGGTGAAAGAGAGCGAAACGACAAGAAGGAGGGTGAAAGAGAGCGAAGCGAGACGAAGGAGGGTGAAAGAGAGAGAAACGAGACAAAGGTGGGTGAAAGCAAGTGAAACGAGACGAGGGAGGGTGAAACAGAGCAAAACGAGACAAAGGAGGGTGAAAGAGAACAATACGAGTTGAATGAGGGTGAAAGAGAGCAAAAGGAGACAAAGGAGCGTGAAAGAGAATGAAACGAGACGAAGGAGGGTGAAAGAGAGTGAAAAAAGACAAAGGAGGGTGAAAGAGAGCGAAACGAGATTAAGGAGGATGAAAGAGAGCAAAACGAGACGAAGGAGGATGAAAGAGAGCAAAACGAGACGAAGGAGGGTGAAAGAGAGCGAAACGAGACGAAGGAGGGTGAAAGAGAGCAAAACGAGATGAAGGAGTGTGAAAGAGAGCGAAACGAGGCGAAGGAGGGTGAAAGAGAGCGACAGGAGAGGAAGGAGGGTGAAAGAGATCGAAACGAGATGAAGGAGGGTGAAAGAGATCGAAACGAGACGAGGGAGGGTGAAAGAGAGTGAAACAAGACGAAGGAGGGTGAAAGAGAGTGAAACGTGACGAAGGAGGGTGAAAGAGAGCGAAACGAGATGAAGGAGGGTGAAAGAGAGCGAAACGAGACGAGGGAGGGTGAAAGAGAGCGAAACAAAACGAAGGAGGGTGAAAGCAAGTGAACGAGACGAGGGAAGGTGAAACAGAGTGAAACGAGACAAAGGAGGGTGAAAGAGAGCAATACGAGTTGAATGAGGGTGAAAGAGAGCAAAAGGAGACGAAGGAGCGTGAAAGAGAATGAAACGAGACGAAGGAGGGTGAAAGAGAGTGAAAAAAGACAAAGGAGGGTGAAAGAGAGCGAAACGAGATGAAGGAGGGTGAAAGAGTGCGAAACAAGATGAAGGAGGATGAAAGAGAGCAAAACGAGATGAAGGAGGGTGAAAGAGAGCGGAACGAGATGAAGGAGGGTGAAAGCGAGCGAAACGCGATGAAGGAGGGTGAAAGAGAGCGTAACGAGACGAAGGAGTGTGAAAGAGAGCGAAACAAGATGAAGGAGGGTGAAAGAGAGCGAAACGAGACGAAGGAGGATGAAAGAGAGCAAAACGGGAAGAAGGAGGGTGAAAGAGAGCGAAACGAGACGAATTAGAGTGAAAGACAGCGAAACGAGGTGAAGGAGGGTGAAAGAGAGCGACACGAGAGGAAGGAGGGTGAAAGAGAGCGACACGAGAGGAAGGAGGATGAAAGAGAGTGAAACGAGATGAAAGAGGGTGAAAGAGAGCGTAACGAGACGAAGGAGTGTGATAGAGAGCGAAAAGAGACGAGGGAGGGTGAAAGCGAGCAAAACAAGACGAAAGGGGTGAAGAGAGCGAAACGAGACGAAGGAGGATGAAAGAGAGCGAAACGAGATGAAGGAGGGGGATAGAGAGAGAACCGAGACAAAGGAGGATGAAAGAGAGCAAAACGAGACGAAGGTGGGTGAAAAAGAGCGAAACGAGACGAAGGAGGGTGAAAGAGAGCGAAACGAGATGAAGGAGAGTGAAAGAGAGCGCCACGAGACGAAGGAGGGTGAAAGAGAGCAAAACGAGACGTAGGATGGTGAAAGAGAGCGAAACGAAACGAAGCAGGGTAAAAGAGAGCGACACTGACGAAGGAGGGTGAAAGAGAGCGAAACGAGACGAAGGAGGGTGAAACAGAGCAAAACGAGATGAAGGAGGGTGAAAGGGAGCGAAACGAGGCGAAGGTGGGTGAAAGAGAGCGACACGAGAGGAAGGAGGATGAAAGAGAGCGACACGAGAGGAAGGAGGATGAAAGAGAGCGAAACGAGATGAAGGAGGGTGAAAGAGAGCGTAACGAGACGAAGGAGTGTGATAGAGAGCGAAAAAAGACGAGGGAGGGTGAAAGCGAGCGAAAGAAGACGAAGGAGGGTGAAAGAGAGCGAAACGAGATGAAGGAGGATGAAAGAGAGCGAAACGAGATGAAGGAGGGGGACAGAGAGCGAAACGAGACAAAGGAGGATGAAAGAGAGCAAAACGAGATGAAGGAGGGTGAAAAAGAGCGAAACGAGACGAAGGAGGGTGAAAGAGAGCGAAACGAGATGGAGGAGAGTGAAAGAGAGCGCCACGAGACGAAGGAGGGTGAAAGAGAGCGAAACGAGACGTAGGATGGTGAAAGAGAGCGAAACGAAACGAAGCAGGGTAAAAGAGAGCGACACGAGACGAAGGAGGGTGAAAGAGAGCGAAACGAGACGAGGGAGGGTGAAACAGAGCGAAACGAGACGAAGGAGGGTGAAACAGAGCAAAACGAGACGAAGGAGGGTGAAAGAGAGCGAAACGAGACGTGGGAGGGTGAAACAGAGCGAAACGAGACGAAGGAGGGTGAAAGAGAGCGAAACGAGAGGAAGGAGGGTGAAAGAGAGCGAAACGAGACGAAGGAGGGTGAAAGAGAGCGAAACGAGACGAAGGAGGGTGAAAGAGAGCAAAACAAGACGAAAAAGTGTGAAAGAGAGCTAGGCGAGATGAAGGAGGGCGAAAGAGAGAGAAACAAGACGTAGAACGGAGAAAGAGAACGAAACGAGATGAAGGAGGGTGAAAGAGAGCGAAACGAGGCAAAGGAGGGTGAAAGAGATCGAAACGAGACGAGGGAGGGTGAAAGAGAGTGAAACGTGACGAAGGAGGGTGAAAGAGAGCGAAACGAGATGAAGGAGGGTGAAAGAGAGCGAAACGAGACGAGGGAGGGTGAAAGAGAGCGAAACAAGACGAAGGAGGGTGAAAGCAAGTGAACGAGACGAGGGAGGGTGAAACAGAGTGAAACGAGACAAAGGAGGGTGAAAGAGAGCAATACGAGTTGAATGAGGGTGAAAGAGAGCAAAAGGAGACAAAGGAGCGTGAAAGAGAATGAAACGAGACGAAGGAGGGTGAAAGAGAGTGAAAAAAGACAAAGGAGGGTGAAAGAGAGCGAAACGAGATGAAGGAGTGTGAAAGAGTGCGAAACGAGATGAAGGAGGATGAAAGAGAGCAAAACGAGACGAAGGAGGGTGAAAGAGAGAGGAACGAGATGAAGGAGGGTGAAAGCGAGCGAAACGCGATGAAGGAGGGTGAAAGAGAGCGTAACGAGACGAAGGAGTGTGAAAGAGAGCGAAACAAGATGAAGGAGGGTGAAAGAGAGCGAAACGAGACGAAGGAGAATGAAAGAGAGCAAAACGAGACGAAGGAGGGTGAAAGAGAGCGAAACGAGACGAATTAGGGTGAAAGAGAGAGGAACGAGATGAAGGAGGGTGAAAGCGAGCGAAACGCGATGAAGGAGTGTGAAAGAGAGTGTAACGAGACGAAGGAGTGTGAAAGAGAGCGAAACAAGATGAAGGAGGGTGAAAGAGAGCGAAACGAGACGAAGGAGGATGAAAGAGAGCAAAACGAGACGAAGGAGGGTGAAAGAGAGCGAAACGAGACGAATTAGGGTGAAAGACAGCGAAACGAGATGAAGGAGGGTGAAAGAGAGCGACACGAGAGGAAGGAGGGTGAAAGAGTGCGACACGAGAGGAAGGAGGATGAAAGAGAGTGAAACGAGATGAAGGAGGGTGAAACAGAGCGTAACGAGACGAAGGAGTGTGATAGAGAGCGAAAAGAGACGAGGGAGGGTGAAAGCGAGCGAAACAAGACGAAAGGGGTGAAGAGAGCGAAACGAGACGAAGGAGGATGAAAGAGAGCGAAACGAGATGAAGGAGGGGGATAGAGAGCGAAACGAGACAAAGAAGGATGAAAGAGAGCAAAACGAGACGAAGGTGGGTGAAAAAGAGCGAAACGAGACGAAGGAGGGTGAAAGAGAGTGAAACGAGATGGAGGAGAGTGAAAGAGAGCGCCACGAGACGAAGGAGGGTGAAAGAGAGCGAAACGAGACGTAGGATGGTGAAAGAGAGCGAAACGAAACGAAGCAGGGTAAAAGAGAGCGACACTGACGAAGGAGGGTGAAAGAGAGCGAAACGAGACGAGGAAGGGTGAAACAGAGCGAAACGAGACGAAGGAGGGTGAAACAGAGCAAAACGAGATGAAGGAGGGTGAAAGGGAGCGAAACGAGGTGAAGGTGGGTGAAAGAGAGCGACACGAGAGGAAGGAGGATGAAAGAGAGCGACACGAGAGGAAGGAGGATGAAAGAGAGCGAAACGAGATGAAGGAGGGTGAAAGAGAGCGTAACGAGACGAAGGAGTGTGATAGAGAGCGAAAAAAGACGAGGTAGGGTGAAAGCGAGCGAAAGAAGACGAAGGAGGGTGAAAGAGAGCGAAACGAGATGAAGGAGGATGAAAGAGAGCGAAACGAGATGAAGGAAGGGGACAGAGAGCGAAACGAGACAAAGGAGGATGAAAGAGAGCAAAACGAGATGAAGGAGGGTGAAAAAGAGCGAAACGAGACGAAAGAGGGTGAAAGAGAGCGAAACGAGATGGAGGAGAGTGAAAGAGAGCGCCACGAGACGAAGGAGGGTGAAAGAGAGCGAAACGAGACGTAGGATGGTGAAAGAGAGCGAAACGAAACGAAGCAGGGTAAAAGAGAGCGACACGAGACGAAGGAGGGTGAAAGAGAGCGAAACGACGAGGGAGGGTGAAACAGAGCGAAACGAGACGAAGGAGGGTGAAACAGAGCGAAACGAGACGAAGGAGGGTGAAAGAGAGCGAAACGAGACGTGGGAGGGTGAAACAGAGCGAAACGAGACGAAGGAGGGTGAAAGAGAGCGAAACGAGAGGAAGGAGGGTGAAAGAGAGCGAAACGAGACGAAGGAGGGTGAAAGAGAGCGAAACGAGACGAAGGAGGGTGAAAGAGAGCAAAACAAGACGAAAAAGTGTGATAGAGAGCTAGGCGAGATTAAGGAGGGCGAAAGAGAGAGAAACAAGACGTAGAACGGAGAAAGAGAACGAAACGAGATGAAGGAGGGTGAAAGAGAGCGAAACGAGGCAAAGGAGGGTGAAAGAGATCGAAACGAGACGAGGGAGGGTGAAAGAGAGTGAAACGTGACGAAGGAGGGTGAAAGAGAGCGAAACGAGATGAAGGAGGGTGAAAGAGAGCGAAACGAGACGAGGGAGGGTGAAAGAGAGCGAAACAAGACGAAGGAGGGTGAAAGCAAGTGAACGAGACGAGGGAGGGTGAAACAGAGTGAAACGAGACAAAGGAGGGTGAAAGAGAGCAATACGAGTTGAATGAGGGTGAAAGAGAGCAAAAGGAGACGAAGGAGCGTGAAAGAGAATGAAACGAGACGAAGGAGGGTGAAAGAGAGTGAAAAAAGACAAAGGAGGGTGAAAGAGAGCGAAACGAGATGAAGGAGTGTGAAAGAGTGCGAAACGAGATGAAGGAGGATGAAAGAGAGCAAAACGAGACGAAGGAGGGTGAAAGAGAGAGGAACGAGATGAAGGAGGGTGAAAGCGAGCGAAACGCGATGAAGGAGGGTGAAAGAGAGCGTAACGAGACGAAGGAGTGTGAAAGAGAGCGAAACAAGATGAAGGAGGGTGAAAGAGAGCGAAACGAGACGAAGGAGAATGAAAGAGAGCAAAACGAGACGAAGGAGGGTGAAAGAGAGTGAAACGAAACGAAGCAGGGTAAAAGAGAGCGACACGAGACGAAGGAGGGTGAAAGAGAGCGAAACGAGACGAGGGAGGGTGAAAGCGAGCGAAACGAGACGAATTAGGGTGAAAGAGAGAGGAACGAGATGAAGGAGGGTGAAAGCGAGCGAAACGCGATGAAGGAGGGTGAAAGAGAGCGTAACGAGATGAAGGAGGGTGAAAGAGAGCAAAACAAGACGAAAAAGTGTGATAGAGAGCTAGGCGAGATTAAGGAGGGCGAAAGAGAGAGAAACAAGACGTAGAACGGAGAAAGAGAACGAAACGAGATGAAGGAGGGTGAAAGAGAGCGAAACGAGGCAAAGGAGGGTGAAAGAGATCGAAACGAGACGAGGGAGGGTGAAAGAGAGTGAAACGTGACGAAGGAGGGTGAAAGAGAGCGAAACGAGATGAAGGAGGGTGAAAGAGAGCGAAACGAGACGAGGGAGGGTGAAAGAGAGCGAAACAAGACGAAGGAGGGTGAAAGCAAGTGAACGAGACGAGGGAGGGTGAAACAGAGTGAAACGAGACAAAGGAGGGTGAAAGAGAGCAATACGAGTTGAATGAGGGTGAAAGAGAGCAAAAGGAGACGAAGGAGCGTGAAAGAGAATGAAACGAGACGAAGGAGGGTGAAAGAGAGTGAAAAAAGACAAAGGAGGGTGAAAGAGAGCGAAACGAGATGAAGGAGTGTGAAAGAGTGCGAAACGAGATGAAGGAGGATGAAAGAGAGCAAAACGAGACGAAGGAGGGTGAAAGAGAGAGGAACGAGATGAAGGAGGGTGAAAGCGAGCGAAACGCGATGAAGGAGGGTGAAAGAGAGCGTAACGAGACAAATGAGGGTGAAAGAGAGCGAAACAAGATGAAGGAGGGTGAAAGAGAGCGAAACGAGACGAAGGAGAATGAAAGAGAGCAAAACGAGACGAAGGAGGGTGAAAGAGAGCGAAACGAGAGGAAGGAGGGTGAAAGAGAGCGAAACGAGACGAAGGAGGGTGAAAGAGAGCGAAACGAGACGAAGGAGGGTGAAAGAGAGCAAAACAAGACGAAAAAGTGTGATAGAGAGCTAGGCGAGATTAAGGAGGGCGAAAGAGAGAGAAACAAGACGTAGAACGGAGAAAGAGAACGAAACGAGATGAAGGAGGGTGAAAGAGAGCGAAACGAGGCAAAGGAGGGTGAAAGAGATCGAAACGAGACGAGGGAGGGTGAAAGAGAGTGAAACGTGACGAAGGAGGGTGAAAGAGAGCGACACGAGAGGAAGGAGGGTGAAAGAGAGCGACACGAGAGGAAGGAGGATGAAAGAGAGTGAAACGAGATGAAAGAGGGTGAAAGAGAGCGTAACGAGACGAAGGAGTGTGATAGAGAGCGAAAAGAGACGAGGGAGGGTGAAAGCGAGCAAAACAAGACGAAAGGGGTGAAGAGAGCGAAAAGAGACGAAGGAGGATGAAAGAGAGCGAAACGAGACGAAGGAGTATGAAAGAGAGCAAAACGAGACGAAGGAGGGTGAAAGAGAGCGAAACGAGACGAATTAGGGTGAAAGAGAGAGGAACGAGATGAAGGAGGGTGAAAGCGAGCGAAACGCGATGAAGGAGGGTGAAAGAGAGTGTAACGAGACGAAGGAGTGTGAAAGAGAGCGAAACAAGACGAAGGAGGGTGAAAGAGAGCGAAGCGAGACGAAGGAGGGTGAAAGAGAGTGAAACGAGATGAAAGAGGGTGAAAGAGAGCGAAACGAGATGAAAAGGAGCAAAACGAGACGAAGGAGGGTAAAAGAGAGACAAACGAGATGAAGGAGGGTGAAAGAGAGCGAAACAAGATGAAGGAGGGTGAAAGAGAGCAAAACGAGACAAAGGAGAATGAAAGAGAGCAAAACGAGACGAAGGACGGTGAAAGAGAGCGAAGCGAGACGAAGGAGGGTGAAAGAGAGTGAAACGAGACGAAGGAGGGTGAACGAGAGTGAAACGAGACGAAGCAGGGTGAAAGAGAGCGAAACGAGACGGAAAAGTGTGAAAGAGAGCGAAACGAGGCGAGTGAGGGTGAAAGAGAGCGAAACAAGACGAAGGAGGGTGAAAGAGAGCGAAACGAGATGAAGGAGGGTGAAAGAGAGCGAAACGAGATGAAGGAGAGTGAAAGAGAGCGAAACGAGACGAAACAGGATGAAAGGGATCAAAACGAGACGAAGGAGGGTGAAAAAGAGCGCAACGAGACGAAGGAGGGTGAAAAAGAGCGAAGCGAGACGAAGGAGGTTGAAAGAGAGTGAAATGACATGAAGGAGGGGGACATTAGCGAAACGAGACTAGGGAGGGTGAAAGAGAGCGAGCCGAGATGAAGGAGGGTGAATGGGAGAGAAACGAAACGAAGGAGGGTGAAAGAGAGCGAAACAAGGCGAAGGAGGGTGAAAGAGAGCGACAGGAGAGGAAGGAGGGTGAAAGAGAGCGAAACGAGATGAAGGAGGGTGAAAGAGAGCGTAATGAGACAAAGGAGGGTGAAAGAGAGCGAAACTTGATGAGGGAGGGTGAAAGAGAGCGAAACAAGACGAAGGAGGGTGAAAGAGAGCGAAACGAGATGAAGGAGGGTGAAAGAGTGTGAAGCGAGACGAAGGAGTGTGAAAGCGAGCGAAACGAGACGAAGGAGGATGAAAGAGAGCAAAACGAGACGAAGGAGGGTGAAAGAGAGCGAAGCGAGACGAAGGAGGGTGAAAGAGAGTGACACAAGACGAAGGAGGGTGAAAGAGAGCGAATCGAGACGAGGGAGGGTGAAACAGAGCAAAACGAGACGAAGGAGGGTGAAAGAGAGCGAAACGACAAGAAGGAGGGTGAAAGAGAGCGAAGCGAGACGAAGGAGGGTGAAAGAGAGAGAAACGAGACAAAGGTGGGTGAAAGCAAGTGAAACGAGACGAGGGAGGGTGAAACAGAGCAAAACGAGACAAAGGAGGGTGAAAGAGAACAATACGAGTTGAATGAGGGTGAAAGAGAGCAAAAGGAGACAAAGGAGCGTGAAAGAGAACGAAACGAGACGAAGGAGGGTGAAAGAGAGTGAAAAAAGACAAAGGAGGGTGAAAGAGAGCGAAACGAGATTAAGGAGGATGAAAGAGAGCAAAACGAGACGAAGGAGGATGAAAGAGAGCAAAACGAGACGAAGGAGGGTGAAAGAGAGCGAAACGAGACGAAGGAGGGTGAAAGAGAGCAAAACGAGATGAAGGAGTGTGAAAGAGAGCGAAACGAGGCGAAGGAGGGTGAAAGAGAGCGACAGGAGAGGAAGGAGGGTGAAAGAGATCGAAACGAGATGAAGGAGGGTGAAAGAGATCGAAACGAGACGAGGGAGGGTGAAAGAGAGTGAAACAAGACGAAGGAGGGTGAAAGAGAGTGAAACGTGACGAAGGAGGGTGAAAGAGAGCGAAACGAGATGAAGGAGGGTGAAAGAGAGCGAAACGAGACGAGGGAGGGTGAAAGAGAGCGAAACAAAACGAAGGAGGTTGAAAGCAAGTGAACGAGACGAGGGAAGGTGAAACAGAGTGAAACGAGACAAAGGAGGGTGAAAGAGAGCAATACGAGTTGAATGAGGGTGAAAGAGAGCAAAAGGAGACGAAGGAGCGTGAAAGAGAATGAAACGAGACGAAGGAGGGTGAAAGAGAGTGAAAAAAGACAAAGGAGGGTGAAAGAGAGCGAAACGAGATGAAGGAGGGTGAAAGAGTGCGAAACAAGATGAAGGAGGATGAAAGAGAGCAAAACGAGATGAAGGAGGGTGAAAGAGAGCGGAACGAGATGAAGGAGGGTAAAAGCGAGCGAAACGCGATGAAGGAGGGTGAAAGAGAGCGTAACGAGACGAAGGAGTGTGAAAGAGAGCGAAACAAGACGAAGGAGGGTGAAAGAGAGTGAAACGTGACGAAGGAGGGTGAAAGAGAGCGAAACGAGATGAAGGAGGGTGAAAGAGAGCGAAACGAGACGAGGGAGGGTGAAAGAGAGCGAAACAAAACGAAGGAGGGTGAAAGCAAGTGAACGAGACGAGGGAAGGTGAAACAGAGTGAAACGAGACAAAGGAGGGTGAAAGAGAGCAATACGAGTTGAATGAGGGTGAAAGAGAGCAAAAGGAGACGAAGGAGCGTGAAAGAGAATGAAACGAGACGAAGGAGGGTGAAAGAGAGTGAAAAAAGACAAAGGAGGGTGAAAGAGAGCGAAACGAGATGAAGGAGGGTGAAAGAGTGCGAAACAAGATGAAGGAGGATGAAAGAGAGCAAAACGAGATGAAGGAGGGTGAAAGAGAGCGGAACGAGATGAAGGAGGGTAAAAGCGAGCGAAACGCGATGAAGGAGGGTGAAAGAGAGCGTAACGAGACGAAGGAGTGTGAAAGAGAGCGAAACAAGATGAAGGAGGGTGAAAGAGAGCGAAACGAGACGAAGGAGGATGAAAGAGAGCAAAACGGGAAGAAGGAGGGTGAAAGAGAGCGAAACGAGACGAATTAGAGTGAAAGACAGCGAAACGAGGTGAAGGAGGGTGAAAGAGAGCGACACGAGAGGAAGGAGGGTGAAAGAGAGCGACACGAGAGGAAGGAGGATGAAAGAGAGTGAAACGAGATGAAAGAGGGTGAAAGAGAGCGTAACGAGACGAAGGAGTGTGATAGAGAGCGAAAAGAGACGAGGGAGGGTGAAAGCGAGCAAAACAAGACGAAAGGGGTGAAGAGAGCGAAACGAGACGAAGGGGGATGAAAGAGAGCGAAACGAGATGAAGGAGGGGGATAGAGAGAGAACCGAGACAAAGGAGGATGAAAGAGAGCAAAACGAGACGAAGGTGGGTGAAAAAGAGCGAAACGAGACGAAGGAGGGTGAAAGAGAGCGAAACGAGATGGAGGAGAGTGAAAGAGAGCGCCACGAGACGAAGGAGGGTGAAAGAGAGCGAAACTTGATGAGGGAGGGTGAAAGAGAGCGAAACAAGACGAAGGAGGGTGAAAGAGAGCGAAACGAGATGAAGGAGGGTGAAAGAGTGTGAAGCGAGACGAAGGAGTGTGAAAGCGAGCGAAACGAGACGAAGGAGGATGAAAGAGAGCAAAACGAGACGAAGGAGGGTGAAAGAGAGCGAAGCGAGACGAAGGAGGGTGAAAGAGAGTGACACAAGACGAAGGAGGGTGAAAGAGAGCGAATCGAGACGAGGGAGGGTGAAACAGAGCAAAACGAGACGAAGGAGGGTGAAAGAGAGCGAAACGACAAGAAGGAGGGTGAAAGAGAGCGAAGCGAGACGAAGGAGGGTGAAAGAGAGAGAAACGAGACAAAGGTGGGTGAAAGCAAGTGAAACGAGACGAGGGAGGGTGAAACAGAGCAAAACGAGACAAAGGAGGGTGAAAGAGAACAATACGAGTTGAATGAGGGTGAAAGAGAGCAAAAGGAGACAAAGGAGCGTGAAAGAGAATGAAACGAGACGAAGGAGGGTGAAAGAGAGTGAAAAAAGACAAAGGAGGGTGAAAGAGAGCGAAACGAGATTAAGGAGGATGAAAGAGAGCAAAACGAGACGAAGGAGGATGAAAGAGAGCAAAACGAGACGAAGGAGGGTGAAAGAGAGCGAAACGAGACGAAGGAGGGTGAAAGAGAGCAAAACGAGATGAAGGAGTGTGAAAGAGAGCGAAACGAGGCGAAGGAGGGTGAAAGAGAGCGACAGGAGAGGAAGGAGGGTGAAAGAGATCGAAACGAGATGAAGGAGGGTGAAAGAGATCGAAACGAGACGAGGGAGGGTGAAAGAGAGTGAAACAAGACGAAGGAGGGTGAAAGAGAGTGAAACGTGACGAAGGAGGGTGAAAGAGAGCGAAACGAGATGAAGGAGGGTGAAAGAGAGCGAAACGAGACGAGGGAGGGTGAAAGAGAGCGAAACAAAACGAAGGAGGGTGAAAGCAAGTGAACGAGACGAGGGAAGGTGAAACAGAGTGAAACGAGACAAAGGAGGGTGAAAGAGAGCAATACGAGTTGAATGAGGGTGAAAGAGAGCAAAAGGAGACGAAGGAGCGTGAAAGAGAATGAAACGAGACGAAGGAGGGTGAAAGAGAGTGAAAAAAGACAAAGGAGGGTGAAAGAGAGCGAAACGAGATGAAGGAGGGTGAAAGAGTGCGAAACAAGATGAAGGAGGATGAAAGAGAGCAAAACGAGATGAAGGAGGGTGAAAGAGAGCGGAACGAGATGAAGGAGGGTGAAAGCGAGCGAAACGCGATGAAGGAGGGTGAAAGAGAGCGTAACGAGACGAAGGAGTGTGAAAGAGAGCGAAACAAGATGAAGGAGGGTGAAAGAGAGCGAAACGAGACGAAGGAGGATGAAAGAGAGCAAAACGGGAAGAAGGAGGGTGAAAGAGAGCGAAACGAGACGAATTAGAGTGAAAGACAGCGAAACGAGGTGAAGGAGGGTGAAAGAGAGCGACACGAGAGGAAGGAGGGTGAAAGAGAGCGACACGAGAGGAAGGAGGATGAAAGAGAGTGAAACGAGATGAAAGAGGGTGAAAGAGAGCGTAACGAGACGAAGGAGTGTGATAGAGAGCGAAAAGAGACGAGGGAGGGTGAAAGCGAGCAAAACAAGACGAAAGGGGTGAAGAGAGCGAAACGAGACGAAGGAGGATGAAAGAGAGCGAAACGAGATGAAGGAGGGGGATAGAGAGAGAACCGAGACAAAGGAGGACGAAAGAGAGCAAAACGAGACGAAGGTGGGTGAAAAAGAGCGAAACGAGACGAAGGAGGGTGAAAGAGAGCGAAACGAGATGGAGGAGAGTGAAAGAGAGCGCCACGAGACGAAGGAGGGTGAAAGAGAGCAAAACGAGACGTAGGATGGTGAAAGAGAGCGAAACGAAACGAAGCAGGGTAAAAGAGAGCGACACTGACGAAGGAGGGTGAAAGAGAGCGAAACGAGACGAAGGAGGGTGAAACAGAGCAAAACGAGATGAAGGAGGGTGAAAGGGAGCGAAACGAGGCGAAGGTGGGTGAAAGAGAGCGACACGAGAGGAAGGAGGATGAAAGAGAGCGACACGAGAGGAAGGAGGATGAAAGAGAGCGAAACGAGATGAAGGAGGGTGAAAGAGAGCGTAACGAGACGAAGGAGTGTGATAGAGAGCGAAAAAAGACGAGGGAGGGTGAAAGCGAGCGAAAGAAGACGAAGGAGGGTGAAAGAGAGCGAAACGAGATGAAGGAGGATGAAAGAGAGCGAAACGAGATGAAGGAGGGGGACAGAGAGCGAAACGAGACAAAGGAGGATGAAAGAGAGCAAAACGAGATGAAGGAGGGTGAAAAAGAGCGAAACGAGACGAAGGAGGGTGAAAGAGAGCGAAACGAGATGGAGGAGAGTGAAAGAGAGCGCCACGAGACGAAGGAGGGTGAAAGAGAGCGAAACGAGACGTAGGATGGTGAAAGAGAGCGAAACGAAACGAAGCAGGGTAAAAGAGAGCGACACGAGACGAAGGAGGGTGAAAGAGAGCGAAACGAGACGAGGGAGGGTGAAACAGAGCGAAACGAGACGAAGGAGGGTGAAACAGAGCAAAACGAGACGAAGGAGGGTGAAAGAGAGCGAAACGAGACGTGGGAGGGTGAAACAGAGCGAAACGAGACGAAGGAGGGTGAAAGAGAGCGAAACGAGAGGAAGGAGGGTGAAAGAGAGCGAAACGAGACGAAGGAGGGTGAAAGAGAGCGAAACGAGACGAAGGAGGGTGAAAGAGAGCAAAACAAGACGAAAAAGTGTGAAAGAGAGCTAGGCGAGATGAAGGAGGGCGAAAGAGAGAGAAACAAGACGTAGAACGGAGAAAGAGAACGAAACGAGATGAAGGAGGGTGAAAGAGAGCGAAACGAGGCAAAGGAGGGTGAAAGAGATCGAAACGAGACGAGGGAGGGTGAAAGAGAGTGAAACGTGACGAAGGAGGGTGAAAGAGAGCGAAACGAGATGAAGGAGGGTGAAAGAGAGCGAAACGAGACGAGGGAGGGTGAAAGAGAGCGAAACAAGACGAAGGAGGGTGAAAGCAAGTGAACGAGACGAGGGAGGGTGAAACAGAGTGAAACGAGACAAAGGAGGGTGAAAGAGAGCAATACGAGTTGAATGAGGGTGAAAGAGAGCAAAAGGAGACAAAGGAGCGTGAAAGAGAATGAAACGAGACGAAGGAGGGTGAAAGAGAGTGAAAAAAGACAAAGGAGGGTGAAAGAGAGCGAAACGAGATGAAGGAGTGTGAAAGAGTGCGAAACGAGATGAAGGAGGATGAAAGAGAGCAAAACGAGACGAAGGAGGGTGAAAGAGAGAGGAACGAGATGAAGGAGGGTGAAAGCGAGCGAAACGCGATGAAGGAGGGTGAAAGAGAGCGTAACGAGACGAAGGAGTGTGAAAGAGAGCGAAACAAGATGAAGGAGGGTGAAAGAGAGCGAAACGAGACGAAGGAGAATGAAAGAGAGCAAAACGAGACGAAGGAGGGTGAAAGAGAGCGAAACGAGACGAATTAGGGTGAAAGAGAGAGGAACGAGATGAAGGAGGGTGAAAGCGAGCGAAACGCGATGAAGGAGTGTGAAAGAGAGTGTAACGAGACGAAGGAGTGTGAAAGAGAGCGAAACAAGATGAAGGAGGGTGAAAGAGAGCGAAACGAGACGAAGGAGGATGAAAGAGAGCAAAACGAGACGAAGGAGGGTGAAAGAGAGCGAAACGAGACGAATTAGGGTGAAAGACAGCGAAACGAGATGAAGGAGGGTGAAAGAGAGCGACACGAGAGGAAGGAGGGTGAAAGAGTGCGACACGAGAGGAAGGAGGATGAAAGAGAGTGAAACGAGATGAAGGAGGGTGAAACAGAGCGTAACGAGACGAAGGAGTGTGATAGAGAGCGAAAAGAGACGAGGGAGGGTGAAAGCGAGCGAAACAAGACGAAAGGGGTGAAGAGAGCGAAACGAGACGAAGGAGGATGAAAGAGAGTGAAACGAGATGAAGGAGGGGGATAGAGAGCGAAACGAGACAAAGAAGGATGAAAGAGAGCAAAACGAGACGAAGGTGGGTGAAAAAGAGCGAAACGAGACGAAGGAGGGTGAAAGAGAGTGAAACGAGATGGAGGAGAGTGAAAGAGAGCGCCACGAGACGAAGGAGGGTGAAAGAGAGCGAAACGAGACGTAGGATGGTGAAAGAGAGCGAAACGAAACGAAGCAGGGTAAAAGAGAGCGACACTGACGAAGGAGGGTGAAAGAGAGCGAAACGAGACGAGGAAGGGTGAAACAGAGCGAAACGAGACGAAGGAGGGTGAAACAGAGCAAAACGAGATGAAGGAGGGTGAAAGGGAGCGAAACGAGGTGAAGGTGGGTGAAAGAGAGCGACACGAGAGGAAGGAGGATGAAAGAGAGCGACACGAGAGGAAGGAGGATGAAAGAGAGCGAAACGAGATGAAGGAGGGTGAAAGAGAGCGTAACGAGACGAAGGAGTGTGATAGAGAGCGAAAAAAGACGAGGTAGGGTGAAAGCGAGCGAAAGAAGACGAAGGAGGGTGAAAGAGAGCGAAACGAGATGAAGGAGGATGAAAGAGAGCGAAACGAGATGAAGGAAGGGGACAGAGAGCGAAACGAGACAAAGGAGGATGAAAGAGAGCAAAACGAGATGAAGGAGGGTGAAAAAGAGCGAAACGAGACGAAAGAGGGTGAAAGAGAGCGAAACGAGATGGAGGAGAGTGAAAGAGAGCGCCACGAGACGAAGGAGGGTGAAAGAGAGCGAAACGAGACGTAGGATGGTGAAAGAGAGCGAAACGAAACGAAGCAGGGTAAAAGAGAGCGACACGAGACGAAGGAGGGTGAAAGAGAGCGAAACGACGAGGGAGGGTGAAACAGAGCGAAACGAGACGAAGGAGGGTGAAACAGAGCGAAACGAGACGAAGGAGGGTGAAAGAGAGCGAAACGAGACGTGGGAGGGTGAAACAGAGCGAAACGAGACGAAGGAGGGTGAAAGAGAGCGAAACTAGAGGAAGGAGGGTGAAAGAGAGCGAAACGAGACGAAGGAGGGTGAAAGAGAGCGAAACGAGACGAAGGAGGGTGAAAGAGAGCAAAACAAGACGAAAAAGTGTGATAGAGAGCTAGGCGAGATTAAGGAGGGCGAAAGAGAGAGAAACAAGACGTAGAACGGAGAAAGAGAACGAAACGAGATGAAGGAGGGTGAAAGAGAGCGAAACGAGGCAAAGGAGGGTGAAAGAGATCGAAACGAGACGAGGGAGGGTGAAAGAGAGTGAAACGTGACGAAGGAGGGTGAAAGAGAGCGAAACGAGATGAAGGAGGGTGAAAGAGAGCGAAACGAGACGAGGGAGGGTGAAAGAGAGCGAAACAAGACGAAGGAGGGTGAAAGCAAGTGAACGAGACGAGGGAGGGTGAAACAGAGTGAAACGAGACAAAGGAGGGTGAAAGAGAGCAATACGAGTTGAATGAGGGTGAAAGAGAGCAAAAGGAGACGAAGGAGCGTGAAAGAGAATGAAACGAGACGAAGGAGGGTGAAAGAGAGTGAAAAAAGACAAAGGAGGGTGAAAGAGAGCGAAACGAGATGAAGGAGTGTGAAAGAGTGCGAAACGAGATGAAGGAGGATGAAAGAGAGCAAAACGAGACGAAGGAGGGTGAAAGAGAGAGGAACGAGATGAAGGAGGGTGAAAGCGAGCGAAACGCGATGAAGGAGGGTGAAAGAGAGCGTAACGAGACGAAGGAGTGTGAAAGAGAGCGAAACAAGATGAAGGAGGGTGAAAGAGAGCGAAACGAGACGAAGGAGAATGAAAGAGAGCAAAACGAGACGAAGGAGGGTGAAAGAGAGCGAAACGAGACGAATTAGGGTGAAAGAGAGAGGAACGAGATGAAGGAGGGTGAAAGCGAGCGAAACGCGATGAAGGAGGGTGAAAGAGAGCGTAACGAGACGAAGGAGTGTGAAAGAGAGCGAAACAAGATGAAGGAGGGTGAAAGAGAGCGAAACGAGACGAAGGAGGATGAAAGAGAGCAAAACGAGACGAAGGAGGGTGAAAGAGAGCGAAACGAGACGAATTAGGGTGAAAGACAGCGAAACGAGATGAAGGAGGGTGAAAGAGAGCGACACGAGAGGAAGGAGGGTGAAAGAGAGCGACACGAGAGGAAGGAGGATGAAAGAGAGTGAAACGAGATGAAGGAGGGTGAAAGAGAGCGTAACGAGACGAAGGAGTGTGATAGAGAGCGAAAAGAGACGAGGGAGGGTGAAAGCGAGCGAAACAAGACGAAAGGGGTGAAGAGAGCGAAACGAGGCGAAGGAGGATGAAAGAGAGCGAAACGAGATGAAGGAGGGGGATAGAGAGCGAAACGAGACAAAGAAGGATGAAAGAGAGCAAAACGGGACGAAGGTGGATGAAAAAGAGCGAAACGAGACGAAGGAGGGTGAAAGAGAGCGAAACGAGATGGAGGAGAGTGAAAGAGAGCGCCACGAGACGAAGGAGGGTGAAAGAGAGCGAAACGAGACGTAGGATGGTGAAAGAGAGTGAAACGAAACGAAGCAGGGTAAAAGAGAGCGACACGAGACGAAGGAGGGTGAAAGAGAGCGAAACGAGACGAGGGAGGGTGAAAGCGAGCGAAACGAGACGAATTAGGGTGAAAGAGAGAGGAACGAGATGAAGGAGGGTGAAAGCGAGCGAAACGCGATGAAGGAGGGTGAAAGAGAGCGTAACGAGATGAAGGAGGGTGAAAGAGAGCAAAACAAGACGAAAAAGTGTGATAGAGAGCTAGGCGAGATTAAGGAGGGCGAAAGAGAGAGAAACAAGACGTAGAACGGAGAAAGAGAACGAAACGAGATGAAGGAGGGTGAAAGAGAGCGAAACGAGGCAAAGGAGGGTGAAAGAGATCGAAACGAGACGAGGGAGGGTGAAAGAGAGTGAAACGTGACGAAGGAGGGTGAAAGAGAGCGAAACGAGATGAAGGAGGGTGAAAGAGAGCGAAACGAGACGAGGGAGGGTGAAAGAGAGCGAAACAAGACGAAGGAGGGTGAAAGCAAGTGAACGAGACGAGGGAGGGTGAAACAGAGTGAAACGAGACAAAGGAGGGTGAAAGAGAGCAATACGAGTTGAATGAGGGTGAAAGAGAGCAAAAGGAGACGAAGGAGCGTGAAAGAGAATGAAACGAGACGAAGGAGGGTGAAAGAGAGTGAAAAAAGACAAAGGAGGGTGAAAGAGAGCGAAACGAGATGAAGGAGTGTGAAAGAGTGCGAAACGAGATGAAGGAGGATGAAAGAGAGCAAAACGAGACGAAGGAGGGTGAAAGAGAGAGGAACGAGATGAAGGAGGGTGAAAGCGAGCGAAACGCGATGAAGGAGGGTGAAAGAGAGCGTAACGAGACAAATGAGGGTGAAAGAGAGCGAAACAAGATGAAGGAGGGTGAAAGAGAGCGAAACGAGACGAAGGAGAATGAAAGAGAGCAAAACGAGACGAAGGAGGGTGAAAGAGAGCGAAACGAGAGGAAGGAGGGTGAAAGAGAGCGAAACGAGACGAAGGAGGGTGAAAGAGAGCGAAACGAGACGAAGGAGGGTGAAAGAGAGCAAAACAAGACGAAAAAGTGTGATAGAGAGCTAGGCGAGATTAAGGAGGGCGAAAGAGAGAGAAACAAGACGTAGAACGGAGAAAGAGAACGAAACGAGATGAAGGAGGGTGAAAGAGAGCGAAACGAGGCAAAGGAGGGTGAAAGAGATCGAAACGAGACGAGGGAGGGTGAAAGAGAGTGAAACGTGACGAAGGAGGGTGAAAGAGAGCGAAACGAGATGAAGGAGGGTGAAAGAGAGCGAAACGAGACGAGGGAGGGTGAAAGAGAGCGAAACAAGACGAAGGAGGGTGAAAGCAAGTGAACGAGACGAGGGAGGGTGAAACAGAGTGAAACGAGACAAAGGAGGGTGAAAGAGAGCAATACGAGTTGAATGAGGGTGAAAGAGAGCAAAAGGAGACGAAGGAGCGTGAAAGAGAATGAAACGAGACGAAGGAGGGTGAAAGAGAGTGAAAAAAGACAAAGGAGGGTGAAAGAGAGCGAAACGAGATGAAGGAGTGTGAAAGAGTGCGAAACGAGATGAAGGAGGATGAAAGAGAGCAAAACGAGACGAAGGAGGGTGAAAGAGAGAGGAACGAGATGAAGGAGGGTGAAAGCGAGCGAAACGCGATGAAGGAGGGTGAAAGAGAGCGTAACGAGACGAAGGAGTGTGAAAGAGAGCGAAACAAGATGAAGGAGGGTGAAAGAGAGCGAAACGAGACGAAGGAGAATGAAAGAGAGCAAAACGAGACGAAGGAGGGTGAAAGAGAGCGAAACGAGACGAATTAGGGTGAAAGAGAGAGGAACGAGATGAAGGAGGGTGAAAGCGAGCGAAACGCGATGAAGGAGGGTGAAAGAGAGCGTAACGAGACGAAGGAGTGTGAAAGAGAGCGAAACAAGATGAAGGAGGGTGAAAGAGAGCGAAACGAGACGAAGGAGGATGAAAGAGAGCAAAACGAGACGAAGGAGGGTGAAAGAGAGCGAATCGAGACGAATTAGGGTGAAAGACAGCGAAACGAGATGAAGGAGGGTGAAAGAGAGCGACACGAGAGGAAGGAGGGTGAAAGAGAGCGACACGAGAGGAAGGAGGATGAAAGAGAGTGAAACGAGATGAAGGAGGGTGAAAGAGAGCGTAACGAGACGAAGGAGTGTGATAGAGAGCGAAAAGAGACGAGGGAGGGTGAAAGCGAGCGAAACAAGACGAAAGGGGTGAAGAGAGCGAAACGAGGCGAAGGAGGATGAAAGAGAGCGAAACGAGATGAAGGAGGGGGATAGAGAGCGAAACGAGACAAAGAAGGATGAAAGAGAGCAAAACGAGACGAAGGTGGGTGAAAAAGAGCGAAACGAGACGAAGGAGGGTGAAAGAGAGCGAAACGAGATGGAGGAGAGTGAAAGAGAGCGCCACGAGACGAAGGAGGGTGAAAGAGAGCGAAACGAGACGTAGGATGGTGAAAGAGAGTGAAACGAAACGAAGCAGGGTAAAAGAGAGCGACACGAGACGAAGGAGGGTGAAAGAGAGCGAAACGAGACGAGGGAGGGTGAAAGCGAGCGAAACGAGACGAATTAGGGTGAAAGAGAGAGGAACGAGATGAAGGAGGGTGAAAGCGAGCGAAACGCGATGAAGGAGGGTGAAAGAGAGCGTAACGAGATGAAGGAGGGTGAAAGAGAGCAAAACAAGACGAAAAAGTGTGATAGAGAGCTAGGCGAGATTAAGGAGGGCGAAAGAGAGAGAAACAAGACGTAGAACGGAGAAAGAGAACGAAACGAGATGAAGGAGGGTGAAAGAGAGCGAAACGAGGCAAAGGAGGGTGAAAGAGATCGAAACGAGACGAGGGAGGGTGAAAGAGAGTGAAACGTGACGAAGGAGGGTAAAAGAGAGCGAAACGAGATGAAGGAGGGTGAAAGAGAGCGAAACGAGACGAGGGAGGGTGAAAGAGAGCGAAACAAGACGAAGGAGGGTGAAAGCAAGTGAACGAGACGAGGGAGGGTGAAACAGAGTGAAACGAGACAAAGGAGGGTGAAAGAGAGCAATACGAGTTGAATGAGGGTGAAAGAGAGCAAAAGGAGACGAAGGAGCGTGAAAGAGAATGAAACGAGACGAAGGAGGGTGAAAGAGAGTGAAAAAAGACAAAGGAGGGTGAAAGAGAGCGAAACGAGATGAAGGAGTGTGAAAGAGTGCGAAACGAGATGAAGGAGGATGAAAGAGAGCAAAACGAGACGAAGGAGGGTGAAAGAGAGAGGAACGAGATGAAGGAGGGTGAAAGCGAGCGAAACGCGATGAAGGAGGGTGAAAGAGAGCGTAACGAGACAAATGAGGGTGAAAGAGAGCGAAACAAGATGAAGGAGGGTGAAAGAGAGCGAAACGAGACGAAGGAGAATGAAAGAGAGCAAAACGAGACGAAGGAGGGTGAAAGAGAGCGAAACGAGACGAATTAGGGTGAAAGAGAGAGGAACGAGATGAAGGAGGGTGAAAGCGAGCGAAACGCGATGAAGGAGGGTGAAAGAGAGCGTAACGAGACGAAGGAGTGTGAAAGAGAGCGAAACAAGATGAAGGAGGGTGAAAGAGAGCGAAACGAGACGAAGGAGGATGAAAGAGAGCAAAACGAGACGAAGGAGGGTGAAAGAGAGCGAAACGAGACGAATTAGGGTGAAAGACAGCGAAACGAGATGAAGGAGGGTGAAAGAGAGCGACACGAGAGGAAGGAGGGTGAAAGAGAGCGACACGAGAGGAAGGAGGATGAAAGAGAGTGAAACGAGATGAAGGAGGGTGAAAGAGAGCGTAACGAGACGAAGGTGTGTGATAGAGAGCGAAAAGAGACGAGGGAGGGTGAAAGCGAGCGAAACAAGACGAAAGGGGTGAAGAGAGCGAAACGAGGCGAAGGAGGATGAAAGAGAGCGAAACGAGATGAAGGAGGGGGTAAGAGAGCGAAACGAGACAAAGAAGGATGAAAGAGAGCAAAGCGAGACGAAGGTGGGTGAAAAAGAGCGAAACGAGACGAAGGAGGGTGAATGAGAGCGAAACGAGATGGAGGAGAGTGAAAGAGAGCGCCACGAGACGAAGGAGGGTGAAAGAGAGCGAAAAAAGACAAAGGAGGGTGAAAGAGAGCGAAACGAGATGAAGGAGTGTGAAAGAGTGCGAAACGAGATGAAGGAGGATGAAAGAGAGCAAAACGAGACGAAGGAGGGTGAAAGAGAGAGGAACGAGATGAAGGAGGGTGAAAGCGAGCGAAACGCGATGAAGGAGGGTGAAAGAGAGCGTAACGAGACAAATGAGGGTGAAAGAGAGCGAAACAAGATGAAGGAGGGTGAAAGAGAGCGAAACGAGACGAAGGAGAATGAAAGAGAGCAAAACGAGACGAAGGAGGGTGAAAGAGAGCGAAACGAGAGGAAGGAGGGTGAAAGAGAGCGAAACGAGACGAAGGAGGATGAAAGAGAGCAAAACGAGACGAAGGAGGGTGAAAGAGAGCGAAACGAGACGAATTAGGGTGAAAGACAGCGAAACGAGATGAAGGAGGGTGAAAGAGAGCGACACGAGAGGAAGGAGGGTGAAAGAGAGCGACACGAGAGGAAGGAGGATGAAAGAGAGTGAAACGAGATGAAGGAGGGTGAAAGAGAGCGTAACGAGACGAAGGAGTGTGATAGAGAGCGAAAAGAGACGAGGGAGGGTGAAAGCGAGCGAAACAAGACGAAAGGGGTGAAGAGAGCGAAACGAGGCGAAGGAGGATGAAAGAGAGCGAAACGAGATGAAGGAGGGGGATAGAGAGCGAAACGAGACAAAGAAGGATGAAAGAGAGCAAAACGGGACGAAGGTGGATGAAAAAGAGCGAAACGAGACGAAGGAGGGTGAAAGAGAGCGAAACGAGATGGAGGAGAGTGAAAGAGAGCGCCACGAGACGAAGGAGGGTGAAAGAGAGCGAAACGAGACGTAGGATGGTGAAAGAGAGTGAAACGAAACGAAGCAGGGTAAAAGAGAGCGACACGAGACGAAGGAGGGTGAAAGAGAGCGAAACGAGACGAGGGAGGGTGAAAGCGAGCGAAACGAGACGAATTAGGGTGAAAGAGAGAGGAACGAGATGAAGGAGGGTGAAAGCGAGCGAAACGCGATGAAGGAGGGTGAAAGAGAGCGTAACGAGATGAAGGAGGGTGAAAGAGAGCAAAACAAGACGAAAAAGTGTGATAGAGAGCTAGGCGAGATTAAGGAGGGCGAAAGAGAGAGAAACAAGACGTAGAACGGAGAAAGAGAACGAAACGAGATGAAGGAGGGTGAAAGAGAGCGAAACGAGGCAAAGGAGGGTGAAAGAGATCGAAACGAGACGAGGGAGGGTGAAAGAGAGTGAAACGTGACGAAGGAGGGTGAAAGAGAGCGAAACGAGATGAAGGAGGGTGAAAGAGAGCGAAACGAGACGAGGGAGGGTGAAAGAGAGCGAAACAAGACGAAGGAGGGTGAAAGCAAGTGAACGAGACGAGGGAGGGTGAAACAGAGTGAAACGAGACAAAGGAGGGTGAAAGAGAGCAATACGAGTTGAATGAGGGTGAAAGAGAGCAAAAGGAGACGAAGGAGCGTGAAAGAGAATAAAACGAGACGAAGGAGGGTGAAAGAGAGTGAAAAAAGACAAAGGAGGGTGAAAGAGAGCGAAACGAGATGAAGGAGTGTGAAAGAGTGCGAAACGAGATGAAGGAGGATGAAAGAGAGCAAAACGAGACGAAGGAGGGTGAAAGAGAGAGGAACGAGATGAAGGAGGGTGAAAGCGAGCGAAACGCGATGAAGGAGGGTGAAAGAGAGCGTAACGAGACAAATGAGGGTGAAAGAGAGCGAAACAAGATGAAGGAGGGTGAAAGAGAGCGAAACGAGACGAAGGAGAATGAAAGAGAGCAAAACGAGACGAAGGAGGGTGAAAGAGAGCGAAACGAGAGGAAGGAGGGTGAAAGAGAGCGAAACGAGACGAAGGAGGGTGAAAGAGAGCGAAACGAGACGAAGGAGGGTGAAAGAGAGCAAAACAAGACGAAAAAGTGTGATAGAGAGCTAGGCGAGATTAAGGAGGGCGAAAGAGAGAGAAACAAGACGTAGAACGGAGAAAGAGAACGAAACGAGATGAAGGAGGGTGAAAGAGAGCGAAACGAGGCAAAGGAGGGTGAAAGAGATCGAAACGAGACGAGGGAGGGTGAAAGAGAGTGAAACGTGACGAAGGAGGGTGAAAGAGAGCGAAACGAGATGAAGGAGGGTGAAAGAGAGCGAAACGAGACGAGGGAGGGTGAAAGAGAGCGAAACAAGACGAAGGAGGGTGAAAGCAAGTGAACGAGACGAGGGAGGGTGAAACAGAGTGAAACGAGACAAAGGAGGGTGAAAGAGAGCAATACGAGTTGAATGAGGGTGAAAGAGAGCAAAAGGAGACGAAGGAGCGTGAAAGAGAATGAAACGAGACGAAGGAGGGTGAAAGAGAGTGAAAAAAGACAAAGGAGGGTGAAAGAGAGCGAAACGAGATGAAGGAGTGTGAAAGAGTGCGAAACGAGATGAAGGAGGATGAAAGAGAGCAAAACGAGACGAAGGAGGGTGAAAGAGAGAGGAACGAGATGAAGGAGGGTGAAAGCGAGCGAAACGCGATGAAGGAGGGTGAAAGAGAGCGTAACGAGACGAAGGAGTGTGAAAGAGAGCGAAACAAGATGAAGGAGGGTGAAAGAGAGCGAAACGAGACGAAGGAGAATGAAAGAGAGCAAAACGAGACGAAGGAGGGTGAAAGAGAGCGAAACGAGACGAATTAGGGTGAAAGAGAGAGGAACGAGATGAAGGAGGGTGAAAGCGAGCGAAACGCGATGAAGGAGGGTGAAAGAGAGCGTAACGAGACGAAGGAGTGTGAAAGAGAGCGAAACAAGATGAAGGAGGGTGAAAGAGAGCGAAACGAGACGAAGGAGGATGAAAGAGAGCAAAACGAGACGAAGGAGGGTGAAAGAGAGCGAATCGAGACGAATTAGGGTGAAAGACAGCGAAACGAGATGAAGGAGGGTGAAAGAGAGCGACACGAGAGGAAGGAGGGTGAAAGAGAGCGACACGAGAGGAAGGAGGATGAAAGAGAGTGAAACGAGATGAAGGAGGGTGAAAGAGAGCGTAACGAGACGAAGGAGTGTGATAGAGAGCGAAAAGAGACGAGGGAGGGTGAAAGCGAGCGAAACAAGACGAAAGGGGTGAAGAGAGCGAAACGAGGCGAAGGAGGATGAAAGAGAGCGAAACGAGATGAAGGAGGGGGATAGAGAGCGAAACGAGACAAAGAAGGATGAAAGAGAGCAAAACGGGACGAAGGTGGATGAAAAAGAGCGAAACGAGACGAAGGAGGGTGAAAGAGAGCGAAACGAGATGGAGGAGAGTGAAAGAGAGCGCCACGAGACGAAGGAGGGTGAAAGAGAGCGAAACGAGACGTAGGATGGTGAAAGAGAGTGAAACGAAACGAAGCAGGGTAAAAGAGAGCGACACGAGACGAAGGAGGGTGAAAGAGAGCGAAACGAGACGAGGGAGGGTGAAAGCGAGCGAAACGAGACGAATTAGGGTGAAAGAGAGAGGAACGAGATGAAGGAGGGTGAAAGCGAGCGAAACGCGATGAAGGAGGGTGAAAGAGAGCGTAACGAGATGAAGGAGGGTGAAAGAGAGCAAAACAAGACGAAAAAGTGTGATAGAGAGCTAGGCGAGATTAAGGAGGGCGAAAGAGAGAGAAACAAGACGTAGAACGGAGAAAGAGAACGAAACGAGATGAAGGAGGGTGAAAGAGAGCGAAACGAGGCAAAGGAGGGTGAAAGAGATCGAAACGAGACGAGGGAGGGTGAAAGAGAGTGAAACGTGACGAAGGAGGGTGAAAGAGAGCGAAACGAGATGAAGGAGGGTGAAAGAGAGCGAAACGAGACGAGGGAGGGTGAAAGAGAGCGAAACAAGACGAAGGAGGGTGAAAGCAAGTGAACGAGACGAGGGAGGGTGAAACAGAGTGAAACGAGACAAAGGAGGGTGAAAGAGAGCAATACGAGTTGAATGAGGGTGAAAGAGAGCAAAAGGAGACGAAGGAGCGTGAAAGAGAATGAAACGAGACGAAGGAGGGTGAAAGAGAGTGAAAAAAGACAAAGGAGGGTGAAAGAGAGCAAAACGAGACGAAGGAGTGTGAAAGAGAGCGAAACGAGACGAATTAGGGTGAAAGACAGCGAAACGAGATGAAGGAGGGTGAAAGAGAGCGACACGAGAGGAAGGAGGGTGAAAGAGAGCGACACGAGAGGAAGGAGGATGAAAGAGAGTGAAACGAGATGAAGGAGGGTGAAAGAGAGCGTAACGAGACGAAGGAGTGTGATAGAGAGCGAAAAGAGACGAGGGAGGGTGAAAGCGAGCGAAACAAGACGAAAGGGGTGAAGAGAGCGAAACGAGGCGAAGGAGGATGAAAGAGAGCGAAACGAGATGAAGGAGGGGGATAGAGAGCGAAACGAGACAAAGAAGGATGAAAGAGAGCAAAACGGGACGAAGGTGGATGAAAAAGAGCGAAACGAGACGAAGGAGGGTGAAAGAGAGCGAAACGAGATGGAGGAGAGTGAAAGAGAGCGCCACGAGACGAAGGAGGGTGAAAGAGAGCGAAACGAGACGTAGGATGGTGAAAGAGAGTGAAACGAAACGAAGCAGGGTAAAAGAGAGCGACACGAGACGAAGGAGGGTGAAAGAGAGCGAAACGAGACGAGGGAGGGTGAAAGCGAGCGAAACGAGACGAATTAGGGTGAAAGAGAGAGGAACGAGATGAAGGAGGGTGAAAGCGAGCGAAACGCGATGAAGGAGGGTGAAAGAGAGCGTAACGAGATGAAGGAGGGTGAAAGAGAGCAAAACAAGACGAAAAAGTGTGATAGAGAGCTAGGCGAGATTAAGGAGGGCGAAAGAGAGAGAAACAAGACGTAGAACGGAGAAAGAGAACGAAACGAGATGAAGGAGGGTGAAAGAGAGCGAAACGAGGCAAAGGAGGGTGAAAGAGATCGAAACGAGACGAGGGAGGGTGAAAGAGAGTGAAACGTGACGAAGGAGGGTGAAAGAGAGCGAAACGAGATGAAGGAGGGTGAAAGAGAGCGAAACGAGACGAGGGAGGGTGAAAGAGAGCGAAACAAGACGAAGGAGGGTGAAAGCAAGTGAACGAGACGAGGGAGGGTGAAACAGAGTGAAACGAGACAAAGGAGGGTGAAAGAGAGCAATACGAGTTGAATGAGGGTGAAAGAGAGCAAAAGGAGACGAAGGAGCGTGAAAGAGAATGAAACGAGACGAAGGAGGGTGAAAGAGAGTGAAAAAAGACAAAGGAGGGTGAAAGAGAGCGAAACGAGATGAAGGAGTGTGAAAGAGTGCGAAACGAGATGAAGGAGGATGAAAGAGAGCAAAACGAGACGAAGGAGGGTGAAAGAGAGAGGAACGAGATGAAGGAGGGTGAAAGCGAGCGAAACGCGATGAAGGAGGGTGAAAGAGAGCGTAACGAGACAAATGAGGGTGAAAGAGAGCGAAACAAGATGAAGGAGGGTGAAAGAGAGCGAAACGAGACGAAGGAGAATGAAAGAGAGCAAAACGAGACGAAGGAGGGTGAAAGAGAGCGAAACGAGAGGAAGGAGGGTGAAAGAGAGCGAAACGAGACGAAGGAGGGTGAAAGAGAGCGAAACGAGACGAAGGAGGGTGAAAGAGAGCAAAACAAGACGAAAAAGTGTGATAGAGAGCTAGGCGAGATTAAGGAGGGCGAAAGAGAGAGAAACAAGACGTAGAACGGAGAAAGAGAACGAAACGAGATGAAGGAGGGTGAAAGAGAGCGAAACGAGGCAAAGGAGGGTGAAAGAGATCGAAACGAGACGAGGGAGGGTGAAAGAGAGTGAAACGTGACGAAGGAGGGTGAAAGAGAGCGAAACGAGATGAAGGAGGGTGAAAGAGAGCGAAACGAGACGAGGGAGGGTGAAAGAGAGCGAAACAAGACGAAGGAGGGTGAAAGCAAGTGAACGAGACGAGGGAGGGTGAAACAGAGTGAAACGAGACAAAGGAGGGTGAAAGAGAGCAATACGAGTTGAATGAGGGTGAAAGAGAGCAAAAGGAGACGAAGGAGCGTGAAAGAGAATGAAACGAGACGAAGGAGGGTGAAAGAGAGTGAAAAAAGACAAAGGAGGGTGAAAGAGAGCGAAACGAGATGAAGGAGTGTGAAAGAGTGCGAAACGAGATGAAGGAGGATGAAAGAGAGCAAAACGAGACGAAGGAGGGTGAAAGAGAGAGGAACGAGATGAAGGAGGGTGAAAGCGAGCGAAACGCGATGAAGGAGGGTGAAAGAGAGCGTAACGAGACGAAGGAGTGTGAAAGAGAGCGAAACAAGATGAAGGAGGGTGAAAGAGAGCGAAACGAGACGAAGGAGAATGAAAGAGAGCAAAACGAGACGAAGGAGGGTGAAAGAGAGCGAAACGAGACGAATTAGGGTGAAAGAGAGAGGAACGAGATGAAGGAGGGTGAAAGCGAGCGAAACGCGATGAAGGAGGGTGAAAGAGAGCGTAACGAGACGAAGGAGTGTGAAAGAGAGCGAAACAAGATGAAGGAGGGTGAAAGAGAGCGAAACGAGACGAAGGAGGATGAAAGAGAGCAAAACGAGACGAAGGAGGGTGAAAGAGAGCGAATCGAGACGAATTAGGGTGAAAGACAGCGAAACGAGATGAAGGAGGGTGAAAGAGAGCGACACGAGAGGAAGGAGGGTGAAAGAGAGCGACACGAGAGGAAGGAGGATGAAAGAGAGTGAAACGAGATGAAGGAGGGTGAAAGAGAGCGTAACGAGACGAAGGAGTGTGATAGAGAGCGAAAAGAGACGAGGGAGGGTGAAAGCGAGGGAAACAAGACGAAAGGGGTGAAGAGAGCGAAACGAGGCGAAGGAGGATGAAAGAGAGCGAAACGAGATGAAGGAGGGGGATAGAGAGCGAAACGAGACAAAGAAGGATGAAAGAGAGCAAAACGAGACGAAGGTGGGTGAAAAAGAGCGAAACGAGACGAAGGAGGGTGAAAGAGAGCGAAACGAGATGGAGGAGAGTGAAAGAGAGCGCCACGAGACGAAGGAGGGTGAAAGAGAGCGAAACGAGACGTAGGATGGTGAAAGAGAGTGAAACGAAACGAAGCAGGGTAAAAGAGAGCGACACGAGACGAAGGAGGGTGAAAGAGAGCGAAACGAGACGAGGGAGGGTGAAAGCGAGCGAAACGAGACGAATTAGGGTGAAAGAGAGAGGAACGAGATGAAGGAGGGTGAAAGCGAGCGAAACGCGATGAAGGAGGGTGAAAGAGAGCGTAACGAGATGAAGGAGGGTGAAAGAGAGCAAAACAAGACGAAAAAGTGTGATAGAGAGCTAGGCGAGATTAAGGAGGGCGAAAGAGAGAGAAACAAGACGTAGAACGGAGAAAGAGAACGAAACGAGATGAAGGAGGGTGAAAGAGAGCGAAACGAGGCAAAGGAGGGTGAAAGAGATCGAAACGAGACGAGGGAGGGTGAAAGAGAGTGAAACGTGACGAAGGAGGGTAAAAGAGAGCGAAACGAGATGAAGGAGGGTGAAAGAGAGCGAAACGAGACGAGGGAGGGTGAAAGAGAGCGAAACAAGACGAAGGAGGGTGAAAGCAAGTGAACGAGACGAGGGAGGGTGAAACAGAGTGAAACGAGACAAAGGAGGGTGAAAGAGAGCAATACGAGTTGAATGAGGGTGAAAGAGAGCAAAAGGAGACGAAGGAGCGTGAAAGAGAATGAAACGAGACGAAGGAGGGTGAAAGAGAGTGAAAAAAGACAAAGGAGGGTGAAAGAGAGCGAAACGAGATGAAGGAGTGTGAAAGAGTGCGAAACGAGATGAAGGAGGATGAAAGAGAGCAAAACGAGACGAAGGAGGGTGAAAGAGAGAGGAACGAGATGAAGGAGGGTGAAAGCGAGCGAAACGCGATGAAGGAGGGTGAAAGAGAGCGTAACGAGACAAATGAGGGTGAAAGAGAGCGAAACAAGATGAAGGAGGGTGAAAGAGAGCGAAACGAGACGAAGGAGAATGAAAGAGAGCAAAACGAGACGAAGGAGGGTGAAAGAGAGCGAAACGAGACGAATTAGGGTGAAAGAGAGAGGAACGAGATGAAGGAGGGTGAAAGCGAGCGAAACGCGATGAAGGAGGGTGAAAGAGAGCGTAACGAGACGAAGGAGTGTGAAAGAGAGCGAAACAAGATGAAGGAGGGTGAAAGAGAGCGAAACGAGACGAAGGAGGATGAAAGAGAGCAAAACGAGACGAAGGAGGGTGAAAGAGAGCGAAACGAGACGAATTAGGGTGAAAGACAGCGAAACGAGATGAAGGAGGGTGAAAGAGAGCGACACGAGAGGAAGGAGGGTGAAAGAGAGCGACACGAGAGGAAGGAGGATGAAAGAGAGTGAAACGAGATGAAGGAGGGTGAAAGAGAGCGTAACGAGACGAAGGTGTGTGATAGAGAGCGAAAAGAGACGAGGGAGGGTGAAAGCGAGCGAAACAAGACGAAAGGGGTGAAGAGAGCGAAACGAGGCGAAGGAGGATGAAAGAGAGCGAAACGAGATGAAGGAGGGGGTAAGAGAGCGAAACGAGACAAAGAAGGATGAAAGAGAGCAAAGCGAGACGAAGGTGGGTGAAAAAGAGCGAAACGAGACGAAGGAGGGTGAATGAGAGCGAAACGAGATGGAGGAGAGTGAAAGAGAGCGCCACGAGACGAAGGAGGGTGAAAGAGAGCGAAAAAAGACAAAGGAGGGTGAAAGAGAGCGAAACGAGATGAAGGAGTGTGAAAGAGTGCGAAACGAGATGAAGGAGGATGAAAGAGAGCAAAACGAGACGAAGGAGGGTGAAAGAGAGAGGAACGAGATGAAGGAGGGTGAAAGCGAGCGAAACGCGATGAAGGAGGGTGAAAGAGAGCGTAACGAGACAAATGAGGGTGAAAGAGAGCGAAACAAGATGAAGGAGGGTGAAAGAGAGCGAAACGAGACGAAGGAGAATGAAAGAGAGCAAAACGAGACGAAGGAGGGTGAAAGAGAGCGAAACGAGAGGAAGGAGGGTGAAAGAGAGCGAAACGAGACGAAGGAGGATGAAAGAGAGCAAAACGAGACGAAGGAGGGTGAAAGAGAGCGAAACGAGACGAATTAGGGTGAAAGACAGCGAAACGAGATGAAGGAGGGTGAAAGAGAGCGACACGAGAGGAAGGAGGGTGAAAGAGAGCGACACGAGAGGAAGGAGGATGAAAGAGAGTGAAACGAGATGAAGGAGGGTGAAAGAGAGCGTAACGAGACGAAGGAGTGTGATAGAGAGCGAAAAGAGACGAGGGAGGGTGAAAGCGAGCGAAACAAGACGAAAGGGGTGAAGAGAGCGAAACGAGGCGAAGGAGGATGAAAGAGAGCGAAACGAGATGAAGGAGGGGGATAGAGAGCGAAACGAGACAAAGAAGGATGAAAGAGAGCAAAACGGGACGAAGGTGGATGAAAAAGAGCGAAACGAGACGAAGGAGGGTGAAAGAGAGCGAAACGAGATGGAGGAGAGTGAAAGAGAGCGCCACGAGACGAAGGAGGGTGAAAGAGAGCGAAACGAGACGTAGGATGGTGAAAGAGAGTGAAACGAAACGAAGCAGGGTAAAAGAGAGCGACACGAGACGAAGGAGGGTGAAAGAGAGCGAAACGAGACGAGGGAGGGTGAAAGCGAGCGAAACGAGACGAATTAGGGTGAAAGAGAGAGGAACGAGATGAAGGAGGGTGAAAGCGAGCGAAACGCGATGAAGGAGGGTGAAAGAGAGCGTAACGAGATGAAGGAGGGTGAAAGAGAGCAAAACAAGACGAAAAAGTGTGATAGAGAGCTAGGCGAGATTAAGGAGGGCGAAAGAGAGAGAAACAAGACGTAGAACGGAGAAAGAGAACGAAACGAGATGAAGGAGGGTGAAAGAGAGCGAAACGAGGCAAAGGAGGGTGAAAGAGATCGAAACGAGACGAGGGAGGGTGAAAGAGAGTGAAACGTGACGAAGGAGGGTGAAAGAGAGCGAAACGAGATGAAGGAGGGTGAAAGAGAGCGAAACGAGACGAGGGAGGGTGAAAGAGAGCGAAACAAGACGAAGGAGGGTGAAAGCAAGTGAACGAGACGAGGGAGGGTGAAACAGAGTGAAACGAGACAAAGGAGGGTGAAAGAGAGCAATACGAGTTGAATGAGGGTGAAAGAGAGCAAAAGGAGACGAAGGAGCGTGAAAGAGAATGAAACGAGACGAAGGAGGGTGAAAGAGAGTGAAAAAAGACAAAGGAGGGTGAAAGAGAGCGAAACGAGATGAAGGAGTGTGAAAGAGTGCGAAACGAGATGAAGGAGGATGAAAGAGAGCAAAACGAGACGAAGGAGGGTGAAAGAGAGAGGAACGAGATGAAGGAGGGTGAAAGCGAGCGAAACGCGATGAAGGAGGGTGAAAGAGAGCGTAACGAGACAAATGAGGGTGAAAGAGAGCGAAACAAGATGAAGGAGGGTGAAAGAGAGCGAAACGAGACGAAGGAGAATGAAAGAGAGCAAAACGAGACGAAGGAGGGTGAAAGAGAGCGAAACGAGAGGAAGGAGGGTGAAAGAGAGCGAAACGAGACGAAGGAGGGTGAAAGAGAGCGAAACGAGACGAAGGAGGGTGAAAGAGAGCAAAACAAGACGAAAAAGTGTGATAGAGAGCTAGGCGAGATTAAGGAGGGCGAAAGAGAGAGAAACAAGACGTAGAACGGAGAAAGAGAACGAAACGAGATGAAGGAGGGTGAAAGAGAGCGAAACGAGGCAAAGGAGGGTGAAAGAGATCGAAACGAGACGAGGGAGGGTGAAAGAGAGTGAAACGTGACGAAGGAGGGTGAAAGAGAGCGAAACGAGATGAAGGAGGGTGAAAGAGAGCGAAACGAGACGAGGGAGGGTGAAAGAGAGCGAAACAAGACGAAGGAGGGTGAAAGCAAGTGAACGAGACGAGGGAGGGTGAAACAGAGTGAAACGAGACAAAGGAGGGTGAAAGAGAGCAATACGAGTTGAATGAGGGTGAAAGAGAGCAAAAGGAGACGAAGGAGCGTGAAAGAGAATGAAACGAGACGAAGGAGGGTGAAAGAGAGTGAAAAAAGACAAAGGAGGGTGAAAGAGAGCGAAACGAGATGAAGGAGTGTGAAAGAGTGCGAAACGAGATGAAGGAGGATGAAAGAGAGCAAAACGAGACGAAGGAGGGTGAAAGAGAGAGGAACGAGATGAAGGAGGGTGAAAGCGAGCGAAACGCGATGAAGGAGGGTGAAAGAGAGCGTAACGAGACGAAGGAGTGTGAAAGAGAGCGAAACAAGATGAAGGAGGGTGAAAGAGAGCGAAACGAGACGAAGGAGAATGAAAGAGAGCAAAACGAGACGAAGGAGGGTGAAAGAGAGCGAAACGAGACGAATTAGGGTGAAAGAGAGAGGAACGAGATGAAGGAGGGTGAAAGCGAGCGAAACGCGATGAAGGAGGGTGAAAGAGAGCGTAACGAGACGAAGGAGTGTGAAAGAGAGCGAAACAAGATGAAGGAGGGTGAAAGAGAGCGAAACGAGACGAAGGAGGATGAAAGAGAGCAAAACGAGACGAAGGAGGGTGAAAGAGAGCGAATCGAGACGAATTAGGGTGAAAGACAGCGAAACGAGATGAAGGAGGGTGAAAGAGAGCGACACGAGAGGAAGGAGGGTGAAAGAGAGCGACACGAGAGGAAGGAGGATGAAAGAGAGTGAAACGAGATGAAGGAGGGTGAAAGAGAGCGTAACGAGACGAAGGAGTGTGATAGAGAGCGAAAAGAGACGAGGGAGGGTGAAAGCGAGCGAAACAAGACGAAAGGGGTGAAGAGAGCGAAACGAGGCGAAGGAGGATGAAAGAGAGCGAAACGAGATGAAGGAGGGGGATAGAGAGCGAAACGAGACAAAGAAGGATGAAAGAGAGCAAAACGGGACGAAGGTGGATGAAAAAGAGCGAAACGAGACGAAGGAGGGTGAAAGAGAGCGAAACGAGATGGAGGAGAGTGAAAGAGAGCGCCACGAGACGAAGGAGGGTGAAAGAGAGCGAAACGAGACGTAGGATGGTGAAAGAGAGTGAAACGAAACGAAGCAGGGTAAAAGAGAGCGACACGAGACGAAGGAGGGTGAAAGAGAGCGAAACGAGACGAGGGAGGGTGAAAGCGAGCGAAACGAGACGAATTAGGGTGAAAGAGAGAGGAACGAGATGAAGGAGGGTGAAAGCGAGCGAAACGCGATGAAGGAGGGTGAAAGAGAGCGTAACGAGATGAAGGAGGGTGAAAGAGAGCAAAACAAGACGAAAAAGTGTGATAGAGAGCTAGGCGAGATTAAGGAGGGCGAAAGAGAGAGAAACAAGACGTAGAACGGAGAAAGAGAACGAAACGAGATGAAGGAGGGTGAAAGAGAGCGAAACGAGGCAAAGGAGGGTGAAAGAGATCGAAACGAGACGAGGGAGGGTGAAAGAGAGTGAAACGTGACGAAGGAGGGTGAAAGAGAGCGAAACGAGATGAAGGAGGGTGAAAGAGAGCGAAACGAGACGAGGGAGGGTGAAAGAGAGCGAAACAAGACGAAGGAGGGTGAAAGCAAGTGAACGAGACGAGGGAGGGTGAAACAGAGTGAAACGAGACAAAGGAGGGTGAAAGAGAGCAATACGAGTTGAATGAGGGTGAAAGAGAGCAAAAGGAGACGAAGGAGCGTGAAAGAGAATGAAACGAGACGAAGGAGGGTGAAAGAGAGTGAAAAAAGACAAAGGAGGGTGAAAGAGAGCGAAACGAGATGAAGGAGTGTGAAAGAGTGCGAAACGAGATGAAGGAGGATGAAAGAGAGCAAAACGAGACGAAGGAGGGTGAAAGAGAGAGGAACGAGATGAAGGAGGGTGAAAGCGAGCGAAACGCGATGAAGGAGGGTGAAAGAGAGCGTAACGAGACAAATGAGGGTGAAAGAGAGCGAAACAAGATGAAGGAGGGTGAAAGAGAGCGAAACGAGACGAAGGAGAATGAAAGAGAGCAAAACGAGACGAAGGAGGGTGAAAGAGAGCGAAACGAGACGAATTAGGGTGAAAGAGAGAGGAACGAGATGAAGGAGGGTGAAAGCGAGCGAAACGCGATGAAGGAGGGTGAAAGAGAGCGTAACGAGACGAAGGAGTGTGAAAGAGAGCGAAACAAGATGAAGGAGGGTGAAAGAGAGCGAAACGAGACGAAGGAGGATGAAAGAGAGCAAAACGAGACGAAGGAGGGTGAAAGAGAGCGAAACGAGACGAATTAGGGTGAAAGACAGCGAAACGAGATGAAGGAGGGTGAAAGAGAGCGACACGAGAGGAAGGAGGGTGAAAGAGAGCGACACGAGAGGAAGGAGGATGAAAGAGAGTGAAACGAGATGAAGGAGGGTGAAAGAGAGCGTAACGAGACGAAGGTGTGTGATAGAGAGCGAAAAGAGACGAGGGAGGGTGAAAGCGAGCGAAACAAGACGAAAGGGGTGAAGAGAGCGAAACGAGGCGAAGGAGGATGAAAGAGAGCGAAACGAGATGAAGGAGGGGGTAAGAGAGCGAAACGAGACAAAGAAGGATGAAAGAGAGCAAAACGAGACGAAGGTGGGTGAAAAAGAGCGAAACGAGACGAAGGAGGGTGAAAGAGAGCGAAACGAGACGAAGGAGTGTGATAGAGAGCGAAAAGAGACGAGGGAGGGTGAAAGCGAGCGAAACAAGACGAAAGGGGTGAAGAGAGCGAAACGAGGCGAAGGAGGATGAAAGAGAGCGAAACGAGATGAAGGAGGGGGATAGAGAGCGAAACGAGACAAAGAAGGATGAAAGAGAGCAAAACGAGACGAAGGTGGGTGAAAAAGAGCGAAACGAGACGAAGGAGGGTGAAAGAGAGCGAAACGAGATGGAGGAGAGTGAAAGAGAGCGCCACGAGACGAAGGAGGGTGAAAGAGAGCGAAACGAGACGTAGGATGGTGAAAGAGAGTGAAACGAAACGAAGCAGGGTAAAAGAGAGCGACACGAGACGAAGGAGGGTGAAAGAGAGCGAAACGAGACGAGGGAGGGTGAAAGCGAGCGAAACGAGACGAATTAGGGTGAAAGAGAGAGGAACGAGATGAAGGAGGGTGAAAGCGAGCGAAACGCGATGAAGGAGGGTGAAAGAGAGCGTAACGAGATGAAGGAGGGTGAAAGAGAGCAAAACAAGACGAAAAAGTGTGATAGAGAGCTAGGCGAGATTAAGGAGGGCGAAAGAGAGAGAAACAAGACGTAGAACGGAGAAAGAGAACGAAACGAGATGAAGGAGGGTGAAAGAGAGCGAAACGAGGCAAAGTAGGGTGAAAGAGATCGAAACGAGACGAGGGAGGGTGAAAGAGAGTGAAACGTGACGAAGGAGGGTGAAAGAGAGCGAAACGAGATGAAGGAGGGTGAAAGAGAGCGAAACGAGACGAGGGAGGGTGAAAGAGAGCGAAACAAGACGAAGGAGGGTGAAAGCAAGTGAACGAGACGAGGGAGGGTGAAACAGAGTGAAACGAGACAAAGGAGGGTGAAAGAGAGCAATACGAGTTGAATGAGGGTGAAAGAGAGCAAAAGGAGACGAAGGAGCGTGAAAGAGAATGAAACGAGACGAAGGAGGGTGAAAGAGAGTGAAAAAAGACAAAGGAGGGTGAAAGAGAGCGAAACGAGATGAAGGAGTGTGAAAGAGTGCGAAACGAGATGAAGGAGGATGAAAGAGAGCAAAACGAGACGAAGGAGGGTGAAAGAGAGAGGAACGAGATGAAGGAGGGTGAAAGCGAGCGAAACGCGATGAAGGAGGGTGAAAGAGAGCGTAACGAGACAAATGAGGGTGAAAGAGAGCGAAACAAGATGAAGGAGGGTGAAAGAGAGCGAAACGAGACGAAGGAGAATGAAAGAGAGCAAAACGAGACGAAGGAGGGTGAAAGAGAGCGAAACGAGACGAATTAGGGTGAAAGAGAGAGGAACGAGATGAAGGAGGGTGAAAGCGAGCGAAACGCGATGAAGGAGGGTGAAAGAGAGCGTAACGAGACGAAGGAGTGTGAAAGAGAGCGAAACAAGATGAAGGAGGGTGAAAGAGAGCGAAACGAGACGAAGGAGGATGAAAGAGAGCAAAACGAGACGAAGGAGGGTGAAAGAGAGCGAAACGAGACGAATTAGGGTGAAAGACAGCGAAACGAGATGAAGGAGGGTGAAAGAGAGCGACACGAGAGGAAGGAGGGTGAAAGAGAGCGACACGAGAGGAAGGAGGATGAAAGAGAGTGAAACGAGATGAAGGAGGGTGAAAGAGAGCGTAACGAGACGAAGGTGTGTGATAGAGAGCGAAAAGAGACGAGGGAGGGTGAAAGCGAGCGAAACAAGACGAAAGGGGTGAAGAGAGCGAAACGAGGCGAAGGAGGATGAAAGAGAGCGAAACGAGATGAAGGAGGGGGTAAGAGAGCGAAACGAGACAAAGAAGGATGAAAGAGAGCAAAACGAGACGAAGGTGGGTGAAAAAGAGCGAAACGAGACGAAGGAGGGTGAAAGAGAGCGAAACGAGATGGAGGAGAGTGAAAGAGAGCGCCACGAGACGAAGGAGGGTGAAAGAGAGCGAAAAAAGACAAAGGAGGGTGAAAGAGAGCGAAACGAGATGAAGGAGTGTGAAAGAGTGCGAAACGAGATGAAGGAGGATGAAAGAGAGCAAAACGAGACGAAGGAGGGTGAAAGAGAGAGGAACGAGATGAAGGAGGGTGAAAGCGAGCGAAACGCGATGAAGGAGGGTGAAAGAGAGCGTAACGAGACAAATGAGGGTGAAAGAGAGCGAAACAAGATGAAGGAGGGTGAAAGAGAGCGAAACGAGACGAAGGAGAATGAAAGAGAGCAAAACGAGACGAAGGAGGGTGAAAGAGAGCGAAACGAGAGGAAGGAGGGTGAAAGAGAGCGAAACGAGACGAAGGAGGGTGAAAGAGAGCGAAACGAGACGAAGGAGGGTGAAAGAGAGCAAAACAAGACGAAAAAGTGTGATAGAGAGCTAGGCGAGATTAAGGAGGGCGAAAGAGAGAGAAACAAGACGTAGAACGGAGAAAGAGAACGAAACGAGATGAAGGAGGGTGAAAGAGAGCGAAACGAGGCAAAGGAGGGTGAAAGAGATCGAAACGAGACGAGGGAGGGTGAAAGAGAGTGAAACGTGACGAAGGAGGGTGAAAGAGAGCGAAACGAGATGAAGGAGGGTGAAAGAGAGCGAAACGAGACGAGGGAGGGTGAAAGAGAGCGAAACAAGACGAAGGAGGGTGAAAGAGAGCAATACGAGTTGAATGAGGGTGAAAGAGAGCAAAAGGAGACGAAGGAGCGTGAAAGAGAATGAAACGAGACGAAGGAGGGTGAAAGAGAGTGAAAAAAGACAAAGGAGGGTGAAAGAGAGCGAAACGAGATGAAGGAGTGTGAAAGAGTGCGAAACGAGATGAAGGAGGATGAAAGAGAGCAAAACGAGACGAAGGAGGGTGAAAGAGAGAGGAACGAGATGAAGGAGGGTGAAAGCGAGCGAAACGCGATGAAGGAGGGTGAAAGAGAGCGTAACGAGACGAAGGAGTGTGAAAGAGAGCGAAACAAGATGAAGGAGGGTGAAAGAGAGCGAAACGAGACGAAGGAGAATGAAAGAGAGCAAAACGAGACGAAGGAGGGTGAAAGAGAGCGAAACGAGACGAATTAGGGTGAAAGAGAGAGGAACGAGATGAAGGAGGGTGAAAGCGAGCGAAACGCGATGAAGGAGGGTGAAAGAGAGCGTAACGAGACGAAGGAGTGTGAAAGAGAGCGAAACAAGATGAAGGAGGGTGAAAGAGAGCGAAACGAGACGAAGGAGGATGAAAGAGAGCAAAACGAGACGAAGGAGGGTGAAAGAGAGCGAATCGAGACGAATTAGGGTGAAAGACAGCGAAACGAGATGAAGGAGGGTGAAAGAGAGCGACACGAGAGGAAGGAGGGTGAAAGAGAGCGACACGAGAGGAAGGAGGATGAAAGAGAGTGAAACGAGATGAAGGAGGGTGAAAGAGAGCGTAACGAGACGAAGGAGTGTGATAGAGAGCGAAAAGAGACGAGGGAGGGTGAAAGCGAGCGAAACAAGACGAAAGGGGTGAAGAGAGCGAAACGAGGCGAAGGAGGATGAAAGAGAGCGAAACGAGATGAAGGAGGGGGATAGAGAGCGAAACGAGACAAAGAAGGATGAAAGAGAGCAAAACGAGACGAAGGTGGGTGAAAAAGAGCGAAACGAGACGAAGGAGGGTGAAAGAGAGCGAAACGAGATGGAGGAGAGTGAAAGAGAGCGCCACGAGACGAAGGAGGGTGAAAGAGAGCGAAACGAGACGTAGGATGGTGAAAGAGAGTGAAACGAAACGAAGCAGGGTAAAAGAGAGCGACACGAGACGAAGGAGGGTGAAAGAGAGCGAAACGAGACGAGGGAGGGTGAAAGCGAGCGAAACGAGACGAATTAGGGTGAAAGAGAGAGGAACGAGATGAAGGAGGGTGAAAGCGAGCGAAACGCGATGAAGGAGGGTGAAAGAGAGCGTAACGAGATGAAGGAGGGTGAAAGAGAGCAAAACAAGACGAAAAAGTGTGATAGAGAGCTAGGCGAGATTAAGGAGGGCGAAAGAGAGAGAAACAAGACGTAGAACGGAGAAAGAGAACGAAACGAGATGAAGGAGGGTGAAAGAGAGCGAAACGAGGCAAAGGAGGGTGAAAGAGATCGAAACGAGACGAGGGAGGGTGAAAGAGAGTGAAACGTGACGAAGGAGGGTGAAAGAGAGCGAAACGAGATGAAGGAGGGTGAAAGAGAGCGAAACGAGACGAGGGAGGGTGAAAGAGAGCGAAACAAGACGAAGGAGGGTGAAAGCAAGTGAACGAGACGAGGGAGGGTGAAACAGAGTGAAACGAGACAAAGGAGGGTGAAAGAGAGCAATACGAGTTGAATGAGGGTGAAAGAGAGCAAAAGGAGACGAAGGAGCGTGAAAGAGAATGAAACGAGACGAAGGAGGGTGAAAGAGAGTGAAAAAAGACAAAGGAGGGTGAAAGAGAGCGAAACGAGATGAAGGAGTGTGAAAGAGTGCGAAACGAGATGAAGGAGGATGAAAGAGAGCAAAACGAGACGAAGGAGGGTGAAAGAGAGAGGAACGAGATGAAGGAGGGTGAAAGCGAGCGAAACGCGATGAAGGAGGGTGAAAGAGAGCGTAACGAGACAAATGAGGGTGAAAGAGAGCGAAACAAGATGAAGGAGGGTGAAAGAGAGCGAAACGAGACGAAGGAGAATGAAAGAGAGCAAAACGAGACGAAGGAGGGTGAAAGAGAGCGAAACGAGACGAATTAGGGTGAAAGAGAGAGGAACGAGATGAAGGAGGGTGAAAGCGAGCGAAACGCGATGAAGGAGGGTGAAAGAGAGCGTAACGAGACGAAGGAGTGTGAAAGAGAGCGAAACAAGATGAAGGAGGGTGAAAGAGAGCGAAACGAGACGAAGGAGGATGAAAGAGAGCAAAACGAGACGAAGGAGGGTGAAAGAGAGCGAAACGAGACGAATTAGGGTGAAAGACAGCGAAACGAGATGAAGGAGGGTGAAAGAGAGCGACACGAGAGGAAGGAGGGTGAAAGAGAGCGACACGAGAGGAAGGAGGATGAAAGAGAGTGAAACGAGATGAAGGAGGGTGAAAGAGAGCGTAACGAGACGAAGGTGTGTGATAGAGAGCGAAAAGAGACGAGGGAGGGTGAAAGCGAGCGAAACAAGACGAAAGGGGTGAAGAGAGCGAAACGAGGCGAAGGAGGATGAAAGAGAGCGAAACGAGATGAAGGAGGGGGTAAGAGAGCGAAACGAGACAAAGAAGGATGAAAGAGAGCAAAACGAGACGAAGGTGGGTGAAAAAGAGCGAAACGAGACGAAGGAGGGTGAAAGAGAGCGAAACGAGATGGAGGAGAGTGAAAGAGAGCGCCACGAGACGAAGGAGGGTGAAAGAGAGCGAAACGAGACGTAGGATGGTGAAAGAGAGTGAAACGAAACGAAGCAGGGTAAAAGAGAGCGACACGAGACGAAGGAGGGTGAAAGAGAGCGAAACGAGACGAGGGAGAGTGAAAGCGAGCGAAACGAGACGAATTAGGGTGAAAGAGAGAGGAACGAGATGAAGGAGGGTGAAAGCGAGCGAAACGCGATGAAGGAGGGTGAAAGAGAGCGTAACGAGATGAAGGAGGGTGAAAGAGAGCGAAACGAGACGAAGGAGGATGAAAGAGAGCAAAACGAGATGAAGGAGGGTGAAAGGGAGCGAAACGAGGTGAAGGTGGGTGAAAGAGAGCGACACGAGAGGAAGGAGGATGAAAGAGAGCGACACGAGAGGAAGGAGGATGAAAGAGAGCGAAACGAGATGAAGGAGGGTGAAAGAGAGCGTAACGAGACGAAGGAGTGTGATAGAGAGCGAAAAAAGACGAGATAGGGTGAAAGCGAGCGAAAGAAGACGAAGGAGGGTGAAAGAGAGCGAAACGAGATGAAGGAGGATGAAAGAGAGCGAAACGAGATGAAGGAAGGGGACAGAGAGCGAAACGAGACAAAGGAGGATGAAAGAGAGCAAAACGAGATGAAGGAGGGTGAAAAAGAGCGAAACGAGACGAAGGAGGGTGAAAGAGAGCGAAACGAGATGGAGGAGAGTGAAAGAGAGCGCCACGAGACGAAGGAGGGTGAAAGAGAGCGAAACGAGACGTAGGATGGTGAAAGAGAGCGAAACGAAACGAAGCAGGGTAAAAGAGAGCGACACGAGACGAAGGAGGGTGAAAGAGAGCGAAACGACGAGGGAGGGTGAAACAGAGCGAAACGAGACGAAGGAGGGTGAAACAGAGCGAAACGAGACGAAGGAGGGTGAAAGAGAGCGAAACGAGACGTGGGAGGGTGAAACAGAGCGAAACGAGACGAAGGAGGGTGAAAGAGAGCGAAACGAGAGGAAGGAGGGTGAAAGAGAGCGAAACGAGACGAAGGAGGGTGAAAGAGAGCGAAACGAGACGAAGGAGGGTGAAAGAGAGCAAAACAAGACGAAAAAGTGTGAAAGAGAGCTAGGCGAGATGAAGGAGGGCGAAAGAGAGAGAAACAAGATGTAGAACGGAGAAAGAGAACGAAACGAGATGAAGGAGGGTGAAAGAGAGCGAAACGAGGCAAAGGAGGGTGAAAGAGATCGAAACGAGACGAGGGAGGGTGAAAGAGAGTGAAACGTGATGAAGGAGGGTGAAAGAGAGCGAAACGAGATGAAGGAGGGTGAAAGAGAGCGAAACGAGACGAGGGAGGGTGAAAGAGAGCGAAACAAGACGAAGGAGGGTGAAAGCAAGTGAACGAGACGAGGGAGGGTGAAACAGAGTGAAACGAGACAAAGGAGGGTGAAAGAGAGCAATACGAGTTGAATGAGGGTGTAAGAGAGCAAAAGGAGACGAAGGAGCGTGAAAGAGAATGAAACGAGACGAAGGAGGGTGAAAGAGAGTGAAAAAAGACAAAGGAGGGTGAAAGAGAGCGAAACGAGATGAAGGAGTGTGAAAGAGTGCGAAACGAGATGAAGGAGGATGAAAGAGAGCAAAACGAGACGAAGGAGGGTGAAAGAGAGAGGAACGAGATGAAGGAGGGTGAAAGCGAGCGAAACGCGATGAAGGAGGGTGAAAGAGAGCGTAACGAGACGAAGGAGTGTGAAAGAGAGCGAAACAAGATGAAGGAGGGTGAAAGAGAGCGAAACGAGACGAAGGAGAATGAAAGAGAGCAAAACGAGACGAAGGAGGGTGAAAGAGAGCGAAACGAGACGAATTAGGGTGAAAGAGAGAGGAACGAGATGAAGGAGGGTGAAAGCGAGCGAAACGCGATGAAGGAGGGTGAAAGAGAGCGTAACGAGACGAAGGAGTGTGAAAGAGAGCGAAACGAGGCAAAGGAGGGTGAAAGAGATCGAAACGAGACGAGGGAGGGTGAAAGAGAGTGAAACGTGACGAAGGAGGGTGAAAGAGAGCGAAACGAGATGAAGGAGGGTGAAAGAGAGCGAAACGAGACGAAGGAGGGTGAAAGAGAGCAAAACAAGACGAAAAAGTGTGAAAGAGAGCTAGGCGAGATGAAGGAGGGCGAAAGAGAGAGAAACAAGATGTAGAACGGAGAAAGAGAACGAAACGAGATGAAGGAGGGTGAAAGAGAGCGAAACGAGGCAAAGGAGGGTGAAAGAGATCGAAACGAGACGAGGGAGGGTGAAAGAGAGTGAAACGTGATGAAGGAGGGTGAAAGAGAGCGAAACGAGATGAAGGAGGGTGAAAGAGAGCGAAACGAGACGAGGGAGGGTGAAAGAGAGCGAAACAAGACGAAGGAGGGTGAAAGCAAGTGAACGAGACGAGGGAGGGTGAAACAGAGTGAAACGAGACAAAGGAGGGTGAAAGAGAGCAATACGAGTTGAATGAGGGTGTAAGAGAGCAAAAGGAGACGAAGGAGCGTGAAAGAGAATGAAACGAGACGAAGGAGGGTGAAAGAGAGTGAAAAAAGACAAAGGAGGGTGAAAGAGAGCGAAACGAGATGAAGGAGTGTGAAAGAGTGCGAAACGAGATGAAGGAGGATGAAAGAGAGCAAAACGAGACGAAGGAGGGTGAAAGAGAGAGGAACGAGATGAAGGAGGGTGAAAGCGAGCGAAACGCGATGAAGGAGGGTGAAAGAGAGCGTAACGAGACGAAGGAGTGTGAAAGAGAGCGAAACAAGATGAAGGAGGGTGAAAGAGAGCGAAACGAGACGAAGGAGAATGAAAGAGAGCAAAACGAGACGAAGGAGGGTGAAAGAGAGCGAAACGAGACGAATTAGGGTGAAAGAGAGAGGAACGAGATGAAGGAGGGTGAAAGCGAGCGAAACGCGATGAAGGAGGGTGAAAGAGAGCGTAACGAGACGAAGGAGTGTGAAAGAGAGCGAAACGAGGCAAAGGAGGGTGAAAGAGATCGAAACGAGACGAGGGAGGGTGAAAGAGAGTGAAACGTGACGAAGGAGGGTGAAAGAGAGCGAAACGAGATGAAGGAGGGTGAAAGAGAGCGAAACGAGACGAGGGAGGGTGAAAGAGAGCGAAACAAGACGAAGGAGGGTGAAAGCAAGTGAACGAGACGAGGGAGGGTGAAACAGAGTGAAACGAGACAAAGGAGGGTGAAAGAGAGCAATACGAGTTGAATGAGGGTGAAAGAGAGCAAAAGGAGACGAAGGAGCGTGAAAGAGAATGAAACGAGACGAAGGAGGGTGAAAGAGAGTGAAAAAAGACAAAGGAGGGTGAAAGAGAGCGAAACGAGATGAAGGAGTGTGAAAGAGTGCGAAACGAGATGAAGGAGGATGAAAGAGAGCAAAACGAGACGAAGGAGGGTGAAAGAGAGAGGAACGAGATGAAGGAGGGTGAAAGCGAGCGAAACGCGATGAAGGAGGGTGAAAGAGAGCGTAACGAGACAAATGAGGGTGAAAGAGAGCGAAACAAGATGAAGGAGGGTGAAAGAGAGCGAAACGAGACGAAGGAGAATGAAAGAGAGCAAAACGAGACGAAGGAGGGTGAAAGAGAGCGAAACGAGACGAATTAGGGTGAAAGAGAGAGGAACGAGATGAAGGAGGGTGAAAGCGAGCGAAACGCGATGAAGGAGGGTGAAAGAGAGCGTAACGAGACGAAGGAGTGTGAAAGAGAGCGAAACAAGATGAAGGAGGGTGAAAGAGAGCGAAACGAGACGAAGGAGGATGAAAGAGAGCAAAACGAGACGAAGGAGGGTGAAAGAGAGCGAAACGAGACGAATTAGGGTGAAAGACAGCGAAACGAGATGAAGGAGGGTGAAAGAGAGCGACACGAGAGGAAGGAGGGTGAAAGAGAGCGACACGAGAGGAAGGAGGATGAAAGAGAGTGAAACGAGATGAAGGAGGGTGAAAGAGAGCGTAACGAGACGAAGGTGTGTGATAGAGAGCGAAAAGAGACGAGGGAGGGTGAAAGCGAGCGAAACAAGACGAAAGGGGTGAAGAGAGCGAAACGAGGCGAAGGAGGATGAAAGAGAGCGAAACGAGATGAAGGAGGGGGTAAGAGAGCGAAACGAGACAAAGAAGGATGAAAGAGAGCAAAACGAGACGAAGGTGGGTGAAAAAGAGCGAAACGAGACGAAGGAGGGTGAAAGAGAGCGAAACGAGATGGAGGAGAGTGAAAGAGAGCGCCACGAGACGAAGGAGGGTGAAAGAGAGCGAAACGAGACGTAGGATGGTGAAAGAGAGTGAAACGAAACGAAGCAGGGTAAAAGAGAGCGACACGAGACGAAGGAGGGTGAAAGAGAGCGAAACGAGACGAGGGAGAGTGAAAGCGAGCGAAACGAGACGAATTAGGGTGAAAGAGAGAGGAACGAGATGAAGGAGGGTGAAAGCGAGCGAAACGCGATGAAGGAGGGTGAAAGAGAGCGTAACGAGATGAAGGAGGGTGAAAGAGAGCGAAACGAGACGAAGGAGGATGAAAGAGAGCAAAACGAGATGAAGGAGGGTGAAAGGGAGCGAAACGAGGTGAAGGTGGGTGAAAGAGAGCGACACGAGAGGAAGGAGGATGAAAGAGAGCGACACGAGAGGAAGGAGGATGAAAGAGAGCGAAACGAGATGAAGGAGGGTGAAAGAGAGCGTAACGAGACGAAGGAGTGTGATAGAGAGCGAAAAAAGACGAGGTAGGGTGAAAGCGAGCGAAAGAAGACGAAGGAGGGTGAAAGAGAGCGAAACGAGATGAAGGAGGATGAAAGAGAGCGAAACGAGATGAAGGAAGGGGACAGAGAGCGAAACGAGACAAAGGAGGATGAAAGAGAGCAAAACGAGATGAAGGAGGGTGAAAAAGAGCGAAACGAGACGAAGGAGGGTGAAAGAGAGCGAAACGAGATGGAGGAGAGTGAAAGAGAGCGCCACGAGACGAAGGAGGGTGAAAGAGAGCGAAACGAGACGTAGGATGGTGAAAGAGAGCGAAACGAAACGAAGCAGGGTAAAAGAGAGCGACACGAGACGAAGGAGGGTGAAAGAGAGCGAAACGACGAGGGAGGGTGAAACAGAGCGAAACGAGACGAAGGAGGGTGAAACAGAGCGAAACGAGACGAAGGAGGGTGAAAGAGAGCGAAACGAGACGTGGGAGGGTGAAACAGAGCGAAACGAGACGAAGGAGGGTGAAAGAGAGCGAAACGAGAGGAAGGAGGGTGAAAGAGAGCGAAACGAGACGAAGGAGGGTGAAAGAGAGCGAAACGAGACGAAGGAGGGTGAAAGAGAGCAAAACAAGACGAAAAAGTGTGAAAGAGAGCTAGGCGAGATGAAGGAGGGCGAAAGAGAGAGAAACAAGACGTAGAACGGAGAAAGAGAACGAAACGAGATGAAGGAGGGTGAAAGAGAGCGAAACGAGGCAAAGGAGGGTGAAAGAGATCGAAACGAGACGAGGGAGGGTGAAAGAGAGTGAAACGTGATGAAGGAGGGTGAAAGAGAGCGAAACGAGATGAAGGAGGGTGAAAGAGAGCGAAACGAGACGAGGGAGGGTGAAAGAGAGCGAAACAAGACGAAGGAGGGTGAAAGCAAGTGAACGAGACGAGGGAGGGTGAAACAGAGTGAAACGAGACAAAGGAGGGTGAAAGAGAGCAATACGAGTTGAATGAGGGTGTAAGAGAGCAAAAGGAGACGAAGGAGCGTGAAAGAGAATGAAACGAGACGAAGGAGGGTGAAAGAGAGTGAAAAAAGACAAAGGAGGGTGAAAGAGAGCGAAACGAGATGAAGGAGTGTGAAAGAGTGCGAAACGAGATGAAGGAGGATGAAAGAGAGCAAAACGAGACGAAGGAGGGTGAAAGAGAGAGGAACGAGATGAAGGAGGGTGAAAGCGAGCGAAACGCGATGAAGGAGGGTGAAAGAGAGCGTAACGAGACGAAGGAGTGTGAAAGAGAGCGAAACAAGATGAAGGAGGGTGAAAGAGAGCGAAACGAGACGAAGGAGAATGAAAGAGAGCAAAACGAGACGAAGGAGGGTGAAAGAGAGCGAAACGAGACGAATTAGGGTGAAAGAGAGAGGAACGAGATGAAGGAGGGTGAAAGCGAGCGAAACGCGATGAAGGAGGGTGAAAGAGAGCGTAACGAGACGAAGGAGTGTGAAAGAGAGCGAAACAAGATGAAGGAGGGTGAAAGAGAGCGAAACGAGACGAAGGAGGATGAAAGAGAGCAAAACGAGACGAAGGAGGGTGAAAGAGAGCAAAACGAGATGAAGGAGGGTGAAAGGGAGCGAAACGAGGTGAAGGTGGGTGAAAGAGAGCGACACGAGAGGAAGGAGGATGAAAGAGAGCGACACGAGAGGAAGGAGGATGAAAGAGAGCGAAACGAGATGAAGGAGGGTGAAAGAGAGCGTAACGAGACGAAGGAGTGTGATAGAGAGCGAAAAAAGACGAGGTAGGGTGAAAGCGAGCGAAAGAAGACGAAGGAGGGTGAAAGAGAGCGAAACGAGATGAAGGAGGATGAAAGAGAGCGAAACGAGATGAAGGAAGGGGACAGAGAGCGAAACGAGACAAAGGAGGATGAAAGAGAGCAAAACGAGATGAAGGAGGGTGAAAAAGAGCGAAACGAGACGAAGGAGGGTGAAAGAGAGCGAAACGAGATGGAGGAGAGTGAAAGAGAGCGCCACGAGACGAAGGAGGGTGAAAGAGAATGAAACGAGACGTAGGATGGTGAAAGAGAGCGAAACGAAACGAAGCAGGGTAAAAGAGAGCGACACGAGACGAAGGAGGGTGAAAGAGAGCGAAACGACGAGGGAGGGTGAAACAGAGCGAAACGAGACGAAGGTGGGTGAAACAGAGCGAAACAAGACGAAGGAGGGTGAATGAGAGCGAAACGAGACGTGGGAGGGTGAAATAGAGCGAAACGAGACGAAGGAGGGTGAAAGAGAGCGAAACGAGAGGAAGGAGGGTGAAAGAGAGCGAAACGAGACGAAGGAGGGTGAAAGAGAGCGAAACGAGACGAAGGAGGGTGAAAGAGAGCAAAACAAGACGAAAAAGTGTGAAAGAGAGCTAGGCGAGATGAAGGAGGGCGAAAGAGAGAGAAACAAGACGTAGAACGGAGAAAGAGAACGAAACGAGATGAAGGAGGGTGAAAGAGAGCGAAACGAGGCAAAGGAGGGTGAAAGAGATCGAAACGAGACGAGGGAGGGTGAAAGAGAGTGAAACGTGACGAAGGAGGGTGAAAGAGAGCGAAACGAGATGAAGGAGGGTGAAAGAGAGCGAAACGAGACGAGGGAGGGTGAAAGAGAGCGAAACAAGACGAAGGAGGGTGAAAGCAAGTGAACGAGACGAGGGAGGGTGAAACAGAGTGAAACGAGACAAAGGAGGGTGAAAGAGAGCAATACGAGTTGAATGAGGGTGAAAGAGAGCAAAAGGAGACAAAGGAGCGTGAAAGAGAATGAAACGAGACGAAGGAGGGTGAAAGAGAGTGAAAAAAGACAAAGGAGGGTGAAAGAGAGCGAAACGAGATGAAGGAGTGTGAAAGAGTGCGAAACGAGATGAAGGAGGATGAAAGAGAGCAAAACGAGACGAAGGAGGGTGAAAGAGAGAGGAACGAGATGAAGGAGGGGGATAGAGAGCGAAACGAGACAAAGAAGGATGAAAGAGAGCAAAACGAGACGAAGGTGGGTGAAAAAGAGCGAAACGAGACGAAGGAGGGTGAAAGAGAGCGAAACGAGATGGAGGAGAGTGAAAGAGAGCGCCACGAGACGAAGGAGGGTGAAAGAGAGCGAAACGAGACGTAGGATGGTGAAAGAGAGTGAAACGAAACGAAGCAGGGTAAAAGAGAGCGACACGAGACGAAGGAGGGTGAAAGAGAGCGAAACGAGACGAGGGAGGGTGAAAGCGAGCGAAACGAGACGAATTAGGGTGAAAGAGAGAGGAACGAGATGAAGGAGGGTGAAAGCGAGCGAAACGCGATGAAGGAGGGTGAAAGAGAGCGTAACGAGACGAAGGAGTGTGAAAGAGAGCGAAACAAGATGAAGGAGGGTGAAAGAGAGCGAAACGAGACGAAGGAGGATGAAAGAGAGCAAAACGAGACGAAGGAGGGTGAAAGAGAGCGAAACGAGACGAATTAGGGTGAAAGACAGCGAAACGAGATGAAGGAGGGTGAAAGAGAGCGACACGAGAGGAAGGAGGGTGAAAGAGAGCGACACGAGAGGAAGGAGGATGAAAGAGAGTGAAACGAGATGAAGGAGGGTGAAAGAGAGCGTAACGAGACGAAGGAGTGTGATAGAGAGCGAAAAGAGACGAGGGAGGGTGAAAGCGAGCGAAACAAGACGAAAGGGGTGAAGAGAGCGAAACGAGACGAAGGAGGATGAAAGAGAGCGAAACGAGATGAAGGAGGGGGATAGAGAGCGAAACGAGACAAAGAAGGATGAAAGAGAGCAAAACGAGACGAAGGTGGGTGAAAAAGAGCGAAACGAGACGAAGGAGGGTGAAAGAGAGCGAAACGAGATGGAGGAGAGTGAAAGAGAGCGCCACGAGACGAAGGAGGGTGAAAGAGAGCGAAACGAGACGTAGGATGGTGAAAGAGAGTGAAACGAAACGAAGCAGGGTAAAAGAGAGCGACACGAGACGAAGGAGGGTGAAAGAGAGCGAAACGAGACGAGGGAGGGTGAAACAGAGCGAAACGAGACGAAGGAGGGTGAAACAGAGCAAAACGAGATGAAGGAGGGTGAAAGGGAGCGAAACGAGGCGAAGGTGGGTGAAAAAGAGCGACACGAGAGGAAGGAGGATGAAAGAGAACGACACTTGAGGAAGGAGGATGAAAGAGAGCGAAACGAGATGAAGGAGGGTGAAAGAGAGCGTAACGAGACGAAGGAGTGTGATAGAGAGCGAAAAAAGACGAGGGAGGGTGAAAGCGAGTGAAACAAGACGAAGGAGGGTGAAAGAGAGCGAAACGAGATGAAGGAGGATGAAAGAGAGCGAAACGAGATGAAGGAGGGGGACAGAGAGCGAAACGAGACAAAGGAGGATGAAAGAGAGCAAAACGAGACGAAGGAGGGTGAAAAAGAGCGAAACGAGACGAAGGAGGGTGAAAGAGAGCGAAACGAGACGAGGGAGGGTGAAACAGAGCGAAACGAGACGAAGGAGGGTGAAACAGAGCAAAACGAGATGAAGGAGGGTGAAAGAGAGCGAAGCGAGACGAAGGAGGGTGAAAGAGAGCGAAACGAGACGAAGGAGGGTGAAAGAGAGCGAAACGAGACGTGGGAGGGTGAAACAGAGCGAAACGAGACGAAGGAGGGTGAAAGAGAGCGAAACGAGAGGAAGGAGGGTGAAAGAGAGCAAAACAAGACGACAAAGTGTGAAAGAGAACGAGGCGAGATGAAGGAGGGCGAAAGAGAGAGAAACAAGACGTAGATCGGAGAAAGAGAACGAAACGAGATGAAGGAGGGTGAAAGAGAGCGAAACGAGGCAAAGGAGGGTGAAAGAGATCGAAACGAGACGAGGGAGGGTGAAAGAGAGTGAAACGTGACGAAGGAGGGTGAAAGAGAGCGAAACGAGATGAAGGAGGGTGAAAGAGAGCGAAACGAGACGAGGGAGGGTGAAAGAGAGCGAAACAAGACGAAGGAGGGTGAAAGCAAGTGAACGAGACGAGGGAGGGTGAAACAGAGTGAAACGAGACAAAGGAGGGTGAAAGAGAGCAATACGAGTTGAATGAGGGTGAAAGAGAGCAAAAGGAGACGAAGGAGCGTGAAAGAGAATGAAACGAGACGAAGGAGGGTGAAAGAGAGTGAAAAAAGACAAAGGAGGGTGAAAGAGAGCGAAACGAGATGAAGGAGTGTGAAAGAGTGCGAAACGAGATGAAGGAGGATGAAAGAGAGCAAAACGAGACGAAGGAGGGTGAAAGAGAGAGGAACGAGATGAAGGAGGGTGAAAGCGAGCGAAACGCGATGAAGGAGGGTGAAAGAGAGCGTAACGAGACGAAGGAGTGTGAAAGAGAGCGAAACAAGATGAAGGAGGGTGAAAGAGAGCGAAACGAGACGAAGGAGGATGAAAGAGAGCAAAACGAGACGAAGGAGGGTGAAAGAGAGCGAAACGAGACGAATTAGGGTGAAAGACAGCGAAACGAGATGAAGGAGGGTGAAAGAGAGCGACACGAGAGGAAGGAGGGTGAAAGAGAGCGACACGAGAGGAAGGAGGATGAAAGAGAGTGAAACGAGATGAAGGAGGGTGAAAGAGAGCGTAACGAGACGAAGGAGTGTGATAGAGAGCGAAAAGAGACGAGGGAGGGTGAAAGCGAGCGAAACAAGACGAAAGGGGTGAAGAGAGCGAAACGAGACGTAGGAGGATGAAAGAGAGCAAAACGAGACGAAGGTGGGTGAAAAAGAGCGAAACGAGACGAAGGAGGGTGAAAGAGAGCGAAACGAGATGGAGGAGAGTGAAAGAGAGCGCCACGAGACGAAGGAGGGTGAAAGAGAGCGAAACGAGACGTAGGATGGTGAAAGAGAGTGAAACGAAACGAAGCAGGGTAAAAGAGAGCGACACGAGACGAAGGAGGGTGAAAGAGAGCGAAACGAGACGAGGGAGGGTGAAACAGAGCGAAACGAGACGAAGGAGGGTGAAAGAGAGCGAAACGAGATGGAGGAGAGTGAAAGAGAGCGCCACGAGACGAAGGAGGGTGAAAGAGAGCGAAACGAGACGTAGGATGGTGAAAGAGAGTGAAACGAAACGAAGCAGGGTAAAAGAGAGCGACACGAGACGAAGGAGGGTGAAAGAGAGCGAAACGAGACGAGGGAGGGTGAAACAGAGCGAAACGAGACGAAGGAGGGTGAAACAGAGCAAAACGAGATGAAGGAGGGTGAAAGGGAGCGAAACGAGGCGAAGGTGGGTGAAAAAGAGCGACACGAGAGGAAGGAGGATGAAAGAGAACGACACTTGAGGAAGGAGGATGAAAGAGAGCGAAACGAGATGAAGGAGGGTGAAAGAGAGCGTAACGAGACGAAGGAGTGTGATAGAGAGCGAAAAAAGACGAGGGAGGGTGAAAGCGAGTGAAACAAGACGAAGGAGGGTGAAAGAGAGCGAAACGAGATGAAGGAGGATGAAAGAGAGCGAAACGAGATGAAGGAGGGGGACAGAGAGCGAAACGAGACAAAGGAGGATGAAAGAGAGCAAAACGAGACGAAGGAGGGTGAAAAAGAGCGAAACGAGACGAAGGAGGGTGAAAGAGAGCGAAACGAGACGAGGGAGGGTGAAACAGAGCGAAACGAGACGAAGGAGGGTGAAACAGAGCAAAACGAGATGAAGGAGGGTGAAAGAGAGCGAAGCGAGACGAAGGAGGGTGAAAGAGAGCGAAACGAGACGAAGGAGGGTGAAAGAGAGCGAAACGAGACGTGGGAGGGTGAAACAGAGCGAAACGAGACGAAGGAGGGTGAAAGAGAGCGAAACGAGAGGAAGGAGGGTGAAAGAGAGCGAAACGAGACGAAGGAGGGTGAAAGAGAGCGAAACGAGACGAAGGAGGGTGAAAGAGAGCAAAACAAGACGAAAATGTGTGAAAGAGAGCGAGCCGAGATGAAGGAGGGCGAAAGAGAGAGAAACAAGACGTAGAACGGAGAAAGAGAACGAAACGAGATGAAGGAGGGTGAAAGAGAGCGAAACGAGATGAAGGAGGGTGAAAGAGAGCGTAACGAGACAAAGGAGTCTGTAGAGAGTGAAAAGAGACGAGGGAGGGTGAAAGCGAGCAAAACAAGATGAAGGAGGGTGAAAGGGAGCGAAACGAGACGAAGGAGGATGAAAGAGAGCGACACGAGAGGAAGGAGGATGAAAGAGAGCGAAACGAGATGAAGGAGGGTGAAAGAGAGCGTAACGAGACAAAGGAGTCTGTAGAGAGTGAAAAGAGACGAGGGAGGGTGAAAGCGAGCAAAACAAGACGAAGGAGGGTGAAAGGGAGCGAAACGAGACGAAGGAGGATGAAAGAGAGCGAAACGATATGAAGGAGGGGGAAAGAGAGCGAAACGAGACAAAGGAGGATGAAATTGAGCAAAACGAGACGAAGGAGGGTGAAAGAGAGCGAAACGAGACGAAGGAGGGTGAAAGAGAGCGAAACGAGATGGAGGAGAGTGAATGAGAGCACCACGAGACGAAGGAGGGTGAAAGAGAGCGAAACGAGATGAAGGAGGGTGAAAATGAGCGAAACGAGACGGAGGAGGGTGTAAGAGAGCGAGCCGAGATGAAGGAGGGTGAAAGAGAGAGAAACAAGACGTAGAACGGAGAAAGAGAACAAAACGAGATGAAGGAGGGTGAAAGAGAGCGAAACGAGGCGAAGGAGGGTGAAAGAGAGCGCCACGAGATGAAGGAGGGTGAAAGACAGCGAAACGAGACGTAGGATTGTGAAAGAGAGCGAAACAAAACGATGGAGGGTGAAAGAGAGCGACACGAGACGAAGGAGGGTGAAAGAGAGCGAAACGAGACGAGGGAGGATGAAGCAGAGCGAAACGAGATGAAGGAGGGTGAAAGAGAGCGAAATGAGATGAAGGAGGGTGAAAGAGAGCGAGCCGAGACGAAGGAGGGTGAAAGAGTGCGAAACGAGGCGAAGGAGGGTGAAAGAGAGCGAAACGAGATGAAGGAGGGTGAAGAGAGCGAAACGAGATGAAGGAGGGTGAAAGAAAGCGAAATTAGACGAAGGAGGGTGAAAGAGAGCGAAACGAGACGAAGGAGTGTGAAAGAGAGCGAAATGCGAGGAAGGAGGGTGAAAGAGAGCGAAACGATACGGAAAAGTGTGAAAGAGAGCGAAACGAGACGAGTGAGGGTGAAAGAGTGCGAAAGAAGACAAAGGTGGGTGAAAGAGAGCGAAACGAGACGAAGGAGGGTGAAAGAGAGCGAAACGAGATGAAGGAGAGTGAAAGAGAGCGAAACGAGACGAAGGAGGGTGAAAGAGAGCGAAACGAGACGATGGATTGTGAAAGAGAGCGAAACGAGATGAAGGAGGGTGAACGAGAGTGAAACGAGACGAAGCAGGGTGAAAGAGAGCGAAACGAGACGTAAAAGTGTGAAAGGGAGCGATACGAGACGAGTGAGGGTGAAAGAGAGCGAAACGAGATGAAGGAGGGTGAAAGAGAGCGAAACGAGACGAAACAGGATGAAAGAGATCAAAACGAGACGAAGGAGGGTGAAAAAGAGCGGAACGAGACGAAGGAGGGTGAAAAAGAGCGAAACGAGACGAAGGAGGTTGAAAGAGAGTGAAATGGGATGAAGGAGGGTGAAAATTAGCGAAACGAGACGAAGGAGGGTGAAAGAGAGCGAGCCGAGACGAAGGAGCGTGAAAGAGTGCGAAACGAGGCGAAGGAGGGTGAAAGAGAGCGAAACGAGATGAAGGAGGGTGAAGAGAGCGAAACGAGATGAAGGAGGGTGAAAGAAAGCGAAATTAGACGAAGGAGGGTGAAAGAGAGTGAAACGAGACGAAGGAGTGTGAAAGAGAGCGAAACGCGAGGAAGGAGGGTGAAAGAGAGCGAAACGATACGGAAAAGTGTGAAAGAGAGCGAAACGAGACGAGTGAGGGTGAAAGAGAGCGAAACAATACGAAGGTGGGTGAAAGAGAGTGAAACGAGACGAAGGAGGGTGAAAGAGAGCGAAACGAGACGAAGGAGTGTGAAAGAGAGCGAAACGAGACGATGTATTGTGAAAGAGAGCGAAACGAGATGAAGGAGGGTGAACGAGAGTGAAACGAGACGAAGCAGGGTGAAAGAGAGCGAAACGAGACGAAGGAGGTTGAAAGAGAGTGAAATGGGATGAAGGAGGGTGAAAATTAGCGAAACGAGACGAAGGAGGGTGAAAGAGAGCGAGCCGAGATGAAGGAGGGTGAATGAGAGAGAAACGAGACGGAGGGTGAAAGAGAGCGAAACAAGGTGAAGGAGGGTGAAAGAGAGCGTAACGAGACAAATGAGGGTGAAAGAAAGCGAAACGAGATGAGCGAGGGTGAAAGAGAGCGAAACAAGACGAAGGAGGGTGAAAGAGAGCGAAACGAGACGAAGGAGGGTGAAAGAGTGTGAAGCGAGACGAAGGAGGGTGAAAGAGAGCGAAAGGAGACGAAGGAGGATGAAAGAGAGCAAAACGAGACGAAGGAGGGTGAAAGACAGCGAAGCGAGACGAAGGAGGGTGAAAGAGAGCGACACGAGACGAAGGAGGGTGAAAGAGAGCGAAACGAGACGAGGGAGGGTGAAACAGAGCAAAACGAGACGAAGGAGGGTGAAAGAGAGCGAAACAAGTTGAAGGAGGGTGAAAGAGAGCGAAGCGAGACGAAGGAGGGTGAAAGAGAGCCAAACGAGACAAAGGAGGGTGAAAGCAAGTGAACGAGACGAGGGAGGGTGAAACAGAGTGAAACGAGACAAAGGAGGGTGAAAGAGAGCAATACGAGTTGAATGAGGGTGAAAGAGAGCAAAAGGAGACGAAGGAGCGTGAAAGAGAACGAAACGAGACTAAGGAGGGTGAAAGAGAGTGAAAAAAGTCAAAGGAGGGTGAAAGCGAGCGAAACGAGATGAAGTAGGGTGAAAGAGAGCGAAACGAGACGAAGGAGGATGAAAGAGAGCAAAACGAGACAAAGGAGGGTGAAAGAGAGCGAAACGGGACGAAGGAGGGTGAAAGAGAGCGAAACGAGATGAAGGAGGGTGAAAGAGAGCGCCACGAGATGAAGGAGGGTGAAAGAGAGCGAAACGAGACGAAGGATGGTGAAAGAGAGCGAAACGAGGCGAAGGAGGGTGAAAGAGAGCGACACGAGACGAAGGAGGGTGAAAGAGAGCGAAACGAGAATAGGGAGGGTGAAACAGAGCGAAACGAGACGAAGGAGGGTGAATGATAGCAAAACGAGACGAAGTAGGGTGAAAGAGAGCGAAACGAGATGAAGGAGGGTGAAAGAGAGCGAAACGAGTCGAATGATGGTGAAAGAGAGTGAAATGGGATGAAGGAGGGTGAAAATGAGCGAAACGAGATGAAGGAGGGTGAAAGAGAGAGCCGAGATGAAGGAGGGTGAAAGAGAGAGAAACGAGACGAAGGCGGGTGAAAGAGAGACAAACGAGATGAAGGAGGGTGAAAGAGAACGAAACAAGATGAAGGAGGGTGAAAGAGAGCAAAACGAGACAAAGGAGAAAGAAAGAGAGCAAAACGAGACAAAGGAGGGTGAAAGAGAGCGAAGCGAGACGAAGGAGGGTGAAAGAGAGCGAAACGAGACAAAGGAGAATGAAAGAGAGCAAAACGAGACGAAGGAGGGTGAACGAGAGTGAAACGAGACGAAGCAGGGTGAAAGAGAGCGAAACGAGACGGAAAAGTGTGAAAGAGAGCGAAACCAGACGAGTGAGGGTGAAAGAGAGCGAAACAAGACGAAGGAGGGTGAAAGAGAGAGAAAAGAGACGAAGGAGGGTGAAAGAGTGCGAAACGAGATGAAGCAGGGTGAATGAGAGTGAAACGAGACGAAGGAGGGTGAAAGAGAGCGAAACGAGACGAGGGAGGGTGAAAGAGAGCGAAACAAGACGAAGGAGGGTGAAAGAGAGCGAAGCGAGACGAAAGAGGGTGAAAGAGAGCGAAACGAGATGAAGGAGGGTGAAAGAGAGCGAAACGAGATGCAAAGGAGCAAAACGAGACGAAGGAGGGTGAAAGAGAGACAAACGAGATGAAGGAGGGTGAAAGAGAACGAAACAAGATGAAGGAGGGTGAAAGAGAGTAAAACGAGACAAAGGAGAATGAAAGAGAGCAAAACGAGACGAAGGAGGGTGAAAGAGAGCGAAGCGAGACGAAGGAGGGTGAAAGAGAGTGAAACGAGACGAAGGAGGGTGAACGAGAGTGAAACGAGACGAAGCAGGGTGAAAGAGAGCGAAACGAGACGGAAAAGTGTGAAAGAGAGCGAAACGAGACGAGTGAGGGTGAAAGAGAGCGAAACAAGACGAAGGAGGGTGAAAGAGAGCGAAACGAGATGAAGGAGGGTGAAAGAGAGCGAAACGAGATGAAGGAGGGTGAAAGAGAGCGAAACGAGACGAAGGAGGGTGAAAAAGAGCGAAACGAGACGATGGATGGTGAAAGAGAGCGAAACGAGACGAAGGAGGGTGAACGAGAGTGAAACGAGACGAAGCAGCGTGAAAGAGAGCGAAACGAGACGGAAAAGTGTGAAAGAGAGCGAAACGAGACGAGTGAGGGTGAAAGAGAGCGAAACAAGACGAAGGAGGGTGAAAGAGAGCGAAACGAGATGAAGGAGGGTGAAAGAGAGCGAAACGAGATGAAGGAGAGTGAAAGAGAGCGAAACGAGACGAAACAGGATGAAAGAGATCAAAACGAGACGAAGGAGGGTGAAAAAGAGCGCAACGAGACGAAGGAGGGTGAAAAAGAGCGAAGCGAGACGAAGGAGGTTGAAAGAGAGTGAAATGACATGAAGGAGGGGGACATTAGCGAAACGAGACGAGGGAGGGTGAAAGAGAGCGAGCCGAGATGAAGGAGGGTGAATGGGAGAGAAACGAGACGAAGGAGGGTGAAAGAGAGCGAAACAAGGCGAAGGAGGGTGAAAGAGAGCGACAGGAGAGGAAGGAGGGTGAAAGAGAGCGAAACGAGATGAAGGAGGGTGAAAGAGAGCGTAACGAGACAAAGGAGGGTGAAAGAGAGCGAAGCGAGATGAGGGAGGGTGAAAGAGAGCGAAACAAGACGAAGGAGGGTGAAAGAGAGCGAAACGAGATGAAGGAGGGTGAAAGAGTGTGAAGCGAGACGAAGGAGTGTGAAAGAGAGCGAAACGAGACGAAGGAGGATGAAAGAGAGCAAAACGAGACGAAGGAGGGTGAAAGACAGCGAAGCGAGACGAAGGAGGGTGAAAGAGAGTGACACAAGACGAAGGAGGGTGAAAGAGAGCGAAACGAGACGAGGGAGGGTGAAACAGAGCAAAACGAGACGAAGGAGGGTGAAAGAGAGCGAAACGACATGAAGGAGGGTGAAAGAGAGCGAAGCAAGACGAAGGAGGGTGAAAGAGAGAGAAACGAGACAAAGGAGGGTGAAAGCAAGTGAAACTAGACGAGGGAGGGTGAAACAGAGCGAAACGAGACAAAGGAGGGTGAAAGAGAGCAATACGAGTTGAATGAGGGTGAAAGAGAGCAAAAGGAGACAAAGGAGCGTGAAAGAGAATGAAACGAGACGAAGGAGGGTGAAAGAGAGTGAAAAAAGACAAAGGAGGGTGAAAGAGAGCGAAACGAGATTAAGGAGGATGAAAGAGAGCAAAACGAGACGAAGGAGGATGAAAGAGAGCAAAACGAGACGAAGGAGGGTGAAAGAGAGCGAAACGAGACGAAGGAGGGTGAAAGAGAGCGAAACGAGATGAAGGAGTGTGAAAGAGAGCGAAACGAGGCGAATGAGGGTGAAAGAGAGCGACAGGAGAGGAAGGAGGGTGAAAGAGATCGAAACGTGATGAAGGAGGGTGAAAGACAGTGAAACGTGACGAAGGAGGGTGAAAGAGAGCGAAACGAGATGAAGTAGGGTGCAAGAGAGCGAAACGAGACGAGGGAGGGTGAAAGAGAGCGAAACAAGACGAAGGAGGGTGAAAGCAAGTGAACGAGACGAGGGAGGGTGAAACAGAGTGAAACGAGACAAAGGAGGGTGAAAGAGAGCAATACGAGTTGAATGAGGGTGAAAGAGAGCAAAAGGAGACGAAGGAGCGTGAAAGGGAATGAAACGAGACGAAGGAGGGTGAAAGAGAGTGAAAAAAGACAAAGGAGGGTGAAAGAGAGCGAAACGAGATGAAGGAGGGTGAAAGAGTGCGAAACGAGATGAAGGAGGATGAAAGAGAGCAAAACGAGACGAAGGAGGGTGAAAGACAACGGAACGAGATGAAGGAGGGTGAAAGCGAGCGAAACGCGATGAAGGAGGGTGAAAGAGAGCGTAACGAGACGAAGGAGTGTGAAAGAGAGCGAAACAAGATGAAGGAGGGTGAAAGAGAGCGAAACGAGACGAAGGAGGATGAAAGAGAGCAAAACGAGACGAAGGAGGGTGAAAGAGAGCGAAACGAGACGAATTAGGGTGAAAGACAGTGAAACGAGATGAAGGAGGGTGAAAGAGAGCGACATGAGAGGAAGGAGGGTGAAAGAGAGCGTCACGAGAGGAAGGAGGATGAAAGAGAGTGAAACGAGATGAAGGAGGGTGAAAGCGAGCGAAACGCGATGAAGGAGGGTGAAAGAGAGCGTAACGAGACGAAGGAGTGTGAAAGAGAGCGAAACAAGATGAAGGAGGGTGAAAGAGAGCGAAACGAGACGAAGGAGGATGAAAGAGAGCAAAACGAGACGAAGGAGGGTGAAAGAGAGCGAAACGAGATGAAGGAGGGTGAAAGAGAGAGCCGAGATGAAGGAGGGTGAAAGAGAGAGAAACGAGACGAAGGCGGGTGAAAGAGAGACAAACGAGATGAAGGAGGGTGAAAGAGAACGAAACAAGTTGAAGGAGTGTGAAAGAGAGCGAAACGAGGCGAATGAGGGTGAAAGAGAGCGACAGGAGAGGAAGGAGGGTGAAAGAGATCGAAACGTGATGAAGGAGGGTGAAAGAGATCGAAACGAGACGAGGGAGGGTGAAAGAGAGTGAAACAAGACGAAGGAGGGTGAAAGACAGTGAAACGTGACGAAGGAGGGTGAAAGAGAGCGAAACGAGATGAAGTAGGGTGCAAGAGAGCGAAACGAGACGAGGGAGGGTGAAAGAGAGCGAAACAAGACGAAGGAGGGTGAAAGCAAGTGAACGAGACGAGGGAGGGTGAAACAGAGTGAAACGAGACAAAGGAGGGTGAAAGAGAGCAATACGAGTTGAATGAGGGTGAAAGAGAGCAAAAGGAGACGAAGGAGCGTGAAAGAGAATGAAACGAGACGAAGGAGGGTGAAAGAGAGTGAAAAAAGACAAAGGAGGGTGAAAGAGAGCGAAACGAGATGAAGGAGGGTGAAAGAGTGCGAAACGAGATGAAGGAGGATGAAAGAGAGCAAAACGAGACGAAGGAGGGTGAAAGACAGCGGAACGAGATGAAGGAGGGTGAAAGCGAGCGAAACGCGATGAAGGAGGGTGAAAGAGAGCGTAACGAGACGAAGGAGTGTGAAAGAGAGCGAAACAAGATGAAGGAGGGTGAAAGAGAGCGAAACGAGACGAAGGAGGATGAAAGAGAGCAAAACGAGACGAAGGAGGGTGAAAGAGAGCGAAACGAGACGAATTAGGGTGAAAGACAGTGAAACGAGATGAAGGAGGGTGAAAGAGAGCGACATGAGAGGAAGGAGGGTGAAAGAGAGCGTCACGAGAGGAAGGAGGATGAAAGAGAGTGAAACGAGATGAAGGAGGGTGAAAGCGAGCGAAACGCGATGAAGGAGGGTGGAAGAGAGCGTAACGAGACGAAGGAGTGTGAAAGAGAGCGAAACAAGATGAAGGAGGGTGAAAGAGAGCGAAACGAGACGAAGGAGGATGAAAGAGAGCAAAACGAGACGAAGGAGGGTGAAAGAGAGCGAAACGAGATGAAGGAGGGTGAAAGAGAGAGAAACGAGACGAAGGCGGGTGAAAGAGAGACAAACGAGATGAAGGAGGGTGAAAGAGAACGAAACAAGATGAAGGAGGGTGAAAGAGAGCAAAACGAGACAAAGGAGAATGAAAGAGAGCAAAACGAGACAAAGGAGGGTGAAAGAGAGCGAAGCGAGACGAAGGAGGGTGAAAGAGAGCGAAACAAGGCGAAGGAGGGTGAAAGAGAGCGACAGGAGAGGAAGGAGGGTGAAAGAGAGCGAAACGAGATGAAGGAGGGTGAAAGAGAGCGTAACGAGACAAAGGAGGGTGAAAGAGAGCGAAACGAGATGAGGGAGGGTGAAAGAGAGCGAAACAAGACGAAGGAGGGTGAAAGAGAGCGAAACGAGATGAAGGAGGGTGAAAGAGTGTGAAGCGAGACGAAGGAGTGTGAAAGAGAGCGAAACGAGACGAAGGAGGATGAAAGAGAGCAAAACGAGACGAAGGAGGGTGAAAGACAGCGAAGCGAGACGAAGGAGGGTGAAAGAGAGTGACACAAGACGAAGGAGGGTGAAAGAGAGCGAAACGAGACGAGGGAGGGTGAAACAGAGCAAAACGAGACGAAGGAGGGTGAAAGAGAGCGAAACGACATGAAGGAGGGTGAAAGAGAGCGAAGCGAGACGAAGGAGGGTGAAAGAGAGAGAAACGAGACAAAGGAGGGTGAAAGCAAGTGAAACTAGACGAGGGAGGGTGAAACAGAGCGAAACGAGACAAAGGAGGGTGAAAGAGAGCAATACGAGTTGAATGAGGGTGAAAGAGAGCAAAAGGAGACAAAGGAGCGTGAAAGAGAACGAAACGAGACGAAGGAGGGTGAAAGAGAGTGAAAAAAGACAAAGGAGGGTGAAAGAGAGCGAAACGAGATTAAGGAGGATGAAAGAGAGCAAAACGAGACGAAGGAGGATGAAAGAGAGCAAAACGAGACGAAGGAGGGTGAAAGAGAGCGAAACGAGACGAAGGAGGGTGAAAGAGAGCGAAACGAGATGAAGGAGTGTGAAAGAGAGCGAAACGAGGCGAATGAGGGTGAAAGAGAGCGACAGGAGAGGAAGGAGGGTGAAAGAGATCGAAACGTGATGAAGGAGGGTGAAAGAGATCGAAACGAGACGAGGGAGGGTGAAAGAGAGTGAAACAAGACGAAGGAGGGTGAAAGACAGTGAAACGTGACGAAGGAGGGTGAAAGAGAGCGAAACGAGATGAAGTAGGGTGCAAGAGAGCGAAACGAGACGAGGGAGGGTGAAAGAGTGCGAAACAAGACGAAGGAGGGTGAAAGCAAGTGAACGAGACGAGGGAGGGTGAAACAGAGTGAAACGAGACAAAGGAGGGTGAAAGAGAGCAATACGAGTTGAATGAGGGTGAAAGAGAGCAAAAGGAGACGAAGGAGCGTGAAAGAGAATGAAACGAGACGAAGGAGGGTGAAAGAGAGTGAAAAAAGACAAAGGAGGGTGAAAGAGAGCGACACGAGATGAAGGAGGGTGAAAGAGTGCGAAACGAGATGAAGGAGGATGAAAGAGAGCAAAACGAGACGAAGGAGGGTGAAAGACAGCGGAACGAGATGAAGGAGGGTGAAAGCGAGCGAAACGCGATGAAGGAGGGTGAAAGAGAGCGTAACGAGACGAAGGAGTGTGAAAGAGAGCGAAACAAGATGAAGGAGGGTGAAAGAGAGCGAAACGAGACGAAGGAGGATGAAAGAGAGCAAAACGAGACGAAGGAGGGTGAAAGAGAGCGAAACGAGACGAATTAGGGTGAAAGACAGTGAAACGAGATGAAGGAGGGTGAAAGAGAGCGACATGAGAGGAAGGAGGGTGAAAGAGAGCGTCACGAGAGGAAGGAGGATGAAAGAGAGTGAAACGAGATGAAGGAGGGTGAAAGCGAGCGAAACGCGATGAAGGAGGGTGAAAGAGAGCGTAACGAGACGAAGGAGTGTGAAAGAGAGCGAAACAAGATGAAGGAGGGTGAAAGAGAGCGAAACGAGACGAAGGAGGATGAAAGAGAGCAAAACGAGACGAAGGAGGGTGAAAGAGAGCGAAACGAGACGAATTAGGGTGAAAGACAGTGAAACGAGATGAAGGAGGGTGAAAGAGAGCGACATGAGAGGAAGGAGGGTGAAAGAGAGCGTCACGAGAGGAAGGAGGATGAAAGAGAGTGAAACGAGATGAAGGAGGGTGAAAGCGAGCGAAACGCGATGAAGGAGGGTGAAAGAGAGCGTAACGAGACGAAGGAGTGTGAAAGAGAGCGAAACAAGATGAAGGAGGGTGAAAGAGAGCGAAACGAGACGAAGGAGGATGAAAGAGAGCAAAACGAGACGAAGGAGGGTGAACGAGAGTGAAATGAGACGAAGCAGGGTGAAAGAGAGCGAAACGAGATGAAGGAGGGTGAAAGAGAGAGCCGAGATGAAGGAGGGTGAAAGAGAGAGAAACGAGACGAAGGCGGGAGAAAGAGAGACAAACGAGATGAAGGAGGGTGAAAGAGAACGAAACAAGATGAAGGAGGGTGAAAGAGAGCAAAACGAGACAAAGGAGAATGAAAGAGAGCAAAACGAGACAAAGGAGGGTGAAAGAGAGCGAAGCGAGACGAAGGAGGGTGAAAGAGAGCGAAACGAGACAAAGGAGAATGAAAGAGAGCAAAACGAGACGAAGGAGGGTGAACGAGAGTGAAATGAGACGAAGCAGGGTGAAAGAGAGCGAAACGAGACGGAAAAGTGTGAAAGAGAGCGAAACGAGACGAGTGAGGGTGAAAGAGAGCGAAACAAGACGAAGGAGGGTGAAAGAGAGAGAAAAGAGACGAAGGAGGGTGAAAGAGTGCGAAACGAGATGAAGCAGGGTGAATGAGAGTGAAACGAGACGAAGGAGGGTGAAAGAGAGCGAAACGAGACGAGGGAGGGTAAAAGAGAGCGAAACAAGACGAAGGAGGGTGAAAGAGAGCGAAGCGAGACGAAAGAGGGTGAAAGAGAGCGAAACGAGATGAAGGAGGGTGAAAGAGAGCGACACGAGATGAAAAGGAGCAAAACGAGACGAAGGAGGGTGAAAGAGAGACAAACGAGATGAAGGAGGGTGAAAGAGAACGAAACAAGATGAAGGAGGGTGAAAGAGAGCAAAACGAGACAAAGGAGAATGAAAGAGAGCAAAACGAGACGAAGGAGGGTGAAAGAGAGCGAAGCGAGACGAAGGAGGGTGAAAGAGAGTGAAACGAGACGAAGGAGGGTGAACGAGAGTGAAACGAGACGAAGCAGGGTGAAAGAGAGCGAAACGAGACGGAAAAGTGTGAAAGAGAGCGAAACGAGACGAGTGAGGGTGAAAGAGAGCGAAACAAGACGAAGGAGGGTGAAAGAGAGCGAAACGAGATGAAGGAGGGTGAAAGAGAGCGAAACGAGATGAAGGAGGGTGAAAGAGAGCGAAACGAGACGAAGGAGGGTGAAAAAGAGCGAAACGAGACGATGGATGGTGAAAGAGAGCGAAACGAGACGAAGGAGGGTGAACGAGAGTGAAACGAGACGAAGCAGCGTGAAAGAGAGCGAAACGAGACGGAAAAGTGTGAAAGAGAGCGAAACGAGACGAGTGATGGTGAAAGAGAGCGAAACAAGACGAAGGAGGGTGAAAGAGAGCGAAACGAGATGAAGGAGGGTGAAAGAGAGCGAAACGAGATGAAGGAGAGTGAAAGAGAGCGAAACGAGACGAAACAGGATGAAAGAGATCAAAACGAGACGAAGGAGGGTGAAAAAGAGCGCAACGAGACGAAGGAGGGTGAAAAAGAGCGAAGCGAGACGAAGAATGTTGAAAGAGAGTGAAATGACATGAAGGAGGGGGACATTAGCGAAACGAGACGAGGGAGGGTGAAAGAGAGCGAGCCGAGATGAAGGAGGGTGAATGGGAGAGAAACGAGACGAAGGAGGGTGAAAGAGAGCGAAACAAGGCGAAGGAGGGTGAAAGAGAGCGACAGGAGAGGAAGGAGGGTGAAAGAGAGCGAAACGAGATGAAGGAGGGTGAAAGAGAGCGTAACGAGACAAAGGAGGGTGAAAGAGAGCGAAACGAGATGAGGGAGGGTGAAAGAGAGCGAAACAAGACGAAGGAGGGTGAAAGAGAGCGAAACGAGATGAAGGAGGGTGAAAGAGTGTGAAGCGAGACGAAGGAGTGTGAAAGAGAGCGAAACGAGACGAAGGAGGATGAAAGAGAGCAAAACGAGACGAAGGAGGGTGAAAGACAGCGAAGCGAGACGAAGGAGGGTGAAAGAGAGTGACACAAGACGAAGGAGGGTGAAAGAGAGCGAAACGAGACGAGGGAGGGTGAAACAGAGCAAAACGAGACGAAGGAGGGTGAAAGAGAGCGAAACGACATGAAGGAGGGTGAAAGAGAGCGAAGCGAGACGAAGGAGGGTGAAAGAGAGAGAAACGAGACAAAGGAGGGTGAAAGCAAGTGAAACTAGACGAGGGAGGGTGAAACAGAGCGAAACGAGACAAAGGAGGGTGAAAGAGAGCAATACGAGTTGAATGAGGGTGAAAGAGAGCAAAAGGAGACAAAGGAGCGTGAAAGAGAACGAAACGAGACGAAGGAGGGTGAAAGAGAGTGAAAAAAGACAAAGGAGGGTGAAAGAGAGCGAAACGAGATTAAGGAGGATGAAAGAGAGCAAAACGAGACGAAGGAGGATGAAAGAGAGCAAAACGAGACGAAGGAGGGTGAAAGAGAGCGAAACGAGACGAAGGAGGGTGAAAGAGAGCGAAACGAGATGAAGGAGTGTGAAAGAGAGCGAAACGAGGCGAATGAGGGTGAAAGAGAGCGACAGGAGAGGAAGGAGGGTGAAAGAGATCGAAACGTGATGAAGGAGGGTGAAAGAGATCGAAACGAGACGAGGGAGGGTGAAAGAGAGTGAAACAAGACGAAGGAGGGTGAAAGAGAGTGAAACGTGACGAAGGAGGGTGAAAGAGAGCGAAACGAGATGAAGTAGGGTGCAAGAGAGCGAAACGAGACGAGGGAGGGTGAAAGAGAGCGAAACAAGACGAAGGAGGGTGAAAGCAAGTGAACGAGACGAGGGAGGGTGAAACAGAGTGAAACGAGACAAAGGAGGGTGAAAGAGAGCAATACGAGTTGAATGAGGGTGAAAGAGAGCAAAAGGAGACGAAGGAGCGTGAAAGAGAATGAAACGAGACGAAGGAGGGTGAAAGAGAGTGAAAAAAGACAAAGGAGGGTGAAAGAGAGCGAAACGAGATGAAGGAGGGTGAAAGAGGGCGAAACGAGATGAAGGAGGATGAAAGAGAGCAAAACGAGACGAAGGAGGGTGAAAGACAGCGGAACGAGATGAAGGAGGGTGAAAGCGAGCGAAACGCGATGAAGGAGGGTGAAAGAGAGCGTAACGAGACGAAGGAGTGTGAAAGAGAGCGAAACAAGATGAAGGAGGGTGAAAGAGAGCGAAACGAGACGAAGGAGGATGAAAGTGAGCAAAACGAGACGAAGGAGGGTGAAAGAGAGCGAAACGAGACGAATTAGGGTGAAAGACAGTGAAACGAGATGAAGGAGGGTGAAAGAGAGCGACATGAGAGGAAGGAGGGTGAAAGAGAGCGACACGAGAGGAAGGAGGATGAAAGAGAGTGAAACGAGATGAAGGAGGGTGAAAGAGAGCGTAACGAGACGAAGGAGTGTGATAGAGAGCGAAAAGAGACGAGGGAGGGTGAAAGCGAGCGAAACAAGACGAAAGGGGTGAAGTGAGCGAAACGAGACGAAGGAGGAGGAAAGAGAGCGAAACAAGTTGAAGGAGGGGGATAGAGAGCGAAACGAGACAAAGGAGGATGAAAGAGAGCAAAACGAGACGAAGGTGGGTGAAAAAGAGCGAAATGAGGCGTAGGATGGTGAAAGAGAGCCAAACGAAACGAAGCAGGGTAAAAGAGAGCGACACGAGATGAAGGAGGGTGAAAGAGAGCGAAACGAGATGAAGGAGAGTGAAAGAGAGCGAAACGAGACGAAACAGGATGAAAGAGATCAAAACGAGATGAAGGAGGGTGAAAGCGAGCGAAACGCGATGAAGGAGGGTGAAAGAGAGCGAAACGAGACGAAGGAGGATGAAAGAGAGCAAAACGAGACGAAGGAGGGTGAAAGAGAGCGAAACGAGACGAATTAGGGTGAAAGACAGTGAAACGAGATGAAGGAGGGTGAAAGAGAGCGACATGAGAGGAAGGAGGGTGAAAGAGAGCGACACGAGAGGAAGGAGGATGAAAGAGAGTGAAACGAGATGAAGGAGGGTGAAAGAGAGCGTAACGAGACGAAGGAGTGTGATAGAGAGCGAAAAGAGACGAGGGAGGGTGAAAGCGAGCGAAACAAGACGAAAGGGGTGAAGTGAGCGAAACGAGACGAAGGAGGATGAAAGAGAGCGAAACAAGATGAAGGAGGGGGATAGAGAGCGAAACGATACAAAGGAGGATGAAAGAGAGCAAAACGAGACGAAGGTGGGTGAAAAAGAGCGAAACGAGACGAAGGAGTGTGAAAGAGAGCGAAACGAGATGGAGGAGAGTGAAAGAGAGCGCCACGAGACGAAGGAGGGTGAAAGAGAGCGAAACGAGGCGTAGGATGGTGAAAGAGAGCGAAACGAAATGAAGCAGGGTAAAAGAGAGCGACACGAGACGAAGGAGGGTGAAACAGAGCAAAACGAGATGAAGGAGGGTGAAAGGGAGCGAAACGGGGCGAAGGTGGGTGAAAGAGAGCGACACGAGAGGAAGGAGGATGAAAGAGAGCGACACGAGAGGAAGGAGGATGAAAGAGAGCGAAACGAGATGAAGGAGGGTGAAAAAGAGCGTAACGAGATGAAGGAGGATGAAAGAGAGCGAAACGAGATGAAGGAGGGGGACAGAGAGCGAAACGAGACAAAGGAGGATGAAAGAGAGCAAAATGAGACGAAGGAGTGTGAAAAAGAGCGAAACGAGATGAAGGAGGGTGAAAGAGAGCGAAACGAGATGGAGGAGAGTGAAAGAGAGCGCCACGAGACGAAGGAGGGTGAAAGAGAGCGAAACGAGACGTAGGATGGTGAAAGAGAGCGAAACGAAATGAAGCAGGGTAAAAGAGAGCGACACGAGACGAAGGAGGGTGAAAGAGAGCGAAACGAGACGAAGGAGGGTGAAACAGAGCAAAACGAGATGAAGGAGGGTGAAAGAGAGCGAAGCGAGACGAAGGAGGGTGAAAGAGAGCGAAACGAGACGAAGGAGGGTGAAAGAGAGCGAAACGAGACGTGGGAGGGTGAAACAGAGCGAAACGAGACGAAGGAGGGTGAAAGAGAGCGAAACGAGAGGAAGGAGGGTGAAAGAGAGCGAAACGAGACGAAGGAGGGTGAAAGAGAGCGAAACGAGACGAAGGAGGGTGAAAGAGAGCAAAACAAGACGAAAAAGTGTGAAAGAGAGCGAGCCGAGATGAAGGAGGGCGAAAGAGAGAGAAACAAGACGTAGAACGGAGAAAGAGAACGAAACGAGATGAAGGAGGGTGAAAGAGAGCGAAACGAGGCAAAGGTGGGTGAAAGAGAGCGACATGAGAGGAAGGAGGATGAAAGAGAGCGACACGAGAGGAAGGAGGATGAAAGAGAGCGAAACGAGATGAAGGAGGGTGAAAGAGAGCGTAACGAGACAAAGGAGTGTGATAGAGAGTGAAAAGAGACGAGGGAGGGTGAAAGCGAGCAAAACAAGACGAAGGAGGGTGAAAGGGAGCGAAACGAGACGAAGGAGGATGAAAGAGAGCGAAACGATATGAAGGAGGGGGAAAGAGAGCGAAACGAGACAAAGGAGGATGAAAGAGAGCAAAACGAGACGAAGGAGGGTGAAAGAGAGCGAAACGAGACGAAGGAGGGTGAAAGAGAGCGAAACGAGATGGAGGAGAGTGAATGAGAGCACCACGAGACGAAGGAGGGTGAAAGAGAGCGAAACGAGATGAAGGAGGGTGAAAATGAGCGAAACGAGACGGAGGAGGGTGTAAGAGAGCGAGCCGAGATGAAGGAGGGTGAAAGAGAGAGAAACAAGACGTAGAACGGAGAAAGAGAACAAAACGAGATGAAGGAAGGTGAAAGAGAGCGAAACGAGATGAAGGAGCGTGAAAGAGAGCGAAACGAGACGAAAGAGGGTGAAAGAGAGCGCCACGAGATGAAGGAGGGTGAAAGACAGCGAAACGAGGCGTAGGATTGTGAAAGAGAGCGAAACAAAACGATGGAGGGTGAAAGAGAGTGACACGAGACGAAGGAGGGTGAAAGAGAGCGAAACGAGACGAGGGAGGATGAAACAGAGCGAAACGAGATGAAGGAGGGTGAAAGAGAGCGAAATGAGATGAAGAAGGGTGAAAGAGAGCGAGCCTAGACGAAGGAGGGTGAAAGAGAGCGAAACGAGGCGAAGGAGGGTGAAAGAGAGCGAAACGAGATGAAGCAGGGTGAAGAGAGCGAAACGAGATGAAGGAGGGTGAAAGAAAGCGAAATTAGACGAAGGAGGGTGAAAGAGAGCGAAACGAGACGAAGGAGGGTGAAAGAGAGCGAAACAAGACGAAGGAGGGTGAAAGAGAGCGAAACGAGATGAAAAGGAGCAAAACGAGACGAAGGAGGGTGAAAGAGAGACAAACTAGATGAAGGAGGGTGAAAGAGAACGAAACAAGATGAAGGAGGGTGAAAGAGAGCAAAACGAGACAAAGGAGAATGAAAGAGAGCAAAACGAGACGAAGGAGGGTGAAAGAGAGCGAAGCGAGACGAAGGAGGGTGAAAGAGAGTGAAACGAGACGAAGGAGGGTGAACGAGAGTGAAACGAGACGAAGCAGGGTGAAAGAGAGCGAAACGAGACGGAAAAGTGTGAAAGAGAGCGAAACGAGACGAGTGAGGGTGAAAGAGAGCGAAACAAGACGAAGGAGGGTGAAAGAGAGCGAAACGAGACGAGGGAGTGTGAAAGAGAGCGAAACGAGATGAAGGAGAGTGAAAGAGAGCGAAACGAGACGAAGGAGGGTGAAAAAGAGCGAAACGAGACGATGGATGGTGAAAGAGAGCGAAACGAGACGAAGGAGGGTGAACGAGAGTGAAACGAGACGAAGCAGCGTGAAAGAGAGCGAAACGAGACGGAAAAGTGTGAAAGAGAGCGAAACGAGACGAGTGAGGGTGAAAGAGAGCGAAACAAGACGAAGGAGGGTGAAAGAGAGCGAAACGAGATGAAGGAGGGTGAAAGAGAGCGAAACGAGATGAAGGAGAGTGAAAGAGAGCGAAACGAGACGAAACAGGATGAAAGAGATCAAAACGAGATGAAGGAGGGTGAAAAAGAGGGCAACGAGACGAAGGAGTGTGAAAAAGAGCGAAGCGAGACGAAGAAGGTTGAAAGAGAGTGAAATGACATGAAGGAGGGGGACATTAGCGAAACGAGACGAGGGAGGGTGAAAGAGAGCGAGCCGAGATGAAGGAGGGTGAATGGGAGAGAAACGAGACGAAGGAGGGTGAAAGAGAGCGAAACAAGGCGAAGGAGGGTGAAAGAGAGCGACAGGAGAGGAAGGAGGGTGAAAGAGAGCGAAACGAGATGAAGGAGGGTGAAAGAGAGCGTAACGAGACAAAGGAGGGTGAAAGAGAGCGAAACGAGATGAGGGAGGGTGAAAGAGAGCGAAACAAGACGAAGGAGGGTGAAAGAGAGCGAAACGAGATGAAGGAGGGTGAAAGAGTGTGAAGCGAGACGAAGGAGGGTGAAAGAGAGTGAAAAAAGACAAAGGAGGGTGAAAGAGAGCGAAACGAGATGAAGGAGGGTGAAAGAGTGCGAAACGAGATGAAGGAGGATGAAAGAGAGCAAAACGAGACGAAGGAGGGTGAAAGACAGCGGAACGAGATGAAGGAGGGTGAAAGCGAGCGAAACGCGATGAAGGAGGGTGAAAGAGAGCGTAACGAGACGAAGGAGTGTGAAAGAGAGCGAAACAAGTTGAAGGAGGGTGAAAGAGAGCGAAACGAGACGAAAGAGGATGAAAGAGAGCAAAACGAGACGAAGGAGGGTGAAAGAGAGCGAAACGAGACGAATTAGGGTGAAAGACAGCGAAACGAGATGAAGGAGGGTGAAAGAGAGCGACATGAGAGGAAGGAGGGTGAAAGAGAGCGACACGAGAGGAAGGAGGATGAAAGAGAGTGAAACGAGATGAAGGAGGGTGAAAGAGAGCGTAACGAGACGAAGGAGTGTGATAGAGAGCGAAAAGAGACGAGGGAGGGTGAAAGCGAGCGAAACAAGACGAAAGGGGTGAAGTGAGCGAAACGAGACGAAGGAGGATGAAAGAGAGCGAAACAAGATGAAGGAGGGGGATAGAGAGCGAAACGAGACAAAGGAGGATGAAAGAGAGCAAAACGAGACGAAGGTGGGTGAAAAAGAGCGAAACGAGACGAAGGAGGGTGAAACAGAGCAAAACGAGATGAAGGAGGGTGAAAGGGAGCGAAACGAGGCGAAGGTGGGTGAAAGAGAGCGACACGAGAGGAAGGAGGATGAAAGAGAGCGACACGAGAGGAAGGAGGATGAAAGAGAGCGAAACGAGATGAAGGAGGGTGAAAGAGAGCGTAACGAGACGAAGGAGTGTGATAGAGAGCGAAATAAGACGAGGGAGGGTGAAAGCGAGCGAAACAAGACGAAGGAGGGTGAAAGAGAGCGAAACGAGATGAAGGAGGATGAAAGAGAGCGAAACGAGATGAAGGAGGGGGACAGAGAGCGAAACGAGACAAAGGAGGATGAAAGAGAGCAAAACGAGACGAAGGAGGGTGAAAAAGAGCGAAACGAGACGAAGGAGGGTGAAAGAGAGCGAAACGAGATGGAGGAGAGTGAAAGAGAGCGCCACGAGACGAAGGAGGGTGAAAGAGAGCGAAACGAGACGTAGGATGGTGAAAGAGAGCGAAACGAAATGAAGCAGGGTAAAAGAGAGCGACACGAGACGAAGGAGGGTGAAAGAGAGCGAAACGAGACGAAGGAGGGTGAAACAGAGCAAAACGAGATGAAGGAGGGTGAAAGAGAGCGAAGCGAGACGAAGGAGGGTGAAAGAGAGCGAAACGAGACGAAGGAGGGTGAAAGAGAGCGAAACGAGACGTGGGAGTGTGAAACAGAGCGAAACGAGACGAAGGAGGGTGAAAGAGAGCGAAACGAGAGGAAGGAGGGTGAAAGAGAGCAAAACAAGACGAAAAAGTGTGAAAGAGAGCGAGCCGAGATGAAGGAGGGCGAAAGAGAGAGAAACAAGACGTAGAACGGAGAAAGAGAACGAAACGAGATGAAGGAGGGTGAAAGAGAGCGAAACGAGGCAAAGGTGGGTGAAAGAGAGCGACATGAGAGGAAGGAGGATGAAAGAGAGCGACACGAGAGGAAGGAGGATGAAAGAGAGCGAAACGAGATGAAGGAGGGTGAAAGAGAGCGTAACGAGACAAAGGAGTGTGATAGAGAGTGAAAAGAGACGAGGGAGGGTGAAAGCGAGCAAAACAAGACGAAGGAGGGTGAAAGGGAGCGAAACGAGACGAAGGAGGATGAAAGAGAGCGAAACGATATGAAGGAGGGGGAAAGAGAGCGAAACGAGACAAAGGCGGATGAAAGAGAGCAAAACGAGACGAAGGAGGGTGAAAGAGAGCGAAACGAGACGAAGGAGGGTGAAAGAGAGCGAAACGAGATGGAGGAGAGTGAATGAGAGCACCACGAGACGAAGGAGGGTGAAAGAGAGCGAAACGAGATGAAGGAGGGTGAAAATGAGCGAAACGAGACGGAGGAGGGTGTAAGAGAGCGAGCCGAGATGAAGGAGGGTGAAAGAGAGAGAAACAAGACGTAGAACGGAGAAAGAGAACAAAACGAGATGAAGGAAGGTGAAAGAGAGCGAAACGAGATGAAGGAGCATGAAAGAGAGCGAAACGAGACGAAAGAGGGTGAAAGAGAGCGCCACGAGATGAAGGAGGGTGAAAGACAGCGAAACGAGGCGTAGGATTGTGAAAGAGAGCGAAACAAAACGATGGAGGGTGAAAGAGAGTGACACGAGACGAAGGAGGGTGAAAGAGAGCGAAACGAGACGAGGGAGGATGAAACAGAGTGAAACGAGATGAAGGAGGGTGAAAGAGAGCGAAATGAGATGAAGAAGGGTGAAAGAGAGCGAGCCTAGACGAAGGAGGGTGAAAGAGAGCGAAACGAGGCGAAGGAGGGTGAAAGAGAGCGAAACGAGATGAAGCAGGGTGAAGAGAGCGAAACGAGATGAAGGAGGGTGAAAGAAAGCGAAATTAGACGAAGGAGGGTGAAAGAGAGCGAAACGAGACGAAGGAGGGTGAAAGAGAGCGAAACAAGACGAAGGAGGGTGAAAGAGAGCGAAACGAGATGAAAAGGAGCAAAACGAAACGAAGGAGGGTGAAAGAGAGACAAACTAGATGAAGGAGGGTGAAAGAGAACGAAACAAGATGAAGGAGGGTGAAAGAGAGCAAAACGAGACAAAGGAGAATGAAAGAGAGCAAAACGAGACGAAGGAGGGTGAAAGAGAGCGAAGCGAGACGAAGGAGGGTGAAAGAGAGTGAAACGAGACGAAGGAGGGTGAACGAGAGTGAAACGAGACGAAGCAGGGTGAAAGAGAGCGAAACGAGACGGAAAAGTGTGAAAGAGAGCGAAACGAGACGAGTGAGGGTTAAAGAGAGCGAAACAAGACGAAGGAGGGTGAAAGAGAGCGAAACGAGACGAAGGAGGGTGAAAGAGAGCGAAACGAGATGAAGGAGAGTGAAAGAGAGCGAAACGAGACGAAGGAGGGTGAAAAAGAGCGAAACGAGACGATGGATGGTGAAAGAGAGCGAAACGAGACGAAGGAGGGTGAACGAGAGTGAAACGAGACGAAGCAGCGTGAAAGAGAGCGAAACGAGACGGAAAAGTGTGAAAGAGAGCGAAACGAGACGAGTGAGGGTGAAAGAGAGCGAAACAAGACGAAGGAGGGTGAAAGAGAGCGAAACGAGATGAAGGAGGGTGAAAGAGAGCGAAACGAGATGAAGGAGAGTGAAAGAGAGCGAAACGAGACGAAACAGGATGAAAGAGATCAAAACGAGATGAAGGAGGGTGAAAAAGAGGGCAACGAGACGAAGGAGGGTGAAAAAGAGCGAAGCGAGACGAAGGAGGTTGAAAGAGAGTGAAATGACATGAAGGAGGGGGACATTAGCGAAACGAGACGAGGGAGGGTGAAAGAGAGCGAGCCGAGATGAAGGAGGGTGAATGGGAGAGAAACAAGACGAAGGAGGGTGAAAGAGAGCGAAACAAGGCGAAGGAGGGTGAAAGAGAGCGACAGGAGAGGAAGGAGGGTGAAAGAGAGCGAAACGAGATGAAGGAGGGTGAAAGAGAGCGTAACGAGACAAAGGAGGGTGAAAGAGAGCGAAAGGAGATGAGGGAGGGTGAAAGAGAGCGAAACAAGTCGAAGGAGGGTGAAAGAGAGCGAAACGAGATGAAGGAGGGTGAAAGAGTGTGAAGCGAGACGAAGGAGTGTGAAAGAGAGCGAAACGAGACGAAGGAGGATGAAAGAGAGCAAAACGAGATGAAGGAGGGTGAAAGAGAGCGAAGCGAGACGAAGGAGGGTGAAAGAGAGTGACACAAGACGAAGGAGGGTGAAAGAGAGCGAAACGAGACGAGGGAGGGTGAAACAGAGCAAAACGAGACGAAGGAGGGTGAAAGAGAGCGAAACGACATGAAGGAGGGTGAAAGAGAGCGAAGCGAGACGAAGGAGGGTGAAAGAGAGAGAAACGAGACAAAGGAGGGTGAAAGCAAGTGAAACTAGACGAGGGAGGGTGAAACAGAGCGAAACGAGACAAAGGAGGGTGAAAGAGAGCAATACGAGTTGAATGAGGGTGAAAGAGAGCAAAAGGAGACAAAGGAGCGTGAAAGAGAACGAAACGAGACGAAGGAGGGTGAAAGAGAGTGAAAAAAGACAAAGGAGGGTGAAAGAGAGCGAAACGAGATTAAGGAGGATGAAAGAGAGCAAAACGAGACGAAGGAGGATGAAAGAGAGCAAAACGAGACGAAGGAGGGTGAAAGAGAGCGAAACGAGACGAAGGAGGGTGAAAGAGAGCGAAACGAGATGAAGGAGTGTGAAAGAGAGCGAAACGAGGCGAATGAGGGTGAAAGAGAGCGACAGGAGAGGAAGGAGGGTGAAAGAGAGCGAAACGACATGAAGGAGGGTGAAAGAGAGCGAAGCGAGACGAAGGAGGGTGAAAGAGAGAGAAACAAGACAAATGAGGGTGAAAGCAAGTGAAACTAGACGAGGGAGGGTGAAACAGAGCGAAACGAGACAAAGGAGGGTGAAAGAGAGCAATACGAGTTGAATGAGGGTGAAAGAGAGCAAAAGGAGACAAAGGAGCGTGAAAGAGAACGAAACGAGACGAAGGAGGGTGAAAGAGAGTGAAAAAAGACAAAGGAGGGTGAAAGAGAGCGAAACGAGATTAAGGAGGATGAAAGAGAGCAAAACGAGACGAAGGAGGATGAAAGAGAGCAAAACGAGACGAAGGAGGGTGAAAGAGAGCGAAACGAGACGAAGGAGGGTGAAAGAGAGCGAAACGAGATGAAGGAGTGTGAAAGAGAGCGAAACGAGGCGAATGAGGGTGAAAGAGAGCGACAGGAGAGGAAGGAGGGTGAAAGAGATCGAAACGTTATGAAGGAGGGTGAAAGAGATCGAAACGAGACGAGGGAGGGTGAAAGAGAGTGAAACAAGACGAAGGAGGGTGAAAGAGAGTGAAACGTGACGAAGGAGGGTGAAAGAGAGCGAAACGAGATGAAGGAGGGTGCAAGAGAGCGAAACGAGACGAGGGAGGGTGAAAGAGAGCGAAACAAGACGAAGGAGGGTGAAAGCAAGTGAACGAGACGAGGGAGGGTGAAACAGAGTGAAACGAGACAAAGGAGGGTGAAAGAGAGCAATACGAGTTGAATGAGGGTGAAAGAGAGCAAAAGGAGACGAAGGAGCATGAAAGAGAATGAAACGAGACGAAGGAGGGTGAAAGAGAGTGAAAAAAGACAAAGGAGGGTGAAAGAGAGCGAAACGAGATGAAGGAGGGTGAAAGAGTGCGAAACGAGATGAAGAAGGATGAAAGAGAGCAAAACGAGACGAAGGAGGGTGAAAGACAGCGGAACGAGATGAAGGAGGGTGAAAGCGAGCGAAACGCGATGAAGGAGGGTGAAAGAGAGCGTAACGAGATGAAGGAGTGTGAAAGAGAGCGAAACAAGATGAAGGAGGGTGAAAGAGAGCGAAACGAGACGAAGGAGGATGAAAGGGAGCAAAACGAGACGAAGGAGGGTGAAAGAGAGCGAAACGAGACGAATTAGGGTGAAAGACAGCGAAACGAGATGAAGGAGGGTGAAAGAGAGCGACATGAGAGGAAGGAGGGTGAAAGAGAGCGACACGAGAGGAAGGAGGATGAAAGAGAGTGAAACGAGATGAAGGAGGGTGAAAGAGAGCGTAACGAGACGAAGGAGTGTGATAGAGAGCGAAAAGAGACGAGGGAGGGTGAAAGCGAGCGAAACAAGACGAAAGGGGTGAAGTGAGCGAAACGAGACGAAGGAGGATGAAAGAGAGCGAAACAAGATGAAGGAGGGGGATAGAGAGCGAAACGAGACAAAGGAGGATGAAAGAGAGCAAAACGAGACGAAGGTGGGTGAAAAAGAGCGAAACGAGACGAAGGAGTGTGAAAGAGAGCGAAACGAGATGGAGGAGAGTGAAAGAGAGCGCCACGAGACGAAGGAGGGTGAAAGAGAGCGAAACGAGGCGTAGGATGGTGAAAGAGAGCGAAACGAAACGAAGCAGGGTAAAAGAGAGCGACACGAGACGAAGGAGGGTGAAAGAGAGCGAAACGAGACAAGGGAGGGTGAAACAGAGCGAAACGAGACGAAGGAGGGTGAAACAGAGCAAAACGAGATGAAGGAGGGTGAAAGGGAGCGAAACGAGGCGAAGGTGGGTGAAAGAGAGCGACACGAGAGGAAGGAGGATGAAAGAGAGCGACACGAGAGGAAGGAGGATGAAAGAGAGCGAAACGAGATGAAGGAGGGTGAAAGAGAGCGTAACGAGACGAAGGAGTGTGATAGAGAGCGAAATAAGACGAGGGAGGGTGAAAGCGAGCGAAACAAGACGAAGGAGGGTGAAAGAGAGCGAAACGAGATGAAGGAGGATGAAAGAGAGCGAAACGAGATGAAGGAGGGGGACAGAGAGCGAAACGAGACAAAGGAGGATGAAAGAGAGCAAAACGAGACGAAGGAGGGTGAAAAAGAGCGAAACGAGACGAAGGAGGGTGAAAGAGAGCGAAACGAGATGGAGGAGAGTGAAAGAGAGCGCCACGAGACGAAGGAGGGTGAAAGAGAGCGAAACGAGACGTAGGATGGTGAAAGAGAGCGAAACGAAATGAAGCAGGGTAAAAGAGAGCGACACGAGACGAAGGAGGGTGAAAGAGAGCGAAACGAGACGAAGGAGGGTGAAACAGAGCAAAACGAGATGAAGGAGGGTGAAAGAGAGCGAAGCGAGACGAAGGAGGGTGAAAGAGAGCGAAACGAGAAGAAGGAGGGTGAAAGAGAGCGAAACGAGACGTGGGAGGGTGAAACAGAGCGAAACGAGACGAAGGAGGGTGAAAGAGAGCGAAACGAGAGGAAGGAGGGTGAAAGAGAGCGAAACGAGACGAAGGAGGGTGAAAGAGAGCGAAACGAGACGAAGGAGGGTGAAATAGAGCAAAACAAGACGAAAAAGTGTGAAAGAGAGCGAGCCGAGATGAAGGAGGGCGAAAGAGAGAGAAACAAGACGTAGAACGGAGAAAGAGAACGAAACGAGATGAAGGAGGGTGAAAGAGAGCGAAACGAGGCAAAGGTGGGTGAAAGAGAGCGACATGAGAGGAAGGAGGATGAAAGAGAGCGACACGAGACGAAGGAGGATGAAAGAGAGCGAAACGATATGAAGGAGGGGGAAAGAGAGCGAAACGAGACAAAGGAGGATGAAAGAGAGCAAAACGAGACGAAGGAGGGTGAAAGAGAGCGAAACGAGACGAAGGAGGGTGAAAGAGAGCGAAACGAGATGGAGGAGAGTGAATGAGAGCACCACGAGACGAAGGAGGGTGAAAGAGAGCGAAACGAGATGAAGGAGGGTGAAAATGAGCGAAACGAGACGGAGGAGGGTGTAAGAGAGCGAGCCGAGATGAAGGAGGGTGAAAGAGAGAGAAACAAGACGTAGAACGGAGAAAGAGAACAAAACGAGATGAAGGAAGGTGAAAGAGAGCGAAACGAGATGAAGGAGCGTGAAAGAGAGCGAAACGAGACGAAAGAGGGTGAAAGAGAGCGCCACGAGATGAAGGAGGGTGAAAGACAGCGAAACGAGGCGTAGGATTGTGAAAGAGAGCGAAACAATACGATGGAGGGTGAAAGAGAGTGACACGAGACGAAGGAGGGTGAAAGAGAGCGAAACGAGACGAGGGAGGATGAAACAGAGCGAAACGAGATGAAGGAGGGTGAAAGAGAGCGAAATGAGATGAAGAAGGGTGAAAGAGAGCGAGCCTAGACGAAGGAGGGTGAAAGAGAGCGAAACGAGGCGAAGGAGGGTGAAAGACAGCGAAACGAGATGAAGCAGGGTGAAGAGAGCGAAACGAGATGAAGGAGGGTGAAAGAAAGCAAAATTAGACGAAGGAGGGTGAAAGAGAGCGAAACGAGACGAAGGAGGGTGAAAGAGAGCGAATCAAGACGAAGGAGGGTGAAAGAGAGCGAAACGAGATGAAAAGGAGCAAAACGAGACGAAGGAGGGTGAAAGAGAGACAAACTAGATGAAGGAGGGTGAAAGAGAACGAACCAAGATGAAGGAGGGTGAAAGAGAGCAAAACGAGACAAAGGAGAATGAAAGAGAGCAAAACGAGACGAAGGAGGGTGAAAGAGAGCGAAGCGAGACGAAGGAGGGTGAAAGAGAGTGAAACGAGACGAAGGAGGGTGAACGAGAGTGAAATGAGACGAAGCAGGGTGAAAGAGAGCGAAACGAGACGGAAAAGTGTGAAAGAGAGCGAAACGAGACGAGTGAGGGTGAAAGAAAGCGAAACAAGACGAAGGAGGGTGAAAGAGAGCGAAACGAGACGAAGGAGGGTGAAAGAGAGCGAAACGAGATGAAGGAGAGTGAAAGAGAGCGAAACGAGACGAAGGAGGGTGAAAAAGAGCGAAACGAGACGATGGATGGTGAAAGAGAGCGAAACGAGACGAAGGAGGGTGAACGAGAGTGAAACGAGACGAAGCAGCGTGAAAGAGAGCGAAACGAGACGGAAAAGTGTGAAAGAGAGCAAAACGAGACGAGTGAGGGTGAAAGAGAGCGAAACAAGACGAAGGAGGGTGAAAGAGAGCAAAACGAGATGAAGGAGAGTGAAAGAGAGCGAAACGAGACGAAACAGGATGAAAGAGATCAAAACGAGATGAAGGAGGGTGAAAAAGAGGGCAACGAGACGAAGGAGGGTGAAAGAGAGCGAAACGAGACGAAGGAGGTTGAAACAGAGCAAAACGAGATGAAGGAGGGTGAAAGAGAGCGAAGCGAGACGAAGGAGGGTGAAAGAGAGCGAAACGAGAAGAAGGAGGGTGAAAGAGAGCGAAACGAGACGTGGGAGGGTGAAACAGAGCGAAACGAGACGAAGGAGGGTGAAAGAGAGCGAAACGAGAGGAAGGAGGGTGAAAGAGAGCGAAACGAGACGAAGGAGGGTGAAAGAGAGCGAAACGAGACGAAGGAGGGTGAAAGAGAGCAAAACAAGACGAAAAAGTGTGAAAGAGAGCGAGCCGAGATGAAGGAGGGCGAAAGAGAGAGAAACAAGACGTAGAACGGAGAAAGAGAACGAAACGAGATGAAGGAGGGTGAAAGAGAGCGAAACGAGGCAAAGGTGGGTGAAAGAGAGCGACATGAGAGGAAGGAGGATGAAAGAGAGCGACACGAGACGAAGGAGGATGAAAGAGAGCGAAACGATATGAAGGAGGGGGAAAGAGAGCGAAACGAGACAAAGGAGGATGAAAGAGAGCAAAACGAGACGAAGGAGGGTGAAAGAGAGCGAAACGAGACGAAGGAGGGTGAAAGAGAGCGAAACGAGATGGAGGAGAGTGAATGAGAGCACCACGAGACGAAGGAGGGTGAAAGAGAGCGAAACGAGATGAAGGAGGGTGAAAATGAGCGAAACGAGACGGAGGAGGGTGTAAGAGAGCGAGCCGAGATGAAGGAGGGTGAAAGAGAGAGAAACAAGACGTAGAACGGAGAAAGAGAACAAAACGAGATGAAGGAAGGTGAAAGAGAGCGAAACGAGATGAAGGAGCGTGAAAGAGAGCGAAACGAGACGAAAGAGGGTGAAAGAGAGCGCCACGAGATGAAGGAGGGTGAAAGACAGCGAAACGAGGCGTAGGATTGTGAAAGAGAGCGAAACAATACGATGGAGGGTGAAAGAGAGTGACACGAGACGAAGGAGGGTGAAAGAGAGCGAAACGAGACGAGGGAGGATGAAACAGAGCGAAACGAGATGAAGGAGGGTGAAAGAGAGCGAAATGAGATGAAGAAGGGTGAAAGAGAGCGAGCCTAGACGAAGGAGGGTGAAAGAGAGCGAAACGAGGCGAAGGAGGGTGAAAGACAGCGAAACGAGATGAAGCAGGGTGAAGAGAGCGAAACGAGATGAAGGAGGGTGAAAGAAAGCAAAATTAGACGAAGGAGGGTGAAAGAGAGCGAAACGAGACGAAGGAGGGTGAAAGAGAGCGAATCAAGACGAAGGAGGGTGAAAGAGAGCGAAACGAGATGAAAAGGAGCAAAACGAGACGAAGGAGGGTGAAAGAGAGACAAACTAGATGAAGGAGGGTGAAAGAGAACGAAACAAGATGAAGGAGGGTGAAAGAGAGCAAAACGAGACAAAGGAGAATGAAAGAGAGCAAAACGAGACGAAGGAGGGTGAAAGAGAGCGAAGCGAGACGAAGGAGGGTGAAAGAGAGTGAAACGAGACGAAGGAGGGTGAACGAGAGTGAAATGAGACGAAGCAGGGTGAAAGAGAGCGAAACGAGACGGAAAAGTGTGAAAGAGAGCGAAACGAGACGAGTGAGGGTGAAAGAAAGCGAAACAAGACGAAGGAGGGTGAAAGAGAGCGAAACGAGACGAAGGAGGGTGAAAGAGAGCGAAACGAGATGAAGGAGAGTGAAAGAGAGCGAAACGAGACGAAGGAGGGTGAAAAAGAGCGAAACGAGACGATGGATGGTGAAAGAGAGCGAAACGAGACGAAGGAGGGTGAACGAGAGTGAAACGAGACGAAGCAGCGTGAAAGAGAGCGAAACGAGACGGAAAAGTGTGAAAGAGAGCAAAACGAGACGAGTGAGGGTGAAAGAGAGCGAAACAAGACGAAGGAGGGTGAAAGAGAGCAAAACGAGATGAAGGAGAGTGAAAGAGAGCGAAACGAGACGAAACAGGATGAAAGAGATCAAAACGAGATGAAGGAGGGTGAAAAAGAGGGCAACGAGACGAAGGAGGGTGAAAAAGAGCGAAGCGAGACGAAGGAGGTTGAAAGAGAGTGAAATGACATGAAGGAGGGGGACATTAGCGAAACGAGACGAGGGAGGGTGAAAGAGAGCGAGCCGAGATGAAGGAGGGTGAATGGGAGAGAAACGAGACGAAGGAGGGTGAAAGAGAGCGAAACAAGGCGAAGGAGGGTGAAAGAGAGCGACAGGAGAGGAAGGAGGGTGAAAGAGAGCGAAACGAGATGAAGGAGGGTGAAAGAGAGCGTAACGAGACAAAGGAGGGTGAAAGAGAGCGAAACGAGATGAGGGAGGGTGAAAGAGAGCGAAACAAGACGAAGGAGGGTGAAAGAGAGCGAAACGAGATGAAGGAGGGTGAAAGAGTGTGAAGCGAGACGAAGGAGTGTGAAAGAGAGCGAAACGAGACGAAGGAGGATGAAAGAGAGCAAAACGAGACGAAGGAGGGTGAAAGAGAGCGAAGCGAGACGAAGGAGGGTGAAAGAGAGTGACACAAGACGAAGGAGGGTGAAAGAGAGCGAAACGAGACGAGGGAGGGTGAAACAGAGCAAAACGAGACGAAGGAGGGTGAAAGAGAGCGAAACGACATGAAGGAGGGTGAAAGAGAGCGAAGCGAGACGAAGGAGGGTGAAAGAGAGAGAAACGAGACAAAGGAGGGTGAAAGCAAGTGAAACTAGACGAGGGAGGGTGAAACAGAGCGAAACGAGACAAAGGAGGGTGAAAGAGAGCAATACGAGTTGAATGAGGGTGAAAGAGAGCAAAAGGAGACAAAGGAGCGTGAAAGAGAACGAAACGAGACGAAGGAGGGTGAAAGAGAGTGAAAAAAGACAAAGGAGGGTGAAAGAGAGCGAAACGAGATTTAGGAGGATGAAAGAGAGCAAAACGAGACGAAGGAGGATGAAAGAGAGCAAAACGAGACGAAGGAGGGTGAAAGAGATCGAAACGAGACGAGGGAGGGTGAAAGAGAGTGAAACAAGACGAAGGAGGGTGAAAGAGAGTGAAACCAGACGAAGGAGGGTGAAAGAGAGCGAAACGAGATGAAGGAGGGTGCAAGAGAGCGAAACGAGACGAGGGAGGGTGAAAGAGAGCGAAACAAGACGAAGGAGGGTGAAAGCAAGTGAACGAGACGAGGGAGGGTGAAACAGAGTGAAACGAGACAAAGGAGGGTGAAAGAGAGCAATTCGAGTTGAATGAGGGTGAAAGAGAGCAAAAGGAGACGAAGGAGCGTGAAAGATAATGAAACGAGACGAAGGAGGGTGAAAGAGAGTGAAAAAAGACAAAGGAGGGTGAAAGAGAGCGAAACGAGATGAAGGAGGGTGAAAGAGTGCGAAACGAAATGAAGGAGGATGAAAGAGAGCAAAACGAGACGAAGGAGGGCGAAAGAGAGCGGAACGAAATGAAGGAGGGTGAAAGCGAGCGAAACGCGATGAAGGAGGGTGAAAGAGAGCGTAACGAGTCGAAGGAGTGTGAAAGAGAGCGAAACAAGATGAAGGAGGGTGAAAGAGAGCGAAACGAGACGAAGGAGGATGAAAGAGAGCAAAACGAGACGAAGGAGGGTGAAAGAGAGCGAAACGAGACGAATTAGGGTGAAAGACAGCGAAACGAGATGAAGGAGGGTGAAAGAGAGCGACACGAGAGGAAGGAGGGTGAAAGAGGGCGAGACGAGAGGAAGGAGGATGAAAGAGTGAAACGAGTTGAAGCAGGGTGAAAGAGAGCGTAACGAGACGAAGGAGTGTGATAGAGAGCGAAAAGAGACGAGGGAGGGTGAAAGCGAGCGAAACAAGACGAAAGGGGTGAAGAGAGCGAAACGAGATGAAGGAGGATGAAAGAGAGCGAAACGAGATGAAGGAGGGGGATAGAGAGCGAAACGAGACAAAGGAGGATGAAAGAGAGCAAAACGAGACGAAGGTGGGTGAAAAAGAGCGAAATGAGACGAAGGAGGGTGAAAGAGAGCGAAACGAGATGGAGGAGAGTGAAAGAGAGCGCCACGAGACGAAGGAGGGTGAAAGCGAGCGAAACGAGACGTAGGATGGTGAAAGAGAGCGAAACGAAACGAAGCAGGGTAAAAGAGAGCGACACGAGACGAAGGAGGGTGAAAGAGAGCGAAACGAGACGAGGGAGGGTGAAACAGAGCGAAACGAGACGAAGGAGGGTGAAACAGAGCAAAACGAGATGAAGGAGGGTGAAAGGGAGCGAAACGAGGCGAAGGTGGGTGAAAGAGAGCGACACGAGAGGAAGGAGGATGAAAGAGAGCGACACGAGAGGAAGGAGGAGGAAAGAGAGCGAAACGAGATGAAGGAGGGTGAAAGAGAGCGTAACGAGACGAAGGAGTGTGATAGAGAGCGAAAAAAGACGAGGGAGGGTGAAAGCGAGCGAAACAAGACGAAGGAGGGTGAACGAGAGTGAAACGAGACGAAGCAGCGTGAAAGAGAGCGAAACGAGACGGAAAAGTGTGAAAGAGAGCAAAACGAGACGAGTGAGGGTGAAAGAGAGCGAAACAAGACGAAGGAGGGTGAAAGAGAGCGAAACGAGATGAAGGAGGGTGAAAGAGAGCGAAACGAGATGAAGGAGAGTGAAAGAGAGCGAAACGAGACGAAACAGGATGAAAGAGATCAAAACGAGATGAAGGAGGGTGAAAAAGAGGGCAACGAGACGAAGGAGGGTGAAAAAGAGCGAAGCGAGACGAAGGAGGTTGAAAGAGAGTGAAATGACATGAAGGAGGGGGACATTAGCGAAACGAGACGAGGGAGGGTGAAAGAGAGTGAGCCGAGATGAAGGAGGGTGAATGGGAGAGAAACGAGACGAAGGAGGGTGAAAGAGAGCGAAACAAGGCGAAGGAGGGTGAAAGAGAGCGTAACGAGACAAAGGAGGGTGAAAGAGAGCGAAACGAGATGAGGGAGGGTGAAAGAGAGCGAAACAAGACGAAGGAGGGTGAAAGAGAGCGAAACGAGATGAAGGAGGGTGAAAGAGTGTGAAGCGAGACGAAGGAGTGTGAAAGAGAGCGAAACGAGACGAAGGAGGATGAAAGAGAGCAAAACGAGACGAAGGAGGGTGAAAGAGAGCGAAGCGAGACGAAGGAGGGTGAAAGAGAGTGACACAAGACGAAGGAGGGTGAAAGAGAGCGAAACGAGACGAGGGAGGGTGAAACAGAGCAAAACGAGATGAAGGAGGGTGAAAGAGAGCGAAACGACATGAAGGAGGGTGAAAGAGAGCGAAGCGAGACGAAGGAGGGTGAAAGAGAGAGAAACGAGACAAAGGAGGGTGAAAGCAAGTGAAACTAGACGAGGGAGGGTGAAACAGAGCGAAACGAGACAAAGGAGGGTGAAAGAGAGCAATACGAGTTGAATGAGGGTGAAAGAGAGCAAAAGGAGACAAAGGAGCGTGAAAGAGAACGAAACGAGACGAAGGAGGGTGAAAGAGAGTGAAAAAAGACAAAGGAGGGTGAAAGAGAGCGAAACGAGATTTAGGAGGATGAAAGAGAGCAAAACGAGACGAAGGATGATGAAAGAGAGCAAAACGAGACGAAGGAGGGTGAAAGAGATCGAAACGAGACGAGGGAGGGTGAAAGAGAGTGAAACAAGACGAAGGAGGGTGAAAGAGAGTGAAACCAGACGAAGGAGGGTGAAAGAGAGCGAACCGAGATGAAGGAGGGTGCAAGAGAGCGAAACGAGACGAGGGAGGGTGAAAGAGAGCGAAACAAGACGAAGGAGGGTGAAAGCAAGTGAACGAGACGAGGGAGGGTGAATCAGAGTGAAACGAGACAAAGGAGGGTGAAAGAGAGCAATACGAGTTGAATGAGGGTGAAAGAGAGCAAAAGGAGACGAAGGAGCGTGAAAGATAATGAAACGAGACGAAGGAGGGTGAAAGAGAGTGAAAAAAGACAAAGGAGGGTGAAAGAGAGCGAAACGAGATGAAGGAGGGTGAAAGAGTGCGAAACGAGATGAAGGAGGGTGAAAGAGAGCAAAACGAGACGAAGGAGGGCGAAAGAGAGCGGAACGAAATGAAGAAGGGTGAAAGCGAGCGAAACGCGATGAAGGAGGGTGAAAGAGAGCGTAACGAGACGAAGGAGTGTGAAAGAGAGCGAAACAAGATGAAGGAGGGTGAAAGAGAGCGAAACGAGACGAAGGAGGATGAAAGAGAGCAAAACGAGACGAAGGAGGGTGAAAGAGAGCGAAACGAGACGAATTAGGGTGAAAGACAGCGAAACGAAATGAAGGAGGGTGAAAGAGAGCGACACGAGAGGAAGGAGGGTGAAAGAGAGCGAGACGAGAGGAAGGAGGATGAAAGAGTGAAACGAGATGAAGGAGGGTGAAAGAGAGCGTAACGAGACGAAGGAGTGTGATAGAGAGCGAAAAGAGACGAGGGAGGGTGAAAGCGAGCGAAACAAGACGAAAGGGGTGAAGAGAGCGAAACGAGATGAAGGAGGATGAAAGAGAGCGAAACGAGATGAAGGAGGGGGATAGAGAGCGAAACGAGACAAAGGAGGATGAAAGAGAGCAAAACGAGACGAAGGTGGGTGAAAAAGAGCGAAATGAGACGAAGGAGGGTGAAAGAGAGCGAAACGAGATGGAGGAGAGTGAAAGAGAGCGCCACGAGACGAAGGAGGGTGAAAGCGAGCGAAACGAGACGTAGGATGGTGAAAGAGAGCGAAACGAAACGAAGCAGGGTAAAAGAGAGCGACACGAGACAAAGGAGGGTGAAAGAGAGCGAAACGAGACGAGGGAGGGTGAAACAGAGCGAAACGAGACGAAGGAGGGTGAAACAGAGCAAAACGAGATGAAGGAGGGTGAAAGTGAGCGAAACGAGGTGAAGGTGGGTGAAAGAGAGTGACACGAGAGGAAGGAGGATGAAAGAGAGCGACACGAGAGGAAGGAGGAGGAAAGAGAGCGAAACGAGATGAAGGAGGGTGAAAGAGAGCGTAACGAGACGAAGGAGTGTGATAGAGAGCGAAAAAAGACGAGGGAGGGTGAAAGCGAGCGAAACAAGACGAAGGAGGGTGAAAGAGAGCGAAACGAGATGAAGGAGGATGAAAGAGAGCGAAACGAGATGAAGGAGGGGGACAGAGAGCGAAACGAGACAAAGGAGGATGAAAGAGAGCAAAACGAGACGAAGGAGGGTGAAAAAGAGCGAAACGAGACGAAGGAGGGTGAAAGAGAGCGAAACGAGATGAAGGAGGGTGAAAGAGAGCGTAACGAGATGAAGGAGTGTGATAGAGAGCGAAAAGAGACGAGGGAGGGTGAAAGCGAGCGAAACAAGACGAAGGAGGGTGAAAGAGAGCAAGACGAGACGAAGGAGGATGAAAGAGAGCGAAACGAGATGAAGGAGGGGGAAAGAGAGCGAAACGAGACAAAGGAGGATGAAAGAGAGCTAAACGAGACGAAGGAGGGTGAAAGAGTGCGAAACGAGACGAAGGAGGGTGAAAGAGAGCGAAACGAGACGTGGGAGGGTGAAACAGAGCGAAACGAGACGAAGGAGGGTGAAAGAGAGCGAAACGAGAGGAAGGAGGGTGAAAGAGAGCGAAACGAGACGAAGGAGGGTGAAAGAGAGCGAAACGAGATGAAGGAGGGTGAAAGAGTGCGAAACGAGATGAAGGAGGATGAAAGAGAGCAAAACGAGACGAAGGAGGGTGAAAGACAGCGGAACGAGATGAAGGAGGGTGAAAGCGAGCGAAACGCGATGAAGGAGGGTGAAAGAGAGCGTAACGAGACGAAGAAGTGTGAAAGAGAGCGAAACAAGATGAAGGAGGGTGAAAGAGAGCGAAACGAGACGAAGGAGGATGAAAGAGAGCAAAACGAGACGAAGGAGGGTGAAAGAGAGCGAAACGAGACGAATTAGGGTGAAAGACAGCGAAACGAGATGAAGGAGGGTGAAAGAGAGCGACATGAGAGGAAGGAGGGTGAAAGAGAGCGACACGAGAGGAAGGAGGATGAAAGAGAGTGAAACGAGATGAAGGAGGGTGAAAGAGAGCGTAACGAGACGAAGGAGTGTGATAGAGAGCGAAAAGAGACGAGGGAGGGTGAAAGCGAGCGAAACAAGGCGAAAGGGGTGAAGTGAGCGAAACGAGACGAAGGAGGATGAAAGAGAGCGAAACAAGATGAAGGAGGGGGATAGAGAGCGAAACGAGACAAAGGAGGATGAAAGAGAGCAAAACGAGACGAAGGTGGGTGAAAAAGAGCGAAACGAGACGAAGGAGGGTGAAAGAGAGCGAAACGAGATGGAGGAGAGTGAAAGAGAGCGCCACGAGACGAAGGAGGGTGAAAGAGAGCGAAACGAGGCGTAGGATGGTGAAAGAGAGCGAAACGAAACGAAGCAGGGTAAAAGAGAGCGACACGAGACGAAGGAGGGTGAAAGAGAGCGAAACGAGACAAGGGAGGGTGAAACAGAGCGAAACGAGACGAAGGAGGGTGAAACAGAGCAAAACGAGATGAAGGAGGGTGAAAGGGAGCGAAACGAGGCGAAGGTGGGTGAAAGAGAGCGACACGAGAGGAAGGAGGATGAAAGAGAGCGACACGAGAGGAAGGAGGATGAAAGAGAGCGAAACGAGATGAAGGAGGGTGAAAGAGAGCGTAACGAGACGAAGGAGTGTGATAGAGAGCGAAATAAGACGAGGGAGGGTGAAAGCGAGCGAAACAAGACGAAGGAGGGTGAAAGAGAGCGAAACGAGATGAAGGAGGATGAAAGAGAGCGAAACGAGATGAAGGAGGGGGACAGAGAGCGAAACGAGACAAAGGAGGATGAAAGAGAGCAAAACGAGACGAAGGAGGGTGAAAAAGAGCGAAACGAGACGAAGGAGGGTGAAAGAGAGCGAAACGAGATGGAGGAGAGTGAAAGAGAGCACCACGAGACGAAGGAGGGTGAAAGAGAGCGAAACGAGACGTAGGATGGTGAAAGAGAGCGAAACGAAATGAAGCAGGGTAAAAGAGAGCGACACGAGACGAAGGAGGGTGAAAGAGAGCGAAACGAGACGAAGGAGGGTGAAACAGAGCAAAACGAGATGAAGGAGGGTGAAAGAGAGCGAAGCGAGACGAAGGAGGGTGAAAGAGAGCGAAACGAGACGAAGGAGGGTGAAAGAGAGCGAAACGAGACGTGGGAGGGTGAAACAGAGCGAAACGAGACGAAGGAGGGTGAAACAGAGCGAAACGAGAGGAAGGAGGGTGAAAGAGAGCGAAACGAGACGAAGGAGGGTGAAAGAGAGCGAAACGAGACGAAGGAGGGTGAAAGAGAGCAAAACAAGACGAAAAAGTGTGAAAGAGAGCGAGCCGAGATGAAGGAGGGCGAAAGAGAGAGAAACAAGACGTAGAACGGAGAAAGAGAACGAAACGAGATGAAGGAGGGTGAAAGAGAGCGAAACGAGGCAAAGGTGGGTGAAAGAGAGCGACATGAGAGGAAGGAGGATGAAAGAGAGCGACACGAGAGGAAGGAGGATGAAAGAGAGCGAAATGAGATGAAGGAGGGTGAAAGAGAGCGTAACGAGACAAAGGAGTGTGATAGAGAGTGAAAAGAGACGAGGGAGGGTGAAAGCGAGCAAAACAAGACGAAGGAGGGTGAAAGGGAGCGAAACGAGACGAAGGAGGATGAAAGAGAGCGAAACGATATGAAGGAGGGGGAAAGAGAGCGAAACGAGACAAAGGAGGATGAAAGAGAGCAAAACGAGACGAAGGAGGGTGAAAGAGAGCGAAACGAGACGAAGGAGGGTGAAAGAGAGCGAAACGAGATGGAGGAGAGTGAATGAGAGCACCACGAGACGAAGGAGGGTGAAAGAGAGCGAAACGAGATGAAGGAGGGTGAAAATGAGCGAAACGAGACGGAGGAGGGTGTAAGAGAGCGAGCCGAGATGAAGGAGGGTGAAAGAGAGAGAAACAAGACGTAGAACGGAGAAAGAGAACAAAACGAGATGAAGGAAGGTGAAAGAGAGTGAAACGAGATGAAGGAGCGTGAAAGAGAGTGAAACGAGACGAAAGAGGGTGAAAGAGAGCGCCACGAGATGAAGGAGGGTGAAAGACAGCGAAACGAGGCGTAGGATTGTGAAAGAGAGTGAAACAAAATGATGGAGGGTGAAAGAGAGTGACACGAGACGAAGGAGTGTGAAAGAGAGCGAAACGAGACGAGGGAGGATGAAACCGAGCGAAACGAGATGAAGGAGGGTGAAAGAGAGCGAAATGAGATGAAGAAGGGTGAAAGAGAGCGAGCCTAGACGAAGGAGGGTGAAAGAGAGCGAAACGAGGCGAAGGAGGGTGAAAGAGAGCGAAACGAGATGAAGCAGGGTGAAGAGAGCGAAACGAGATGAAGGAGGGTGAAAGAAAGCGAAATTAGACGAAGGAGGGTAAAAGAGAGCGACACGAGACGAAGGAGGGTGAAAGAGAGCGAAACAAGATGAAGGAGGGTGAAAGAGAGCGAAACGAGACGAAGGAGGATGAAAGAGAGCAAAACGAGACGAAGGAGGGTGAAAGAGAGCGAAACGAGACGAATTAGTGTGAAAGACAGCGAAACGAGATGAAGGAGGGTGAAATAGAGCGACATGAGAGGAAGGAGGGTGAAAGAGAGCGACACGAGAGGAAGGAGGATGAAAGAGAGTGAAACGAGATGAAGGAGGGTGAAAGAGAGCGTAACGAGACGAAGGAGTGTGATAGAGAGCGAAAAGAGACGAGGGAGGGTGAAAGCGAGCGAAACAAGGCGAAAGGGGTGAAGTGAGCGAAACGAGACGAAGGAGGATGAAAGAGAGCGAAACAAGATGAAGGAGGGGGATAGAGAGCGAAACGAGACAAAGGAGGATGAAAGAGAGCAAAACGAGACGAAGGTGGGTGAAAAAGAGCGAAACGAGACGAAGGAGGGTGAAAGAGAGCGAAACGCGATGGAGGAGAGTGAAAGAGAGCGCCACGAGACGAAGGAGGGTGAAAGAGAGCGAAACGAGGCGTAGGATGGTGAAAGAGAGCGAAACGAAACGAAGCAGGGTAAAAGAGAGCGACACGAGACGAAGGAGGGTGAAAGAGAGCGAAACGAGACAAGGGAGGGTGAAACAGAGCGAAACGAGACGAAGGAGGGTGAAACAGAGCAAAACGAGATGAAGGAGGGTGAAAGGGAGCGAAACGAGGCGAAGGTGGGTGAAAGAGAGCGACACGAGAGGAAGGAGGATGAAAGAGAGCGACACGAGAGGAAGGAGGATGAAAGAGAGCGAAACGAGATGAAGGAGGGTGAAAGAGAGCGTAACGAGACGAAGGAGTGTGATAGAGAGCGAAATAAGACGAGGGAGGGTGAAAGCGAGCGAAACAAGACGAAGGAGGGTGAAAGAGAGCGAAACGAGATGAAGGAGGATGAAAGAGAGCGAAACGAGATGAAGGAGGGGGACAGAGAGCGAAACGAGACAAAGGAGGATGAAAGAGAGCAAAACGAGACGAAGGAGGGTGAAAAAGAGCGAAACGAGACGAAGGAGGGTGAAAGAGAGCGAAACGAGATGGAGGAGAGTGAAAGAGAGCACCACGAGACGAAGGAGGGTGAAAGAGAGCGAAACGAGACGTAGGATGGTGAAAGAGAGCGAAACGAAATGAAGCAGGGTAAAAGAGAGCGACACGAGACGAAGGAGGGTGAAAGAGAGCGAAACGAGACGAAGGAGGGTGAAACAGAGCAAAACGAGATGAAGGAGGGTGAAAGAGAGCGAAGCGAGACGAAGGAGGGTGAAAGAGAGCGAAACGAGACGAAGGAGGGTGAAAGAGAGCGAAACGAGACGTGGGAGGGTGAAACAGAGCGAAACGAGACGAAGGAGGGTGAAACAGAGCGAAACGAGAGGAAGGAGGGTGAAAGAGAGCGAAACGAGACGAAGGAGGGTGAAAGCGAGCAAAACAAGACGAAGGAGGGTGAAAGGGAGCGAAACGAGACGAAGGAGGATGAAAGAGAGCGAAACGATATGAAGGAGGGGGAAAGAGAGCGAAACGAGACAAAGGAGGATGAAAGAGAGCAAAACGAGACGAAGGAGGGTGAAAGAGAGCGAAACGAGACGAAGGAGGGTGAAAGAGAGCGAAACGAGATGGAGGAGAGTGAATGAGAGCACCACGAGACGAAGGAGGGTGAAAGAGAGCGAAACGAGATGAAGGAGGGTGAAAATGAGCGAAACGAGACGGAGGAGGGTGTAAGAGAGCGAGCCGAGATGAAGGAGGGTGAAAGAGAGAGAAACAAGACGTAGAACGGAGAAAGAGAACAAAACGAGATGAAGGAAGGTGAAAGAGAGCGAAACGAGATGAAGGAGCGTGAAAGAGAGTGAAACGAGACGAAAGAGGGTGAAAGAGAGCGCCACGAGATGAAGGAGGGTGAAAGACAGCGAAACGAGGCGTAGGATTGTGAAAGAGAGTGAAACAAAATGATGGAGGGTGAAAGAGAGTGACACGAGACGAAGGAGGGTGAAAGAGAGCGAAACGAGACGAGGGAGGATGAAACAGAGCGAAACGAGATGAAGGAGGGTGAAAGAGAGCGAAATGAGATGAAGAAGGGTGAAAGAGAGCGAGCCTAGACGAAGGAGGGTGAAAGAGAGCGAAACGAGGCGAAGGAGGGTGAAAGAGAGCGAAACGAGATGAAGCAGGGTGAAGAGAGCGAAACGAGATGAAGGAGGGTGAAAGAAAGCGAAATTAGACGAAGGAGGGTGAAAGAGAGCGAAACGAGATGAAGGAGGGTGAAAGAGAGCGAAACAAGATGAAGGAGGGTGAAAGAGAGCGAAACGAGACGAAGGAGGATGAAAGAGAGCAAAACGAGACGAAGGAGGGTGAAAGAGAGCGAAACGAGACGAATTAGTGTGAAAGACAGCGAAACGAGATGAAGGAGGGTGAAAGAGAGCGACATGAGAGGAAGGAGGGTGAAAGAGAGCGACACGAGAGGAAGGAGGATGAAAGAGAGTGAAACGAGATGAAGGAGGGTGAAAGAGAGCGTAACGAGACGAAGGAGTGTGATAGAGAGCGAAAAGAGACGAGGGAGGGTGAAAGCGAGCGAAACAAGGCGAAAGGGGTGAAGTGAGCGAAACGAGACGAAGGAGGATGAAAGAGAGCGAAACAAGATGAAGGAGGGGGATAGAGAGCGAAACGAGACAAAGGAGGATGAAAGAGAGCAAAACGAGACGAAGGTGCTTGAAAAAGAGCGAAACGAGACGAAGGAGGGTGAAAGAGAGCGAAACGAGATGGAGGAGAGTGAAAGAGAGCGCCACGAGACGAAGGAGGGTGAAAGAGAGCGAAACGAGGCGTAGGATGGTGAAAGAGAGCGAAACGAAACGAAGCAGGGTAAAAGAGAGCGACACGAGACGAAGGAGGGTGAAAGAGAGCGAAACGAGACAAGGGAGGGTGAAACAGAGCAAAACGAGACGAAGGAGGGTGAAACAGAGCAAAACGAGATGAAGGAGGGTGAAAGGGAGCGAAACGAGGCGAAGGTGGGTGAAAGAGAGCGACACGAGAGGAAGGAGGATGAAAGAGAGCGACACGAGAGGAAGGAGGATGAAAGAGAGCGAAACGAGATGAAGGAGGGTGAAAGAGAGCGTAACGAGACGAAGGAGTGTGATAGAGAGCGAAATAAGACGAGGGAGGGTGAAAGCGAGCGAAACAAGACGAAGGAGGGTGAAAGAGAGCGAAACGAGATGAAGGAGGATGAAAGAGAGCGAAACGAGATGAAGGAGGGGGACAGAGAGCGAAACGAGACAAAGGAGGATGAAAGAGAGCAAAACGAGACGAAGGAGGGTGAAAAAGAGCGAAACGAGACGAAGGAGGGTGAAAGAGAGCGAAACGAGATGGAGGAGAGTGAAAGAGAGCACCACGAGACGAAGGAGGGTGAAAGAGAGCGAAACGAGACGTAGGATGGTGAAAGAGAGCGAAACGAAATGAAGCAGGGTAAAAGAGAGCGACACGAGACGAAGGAGGGTGAAAGAGAGCGAAACGAGACGAAGGAGGGTGAAACAGAGCAAAACGAGATGAAGGAGGGTGAAAGAGAGCGAAGCGAGACGAAGGAGGGTGAAAGAGAGCGAAACGAGACGAAGGAGGGTGAAAGAGAGCGAAACGAGACGTGGGAGGGTGAAACAGAGCGAAACGAGACGAAGGAGGGTGAAACAGAGCGAAACGAGAGGAAGGAGGGTGAAAGAGAGCGAAACGAGACGAAGGAGGGTGAAAGAGAGCGAAACGAGACGAAGGAGGGTGAAAGAGAGCAAAACAAGACGAAAAAGTGTGAAAGAGAGCGAGCCGAGATGAAGGAGGACGAAAGAGAGAGAAACAAGACGTAGAACGGAGAAAGAGAACGAAACGAGATGAAGGAGGGTGAAAGAGAGCGAAACGAGGCAAAGGTGGGTGAAAGAGAGCGACATGAGAGGAAGGAGGATGAAAGAGAGCGACACGAGAGGAAGGAGGATGAAAGAGAGCGAAATGAGATGAAGGAGGGTGAAAGAGAGCGTAACGAGACAAAGGAGTGTGATAGAGAGTGAATAGAGACGAGGGAGGGTGAAAGCGAGCAAAACAAGACGAAGGAGGGTGAAAGGGAGCGAAACGAGACGAAGGAGGATGAAAGAGAGCGAAACGATATGAAGGAGGGGGAAAGAGAGCGAAACGAGACAAAGGAGGATGAAAGAGAGCAAAACGAGACGAAGGAGGGTGAAAGAGAGCGAAACGAGACGAAGGAGGGTGAAAGAGAGCGAAACGAGATGGAGGAGAGTGAATGAGAGCACCACGAGACGAAGGAGGGTGAAAGAGAGCGAAACGAGATGAAGGAGGGTGAAAATGAGCGAAACGAGACGGAGGAGGGTGTAAGAGAGCGAAACGAGACGAGGGAGGGTGAAACAGAGCAAAACGAGATGAAGGAGGGTGAAAGAGAGCGAAACGACATGAAGGAGGGTGAAAGAGAGCGAAGCGAGACGAAGGAGGGTGAAAGAGAGAGAAACGAGACAAAGGAGGGTGAAAGCAAGTGAAACGAGACGAAGGAGGGTGAAAGAGAGCGAAACGAGATGAAGGAGTGTGAAAGAGAGCGAAACGAGGCGAATGAGGGTGAAAGAGAGCGACAGGAGAGGAAGGAGGGTGAAAGAGATCGAAACGAGACGAGGGAGGGTGAAAGAGAGTGAAACAAGACGAAGGAGGGTGAAAGAGAGTGAAACCAGACGAAGGAGGGTGAAAGAGAGCGAAACGAGATGAAGGAGGGTGCAAGAGAGCGAAACGAGACGAGGGAGGGTGAAAGAGAGCGAAACAAGACGAAGGAGGGTGAAAGCAAGTGAACGAGACGAGGGAGGGTGAAACAGAGTGAAACGAGACAAAGGAGGGTGAAAGAGAGCAATACGAGTTGAATGAGGGTGAAAGAGAGCAAAAGGAGACGAAGGAGCGTGAAAGATAATGAAACGAGACGAAGGAGGGTGAAAGAGAGTGAAAAAAGACAAAGGAGGGTGAAAGAGAGCGAAACGAGATGAAGGAGGGTGAAAGAGTGCGAAACGAGATGAAGGAGGATGAAAGAGAGCAAAACGAGACGAAGGAGGGCGAAAGAGAGCGGAACGAAATGAAGGAGGGTGAAAGCGAGCGAAACGCGATGAAGGAGGGTGAAAGAGAGCGTAACGAGACGAAGGAGTGTGAAAGAGAGCGAAACAAGATGAAGGAGGGTGAAAGAGAGCGAAACGAGACGAAGGAGGATGAAAGAGAGCAAAACGAGACGAAGGAGGGTGAAAGAGAGCGAAACGAGACGAATTAGGGTGAAAGACAGCGAAACGAGATGAAGGAGGGTGAAAGAGAGCGACACGAGAGGAAGGAGGGTGAAAGAGAGCGAGACGAGAGGAAGGAGGATGAAAGAGTGAAACGAGATGGAGGAGGGTGAAAGAGAGCGTAACGAGACGAAGGAGTGTGATGGAGAGCGAAAAGAGACGAGGGAGGGTGAAAGCGAGCGAAACAAGACGAAAGGGGTGAAGAGAGCGAAACGAGATGAAGGAGGATGAAAGAGAGCGAAACGAGATGAAGGAGGGGGATAGAGAGCGAAACGAGACAAAGGAGGATGAAAGAGAGTGAAAAAAGACAAAGGAGGGTGAAAGAGAGCGAAACGAGATTAAGGAGGATGAAAGAGAGCAAAACGAGACGAAGGAGGATGAAAGAGAGCAAAACGAGACGAAGGAGGGTGAAAGAGAGCGAAACGAGACGAAGGAGGGTGAAAGAGAGCGAAACGAGATGAAGGAGTGTGAAAGAGAGCGAAACGAGGCGAATGAGGGTGAAAGAGAGCGACAGGAGAGGAAGGAGGGTGAAAGAGATCGAAACGAGACGAGGGAGGGTGAAAGAGAGTGAAACAAGACGAAGGAGGGTGAAAGAGAGTGAAACCAGACGAAGGAGGGTGAAAGAGAGCGAAACGAGATGAAGGAGGGTGCAAGAGAGCGAAACGAGACGAGGGAGGGTGAAAGAGAGCGAAACAAGACGAAGGAGGGTGAAAGCAAGTGAACGAGACGAGGGAGGGTGAAACAGAGTGAAACGAGACAAAGGAGGGTGAAAGAGAGCAATACGAGTTGAATGAGGGTGAAAGAGAGCAAAAGGAGACGAAGGAGCGTGAAAGATAATGAAACGAGACGAAGGAGGGTGAAAGAGAGTGAAAAAAGACAAAGGAGGGTGAAAGAGAGCGAAACGAGATGAAGGAGGGTGAAAGAGTGCGAAACGAGATGAAGGAGGATGAAAGAGAGCAAAACGAGACGAAGGAGGGCGAAAGAGAGCGGAACGAAATGAAGGAGGGTGAAAGCGAGCGAAACGCGATGAAGGAGGGTGAAAGAGAGCGTAACGAGACGAAGGAGTGTGAAAGAGAGCGAAACAAGATGAAGGAGGGTGAAAGAGAGCGAAACGAGACGAAGGAGGATGAAAGAGAGCAAAACGAGACGAAGGAGGGTGAAAGAGAGCGAAACGAGACGAATTAGGGTGAAAGACAGCGAAACGAGATGAAGGAGGGTGAAAGAGAGCGACACGAGAGGAAGGAGGGTGAAAGAGAGCGAGACGAGAGGAAGGAGGATGAAAGAGTGAAACGAGATGAAGGAGGGTGAAAGAGAGCGTAACGAGACGAAGGAGTGTGATGGAGAGCGAAAAGAGACGAGGGAGGGTGAAAGCGAGCGAAACAAGACGAAAGGGGTGAAGAGAGCGAAACGAGATGAAGGAGGATGAAAGAGAGCGAAACGAGATGAAGGAGGGGGATAGAGAGCGAAACGAGACAAAGGAGGATGAAAGAGAGCAAAACGAGACGAAGGTGGGTGAAAAAGAGCGAAATGAGACGAAGGAGGGTGAAAGAGAGCGAAACGAGATGGAGGAGAGTGAAAGAGAGCGCCACGAGACGAAGGAGGGTGAAAGCGAGCGAAACGAGACGTAGGATGGTGAAAGAGAGCGAAACGAAACGAAGCAGGGTAAAAGAGAGCGACACGAGACGAAGGAGGGTGAAAGAGAGCGAAACGAGACGAGGGAGGGTGAAACAGAGCGAAACGAGACGAAGGAGGGTGAAACAGAGCAAAACGAGATGAAGGAGGGTGAAAGGGAGCGAAACGAGGCGAAGGTGGGTGAAAGAGAGCGACACGAGAGGAAGGAGGATGAAAGAGAGCGACACGAGAGGAAGGAGGAGGAAAGAGAGCGAAACGAGATGAAGGAGGGTGAAAGAGAGCGTAACGAGACGAAGGAGTGTGATAGAGAGCGAAAAAAGACGAGGGAGGGTGAAAGCGAGCGAAACAAGACGAAAGAGGGTGAAAGAGAGCGAAACAAGATGAAGGAGGATGAAAGAGAGCGAAACGAGATGAAGGAGGGGGACAGAGAGCGAAACGAGACGAAGGAGGGTGAATGAGAGCGAAACGAGAGGAAGGAGGGTGAAAGAGAGCGAAACGAGACGAAGGAGGGTGAAAGAGAGCGAAACGAGACGAAGGAGGGTGAAAGAGAGCAAAACAAGACGAAAAAGTGTGAAAGAGAGCGAGCCGAGATGAAGGAGGGCGAAAGAGAGAGAAACAAGATGTAGAACGGAGAAAGAGAACAAAACGAGATGAAGGAGGGTGAAAGAGAGCGAAACGAGGCAAAGGTGGGTGAAAGAGAGCGACATGAGAGGAAGGAGGATGAAAGAGAGCGACACGAGAGGAAGGAGGATGAAAGAGAGTGAAACGAGATGAAGGAGGGTGAAAGAGAGCGTAACGAGACAAAGGTGTGTGATAGAGAGTGAAAAGAGACGAGGGAGGGTGAAAGCGAGCAAAACAAGACGAAGGAGGGTGAAAGGGAGCGAAACGAGACGAAGGAGGATGAAAGAGAGCGAAACGATATGAAGGAGGGGGAAAGAGAGCGAAACGAGACAAAGGAGGATGAAAGAGAGCAAAACGAGACGAAGGAGGGTGAAAGAGAGCGAAACGAGACGAAGGAGGGTGAAAGAGAGCGAAACGAGATGGAGGAGAGTGAATGAGAGGACCACGAGACGAAGGAGGGTGAAAGAGAGCGAAACGAGATGAAGGAGGGTGAAAATGAGCGAAACGAGACGGAGGAGGGTGTAAGAGAGCGAGCCGAGATGAAGGAGGGTGAAAGAGAGAGAAACAAGACGTAGAACGGAGAAAGAGAACAAAACGAGATGAAGGAAGGTGAAAGAGAGCGAAACGAGATGAAGGAGCGTGAAAGAGAGCGAAACGAGACGAAAGAGGGTGAAAGAGAGCGCCACGAGATGAAGGAGGGTGAAAGACAGCGAAACGAGGCGTAGGATTGTGAAAGAGAGCGAAACAAAACGATGGAGGGTGAAAGAGAGTGACACGAGACGAAGGAGGGTGAAAGAGAGCGAAACGAGACGAGGGAGGATGAAACAGAGCGAAACGAGATGAAGGAGGGTGAAAGAGAGCGAAATGAGATGAAGAAGGGTGAAAGAGAGCGAGCCTAGACGAAGGAGGGTGAAAGAGAGCGAAACGAGGCGAAGGAGGGTGAAAGAGAGCGAAACGAGATGAAGCAGGGTGAAGAGAGCGAAACGAGATGAAGGAGGGTGAAAGAAAGCGAAATTAGACGAAGGAGGGTGAAAGAGAGCGAAACGAGACGAAGGAGGGTGAAAGAGAGCGCCACGAGATGAAGGAGGGTGAAAGACAGCGCAACGAGACGTAGGATTGTGAAAGAGAGCGAAACAAAACGATGGAGGGTGAAAGAGAGCGACACGAGACGAAGGAGGGTGAAAGAGAGCGAAACGAGACGAGGAAGAATGAAACAGAGCGAAACGAGATGAAGGAGGGTGAATGAGAGCGAAATGAGATGAAGGAGGGTGAAAGAGAGCGAGCCGAGACGAAGGAGGGTGAAAGAAAGCGAAACGAGGCGAAGGAGGGTGAAAGAGAGCGAAACGAGATGAAGGAGGGTGAAGAGAGCGAAACGAGATGAAGGAGGGTGAAAGAAAGCGAAATTAGACGAAGGAGGGTGAAAGAGAGCGAAACGAGACGAAGGAGTGTGAAAGAGAGCGAAACGCGAGGAAGGAGGGTGAAAGAGAGCGAAACGAGACGAAGGAGGGTGAAAGAGAGCGAAACGAGACGAAGGAGGGTGAAAGAGAGCAAAACAAGACGAAAAAGTGTGAAAGAGAGCGAAACGAGATGAAGGAGGGTGAAAGAGAGCGAAACAAGACAAAGGAGGGTGAAAGAGAGCGTAACGAGACGAAGGAGTGTGATAGAGAGCGAAAAGAGACGAGGGAGGGTGAAAGCGAGCGAAACAAGACGAAGGAGGGTGAAAGAGAGCGAAACGAGATGAAGGAGGATGAAAGAGAGCGAAACGAGATGAAGGAGGGGGAAAGAGAGCGAAACGAGACAAAGGAGGATGAAAGAGAGCAAAACAAGACGAAAAAGTGTGAAAGAGAGCGAAACGAGATGAAGGAGGGTGAAAGAGAGCGAAACAAGACAAAGGATGGTGATAGAGAGCGAAACGAGACGAAGGAGGGTGAAAGAGAGTGAAGTGGGATGAAGGAGGGTGAAAATGAGCGAAACGAGTTGGAGGAGGGTGTAAGAGAGCGAGCCAAGATGAAGGAGGGCGAAAGAGAGAGAAACAAGACGTAGAACGGAGAAAGAGAACAAAACGAGATGAAGGAGGGTGAAAGAGAGCGAAATGAGGCGAAGGTGGGTGAAAGAGAGCGACACGAGAGGAAAGAGCATGAAAGACAGGGAAACGAGAGGAAGGAGGATGAAAGAGAGCGAAACGAGATGAAGGAGGGTGAAAGAGAGCGTAACGAGATGAAGGAGTGTGATAGAGAGCGAAAAGAGACGAGGGAGGGTGAAAGCGAGCGAAACAAGACGAAGGAGGGTGAAAGAGAGCAAGACGAGACGAAGGAGGATGAAAGAGAGCGAAACGAGATGAAGGAGGGGGAAAGAGAGCGAAACGAGACAAAGGAGGATGAACGAGAGCAAAACGAGACGAAGGAGGGTGAAAGAGTGCGAAACGAGACGAAGGAGGGTGAAAGAGAGTGAAACGAGATGGAGGAGAGTGAAAGAGAGCGCAAAGAGATGAAGGAGGGTGAAAGAGAGCGAAACGAGACGTAGGATGGTGAAAGAGAGCGAAACGAAACGAAGGAGGGTGAAAGAGAGCGACACGAGACGAAGGAGGGTGAAATAGAGCGAAACGAGACGAGGGAGGGTGAAACAGAGCGAAACGAGACGAAGGAGGGTGAAACACAGCAAAACGAGATGAAGGAGGGTGAAGGAGAGCGAAGCGAGACGAAGGAGGGTGAAAGAGAGCGAAACGAGACGAAGGAGGGTGAAAGAGAGCGAAACGAGACGTGGGAGGGTGAAACAGAGCGAAACGAGACGAAGGAGGGTGAAAGAGAGCGAAACGAGATGAAGGAGGGTGAACGAGAGCGAAAAGAGATGAAGGAGGGTGAAAGTGAGCAAAACGAGACGGAAAAGTGTGAAAGAGAGCGAAACGAGGCTAGGGACGGTGAAAGAGAGCGAAACAAGACGAAGGAGTGTGAAGGAGAGGGAAACGAGACGAAGTAGGGTGAAAGAGAACGAAACGAGATGAAGGAGGGTGAAAGAGAGCGAAACGCGATGAAGCACGATGAAAGAGAGCAAAACGAGACGAAGTGGGGTGAAAGAGAGCGAAACGAGACGAAGGAGGGTGAAACAGAGCGAAACGAGACGAAGAAGGGTGAAAGAGAGCGAAACGAGATGAAGGAGGGGGAAAGAGAGCGAAACGAGACAAAGGAGGATGAAAGAGAGCAAAACGAGAAGAAGGAGGGTGAAAGAGAGTGACACGAGACGAAGGAGGGTGAAAGAGAGCGAAACGAGACGTGGGAGGGTGAAACAGAGCGAAACGAGACGAAGGAGGGTGAAAGAGAGCGAAACGAGATGAAGGAGGGTGAACGAGAGCGAAACGAGACGAAGGAGGGTGAAAGAGAGCAAAACGAAACGGAAAAGTGTGAAAGAGAGCGAAACGAGACTAGGGACGGTGAAAGAGAGGGAAACAAGACGAAGGAGTGTGAAGGAGAGGGAAACGAGACGAAGGAGGGTGAAAGAGATCGAAACGAGATGAAGGAGCGTGAAAGAGAGCGAAACGAGACGAAGGAGGGTGAAAGAGATTGAAACGATGACGAAGGAGGGTGAAAGAGAGCGAAACGAGATGAAGGAGGGTGAAAGAGAGCGCCACGAGATGAAGGAGGGTGAAAGACAGCGAAACGAGACGTAGGATTGTGAAAGAGAGCGAAGCAAAACGATGGAGGGTGAAAGAGAGCGACACGAGACGAAGGAGGGTGAAAGAGAGCGAAACGAGACGAGGGAGGATGAAACAGAGCGAAACGAGATGAAGGAGGGTGAAAGAGAGCGAAATGAGATGAAGGAGGGTGAAAGAGAGCGAAACGAGACGTGGGAGGGTGAAACAGAGCGAAACGAGACGAAGGAGGGTGAAAGAGAGCGAAACGAGATGAAGGAGGGTGAACGAGAGCGAAAAGAGATGAAGGAGGGTGAAAGTGAGCAAAACGAGACGGAAAAGTGTGAAAGAGAGCGAAACGAGGCTAGGGACGGTGAAAGAGAGCGAAACAAGACGAAGGAGTGTGAAGGAGAGGGAAACGAGACGAAGTAGGGTGAAAGAGAACGAAACGAGATGAAGGAGGGTGAAAGAGAGCGAAACGCGATGAAGCACGATGAAAGAGAGCAAAACGAGACGAAGTGGGGTGAAAGAGAGCGAAACGAGACGAAGGAGGGTGAAACAGAGCGAAACGAGACGAAGAAGGGTGAAAGAGAGCGAAACGAGATGAAGGAGGGGGAAAGAGAGCGAAACGAGACAAAGGAGGATGAAAGAGAGCAAAACGAGAAGAAGGAGGGTGAAAGAGAGCGACACGAGACGAAGGAGGGTGAAAGAGAGCGAAACGAGACGTGGGAGGGTGAAACAGAGCGAAACGAGACGAAGGAGGGTGAAAGAGAGCGAAACGAGATGAAGGAGGGTGAACGAGAGCGAAACGAGACGAAGGAGGGTGAAAGAGAGCAAAACGAAACGGAAAAGTGTGAAAGAGAGCGAAACGAGACTAGGGACGGTGAAAGAGAGCGAAACAAGACGAAGGAGTGTGAAGGAGAGGGAAACGAGACGAAGGAGGGTGAAAGAGATCGAAACGAGATGAAGGAGCGTGAAAGAGAGCGAAACGAGACGAAGGAGGGTGAAAGAGATTGAAACGATGACGAAGGAGGGTGAAAGAGAGCGAAACGAGATGAAGGAGGGTGAAAGAGAGCGCCACGAGATGAAGGAGGGTGAAAGACAGCGAAACGAGACGTAGGATTGTGAAAGAGAGCGAAGCAAAACGATGGAGGGTGAAAGAGAGCGACACGAGACGAAGGAGGGTGAAAGAGAGCGAAACGAGACGAGGGAGGATGAAACAGAGCGAAACGAGATGAAGGAGGGTGAAAGTGAGCGAAATGAGATGAAGGAGGGTGAAAGAGAGCGAGCCGAGACGAAGGAGGGTGAAAGAGAGCGAAACGAGGTGAAGGAGGGTGAAAGAGAGCGAAACGAGATGAAGGAGGGTGAAGAGAGCGAAACGAGATGAAGGAGGGTGAAAGAAAGCGAAACTAGACGAAGGAGGGTGAAAGAGAGCGAAACGAGAGGAAGGAGTGTGAAAGAGAGCGAAACGAGAGGAAGGAGGGTGAAAGAGAGCGAAACGAGACGAAGGAGGTTGAAAGAGAGCGAAACGAGACGAAGGAGGGTGAAAGAGAGCAAAACAAGACGAAAAAGTGTGAAAGAGAGCGAAACGAGATGAAGGAGGGTGAAAGAGAGCGAAACAAGACAAAGGAGGGTGAAAGAGAGCGTAACGAGACGAAGTAGTGTGATAGAGAGCGAAAAGAGATGAGGGAGGGTGAAAGCGAGCGAAACAAGACGAAGGAGGGTGAAAGAGAGCGAAACGAGACGAAGGAGGGTGAAAGAGAGCGAAACGAGATGAAGGAGGGGGAAAGAGAGCGAAACGAGACAAAGGAGGATGAAACAGAGCAAAACGAGACGAAGGAGGGTGAAAGAGAGTGAAACGAGATGGAGGAGAGTGAAAGAGAGCGCCAAGAGACGTAGGATGGTGAAAGAGAGCGAAACAAAATGAAGGAGGGTGAAAGAGAGCGACACGAGACGAAGGAGGGTGAAAGAGAGCGAAACGAGATGAGGGAGGGTGAAACAGAGCAAAACGAGACGAAGGAGGGTGAAACAGAGCAAAACGAGATGAAGGAGGGTGAAAGAGAGCGAAGCGAGACGAAGGAGGGTGAAAGAGAGCGACACGAGACGAAGGAGGGTGAAAGAGAGCGAAACGAGACGTGGGAGGCTGAAACAGAGCGAAACGAGACGAAGGAGGGTGAAAGAGAGCGAAACGAGATGAAGGAGGGTGAACGAGAGCGAAACGAGACAAAGGAGGGTGAAAGAGAGCAAAACGAGACGGAAAAGTGTGAAAGAGAGCGAAACGAGACTAGGGACGGTGAAAAAGAGCGAAACAAGACGAAGGAGTGTGAAGGAGAGGGAAACGAGACGAAGGAGGGTGAAAGATAGCGAAACGAGATGAAGGAGCGTGAAAGAGAGCAAAACGAGACGAAGGAGGGTGAAAGAGATTGAAACGATGACGAAGAAGGGTGAAAGAGAGCGAAACGAGATGAAGGAGGGGGAAAGAGAGCGAAACGAGACAAAGGAGGATGAAAGAGAGCAAAACGAGAAGAAGGAGGGTGAAAGAGAGCGACACGAGACGAAGGAGGGTGAAAGAGAGCGAAACGAGACGTGGGAGGGTGAAACAGAGCGAAACGAGACGAAGGAGGGTGAAAGAGAGCGAAACGAGATGAAGGAGGGTGAACGAGAGCGAAACGAGACGAAGGAGGGTGAAAGAGAGCAAAACGAAACGGAAAAGTGTGAAAGAGAGCGAAACGAGACTAGGGACGGTGAAAGAGAGCGAAACAAGACGAAGGAGTGTGAAGGAGAGGGAAACGAGACGAAGGAGGGTGAAAGAGATCGAAACGAGATGAAGGAGCGTGAAAGAGAGCGAAACGAGACGAAGGAGGGTGAAAGAGATTGAAACGATGACGAAGGAGGGTGAAAGAGAGCGAAACGAGATGAAGGAGGGTGAAAGAGAGCGCCACGAGATGAAGGAGGGTGAAAGACAGCGAAACGAGACGTAGGATTGTGAAAGAGAGCGAAGCAAAACGATGGAGGGTGAAAGAGAGCGACACGAGACGAAGGAGGGTGAAAGAGAGCGAAACGAGACGAGGGAGGATGAAAGAGAGCGAAACGAGATGAAGGAGGGTGAAAGAGAGCGAAATGAGATGAAGGAGGGTGAAAGAGAGCGAGCCGAGACGAAGGAGGGTGAAAGAGAGCGAAACGAGGTGAAGGAGGGTGAAAGAGAGCGAAACGAGATGAAGGAGGGTGAAGAGAGCGAAACGAGATGAAGGAGGGTGAAAGAAAGCGAAACTAGACGAAGGAGGGTGAAAGAGAGCGAAACGAGAGGAAGGAGTGTGAAAGAGAGCGAAACGAGAGGAAGGAGGGTGAAAGAGAGCGAAACGAGACGAAGGAGGTTGAAAGAAAGCGAAACGAGACGAAGGAGGGTGAAAGAGAGCAAAACAAGACGAAAAAGTGTGAAAGAGAGCGAAACGAGATGAAGGAGGGTGAAAGAGAGCGAAACAAGACAAAGGAGGGTGAAAGAGAGCGTAACGAGACGAAGTAGTGTGATAGAGAGCGAAAAGAGACGAGGGAGGGTGAAAGCGAGCGAAACAAGACGAAGGAGGGTGAAAGAGAGCGAAACGAGACGAAGGAGGGTGAAAGAGAGCGAAACGAGATGAAGGAGGGGGAAAGAGAGCGAAACGAGACAAAGGAGGATGAAACAGAGCAAAACGAGACGAAGGATGGTGAAAGAGAGTGAAACGAGATGGAGGAGAGTGAAAGAGAGCGCCAAGAGACGTAGGATGGTGAAAGAGAGCGAAACAAAATGAAGGAGGGTGAAAGAGAGCGACACGAGACGAAGGAGGGTGAAAGAGAGCGAAACGAGATGAGGGAGGGTGAAACAGAGCAAAACGAGACGAAGGAGGGTGAAACAGAGCAAAACGAGATGAAGGAGGGTGAAAGAGAGCGAAGCGAGACGAAGGAGGGTGAAAGAGAGCGACACGAGACGAAGGAGGGTGAAAGAGAGTGAAACGAGACGTGGGAGGCTGAAACAGAGCGAAACGAGACGAAGGAGGGTGAAAGAGAGCGAAACGAGATGAAGGAGGGTGAACGAGAGCGAAACGAGACAAAGGAGGGTGAAAGAGAGCAAAACGAGACGGAAAAGTGTGAAAGAGAGCGAAACGAGACTAGGGACGGTGAAAAAGAGCGAAACAAGACGAAGGAGTGTGAAGGAGAGGGAAACGAGACGAAGGAGGGTGAAAGAGAGCGACACGAGATGAAGGAGCGTGAAAGAGAGCAAAACGAGACGAAGGAGGGTGAAAGTGATTGAAACGATGACGAAGAAGGGTGAAAGAGAGCGCCACGAGATGAAGGAGAGAGAAAGAGAGCGACACGAGACGAAGGAGGGTGAAAGAGAGCGAAACGAGATGAGGGAGGGTGAAACAGAGCAAAACGAGACGAAGGAGGGTGAAACAGAGCAAAACGAGATGAAGGAGGGTGAAAGAGAGTAAAGCGAGACGAAGGAGGGTGAAAGAGAGCGACACGAGACGAAGGAGGGTGAAAGAGAGCGAAACGAGACGTGGGAGGGTGAAACAGAGCGAAACGAGACGAAGGAGGGTGAAAGAGAGCGAAACGAGATGAAGGAGGGTGAACGAGAGCGAAACGAGACAAAGGAGGGTGAAAGAGAGCGAAACGAGGCGAAGGAGGGTGAAAGAGAGCGACACGAGATGAAGGAGGGTGAAAGAGAGCGAAACGAGAGGAGGGAGGATGAAACAGAGCGAAACGAGATGAAGGAGGGTGAAAGAGCGCGAAATGAGATGAAGGAGGGTGAAAGAGAGCGAGCCGAGACGAAGGAGGGTGAAAGAGAGCGAAACGAGGCGAAGGAGGGTGAAAGAGAGCGAAACTAGATGAAGGAGGGTGAAACAGAGCGAAACGAGAGGAGGGAGGATGAAACAGAGCGAAACGAGATGAAGGAGGGTGAAAGAGAGCGAAACAAGACAAAGGAGGGTGAAAGAGAGTGTAACGAGACGAAGGAGTGTGATAGAGAGCGAAAAGAGACGAGGGAGGGTGAAAGCGAGCGAAACAAGACGAAGGAGGGTGAAAGAGAGCGAAACGAGACGAAGGAGGATGAAAGAGAGCGAAACGAGATGAAGGAGGGGGAAAGAGAGCGAAACGAGACAAAGGAGGATGAAAGTAGCAAAACGAGACGAAGGAGGGTGAAAGAGTGCGAAACGAGACGAAGGAGGGTGAAAGAGAGTGAAACGAGATGGAGGAGAGTGAAAGAGAGCGCCAAGAGACGAAGGAGGGTGAAAGAGAGCGAAACGAGACTTAGGATGGTGAAAGAGAGCGAAACGAAACGAAGGAGGGTGAAAGAGAGCGACACGAGACGAAGGAGGGTGAAAGAGAGCGAAACGAGATGAGGGAGGGTGAAACAGAGCAAAACGAGACGAAGGAGGGTGAAACAGAGCAAAACGAGATGAAGGAGGGTGAAAGAGAGCGAAGCGAGACGAAGGAGGGTGAAAGAGAGCGACACGAGACGAAGGAGGGTGAAAGAGAGCGAAACGAGACGTGGGAGGGTGAAACAGAGCGAAACGAGACGAAGGAGGGTGAAAGAGAGCGAAACGAGATGAAGGAGGGTGAACGAGAGCGAAACGAGACAAAGGAGGGTGAAAGAGAGCAAAACGAGACGGAAAAGTGTGAAAGAGAGCGAAACGAGACTAGGGACGGTGAAAAAGAGCGAAACAAGACGAAGGAGTGTGAAGGAGAGGGAAACGAGACGAAGGAGGGTGAAAGAAGCGAAACGAGATGAAGGAGCGTGAAAGAGAGCAAAACGAGGCGAAGGAGGGTGAAAGAGATTGAAACGATGACGAAGAAGGGTGAAAGAGAGCGCCACGAGATGAAGGAGAGTGAAAGACAGCGAAACGAGACGTAGGATTGTGAAAGAGAGCGAAACAAAACGATGGATGGTGAAAGAGAGCGACACGAGATGAAGGAGGGTGAAAGAGAGTGAAACGAGACGAAGGAGGGTGAAAGAGAGCGAAACGAGAGGAAGGAGGGTGAAAGAGAGCGAAACGAGACGAAGGAGGGTGAAAGAGAGCGAAGCGAGACGAAGGAGGGTGAAAGAGAGCAAAACAAGACGAAAAAATGTGAAAGAGAGCGAAACGAGATGAAGGAGGGTGAAAGAGAGCGAAACGAGACGAAGGAGGGTGAAAGAGAGCGAAACGAGACGTGGGAGGGTGAAACAGAGCGAAACTAGACGAAGGAGGGTGAAAGAGAGCGAAACGAGATGAAGGAGGGTGAACGAGAGCGAAACGAGACAAAGGAGGGTGAACGAGAGCAAAACCAGACGGAAAAGTGTGAAAGAGAGCGAAACGAGACTAGGGACGGTGAAAGAGAGCGAAACAAGACGAAGGAGTGTGAAGGAGAGGGAAACGAGACGAAGGAGGGTGAAAGAGAGCGAAACGACATGAAGGAGCGTGAAAGAGAGCGAAACGAGACGAAGGAGGGTGAAAGAGATTGAAACGATGACGAAGGAGGGTGAAAGAGAGCGCCACGAGATGAAGGAGGGTGAAAGACAGCGAAACGAGACATAGGATTGTGAAAGAGAGCGAAACAAAACGATGGAGGGTGAAAGAGAGCGACACGAGACGAAGGAGGGTGAAAGAGAGCGAAACGAGAGGAGGGAGGATGAAACAGAGCGAAACGAGATGAAGGAGGGTGAAAGAGAGCGAAATGAGATGAAGGAGGGTGAAAGAGAGCGAGCCGAGACGAAGGAGGGTGAAAGTGAGCGAAACGAGGCGAAGGAGGGTGAAAGAGAGCGAAACGAGATGAAGGAGGGTGTAAGAGAGCGAAACGAGATGAAGAAGGGTGAAAGAAAGCGAAACTAGACGAAGGAGGGTGAAAGAGAGTGAAACGAGACGAAGGAGGGTGAAAGAGAGCGAAACGAGAGGAAGGAGGGTGAAAGAGAGCGAAACGAGACGAAGGAGGGTGAAAGAGAGCGAAATGAGACGAAGGAGGGTGAAACAGAGCGAAACGAGACGAAGAAGGGTGAAAGAGAGCGAAACGAGATGAAGGAGGGGGAAAGAGAGCGAAACGAGACAAAGGAGGATGAAAGAGAGCAAAACGAGAAGAAGGAGGGAGAAAGAGAGCGACACGAGACGAAGGAGGGTGAAAGAGAGCGAAACGAGACGTGGGAGGGTGAAACAGAGCGAAACGAGACGAAGGAGGGTGAAAGAGAGCAAAACGAGATGAAGGAGGGTGAACGAGAGCGAAACGAGACGAAGGAGGGTGAAAGAGAGCAAAACGAAATGGAAAAGTGTGAAAGAGAGCGAAACGAGACTAGGGACGGTGAAAGAGAGCGAAACAAGACGAAGGAGTGTGAAGGAGAGGGAAACGAGACTAAGGAGGGTGAAAGAGAGCGAAACGAGATGAAGGAGCGTGAAAGAGAGCGAAACGAGACGAAGGAGGGTGAAAGAGATTGAAACGATGACGAAGGAGGGTGAAAGAGAGCGAAACGAGATGAAGGAGGGTGAAGGAGAGCGCCACGAGATGAAGGAGGGTGAAAGAGAGCGAAACGAGACGAGGGAGGATGAAACAGAGCGAAACGAGATGAAGGAGGGTGAAAGAGAGCGAAATGAGATGAAGGAGGGTGAAAGAGAGCAAGCCGAGACGGAGGGTGAAAGAGAGCGAAACGAGGCGAAGGAGGGTGAAAGAGAGCGAAACTAGACGAAGGAGGGTGAAAGAGAGCGAAACGAGATGAAGGAGGGTGAACGAGAGCGAAACGAGACAAAGGAGGGTAAACGAGAGCAAAACCAGACGGAAAAGTGTGAAAGAGAGCGAAACGAGACTAGGGACGGTGAAAGAGAGCGAAACAAGACGAAGGAGTGTGAAGGAGAGGGAAACGAGACGAAGGAGGGTGAAAGAGAGCGAAACGACATGAAGGAGCGTGAAAGAGAGCGAAACGAGACGAAGGAGGGTGAAAGAGATTGAAACGATGACGAAGGAGGGTGAAAGAGAGCGCCACGAGATGAAGGAGGGTGAAAGACAGCGAAACGAGACATAGGATTGTGAAAGAGAGCGAAACAAAACGATGGAGGGTGAAAGAGAGCGACACGAGACGAAGGAGGGTGAAAGAGAGCGAAACGAGAGGAGGGAGGATGAAACAGAGCGAAACGAGATGAAGGAGGGTGAAAGAGAGCGAAATGAGATGAAGGAGGGTGAAAGAGAGCGAGCCGAGACGAAGGAGGGTGAAAGTGAGCGAAACGAGGCGAAGGAGGGTGAAAGAGAGCGAAACGAGATGAAGGAGGGTGTAAGAGAGCGAAACGAGATGAAGAAGGGTGAAAGAAAGCGAAACTAGACGAAGGAGGGTGAAAGAGAGTGAAACGAGACGAAGGAGGGTGAAAGAGAGCGAAACGAGAGGAAGGAGGGTGAAAGAGAGCGAAACGAGACGAAGGAGGGTGAAAGAGAGCGAAATGAGACGAAGGAGGGTGAAACAGAGCGAAACGAGACAAAGAAGGGTGAAAGAGAGCGAAACGAGATGAAGGAGGGGGAAAGAGAGCGAAACGAGACAAAGGAGGATGAAAGAGAGCAAAACGAGAAGAAGGAGGGAGAAAGAGAGCGACACGAGACGAAGGAGGGTGAAAGAGAGCGAAACGAGACGTGGGAGGGTGAAACAGAGCGAAACGAGACGAAGGAGGGTGAAAGAGAGCGAAACGAGATGAAGGAGGGTGAACGAGAGCGAAACGAGACGAAGGAGGGTGAAAGAGAGCAAAACGAAATGGAAAAGTGTGAAAGAGAGCGAAACGAGACTAGGGACGGTGAAAGAGAGCGAAACAAGACGAAGGAGTGTGAAGGAGAGGGAAACGAGACGAAGGAGGGTGAAAGAGAGCGAAACGAGATGAAGGAGCGTGAAAGAGAGCGAAACGAGACGAAGGAGGGTGAAAGAGATTGAAACGATGACGAAGGAGGGTGAAAGAGAGCGAAACGAGATGAAGGAGGGTGAAGGAGAGCGCCACGAGATGAAGGAGGGTGAAAGAGAGCGAAACGAGACGAGGGAGGATGAAACAGAGCGAAACGAGATGAAGGAGGGTGAAAGAGAGCGAAATGAGATGAAGGAGGGTGAAAGAGAGCAAGCCGAGACGGAGGGTGAAAGAGAGCGAAACGAGGCGAAGGAGGGTGAAAGAGAGCGAAACGAGATGAAGGAGGGTGAAGAGAGCGAAACGAGACGAAGGAGTGTGAAAGAGAGCGAAACGAGAGGAAGGAACGTGAAAGAGAGCGAAACGAGACGAAGGAGTGTGAAAGAGAGCGAAACGAGACGAATGAGGGTGAAAGAGAGCGACACGAGACGAAGGAGGGTGAAATAGAGCGAAACGAGACGAGGGAGGGTGAAACAGAGCGAAACGAGACGAAGGAGGGTGAAACACAGCAAAACGAGATGAAGGAGGGTGAAGGAGAGCGAAGCGAGACGAAGGAGGGTGAAAGAGAGCGAAACGAGACGAAGGAGGGTGAAAGAGAGCGAAACGAGACGTGGGAGGGTGAAACAGAGCGAAACGAGACGAAGGAGGGTGAAAGAGAGTGAAACGAGATGAAGGAGGGTGAACGAGAGCGAAAAGAGATGAAGGAGGGTGAAAGTGAGCAAAACGAGACGGAAAAGTGTGAAAGAGAGCGAAACGAGGCTAGGGACGGTGAAAGAGAGCGAAACAAGACGAAGGAGTGTGAAGGAGAGGGAAACGAGACGAAGTAGGGTGAAAGAGATTGAAACGAGATGAAGGAGGGTGAAAGAGAGCGAAACGCGATGAAGCACGATGAAAGAGAGCAAAACGAGACGAAGTGGGGTGAAAGAGAGCGAAACGAGACGAAGGAGGGTGAAACAGAGCGAAACGAGACGAAGAAGGGTGAAAGAGAGCGAAACGAGATGAAGAAGGGGGAAAGAGAGCGAAACGAGACAAAGGAGGATGAAAGAGAGCAAAACGAGAAGAAGGAGGGTGAAAGAGAGCGACACGAGACGAAGGAGGGTGAAAGAGAGCGAAACGAGACGTGGGAGGGTGAAACAGAGCGAAACGAGACGAAGGAGGGTGAAAGAGAGCGAAACGAGATGAAGGAGGGTGAACGAGAGCGAAACGAGACGAAGGAGGGTGAAAGAGAGCAAAACGAAACGGAAAAATGTGAAAGAGAGCGAAACGAGACTAGGGACGGTGAAAGAGAGCGAAACAAGACGAAGGAGTGTGAAGGAGAGGGAAACGAGACGAAGGAGGGTGAAAGAGAGCGAAACGAGATGAAGGAGCGTGAAAGAGAGCGAAACGAGACGAAGGAGGGTGAAAGAGATTGAAACGATGACTAAGGAGGGTGAAACAGAGCGAAACGAGATGAAGGAGGGTGAAAGAGAGCGCCACGAGATGAAGGAGGGTGAAAGACAGCGAAACGAGACGTAGGATTGTGAAAGAGAGCGAAGCAAAACGATGGAGGGTGAAAGAGAGCGACACGAGACGAAGGAGGGTGAAACAGAGCGAAACGAGACGAGGGAGGATGAAACAGAGCGAAACGAGATGAAGGAGGGTGAAAGAGAGCGAAATGAGATGAAGGAGGGTGAAAGAGAGCGAGCCGAGACGAAGGAGGGTGAAAGAGAGCGAAACGAGGTGAAGGAGGGTGAAAGAGAGCGAAACGAGATGAAGGAGGGTGAAGAGAGCGAAACGAGATGAAGGAGGGTGAAAGAAAGCGAAACTAGACGAAGGAGGGTGAAAGAGAGCGAAACGAGAGGAAGGAGTGTGAAAGAGAGCGAAACGAGAGGAAGGAGGGTGAAAGAGAGCGAAACGAGACGAAGGAGGTTGAAAGAGAGCGAAACGAGACGAAGGAGGGTGAAAGAGAGCAAAACAAGACGAAAAAGTGTGAAAGAGAGCGAAACGAGATGAAGGAGGGTGAAAGAGAGCGAAACAAGACAAAGGAGGGTGAAAGAGAGCGTAACGAGACGAAGGAGTGTGATAGAGAGCGAAAAGAGACGAGGGAGGGTGAAAGCGAGCGAAACAAGACGAAGGAGGGTGAAAGAGAGCGAAACGAGACGAAGGAGGATGAAAGAGAGCGAAACGAGATGAAGGAGGGGGAAAGAGAGCGAAACGAGACAAAGGAGGATGAAAGAGAGCAAAACGAGACGAAGGAGGGTGAAAGAGTGCGAAACGAGACGAAGGAGGGTGAAAGAGAGTGAAACGAGATGGAGGAGAGTGAAAGAGAGCGCCAAGAGACGAAGGAGGGTGAAAGAGAGCGAAACGAGACGTAGGATGGTGAAAGAGAGCGAAACGAAATGAAGGAGGGTGAAAGAGAGCGACACGAGACGAAGGAGGGTGAAAGAGAGCGAAACGAGATGAGGGAGGGTGAAACAGAGCAAAACGAGACGAAGGAGGGTGAAACAGAGCAAAACGAGATGAAGGAGGGTGAAAGAGAGCGAAGCGAGACGAAGGAGGGTGAAAGAGAGCGACACGAGACGAAGGAGGGTGAAAGAGAGCGAAACGAGACGTGGGAGGGTGAAACAGAGCGAAACGAGACGAAGGAGGGTGAAAGAGAGCGAAACGAGATGAAGGAGGGTGAACGAGAGCGAAACGAGACAAAGGAGGGTGAAAGAGAGCAAAACGAGACGGAAAAGTGTGAAAGAGAGCGAAACGAGACTAGGGACGGTGAAAAAGAGCGAAACAAGACGAAGGAGTGTGAAGGAGAGGGAAACGAGACGAAGGAGGGTGAAAGAGAGCGAAACGAGATGAAGGAGCGTGAAAGAGAGCAAAACGAGACGAAGGAGGGTGAAAGAGATTGAAACGATGACGAAGAAGGGTGAAAGAGAGCGCCACGAGATGAAGGAGAGTGAAAGACAGCGAAACGAGACGTAGGATTGTGAAAGGGAGCGAAACAAAACGATGGAGGGTGAAAGAGAGCGACACGAGATGAAGGAGGGTGAAAGAGAGCGAAACGAGAGGAGGGAGGATGAAACAGAGCGAAACGAGATGAAGGAGGGTGAAAGAGAGCGAAATGAGATGAAGGAGGGTGAAAGAGAGCGAGCCGAGACGAAGGAGGGTGAAAGAGAGCGAAACGAGGCGAAGGAGGGTGAAAGAGAGCGAAACTAGATGAAGGAGGGTGAAACAGAGCGAAACGAGAGGAGGGAGGATGAAACAGAGCGAAACGAGATGAAGGAGGGTGAAAGAGAGCGAAACAAGACAAAGGAGGGTGAAAGAGAGCGTAACGAGACGAAGGAGTGTGATAGAGAGCGAAAAGAGACGAGGGAGGGTGAAAGCGAGCGAAACAAGACGAAGGAGGGTGAAAGAGAGCGAAACGAGACGAAGGAGGATGAAAGTGAGCGAAACGAGATGAAGGAGGGGGAAAGAGAGCGAAACGAGACAAAGGAGGATGAAAGAGAGCAAAACGAGACGAAGGAGGGTGAAAGAGTGCGAAACGAGACGAAGGAGGGTGAAAGAGAGTGAAACGAGATGGAGGAGAGTGAAAGAGAGCGCCAAGAGACGAAGGAGGGTGAAAGAGAGCGAAACGAGACTTAGGATGGTAAAAGAGAGCGAAACGAAACGAAGGAGGGTGAAAGAGAGCGACACGAGACGAAGGAGGGTGAAAGAGAGCGAAACGAGATGAGGGAGGGTGAAACAGAGCAAAACGAGACGAAGGAGGGTGAAACAGAGCAAAACGAGATGAAGGAGGGTGAAAGAGAGCGAAGCGAGACGAAGGAGGGTGAAAGAGAGCGACACGAGACGAAGGAGGGTGAAAGAGAGCGAAACGAGACGTGGGAGGGTGAAACAGAGCGAAACGAGACGAAGGAGGGTGAAAGAGAGCGAAACGAGATGAAGGAGGGTGAACGAGAGCGAAACGAGACAAAGGAGGGTGAAAGAGAGCAAAACGAGACGGAAAAGTGTGAAAGAGAGCGAAACGAGACTAGGGACGGTGAAAAAGAGCGAAACAAGACGAAGGAGTGTGAAGGAGAGGGAAACGAGACGAAGGAGGGTGAAAGAGAGCGAAACGAGATGAAGGAGCGTGAAAGAGAGCAAAACGAGACGAAGGAGGGTGAAAGAGATTGAAAGGATGACGAAGAAGGGTGAAAGAGTGCGCCACGAGATGAAGGAGAGTGAAAGACAGCGAAACGAGACGTAGGATTGTGAAAGAGAGCGAAACAAAACGATGGAGGGTGAAAGAGAGCGACACGAGATGAAGGAGGGTGAAAGAGAGAGAAACGAGAGGAGGGAGGATGAAATAGAGCGAAACGAGATGAAGGAGGGTGAAAGAGAGCGAAATGAGATGAAGGAGGGTGAAAGAGAGCGAGCCGAGACGAAGGAGGGTTAAAGAGAGCGAAACGAGGCGAAGGAGGGTGAAAGAGATTGAAACGATGACTAAGGAGGGTGAAACAGAGCGAAACGAGATGAAGGAGGGTGAAAGAGAGCGCCACGAGATGAAGGAGGGTGAAAGACAGCGAAACGAGACGTAGGATTGTGAAAGAGAGCGAAGCAAAACGATGGAGGGTGAAAGAGAGCGACACGAGACGAAGGAGGGTGAAACAGAGCGAAACGAGACGAGGGAGGATGAAACAGAGCGAAACGAGATGAAGGAGGGTGAAAGAGAGCGAAATGAGATGAAGGAGGGTGAAAGAGAGCGAGCCGAGACGAAGGAGGGTGAAAGAGAGCGAAACGAGGTGAAGGAGGGTGAAAGAGAGCGAAACGAGATGAAGGAGGGTGAAGAGAGCGAAACGAGATGAAGGAGGGTGAAAGAAAGCGAAACTAGACGAAGGAGGGTGAAAGAGAGCGAAACGAGAGGAAGGAGTGTGAAAGAGAGCGAAACGAGAGGAAGGAGGGTGAAAGAGAGCGAAACGAGACGAAGGAGGTTGAAAGAGAGCGAAACGAGACGAAGGAGGGTGAAAGAGAGCAAAACAAGACGAAAAAGTGTGAAAGAGAGCGAAACGAGATGAAGGAGGGTGAAAGAGAGCGAAACAAGACAAAGGAGGGTGAAAGAGAGCGTAACGAGACGAAGGAGTGTGATAGAGAGCGAAAAGAGACGAGGGAGGGTGAAAGCGAGCGAAACAAGACGAAGGAGGGTGAAAGAGAGCGAAACGAGACGAAGGAGGATGAAAGAGAGCGAAACGAGATGAAGGAGGGGGAAAGAGAGCGAAACGAGACAAAGGAGGATGAAAGAGAGCAAAACGAGACGAAGGAGGGTGAAAGAGTGCGAAACGAGACGAAGGAGGGTGAAAGAGAGTGAAACGAGATGGAGGAGAGTGAAAGAGAGCGCCAAGAGACGAAGGAGGGTGAAAGAGAGCGAAACGAGACGTAGGATGGTGAAAGAGAGCGAAACGAAATGAAGGAGGGTGAAAGAGAGCGACACGAGACGAAGGAGGGTGAAAGAGAGCGAAACGAGATGAGGGAGGGTGAAACAGAGCAAAACGAGACGAAGGAGGGTGAAACAGAGCAAAACGAGATGAAGGAGGGTGAAAGAGAGCGAAGCGAGACGAAGGAGGGTGAAAGAGAGCGACACGAGACGAAGGAGGGTGAAAGAGAGCGAAACGAGACGTGGGAGGGTGAAACAGAGCGAAACGAGACGAAGGAGGGTGAAAGAGAGCGAAACGAGATGAAGGAGGGTGAACGAGAGCGAAACGAGACAAAGGAGGGTGAAAGAGAGCAAAACGAGACGGAAAAGTGTGAAAGAGAGCGAAACGAGACTAGGGACGGTGAAAAAGAGCGAAACAAGACGAAGGAGTGTGAAGGAGAGGGAAACGAGACGAAGGAGGGTGAAAGAGAGCGAAACGAGATGAAGGAGCGTGAAAGAGAGCAAAACGAGACGAAGGAGGGTGAAAGAGATTGAAACGATGACGAAGAAGGGTGAAAGAGAGCGCCACGAGATGAAGGAGAGTGAAAGACAGCGAAACGAGACGTAGGATTGTGAAAGGGAGCGAAACAAAACGATGGAGGGTGAAAGAGAGCGACACGAGATGAAGGAGGGTGAAAGAGAGCGAAACGAGAGGAGGGAGGATGAAACAGAGCGAAACGAGATGAAGGAGGGTGAAAGAGAGCGAAATGAGATGAAGGAGGGTGAAAGAGAGCGAGCCGAGACGAAGGAGGGTGAAAGAGAGCGAAACGAGGCGAAGGAGGGTGAAAGAGAGCGAAACTAGATGAAGGAGGGTGAAACAGAGCGAAACGAGAGGAGGGAGGATGAAACAGAGCGAAACGAGATGAAGGAGGGTGAAAGAGAGCGAAACAAGACAAAGGAGGGTGAAAGAGAGCGTAACGAGACGAAGGAGTGTGATAGAGAGCGAAAAGAGACGAGGGAGGGTGAAAGCGAGCGAAACAAGACGAAGGAGGGTGAAAGAGAGCGAAACGAGACGAAGGAGGATGAAAGTGAGCGAAACGAGATGAAGGAGGGGGAAAGAGAGCGAAACGAGACAAAGGAGGATGAAAGAGAGCAAAACGAGACGAAGGAGGGTGAAAGAGTGCGAAACGAGACGAAGGAGGGTGAAAGAGAGTGAAACGAGATGGAGGAGAGTGAAAGAGAGCGCCAAGAGACGAAGGAGGGTGAAAGAGAGCGAAACGAGACTTAGGATGGTAAAAGAGAGCGAAACGAAACGAAGGAGGGTGAAAGAGAGCGACACGAGACGAAGGAGGGTGAAAGAGAGCGAAACGAGATGAGGGAGGGTGAAACAGAGCAAAACGAGACGAAGGAGGGTGAAACAGAGCAAAACGAGATGAAGGAGGGTGAAAGAGAGCGAAGCGAGACGAAGGAGGGTGAAAGAGAGCGACACGAGACGAAGGAGGGTGAAAGAGAGCGAAACGAGACGTGGGAGGGTGAAACAGAGCGAAACGAGACGAAGGAGGGTGAAAGAGAGCGAAACGAGATGAAGGAGGGTGAACGAGAGCGAAACGAGACAAAGGAGGGTGAAAGAGAGCAAAACGAGACGGAAAAGTGTGAAAGAGAGCGAAACGAGACTAGGGACGGTGAAAAAGAGCGAAACAAGACGAAGGAGTGTGAAGGAGAGGGAAACGAGACGAAGGAGGGTGAAAGAGAGCGAAACGAGATGAAGGAGCGTGAAAGAGAGCAAAACGAGACGAAGGAGGGTGAAAGAGATTGAAAGGATGACGAAGAAGGGTGAAAGAGTGCGCCACGAGATGAAGGAGAGTGAAAGACAGCGAAACGAGACGTAGGATTGTGAAAGAGAGCGAAACAAAACGATGGAGGGTGAAAGAGAGCGACACGAGATGAAGGAGGGTGAAAGAGAGAGAAACGAGAGGAGGGAGGATGAAATAGAGCGAAACGAGATGAAGGAGGGTGAAAGAGAGCGAAATGAGATGAAGGAGGGTGAAAGAGAGCGAGCCGAGACGAAGGAGGGTTAAAGAGAGCGAAACGAGGCGAAGGAGGGTGAAAGAGAGCGAAACTAGATGAAGGAGGGTGATAGAGAGCGAAACGAGATGAAGGAGGGTGAAAGAGAGCGAAGCGAGACGAAGGAGGGTGAAAGAGAGCAAAACAAGACGAAAAAGTGTGAAAGAGAGCGAAACGAGATGAAGGAGGGTGAAAGAGAGCGAAACGAGACGAAGGAGGGTGAAAGAGAGCGAAACGAGACGTGGGAGGGTGAAACAGAGCGAAACTAGACGAACTAGACGGGTGAAAGAGAGCGAAACGAGATGAAGGAGGGTGAACGAGAGCGAAACGAGCCAAAGGAGGGTGAACGAGAGCAAAACCAGACGGAAAAGTGTGAAAGAGAGCGAAACGAGACTAGGGACGGTGAAAGAGAGCGAAACAAGACGAAGGAGTGTGAAGGAGAGGGAAACGAGACGAAGGAGGGTGAAAGAGAGCGAAACGACATGAAGGAGCGTGAAAGAGAGCGAAACGAGACGAAGGAGGGTGAAAGAGATTGAAACGATGACGAAGGAGGGTGAAAGAGAGCGCCACGAGATGAAGGAGGGTGAAAGACAGCGAAACGAGACATACGATTGTGAAAGAGAGCGAAACAAAACGATGGAGGGTGAAAGAGAGCGACACGAGACGAAGGAGGGTGAAAGAGAGCGAAACGAGAGGAGGGAGGATGAAACAGAGCGAAACGAGATGAAGGAGGGTGAAAGAGAGCGAAATGAGATGAAGGAGGGTGAAAGAGAGCGAGCCGAGACGAAGAAGGGTGAAAGTGAGCGAAACGAGGCGAAGGAGGGTGAAAGAGAGCGAAACGAGATGAAGGAGGGTGTAAGAGAGCGAAACGAGATGAAGATGGGTGAAAGAAAGCGAAACTAGACGAAGGAGGGTGAAAGAGAGTGAAACGAGACGAAGGAGGGTGAAAGAGAGCGAAACGAGAGGAAGGAGGGTGAAAGAGAGCGAAACGAGACGAAGGAGGGTGAAAGAGAGCGAAATGAGACGAAGGAGGGTGAAACAGAGCGAAACGAGACGAAGAAGGGTGAAACAGAGCGAAACGAGATGAAGGAGGGGGAAAGAGAGCGAAACGAGACAAAGGAGAATGAAAGAGAGCAAAACGAGAAGAAGGAGGGAGAAAGAGAGCGACACGAGACGAAGGAGGGTGAAAGAGAGCGAAACGAGACGTGGGAGGGTGAAAGAGAGCGAAACGAGACGAAGGAGGGTGAAAGAGAGCGAAACGAGATGAAGGAGGGTGAACGAGAGCGAAACGAGACGAAGGAGGGTGAAAGAGAGCAAAACGAAATGGAAAAGTGTGAAAGAGAGCGAAACGAGACGAAGGAGTGTGAAGGAGAGGGAAACGAGACGAAGGAGGGTGAAAAAGAGCGAAACGAGATGAAGGAGCGTGAAAGAGAGCGAAACGAGACGAAGGAGGGTGAAAGAGATTGAAACGATGACGAAGGAGGGTGAAAGAGAGAGAAACGAGATGAAGGAGGGTGAAAGAGAGCGCCACGAGATGAAGGAGGGTGAAAGAGAGCGAAACGAGACGAGGGAGGATGAAACAGAGTGAAACGAGATGAAGGAGGGTGAAAGAGAGCGAAACGAGGTGAAGGAGGGTGAAAGAGAGCGAAACGAGATGAAGGAGGGTGAAGAGCGCGAAACGAGATGAAGGAGGGTGAAAGAAAGCGAAACTAGACGAAGGAGGGTGAAAGAGAGCGAAACGAGACGAAGGAGTGTGAAAGAGAGCGAAACGAGAGGAAGGAAGGTGAAAGAGAGCGAAACGAGACGAAGGAGGGTGAAAGAGAGCGAAACGAGACGAAGGAGGGTGAAAGAGAGCAAAACAAGACGAAAAAGTGTGAAAGAGAGCGAAACGAGATGAAGGAGGGTGAAAGAGAGCGAAACAAGACAAAGGAGGGTGAAAGAGAGCGTAACGAGACGAAGGAGTGTGATAGAGAGCGAAAAGAGACGAGGGAGGGTGAAAGCGAGCGAAACAAGACGAAGGAGGGTGAAAGAGAGCGAAACGAGACGAAGGAGGATGAAAGAGAGCGAAACGAGATGAAGGAGGGGGAAAGAGAGCGAAACGAGACAAAGGAGGATGAAAAAGAGCAAAACGAGACGAAGGAGGGTGAAAGAGTGCGAAACGAGACGAAGGAGGGTGAAAGAGAGTGAAACGAGATGGAGGAGAGTGAAAGAGAGCGCCAAGAGATGAAGGAGGGTGAAAGAGAGCGAAACGAGACGTAGGATGGTGAAAGAGAGCGAAACGAAACGAAGGAGGGTGAAAGAGAGCGACACGAGACGAAGGAGGGTGAAAGAGAGCGAAACGAGATGAGGGAGGGTGAAACAGAGCGAAACGAGACGAAGGAGGGTGAAACAGAGCAAAACGAGATGAAGGAGGGTGAAAGAGAGCGAAGCGAGACGAAGGAGGGTGAAAGAGAGCGAAACGAGACGAAGGAGGGTGAAAGAGAGCGAAACGAGACGTGGGAGGGTGAAACAGAGCGAAACGAGACGAAGGAGGGTGAAAGAGAGCGAAACGAGATGAAGGAGGGTGAACGAGAGCGAAACGAGACAAAGGAGGGTGAAAGAGAGCAAAACGAGACGGAAAAGTGTGAAAGAGAGCGAAACGAGACTAGGGACGGTGAAAAAGAGCGAAACAAGACGAAGGAGTGTGAAGGAGAGGGAAACGAGACCAAGGAGGGTGAAAGAGATTGAAACGATGACGAAGGAGGGTGAAAGAGATCGCCACGAGATGAAGGAGAGTGAAAGACAGCGAAACGAGACGTAGGATTGTGAAAGAGAGCGAAACAAAATGATGGAGGGTGAAAGAGAGCGACACGAGATGAAGGAGGGTGAAAGAGAGCGAAACGAGAGGAGGGAGGATGAAACAGAGCGAAACGAGATGAAGGAGGGTGAAAGAGAGTGAAATGAGATGAAGGAGGGTGAAAGAGAGCGAGCCGAGACGAAGGAGGGTGAAAGAGAGCGAAACGAGGCGAAGTTGGGTGAAAGAGAGCGAAACTAGATGAAGGAGGGTGAAAGAGAGCGAAACGAGATGAAGGAGGGTGAAAGAAAGCGAAACTAGACGAAGGAGGGTGAAAGAGAGTGAAACGAGACAAAGGAGGGTGAAAGAGAGCGAAACGAGAGGAAGGAGGGTGAAAGAGAGCGAAACGAGACGAAGGAGGGTGAAAGAGAGCGAAACGAGACGAAGGAGGGTGAAAGAGAGCAAAACAAGACGAAAAAGTGTGAAAGAGAGCGAAACGAGATGAAGGAGGGTGAAAGAGAGCGAAACAAGACGAAGGAGGGTGAAAGAGAGCGAAACGAGACGTGGGAGGGTGAAACAGAGCGAAACGAGACGAAGGAGGGTGAAAGAGAGCGAAACGAGATGAAGGAGGGTGAACGAGAGCGAAACGAGACAAAGGAGGGTGAACGAGAGCAAAACGAGATGGAAAAGTGTGAAAGAGAGCGAAACGAGACTAGGGACGGTGAAAGAGAGCGAAACAAGATGAAGGAGTGTGAAGGAGAGGGAAACGAGACGAAGGAGGGTGAAAGAGAGCGAAACGACATGAAGGAGCGTGAAAGAGAGCGAAACGAGACGAAGGAGGGTGAAAGAGATTGAAACGATGACGGAGGAGGGTGAAAGAGAGCCCCACGAGATGAAGGAGGGTGAAAGACAGCGAAACGAGACGTAGGATTGTGAAAGAGAGCGAAACAAAACGATGGAGGGTGAAAGAGAGCGACACGAGACGAAGGAGGGTGAAAGAGAGCGAAACGAGAGGAGGGAGGATGAAACAGAGCGAAACGAGATGAAGGAGGGTGAAAGAGAGCGAAATGAGATGAAGGAGGGTGAAAGAGAGCGAGCCGAGACGAAGGAGGGCGAAACGAGGCGAAGGTGGGTGAAAGAGAGCGACACGAGATGAAGGAGGGTGAAAGACAGCGAAACGAGACGTAGGATTGTGAAAGAGAGCGAAACAAAACGAAGGAGGGTGAAAAAGAGCGACACGAGACGAAGGAGGGTGAAAGAGAGCGAAACGAGAGGAGGGAGGATGAAACAGAGCGAAACGAGATGAAGGAGGGTGAAAGAGAGCGAAATGAGATGTAGGAGGGTGAAAGAGAGCGAGCCGAGATGAAGGAGGGTGAAAGAGAGCGAAATGAGGCGAAGGAGGGTGAAAGAGAGCGAAACGAGACGTGGGAGGGTGAAACAGAGCGAAACGAGACGAAGGAGGGTGAAAGAGAGCGAAACGAGATGAAGGAGGGTGAACGAGAGCGAAACGAGACAAAGGAGGGTGAACGAGAGCAAAACGAGACGGAAAAGTGTGAAAGAGAGCGAAACGAGACTAGGGACGGTGAAAGAGAGCGAAACAAGATGAATGAGTGTGAAGGAGAGGGAAACGAGACGAAGGAGGGTGAAAGAGAGCGAAACGACATGAAGGAGCGTGAAAGAGAGCGAAACGAGACGAAGGAGGGTGAAAGAGATTGAAACGATGACGGAGGAGGGTGAAAGAGAGCCCCACGAGATGAAGGAGGGTGAAAGACAGCGAAACGAGACGTAGGATTGTGAAAGAGAGCGAAACAAAACGATGGAGGGTGAAAGAGAGCGACACGAGACGAAGGAGGGTGAAAGACAGCGAAACGAGACATACGATTGTGAAAGAGAGCGAAACAAAACGATGGAGGGTGAAAGAGAGCGACACGAGACGAAGGAGGGTGAAAGAGAGCGAAACGAGAGGAGGGAGGATGAAACAGAGCGAAACGAGATGAAGGAGGGTGAAAGAGAGCGAAATGAGATGAAGGAGGGTGAAAGAGAGCGAGCCGAGACGAAGAAGGGTGAAAGTGAGCGAAACGAGGCGAAGGAGGGTGAAAGAGAGCGAAACGAGATGAAGGAGGGTGTAAGAGAGCGAAACGAGATGAAGATGGGTGAAAGAAAGCGAAACTAGACGAAGGAGGGTGAAAGAGAGTGAAACGAGACGAAGGAGGGTGAAAGAGAGCGAAACGAGAGGAAGGAGGGTGAAAGAGAGCGAAACGAGACGAAGGAGGGTGAAAGAGAGCGAAATGAGACGAAGGAGGGTGAAACAGAGCGAACCGAGACGAAGAAGGGTGAAAGAGAGCGAAACGAGATGAAGGAGGGGGAAAGAGAGCGAAACGAGACAAAGGAGGATGAAAGAGAGCAAAACGAGAAGAAGGAGGGAGAAAGAGAGCGACACGAGACGAAGGAGGGTGAAAGAGAGCGAAACGAGACGTGGGAGGGTGAAAGAGAGCGAAACGAGACGAAGGAGGGTGAAAGAGAGCGAAACGAGATGAAGGAGGGGGAAAGAGAGCGAAACGAGACAAAGGAGGATGAAAAAGAGCAAAACGAGACGAAGGAGGGTGAAAGAGTGCGAAACGAGACGAAGGAGGGTGAAAGAGAGTGAAACGAGATGGAGGAGAGTGAAAGAGAGCGCCAAGAGATGAAGGAGGGTGAAAGAGAGCGAAACGAGACGTAGGATGGTGAAAGAGAGCGAAACGAAACGAAGGAGGGTGAAAGAGAGCGACACGAGACGAAGGAGGGTGAAAGAGAGCGAAACGAGATGAGGGAGGGTGAAACAGAGCGAAACGAGACGAAGGAGGGTGAAACAGAGCAAAACGAGATGAAGGAGGGTGAAAGAGAGCGAAGCGAGACGAAGGAGGGTGAAAGAGAGCGAAACGAGACGAAGGAGGGTGAAAGAGAGCGAAACGAGACGTGGGAGGGTGAAACAGAGCGAAACGAGACGAAGGAGGGTGAAAGAGAGCGAAACGAGATGAAGGAGGGTGAACGAGAGCGAAACGAGACAAAGGAGGGTGAAAGAGAGCAAAACGAGACGGAAAAGTGTGAAAGAGAGCGAAACGAGACTAGGGACGGTGAAAAAGAGCGAAACAAGACGAAGGAGTGTGAAGGAGAGGGAAACGAGACCAAGGAGGGTGAAAGAGATTGAAACGATGACGAATGAGGGTGAAAGAGATCGCCACGAGATGAAGGAGAGTGAAAGACAGCGAAACGAGACGTAGGATTGTGAAAGAGAGCGAAACAAAATGATGGAGGGTGAAAGAGAGCGACACGAGATGAAGGAGGGTGAAAAAGAGCGAAACGAGAGGAGGGAGGATGAAACAGAGCGAAACGAGATGAAGGAGGGTGAAAGAGAGTGAAATGAGATGAAGGAGGGTGAAAGAGAGCGAGCCGAGACGAAGGAGGGTGAAAGAGAGTGAAATGAGATGAAGGAGGGTGAAAGAGAGCGAGCCGAGACGAAGGAGGGTGAAAGAGAGCGAAACGAGGCGAAGTTGGGTGAAAGAGAGCGAAACTAGATGAAGGAGGGTGAAAGAGAGCGAAACGAGATGAAGGAGGGTGAAAGAAAGCGAAACTAGACGAAGGAGGGTGAAAGAGAGTGAAACGAGACAAAGGAGGGTGAAAGAGAGCGAAACGAGAGGAAGGAGGGTGAAAGAGAGCGAAACGAGACGAAGGAGGGTGAAAGAGAGCGAAACGAGATGAAGGAGGGTGAAAGAGAGCGAAACAAGACGAAGGAGGGTGAAAGAGAGCGAAACGAGACGTGGGAGGGTGAAACAGAGCGAAACGAGACGAAGGAGGGTGAAAGAGAGCGAAACGAGATGAAGGAGGGTGAACGAGAGCGAAACGAGACAAAGGAGGGTGAACGAGAGCAAAACGAGACGGAAAAGTGTGAAAGAGAGCGAAACAAGACTAGGGACGGTGAAAGAGAGCGAAACAAGATGAAGGAGTGTGAAGGAGAGGGAAACGAGACGAAGGAGGGTGAAAGAGAGCGAAACGACATGAAGGAGCGTGAAAGAGAGCGAAACGAGACGAAGGAGGGTGAAAGAGATTGAAACGATGACGGAGGAGGGTGAAAGAGAGCCCCACGAGATGAAGGAGGGTGAAAGACAGCGAAACGAGACGTAGGATTGTGAAAGAGAGCGAAACAAAACGATGGAGGGTGAAAGAGAGCGACACGAGACGAAGGAGGGTGAAAGAGAGCGAAACGAGAGGAGGGAGGATGAAACAGAGCGAAACGAGATGAAGGAGGGTGAAAGAGAGCGAAATGAGATGAAGGAGGGTGAAAGAGAGCGAGCCGAGACGAAGGAGGGCGAAACGAGGCGAAGGTGGGTGAAAGAGAGCGACACGAGATGAAGGAGGGTGAAAGACAGCGAAACGAGACGTAGGATTGTGAAAGAGAGCGAAACAAAACGAAGGAGGGTGAAAAAGAGCGACACGAGACGAAGGAGGGTGAAAGAGAGCGAAACGAGAGGAGGGAGGATGAAACAGAGCGAAACGAGATGAAGGAGGGTGAAAGAGAGCGAAATGAGATGTAGGAGGGTGAAAGAGAGCGAGCCGAGATGAAGGAGGGTGAAAGAGAGCGAAATGAGGCGAAGGAGGGTGAAAGAGAGCGAAACGAGACGTGGGAGGGTGAAACAGAGCGAAACGAGACGAAGGAGGGTGAAAGAGAGCGAAACGAGATGAAGGAGGGTGAACGAGAGCGAAACGAGACAAAGGAGGGTGAACGAGAGCAAAACGAGACGGAAAAGTGTGAAAGAGAGCGAAACGAGACTAGGGACGGTGAAAGAGAGCGAAACAAGATGAAGGAGTGTGAAGGAGAGGGAAACGAGACGAAGGAGGGTGAAAGAGAGCGAAACGACATGAAGGAGCGTGAAAGAGAGCGAAACGAGACGAAGGAGGGTGAAAGAGATTGAAACGATGACGGAGGAGGGTGAAAGAGAGCCCCACGAGATGAAGGAGGGTGAAAGACAGCGAAACGAGACGTAGGATTGTGAAAGAGAGCGAAACAAAACGATGGAGGGTGAAAGAGAGCGACACGAGACGAAGGAGGGTGAAAGACAGCGAAACGAGACATACGATTGTGAAAGAGAGCGAAACAAAACGATGGAGGGTGAAAGAGAGCGACACGAGACGAAGGAGGGTGAAAGAGAGCGAAACGAGAGGAGGGAGGATGAAACAGAGCGAAACGAGATGAAGGAGGGTGAAAGAGAGCGAAATGAGATGAAGGAGGGTGAAAGAGAGCGAGCCGAGACGAAGAAGGGTGAAAGTGAGCGAAACGAGGCGAAGGAGGGTGAAAGAGAGCGAAACGAGATGAAGGAGGGTGTAAGAGAGCGAAACGAGATGAAGATGGGTGAAAGAAAGCGAAACTAGACGAAGGAGGGTGAAAGAGAGTGAAACGAGACGAAGGAGGGTGAAAGAGAGCGAAACGAGAGGAAGGAGGGTGAAAGAGAGCGAAACGAGACGAAGGAGGGTGATAGAGAGCGAAATGAGACGAAGGAGGGTGAAACAGAGCGAAACGAGACGAAGAAGGGTGAAAGAGAGCGAAACGAGATGAAGGAGGGGGAAAGAGAGCGAAACGAGACAAAGGAGGATGAAAGAGAGCAAAACGAGAAGAAGGAGGGCGAAAGAGAGCGACACGAGACGAAGGAGGGTGAAAGAGAGCGAAACGAGACGTGGGAGGGTGAAAGAGAGCGAAACGAGACGAAGGAGGGTGAAAGAGAGCGAAACGAGATGAAGGAGGGTGAACGAGAGCGAAACGAGACGAAGGAGGGTGAAAGAGAGCAAAACGAAATGGAAAAGTGTGAAAGAGAGCGAAACGATAGTAGGGACGGTGAAAGAGAGCGAAACAAGACGAAGGAGTGTGAAGGAGAGGGAAACGAGACGAAGGAGGGTGAAATAGAGCGAAACGAGATGAAGGAGCGTGAAAGAGAGCGAAACGAGACGAAGGAGGGTGAAAGAGATTGAAACGATGACGAAGGAGGGTGAAAGAGAGCGAAACGAGATGAAGGAGGGTGAAAGAGAGCGCCACGAGATGAAGGAGGGTGAAAGAGAGCGAAACGAGACGAGGGAGGATGAAACAGAGTGAAACGAGATGAAGGAGGGTGAAAGAGAGCGAAACGAGGTGAAGGAGGGTGAAAGAGAGCGAAACGAGATGAAGGAGGGTGAAGAGAGCGAAACGAGATGAAGGAGGGTGAAAGAAAGCGAAACTAGACGAAGGAGGGTGAAAGAGAGCGAAACGAGACGAAGGAGTGTGAAAGAGAGCGAAACGAGAGGAAGGAAGGTGAAAGAGAGCGAAACGAGACGAAGGAGGGTGAAAGAGAGCGAAACGAGACGAAGGAGGGTGAAAGAGAGCAAAACAAGACGAAAAAGTGTGAAAGAGAGCGAAACGAGATGAAGGAGGGTGAAAGAGAGCGAAACAAGACAAAGGAGGGTGAAAGAGAGCGTAACGAGACGAAGGAGTGTGATAGAGAGCGAAAAGAGACGAGGGAGGGTGAAAGCGAGCGAAACAAGACGAAGGAGGGTGAAAGAGAGCGAAACGAGACGAAGGAGGATGAAAGAGAGCGAAACGAGATGAAGGAGGGGGAAAGAGAGCGAAACGAGACAAAGGAGGATGAAAAAGAGCAAAACGAGACGAAGGAGGGTGAAAGAGTGCGAAACGAGACGAAGGAGGGTGAAAGAGAGTGAAACGAGATGGAGGAGAGTGAAAGAGAGCGCCAAGAGATGAAGGAGGGTGAAAGAGAGCGAAACGAGACGTAGGATGGTGAAAGAGAGCGAAACGAAACAAAGGAGGGTGAAAGAGAGCGACACGAGACGAAGGAGGGTGAAAGAGAGCGAAACGAGATGAGGGAGGGTGAAACAGAGCGAAACGAGACGAAGGAGGGTGAAACAGAGCAAAACGAGATGAAGGAGGGTGAAAGAGAGCGAAGCGAGACGAAGGAGGGTGAAAGAGAGCGAAACGAGACGAAGGAGGGTGAAAGAGAGCGAAACGAGACGTGGGAGGGTGAAACAGAGCGAAGCGAGACGAAGGAGGGTGAAAGAGAGCGAAACGAGATGAAGGAGGGTGAACGAGAGCGAAACGAGACAAAGGAGGGTGAAAGAGAGTAAAACGAGACGGAAAAGTGTGAAAGAGAGCGAAACGAGACTAGGGACGGTGAAAAAGAGCGAAACAAGACAAAGGAGTGTGAAGGAGAGGGAAACGAGACCAAGGAGGGTGAAAGAGATTGAAACGATGACGAAGGAGGGTGAAAGAGATCGCCACGAGATGAAGGAGAGTGAAAGACAGCGAAACGAGACGTAGGATTGTGAAAGAGAGCGAAACAAAATGATGGAGGGTGAAAGAGAGCGACACGAGATGAAGGAGGGTGAAAGAGAGCGAAACGAGAGGAGGGAGGATGAAACAGAGCGAAACGAGATGAAGGAGGGTGAAAGAGAGTGAAATGAGATGAAGGAGGGTGAAAGAGAGCGAGCCGAGACGAAGGAGGGTGAAAGAGAGCGAAACGAGGCGAAGTTGGGTGAAAGAGAGCGAAACTAGATGAAGGAGGGTGAAAGAGAGCGAAACGAGATGAAGGAGGGTGAAAGAAAGCGAAACTAGACGAAGGAGGGTGAAAGAGAGTGAAACGAGACAAAGGAGGGTGAAAGAGAGCGAAACGAGAGGAAGGAGGGTGAAAGAGAGCGAAACGAGACGAAGGAGGGTGAAAGAGAGCGAAACGAGACGAAGGAGGGTGAAAGAGAGCAAAACAAGACGAAAAAGTGTGAAAGAGAGCGAAACGAGATGAAGGAGGGTGAAAGAGAGCGAAACAAGACGAAGGAGGGTGAAAGAGAGCGAAACGAGACGTGGGAGGGTGAAACAGAGCGAAACGAGACGAAGGAGGGTGAAAGAGAGCGAAACGAGATGAAGGAGGGTGAACGAGAGCGAAACGAGACAAAGGAGGGTGAACGAGAGCAAAACGAGACGGAAAAGTGTGAAAGAGAGCGAAACGAGACTAGGGACGGTGAAAGAGAGCGAAACAAGATGAAGGAGTGTGAAGGAGAGGGAAACGAGACGAAGGAGGGTGAAAGAGAGCGAAACGACATGAAGGAGCGTGAAAGAGAGCGAAACGAGACGAAGGAGGGTGAAAGAGATTGAAACGATGACGGAGGAGGGTGAAAGAGAGCCCCACGAGATGAAGGAGGGTGAAAGACAGCGAAACGAGACGTAGGATTGTGAAAGAGAGCGAAACAAAACGATGGAGGGTGAAAGAGAGCGACACGAGACGAAGGAGGGTGAAAGAGAGCGAAACGAGAGGAGGGAGGATGAAACAGAGCGAAACGAGATGAAGGAGGGTGAAAGAGAGCGAAATGAGATGAAGGAGGGTGAAAGAGAGCGAGCCGAGACGAAGGAGGGCGAAACGAGGCGAAGGTGGGTGAAAGAGAGCGACACGAGATGAAGGAGGGTGAAAGACAGCGAAACGAGACGTAGGATTGTGAAAGAGAGCGAAACAAAACGAAGGAGGGTGAAAAAGAGCGACACGAGACGAAGGAGGGTGAAAGAGAGCGAAACGAGAGGAGGGAGGATGAAACAGAGCGAAACGAGATGAAGGAGGATGAAAGAGAGCGAAATGAGATGTAGGAGGGTGAAAGAGAGCGAGCCGAGATGAAGGAGGGTGAAAGAGAGCGAAATGAGGCGAAGGAGGGTGAAAGAGAGCGAAACGAGACGTGGGAGGGTGAAACAGAGCGAAACGAGACGAAGGAGGGTGAAAGAGAGCGAAACGAGATGAAGGAGGGTGAACGAGAGCGAAACGAGACAAAGGAGGGTGAACGAGAGCAAAACGAGACGGAAAAGTGTGAAAGAGAGCGAAACGAGACTAGGGACGGTGAAAGAGAGCGAAACAAGATGAAGGAGTGTGAAGGAGAGGGAAACGAGACGAAGGAGGGTGAAAGAGAGCGAAACGACATGAAGGAGCGTGAAAGAGAGCGAAACGAGACGAAGGAGGGTGAAAGAGATTGAAACGATGACGGAGGAGGGTGAAAGAGAGCCCCACGAGATGAAGGAGGGTGAAAGACAGCGAAACGAGACGTAGGATTGTGAAAGAGAGCGAAACAAAACGATGGAGGGTGAAAGAGAGCGACACGAGACGAAGGAGGGTGAAAGAGAGCGAAACGAGAGGAGGGAGGATGAAACAGAGCGAAACGAGATGAAGGAGGGTGAAAGAGAGCGAAATGAGATGAAGGAGGGTGAAAGAGAGCGAGCCGAGACGAAGGAGGGCGAAACGAGGCGAAGGTGGGTGAAAGAGAGCGACACGAGATGAAGGAGGGTGAAAGACAGCGAAACGAGACGTAGGATTGTGAAAGAGAGCGAAACAAAACGAAGGAGGGTGAAAAAGAGCGACACGAGACGAAGGAGGGTGAAAGAGAGCGAAACGAGAGGAGGGAGGATGAAACAGAGCGAAACGAGATGAAGGAGGGTGAAAGAGAGCGAAATGAGATGTAGGAGGGTGAAAGAGAGCGAGCCGAGATGAAGGAGGGTGAAAGAGAGCGAAATGAGGCGAAGGAGGGTGAAAGAGAGCGAAACGAGATGAAGGAGTGTGAAAGAGAGCGAAACGAGACGAAGGAAGGTGAAAGAGAGCAAAACAAGACAAAGGAGGGTGATAGAGAGCGAAACGAGACGAAGGAGGGTGAAAGAGAGTGAAGTGGGATGAAGGAGGGTGAAAATGAGCGAAACGAGACGAAGGAGGGTGTAAGAGAGCGAGCCGAGATGAAGGAGGGCGAAAGAGAGAGAAACAAGACGTAGAACGGAGAAAGAGAACGAAACGAGATGAAGGAGGGTGAAAGAGAGCGAAACGAGGCGAAGGTGGGTGAAAGAGAGCGACACGAGAGGAAGGAGGATGAAAGAGAGCGACACGAGAGGAAGGAGGATGAAAGAGAGCGAAACGAGACGAAGGAGGGTGAAAGAGATTGAAACGATGACGAAGGAGGGTGAAAGAGAGCGAAACGAGATGAAGGAGAGTGAAAGAGAGCGCCACGAGATGAAAGAGGGTGAAAGACAGCGAAACGAGACGTAGGATTGTGAAAGAGAGCGAAACAAAACGATGGAGGGTGAAAGAGAGCGACAAGAGACGAAGGAGGGTGAAAGAGAGCGAAACGAGACGAGGGAGGATGAAACAGAGCGAAACGAGATGAAGGAGGGTGAAAGAGAGCGAAATGAGATGAAGGAGGGTGAAAGAGAGCGAGCCGAGACGAAGGAGGGTGAAAGAGAGCGAAACGAGGCGAAGGAGGGTGAAAGAGAGCGAAACGAGATGAAGGAGGGTGAAGAGAGCGAAACGAGATGAAGGTGGGTGAAAGAAAGCGAAACTAGACGAAGGAGGGTGAAAGAGAGCGAAACGAGACGAAGGAGTGTGAAAGAGAGCGAAACGAGAGGAAGGAGGGTGAAAGAGAGCGAAACGAGACGAAGGAGGGTGAAAGAGAGCGAAACGAGACGAAGGAGGGTGAAAGAGATCGAAACGAGACGAAGGAGGGTGAAAGAGAGCAAAACAAGACGAAAAAGTGTGAAAGAGAGCGAAACGAGATGAAGGAGGGTGAAAGAGAGCGAAACAAGACAAAGGACTGTGAAAGAGAGCGTAACGAGACGAAGGAGTGTGATAGAGAGCGAAAAGAGACGAGGGAGGGTGAAAGCGAGCGAAACAAGACGAAGGAGGGTGAAAGAGAGCGAAACGAGACGAAGAAGGATGAAAGAGAGCGAAACGAGATGAAGGAGGGGGAAAGAGAGCGAAACGAGACAAAGGAGGATGAAAGAGAGCAAAACGAGACGAAGGAGGGTGAAAGAGTGCGAAACGAGACGAAGGAGGGTGAAAGAGAGTGCAACGAGATGGAGGAGAGTGAAAGAGAGCGCCAAGAGACGAAGGAGGGTGAAAGAGAGCGAAACGAGACGTAGGATGGTGAAAGAGAGCGAAACAAAACGAAGGAGGGTGAATGAGAGCGACACGAGACGAAGGAGGGTGAAAGAGAGCGAAACGAGACGAGGGAGGGTGAAACAGAGCGAAACGAGACGAAGGAGGGTGAAACAGAGCAAAATGAGATGAAGGAGGGTGAAAGAGAGTGAAGCGAGACGAAGGAGGGTGAAAGAGAGCGAAACGAGACGAAGGAGGGTGAAAGAGAGCGAAACGAGACGTGGGAGGGTGAAACAGAGCGAAACGAGACGAAGGAGGGTGAAACAGAGCAAAATGAGATGAAGGAGGGTGAAAGAGAGTGAAGCGAGACGAAGGAGGGTGAAAGAGAGCGAAACGAGACGAAGGAGGGTGAAAGAGAGCGAAACGAGACGTGGGAGGGTGAAACAGAGCGAAACGAGACTAGGGACGGTGAAAGAGTGCGAAACAAGACGAAGGAGTGTGAAGGAGAGGGAAACGAGACGAAGGAGGGTGAAAGAGAGCGAAACGAGATGAAGGAGCGTGAAAGAGAGCGAAACAAGACGAAGGAGGGTGAAAGAGATTGAAACCATGACGACGGAGGGTGAAAGAGATCGCCACGAGATGAAGGAGAGTGAAAGACAGCGAAACGAGACGTAGGATTGTGAAAGAGAGCGAAACAAAACGATGGAGGGTGAAAGAGAGCGACACGAGATGAAGGAGGGTGAAAGAGAGCGAAACGAGAGGAGGGAGGATGAAACAGAGCGAAACGAGATGAAGGAGGGTGAAAGAGAGTGAAATGAGAGGAAGGAGGATGAAAGAGAGCGAAACGAGACGAAGGAGGGTGAAAGAGATTGAAACGAGGCGAAGTTGGGTGAAAGAGAGCGAAACGAGATGAAGGAGAGTGAAAGAGAGCGCCACGAGATGAAAGAGGGTGAAAGACAGCGAAACGAGACGTAGGATTGTGAAAGAGAGCGAAACAAAACGATGGAGGGTGAAAGAGAGCGACACGAGACGAAGGAGGGTGAAAGAGAGCGAAACGAGAGGAGGGAGGATGAAACAGAGCGAAACGAGATGAAGGAGGGTGAAAGAGAGCGAAATGAGATGAAGGAGGGTGAAAGAGAGCGAGCCGAGACGAAGGAGGGCGAAACGAGGCGAAGGTGGGTGAAAGAGAGCGACACGAGATGAAGGAGGGTGAAAGACAGCGAAACGAGACGTAGGATTGTGAAAGAGAGCGAAACAAAACGAAGGAGGGTGAAAAAGAGCGACACGAGACGAAGGAGGGTGAAAGAGAGCGAAACGAGAGGAGGGAGGATGAAACAGAGCGAAACGAGATGAAGGAGGGTGAAAGAGAGCGAAATGAGATGTAGGAGGGTGAAAGAGAGCGAGCCGAGATGAAGGAGGGTGAAAGAGAGCGAAATGAGGCGAAGGAGGGTGAAAGAGAGCGAAACGAGACGTGGGAGGGTGAAACAGAGCGAAACGAGACGAAGGAGGGTGAAAGAGAGCGAAACGAGATGAAGGAGGGTGAACGAGAGCGAAACGAGACAAAGGAGGGTGAACGAGAGCAAAACGAGACGGAAAAGTGTGAAAGAGAGCGAAACGAGACTAGGGACGGTGAAAGAGAGCGAAACAAGATGAAGGAGTGTGAAGGAGAGGGAAACGAGACGAAGGAGGGTGAAAGAGAGCGAAACGACATGAAGGAGCGTGAAAGAGAGCGAAACGAGACGAAGGAGGGTGAAAGAGATTGAAACGATGACGGAGGAGGGTGAAAGAGAGCCCCACGAGATGAAGGAGGGTGAAAGACAGCGAAACGAGACGTAGGATTGTGAAAGAGAGCGAAACAAAACGATGGAGGGTGAAAGAGAGCGACACGAGACGAAGGAGGGTGAAAGAGAGCGAAACGAGAGGAGGGAGGATGAAACAGAGCGAAACGAGATGAAGGAGGGTGAAAGAGAGCGAAATGAGATGAAGGAGGGTGAAAGAGAGTGAGCCGAGACGAAGGAGGGCGAAACGAGGCGAAGGTGGGTGAAAGAGAGCGACACGAGATGAAGGAGGGTGAAAGACAGCGAAACGAGACGTAGGATTGTGAAAGAGAGCGAAACAAAACGAAGGAGGGTGAAAAAGAGCGACACGAGACGAAGGAGGGTGAAAGAGAGCGAAACGAGAGGAGGGAGGATGAAACAGAGCGAAACGAGATGAAGGAGGGTGAAAGAGAGCGAAATGAGATGTAGGAGGGTGAAAGAGAGCGAGCCGAGATGAAGGAGGGTGAAAGAGAGCGAAATGAGGCGAAGGAGGGTGAAAGAGAGCGAAACGAGATGAAGGAGTGTGAAAGAGAGCGAAACGAGACGAAGGAAGGTGAAAGAGAGCAAAACAAGACAAAGGAGGGTGATAGAGAGCGAAACGAGACGAAGGAGGGTGAAAGAGAGTGAAGTGGGATGAAGGAGGGTGAAAATGAGCGAAACGAGACGAAGGAGGGTGTAAGAGAGCGAGCCGAGATGAAGGAGGGCGAAAGAGAGAGAAACAAGACGTAGAACGGAGAAAGAGAACGAAACGAGATGAAGGAGGGTGAAAGAGAGCGAAACGAGGCGAAGGTGGGTGAAAGAGAGCGACACGAGAGGAAGGAGGATGAAAGAGAGCGACACGAGAGGAAGGAGGATGAAAGAGAGCGAAACGAGACGAAGGAGGGTGAAAGAGATTGAAACGATGACGAAGGAGGGTGAAAGAGAGCGAAACGAGATGAAGGAGAGTGAAAGAGAGCGCCACGAGATGAAAGAGGGTGAAAGACAGCGAAACGAGACGTAGGATTGTGAAAGAGAGCGAAACAAAACGATGGAGGGTGAAAGAGAGCGACAAGAGACGAAGGAGGGTGAAAGAGAGCGAAACGAGACGAGGGAGGATGAAACAGAGCGAAACGAGATGAAGGAGGGTGAAAGAGAGCGAAATGAGATGAAGGAGGGTGAAAGAGAGCGAGCCGAGACGAAGGAGGGTGAAAGAGAGCGAAACGAGGCGAAGGAGGGTGAAAGAGAGCGAAACGAGATGAAGGAGGGTGAAGAGAGCGAAACGAGATGAAGGTGGGTGAAAGAAAGCGAAACTAGACGAAGGAGGGTGAAAGAGAGCGAAACGAGACGAAGGAGTGTGAAAGAGAGCGAAACGAGAGGAAGGAGGGTGAAAGAGAGCGAAACGAGACGAAGGAGGGTGAAAGAGAGCAAAACGAGACGAAGGAGGGTGAAAGAGATCGAAACGAGACGAAGGAGGGTGAAAGAGAGCAAAACAAGACGAAAAAGTGTGAAAGAGAGCGAAACGAGATGAAGGAGGGTGAAAGAGAGCGAAACAAGACAAAGGAGGGTGAAAGAGAGCGTAACGAGATGAAGGAGTGTGATAGAGAGCGAAAAGAGACGAGGGAGGGTGAAAGCGAGCGAAACAAGACGAAGGAGGGTGAAAGAGAGCGAAACGAGACGAAGAAGGATGAAAGAGAGCGAAACGAGATGAAGGAGGGGGAAAGAGAGCGAAACGAGACAAAGGAGGATGAAAGAGAGCAAAACGAGACGAAGGAGGGTGAAAGAGTGCGAAACGAGACGAAGGAGGGTGAAAGAGAGTGCAACGAGATGGAGGAGAGTGAAAGAGAGCGCCAAGAGACGAAGGAGGGTGAAAGAGAGCGAAACGAGACGTAGGATGGTGAAAGAGAGCGAAACAAAACGAAGGAGGGTGAATGAGAGCGACACGAGACGAAGGAGGGTGAAAGAGAGCGAAACGAGATGAGGGAGGGTGAAACAGAGCGAAACGAGACGAAGGAGGGTGAAACAGAGCAAAATGAGATGAAGGAGGGTGAAAGAGAGTGAAGCGAGACGAAGGAGGGTGAAAGAGAGCGAAACGAGACGAAGGAGGGTGAAAGAGAGCGAAACGAGACGTGGGAGGGTGAAACAGAGCGAAACGAGACGAAGGAGGGTGAAAGAGAGCGAAACGAGATGAAGGAGGGTGAACAAGAGCGAAACGAGACGAAGCAGGGTGAAAGAGAGCAAAACGAGACGGAAAAGTGTGAAAGAGAGCGAAACGAGACTAGGGACGGTGAAAGAGTGCGAAACAAGACGAAGGAGTGTGAAGGAGAGGGAAACGAGACGAAGGAGGGTGAAAGAGAGCGAAACGAGATGAAGGAGCGTGAAAGAGAGCGAAACAAGACGAAGGAGGGTGAAAGAGATTGAAACCATGACGAAGGAGGGTGAAAGAGATCGCCACGAGATGAAGGAGAGTGAAAGACAGCGAAACGAGACGTAGGATTGTGAAAGAGAGCGAAACAAAACGATGGAGGGTGAAAGAGAGCGACACGAGATGAAGGAGGGTGAAAGAGAGCGAAACGAGAGGAGGGAGGATGAAACAGAGCGAACCGAGATGAAGGAGGGTGAAAGAGAGTGAAATGAGAGGAAGGAGGATGAAAGAGAGCGAAACGAGACGAAGGAGGGTGAAAGAGATTGAAACGAGGCGAAGTTGGGTGAAAGAGAGCGAAACGAGATGAAGGAGAGTGAAAGAGAGCGCCACGAGATGAAAGAGGGTGAAAGACAGCGAAACGAGACGTAGGATTGTGAAAGAGAGCGAAACAAAACGATGGAGGGTGAAAGAGAGCGACACGAGACGAAGGAGGGTGAAAGAGAGCGAAACGAGACGAGGGAGGATGAAACAGAGCGAAACGAGATGAAGGAGGGTGAAAGAGAGCGAAATGAGATGAAGGAGGGTGAAAGAGAGCGAGCCGAGACGAAGGAGGGTGAAAGAGAGCGAAACGAGGCGAAGGAGGGTGAAAGAGAGCGAAACGAGATGAAGGAGGGTGAAGAGAGCGAAACGAGATGAAGGTGGGTGAAAGAAAGCGAAACTAGACGAAGGAGGGTGAAAGAGAGCGAAACGAGACGAAGGAGTGTGAAAGAGAGCAAAACAAGACGTAAAAGTGTGAAAGAGAGCGAAACGAGATGAACGAGGGTGAAAGAGAGCGAAACAAGACAAAGGAGGGTGAAAGAGAGCGTAACGAGACGAAGGAGTGTGATAGAGAGCGAAAAGAGACGAGGGAGGGTGAAAGCGAGCGAAACAAGACGAAGGAGGGTGAAAGAGAGCGAAACGAGACGAAGAAGGATGAAAGAGAGCGAAACGAGATGAAGGAGGGGGAAAGAGAGCGAAACGAGACAAAGGAGGATGAAAGAGAGCAAAACGAGACGAAGGAGGGTGAAAGAGTGCGAAACGAGACGAAGGAGGGTGAAAGAGAGTGCAACGAGATGGAGGAGAGTGAAAGAGAGCGCCAAGAGACGAAGGAGGGTGAAAGAGAGCGAAACGAGACGTAGGATGGTGAAAGAGAGCGAAACAAAACGAAGGAGGGTGAAAGAGAGCGACACGAGACGAAGGAGGGTGAAAGAGAGCGAAACGAGACGAGGGAGGGTGAAACAGAGCGAAACGAGACGAAGGAGGGTGAAACAGAGCAAAACGAGATGAAGGAGGGTGAAAGAGAGTGAAGCGAGACGAAGGAGGGTGAAAGAGAGCGAAACGAGACGAAGGAGGGTGAAAGAGAGCGAAACGAGACGTGGGAGGGTGAAACAGAGCGAAACGAGACGAAGGAGGGTGAAAGAGAGCGAAACGAGATGAAGGAGGGTGAACAAGAGCGAAACGAGACGAAGCAGGGTGAAAGAGAGCAAAACGAGACGGAAAAGTGTGAAAGAGAGCGAAACGAGACTAGGGACGGCGAAAGAGTGCGAAACAAGACGAAGGAGTGTGAAGGAGAGGGAAACGAGACGAAGGAGGGTGAAAGAGAGCGAAACGAGATGAAGGAGCGTGAAAGAGAGCGAAACAAGACGAAGGAGGGTGAAAGAGATTGAAACCATGACGAAGGAGGGTGAAAGAGATCGCCACGAGATGAAGGAGAGTGAAAGACAGCGAAACGAGACGTAGGATTGTGAAAGAGAGCGAAACAAAACGATGGAGGGTGAAAGAGAGCGACACGAGATGAAGGAGGGTGAAAGAGAGCGAAACGAGAGGAGGGAGGATGAAACAGAGCGAAACGAGATGAAGGAGGGTGAAAGAGAGTGAAATGAGATGAAGGAGGGTGAAAGAGAGCGAGCCGAGACGAAGGAGGGTGAAAGAAAGCGAAACTAGACGAAGGAGGGTGAAAGAGAGTGAAACGAGACAAAGGAGGGTGAAAGAGAGCGAAACGAGAGGAAGGAGGGTGAAAGAGAGCGAAACGAGACGAAGGAGGGTGAAAGAGAGCGAAACGAGACAAAGGAGGGTGAAAGAGAGCAAAACAAGACGAAAAAGTGTGAAACAGAGCGAAACGAGATAAAGGAGGGTGAAAGAGAGCGAAACGAGACGAAGGAGGGTGAAAGAGAGCGAAACGAGACGTGGGAGGGTGAAACAGAGCGAAACGAGACGAAGGAGGGTGAAAGAGAGCGAAACGAGATGAAGGAGGGTGAACGAGAGCGAAACGAGACAAAGGAGGGTGAACGAGAGCAAAACGAGACGGAAAAGTGTGAAAGAGAGAGAAACGAGACTAGGGACGGTGAAAGAAAGCGAAACAAGATGAAGGAGTGTGAAGGAGAGGGAAACGAGACGAAGGAGGGTGAAAGAGAGCGAAACGACATGAAGGAGCGTGAAAGAGAGCGAAACGAGACGAAGGAGGGTGAAAGAGATTGAAACGATGACGAAGGAGGGTGAAAGAGAGCCCCACGAGATGAAGGAGGGTGAAAGACAGCGAAACGAGACGTAGGATTGTGAAAGAGAGCGAAACAAAACGATGGAGCGTGAAAGAGAGCGACACGAGACGAAGGAGGGTGAAAGAGAGCGAAACGAGAGGAGGGAGGATAAAACAGAGCGAAACGAGATGAAGGAGGGTGAAAGAGAGCGAAATGAGATGAAGGAGGGTGAAAGAGAGCGAGCCGAGACGAAGGAGGGCGAAAGAGAGCGAAACGAGGCGAAGGTGGGTGAAAGAGAGCGACACGAGATGAAGGAGGGTGAAAGACAGCGAAACGAGACGTAGGATTGTGAAAGAGAGCGAAACAAAACGAAGGATGGTGAAAAAGAGCGACACGAGACGAAGGAGGGTGAAAGAGAGCGAAACGAGAGGAGGGAGGATGAAACAGAGCGAAACGAGATGAAGGAGGGTGAAAGAGAGCGAAATGAGATGAAGGAGGGTGAAAGAGAGCGAGCCGAGATGAAGGAGGGTGAAAGAGAGCGAAACGAGGCGAAGGAGGGTGAAAGAGAGCCAAACGAGATGAAGGAGGGTGAAGAGAGCGAAACGAGATGAAGGAGGGTGAAAGAAAGCGACACTAGACGAAGGAGGGTGAAAGAGAGCGAAACGAGATGAAGGAGTGTGAAAGAGAGCGAAACGAGAGGAAGGAGGGGGAAAGAGAGCGAAACGAGACGAAGGAGGGTGAAAGAGAGCGAAACGAGACGAAGGAGGGTGAAAATGAGCGAAACGAGACGAAGGAGGGTGTGAGAGAGCGAGCCGAGATGAAGGAGGGCGAAAGAGAGAGAAACAAGACGTAGAACGGAGAAAGAGAACGAAACGAGATGAAGGAGGGTGAAAGAGAGCGAAACGAAGCGAAGGTGGGTGAAAGAGAGCGACACGAGAGGAAGGAGGATGAAAGAGAGCGACACGAGAGGAAGGAGGATGAAAGAGAGCGAAACGAGACGAAGGAGGGTGAAAGAGATTGAAACGATGACGAAGGAGGGTGAAAGAGAGCGAAACGAGATGAAGGAGAGTGAAAGAGAGCGCCACGAGATGAAGGAGGGTGAAAGACAGCGAAGCGAGACGTAGGATTGTGAAAGAGAGCGAAACAAAACGATGGAGGGTGAAAGAGAGCGACACGAGACGAAGGAGGGTGAAAGAGAGCGAAACGAGACGAGGGAGGATGAAACAGAGCGAAACGAGATGAAGGAGGGTGAAAGAGAGCGAAATGAGATGAAGGAGGGTGAAAGAGAGCGAGCCGAGACGAAGGAGGCTGAAAGAGAGCGAAACGAGGCGAAGGAGGGTGAAAGAGAGCGAAACGAGATGAAGGAGGGTGAAGAGAGCGAAACGAGATGAAGGTGGGTGAAAGAAAGCGAAACTAGACGAAGGAGGGTGAAAGAGAGCGAAACGAGACGAAGGAGTGTGAAAGAGAGCGAAACGAGAGGAAGGAGGGTGAAAGAGAGCGAAACGAGACGAAGGAGGGTGAAAGAGAGCGAAACGAGACGAAGGAGGGTGAAAGAGAGCAAAACAAGACGAAAAAGTGTGAAAGAGAGCGAAACGAGATGAAGGAGGGTGAAAGAGAGCGAAACAAGACAAAGGAGGGTGAAAGAGAGCGTAACGAGACGAAGGAGTGTGATAGAGAGCGAAAAGAGACGAGGGAGGGTGAAAGCGAGCGAAACAAGACGAAGGAGGGTGAAAGAGAGCGAAACGAGACGAAGAAGGATGAAAGAGAGCGAAACGAGATGAAGGAGGGGGAAAGAGAGCGAAACGAGACAAAGGAGGATGAAAGAGAGCAAAACGAGACGAAGGAGGGTGAAAGAGTGCGAAACGAGAAGAAGGAGGGTGAAAGAGAGTGCAACGAGATGGAGGAGAGTGAATGAGAGCGCCAAGAGACGAAGGAGGGTGAAAGAGAGCGAAACGAGACGTAGGATGGTGAAAGAGAGCGAAACAAAATGAAGGAGGGTGAAAGAGAGCGACACGAGACGAAGGAGGGTGAAAGAGAGCGAAACGAGACGAGGGAGGGTGAAACAGAGCGAAACGAGACGAAGGAGGGTGAAACAGAGCAAAACGAGATGAAGGAGGGTGAAAGAGAGTGAAGCGAGACGAAGGAGGGTGAAAGAGAGCGAAACGAGACGAAGGAGGGTGAAAGAGAGCGAAACGAGACGTGGGAGGGTGAAACAGAGCGAAACGAGACGAAGGAGGGTGAAAGAGAGCGAAACGAGATGAAGGAGGGTGAACAAGAGCGAAACGAGACGAAGGAGGGTGAAAGAGAGCAAAACGAGACGGAAAAGTGTGAAAGAGAGCGAAACGAGACTAGGGACGGTGAAAGAGTGCGAAACAAGACGAAGGAGTGTGAAGGAGAGGGAAACGAGACGAAGGAGGGTGAAAGAGAGCGAAACGAGATGAAGGAGCGTGAAAGAGAGCGAAACAAGACGAAGGAGGGTGAAAGAGATTGAAACCATGACGAAGGAGGGTGAAAGAGAGCGAAACGAGATGAAGGAGGGTGAAAGACAGCGAAACGAGACGTAGGATTGTGAAACAGAGCGAAACAAAACGATGGAGGGTGAAAGAGAGCGACACGAGACGAAGGAGGGTGAAAGAGAGCGAAACGAGAGGAGGGAGGATGAAACAGAGCGAAACGAGATGAAGGAGGGTGAAAGCGAGCGAAATGAGATGAAGGAGGGTAAAAGAGAGCGAGCCGAGACGAAGGAGGGTGAAAGAGAGCGAAACGAGGCGAAGGAGAGTGAAAGAGAGCGAAACGAGATGAAGGAGGGTGAAAGAGAGCGAAACGAGGTGAAGGAGGGAGAAAGAAAGCGAAACTAGACGAAGGAGGGTGAAAGAGAGTGAAACGAGACGAAGGAGGGTGAAAGAGAACGAAACGAGAGGAAGGAGGGTGAAAGAGAGCATAACGAGACGAAGGAGGGTGAAAGAGAGCGAAACGAGATGAAGGAGGGTGAAAGAGAGCAAAACAAGACGAAAAAGTGTGAAAGAGAGCGAAACGAGATGAAGGAGGGTGAAAGAGAGCGACACGAGACAAAGGAGGGTGATAGAGAGCGAAACGAGACGAAGGAGGGTGAAAGAAAGTGAAGTGGGATGAAGGAGGGTGAAAATGAGCAAAACGAGACGAAGGAGGGTGTAAGAGAGCGAGCCGAGATGAAGGAGGGCGAAAGAGAGAGAAACAAGACGTAGAACGGAGAAAGAGAACGAAACGAGATGAAGGAGGGTGAAAGAGAGCGAAACGAGGTGAAGGTGGGTGGAAGAGAGCGACACGAGAGGAAGGAGGATGAAAGAGAGCGACACGAGAGGAAGGAGGATGAAAGAGAGCGAAACGAGATGAAGGAGGGTGAAAGAGGGCGTAACGAGACGAAGGAGTGTGATAGAGAGCGAAAAGAAACGAGGGTGGGTGAAAGCGAGCGAAACAAGACGAAGGAGGGTGAAAGAGAGCGAAACGAGACGAATGAGGGTGAAAGAGAGCGAAACGAGAGGAAGGAGGGTGAAAGAGAGCGAAACGAGATGAAGGAGGGTGAAAGAGAGCGAAACGAGACGAAGGAGGGTGAAAGAGAGCAAAACAAGACGAAAAAGTGTGAAAGAGAGCGAAACGAGATGAAGGAGGGTGAAAGAGAGCGAAACAAGACAAAGGAGGGTGATAGAGAGCGAAACGAGACGAAGGAGGGTGAAAGAGAGTGAAGTGGGATGAAGGAGGGTGAAAATGAGCGAAAAGAGACGAAGGAGGGTGTAAGAGTGCGAGCCGAGATGAAGGAGGGCGAAAGAGAGAGAAACAAGACATAGAACGGAGAACGAGAACGAAACGAGATGAAGGAGGGTGAAAGAGAGCGAAACGAGGCGAAGGTGGGTGAAAGAGAGCGACACGAGAGGAAGGAGGATGAAAGAGAGCGACACGAGAGGAAGGAGGATGAAAGAGTGCGAAACGAGATGAAGGAGGGTGAAAGAGATTGAAACGATGACGAAGGAGGGTGAAAGAGAGCGAAACGAGATGAAGGAGGATGAAAGACAGCGAAACGAGATGTAGGATTGTGAAAGAGAGTGAAACAAAATGAAGGAGGGTGAAAGAGAGCGACACGAGACGAAGGAGGGTGAAAGAGAGCGAAACGAGAGGAGGGAGGATGAAACAGAGCGAAACGAGATGAAGGAGGGTGAAACAGAGCGAAACGAGACGAAGGAGGGTGAAAGAGAGCGAAACGAGAGGAAGGAGGGTGAAAGAGAGCGAAACGAGACGAAGGAGGGTGAAAGAGAGTGAAACGAGACGAAGGAGGGTGAAAGAGAGCAAAACAAGACGAAAAATTGTGAAAGAGAGCGAGCCGAGATGAAGGAGGGCGAAAAAGAGAGAAACAAGACGTAGAACAGAGAAAGAGAACAAAACGAGATGAAGGAGGGTGAAAGAGAGCGAAACGAGGCGAAGGTGGGTGAAAGAGAGCGACATGAGAGGAAGGAGGATGAAAGAGAGCGACACGAGACGAAGGAGGATGAAAGAGAGCGAAACGATATGAAGGAGGGGGAAAGAGAGCGAAACGAGACAAAGGAGGATGAAAGAGAGCAAACCGAGACAAAGGTGGGTGAAAGAGAGCGAAACGAGACGAAGGAGGGTGAAAGAGAGCGAAACGAGATGGAGGAGAGTGAAAGAGAGCGCCACGAGACGAAGGAGGGTGAAAGAGAGCGAAACGAGACGTAGGATGGTGAAAGAGAGCGAAACGAAACGAAGGAGGGTGAAAGAGAGCGACACGAGACGAAGGAGGGTGAAAGAGAGCGAAACGAGACGAGGGAGGGTGAAACAGAGCAAAACGAGATGAAGGAGGGTGAAAGAGAGTGAAGCGAGGTGAAGGAGGGTGAAAGAGAGCGAAACGAGACGAAGGAGGGTGAAAGAGAGCGAAACGAGACGTGGGAGGGTGAAACAGAGCGAAACGAGACGAAGGAGGGTGAAAGAGAGCAAAACGAGATGAAGGAGGGTGAACGAGAGCGAAACGAGACGAAGGAGGGTGAAAGAGAGCAAAACGAGATGGAAAAGTGTGAAAGAGAGGGAAACGAGACTAGGGACGGTGAAAGAGAGCGAAACAAGACGAAGGAGTGTGAAAGAGAGGGAAACGAGACGAAGGAGGGTGAAAGAGAGCGAAACGAGATGAAGGAGCGTGAATGAGAGCGAAACGAGACGAAGGAGGATGAAAGAGAACAAACCGAGACGAAGGAGGGTGAAAGAGAGCGAAACGAGACGAAGGAGGGTGAAAGAGAGCGAAACGAGATGAAGGAGGGTGAAAGAGAGAGAAACGAGACGAAGTAGGGTGAAAGAGAATGAAACGAGATGAAGGAGTGTGAAAGAGAGCGAAACGCGACGAAGGAAGATGAAAGAGAGCAAAACGAGACGAAGTAGGGTGAAAGAGAGCGAAACGAGACGAAGGAGGGTCAAACATAGCGAAACGAGATGAAGAAGGGTGAAAGAGAGCGAAACGAGACGAAGGTGGGTGAAAGAGAGCAAAACGAGATGAAGGAGGGTGAAAGAGAGCGCCACGAGACGAAGGAGGGTGAATGAGAGCGAAACGAGTCGTAGGATGGTGAAAGAGAGCGAAACGAAACGAAGGAGGGTGAAAGAGAGCGACACGAGACGAAGGAGGGTGAAAGAGAGCAAAACGAGACGAGGGAGTGTGAAACAGAGCGAAACGAGATGGAGGAGAGTGAAAGAGAGCGCCACGAGATGAAGGAGGCTGAAAGAGAGCGATACGAGACGTAGGATGGTGAAAGAGAGCGAAACGAAACGAAGGAGGGTGAAAGAGAGCAACACGAGACGAAGGAGGGTGAAAGAGAGCGAAACGAGACGAGGGAGGGTGAAACAGAGCGAAACGAGACGAAGGAGGGTGAAACAGAGCAAAACGAGATGAAGGAGGGTGAAAGAGAGCGAAGCGAGCCGAAGGAGTGTGAAAGAGAGCGAAACGAGACGAAGGAGGGTGAAAGAGAGCGAAACGAGACGTGGGAGGGTGTAAAAGAGCGGAACGAGACGAAGGAGGGTGAGAGAGAGCGAAACGAGAGGAAGGAGGGTGAAAGAGAGCGAAACGAGATGAAGGAGGGTGATAGAGAGCGAAACGAGACGAAGGAGGGTGATAGAGAGCGAAACAAGACGAAGGAGGGTGAAAGAGAGTGAAGTGGGATGAAGGAGGGTGAAAATGAGCGAAACGAGACGGAGGAGGGTGTAAGAGAGCGAGCCGAGATGAAGGAGTGCGAAAGAGAGAGAAACAAGACGTAGAACGGAGAAAGAGAACAAAACGAGAGGAAGGAGGATGAAAGAGAGCGAGACGAGAGGAAGGAGGATGAAAAGAGCGAAACGAGATGAAGGAGGGTGAAAGAGAGCGTAACGAGACGAAGGAGTGTGATAGAGAGCGAAACGAGACAAAGAAGGATGAAAGAGAGCAAAACGAGAAGAAGGAGGGTGAAAGAGAGAGAAACGAGACGAAGGAGGGTGAAAGAGAGCGAAACGAGATGGAGGAGAGTGAAAGAGAGCGCCACGAGACGAAGGAGGGTGAAAGAGAGCGAAACGAGACGTAGGATGGTGAAAGAGAGCGAAACGAAACGAAGGTGGGCGAAAGAGAGCGACACGAGACGAAGGAGGCTGAAAGAGAGCAAAACGAGACGAGGGAGGGTGAAACAGAGCGAAACGAGACGAAGGAGGGTGAAACAGAGCAAAACGAGATGAAGGAGGGTGAAAGAGAGCGAAGCGAGACGAAGGAGGGTGAAAGAGAGCGAAACGAGACGTGGGAGGGTGAAACAGAGCGAAACGAGACGAAGGAGGGTGAAAGAGAGCGAAACGAGATGAAGAAGGGTGAACGAGAGCGAAACGAGACGAAGGAGGGTGAAAGAGAGCAAAACGAGACGGAAAAGTGTGAAACAGAGCGAAACAAGACTAGGGACGGTGAAAGAGAGCGAAACAAGATGAAGGAGTGTGAAGGAGAGGGAAACGAGACGAAGGAGGGTGAAAGAGAGCGAAACGAGACGAAGGAGGGTGAAAGAGAGCGAAACGAGATGAAAGAGGGTGAAAGAGAGAGAAACGAGACGAAGTAGGGTGAAAGAGAACGAAACGAGATGAACGAGGGTGAAAGAGAGCGAAACGCGACGAAGGAAGATGAAAGAGAGCAAAACGAGACGAGGTAGGTTGAAAGAGAGCGAAACGAGACGAAGGAGGGTGAAACAGAGCGAAACGAGACGAAGAAGGGTGAAAGAGAATGAAACGAGATGAAGGAGGGGGAAAGAGAGCGAAACGAGACAAAGGAGGATGAAAGAGAGCAAAACGAGACGAAGGAGGGTGAAAGAGAGCGAAACGAGACGAAGGTGGGTGAAAGAGAGCGAAACGAGATGAAGGAGGGTGAAAGAGAGCACCACGAGACGAAGGAGGGTGAAAGAGAGCGAAACGAGACGTAGGATGGTGAAAGAGAGCGAAACGAAACGAGGGAGGGTGAAACAGAGCGAAACCAGACGAAGGAGGGTGAAACAGAGCAAAACGAGATGAAGGAGGGTGAAAGAGAGCGAAGCGAGACGAGGGAGGGTGAAACAGAGCGAAACCAGACGAAGGAGGGTGAAACAGAGCGAAACGAGATGAAGGAGGGTGAAAGAGAGCGAAGCGAGATGAAGGAGGCTGAAAGAGAGGGAAACGAGAAGAAGGAGGGTGAAAGAGAGCAAAAAAAGACGAAAAAGTGTGAAAGAGAGCGAGCCGAGATGAAGGAGGGCGAAAGAGAGAGAAACAAGACGTACAACGGAGAAAGAGAACGAAACGAGATGAAGGAGGGTGAAAGAGAGCGAAACAAGGCGAAGGTGGGTGAAAGAGAGCGACATGAGAGGAAGGAGGATGAAAGAGAGCGACACGAGACGAAGGAGGATGAAAGAGAGCGAAACGATATGAAGGAGGGGGAAGAGAGCGAAACGAGACAACGGAGGATGAAAGAGAGCAAAACGAGACGAAGGTAGGTGAAAGAGAGCGAAACGAGACGAAGGAGGGTGAAAGAGAGCGAAACGAGATGGAGGAGAGTGAAAGAGAGCGACACGAGAGGAAGGAGGATGAAAGAGAGCGAGACGAGAGGAAGGAGGATGAAAAGAGCGAAACGAGATGAAGGAGGGTGAAAGAGAGCGTAACGAGACGAAGGAGTGTGATAGAGAGCGAAACGAGACAAAGAAGGATGAAAGAGAGCAAAACGAGAAGAAGGAGGGTGAAAGAGAGAGAAACGAGACGAAGGAGGGTGAAAGAGAGCGAAACGAGATGGAGGAGAGTGAAAGAGAGCGCCACGAGACGAAGGAGGGTGAAAGAGAGCAAAACGAGACGTCGGATGGTGAAAGAGAGCGAAACGAAACGAAGGTGGGCGAAAGAGAGCGACACGAGACGAAGGAGGCTGAAAGAGAGCAAAACGAGACGAGGGAGGGTGAAACAGAGCGAAACGAGACGAAGGAGGGTGAAAGAGAGCGAAGCGAGACGAATGAGGGTGAAAGTGAGCGAAACGAGACGAAGGAGGGTGAAAGAGAGCGCAACGAGACGTGGGAGGGTGAAACAGAGCAAAACGAGACGAAGGAGGGTGAAAGAGAGCGAAACGAGATGAAGAAGGGTGAACGAGAGCGAAACGAGACGAAGGAGGGTGAAACAGAGCAAAACGAGACGGAAAAGTGTGAAAGAGAGCGAAACAAGACTAGGGACGGTGAAAGAGAGCGAAACAAGATGAAGGAGTGTGAAGGAGAGGGAAACGAGACGAAGGAGGGTGAAAGAGAGCGAAACGAGACGAAGGAGGGTGAAAGAGAACGAAACGAGATGAAGGAGGGTGAAAGAGAGCGAAACGCGACGAAGGAAGATGAAAGAGAGCAAAACGAGACGAGGTAGGTTGAAAGAGAGCGAAACGAGACGAAGGAGGGTGAAACAGAGCGAAACGAGACGAAGAATGGTGAAAGAGAATGAAACGAGATGAAGGAGGGGGAAAGAGAGCGAAACGAGACGAAGGAGGATGAAAGAGAGCAAAACGAGACGAAGGAGGGTGAAAGAGAGCGAAACGAGACGAAGGTGGGTGAAAGAAAGCGAAACGAGATGAAGGAGGGTGAAAGAGAGCACCACGAGACGAAGGAGGGTGAAAGAGAGCGAAACGAGACGTAGGATGGTGAAAGAGAGCGAAACGAAACGAGGGAGGGTGAAACAGAGCGAAACCAGACGAAGGAGGGTGAAACAGAGCAAAACGAGATGAAGGAGGGTGAAAGAGAGCGAAGCGAGACGAGGGAGGTTGAAACAGAGCGAAACCAGACGAAGGAGGGTGAAACAGAGCGAAACGAGATGAAGGAGGGTGAAAGAGAGCGAAGCGAGACGAAGGAGGCTGAAAGAGAGTGAAACGAGAAGAAGGAGGGTGAAAGAGAGCAAAAAAAGACGAAAAAGTGTGAAAGAGAGCGAGCCGAGATGAAGGAGGGCGAAAGAGAGAGAAACAAGACGTACAACGGAGAAAGAGAACGAAACGAGATGAAGGAGGGTGAAAGAGAGCGAAACAAGGCGAAGGTGGGTGAAAGAGAGCGACATGAGAGGAAGGAGGATGAAAGAGAGCGACACGAGACGAAGGAGGATGAAAGAGAGCGAAACGATATGAAGGAGGGGGAAGAGAGCGAAACGAGACAACGGAGGATGAAAGAGAGCAAAACGAGACGAAGGTAGGTGAAAGAGAGCGAAACGAGACGAAGGAGGGTGAAAGAGAGCGAAACGAGATGGAGGAGAGTGAAAGAGAGCGACACGAGAGGAAGGAGGATGAAAGAGAGCGAGACGAGAGGAAGGAGGATGAAAAGAGCGAAACGAGATGAAGGAGGGTGAAAGAGAGCGTAACGAGACGAAGGAGTGTGATAGAGAGCGAAACGAGACAAAGAAGGATGAAAGAGAGCAAAACGAGAAGAAGGAGGGTGAAAGAGAGAGAAACGAGACGAAGGAGGGTGAAAGAGAGCGAAACGAGATGGAGGAGAGTGAAAGAGAGCGCCACGAGACGAAGGAGGGTGAAAGAGAGCGAAACGAGACGTAGGATGGTGAAAGAGAGCGAAACGAAACGAAGGTGGGCGAAAGAGAGCGACACGAGACGAAGGAGGCTGAAAGAGAGCAAAACGAGACGAGGGAGGGTGAAACAGAGCGAAACGAGACGAAGGAGGGTGAAAGAGAGCGAAGCGAGACGAATGAGGGTGAAAGTGAGCGAAACGAGACGAAGGAGGGTGAAAGAGAGCGCAACGAGACGTGGGAGGGTGAAACAGAGCAAAACGAGACGAAGGAGGGTGAAAGAGAGCGAAACGAGATGAAGAAGGGTGAACGAGAGCGAAACGAGACGAAGGAGGGTGAAAGGGAGCAAAACGAGACGGAAAAGTGTGAAACAGAGCGAAACAAGACTAGGGACGGTGAAAGAGAGCGAAACAAGATGAAGGAGTGTGAAGGAGAGGGAAACGAGACGAAGGAGGGTGAAAGAGAGCGAAACGAGACGAAGGAGGGTGAAAGAGAACGAAACGAGATGAAGGAGGGTGAAAGAGAGCGAAACGCGACGAAGGAAGATGAAAGAGAGCAAAACGAGACGAGGTAGGTTGAAAGAGAGCGAAACGAGACGAAGGAGGGTGAAACAGAGCGAAACGAGACGAAGAATGGTGAAAGAGAATGAAACGAGATGAAGGAGGGGGAAAGAGAGCGAAACGAGACGAAGGAGGATGAAAGAGAGCAAAACGAGACGAAGGAGGGTGAAAGAGAGCGAAACGAGACGAAGGTGGGTGAAAGAAAGCGAAACGAGATGAAGGAGGGTGAAAGAGAGCACCACGAGACGAAGGAGGGTGAAAGAGAGCGAAACGAGACGTAGGATGGTGAAAGAGAGCGAAACGAAACGAGGGAGGGTGAAACAGAGCGAAACCAGACGAAGGAGAGTGAAACAGAGCAAAACGAGATGAAGGAGGGTGAAAGAGAGCGAAGCGAGACGAGGGAGGGTGAAACAGAGCGAAACCAGACGAAGGAGGGTGAAACAGAGCGAAACGAGATGAAGGAGGGTGAAAGAGAGCGAAGCGAGACGAAGGAGGGTGAAAGAGAGTGAAACGAGAAGAAGGAGGGTGAAAGAGAGCAAAACAAGACGAAAAAGTGTGAAAGAGAGCGAGCCGAGATGAAGGAGGGCGAAAGAGAGAGAAACAAGACGTAGAACGGAGAAAGAGAACGAAACGAGATGAAGGAGGGTGAAAGAGAGCGAAACAAGGCGAAGGTGGGTGAAAGAGAGCGACATGAGAGGAAGGAGGATGAAAGAGAGCGACACGAGACGAAGGAGGATGAAAGAGAGCGAAACGATATGAAGGAGGGGGAAAGAGAGCGAAACGAGACAACGGAGGATGAAAGAGAGCAAAACGAGACGAAGGTAGGTGAAAGAGAGCGAAACGAGACGAAGGAGGGTGAAAGAGAGCGAAACGAGATGGAAAAGTGTGAAAGAGAGCGAAACGAGACTAGGGACGGTGAAAGAGAGCGAAACAAGACGAAGGAGTGTGAAAGAGAGGGAAACGAGACGAAGGAGGGTGAAAGAGAGCAAAACGAGATGGAAAAGTGTGTAAGAGAGCGAAACGAGACTAGGGACGGTGAAAGAGAGCGAAACAAGACGAAGGAGTGTGAAAGAGAGAGAAACGAGACGAAGGAGGGTGAAAGAGAGCGAAACGAGATGAAGGAGCGTGAATGAGAGCGAAACGAGACGAAGGAGGATGAAAGAGAACAAACCGAGACGAAGGAGGGTGAAAGAGAGCGAAACGAGACGAAGGAGGGTGAAAGAGAGCGAAATGAGATGAAGGAGGGTGAAAGAGAGAGAAACGAGACGAAGTAGGGTGAAAGAGAACGAAACGAGATGAAGGAGTGTGAAAGAGAGCGAAACGCGACGAAGGAAGATGAAAGAGAGCAAAACGAGGCGAAGTAGGGTGAAAGAGAGCGAAACGAGACGAAGGAGGGTCAAACAGAGCGAAACGAGATGAAGAAGGGTGAAAGAGAGCGAAACGAGATGAAGGAGGGAGAAAGAAAGCGAAACGAGACGAAGGAGGATGAAAGAGAGCAAAACGAGAAGAAGGAGGGTGAAAGAGAGCGAAACGAGACGAAGGTGGGTGAAAGAGAGCGAAACGAGATGAAGGAGGGTGAAAGAGAGCGCCACGAGACGATGGAGGGTGAAAGAGAGCGAAACAAGACGAAGGAGTGTGAAAGAGAGGGAAACGAGACGAAGGAGGGTGAAAGAGAGCGAAACGAGATGAAGGAGCGTGAATGAGAGCGAAACGAGACGAAGGAGGATGAAAGAGAACAAACCGAGACGAAGGAGGGTGAAAGAGAGCGAAACGAGACGAAGGAGGGTGAAAGAGAGCGAAACGAGATGAAGGAGGGTGAAAGAGAGAGAAACGAGATGAAGTAGGGTGAAAGAGAACGAAACGAGATGAAGGAGTGTGAAAGAGAGCGAAACGCGACGAAGGAAGATGAAAGAGAGCAAAACGAGACGAAGTAGGGTGAAAGAGAGCGAAACGAGACGAAGGAGGGTCAAACAGAGCGAAACGAGATGAAGAAGGGTGAAAGAGAGCGAAACGAGATGAAGGAGGGGGAAAGAAAGCGAAACGAGACGAAGGAGGATGAAAGAGAGCAAAACGAGAAGAAGGAGGGTGAAAGAGAGCGAAACGAGACGAAGGTGGGTGAAAGAGAGCGAAACGAGATGAAGGAGGGTGAAAGAGAGCGCCACGAGACGAAGGAGGGTGAAAGAGAGCGAAACGAGTCGTAGGATGGTGAAAGAGAGCGAAACGAAACGAAGGAGGGTGAAAGAGAGCGACACGAGACGAAGGAGGGTGAAAGAGAGCAAAACGAGACGAGGGAGTGTGAAACAGAGCGAAACGAGATGGAGGAGAGTGAAAGAGAGCGCCACGAGATGAAGGAGGCTGAAAGAGAGCGATACGAGACGTAGGATGGTGAAAGAGAGCGAAACGAAACGAAGGAGGGTGAAAGAGAGCGACACGAGACGAAGGAGGGTGAAAGAGAGCGAAACGAGACGAGGGAGGGTGAAACAGAGCGAAACGAGACGAAGGAGGGTGAAACAGAGCAAAACGAGATGAAGGAGGGTGAAAGAGAGCGAAGCGAGACGAAGGAGGGTGAAAGAGAGCGAAACGAGACGAAGGAGGGTGAAAGAGAGCGACACGAGACGTGGGAGGGTGTAACAGAGCGAAACGAGACGAAGGAGGGTGAGAGAGAGCGAAACGAGAGGAAGGAGGGTGAAAGAGAGCGAAACGAGATGAAGGAGGGTGATAGAGAGCGAAACGAGACGAAGGAGGGTGATAGAGAGCGAAACGAGACGAAGGAGGGTGAAAGAGAGTGAAGTGGGATGAAGGAGGGTGAAAATGAGCGAAACGAGACGGAGGAGGGTGTAAGAGAGCGAGCCGAGATGAAGGAGGGCGAAAGAGAGAGAAACAAGACGTAGAACGGAGAAAGAGAACAAAACGAGATGAAGGAGGGTGAAAGAGAACGAAACGAGGCGAAGGTGGGTGAAAGAGAGCGACACGAGAGGAAGGAGGATGAAAGAGAGCGAGACGAGAGGAAGGAGGATGAAAAGAGCGAAACGAGATGAAGGAGGGTGAAAGAGAGCGTAACGAGACGAAGGAGTGTGATAGAGAGCGAAACGAGACAAAGAAGGATGAAAGAGAGCAAAACGAGAAGAAGGAGGGTGAAAGAGAGAGAAACGAAACGAAGGAGGGTGAAAGAGAGCGAAACGAGATGGAGGAGAGTGAAAGAGAGCGCCATGAGACGAAGGAGGGTGAAAGAGAGCGAAACGAGACGTAGGATGGTGAAAGAGAGCGAAACGAAACGAAGGTGGGCGAAAGAGAGCGACACGAGACTAAGGAGGCTGAAAGAGAGCAAAACGAGACGAGGGAGGGTGAAACAGAGCGAAACGAGACGAAGGAGGGTGAAACAGAGCAAAACGAGATGAAGGAGGGTGAAAGAGAGCGAAGCGAGACGAAGGAGGGTGAAAGAGAGCGAAACGAGACGAAGGAGGGTGAAAGAGAGCGAAACGAGACGTGGGAGGGTGAAACAGAGCGAAACGAGACGAAGGAGGGTGAAAGAGAGCGAAACGAGATGAAGAAGGGTGAACGAGAGCGAAACGAGACGAAGGAGGGTGAAAGAGAGCAAAACGAGACGGAAAAGTGTGAAACAGAGCGAAACAAGACTAGGGACGGTGAAAGAGAGCGAAACAAGATGAAGGAGTGTGAAGGAGAGGGAAACGAGACGAAGGAGGGTGAAAGAGAGCGAAACGAGACGAAGGAGGGTGAAAGAGAGCGAAACGAGATGAAAGAGGGTGAAAGAGAGAGAAACGAGACGAAGTAGGGTGAAAGAGAACGAAACGAGATGAACGGGGGTGAAAGAGAGCGAAACGCGACGAAGGAAGATGAAAGAGAGCAAAACGAGACGAGGTAGGTTGAAAGAGAGCGAAACGAGACGAAGGAGGGTGAAACAGAGCGAAACGAGATGAAGAAGGGTGAAAGAGAATGAAACGAGATGAAGGAGGGGGAAAGAGAGCGAAACGAGACGAAGGAGGATGAAAGAGAGCAAATCGAGACGAAGGAGGGTGAAAGAGAGCGAAACGAGACGAAGGTGGGTGAAAGAGAGCGAAACGAGATGAAGGAGGGTGAAAGAGAGCACCACGAGATGAAGGAGGGTGAAAGAGAGCGAAACGAGACGTAGGATGGTGAAAGAGAGCGAAACGAAACGAGGGAGGGTGAAACAGAGCGAAACCAGACGAAGGAGGGTGAAACAGAGCAAAACGAGATGAAGGAGGGTGAAAGAGAGCGAAGTGAGACGAGGGAGGGTGAAACAGAGCGAAACCAGACGAAGGAGGGTGAAACAGAGCGAAACGAGATGAAGGAGGGTGAAAGAGAGCGAAGCGAGACGAAGGAGGGTGAAAGAGAGTGAAACGAGAAGAAGGAGGGTGAAAGAGAGCAAAACAAGACGAAAAAGTGTGAAAGAGAGCGAGCCGAGATGAAGGAGGGCGAAAGAGAGAGAAACAAGACGTAGAACGGAGAAAGAGAACGAAACGAGATGAAGGAGGGTGAAAGAGAGCGAAACAAGGCGAAGGTGGGTGAAAGAGATCGACATGAGAGGAAGGAGGATGAAAGAGAGCGACACGAGACGAAGGAGGATGAAAGAGAGCGAAACGATATGAAGGAGGGGGAAAGAGAGCGAAACGAGACAACGGAGGATGAAAGAGAGCAAAACGAGACGAAGGTAGGTGAAAGAGAGCGAAACGAGACGAAGGAGGGTGAAAGAGAGCGAAACGAGATGGAGGAGAGTGAAAGAGAGCGACACGAGAGGAAGGAGGATGAAAGAGAGCGAGACGAGACGAAGGAGGGTGAAAGAGAGCGAAACGAGACGTGGGAGGGTGTAAAAGAGCGGAACGAGACGAAGGAGGGTGAGAGAGAGCGAAACGAGAGGAAGGAGGGTGAAAGAGAGCGAAACGAGATGAAGGAGGGTGATAGAGAGCGAAACGAGACGAAGGAGGGTGATAGAGAGCGAAACAAGACGAAGGAGGGTGAAAGAGAGTGAAGTGGGATGAAGGAGGGTGAAAATGAGCGAAACGAGACGGAGGAGGGTGTAAGAGAGCGAGCCGAGATGAAGGAGTGCGAAAGAGAGAGAAACAAGACGTAGAACGGAGAAAGAGAACAAAACGAGAGGAAGGAGGATGAAAGAGAGCGAGACGAGAGGAAGGAGGATGAAAAGAGCGAAACGAGATGAAGGAGGGTGAAAGAGAGCGTAACGAGACGAAGGAGTGTGATAGAGAGCGAAACGAGACAAAGAAGGATGAAAGAGAGCAAAACGAGAAGAAGGAGGGTGAAAGAGAGAGAAACGAGACGAAGGAGGGTGAAAGAGAGCGAAACGAGATGGAGGAGAGTGAAAGAGAGCGCCACGAGACGAAGGAGGGTGAAAGAGAGCGAAACGAGACGTAGGATGGTGAAAGAGAGCGAAACGAAACGAAGGTGGGCGAAAGAGAGCGACACGAGACGAAGGAGGCTGAAAGAGAGCAAAACGAGACGAGGGAGGGTGAAACAGAGCGAAACGAGACGAAGGAGGGTGAAACAGAGCAAAACGAGATGAAGGAGGGTGAAAGAGAGCGAAGCGAGACGAAGGAGGGTGAAAGAGAGCGAAACGAGACGTGGGAGGGTGAAACAGAGCGAAACGAGACGAAGGAGGGTGAAAGAGAGCGAAACGAGATGAAGAAGGGTGAACGAGAGCGAAACGAGACGAAGGAGGGTGAAAGAGAGCAAAACGAGACGGAAAAGTGTGAAACAGAGCGAAACAAGACTAGGGACGGTGAAAGAGAGCGAAACAAGATGAAGGAGTGTGAAGGAGAGGGAAACGAGACGAAGGAGGGTGAAAGAGAGCGAAACGAGACGAAGGAGGGTGAAAGAGAGCGAAACGAGATGAAAGAGGGTGAAAGAGAGAGAAACGAGACGAAGTAGGGTGAAAGAGAACGAAACGAGATGAACGAGGGTGAAAGAGAGCGAAACGCGACGAAGGAAGATGAAAGAGAGCAAAACGAGACGAGGTAGGTTGAAAGAGAGCGAAACGAGACGAAGGAGGGTGAAACAGAGCGAAACGAGACGAAGAAGGGTGAAAGAGAATGAAACGAGATGAAGGAGGGGGAAAGAGAGCGAAACGAGACAAAGGAGGATGAAAGAGAGCAAAACGAGACGAAGGAGGGTGAAAGAGAGCGAAACGAGACGAAGGTGGGTGAAAGAGAGCGAAACGAGATGAAGGAGGGTGAAAGAGAGCACCACGAGACGAAGGAGGGTGAAAGAGAGCGAAACGAGACGTAGGATGGTGAAAGAGAGCGAAACGAAACGAGGGAGGGTGAAACAGAGCGAAACCAGACGAAGGAGGGTGAAACAGAGCAAAACGAGATGAAGGAGGGTGAAAGAGAGCGAAGCGAGACGAGGGAGGGTGAAACAGAGCGAAACCAGACGAAGGAGGGTGAAACAGAGCGAAACGAGATGAAGGAGGGTGAAAGAGAGCGAAGCGAGATGAAGGAGGCTGAAAGAGAGGGAAACGAGAAGAAGGAGGGTGAAAGAGAGCAAAAAAAGACGAAAAAGTGTGAAAGAGAGCGAGCCGAGATGAAGGAGGGCGAAAGAGAGAGAAACAAGACGTACAACGGAGAAAGAGAACGAAACGAGATGAAGGAGGGTGAAAGAGAGCGAAACAAGGCGAAGGTGGGTGAAAGAGAGCGACATGAGAGGAAGGAGGATGAAAGAGAGCGACACGAGACGAAGGAGGATGAAAGAGAGCGAAACGATATGAAGGAGGGGGAAGAGAGCGAAACGAGACAACGGAGGATGAAAGAGAGCAAAACGAGACGAAGGTAGGTGAAAGAGAGCGAAACGAGACGAAGGAGGGTGAAAGAGAGCGAAACGAGATGGAGGAGAGTGAAAGAGAGCGACACGAGAGGAAGGAGGATGAAAGAGAGCGAGACGAGAGGAAGGAGGATGAAAAGAGCGAAACGAGATGAAGGAGGGTGAAAGAGAGCGTAACGAGACGAAGGAGTGTGATAGAGAGCGAAACGAGACAAAGAAGGATGAAAGAGAGCAAAACGAGAAGAAGGAGGGTGAAAGAGAGAGAAACGAGACGAAGGAGGGTGAAAGAGAGCGAAACGAGATGGAGGAGAGTGAAAGAGAGCGCCACGAGACGAAGGAGGGTGAAAGAGAGCAAAACGAGACGTCGGATGGTGAAAGAGAGCGAAACGAAACGAAGGTGGGCGAAAGAGAGCGACACGAGACGAAGGAGGCTGAAAGAGAGCAAAACGAGACGAGGGAGGGTGAAACAGAGCGAAACGAGACGAAGGAGGGTGAAAGAGAGCGAAGCGAGACGAATGAGGGTGAAAGTGAGCGAAACGAGACGAAGGAGGGTGAAAGAGAGCGCAACGAGACGTGGGAGGGTGAAACAGAGCAAAACGAGACGAAGGAGGGTGAAAGAGAGCGAAACGAGATGAAGAAGGGTGAACGAGAGCGAAACGAGACGAAGGAGGGTGAAACAGAGCAAAACGAGACGGAAAAGTGTGAAAGAGAGCGAAACAAGACTAGGGACGGTGAAAGAGAGCGAAACAAGATGAAGGAGTGTGAAGGAGAGGGAAACGAGACGAAGGAGGGTGAAAGAGAGCGAAACGAGACGAAGGAGGGTGAAAGAGAACGAAACGAGATGAAGGAGGGTGAAAGAGAGCGAAACGCGACGAAGGAAGATGAAAGAGAGCAAAACGAGACGAGGTAGGTTGAAAGAGAGCGAAACGAGACGAAGGAGGGTGAAACAGAGCGAAACGAGACGAAGAATGGTGAAAGAGAATGAAACGAGATGAAGGAGGGGGAAAGAGAGCGAAACGAGACGAAGGAGGATGAAAGAGAGCAAAACGAGACGAAGGAGGGTGAAAGAGAGCGAAACGAGACGAAGGTGGGTGAAAGAAAGCGAAACGAGATGAAGGAGGGTGAAAGAGAGCACCACGAGACGAAGGAGGGTGAAAGAGAGCGAAACGAGACGTAGGATGGTGAAAGAGAGCGAAACGAAACGAGGGAGGGTGAAACAGAGCGAAACCAGACGAAGGAGGGTGAAACAGAGCAAAACGAGATGAAGGAGGGTGAAAGAGAGCGAAGCGAGACGAGGGAGGTTGAAACAGAGCGAAACCAGACGAAGGAGGGTGAAACAGAGCGAAACGAGATGAAGGAGGGTGAAAGAGAGCGAAGCGAGACGAAGGAGGCTGAAAGAGAGTGAAACGAGAAGAAGGAGGGTGAAAGAGAGCAAAAAAAGACGAAAAAGTGTGAAAGAGAGCGAGCCGAGATGAAGGAGGGCGAAAGAGAGAGAAACAAGACGTACAACGGAGAAAGAGAACGAAACGAGATGAAGGAGGGTGAAAGAGAGCGAAACAAGGCGAAGGTGGGTGAAAGAGAGCGACATGAGAGGAAGGAGGATGAAAGAGAGCGACACGAGACGAAGGAGGATGAAAGAGAGCGAAACGATATGAAGGAGGGGGAAGAGAGCGAAACGAGACAACGGAGGATGAAAGAGAGCAAAACGAGACGAAGGTAGGTGAAAGAGAGCGAAACGAGACGAAGGAGGGTGAAAGAGAGCGAAACGAGATGGAGGAGAGTGAAAGAGAGCGACACGAGAGGAAGGAGGATGAAAGAGAGCGAGACGAGAGGAAGGAGGATGAAAAGAGCGAAACGAGATGAAGGAGGGTGAAAGAGAGCGTAACGAGACGAAGGAGTGTGATAGAGAGCGAAACGAGACAAAGAAGGATGAAAGAGAGCAAAACGAGAAGAAGGAGGGTGAAAGAGAGAGAAACGAGACGAAGGAGGGTGAAAGAGAGCGAAACGAGATGGAGGAGAGTGAAAGAGAGCGCCACGAGACGAAGGAGGGTGAAAGAGAGCGAAACGAGACGTAGGATGGTGAAAGAGAGCGAAACGAAACGAAGGTGGGCGAAAGAGAGCGACACGAGACGAAGGAGGCTGAAAGAGAGCAAAACGAGACGAGGGAGGGTGAAACAGAGCGAAACGAGACGAAGGAGGGTGAAAGAGAGCGAAGCGAGACGAATGAGGGTGAAAGTGAGCGAAACGAGACGAAGGAGGGTGAAAGAGAGCGCAACGAGACGTGGGAGGGTGAAACAGAGCAAAACGAGACGAAGGAGGGTGAAAGAGAGCGAAACGAGATGAAGAAGGGTGAACGAGAGCGAAACGAGACGAAGGAGGGTGAAAGGGAGCAAAACGAGACGGAAAAGTGTGAAACAGAGCGAAACAAGACTAGGGACGGTGAAAGAGAGCGAAACAAGATGAAGGAGTGTGAAGGAGAGGGAAACGAGACGAAGGAGGGTGAAAGAGAGCGAAACGAGACGAAGGAGGGTGAAAGAGAACGAAACGAGATGAAGGAGGGTGAAAGAGAGCGAAACGCGACGAAGGAAGATGAAAGAGAGCAAAACGAGACGAGGTAGGTTGAAAGAGAGCGAAACGAGACGAAGGAGGGTGAAACAGAGCGAAACGAGACGAAGAATGGTGAAAGAGAATGAAACGAGATGAAGGAGGGGGAAAGAGAGCGAAACGAGACGAAGGAGGATGAAAGAGAGCAAAACGAGACGAAGGAGGGTGAAAGAGAGCGAAACGAGACGAAGGTGGGTGAAAGAAAGCGAAACGAGATGAAGGAGGGTGAAAGAGAGCACCACGAGACGAAGGAGGGTGAAAGAGAGCGAAACGAGACGTAGGATGGTGAAAGAGAGCGAAACGAAACGAGGGAGGGTGAAACAGAGCGAAACCAGACGAAGGAGAGTGAAACAGAGCAAAACGAGATGAAGGAGGGTGAAAGAGAGCGAAGCGAGACGAGGGAGGGTGAAACAGAGCGAAACCAGACGAAGGAGGGTGAAACAGAGCGAAACGAGATGAAGGAGGGTGAAAGAGAGCGAAGCGAGACGAAGGAGGGTGAAAGAGAGTGAAACGAGAAGAAGGAGGGTGAAAGAGAGCAAAACAAGACGAAAAAGTGTGAAAGAGAGCGAGCCGAGATGAAGGAGGGCGAAAGAGAGAGAAACAAGACGTAGAACGGAGAAAGAGAACGAAACGAGATGAAGGAGGGTGAAAGAGAGCGAAACAAGGCGAAGGTGGGTGAAAGAGAGCGACATGAGAGGAAGGAGGATGAAAGAGAGCGACACGAGACGAAGGAGGATGAAAGAGAGCGAAACGATATGAAGGAGGGGGAAAGAGAGCGAAACGAGACAACGGAGGATGAAAGAGAGCAAAACGAGACGAAGGTAGGTGAAAGAGAGCGAAACGAGACGAAGGAGGGTGAAAGAGAGCGAAACGAGATGGAAAAGTGTGAAAGAGAGCGAAACGAGACTAGGGACGGTGAAAGAGAGCGAAACAAGACGAAGGAGTGTGAAAGAGAGGGAAACGAGACGAAGGAGGGTGAAAGAGAGCAAAACGAGATGGAAAAGTGTGTAAGAGAGCGAAACGAGACTAGGGACGGTGAAAGAGAGCGAAACAAGACGAAGGAGTGTGAAAGAGAGAGAAACGAGACGAAGGAGGGTGAAAGAGAGCGAAACGAGATGAAGGAGCGTGAATGAGAGCGAAACGAGACGAAGGAGGATGAAAGAGAACAAACCGAGACGAAGGAGGGTGAAAGAGAGCGAAACGAGACGAAGGAGGGTGAAAGAGAGCGAAATGAGATGAAGGAGGGTGAAAGAGAGAGAAACGAGACGAAGTAGGGTGAAAGAGAACGAAACGAGATGAAGGAGTGTGAAAGAGAGCGAAACGCGACGAAGGAAGATGAAAGAGAGCAAAACGAGGCGAAGTAGGGTGAAAGAGAGCGAAACGAGACGAAGGAGGGTCAAACAGAGCGAAACGAGATGAAGAAGGGTGAAAGAGAGCGAAACGAGATGAAGGAGGGAGAAAGAAAGCGAAACGAGACGAAGGAGGATGAAAGAGAGCAAAACGAGAAGAAGGAGGGTGAAAGAGAGCGAAACGAGACGAAGGTGGGTGAAAGAGAGCGAAACGAGATGAAGGAGGGTGAAAGAGAGCGCCACGAGACGATGGAGGGTGAAAGAGAGCGAAACAAGACGAAGGAGTGTGAAAGAGAGGGAAACGAGACGAAGGAGGGTGAAAGAGAGCGAAACGAGATGAAGGAGCGTGAATGAGAGCGAAACGAGACGAAGGAGGATGAAAGAGAACAAACCGAGACGAAGGAGGGTGAAAGAGAGCGAAACGAGACGAAGGAGGGTGAAAGAGAGCGAAACGAGATGAAGGAGGGTGAAAGAGAGAGAAACGAGATGAAGTAGGGTGAAAGAGAACGAAACGAGATGAAGGAGTGTGAAAGAGAGCGAAACGCGACGAAGGAAGATGAAAGAGAGCAAAACGAGACGAAGTAGGGTGAAAGAGAGCGAAACGAGACGAAGGAGGGTCAAACAGAGCGAAACGAGATGAAGAAGGGTGAAAGAGAGCGAAACGAGATGAAGGAGGGGGAAAGAAAGCGAAACGAGACGAAGGAGGATGAAAGAGAGCAAAACGAGAAGAAGGAGGGTGAAAGAGAGCGAAACGAGACGAAGGTGGGTGAAAGAGAGCGAAACGAGATGAAGGAGGGTGAAAGAGAGCGCCACGAGACGAAGGAGGGTGAAAGAGAGCGAAACGAGTCGTAGGATGGTGAAAGAGAGCGAAACGAAACGAAGGAGGGTGAAAGAGAGCGACACGAGACGAAGGAGGGTGAAAGAGAGCAAAACGAGACGAGGGAGTGTGAAACAGAGCGAAACGAGATGGAGGAGAGTGAAAGAGAGCGCCACGAGATGAAGGAGGCTGAAAGAGAGCGATACGAGACGTAGGATGGTGAAAGAGAGCGAAACGAAACGAAGGAGGGTGAAAGAGAGCGACACGAGACGAAGGAGGGTGAAAGAGAGCGAAACGAGACGAGGGAGGGTGAAACAGAGCGAAACGAGACGAAGGAGGGTGAAACAGAGCAAAACGAGATGAAGGAGGGTGAAAGAGAGCGAAGCGAGACGAAGGAGGGTGAAAGAGAGCGAAACGAGACGAAGGAGGGTGAAAGAGAGCGACACGAGACGTGGGAGGGTGTAACAGAGCGAAACGAGACGAAGGAGGGTGAGAGAGAGCGAAACGAGAGGAAGGAGGGTGAAAGAGAGCGAAACGAGATGAAGGAGGGTGATAGAGAGCGAAACGAGACGAAGGAGGGTGATAGAGAGCGAAACGAGACGAAGGAGGGTGAAAGAGAGTGAAGTGGGATGAAGGAGGGTGAAAATGAGCGAAACGAGACGGAGGAGGGTGTAAGAGAGCGAGCCGAGATGAAGGAGGGCGAAAGAGAGAGAAACAAGACGTAGAACGGAGAAAGAGAACAAAACGAGATGAAGGAGGGTGAAAGAGAACGAAACGAGGCGAAGGTGGGTGAAAGAGAGCGACACGAGAGGAAGGAGGATGAAAGAGAGCGAGACGAGAGGAAGGAGGATGAAAAGAGCGAAACGAGATGAAGGAGGGTGAAAGAGAGCGTAACGAGACGAAGGAGTGTGATAGAGAGCGAAACGAGACAAAGAAGGATGAAAGAGAGCAAAACGAGAAGAAGGAGGGTGAAAGAGAGAGAAACGAAACGAAGGAGGGTGAAAGAGAGCGAAACGAGATGGAGGAGAGTGAAAGAGAGCGCCATGAGACGAAGGAGGGTGAAAGAGAGCGAAACGAGACGTAGGATGGTGAAAGAGAGCGAAACGAAACGAAGGTGGGCGAAAGAGAGCGACACGAGACTAAGGAGGCTGAAAGAGAGCAAAACGAGACGAGGGAGGGTGAAACAGAGCGAAACGAGACGAAGGAGGGTGAAACAGAGCAAAACGAGATGAAGGAGGGTGAAAGAGAGCGAAGCGAGACGAAGGAGGGTGAAAGAGAGCGAAACGAGACGAAGGAGGGTGAAAGAGAGCGAAACGAGACGTGGGAGGGTGAAAGAGAGCGAAACGAGACGAAGGAGGGTGAAAGAGAGCGAAACGAGATGAAGAAGGGTGAACGAGAGCGAAACGAGACGAAGGAGGGTGAAAGAGAGCAAAACGAGACGGAAAAGTGTGAAACAGAGCGAAACAAGACTAGGGACGGTGAAAGAGAGCGAAACAAGATGAAGGAGTGTGAAGGAGAGGGAAACGAGACGAAGGAGGGTGAAAGAGAGCGAAACGAGACGAAGGAGGGTGAAAGAGAGCGAAACGAGATGAAAGAGGGTGAAAGAGAGAGAAACGAGACGAAGTAGGGTGAAAGAGAACGAAACGAGATGAACGGGGGTGAAAGAGAGCGAAACGCGACGAAGGAAGATGAAAGAGAGCAAAACGAGACGAGGTAGGTTGAAAGAGAGCGAAACGAGACGAAGGAGGGTGAAACAGAGCGAAACGAGATGAAGAAGGGTGAAAGAGAATGAAACGAGATGAAGGAGGGGGAAAGAGAGCGAAACGAGACGAAGGAGGATGAAAGAGAGCAAATCGAGACGAAGGAGGGTGAAAGAGAGCGAAACGAGACGAAGGTGGGTGAAAGAGAGCGAAACGAGATGAAGGAGGGTGAAAGAGAGCACCACGAGATGAAGGAGGGTGAAAGAGAGCGAAACGAGACGTAGGATGGTGAAAGAGAGCGAAACGAAACGAGGGAGGGTGAAACAGAGCGAAACCAGACGAAGGAGGGTGAAACAGAGCAAAACGAGATGAAGGAGGGTGAAAGAGAGCGAAGTGAGACGAGGGAGGGTGAAACAGAGCGAAACCAGACGAAGGAGGGTGAAACAGAGCGAAACGAGATGAAGGAGGGTGAAAGAGAGCGAAGCGAGACGAAGGAGGGTGAAAGAGAGTGAAACGAGAAGAAGGAGGGTGAAAGAGAGCAAAACAAGACGAAAAAGTGTGAAAGAGAGCGAGCCGAGATGAAGGAGGGCGAAAGAGAGAGAAACAAGACGTAGAACGGAGAAAGAGAACGAAACGAGATGAAGGAGGGTGAAAGAGAGCGAAACAAGGCGAAGGTGGGTGAAAGAGATCGACATGAGAGGAAGGAGGATGAAAGAGAGCGACACGAGACGAAGGAGGATGAAAGAGAGCGAAACGATATGAAGGAGGGGGAAAGAGAGCGAAACGAGACAACGGAGGATGAAAGAGAGCAAAACGAGACGAAGGTAGGTGAAAGAGAGCGAAACGAGACGAAGGAGGGTGAAAGAGAGCGAAACGAGATGGAGGAGAGTGAAAGAGAGCGACACGAGAGGAAGGAGGATGAAAGAGAGCGAGACGAGAGGAAGGAGGATGAAAAGAGCGAAACGAGATGAAGGAGGGTGAAAGAGAGCGTAACGAGACGAAGGAGTGTGATAGAGAGCGAAACGAGACAAAGAAGGATGAAAGAGAGCAAAACGAGAAGAAGGAGGGTGAAAGAGAGAGAAACGAGACGAAGGAGGGTGAAAGAGAGCGAAACGAGATGGAGGAGAGTGAAAGAGAGCGCCACGAGACGAAGGAGGGTGAAAGAGAGCGAAACGAGACGTAGGATGGTGAAAGAGAGCGAAACGAAACGAAGGTGGGCGAAAGAGAGCGACACGAGACGAAGGAGGCTGAAAGAGAGCAAAACGAGACGAGGGAGGGTGAAACAGAGCGAAACGAGACGAAGGAGGGAGAAACAGAGCAAAACGAGATGAAGGAGGGTGAAAGAGAGCGAAGCGAGACGAAGGAGGGTGAAAGAGAGCGAAACGAGACGAAGGAGGGTGAAAGAGAGCGAAACTAGACGTGGGAGGGTGAAACAGAGCGAAACGAGACGAAGGAGGGTGAAAGAGAGCGAAACGAGATGAAGAAGGGTGAACGAGAGCGAAACGAGACGAAGGAGGGTGAAAGAGAGCAAAACGAGACGGAAAAGTGTGAAACAGAGCGAAACAAGACTAGGGACGGTGAAAGAGAGCGAAACAAGATGAAGGAGTGTGAAGGAGAGGGAAACGAGACGAAGGACGGTGAAAGAAGCGAAACGAGACGAAGGAGGGTGAAAGAGAGCGAAACGAGATGAAAGAGGGTGAAAGAGAGAGAAACGAGATGAAGTAGGGTGAAAGAGAACGAAACGAGATGAAGGAGGGTGAAAGAGAGCGAAACGCGACGAAGGAAGATGAAAGAGAGCAAAACGAGACGAAGGAGGGTGAATGAGAGCGAAACGAGACGAAGGTGGGTGAAAGAGAGCGAAACGAGATGAAGGAGGGTGAAAGAGAGCACCATGAGACGAAGGAGGGTGAAAGAGAGCGAAACGAGACGTAGGATGGTGAAAGAGAGCGAAACGAAACGAGGGCGGGTGAAACAGAGCGAAACCAGACGGAGGAGGGTGAAACAGAGCAAAACGAGATGAAGGAGGGTGAAAGAGAACGAAGCGAGACGAGGGAGGGTGAAACAGAGCGAAACCAGACGAAGGAGGGTGAAACAGAGCGAAACGAGATGAAGGAGGGTGAAAGAGAGCGAAGCGAGACGAAGGAGGGTGAAAGAGAGTGAAACGAGAAGAAGGAGGGTGAAAGAGAGCAAAACAAGACGAAAAAGTGTGAAAGAGAGCGAGCCGAGATGAAGGAGGGCGAAAGAGAGAGAAACAAGACGTAGAACGGAGAAAGAGAACGAAACGAGATGAAGGAGGGTGAAAGAGAGCGAAACAAGGCGAAGGTGGGTGAAAGAGAGCGACATGAGAGGAAGGAGGATGAAAGAGAGCGACACGAGACGAAGGAGGATGAAAGAGAGCGAAACGATATGAAGGAGGGGGAAAGAGAGCGAAACGAGACAACGGAGGATGAAAGAGAGCAAAACGAGACGAAGGTAGGTGAAAGAGAGCGAAACGAGACGAAGGAGGGTGAAAGAGAGCGAAACGAGATGGAGGAGAGTGAAAGAGAGCGCCACGAGACGAAGGAGGGTGAAAGAGAGCGAAACGAGACGTAGGATGGTGAAAGAGAGCGAAACAAAACGAAGGAGGGTGAAAGAGAGTGACACGAGACGAAGGAGGGTGAAAGAGAGCGAAACGAGAGGAGGGAGGGTGAAACAGAGCGAAACGAGACTAAGGAGGGTGAAACAGAGCAAAACGAGATGAAGGAGGGTGAAAGAGAGCGAAGCGAGGTGAAGGAGGGTGAAAGAGAGCGAAACGAGATGAAGGAGGGTGAAAGAGAGCGAACCGAGACGTGGGAGGGTGAAACAGAGCGAAACGAGACGAAGGAGGGTGAAAGAGAGCGAAACGAGATGAAGGAGGGTGAACGAGAGCGAAACGAGACGAAGGAGGGTGAAAGAGAGCAAAACGAGACGGAAAAGTGTGAAAGAGAGCGGAACGAGACTAGGGACGGTGAAAGAGAGCGAAACAAGACGAAGGAGTGTGGAAGAGAGGGAAACGAGACGAAGGAGGGTGAAAGAGAGCGAAACGAGATGAAGGAGCGTGAAAGAGAGCGAAACGAGACGAAGGAGGATGAAAGAGAACAAACCGAGACGAAGGAGGGTGAAAGAGAGCGAAAAGAGACGAAGGAGGGTGAAAGAGAGCGAAACGAGATGAAGGAGGGTGAAAGAGAGAGAAACGAGACGAAGAAGGGTGAAAGAGAACGAAATGAGATGAAGGAGGGTGAAAGAGAGCGAAACGCGACGAAGGAAGATGAAAGAGAGCAAAACAAGACGGAGTAGGGTGAAAGAGAGCGAAACGAGACGAAGGAGGGGAAAACAGAGCGAAACGAGACGAAGAAGGGTGAAAGAGAGCGAAACGAGATGAAGGAGGGGGAAAGAGAGCGAAACGAGACGAAGGAGGATGACAGAGAGCAAAACGAGAAGAAGGAGGGTGAAAGAGAGCGAAACGAGATGAAGGTGGGTGAAAGAGAGCGAAACGAGATGAAGGAGGGTGAAACAGAGCAAAACGAGATGAAGGAGGGTGAAAGAGAGCGAAGCGAGACGAAGGAGGGTGAAACAGAGCGAAACGAGACGAAGGAGGGTGAAAGAGAGCGAAACGAGATGAAGAAGGGTGAACGAGAGCGAAACGAGACGAAGGAGGGTGAAAGAGAGCAAAACGAGACGGAAAACTGTGAAAGAGAGCGAAACAAGACTAGGGACGGTGAAAGAGAGCGAAACAAGATGAAGGAGTGTGAAGGAGAGGGAAACGAGACGAAGGAGGGTGTAAGAGAGCGAAACGAGATGAAGGAGCGTGAAAGAGAGCGAAACGAGACGAAGGAGGATGAAAGAGAACAAAACGAGACGAAGGAGGGTGAAAGAGAGCGAAACGAGACGAAGGAGGGTGAAAGAGAGCGAAACGAGATGAAAGAGGGTGAAAGAGAGAGAAACGAGATGAAGGAGGGTGAAACAGAGCAAAACGAGATGAAGGAGGGTGAAAGAGAGCGAAGCGAGACGAAGGAGGGTGAAACAGAGCGAAACGAGACGAAGGAGGGTGAAAGAGAGCGAAACGAGACGAAGGAGGATGACAGAGAGCAAAACGAGAAGAAGGAGGGTGAAAGAGAGCAAAACGAGATGAAGGTGGGTGAAAGAGAGCGAAACGAGATGAAGGAGGGTGAAACAGAGCAAAACGAGATGAAGGAGGGTGAAAGAGAGCGAAGCGAGACGAAGGAGGGTGAAACAGAGCGAAACGAGACGAAGGAGGGTGAAAGAGAGCGAAACGAGATGAAGAAGGGTGAACGAGAGCGAAACGAGACGAAGGAGGGTGAAAGAGAGCAAAACGAGACGGAAAAGTGTGAAAGAGAGCGAAACAAGACTAGGGACGGTGAAAGAGAGCGAAACAAGATGATGGAGTGTGAAGGAGAGGGAAACGAGACGAAGGAGGGTGTAAGAGAGCGAAACGAGATGACGGAGCGTGAAAGAGAGCGAAACGAGACGAAGGAGGATGAAAGAGAACAAAACGAGACGAAGGAGGGTGAAAGAGAGCGAAACGAGACGAAGGAGGGTGAAAGAGAGCGAAACGAGATGAAAGAGGGTGAAAGAGAGAGAAACGAGACGAAGTAGGGTGAAAGAGAACGAAACGAGATGAAGGAGGGTGAAAGAGAGCGAAACGCGACAAAGGAAGATGAAAGAGAGCAAAACGAGACGAGGTAGGGTGAAAGAGAGCGAAACGAGACGAAGGAGGGTGAAACAGAGCGAAACGAGACGAAGAAGGGTGCAAGAGAGTGAAACGAGATGAAGGAGGGGGAAAGAGAGCGAAACGAGACGAAGGAGGATGAAAGAAGGCAAAACGAGACGAAGGAGGGTGAAAGAGAGCGAAACGAGACGAAGATGGGTGAAAGAGAGCGACACGAGAGGAAGGAGGATGAAAGAGAGCGACACGAGAGGAAGGAGGATGAAAGAGAGCGAATCAAGACGAAGGAGGGTGAAAGAGATTGAAACGATGACGAAGGAGGGTGAAAGAGAGCGAAACGAGATGAAGGAGGATGAAAGAGAGCGCCACGAGATGAAGGAGGGTGAAAGACAGCGAAACGAGATGTAGGATTGTGAAAGAGAGTGAAAAAAAATGAAGGAGGGTGAAAGAGAGCGACACGAGACGAAGGAGGGTGAAAGAGAGCGAAACGAGAGGAGGGAGGATGAAACAGAGCGAAACGAGATGAAGGAGGGTGAAACAGAGCGAAACGAGACGAAGGAGGGTGAAAGAGAGCGAAACGAGAGGAAGGAGGGTGAAAGAGAGCGAAACGAGACGAAGGAGCATGAAAGAGAGCGAAACGAGACGAAGGAGGGTGAAAGAGAGCAAAACAAGACGAAAAATTGTGAAAGAGAGCGAGCCGAGATGAAGGAGGGCGAAAGAGAGAGAAACAAGACGTAGAACGGAGAAAGAGAACGAAACGAGATGAAGGAGGGTGAAAGAGAGCAAAACGAGGCAAAGGTGGGTGAAAGAGAGCGACATGAGAGGAAGGAGGATGAAAGAGAGCGACACGAGACGAAGGAGGATGAAAGAGAGCGAAACGATATGAAGGAGGGGGAAAGAGAGCGAAACGAGACAAAGGAGGTTGAAAGAGAGCAAACCGAGACGAAGGTGGGTGAAAGAGAGCGAAACGAGACGAAGGAGGGTGAAAGAGAGCGAAACGAGATGGAGGAGAGTGAAAGAGAGCGCCACGAGCCGAAGGAGGGTGAAAGAGAGCGAAACGAGACGTAGGATGGTGAAAGAGAGCGAAACGAAACGAAGGAGGGTGAAAGAGAGCGACACGAGACGAAGGAGGGTGAAAGAGAGCGAAACGAGACGAGGGAGGGTGAAACAGAGCAAAACGAGATGAAGGATTGTGAAAGAGAGTGAAGCGAGGTGAAGGAGGGTGAAAGAGAGCGAAACGAGACGAAGGAGGGTGAAAGAGAGCGAAACGAGACGTGGGAGGGTGAAACAGAGCGACACGAGACGAAGGAGGGTGAAAGAGAGCGAAACGAGATGAAGGAGGGTGAACGAGAGCGAAACAAGACGAAGGAGGGTGAAAGAGAGCAAAACGAGATGGAAAAGTGTGAAAGAGAGCGAAACGAGACTAGGGACGGTGAAAGAGAGTGAAACAAGACAAAGGAGTGTGAAAGAGAGGGAAACGAGACGAAGGAGGGTGAAAGAGAGCGAAACGAGATGAAGGAGCGTGAATGAGAGCGAAACGAGACGAAGGAGGATGAAAGAGAACAAACCGAGACGAAGGAGGGTGAAAGAGAGCGAAACGAGACGAAGGAGGGTGAAAGAGAGCGAAACGAGATGAAGGAGGGTGAAAGAGAGAGAAACGAGATGAAGTAGGGTGAAAGAGAACGAAACGAGATGAAGGAGGGTGAAAGAGAGCGAAACGCGATGAAGGAAGATGAAAGAGAGCAAAACGAGACGAAGTAGGGTGAAAGAGAGCGAAACGAGACGAAGGAGGGTCAAACAGAGCGAAACGAGATGAAGAAGGGTGAAAGAGAGCGAAACGAGATGAAGGAGGGGGAAAGAAAGCGAAACGAGATGAAGGAGGATGAAAGAGAGCAAAACGAGAAGAAGGAGGGTGAAAGAGAGCGAAACGAGACGAAGGTGGGTGAAAGAGAGCGAAACGAGATGAAGGAGGGTGAAAGAGAGCGCCACAAGACGAAGGAGGGTGAAAGAGAGCAAAACGAGACGAGGGAGTGTGAAACAGAGCGAAACGAGATGGAGGAGAGTGAAAGTGAGCGCCACGAGATGAAGGAGGCTGAAAGAGAGCGATACGAGACGTAGGATGGTGAAAGAGAGCGAAACGAAACGAAGGAGGGTGAAAGAGAGCGACACGAGACGAAGGAGGGTGAAAGAGAGCGAAACGAGACGAGGGAGGGTGAAACAGAGCGAAACGAGACGAAGGAGGGTGAAACAGAGCAAAACGAGATGAAGGAGGGTGAAAGAGAGCGAAGCGAGACGAAGGAGGGTGAAAGAGAGCGAAACGAGACGAAGGAGGGTGAAAGAGAGCGAAACGAGACGTGGGAGGGTGTAACAGAGCGAAACGAGACGAAGGAGGGTGAGAGAGAGCGAAACGAGAGGAAGGAGGGTGAAAGAGAGCGAAACGAGATGAAGGAGGGTGATAGAGAGCGAAACGAGACGAAGGAGGGTGATAGAGAGCGAAACGAGACGAAGGAGGGTGAAAGAGAGTGAAGTGGGATGAAGGAGGGTGAAAATGAGCGAAACGAGTTGGAGGAGGGTGTAAGAGAGCGAGCCGAGATGAAGGAGGGCGAAAGAGGGAGAAACAAGACGTAGAACGGAGAAAGAGAACGAAACGAGATGAAGGAGGGTGAAAGAGAACGAAACGAGGCGAAGGTGGGTGAAAGAGAGCGACACGAGAGGAAGGAGGATGGAAGAGAGCGAGACGAGAGGAAGGAGGATGAAAAGAGCGAAACGAGATGAAGGAGGGTGAAAGAGAGCGTAACGAGACGAAGGAGTGTGATAGAGAGCGAAACGAGACAAAGAAGGATGAAAGAGAGCAAAACGAGAAGAAGGAGGGTGAAAGAGAGAGAAACGAGACGAAGGAGGGTGAAAGAGAGCGAAACGAGATGGAGGAGAGTGAAAGAGAGCGCCACGAGACGAAGGAGGGTGAAAGAGAGCGAAACGAGACGTAGGATGGTGAAAGAGAGCGAAACGAAACGAAGGTGGGCGAAAGAGAGCGACACGAGACGAAGGAGGCGGAAAGAGAGCAAAACGAGACGAGGGAGGGTGAAACAGAGCGAAATGATACGAAGGAGGGTGAAACAGAGCAAAACGAGATGAAGGAGGGTGAAAGAGAGCGAAGCGAGACGAAGGACGGTGAAAGAGAGCGAAACGAGACGAAGGAGGGTGAAAGAGAGCGAAACGAGACGTGGGAGGGTGAAACAGAGCGAAACGAGACGAAGGAGGGTGAAAGAGAGCGAAACGAGATGAAGAAGGGTGAACGAGAGCGAAACGAGACGAAGGAGGGTGAAAGAGAGCAAAACGAGACGGAAAAGTGTGAAACAGAGCGAAACAAGACTAGGGACGGTGAAAGAGAGCGAAACAAGATGAAGGAGTGTGAAGGAGAGGGAAACGAGATGAAGGAGGGTGAAAGAGAGCGAAACGAGACGAAGGAGGGTGAAAGAGAGCGAAACGAGATGAAAGAGGGTGAAAGAGAGAGAAACGAGACGAAGTAGGGTGAAAGAGAACGAAACGAGATGAAGGAGGGTGAAAGAGAGCGAAACGCGACGAAGGAAGATGAAAGAGAGCAAAACGAGACGAGGTAGGTTGAAAGAGAGCGAAACGAGACGAAGGAGGGTGAAACAGAGCGAAACGAGACGAAGAAGGGTGAAAGAGAATGAAACAAGATGAAGGAGGGGGAAAGAGAGCGAAACGAGACGAAGGAGGATGAAAGAGAGCAAAACGAGACGAAGGAGGGTGAAAGAGAGCGAAACGAGACGAAGGTGGGTGAAAGAGAGCGACACGAGAGGAAGGAGGATGAAAGAGAGCGACACGAGAGGAAGGAGGATGAAAGAGAGCGAATCAAGACGAAGGAGGGTGAAAGAGATTGAAACGATGACGAAGGAGGGTGAAAGAGAGCGAAACGAGATGAAGGAGGATGAAAGAGAGCGCCACGAGATGAAGGAAGGTGAAAGACAGCGAAACGAGTCGTAGGATGGTGAAAGAGAGCGAAACGAAACGAAGGAGGGTGAAAGAGAGCGACACGAGACGAAGGAGGGTGAAAGAGAGCAAAACGAGACGAGGGAGTGTGAAACAGAGCGAAACGAGATGGAGGAGAGTGAAAGAGAGCGCCACGAGATGAAGGAGGCTGAAAGAGAGCGATACGAGACGTAGGATGGTGAAAGAGAGCGAAACGAAACGAAGGAGGGTGAAAGAGAGCGACACGAGACGAAGGAGGGTGAAAGAGAGCGAAACGAGACGAGGGAGGGTGAAACAGAGCGAAACGAGACGAAGGAGGGTGAAACAGAGCAAAACGAGATGAAGGAGGGTGAAAGAGAGCGAAGCGAGACGAAGGAGGGTGAAAGAGAGCGAAACGAGACGAAGGAGGGTGAAAGAGAGCGACACGAGACGTGGGAGGGTGTAACAGAGCGAAACGAGACGAAGGAGGGTGAGAGAGAGCGAAACGAGAGGAAGGAGGGTGAAAGAGAGCGAAACGAGATGAAGGAGGGTGATAGAGAGCGAAACGAGACGAAGGAGGGTGATAGAGAGCGAAACGAGACGAAGGAGGGTGAAAGAGAGTGAAGTGGGATGAAGGAGGGTGAAAATGAGCGAAACGAGACGGAGGAGGGTGTAAGAGAGCGAGCCGAGATGAAGGAGGGCGAAAGAGAGAGAAACAAGACGTAGAACGGAGAAAGAGAACAAAACGAGATGAAGGAGGGTGAAAGAGAACGAAACGAGGCGAAGGTGGGTGAAAGAGAGCGACACGAGAGGAAGGAGGATGAAAGAGAGCGAGACGAGAGGAAGGAGGATGAAAAGAGCGAAACGAGATGAAGGAGGGTGAAAGAGAGCGTAACGAGACGAAGGAGTGTGATAGAGAGCGAAACGAGACAAAGAAGGATGAAAGAGAGCAAAACGAGAAGAAGGAGGGTGAAAGAGAGAGAAACGAAACGAAGGAGGGTGAAAGAGAGCGAAACGAGATGGAGGAGAGTGAAAGAGAGCGCCATGAGACGAAGGAGGGTGAAAGAGAGCGAAACGAGACGTAGGATGGTGAAAGAGAGCGAAACGAAACGAAGGTGGGCGAAAGAGAGCGACACGAGACTAAGGAGGCTGAAAGAGAGCAAAACGAGACGAGGGAGGGTGAAACAGAGCGAAACGAGACGAAGGAGGGTGAAACAGAGCAAAACGAGATGAAGGAGGGTGAAAGAGAGCGAAGCGAGACGAAGGAGGGTGAAAGAGAGCGAAACGAGACGAAGGAGGGTGAAAGAGAGCGAAACGAGACGTGGGAGGGTGAAACAGAGCGAAACGAGACGAAGGAGGGTGAAAGAGAGCGAAACGAGATGAAGAAGGGTGAACGAGAGCGAAACGAGACGAAGGAGGGTGAAAGAGAGCAAAACGAGACGGAAAAGTGTGAAACAGAGCGAAACAAGACTAGGGACGGTGAAAGAGAGCGAAACAAGATGAAGGAGTGTGAAGGAGAGGGAAACGAGACGAAGGAGGGTGAAAGAGAGCGAAACGAGACGAAGGAGGGTGAAAGAGAGCGAAACGAGATGAAAGAGGGTGAAAGAGAGAGAAACGAGACGAAGTAGGGTGAAAGAGAACGAAACGAGATGAACGGGGGTGAAAGAGAGCGAAACGCGACGAAGGAAGATGAAAGAGAGCAAAACGAGACGAGGTAGGTTGAAAGAGAGCGAAACGAGACGAAGGAGGGTGAAACAGAGCGAAACGAGATGAAGAAGGGTGAAAGAGAATGAAACGAGATGAAGGAGGGGGAAAGAGAGCGAAACGAGACGAAGGAGGATGAAAGAGAGCAAATCGAGACGAAGGAGGGTGAAAGAGAGCGAAACGAGACGAAGGTGGGTGAAAGAGAGCGAAACGAGATGAAGGAGGGTGAAAGAGAGCACCACGAGATGAAGGAGGGTGAAAGAGAGCGAAACGAGACGTAGGATGGTGAAAGAGAGCGAAACGAAACGAGGGAGGGTGAAACAGAGCGAAACCAGACGAAGGAGGGTGAAACAGAGCAAAACGAGATGAAGGAGGGTGAAAGAGAGCGAAGTGAGACGAGGGAGGGTGAAACAGAGCGAAACCAGACGAAGGAGGGTGAAACAGAGCGAAACGAGATGAAGGAGGGTGAAAGAGAGCGAAGCGAGACGAAGGAGGGTGAAAGAGAGTGAAACGAGAAGAAGGAGGGTGAAAGAGAGCAAAACAAGACGAAAAAGTGTGAAAGAGAGCGAGCCGAGATGAAGGAGGGCGAAAGAGAGAGAAACAAGACGTAGAACGGAGAAAGAGAACGAAACGAGATGAAGGAGGGTGAAAGAGAGCGAAACAAGGCGAAGGTGGGTGAAAGAGATCGACATGAGAGGAAGGAGGATGAAAGAGAGCGACACGAGACGAAGGAGGATGAAAGAGAGCGAAACGATATGAAGGAGGGGGAAAGAGAGCGAAACGAGACAACGGAGGATGAAAGAGAGCAAAACGAGACGAAGGTAGGTGAAAGAGAGCGAAACGAGACGAAGGAGGGTGAAAGAGAGCGAAACGAGATGGAGGAGAGTGAAAGAGAGCGACACGAGAGGAAGGAGGATGAAAGAGAGCGAGACGAGAGGAAGGAGGATGAAAAGAGCGAAACGAGATGAAGGAGGGTGAAAGAGAGCGTAACGAGACGAAGGAGTGTGATAGAGAGCGAAACGAGACAAAGAAGGATGAAAGAGAGCAAAACGAGAAGAAGGAGGGTGAAAGAGAGAGAAACGAGACGAAGGAGGGTGAAAGAGAGCGAAACGAGATGGAGGAGAGTGAAAGAGAGCGCCACGAGACGAAGGAGGGTGAAAGAGAGCGAAACGAGACGTAGGATGGTGAAAGAGAGCGAAACGAAACGAAGGTGGGCGAAAGAGAGCGACACGAGACGAAGGAGGCTGAAAGAGAGCAAAACGAGACGAGGGAGGGTGAAACAGAGCGAAACGAGACGAAGGAGGGAGAAACAGAGCAAAACGAGATGAAGGAGGGTGAAAGAGAGCGAAGCGAGACGAAGGAGGGTGAAAGAGAGCGAAACGAGACGAAGGAGGGTGAAAGAGAGCGAAACTAGACGTGGGAGGGTGAAACAGAGCGAAACGAGACGAAGGAGGGTGAAAGAGAGCGAAACGAGATGAAGAAGGGTGAACGAGAGCGAAACGAGACGAAGGAGGGTGAAAGAGAGCAAAACGAGACGGAAAAGTGTGAAACAGAGCGAAACAAGACTAGGGACGGTGAAAGAGAGCGAAACAAGATGAAGGAGTGTGAAGGAGAGGGAAACGAGACGAAGGACGGTGAAAGAAGCGAAACGAGACGAAGGAGGGTGAAAGAGAGCGAAACGAGATGAAAGAGGGTGAAAGAGAGAGAAACGAGATGAAGTAGGGTGAAAGAGAACGAAACGAGATGAAGGAGGGTGAAAGAGAGCGAAACGCGACGAAGGAAGATGAAAGAGAGCAAAACGAGACGAAGGAGGGTGAATGAGAGCGAAACGAGACGAAGGTGGGTGAAAGAGAGCGAAACGAGATGAAGGAGGGTGAAAGAGAGCACCATGAGACGAAGGAGGGTGAAAGAGAGCGAAACGAGACGTAGGATGGTGAAAGAGAGCGAAACGAAACGAGGGCGGGTGAAACAGAGCGAAACCAGACGGAGGAGGGTGAAACAGAGCAAAACGAGATGAAGGAGGGTGAAAGAGAACGAAGCGAGACGAGGGAGGGTGAAACAGAGCGAAACCAGACGAAGGAGGGTGAAACAGAGCGAAACGAGATGAAGGAGGGTGAAAGAGAGCGAAGCGAGACGAAGGAGGGTGAAAGAGAGTGAAACGAGAAGAAGGAGGGTGAAAGAGAGCAAAACAAGACGAAAAAGTGTGAAAGAGAGCGAGCCGAGATGAAGGAGGGCGAAAGAGAGAGAAACAAGACGTAGAACGGAGAAAGAGAACGAAACGAGATGAAGGAGGGTGAAAGAGAGCGAAACAAGGCGAAGGTGGGTGAAAGAGAGCGACATGAGAGGAAGGAGGATGAAAGAGAGCGACACGAGACGAAGGAGGATGAAAGAGAGCGAAACGATATGAAGGAGGGGGAAAGAGAGCGAAACGAGACAACGGAGGATGAAAGAGAGCAAAACGAGACGAAGGTAGGTGAAAGAGAGCGAAACGAGACGAAGGAGGGTGAAAGAGAGCGAAACGAGATGGAGGAGAGTGAAAGAGAGCGCCACGAGACGAAGGAGGGTGAAAGAGAGCGAAACGAGACGTAGGATGGTGAAAGAGAGCGAAACAAAACGAAGGAGGGTGAAAGAGAGTGACACGAGACGAAGGAGGGTGAAAGAGAGCGAAACGAGAGGAGGGAGGGTGAAACAGAGCGAAACGAGACTAAGGAGGGTGAAACAGAGCAAAACGAGATGAAGGAGGGTGAAAGAGAGCGAAGCGAGGTGAAGGAGGGTGAAAGAGAGCGAAACGAGATGAAGGAGGGTGAAAGAGAGCGAACCGAGACGTGGGAGGGTGAAACAGAGCGAAACGAGACGAAGGAGGGTGAAAGAGAGCGAAACGAGATGAAGGAGGGTGAACGAGAGCGAAACGAGACGAAGGAGGGTGAAAGAGAGCAAAACGAGACGGAAAAGTGTGAAAGAGAGCGGAACGAGACTAGGGACGGTGAAAGAGAGCGAAACAAGACGAAGGAGTGTGGAAGAGAGGGAAACGAGACGAAGGAGGGTGAAAGAGAGCGAAACGAGATGAAGGAGCGTGAAAGAGAGCGAAACGAGACGAAGGAGGATGAAAGAGAACAAACCGAGACGAAGGAGGGTGAAAGAGAGCGAAAAGAGACGAAGGAGGGTGAAAGAGAGCGAAACGAGATGAAGGAGGGTGAAAGAGAGAGAAACGAGACGAAGAAGGGTGAAAGAGAACGAAATGAGATGAAGGAGGGTGAAAGAGAGCGAAACGCGACGAAGGAAGATGAAAGAGAGCAAAACAAGACGGAGTAGGGTGAAAGAGAGCGAAACGAGACGAAGGAGGGGAAAACAGAGCGAAACGAGACGAAGAAGGGTGAAAGAGAGCGAAACGAGATGAAGGAGGGGGAAAGAGAGCGAAACGAGACGAAGGAGGATGACAGAGAGCAAAACGAGAAGAAGGAGGGTGAAAGAGAGCGAAACGAGATGAAGGTGGGTGAAAGAGAGCGAAACGAGATGAAGGAGGGTGAAACAGAGCAAAACGAGATGAAGGAGGGTGAAAGAGAGCGAAGCGAGACGAAGGAGGGTGAAACAGAGCGAAACGAGACGAAGGAGGGTGAAAGAGAGCGAAACGAGATGAAGAAGGGTGAACGAGAGCGAAACGAGACGAAGGAGGGTGAAAGAGAGCAAAACGAGACGGAAAACTGTGAAAGAGAGCGAAACAAGACTAGGGACGGTGAAAGAGAGCGAAACAAGATGAAGGAGTGTGAAGGAGAGGGAAACGAGACGAAGGAGGGTGTAAGAGAGCGAAACGAGATGAAGGAGCGTGAAAGAGAGCGAAACGAGACGAAGGAGGATGAAAGAGAACAAAACGAGACGAAGGAGGGTGAAAGAGAGCGAAACGAGACGAAGGAGGGTGAAAGAGAGCGAAACGAGATGAAAGAGGGTGAAAGAGAGAGAAACGAGATGAAGGAGGGTGAAACAGAGCAAAACGAGATGAAGGAGGGTGAAAGAGAGCGAAGCGAGACGAAGGAGGGTGAAACAGAGCGAAACGAGACGAAGGAGGGTGAAAGAGAGCGAAACGAGACGAAGGAGGATGACAGAGAGCAAAACGAGAAGAAGGAGGGTGAAAGAGAGCAAAACGAGATGAAGGTGGGTGAAAGAGAGCGAAACGAGATGAAGGAGGGTGAAACAGAGCAAAACGAGATGAAGGAGGGTGAAAGAGAGCGAAGCGAGACGAAGGAGGGTGAAACAGAGCGAAACGAGACGAAGGAGGGTGAAAGAGAGCGAAACGAGATGAAGAAGGGTGAACGAGAGCGAAACGAGACGAAGGAGGGTGAAAGAGAGCAAAACGAGACGGAAAAGTGTGAAAGAGAGCGAAACAAGACTAGGGACGGTGAAAGAGAGCGAAACAAGATGATGGAGTGTGAAGGAGAGGGAAACGAGACGAAGGAGGGTGTAAGAGAGCGAAACGAGATGACGGAGCGTGAAAGAGAGCGAAACGAGACGAAGGAGGATGAAAGAGAACAAAACGAGACGAAGGAGGGTGAAAGAGAGCGAAATGAGACGAAGGAGGGTGAAAGAGAGCGAAACGAGATGAAAGAGGGTGAAAGAGAGAGAAACGAGACGAAGTAGGGTGAAAGAGAACGAAACGAGATGAAGGAGGGTGAAAGAGAGCGAAACGCGACAAAGGAAGATGAAAGAGAGCAAAACGAGACGAGGTAGGGTGAAAGAGAGCGAAACGAGACGAAGGAGGGTGAAACAGAGCGAAACGAGACGAAGAAGGGTGCAAGAGAGTGAAACGAGATGAAGGAGGGGGAAAGAGAGCGAAACGAGACGAAGGAGGATGAAAGAAGGCAAAACGAGACGAAGGAGGGTGAAAGAGAGCGAAACGAGACGAAGATGGGTGAAAGAGAGCGACACGAGAGGAAGGAGGATGAAAGAGAGCGACACGAGAGGAAGGAGGATGAAAGAGAGCGAATCAAGACGAAGGAGGGTGAAAGAGATTGAAACGATGACGAAGGAGGGTGAAAGAGAGCGAAACGAGATGAAGGAGGATGAAAGAGAGCGCCACGAGATGAAGGAGGGTGAAAGACAGCGAAACGAGATGTAGGATTGTGAAAGAGAGTGAAAAAAAATGAAGGAGGGTGAAAGAGAGCGACACGAGACGAAGGAGGGTGAAAGAGAGCGAAACGAGAGGAGGGAGGATGAAACAGAGCGAAACGAGATGAAGGAGGGTGAAACAGAGCGAAACGAGACGAAGGAGGGTGAAAGAGAGCGAAACGAGAGGAAGGAGGGTGAAAGAGAGCGAAACGAGACGAAGGAGCATGAAAGAGAGCGAAACGAGACGAAGGAGGGTGAAAGAGAGCAAAACAAGACGAAAAATTGTGAAAGAGAGCGAGCCGAGATGAAGGTGGGTGAAAGAGAGCGAAACGAGACGAAGGAGGGTGAAAGAGAGCGAAACGAGATGGAGGAGAGTGAAAGAGAGCGCCACGAGCCGAAGGAGGGTGAAAGAGAGCGAAACGAGACGTAGGATGGTGAAAGAGAGCGAAACGAAACGAAGGAGGGTGAAAGAGAGCGACACGAGACGAAGGAGGGTGAAAGAGAGCGAAACGAGACGAGGGAGGGTGAAACAGAGCAAAACGAGATGAAGGATTGTGAAAGAGAGTGAAGCGAGGTGAAGGAGGGTGAAAGAGAGCGAAACGAGACGAAGGAGGGTGAAAGAGAGCGAAACGAGACGTGGGAGGGTGAAACAGAGCGACACGAGACGAAGGAGGGTGAAAGAGAGCGAAACGAGATGAAGGAGGGTGAACGAGAGCGAAACAAGACGAAGGAGGGTGAAAGAGAGCAAAACGAGATGGAAAAGTGTGAAAGAGAGCGAAACGAGACTAGGGACGGTGAAAGAGAGTGAAACAAGACAAAGGAGTGTGAAAGAGAGGGAAACGAGACGAAGGAGGGTGAAAGAGAGCGAAACGAGATGAAGGAGCGTGAATGAGAGCGAAACGAGACGAAGGAGGATGAAAGAGAACAAACCGAGACGAAGGAGGGTGAAAGAGAGCGAAACGAGACGAAGGAGGGTGAAAGAGAGCGAAACGAGATGAAGGAGGGTGAAAGAGAGAGAAACGAGATGAAGTAGGGTGAAAGAGAACGAAACGAGATGAAGGAGGGTGAAAGAGAGCGAAACGCGATGAAGGAAGATGAAAGAGAGCAAAACGAGACGAAGTAGGGTGAAAGAGAGCGAAACGAGACGAAGGAGGGTCAAACAGAGCGAAACGAGATGAAGAAGGGTGAAAGAGAGCGAAACGAGATGAAGGAGGGGGAAAGAAAGCGAAACGAGATGAAGGAGGATGAAAGAGAGCAAAACGAGAAGAAGGAGGGTGAAAGAGAGCGAAACGAGACGAAGGTGGGTGAAAGAGAGCGAAACGAGATGAAGGAGGGTGAAAGAGAGCGCCACAAGACGAAGGAGGGTGAAAGAGAGCGAAACGAGTCGTAGGATGGTGAAAGAGAGCGAAACGAAACGAAGGAGGGTGAAAGAGAGCGACACGAGACGAAGGAGGGTGAAAGAGAGCAAAACGAGACGAGGGAGTGTGAAACAGAGCGAAACGAGATGGAGGAGAGTGAAAGTGAGCGCCACGAGATGAAGGAGGCTGAAAGAGAGCGATACGAGACGTAGGATGGTGAAAGAGAGCGAAACGAAACGAAGGAGGGTGAAAGAGAGCGACACGAGACGAAGGAGGGTGAAAGAGAGCGAAACGAGACGAGGGAGGGTGAAACAGAGCGAAACGAGACGAAGGAGGGTGAAACAGAGCAAAACGAGATGAAGGAGGGTGAAAGAGAGCGAAGCGAGACGAAGGAGGGTGAAAGAGAGCGAAACGAGACGAAGGAGGGTGAAAGAGAGCGAAACGAGACGTGGGAGGGTGTAACAGAGCGAAACGAGACGAAGGAGGGTGAGAGAGAGCGAAACGAGAGGAAGGAGGGTGAAAGAGAGCGAAACGAGATGAAGGAGGGTGATAGAGAGCGAAACGAGACGAAGGAGGGTGATAGAGAGCGAAACGAGACGAAGGAGGGTGAAAGAGAGTGAAGTGGGATGAAGGAGGGTGAAAATGAGCGAAACGAGTTGGAGGAGGGTGTAAGAGAGCGAGCCGAGATGAAGGAGGGCGAAAGAGGGAGAAACAAGACGTAGAACGGAGAAAGAGAACGAAACGAGATGAAGGAGGGTGAAAGAGAACGAAACGAGGCGAAGGTGGGTGAAAGAGAGCGACACGAGAGGAAGGAGGATGGAAGAGAGCGAGACGAGAGGAAGGAGGATGAAAAGAGCGAAACGAGATGAAGGAGGGTGAAAGAGAGCGTAACGAGACGAAGGAGTGTGATAGAGAGCGAAACGAGACAAAGAAGGATGAAAGAGAGCAAAACGAGAAGAAGGAGGGTGAAAGAGAGAGAAACGAGACGAAGGAGGGTGAAAGAGAGCGAAACGAGATGGAGGAGAGTGAAAGAGAGCGCCACGAGACGAAGGAGGGTGAAAGAGAGCGAAACGAGACGTAGGATGGTGAAAGAGAGCGAAACGAAACGAAGGTGGGCGAAAGAGAGCGACACGAGACGAAGGAGGCGGAAAGAGAGCAAAACGAGACGAGGGAGGGTGAAACAGAGCGAAATGATACGAAGGAGGGTGAAACAGAGCAAAACGAGATGAAGGAGGGTGAAAGAGAGCGAAGCGAGACGAAGGACGGTGAAAGAGAGCGAAACGAGACGAAGGAGGGTGAAAGAGAGCGAAACGAGACGTGGGAGGGTGAAACAGAGCGAAACGAGACGAAGGAGGGTGAAAGAGAGCGAAACGAGATGAAGAAGGGTGAACGAGAGCGAAACGAGACGAAGGAGGGTGAAAGAGAGCAAAACGAGACGGAAAAGTGTGAAACAGAGCGAAACAAGACTAGGGACGGTGAAAGAGAGCGAAACAAGATGAAGGAGTGTGAAGGAGAGGGAAACGAGATGAAGGAGGGTGAAAGAGAGCGAAACGAGACGAAGGAGGGTGAAAGAGAGCGAAACGAGATGAAAGAGGGTGAAAGAGAGAGAAACGAGACGAAGTAGGGTGAAAGAGAACGAAACGAGATGAAGGAGGGTGAAAGAGAGCGAAACGCGACGAAGGAAGATGAAAGAGAGCAAAACGAGACGAGGTAGGTTGAAAGAGAGCGAAACGAGACGAAGGAGGGTGAAACAGAGCGAAACGAGACGAAGAAGGGTGAAAGAGAATGAAACAAGATGAAGGAGGGGGAAAGAGAGCGAAACGAGACGAAGGAGGATGAAAGAGAGCAAAACGAGACGAAGGAGGGTTAAAGAGAGCGAAACGAGACGAAGGTGGGTGAAAGAGAGCGACACGAGAGGAAGGAGGATGAAAGAGAGCGACACGAGAGGAAGGAGGATGAAAGAGAGCGAATCAAGACGAAGGAGGGTGAAAGAGATTGAAACGATGACGAAGGAGGGTGAAAGAGAGCGAAACGAGATGAAGGAGGATGAAAGAGAGCGCCACGAGATGAAGGAAGGTGAAAGACAGCGAAACGAGATGTAGGATTGTGAAAGAGAGTGAAAAAAAATGAAGGAGGGTGAAAGAGAGCAACACGAGACGAAGGAGGGTGAAAGAGAGCAAAACGAGAGGAGAGAGGATGAAACAGAGCGAAACGAGATGAAGGAGGGTGAAACAGAGCGAAACGAGACGAAGGAGGGTGAAAGAGAGCGAAACGAGAGGAAGGAGGGTGAAAGAGAGCGAAACGAGACGAAGGAGGGTGAAAGAGAGCGAAACGAGACGAAGGAGGGTGAAAGAGAGCAAAACAAGACGAAAAATTGTGAAAGAGAGCGAGCCGAGATGAAGGAGGGCGAAAGAGAGAGAAACAAGACGTAGAACGGAGAAAGAGAACGAAACGAGATGAAGGAGGGTGAAAGAGAGCGAAACGAGGCAAAGGTGGGTGAAAGAGAGCGACATGAGAGGAAGGAGGATGAAAGAGAGCGACACGAGACGAAGGAGGATAAAAGAGAGCGAAACGATATGAAGGAGGGGGAAAGAGAGCGAAACGAGACAAAGGAGGATGAAAGAGAGCAAACCGAGACGAAGGTGGGTGAAAGAGAGCGAAACGAGACGAAGGAGGGTGAAAGAGAGCGAAACGAGATGGAGGAGAGTGAAAGAGAGCGCCACGAGCCGAAGGAGGGTGAAAGAGAGCGAAACGAGACGTAGGATGGTGAAAGAGAGCGAAACGAAACGAAGGAGGGTGAAAGAGAGCGACACGAGACGAAGGAGGGTGAAAGAGAGCGAAACGAGACGAGGGAGGGTGAAACAGAGCAAAACGAGATGAAGGAGGGGGAAAGAGAGTGAAGCGAGGTGAAGGAGGGTGAAAGAGAGCGAAACGAGACGAAGGAGGGTGAAAGAGAGCGAAACGAGACGTGGGAGGGTGAAACAGAGCGAAACGAGACGAAGGAGGGTGAAAGAGAGCGAAACGAGATGAAGGAGGGTGAACGAGAGCGAAACGAGACGAAGGAGGGTGAAAGAGAGCAAAACGAGATGGAAAAGTGTGAAAGAGAGCGAAACGAGACTAGGGACGGTGAAAGAGAGCGAAACAAGACGAAGGAGTGTGAAAGAGAGGGAAACGAGACGAAGGAGGGTGAAAGAGAGCGAAACGAGATGAAGGAGCGTGAATGAGAACGAAACGAGACGAAGGAGGATGAAAGAGAACAAACCGAGACGAAGGAGGGTGAAAGAGAGCGAAACGAGACGAAGGAGGGTGAAAGAGAGCGAAACGAGATGAAGGAGGGTGAAAGAGAGAGAAACGAGATGAAGTAGGGTGAAAGAGAACGAAACGAGATGAAGGAGGGTGAAAGAGAGCGAAACGCGACGAAGGAAGATGAAAGAGAGCAAAACGAGACGAAGTAGGGTGAAAGAGAGCGAAACGAGACGAAGGAGGGTCAAACAGAGCGAAACGAGATGAAGAAGGGTGAAAGAGAGCAAAACGAGATGAAGGAGGGGGAAAGAAAGCGAAACGAGACGAAGGAGGATGAAAGAGAGCAAAACGAGAAGAAGGAGGGTGAAAGAGAGCGAAACGAGACGAAGGTGGGTGAAAGAGAGCGAAACGAGATGAAGGAGGGTGAAAGAGAGCGCCACAAGACGAAGGAGGGTGAAAGAAAGCGAAACGAGTCGTAGGATGGTGAAAGAGAGCGAAACGAAACGAAGGAGGGTGTAAGAGAGCGACACGAGACGAAGGAGGGTGAAAGAGAGCAAAACGAGACGAGGGAGTGTGAAACAGAGCGAAACGAGATGGAGGAGAGTGAAAGAGAGCGCCACGAGATGAAGGAGGCTGAAAGAGAGCGATACGAGACGTAGGATGGTGAAAGAGAGCGAAACGAAACGAAGGAGGGTGAAAGAGAGCGAAACGAGACGAGGGAGGGTGAAAGAGAGCGAAACGAGACGAAGGAGGGTGAAACAGAGCAAAACGAGATGAAGGAGGGTGAAAGAGAGCGAAGCGAGACGAAGGAGGGTGAAAGAGAGCGAAACGAGACGAAGGAGGGTGAAAGAGAGCGAAACGAGACGTGGGAGGGTGTAACAGAGCGAAACGAGACGAAGGAGGGTGAGAGAGAGCGAAACGAGAGGAAGGAGGGTGAAAGAGAGCGAAACGAGATGAAGGAGGGTGATAGAGAGCGAAACGAGACGAAGGAGGGTGATAGAGAGCGAAACGAGACGAAGGAGGGTGAAAGAGAGTGAAGTGGGATGAAGGAGGGTGAAAATGAGCGAAACGAGATGGAGGAGGGTGTAAGAGAGCGAGCCGAGATGAAGGAGGGCGAAAGAGGGAGAAACAAAACGTAGAACGGAGAAAGAGAACGAAACGAGATGAAGGAGGGTGAAAGAGAACGAAACGAGGCGAAGGTGGGTGAAAGAGAGCGACACGAGAGGAAGGAGGATGAAAGAGAGCGAGACGAGAGGAAGGAGGATGAAAAGAGCGAAACGAGATGAAGGAGGGTGAAAGAGAGCGTAACGAGACGAAGGAGTGTGATAGAGAGCGAAACGAGACAAAGAAGGATGAAAGAGAGCAAAACGAGAAGAAGGAGGGTGAAAGAGAGAGAAACGAGACGAAGGAGGGTGAAAGAGAGCGAAACGAGATGGAGGAGAGTGAAAGAGAGCGCCACGAGACGAAGGAGGGTGAAAGAGAGCGAAACGAGACGTAGGATGGTGAAAGAGAGCGAAACGAAACGAAGGTGGGCGAAAGAGAGCGACACGAGACGAAGGAGGCGGAAAGAGAGCAAAACGAGACGAGGGAGGGTGAAACAGAGCGAAACGAGACGAAGGAGGGTGAAACAGAGCAAAACGAGATGAAGGAGGGTGAAAGAGAGCGAAGCGAGACGAAGGACGGTGAAAGAGAGCGAAACGAGACGAAGGAGGGTGAAAGAGAGCGAAACGTGACGTGGGAGGGTGAAACAGAGCGAAACGAGACGAAGGAGGGTGAAAGAGAGCGAAACGAGATGAAGAAGGGTGAACGAGAGCGAAACGAGACGAAGGAGGGTGAAAGAGAGCAAAACGAGACGGAAAAGTGTGAAACAGAGCGAAACAAGACTAGGGACGGTGAAAGAGAGCGAAACAAGATGAAGGAGTGTGAAGGAGAGGGAAACGAGACGAAGGAGGGTGAAAGAGAGCGAAACGAGACGAAGGAGGGTGAAAGAGAGCGAAACGAGATGAAAGAGAGTGAAAGAGAGAGAAACGAGACGAAGTAGGGTGAAAGAGAACGAAACGAGATGAAGGAGGGTGAAAGAGAGCGAAACGCGACGAAGGAAGATGAAAGAGAGCAAAACGAGACGAGGTAGGTTGAAAGAGAGCGAAACGAGACGAAGGAGGGTGAAACAGAGCGAAACGAGACGAAGAAGGGTGAAAGAGAATGAAACAAGATGAAGGAGGGGGAAAGAGAGCGAAACGAGACGAAGGAGGATGAAAGAGAGCAAAACGAGACGAAGGAGGGTGAAAGAGAGCGAAACGAGACGAAGGTGGGTGAAAGAGAGCGAAACGAGATGAAGGAGGGTGAAAGAGAGCACCACGAGACGAAGGAGGGTGAAAGATAGCGAAACGAGACGTAGGATGGTGAAAGAGAGCGAAACGAAACGAGGGAGGGTGAAACAGAGCGAAACCAGACGAAGGAGGGTGAAACAGAGCAAAACGAGATGAAGGAGGGTGAAAGAGAGTGAAGCGAGACGAGGGAGGGTGAAACAGAGCGAAACCAGACGAAGGAGGGTGAAACAGAGCGAAACGAGATGAAGGAGGGTGAAAGAGAGCGAAGCGAGACGAAGGAGGGTGAAAGAGAGTGAAACGAGAAGAAGGAGGGTGAAAGAGAGCAAAACAAGACGAAAAAGTGTGAAAGAGAGCGAGCCGAGATGAAGGAGGGCGAAAGAGAGAGAAACAAGACGTAGAACGGAGAAAGAGAATGAAACGAGATGAAGGAGGGTGAAAGAGAGCGAAAAAATGCGAAGGTGGGTGAAAGAGAGCGACATGAGAGGAAGGAGGATGAAAGAGAGCGACACGAGACGAAGGAGGATGAAAGAGAGCGAAACGATATGAAGGAGGGGGAAAGAGAGCGAAACGAGACAACGGAGGATGAAAGAGAGCAAAACGAGACGAAGGTAGGTGAAAGAGAGCGAAACGAGTCGAAGGAGGGTGAAAGAGAGCGAAACGAGATGGAGGAGAGTGAAAGAGAGCGCCACGAGACGAAGGAGGGTGAAAGATAGCGAAACGAGACGTAGGATGTTGAAAGAGAGCAAAACGAGACGAGGGAGGGTGAAACAGAGCGAAACGAGACGAAGGAGGGTGAAACAGAGCAAAACGAGATGAAGGAGGGTGAAAGAGAGCGAGACGAGAGGAAGGAGGATGAAAAGAGCGAAACGAGATGAAGGAGGGTGAAAGAGAGCGTAACGAGACGAAGGAGTGTGATAGAGAGCGAAACGAGACAAAGAAGGATGAAAGAGAGCAAAACGAGAAGAAGGAGGGTGAAAGAGAGAGAAACGAGACGAAGGAGGGTGAAAGAGAGCGAAACGAGATGGAGGAGAGTGAAAGAGAGCGCCACGAGACGAAGGAGGGTGAAAGAGAGCGAAACGAGACGTAGGATGGTGAAAGAGAGCGAAACGAAACGAAGGTGGGCGAAAGAGAGCGACACGAGACGAAGGAGGCGGAAAGAGAGCAAAACGAGACGAGGGAGGGTGAAACAGAGCGAAACGAGACGAAGGAGGGTGAAACAGAGCAAAACGAGATGAAGGAGGGTGAAAGAGAGCGAAGCGAGACGAAGGACGGTGAAAGAGAGCGAAACGAGACGAAGGAGGGTGAAAGAGAGCGAAACGTGACGTGGGAGGGTGAAACAGAGCGAAACGAGACGAAGGAGGGTGAAAGAGAGCGAAACGAGATGAAGAAGGGTGAACGAGAGCGAAACGAGACGAAGGAGGGTGAAAGAGAGCAAAACGAGACGGAAAAGTGTGAAACAGAGCGAAACAAGACTAGGGACGGTGAAAGAGAGCGAAACAAGATGAAGGAGTGTGAAGGAGAGGGAAACGAGACGAAGGAGGGTGAAAGAGAGCGAAACGAGACGAAGGAGGGTGAAAGAGAGCGAAACGAGATGAAAGAGAGTGAAAGAGAGAGAAACGAGACGAAGTAGGGTGAAAGAGAACGAAACGAGATGAAGGAGGGTGAAAGAGAGCGAAACGCGACGAAGGAAGATGAAAGAGAGCAAAACGAGACGAGGTAGGTTGAAAGAGAGCGAAACGAGACGAAGGAGGGTGAAACAGAGCGAAACGAGACGAAGAAGGGTGAAAGAGAATGAAACAAGATGAAGGAGGGGGAAAGAGAGCGAAACGAGACGAAGGAGGATGAAAGAGAGCAAAACGAGACGAAGGAGGGTGAAAGAGAGCGAAACGAGACGAAGGTGGGTGAAAGAGAGCGAAACGAGATGAAGGAGGGTGAAAGAGAGCACCACGAGACGAAGGAGGGTGAAAGATAGCGAAACGAGACGTAGGATGGTGAAAGAGAGCGAAACGAAACGAGGGAGGGTGAAACAGAGCGAAACCAGACGAAGGAGGGTGAAACAGAGCAAAACGAGATGAAGGAGGGTGAAAGAGAGTGAAGCGAGACGAGGGAGGGTGAAACAGAGCGAAACCAGACGAAGGAGGGTGAAACAGAGCGAAACGAGATGAAGGAGGGTGAAAGAGAGCGAAGCGAGACGAAGGAGGGTGAAAGAGAGTGAAACGAGAAGAAGGAGGGTGAAAGAGAGCAAAACAAGACGAAAAAGTGTGAAAGAGAGCGAGCCGAGATGAAGGAGGGCGAAAGAGAGAGAAACAAGACGTAGAACGGAGAAAGAGAATGAAACGAGATGAAGGAGGGTGAAAGAGAGCGAAAAAATGCGAAGGTGGGTGAAAGAGAGCGACATGAGAGGAAGGAGGATGAAAGAGAGCGACACGAGACGAAGGAGGATGAAAGAGAGCGAAACGATATGAAGGAGGGGGAAAGAGAGCGAAACGAGACAACGGAGGATGAAAGAGAGCAAAACGAGACGAAGGTAGGTGAAAGAGAGCGAAACGAGTCGAAGGAGGGTGAAAGAGAGCGAAACGAGATGGAGGAGAGTGAAAGAGAGCGCCACGAGACGAAGGAGGGTGAAAGATAGCGAAACGAGACGTAGGATGTTGAAAGAGAGCAAAACGAAACGAAGGAGGGTGAAAGAGAGCGACACGAGACGAAGGAGGGTGAAAGAGAGCGAAACGAGAGGAGGGAGGGTGAAACAGAGCGAAACGAGACTAAGGAGGGTGAAACAGAGCAAAACGAGATGAAGGAGGGTGAAAGAGAGCGAAGCGAGGTGAAGGAGGGTGAAAGAGAGCGAAACGAGACGAAGGAGGGTGAAAGAGAGCGAACCGAGACGTGGGAGGGTGAAACAGAGCGAAACGAGACGAAGGAGGGTGAAAGAGAGCGAAACGAGATGAAGGAGGGTGAACGAGAGCGAAACGAGACGAAGGAGGGTGAAAGAGAGCAAAACGAGACGGAAAAGTGTGAAAGAGAGCGAAACGAGACTAGGGACGGTGAAAGAGAGCGAAACAAGACGAAGGAGTGTGAAAGAGAGGGAAACGAGATGAAGGAGGGTGAAAGAGAGCGAAACGAGACGAAGGAGGATGAAAGAGAACAAACCGAGACGAAGGAGGGTGAAAGAGAGCGAAAAGAGACGAAGGAGGGTGAAAGAGAGCGAAACGAGATGAAGGAGTGTGAAAGAGAGAGAAACGAGACGAAGAAGGGTGAAAGAGAACGAAATGAGATGAAGGAGGGTGAAAGAGAGCGAAACGCGACGAAGGAAGATGAAAGAGAGCGAAACAAGACGGAGTAGGGTGAAAGAGAGCGAAACGAGACGAAGGAGGGTGAAACAGAGCGAAACGAGACGAAGAAGGGTGAAAGAGAGCGAAACGAGATGAAGGAGGGGGAAAGAGAGCGAAACGAGACGAAGGAGGATGACAGAGAGCAAAACGAGAAGAAGGAGGGTGAAAGAGAGCGAAACGAGATGAAGGTGGGTGAAAGAGAGCGAAACGAGATGAAGGAGGGTGAAACAGAGCAAAACGAGATGAAGGAGGGTGAAAGAGAGCGAAGCGAGACGAAGGAGGGTGAAAGAGAGCGAAACGAGACGAAGGAGGGTGAAAGAGAGCGAAACGAGACGTGGGAGGGTGAAACAGAGCGAAACGAGACGAAGGAGGGTGAAAGAGAGCGAAACGAGATGAAGAAGGGTGAACGAGAGCGAAACGAGACGAAGGAGGGTGAAAGAGAGCAAAACGAGACGGAAAAGTGTGAAAGAGAGCGAAACAAGACTAGGGACGGTGAAAGAGAGCGAAACAAGATGAAGGAGTGTGAAGGAGAGGGGAACGAGACGAAGGAGGGTGTAAGAGAGCGAAACGAGATGAAGGAGCGTGAAAGAGAGCGAAACGAGACGAAAAAGGATGAAAGAGAGCAAAACGAGACGAGGTAGGGTGAAAGAGAGCGAAACGAGACGAAGGAGGGTGAAACAGAGCGAAACGAGACGAAGAAGGGTGAAAGAGAGTGAAACGAGATGAAGGAGGGGGAAAGAGAGCGAAACGAGACGAAGGAGGATGAAAGAAGGCAAAACGAGACGAAGGAGGGTGAAAGAGAGCGAAACGAGACGAAGGTGGGTGAAAGAGAGCGACACGAGAGGAAGGAGGATGAAAGAGAACGACACGAGAGGAAGGAGGATGAAAGAGAGCGAATCGAGACGAAGGAGGGTGAAAGAGATTGAAACGATGACGAAGGAGGGTGAAAGACAGCGAAACGAGATGAAGGAGGATGAAAGAGAGCGCCACGAGATGAAGGAGGGTGAAAGACAGCGAAACGAGATGTAGGATTGTGAAAGAGAGTGAAAAAAAATGAAGGAGGGTGAAAGAGAGCGACACGAGACGAAGGAGGGTGAAAGAGAGCGAAACGAGAGGAGGGAGGATGAAAGAGAGCGAAACGAGATGAAGGAGGGTGAAACAGAGCGAAACGAGACGAAGGAGGGTGAAAGAGAGCGAAACGAGAGGAAGGAGGGTGAAAGAGAGCGAAACGAGACGAAGGAGGGTGAAAGAGAGCGAAACGAGACGAAGGAGGGTGAAAGAGAGCAAAACAAGACGAAAAATTGTGAAAGAGAGCGAGCCGAGATGAAGGAGGGCGAAAGAGAGAGAAACAAGACGTAGAACGGAGAAAGAGAACGAAACGAGATGAAGGAGGGTGAAAGAGAGCGAAACGAGGCAAAGGTGGGTGAAAGAGAGCGACATGAGAGGAAGGAGGATGAAAGAGAGTGACACGAGACGAAGGAGGATGAAAGAGAGCGAAACGATATGAAGGAGGGTGAAAGAGAGTGAAGCGAGGTGAAGGAGGGTGAAAGAGAGCGAAACGAGACGAAGGAGGGTGAAAGAGAGCGAAACGAGACGAAGGAGGGTGAAAGAGAGCGAAACGAGACGTGGGAGGGTGAAACAGAGCGAAACGAGACGAAGGAGGGTGAAAGAGAGCGAAACGAGATGAAGGAGGGTGAACGAGAGCGAAACGAGACGAAGGAGGGTGAAAGAGAGCAAAACGAGATGGAAAAGTGTGAAAGAGAGCGAAGCGAGACTAGGGACGGTGAAAGAGAGCGAAACAAGACGAAGGAGTGTGAAAGAGAGGGAAACGAGACGAAGGAGGGTGAAAGAGAGCGAAACGAGATGAAGGAGCGTGAATGAGAGCGAAACGAGACGAAGGAGGATGAAAGAGAACAAACCGAGACGAAGGAGGGTGAAAGAGAGCGAAACGAGACGAAGGAGGGTGAAAGAGAGCGAAACGAGATGAAGGAGGGTGAAAGAGAGAGAAACGAGATGAAGTAGGGTGAAATTGAACGAAACGAGATGAAGGAGGGTGAAAGAGAGCGAAACGCGACGAAGGAAGATGAAAGAGAGAAAAACGAGACGAAGTAGGGTGAAAGAGAGCGAAACGAGACGAAGGAGGGTCAAACAGAGCGAAACGAGATGAAGAAGGGTGAAAGAGAGCGAAACGAGATGAAGGAGGGGGAAAGAAAGCGAAACGAGACGAAGGAGGATGAAAGAGAGCAAAACGAGAAGAAGGAGGGTGAAAGAGAGCGAAACGAGACGAAGGTGGGTGAAAGAGAGCGAAACGAGATGAAGGAGGGTGAAAGAGAGCGCCACAAGACGAAGGAGGGTGAAAGAGAGCGAAACGAGTCGTAGGATGGTGAAAGAGAGCGAAACGAAACGAAGGAGGGTGAAAGAGAGCGACACGAGACGAAGGAGGGTGAACGAGAGCGAAACGAGACGAAGGAGGGTGAAAGAGAGCAAAACGAGACGGAAAAGTGTGAAAGAGAGCGAAACAAGACTAGGGACGGTGAAAGAGAGCGAAACAAGATGAAGGAGTGTGAAGGAGAGGGGAACGAGACGAAGGAGGGTGTAAGAGAGCGAAACGAGATGAAGGAGCGTGAAAGAGAGCGAAACGAGACGAAAAAGGATGAAAGAGAGCAAAACGAGACGAGGTAGGGTGAAAGAGAGCGAAACGAGACGAAGGAGGGTGAAACAGAGCGAAACGAGACGAAGAAGGGTGAAAGAGAGTGAAACGAGATGAAGGAGGGGGAAAGAGAGCGAAACGAGACGAAGGAGGATGAAAGAAGGCAAAACGAGACGAAGGAGGGTGAAAGAGAGCGAAACGAGACGAAGGTGGTTGAAAGAGAGCGACACGAGAAGAAGGAGGATGAAAGAGAACGACACGAGAGGAAGGAGGATGAAAGAGAGCGAATCGAGACGAAGGAGGGTGAAAGAGATTGAAACGATGACGAAGGAGGGTGAAAGACAGCGAAACGAGATGAAGGAGGATGAAAGAGAGCGCCACGAGATGAAGGAGGGTGAAAGACAGCGAAACGAGATGTAGGATTGTGAAAGAGAGTGAAAAAAAATGAAGGAGGGTGAAAGTGAGCGACACGAGACGAAGGAGGGTGAAAGAGAGCGAAACGAGAGGAGGGAGGATGAAAGAGAGCGAAACGAGATGAAGGAGGGTGAAACAGAGCGAAACGAGACGAAGGAGGGTGAAAGAGAGCGAAACGAGAGGAAGGAGGGTGAAAGAGAGCGAAACGAGACGAAGGAGGGTGAAAGAGAGCGAAACGAGACGAAGGAGGGTGAAAGAGAGCAAAACAAGACGAAAAATTGTGAAAGAGAGCGAGCCGAGATGAAGGAGGGCGAAAGAGAGAGAAACAAGACGTAGAACGGAGAAAGAGAACGAAACGAGATGAAGGAGGGTGAAAGAGAGCGAAACGAGGCAAAGGTGGGTGAAAGAGAGCGACATGAGAGGAAGGAGGATGAAAGAGAGTGACACGAGACGAAGGAGGATGAAAGAGAGCGAAACGATATGAAGGAGGGTGAAAGAGAGTGAAGCGAGGTGAAGGAGGGTGAAAGAGAGCGAAACGAGACGAAGGAGGGTGAAAGAGAGCGAAACGAGACGAAGGAGGGTGAAAGAGAGCGAAACGAGACGTGGGAGGGTGAAACAGAGCGAAACGAGACGAAGGAGGGTGAAAGAGAGCGAAACGAGATGAAGGAGGGTGAACGAGAGCGAAACGAGACGAAGGAGGGTGAAAGAGAGCAAAACGAGATGGAAAAGTGTGAAAGAGAGCGAAGCGAGACTAGGGACGGTGAAAGAGAGCGAAACAAGACGAAGGAGTGTGAAAGAGAGGGAAACGAGACGAAGGAGGGTGAAAGAGAGCGAAACGAGATGAAGGAGCGTGAATGAGAGCGAAACGAGACGAAGGAGGATGAAAGAGAACAAACCGAGACGAAGGAGGGTGAAAGAGAGCGAAACGAGACGAAGGAGGGTGAAAGAGAGCGAAACGAGATGAAGGAGGGTGAAAGAGAGAGAAACGAGATGAAGTAGGGTGAAATTGAACGAAACGAGATGAAGGAGGGTGAAAGAGAGCGAAACGCGACGAAGGAAGATGAAAGAGAGAAAAACGAGACGAAGTAGGGTGAAAGAGAGCGAAACGAGACGAAGGAGGGTCAAACAGAGCGAAACGAGATGAAGAAGGGTGAAAGAGAGCGAAACGAGATGAAGGAGGGGGAAAGAAAGCGAAACGAGACGAAGGAGGATGAAAGAGAGCAAAACGAGAAGAAGGAGGGTGAAAGAGAGCGAAACGAGACGAAGGTGGGTGAAAGAGAGCGAAACGAGATGAAGGAGGGTGAAAGAGAGCGCCACAAGACGAAGGAGGGTGAAAGAGAGCGAAACGAGTCGTAGGATGGTGAAAGAGAGCGAAACGAAACGAAGGAGGGTGAAAGAGAGCGACACGAGACGAAGGAGGGTGAAAGAGAGCAAAACGAGACGAGGGAGTGTGAAACAGAGCGAAACGAGATGGAGGAGAGTGAAAGAGAGCGCCACGAGATGAAGGAGGCTGAAAGAGAGCAATACGAGACGTAGGATGGTGAAAGAGAGCGAAACGAAACGAAGGAGGGTGAAAGAGAGCGACACGAGACGAAGGAGGGTGAAAGAGAGCGAAACGAGACGAGGGAGGGTGAAACAGAGCGAAACGAGACGAAGGAGGGTGAAACAGAGCAAAACGAGATGAAGGAGGGTGAAATAGAGCGAAGCGAGACGAAGGAGGGTGAAAGAGAGCGAAACGATACGAAGGAGGGTGAAAGAGAGCGAAACGAGACGTGGGAGGGTGTAACAGAGCGAAACGAGACGAAGGAGGGTGAGAGAGAGCGAAACGAGAGGAAGGAGGGTGAAAGAGAGCGAAACGAGATGAAGGAGGGTGATAGAGAGCGAAACGAGACGAAGGAGGGTGATAGAGAGCGAAACGAGACGAAGGAGGGTGAAAGAGAGTGAAGTGGGATGAAGGAGGGTGAAAATGAGCGAAACGAGATGGAGGAGGGTGTAAGAGAGCGAGCCGAGATGGAGGAGGGCGAAAGAGGGAGAAACAAGACGTAGAACGGAGAAAGAGAACGAAACGAGATGAAGGAGGGTGAAAGAGAACGAAACGAGGTGAAGGTGGGTGAAAGAGAGCGACACGAGAGGAAGGAGGATGAAAGAGAGCGAGACGAGAGGAAGGAGGATGAAAAGAGCGAAACGAGATGAAGGAGGGTGAAAGAGAGCGTAACGAGACGAAGGAGTGTGATAGAGAGCGAAACGAGACAAAGAAGGATGAAAGAGAGCAAAACGAGAAGAAGGAGGGTGAAAGAGAGAGAAACGAGACGAAGGAGGGTGAAAGAGAGCGAAACGAGATGGAGGAGAGTGAAAGAGAGCGCCACGAAACGAAGGAGGGTGAAAGAGAGCGAAACGAGACGTAGGATGGTGAAAGAGAGCGAAACGAAACGAAGGTGGGCGAAAGAGAGCGACACGAGACGAAGGAGGCGGAAAGAGAGCAAAACGAGACGAGGGAGGGTGAAACAGAGCGAAACGAGACGAAGGAGGGTGAAACAGAGCAAAACGAGATGAAGGAGGGTGAAAGAGAGCGAAGCGAGACGAAGGACGGTGAAAGAGAGCGAAACGAGACGAAGGAGGGTGAAAGAGAGCGAAACGAGACGTGGGAGGGTGAAACAGAGCGAAACGAGACGAAGGAGGGTGAAAGAGAGCGAAACGAGATGAAGAAGGGTGAACGAGACCGAAACGAGACGAAGGAGGGTGAAAGAGAGCAAAACGAGACGGAAAAGTGTGAAACAGAGCGAAACAAGACTAGGGACGGTGAAAGAGAGCGAAACAAGATGAAGGAGTGTGAAGGAGAGGGAAACGAGACGAAGGAGGGTGAAAGAGAGCGAAACGAGACGAAGGAGGGTGAAAGAGAGTGAAACGAGATGAAAGTGGGTGAAAGAGAGAGAAACGAGACGAAGTAGGGTGAAAGAGAACGAAACGAGATGAAGGAGGGTGAAAGAGAGCGAAACGCGACGAAGGAAGATGAAAGAGAGCAAAACGAGACGAGGTAGGTTGAAAGAGAGCGAAACGAGACGAAGGAGGGTGAAACAGAGCGAAACGAGACGAAGAAGGGTGAAAGAGAATGAAACGAGATGAAGGAGGGGGAAAGAGAGCGAAACGAGACGAAGGAGGATGAAAGAGAGCAAAACGAGACGAAGGAGGGTGAAAGAGAGCGAAACGAGACGAAGGTGGGTGAAGGAGAGCGAAACGAGATGAAGGAGGGTGAAAGAGAGCACCACGAGACGAAGGAGGGTGAAAGAGAGCGAAACGAGACGTAGGATGGTGAAAGAGAGCGAAACGAAACGAGGGAGGGTGAAACAGAGCGAAACCAGACGAAGGAGGGTGAAACAGAGCAAAACGAGATGAAGGAGGGTGAAAGAGAGCGAAGCGAGACGAGGGAGGGTGAAACAGAGCGAAACCAGACGAAGGAGGGTGAAACAGAGCGAAACGAGATGAAGGAGGGTGAAAGAGAGCGAAGCGAGACGAAGGAGGGTGAAAGAGAGTGAAACGAGAAGAAGGAGGGTGAAAGAGAGCAAAACAAGATGAAAAAGTGTGAAAGAGAGCGAGCCGAGATGAAGGAGGGCGAAAGAGAGAGAAACAAGACGTAAAACGGAGAAAGAGAACGAAACGAGATGAAGGAGGGTGAAAGAGAGCGAAACAAGGCGAAGGTGGGTGAAAGAGAGCGACATGAGAGGAAGGAGGATGAAAGAGAGCGACACGAGACGAAGGAGGATGAAAGAGAGCGAAACGATATGAAGGAGGGGGAAAGAGAGCGAAACGAGACAACGGAGGATGAAAGAGAGCAAAACGAGACGAAGGTAGGTGAAAGAGAGCGAAACGAGACGCAGGAGGGTGAAAGAGAGCGAAACGAGATGGAGGAGAGTGAAAGAGAGCGCCACGAGACGAAGGAGGGTGAAAGAGAGCGAAACGAGACGTAGGATGTTGAAAGAGAGCGAAACGAAACGAAGGAGGGTGAAAGAGAGCGACACGAGACGAAGGAGGGTGAAAGAGAGCGAAACGCGATGAAGGAGGGTGAACGAGAGCGAAACGAGACGAAGGAGGGTGAAAGAGAGCAAAACGAGACGGAAAAGTGTGAAAGAGAGCAAAACGAGACTAGGGACGGTGAAAGAGAGCGAAACAAAACGAAGGAGTGTGAAAGAGAGGGAAACGAGACAAAGGAGGGTGAAAGAGAGCGAAACGAGATGAAGGAGCGTGAAAGAGAGCGAAACGAGACGAAGGAGGATGAAAGAGAACAAACCGAGACGAAGGAGGGTGAAAGAGAGCGAAAAGAGACGAAGGAGGGTGAAAGAGAGCGAAACGAGATGAAGGAGGGTGAAAGAGAGAGAAACGAGACGAAGAAGGGTGAAAGAGAACGAAACGAGATGAAGGAGGGTGAAAGAGAGCGAAACGCGACGAAGGAAGATGAAAGAGAGCAAAACGAGACGGAGTAGGGTGAAAGAGAGCGAAACGAGACGAAGGAGGGGGAAACAGAGCGAAACGAGACGAAGAAGGGTGAAAGAGAGCGAAACGAGATGAAGGAGGGGGAAAGAGAGCGAAACGAGACGAAGGAGGATGACAGAGAGCAAAACGAGAAGAAGGAGGGTGAAAGAGAGCGAAGCGAGACGAAGGAGGGTGAAAGAGAGCGAAACGAGACGAAGGAGGGTGAAAGAGAGCGAAACGAGACGTGGGAGGGTGAAACAGAGCGAAACGAGACGAAGGAGGGTGAAAGAGAGCGAAACGAGATGAAGAAGGGTGAACGAGAGCGAAACGAGACAAAGGAGGGTGAAAGAGAGCAAAACGAGACGGAAAAGTGTGAAAGAGAGCGAAACAAGACTAGGGACGGTGAAAGAGAGCGAAACAAGATGAAGGAGTGTGAAGGAGAGGGAAACGAGACGAAGGAGGGTGTAAGAGAGCGAAACGAGATGAAGGAGCGTGAAAGAGAGCGAAACGAGACGAAGGAGGATGAAAGAGAACAAAACGAGACGAAGGAGGGTGAAAGAGAGCGAAACGAGACGAAGGAGGGTGAAAGAGAGCGAAACGAGATGAAAGAGGGTGAAAGAGAGAGAAACGAGACGAAGTAGGGTGAAAGAGAACGAAACGAGATGACGGAGGGTGAAAGAGAGCGAAACGCGACGAAGGAAGATGAAAGAGAGCAAAACGAGACGAGGTAGGGTGAAAGAGAGCGAAACGAGACGAAGGAGGGTGAAACAGAGCGAAACGAGACGAAGAAGGGTGAAAGAGAGTGAAACGAGATGAAGGAGGGGGAAAGAGAGCGAAACGAGACGAAGGAGGATGAAAGAGAGCAAAACGAGACGAAGGAGGGTGAAAGAGTGCGAAACGAGATGAAGGTGGGTGAAAGAGAGCGAAACGAGATGAAGGAGGGTGAAAGAGAGAACCACGAGACGAAGGAGGGTGAAAGAGAGCGAAACGAGACGTAGGATGGTGAAAGAGAGCGAAATGAAGCGAAGGAGGGTGAAAGAGAGCGACGCGAGACGAAAGAGGGTGAAAGAGAGCGAAACGAGACGAGGGAGGGTGAAACAGAGCGAAACGAGACGAAGGAGGGTGAAACAGAGCGAAACGAGATGAAGGACGGTGAAAGAGAGCGAAGCGAGACGAGGGAGGGTGAAACAGAGCGAAACGAGACGAAGGAGGGTGAAAGAGAGCGAAACAAGACGAAGGAGGGTGAAAGAGAGCGAAACGAGACGAAGGAGGGTGAAAGAGAGCAAAACAAGACGAAAAAGTGTGAAAGAGAGCGAGCCGAGATGAAGGAGGGCGAAAGAGAGAGAAACAAGACGTAGAACGGAGAAAGAGAACGAAACGAGATGAAGGAGGGTGAAAGAGAGCGAAACAAGGCGAAGGTGGGTGAAAGAGAGCGACATGAGAGGAAGGAGGATGAAAGAGAGCGACACGAGACGAAGGAGGATGAAAGAGAGCGAAACAATATGAAGGAGGGGGAAAGAGAGCGAAACGAGACAACGGAGGATGAAAGAGAGCAAAACGAGACGAAGGTAGGTGAAAGAGAGCGAAACGAGACGAAGGAGGGTGAAAGAGAGCGAAACGAGATGGAGGAGAGTGAAAGAGAGCGCCACGAGACGAAGGAGGGTGAAAGAGAGCGAAACGAGACGTAGGATGGTGAAAGAGAGCGAAACGAAACGAAGGAGGGTGAAAGAGAGCGACACGAGACGAAGGAGGGTGAAAGAGAGCGAAACGAGAGGAGGGAGGGTGAAACAGAGCGAAACGAGACTAAGGAGGGTGAAACAGAGCAAAAGTGGATGAAGGAGAGTGAAAGAGAGCGAAGCGAGGTGAAGGAGGGTGAAAGAGAGCGAAACAAGACGAAGGAGGGTGAAAGAGAGCAAACCGAGACGTGGGAGGGTGAAACAGAGCGAAACGAGACGAAGGAGGGTGAAAGAGAGCGAAACGAGATGAAGGAGGGTGAACGAGAGTGAAACGAGACGAAGGAGGGTGAAAGAGAGCAAAACGAGACGGAAAAGTGTGAAAGAGAGCGAAACGAGACTAGGGACGGTGAAAGAGAGCGAAACAAGACGAAGGAGTGTGAAAGAGAGGGAAACGAGACGAAGGAGGGTGAAAGAGAGCGAAACGAGATGAAGGAGCGTGAAAGAGAGCGAAACGAGACGAAGGAGGATGAAAGAGAACAAACCGAGACGAAGGAGGGTGAAAGAGAGCGAAACGAGACGAAGGAGGGTGAAAGAGAGCGAAACGAGATGAAGGAGGGTGAAAGAGAGAGAAACGAGACGAAGTAGGGTGAAAGAGAACGAAACGAGATGAAGGAGGGTGAAAGGGAGCGAAACGCGACGAAGGAAGATGAAAGAGAGCAAAACGAGACGGAGTAGGGTGAAAGAGAGCGAAACGAGATGAAGGAGGGTGAAACAGAGCGAAACGAGACGAAGAAGGGTGAAAGAGAGCGAAACGAGATGAAGGAGGGGGAAAGAGAGCGAAACGAGACGAAGGAGGATGACAGAGAGCAAAACGAGAAGATGGAGGGTGAAAGAGAGCGAAACGAGATGAAGGTGGGTGAAAGAGAGCGAAACGAGATGAAGGAGGGTGAAACAGAGCAAAACGAGATGAAGGAGGGTGAAAGAGAGCGAAGCGAGACGAAGGAGGGTGAAAGAGAGCGAAACGAGACTAAGGAGGATGAAGGAGAGCGAAACGAGACGTGGGAGGGTGAAACAGAGCGAAACGAGACGAAGGAGGGTGAAAGAGAGCGAAACGAGATGAAGAAGGGTGAACGAGAGGGAAACGAGACGAAGGAGGGTGAAAGAGAGCGAAACAAGATGAAGGAGTGTGAAGGAGAGGGAAACGAGACGAAGGAGGGTGTAAGGGAGCGAAACGAGATGAAGGAGCGTGAAAGAGAGCGAAACGAGACGAAGGAGGATGAAAGAGAACAAACCGAGACGAAGGAGGGTGAAAGAGAGCGAAACGAGATGAAGGTGGGTGAAAGAGAGCGAAACGAGATGAAGGAGGGTGAAACAGAGCAAAACGAGATGAAGGAGGGTGAAAGAGAGCGAAGCGAGACGAAGGAGGGTGAAAGAGAGCGAAACGAGACTAAGGAGGATGAAGGAGAGCGAAACGAGACGTGGGAGGGTGAAACAGAGCGAAACGAGATGAAGGAGGGTGAAAGAGAGCGAAACGAGACGGAAAAGTGTGAAAGAGAGCGAAACAAGACTAGGGACGGTGAAAGAGAGCGAAACAAGATGAAGGAGTGTGAAGGAGAGGGAAACGAGACGAAGGAGGGTGTAAGGGAGCGAAACGAGATGAAGGAGCGTGAAAGAGAGCGAAACGAGACGAAGGAGGATGAAAGAGAACAAACCGAGACGAAGGAGGGTGAAAGAGAGCGAAAAGAGACGAAGGAGGGTGAAAGAGAGCGAAACGAGATGAAGGAGGGTGAAAGAGAGAGAAACGAGACGAAGAAGGGTGAAAGAGAACGAAACGAGATGAAGGAGGGTGAAAAGAGCGAAACGCGACGAAGGAAGATGAAAGAGAGCAAAACGAGACGGAGTAGGGTGAAAGAGAGCGAAACGAGACGAAGGAGGGTGAAACAGAGCGAAACGAGACGAAGAAGGGTGAAAGAGAGCGAAACGAGATGAAGGAGGGGGAAAGAGAGCGAAACGAGACGAAGGAGGGTGAAAGAGAGTGAAACGAGATGAAGGAGGGGGAAAGAGAGCGAAACGAGACGAAGGAGGATGAAAGAGAGCAAAACGAGACGAAGGAGGGTGAAAGAGTGCGAAACGAGATGAAGGTGGGTGAAAGAGAGCGAAACGAGATGAAGGAGGGTGAAAGAGAGAACAACGAGACGAAGGAGGGTGAAAGAGAGCGAAACGAGACGTAGGATGGTGAAAGAGAGCGAAATGAAACGAAGGAGGGTGAAAGAGAGCGACGCGAGACGAAGGAGGGTGAAAGAGAGCGAAACGAGACGAGGGAGGGTGAAACAGAGCGAAACGAGACGAAGGAGGGTGAAACAGAGCGAAACGAGATGAAGGACGGTGAAAGAGAGCGAAGCGAGACGAGGGAGGGTGAAACAGAGCGAAACGAGACGAAGGAGGGTGAAAGAGAGCGAAACAAGACGAAGGAGGGTGAAAGAGAGCGAAACGAGACGAAGGAGGGTGAAAGAGAGCAAAACAAGATGAAAAAGTGTGAAAGAGAGCGAGCCGAGATGAAGGAGGGCGAAAGAGAGAGAAACAAGACGTAGAACGGAGAAAGAGAACGAAACGAGATGAAGGAGGGTGAAAGAGAGCGAAACAAGGCGAAGGTGGGTGAAAGAGAGCGACATGAGAGGAAGGAGGATGAAAGAGAGCGACACGAGACGAAGGAGGATGAAAGAGAGCGAAACGATATGAAGGAGGGGGAAAGAGAGCGAAACGAGACAACGGAGGATGAAAGAGAGCAAAACGAGACGAAGGTAGGTGAAAGAGAGCGAAACGAGACGAAGGAGGGTGAAAGAGAGCGAAACGAGATGGAGGAGAGTGAAAGAGAGCGCCACGAGACGAAGGAGGGTGAAAGAGAGCGAAACGAGACGTAGGATGGTGAAAGAGAACAAACCGAGACGAAGGAGGGTGAAAGAGAGCGAAAAGAGACGAAGGAGGGTGAAAGAGAGCGAAACGAGATGAAGGAGGGTGAAAGAGAGAGAAACGAGACGAAGAAGGGTGAAAGAGAACGAAACGAGATGAAGGAGGGTGAAAAGAGCGAAACGCGACGAAGGAAGATGAAAGAGAGCAAAACGAGACGGAGTAGGGTGAAAGAGAGCGAAACGAGACGAAGGAGGGTGAAACAGATCGAAACGAGACGAAGAAGGGTGAAAGAGAGCGAAACGAGATGAAGGAGGGGGAAAGAGAGCGAAACGAGACGAAGGAGGGTGAAAGAGAGTGAAACGAGATGAAGGAGGGGGAAAGAGAGAGAAACGAGACGAAGGAGGATGAAAGAGAGCAAAACGAGACGAAGGAGGGTGAAAGAGTGCGAAACGAGATGAAGGTGGGTGAAAGAGAGCGAAACGAGATGAAGGAGGGTGAAAGAGAGAACAACGAGACGATGGAGGGTGAAAGAGAGCGAAACGAGACGTAGGATGGTGAAAGAGAGCGAAATGAAACGAAGGAGGGTGAAAGAGAGCGACGCGAGACGAAGGAGGGTGAAAGAGAGCGAAACGAGACGAGGGAGGGTGAAACAGAGCGAAACGAGACGAAGGAGGGTGAAACAGAGCGAAACGAGATGAAGGACGGTGAAAGAGAGCGAAGCGAGACGAGGGAGGGTGAAACAGAGCGAAACGAGACGAAGGAGGGTGAAAGAGAGTGAAACAAGACGAAGGAGGGTGAAAGAGAGCGAAACGAGACGAAGGAGGGTGAAAGAGAGCAAAACAAGACGAAAAAGTGTGAAAGAGAGCGAGCCGAGATGAAGGAGGGCGAAAGAGAGAGAAACAAGACGTAGAACGGAGAAAGAGAACGAAACGAGATGAAGGAGGGTGAAAGAGAGCGAAACAAGGCGAAGGTGGGTGAAAGAGAGCGACATGAGAGGAAGGAGGATGAAAGAGAGCGACACGAGACGAAGGAGGATGAAAGAGAGCGAAACGATATGAAGGAGGGGGAAAGAGAGCGAAACGAGACAACGGAGGATGAAAGAGAGCAAAACGAGACGAAGGTAGGTGAAAGAGAGCGAAACGAGACGAAGGAGGGTGAAAGAGAGCGAAACGAGATGGAGGAGAGTGAAAGAGAGCGCCACGAGACGAAGGAGGGTGAAAGAGAGCGAAACGAGACGTAGGATGGTGAAAGAGAGCGAAACGAAACGAAGGAGGGTGAAAGAGAGCGACACGAGACGAAGGAGGGTGAAAGAGAGCGAAACGAGAGGAGGGAGGGTGAAACAGAGCGAAACGAGACTAAGGAGGGTGAAACAGAGCAAAAGTGGATGAAGGAGAGTGAAAGAGAGCGAAGCGAGGTGAAGGAGGGTGAAAGAGAGCGAAACGAGACGAAGGAGGGTGAAAGAGAGCAAACCGAGACGAAGGAGGGTGAAAGAGAGCGAAACGAGATGAAGGAGGGTGAACGAGAGTGAAACGAGACGAAGGAGGGTGAAAGAGAGCAAAACGAGACGGAAAAGTGCGAAAGAGAGCGAAACGAGACTAGGGACGGTGAAAGAGAGCGAAACAAGACGAAGGAGTGTGAAAGAGAGGGAAACGAGACGAAGGAGGGTGAAAGAGAGCGAAACGAGATGAAGGAGCGTGAAAGAGAGCGAAACGAGACGAAGGAGGATGAAAGAGAACAAACCGAGACGAAGGAGGGTGAAAGAGAGCGAAAAGAGACGAAGGAGGGTGAAAGAGAGCGAAACGAGATGAAGGAGGGTGAAAGAGAACGAAACGAGATGAAGGAGGGTGAAAGAGAGCGAAACGCGACGAAGGAAGATGAAAGAGAGCAAAACGAGACGGAGTAGGGTGAAAGAGAGCGAAACGAGACGAAGGAGGGGGAAACAGAGCGAAACGAGACGAAGAAGGGTGAAAGAGAGCGAAACGAGATGAAGGAGGGGGAAAGAGAGCGAAACGAGACGAAGGAGGATGACAGAGAGCAAAACGAGAAGAAGGAGGGTGAAAGAGAGCGAAACGAGAAAGGTGGGTGAAAGAGAGCGAAACGAGATGAAGGAGGGTGAAACAGAGCAAAACGAGATGAAGGAGGGTGAAAGAGAGCGAAGCGAGACGAAGGAGGGTGAAAGAGAGCGAAACGAGACGAAGGAGGGTGAAAGAGAGCGAAACGAGACGTGGGAGGGTGAAACAGAGCGAAACGAGACGAAGGAGGGTGAAAGAGAGCGAAACGAGATGAAGAAGGGTGAACGAGAGCGAAACGAGACAAAGGAGGGTGAAAGAGAGCAAAACGAGACGGAAAAGTGTGAAAGAGAGCGAAACAAGACTAGGGACGGTGAAAGAGAGCGAAGCAAGATGAAGGAGTGTGAAGGAGAGGGAAACGAGACGAAGGAGGGTGTAAGAGAGCGAAACGAGATGAAGGAGCGTGAAAGAGAGCGAAACGAGACGAAGGAGGATGAAAGAGAACAAAACGAGACGAAGGAGGGTGAAAGAGAGCGAAACGAGACGAAGGACGGTGAAAGAGAGCGAAACGAGATGAAAGAGGGTGAAAGAGAGAGAAACGAGACGAAGTAGGGTGAAAGAGAACGAAACGAGATGAAGGAGGGTGAAAGAGAGCGAAACGCGACGAAGGAAGATGAAAGAGAGCAAAACGAGACGAGGTAGGGTGAAAGAGAGCGAAACGAGACGAAGGAGGGTGAAACAGAGCGAAACGATACGAAGAAGGGTGAAAGAGAGTGAAACGAGATGAAGGAGGGGGAAAGAGAGCGAAACGAGACGAAGGAGGATGAAAGAGAGCAAAACGAGACGAAGGAGGGTGAAAGAGTGCGAAACGAGATGAAGGTGGGTGAAAGAGAGCGAAACGAGATGAAGGAGGGTGAAAGAGAGAACCACGAGACGAAGGAGGGTGAAAGAGAGCGAAACGAGACGTAGGATGGTGAAAGAGAGCGAAATGAAGCGAAGGAGGGTGAAAGAGAGCGACACGAGACGAAGGAGGGTGAAAGAGAGCGAAACGAGACGAGGGAGGGTGAAACAGAGCGAAACGAGACGAAGAAGGGTGAAAGAGAGTGAAACGAGATGAAGGAGGGGGAAAGAGAGCGAAACGAGACGAAGGAGGATGAAAGAGAGCAAAACGAGACGAAGGAGGGTGAAAGAGTGCGAAACGAGATGAAGGTGGGTGAAAGAGAGCGAAACGAGATGAAGGAGGGTGAAAGAGAGAACCACGAGACGAAGGAGGGTGAAAGAGAGCGAAACGAGACGTAGGATGGTGAAAGAGAGCGAAATGAAGCGAAGGAGGGTGAAAGAGAGCGACACGAGACGAAGGAGGGTGAAAGAGAGCGAAACGAGACGAGGGAGGGTGAAACAGAGCGAAACGAGACGAAGGAGGGTGAAACAGAGCGAAACGAGATGAAGGACGGTGAAAGAGAGCGAAGCGAGACGAGGGAGGGTGAAACAGAGCGAAACGAGACGAAGGAGGGTGAAAGAGAGCGAAACAAGACGAAGGAGGGTGAAAGAGAGCGAAACGAGACGAAGGAGGGTGAAAGAGAGCAAAACAAGACGAAAAAGTGTGAAAGAGAGCGAGCCGAGATGAAGGAGGGCGAAAGAGAGAGAAACAAGACGTAGAACGGAGAAAGAGAACGAAACGAGATGAAGGAGGGTGAAAGAGAGCGAAACAAGGCGAAGGTGGGTGAAAGAGAGCGACATGAGAGGAAGGAGGATGAAAGAGAGCGACACGAGACGAAGGAGGATGAAAGAGAGCGAAACGATATGAAGGAGGGGGAAAGAGAGCGAAACGAGACAACGGAGGATGAAAGAGAGCAAAACGAGACGAAGGTAGGTGAAAGAGAGCGAAACGAGACGAAGGAGGGTGAAAGAGAGCGAAACGAGATGGAGGAGAGTGAAAGAGAGCGCCACGAGACGAAGGAGGGTGAAAGAGAGCGAAACGAGACGTAGGATGGTGAAAGAGAGCGAAACGAAACGAAGGAGAGTGAAAGAGAGCGACACGAGACGAAGGAGGGTGAAAGAGAGCGAAACGAGAGGAGGGAGGGTGAAACAGAGCGAAACGAGACTAAGGAGGGTGAAACAGAGCAAAACGAGATGAAGGAGAGTGAAAGAGAGCGAAGCGTGGTGAAGGAGGGTGAAAGAGAGCGAAACGAGACGAAGGAGGGTGAAAGAGAGCAAACCGAGACGTGGGAGGGTGAAACAGAGCGAAACGAGACGAAGGAGGGTGAAAGAGAGCGAAACGAGATGAAGGAGGGTGAACGAGAGTGAAACGAGACGAAGGAGGGTGAAAGAGAGCAAAACGAGACGGAAAAGTGTGAAAGAGAGCGAAACGAGACTAGGGACGGTGAAAGAGAGCGAAACAAGACGAAGGAGTGTGAAAGAGAGGGAAACGAGACGAAGGAGGGTGAAAGAGAGTGAAACGAGATGAAGGAGCGTGAAAGAGAGCGAAACGAGACGAAGGAGGATGAAAGAGAACAAACCGAGACGAAGGAGGGTGAAAGAGAGCGAAACGAGACGAAGGAGGGTGAAAGAGAGCGAAACGAGATGAAGGAGGGTGAAAGAGAGAGAAACGAGACGAAGTAGGGTGAAAGAGAACGAAACGAGATGAAGGAGGGTGAAAGGGAGCGAAACGCGACGAAGGAAGATGAAAGAGAGCAAAACGAGACGGAGTAGGGTGAAAGAGAGCGAAACGAGATGAAGGAGGGGGAAAGAGAGCGAAACGAGACAACGGAGGATGAAAGAGAGCAAAACGAGACGAAGGTAGGTGAAAGAGAGCGAAACGAGACGAAGGAGGGTGAAAGAGAGCGAAACGAGATGGAGGAGAGTGAAAGAGAGCGCCACGAGACGAAGGAGGGTGAAAGAGAGCGAAACGAGACGTAGGATGGTGAAAGAGAGCGAAACGAAACGAAGGAGAGTGAAAGAGAGCGACACGAGACGAAGGAGGGTGAAAGAGAGCGAAACGAGAGGAGGGAGGGTGAAACAGAGCGAAACGAGACTAAGGAGGGTGAAACAGAGCAAAACGAGATGAAGGAGAGTGAAAGAGAGCGAAGCGTGGTGAAGGAGGGTGAAAGAGAGCGAAACGAGACGAAGGAGGGTGAAAGAGAGCAAACCGAGACGTGGGAGGGTGAAACAGAGCGAAACGAGACGAAGGAGGGTGAAAGAGAGCGAAACGAGATGAAGGAGGGTGAACGAGAGTGAAACGAGACGAAGGAGGGTGAAAGAGAGCAAAACGAGACGGAAAAGTGTGAAAGAGAGCGAAACGAGACTAGGGACGGTGAAAGAGAGCGAAACAAGACGAAGGAGTGTGAAAGAGAGGGAAACGAGACGAAGGAGGGTGAAAGAGAGTGAAACGAGATGAAGGAGCGTGAAAGAGAGCGAAACGAGACGAAGGAGGATGAAAGAGAACAAACCGAGACGAAGGAGGGTGAAAGAGAGCGAAACGAGACGAAGGAGGGTGAAAGAGAGCGAAACGAGATGAAGGAGGGTGAAAGAGAGAGAAACGAGACGAAGTAGGGTGAAAGAGAACGAAACGAGATGAAGGAGGGTGAAAGGGAGCGAAACGCGACGAAGGAAGATGAAAGAGAGCAAAACGAGACGGAGTAGGGTGAAAGAGAGCGAAACGAGATGAAGGAGGGTGAAACAGAGCGAAACGAGACGAAGAAGGGTGAAAGAGAGCGAAACGAGATGAAGGAGGGGGAAAGAGAGCGAAACGAGACGAAGGAGGATGACAGAGAGCAAAACGAGAAGAAGGAGGGTGAAAGAGAGCGAAACGAGATGAAGGTGGGTGAAAGAGAGCGAAACGAGATGAAGGAGGGTGAAACAGAGCAAAACGAGATGAAGGAGGGTGAAAGAGAGCGAAGCGAGACGAAGGAGGGTGAAAGAGAGCGAAACGAGACTAAGGAGGGTGAAAGAGAGCGAAACGAGACGTGGGAGGGTGAAACAGAGCGAAACGAGACGAAGGAGGGTGAAAGAGAGCGAAACGAGATGAAGAAGGGTGAACGAGAGCGAAACGAGACGAAGGAGGGTGAAAGAGAGCAAAACGAGACGGAAAAGTGTGAAAGAGAGCGAAACAAGACTAGGGACGGTGAAAGAGAGCGAAACAAGATGAAGGAGTGTGAAGGAGAGGGAAACGAGACGAAGGAGGGTGTAAGAGAGCGAAACGAGATGAAGGAGCGTGAAAGAGAGCGAAACGAGACGAAGGAGGATGAAAGAGAACAAACCGAGACGAAGGAGGGTGAAAGAGAGCGAAAAGAGACGAAGGAGGGTGAAAGAGAGCGAAACGAGATGAAGGAGGGTGAAAGAGAGAGAAACGAGACGAAGAAGGGTGAAAGAGAACGAAACGAGATGAAGGAGGGTGAAAAGAGCGAAACGCGACGAAGGAAGATGAAAGAGAGCAAAACGAGACGGAGTAGGGTGAAAGAGAGCGAAACGAGACGAAGGAGGGTGAAACAGAGCGAAACGAGACGAAGAAGGGTGAAAGAGAGCGAAACGAGATGAAGGAGGGGGAAAGAGAGCGAAACGAGACGAAGGAGGGTGAAAGAGAGTGAAACGAGATGAAGGAGGGGGAAAGAGAGCGAAACGAGACGAAGGAGGATGAAAGAGAGCAAAACGAGACGAAGGAGGGTGAAAGAGTGCGAAACGAGATGAAGGTGGGTGAAAGAGAGCGAAACGAGATGAAGGAGGGTGAAAGAGAGAACCACGAGACGAAGGAGGGTGAAAGAGAGCGAAACGAGACGTAGGATGGTGAAAGAGAGCGAAATGAAACGAAGGAGGGTGAAAGAGAGCGACGCGAGACGAAGGAGGGTGAAAGAGAGCGAAACGAGACGAGGGAGGGTGAAACAGAGCGAAACGAGACGAAGGAGGGTGAAACAGAGCGAAACGAGATGAAGGACGGTGAAAGAGAGCGAAGCGAGACGAGGGAGGGTGAAACAGAGCGAAACGAGACGAAGGAGGGTGAAAGAGAGCGAAACAAGACGAAGGAGGGTGAAAGAGAGCGAAACGAGACGAAGGAGGGTGAAAGAGAGCAAAACAAGACGAAAAAGTGTGAAAGAGAGCGAGCCGAGATGAAGGAGGGCGAAAGAGAGAGAAACAAGATGTAGAACGGAGAAAGAGAACGAAACGAGATGAAGGAGGGTGAAAGAGAGCGAAACAAGGCGAAGGTGGGTGAAAGAGAGCGACATGAGAGGAAGGAGGATGAAAGAGAGCGACACGAGACGAAGGAGGATGAAAGAGAGCGAAACGATATGAAGGAGGGGGAAAGAGAGCGAAACGAGACAACGGAGGATGAAAGAGAGCAAAACGAGACGAAGGTAGGTGAAAGAGAGCGAAACGAGACGAAGGAGGGTGAAAGAGAGCGAAACGAGATGGAGGAGAGTGAAAGAGAGCGCCACGAGACGAAGGAGGGTGAAAGAGAGCGAAACGAGACGTAGGATGGTGAAAGAGAGCGAAACGAAACGAAGGAGGGTGAAAGAGAGCGACACGAGACGAAGGAGGGTGAAAGAGAGCGAAACGAGAGGAGGGAGGGTGAAACAGAGCGAAACGAGACTAAGGAGGGTGAAACAGAGCAAAAGTGGATGAAGGAGAGTGAAAGAGAGCGAAGCGAGGTGAAGGAGGGTGAAAGAGAGCGAAACGAGACGAAGGAGGGTGAAAGAGAGCAAACCGAGACGTGGGAGGGTGAAACAGAGCGAAACGAGACGAAGGAGGGTGAAAGAGAGCGAAACGAGATGAAGGAGGGTGAACGAGAGTGAAACGAGACGAAGGAGGGTGAAAGAGAGCAAAACGAGACGGAAAAGTGTGAAAGAGAGCGAAACGAGACTAGGGACGGTGAAAGAGAGCGAAACAAGACGAAGGAGTGTGAAAGAGAGGGAAACGAGACGAAGGAGGGTGAAAGAGAGCGAAACGAGATGAAGGAGCGTGAAAGAGAGCGAAACGAGACAAAGGAGGATGAAAGAGAACAAACCGAGACGAAGGAGGGTGAAAGAGAGCGAAAAGAGACGAAGGAGGGTGAAAGAGAGCGAAACGAGATGAAGGAGGGTGAAAGAGAGAGAAACGAGACGAAGAAGGGTGAAAGAGAACGAAACGCGACGAAGGAAGATGAAAGAGAGCAAAACGAGACGGAGTAGGGTGAAAGAGAGCGAAACGAGACGAAGGAGGGGGAAACAGAGCGAAACGAGACGAAGAAGGGTGAAAGAGAGCGAAACGAGATGAAGGAGGGGGAAAGAGAGCGAAACGAGACGAAGGAGGATGACAGAGAGCAAAACGAGAAGAAGGAGGGTGAAAGAGAGCGAAACGAGAAAGGTGGGTGAAAGAGAGCGAAACGAGATGAAGGAGGGTGAAACAGAGCAAAACGAGATGAAGGAGGGTGAAAGAGAGCGAAGCGAGACGAAGGAGGGTGAAAGAGAGCGAAACGAGACGAAGGAGGGTGAAAGAGAGCGAAACGAGACGTGGGAGGGTGAAACAGAGCGAAACGAGACGAAGGAGGGTGAAAGAGAGCGAAACGAGATGAAGAAGGGTGAACGAGAGCGAAACGAGACAAAGGAGGGTGAAAGAGAGCAAAACGAGACGGAAAAGTGTGAAAGAGAGCGAAACAAGACTAGGGACGGTGAAAGAGAGCGAAACAAGATGAAGGAGTGTGAAGGAGAGGGAAACGAGACGAAGGAGGGTGTAAGAGAGCGAAACGAGATGAAGGAGCGTGAAAGAGAGCGAAACGAGACGAAGGAGGATGAAAGAGAACAAAACGAGACGAAGGAGGGTGAAAGAGAGCGAAACGAGACGAAGGAGGGTGAAAGAGAGCGAAACGAGATGAAAGAGGGTGAAAGAGAGAGAAACGAGACGAAGTAGGGTGAAAGAGAACGAAACGAGATGAAGGAGGGTGAAAGAGAGCGAAACGCGACGAAGGAAGATGAAAGAGAGCAAAACGAGACGAGGTAGGGTGAAAGAGAGCGAAACGAGTCGAAGGAGGGTGAAACAGAGCGAAACGAGACGAAGAAGGGTGAAAGAGAGTGAAACGAGATGAAGGAGGGGGAAAGAGAGCGAAACGAGACGAAGGAGGATGAAAGAGAGCAAAACGAGATGAAGGAGGGTGAAAGAGTGCGAAACGAGATGAAGGTGGGTGAAAGAGAGCGAAACGAGATGAAGGAGGGTGAAAGAGAGAACCACGAGACGAAGGAGGGTGAAAGAGAGCGAAACGAGACGTAGGATGGTGAAAGAGAGCGAAATGAAGCGAAGGAGGGTGAAAGAGAGCGACGCGAGACGAAGGAGGGTGAAAGAGAGCGAAACGAGACGAGGGAGGGTGAAACAGAGCGAAACGAGACGAAGGAGGGTGAAACAGAGCGAAACGAGATGAAGGACGGTGAAAGAGAGCGAAGCGAGACGAGGGAGGGTGAAACAGAGCGAAACGAGACGAAGGAGGGTGAAAGAGAGCGAAACAAGACGAAGGAGGGTGAAAGAGAGCGAAACGAGACGAAGGAGGGTGAAAGAGAGCAAAACAAGACGAAAAAGTGTGAAAGAGAGCGAGCCGAGATGAAGGAGGGCGAAAGAGAGAGAAACAAGACGTAGAACGGAGAAAGAGAACGAAACGAGATGAAGGAGGGTGAAAGAGAGCGAAACAAGGCGAAGGTGGGTGAAAGAGAGCGACATGAGAGGAAGGAGGATGAAAGAGAGCGACACGAGACGAAGGAGGATGAAAGAGAGCGAAACGATATGAAGGAGGGGGAAAGAGAGCGAAACGAGACAATGGAGGATGAAAGAGAGCAAAACGAGACGAAGGTAGGTGAAAGAGAGCGAAACGAGACGAAGGAGGGTGAAAGAGAGCGAAACGAGATGGAGGAGAGTGAAAGAGAGCGCCACGAGACGAAGGAGGGTGAAAGAGAGCGAAACGAGACGTAGGATGGTGAAAGAGAGCGAAACGAAACGAAGGAGGGTGAAAGAGAGCGACACGAGACGAAGGAGGGTGAAAGAGAGCGAAACGAGAGGAGGGAGGGTGAAACAGAGCGAAACGAGACTAAGGAGGGTGAAACAGAGCAAAAGTGGATGAAGGAGAGTGAAAGAGAGCGAAGCGAGGTGAAGGAGGGTGAAAGAGAGCGAAACGAGACGAAGGAGGGTGAAAGAGAGCAAACCGAGACGTGGGAGGGTGAAACAGAGCGAAACGAGACGAAGGAGGGTGAAAGAGAGCGAAACGAGATGAAGGAGGGTGAACGAGAGTGAAACGAGACGAAGGAAGGTGAAAGAGAGCAAAACGAGACGGAAAAGTGTGAAAGAGAGCGAAACGAGACTAGGGACGGTGAAAGAGAGCGAAACAAGACGAAGGAGTGTGAAAGAGAGGGAAACGAGACGAAGGAGGGTGAAAGAGAGCGAAACGAGATGAAGGAGCGTGAAAGAGAGCGAAACGAGACGAAGGAGGATGAAAGAGAACAAACCGAGACGAAGGAGGGTGAAAGAGAGCGAAAAGAGACGAAGGAGGGTGAAAGAGAGCGAAACGAGATGAAGGAGGGTGAAAGAGAGAGAAACGAGACGAAGAAGGGTGAAAGAGAACGAAACGAGATGAAGGAGGGTGAAAGAGAGCGAAACGCGACGAAGGAAGATGAAAGAGAGCAAAACGAGACGGAGTAGGGTGAAAGAGAGCGAAACGAGACGAAGGAGGGGGAAACAGAGCGAAACGAGACGAAGAAGGGTGAAAGAGAGCGAAACGAGATGAAGGAGGGGGAAAGAGAGCGAAACGAGACGAAGGAGGATGACAGAGAGCAAAACGAGAAGAAGGAGGGTGAAAGAGAGCGAAACGAGAAAGGTGGGTGAAAGAGAGCGAAACGAGATGAAGGAGGGTGAAACAGAGCAAAACGAGATGAAGGAGGGTGAAAGAGAGCGAAGCGAGACGAAGGAGGGTGAAAGAGAGCGAAACGAGACGAAGGAGGGTGAAAGAGAGCGAAACGAGACGTGGGAGGGTGAAACAGAGCGAAACGAGACGAAGGAGGGTGAAAGAGAGCGAAACGAGATGAAGAAGGGTGAACGAGAGCGAAACGAGACAAAGGAGGGTGAAAGAGAGCAAAACGAGACGGAAAAGTGTGAAAGAGAGCGAAACAAGACTAGGGACGGTGAAAGAGAGCGAAACAAGATGAAGGAGTGTGAAGGAGAGGGAAACGAGACGAAGGAGGGTGTAAGAGAGCGAAACGAGATGAAGGAGCGTGAAATAGAGCGAAACGAGACGAAGGAGGATGAAAGAGAACAAAACGAGACGAAGGAGGGTGAAAGAGAGCGAAACGAGACGAAGGAGGGTGAAAGAGAGCGAAACGAGATGAAAGAGGGTGAAAGAGAGAGAAACGAGACGAAGTAGGGTGAAAGAGAACGAAACGAGATGAAGGAGGGTGAAAGAGAGCGAAACGCGACGAAGGAAGATGAAAGAGAGCAAAACGAGACGAGGTAGGGTGAAAGAGAGCGAAACGAGACGAAGGAGGGTGAAACAGAGCGAAACGAGACGAAGAAGGGTGAAAGAGAGTGAAACGAGATGAAGGAGGGGGAAAGAGAGCGAAACGAGACGAAGGAGGATGAAAGAGAGCAAAACGAGACGAAGGAGGGTGAAAGAGTGCGAAACGAGATGAAGGTGGGTGAAAGAGAGCGAAACGAGATGAAGGAGGGTGAAAGAGAGAACCACGAGACGAAGGAGGGTGAAAGAGAGCGAAGCGAGACGAGGGAGGGTGAAACAGAGCGAAACGAGACGAAGGAGGGTGAAAGAGAGCGAAACAAGACGAAGGAGGGTGAAAGAGAGCGAAACGAGACGAAGGAGGGTGAAAGAGAGCAAAACAAGACGAAAAAGTGTGAAAGAGAGCGAGCCGAGATGAAGGAGGGCGAAAGAGAGAGAAACAAGACGTAGAACGGAGAAAGAGAACGAAACGAGATGAAGGAGGGTGAAAGAGAGCGAAACAAGGCGAAGGTGGGTGAAAGAGAGCGACATGAGAGGAAGGAGGATGAAAGAGAGCGACACGAGACGAAGGAGGATGAAAGAGAGCGAAACGATATGAAGGAGGGGGAAAGAGAGCGAAACGAGACAACGGAGGATGAAAGAGAGCAAAACGAGACGAAGGTAGGTGAAAGAGAGCGAAACGAGACGAAGGAGGGTGAAAGAGAGCGAAACGAGATGGAGGAGAGTGAAAGAGAGCGCCACGAGACGAAGGAGGGTGAAAGAGAGCGAAACGAGACGTAGGGTGGTGAAAGAGAGCGAAACGAAACGAAGGAGGGTGAAAGAGAGCGACACGAGACGAAGGAGGGTGAAAGAGAGCGAAACGAGAGGAGGGAGGGTGAAACAGAGCGAAACGAGACTAAGGAGGGTGAAACAGAGCAAAAGTGGATGAAGGAGAGTGAAAGAGAGCGAAGCGAGGTGAAGGAGGGTGAAAGAGAGCGAAACGAGACGAAGGAGGGTGAAAGAGAGCAAACCGAGACGTGGGAGGGTGAAACAGAGCGAAACGAGACGAAGGAGGGTGAAAGAGAGCGAAACGAGATGAAGGAGGGTGAACGAGAGTGAAACGAGACGAAGGAGGGTGAAAGAGAGCAAAACGAGACGGAAAAGTGTGAAAGAGAGCGAAACGAGACTAGGGACGGTGAAAGAGAGCGAAACAAGACGAAGGAGTGTGAAAGAGAGGGAAACGAGACGAAGGAGGGTGAAAGAGAGCGAAACGAGATGAAGGAGCGTGAAAGAGAGCGAAACGAGACGAAGGAGGATGAAAGAGAACAAACCGAGACGAAGGAGGGTGAAAGAGAGCGAAAAGAGACGAAGGAGGGTGAAAGAGAGCGAAACGAGATGAAGGAGGGTGAAAGAGAGAGAAACGAGACGAAGAAGGGTGAAAGAGAACGAAACGAGATGAAGGAGGGTGAAAGAGAGCGAAACGCGACGAAGGAAGATGAAAGAGAGCAAAACGAGACGGAGTAGGGTGAAAGAGAGCGAAACGAGACGAAGGAGGGGGAAACAGAGCGAAACGAGACGAAGAAGGGTGAAAGAGAGCGAAACGAGATGAAGGAGGGGGAAAGAGAGCGAAACGAGACGAAGGAGGATGACAGAGAGCAAAACGAGAAGAAGGAGGGTGAAAGAGAGCGAAACGAGAAAGGTGGGTGAAAGAGAGCGAAACGAGATGAAGGAGGGTGAAACAGAGCAAAACGAGATGAAGGAGGGTGAAAGAGAGCGAAGCGAGACGAAGGAGGGTGAAAGAGAGCGAAACGAGACGAAGGAGGGTGAAAGAGAGCGAAACGAGACGTGGGAGGGTGAAACAGAGCGAAACGAGACGAAGGAGGGTGAAAGAGAGCGAAACGAGATGAAGAAGGGTGAACGAGAGAGAAACGAGACAAAGGAGGGTGAAAGAGAGCAAAACGAGACGGAAAAGTGTGAAAGAGAGCGAAACAAGACTAGGGACGGTGAAAGAGAGCGAAACAAGATGAAGGAGTGTGAAGGAGAGGGAAACGAGACGAAGGAGGGTGTAAGAGAGCGAAACGAGATGAAGGAGCGTGAAAGAGAGCGCCACGAGACGAAGGAGGGTGAAAGAGAGCGAAACGAGACGTAGGATGGTGAAAGAGAGCGAAACGAAACGAAGGAGGGTGAAAGAGAGCGACACGAGACGAAGGAGGGTGAAAGAGAGCGAAACGAGAGGAGGGAGGGTGAAACAGAGCGAAACGAGACTAAGGAGGGTGAAACAGAGCAAAACGAGATGAAGGAGAGTGAAAGAGAGCGAAGCGAGGTGAAGGAGGGTGAAAGAGAGCGAAACGAGACGAAGTAGGGTGAAAGAGAGCAAACCGAGACGTGGGAGGGTGAAACAGAGCGAAACGAGACGAAGGAGGGTGAAAGAGAGCGAAACGAGATGAAGGAGGGTGAACGAGAGTGAAACGAGACGAAGGAGGGTGAAAGAGAGCAAAACGAGACGGAAAAGTGTGAAAGAGAGCGAAACGAGACTAGGGACGGTGAAAGAAAGCGAAACAAGACGAAGGAGTGTGAAAGAGAGGGAAACGAGACGAAGGAGGGTGAAAGAGAGCGAAACGAGATGAAGGAGCGTGAAAGAGAGCGAAACGAGACGAAGGAGGATGAAAGAGAACAAACCGAGACGAAGGAGGGTGAAAGAGAGCGAAACGAGACGAAGGAGGGTGAAAGAGAGCGAAACGAGATGAAGGAGGGTGAAAGAGAGAGAAACGAGACGAAGTAGGGTGAAAGAGAACGAAACGAGATGAAGGAGGGTGAAAGGGAGCGAAACGCGACGAAGGAAGATGAAAGAGAGCAAAACGAGACGGAGTAGGGTGAAAGAGAGCGAAACGAGATGAAGGAGGGTGAAACAGAGCGAAACGAGACGAAGGAGGATGACAGAGAGCAAAACGAGAAGAAGGAGGGTGAAAGAGAGCGAAACGAGATGAAGGTGGGTGAAAGAGAGCGAAACGAGATGAAGGAGGGTGAAACAGAGCAAAACGAGATGAAGGAGGGTGAAAGAGAGCGAAGCGAGACGAAGGAGGGTGAAAGAGAGCGAAACGAGACTAAGGAGGGTGAAAGAGAGCGAAACGAGACGTGGGAGGGTGAAACAGAGCGAAACGAGACGAAGGAGGGTGAAAGAGAGCGAAACGAGATGAAGAAGGGTGAACGAGAGCGAAACGAGACGAAGGAGGGTGAAAGAGAGCAAAACGAGACGGAAAAGTGTGAAAGAGAGCGAAACAAGACTAGGGACGGTGAAAGAGAGCGAAACAAGATGAAGGAGTGTGAAGGAGAGGGAAACGAGACGAAGGAGGGTGTAAGAGAGCGAAACGAGATGAAGGAGCGTGAAAGAGAGCGAAACGAGACGAAGGAGGATGAAAGAGAACAAACCGAGAGGAAGGAGGGTGAAAGAGAGCGAAAAGAGACGAAGGAGGGTGAAAGAGAGCGAAACGAGATGAAGGAGGGTGAAAGAGAGAGAAACGAGACGAAGAAGGGTGAAAGAGAACGAAACGAGATGAAGGAGGGTGAAAAGAGCGAAACGCGACGAAGGAAGATGAAAGAGAGCAAAACGAGACGGAGTAGGGTGAAAGAGAGCGAAACGAGACGAAGGAGGGTGAAACAGAGCGAAACGAGACGAAGAAGGGTGAAAGAGAGCGAAACGAGATGAAGGAGGGGGAAAGAGAGCGAAACGAGACGAAGGAGGGTGAAAGAGAGTGAAACGAGATGAAGGAGGGGGAAAGAGAGCGAAACGAGACGAAGGAGGATGAAAGAGAGCAAAACGAGACGAAGGAGGGTGAAAGAGTGCGAAACGAGATGAAGGTGGGTGAAAGAGAGCGAAACGAGATGAAGGAGGGTGAAAGAGAGAACCACGAGACGAAGGAGGGTGAAAGAGAGCGAAATGAAACGAAGGAGGGTGAAAGAGAGCGACGCGAGACGAAGGAGGGTGAAAGAGAGCGAAACGAGACGAGGGAGGGTGAAACAGAGCGAAACGAGACGAAGGAGGGTGAAACAGAGCGAAACGAGATGAAGGACGGTGAAAGAGAGCGAAGCGAGACGAGGGAGGGTGAAACAGAGCGAAACGAGACGAAGGAGGGTGAAAGAGAGCGAAACAAGACGAAGGAGGGTGAAAGAGAGCGAAACGAGACGAAGGAGGGTGAAAGAGAGCAAAACAAGACGAAAAAGTGTGAAAGAGAGCGAGCCGAGATGAAGGAGGGCGAAAGAGAGAGAAACAAGACGTAGAACGGAGAAAGAGAACGAAACGAGATGAAGGAGGGTGAAAGAGAGCGAAACAAGTCAAGGTGGGTGAAAGAGAGCGACATGAGAGGAAGGAGGATGAAAGAGAGCGACACGAGACGAAGGAGGATGAAAGAGAGCGAAACGATATGAAGGAGGGGGAAAGAGAGCGAAACGAGACAACGGAGGATGAAAGAGAGCAAAACGAGACGAAGGTAGGTGAAAGAGAGCGAAACGAGACGAAGGAGGGTGAAAGAGAGCGAAACGAGATGGAGGAGAGTGAAAGAGAGCGCCACGAGACGAAGGAGGGTGAAAGAGAGCGAAACGAGACGTAGGATGGTGAAAGAGAGCGAAACGAAACGAAGGAGGGTGAAAGAGAGCGACACGAGACGAAGGAGGGTGAAAGAGAGCGAAACGAGAGGAGGGAGGGTGAAACAGAGCGAAACGAGACTAAGGAGGGTGAAACAGAGCAAAAGTGGATGAAGGAGAGTGAAAGAGAGCGAAGCGAGGTGAAGGAGGGTGAAAGAGAGCGAAACGAGACGAAGGAGGGTGAAAGAGAGCAAACCGAGACGTGGGAGGGTGAAACAGAGCGAAACGAGACGAAGGAGGGTGAAAGAGAGCGAAACGAGATGAAGGAGGGTGAACGAGAGTGAAACGAGACGAAGGAGGGTGAAAGAGAGCAAAACGAGACGGAAAAGTGTGAAAGAGAGCGAAACGAGACTAGGGACGGTGAAAGAGAGCGAAACAAGACGAAGGAGTGTGAAAGAGAGGGAAACGAGACGAAGGAGGGTGAAAGAGAGCGAAACGAGATGAAGGAGCGTGAAAGAGAGCGAAACGAGACGAAGGAGGATGAAAGAGAACAAACCGAGACGAAGGAGGGTGAAAGAGAGCGAAAAGAGACGAAGGAGGGTGAAAGAGAGCGAAACGAGATGAAGGAGGGTGAAAGAGAGAGAAACGAGACGAAGAAGGGTGAAAGAGAACGAAACGAGATGAAGGAGGGTGAAAAGAGCGAAACGCGACGAAGGAAGATGAAAGAGAGCAAAACGAGACGGAGTAGGGTGAAAGAGAGCGAAACGAGACGAAGGAGGGTGAAACAGAGCGAAACGAGACGAAGAAGGGTGAAAGAGAGCGAAACGAGATGAAGGAGGGGGAAAGAGAGCGAAACGAGACGAAGGAGGGTGAAAGAGAGTGAAACGAGATGAAGGAGGGGGAAAGAGAGCGAAACGAGACGAAGGAGGATGAAAGAGAGCAAAACGAGACGAAGGAGGGTGAAAGAGTGCGAAACGAGATGAAGGTGGGTGAAAGAGAGCGAAACGAGATGAAGGAGGGTGAAAGAGAGAACCACGAGACGAAGGAGGGTGAAAGAGAGCGAAATGAAACGAAGGAGGGTGAAAGAGAGCGACGCGAGACGAAGGAGGGTGAAAGAGAGCGAAACGAGACGAGGGAGGGTGAAACAGAGCGAAACGAGACGAAGGAGGGTGAAACAGAGCGAAACGAGATGAAGGACGGTGAAAGAGAGCGAAGCGAGACGAGGGAGGGTGAAACAGAGCGAAACGAGACGAAGGAGGGTGAAAGAGAGCGAAACAAGACGAAGGAGGGTGAAAGAGAGCGAAACGAGACGAAGGAGGGTGAAAGAGAGCAAAACAAGACGAAAAAGTGTGAAAGAGAGCGAGCCGAGATGAAGGAGGGCGAAAGAGAGAGAAACAAGACGTAGAACGGAGAAAGAGAACGAAACGAGATGAAGGAGGGTGAAAGAGAGCGAAACAAGTCAAGGTGGGTGAAAGAGAGCGACATGAGAGGAAGGAGGATGAAAGAGAGCGATACGAGACGAAGGAGGATGAAAGAGAGCGAAACGATATGAAGGAGGGGGAAAGAGAGCGAAACGAGACAACGGAGGATGAAAGAGAGCAAAACGAGACGAAGGTAGGTGAAAGAGAGCGAAACGAGACGAAGGAGGGTGAAAGAGAGCGAAACGAGATGGAGGAGAGTGAAAGAGAGCGCCACGAGACGAAGGAGGGTGAAAGAGAGCGAAACGAGACGTAGGATGGTGAAAGAGAGCGAAACGAAACGAAGGAGGGTGAAAGAGAGCGACACGAGACGAAGGAGGGTGAAAGAGAGCGAAACGAGAGGAGGGAGGGTGAAACAGAGCGAAACGAGACTAAGGAGGGTGAAACAGAGCAAAAGTGGATGAAGGAGAGTGAAAGAGAGCGAAGCGAGGTGAAGGAGGGTGAAAGAGAGCGAAACGAGACGAAGGAGGGTGAAAGAGAGCAAACCGAGACGTGGGAGGGTGAAACAGAGCGAAACGAGACGAAGGAGGGTGAAAGAGAGCGAAACGAGATGAAGGAGGGTGAACGAGAGTGAAACGAGACGAAGGAGGGTGAAAGAGAGCAAAACGAGACGGAAAAGTGTGAAAGAGAGCGAAACGAGACTAGGGACGGTGAAAGAGAGCGAAACAAGACGAAGGAGTGTGAAAGAGAGGGAAACGAGACGAAGGAGGGTGAAAGAGAGCGAAACGAGATGAAGGAGCGTGAAAGAGAGCGAAACGAGACGAAGGAGGATGAAAGAGAACAAACCGAGACGAAGGAGGGTGAAAGAGAGCGAAACGAGATGAAGGAGGGTGAAAGAGAACGAAACGAGATGAAGGAGGGTGAAAGGGAGCGAAACGCGACGAAGGAAGATGAAAGAGAGCAAAACGAGACGGAGTAGGGTGAGAGAGAGCGAAACGAGATGAAGGAGGGTGAAACAGAGCGAAACGAGACGAAGAAGGGTGAAAGAGAGCGAAACAAGATGAAGGAGGGGGAAAGAGAGCGAAACGAGACGAAGGAGGATGACAGAGAGCAAAACGAGAAGAAAGAGGGTGAAAGAGAGCGAAACGAGATGAAGGTGGGTGAAAGAGAGCGAAACGAGATGAAGGAGGGTGAAACAGAGCAAAACGAGATGAAGGAGGGTGAAAGAGAGCGAAGCGAGACGAAGGAGGGTGAAAGAGAGCGAAACGAGACTAAGGAGGGTGAAAGAGAGCGAAACGAGACGTGGGAGGGTGAAACAGAGCGAAACGAGACGAAGGAGGGTGAAAGAGAGCGAAACGAGATGAAGAAGGGTGAACGAGAGCGAAACGAGACGAAGGAGGGTGAAAGAGAGCGAAACAAGACTAGGGACGGTGAAAGAGAGCGAAACAAGATGAAGGAGTGTGAAGGAGAGGGAAACGAGACGAAGGAGGGTGTAAGAGAGCGAAACGAGATGAAGGAGCGTGAAAGAGAGCGAAACGAGACGAAGGAGGATGAAAGAGAACAAACCGAGACGAAGGAGGGTGAAAGAGAGCGAAAAGAGACGAAGGAGGGTGAAAGAGAGCGAAACGAGATGAAGGAGGGTGAAAGAGAGAGAAACGAGACGAAGAAGGGTGAAAGAGAACGAAACGAGATGAAGGAGGGTGAAAGAGAGCGAAACGCGACGAAGGAAGATGAAAGAGAGCAAAACGAGACGGAGTAGGGTGAAAGAGAGCGAAACGAGACGAAGGAGGGTGAAACAGAGCGAAACGAGACGAAGAAGGGTGAAAGAGAGCGAAACGAGATGAAGGAGGGGGAAAGAGAGCGAAACGAGACGAAGGAGGATGACAGAGAGCAAAACGAGAAGAAGGAGGGTGAAAGAGAGCGAAACGAGATGAAGGTGGGTGAAAGAGAGCGAAACGAGATGAAGGAGGGTGAAACAGAGCAAAACGAGATGAAGGAGGGTGAAAGAGAGCGAAGCGAGACGAAGGAGGGTGAAAGAGAGCGAAACGAGACGAAGGAGGGTGAAAGAGAGCGAAACGAGACGTGGGAGGGTGAAACAGAGCGAAACGAGACGAAGGAGGGTGAAAGAGAGTGAAACGAGATGAAGAAGTGTGAACGAGAGCGAAACGAGACGAAGGAGGGTGAAAGAGAGCAAAACGAGATGGAAAAGTGTGAAAGAGAGCGAAACAAGACTAGGGACGGTGAAAGAGAGCGAAACAAGATGAAGGAGTGTGAAGGAGAGGGAAACGAGACGAAGGAGGGTGTAAGAGAGCGAAACGAGATGAAGGAGCGTGAAAGAGAGCGAAACGAGACGAAGGAGGATGAAAGAGAACAAAACGAGACGAAGGAGGGTGAAAGAGAGCGAAACGAGACGAAGGAGGGTGAAAGAGAGCGAAACAAGATGAAAGAGGGTGAAAGAGAGAGAAACGAGACGAAGTAGGCTGAAAGAGAACGAAACGAGATGAAGGAGGGTGAAAGAGAGCGAAACGCGACGAAGGAAGATGAAAGAGAGCAAAACGAGACGTGGTAGGGTGAAAGAGAGCGAAACAAGACGAAGGAGGGTGAAACAGAGCGAAACGAGACGAAGAAGGGTGAAAGAGAGTGAAACGAGATGAAGGAGGGGGAAAGAGAGCGAAACGAGACGAAGGAGGATGAAAGAGAGCAAAACGAGACGAAGGAGGGTGAAAGAGAGCGAAACGAGATGAAGGTGGGTGAAAGAGAGCGAAACGAGATGAAGGAGGGTGAAAGAGAGAACCACGAGACGAAGGAGGGTGAAAGAGAGCGAAACGAGACGTAGGATGGTGAAAGAGAGCGAAATGAAACGAAGGAGGGTGAAAGAGAGCGACGCGAGACGAAGGAGGGTGAAAGAGAGCGAAACGAGACGAGGGAGGGTGAAACAGAGCGAAACGAGATGAAGGAGGGTGAAACAGAGCGAAACGAGATGAAGGAGGGTGAAAGAGAGCGAAGCGAGACGAGGGAGGGTGAAACAGAGCGAAACGAGACGAAGGAGGGTGAAAGAGAGCGAAACGAGACGAAGGAGGGTGAAAGAGAGCGAAACGAGACGAAGGAGGGTGAAAGAGAGCAAAACAAGACGAAAAAGTGTGAAAGAGAGCGAGCCGAGATGAAGGAGGGCGAAAGAGAGAGAAACAAGACGTAGAACGGAGAAAGAGAACGAAACGAGATGAAGGAGGGTGAAAGAGAGCGAAACAAGGCGAAGGTGGGTGAAAGAGAGCGACACGAGACGAAGGAGGGTGAAAGAGAGCGAAACGAGAGGAGGGAGGGTGAAACAGAGCGAAACGAGACTAAGGAGGGTGAAACAGAGCAAACGAGATGAAGGAGAGTGAAAGAGAGCGAAGCGAGGTGAAGGAGGGTGAAAGAGAGCGAAACGAGACGAAGGAGGGTGAAAGAGAGCGAACCGAGACGTGGGAGGGTGAAACAGAGCGAAACGAGACGAAGGAGGGTGAAAGAGAGCGAAACGAGATGAAGGAGGGTGAACGAGAGTGAAACGAGACGAAGGAGGGTGAAAGAGAGCAAAACGAGACGGAAAAGTGTGAAAGAGAGCGAAACGAGACTAGGGACGGTGAAAGAGAGCGAAACAAGACGAAGGAGTGTGAAAGAGAGGGAAACGAGACGAAGGAGGGTGAAAGAGAGCGAAACGAGATGAAGGAGCGTGAAAGAGAGCGAAACGAGACGAAGGAGGATGAAAGAGAACAAACCGAGACGAAGGAGGGTGAAAGAGAGCGAAACGAGATGAAGGAGGGTGAAAGAGAGCGAAACGAGATGAAGGAGGGTGAAAGAGAGAGAAACGAGACGAAGTAGGGTGAAAGAGAACGAAACGAGATGAAGGAGGGTGAAAGGGAGCGAAACGCGACGAAGGAAGATGGAAGAGAGCAAAACGAGACGGAGTAGGGTGAAAGAGAGTGAAACGAGACGAAGGAGGGTGAAACAGAGCGAAACGAGACGAAGAAGGGTGAAAGAGAGCGAAACGAGATGAAGGAGGGGGAAAGAGAGCGAAACGAGACGAAGGAGGATGACAGAGAGCAAAACGAGAAGAAAGAGGGTGAAAGAGAGCGAAACGAGATGAAGGTGGGTGAAAGAGAGCGAAACGAGATGAAGGAGGGTGAAACAGAGCAAAACGAGATGAAGGAGGGTGAAAGAGAGCGAAGCGAGACGAAGGAGGGTGAAAGAGAGCGAAACGAGACTAAGGAGGGTGAAAGAGAGCGAAACGAGACGTGGGAGGGTGAAACAGAGCGAAACGAGACGAAGGAGGGTGAAAGAGAGCGAAACGAGATGAAGAAGGGTGAACGAGAGCGAAACGAGACGAAGGAGGGTGAAAGAGAGCGAAACAAGACTAGGGACGGTGAAAGAGAGCGAAAGAAGATGAAGGAGTGTGAAGGAGAGGGAAACGAGACGAAGGAGGGTGTAAGAGAGCGAAACGAGATGAAGGAGCGTGAAAGAGAGCGAAACGAGACGAAGGAGGATGAAAGAGAACAAACCGAGACGAAGGAGGGTGAAAGAGAGCGAAAAGAGACGAAGGAGGGTGAAAGAGAGCGAAACGAGATGAAGGAGGGTGAAAGAGAGAGAAACGAGACGAAGAAGGGTGAAAGAGAACGAAACGAGATGAAGGAGGGTGAAAGAGAGCGAAACGCGACGAAGGAAGATGAAAGAGAGCAAAACGAGACGGAGTAGGGTGAAAGAGAGCGAAACGAGACGAAGGAGGGTGAAACAGAGCGAAACGAGACGAAGAAGGGTGAAAGAGAGCGAAACGAGATGAAGGAGGGGGAAAGAGAGCGAAACGAGACGAAGGAGGATGACAGAGAGCAAAACGAGAAGAAGGAGGGTGAAAGAGAGCGAAACGAGATGAAGGTGGGTGAAAGAGAGCGAAACGAGATGAAGGAGGGTGAAACAGAGCAAAACGAGATGAAGGAGGGTGAAAGAGAGCGAAGCGAGACGAAGGAGGGTGAAAGAGAGCGAAACGAGACGAAGGAGGGTGAAAGAGAGCGAAACGAGACGTGGGAGGGTGAAACAGAGCGAAACGAGACGAAGGAGGGTGAAAGAGAGTGAAACGAGATGAAGAAGTGTGAACGAGAGCGAAACGAGACGAAGGAGGGTGAAAGAGAGCAAAACGAGATGGAAAAGTGTGAAAGAGAGCGAAACAAGACTAGGGACGGTGAAAGAGAGCGAAACAAGATGAAGGAGTGTGAAGGAGAGGGAAACGAGACGAAGGAGGGTGTAAGAGAGCGAAACGAGATGAAGGAGCGTGAAAGAGAGCGAAACGAGACGAAGGAGGATGAAAGAGAACAAAACGAGACGAAGGAGGGTGAAAGAGAGCGAAACGAGACGAAGGAGGGTGAAAGAGAGCGAAACAAGATGAAAGAGGGTGAAAGAGAGAGAAACGAGACGAAGTAGGCTGAAAGAGAACGAAACGAGATGAAGGAGGGTGAAAGAGAGCGAAACGCGACGAAGGAAGATGAAAGAGAGCAAAACGAGACGTGGTAGGGTGAAAGAGAGCGAAACAAGACGAAGGAGGGTGAAACAGAGCGAAACGAGACGAAGAAGGGTGAAAGAGAGTGAAACGAGATGAAGGAGGGGGAAAGAGAGCGAAACGAGACGAAGGAGGATGAAAGAGAGCAAAACGAGACGAAGGAGGGTGAAAGAGAGCGAAACGAGATGAAGGTGGGTGAAAGAGAGCGAAACGAGATGAAGGAGGGTGAAAGAGAGAACCACGAGACGAAGGAGGGTGAAAGAGAGCGAAACGAGACGTAGGATGGTGAAAGAGAGCGAAATGAAACGAAGGAGGGTGAAAGAGAGCGACGCGAGACGAAGGAGGGTGAAAGAGAGCGAAACGAGACGAGGGAGGGTGAAACAGAGCGAAACGAGATGAAGGAGGGTGAAACAGAGCGAAACGAGATGAAGGAGGGTGAAAGAGAGCGAAGCGAGACGAGGGAGGGTGAAACAGAGCGAAACGAGACGAAGGAGGGTGAAAGAGAGCGAAACGAGACGAAGGAGGGTGAAAGAGAGCGAAACGAGACGAAGGAGGGTGAAAGAGAGCAAAACAAGACGAAAAAGTGTGAAAGAGAGCGAGCCGAGATGAAGGAGGGCGAAAGAGAGAGAAACAAGACGTAGAACGGAGAAAGAGAACGAAACGAGATGAAGGAGGGTGAAAGAGAGCGAAACAAGGCGAAGGTGGGTGAAAGAGAGCGACACGAGACGAAGGAGGGTGAAAGAGAGCGAAACGAGAGGAGGGAGGGTGAAACAGAGCGAAACGAGACTAAGGAGGGTGAAACAGAGCAAACGAGATGAAGGAGAGTGAAAGAGAGCGAAGCGAGGTGAAGGAGGGTGAAAGAGAGCGAAACGAGACGAAGGAGGGTGAAAGAGAGCGAACCGAGACGTGGGAGGGTGAAACAGAGCGAAACGAGACGAAGGAGGGTGAAAGAGAGCGAAACGAGATGAAGGAGGGTGAACGAGAGTGAAACGAGACGAAGGAGGGTGAAAGAGAGCAAAACGAGACGGAAAAGTGTGAAAGAGAGCGAAACGAGACTAGGGACGGTGAAAGAGAGCGAAACAAGACGAAGGAGTGTGAAAGAGAGGGAAACGAGACGAAGGAGGGTGAAAGAGAGCGAAACGAGATGAAGGAGCGTGAAAGAGAGCGAAACGAGACGAAGGAGGATGAAAGAGAACAAACCGAGACGAAGGAGGGTGAAAGAGAGCGAAACGAGATGAAGGAGGGTGAAAGAGAGCGAAACGAGATGAAGGAGGGTGAAAGAGAGAGAAACGAGACGAAGTAGGGTGAAAGAGAACGAAACGAGATGAAGGAGGGTGAAAGGGAGCGAAACGCGACGAAGGAAGATGGAAGAGAGCAAAACGAGACGGAGTAGGGTGAAAGAGAGTGAAACGAGACGAAGGAGGGTGAAACAGAGCGAAACGAGACGAAGAAGGGTGAAAGAGAGCGAAACGAGATGAAGGAGGGGGAAAGAGAGCGAAACGAGACGAAGGAGGATGACAGAGAGCAAAACGAGAAGAAAGAGGGTGAAAGAGAGCGAAACGAGATGAAGGTGGGTGAAAGAGAGCGAAACGAGATGAAGGAGGGTGAAACAGAGCAAAACGAGATGAAGGAGGGTGAAAGAGAGCGAAGCGAGACGAAGGAGGGTGAAAGAGAGCGAAACGAGACTAAGGAGGGTGAAAGAGAGCGAAACGAGACGTGGGAGGGTGAAACAGAGCGAAACGAGACGAAGGAGGGTGAAAGAGAGCGAAACGAGATGAAGAAGGGTGAACGAGAGCGAAACGAGACGAAGGAGGGTGAAAGAGAGCGAAACAAGACTAGGGACGGTGAAAGAGAGCGAAACAAGATGAAGGAGTGTGAAGGAGAGGGAAACGAGACGAAGGAGGGTGTAAGAGAGCGAAACGAGATGAAGGAGCGTGAAACAGAGCGAAACGAGACGAAGGAGGATGAAAGAGAACAAACCGAGACGAAGGAGGGTGAAAGAGAGCGAAAAGAGACGAAGGAGGGTGAAAGAGAGCGAAACGAGATGAAGGAGGGTGAAAGAGAGAGAAACGAGACGAAGAAGGGTGAAAGAGAACGAAACGAGATGAAGGAGGGTGAAAGAGAGCGAAACGCGACGAAGGAAGATGAAAGAGAGCAAAACGAGACGGAGTAGGGTGAAAGAGAGCGAAACGAGACGAAGGAGGGTGAAACAGAGCGAAACGAGACGAAGAAGGGTGAAAGAGAGCGAAACGAGATGAAGGAGGGGGAAAGAGAGCGAAACGAGACGAAGGAGGATGACAGAGAGCAAAACGAGAAGAAGGAGGGTGAAAGAGAGCGAAACGAGATGAAGGTGGGTGAAAGAGAGCGAAACGAGATGAAGGAGGGTGAAACAGAGCAAAACGAGATGAAGGAGGGTGAAAGAGAGCGAAGCGAGACGAAGGAGGGTGAAAGAGAGCGAAACGAGACGAAGGAGGGTGAAAGAGAGCGAAACGAGACGTGGGAGGGTGAAACAGAGCGAAACGAGACGAAGGAGGGTGAAAGAGAGTGAAACGAGATGAAAAAGTGTGAACGAGAGCGAAACGAGACGAAGGAGGGTGAAAGAGAGCAAAACGAGATGGAAAAGTGTGAAAGAGAGCGAAACAAGACTAGGGACGGTGAAAGAGAGCGAAACAAGATGAAGGAGTGTGAAGGAGAGGGAAACGAGACGAAGGAGGGTGTAAGAGAGCGAAACGAGATGAAGGAGCGTGAAAGAGAGCGAAACGAGACGAAGGAGGATGAAAGAGAACAAAACGAGACGAAGGAGGGTGAAAGAGAGCGAAACGAGACGAAGGAGGGTGAAAGAGAGCGAAACAAGATGAAAGAGGGTGAAAGAGAGAGAAACGAGACGAAGTAGGCTGAAAGAGAACGAAACGAGATGAAGGAGGGTGAAAGAGAGCGAAACGCGATGAAGGAAGATGAAAGAGAGCAAAACGAGACGTGGTAGGGTGAAAGAGAGCGAAACAAGACGAAGGAGGGTGAAACAGAGCGAAACGAGACGAAGAAGGGTGAAAGAGAGTGAAACGAGATGAAGGAGGGGGAAAGAGAGCGAAACGAGACGAAGGAGGATGAAAGAGAGCAAAACGAGACGAAGGAGGGTGAAAGAGAGCGAAACGAGATGAAGGTGGGTGAAAGAGAGCGAAACGAGATGAAGGTGGGTGAAAGAGAGCGAAACGAGATGAAGGAGGGTGAAAGAGAGAACCACGAGACGAAGGAGGGTGAAAGAGAGCGAAACGAGACGTAGGATGGTGAAAGAGAGCGAAATGAAACGAAGGAGGGTGAAAGAGAGCGACGCGAGACGAAGGAGGGTGAAAGAGAGCGAAACGAGACGAGGGAGGGTGAAACAGAGCGAAACGAGATGAAGGAGGGTGAAACAGAGCGAAACGAGATGAAGGAGGGTGAAAGAGAGCGAAGCGAGACGAGGGAGGGTGAAACAGAGCGAAACGAGACGAAGGAGGGTGAAAGAGAGCGAAACGAGACGAAGGAGGGTGAAAGAGAGCGAAACGAGACGAAGGAGGGTGAAAGAGAGCAAAACAAGACGAAAAAGTGTGAAAGAGAGCGAGCCGAGATGAAGGAGGGCGAAAGAGAGAGAAACAAGACGTAGAACGGAGAAAGAGAACGAAACGAGATGAAGGAGGGTGAAAGAGAGCGAAACAAGGCGAAGGTGGGTGAAAGAGAGCGACACGAGACGAAGGAGGGTGAAAGAGAGCGAAACGAGAGGAGGGAGGGTGAAACAGAGCGAAACGAGACTAAGGAGGGTGAAACAGAGCAAACGAGATGAAGGAGAGTGAAAGAGAGCGAAGCGAGGTGAAGGAGGGTGAAAGAGAGCGAAACGAGACGAAGGAGGGTGAAAGAGAGCGAACCGAGACGTGGGAGGGTGAAACAGAGCGAAACGAGACGAAGGAGGGTGAAAGAGAGCGAAACGAGATGAAGGAGGGTGAACGAGAGTGAAACGAGACGAAGGAGGGTGGAAGAGAGCAAAACGAGACGGAAAAGTGTGAAAGAGAGCGAAACGAGACTAGGGACGGTGAAAGAGAGCGAAACAAGACGAAGGAGTGTGAAAGAGAGGGAAACGAGACGAAGGAGGGTGAAAGAGAGCGAAACGAGATGAAGGAGCGTGAAAGAGAGCGAAACGAGACGAAGGAGGATGAAAGAGAACAAACCGAGACGAAGGAGGGTGAAAGAGAGCGAAACGAGATGAAGGAGGGTGAAAGAGAGCGAAACGAGATGAAGGAGGGTGAAAGAGAGAGAAACGAGACGAAGTAGGGTGAAAGAGAACGAAACGAGATGAAGGAGGGTGAAAGGGAGCGAAACGCGACGAAGGAAGATGGAAGAGAGCAAAACGAGACGGAGTAGGGTGAAAGAGAGTGAAACGAGACGAAGGAGGGTGAAACAGAGCGAAACGAGACGAAGAAGGGTGAAAGAGAGCGAAACGAGATGAAGGAGGGGGAAAGAGAGCGAAACGAGACGAAGGAGGATGACAGAGAGCAAAACGAGAAGAAAGAGGGTGAAAGAGAGCGAAACGAGATGAAGGTGGGTGAAAGAGAGCGAAACGAGATGAAGGAGGGTGAAACAGAGCAAAACGAGATGAAGGAGGGTGAAAGAGAGCGAAGCGAGACGAAGGAGGGTGAAAGAGAGCGAAACGAGACTAAGGAGGGTGAAAGAGAGCGAAACGAGACGTGGGAGGGTGAAACAGAGCGAAACGAGACGAAGGAGGGTGAAAGAGAGCGAAACGAGATGAAGAAGGGTGAACGAGAGCGAAACGAGACGAAGGAGGGTGAAAGAGAGCGAAACAAGACTAGGGACGGTGAAAGAGAGCGAAACAAGATGAAGGAGTGTGAAGGAGAGGGAAACGAGACGAAGGAGGGTGTAAGAGAGCGAAACGAGATGAAGGAGCGTGAAACAGAGCGAAACGAGACGAAGGAGGATGAAAGAGAACAAACCGAGACGAAGGAGGGTGAAAGAGAGCGAAAAGAGACGAAGGAGGGTGAAAGAGAGCGAAACGAGATGAAGGAGGGTGAAAGAGAGAGAAACGAGACGAAGAAGGGTGAAAGAGAACAAAACGAGATGAAGGAGGGTGAAAGAGAGCGAAACGCGACGAAGGAAGATGAAAGAGAGCAAAACGAGACGGAGTAGGGTGAAAGAGAGCGAAACGAGACGAAGGAGGGTGAAACAGAGCGAAACGAGACGAAGAAGGGTGAAAGAGAGCGAAACGAGATGAAGGAGGGGGAAAGAGAGCGAAACGAGACGAAGGAGGATGACAGAGAGCAAAACGAGAAGAAGGAGGGTGAAAGAGAGCGAAACGAGATGAAGGTGGGTGAAAGAGAGCGAAACGAGATGAAGGAGGGTGAAACAGAGCAAAACGAGATGAAGGAGGGTGAAAGAGAGCGAAGCGAGACGAAGGAGGGTGAAAGAGAGCGAAACGAGACGAAGGAGGGTGAAAGAGAGCGAAACGAGACGTGGGAGGGTGAAACAGAGCGAAACGAGACGAAGGAGGGTGAAAGAGAGTGAAACGAGATGAAGAAGTGTGAACGAGAGCGAAACGAGACGAAGGAGGGTGAAAGAGAGCAAAACGAGATGGAAAAGTGTGAAAGAGAGCGAAACAAGACTAGGGACGGTGAAAGAGAGCGAAACAAGATGAAGGAGTGTGAAGGAGAGGGAAACGAGACGAAGGAGGGTGTAAGAGAGCGAAACGAGATGAAGGAGCGTGAAAGAGAGCGAAACGAGACGAAGGAGGATGAAAGAGAACAAAACGAGACGAAGGAGGGTGAAAGAGAGCGAAACGAGACGAAGGAGGGTGAAAGAGAGCGAAACAAGATGAAAGAGGGTGAAAGAGAGAGAAACGAGACGAAGTAGGCTGAAAGAGAACGAAACGAGATGAAGGAGGGTGAAAGAGAGCGAAACGCGACGAAGGAAGATGAAAGAGAGCAAAACGAGACGTGGTAGGGTGAAAGAGAGCGAAACAAGACGAAGGAGGGTGAAACAGAGCGAAACGAGACGAAGAAGGGTGAAAGAGAGTGAAACGAGATGAAGGAGGGGGAAAGAGAGCGAAACGAGACGAAGGAGGATGAAAGAGAGCAAAACGAGACGAAGGAGGGTGAAAGAGAGCGAAACGAGATGAAGGTGGGTGAAAGAGAGCGAAACGAGATGAAGGAGGGTGAAAGAGAGAACCACGAGACGAAGGAGGGTGAAAGAGAGCGAAACGAGACGTAGGATGGTGAAAGAGAGCGAAATGAAACGAAGGAGGGTGAAAGAGAGCGACGCGAGACGAAGGAGGGTGAAAGAGAGCGAAACGAGACGAGGGAGGGTGAAACAGAGCGAAACGAGACGAAGGAGGGTGAAACAGAGCGAAACGAGATGAAGGAGGGTGAAAGAGAGCGAAGCGAGACGAGGGAGGGTGAAACAGAGCGAAACGAGACGAAGGAGGGTGAAAGAGAGCGAAACGAGACGAAGGAGGGTGAAAGAGAGCGAAACGAGACGAAGGAGGGTGAAAGAGAGCAAAACAAGACGAAAAAGTGTGAAAGAGAGCGAGCCGAGATGAAGGAGGGCGAAAGAGAGAGAAACAAGACGTAGAACGGAGAAAGAGAACGAAACGAGATGAAGGAGGGTGAAAGAGAGCGAAACAAGGCGAAGGTGGGTGAAAGAGAGCGACACGAGACGAAGGAGGGTGAAAGAGAGCGAAACGAGAGGAGGGAGGGTGAAACAGAGCGAAACGAGACTAAGGAGGGTGAAACAGAGCAAACGAGATGAAGGAGAGTGAAAGAGAGCGAAGCGAGGTGAAGGAGGGTGAAAGAGAGCGAAACGAGACGAAGGAGGGTGAAAGAGAGCGAACCGAGACGTGGGAGGGTGAAACAGAGCGAAACGAGACGAAGGAGGGTGAAAGAGAGCGAAACGAGATGAAGGAGGGTGAACGAGAGTGAAACGAGACGAAGGAGGGTGAAAGAGAGCAAAACGAGACGGAAAAGTGTGAAAGAGAGCGAAACGAGACTAGGGACGGTGAAAGAGAGCGAAACAAGACGAAGGAGTGTGAAAGAGAGGGAAACGAGACGAAGGAGGGTGAAAGAGAGCGAAACGAGATGAAGGAGCGTGAAAGAGAGCGAAACGAGACGAAGGAGGATGAAAGAGAACAAACCGAGACGAAGGAGGGTGAAAGAGAGCGAAACGAGATGAAGGAGGGTGAAAGAGAGCGAAACGAGATGAAGGAGGGTGAAAGAGAGAGAAACGAGACGAAGTAGGGTGAAAGAGAACGAAACGAGATGAAGGAGGGTGAAAGGGAGCGAAACGCGACGAAGGAAGATGGAAGAGAGCAAAACGAGACGGAGTAGGGTGAAAGAGAGTGAAACGAGACGAAGGAGGGTGAAACAGAGCGAAACGAGACGAAGAAGGGTGAAAGAGAGCGAAACGAGATGAAGGAGGGGGAAAGAGAGCGAAACGAGACGAAGGAGGATGACAGAGAGCAAAACGAGAAGAAGGAGGGTGAAAGAGAGCGAAACGAGATGAAGGTGGGTGAAAGAGAGCGAAACGAGATGAAGGAGGGTGAAACAGAGCAAAACGAGATGAAGGAGGGTGAAAGAGAGCGAAGCGAGACGAAGGAGGGTGAAAGAGAGCGAAACGAGACTAAGGAGGGTGAATGAGAGCGAAACGAGACGTGGGAGGGTGAAACAGAGCGAAACGAGACGAAGGAGGGTGAAAGAGAGCGAAACGAGATGAAGAAGGATGAACGAGAGCGAAACGAGACGAAGGAGGGTGAAAGAGAGCAAAACGAGACGGAAAAGTGTGAAAGAGAGCGAAACAAGACTAGGGACGGTGAAAGAGAGCGAAACAAGATGAAGGAGTGTGAAGGAGAGGGAAACGAGACGAAGGAGGGTGTAAGAGAGCGAAACGAGATGAAGGACCGTGAAAGAGAGCGAAACGAGACGAAGGAGGATGAAAGAGAACAAAACGAGACGAAGGAGGGTGAAAGAGAGCGAAACGAGACGAAGGAGGGTGAAAGAGAGCGAAACGAGATGAAAGAGGGTGAAAGAGAGAGAAACGAGATGAAGTAGGGTGAAAGAGAACGAAACGAGATGAAGGAGGGGGAAAGAGAGCGAAACGAGACGAAGGAGGATGAAAGAGAGCAAAACGAGACGAAGGAGGGTGAAAGAGAGCGAAATGAGACGAAGGTGGGTGAAAGAGAGCGAAACGAGATGAAGGAGGGTGAAAGAGAGAACCACGAGACGAAGGAGGGTGAAAGAGAGCGAAACGAGACGTAAGATGGTGAAAGAGAGCGAAACGAAACGAAGGAGGGTGAAAGAGAGCGACACGAGACGAAGGAGGGTGAAAGAGAGCGAAACGAGAGGAGGGAGGGTGAAACAGAGCAAAACGAGACTAAGGAGGGTGAAACAGAGCAAAACGAGATGAAGGAGGGTGAAAGAGAGCGAAGCGAGGTGAAGGAGGGTGAAAGAGAGCGAAACGAGACGAAGGAGGGTGAAAGAGAGTGAACCGAGACGTGGGAGTGTGAAACAGAGCGAAACGAGACGAAGGAGGGTGAAAGAGAGCGTAACGAGATGAAGGAGGGTGAAAGAGAGCAAAACGAGACGGAAAAGTGTGAAAGAGAGCGAAACGAGACTAGGGACGGTGAAAGAGAGCGAAACAAGACGAAGGAGTGTGAAAGAGAGGGAAACGAGACGAAGGAGGGTGAAAGAGAGCGAAACGAGATGAAGGATCGTGAAAGAGAGCGAAACGAGACGAAGGAGGATGAAAGAGAACAAACCGAGACGAAGGAGGGTGAAAGAGAGCGAAACGAGACGAAGGAGGGTGAAAGAGAGCGATACGAGATGAAGGAGGGTGAAAGAGAGAGAAACGAGACAAAGTAGGGTGAAAGAGAACGAAACGAGATGAAGGAGGGTGAAAGAGAGCGAAACGCGACGAAGGAAGATGAAAGAGAGCAAAACGAGACGGAGTAGGGTGAAAGAGAGCAAAACGAGACGAAGGAGGGTGAAACAGAGCGAAACGAGACGAAGAAGGGTGAAAGAGAGCGAAACGAGATGAAGGAGGGGGAAAGAGAGCGAAACGAGACGAAGGAGGATGACAGAGAGCAAAACGAGAAGAAGGAGGGTGAAAGAGAGCGAAACGAGATGAAGGTGGGTGAAAGAGAGCGAAACGAGATGAAGGAGGGTGAAACAGAGCAAAACGAGATGAAGGAGGGTGAAAGAGAGCGAAGCGAGACGAAGGAGGGTGAAAGAGAGCGAAACGAGACGAAGGAGGGTGAAAGAGAGCGAAACGAGACGTGGGAGGGTGAAACAGAGCGAAACGAGACGAAGGAGGGTGAAAGAGAGCGAAACGAGATGAAGAAGGGTGAACGAGAGCGAAACGAGACGAAGGAGGGTGAAAGAGAGCAAAACGAGACGGAAAAGTGTGAAAGAGAGCGAAACAAGACTAGGGACGGTGAAAGAGAGCGAAACAAGATGAAGGAGTGTGAAGGAGAGGGAAACGAGACGAAGGAGGGTGTAAGAGAGCGAAACGAGATGAAGGAGCGTGAAAGAGAGCGAAACGAGACGAAGGAGGGTGAAAGAGAGCGAAACGAGATGAAAGAGGGTGAAAGAGAGAGAAACGAGATGAAGTAGGGTGAAAGAGAACGATACGAGATGAAGGAGGGTGAAAGAGAGCGAAACGCGACGAAGGAAGATGAAAGAGAGCAAAACGAGACGAGGTAGGGTGAAAGAGAGCGAAACGAGACGAAGGAGGGTGAAACAGAGCGAAACGAGATGAAGAAGGGTGAAAGAGAGTGAAACGAGATGAAGGAGGGGGAAAGAGAGCGAAACGAGACGAAGGAGGATGAAAGAGAGCAAAACGAGACGAAGGAGGGTGAAAGAGAGCGAAACGAGACGAAGGTGGGTGAAAGAGAGCGAAACGAGATGAAGGAGGGTGAAAGAGAGAACCACGAGACGAAGGAGGGTGAAAGAGAGCGAAACGAGACGTAGGATGGTGAAAGAGAGCGAAACGAAACGAAGGAGGGTGAAAGAGAGCGACGCGAGACGAAGGAGGGTGAAAGAGAGCGAAACGAGACGAGGGAGGGTGAAACAGAGCGAAACGAGACGAAGGAGGGTGAAACAGAGCGAAACGAGATGAAGGAGGGTGAAAGAGAGCGAAGCGAGACGAGGGAGGGTGAAACAGAGCGAAACGAGACGAAGGAGGGTGAAAGAGAGCGAAACGAGACGAAGGAGGGTGAAAGAGAGCGAAACGAGACGAAGGAGGGTGAAAGAGAGCAAAACAAGACGTAAAAGTGTGAAAGAGAGCGAGCCGAGATGAAGGAGGGCGAAAGAGAGAGAAACAAGACGTAGAACGGAGAAAGAGAACGAAACGAGATGAAGGAGGGTGAAAGAGAGCGAAACGATGCGAAGGTGAGTGAAAGAGAGCGACATGAGAGGAAGGAGGATGAAAGAGAGCGACACGAGACGAAGGAGTATGAAAGAGAGCGAAACGATGTGAAGGAGGGGGAAAGAGAGCGAAACGAGATGAAGTAGGATGAAAGAGAGCAAAACGAGACGAAGGTGGGTGAAATAGAGCGAAACGAGATGAAGGAGGGTGAAAGAGAGCGAAACGAGATGGAGGAGAGTGAAAGAGAGCGCCACGAGACGAAGGAGGGTGAAAGAGAGCAAAACGAGACGTAGGATGGTGAAAGAGAGCGAAACAAAATGAAGGAGGGTGAAAGAGAGCGACACGAGACGAAGGAGGGTGAAAGAGAGCGAAACGAGAGGAGGGAGGGTGAAACAGAGCGAAACGAGACTAAGGAGGGTGAAACAGAGCAAAACGAGATGAAGGAGGGTGAAAGAGAGCGAAGCGAGGTGAAGGAGGGTGAATGAGAGCGAAACGAGACCAAGGAGGGTAAAAGAGAGCGAAACGAGACGTGGGAGGGTGAAACAGAGCGAAACGAGACGAAGGAGGGTGAAAGAGAGCGAAACGAGATGAAGGAGCGTGAAAGAGAGCGAAACGAGACGAAGGAGGGTGAAAGAGAGCGAAACGAGATGAAGGAGGGTGAAAGAGAGCGAAACGAGACGAAGGAGGGTGAAAGAGAGCGAAACGAGATGAAGGAGGGTGAAAGAGAGAGAAACGAGACGAAGTAGGGTGAAAGAGAACGAAACGAGATGAAGGAGGGTGAAAGGGAGCGAAACGCGACGAAGGAAGATGAAAGAGAGCAAAACGAGACGGAGTAGGGTGAAAGAGAGCGAAACGAGATGAAGCAGGGTGAAACAGAGCGAAACGAGACGAAGAAGGGTGAAAGAGAGCGAAACGAGATGAAGGAGGGGGAAAGAGAGCGAAACGAGACGAAGGAGGATGACAGAGAGCAAAACGAGAAGAAGGAGGGTGAAAGAGAGCGAAACGAGATGAAGGTGGGTGAAAGAGAGCGAAACGAGATGAAGGCGGGTGAAACAGAGCAAAACGAGATGAAGGAGGGTGAAAGAGAGCGAAGCGAGACGAAGGAGGGTGAAAGAGAGCGAAACGAGACTAAGGAGGGTGAAAGAGAGCGAAACGAGACGTGGGAGGGTGAAACAGAGCGAAACGAGACGAAGGAGGGTGAAAGAGAGCGAAACGAGATGAAGAAGGGTGAACGAGAGCGAAACGAGACGAAGGAGGGTGAAAGAGAGCAAAACGAGACGGAAAAGTGTGAAAGAGAGCGAAACAAGACTAGGGACGGTGAAAGAGAGCGAAAAAAGATGAAGGAGTGTGAAGGAGAGGGAAACGAGATGAAGGAGGGTGTAAGAGAGCGAAACGAGATGAAGGAGCGTGAAAGAGAGCGAAACGAGACGAAGGAGGATGAAAGAGAACAAACCGAGACGAAGGAGGGTGAAAGAGAGCGAAAAGAGACGAAGGAGGGTGAAAGATAGCGAAACGAGATGAAGGAGGGTGAAACAGAGAGAAACGAGACGAAGAAGGGTGAAAGAGAACGAAACGAGATGAAGGAGGGTGAAAGAGAGCGAAACGCGACGAAGGAAGATGAAAGAGAGCAAAACGAGACGGAGTAGGGTGAAAGAGAGCGAAACGAGACGAAGGAGGGTGAAACAGAGCGAAACGAGACGAAGAAGGGTGAAAGAGAGCGAAACGAGATGAAGGAGGGGGAAAGAGAGCGAAACGAGACGAAGGAGGATGACAGAGAGCAAAACGAGAAGAAGGAGGGTGAAAGAGAGCGAAACGAGATGAAGGTGGGTGAAAGAGAGCGAAACGAGATGAAGGAGGGTGAAACAGAGCAAAACGAGATGAAGGAGGGTGGAAGAGAGCGAAGCGAGACGAAGGAGGGTGAAAGAGAGCGAAACGAGACGAAGGAGGGTGAAAGAGAGCGAAACGAGACGTGGGAGGGTGAAACAGAGCGAAACGAGACGAAGGAGGGTGAAAGAGAGCGAAACGAGATGAAAGAGGGTGAAAGAGAGAGAAACGAGACGAAGTAGGCTGAAAGAGAACGAAACGAGATGAAGGAGGGTGAAAGAGAGCGAAACGCGACGAAGGAAGATGAAAGAGAGCAAAACGAGACGAGGTAGGGTGAAAGAGAGCGAAACGAGACGAAGGAGGGTGAAACAGAGCGAAACGAGACGAAGAAGGGTGAAAGAGAGTGAAACGAGATGAAGGAGGGGGAAAGAAAGCGAAACGAGACGAAGGAGGATGAAAGAGAGCAAAACGAGACGAAGGAGGGTGAAAGAGAGCGAAACGAGATGAAGGTGGGTGAAAGAGAGCGAAACGAGATGAAGGAGGGTGAAAGAGAGAACCACGAGACGAAGGAGGGTGAAAGAGAGCGAAACGAGACGTAGGATGGTGAAAGAGAGCGAAATGAAACGAAGGAGGGTGAAAGAGAGCGACGCGAGAGGAAGGAGGGTGAAAGAGAGCGAAACGAGACGAGGGAGGTGAAACAGAGCGAAACGAGACGAAGGAGGGTGAAACAGAGCGAAACGAGGTGAAGGAGGGTGAAAGAGAGCGAAGCGAGACGAGGGAGGGTGAAACAGAGCGAAACGAGACGAAGGAGGGTGAAAGAGAGCGAAACGAGACGAAGGAGGGTGAAAGAGAGCGAAACGAGACGAAGGAGGGTGAAAGAGAGCAAAACAAGACGAAAAAGTGTGAAAGAGAGCGAGCCGAGATGAAGGAGGGCGAAAGAGAGAGAAACAAGACGTAGAACGGAGAAAGAGAACGAAACGAGATGAAGGAGGGTGAAAGAGAGCGAAACAAGGCGAAGGTCGGTGAAAGAGAGCGACATGAGAGGAAGGAGGATGAAAGAGAGCGACACGAGACGAAGGAGGATGAAAGAGAGCGAAACGATATGAAGGAGGGGGAAAGAGAGCGAAACGAGACAACGGAGGATGAAAGAGAGCAAAACGAGACGAAGGTAGGTGAAAGAGAGCGAAACGAGACGAAGGAGGGTGAAAGAGAGCGAAACAAGATGGAGGAGAGTGAAAGAGAGCGCCACGAGACGAAGGAGGGTGAAAGAGAGCGAAACGAGACGTAGGATGGTGAAAGAGAGCGAAACGAAACGAAGGAGGGTGAAAGAGAGCGACACGAGACGAAGGAGGGTGAAAGAGAGCGAAACGAGAGGAGGGAGGGTGAAACAGAGCGAAACGAGACTAAGGAGGGTGAAACAGAGCAAACGAGATGAAGGAGAGTGAAAGAGAGCGAAGCGAGGTGAAGGAGGGTGAAAGAGAGCGAAACGAGACGAAGGAGGGTGAAAGAGAGCGAACCGAGACGTGGGAGGGTGAAACAGAGCGAAACGAGACGAAGGAGGGTGAAAGAGAGCGAAACGAGATGAAGGAGGGTGAACGAGAGTGAAACGAGACGAAGGAGGGTGAAAGAGAGCAAAACGAGACGGAAAAGTGTGAAAGAGAGCGAAACGAGACTAGGGACGGTGAAAGAGAGCGAAACAAGACGAAGGAGTGTGAAAGAGAGGGAAACGAGACGAAGGAGGGTGAAAGAGAGCGAAACGAGATGAAGGAGCGTGAAAGAGAGCGAAACGAGACGAAGGAGGGTGAAAGAGAACGAAACGAGATGAAGGAGGGTGAAAGGGAGCGAAACGCGACGAAGGAAGATGGAAGAGAGCAAAACGAGACGGAGTAGGGTGAAAGAGAGTGAAACGAGACGAAGGAGGGTGAAACAGAGCGAAACGAGACGAAGAAGGGTGAAAGAGAGCGAAACGAGATGAAGGAGGGGGAAAGAGAGCGAAACGAGACGAAGGAGGATGACAGAGAGCAAAACGAGAAGAAGGAGGGTGAAAGAGAGCGAAACGAGATGAAGGTGGGTGAAAGAGAGCGAAACGAGATGAAGGAGGGTGAAACAGAGCAAAACGAGATGAAGGAGGGTGAAAGAGAGCGAAGCGAGACGAAGGAGGGTGAAAGAGAGCGAAACGAGACTAAGGAGGGTGAAAGAGAGCGAAACGAGACGTGGGAGGGTGAAACAGAGCGAAACGAGACGAAGGAGGGTGAAAGAGAGCGAAACGAGATGAAGAAGGGTGAACGAGAGCGAAACGAGACGAAGGAGGGTGAAAGAGAGCAAAACGAGACGGAAAAGTGTGAAAGAGAGCAAAACAAGACTAGGGACGGTGAAAGAGAGCGAAACAAGATGAAGGAGTGTGAAGGAGAGGGAAACGAGACGAAGGAGGGTGTAAGAGAGCGAAACGAGATGAAGGAGCGTGAAAGAGAGCGAAACGAGACGAAGGAGGATGAAAGAGAACAAAACGAGACGAAGGAGGGTGAAAGAGAGCGAAACGAGACGAAGGAGGGTGAAAGAGAGCGAAACGAGATGAAAGAGGGTGAAAGAGAGAGAAACGAGACGAAGTAGGGTGAAAGAGAACGAAACGAGATGAAGGAGGGTGAAAGAGAGCGAAACGCGACGAAGGAAGATGAAAGAGAGCAAAACGAGACGAAGAAGGGTGAAAGAGAGTGAAACGAGATGAAGGAGGGGGAAAGAGAGCGAAACGAGACGAAGGAGGATGAAAGAGAGCAAAACGAGACGAAGGAGGGTGAAAGAGAGCGAAATGAGACGAAGGTGGGTGAAAGAGAGCGAAACGAGATGAAGGAGGGTGAAAGAGAGAACCACGAGACGAAGGACGGTGAAACAGAGCGAAACGAGATGAAGAAGGGTGAAAGAGAGTGAAACGAGATGAAGGAGGGGGAAAGAGAGCGAAACGAGACGAAGGAGGATGAAAGAGAGCAAAACGAGACGAAGGAGGGTGAAAGAGAGCGAAACGAGACGAAGGTGGGTGAAAGAGAGCAAAACGAGACGGAAAAGTGTGAAAGAGAGCGAAACAAGACTAGGGACGGTGAAAGAGAGCGAAACAAGATGAAGGAGTGTGAAGGAGAGGGAAACGAGACGAAGGAGGGTGTAAGAGAGCGAAACGAGATGAAGGAGCGTGAAAGAGAGCGAAACGAGACGAAGGAGGGTGAAAGAGAGCGAAACGAGATGAAAGAGGGTGAAAGAGAGAGAAACGAGATGAAGTAGGGTGAAAGAGAACGATACGAGATGAAGGAGGGTGAAAGAGAGCGAAACGCGACGAAGGAAGTTGAAAGAGAGCAAAACGAGACGAGGTAGGGTGAAAGAGAGCGAAACGAGACGAAGGAGGGTGAAACAGAGCGAAACGAGATGAAGAAGGGTGAAAGAGAGTGAAACGAGATGAAGGAGGGGGAAAGAGAGCGAAACGAGACGAAGGAGGATGAAAGAGAGCAAAACGAGACGAAGGAGGGTGAAAGAGAGCGAAACGAGACGAAGGTGGGTGAAAGAGAGCGAAACGAGATGAAGGAGGGTGAAAGAGAGAACCACGAGACGAAGGAGGGTGAAAGAGAGCGAAACGAGACGTAGGATGGTGAAAGAGAGCGAAACGAAACGAAGGAGGGTGAAAGAGAGCGACGCGAGACGAAGGAGGGTGAAAGAGAGCGAAACGAGACGAGGGAGGGTGAAACAGAGCGAAACGAGACGAAGGAGGGTGAAACAGAGCGAAACGAGATGAAGGAGGGTAAAAGAGAGCGAAGCGAGACGAGGGATGGTGAAACAGAGCGAAACGAGACGAAGGAGGGTGAAAGAGAGCGAAACGAGACGAAGGAGGGTGAAAGAGAGCAAAACAAGACGAAAAAGTGTGAAAGAGAGCGAGCCGAGATGAAGGAGGGCGAAAGAGAGAGAAACAAGACGTAGAACGGAGAAAGAGAACGAAACGAGATGAAGGAGGGTGAAAGAGAGCGAAACGAGGCGAAGGTGGGTGAAAGAGAGCGACATGAGAGGAAGGAGGATGAAAGAGAGCGACACGAGACGAAGGAGTATGAAAGAGAGCGAAACGATGTGAAGGAGGGGGAAAGAGAGCGAAACGAGATGAAGGAGGATGAAAGAGAGCAAAACGAGACGAAGGTGGGTGAAATAGAGCGAAACGAGATGAAGGAGGGTGAAAGAGAGCGAAACGAGATGGAGGAGAGTGAAAGAGAGCGCCACGAGACGAAGGAGGGTGAAAGAGAGCAAAACGAGACGTAGGATGGTGAAAGAGAGCGAAACAAAATGAAGGAGGGTGAAAGAGAGCGACACGAGACGAAGGAGGGTGAAAGAGAGCGAAACGAGAGGAGGGAGGGTGAAACAGAGCGAAACGAGACTAAGGAGGGTGAAACAGAGCAAAACGAGATGAAGGAGGGTGAAAGAGAGCGAAGCGAGGTGAAGGAGGGTGAAAGAGAGCGAAACGAGACCAAGGAGGGTGAAAGAGAGCGAAACGAGACGTGGGAGGGTGAAACAGAGCGAAACGAGACGAAGGAGGGTGAAAGAGAGCGAAACGAGATGAAGGAGGGTGAACGAGAGCGAAACGAGACGAAGGAGGGTGAAAGAGAGCAAAACGAGACGGAAAAGTGTGAAAGAGAGCGAAATGAGACTAGGGACGGTGAAAGAGAGCGAAACAAGTCGAAGGAGTGTGAAAGAGAGGGAAACGAGAGGAAGGAGGGTGAAAGAGAGCGAAACGAGATGAAGGAGCGTGAAAGAGAGCGAAACGAGACGAAGGAGGATGAAAGAGAACAAACCGAGACGAAGGAGGGTGAAAGAGAGCGAAACGAGACGAAGGAGGGTGAAAGAGAGCGAAACGAGATGAAGGAGGGTGAAAGAGAGAGAAACAAGACGAAGTAGGGTGAAAGAGAACGAAACGAGATGAAGGAGGGTGAAAGAGAGCGAAACGCAACGAAGGAAGATGAAAGAGAGCAAAACGAGACGAAGTAGGGTGAAAGAGAGCGAAACGAGACGAAGGAGGGTGAAACAGAGCGAAACGAGACGAAGAAGGGTGAAAGAGAGCGAAACGAGACGAAGGAGGATGAAAGAGAGCAAAACGAGAAGAAGGAGGGTGAAAGAGAGCGAAACGAGACGAAGGTGGGTGAAAGAGAGCGAAACGAGACGAAGGAGGATGAAAGAGAGCAAAACGAGAAGAAGGAGGGTGAAAGAGAGCGCCACGAGACGAAGTAGGGTGAAAGAGAGCGAAACGAGTCGTAGGATGGTGAAAGAGAGCAAAACGAAACTAAGGATGGTGAAAGAGAGCAAAACGAGACGAAGGAGGGTGAAAGAGAGCGAAACGAGACGAAGGAGGGTGAAAGAGAGCGAAACGAGACGAAGGAGGGTGAAACAGAGCAAAACGAGATGAAGGAGGGTGGAAGAGAGCGAAGCGAGACGAAGGAGGGTGAAAGAGAGCGAAACGAGACGAAGGAGGGTGAAGGAGAGCGAAACGAGACGTGGGACGGTGAAACAGAGCGAAACGAGATGAAGGAGAGTGAAAGAGAGCGAAACGAGATGAAGGAGGGTGAACGAGAGCAAAACGAGACGAAGGAGGGTGAAAGAGAACAAAACGAGACGGAAAAGTGTGAAAGAGAGCGAAACAAGACTAGGGACGGTGAAAGAGAGCGAAACAAGATGAAGGAGTGTGAAGGAGAGGGAAACGAGACGAAGGAGGGTGAAATAGAGCGAAACGAGATGAAGGAGCGTGAAAGAGAGCGAAACGAGACGAAGGAGGATGAAAGAGTACAAAACGAGACAAAGGAGGGTGAAAGAGAGCAAAACGAGACAAAGGAGGGTGAAAGAGAACAAAACGAGATGAAGGAGGGTGAAAGAGAGCGAAACGCGATGAAGGAAGATGAAAGAGAGCAAAACGAGACGAGGTAGGGTGAAACAGAGCGAAACGAGACAAAGGAGGGTGAAACAGAGCGAAACGAGATGAAGAAGGGTGAAAGAGAGTGAAACGAGATGAAGGAGGGGGAAAGAGAGCGAAACGAGACGAAGGATGATGAAAGAGAGCAAAACGAGACGAAGGAGGGTGAAAGAGAGCGAAACGAGACGAAGGTGGGTGAAAGAGAGCGAAACGAGATGAAGGAGGGTGAAAGAGAGCGCCACGAGACGAAGGAGGGTGAAAGAGAGCGAAACGAGACGTAGGATGGTGAAAGAGAGCGAAACGAAACGAAGGAGGGCGAAAGAGAGCGACACGAGACGAAGGAGGGTGAAAGAGAGAGAAACGAAACGAGGGAGGGTGAAACAGAGCGAAACGAGAGGAAGGAGGGTGAAACAGAGCGAAACGAGATGAAGGAGGGTGAAAGAGAGCGAAGCGAGACGAAGGAGGGTGACAGAGAGCAAAACAAGACAAAGGAGGGTGAAAGCGAGCAAAATGAGACAAAGGAGGGTGAAAGAGAGCAAAATGAGATGAAGGAGGGTGAAAGAGAGCGCCACGAGACGAAGGAGGCTGAAAGAGAGCGAAACGAGACGAAGGATGGTGAAAGAGAGCGAAACGAGACGAAGAAGGGTGAAAGAGAGCGAAACGAGATGAAGGAGGGAGAAAGAGAGCGAAACGAGGCGTGGGAGGGTGAAACAGAGCGAAACGAGACGAAGGAGGGTGAAAGAGAGCGAAACGAGATGAAGGAGGGTGAACGAGAGCGAAACGAGACGAAGGAGGGTGAAAGAGAGCAAAACGAGACGGAAAAGTGTGAAAGAGAGCGAAACGAGACTAGGGACGGTGAAAGAGAGCGAAACGAGAAGAAGGAGTGTGAAAGAGAGGGAAACGAGACGAAGGAGGGTGAAAGAGAGCGAAACAAGATGATGGAGGGTGAAAGAGAGCGAGCCGAGATGAAGGAGGGTGAAAGAGAGAGAAACGAGACGAAGGAGGGTGAAAGTGAGCGAAACGAGATGAAGAAGGGTGAAAGAGAGCGAAACGCGACGAAGGAAGACGAAAGAGAGCAAAACGAGACGAAGGAGGGTGAAAGTGAGCGAAATGAGATGAATGAGGGTGAAAGAGAGCACCACGAGATGAAGGAGGGTGAATGAGAGCGAAACTAGACGAGGGAGGGTGAAACAGTGCGAAACGAGATGAAGGAGGGTGAAAGAGAGCAAAGCGAGACGAAGGAGTGTGAAAGAGAGCGAAACGAGACAAAGGAGGGTGAAAGCGAGCGAAACGAGAGGAAGGAGGGTGAAAGAGAGCGAAACGAGATGAAGGAGCGTGAAAGAGAGCGAAACGAGACGAAGGAGGATGAAAGAGAACAAAACGAGACGAAGGAGGGTGAAAGAGAGCGAAACGAGACGAAGGAGGGTGAAACAGAGCGAAACGAGATGAAGGAGGGTAAAAGAGAGCGAAGCGAGACGAGGGATGGTGAAACAGAGCGAAACGAGACGAAGGAGGGTGAAAGAGAGCGAAACGAGACGAAGGAGGGTGAAAGAGAGCAAAACAAGACGAAAAAGTGTGAAAGAGAGCGAGCCGAGATGAAGGAGGGCGAAAGAGAGAGAAACAAGACGTAGAACGGAGAAAGAGAACGAAACGAGATGAAGGAGGGTGAAAGAGAGCGAAACGAGGCGAAGGTGGGTGAAAGAGAGCGACATGAGAGGAAGGAGGATGAAAGAGAGCGACACGAGACGAAGGAGTATGAAAGAGAGCGAAACGATGTGAAGGAGGGGGAAAGAGAGCGAAACGAGATGAAGGAGGATGAAAGAGAGCAAAACGAGACGAAGGTGGGTGAAATAGAGCGAAACGAGATGAAGGAGGGTGAAAGAGAGCGAAACGAGATGGAGGAGAGTGAAAGAGAGCGCCACGAGACGAAGGAGGGTGAAAGAGAGCAAAACGAGACGTAGGATGGTGAAAGAGAGCGAAACAAAATGAAGGAGGGTGAAAGAGAGCGACACGAGACGAAGGAGGGTGAAAGAGAGCGAAACGAGAGGAGGGAGGGTGAAACAGAGCGAAACGAGACTAAGGAGGGTGAAACAGAGCAAAACGAGATGAAGGAGGGTGAAAGAGAGCGAAGCGAGGTGAAGGAGGGTGAAAGAGAGCGAAACGAGACCAAGGAGGGTGAAAGAGAGCGAAACGAGACGTGGGAGGGTGAAACAGAGCGAAACGAGACGAAGGAGGGTGAAAGAGAGCGAAACGAGATGAAGGAGGGTGAACGAGAGCGAAACGAGACGAAGGAGGGTGAAAGAGAGCAAAACGAGACGGAAAAGTGTGAAAGAGAGCGAAATGAGACTAGGGACGGTGAAAGAGAGCGAAACAAGTCGAAGGAGTGTGAAAGAGAGGGAAACGAGAGGAAGGAGGGTGAAAGAGAGCGAAACGAGATGAAGGAGCGTGAAAGAGAGCGAAACGAGACGAAGGAGGATGAAAGAGAACAAACCGAGACGAAGGAGGGTGAAAGAGAGCGAAACGAGACGAAGGAGGGTGAAAGAGAGCGAAACGAGATGAAGGAGGGTGAAAGAGAGAGAAACGAGACGAAGTAGGGTGAAAGAGAACGAAACGAGATGAAGGAGGGTGAAAGAGAGCGAAACGCAACGAAGGAAGATGAAAGAGAGCAAAACGAGACGAAGTAGGGTGAAAGAGAGCGAAACGAGACGAAGGAGGGTGAAACAGAGCGAAACGAGACGAAGAAGGGTGAAAGAGAGCGAAACGAGACGAAGGAGGATGAAAGAGAGCAAAACGAGAAGAAGGAGGGTGAAAGAGAGCGAAACGAGACGAAGGTGGGTGAAAGAGAGCGAAACGAGACGAAGGAGGATGAAAGAGAGCAAAACGAGAAGAAGGAGGGTGAAAGAGAGCGCCACGAGACGAAGTAGGGTGAAAGAGAGCGAAACGAGTCGTAGGATGGTGAAAGAGAGCAAAACGAAACTAAGGATGGTGAAAGAGAGCAAAACGAGACGAAGGAGGGTGAAAGAGAGCGAAACGAGACGAAGGAGGGTGAAAGAGAGCGAAACGAGACGAAGGAGGGTGAAACAGAGCAAAACGAGATGAAGGAGGGTGGAAGAGAGCGAAGCGAGACGAAGGAGGGTGAAAGAGAGCGAAACGAGACGAAGGAGGGTGAAGGAGAGCGAAACGAGACGTGGGACGGTGAAACAGAGCGAAACGAGATGAAGGAGAGTGAAAGAGAGCGAAACGAGATGAAGGAGGGTGAACGAGAGCAAAACGAGACGAAGGAGGGTGAAAGAGAACAAAACGAGACGGAAAAGTGTGAAAGAGAGCGAAACAAGACTAGGGACGGTGAAAGAGAGCGAAACAAGATGAAGGAGTGTGAAGGAGAGGGAAACGAGACGAAGGAGGGTGAAATAGAGCGAAACGAGATGAAGGAGCGTGAAAGAGAGCGAAACGAGACGAAGGAGGATGAAAGAGTACAAAACGAGACAAAGGAGGGTGAAAGAGAGCAAAACGAGACAAAGGAGGGTGAAAGAGAACAAAATGAGATGAAGGAGGGTGAAAGAGAGCGAAACGCGATGAAGGAAGATGAAAGAGAGCAAAACGAGACGAGGTAGGGTGAAACAGAGCGAAACGAGACAAAGGAGGGTGAAACAGAGCGAAACGAGATGAAGAAGGGTGAAAGAGAGTGAAACGAGATGAAGGAGGGGGAAAGAGAGCGAAACGAGACGAAGGATGATGAAAGAGAGCAAAACGAGACGAAGGAGGGTGAAAGAGAGCGAAACGAGACGAAGGTGGGTGAAAGAGAGCGAAACGAGATGAAGGAGGGTGAAAGAGAGCGCCACGAGACGAAGGAGGGTGAAAGAGAGCGAAACGAGACGTAGGATGGTGAAAGAGAGCGAAACGAAACGAAGGAGGGCGAAAGAGAGCGACACGAGACGAAGGAGGGTGAAAGAGAGAGAAACGAAACGAGGGAGGGTGAAACAGAGCGAAACGAGAGGAAGGAGGGTGAAACAGAGCGAAACGAGATGAAGGAGGGTGAAAGAGAGCGAAGCGAGACGAAGGAGGGTGACAGAGAGCAAAACAAGACAAAGGAGGGTGAAAGCGAGCAAAATGAGACAAAGGAGGGTGAAAGAGAGCAAAATGAGATGAAGGAGGGTGAAAGAGAGCGCCACGAGACGAAGGAGGCTGAAAGAGAGCGAAACGAGACGAAGGATGGTGAAAGAGAGCGAAACGAGACGAAGAAGGGTGAAAGAGAGCGAAACGAGATGAAGGAGGGAGAAAGAGAGCGAAACGAGGCGTGGGAGGGTGAAACAGAGCGAAACGAGACGAAGGAGGGTGAAAGAGAGCGAAACGAGATGAAGGAGGGTGAACGAGAGCGAAACGAGACGAAGGAGGGTGAAAGAGAGCAAAACGAGACGGAAAAGTGTGAAAGAGAGCGAAACGAGACTAGGGACGGTGAAAGAGAGCGAAACGAGAAGAAGGAGTGTGAAAGAGAGGGAAACGAGACGAAGGAGGGTGAAAGAGAGCGAAACAAGATGATGGAGGGTGAAAGACAGCGAGCCGAGATGAAGGAGGGTGAAAGAGAGAGAAACGAGACGAAGGAGGGTGAAAGTGAGCGAAACGAGATGAAGAAGGGTGAAAGAGAGCGAAACGCGACGAAGGAAGACGAAAGAGAGCAAAACGAGACGAAGGAGGGTGAAAGTGAGCGAAATGAGATGAATGAGGGTGAAAGAGAGCACCACGAGATGAAGGAGGGTGAATGAGAGCGAAACTAGACGAGGGAGGGTGAAACAGTGCGAAACGAGATGAAGGAGGGTGAAAGAGAGCAAAGCGAGACGAAGGAGTGTGAAAGAGAGCGAAACGAGACAAAGGAGGGTGAAAGCGAGCGAAACGAGAGGAAGGAGGGTGAAAGAGAGCGAAACGAGATGAAGGAGCGTGAAAGAGAGCGAAACGAGACGAAGGAGGATGAAAGAGAACAAAACGAGACGAAGGAGGGTGAAAGAGAGCGAAACGAGACGAAGGAGGGTGAAAGAGAGCGAAACGATATGAAAGAGGGTGAAAGAGAGAGAAACGAGACGAAGTAGGGTGAAAGAGAACGAAACTAGATGAAGGAGGGTGAAAGAGAGCGAAACGCGACGAAGGAAGATGAAAGAGAGCAAAACGAGACGAGGTAGGGTGAAAGAGAGCGAAACGAGACGAAGGAGGGTGAAAGAGAGCGAAACGAGACGAAGAAGGGTGAAAGAGAGTGAAACGAGATGAAGGAGGGGGAAAGAGAGCGAAACGAGACGAAGGAGGATGAAAGAGAGCAAAACGAGACGAAGGAGGGTGAAAGAGAGCGAAACGAGACGAAGGTGGGTGAAAGAGAGCGAAACGAGATGAAGGAGGGTGAAAGAGAGCACCACGAGACGAAGGAGGGTGAAAGAGAGCGAAACGAGACGTAGGATGGTGAAAGAGAGCGAAACGAAACGAAGGAGTGTGAAAGAGAGCGACACGAGACGAAGGTGAGTGAAAGAGAGCGAAACGAGACGAGGGAGGGTGAAACAGAGCGAAACGAGACGAAGGAGGGTGAAACAGAGCGAAAAGAGATGAAGGAGGGTGAATGAGAGCGAAGTGAGACGAGGGAGGGTGAAACAGAGCGAAACGAGACGAAGGAGGGTGAAAGAGAGCGAAACGAGATGAAGGAGGGTGAAAGAGAGCGAAACGAGACGAAGGAGGGTGAAAGAGAGCAAAACAAGACGAAAAAGTGTGAAAGAGAGCGAGCCGAGATGAAGGAGGGCGAAAGAGAGAGAAACAAGACGTAGAACGGAGAAAGAGAACGAAACGAGATGAAGGAGGGTGAAAGGGAGCGAAACGAGGCGAAGGTGGGTGAAAGAGAGCGACATGAGAGGAAGGAGGATGAAAGAGAGCGACACGAGACGAAGGAGGATGAAAGAGAGCGAAACGATGTGAAGGAGGGGGAAAGAGAGCGAAACGAGATGAAGGAGGATGAAAGAGAGCAAAACGAGACGAAGGTGGGTGAAAGAGAGCAAAACGAGACGAAGGAGGGTGAAAGAGAGCGAAACGAGATGGAGGAGAGTGAAAGTGAGCGCCACGAGACGAAGGAGGGTGAAAGAGAGCAAAACGAGACGTAGGATGGTGAAAGAGAGCGAAACGAAACGAAGGAGGGTGAAAGAGAGCGACACAAGACGAAGGAGGGTGAAAGAGAGCGAAACGAGAGGAGGGAGGGTGAAACAGAGCGAAACGAGACTAAGGAGGGTGAAACAGAGCAAAATGAGATGAAGGAGGGTGAAAGAGAGCGAAGCGAGACGAAGGAGGGTGAAAGAGAGCAAAACAAGACAAAGGAGGGTGAAAGCGAGCAAAATGAGACAAAGGAGGGTGAAAGAGAGCAAAATGAGATGAAGGAGGGTGAAAGAGAGCGCCACGAGACGAAGGAGGCTGAAAGAGAGCGAAACGAGACGAAGGATGGTGAAAGAGAGCGAAACGAGACGAAGAAGGGTGAAAGAGAGCGAAACGAGATGAAGGAGGGAGAAAGAGAGCGAAACGAGGCGTGGGAGGGTGAAACAGAGCGAAACGAGACGAAGGAGGGTGAAAGAGAGCGAAACGAGATGAAGGAGGGTGAACGAGAGTGAAACGAGACGAAGGAGGGTGAAAGAGAGCAAAACGAGACGGAAAAGTGTGAAAGAGAGCGAAACGAGACTAGGGACGGTGAAAGAGAGCTAAACGAGAAGAAGGAGTGTGAAAGAGAGGGAAACGAGACGAAGGAGGGTGAAAGAGAGCGAAACAAGATGATGGAGGGTGAAAGAGAGCGAGCCGAGATGAAGGAGGGTGAAAGAGAGAGAAACGAGACGAAGGAGGGTGAAAGTGAGCGAAACGAGATGAAGGAGGGTGAAAGAGAGCGAAACGCGACGAAGGAAGACGAAAGAGAGCAAAACGATACGAAGGAGCGTGAAAGAGAGCGGAACGAGACGAAGGAGGGTGAAAGAGAGCGAAATGAGATGAATGAGGGTGAAAAGAGAGCACCACGGGATGAAGGAGGGTGAATGAGAGCGAAACTAGACGAGGGAGGGTGAAACAGAGCGAAACGAGATGAAGGAGGGTGAAAGAGAGCGAAGCGAGACGAAGGAGGGTGAAAGAGAGCGAAACGAGACAAAGGAGGGTGAAAGCGAGCGAAACGAGAGGAAGGAGGGTGAAAGAGAGCGAAACGAGATGAAGGAGCGTGAAACAGAGCGAAACGAGACGAAGGAGGATGAAAGAGAACAAAACGAGACGAAGGAGGGTGAAAGAGAGCGAAACGAGACGAAGGAGGGTGAAAGAGAGCGAAACGAGATGAAGAAGGGTGAACGAGAGCGAAACGAGACGAAGGAGGGTGAAAGAGAGCAAAACGAGACGGAAAAGTGTGAAAGAGAGCGAAACAAGACTAGGGACGGTGAAAGAGAGCGAAACAAGATGAAGGAGTGTGAAAGAGAGCGAAACGAGACGAAGGAGGATGAAAGAGAACAAAACGAGACGAAGGAGGGTGAAAGAGAGCGAAACGAGACGAAGGAGGGTGAAAGAGAGCGAAACGAGATGAAAGAGGGTGAAAGAGAGAGAAACGAGACGAAGTAGGGTGAAAGAGAACGAAACGAGATGAAGGAGGGTGAAAGAGAGCGAAACGCGACGAAGGAAGATGAAAGAGAGCAAAACGAGACGAAGAAGGGTGAAAGAGAGTGAAACGAGATGAAGGAGGGGGAAAGAGAGCGAAACGAGACGAAGGAGGGTGAAAGAGAGCAAAACGAGACGAAGGAGGGTGAAAGAGAGCGAAATGAGACGAAGGTGGGTGAAAGAGAGCGAAACGAGATGAAGGAGGGTGAAAGAGAGAACCACGACACGGAGGAGGGTGAAAGAGAGCGAAACGAGACGTAAGATGGTGAAAGAGAGCGAAACGAAACGAAGGAGGGTGAAAGAGAGCGACACGAGACGAAGGAGGGTGAAAGAGAGCGAAACGAGAGGAGGGAGGGTGAAACAGAGCGAAACGAGACTAAGGAGGGTGAAACAGAGCAAAACGAGATGAAGGAGGGTGAAAGAGAGCGAAGCGAGGTGAAGGAGGGTGAAAGAGAGCGAAACGAGACGAAGGAGGGTGAAAGAGAGCGAACCGAGACGTGGGAGGGTGAAACAGAGCGAAACGAGACGAAGGAGGGTGAAAGAGAGCGTAACGAGATGAAGGAGGGTGAACGAGAGTGAAACGAGACGAAGGAGGGTGAAAGAGAGCAAAACGAGACGGAAAAGTGTGAAAGAGAGCGAAACGAGACTAGGGACGGTGAAAGAGAGCGGAACAAGACGAAGGAGTGTGAAAGAGAGGGAAACGAGACGAAGGAGGGTGAAAGAGAGCGAAACGAGATGAAGGATCGTGAAAGAGAGCGAAACGAGACGAAGGAGGGTGAAAGAGAACAAACCGAGACGAAGGAGGGTGAAAGAGAGCGAAACGAGACGAAGGAGGGTGAAAGAGAGCGAAACGAGATGAAGGAGGGTGAAAGAGAGAGAAACGAGACGAAGTAGGGTGAAAGAGAACGAAACGAGATGAAGGAGGGTGAAAGAGAGCGAAACGCGACGAAGGAAGATGAAAGAGAGCAAAACGAGACGGAGTAGGGTGAAAGAGAGAAAAACGAGACGAAGGAGGGTGAAACAGAGCGAAACGAGACGAAGAAGGGTGAAAGAGAGCGAAACGAGATGAAGGAGGGGGAAAGAGAGCGAAACGAGACGAAGGAGGATGACAGAGAGCAAAACGAGAAGAAGGAGGGTGAAAGAGAGCGAAACGAGATGAAGGTGGGTGAAAGAGAGCGAAACGAGATGAAGGAGGGTGAAACAGAGCAAAACGAGATGAAGGAGGGTGAAAGAGAGCGAAGCGAGACGAAGGAGGGTGAAAGAGAGCGAAACGAGACGAAGGAGGGTGAAACAGAGCGAAACGAGACGTGGGAGGGTGAAACAGAGCGAAACGAGACGAAGGAGGGTGAAAGAGAGCGAAACGAGATGAAGAAGGGTGAACGAGAGCGAAACGAGACGAAGGAGGGTGAAAGAGAGCAAAACGAGACGGAAAAGTGTGAAAGAGAGCGAAACAAGACTAGGGACGGTGAAAGAGAGCGAAACAAGATGAAGGAGTGTGAAGGAGAGGGAAACGAGACGAAGGAGGGTGTAAGAGAGCGAAACGAGATGAAGGAGCGTGAAAGAGAGCGAAACGAGACGAAGGAGGGTGAAAGAGAGCGAAACGAGATGAAAGAGGGTGAAAGAGAGAGAAACGAGATGAAGTAGGGTGAAAGAGAACGATACGAGATGAAGGAGGGTGAAAGAGAGCGAAACGCGACGAAGGAAGATGAAAGAGAGCAAAACGAGACGAGGTAGGGTGAAAGAGAGCGAAACGAGACGAAGGAGGGTGAAACAGAGCGAAACGAGATGAAGAAGGGTGAAAGAGAGCGAAGCGAGACGAGGGAGGGTGAAACAGAGCGAAACGAGACGAAGGAGGGTGAAAGAGAGCGAAACGAGACGAAGGAGGGTGAAAGAGAGCGAAACGAGACGAAGGAGGGTGAAAGAGAGCAAAACAAGACGAAAAAGTGTGAAAGAGAGCGAGCCGAGATGAAGGAGGGCGAAAGAGAGAGAAACAAGACGTAGAACGGAGAAAGAGAACGAAACGAGATGTAGGAGGGTGAAAGGGAGCGAAACGAGGCGAAGGTGGGTGAAAGAGAGCGACATGAGAGGAAGGAGGATGAAAGAGAGCGACACGAGACGAAGGAGGATGAAAGAGAGCGAAACGATGTGAAGGAGGGGGAAAGAGAGCGAAACGAGATGAAGGAGGATGAAAGAGAGCAAAACGAGACGAAGGTGGGTGAAAGAGAGCGAAACGAGACGAAGGAGGGTGAAAGAGAGCGAAACGAGATGGAGGAGAGTGAAAGTGAGCGCCACGAGACGAAGGAGGGTGAAAGAGAGCAAAACGAGACGTAGGATGTTGAAAGAGAGCGAAACGAAACGAAGGAGGGTGAAAGAGAGCGACACAAGACGGAGGTGGGTGAAACAGAGCGAAACGAGAGGAGGGAGGGTGAAACAGAGCGAAACGAGACTAAGGAGGGTGAAACAGAGCAAAATGAGATGAAGGAGGGTGAAAGAGAGCGAAGCGAGACGAAGGAGGGTGAAAGAGAGCAAAACAAGACAAAGGAGGGTGAAAGCGAGCAAAATGAGACAAAGGAGGGTGAAAGAGAGCAAAATGAGATGAAGGAGGGTGAAAGAGAGCGCCACGAGACGAAGGAGGCTGAAAGAGAGCGAAACGAGACGAAGGATGGTGAAAGAGAGCGAAACGAGACGAAGAAGGGTGAAAGAGAGCTTAACGAGATGAAGGAGGGAGAAAGAGAGCGAAACGAGGCGTGGGAGGGTGAAACAGAGCGAAACGAGACGAAGGAGGGTGAAAGAGAGCGAAACGAGATGAAGGAGGGTGAACGAGAGCGAAACGAGACGAAGGAGGGTGAAAGAGAGCAAAACGAGACGGAAAAGTGTGAAAGAGAGCGAAACGAGACTAGGGACGGTGAAAGAGAGCTAAACGAGAAGAAGGAGTGTGAAAGAGAGGGAAACGAGACGAAGGAGGGTGAAAGAGAGCGAAACAAGATGATGGAGGGTGAAAGAGAGCGAGCCGAGATGAAGGAGGGTGAAAGAGAGAGAAACGAGACGAAGGAGGGTGAAAGTGAGCGAAACGAGATGAAAGAGGGTGAAAGAGAGAGAAACGAGACGAAGTAGGGTGAAAGAGAACGAAACAAGATGAAGGAGGGTGAAAGAGTGCGAAACGCGACGAAGGAAGATGAAAGAGAGCAAAACGAGACGAAGAAGGGTGAAAGAGAGTGAAACGAGATGAAGGAGGGGGAAAGAGAGCGAAACGAGACGAAGGAGGATGAAAGAGAGCAAAACGAGACGAAGGAGGGTGAAAGAGAGCGAAATGAGACGAAGGTGGGTGAAAGAGAGCGAAACGAGATGAAGGAGGGTGAAAGAGAGAACCACAAGACGGAGGAGGGTGAAAGAGAGCGAAACGAGACGTAAGATGGTGAAAGAGAGCGAAACGAAACGAAGGAGGGTGAAAGAGAGCGACACGAGACGAAGGAGGGTGAAAGAGAGCGAAACGAGAGGAGGGAGGGTGAAACAGAGCGAAACGAGACTAAGGAGGGTGAAACAGAGCAAAACGAGATGAAGGAGGGTGAAAGAGAGCGAAGCGAGGTGAAGGAGGGTGAAAGAGAGCGAAACGAGACGAAGGAGGGTGAAAGAGAGCGAACCGAGACGTTGGAGGGTGAAACAGAGCGAAACGAGACGAAGGAGGGTGAAAGAGAGCGTAACGAGATGAAGGAGGGTGAACGAGAGTGAAACGAGACAAAGGAGGGTGAAAGAGAGCAAAACGAGACGGAAAAGTGTGAAAGAGAGCGAAACGAGACTAGGGACGGTGAAAGAGAGCGGAACAAGACGAAGGAGTGTGAAAGAGAGGGAAACGAGACGAAGGAGGGTGAAAGAGAGCGAAACGAGATGAAGGATCGTGAAAGAGAGCGAAACGAGACGAAGGAGGATGAAAGAGAACAAACCGAGACGAAGGAGGGTGAAAGAGAGCGAAACGAGACGAAGGAGGGTGAAAGAGAGCGAAACGAGATGAAGGAGGGTGAAAGAGAGAGAAACGAGACGAAGTAGGGTGAAAGAGAACGAAACGAGATGAAGGAGGGTGAAAGAGAGCGAAGCGCGACGAAGGAAGATGAAAGAGAGCAAAACGAGACGGAGTAGGGTGAAAGAGAGCAAAACGAGACGAAGGAGGGTGAAACAGAGCGAAACGAGACGAAGAAGGGTGAAAGAGAGCGAAACGAGATGAAGGAGGGGGAAAGAGAGCGAAACGAGACGAAGGAGGATGACAGAGAGCAAAACGAGAAGAAGGAGGGTGAAAGAGAGCGAAACGAGATGAAGGTGGGTGAAAGAGAGCGAAACGAGATGAAGGAGGGTGAAACAGAGCAAAACGAGATGAAGGAGGGTGAAAGAGAGCGAAGCGAGACGAAGGAGGGTGAAAGAGAGCGAAACGAGACGAAGGAGGGTGAAAGAGAGCGAAACGAGACGTGGGAGGGTGAAACAGAGCGAAACGAGACGAAGGAGGGTGAAAGAGAGCGAAACGAGATGAAGAAGTGTGAACGAGAGCGAAACGAGACGAAGGAGGGTGAAAGAGAGCAAAACGAGACGGAAAAGTGTGAAAGAGAGCGAGACAAGACTAGGGACGGTGAAAGAGAGCGAAACAAGATGAAGGAGTGTGAAGGAGAGGGAAACGAGACGAAGGAGGGTGTAAGAGAGCGAAACGAGATGAAGGAGCGTGAAAGAGAGCGAAACGAGACGAAGGAGGGTGAAAGAGAGCGAAACGAGATGAAAGAGGGTGAAAGAGAGAGAAACGAGATGAAGTAGGGTGAAAGAGAACGATACGAGATGAAGGAGGGTGAAAGAGAGCGAAACGCGATGAAGGAAGATGAAAGAGAGCAAAACGAGACGAGGTAGGGTGAAAGAGAGCGAAACGAGACGAAGGAGGGTGAAACAGAGCGAAACGAGATGAAGAAGGGTGAAAGAGAGCGAAGCGAGACGAGGGAGGGTGAAACAGAGCGAAACGAGACGAAGGAGGGTGAAAGAGAGCGAAACGAGACGAAGGAGGGTGAAAGAGAGCGAAACGAGACGAAGGAGGGTGAAAGAGAGCAAAACAAGACGAAAAAGTGTGAAAGAGAGCGAGCCGAGATGAAGGAGGGCGAAAGAGAGAGAAACAAGACGTAGAACGGAGAAAGAGAACGAAACGAGATGTAGGAGGGTGAAAGGGAGCGAAACGAGGCGAAGGTGGGTGAAAGAGAGCGACATGAGAGGAAGGAGGATGAAAGAGAGCGACACGAGACGAAGGAGGATGAAAGAGAGCGAAACGATGTGAAGGAGGGGGAAAGAGAGCGAAACGAGATGAAGGAGGATGAAAGAGAGCAAAACGAGACGAAGGTGGGTGAAAGAGAGCGAAACGAGACGAAGGAGGGTGAAAGAGAGCGAAACGAGATGGAGCAGAGTGAAAGTGAGCGCCACGAGACGAAGGAGGGTGAAAGAGAGCAAAACGAGACGTAGGATGGTGAAAGAGAGCGAAACGAAACGAAGGAGGGTGAAAGAGAGCGACACAAGACGAAGGAGGGTGAAAGAGAGCGAAACGAGAGGAGGGAGGGTGAAACAGAGCGAAACGAGACTAAGGAGGGTGAAACAGAGCAAAATGAGATGAAGGAGGGTGAAAGAGAGCGAAGCGAGACGGAAAAGTGTGAAAGAGAGCGAAACAAGACGAAGTAGGGTGAAAGAGAACGAAACGAGATGAAGGAGGGTGAAAGAGAGCGAAACGCGACGAAGGAAGATGAAAGAGAGCAAAACGAGACGAAGAAGGGTGAAAGAGAGTGAAACGAGATGAAGGAGGGGGAAAGAGAGCGAAACGAGACGAAGGAGGATGAAAGAGAGCAAAACGAGACGAAGGAGGGTGAAAGAGAGCGAAATGAGACGAAGGTGGGTGAAAGAGAGCGAAACGAGATGAAGGAGGGTGAAAGAGAGAACCACAAGACGGAGGAGGGTGAAAGAGAGCGAAACGAGACGTAAGATGGTGAAAGAGAGCGAAACGAAACGAAGGAGGGTGAAAGAGAGCGACACGAGACGAAGGAGGGTGAAAGAGAGCGAAACGAGAGGAGGGAGGGTGAAACAGAGCGAAACGAGACTAAGGAGGGTGAAACAGAGCAAAACGAGATGAAGGAGGGTGAAAGAGAGCGAAGCGAGGTGAAGGAGGGTGAAAGAGAGCGAAACAAGACGAAGGAGGGTGAAAGAGAGCGAACCGAGACGTGGGAGGGTGAAACAGAGCGAAACGAGACGAAGGAGGGTGAAAGAGAGCGTAACGAGATGAAGGAGGGTGAACGAGAGTGAAACGAGACAAAGGAGGGTGAAAGAGAGCAAAACGAGACGGAAAAGTGTGAAAGAGAGCGAAACGAGACTAGGGACGGTGAAAGAGAGCGGAACAAGACGAAGGAGTGTGAAAGAGAGGGAAACGAGACGAAGGAGGGTGAAAGAGAGCGAAACGAGATGAAGGATCGTGAAAGAGAGCGAAACGAGACGAAGGAGGATGAAAGAGAACAAACCGAGACGAAGGAGGGTGAAAGAGAGCGAAACGAGACGAAGGAGGGTGAAAGAGAGCGAAACGAGATGAAGGAGGGTGAAAGAGAGAGAAACGAGAAGAAGTAGGGTGAAAGAGAACGAAACGAGATGAAGGAGGGTGAAAGAGAGCGAAGCGCGACGAAGGAAGATGAAAGAGAGCAAAACGAGACGGAGTAGGGTGAAAGAGAGCAAAACGAGACGAAGGAGGGTGAAACAGAGCGAAACGAGACGAAGAAGGGTGAAAGAGAGCGAAACGAGATGAAGGAGGGGGAAAGAGAGCGAAACGAGACGAAGGAGGATGACAGAGAGCAAAACGAGAAGAAGGAGGGTGAAAGAGAGCGAAACGAGATGAAGGTGGGTGAAAGAGAGCGAAACGAGATGAAGGAGGGTGAAACAGAGCAAAACGAGATGAAGGAGGGTGAAAGAGAGCGAAGCGAGACGAAGGAGGGTGAAAGAGAGCGAAACGAGACGAAGGAGGGTGAAAGAGAGCGAAACGAGATGAAGAAGGGTGAACGAGAGCGAAACGAGACGAAGGAGGGTGAAAGAGAGCGAAACGAGACGAAGGAGGGTGAAAGAGAGCGAAACGAGATGAAGAAGGGTGAACGAGAGCGAAACGAGACGAAGGAGGGTGAAAGAGAGCAAAACGAGACGGAAAAGTGTGAAAGAGAGCGAAACAAGACTAGGGACGGTGAAAGAGAGCGAAACAAGATGAAGGAGTGTGAAGGAGAGGGAAACGAGACGAAGGAGGGTGTAAGAGAGCGAAACGAGATGAAGGAGCGTGAAAGAGAGCGAAACGAGACGAAGGAGGGTGAAAGAGAGCGAAACGAGATGAAAGAGGGTGAAAGAGAGAGAAACGAGATGAAGTAGGGTGAAAGAGAACGATACGAGATGAAGGAGGGTGAAAGAGAGCGAAACGCGACGAAGGAAGATGAAAGAGAGCAAAACGAGACGAGGTAGGGAGAAAGAGAGCGAAACGAGACGAAGGAGGGTGAAACAGAGCGAAACGAGATGAAGAAGGGTGAAAGAGAGTGAAACGAGATGAAGGAGGGGGAAAGAGAGCGAAACGAGACGAAGGAGGATGAAAGAGAGCAAAACGAGACGAAGGAGGGTGAAAGAGAGCGAAACGAGACGAAGGTGGGTGAAAGGGAGCGAAACGAGATGAAGGAGGGTGAAAGAGAGAACCACGAGACGAAGGAGGGTGAAAGAGAGCGAAACGAGACGTAGGATGGTGAAAGAGAGCGAAACGAAACGAAGGAGGGTGAAAGAGAGCGACGCGAGATGAAGGAGGGTGAAAGAGAGCGAAACGAGACGAGGGAGGGTGAAACAGAGCGAAACGAGACGAAGGAGGGTGAAACACAGCGAAACGAGATGAAGGAGGGTGAAAGAGAGCGAAGCGAGACGAGGGAGGGTGAAACAGAGCGAAACGAGACGAAGGAGGGTGAAAGAGAGCGAAACGAGACGAAGGAGGGTGAAAGAGAGCGAAACGAGACGAAGGAGGGTGAAAGAGAGCAAAACAAGACGAAAAAGTGTGAAAGAGAGCGAGCCGAGATGAAGGAGGGCGAAAGAGAGAGAAACAAGACGTAGAACGGAGAAAGAGAACGAAACGAGATGAAGGAGGGTGAAAGAGAGCGAAACGAGGCGAAGGTGGGTGAAAGAGAGCGACATGAGAGGAAGGAGGATGAAAGAGAGCGACACGAGACGAAGGAGTATGAAAGAGAGCGAAACGATGTGAAGGAGGGGGAAAGAGAGCGAAACGAGATGAAGGAGGATGAAAGAGAGCAAAACGAGACGAAGGTGGGTGAAATAGAGCGAAACGAGATGAAGGAGGGTGAAAGAGAGCGATACGAGATGGAGGAGAGTGAAAGAGAGAACCACGAGACGAAGGAGGGTGAAAGAGAGCGAAACGAGAGGAAGGAGGGTGAAAGAGAGCGAAACGAGATGAAGGAGCGTGAAAGAGAGCGAAACGAGACGAAGGAGGATGAAAGAGAACAAAACGAGACGAAGGAGGGTGAAAGAGAGCGAAACGAGACGAAGGAGGGTGAAAGAGAGCGAAACGAGATGAAAGAGGGTGAAAGAGAGAGAAACGAGACGAAGTAGGGTGAAAGAGAACGAAACGAGATGAAGGAGGGTGAAAGAGAGCGAAACGCGACGAAGGAAGATGAAAGAGAGCAAAACGAGACGAGGTAGGGTGAAAGAGAGCGAAACGAGACGAAGGAGGGTGAAACAGAGCGAAACGAGACGAAGAAGGGTGAAAGAGAGTGAAACGAGATGAAGGAGGGGGAAAGAGAGCGAAACGAGACGAAGGAGGATGAAAGAGAGCAGAACGAGACGAAGGAGGGTGAAAGAGAGCGAAACGAGACGAAGGTGGGTGAAAGAGAGCGAAACGAGATGAAGGAGGGTGAAAGAGAGCACCACGAGACGAAGGAGGGTGAAAGAGAGCGAAACGAGATGTAGGATGGTGAAAGAGAGCGAAACGAAACGAAGGAGGGTGAAAGAGAGCGACACGAGACGAAGGTGGGTGAAAGAGAGTGAAACGAGACGAGGGAGGGTGAAACAGAGCGAAACGAGACGAAGGAGGGTGAAACAGAGCGAAAAGAGATGAAGGAGGGTGAATGAGAGCGAAGCGAGATGAGGGAGGGTGAAACAGAGCGGAACGAGATGAAGGAGGGTGAAAGAGAGCGAAACGAGACGAAGGAGGGTGAAAGAGAGCGAAACGAGACGAAGGAGGGTGAAAGAGAGCAAAACAAGACGAAAAAGTGTGAAAGAGAGCGAGCCGAGATGAAGGAGGGCGAAAGAGAGAGAAACAAGACGTAGAACGGAGAAAGAGAACGAAACGAGATGATGGAGGGTGAAAGGGAGCGAAACGAGGCGAAGGTGGGTGAAAGAGAGCGACATGAGAGGAAGGAGGATGAAAGAGAGCGACACGAGACGAAGGAGGATGAAAGAGAGCGAAACGATGTGAAGGAGGGGGAAAGAGAGCGAAACGAGATGAAGGAGGATGAAAGAGAGCAAAACGAGACGAAGGTGGGTGAAAGAGAGCGAAACGAGACGAAGGAGGGTGAAAGAGAGCGAAACGAGATGCATAAGAGTGAAAGTGAGCGCCACGAGACGAAGGAGGGTGAAAGAGAGCAAAACGAGACGTAGGATGGTGAAAGAGAGCGAAACGAAACGAAGGAGGGTGAAAGAGAGCGACACAAGACGAAGGAGGGTGAAAGAGAGCGAAACGAGAGGAGGGAGGGTGAAACAGAGCAAAACGAGACTAAGGAGGGTGAAACAGAGCAAAATGAGATGAAGGAGGGTGAAAGAGAGCGAAGCGAGACGAAGGAGGGTGAAAGAGAGCAAAACAAGACAAAGGAGGGTGAAAGCGAGCAAAATGAGACAAAGGAGGGTGAAAGAGAGCAAAATTAGATGAAGGAGGGTGAAAGAGAGCGCCACGAGACGAAGGAGGCTGAAAGAGAGCGAAACGAGACGAAGGATGGTGAAAGAGAGCGAAACGAGACGAAGAAGGGTGAAAGAGAGCGAAACGAGATGAAGGAGGGAGAAAGAGAGCGAAACGAGGCGTGGGAGGGTGAAACAGAGCGAAACGAGATGAAGGAGGGTGAAAGAGAGCGAAACGAGATGAAGGAGGGTGAACGAGAGCGAAACGAGACGAAGGAGGGTGAAAGAGAGCAAAACGAGACGGAAAAGTGTGAAAGACAGCGAAACGAGACTAGGGACGGTGAAAGAGAGCTAAACGAGAAGAAGGAGTGTGAAAGAGAGGGAAACGAGAAGAAGGAGGGTGAAAGAGAGCGAAACAAGATGATGGAGGGTGAAAGAGAGCGAGCCGAGATGAAGGAGGGTGAAAGAGAGAGAAACGAGACGAAGGAGGGTGAAAGTGAGCGAAACGAGATGAAGGAGGGTGAAAGAGAGCGAAACGCGACGAAGGAAGACGCAAGAGAGCAAAACGAGACGAAGGAGGGTGAAAGAGAGCGGAACGAGACGAAGGAGGGTGAAAGAGAGCGAAATGAGATGAATGAGGGTGAAAAGAGAGCACCACGAGATGAAGGAGGGTGAATGAGAGCGAAACTAGACGAGGGAGGGTGAAACAGAGCGAAACGAGATGAAGGAGGGTGAAAGAGAGCGAAGCGAGACGAAGGAGGGTGAAAGAGAGCGAAACGAGACAAAGGAGGGTGAAAGCGAGCGAAACGAGAGGAAGGAGGGTGAAAGAGAGCGAAACGAGATGAAGGAGCGTGAAAGAGAGCGAAACGAGACGAAGGAGGATGAAAGAGAACAAAACGAGACGAAGGAGGGTGAAAGAGAGCGAAACGAGACGAAGGAGGGTGAAAGAGAGCAAAACGAGACGGAAAAGTGTGAAAGAGAGCGAAACAAGACTAGGGACGGTGAAAGAGAGCGAAACAAGATGAAGGAGTGTGAAGGAGAGAGAAACGAGACGAAGGAGGGTGTAAGAGAGCGAAACGAGATGAAGGAGCGTGAAAGAGAGCGAAACGAGACGAAGGAGGATGAAAGAGAACAAAACGAGACGAAGGAGGGTGAAAGAGAGCGAAACGAGACGAAGGAGGGTGAAAGAGAGCGAAACGAGATGAAAGAGGGTGAAAGAGAGAGAAACGAGACGAAGTAGGGTGAAAGAGAACGAAACGAGATGAAGGAGGGTGAAAGAGAGCGAAACGCGACGAAGGAAGATGAAAGAGAGCAAAACGAGATGAAGAAGGGTGAAAGAGAGTGAAACGAGATGAAGGAGGGGGAAAGAGAGCGAAACGAGACGAAGGAGGATGAAAGAGAGCAAAACGAGATGAAGGAGGGTGAAAGAGAGCGAAATGAGACGAAGGTGGGTGAAAGAGAGCGAAACGAGATGAAGGAGGGTGAAAGAGAGAACCACGAGACGAAGGAGGGTAAAAGAGAGCGAAACGAGACGTAAGATGGTGAAAGAGAGCGAAACGAAACGAAGGAGGGTGAAAGAGAGCGACACGAGACGAAGGAGGGTGAAAGAGAGCGAAACGAGAGGAGGGAGGGTGAAACAGAGCGAAACGAGACTAAGGAGGGTGAAACAGAGCAAAACGAGATGAAGGAGGGTGAAAGAGAGCGAAGCGAGGTGAAGGAGGGTGAAAGAGAGCGAAACGAGACGAAGGAGGGTGAAAGAGAGCGAACCGAGACGTGGGAGGGTGAAACAGAGCGAAACGAGACGAAGGAGGGTGAAAGAGAGCGTAACGAGATGAAGGAGGGTGAACGAGAGTGAAACGAGACGAAGGAGGGTGAAAGAGAGCAAAACGAGACGGAAAAGTGTGAAAGAGAGCGAAACGAGACTAGGGACGGTGAAAGAGAGCGGAACAAGACGAAGGAGTGTGAAAGAGAGGGAAACGAGATGAAGGAGGGTGAAAGAGAGCGAAACGAGATGAAGGATCGTGAAAGAGAGCGAAACGAGACGAAGGAGGATGAAAGAGAACAAACCGAGACGAAGGAGGATGAAAGAGAGCGAAACGAGACGAAGGAGGGTGAAAGAGAGCGAAACGAGATGAAGGAGGGTGAAAGAGAGAGAAACGAGACGAAGTAGGGTGAAAGAGAACGAAACGAGATGAAGGAGGGTGAAAGAGAGCGAAACGCGACGAAGGAAGATGAAAGAGAGCAAAACGAGACGGAGTAGGGTGAAAGAGAGCAAAACAAGACGAAGGAGGGTGAAACAGAGCGAAACGAGACGAAGAAGGGTGAAAGAGAGCGAAACGAGATGAAGGAGGGGGAAAGAGAGCGAAACGAGACGAAGGAGGATGACAGAGAGCAAAACGAGAAGAAGGAGGGTGAAAGAGAGCGAAACGAGATGAAGGTGGGTGAAAGAGAGCGAAACGAGATGAAGGAGGGTGAAACAGAGCAAAACGAGATGAAGGAGGGTGAAAGAGAGCGAAGCGAGACGAAGGAGGGTGAAAGAGAGCGAAACGAGACGAAGGAGGGTGAAAGAGAGCGAAACGAGACGTGGGAGGGTGAAACAGAGCGAAACGAGACGAAGGAGGGTGAAAGAGAGCGAAACGAGATGAAGAAGGGTGAACGAGAGCGAAACGAGACGAAGGAGGGTGAAAGAGAGCAAAACGAGACGGAAAAGTGTGAAAGAGAGCGAAACAAGACTAGGGACGGTGAAAGAGAGCGAAACAAGATGAAGGAGTGTGAAGGAGAGGGAAACGAGACGAAGGAGGGTGTAAGAGAGCGAAACGAGATGAAGGAGCGTGAAAGAGAGCGAAACGAGACGAAGGAGGGTGAAAGAGAGCGAAACGAGATGAAAGAGGGTGAAAGAGAGAGAAACGAGATGAAGTAGGGTGAAAGAGAACGATACGAGATGAAGGAGGGTGAAAGAGAGCGAAACGCGACGAAGGAAGATGAAAGTGAGCAAAACGAGACGAGGTAGGGTGAAAGAGAGCGAAACGAGACGAAGGAGGGTGAAACAGAGCGAAACGAGATGAAGAAGGGTGAAAGAGAGTGAAACGAGATGAAGGAGGGGGAAAGAGAGCGAAACGAGACGAAGGAGGATGAAAGAGAGCAAAACGAGACGAAGGAGGGTGAAAGAGAGTGAAACAAGACGAAGGTGGGTGAAAGAGAGCGAAACGAGATGAAGGAGGGTGAAAGAGAGAACCACGAGACGAAGGAGGGTGAAAGAGAGCGAAACGAGACGTAGGATGGTGAAAGAGAGCGAAACGAAACGAAGGAGGGTGAAAGAGAGCAACGCGAGACGAAGGAGGGTGAAAGAGAGCGAAACGAGACGAGGGAGGGTGAAACAGAGCGAAACGAGACGAAGGAGGGTGAAACAGAGCGAAACGAGATGAAGGAGGGTGAAAGAGAGCGAAGCGAGACGAGGGAGGGTGAAACAGAGCGAAACGAGACGGAGGAGGGTGAAAGAGAGCGAAACGAGACGAAGGGGGGTGAAAGAGAGCGAAACGAGACGAAGGAGGGTGAAAGAGAGCAAAACAAGACGAAAAAGTGTGAAAGGGAGCGAGCCGAGATGAAGGAGGGCGAAAGAGAGAGAAACAAGACGTAGAACGGAGAAAGAGAACGAAACGAGATGAAGGAGGGTGAAACAGAGCGAAACGAGGCGAAGGTGGGTGAAAGAGAGCGACATGAGAGGAAGGAGGATGAAAGAGAGCGACACGAGACGAAGGAGTATGAAAGAGAGCGAAACGATGTGAAGGAGGGGGAAAGAGAGCGAAACGAGATGAAGGAGGATGAAAGAGAGCAAAACGAGACGAAGGTGGGTGAAATAGAGCGAAACGAGATGAAGGAGGGTGAAAGAGAGCGAAACTAGATGGAGGAGAGTGAAAGAGAGCGCCACGAGACGAAGGAGGGTGAAAGAGAGCAAAACGAGACGTAGGATGGTGAAAGAGAGCGAAACAAAATGAAGGAGGGTGAAAGAGAGCGACACGAGACGAAGGAGGGTGAAAGAGAGCGAAACGAGAGGAGGGAGGGTGAAACAGAGCGAAACGAGACTAAGGAGGGTGAAACAGAGCAAAACGAGATGAAGGAGGGTGAAAGAGAGCAAAGCGAGGTGAAGGAGGGTGAAAGAGAGCGAAACGAGACCAAGGAGGGTGAAAGAGAGCGAAACGAGACGTGGGAGGGTGAAACAGAGCGAAACGAGACGAAGGAGGGTGAAAGAGAGCGAAACGAGATGAAGGAGGGTGAACGAGAGCGAAACGAGACGAAGGAGGGTGAAAGAGAGCAAAACGAGATGGAAAAGTGTGAAAGAGAGCGAAATGAGACTAGGGACGGTGAAAGAGAGCGAAACAAGACGAAGGAGTGTGAAAGAGAGGGAAACGAGATGAAGGAGGGTGAAAGAGAGCGAAACGAGATGAAGGAGCGTGAAAGAGAGCGAAACGAGACGAAGGAGGATGAAAGAGAACAAACCGAGACGAAGGAGGGTGAAAGAGAGCGAAACGAGACGAAGGAGGGTGAAAGAGAGCGAAACGAGATGAAGGAGGGTGAAAGAGAGAGAAACGAGACGAAGTAGGGTGAAAGAGAACGAAACGAGATGAAGGAGGGTGAAAGAGAGCGAAACGCAACGAAGGAAGATGAAAGAGAGCAAAACGAGACGAAGTAGGGTGAAAGAGAGCGAAACGAGACGAAGGAGGGTGAAACAGAGCGAAACGAGACGAAGAAGGGTGAAAGAGAGCGAAACGAGACGAAGGAGGATGAAAGAGAGCAAAACGAGAAGAAGGAGGGTGAAAGAGAGCGAAACGAGACGAAGGTGGGTGAAAGAGAGCGAAACAAGATGAAGGAGGGTGAAAGAGAGCGCCACGAGACGAAGGAGGGTGAAAGAGAGCGAAACGAGTCGTAGGATGGTGAAAGAGAGCAAAACGAAACGAAGGAGGGTGAAAGAGAGCAAAACGAGACGAAGGAGGGTGAAAGAGAGCGAAACGAGACGAAGGAGGGTGAAAGAGAGCGAAATGAGATGGAGGAGAGTGAAAGAGAGCGCCACGAGACGAAGGAGGGTGAAAGAGAGCGAAACGAGACGAAGGAGGGTGAAACAGAGCGAAACGAGACGAAGAAGGGTGAAAGAGAGTGAAACGAGATGAAGGAGGGGGAAAGAGAGCAAAACGAGACGAAGGAGGGTGAAAGAGAGCGAAACGAGACGAAGGTGGGTGAAAGAGAGCGAAACGAGATGAAGGAGGGTGAAAGAGAGCACCACGAGACGAAGGAGGGTGAAAGAGAGCGAAACGAGACGTAGGATGGTGAAAGAGAGCGAAACGAAACGAAGGAGGGTGAAAGAGAGCGACACGAGACGAAGGTGGGTGAAAGAGAGCGAAACGAGACGAGGGAGGGTGAAACAGAGCGAAACGAGACGAAGGAGGGTGAAACAGAGCGAAAAGAGATGAAGGAGGGTGAATGAGAGCGAAGCGAGACGAGGGAGGGTGAAACAGAGCGGAACGAGATGAAGGAGGGTGAAAGAGAGCGAAACGAGACGAAGGAGGGTGAAAGAGAGCGAAACGAGACGAAGGAGGGTGAAAGAGAGCAAAACAAGACGAAAAAGTGTGAAAGAGAGCGAGCCGAGATGAAGGAGGGCGAAAGAGAGAGAAACAAGACGTAGAACGGAGAAAGAGAACGAAACGAGATGAAGGAGGGTGAAAGGGAGCGAAACGAGGCGAAGGTGGGTGAAAGAGAGCGACATGAGAGGAAGGAGGATGAAAGAGAGCGACACGAGACGAAGGAGGATGAAAGAGAGCGAAACGATGTGAAGGAGGGGGAAAGAGAGCGAAACGAGATGAAGGAGGATGAAAGAGAGCAAAACGAGACGAAGGTGGGTGAAAGAGAGCGAAACGAGACGAAGGAGGGTGAAAGAGAGCGAAACGAGATGCATAAGAGTGAAAGTGAGCGCCACGAGACGAAGGAGGGTGAAAGAGAGCAAAACGAGACGTAGGATGGTGAAAGAGAGCGAAACGAAACGAAGGAGGGTGAAAGAGAGCGACACAAGACGAAGGAGGGTGAAAGAGAGCGAAACGAGAGGAGGGAGGGTGAAACAGAGCGAAACGAGACTAAGGAGGGTGAAACAGAGCAAAATGAGATGAAGGAGGGTGAAAGAGAGCGAAGCGAGACGAAGGAGGGTGAAAGAGAGCAAAACAAGACAAAGGAGGGTGAAAGCGAGCAAAATGAGACAAAGGAGGGTGAAAGAGAGCAAAATTAGATGAAGGAGGGTGAAAGAGAGCGCCACGAGACGAAGGAGGCTGAAAGAGAGCGAAACGAGACGAAGGATGGTGAAAGAGAGCGAAACGAGACGAAGAAGGGTGAAAGAGAGCGAAACGAGATGAAGGAGGGAGAAAGAGAGCGAAACGAGGCGTGGGAGGGTGAAACAGAGCGAAACGAGACGAAGGAGGGTGAAAGAGAGCGAAACGAGATGAAGGAGGGTGAACGAGAGCGAAACGAGACGAAGGAGGGTGAAAGAGAGCAAAACGAGACGGAAAAGTGTGAAAGAGAGCGAAACGAGACTAGGGACGGTGAAAGAGAGCTAAACGAGAAGAAGGAGTGTGAAAGAGAGGGAAACGAGAAGAAGGAGGGTGAAAGAGAGCGAAACAAGATGATGGAGGGTGAAAGAGAGCGAGCCGAGATGAAGGAGGGTGAAAGAGAGAGAAACGAGACGAAGGAGGGTGAAAGTGAGCGAAACGAGATGAAGGAGGGTGAAAGAGAGCGAAACGCGACGAAGGAAGACGAAAGAGAGCAAAACGAGACGAAGGAGGGTGAAAGAGAGCGGAACGAGACGAAGGAGGGTGAAAGAGAGCGAAATGAGATGAATGAGGGTGAAAAGAGAGCACCACGAGATGAAGGAGGGTGAATGAGAGCGAAACTAGACGAGGGAGGGTGAAACAGCGCGAAACGAGATGAAGGAGGGTGAAAGAGAGCGAAGCGAGACGAAGGAGGGTGAAAGAGAGCGAAACGAGACAAAGGAGGGTGAAAGCGAGCGAAACGAGAGGAAGGAGGGTGAAAGAGAGCGAAACGAGATGAAGGAGCGTGAAAGAGAGCGAAACGAGACGAAGGAGGATGAAAGAGAACAAAACGAGACGAAGGAGGGTGAAAGAGAGCGAAACGAGACGAAGGAGGGTGAAAGAGAGCGAAACGAGATGAAGAAGGGTGAACGAGAGCGAAACGAGACGAAGGAGGGTGAAAGAGAGCAAAACGAGACGGAAAAGTGTGAAAGAGAGCGAAACAAGACTAGGGACGGTGAAAGAGAGCGAAACAAGATGAAGGAGTGTGAAGGAGAGAGAAACGAGACGAAGGAGGGTGTAAGAGAGCGAAACGAGATGAAGGAGCGTGAAAGAGAGCGAAACGAGACGAAGGAGGATGAAAGAGAACAAAACGAGACGAAGGAGGGTGAAAGAGAGCGAAACGAGACGAAGGAGGGTGAAAGAGAGCGAAACGAGATGAAAGAGGGTGAAAGAGAGAGAAACGAGACGAAGTAGGGTGAAAGAGAACGAAACGAGATGAAGGAGGGTGAAAGAGAGCGAAACGCGACGAAGGAAGATGAAAGAGAGCAAAACGAGATGAAGAAGGGTGAAAGAGAGTGAAACGAGATGAAGGAGGGGGAAAGAGAGCGAAACGAGACGAAGGAGGATGAAAGAGAGCAAAACGAGATGAAGGAGGGTGAAAGAGAGCGAAATGAGACGAAGGTGGGTGAAAGAGAGCGAAACGAGATGAAGGAGGGTGAAAGAGAGAACCACGAGACGAAGGAGGGTAAAAGAGAGCGAAACGAGACGTAAGATGGTGAAAGAGAGCGAAACGAAACGAAGGAGGGTGAAAGAGAGCGACACGAGACGAAGGAGGGTGAAAGAGAGCGAAACGAGAGGAGGGAGGGTGAAACAGAGCGAAACGAGACTAAGGAGGGTGAAACAGAGCAAAACGAGATGAAGGAGGGTGAAAGAGAGCGAAGCGAGGTGAAGGAGGGTGAAAGAGAGCGAAACGAGACGAAGGAGGGTGAAAGAGAGCGAACCGAGACGTGGGAGGGTGAAACAGAGCGAAACGAGACGAAGGAGGGTGAAAGAGAGCGTAACGAGATGAAGGAGGGTGAACGAGAGTGAAACGAGACGAAGGAGGGTGAAAGAGAGCAAAACGAGACGGAAAAGTGTGAAAGAGAGCGAAACGAGACTAGGGACGGTGAAAGAGAGCGGAACAAGACGAAGGAGTGTGAAAGAGAGGGAAACGAGACGAAGGAGGGTGAAAGAGAGCGAAACGAGATGAAGGATCGTGAAAGAGAGCGAAACGAGACGAAGGAGGATGAAAGAGAACAAACCGAGACGAAGGAGGATGAAAGAGAGCGAAACGAGACGAAGGAGGGTGAAAGAGAGCGAAACGAGATGAAGGAGGGTGAAAGAGAGAGAAACGAGACGAAGTAGGGTGAAAGAGAACGAAACGAGATGAAGGAGGGTGAAAGAGAGCGAAACGCGACGAAGGAAGATGAAAGAGAGCAAAACGAGACGGAGTAGGGTGAAAGAGAGCAAAACAAGACGAAGGAGGGTGAAACAGAGCGAAACGAGACGAAGAGGGGTGAAAGAGAGCGAAACGAGATGAAGGAGGGGGAAAGAGAGCGAAACGAGACGAAGGAGGATGACAGAGAGCAAAACGAGAAGAAGGAGGGTGAAAGAGAGCGAAACGAGATGAAGGTGGGTGAAAGAGAGCGAAACGAGATGAAGGAGGGTGAAACAGAGCAAAACGAGATGAAGGAGGGTGAAAGAGAGCGAAGCGAGACGAAGGAGGGTGAAAGAGAGCGAAACGAGACGAAGGAGGGTGAAAGAGAGCGAAACGAGACGTGGGAGGGTGAAACAGAGCGAAACGAGACGAAGGAGGGTGAAAGAGAGCGAAACGAGATGAAGAAGGGTGAACGAGAGCGAAACGAGACGAAGGAGGGTGAAAGAGAGCAAAACGAGACGGAAAAGTGTGAAAGAGAGCGAAACAAGACTAGGGACGGTGAAAGAGAGCGAAACAAGATGAAGGAGAGGGAAACGAGACGAAGGAGGGTGTAAGAGAGCGAAACGAGATGAAGGAGCATGAAAGAGAGCGAAACGAGACGAAGGAGGGTGAAAGAGAGCGAAACGAGATGAAAGAGGGTGAAAGAGAGAGAAACGAGATGAAGTAGGGTGAAAGAGAACGATACGAGATGAAGGAGGGTGAAAGAGAGCGAAACGCGGCGAAGGAAGATGAAAGAGAGCAAAACGAGAAGAGGTAGGGTGAAAGAGAGCGAAACGAGACGAAGGAGGGTGAAACAGAGCGAAACGAGATGAAGAAGGGTGAAAGAGAGTGAAACGAGATGAAGGAGGGGGAAAGAGAGCGAAACGAGACGAAGGAGGATGAAAGAGAGCAAAACGAGACGAAGGAGGGTGAAAGAGAGCGAAACAAGACGAAGGTGGGTGAAAGAGAGCGAAACGAGATGAAGGAGGGTGAAAGAGAGAACCACGAGACGAAGGAGGGTGAAAGAGAGCGAAACGAGACGTAGGATGGTGAAAGAGAGCGAAACGAAACGAAGGAGGGTGAAAGAGAGCGACGCGAGACGAAGGAGGGTGAAAGAGAGCGAAACGAGATGAGGGAGGGTGAAACAGAGCGAAACGAGACGAAGGAGGGTGAAACAGAGCGAAACGAGATGAAGGAGGGTGAAAGAGAGCGAAGCGAGACGAGGGAGGGTGAAACAGAGCGAAACGAGACGGAGGAGGGTGAAAGAGAGCGAAACGAGACGAAGGGGGGTGAAAGAGAGCGAAACGAGACGAAGGAGGGTGAAAGAGAGCAAAACAAGACGAAAAAGTGTGAAAGGGAGCGAGCCGAGATGAAGGAGGGCGAAAGAGAGAGAAACAAGACGTAGAACGGAGAAAGAGAACGAAACGAGGTGAAGGAGGGTGAAACAGAGTGAAACGAGGCGAAGGTGGGTGAAAGAGAGCGACATGAGAGGAAGGAGGATGAAAGAGAGCGACACGAGACGAAGGAGTATGAAAGAGAGCGAAACGATGTGAAGGAGGGGGAAAGAGAGCGAAACGAGATGAAGGAGGATGAAAGTAGGGAAAACGAGACGAAGGTGGGTGAAATAGAGCGAAACGAGATGAAGGAGGGTGAAAGAGAGCGAAACTAGATGGAGGAGAGTGAAAGAGAGCGCCACGAGACGAAGGAGGGTGAAAGAGAGCAAAACGAGACGTAGGATGGTGAAAGAGAGCGAAACAAAATGAAGGAGGGTGAAAGAGAGCGACACGAGACGAAGGAGGGTGAAAGAGAGCGAAACGAGAGGAGGGAGGGTGAAACAGAGCGAAACGAGACTAAGGAGGGTGAAACAGAGCAAAACGAGAAGAAGGAGGGTGAAAGAGAGCGAAACGAGATGAAGGTGGGTGAAAGAGAGCGAAACGAGATGAAGGAGGGTGAAACAGAGCAAAACGAGATGAAGGAGGGTGAAAGAGAGCGAAGCGAGACGAAGGAGGGTGAAAGAGAGCGAAACGAGACGAAGGAGGGTGAAAGAGAGCAAAACGAGACGGAAAAGTGTGAAAGAGAGCGAAACAAGACTAGGGACGGTGAAAGAGAGCGAAACAAGATGAAGGAGTGTGAAGGAGAGGGAAACGAGACGAAGGAGGGTGTAAGAGAGCGAAACGAGATGAAGGAGCGTGAAAGAGAGCGAAACGAGACGAAGGAGGGTGAAAGAGAGCGAAACGAGATGAAAGAGGGTGAAAGAGAGAGAAACGAGATGAAGTAGGGTGAAAGAGAACGATACGAGATGAAGGAGGGTGAAAGAGAGCGAAACGCGGCGAAGGAAGATGAAAGAGAGCAAAACGAGACGAGGTAGGGTGAAAGAGAGCGAAACGAGACGAAGGAGGGTGAAACAGAGCGAAACGAGATGAAGAAGGGTGAAAGAGAGTGAAACGAGATGAAGGAGGGGGAAAGAGAGCGAAACGAGACGAAGGAGGATGAAAGAGAGCGAAACAAGACGAAGGTGGGTGAAAGAGAGCGAAACGAGATGAAGGAGGGTGAAAGAGAGAACCACGAGACGAAGGAGGGTGTAAGAGAGCGAAACGAGACGTAGGATGGTGAAAGAGAGCGAAACGAAACGAAGGAGGGTGAAAGAGAGCGACGCGAGACGAAGGAGGGTGAAAGAGAGCGAAACGAGACGAAGGAGGGTGAAACAGAGCGAAACGAGATGAAGGAGGGTGAAAGAGAGCGAAGCGAGACGAGGGAGGGTGAAACAGAGCGAAACGAGACGGAGGAGGGTGAAAGAGAGCGAAACGAGACGAAGGGGGGTGAAAGAGAGCGAAACGAGACGAAGGAGGGTGAAAGAGAGCAAAACAAGACGAAAAAGTGTGAAAGGGAGCGAGCCGAGATGAAGGAGGGCGAAAGAGAGAGAAACAAGACGTAGAACGGAGAAAGAGAACGAAACGAGATGAAGGAGGGTGAAACAGAGCGAAACGAGGCGAAGGTGGGTGAAAGAGAGCGACATGAGAGGAAGGAGGATGAAAGAGAGCGACACGAGACGAAGGAGTATGAAAGAGAGCGAAACGATGTGAAGGAGGGGGAAAGAGAGCGAAACGAGATGAAGGAGGATGAAAGAGAGCAAAACGAGACGAAGGTGGGTGAAATAGAGCGAAACGAGATGAAGGAGGGTGAAAGAGAGCGAAACTAGATGGAGGAGAGTGAAAGAGAGCGCCACGAGACGAAGGAGGGTGAAAGAGAGCAAAACGAGACGTAGGATGGTGAAAGAGAGCGAAACAAAATGAAGGAGGGTGAAAGAGAGCGACACGAGACGAAGGAGGGTGAAAGAGAGCGAAACGAGAGGAGGGAGGGTGAAACAGAGCGAAACGAGACTAAGGAGGGTGAAACAGAGCAAAACGAGATGAAGGAGGGTGAAAGAGAGCGAAGCGAGGTGAAGGAGGGTGAAAGAGAGCGAAACGAGACCAAGGAGGGTGAAAGAGAGCGAAACGAGACGTGGGAGGGTGAAACAGAGCGAAACGAGACGAAGGAGGGTGAAAGAGAGCGAAACGAGATGAAGGAGGGTGAACGAGAGCGAAACGAGACGAAGGAGGGTGAAAGAGAGCAAAACGAGATGGAAAAGTGTGAAAGAGAGCGAAATGAGACTAGGGACGGTGAAAGAGAGCGAAACAAGACGAAGGAGTGTGAAAGAGAGGGAAACGAGATGAAGGAGGGTGAAAGAGAGCGAAACGAGATGAAGGAGCGTGAAAGAGAGCGAAACGAGACGAAGGAGGATGAAAGAGAACAAACCGAGACGAAGGAGGGCGAAAGAGAGCGAAACGAGACGAAGGAGGGTGAAAGAGAGCGAAACGAGATGAAGGAGGGTGAAAGAGAGAGAAACGAGACGAAGTAGGGTGAAAGAGAACGAAACGAGATGAAGGAGGGTGAAAGAGAGCGAAACGCAACGAAGGAAGATGAAAGAGAGCAAAACGAGACGAAGTAGGGTGAAAGAGAGCGAAACGAGACGAAGGAGGGTGAAACAGAGCGAAACGAGACGAAGAAGGGTGAAAGAGAGCGAAACGAGACGAAGGAGGATGAAAGAGAGCAAAACGAGAAGAAGGAGGGTGAAAGAGAGCGAAACGAGACGAAGGTGGGTGAAAGAGAGCGAAACAAGATGAAGGAGGGTGAAAGAGAGCGCCACGAGACGAAGGAGGGTGAAAGAGAGCGAAACGAGTCGTAGGATGGTGAAAGAGAGCAAAACGAAACGAAGGAGGGTGAAAGAGAGCAAAACGAGACGAAGGAGGGTGAAAGAGAGCGAAACGAGACGAAGGAGGGTGAAAGAGAGCGAAATGAGATGGAGGAGAGTGAAAGAGAGCGCCACGAGACGAAGGAGGGTGAAAGAGAGCGAAACGAGACGAAGGAGGGTGAAACAGAGCGAAACGAGACGAAGAAGGGTGAAAAAGAGTGAAACGAGATGAAGGAGGGGGAAAGAGAGCGAAACGAGACGAAGGAGGATGAAAGAGAGCAAAACGAGACGAAGGAGGGTGAAAGAGAGCGAAACGAGACGAAGGTGGGTGAAAGAGAGCGAAACGAGATGAAGGAGGGTGAAAGAGAGCACCACGAGACGAAGGAGGGTGAAAGAGAGCGAAACGAGACGTAGGATGGTGAAAGAGAGCGAAACGAAACGAAGGAGGGTGAAAGAGAGCGACACGAGACGAAGGTGGGTGAAAGAGAGCGAAACGAGACGAGGGAGGGTGAAACAGAGCGAAACGAGACGAAGGAGGGTGAAACAGAGCGAAAAGAGATGAAGGAGGGTGAATGAGAGCGAAGCGAGACGAGGGAGGGTGAAACAGAGCGAAACGAGACGAAGGAGGGTGAAAGAGAGCGAAACGAGACGAAGGAGGGTGAAAGAGAGCGAAACGAGACGAAGGAGGGTGAAAGAGAGCAAAACAAGACGAAAAAGTGTGAAAGAGAGCGAGCCGAGATGAAGGAGGGCGAAAGAGAGAGAAACAAGACGTAGAACGGAGAAAGAGAACGAAACGAGATGAAGGAGGGTGAAAGGGAGCGAAACGAGGCGAAGGTGGGTGAAAGAGAGCGACATGAGAGGAAGGAGGATGAAAGAGAGCGACACGAGACGAAGGAGGATGAAAGAGAGCGAAACGATGTGAAGGAGGGGGAAAGAGAGCGAAACGAGATGAAGGAGGATGAAAGAGAGCAAAACGAGACGAAGGTGGGTGAAAGAAAGCGAAACGAGACGAAGGAGGGTGAAAGAGAGCGAAACGAGACGTGGGAGGGTGAAACAGAGCGAAACGAGACGAAGGAGGGTGAAAGAGAGCGAAACGAGATGAAGAAGGGTGAACGAGAGCGAAACGAGACGAAGGAGGGTGAAAGAGAGCAAAACGAGACGGAAATGTGTGAAAGAGAGCGAAACAAGACTAGGGACGGTGAAAGAGAGCGAAACAAGATGAAGGAGTGTGAAGGAGAGGGAAACGAGACGAAGGAGGGTGTAAGAGAGCGAAACGAGATGAAGGAGCGTGAAAGAGAGCGAAACGAGACGAAGGAGGGTGAAAGAGAGCGAAACGAGATGAAAGAGGGTGAAAGAGAGAGAAACGAGATGAAGTAGGGTGAAAGAGAACGATACGAGATGAAGGAGGGTGAAAGAGAGCGAAACGCGACGAAGGAAGATGAAAGAGAGCAAAACGAGACGAGGTAGGGTGAAAGAGAGCGAAACGAGACGAAGGAGGGTGAAACAGAGCGAAACGAGATGAAGAAGGGTGAAAGAGAGTGAAACGAGATGAAGGAGGGGGAAAGAGAGCGAAACGAGACGAAGGAGGATGAAAGAGAGCAAAACGAGACGATGGAGGGTGAAAGAGAGCGAAACGAGACGAAGGTGGGTGAAAGAGAGCGAAACGAGATGAAGGAGGGTGAAAGAGAGAACCACGAGACGAAGGAGGGTGAAAGAGAGCGAAGCGAGACGTAGGATGGTGAAAGAGAGCGAAACGAAACGAAGGAGGGTGAAAGAGAGCGACGCGAGACGAAGGAGGGTGAAAGAGAGCGAAACGAGACGAGGGAGGGTGAAACAGAGCGAAACGAGACGAAGGAGGGTGAAACAGAGCGAAACGAGAAGAAGGAGGGTGAAAGAGAGCGAAGCGAGACGAGGGAGGGTGAAACAGAGCGAAACGAGACGAAGGAGGGTGAAAGAGAGCGAAACGAGACGAAGGAGGGTGAAAGAGAGCGAAACGAGACGAAGGAGGGTGAAAGAGAGCAAAACAAGACGAAAAAGTGTGAAAGAGAGCGAGCCGAGATGAAGGAGGGCGAAAGAGAGAGAACCAAGACGTAGAACGGAGAAAGAGAACGAAACGAGATGAAGGAGGGTGAAAGAGAGCGAAACGAGGCGAAGGTGGGTGAAAGAGAGCGACATGAGAGGAAGGAGGATGAAAGAGAGCGACACGAGACGAAGGAGTATGAAAGAGAGCGAAACGATGTGAAGGAGGGGGAAAGAGAGCGAAACGAGATGAAGGAGGATGAAAGAGAGCAAAACGAGACGAAGGTGGGTGAAATAGAGCGAAACGAGATGAAGGAGGGTGAAAGAGAGCGAAACGAGATGGAGGAGAGTGAAAGAGAGCGTCACGAGACGAAGGAGGGTGAAAGAGAGCAAAACGAGACGTAGGATGGTGAAAGAGAGCGAAACAAAATGAAGGAGGGTGAAAGAGAGCGACACGTGACGAAGGAGGGTGAAAGAGAGCGAAACGAGAGGAGGGAGGGTGAAACAGAGCGAAACGAGACTAAGGAGGGTGAAACAGAGCAAAACGAGATGAAGGAGGGTGAAAGAGAGCGAAGCGAGGTGAAAGAGGGTGAAAGAGAGCGAAACGAGACCAAGGAGGGTGAAAGAGAGCGAAACGAGACGTGGGAGGGTGAAACAGTGCGAAACGAGACGAAGGAGGGTGAAAGAGAGCGAAACGAGATGAAGGAGGGTGAACGAGAGCGAAACGAGACGAAGGAGGGTGAAAGAGAGCAAAACGAGACGGAAAAGTGTGAAAGAGAGCGAAATGAGACTAGGGACGGTGAAAGAGAGCGAAACAAGACAAAGGAGTGTGAAAGAGAGGGAAACGAGACGAAGGAGGGTGAAAGAGAGCGAAACGAGATGAAGGAGCGTGAAAGAGAGCGAAACGAGACGAAGGAGGATGAAAGAGAACAAACCGAGACGAATGAGGGTGAAAGAAAGCGAAACGAGACGAAGGAGGGTGAAAGAGAGCGAAACGAGATGAAGGAGGGTGAAAGAGAGAGAAACGAGACGAAGTAGGGTGAAAGAGAACGAAACGAGATGAAGGAGGGTGAAAGAGAGCGAAACGCAACGAAGGAAGATGAAAGAGAGCAAAACGAGACGAAGTAGGGTGAAAGAGAGCGAAACGAGACGAAGGAGGGTGAAACAGAGCGAAACGAGACGAAGAAGGGTGAAAGAGAGCGAAACGAGACGAAGGAGGATGAAAGAGAGCAAAACGAGAAGAAGGAGGGTGAAAGAGAGCGAAACGAGACGAAGGTGGGTGAAAGAGAGCGAAACAAGATGAAGGAAGGTGAAAGAGAGCGCCACGAGACGAAGGAGGGTGAAAGAGAGCGAAACGAGTCGTAGGATGGTGAAAGAGAGCAAAACGAAACGAAGGAGGATGAAAGAGAGCAAAACGAGACGAAGGAGGGTGAAAGAGAGCGAAACGAGACGAAGGAGGGTGAAAGAGAGCAAAATGAGATGGAGGAGAGTGAAAGAGAGCGCCACGAGACGAAGGAGGGTGAAAGAGAGCGAAACGAGACGAAGGAGGGTGAAACAGAGCGAAACGAGACGAAGAAGGGTGAAAGAGAGTGAAACGAGATGAAGGAGGGGGAAAGAGAGCGAAACGAGACGAAGGAGGATGAAAGAGAGCAAAACGAGACGAAGGAGGGTGAAAGAGAGCGAAACGAGACGAAGGTGGGTGAAAGAGAGCGAAACGAGATGAAGGAGGGTGAAAGAGAGCACCACGAGACGAAGGAGGGTGAAAGAGAGCGAAACGAGACGTAGGATGGTGAAAGAGAGCGAAACGAAACGAAGGAGGGTGAAAGAGAGCGACACGAGATGAAGGTGGGTGAAAGAGAGCGAAACGAGACGAGGGAGGGTGAAACAGAGCGAAACGAGACGACGGAGGGTGAAACAGAGCGAAAAGAGATGAAGGAGGGTGAATGAGAGCGAAGCGAGACGAGGGAGGGTGAAACAGAGCGAAACGAGACGAAGGAGGGTGAAAGAGAGCGAAACGAGACGAAGGAGGGTGAAAGAGAGCGAAACGAGACGAAGGAGGGTGAAAGAGAGCAAAACAAGACGAAAAAGTGTGAAAGAGAGCGAGCCGAGATGAAGGAGGGCGAAAGAGAGAGAAATAAGACGTAGAACGGAGAAAGAGAACGAAACGAGATGAAGGAGGGTGAAAGGGAGCGAAACGAGGCGAAGGTGGGTGAAAGAGAGCGACATGAGAGGAAGGAGGATGAAAGAGAGCGACACGAGACGAAGGAGGATGAAAGAGAGCGAAACGATGTGAAGGAGGGGGAAAGAGAGCGAAACGAGATGAAGGAGGATGAAAGAGAGCAAAACGAGACGAAGGTGGGTGAAAGAGAGCGAAACGAGACGAAGGAGGGTGAAAGAGAGCGAAACGAGATGGAGGAGAGTGAAAGTGAGCGCCACGAGACGAAGGAGGGTGAAAGAGAGCAAAACGAGACGTAGGATGGTGAAAGAGAGCGAAACGAAACGAAGGAGGGTGAAAGAGAGCGACACAAGACGAAGGAGGGTGAAAGAGAGCGAAACGAGAGGAGGGAGGGTGAAAAAGAGCGAAACGAGACTAAGGAGGGTGAAACAGAGCAAAATGAGATGAAGGAGGGTGAAAGAGAGCGAAGCGAGACGAAGGAGGGTGAAAGAGAGCAAAACAAGACAAAGGAGGGTGAAAGCGAGCAAAATGAGACAAAGGAGGGTGAAAGAGAGCAAAATGAGATGGAGGAGAGTGAAAGAGAGCGCCACGAGACGAAGGAGGGTGAAAGAGAGCGAAACGAGACGAAGGAGGGTGAAACAGAGCGAAACGAGACGAAGAAGGGTGAAAGAGAGTGAAACGAGATGAAGGAGGGGGAAAGAGAGCGAAACGAGACGAAGGAGGATGAAAGAGAGCAAAACGAGACGAAGGAGGGTGAAAGAGAGCGAAACGAGACGAAGGTGGGTGAAAGAGAGCGAAACGAGATGAAGGAGGGTGAAAGAGAGCACCACGAGACGAAGGAGGGTGAAAGAGAGCGAAACGAGACGTAGGATGGTGAAAGAGAGCGAAACGAAACGAAGGAGGGTGAAAGAGAGCGACACGAGACGAAGGTGGGTGAAAGAGAGCGAAACGAGACGAGGGAGGGTGAAACAGAGCGAAACGAGACGACGGAGGGTGAAACAGAGCGAAAAGAGATGAAGGAGGGTGAATGAGAGCGAAGCGAGACGAGGGAGGGTGAAACAGAGCGAAACGAGACGAAGGAGGGTGAAAGAGAGCGAAACGAGACGAAGGAGGGTGAAAGAGAGCGAAACGAGACGAAGGAGGGTGAAAGAGAGCAAAACAAGACGAAAAAGTGTGAAAGAGAGCGAGCCGAGATGAAGGAGGGCGAAAGAGAGAGAAATAAGACGTAGAACGGAGAAAGAGAACGAAACGAGATGAAGGAGGGTGAAAGGGAGCGAAACGAGGCGAAGGTGGGTGAAAGAGAGCGACATGAGAGGAAGGAGGATGAAAGAGAGCGACACGAGACGAAGGAGGATGAAAGAGAGCGAAACGATGTGAAGGAGGGGGAAAGAGAGCGAAACGAGATGAAGGAGGATGAAAGAGAGCAAAACGAGACGAAGGTGGGTGAAAGAGAGCGAAACGAGACGAAGGAGGGTGAAAGAGAGCGAAACGAGATGGAGGAGAGTGAAAGTGAGCGCCACGAGACGAAGGAGGGTGAAAGAGAGCAAAACGAGACGTAGGATGGTGAAAGAGAGCGAAACGAAACGAAGGAGGGTGAAAGAGAGCGACACAAGACGAAGGAGGGTGAAAGAGAGCGAAACGAGAGGAGGGAGGGTGAAAAAGAGCGAAACGAGACTAAGGAGGGTGAAACAGAGCAAAATGAGATGAAGGAGGGTGAAAGAGAGCGAAGCGAGACGAAGGAGGGTGAAAGAGAGCAAAACAAGACAAAGGAGGGTGAAAGCGAGCAAAATGAGACAAAGGAGGGTGAAAGAGAGCAAAATGAGATGAAGGAGGGTGAAAGAGAGCGCCACGAGACGAAGGAGGCTGAAAGAGAGCGAAACGAGACGAAGGATGGTGAAAGAGAGCGAAACGAGACGAAGAAGGGTGAAAGAGAGCGAAACGAGATGAAGGAGGGAGAAAGAGAGCGAAACGAGGCGTGGGAGGGTGAAACAGAGCGAAACGAGACGAAGGAGGGTGAAAGAGAGCGAAACGAGATGAAGGAGGGTGAACGAGAGCGAAACGAGACGAAGGAGGGTGAAAGAGAGCGAAACGAGACAAAGGAGGGTGAAAGCGAGCGAAACGAGAGGAAGGAGGGTGAAAGAGAGCGAAACGAGATGAAGGAGCGTGAAAGAGAGCGAAACGAGACGAAGGAGGATGAGAGAGAACAAAACGAGACGAAGGAGGGTGAAAGAGAGCGAAACGAGACGAAGGAGGGTGAAAGAGAGCGAAACGAGATGAAAGAGGGTGAAAGAGAGAGAAACGAGACGAAGTAGGGTGAAAGAGAACGAAACGAGATGAAGGAGGGTGAAAGAGAGCGAAACGCGACGAAGGAAGATGAAAGAGAGCAAAACGAGACGAGGTAGGGTGAAAGAGAGCGAAACGAGACGAAGGAGGGTGAAACAGAGCGAAACGAGACGAAGAAGGGTGAAAGAGAGTGAAACGAGATGAAGGAGGGGGAAAGAGAGCGAAACGAGACGAAGGAGGATGAAAGAGAGCAAAACGAGACGAAGGAGGGTGAAAGAGAGCGAAACGAGACGAAGGTGGGTGAAAGAGAGCGAAACGAGATGAAGGAGGGTGAAAGAGAGCACCACGAGACGAAGGAGGGTGAAAGAGAGCTAAACGAGACGTAGGATGGTGAAAGAGAGCGAAACAAAACGACGGAGGGTGAAAGAGAGCGACACGAGACGAAGGTGGGTGAAAGAGAGCGAAACGAGACGAGGGAGGGTGAAACAGAGCGAAACGAGACGAAGGAGGGTGAAACAGAGCGAAAAGAGATGAAGGAGGGTGAAAGAGAGCGAAACGAGACGAAGGAGGGTGAAAGAGAGCAAAACAAGACGAAAAAGTTTGAAAGAGAGCGAGCCGAGATGAAGGAGGGCGAAAGAGAGAGAAACAAGACGTAGAACGGAGAAAGAGAACGAAACGAGATGAAGGAGGGTGAAAGGGAGCGAAACGAGGCGAAGGTGGGTGAAAGAGAGCGACATGAGAGGAAGGAGGATGAAAGAGAGTGACACGCGACGAAGGAGGATGAAAGAGAGCGAAACGATGTGAAGGAGGGGGAAAGAGAGCGAAACGAGATGAAGGAGGATGAAAGAGAGCAAAACGAGACGAAGGTGGGTGAAAGAGAGCGAAACGAGACGAAGGAGGGTGAAAGAGAGCGAAACGAGATGGAGGAGAGTGAAAGTGAGCGCCACGAGACGAAGGAGGGTGAAAGAGAGCAAAACGAGACGTAGGATGGTGAAAGAGAGCGAAACGAAACGAAGGAGGGTGAAAGAGAGCGACACAAGACGAAGGAGGGTGAATGAGAGCGAAACGAGAGGAGGGAGGGTGAAACAGAGCGAAACGAGACTAAGGAGGGTGAAACAGAGCAAAATGAGATGAAGGAGGGTGAAAGAGAGCGAAGCGAGACGAAGGAGGGTGAAAGAGAGCAAAACAAGACAAAGGAGGGTGAAAGCGAGCAAAATGAGACAAAGGAGGGTGAAAGAGAGCAAAATGAGATGAAGGAGGGTGAAAGAGAGCGCCACGAGACGAAGGAGGCTGAAAGAGAGCGAAACGAGACGAAGGATGGTGAAAGAGAGCGAAACGAGACGAAGAAGGGTGAAAGAGAGCGAAACGAGATGAAGGAGGGAGAAAGAGAGCGAAACGAGGCGTGGGAGGGTGAAACAGAGTGAAACGAGACGAAGGAGGGTGAAAGAGAGCGAAACGAGATGAAGGAGGGTGAACGAGAGCGAAACGAGACGAAGGAGGGTGAAAGAGAGCGAAACGAGACAAAGGAGGGTGAAAGCGAGCGAAACGAGAGGAAGGAGGGTGAAAGAGAGCGAAACGAGATGAAGGAGCGTGAAAGAGAGCGAAACGAGACGAAGGAGGATGAAAGAGAACAAAACGAGACGAAGGAGGGTGAAAGAGAGCGAAACGAGACGAAGGAGGGTGAAAGAGAGCGAAACGAGATGAAAGAGGGTGAAAGAGAGAGAAACGAGACGAAGTAGGGTGAAAGAGAACGAAACGAGATGAAGGAGGGTGAAAGAGAGCGAAACGCGACGAAGGAAGATGAAAGAGAGCAAAACGAGACGAGGTAGGGTGAAAGAGAGCGAAACGAGACGAAGGAGGGTGAAACAGAGCGAAACGAGACGAAGAAGGGTGAAAGAGAGTGAAACGAGATGAAGGAGGGGGAAAGAGAGCGAAACGAGACGAAGGAGGATGAAAGAGAGCAAAACGAGACGAAGGAGGGTGAAAGAGAGCGAAACGAGACGAAGGTGGGTGAAAGAGAGCGAAACGAGATGAAGGAGGGTGAAAGAGAGCACCACGAGACGAAGGAGGGTGAAAGAGAGCGAAACGAGACGTAGGATGGTGAAAGAGAGCGAAACGAAACGAAGGAGGGTGAAAGAGAGCGACACGAGACGAAGGTGGGTGAAAGAGAGCGAAACGAGACGAGGGAGGGTGAAACAGAGCGAAACGAGACGAAGGAGGGTGAAACAGAGCGAAAAGAGATGAAGGAGGGTGAATGAGAGCGAAGCGAGACGAGGGAGGGTGAAACAGAGCGAAACGAGACGAAGGAGGGTGAAAGGGAGCGAAACGAGACGAAGGAGGGTGAAAGAGAGCGAAACGAGACGAAGGAGGGTGAAAGAGAGCAAAACAAGACGAAAAAGTGTGAAAGAGAGCGAGCCGAGATGAAGGAGGGCGAAAGAGAGAGAAACAAGACGTAGAACGGAGAAAGAGAACGAAACGAGATGAAGGAGGGTGAAAGGGAGCGAAACGAGGCGAAGGTGGGTGAAAGAGAGCGACATGAGTGGAAGGAGGATGAAAGAGAGCGACACGAGACGAAGGAGGATGAAAGAGAGCGAAACGATGTGAAGGAGGGGGAAAGAGAGCGAAACAAGATGAAGGAGGATGAAAGAGAGCAAAACGAGACGAAGGTGGGTGAAAGAGAGCGAAACGAGACGAAGGAGGGTGAAAGAGAGCGAAACGAGATGGAGGAGAGTGAAAGTGAGCGCCACGAGACGAAGGAGGGTGAAAGAGAGCAAAACGAGACGTAGGATGGTGAAAGAGAGCGAAACGAAACGAAGGAGGGTGAAAGAGAGCGACACAAGACGAAGGAGGGTGAAAGAGAGCGAAACGAGAGGAGGGAGGGTGAAACAGAGCGAAACGAGACTAAGGAGGGTGAAACAGAGCAAAATGAGATGAAGGAGGGTGAAAGAGAGCGAAGCGAGACGAAGGAGGGTGAAAGAGAGCAAAACAAGACAAAGGAGGGTGAAAGCGAGCAAAATGAGACAAAGGAGGGTGAAAGAGAGCAAAATGAGATGAAGGAGGGTGAAAGAGAGCGCCACGAGACGAAGGAGGCTGAAAGAGAGCGAAACGAGACGAAGGATGGTGAAAGAGAGCGAAACGAGACGAAGAAGGGTGAAAGAGAGCGAAACGAGATGAAGGAGGGAGAAAGAGAGCGAAACGAGGCGTGGGAGGGTGAAACAGAGCGAAACGAGACGAAGGAGGGTGAAAGAGAGCGAAACGAGATGAAGGAGGCTGAACGAGAGCGAAACGAGACGAAGGAGGGTGAAAGAGAGCAAAACGAGACGGAAAAGTGTGAAAGAGAGCGAAACGAGACTAGGGACGGTGAAAGAGAGCTAAACGAGAAGAAGGAGTGTGAAAGAGAGGGAAACGAGACGAAGGAGGGTGAAAGAGAGCGAAACAAGATGATGGAGGGTGAAAGAGAGCGAGCCGAGATGAAGGAGGGTGAAAGAGAGAGAAACGAGACGAAGGATGGTGAAAGTGAGCGAAACGAGATGAAGGAGGGTGAAAGAGAGCGAAACGCGACGAAGGAAGACGAAAGAGAGCTAAACGAGACGAAGGAGGGTGAAAGAGAGCGGAACGAGATGAAGGAGGGTGAAAGAGAGCGAAATGAGATGAATGAGGGTGAAAAGAGAGCACCACGAGATGAAGGAGGGTGAATGAGAGCGAAACTAGACGAGGGAGGGTGAAACAGAGCGAAACGAGATGAAGGAGGGTGAAAGAGAGCGAAGCGAGACGAAGGAGGGTGAAAGAGAGCGAAACGAGACAAAGGAGGGTGAAAGCGAGCGAAACGAGAGGAAGGAGGGTGAAAGAGAGCGAAACGAGATGAAGGAGCGTGAAAGAGAGCGAAACGAGACGAAGGAGGATGAAAGAGAACAAAACGAGACGAAGGAGGGTGAAAGAGAGCGAAACGAGACGAAGGAGGGTGAAAGAGAGCGAAACGAGATGAAAGAGGGTGAAAGAGAGAGAAACGAAACGAAGTAGGGTGAAAGAGAACGAAACGAGATGAAGGAGGGTGAAAGAGAGCGAAACGCGCCGAAGGTAGATGAAAGAGAGGAAAACGAGACGAGGGAGGGTGAAAGAGAGCGAAACGAGACGAAGGAGGGTGAAACACAGCGAAACGAGACGAAGAAGGGTGAAAGAGAGTGAAACGAGATGAAGGAGGGAGAAAGAGAGCGAAACGAGACGAAGGAGGATGAAAGAGAGCAACACGAGACGAAGGAGGGTGAAAGAGAGTGAAACGAGACGAAGGTGGGTGAAAGAGAGCGAAACGAGATGAAGGAGGGTGAAAGAGAGCACCACGAGACGAAGGAGGGTGAAAGAGAGCGAAACGACACGTAGGATGGTGAAAGAGAGCGAAACGAAACGAAGGAGGGTGAAAGAGAGCGACACGAGACGAAGGTGGGTGAAAGAGAGCGAAACGAGACGAGGGAGGGTGAAACAGAGCGAAACGAGATGAAGGAGGGTGAAACAGAGCGAAACGAGATGAAGGAGGGTGAAAGAGAGCGAAGCGAGACGAGGGAGGGTGAAACAGAGCGAAACGAGACGAAGGAGGGTGAAAGAGAGCGAAACAAGACGAAGGAGGGTGAAAGAGAGCGAAACGAGACGAAGGAGGGTGAAAGAGAGCAAAACAAGACGAAAAAGTGTGAAAGAGAGCGAGCCGAGATGAAGGAGGGCAAAAGAGAGAGAAACAAGACGTAGAACGGAGAAAGAGAACGAAACGAGATGAAGGAGGGTGAAAGAGAGCGAAACGAGGCGAAGGTGGGTGAAAGAGAGAGAAACGAGACGAAGTAGGGTGAAAGAGAACGAAACGAGATGAAGGAGGGTGAAAGAGAGCGAAACGCGACGAAGGAAGATGAAAGAGAGCAAAACGAGACGAGGTAGGGTGAAAGAGAGCGAAACGAGACGAAGGAGGGTGAAACAGAGCGAAACGAGACGAAGAAGGGTGAAAGAGAGTGAAACGAGATGAAGGAGGGGGAAAGAGAGCGAAACGAGACGAAGGAGGATGAAAGAGAGCAAAACGAGACGAAGGAGGGTGAAAGAGAGCGAAACGAGACGAAGGTGGGTGAAAGAGAGCGAAACGAGATGAAGGAGGGTGAAAGAGAGCACCACGAGACGAAGGAGGGTGAAAGAGAGCGAAACGAGACGTAGGATGGTGAAAGAGAACGAAACGAAACGAAGGAGGGTGAAAGAGAGCGACACGAGACGAAGGTGGGTGAAAGAGAGCGAAACGAGACGAGGGAGGGTGAAACAGAGCGAAACGAGACGAAGGAGGGTGAAACAGAGCGAAAAGAGATGAAGGAGGGTGAATGAGAGCGAAGCGAGACGAGGGAGGGTGAAACAGAGCGAAACGAGACGAAGGAGGGTGAAAGAGAGCGAAACGAGACGAAGGAGGGTGAAAGAGAGCGAAACGAGACGAAGGAGGGTGAAAGAGAGCAAAACAAGACGAAAAAGTGTGAAAGAGAGCGAGCCGAGATGAAGGAGGGCGAAAGAGAGAGAAACAAGACGTAGAACGGAGAAAGAGAACGAAACGAGATGAAGGAGGGTGAAAGGGAGCGAAACGAGGCGAAGGTGGGTGAAAGAGAGCGACATGAGTGGAAGGAGGATGAAAGAGAGCGACACGAGACGAAGGAGGATGAAAGAGAGCGAAACGATGTGAAGGAGGGGGAAAGAGAGCGAAACGAGATGAAGGAGGATGAAAGAGAGCAAAACGAGACGAAGGTGGGTGAAAGGGAGCGAAACGAGACGAAGGAGGGTGAAAGAGAGCGAAACGAGATGGAGGAGAGTGAAAGTGAGCGCCACGAGACGAAGGAGGGTGAAAGAGAGCAAAACGAGACGTAGGATGGTGAAAGAGAGCGAAACGAAACGAAGGAGGGTGAAAGAGAGCGACACAAGACGAAGGAGGGTGAAAGAGAGCGAAACGAGAGGAGGGAGGGTGAAACAGAGCGAAACGAGACTAAGGAGGGTGAAACAGAGCAAAATGAGATGAAGGAGGGTGAAAGAGAGCGAAGCGAGACGAAGGAGTGTGAAAGAGAGCAAAACAAGACAAAGGAGGGTGAAAGCGAGCAAAATGAGACAAAGGAGGGTGAAAGAGAGCAAAATGAGATGAAGGAGGGTGAAAGAGAGCGCCACGAGACGAAGGAGGCTGAAAGAGAGCGAAACGAGACGAAGGATGGTGAAAGAGAGCGAAACGAGACGAAGAAGGGTGAAAGAGAGCGAAACGAGATGAAGGAGGGAGAAAGAGAGCGAAACGAGGCGTGGGAGGGTGAAAGAGAGCAAAACGAGACGGAAAAGTGTGAAAGAGAGCGAAACGAGACTAGGGACGGTGAAAGAGAGCTAAACGAGAAGAAGGAGTGTGAAAGAGAGGGTAACGAGACGAAGGAGGGTGAAAGAGAGCGAAACAAGATGATGGAGGGTGAAAGAGAGCGAGCCGAGATGAAGGAGGGTGAAAGAGAGAGAAACGAGACGAAGGAGGGTGAAAGTGAGCGAAACGAGATGAAGGAGGGTGAAAGAGAGCGAAACGCGACGAAGGAAGACGAAAGAGAGCTAAACGAGACGAAGGAGGGTGAAAGAGAGCGGAACGAGACGAAGGAGGGTGAAAGAGAGCGAAATGAGATGAATGAGGGTGAAAAGAGAGCACCACGAGATGAAGGAGGGTGAATGAGAGCGAAACTAGACGAGGGAGGGTGAAACAGAGCAAAACGAGATGAAGGAGGGTGAAAGAGAGCGAAGCGAGACGAAGGAGGGTGAAAGAGAGCGAAACGAGACAAAGGAGGGTGAAAGCGAGCGAAACGAGAGGAAGGAGGGTGAAAGAGAGTGAAACGAGATGAAGGAGGGAGAAAGAGAGCGAAACGAGACGAAGGAGGATGAAAGAGAGCAAAACGAGACGAAGGAGGGTGAAAGAGAGTGAAACGAGACGAAGGTGGGTGAAAGAGAGCGAAACGAGATGAAGGAGGGTGAAAGAGAGCACCACGAGACGAAGGAGGGTGAAAGAGAGCGAAACGACACGTAGGATGGTGAAAGAGAGCGAAACGAAACGAAGGAGGGTGAAAGAGAGCGACACGAGACGAAGGTGGGTGAAAGAGAGCGAAACGAGACGAGGGAGGGTGAAACAGAGCGAAACGAGATGAAGGAGGGTGAAACAGAGCGAAACGAGATGAAGGAGGGTGAAAGAGAGCGAAGCGAGACGAGGGAGGGTGAAACAGAGCGAAACGAGACGAAGGAGGGTGAAAGAGAGCGAAACGAGACGAAGGAGGGTGAAAGAGAGCGAAACGAGACGAAGGAGGGTGAAAGAGAGCAAAACAAGACGAAAAAGTGTGAAAGAGAGCGAGCCGAGATGAAGGAGGGCAAAAGAGAGAGAAACAAGACGTAGAACGGAGAAAGAGAACGAAACGAGATGAAGGAGGGTGAAAGAGAGCGAAACGAGGCGAAGGTGGGTGAAAGAGAGAGAAACGAGACGAAGTAGGGTGAAAGAGAACGAAACGAGATGAAGGAGGGTGAAAGAGAGCGAAACGCGACGAAGGAAGATGAAAGAGAGCAAAACGAGACGAGGTAGGGTGAAAGAGAGCGAAACGAGACGAAGGAGGGTGAAACAGAGCGAAACGAGACGAAGAAGGGTGAAAGAGAGTGAAACGAGATGAAGGAGGGGGAAAGAGAGCGAAACGAGACGAAGGAGGATGAAAGAGAGCAAAACGAGACGAAGGAGGGTGAAAGAGAGCGAAACGAGACGAAGGTGGGTGAAAGAGAGCGAAACGAGATGAAGGAGGGTGAAAGAGAGCACCACGAGACGAAGGAGGGTGAAAGAGAGCGAAACGAGACGTAGGATGGTGAAAGAGAGCGAAACAAAACGAAGGAGGGTGAAAGAGAGCGACACGAGACGAAGGTGGGTGAAAGAGAGCGAAACGAGACGAGGGAGGGTGAAACAGAGCGAAACGAGACGAAGGAGGGTGAAACAGAGCGAAAAGAGATGAAGGAGGGTGAATGAGAGCGAAGCGAGACGAGGGAGGGTGAAACAGAGCGAAACGAGACGAAGGAGGGTGAAAGAGAGCGAAACGAGACGAAGGAGGGTGAAAGAGAGCGAAACGAGACGAAGGAGGGTGAAAGAGAGCAAAACAAGACGAAAAAGTGTGAAAGAGAGCGAGCCGAGATGAAGGAGGGCGAAAGAGAGAGAAACAAGACGTAGAACGGAGAAAGAGAACGAAACGAGATGAAGGAGGGTGAAAGGGAGCGAAACGAGGCGAAGGTGGGTGAAAGAGAGCGACATGAGTGGAAGGAGGATGAAAGAGAGCGACACGAGACGAAGGAGGATGAAAGAGAGCGAAACGATGTGAAGGAGGGGGAAAGAGAGCGAAACGAGATGAAGGAGGATGAAAGAGAGCAAAACGAGACGAAGGTGGGTGAAAGAGAGCGAAACGAGACGAAGGAGGGTGAAAGAGAGCGAAACGAGATGGAGGAGAGTGAAAGTGAGCGCCACGAGACGAAGGAGGGTGAAAGAGAGCAAAACGAGACGTAGGATGGTGAAAGAGAGCGAAACGAAACGAAGGAGGGTGAAAGAGAGCGACACAAGACGAAGGAGGGTGAAAGAGAGCGAAACGAGAGGAGGGAGGGTGAAACAGAGCGAAACGAGACTAAGGAGGGTGAAACAGAGCAAAATGAGATGAAGGAGGGTGAAAGAGAGCGAAGCGAGACGAAGGAGGGTGAAAGAGAGCAAAACAAGACAAAGGAGGGTGAAAGCGAGCAAAATGAGACAAAGGAGGGTGAAAGAGAGCAAAATGAGATGAAGGAGGGTGAAAGAGAGCGCCACGAGACGAAGGAGGCTGAAAGAGAGCGAAACGAGACGAAGGATGGTGAAAGAGAGCGAAACGAGACGAAGAAGGGTGAAAGAGAGCGAAACGAGATGAAGGAGGGAGAAAGAGAGCGAAACGAGGCGTGGGAGGGTGAAACAGAGCGAAACGAGACGAAGGAGGCTGAAAGAGAGCGAAACGAGATGAAGGAGGCTGAACGAGAGCGAAACGAGACGAAGGAGGGTGAAAGAGAGCAAAACGAGACGGAAAAGTGTGAAAGAGAGCGAAACGAGACTAGGGACGGTGAAAGAGAGCTAAACGAGAAGGAGTGTGAAAGAGAGGGTAACGAGACGAAGGAGGGTGAAAGAGAGCGAAACAAGATGATGGAGGGTGAAAGAGAGCGAGCCGAGATGAAGGAGGGTGAAAGAGAGAGAAACGAGACGAAGGAGGGTGAAAGTGAGCGAAACGAGATGAAGGAGGGTGAAAGAGAGCGAAACGCGACGAAGGAAGACGAAAGAGAGCTAAACGAGACGAAGGAGGGTGAAAGAGAGCGGAACGAGACGAAGGAGGGTGAAAGAGAGCGAAATGAGATGAATGAGGGTGAAAAGAGAGCACCACGAGATGAAGGAGGGTGAATGAGAGCGAAACTAGACGAGGGAGGGTGAAACAGAGCGAAACGAGATGAAGGAGGGTGAAAGAGAGCGAAGCGAGACGAAGGAGGGTGAAAGAGAGCGAAACGAGACAAAGGAGGGTGAAAGCGAGCGAAACGAGAGGAAGGAGGGTGAAAGAGAGCGAAACGAGATGAAGGAGCGTGAAAGAGAGCGAAACGAGATGAAAGAGGGTGAAAGAGAGAGAAACGAAACGAAGTAGGGTGAAAGAGAACGAAACGAGATGAAGGAGGGTGAAAGAGAGCGAAACGCGCCGAAGGTAGATGAAAGAGAGGAAAACGAGACGAGGGAGGGTGAAAGAGAGCGAAACGAGACGAAGGAGGGTGAAAGAGAGAGAAACGAAACGAAGTAGGGTGAAAGAGAACGAAACGAGATGAAGGAGGGTGAAAGAGAGCGAAACGCGCCGAAGGTAGATGAAAGAGAGGAAAACGAGACGAGGGAGGGTGAAAGAGAGCGAAACGAGACGAAGGAGGGTGAAACAGAGCGAAACGAGACGAAGAAGGGTGAAAGAGAGTGAAACGAGATGAAGGAGGGAGAAAGAGAGCGAAACGAGACGAAGGAGGATGAAAGAGAGCAAAACGAGACGAAGGAGGGTGAAAGAGAGTGAAACGAGACGAAGGTGGGTGAAAGAGAGCGAAACGAGATGAAGGAGGGTGAAAGAGAGCACCACGAGACGAAGGAGGGTGAAAGAGAGCGAAACGACACGTAGGATGGTGAAAGAGAGCGAAACGAAACGAAGGAGGGTGAAAGAGAGCGACACGAGACGAAGGTGGGTGAAAGAGAGCGAAACGAGACGAGGGAGGGTGAAACAGAGCGAAACGAGATGAAGGAGGGTGAAACAGAGCGAAACGAGATGAAGGAGGGTGAAAGAGAGCGAAGCGAGACGAGGGAGGGTGAAACAGAGCGAAACGAGACGAAGGAGGGTGAAAGAGAGCGAAACGAGACGAAGGAGGGTGAAAGAGAGCGAAACGAGACGAAGAAGGGTGAAAGAGAGCAAAACAAGACGAAAAAGTGTGAAAGAGAGCGAGCCGAGATGAAGGAGGGCAAAAGAGAGAGAAACAAGACGTAGAACGGAGAAAGAGAACGAAACGAGATGAAGGAGGGTGAAAGAGAGCGAAACGAGGCGAAGGTGGGTGAAAGAGAGCGACATGAGAGGAAGGAGGATGAAAGAGAGCGACACGAGACGAAGGACGATGAAAGAGAGCGAAACGATGTGAAGGAGGGGGAAAGAGAGCGAAACGAGATGAAGGAGGATGAAAGAGAGCAAAACGAGACGAAGGTGGGTGAGAGAGAGCAAAATGAGACGAAGGAGGGTGAAAGAGAGCGAAACCAGATGGAGGAGAGTGAAAGAGAGCGCCACGAGACGAAGGAGGGTGAAAGAGAGCAAAACGAGACGTAGGATGGTGAAAGAGAGCGAAACGAAACGAAGGAGGGTGAAAGGGAGCGACACAAGATGAAGGAGGGTGAAAGAGAGCGAAACGAGAGGAGGGAGGGTGAAACAGAGCGAAACGAGACTAAGGAGGGTGAAACAGAGCAAAATGAGATGAAGGAGGGTGAAAGAGAGCGAAGCGAGGTGAAGGAGGGTGAAAGAGAGCGAAACGAGACGTGGGAGGGTGAAACAGAGCGAAACGAGACGAAGGAGGGTGAAAGAGAGCGAAACGAGATGAAGGAGGGTGAACGAGAGCGAAACGAGACGAAGGAGGGTGAAAGAGAGCAAAACGAGACGGAAAAGTGTGAAAGAGAGCGAAACGAGACTAGGGACGGTGAAAGAGAGCGAAACAAGACGAAGGAGTGTGAAAGAGAGGGAAACGAGACGAAGGAGGGTGAAAGAGAGCGAAACGAGATGAAGGAGCGTGAAAGAGAGCGAAACGAGATGAAGGAGGATGAAAGAGAACAAACCGAGACGAAGGAGGGTGAAAGAGAGCGAAACGAGACGAAGGAGGGTGAAAGAGAGCGGATCGAGATGAAGGAGGGTGAAAGAGAGAGAAACGAGACAAAGTAGGGTGAAAGAGAATGAAACGAGACGAAGGAGGGTGAAAGAGAGCGAAACGCGACGAAGGAAGATGAAAGGGAGCAAAACGAGACGAAGTAGGGTGATAGAGAGCGGAACGAGACGAAGGAGGGTGAAACAGAGCGAAACGAGACAAAGAAGGGTGAAAGAGAGCGAAACGAGATGAAGGAGGGGGAAAGAGAGCGAAACGAGACGAAGGAGGATGAAAGAGAGCAAAACGAGAAGAAGGAGGGTGAAAGAGAGCGAAATGAGTCGTAGGATGGTGAAAGAGAGCGAAACGAAACGAAGGAGGGTGAAAGAGAGCAAAACGAGACGAAGGACGTTGAAAGAGAGCGAAACGAGACGAAGGAGGGTGAAAGAGAGCGAAATGAGATGGAGGAGAGTGAAAGAGAGCGCCACGAGACGAAGGAGGGTGAAAGAGAGCGAAACGAGACGTAGGATGGTGAAAGAGAGCGAAAAGAAACGAAGGAGGGCGAAAGAGAGCGACACGAGACGAAGGAGGGTGAAAGAGAGCGAAACGAGACGAGGGAGTGTGAAACAGAGCGAAACGAGACGAAGGAGGGTGAAACAGAGCAAAACGAGACGAAGGAGGGTGAAAGAGAGCGAAACGAGACGAAGGAGGGTGAAGGAGAGCGAAACGAGATGTGGGAGGGTGAAACAGAGCGACACGAGATGAAGGAGAGTGAAAGAGAGCGAAACGAGATGAAGGAGGGTGAACGAGAGCAAAACGAGACGAAGGAGGGTGAAAGAGAACAAAACGAGACGGAAAAGTGTGAAAGAGAGCGAAACAAGACTAGGGACGGTGAAAGAGAGCGAAACAAGATGAAGGAGTGTGAAGGAGAGGGAAACGAGACGAAGGAGGGTGAAATATGGCTAAACGAGATGAACGAGCGTGAAAGAGAGCGAAACGAGACGAAGGAGGATGAAAGAGTACAAAACGAGACAAAGGAGGGTGAAAGAGAGCAAAACGAGACGAAGAAGGGTGAAAGAGAGCGAAACGAGATGAAAGAGAGAGAAACGAGACGAAGTAGGGTGAAAGAGAACAAAACGAGATGAAGGAGGGTGAAAGAGAGCGAAACGCGATGAAGGAAGATGAAAGAGAGCAAAACGAGACGAGGTAGGGTGAAACAGAGCGAAACGAGACGAAGGAGTGTGAAACAGAGCGAAACGAGACGAAGAAGGGTGAAAGAGAGTGAAACGAGATGAAGGAGGGGGAAAGAGAGCGAAACGAGACGAAGGATGATGAAAGAGAGCAAAACGAGACGAAGGAGGGTGAAAGAGAGCGAAACGAGACGAAGGTGGGTGAAAGAGAGCGAAACGAGATGAAGGACGGTGAAAGAGAGCGCCACGAGACGAAGGAGGGTGAAAGAGAGCGAAACGAGACGTAGGATGGTGAAAGAGAGCGAAACGAAATGAAGGAGGGCGAAAGAGAGCGACACGAGACGAAGGAGGGTGAAAGAGAGCGAAACGAAACGAGGGAGGGTGAAACAGAGCGAAACGAGACGAAGGAGGGTGAAACAGAGCGAAACGAGATGAAGGAGGGTGAAAGAGAGCGAAGCGAGACGAAGGAGGGTGAAAGAGAGCAAAACAAGACAAAGGAGGGTGAAAGCGAGCAAAATGAGACAAAGGAGGGTGAAAGAGCGCAAAACGAGATGAAGGAGGGTGAAAGAGAGCGCCACGAGACGAAGGAGGCTGAAAGAGAGCGAAACGAGACGAAGGATGGTGAAAGAGAGCGAAACGAGACGAAGAAGGGTGAAAGAGAGCGAAACGAGATGAAGGAGGGTGAAAGAGAGCGAAACGAGGCGTGGGAGGGTGAAACAGAGCGAAACGAGATGAAGGAGGGTGAAAGAGAGCGAAACGAGATGAAGGAGGGTGAACGAGAGCGAAACGAGACGAAGGAGGGTGAAAGTTAGCAATACGAGACGGAAAAGTGTGAAAGAGAGCGAATGGGAGACTAGGGACGGTGAAAGAGAGCGAAACGAGAAGAAGGAGTGTGAAAGAGAGGGAAACGAGATGAAGGAGCGTGAAAGAGAGCGAAACAAGTTGATGGAGGGTGAAAGAGAGCGAGCCGAGATGAAGGAGGGTGAAAGAGAGAGAAACGAGACGAAGGAGGGTGAAAGTGAGCGAAACGAGATGAAGGAGGGTGAAAGAGAGCGAAACGCGACGAAGTTAGACGAAAGAGAGCAAAACGAGAAGAAGGAGGGTGAAAGAGAGCGGAACGAGACGAAGGAGGGTGAAAGAGAGCGAAATGAGATGAATGAGGGTGAAAGAGAGCACCACGAGATGAAGGAGGGTGAATGAGAGCGAAACTAGACGAGGGAGGGTGAAACAGAGCGAAACGAGATGAAGGAGGGTGAAAGAGAGTGAAGCGAGACGAAGGAGGGTGAAAGAGAGCGAAACGAGACAAAGGAGGGTGAAAGCGAGCGAAACGAGAGGAAGTAGGGTGGAAGAGAGCGTAACGAGACGAAGGAGGGTGAAAACGAGCGAAACGAGTTGAAGGAGGGTGAAAGAGAGCGACCCGAGATGAAGGACGGCAAAAGAGAGAGAAACGAGACGAAGGAGGGTGAAAGAGAACGAAAAGACCCGAAGGAGGGTGAAAGAGAGCGAAACGAGGTGAAGGAGGGTGAAAGAGAGAGACACGAGAGGAAGGAGGGTGGAAGTGAGGAAAACAAGATGAATTAGTGTTAAAGAGAGTGAAACAAGATGCATGAGGGTTTAAGAGAACGAAACGAGATGAAAGAGTGTGAAAGAGAGTGAAACGAGACGAAGGACGGTGAAAGAGAGAGAAACGAGACGAAGGAGGGTGAAAGACAGCAAAACGAGACGAAGAAGAGTGAAAGAGATCGAAATGAGACGAAGGAGGGTGAAAGAGAGCGAAACGAGGTGAAGGAGGGTGAAAGAGTGCGACACGAGATGAAGGAGGGTGAAAGAGCGCAAAACGAGACGAAGGACGGTGAAAGAGAGCGAAACGATACGAAGGAGGGTGAAAGAGAGCAAAACGAGAGGAAGGAGGTTGAAAGAGTGCGAAACAAGATGAAGGAGGCCGAAAGAGAGCGTTACGAGACGAAGGAGGGTCAAAGAGAGCGAAACGAGACGAGGGAGGGTGAAAGAGAGTGAAACGAGACGAGGGAGGGTGAAAGAGAGCGAAACAAGACGAAGGAGGGAGAAAGAGTGCGAAACGAGATTAAGGAGGGTGAAAGAGAGCGAAACGAGACGAAGGAGGGTGAAAGAGAGCGAAAGGAGACGAAGGAGGGTGAAAGAGAGCGAAACGAGTCAAAGGAGTGTGAAAGAGAGTGAAACGAGTCGAAGGAGGGTGAAAGAGAACAAAACGAGATGAAGGAGGGTGAAAGAGAGAGAAACGAGACGAAGGAGGGTGAAAGTGAGCGAAACGAGATGAAGGAGGGTGAAAGAGAGCGAAACGCGACGAAGGAAGACGAAAGAGAGCAAAACGAGGCGTGGGAGGGTGAAACAGAGCGAAACGAGACGAAGGAGGGTGAAAGAGAGCGAAACGAGATGAAGGAGGCTGAACGAGAGCGAAACGAGACGAATGAGGGTGAAAGAGAGCAAAACGAGACGGAAAAGTGTGAAAGAGAGCGAAACGAGACTAGGGACGGTGAAAGAGAGCTAAACGAGAAGAAGGAGTGTGAAAGAGAGGGTAACGAGACGAAGGAGGGTGAAAGAGAGCGAAACAAGATGATGGAGGGTGAAAGAGAGCGAGCCGAGATGAAGGAGGGTGAAAGAGAGAGAAACGAGACGAAGGAGGGTGAAAGTGAGCGAAACGAGATGAAGGAGGGTGAAAGAGAGCGAAACGCGACGAAGGAAGACGAAAGAGAGCTAAACGAGACGAAGGAGGGTGAAAGAGAGCGGAACGAGACGAAGGAGGGTGAAAGAGAGCGAAATGAGATGAATGAGGGTGAAAAGAGAGCACCACGAGATGAAGGAGGGTGAATGAGAGCGAAACTAGACGAGGGAGGGTGAAACAGAGCGAAACGAGATGAAGGAGGGTGAAAGAGAGCGAAGCGAGACGAAGGAGGGTGAAAGAGAGCGAAACGAGACAAAGGAGGGTGAAAGCGAGCGAAACGAGAGGAAGGAGGGTGAAAGAGAGCGAAACGAGATGAAGGAGCGTGAAAGAGAGCGAAACGAGACGAAGGAGGATGAAAGAGAACAAAACGAGACGAAGGAGGGTGAAAGAGAGCGAAACGAGATGAAAGAGGGTGAAAGAGAGAGAAACGAAACGAAGTAGGGTGAAAGAGAACGAAACGAGATGAAGGAGGGTGAAAGAGAGCGAAACGCGCCGAAGGTAGATGAAAGAGAGGAAAACGAGACGAGGGAGGGTGAAAGAGAGCGAAACGAGACGAAGGAGGGTGAAACAGAGCGAAACGAGACGAAGAAGGGTGAAAGAGAGTGAAACGAGATGAAGGAGGGAGAAAGAGAGCGAAACGAGACGAAGGAGGATGAAAGAGAGCAAAACGAGACGAAGGAGGGTGAAAGAGAGTGAAACGAGACGAAGGTGGGTGAAAGAGAGCACCACGAGACGAAGGAGGGTGAAAGAGAGCGAAACGACACGTAGGATGGTGAAAGAGAGCGAAACGAAACGAAGGAGGGTGAAAGAGAGCGACACGAGACGAAGGTGGGTGAAAGAGAGCGAAACGAGACGAGGGAGGGTGAAACAGAGCGAAACGAGATGAAGGAGGGTGAAACAGAGCGAAACGAGATGAAGGAGGGTGAAAGAGAGCGAAGCGAGACGAGGGAGGGTGAAACAGAGCGAAACGAGACGAAGGAGGGTGAAAGAGAGCGAAACGAGACGAAGGAGGGTGAAAGAGAGCGAAACGAGACGAAGAAGGGTGAAAGAGAGCAAAACAAGACGAAAAAGTGTGAAAGAGAGCGAGCCGAGATGAAGGAGGGCAAAAGAGAGAGAAACAAGACGTAGAACGGAGAAAGAGAACGAAACGAGATGAAGGAGGGTGAAAGAGAGCGAAACGAGGCGAAGGTGGGTGAAAGAGAGCGACATGAGAGGAAGGAGGATGAAAGAGAGCGACACGAGACGAAGGACGATGAAAGAGAGCGAAACGATGTGAAGGAGGGGGAAAGAGAGCGAAACGAGATGAAGGAGGATGAAAGAGAGCAAAACGAGACGAAGGTGGGTGAGAGAGAGCAAAATGAGACGAAGGAGGGTGAAAGAGAGCGAAACCAGATGGAGGAGAGTGAAAGAGAGCGCCACGAGACGAAGGAGGGTGAAAGAGAGCAAAACGAGACGTAGGATGGTGAAAGAGAGCGAAACGAAACGAAGGAGGGTGAAAGAGAGCGACACAAGACGAAGGAGGGTGAAAGAGAGCGAAACGAGAGGAGGGAGGGTGAAACAGAGCGAAACGAGACTAAGGAGGGTGAAACAGAGCAAAATGAGATGAAGGAGGGTGAAAGAGAGCGAAGCGAGGTGAAGGAGGGTGAAAGAGAGCGAAACGAGACGTGGGAGGGTGAAACAGAGCGAAACGAGACGAAGGAGTGTGAAAGAGAGCGAAACGAGATGAAGGAGGGTGAACGAGAGCGAAACGAGACGAAGGAGGGTGAAAGAGAGCAAAACGAGACGGAAAAGTGTGAAAGAGAGCGAAACGAGACTAGGGACGGTGAAAGAGAGCGAAACAAGACGAAGGAGTGTGAAAGAGAGGGAAACGAGACGAAGGAGGGTGAAAGAGAGCGAAACGAGATGAAGGAGCGTGAAAGAGAGCGAAACGAGATGAAGGAGGATGAAAGAGAACAAACCGAGACGAAGGAGGGTGAAAGAGAGCGAAACGAGACGAAGGAGGGTGAAAGAGAGCGGATCGAGATGAAGGAGGGTGAAAGAGAGAGAAACGAGACAAAGTAGGGTGAAAGAGAATGAAACGAGACGAAGGAGGGTGAAAGAGAGCGAAACGCGACGAAGGAAGATGAAAGGGAGCAAAACGAGACGAAGTAGGGTGATAGAGAGCGGAACGAGACGAAGGAGGGTGAAACAGAGCGAAACGAGACAAAGAAGGGTGAAAGAGAGCGAAACGAGATGAAGGAGGGGGAAAGAGAGCGAAACGAGACGAAGGAGGATGAAAGAGAGCAAAACGAGAAGAAGGAGGGTGAAAGAGAGCGAAACGAGTCGTAGGATGGTGAAAGAGAGCGAAACGAAACGAAGGAGGGTGAAAGAGAGAAAACGAGACGAAGGACGTTGAAAGAGAGCGAAACGAGACGAAGGAGGGTGAAAGAGAGCGAAATGAGATGGAGGAGAGTGAAAGAGAGCGCCACGAGACGAAGGAGGGTGAAAGAGAGCGAAACGAGACGTAGGATGGTGAAAGAGAGCGAAAAGAAACGAAGGAGGGCGAAAGAGAGCGACACGAGACGAAGGAGGGTGAAAGAGAGCGAAACGAGACGAGGGAGTGTGAAACAGAGCGAAACGAGACGAAGGAGGGTGAAACAGAGCAAAACGAGACGAAGGAGGGTGAAAGAGAGCGAAACGAGACGAAGGAGGGTGAAGGAGAGCGAAACGAGACGTGGGAGGGTGAAACAGAGCGACACGAGATGAAGGAGAGTGAAAGAGAGCGAAACGAGATGAAGGAGGGTGAACGAGAGCAAAACGAGACGAAGGAGGGTGAAAGAGAGCGAAACGAGAGGAGGGAGGGTGAAACAGAGCGAAACGAGACTAAGGAGGGTGAAACAGAGCAAAATGAGATGAAGGAGGGTGAAAGAGAGCGAAGCGAGGTGAAGGAGGGTGAAAGAGAGCGAAACGAGACGTGGGAGGGTGAAACAGAGCGAAACGAGACGAAGGAGTGTGAAAGAGAGCGAAACGAGATGAAGGAGGGTGAACGAGAGCGAAACGAGACGAAGGAGGGTGAAAGAGAGCAAAACGAGACGGAAAAGTGTGAAAGAGAGCGAAACGAGACTAGGGACGGTGAAAGAGAGCGAAACAAGACGAAGGAGTGTGAAAGAGAGGGAAACGAGACGAAGGAGGGTGAAAGAGAGCGAAACGAGATGAAGGAGCGTGAAAGAGAGCGAAACGAGATGAAGGAGGATGAAAGAGAACAAACCGAGACGAAGGAGGGTGAAAGAGAGCGAAACGAGACGAAGGAGGGTGAAAGAGAGCGGATCGAGATGAAGGAGGGTGAAAGAGAGAGAAACGAGACAAAGTAGGGTGAAAGAGAATGAAACGAGACGAAGGAGGGTGAAAGAGAGCGAAACGCGACGAAGGAAGATGAAAGGGAGCAAAACGAGACGAAGTAGGGTGATAGAGAGCGGAACGAGACGAAGGAGGGTGAAACAGAGCGAAACGAGACAAAGAAGGGTGAAAGAGAGCGAAACGAGATGAAGGAGGGGGAAAGAGAGCGAAACGAGACGAAGGAGGATGAAAGAGAGCAAAACGAGAAGAAGGAGGGTGAAAGAGAGCGAAATGAGTCGTAGGATGGTGAAAGAGAGCGAAACGAAACGAAGGAGGGTGAAAGAGAGAAAACGAGACGAAGGACGTTGAAAGAGAGCGAAACGAGACGAAGGAGGGTGAAAGAGAGCGAAATGAGATGGAGGAGAGTGAAAGAGAGCGCCACGAGACGAAGGAGGGTGAAAGAGAGCGAAACGAGACGTAGGATGGTGAAAGAGAGCGAAAAGAAACGAAGGAGGGCGAAAGAGAGCGACACGAGACGAAGGAGGGTGAAAGAGAGCGAAACGAGACGAGGGAGTGTGAAACAGAGCGAAACGAGACGAAGGAGGGTGAAACAGAGCAAAACGAGACGAAGGAGGGTGAAAGAGAGCGAAACGAGACGAAGGAGGGTGAAGGAGAGCGAAACGAGACGTGGGAGGGTGAAACAGAGCGACACGAGATGAAGGAGAGTGAAAGAGAGCGAAACGAGATGAAGGAGGGTGAACGAGAGCAAAACGAGACGAAGGAGGGTGAAAGAGAACAAAACGAGACGGAAAAGTGTGAAAGAGAGCGAAACAAGACTAGGGACGGTGAAAGAGAGCGAAACAAGATGAAGGAGTGTGAAGGAGAGGGAAACGAGACGAAGGAGGGTGAAATATGGCTAAACGAGATGTACGAGCGTGAAAGAGAGCGAAACGAGACGAAGGAGGATGAAAGAGTACAAAACGAGACAAAGGAGGGTGAAAGAGAGCAAAACGAGACGAAGAAGGGTGAAAGAGAGCGAAACGCGACGAAGGAAGACGAAAGAGAGCAAAACGAGGCGTGGGAGGGTGAAACAGAGCGAAACGAGACGAAGGAGGGTGAAAGAGAGCGAAACGAGATGAAGGAGGCTGAACGAGAGCGAAACGAGACGAATGAGGGTGAAAGAGAGCAAAACGAGACGGAAAAGTGTGAAAGAGAGCGAAACGAGACTAGGGACGGTGAAAGAGAGCTAAACGAGAAGAAGGAGTGTGAAAGAGAGGGTAACGAGACGAAGGAGGGTGAAAGAGAGCGAAACAAGATGATGGAGGGTGAAAGAGAGCGAGCCGAGATGAAGGAGGGTGAAAGAGAGAGAAACGAGACGAAGGAGGGTGAAAGTGAGCGAAACGAGATGAAGGAGGGTGAAAGAGAGCGAAACGCGACGAAGGAAGACGAAAGAGAGCTAAACGAGACGAAGGAGGGTGAAAGAGAGCGGAACGAGACGAAGGAGGGTGAAAGAGAGCGAAATGAGATGAATGAGGGTGAAAAGAGAGCACCACGAGATGAAGGAGGGTGAATGAGAGCGAAACTAGACGAGGGAGGGTGAAACAGAGCGAAACGAGATGAAGGAGGGTGAAAGAGAGCGAAGCGAGACGAAGGAGGGTGAAAGAGAGCGAAACGAGACAAAGGAGGGTGAAAGCGAGCGAAACGAGAGGAAGGAGGGTGAAAGAGAGCGAAACGAGATGAAGGAGCGTGAAAGAGAGCGAAACGAGACGAAGGAGGATGAAAGAGAACAAAACGAGACGAAGGAGGGTGAAAGAGAGCGAAACGAGATGAAAGAGGGTGAAAGAGAGAGAAACGAAACGAAGTAGGGTGAAAGAGAACGAAACGAGATGAAGGAGGGTGAAAGAGAGCGAAACGCGCCGAAGGTAGATGAAAGAGAGGAAAACGAGACGAGGGAGGGTGAAAGAGAGCGAAACGAGACGAAGGAGGGTGAAACAGAGCGAAACGAGACGAAGAAGGGTGAAAGAGAGTGAAACGAGATGAAGGAGGGAGAAAGAGAGCGAAACGAGACGAAGGAGGATGAAAGAGAGCAAAACGAGACGAAGGAGGGTGAAAGAGAGTGAAACGAGACGAAGGTGGGTGAAAGAGAGCACCACGAGACGAAGGAGGGTGAAAGAGAGCGAAACGACACGTAGGATGGTGAAAGAGAGCGAAACGAAACGAAGGAGGGTGAAAGAGAGCGACACGAGACGAAGGTGGGTGAAAGAGAGCGAAACGAGACGAGGGAGGGTGAAACAGAGCGAAACGAGATGAAGGAGGGTGAAACAGAGCGAAACGAGATGAAGGAGGGTGAAAGAGAGCGAAGCGAGACGAGGGAGGGTGAAACAGAGCGAAACGAGACGAAGGAGGGTGAAAGAGAGCGAAACGAGACGAAGGAGGGTGAAAGAGAGCGAAACGAGACGAAGAAGGGTGAAAGAGAGCAAAACAAGACGAAAAAGTGTGAAAGAGAGCGAGCCGAGATGAAGGAGGGCAAAAGAGAGAGAAACAAGACGTAGAACGGAGAAAGAGAACGAAACGAGATGAAGGAGGGTGAAAGAGAGCGAAACGAGGCGAAGGTGGGTGAAAGAGAGCGACATGAGAGGAAGGAGGATGAAAGAGAGCGACACGAGACGAAGGACGATGAAAGAGAGCGAAACGATGTGAAGGAGGGGGAAAGAGAGCGAAACGAGATGAAGGAGGATGAAAGAGAGCAAAACGAGACGAAGGTGGGTGAGAGAGAGCAAAATGAGACGAAGGAGGGTGAAAGAGAGCGAAACCAGATGGAGGAGAGTGAAAGAGAGCGCCACGAGACGAAGGAGGGTGAAAGAGAGCAAAACGAGACGTAGGATGGTGAAAGAGAGCGAAACGAAACGAAGGAGGGTGAAAGAGAGCGACACAAGACGAAGGAGGGTGAAAGAGAGCGAAACGAGAGGAGGGAGGGTGAAACAGAGCGAAACGAGACTAAGGAGGGTGAAACAGAGCAAAATGAGATGAAGGAGGGTGAAAGAGAGCGAAGCGAGGTGAAGGAGGGTGAAAGAGAGCGAAACGAGACGTGGGAGGGTGAAACAGAGCGAAACGAGACGAAGGAGGGTGAAAGAGAGCGAAACGAGATGAAGGAGGGTGAACGAGAGCGAAACGAGACGAAGGAGGGTGAAAGAGAGCAAAACGAGACGGAAAAGTGTGAAAGAGAGCGAAACGAGACTAGGGACGGTGAAAGAGAGCGAAACAAGACGAAGGAGTGTGAAAGAGAGGGAAACGAGACGAAGGAGGGTGAAAGAGAGCGAAACGAGATGAAGGAGCGTGAAAGAGAGCGAAACGAGATGAAGGAGGATGAAAGAGAACAAACCGAGACGAAGGAGGGTGAAAGAGAGCGAAACGAGACGAAGGAGGGTGAAAGAGAGCGGATCGAGATGAAGGAGGGTGAAAGAGAGAGAAACGAGACAAAGTAGGGTGAAAGAGAATGAAACGAGACGAAGGAGGGTGAAAGAGAGCGAAACGCGACGAAGGAAGATGAAAGGGAGCAAAACGAGACGAAGTAGGGTGATAGAGAGCGGAACGAGACGAAGGAGGGTGAAACAGAGCGAAACGAGACAAAGAAGGGTGAAAGAGAGCGAAACGAGATGAAGGAGGGGGAAAGAGAGCGAAACGAGACGAAGGAGGATGAAAGAGAGCAAAACGAGAAGAAGGAGGGTGAAAGAGAGCGAAATGAGTCGTAGGATGGTGAAAGAGAGCGAAACGAAACGAAGGAGGGTGAAAGAGAGAAAACGAGACGAAGGACGTTGAAAGAGAGCGAAACGAGACGAAGGAGGGTGAAAGAGAGCGAAATGAGATGGAGGAGAGTGAAAGAGAGCGCCACGAGACGAAGGAGGGTGAAAGAGAGCGAAACGAGACGTAGGATGGTGAAAGAGAGCGAAAAGAAACGAAGGAGGGCGAAAGAGAGCGACACGAGACGAAGGAGGGTGAAAGAGAGCGAAACGAGACGAGGGAGTGTGAAACAGAGCGAAACGAGACGAAGGAGGGTGAAACAGAGCAAAACGAGACGAAGGAGGGTGAAAGAGAGCGAAACGAGACGAAGGAGGGTGAAGGAGAGCGAAACGAGACGTGGGAGGGTGAAACAGAGCGACACGAGATGAAGGAGAGTGAAAGAGAGCGAAACGAGATGAAGGAGGGTGAACGAGAGCAAAACGAGACGAAGGAGGGTGAAAGAGAACAAAACGAGACGGAAAAGTGTGAAAGAGAGCGAAACAAGACTAGGGACGGTGAAAGAGAGCGAAACAAGATGAAGGAGTGTGAAGGAGAGGGAAACGAGACGAAGGAGGGTGAAATATGGCTAAACGAGATGAACGAGCGTGAAAGAGAGCGAAACGAGACGAAGGAGGATGAAAGAGTACAAAACGAGACAAAGGAGGGTGAAAGAGAGCAAAACGAGACGAAGAAGGGTGAAAGAGAGCGAAACGAGATGAAAGAGAGAGAAACGAGACGTAGTAGGGTGAAAGAGAACAAAACGAGATGAAGGAGGGTGAAAGAGAGCGAAACGCGATGAAGGAAGATGAAAGAGAGCAAAACGAGACGAGGTAGGGTGAAACAGAGCGAAACGAGACGAAGGAGTGTGAAACAGAGCGAAACGAGACGAAGAAGGGTGAAAGAGAGTGAAACGAGATGAAGGAGGGGGAAAGAGAGCGAAACGAGACGAAGGATGATGAAAGAGAGCAAAACGAGACGAAGGAGGGTGAAAGAGAGCGAAACGAGACGAAGGTGGGTGAAAGAGAGCGAAACGAGATGAAGGACGGTGAAAGAGAGCGCCACGAGACGAAGGAGGGTGAAAGAGAGCGAAACGAGACGTAGGATGGTGAAAGAGAGCGAAACGAAACGAAGGAGGGCGAAAGAGAGCGACACGAGACGAAGGAGGGTGAAAGAGAGCGAAACGAAACGAGGGAGGGTGAAACAGAGCGAAACGAGACGAAGGAGGGTGAAACAGAGCGAAACGAGATGAAGGAGGGTGAAAGAGAGCGAAGCGAGACGAAGGAGGGTGAAAGAGAGCAAAACAAGACAAAGGAGGGTGAAAGCGAGCAAAATGAGACAAAGGAGGGTGAAAGAGCGCAAAACGAGATGAAGGAGGGTGAAAGAGAGCGCCACGAGACGAAGGAGGCTGAAAGAGAGCGAAACGAGACGAAGGATGGTGAAAGAGAGCGAAACGAGACGAAGAAGGGTGAAAGAGAGCGAAACGAGATGAAGGAGGGTGAAAGAGAGCGAAACGAGGCGTGGGAGGGTGAAACAGAGCGAAACGAGATGAAGGAGGGTGAAAGAGAGCGAAACGAGATGAAGGAGGGTGAACGAGAGCGAAACGAGACGAAGGAGGGTGAAAGTTAGCAATACGAGACGGAAAAGTGTGAAAGAGAGCGAATGGGAGACTAGGGACGGTGAAAGAGAGCGAAACGAGAAGAAGGAGTGTGAAAGAGAGGGAAACGAGATGAAGGAGCGTGAAAGAGAGCGAAACAAGTTGATGGAGGGTGAAAGAGAGCGAGCCGAGATGAAGGAGGGTGAAAGAGAGAGAAACGAGACGAAGGAGGGTGAAAGTGAGCGAGACGAGATGAAGGAGGGTGAAAGAGAGCGAAACGCGATGAAGTTAGACGAAAGAGAGCAAAACGAGAAGAAGGAGGGTGAAAGAGAGCGGAACGAGACGAAGGAGGGTGAAAGAGAGCGAAATGAGATGAATGAGGGTGAAAGAGAGCACCACGAGATGAAGGAGGGTGAATGAGAGCGAAACTAGACGAGGGAGGGTGAAACAGAGCGAAACGAGATGAAGGAGGGTGAAAGAGAGTGAAGCGAGACGAAGGAGGGTGAAAGAGAGCGAAACGAGACAAAGGAGGGTGAAAGCGAGCGAAACGAGAGGAAGTAGGGTGGAAGAGAGCGTAACGAGACGAAGGAGGGTGAAAACGAGCGAAACGAGTTGAAGGAGGGTGAAAGAGAGCGACCCGAGATGAAGGACGGCAAAAGAGAGAGAAACGAGACGAAGGAGGGTGAAAGAGAACGAAAAGACCCGAAGGAGGGTGAAAGAGAGCGAAACGAGGTGAAGGAGGGTGAAAGAGAGAGACACGAGAGGAAGGAGGGTGGAAGTGAGGAAAACAAGATGAATTAGTGTTAAAGAGAGTGAAACAAGATGCATGAGGGTTTAAGAGAACGAAACGAGATGAAAGAGTGTGAAAGAGAGTGAAACGAGACGAAGGACGGTGAAAGAGAGAGAAACGAGACGAAGGAGGGTGAAAGACAGCAAAACGAGACGAAGAAGAGTGAAAGAGATCGAAATGAGACGAAGGAGGGTGAAAGAGAGCGAAACGAGGTGAAGGAGGGTGAAAGAGTGCGACACGAGATGAAGGAGGGTGAAAGAGCGCAAAACGAGACGAAGGACGGTGAAAGAGAGCGAAACGATACGAAGGAGGGTGAAAGAGAGCAAAACGAGAGGAAGGAGGTTGTAAGAGTGCGAAACAAGATGAAGGAGGCCGAAAGAGAGCGTTACGAGACGAAGGAGGGTCAAAGAGAGCGAAACGAGACGAGGGAGGGTGAAAGAGAGTGAAACGAGACGAGGGAGGGTGAAAGAGAGCGAAACAAGACGAAGGAGGGAGAAAGAGTGCGAAACGAGATTAAGGAGGGTGAAAGAGAGCGAAACGAGACGAAGGAGGGTGAAAGAGAGCGAAAGGAGACGAAGGAGGGTGAAAGAGAGCGAAACGAGTCAAAGGAGTGTGAAAGAGAGTGAAACGAGTCGAAGGAGGGTGAAAGAGAACAAAACGAGATGAAGGAGGGTGAAAGAGAGAGAAACGAGACGAAGGAGGGTGAAAGTGAGCGAAACGAGATGAAGGAGGGTGAAAGAGAGCGAAACGCGACGAAGGAAGACGAAAGAGAGCAAAACGAGACGAAGGAGGGTGAAAGAGAGCGGAACGAGACGAAGGAGGGTGAAAGAGAGCGAAATGAGATGAATGAGGGTGAAAGAGAGCACCACGAGATGAAGGAGGGTGAATGAGAGCGAAACTAGACGAGGGAGGGTGAAACAGAGCGAAACGAGATGAAGGAGGGTGAAAGAGAGTGAAGCGAGACGAAGGAGGGTGAAAGAGAGCGAAACGAGACAAAGGAGGGTGAAAGCGAGCGAAACGAGAGGAAGTAGGGTGGAAGAGAGCGTAACGAGACGAAGGAGGGTGAAAACGAGCGAAACGAGATGAAGGAGGGTGAAAGAGAGCGACCCGAGATGAAGGACGGCAAAAGAGAGAGAAACGAGACGAAGGAGGGTGAAAGAGAACGAAATGACCCGAAGGAGGGTGAAAGAGAGCGAAACGAGGTGAAGGAGGGTGAAAGAGAGAGACACGAGAGGAAGGAGGGTGGAAGTGAGGAAAACAAGATGAATTAGTGTTAAAGAGAGTGAAACAAGATGCATGAGGGTTTAAGAGAACGAAACGAGATGAAAGAGTGTGAAAGAGAGTGAAACGAGACGAAGGACGGTGAAAGAGAGAGAAACGAGACGAAGGAGGGTGAAAGACAGCAAAACGAGACGATGAAGAGTGAAAGAGATCGAAATGAGACGAAGGTGGGTGAAAGAGAGCGAAACGAGGTGAAGGAGGGTGAAAGAGTGCGACACGAGATGAAGGAGGGTGAAAGAGCGCAAAACGAGACGAAGGACGGTGAAAGAGAGCGAAACGATACGAAGGAGGGTGAAAGAGAGCAAAACGAGAGGAAGGAGGTTGAAAGAGTGCGAAACAAGATGAAGGAGGCCGAAAGAGAGCGTTACGAGACGAAGGAGGGTCAAAAAGAGCGAAACGAGACGAGGGAGGGTGAAAGAGAGTGAAACGAGACGAGGGAGGGTGAAAGAGAGCGAAACAAGACGAAGGAGGGAGAAAGAGTGCGAAACGAGATTAAGGAGGGTGAAAGAGAGCGAAACGAGACGAAGGAGGGTGAAAGAGAGCGAAAGGAGACGAAGGAGGGTGAAAGAGAGCGAAACGAGTCAAAGGAGTGTGAAAGAGAGTGAAACGAGTCGAAGGAGGGTGAAAGAGAACAAAACGAGGCGAAGGTGGGTGAAAGAGAGCGACACGAGAGGAAGGAGGATGAAAGAGAGCGAGACGAGAGGAAGGAGGATGAAAGAGAGCGAAACGAGATGAAGGAGGGTGAAAGAGAGCGTAACGAGACGAAGGAGTGTGATAGAGAGCGAAAAGAGACGAGGGAGGGTGAAAGCGAGCGAAACAAGACGAAGGAGGGTGAAAGAGAGCGAAACGAGACGAAGGGGGATGAAAGAGAGCGAAACGAGATGAAGGAGGGGGAAAGAGAGCGAAACGAGTCAAAGGAGGATGAAAGAGAGCAAAACGAGACGAAGGTGGGTGAAAGAGAGCGAAACGAGACGAAGGAGGGTGAAAGAGAGCGAAATGAGATGGATGAGAGTGAAAGAGAGCGCCACGAGACGAAGGAGGGTGAAAGAGAGCGAAACGAGACGTAGGATGGTGAAAGAGAGCGAAACGAAATGAAGGAGGGCGAAAGAGAGCGACACGAGATGAAGGAGGGTGAAAGAGAGCGAAACGAGACGAGGGAGGGTGAAACAGAGCGAAACGGGACGAAGGAGGGTGAAACAGAGCAAAACGAGATGAAGGAGGGTGGAAGAGAGCGAAGCGAGACGAAGGAGGGTGAAAGAGAGCGAAACGAGACGAAGGAGGGTGAAGGAGAGCGAAACGAGACGTGGGAGGGTGAAACAGAGCGAAACGAGATGAAGGAGAGTGAAAGAGTGCGAAACGAGATGAAGGAGGGTGAAAGAGAGCAAAACGAGACGAAGGAGGGTGAAAGAGAACAAAACGAGACGGAAAAGTGTGAAAGAGAGCGAAACAAGACTAGGGACGGTGAAAGAGAGCGAAACAAGATGAAGGAGTGTGAAGGAGAGGGAAACGAGACGAAGGAGGATGAAATAGAGCGAAACGAGATGAAGGAGCGTGAAAGAGAGCGAAACGAGACGAAGGAGGATGAAACAGTACAAAACGAGACAAAGGAGGGTGAAAGAGAGCAAAACGAGACGAAGGAGGGTGAAAGAGAACAAAACGAGATGAAGGAGGGTGAAAGAGAGCGAAACGCGATGAAGGAAGATGAAAGAGAGCAAAACGAGACGAGGTAGGGTGAAACAGAGCGAAACGAGACAAAGGAGGGTGAAACAGAGCGAAACGAGACGAAGAAGGGTGAAAGAGAGTGAAACGAGATGAAGGAGGGGGAAAGAGAGCGAAACGAGACGAAGGATGATGAAAGAGAGCAAAACGAGACGAAGGAGGGTGAAAGAGAGCGAAACGAGACGAAGGTGGGTGAAAGAGAGCGAAACGAGATGAAGGAGGGTGAAAGAGAGCGCCACGAGACGAAGGAGGGTGAAAGAGAGCGAAACGAGACGTAGGATGGTGAAAGAGAGCGAAACGAAACGAGGGAGGGTGAAACAGAGCGAAACGAGACGAAGGAGGGTGAAACAGAGCGAAACGAGATGAAGGAGGGTGAAAGAGAGTGAAGCGAGACGAAGGAGGGTGAAAGAGAGCAAAACAAGACAAAGGAGGGTGAAAGCGAGCAAAATGAGACAAAGGAGGGTGAAAGAGAGCAAAATGAGATGAAGGAGGGTGAAAGAGAGCGCCACGAGACGAAGGAGGCTGAAAGAGAGCGAAACGAGACGAAGGATGGTGAAAGAGAGCGAAACGAGACGAAGAAGGGTGAAAGAGAGTGAAACGAGATGAAGGAGGGAGAAAGAGAGCGAAACCAGGCGTGGGAGGGTGAAACAGAGCGACACGAGACGAAGGAGGGTGAAAGAGAGCGAAACGAAATGAAGGAGGGTGAACGAGAGCGAAACGAGACGAAGGAGGGTGAAAGAGAGGGAAACGAGACGAAGGAGGGTGAAAGAGAGCGAAACAAGATGATGGAGGGTGAAAGAGAGCGAGCCGAGATGAAGGAGGGTGAAAGAGAGAGAAACGAGACGAAGGAGGGTGAAAGTGAGCGAAACGAGATGAAGGAGGGTGAAAGAGAGCGAAACGCGACGAAGGAAGACGAAAGAGAGCAAAACGAGACGAAGGAGGGTGAAAGAGAGCGGAACGAGACGAAGGAGGGTGAAAGAGAGCGAAATGAGATGAATGAGGGTGAAAGAGAGCACCACGAGATGAAGGAGGGTGAATGAGAGCGAAACTAGACGAGGGAGGGTGAAACAGAGCGAAACGAGATGAAGGAGGGTGAAAGAGAGCGAAATGAGATGAATGAGGGTGAAAGAGAGCACCACGAGATGAAGGAGGGTGAATGAGAGCGAAACTAGACGAGGGAGGGTGAAACAGAGCGAAACGAGATGAAGGAGGGTGAAAGAGAGCGAAGCGAGACGAAGGAGGGTGAAAGAGAGCGAAACGAGACAAAGGAGGGTGAAAGCGAGCGAAACGAGAGGAAGGAGGGTGAAAGAGAGCGAAACGAGATGAAGGAGCGTGAAAGAGAGCGAAACGAGACGAAGGAGGATGAAAGAGAACAAAACGAGACGAAGGAGGGTGAAAGAGAGCGAAACGAGACGAAGGAGGGTGAAAGAGAGCGAAACGAGATGAAAAAGGGTTAAAGAGAGAGAAACGAGACGAAGTAGGGTGAAAGAGAACGAAACGAGATGAAGGAGGGTGAAAGAGAGCGAAACGCGACGAAGGAAGATGAAAGAGAGCAAAACGAGACGAGGTAGGGTGAAAGAGAGCGAAACGAGACGAAGGAGGGTGAAACAGAGCGAAACGAGACGAAGAAGGGTGAAAGAGAGTGAAACGAGATGAAGGAGGGGGAAAGAGAGCGAAACGAGACGAAGGAGGATGAAAGAGAGCAAAACGAGACGAAGGAGGGGGAAAGAGAGCGAAACGAGACGAAGGTGGGTGAAAGAGAGCGAAACGAGATGAAGGAGGGTGAAAGAGAGCACCACGAGACGAAGGAGGGTGAAAGAGAGCGAAACGAGACGTAGGATGGTGAAAGAGAGCGAAACGAAACGAAGGAGGGTGAAAGAGAGCGACACGAGACGAAGGTGGGTGAAAGAGAGCGAAACGAGATGAGGGAGGGTGAAACAGAGCGAAACGAGACGAAGGAGGGTGAAACAGAGCGAAACGAGATGAAGGAGGGTGAAAGAGAGCAAAACAAGACGAAAAAGTGTGAAAGAGAGCGAGCCGAGATGAAGGAGGGCGAAAGTGAGAGAAACAAGACGTAGAACGGAGAAAGAGAACGAAACGAGATGAAGGAGGGTGAAAGGGAGCGAAACGAGGCGAAGGTGGGTGAAAGAGAGCGACATGAGAGGAAGGAGAATGAAAGAGAGCGATACGAGACAAAGGAGGATGAAAGAGAGCGAAACGATGTGAAGGAGGGGGAAAGAGAGCGAAACGAGATGAAGGAGGATGAAAGAGAGCAAAACGAGACGAAGGTGGGTGAAAGAGAGCGAAACGAGACGAAGGAGGCTGAAAGAGAGCGAAACGAGATGGAGGAGAGTGAAAGTGAGCGCCACGAGACGAAGGAGGGTGAAAGAGAGCAAAACGAGACGTAGGATGGTGAAAGAGAGCGAAACGAAACGAAGGAGGGTGAAAGAGAGCGACACAAGACGAAGGAGGGTGAAAGAGAGCGAAACGAGAGGAGGGAGGGTGAAACAGAGCAAAACGAGACTAAGGAGGGTGAAACAGAGCAAAATGAGATGAAGGAGGGTGAAAGAGAGCGAAGCGAGACGAAGGAGGGTGAAAGAGGTCAAAACAAGACAAAGGAGGGTGAAAGCGAGCAAAATGAGACAAAGGAGGGTGAAAGAGAGCAAAATGAGATGAAGGAGGGTGAAAGGGAGCGCCACGAGACGAAGGAGGCTGAAAGAGAGCGAAACGAGACGAAGGAGGGTGAAAGAGAGCGAAACGAGACGAAGGAGGGTGAAGGAGAGCGAAACGAGACGTGGGAGGGTGAAACAGAGCGAAACGAGATGAAGGAGAGTGAAAGAGTGCGAAACGAGATGAAGGAGGGTGAAAGAGAGCAAAACGAGACGAAGGAGGGTGAAAGAGAACAAAACGAGACGGAAAAGTGTGAAAGAGAGCGAAACAAGACTAGGGACGGTGAAAGAGAGCGAAACAAGATGAAGGAGTGTGAAGGAGAGGGAAACGAGACGAAGGAGGATGAAATAGAGCGAAACGAGATGAAGGAGCGTGAAAGAGAGCGAAACGAGACGAAGGAGGATGAAACAGTACAAAACGAGACAAAGGAGGGTGAAAGAGAGCAAAACGAGACGAAGGAGGGTGAAAGAGAACAAAACGAGATGAAGGAGGGTGAAAGAGAGCGAAACGCGATGAAGGAAGATGAAAGAGAGCAAAACGATACGAGGTAGGGTGAAACAGAGCGAAACGAGACAAAGGAGGGTGAAACAGAGCGAAACGAGACGAAGAAGGGTGAAAGAGAGTGAAACGAGATGAAGGAGGGGGAAAGAGAGCGAAACGAGACGAAGGATGATGAAAGAGAGCAAAACGAGACGAAGGAGGGTGAAAGAGAGCGAAACGAGACGAAGGTGGGTGAAAGAGAGCGAAACGAGATGAAGGAGGGTGAAAGAGAGCGCCACGAGACGAAGGAGGGTGAAAGAGAGCGAAACGAGACGTAGGATGGTGAAAGAGAGCGAAACGAAACGAGGGAGGGTGAAACAGAGCGAAACGAGACGAAGGAGGGTGAAACAGAGCGAAACGAGATGAAGGAGGGTGAAAGAGAGTGAAGCGAGACGAAGGAGGGTGAAAGAGAGCAAAACAAGACAAAGGAGGGTGAAAGCGAGCAAAATGAGACAAAGGAGGGTGAAAGAGAGCAAAATGAGATGAAGGAGGGTGAAAGAGAGCGCCACGAGACGAAGGAGGCTGAAAGAGAGCGAAACGAGACGAAGGATGGTGAAAGAGAGCGAAACGAGACGAAGAAGGGTGAAAGAGAGCGAAACGAGATGAAGGAGGGAGAAAGAGAGCGAAACCAGGCGTGGGAGGGTGAAACAGAGCGACACGAGACGAAGGAGGGTGAAAGAGAGCGAAACGAAATGAAGGAGGGTGAACGAGAGCGAAACGAGACGAAGGAGGGTGAAAGAGAGGGAAACGAGACGAAGGAGGGTGAAAGAGAGCGAAACAAGATGATGGAGGGTGAAAGAGAGCGAGCCGAGATGAAGGAGGGTGAAAGAGAGAGAAACGAGACGAAGGAGGGTGAAAGTGAGCGAAACGAGATGAAGGAGGGTGAAAGAGAGCGAAACGCGACGAAGGAAGACGAAAGAGAGCAAAACGAGACGAAGGAGGGTGAAAGAGAGCGGAACGAGACGAAGGAGGGTGAAAGAGAGCGAAATGAGATGAATGAGGGTGAAAGAGAGCACCACGAGATGAAGGAGGGTGAATGAGAGCGAAACTAGACGAGGGAGGGTGAAACAGAGCGAAACGAGATGAAGGAGGGTGAAAGAGAGCGAAATGAGATGAATGAGGGTGAAAGAGAGCACCACGAGATGAAGGAGGGTGAATGAGAGCGAAACTAGACGAGGGAGGGTGAAACAGAGCGAAACGAGATGAAGGAGGGTGAAAGAGAGCGAAGCGAGACGAAGGAGGGTGAAAGAGAGCGAAACGAGACAAAGGAGGGTGAAAGCGAGCGAAACGAGAGGAAGGAGGGTGAAAGAGAGCGAAACGAGATGAAGGAGCGTGAAAGAGAGCGAAACGAGACGAAGGAGGATGAAAGAGAACAAAACGAGACGAAGGAGGGTGAAAGAGAGCGAAACGAGACGAAGGAGGGTGAAAGAGAGCGAAACGAGATGAAAAAGGGTTAAAGAGAGAGAAACGAGACGAAGTAGGGTGAAAGAGAACGAAACGAGATGAAGGAGGGTGAAAGAGAGCGAAACGCGACGAAGGAAGATGAAAGAGAGCAAAACGAGACGAGGTAGGGTGAAAGAGAGCGAAACGAGACGAAGGAGGGTGAAACAGAGCGAAACGAGACGAAGAAGGGTGAAAGAGAGTGAAACGAGATGAAGGAGGGGGAAAGAGAGCGAAACGAGACGAAGGAGGATGAAAGAGAGCAAAACGAGACGAAGGAGGGGGAAAGAGAGCGAAACGAGACGAAGGTGGGTGAAAGAGAGCGAAACGAGATGAAGGAGGGTGAAAGAGAGCACCACGAGACGAAGGAGGGTGAAAGAGAGCGAAACGAGACGTAGGATGGTGAAAGAGAGCGAAACGAAACGAAGGAGGGTGAAAGAGAGCGACACGAGACGAAGGTGGGTGAAAGAGAGCGAAACGAGATGAGGGAGGGTGAAACAGAGCGAAACGAGACGAAGGAGGGTGAAACAGAGCGAAACGAGATGAAGGAGGGTGAAAGAGAGCAAAACAAGACGAAAAAGTGTGAAAGAGAGCGAGCCGAGATGAAGGAGGGCGAAAGTGAGAGAAACAAGACGTAGAACGGAGAAAGAGAACGAAACGAGATGAAGGAGGGTGAAAGGGAGCGAAACGAGGCGAAGGTGGGTGAAAGAGAGCGACATGAGAGGAAGGAGAATGAAAGAGAGCGATACGAGACAAAGGAGGATGAAAGAGAGCGAAACGATGTGAAGGAGGGGGAAAGAGAGCGAAACGAGATGAAGGAGGATGAAAGAGAGCAAAACGAGACGAAGGTGGGTGAAAGAGAGCGAAACGAGACGAAGGAGGCTGAAAGAGAGCGAAACGAGATGGAGGAGAGTGAAAGTGAGCGCCACGAGACGAAGGAGGGTGAAAGAGAGCAAAACGAGACGTAGGATGGTGAAAGAGAGCGAAACGAAACGAAGGAGGGTGAAAGAGAGCGACACAAGACGAAGGAGGGTGAAAGAGAGCGAAACGAGAGGAGGGAGGGTGAAACAGAGCAAAACGAGACTAAGGAGGGTGAAACAGAGCAAAATGAGATGAAGGAGGGTGAAAGAGAGCGAAGCGAGACGAAGGAGGGTGAAAGAGGTCAAAACAAGACAAAGGAGGGTGAAAGCGAGCAAAATGAGACAAAGGAGGGTGAAAGAGAGCAAAATGAGATGAAGGAGGGTGAAAGGGAGCGCCACGAGACGAAGGAGGCTGAAAGAGAGCGAAACGAGACGAAGGATGGTGAAAGAGAGCGAAACGAGACGAAGAAGGGTGAAAGAGAGCGAAACGAGATGAAGGAGGGAGAAAGAGAGCGAAACGAGGCGTGGGAAGGTGAAACAGAGCGAAACGAGACGAAGGAGGGTGAAAGAGAGCGCCACGAGACGAAGGAGGCTGAAAGAGAGCGAAACGAGATGAAGGAGGGTGAACGAGAGCGAAACGAGACGAAGGAGGGTGAAAGAGAGCAAAACGAGACGGAAAAGTGTGAAAGAGAGCCAAGATGAAGGAGGGCGAAAGAGAGAGAAACAAGACGTAGAACGGAGAAAGAGAACGAAACGAGATGAAGGAGGGTGAAAGAGAGCGAAACGAGGCGAAGGTGGGTGAAAGAGAGCGACATGAGAGGAAGGAGGATGAAAGAGAGCGACACGAGACGAAGGACGATGAAAGAGAGCGAAACGATGTCAAGGAGGGGGAAAGAGAGCGAAACGAGATGAAGGAGGATGAAAGAGAGCAAAACGAGATGAAGGTGGGTGAAAGAGAGCGAAACAAGACGAAGGAGGGTAAAAGAGAGCGAAACGAGATGGAGGAGAGTGAAAGAGAGCGCCACGAGACGAAGGAGGGTGAAAGAGAGCAAAACGAGACGTAGGATGGTGAAAGAGAGCGAAACGAAACGAAGGAGGGTGAAAGAGAGCGACACAAGACGAAGGAGGGTGAAAGAGAGCGAAACGAGATGAGGGAGGGTGAAACAGAGCGAAACGAGACTAAGGAGGGTGAAACAGAGCAAAATGAGATGAAGGAGGGTGAAAGAGAGCGAAGCGAGGTGAAGGAGGGTGAAAGAGAGCGAAACGAGACGTGGGAGGGTGAAACAGAGCGAAACGAGACGAAGGAGGGTGAAAGAGAGCGAAACGAGATGAAGGAGGGTGAACGAGAGCGAAACGAGACGAAGGAGGGTGAAAGAGAGCAAAACGAGACGGAAAAGTGTGAAAGAGAGTGAAACGAGACTAGGGACGGTGAAAGAGAGCGAAACAAGACGAAGGAGTGTGAAAGAGAGGGAAACGAGACGAAGGAGGGTGAAAGAGAGCGAAACGAGATGAAGGAGCGTGAAAGAGAGCGAAACGAGATGAAGGAGGATGAAAGAGAACAAACCGAGACGAAGGAGGGTGAAAGAGAGCGAAACTAGACGAAGGAGGGTGAAAGAGAGCGGATCGAGATGAAGGAGGGTGAAAGAGAGAGAAACGAGACGAAGTAGGGTGAAAGAGAACGAAACGAGACGAAGGACGGTGAAAGAGAGCGAAACGCGACGAAGGAAGATGAAAGGGAGCAAAACGAGACGAAGTAGGGTGATAGAGAGCGGAACGAGACGAAGTAGGGTGAAACAGAGCGAAACGAGACAAAGAAGGGTGAAAGAGAGCGAAACGAGATGAAGGAGGGGGAAAGAGAGCGAAACGTGACGAAGGAGGATGAAAGAGAGCAAAACGAGAAGAAGGAGGGTGAAAGAGAGCGAAATGAGTCGTAGGATGGTGAAAGAGAGCGAAACGAAACGAAGGAGGGTGAAAGAGAGCAAAACGAGACGAAGGAGGTTGAAAGAGAGCGAAACGAGACGAAGGAGGGTGAAAGAGAGCGAAATGAGATGGAGGAGAGTGAAAGAGAGCGCCACGAGAAGAAGGAGGGTGAAAGAGAGCGAAACGAGACGTAGGATGGTGAAAGAGAGCGAAACGAAACGAAGGAGGGCGAAAGAGAGCGACACGAGACGAAGGAGGGTGAAAGAGAGCGAAACGAGACGAGGGAGGGTGAAACAGAGCGAAACGAGACGAAGGAGGGTGAAACAGAGCAAAACGAGATGAAGGAGGGTGGAAGAGAGCGAAATGAGACGAAGGAGGGTGAAAGAGAGCGAAACGAGTCGAAGGAGGGTGAAGGAGAGCAAAACGAGAAGAAGGAGGGTGAAAGAGAGCGAAATGAGTCGTAGGATGGTGAAAGAGAGCGAAACGAAACGAAGGAGGGTGAAAGAGAGCAAAACGAGACGAAGGAGGTTGAAAGAGAGCGAAACGAGACGAAGGAGGGTGAAAGAGAGCGAAATGAGATGGAGGAGAGTGAAAGAGAGCGCCACGAGACGAAGGAGGGTGAAAGAGAGCGAAACGAGACGTAGGATGGTGAAAGAGAGCGAAACGAAACGAAGGAGGGCGAAAGAGAGCGACACGAGACGAAGGAGGGTGAAGGAGAGCGAAACGAGACGTGGGAGGGTGAAACAGAGCGAAACGAGATGAAGGAGAGTGAAAGAGAGCGAAACGAGATGAAGGAGGGTGAAAGAGAGCAAAACGAGACGAAGGAGGGTGAAAGAGAACAAAACGAGACGGAAAAGTGTGAAAGAGAGCGAAACAAGACTAGGGACGGTGAAAGAGAGCGAAACAAGATGAAGGAGTGTGAAGGAGAGGGAAACGAGACGAAGGAGGATGAAATAGAGCGAAACGAGATGAAGGAGCGTGAAAGAGTGCGAAACGAGACGAAGGAGGATGAAACAGTACAAAACGAGACAAAGGAGGGTGAAAGAGAGCAAAACGAGACGAAGGAGGGTGAAAGAGAACAAAACGAGATGAAGGAGGGTGAAAGAGAGCGAAACGCGATGAAGGAAGATGAAAGAGAGCAAAACGAGACGAGGTAGGGTGAAACAGAGCGAAACGAGACAAAGGAGGGTGAAACAGAGCGAAACGAGACGAAGAAGGGTGAAAGAGAGTGAAACGAGATGAAGGAGGGGGAAAGAGAGCGAAACGAGACGAAGGAGGGTGAAAGAGAGCGAAACGAGACGAAGGTGGGTGAAAGAGAGCGAAACGAGATGAAGGAGGGTGAAAGAGAGCGCCACGAGACGAAGGAGGGTGAAAGAGAGCGAAACGAGACGTAGGATGGTGAAAGAGAGCGAAACGAAACGAGGGAGGGTGAAACAGAGCGAAACGAGACGAAGGAGGGTGAAAGAGAGTGAAGCGAGACGAAGGAGGGTGAAAGAGAACAAAACAAGACAAAGGAGGGTGAAAGCGAGCAAAATGAGACAAAGGAGGGTGAAAGAGAGCAAAATGAGATGAAGGAGGGTGAAAGAGAGCGCCACGTGACGAAGGAGGCTGAAAGAGAGCGAAACGAGACGAAGGATGGTGAAAGAGAGCGAAACGAGACGAAGAAGGGTGAAAGAGAGCGAAACGAGATGAAGGAGGGAGAAAGAGAGCGAAACGAGGCGTGGGAGGGTGAAACAGAGCGAAACGAGACGAAGGAGGGTGAAAGAGAGCGAAACGAGATGAAGGAGGGTGAACGAGAGCGAAACGAGACGAAGGAGGGTGAAAGAGAGCAAAACGAGACGGAAAAGTGTGAAAGAGAGCGAAACGAGACTAGGGACGGTGAAAGAGAGCGAAACGAGAAGAAGGAGTGTGAAAGAGAGTGAAACAAGGTGAGGGAGGCTGAAAGAGAGCGAAACAAGATGATGGAGGGTGAAAGAGAGCGAGCCGAGATGAAGGAGGGTGAAAGAGAGAGAAACGAGACGAAGGAGGGTGAAAGTGAGCGAAACGAGATGAAGGAGGGTGAAAGAGAGCGAAACGCGATGAAGGAAGACTAAAGAGAGCAAAACGAGACGAAGGAGGGTGAAAGAGAGCGGAACGAGACGAAGGAGGGTGAAAGAGAGCGAAATGAGATGAATGAGGGTGAAAGAGAGCACCACGAGATGAAGGAGGGTGAATGAGAGCGAAACTAGACGAGGGAGGGTGAAACAGAGCGAAACGAGATGAAGGAGGGTGAAAGAGAGCGAAATGAGATGAATGAGGGTGAAAGAGAGCACCACGAGATGAAGGAGGGTGAATGAGAGCGAAACTAGACGAGGGAGGGTGAAACAGAGCGAAACGAGATGAAGGAGGGTGAAAGAGAGCGAAGCGAGACGAAGGAGGGTGAAAGAGAGCGAAACGAGACAAAGGAGGGTGAAAGCGAGCGAAACGAGAGGAAGGAGGGTGAAAGAGAGCGAAACGAGATGAAGGAGCGTGAAAGAGAGCGAAACGAGACGAAGGAGGATGAAAGAGAACAAAACGAGACGAAGGAGGGTGAAAGAGAGCGAAACGAGACGAAGGAGGGTGAAAGAGAGCGAAACGAGATGAAAGAGGGTGAAAGAGAGAGAAACGAGACGAAGTAGGGTGAAAGAGAACGAAACGAGATGAAGGAGGGTGAAAGAGAGCGAAACGAGACGAAGGAGGATGAAAGAGAGCAAAACGGGAAGAAGGAGGGTGAAACAGAGCGAAATGAGTCGTAGGATGGTGAAAGAGAGCGAAACGAAACAAAGGAGGGTGAAAGAGAGCGAAACGAAACGAAGGAGGGCGAAAGAGAGCGACACGAGACGAAGGAGGGTGAAAGAGAGCGAAACGAGACGAGGGAGGGTGAAACAGAGCGAAACGAGACGAAGGAGGGTGAAACAGAGCAAAACGAGATGAAGGAGGGTGGAAGAGAGCGAAGCGAGACGAAGGAGGGTGAAAGAGAGCGAAACGAGACGAAGGAGGGTGAAGGAGAGCGAAACGAGAAGTGGGAGGGTGAAACAGAGCGACACGAGATGAAGGAGAGTGAAAGAGAGCGAAACGAGATGAAGGAGGGTGAACGAGAGCAAAACGAGACGAAGGAGGGTGAAAGAGAACAAAACGAGACAGAAAAGTGTGAAAGAGAGCGAAACAAGACTAGGGACGGTGAAAGAGAGCGAAACAAGATGAAGGAGTGTGAAGGAGAGGGAAACGAGACGAAGGAGGGTGAAATATGGCGAAACGAGATGAACGAGCGTGAAAGAGAGCGAAACGAGACGAAGGAGGATGAAAGAGTACAAAACGAGACGAAGGAGGGTGAAAGAGAGCAAAACGAGACGAAGAAGGGTGAAAGAGAGCGAAACGAGATGAAAGAGAGAGAAACGAGACGAAGTAGGGTGAAAGAGAACAAAACGAGATGAAGGAGGGTGAAAGAGAGCGAAACGCGATGAAGGAAGATGAAAGAGAGCAAAACGAGACGAGGTAGGGTGAAACAGAGCGAAACGAGACGAAGGAGTGTGAAACAGAGCGAAACGAGACGAAGAAGGGTGAAAGAGAGTGAAACGAGATGAAGGAGGGGGAAAGAGAGCGAAACGAGACGAAGGATGATGAAAGAGAGCAAAACGAGACGAAGGAGGGTGAAAGAGAGCGAAACGAGACGAAGGTGGGTGAAAGAGAGCGAAACGAGATGAAGGACGGTGAAAGAGAGCGCCACGAGACGAAGGAGGGTGAAAGAGAGCGAAACGAGACGTAGGATGGTGAAAGAGAGCGAAACGAAACGAAGGAGGGCGAAAGAGAGCGACACGAGACGAAGGAGGGTGAAAGAGAGCGAAACGAAACGAGGGAGGGTGAAACAGAGCGAAACGAGACGAAGGACGGTGAAACAGAGCGAAACGAGATGAAGGAGGGTGAAAGAGAGCGAAGCGAGACGAAGGAGGGTGAAAGAGAGCAAAACAAGACAAAGGAGGGTGAAAGCGAGCAAAATGAGACAAAGGAGGCTGAAAGAGCGCAAAACGAGATGAAGGAGGGTGAAAGAGAGCGCCACGAGACGAAGGAGGCTGAAAGAGAGCGAAACGAGACGAAGGATGGTGAAAGAGAGCGAAACGAGACGAAGAAGGGTGAAAGAGAGCGAAACGAGATGAAGGAGGGTGAAAGAGAGCGAAACGAGGCGTGGGAGGGTGAAACAGAGTGAAACGAGACGAAGGAGGGTGAAAGAGAGCGAAACGAGATGAAGGAGGGTGAACGAGAGCGAAACGAGACGAAGGAGGGTGAAAGAGAGCAATACGAGACGGAAAAGTGTGAAAGAGAGCGAAACGAGACTAGGGACGGTGAAAGAGAGCGAAACGAGAAGAAGGAGTGTGAAAGAGTGGGAAACGAGATGAAGGAGCGTGAAAGAGAGCGAAACAAGATGATGGAGGGTGAAAGAGAGCGAGCCGAGATGAAGGAGGGTGAAAGAGAGAGAAACGAGACGAAGGAGGGTGAAAGTGAGCGAAACGAGATGAAGGAGGGTGAAAGAGAGCGAAACGCGACGAAGGAAGACGAAAGAGAGCAAAACGAGACGAAGGAGGGTGAAAGAGAGCGGAACGAGACGAAGGAGGGTGAAAGAGAGCGAAATGAGATGAATGAGGGTGAAAGAGAGCACCACGAGATGAAGGAGGGTGAATGAGAGCGAAACTAGACGAGCAGGGTGAAACAGAGCGAAACGAGATGAAGGAGGGTGAAAGAGAGTGAAGCGAGACGAAGGAGGGTGAAAGAGAGCGAAACGAGACAAAGGAGGGTGAAAGCGAGCGAACCGAGAGGAAGTAGGGTGGAAGAGAGCGTAACGAGACGAAGGAGGGTGAAAACGAGCGAAACGAGATGAAGGAGGGTGAAAGAGAGCGACCCGAGATGAAGGACGGCAAAAGAGAGAGAAACGAGACGAAGGAGGGTGAAAGAGAACGAAAAGACCCGAAGGAGGGTGAAAGAGAGCGAAACGAGGTGAAGGAGGGTGAAAGAGAGAGACACGAGAGGAAGGAGGGTGGAAGTGAGGAAAACAAGATGAATTAGTGTTAAAGAGAGTGAAACAAGATGCATGAGGGTTTAAGAGAACGAAACGAGATGAAAGAGTGTGAAAGAGAGTGAAACGAGACGAAGGACGGTGAAAGAGAGAGAAACGAGACGAAGGAAGGTGAAAGACAGCAAAACGAGACGAAGAAGAGTGAAAGAGATCGAAATGAGACGAAGGAGGGTGAAAGAGAGCGAAACGAGGTGAAGGAGGGTGAAAGAGTGCGACACGAGATGAAGGAGGGTGAAAGAGCGCAAAACGAGACGAAGGACGGTGAAAGAGAGCCAAACGATACGAAGGAGGGTGAAAGAGAGCAAAACGAGAGGAAGGAGGTTGAAAGAGTGCGAAACAAGATGAAGGAGGCCGAAAGAGAGCGTTACGAGACGAAGGAGGGTCAAAGAGAGCGAAACGAGACGAGGGAGGGTGAAAGAGAGTGAAACGAGACGAGGGAGGGTGAAAGAGAGCGAAACAAGACGAAGGAGGGAGAAAGAGTGCGAAACGAGATTAAGGAGGGTGAAAGAGAGCGAAACGAGACCAAGGAGGGTGAAAGAGAGCGAAAGGAGACGAAGGAGGGTGAAAGAGAGCGAAACGAGTCAAAGGAGTGTGAAAGAGAGTGAAACGAGTCGAAGGAGGGTGAAAGAGAACAAAACGAGATGAAGGAGGGTGAAAGAGAGAGAAACGAGACGAAGGAGGGTGAAAGTGAGCGAAACGAGATGAAGGAGGGTGAAAGAGAGCGAAACGCGACGAAGGAAGATGAAAGAGAGCAAAACGAGACGAAGGAGGGTGAAAGAGAGCGGAACGAGACGAAGGAGGGTGAAAGAGAGCGAAATGAGATGAATGAGGGTGAAAGAGAGCACCACGAGATGAAGGAGGGTGAATGAGAGCGAAACTAGACGAGGGAGGGTGAAACAGAGCGAAACGAGATGAAGGAGGGTGAAAGAGAGCGAAACGAGACAAAGGAGGGTGAAAGCGAGCGAAACGAGAGGAAGTAGGGTGGAAGAGAGCGTAACGAGATGAAGGAGGGTGAAAACGAGCGAAACGAGATGAAGGAGGGTGAAAGAGAGCGACCCGAGATGAAGGACGGCAAAAGAGAGAGAAACGAGACGAAGGAGGGTGAAAGAGAACGAAAAGACCCGAAGGAGGGTGAAAGAGAGCGAAACGAGGTGAAGGAGGGTGAAAGAGAGAGACACGAGAGGAAGGAGGGTGGAAGTGAGGAAAACAAGATGAATTAGTGTTAAAGAGAGTGAAACAAGATGCATGAGGGTTTAAGAGAACGAAACGAGATGAAAGAGTGTGAAAGAGAGTGAAACGAGACGAAGGACGGTGAAAGAGAGAGAAACGAGACGAAGGAGGGTGAAAGACAGCAAAACGAGACGAAGAAGAGTGAAAGAGATCGAAATGAGACGAAGGAGGGTGAAAGAGAGCGAAACGAGGTGAAGGAGGGTGAAAGAGTGCGACACGAGATGAAGGAGGGTGAAAGAGCGCAAAACGAGACGAAGGACGGTGAAAGAGAGCAAAACGATACGAAGGAGGGTAAAAGAGAGCAAAACGAGAGGAAGGAGGTTGAAAGAGTGCGAAACAAGATGAAGTAGGCCGAAAGAGAGCGTTACGAGACGAAGGAGTGTCAAAGAGAGCGAAACGAGACGAGGGAGGGTGAAAGAGAGTGAAACGAGACGAGGGAGGGTGAAAGAGAGCGAAACAAGACGAAGGAGGGAGAAAGAGTGCGAAACGAGATTAAGGAGGGTGAAAGAGAGCGAAACGAGACGAAGGAGGGTGAAAGAGAGCGAAAGGAGACGAAGGAGGGTGAAAGAGAGCGAAACGAGTCAAAGGAGTGTGAAAGAGAGTGAAACGAGTCGAAGGAGGGTGAAAGAGAACAAAACGAGGCGAAGGTGGGTGAAAGAGAGCGACACGAGAGGAAGGAGGATGAAAGAGAGCGAGACGAGAGGAAGGAGGATGAAAGAGAGCGAAACGAGATGAAGGAGGGTGAAAGAGAGCGTAACGAGACGAAGGAGTGTGATAGAGAGCGAAAAGAGACGAGGGAGGGTGAAAGCGAGCAAACCAAGACGAAGGAGGGTGAAAGAGAGCGAAACGAGACGAAGGGGGATGAAAGAGAGCGAAACGAGATGAAGGAGGGGGAAAGAGAGCGAAACGAGTCAAAGGAGGATGAAATAGAGCAAAACGAGACGAAGGTGGGTGAAAGAGAGCGAAACGAGACGAAGGAGGGTGAAAGAGAGCGAAATGAGATGGAGGAGAGTGAAAGAGAGCGCCACGAGACGAAGGAGGGTGAAAGAGAGCGAAACGAGAGGTAGGATGGTGAAAGAGAGCGAAACGAAACGAAGGAGGGCGAAAGAGAGTGACACGAGACGAAGGATGGTGAAAGAGAGCGAAACGAGACGAGGGAGGGTGAAACAGAGCGAAACGGGACGAAGGAGGGTGAAACAGAGCAAAACGAGATGAAGGAGGGTAGAAGAGAGCGAAGCGAGACGAAGGAGGGTGAAAGAGAGCGAAAGGAGATGAAGGAGGGTGAAGGAGAGCGAAACGAGACGTGGGAGGGTGAAACAGAGGGAAACGAGACGAAGGAGGGTGAAAGAGAGCGAAACGAGATGAAGGAGGGTGAACGAGAGCAAAACGAGACGAAGGAGGGTGAAAGAGAACAAAACGAGACGGAAAAGTGTGAAAGAGAGCGAAACAAGACTAGGGACGGTGAAAGAGAGCGAAACAAGATGAAGGAGTGTGAAGGAGATGGAAACGAGATGAAGGAGGGTGAAATAGAGCGAAACGAGATGAAGGAGCGTGAAAGAGAGCGAAACGAGACGAAGGAGGATGAAAAAGAACAAAACGAGACAAAGGAGGGTGAAAGAGAGCGAAACGAGACGAAGGAGGGTGAAAGAGAGCGAAACGAGATGAAGTAGGGTGAAAGAGAGAGAAACGAGACGAAGTAGGGAGAAAGAGAACAAAACGAGATGAAGGAGGGTGAAAGAGAGCCAAACGCGACGAAGGAAGAGAAAGAGAGCAAAACGAGATGAGGTAGGGTGAAACAGAGCGAAACGAGACGAAGGAGGGTGAAACAGAGCGAAACGAGACGAAGAAGGGTGAAAGAGAGTGAAACGAGATGAAGGAGGGGGAAAGAGAGCAAAACGAGACGAAGGAGGATGAAAGAGAGCAAAACGAGACGAAGGAGGGTGAAAGAGAGCGAAACGAGACGAAGGTGGATGAAAGAGAGCGAAACGAGATGAAGGAGGGCGAAAGAGAGCGACACGAGATGAAGGAGGGTGAAAGAGAGCGAAACGAGACGAGGGAGGGTGAAACAGAGCGAAACAAGACGAAGGAGGGTGAAACAGAGCGAAACGAGATGAAGGAGGGTGAAAGAGAGCGAAGTGAGATGAAGGAGGGTGAAAGAGAGCTAAACGAGACAAAGGAGGGTGAAAGCGAGCAAAATGAGACAAAGGAGGGTGAAAGAGAGCAAAACGAGATGAAGGAGGGTGAAAGAGAGCGCCACGAGACGAAGGAGGCTGAAAGAGAGCGAAACGAGACGAAGGATGGTGAAAGAGAGCGAAACGAGACGAAGTAGGGTGAAAGAGAGTGAAACGAGATGAAGGAGGGTGAAAGAGAGCGAAACGAGGGGTGGGAGGGTGAAACAGAGCGAAACGAGACGAAGGAGGGTGAAAGAGAGCGAAACGAGATGAAGGAGGGTGAACGAGAGCGAAACGAGACGAAGGAGGGTGAAAGAGAGCAAAACGAGACGGAAAAGTGTGAAAGAGATCGAAACGAGACTAGGGACGGTGAAAGAGAGCGAAACGAGAAGAAGGGGTGTGAAAGAGAGGGAAATGAGATGAAGGAGGGTGAAAGAGAGCGAAACGAGATGATGGAGGGTGAAATAGAGCGAGCCGAGATGAAGGAGGGTGAAAGAGAGTGAAACGAGACGAAGGAGGGTGAAAGTGAGCGAAACGAGATGAAGGAGGGTGAAAGAGAGCGAAACGAGAGGAAGGAGGTTGAAAGAGTGCGAAACAAGATGAAGTAGGCCGAAAGAGAGCGTTACGAGACGAAGGAGGGTCAAAGAGAGCGAAACGAGACGAGGGAGGGTGAAAGAGAGCGAAACGAGACGAGGGAGGGTGAAAGAGAGCGAAACAAGACGAAGGAGGGAGAAAGAGTGCGAAACGAGATTAAGGAGGGTGAAAGAGAGCGAAACGAGATGAAGGAGGGTGAAAGTGAGCGAATGGAGACGAAGGAGGGTGAAAGAGAGCGAAACGAGTCAAAGGAGTGTGAAAGAGAGTGAAACAAGTCGAAGGAGGGTGAAAGACAGCGAAATGAGACGAAGGAGGGTGAAAGAGAGCGAAACGAGACGAAGGAGGGTGGAAGAGAGCGAAACGAGAGGAAGGAGGGTGATAGAGAGCAAAACGAGATGAAGGAGGGGGAAAGAGTGCGAAACGAGACAAAGGAGGGTGAAAGCGAGCGAACCGAGAGGAAGTAGGGTGGAAGAGAGCGTAACGAGACGAAGGAGGGTGAAAACGAGCGAAACGAGATGAAGGAGGGTGAAAGAGAGCGACCCGAGATGAAGGACGGCAAAAGAGAGAGAAACGAGACGAAGGAGGGTGAAAGAGAACGAAAAGACCCGAAGGAGGGTGAAAGAGAGCGAAACGAGGTGAAGGAGGGTGAAAGAGAGAGACACGAGAGGAAGGAGGGTGGAAGTGAGGAAAACAAGATGAATTAGTGTTAAAGAGAGTGAAACAAGATGCATGAGGGTTTAAGAGAACGAAACGAGATGAAAGAGTGTGAAAGAGAGTGAAACGAGACGAAGGACGGTGAAAGAGAGAGAAACGAGACGAAGGAAGGTGAAAGACAGCAAAACGAGACGAAGAAGAGTGAAAGAGATCGAAATGAGACGAAGGAGGGTGAAAGAGAGCGAAACGAGGTGAAGGAGGGTGAAAGAGTGCGACACGAGATGAAGGAGGGTGAAAGAGCGCAAAACGAGACGAAGGACGGTGAAAGAGAGCCAAACGATACGAAGGAGGGTGAAAGAGAGCAAAACGAGAGGAAGGAGGTTGAAAGAGTGCGAAACAAGATGAAGGAGGCCGAAAGAGAGCGTTACGAGACGAAGGAGGGTCAAAGAGAGCGAAACGAGACGAGGGAGGGTGAAAGAGAGTGAAACGAGACGAGGGAGGGTGAAAGAGAGCGAAACAAGACGAAGGAGGGAGAAAGAGTGCGAAACGAGATTAAGGAGGGTGAAAGAGAGCGAAACGAGACCAAGGAGGGTGAAAGAGAGCGAAAGGAGACGAAGGAGGGTGAAAGAGAGCGAAACGAGTCAAAGGAGTGTGAAAGAGAGTGAAACGAGTCGAAGGAGGGTGAAAGAGAACAAAACGAGATGAAGGAGGGTGAAAGAGAGAGAAACGAGACGAAGGAGGGTGAAAGTGAGCGAAACGAGATGAAGGAGGGTGAAAGAGAGCGAAACGCGACGAAGGAAGATGAAAGAGAGCAAAACGAGACGAAGGAGGGTGAAAGAGAGCGGAACGAGACGAAGGAGGGTGAAAGAGAGCGAAATGAGATGAATGAGGGTGAAAGAGAGCACCACGAGATGAAGGAGGGTGAATGAGAGCGAAACTAGACGAGGGAGGGTGAAACAGAGCGAAACGAGATGAAGGAGGGTGAAAGAGAGCGAAACGAGACAAAGGAGGGTGAAAGCGAGCGAAACGAGAGGAAGTAGGGTGGAAGAGAGCGTAACGAGATGAAGGAGGGTGAAAACGAGCGAAACGAGATGAAGGAGGGTGAAAGAGAGCGACCCGAGATGAAGGACGGCAAAAGAGAGAGAAACGAGACGAAGGAGGGTGAAAGAGAACGAAAAGACCCGAAGGAGGGTGAAAGAGAGCGAAACGAGGTGAAGGAGGGTGAAAGAGAGAGACACGAGAGGAAGGAGGGTGGAAGTGAGGAAAACAAGATGAATTAGTGTTAAAGAGAGTGAAACAAGATGCATGAGGGTTTAAGAGAACGAAACGAGATGAAAGAGTGTGAAAGAGAGTGAAACGAGACGAAGGACGGTGAAAGAGAGAGAAACGAGACGAAGGAGGGTGAAAGACAGCAAAACGAGACGAAGAAGAGTGAAAGAGATCGAAATGAGACGAAGGAGGGTGAAAGAGAGCGAAACGAGGTGAAGGAGGGTGAAAGAGTGCGACACGAGATGAAGGAGGGTGAAAGAGCGCAAAACGAGACGAAGGACGGTGAAAGAGAGCAAAACGATACGAAGGAGGGTAAAAGAGAGCAAAACGAGAGGAAGGAGGTTGAAAGAGTGCGAAACAAGATGAAGTAGGCCGAAAGAGAGCGTTACGAGACGAAGGAGTGTCAAAGAGAGCGAAACGAGACGAGGGAGGGTGAAAGAGAGTGAAACGAGACGAGGGAGGGTGAAAGAGAGCGAAACAAGACGAAGGAGGGAGAAAGAGTGCGAAACGAGATTAAGGAGGGTGAAAGAGAGCGAAACGAGACGAAGGAGGGTGAAAGAGAGCGAAAGGAGACGAAGGAGGGTGAAAGAGAGCGAAACGAGTCAAAGGAGTGTGAAAGAGAGTGAAACGAGTCGAAGGAGGGTGAAAGAGAACAAAACGAGGCGAAGGTGGGTGAAAGAGAGCGACACGAGAGGAAGGAGGATGAAAGAGAGCGAGACGAGAGGAAGGAGGATGAAAGAGAGCGAAACGAGATGAAGGAGGGTGAAAGAGAGCGTAACGAGACGAAGGAGTGTGATAGAGAGCGAAAAGAGACGAGGGAGGGTGAAAGCGAGCAAACCAAGACGAAGGAGGGTGAAAGAGAGCGAAACGAGACGAAGGGGGATGAAAGAGAGCGAAACGAGATGAAGGAGGGGGAAAGAGAGCGAAACGAGTCAAAGGAGGATGAAATAGAGCAAAACGAGACGAAGGTGGGTGAAAGAGAGCGAAACGAGACGAAGGAGGGTGAAAGAGAGCGAAATGAGATGGAGGAGAGTGAAAGAGAGCGCCACGAGACGAAGGAGGGTGAAAGAGAGCGAAACGAGAGGTAGGATGGTGAAAGAGAGCGAAACGAAACGAAGGAGGGCGAAAGAGAGTGACACGAGACGAAGGATGGTGAAAGAGAGCGAAACGAGACGAGGGAGGGTGAAACAGAGCGAAACGGGACGAAGGAGGGTGAAACAGAGCAAAACGAGATGAAGGAGGGTAGAAGAGAGCGAAGCGAGACGAAGGAGGGTGAAAGAGAGCGAAAGGAGATGAAGGAGGGTGAAGGAGAGCGAAACGAGACGTGGGAGGGTGAAACAGAGGGAAACGAGACGAAGGAGGGTGAAAGAGAGCGAAACGAGATGAAGGAGGGTGAACGAGAGCAAAACGAGACGAAGGAGGGTGAAAGAGAACAAAACGAGACGGAAAAGTGTGAAAGAGAGCGAAACAAGACTAGGGACGGTGAAAGAGAGCGAAACAAGATGAAGGAGTGTGAAGGAGATGGAAACGAGATGAAGGAGGGTGAAATAGAGCGAAACAAGATGAAGGAGCGTGAAAGAGAGCGAAACGAGACGAAGGAGGATGAAAAAGAACAAAACGAGACAAAGGAGGGTGAAAGAGAGCGAAACGAGACGAAGGAGGGTGAAAGAGAGCGAAACGAGATGAAGTAGGGTGAAAGAGAGAGAAACGAGACGAAGTAGGGTGAAAGAGAACAAAACGAGATGAAGGAGGGTGAAAGAGAGCCAAACGCGACGAAGGAAGAGAAAGAGAGCAAAACGAGATGAGGTAGGGTGAAACAGAGCGAAACGAGACGAAGGAGGGTGAAACAGAGCGAAACGAGACGAAGAAGGGTGAAAGAGAGTGAAACGAGATGAAGGAGGGGGAAAGAGAGCAAAACGAGACGAAGGAGGATGAAAGAGAGCAAAACGAGACGAAGGAGGGTGAAAGAGAGCGAAACGAGACGAAGGTGGATGAAAGAGAGCGAAACGAGATGAAGGAGGGCGAAAGAGAGCGACACGAGATGAAGGAGGGTGAAAGAGAGCGAAACGAGACGAGGGAGGGTGAAACAGAGCGAAACAAGACGAAGGAGGGTGAAACAGAGCGAAACGAGATGAAGGAGGGTGAAAGAGAGCGAAGTGAGATGAAGGAGGGTGAAAGAGAGCTAAACGAGACAAAGGAGGGTGAAAGCGAGCAAAATGAGACAAAGGAGGGTGAAAGAGAGCAAAACGAGATGAAGGAGGGTGAAAGAGAGCGCCACGAGACGAAGGAGGCTGAAAGAGAGCGAAACGAGACGAAGGATGGTGAAAGAGAGCGAAACGAGACGAAGTAGGGTGAAAGAGAGTGAAACGAGATGAAGGAGGGTGAAAGAGAGCGAAACGAGGGGTGGGAGGGTGAAACAGAGCGAAACGAGACGAAGGAGGGTGAAAGAGAGCGAAACGAGATGAAGGAGGGTGAACGAGAGCGAAACGAGACGAAGGAGGGTGAAAGAGAGCAAAACGAGACGGAAAAGTGTGAAAGAGATCGAAACGAGACTAGGGACGGTGAAAGAGAGCGAAACGAGAAGAAGGGGTGTGAAAGAGAGGGAAATGAGATGAAGGAGGGTGAAAGAGAGCGAAACGAGATGATGGAGGGTGAAATAGAGCGAGCCGAGATGAAGGAGGGTGAAAGAGAGTGAAACGAGACGAAGGAGGGTGAAAGTGAGCGAAACGAGATGAAGGAGGGTGAAAGAGAGCGAAACGAGAGGAAGGAGGTTGAAAGAGTGCGAAACAAGATGAAGTAGGCCGAAAGAGAGCGTTACGAGACGAAGGAGGGTCAAAGAGAGCGAAACGAGACGAGGGAGGGTGAAAGAGAGCGAAACGAGACGAGGGAGGGTGAAAGAGAGCGAAACAAGACGAAGGAGGGAGAAAGAGTGCGAAACGAGATTAAGGAGGGTGAAAGAGAGCGAAACGAGATGAAGGAGGGTGAAAGTGAGCGAATGGAGACGAAGGAGGGTGAAAGAGAGCGAAACGAGTCAAAGGAGTGTGAAAGAGAGTGAAACAAGTCGAAGGAGGGTGAAAGACAGCGAAATGAGACGAAGGAGGGTGAAAGAGAGCGAAACGAGACGAAGGAGGGTGGAAGAGAGCGAAACGAGAGGAAGGAGGGTGATAGAGAGCAAAACGAGATGAAGGAGGGGGAAAGAGTGCGAAACGAGATGAAGGAGGGTGAAAGAGAGCAAAACGAGACAAAGGAGGTTGAAAGAGAGCGAAACGAGACGAAGGAGGTTGAAAGAGAGCGAAACAAGACGAAGGAGGGTGAAAAAGAGCGAAACGAGACGAAGGAGGATGAAAGAGAGCGAAACGAGATGAAGGAGGGTGAAAGAGAGCGAAACGTGACGAATGAGGGTGAAAGAGAGCTAAACGAGACGAAGGAGGGTGAAAGAGAGCGAAACGAGGTGAAGGAGGGTGAAAGAGAACGAAACGAGATGAAGGAGGGTGAAAGAGAGCAAACCGAGACGACGGAGGTTGAATGAGAGCGAAACGAGATGAAGGAGGGCGAAAGAGAGCGTAACGAGACAAAGGAGGGTCAAAGAGAGCGAAACGAGATAAGGGAGGGTGAAAGAGAGCGAAGCGAGACGAAGGAGGGCGGAAGAGAGCGGAACGATACGAAGGAGAGTGAAAGAAAGCGAAACGAGACGAGGGAGGGTGAAAGAAAGCAAAGCCAGACGAAGAAGGGTGAAAGAGAGTGAAACGTGACGAGGGAGGGTGAAAGAGAGCGAAACGAGACGAAGGAGGGTGAAAGAGAGCGAAACGAGAGGAAAAAGGGTGAAAGGGAGCGAAACGAGACGAAGGAGGGTGAAAGAGAGCGTCACGAGATGACGGAGGGTGAAAGAGAGCGAGACGAGATGAAGGCAGGTGAAAGAGAGCGAACCGAGATGAAGGAGGGTGAAAATGAGCGAAACGAGAAGAAGGAGGGTGAAAGTGAGCGAAACGAGATGAAGGAGGGTAAAAGAGAGCGAAGCGAGGCGAAGGAGTGTGAAAGAGAGTGAAACGAGACGAAGGAGGTTGAAAGAGAGTGAAACGAGTCGAGGGAGGGTGAAAGATAGCGAAACGAGACGAAGGAGGGTGAAAGAGAGCGAAACGAGATGAAGGAGGGCGAAAGAGAGTGAAACGAGACGAAGGAGGGTGAAAGTGAGCGAAACGAGATGAAGGAGGGTGAAAGAGAGCGAAACGAGAGGAAGGAGGTTGAAAGAGTGCGAAACAAGATGAAGTAGGCCGAAAGAGAGCGTTACGAGACGAAGGAGGGTCAAAGAGAGCGAAACGAGACGAGGGAGGGTGAAAGAGAGCGAAACGAGACGAGGGAGGGTGAAAGAGAGCGAAACAAGACGAAGGAGGGAGAAAGAGTGCGAAACGAGATTAAGGAGGGTGAAAGAGAGCGAAACGAGATGAAGGAGGGTGAAAGTGAGCGAATGGAGACGAAGGAGGGTGAAAGAGAGCGAAACGAGTCAAAGGAGTGTGAAAGAGAGTGAAACAAGTCGAAGGAGGGTGAAAGACAGCGAAATGAGACGAAGGAGGGTGAAAGAGAGCGAAACGAGACGAAGGAGGGTGGAAGAGAGCGAAACGAGAGGAAGGAGGGTGATAGAGAGCAAAACGAGATGAAGGAGGGGGAAAGAGTGCGAAACGAGACAAAGGAGGGTGAAAGCGAGCGAACCGAGAGGAAGTAGGGTGGAAGAGAGCGTAACGAGACGAAGGAGGGTGAAAACGAGCGAAACGAGATGAAGGAGGGTGAAAGAGAGCGACCCGAGATGAAGGACGGCAAAAGAGAGAGAAACGAGACGAAGGAGGGTGAAAGAGAACGAAAAGACCCGAAGGAGGGTGAAAGAGAGCGAAACGAGGTGAAGGAGGGTGAAAGAGAGAGACACGAGAGGAAGGAGGGTGGAAGTGAGGAAAACAAGATGAATTAGTGTTAAAGAGAGTGAAACAAGATGCATGAGGGTTTAAGAGAACGAAACGAGATGAAAGAGTGTGAAAGAGAGTGAAACGAGACGAAGGACGGTGAAAGAGAGAGAAACGAGACGAAGGAAGGTGAAAGACAGCAAAACGAGACGAAGAAGAGTGAAAGAGATCGAAATGAGACGAAGGAGGGTGAAAGAGAGCGAAACGAGGTGAAGGAGGGTGAAAGAGTGCGACACGAGATGAAGGAGGGTGAAAGAGCGCAAAACGAGACGAAGGACGGTGAAAGAGAGCCAAACGATACGAAGGAGGGTGAAAGAGAGCAAAACGAGAGGAAGGAGGTTGAAAGAGTGCGAAACAAGATGAAGGAGGCCGAAAGAGAGCGTTACGAGACGAAGGAGGGTCAAAGAGAGCGAAACGAGACGAGGGAGGGTGAAAGAGAGTGAAACGAGACGAGGGAGGGTGAAAGAGAGCGAAACAAGACGAAGGAGGGAGAAAGAGTGCGAAACGAGATTAAGGAGGGTGAAAGAGAGCGAAACGAGACCAAGGAGGGTGAAAGAGAGCGAAAGGAGACGAAGGAGGGTGAAAGAGAGCGAAACGAGTCAAAGGAGTGTGAAAGAGAGTGAAACGAGTCGAAGGAGGGTGAAAGAGAACAAAACGAGATGAAGGAGGGTGAAAGAGAGAGAAACGAGACGAAGGAGGGTGAAAGTGAGCGAAACGAGATGAAGGAGGGTGAAAGAGAGCGAAACGCGACGAAGGAAGATGAAAGAGAGCAAAACGAGACGAAGGAGGGTGAAAGAGAGCGGAACGAGACGAAGGAGGGTGAAAGAGAGCGAAATGAGATGAATGAGGGTGAAAGAGAGCACCACGAGATGAAGGAGGGTGAATGAGAGCGAAACTAGACGAGGGAGGGTGAAACAGAGCGAAACGAGATGAAGGAGGGTGAAAGAGAGCGAAACGAGACAAAGGAGGGTGAAAGCGAGCGAAACGAGAGGAAGTAGGGTGGAAGAGAGCGTAACGAGATGAAGGAGGGTGAAAACGAGCGAAACGAGATGAAGGAGGGTGAAAGAGAGCGACCCGAGATGAAGGACGGCAAAAGAGAGAGAAACGAGACGAAGGAGGGTGAAAGAGAACGAAAAGACCCGAAGGAGGGTGAAAGAGAGCGAAACGAGGTGAAGGAGGGTGAAAGAGAGAGACACGAGAGGAAGGAGGGTGGAAGTGAGGAAAACAAGATGAATTAGTGTTAAAGAGAGTGAAACAAGATGCATGAGGGTTTAAGAGAACGAAACGAGATGAAAGAGTGTGAAAGAGAGTGAAACGAGACGAAGGACGGTGAAAGAGAGAGAAACGAGACGAAGGAGGGTGAAAGACAGCAAAACGAGACGAAGAAGAGTGAAAGAGATCGAAATGAGACGAAGGAGGGTGAAAGAGAGCGAAACGAGGTGAAGGAGGGTGAAAGAGTGCGACACGAGATGAAGGAGGGTGAAAGAGCGCAAAACGAGACGAAGGACGGTGAAAGAGAGCAAAACGATACGAAGGAGGGTAAAAGAGAGCAAAACGAGAGGAAGGAGGTTGAAAGAGTGCGAAACAAGATGAAGTAGGCCGAAAGAGAGCGTTACGAGACGAAGGAGTGTCAAAGAGAGCGAAACGAGACGAGGGAGGGTGAAAGAGAGTGAAACGAGACGAGGGAGGGTGAAAGAGAGCGAAACAAGACGAAGGAGGGAGAAAGAGTGCGAAACGAGATTAAGGAGGGTGAAAGAGAGCGAAACGAGACGAAGGAGGGTGAAAGAGAGCGAAAGGAGACGAAGGAGGGTGAAAGAGAGCGAAACGAGTCAAAGGAGTGTGAAAGAGAGTGAAACGAGTCGAAGGAGGGTGAAAGAGAACAAAACGAGGCGAAGGTGGGTGAAAGAGAGCGACACGAGAGGAAGGAGGATGAAAGAGAGCGAGACGAGAGGAAGGAGGATGAAAGAGAGCGAAACGAGATGAAGGAGGGTGAAAGAGAGCGTAACGAGACGAAGGAGTGTGATAGAGAGCGAAAAGAGACGAGGGAGGGTGAAAGCGAGCAAACCAAGACGAAGGAGGGTGAAAGAGAGCGAAACGAGACGAAGGGGGATGAAAGAGAGCGAAACGAGATGAAGGAGGGGGAAAGAGAGCGAAACGAGTCAAAGGAGGATGAAATAGAGCAAAACGAGACGAAGGTGGGTGAAAGAGAGCGAAACGAGACGAAGGAGGGTGAAAGAGAGCGAAATGAGATGGAGGAGAGTGAAAGAGAGCGCCACGAGACGAAGGAGGGTGAAAGAGAGCGAAACGAGAGGTAGGATGGTGAAAGAGAGCGAAACGAAACGAAGGAGGGCGAAAGAGAGTGACACGAGACGAAGGATGGTGAAAGAGAGCGAAACGAGACGAGGGAGGGTGAAACAGAGCGAAACGGGACGAAGGAGGGTGAAACAGAGCAAAACGAGATGAAGGAGGGTAGAAGAGAGCGAAGCGAGACGAAGGAGGGTGAAAGAGAGCGAAAGGAGATGAAGGAGGGTGAAGGAGAGCGAAACGAGACGTGGGAGGGTGAAACAGAGGGAAACGAGACGAAGGAGGGTGAAAGAGAGCGAAACGAGATGAAGGAGGGTGAACGAGAGCAAAACGAGACGAAGGAGGGTGAAAGAGAACAAAACGAGACGGAAAAGTGTGAAAGAGAGCGAAACAAGACTAGGGACGGTGAAAGAGAGCGAAACAAGATGAAGGAGTGTGAAGGAGATGGAAACGAGATGAAGGAGGGTGAAATAGAGCGAAACAAGATGAAGGAGCGTGAAAGAGAGCGAAACGAGACGAAGGAGGATGAAAAAGAACAAAACGAGACAAAGGAGGGTGAAAGAGAGCGAAACGAGACGAAGGAGGGTGAAAGAGAGCGAAACGAGATGAAGTAGGGTGAAAGAGAGAGAAACGAGACGAAGTAGGGTGAAAGAGAACAAAACGAGATGAAGGAGGGTGAAAGAGAGCCAAACGCGACGAAGGAAGAGAAAGAGAGCAAAACGAGATGAGGTAGGGTGAAACAGAGCGAAACGAGACGAAGGAGGGTGAAACAGAGCGAAACGAGACGAAGAAGGGTGAAAGAGAGTGAAACGAGATGAAGGAGGGGGAAAGAGAGCAAAACGAGACGAAGGAGGATGAAAGAGAGCAAAACGAGACGAAGGAGGGTGAAAGAGAGCGAAACGAGACGAAGGTGGATGAAAGAGAGCGAAACGAGATGAAGGAGGGCGAAAGAGAGCGACACGAGATGAAGGAGGGTGAAAGAGAGCGAAACGAGACGAGGGAGGGTGAAACAGAGCGAAACAAGACGAAGGAGGGTGAAACAGAGCGAAACGAGATGAAGGAGGGTGAAAGAGAGCGAAGTGAGATGAAGGAGGGTGAAAGAGAGCTAAACGAGACAAAGGAGGGTGAAAGCGAGCAAAATGAGACAAAGGAGGGTGAAAGAGAGCAAAACGAGATGAAGGAGGGTGAAAGAGAGCGCCACGAGACGAAGGAGGCTGAAAGAGAGCGAAACGAGACGAAGGATGGTGAAAGAGAGCGAAACGAGACGAAGTAGGGTGAAAGAGAGTGAAACGAGATGAAGGAGGGTGAAAGAGAGCGAAACGAGGGGTGGGAGGGTGAAACAGAGCGAAACGAGACGAAGGAGGGTGAAAGAGAGCGAAACGAGATGAAGGAGGGTGAACGAGAGCGAAACGAGACGAAGGAGGGTGAAAGAGAGCAAAACGAGACGGAAAAGTGTGAAAGAGATCGAAACGAGACTAGGGACGGTGAAAGAGAGCGAAACGAGAAGAAGGGGTGTGAAAGAGAGGGAAATGAGATGAAGGAGGGTGAAAGAGAGCGAAACGAGATGATGGAGGGTGAAATAGAGCGAGCCGAGATGAAGGAGGGTGAAAGAGAGTGAAACGAGACGAAGGAGGGTGAAAGTGAGCGAAACGAGATGAAGGAGGGTGAAAGAGAGCGAAACGAGAGGAAGGAGGTTGAAAGAGTGCGAAACAAGATGAAGTAGGCCGAAAGAGAGCGTTACGAGACGAAGGAGGGTCAAAGAGAGCGAAACGAGACGAGGGAGGGTGAAAGAGAGCGAAACGAGACGAGGGAGGGTGAAAGAGAGCGAAACAAGACGAAGGAGGGAGAAAGAGTGCGAAACGAGATTAAGGAGGGTGAAAGAGAGCGAAACGAGATGAAGGAGGGTGAAAGTGAGCGAATGGAGACGAAGGAGGGTGAAAGAGAGCGAAACGAGTCAAAGGAGTGTGAAAGAGAGTGAAACAAGTCGAAGGAGGGTGAAAGACAGCGAAATGAGACGAAGGAGGGTGAAAGAGAGCGAAACGAGACGAAGGAGGGTGGAAGAGAGCGAAACGAGAGGAAGGAGGGTGATAGAGAGCAAAACGAGATGAAGGAGGGGGAAAGAGTGCGAAACGAGATGAAGGAGGGTGAAAGAGAGCAAAACGAGACAAAGGAGGTTGAAAGAGAGCGAAACGAGACGAAGGAGGTTGAAAGAGAGCGAAACAAGACGAAGGAGGGTGAAAAAGAGCGAAACGAGACGAAGGAGGATGAAAGAGAGCGAAACGAGATGAAGGAGGGTGAAAGAGAGCGAAACGTGACGAATGAGGGTGAAAGAGAGCTAAACGAGACGAAGGAGGGTGAAAGAGAGCGAAACGAGGTGAAGGAGGGTGAAAGAGAACGAAACGAGATGAAGGAGGGTGAAAGAGAGCAAACCGAGACGACGGAGGTTGAATGAGAGCGAAACGAGATGAAGGAGGGCGAAAGAGAGCGTAACGAGACAAAGGAGGGTCAAAGAGAGCGAAACGAGATAAGGGAGGGTGAAAGAGAGCGAAGCGAGACGAAGGAGGGCGGAAGAGAGCGGAACGATACGAAGGAGAGTGAAAGAAAGCGAAACGAGACGAGGGAGGGTGAAAGAAAGCAAAGCCAGACGAAGAAGGGTGAAAGAGAGTGAAACGTGACGAGGGAGGGTGAAAGAGAGCGAAACGAGACGAAGGAGGGTGAAAGAGAGCGAAACGAGAGGAAAAAGGGTGAAAGGGAGCGAAACGAGACGAAGGAGGGTGAAAGAGAGCGTCACGAGATGACGGAGGGTGAAAGAGAGCGAGACGAGATGAAGGCAGGTGAAAGAGAGCGAACCGAGATGAAGGAGGGTGAAAATGAGCGAAACGAGAAGAAGGAGGGTGAAAGTGAGCGAAACGAGATGAAGGAGGGTAAAAGAGAGCGAAGCGAGGCGAAGGAGTGTGAAAGAGAGTGAAACGAGACGAAGGAGGTTGAAAGAGAGTGAAACGAGTCGAGGGAGGGTGAAAGATAGCGAAACGAGACGAAGGAGGGTGAAAGAGAGCGAAACGAGATGAAGGAGGGCGAAAGAGAGCGAAACGAGACGAAGGAGGGTGAAAGAGAGCGAAACGAGATGAAGGAGGGTGAAAGAGAGCGAAACGAGATGAAGGAGGGTGAAAGAGAGCGAAACGAGACGAAGGAGGGGGAATGAGAGCGAAACGAGAGGAAGTAGGGTGAAAGAGAGCAAAACGAGATGAAGGATGGTGAAAGAGAGCGTAACGAGACGAAGGAGGGTGAAAGAGAGCGAAACGAGACGAAGGAGGGTGAAAGAGAGCGAAACGAGACAAAGGAGGGTGAAAGAGAGCGAAACTAGATGAAGGAGGGTGAAAGAGAGCGAAACGAGAAAAAGGAGGATGAAAGAGAGCGAAACGAGACGAAGGAGGGTGAAAGAGAGCGAAACGAGACGAAGGAGGGTGAAAGAGAGCGAAACAAGACGAAGGAGGGTGAAAGAGAGCGACACGAGATGAAGGCGGGTGAAAGAGAGCGAAACGAGTCGAAGTAGGGTGAAAGAGAGCGACACGAGACGAAAGAGGGTGAAAGAGAGCGAAACGAGACGAAGGAGGGTGAAAGAGAGCGACACGAGACGAAAGAGGGTGAAAGTTAGCGAAACAAGACGAAGGAGGGTGAAAGAGAGCGAAACGAGACGAAGGAGGGTGAAAGAGAGCGCGACAAGACGAAGGAGGGTGAAAGAGAGCGAAACGAGACGAGGGAGGGTGAAACAGAGCGAAACGGGACGAAGGAGGGTGAAACAGAGCAAAACGAGATGAAGGAGGGTAGAAGAGAGCGAAGCGAGACGAAGGAGGGTGAAAGAGAGCGAAAGGAGATGAAGGAGGGTGAAGGAGAGCGAAACGAGACGTGGGAGGGTGAAACAGAGGGAAACGAGACGAAGGAGGGTGAAAGAGAGCGAAACGAGATGAAGGAGGGTGAACGAGAGCAAAACGAGACGAAGGAGGGTGAAAGAGAACAAAACGAGACGGAAAAGTGTGAAAGAGAGCGAAACAAGACTAGGGACGGTGAAAGAGAGCGAAACAAGATGAAGGAGTGTGAAGGAGATGGAAACGAGATGAAGGAGGGTGAAATAGAGCGAAACGAGATGAAGGAGCGTGAAAGAGAGCGAAACGAGACGAAGGAGGATGAAAAAGAACAAAACGAGACAAAGGAGGGTGAAAGAGAGCGAAACGAGACGAAGGAGGGTGAAAGAGAGCGAAACGAGATGAAGTAGGGTGAAAGAGAGAGAAACGAGACGAAGTAGGGTGAAAGAGAACAAAACGAGATGAAGGAGGGTGAAAGAGAGCCAAACGCGACGAAGGAAGAGAAAGAGAGCAAAACGAGATGAGGTAGGGTGAAACAGAGCGAAACGAGACGAAGGAGGGTGAAACAGAGCGAAACGAGACGAAGAAGGGTGAAAGAGAGTGAAACGAGATGAAGGAGGGGGAAAGAGAGCAAAACGAGACGAAGGAGGATGAAAGAGAGCAAAACGAGACGAAGGAGGGTGAAAGAGAGCGAAACGAGACGAAGGTGGATGAAAGAGAGCGAAACGAGATGAAGGAGGGCGAAAGAGAGCGACACGAGATGAAGGAGGGTGAAAGAGAGCGAAACGAGACGAGGGAGGGTGAAACAGAGCGAAACAAGACGAAGGAGGGTGAAACAGAGCGAAACGAGATGAAGGAGGGTGAAAGAGAGCGAAGTGAGATGAAGGAGGGTGAAAGAGAGCTAAACGAGACAAAGGAGGGTGAAAGCGAGCAAAATGAGACAAAGGAGGGTGAAAGAGAGCAAAACGAGATGAAGGAGGGTGAAAGAGAGCGCCACGAGACGAAGGAGGCTGAAAGAGAGCGAAACGAGACGAAGGATGGTGAAAGAGAGCGAAACGAGACGAAGTAGGGTGAAAGAGAGTGAAACGAGATGAAGGAGGGTGAAAGAGAGCGAAACGAGGGGTGGGAGGGTGAAACAGAGCGAAACGAGACGAAGGAGGGTGAAAGAGAGCGAAACGAGATGAAGGAGGGTGAACGAGAGCGAAACGAGACGAAGGAGGGTGAAAGAGAGCAAAACGAGACGGAAAAGTGTGAAAGAGATCGAAACGAGACTAGGGACGGTGAAAGAGAGCGAAACGAGAAGAAGGGGTGTGAAAGAGAGGGAAATGAGATGAAGGAGGGTGAAAGAGAGCGAAACGAGATGATGGAGGGTGAAATAGAGCGAGCCGAGATGAAGGAGGGTGAAAGAGAGTGAAACGAGACGAAGGAGGGTGAAAGTGAGCGAAACGAGATGAAGGAGGGTGAAAGAGAGCGAAACGAGAGGAAGGAGGTTGAAAGAGTGCGAAACAAGATGAAGTAGGCCGAAAGAGAGCGTTACGAGACGAAGGAGGGTCAAAGAGAGCGAAACGAGACGAGGGAGGGTGAAAGAGAGCGAAACGAGACGAGGGAGGGTGAAAGAGAGCGAAACAAGACGAAGGAGGGAGAAAGAGTGCGAAACGAGATTAAGGAGGGTGAAAGAGAGCGAAACGAGATGAAGGAGGGTGAAAGTGAGCGAATGGAGACGAAGGAGGGTGAAAGAGAGCGAAACGAGTCAAAGGAGTGTGAAAGAGAGTGAAACAAGTCGAAGGAGGGTGAAAGACAGCGAAATGAGACGAAGGAGGGTGAAAGAGAGCGAAACGAGACGAAGGAGGGTGGAAGAGAGCGAAACGAGAGGAAGGAGGGTGATAGAGAGCAAAACGAGATGAAGGAGGGGGAAAGAGTGCGAAACGAGACAAAGGAGGGTGAAAGCGAGCGAACCGAGAGGAAGTAGGGTGGAAGAGAGCGTAACGAGACGAAGGAGGGTGAAAACGAGCGAAACGAGATGAAGGAGGGTGAAAGAGAGCGACCCGAGATGAAGGACGGCAAAAGAGAGAGAAACGAGACGAAGGAGGGTGAAAGAGAACGAAAAGACCCGAAGGAGGGTGAAAGAGAGCGAAACGAGGTGAAGGAGGGTGAAAGAGAGAGACACGAGAGGAAGGAGGGTGGAAGTGAGGAAAACAAGATGAATTAGTGTTAAAGAGAGTGAAACAAGATGCATGAGGGTTTAAGAGAACGAAACGAGATGAAAGAGTGTGAAAGAGAGTGAAACGAGACGAAGGACGGTGAAAGAGAGAGAAACGAGACGAAGGAAGGTGAAAGACAGCAAAACGAGACGAAGAAGAGTGAAAGAGATCGAAATGAGACGAAGGAGGGTGAAAGAGAGCGAAACGAGGTGAAGGAGGGTGAAAGAGTGCGACACGAGATGAAGGAGGGTGAAAGAGCGCAAAACGAGACGAAGGACGGTGAAAGAGAGCCAAACGATACGAAGGAGGGTGAAAGAGAGCAAAACGAGAGGAAGGAGGTTGAAAGAGTGCGAAACAAGATGAAGGAGGCCGAAAGAGAGCGTTACGAGACGAAGGAGGGTCAAAGAGAGCGAAACGAGACGAGGGAGGGTGAAAGAGAGTGAAACGAGACGAGGGAGGGTGAAAGAGAGCGAAACAAGACGAAGGAGGGAGAAAGAGTGCGAAACGAGATTAAGGAGGGTGAAAGAGAGCGAAACGAGACCAAGGAGGGTGAAAGAGAGCGAAAGGAGACGAAGGAGGGTGAAAGAGAGCGAAACGAGTCAAAGGAGTGTGAAAGAGAGTGAAACGAGTCGAAGGAGGGTGAAAGAGAACAAAACGAGATGAAGGAGGGTGAAAGAGAGAGAAACGAGACGAAGGAGGGTGAAAGTGAGCGAAACGAGATGAAGGAGGGTGAAAGAGAGCGAAACGCGACGAAGGAAGATGAAAGAGAGCAAAACGAGACGAAGGAGGGTGAAAGAGAGCGGAACGAGACGAAGGAGGGTGAAAGAGAGCGAAATGAGATGAATGAGGGTGAAAGAGAGCACCACGAGATGAAGGAGGGTGAATGAGAGCGAAACTAGACGAGGGAGGGTGAAACAGAGCGAAACGAGATGAAGGAGGGTGAAAGAGAGCGAAACGAGACAAAGGAGGGTGAAAGCGAGCGAAACGAGAGGAAGTAGGGTGGAAGAGAGCGTAACGAGATGAAGGAGGGTGAAAACGAGCGAAACGAGATGAAGGAGGGTGAAAGAGAGCGACCCGAGATGAAGGACGGCAAAAGAGAGAGAAACGAGACGAAGGAGGGTGAAAGAGAACGAAAAGACCCGAAGGAGGGTGAAAGAGAGCGAAACGAGGTGAAGGAGGGTGAAAGAGAGAGACACGAGAGGAAGGAGGGTGGAAGTGAGGAAAACAAGATGAATTAGTGTTAAAGAGAGTGAAACAAGATGCATGAGGGTTTAAGAGAACGAAACGAGATGAAAGAGTGTGAAAGAGAGTGAAACGAGACGAAGGACGGTGAAAGAGAGAGAAACGAGACGAAGGAGGGTGAAAGACAGCAAAACGAGACGAAGAAGAGTGAAAGAGATCGAAATGAGACGAAGGAGGGTGAAAGAGAGCGAAACGAGGTGAAGGAGGGTGAAAGAGTGCGACACGAGATGAAGGAGGGTGAAAGAGCGCAAAACGAGACGAAGGACGGTGAAAGAGAGCAAAACGATACGAAGGAGGGTAAAAGAGAGCAAAACGAGAGGAAGGAGGTTGAAAGAGTGCGAAACAAGATGAAGTAGGCCGAAAGAGAGCGTTACGAGACGAAGGAGTGTCAAAGAGAGCGAAACGAGACGAGGGAGGGTGAAAGAGAGTGAAACGAGACGAGGGAGGGTGAAAGAGAGCGAAACAAGACGAAGGAGGGAGAAAGAGTGCGAAACGAGATTAAGGAGGGTGAAAGAGAGCGAAACGAGACGAAGGAGGGTGAAAGAGAGCGAAAGGAGACGAAGGAGGGTGAAAGAGAGCGAAACGAGTCAAAGGAGTGTGAAAGAGAGTGAAACGAGTCGAAGGAGGGTGAAAGAGAACAAAACGAGGCGAAGGTGGGTGAAAGAGAGCGACACGAGAGGAAGGAGGATGAAAGAGAGCGAGACGAGAGGAAGGAGGATGAAAGAGAGCGAAACGAGATGAAGGAGGGTGAAAGAGAGCGTAACGAGACGAAGGAGTGTGATAGAGAGCGAAAAGAGACGAGGGAGGGTGAAAGCGAGCAAACCAAGACGAAGGAGGGTGAAAGAGAGCGAAACGAGACGAAGGGGGATGAAAGAGAGCGAAACGAGATGAAGGAGGGGGAAAGAGAGCGAAACGAGTCAAAGGAGGATGAAATAGAGCAAAACGAGACGAAGGTGGGTGAAAGAGAGCGAAACGAGACGAAGGAGGGTGAAAGAGAGCGAAATGAGATGGAGGAGAGTGAAAGAGAGCGCCACGAGACGAAGGAGGGTGAAAGAGAGCGAAACGAGAGGTAGGATGGTGAAAGAGAGCGAAACGAAACGAAGGAGGGCGAAAGAGAGTGACACGAGACGAAGGATGGTGAAAGAGAGCGAAACGAGACGAGGGAGGGTGAAACAGAGCGAAACGGGACGAAGGAGGGTGAAACAGAGCAAAACGAGATGAAGGAGGGTAGAAGAGAGCGAAGCGAGACGAAGGAGGGTGAAAGAGAGCGAAAGGAGATGAAGGAGGGTGAAGGAGAGCGAAACGAGACGTGGGAGGGTGAAACAGAGGGAAACGAGACGAAGGAGGGTGAAAGAGAGCGAAACGAGATGAAGGAGGGTGAACGAGAGCAAAACGAGACGAAGGAGGGTGAAAGAGAACAAAACGAGACGGAAAAGTGTGAAAGAGAGCGAAACAAGACTAGGGACGGTGAAAGAGAGCGAAACAAGATGAAGGAGTGTGAAGGAGATGGAAACGAGATGAAGGAGGGTGAAATAGAGCGAAACGAGATGAAGGAGCGTGAAAGAGAGCGAAACGAGACGAAGGAGGATGAAAAAGAACAAAACGAGACAAAGGAGGGTGAAAGAGAGCGAAACGAGACGAAGGAGGGTGAAAGAGAGCGAAACGAGATGAAGTAGGGTGAAAGAGAGAGAAACGAGACGAAGTAGGGTGAAAGAGAACAAAACGAGATGAAGGAGGGTGAAAGAGAGCCAAACGCGACGAAGGAAGAGAAAGAGAGCAAAAAGAGATGAGGTAGGGTGAAACAGAGCGAAACGAGACGAAGGAGGGTGAAACAGAGCGAAACGAGACGAAGAAGGGTGAAAGAGAGTGAAACGAGATGAAGGAGGGGGAAAGAGAGCAAAACGAGACGAAGGAGGATGAAAGAGAGCAAAACGAGACGAAGGAGGGTGAAAGAGAGCGAAACGAGACGAAGGTGGATGAAAGAGAGCGAAACGAGATGAAGGAGGGCGAAAGAGAGCGACACGAGATGAAGGAGGGTGAAAGAGAGCGAAACGAGACGAGGGAGGGTGAAACAGAGCGAAACAAGACGAAGGAGGGTGAAACAGAGCGAAACGAGATGAAGGAGGGTGAAAGAGAGCGAAGTGAGATGAAGGAGGGTGAAAGAGAGCTAAACGAGACAAAGGAGGGTGAAAGCGAGCAAAATGAGACAAAGGAGGGTGAAAGAGAGCAAAACGAGATGAAGGAGGGTGAAAGAGAGCGCCACGAGACGAAGGAGGCTGAAAGAGAGCGAAACGAGACGAAGGATGGTGAAAGAGAGCGAAACGAGACGAAGTAGGGTGAAAGAGAGTGAAACGAGATGAAGGAGGGTGAAAGAGAGCGAAACGAGGGGTGGGAGGGTGAAACAGAGCGAAACGAGACGAAGGAGGGTGAAAGAGAGCGAAACGAGATGAAGGAGGGTGAACGAGAGCGAAACGAGACGAAGGAGGGTGAAAGAGAGCAAAACGAGACGGAAAAGTGTGAAAGAGATCGAAACGAGACTAGGGACGGTGAAAGAGAGCGAAACGAGAAGAAGGGGTGTGAAAGAGAGGGAAATGAGATGAAGGAGGGTGAAAGAGAGCGAAACGAGATGATGGAGGGTGAAATAGAGCGAGCCGAGATGAAGGAGGGTGAAAGAGAGTGAAACGAGACGAAGGAGGGTGAAAGTGAGCGAAACGAGATGAAGGAGGGTGAAAGAGAGCGAAACGAGAGGAAGGAGGTTGAAAGAGTGCGAAACAAGATGAAGTAGGCCGAAAGAGAGCGTTACGAGACGAAGGAGGGTCAAAGAGAGCGAAACGAGACGAGGGAGGGTGAAAGAGAGCGAAACGAGACGAGGGAGGGTGAAAGAGAGCGAAACAAGACGAAGGAGGGAGAAAGAGTGCGAAACGAGATTAAGGAGGGTGAAAGAGAGCGAAACGAGATGAAGGAGGGTGAAAGTGAGCGAATGGAGACGAAGGAGGGTGAAAGAGAGCGAAACGAGTCAAAGGAGTGTGAAAGAGAGTGAAACAAGTCGAAGGAGGGTGAAAGACAGCGAAATGAGACGAAGGAGGGTGAAAGAGAGCGAAACGAGACGAAGGAGGGCGGAAGAGAGCGAAACGAGAGGAAGGAGGGTGATAGAGAGCAAAACGAGATGAAGGAGGGGGAAAGAGTGCGAAACGAGATGAAGGAGGGTGAAAGAGAGCAAAACGAGACAAAGGAGGTTGAAAGAGAGCGAAACGAGACGAAGGAGGTTGAAAGAGAGCGAAACAAGACGAAGGAGGGTGAAAAAGAGCGAAACGAGACGAAGGAGGATGAAAGAGAGCGAAACGAGATGAAGGAGGGTGAAAGAGAGCGAAACGTGACGAATGAGGGTGAAAGAGAGCTAAACGAGACGAAGGAGGGTGAAAGAGAGCGAAACGAGGTGAAGGAGGGTGAAAGAGAACGAAACGAGATGAAGGAGGGTGAAAGAGAGCAAACCGAGACGACGGAGGTTGAATGAGAGCGAAACGAGATGAAGGAGGGCGAAAGAGAGCGTAACGAGACAAAGGAGGGTCAAAGAGAGCGAAACGAGATAAGGGAGGGTGAAAGAGAGCGAAGCGAGACGAAGGAGGGCGGAAGAGAGCGGAACGATACGAAGGAGAGTGAAAGAAAGCGAAACGAGACGAGGGAGGGTGAAAGAAAGCAAAGCCAGACGAAGAAGGGTGAAAGAGAGTGAAACGTGACGAGGGAGGGTGAAAGAGAGCGAAACGAGACGAAGGAGGGTGAAAGAGAGCGAAACGAGAGGAAAAAGGGTGAAAGGGAGCGAAACGAGACGAAGGAGGGTGAAAGAGAGCGTCACGAGATGACGGAGGGTGAAAGAGAGCGAGACGAGATGAAGGCAGGTGAAAGAGAGCGAACCGAGATGAAGGAGGGTGAAAATGAGCGAAACGAGAAGAAGGAGGGTGAAAGTGAGCGAAACGAGATGAAGGAGGGTAAAAGAGAGCGAAGCGAGGCGAAGGAGTGTGAAAGAGAGTGAAACGAGACGAAGGAGGTTGAAAGAGAGTGAAACGAGTCGAGGGAGGGTGAAAGATAGCGAAACGAGACGAAGGAGGGTGAAAGAGAGCGAAACGAGATGAAGGAGGGCGAAAGAGAGCGAAACGAGACGAAGGAGGGTGAAAGAGAGCGAAACGAGATGAAGGAGGGTGAAAGAGAGCGAAACGAGATGAAGGAGGGTGAAAGAGAGCGAAACGAGACGAAGGAGGGGGAATGAGAGCGAAACGAGAGGAAGTAGGGTGAAAGAGAGCAAAACGAGATGAAGGATGGTGAAAGAGAGCGTAACGAGACGAAGGAGGGTGAAAGAGAGCGAAACGAGACGAAGGAGGGTGAAAGAGAGCGAAACGAGACAAAGGAGGGTGAAAGAGAGCGAAACTAGATGAAGGAGGGTGAAAGAGAGCGAAACGAGAAAAAGGAGGATGAAAGAGAGCGAAACGAGACGAAGGAGGGTGAAAGAGAGCGAAACGAGACGAAGGAGGGTGAAAGAGAGCGAAACAAGACGAAGGAGGGTGAAAGAGAGCGACACGAGATGAAGGCGGGTGAAAGAGAGCGAAACGAGTCGAAGTAGGGTGAAAGAGAGCGACACGAGACGAAAGAGGGTGAAAGAGAGCGAAACGAGACGAAGGAGGGTGAAAGAGAGCGACACGAGACGAAAGAGGGTGAAAGTTAGCGAAACAAGACGAAGGAGGGTGAAAGAGAGCGAAACGAGACGAAGGAGGGTGAAAGAGAGCGCGACAAGACGAAGGAGGGTGAAAGAGAGCGAAACGAGACGAAGTAGGGTGAAAGAGAGCGAAAAGAGATGTGGGACGGTGAAACAGAGCGAAACGAGACGAAGGAGGGTGAAGGAGAGCGAAACGAGTCAAAGGAGGGTGAAAGCGAGTGAAACGAGAGGAAGTAGGGTGGAAGAGAGCTTAACGAGATGAAGGAGGGTGAACGAGAGCGAAACGAGACGAAGGATTGTGAAAGAGAGCGAAACGAGACGAAGGAGGGTGAAAGAGAGCGAAACGAGAAGAAGGTGGATAAAAGAGAGTGAAATGGGATGAAGGAGGTGAAAATTCGCGAAACGAGACGAAGGAGGGTGAAAGAGAGCGAAATGACATGAAGGAGCGTGAAAGAGAGCTAAACAAGACGAAGGAGGGTGAAAGAGAGCGAAACGAGACGAGGGAGGGTGAAAGAGAGCGAAACAAGACGAAGGAGGGAGAAAGAGTGCGAAACGAGATTAAGGAGGGTGAAAGAGAGCGAAACGAGATGAAGGAGGGTGAAAGTGAGCGAATGGAGACGAAGGAGGGTGAAAGAGAGCGAAACGAGTCAAAGGAGTGTGAAAGAGAGTGAAACAAGTCGAAGGAGGGTGAAAGACAGCGAAATGAGACGAAGGAGGGTGAAAGAGAGCGAAACGAGACGAAGGAGGGTGGAAGAGAGCGAAACGAGAGGAAGGAGGGTGATAGAGAGCAAAACGAGATGAAGGAGGGGGAAAGAGTGCGAAACGAGACAAAGGAGGGTGAAAGCGAGCGAACCGAGAGGAAGTAGGGTGGAAGAGAGCGTAACGAGACGAAGGAGGGTGAAAACGAGCGAAACGAGATGAAGGAGGGTGAAAGAGAGCGACCCGAGATGAAGGACGGCAAAAGAGAGAGAAACAAGACGAAGGAGGGTGAAAGAGAACGAAAAGACCCGAAGGAGGGTGAAAGAGAGCGAAACGAGGTGAAGGAGGGTGAAAGAGAGAGACACGAGAGGAAGGAGGGTGGAAGTGAGGAAAACAAGATGAATTAGTGTTAAAGAGAGTGAAACAAGATGCATGAGGGTTTAAGAGAACGAAACGAGATGAAAGAGTGTGAAAGAGAGTGAAACGAGACGAAGGACGGTGAAAGAGAGAGAAACGAGACGAAGGAAGGTGAAAGACAGCAAAACGAGACGAAGAAGAGTGAAAGAGATCGAAATGAGACGAAGGAGGGTGAAAGAGAGCGAAACGAGGTGAAGGAGGGTGAAAGAGTGCGACACGAGATGAAGGAGGGTGAAAGAGCGCAAAACGAGACGAAGGACGGTGAAAGAGAGCCAAACGATACGAAGGAGGGTGAAAGAGAGCAAAACGAGAGGAAGGAGGTTGAAAGAGTGCGAAACAAGATGAAGGAGGCCGAAAGAGAGCGTTACGAGACGAAGGAGGGTCAAAGAGAGCGAAACGAGACGAGGGAGGGTGAAAGAGAGTGAAACGAGACGAGGGAGGGTGAAAGAGAGCGAAACAAGACGAAGGAGGGAGAAAGAGTGCGAAACGAGATTAAGGAGGGTGAAAGAGAGCGAAACGAGACCAAGGAGGGTGAAAGAGAGCGAAAGGAGACGAAGGAGGGTGAAAGAGAGCGAAACGAGTCAAAGGAGTGTGAAAGAGAGTGAAACGAGTCGAAGGAGGGTGAAAGAGAACAAAACGAGATGAAGGAGGGTGAAAGAGAGAGAAACGAGACGAAGGAGGGTGAAAGTGAGCGAAACGAGATGAAGGAGGGTGAAAGAGAGCGAAACGCGACGAAGGAAGATGAAAGAGAGCAAAACGAGACGAAGGAGGGTGAAAGAGAGCGGAACGAGACGAAGGAGGGTGAAAGAGAGCGAAATGAGATGAATGAGGGTGAAAGAGAGCACCACGAGATGAAGGAGGGTGAATGAGAGCGAAACTAGACGAGGGAGGGTGAAACAGAGCGAAACGAGATGAAGGAGGGTGAAAGAGAGCGAAACGAGACAAAGGAGGGTGAAAGCGAGCGAAACGAGAGGAAGTAGGGTGGAAGAGAGCGTAACGAGATGAAGGAGGGTGAAAACGAGCGAAACGAGATGAAGGAGGGTGAAAGAGAGCGACCCGAGATGAAGGACGGCAAAAGAGAGAGAAACGAGACGAAGGAGGGTGAAAGAGAACGAAAAGACCCGAAGGAGGGTGAAAGAGAGCGAAACGAGGTGAAGGAGGGTGAAAGAGAGAGACACGAGAGGAAGGAGGGTGGAAGTGAGGAAAACAAGATGAATTAGTGTTAAAGAGAGTGAAACAAGATGCATGAGGGTTTAAGAGAACGAAACGAGATGAAAGAGTGTGAAAGAGAGTGAAACGAGACGAAGGACGGTGAAAGAGAGAGAAACGAGACGAAGGAGGGTGAAAGACAGCAAAACGAGACGAAGAAGAGTGAAAGAGATCGAAATGAGACGAAGGAGGGTGAAAGAGAGCGAAACGAGGTGAAGGAGGGTGAAAGAGTGCGACACGAGATGAAGGAGGGTGAAAGAGCGCAAAACGAGACGAAGGACGGTGAAAGAGAGCAAAACGATACGAAGGAGGGTAAAAGAGAGCAAAACGAGAGGAAGGAGGTTGAAAGAGTGCGAAACAAGATGAAGTAGGCCGAAAGAGAGCGTTACGAGACGAAGGAGTGTCAAAGAGAGCGAAACGAGACGAGGGAGGGTGAAAGAGAGTGAAACGAGACGAGGGAGGGTGAAAGAGAGCGAAACAAGACGAAGGAGGGAGAAAGAGTGCGAAACGAGATTAAGGAGGGTGAAAGAGAGCGAAACGAGACGAAGGAGGGTGAAAGAGAGCGAAAGGAGACGAAGGAGGGTGAAAGAGAGCGAAACGAGTCAAAGGAGTGTGAAAGAGAGTGAAACGAGTCGAAGGAGGGTGAAAGAGAACAAAACGAGGCGAAGGTGGGTGAAAGAGAGCGACACGAGAGGAAGGAGGATGAAAGAGAGCGAGACGAGAGGAAGGAGGATGAAAGAGAGCGAAACGAGATGAAGGAGGGTGAAAGAGAGCGTAACGAGACGAAGGAGTGTGATAGAGAGCGAAAAGAGACGAGGGAGGGTGAAAGCGAGCAAACCAAGACGAAGGAGGGTGAAAGAGAGCGAAACGAGACGAAGGGGGATGAAAGAGAGCGAAACGAGATGAAGGAGGGGGAAAGAGAGCGAAACGAGTCAAAGGAGGATGAAATAGAGCAAAACGAGACGAAGGTGGGTGAAAGAGAGCGAAACGAGACGAAGGAGGGTGAAAGAGAGCGAAATGAGATGGAGGAGAGTGAAAGAGAGCGCCACGAGACGAAGGAGGGTGAAAGAGAGCGAAACGAGAGGTAGGATGGTGAAAGAGAGCGAAACGAAACGAAGGAGGGCGAAAGAGAGTGACACGAGACGAAGGATGGTGAAAGAGAGCGAAACGAGACGAGGGAGGGTGAAACAGAGCGAAACGGGACGAAGGAGGGTGAAACAGAGCAAAACGAGATGAAGGAGGGTAGAAGAGAGCGAAGCGAGACGAAGGAGGGTGAAAGAGAGCGAAAGGAGATGAAGGAGGGTGAAGGAGAGCGAAACGAGACGTGGGAGGGTGAAACAGAGGGAAACGAGACGAAGGAGGGTGAAAGAGAGCGAAACGAGATGAAGGAGGGTGAACGAGAGCAAAACGAGACGAAGGAGGGTGAAAGAGAACAAAACGAGACGGAAAAGTGTGAAAGAGAGCGAAACAAGACTAGGGACGGTGAAAGAGAGCGAAACAAGATGAAGGAGTGTGAAGGAGATGGAAACGAGATGAAGGAGGGTGAAATAGAGCGAAACGAGATGAAGGAGCGTGAAAGAGAGCGAAACGAGACGAAGGAGGATGAAAAAGAACAAAACGAGACAAAGGAGGGTGAAAGAGAGCGAAACGAGACGAAGGAGGGTGAAAGAGAGCGAAACGAGATGAAGTAGGGTGAAAGAGAGAGAAACGAGACGAAGTAGGGTGAAAGAGAACAAAACGAGATGAAGGAGGGTGAAAGAGAGCCAAACGCGACGAAGGAAGAGAAAGAGAGCAAAACGAGATGAGGTAGGGTGAAACAGAGCGAAACGAGACGAAGGAGGGTGAAACAGAGCGAAACGAGACGAAGAAGGGTGAAAGAGAGTGAAACGAGATGAAGGAGGGGGAAAGAGAGCAAAACGAGACGAAGGAGGATGAAAGAGAGCAAAACGAGACGAAGGAGGGTGAAAGAGAGCGAAACGAGACGAAGGTGGATGAAAGAGAGCGAAACGAGATGAAGGAGGGCGAAAGAGAGCGACACGAGATGAAGGAGGGTGAAAGAGAGCGAAACGAGACGAGGGAGGGTGAAACAGAGCGAAACAAGACGAAGGAGGGTGAAACAGAGCGAAACGAGATGAAGGAGGGTGAAAGAGAGCGAAGTGAGATGAAGGAGGGTGAAAGAGAGCTAAACGAGACAAAGGAGGGTGAAAGCGAGCAAAATGAGACAAAGGAGGGTGAAAGAGAGCAAAACGAGATGAAGGAGGGTGAAAGAGAGCGCCACGAGACGAAGGAGGCTGAAAGAGAGCGAAACGAGACGAAGGATGGTGAAAGAGAGCGAAACGAGACGAAGTAGGGTGAAAGAGAGTGAAACGAGATGAAGGAGGGTGAAAGAGAGCGAAACGAGGGGTGGGAGGGTGAAACAGAGCGAAACGAGTCGAAGGAGGGTGAAAGAGAGCGAAACGAGATGAAGGAGGGTGAACGAGAGCGAAACGAGACGAAGGAGGGTGAAAGAGAGCAAAACGAGACGGAAAAGTGTGAAAGAGATCGAAACGAGACTAGGGACGGTGAAAGAGAGCGAAACGAGAAGAAGGGGTGTGAAAGAGAGGGAAATGAGATGAAGGAGGGTGAAAGAGAGCGAAACGAGATGATGGAGGGTGAAATAGAGCGAGCCGAGATGAAGGAGGGTGAAAGAGAGTGAAACGAGACGAAGGAGGGTGAAAGTGAGCGAAACGAGATGAAGGAGGGTGAAAGAGAGCGAAACGAGAGGAAGGAGGTTGAAAGAGTGCGAAACAAGATGAAGTAGGCCGAAAGAGAGCGTTACGAGACGAAGGAGGGTCAAAGAGAGCGAAACGAGACGAGGGAGGGTGAAAGAGAGCGAAACGAGACGAGGGAGGGTGAAAGAGAGCGAAACAAGACGAAGGAGGGAGAAAGAGTGCGAAACGAGATTAAGGAGGGTGAAAGAGAGCGAAACGAGATGAAGGAGGGTGAAAGTGAGCGAATGGAGACGAAGGAGGGTGAAAGAGAGCGAAACGAGTCAAAGGAGTGTGAAAGAGAGTGAAACAAGTCGAAGGAGGGTGAAAGACAGCGAAATGAGACGAAGGAGGGTGAAAGAGAGCGAAACGAGACGAAGGAGGGTGGAAGAGAGCGAAACGAGAGGAAGGAGGGTGATAGAGAGCAAAACGAGATGAAGGAGGGGGAAAGAGTGCGAAACGAGACAAAGGAGGGTGAAAGCGAGCGAACCGAGAGGAAGTAGGGTGGAAGAGAGCGTAACGAGACGAAGGAGGGTGAAAACGAGCGAAACGAGATGAAGGAGGGTGAAAGAGAGCGACCCGAGATGAAGGACGGCAAAAGAGAGAGAAACGAGACGAAGGAGGGTGAAAGAGAACGAAAAGACCCGAAGGAGGGTGAAAGAGAGCGAAACGAGGTGAAGGAGGGTGAAAGAGAGAGACACGAGAGGAAGGAGGGTGGAAGTGAGGAAAACAAGATGAATTAGTGTTAAAGAGAGTGAAACAAGATGCATGAGGGTTTAAGAGAACGAAACGAGATGAAAGAGTGTGAAAGAGAGTGAAACGAGACGAAGGGCGGTGAAAGAGAGAGAAACGAGACGAAGGAAGGTGAAAGACAGCAAAACGAGACGAAGAAGAGTGAAAGAGATCGAAATGAGACGAAGGAGGGTGAAAGAGAGCGAAACGAGGTGAAGGAGGGTGAAAGAGTGCGACACGAGATGAAGGAGGGTGAAAGAGCGCAAAACGAGACGAAGGACGGTGAAAGAGAGCCAAACGATACGAAGGAGGGTGAAAGAGAGCAAAACGAGAGGAAGGAGGTTGAAAGAGTGCGAAACAAGATGAAGGAGGCCGAAAGAGAGCGTTACGAGACGAAGGAGGGTCAAAGAGAGCGAAACGAGACGAGGGAGGGTGAAAGAGAGTGAAACGAGACGAGGGAGGGTGAAAGAGAGCGAAACAAGACGAAGGAGGGAGAAAGAGTGCGAAACGAGATTAAGGAGGGTGAAAGAGAGCGAAACGAGACCAAGGAGGGTGAAAGAGAGCGAAAGGAGACGAAGGAGGGTGAAAGAGAGCGAAACGAGTCAAAGGAGTGTGAAAGAGAGTGAAACGAGTCGAAGGAGGGTGAAAGAGAACAAAACGAGATGAAGGAGGGTGAAAGAGAGAGAAACGAGACGAAGGAGGGTGAAAGTGAGCGAAACGAGATGAAGGAGGGTGAAAGAGAGCGAAACGCGACGAAGGAAGATGAAAGAGAGCAAAACGAGACGAAGGAGGGTGAAAGAGAGCGGAACGAGACGAAGGAGGGTGAAAGAGAGCGAAATGAGATGAATGAGGGTGAAAGAGAGCACCACGAGATGAAGGAGGGTGAATGAGAGCGAAACTAGACGAGGGAGGGTGAAACAGAGCGAAACGAGATGAAGGAGGGTGAAAGAGAGCGAAACGAGACAAAGGAGGGTGAAAGCGAGCGAAACGAGAGGAAGTAGGGTGGAAGAGAGCGTAACGAGATGAAGGAGGGTGAAAACGAGCGAAACGAGATGAAGGAGGGTGAAAGAGAGCGACCCGAGATGAAGGACGGCAAAAGAGAGAGAAACGAGACGAAGGAGGGTGAAAGAGAACGAAAAGACCCGAAGGAGGGTGAAAGAGAGCGAAACGAGGTGAAGGAGGGTGAAAGAGAGAGACACGAGAGGAAGGAGGGTGGAAGTGAGGAAAACAAGATGAATTAGTGTTAAAGAGAGTGAAACAAGATGCATGAGGGTTTAAGAGAACGAAACGAGATGAAAGAGTGTGAAAGAGAGTGAAACGAGACGAAGGACGGTGAAAGAGAGAGAAACGAGACGAAGGAGGGTGAAAGACAGCAAAACGAGACGAAGAAGAGTGAAAGAGATCGAAATGAGACGAAGGAGGGTGAAAGAGAGCGAAACGAGGTGAAGGAGGGTGAAAGAGTGCGACACGAGATGAAGGAGGGTGAAAGAGCGCAAAACGAGACGAAGGACGGTGAAAGAGAGCAAAACGATACGAAGGAGGGTAAAAGAGAGCAAAACGAGAGGAAGGAGGTTGAAAGAGTGCGAAACAAGATGAAGTAGGCCGAAAGAGAGCGTTACGAGACGAAGGAGTGTCAAAGAGAGCGAAACGAGACGAGGGAGGGTGAAAGAGAGTGAAACGAGACGAGGGAGGGTGAAAGAGAGCGAAACAAGACGAAGGAGGGAGAAAGAGTGCGAAACGAGATTAAGGAGGGTGAAAGAGAGCGAAACGAGACGAAGGAGGGTGAAAGAGAGCGAAAGGAGACGAAGGAGGGTGAAAGAGAGCGAAACGAGTCAAAGGAGTGTGAAAGAGAGTGAAACGAGTCGAAGGAGGGTGAAAGAGAACAAAACGAGGCGAAGGTGGGTGAAAGAGAGCGACACGAGAGGAAGGAGGATGAAAGAGAGCGAGACGAGAGGAAGGAGGATGAAAGAGAGCGAAACGAGATGAAGGAGGGTGAAAGAGAGCGTAACGAGACGAAGGAGTGTGATAGAGAGCGAAAAGAGACGAGGGAGGGTGAAAGCGAGCAAACCAAGACGAAGGAGGGTGAAAGAGAGCGAAACGAGACGAAGGGGGATGAAAGAGAGCGAAACGAGATGAAGGAGGGGGAAAGAGAGCGAAACGAGTCAAAGGAGGATGAAATAGAGCAAAACGAGACGAAGGTGGGTGAAAGAGAGCGAAACGAGACGAAGGAGGGTGAAAGAGAGCGAAATGAGATGGAGGAGAGTGAAAGAGAGCGCCACGAGACGAAGGAGGGTGAAAGAGAGCGAAACGAGAGGTAGGATGGTGAAAGAGAGCGAAACGAAACGAAGGAGGGCGAAAGAGAGTGACACGAGACGAAGGATGGTGAAAGAGAGCGAAACGAGACGAGGGAGGGTGAAACAGAGCGAAACGGGACGAAGGAGGGTGAAACAGAGCAAAACGAGATGAAGGAGGGTAGAAGAGAGCGAAGCGAGACGAAGGAGGGTGAAAGAGAGCGAAAGGAGATGAAGGAGGGTGAAGGAGAGCGAAACGAGACGTGGGAGGGTGAAACAGAGGGAAACGAGACGAAGGAGGGTGAAAGAGAGCGAAACGAGATGAAGGAGGGTGAACGAGAGCAAAACGAGACGAAGGAGGGTGAAAGAGAACAAAACGAGACGGAAAAGTGTGAAAGAGAGCGAAACAAGACTAGGGACGGTGAAAGAGAGCGAAACAAGATGAAGGAGTGTGAAGGAGATGGAAACGAGATGAAGGAGGGTGAAATAGAGCGAAACGAGATGAAGGAGCGTGAAAGAGAGCGAAACGAGACGAAGGAGGATGAAAAAGAACAAAACGAGACAAAGGAGGGTGAAAGAGAGCGAAACGAGACGAAGGAGGGTGAAAGAGAGCGAAACGAGATGAAGTAGGGTGAAAGAGAGAGAAACGAGACGAAGTAGGGTGAAAGAGAACAAAACGAGATGAAGGAGGGTGAAAGAGAGCCAAACGCGACGAAGGAAGAGAAAGAGAGCAAAACGAGATGAGGTAGGGTGAAACAGAGCGAAACGAGACGAAGGAGGGTGAAACAGAGCGAAACGAGACGAAGAAGGGTGAAAGAGAGTGAAACGAGATGAAGGAGGGGGAAAGAGAGCAAAACGAGACGAAGGAGGATGAAAGAGAGCAAAACGAGACGAAGGAGGGTGAAAGAGAGCGAAACGAGACGAAGGTGGATGAAAGAGAGCGAAACGAGATGAAGGAGGGCGAAAGAGAGCGACACGAGATGAAGGAGGGTGAAAGAGAGCGAAACGAGACGAGGGAGGGTGAAACAGAGCGAAACAAGACGAAGGAGGGTGAAACAGAGCGAAACGAGATGAAGGAGGGTGAAAGAGAGCGAAGTGAGATGAAGGAGGGTGAAAGAGAGCTAAACGAGACAAAGGAGGGTGAAAGCGAGCAAAATGAGACAAAGGAGGGTGAAAGAGAGCAAAACGAGATGAAGGAGGGTGAAAGAGAGCGCCACGAGACGAAGGAGGCTGAAAGAGAGCGAAACGAGACGAAGGATGGTGAAAGAGAGCGAAACGAGACGAAGTAGGGTGAAAGAGAGTGAAACGAGATGAAGGAGGGTGAAAGAGAGCGAAACGAGGGGTGGGAGGGTGAAACAGAGCGAAACGAGACGAAGGAGGGTGAAAGAGAGCGAAACGAGATGAAGGAGGGTGAACGAGAGCGAAACGAGACGAAGGAGGGTGAAAGAGAGCAAAACGAGACGGAAAAGTGTGAAAGAGATCGAAACGAGACTAGGGACGGTGAAAGAGAGCGAAACGAGAAGAAGGGGTGTGAAAGAGAGGGAAATGAGATGAAGGAGGGTGAAAGAGAGCGAAACGAGATGATGGAGGGTGAAATAGAGCGCGAAACGATAGGAAGGAGGTTGAAAGAGTGCGAAACAAGATGAAGTAGGCCGAAAGAGAGCGTTACGAGACGAAGGAGGGTCAAAGAGAGCGAAACGAGACGAGGGAGGGTGAAAGAGAGCGAAACGAGACGAGGGAGGGTGAAAGAGAGCGAAACAAGACGAAGGAGGGAGAAAGAGTGCGAAACGAGATTAAGGAGGGTGAAAGAGAGCGAAACGAGATGAAGGAGGGTGAAAGTGAGCGAATGGAGACGAAGGAGGGTGAAAGAGAGCGAAACGAGTCAAAGGAGTGTGAAAGAGAGTGAAACAAGTCGAAGGAGGGTGAAAGACAGCGAAATGAGACGAAGGAGGGTGAAAGAGAGCGAAACGAGACGAAGGAGGGTGGAAGAGAGCGAAACGAGAGGAAGGAGGGTGATAGAGAGCAAAACGAGATGAAGGAGGGGGAAAGAGTGCGAAACGAGATGAAGGAGGGCGAAAGAGAGCGTAACGAGACAAAGGAGGGTCAAAGAGAGCGAAACGAGATAAGGGAGGGTGAAAGAGAGCGAAGCGAGACGAAGGAGGGCGGAAGAGAGCGGAACGATACGAAGGAGAGTGAAAGAAAGCGAAACGAGACGAGGGAGGGTGAAAGAAAGCAAAGCCAGACGAAGAAGGGTGAAAGAGAGTGAAACGTGACGAGGGAGGGTGAAAGAGAGCGAAACGAGACGAAGGAGGGTGAAAGAGAGCGAAACGAGAGGAAAAAGGGTGAAAGGGAGCGAAACGAGACGAAGGAGGGTGAAAGAGAGCGTCACGAGATGACGGAGGGTGAAAGAGAGCGAGACGAGATGAAGGCAGGTGAAAGAGAGCGAACCGAGATGAAGGAGGGTGAAAATGAGCGAAACGAGAAGAAGGAGGGTGAAAGTGAGCGAAACGAGATGAAGGAGGGTAAAAGAGAGCGAAGCGAGGCGAAGGAGTGTGAAAGAGAGTGAAACGAGACGAAGGAGGTTGAAAGAGAGTGAAACGAGTCGAGGGAGGGTGAAAGATAGCGAAACGAGACGAAGGAGGGTGAAAGAGAGCGAAACGAGATGAAGGAGGGCGAAAGAGAACGAAACGAGACGAAGGAGGGTGAAAGAGAGCGAAACGAGATGAAGGAGGGTGAAAGAGAGCGAAACGAGATGAAGGAGGGTGAAAGAGAGCGAAACGAGACGAAGGAGGGGGAATGAGAGCGAAACGAGAGGAAGTAGGGTGAAAGAGAGCAAAACGAGATGAAGGATGGTGAAAGAGAGCGTAACGAGACGAAGGAGGGTGAAAGAGAGCGAAACGAGACGAAGGAGGGTGAAAGAGAGCGAAACGAGACAAAGGAGGGTGAAAGAGAGCGAAACTAGATGAAGGAGGGTGAAAGAGAGCGAAACGAGAAAAAGGAGGATGAAAGAGAGCGAAACGAGACGAAGGAGGGTGAAAGAGAGCGAAACGAGACGAAGGAGGGTGAAAGAGAGCGAAACAAGACGAAGGAGGGTGAAAGAGAGCGACACGAGATGAAGGCGGGTGAAAGAGAGCGAAACGAGTCGAAGTAGGGTGAAAGAGAGCGACACGAGACGAAAGAGGGTGAAAGAGAGCGAAACGAGACGAAGGAGGGTGAAAGAGAGCGACACGAGACGAAAGAGGGTGAAAGTTAGCGAAACAAGACGAAGGAGGGTGAAAGAGAGCGAAACGAGACGAAGGAGGGTGAAAGAGAGCGCGACAAGACGAAGGAGGGTGAAAGAGAGCGAAACGAGACGAAGTAGGGTGAAAGAGAGCGCCACGCTCTCTTTCACCCTCCTTCGTCTCGTGTCACTCGCTTTCACCCTCCTTCATCTCGTTTCGTTCTCTTTCACCCTCCTTCGTCTCGTTTCGCTCTCTTTCACCCTCCTTCGTCTCGTTTCGCTCTCTTTCACCCTCCTTCGTCTCGTTTCGCTCTCTTTCACCCTCCTTCCTCTCGTTTCGCTCTCTTTCACCCTCCTTCGTCTCGTTTCGCTCTCTTTCACCCTCCTTCATCTTGTTTCGCTTTCTTTCATCCTCCTTCATCACGTTTCGCTCTCTTTCACCCTCCTTCCTCTCATTTCTCTCTCTTTCACCCTCCTTTGTATCGTTTCACTCTCTTTCATCCTCCTTCGTCTCGTTTCGCTCGCTTTCACCCTCCTTTGTCTCATTTCGCTCTCTTTCACCCTCCTTCGTCTCGCTTCGCTCTCTTTCACCATCCTTCATCTCGTTTCGCTCTCTATCACCCTCCTTCGGCTCGTTTCGCTCTGTTTCACCCTCCCACATCTAGTTTCGCTCTCTTTCACCTTCCTTCGTCTCGTGTCGCTGTCTTTCACCCTCCTTCATCTCGTTTCGCGGTCTTTCACCATCCTTCGTCTCATTTCGTTCTCGTTCACCCTCCTTCGTCTCGTTTCGCTGTCTTTCACCCTCCAACTCGTTTCGCTCTCTTTCACCCTCCTTCATCTCGTTTCGCTCTCTTTCACCATCCTTCGTCTCGTTTCGCTCTCTTTCACCCTCCTTCGTCTCGTTACGCTCTCTTTCACCCTCCTTCGTCTCGTTTCGCTCTCTTTCACCCTCCTTCGTCGCGTGGCGCTCTCTTTCACCCTCCTTCGTCTCATTTTGCTCTCTTTCATCCTCCTTCTTCTCGTTTTGCTCACTTTCACCCTTCTTCATCTCGTTTCGCTCTCTTTCACCCTCCTTCGTCTCGTTTCGCTCTCTTTCACCCTCCTTCGTCTTGTTTCGCTCTCTTTCAGCCTCCCTCACCTTGTTTCACTCTCTTTCACACTCTTTCATCTCGTGTCGCTCTCTTTCACCCTCCTTCATCTCGTTTCGCTCTCTTTCACCATCCTTCGTCTCGTTTCGCTCTCTTTCACCCTCCTTCGTCTCCTTTCGCTCTCTTTCACCCTCCTTCATTTCGTTTTGCTCTCTTTCACCCTCCTTCATCTCGTTACACTCTCTTTCACCCTCCTTCGTTTCGTTTCGCTCTCTTTCACCCTCCATCCTCTCCTGTCGTTCTCTTTCACCCTCCTTCGTCTCGTTTCGCTGTCTTTCACCATCCTTCGTCTCATTTCATTCTCTTTCACCCTCCTTCCTCTCGTTTCGCTCTCTTTCACCCTCCTTCGTCTCGTTTCGCTCTCCTTCACCCTCCTTCATCTCGTTTTGCTCTCTTTCACCCTCCTTCGTCTTGTTTCGCTCTCTTTCACGCTCCTTCATCTCGTTTCGCTCTCTTTCACCCTCCTTCGTCTCGTTTCGCTCTCTTTCACCCTCCTTCATCTTGTTTCGCTTTCTTTCATCCTCCTTCATCACGTTTCGCTCTCTTTCACCCTCCTTCCTCTCATTTCTCTCTCTTTCACCCTCCTTTGTATCGTTTCACTCTCTTTCATCCTCCTTCGTCTCGTTTCGCTCGCTTTCACCCTCCTTTGTCTCATTTCGCTCTCTTTCACCCTCCTTCGTCTCGCTTCGCTCTCTTTCACCATCCTTCATCTCGTTTCGCTCTCTATCACCCTCCTTCGGCTCGTTTCGCTCTGTTTCACCCTCCCACATCTAGTTTCGCTCTCTTTCACCTTCCTTCGTCTCGTGTCGCTGTCTTTCACCCTCCTTCATCTCGTTTCGCGGTCTTTCACCATCCTTCGTCTCATTTCGTTCTCGTTCACCCTCCTTCGTCTCGTTTCGCTCTCTTTCACCCTCCTTCGTCTCGTTTCGCTCTCCTTCACCCTCCTTCGTCTTGTTTCGCTTTCTATCACCCTCCTTCATCTCGTTTCGCTCTCTTTCACCCTCCTTCATCTCGTTTTGCTCTCTTTCACCCTCCTTCGTCTTGTTTCGCTCTCTTTCACGCTCCTTCATCTCGTTTCGCTCTCTTTCACCCTCCTTCGTCTCGTTTCGCTCTCAGTCACCCTGCTTCATCTCGTTTCGCGCTCTTTCAACCTGCTTCATCTCGTTTCGCTCTCTTTCACCCTCCTTCGTCTCGTTTCGCGCATTTTCACCCTCCTTCATCCCATTTCACTCTCTTTTACCCTCCTTCTTCTCGTTTCGCTCTCTTTCACCCTCCTTCGTCTCGTTTCGCTCTCTTTCACCATCCTTCGTCTCATTTCGCTATCATTCACCCTCCTTCGTCTCGTGTCGCTCTCTTTCACCCTCCTTCCTCTCGTTTCTCTCTCTTTCACCCTCCTTCGTCTCGTTTCGCTCTGTTTCACCCTCCCTCATCTAGTTTCGCTCTCTTTCACCTTCCTTCATCTCGTGTCGCTGTCTTTCACCCTCCTTCGTCTCGTTTCGCTATCTTTCACCTTCCTTCGTCTCATTTCGTTCTCGTTCACCCTCCTTCGTCTCTTTTCGCTCTTTTTCACCCTCCAACTCGTTTCGCTCTCTTTCACCCTCCTTCGTCTCCTTTCGCTCTCTTTCACCCTCCTTCATCTCGTTTTGCTCTCTTTCACTCTCCTTCATCTCGTTACGCTCTCTTTCACCCTCCTTCGTTTAGTTTCGCTCTCTTTCACCCTCCTTCCTCTCCTGTCGCTCTCTTTCACCCTCCTTCGTCTCGTTTCACTCTCTTTCACCCTCCTTCATCTCGTTTTGCTCTCTTTCACCCTCCTTCATCTCGTTACGCTCTCTTTCACCCTCCATCGTTTCGTTTCGCTCTCTTTCACCCTCCTTCCTCTCCTGTCGGTCTCTTTCACCCTCCTTCGTCTCGTTTCGCTCTCTTTCACACTCATTCGTCTCGTTTCGCTCTCTTTCACCCTCCTTGGTCTCGTTTCGCTCTCTTTCACCCTCCTTCATCTCGTTTTGCTCTCTTTCACCCTCCTTTCTCTCGTTACGCTCTCTTTCACCCTCCTTCGTTTCGTTTCGCTCTCTTTCACCCTCCTTCCTCTCCTGTCGCTCTCTTCCACCCTCCTTCGTCTCGTTTCGCTCTCTTTCACACTCCTTCGTCTCGTTTCGCTCTCTTTCACCCTCCTTGGTCTCGTTTTGCTCTCTTTCACTGTCCTTCGTCTCGTTTCGCTATCATTCCCCCTCCTTCGTCTCGTGTCACTCTCTTTCACCCTCCTTCCTCTCGTTTCTCTCTCTTTCACCCTCCTTTGACTCGTTTCGCTCTCTTTCACCCTGCTTCATCTCGTTTCGCTCTCTTTCACCCTCCTTCCTCTCGTTTCGCTGTCTTTCACCCTCCTTCGTCTTGTTTCGCTCTCCTTCACCCTCCTTCGTCTTGTTTCGCTTTCTTTCACCCTCCTTCATCTCATTTCGCTCTCTTTCACCCTCCTTCATCTCGTTTCGCTCTCTTTCACCCTCCTTCGTCTTGTTTCGCTCTCTTTCACGCTCCTTCATCTCGTTTCGCTCTCTTTCACCCTCCTTCGTCTCGTTTCGCGTATTTTCACCTCCTTCATCCCATTTCACTCTCTTTTATCCTCTTTCTTCTCGTTTCGCTCTCTTTCTCCCTCCTTCGTCTCGTTTCGCTCTCTTTCACCATCCTTCGTCTCATTTCGCTATCATTCACCCTCCTTCGTCTCGTGTCGCTCTCTTTCACCATCCTTCGTCTCATTTCGCTGTCATTCACCCTCCTTCGTCTCGTGTCGCTCTCTTTCACCATCCTTCGTCTCATTTCGCTGTCATTCACCCTCCTTCGTCTCGTTTCGCTCGCTTTCACCCTCCTTTGTCTCGCTTCGCTCTCTTTCACCCTCCTTCATCTCGTTTCGCTCTCTATCACCCTCCTTCGTCTCGTTTCGCTCTGTTTCAGTCTCCCTCATCTAGTTTCGCTCTCTTTCACCTTCCTTCGTCTCGTGTCGCTGTCTTTCACCCTCCTTCGTCTCGTTTCGCTGTCTTTCACCAACCTTCGTCTCATTTCGTTCTCGTTCACCCTCCTTCGTCTCGGTTCGCTGTCTTTCACCCTCCAACTCGTTTCGCTCACTTTCACCCTCCTTCATCTCGTTTCGCTCTCTTTCACACTCCTTCGTCTCGTTTCGCTCTCTTTCACCCTCCTTGGTCTCGTTTTGCTCTCTTTCACTGTCCTTCCGTTCGTTTCGCTATCATTCCCCCTCCTTCGTCTCGTGTCACTCTCTTTCACCCTCCTTCCTCTCGTTTCTCTCTCTTTCACCCTCCTTTGACTCGTTTCGCTCTCTTTCACCCTGCTTCATCTCGTTTCGCTCTCTTTCACCCTCCTTCCTCTCGTTTCGCTCTCTTTCACCCTCCTTCGTCTCGTTTCGCTCTCCTTCACCCTCCTTCGTCTTGTTTCGCTTTCTTTCACCCTCCTTCATCTCGTTTCGCTCTCTTTCACCCTCCTTCATCTCGTTTCCCTCTCTTTCACCCTCCTTCGTCTTGTTTCGCTCTCTTTCAAGCTCCTTCATCTCGTTTCGCTCTCTTTCACCCTCCTTCGTCTCGTTTCGCGTATTTTCACCTCCTTCATCCCATTTCACTCTCTTTTACCCTCCTTCTTCTCGTTTCGCTCTCTTTCACCCTCCTTCGTCTCGTTTCGCTCTCTTTCACCATCCTTCGTCTCATTTCGCTATCATTCACACTCCTTCGTCTCGTGTCGCTCTCTTTCACCCTCCTTCCTCTCGTTTCTCTCTCTTTCACCCTCCTTTGTATCGTTTCACTCTCTTTCACCCTCCTTCGTCTCGTTTCAATCGCTTTCACCCTCCTTTGTCTCGTTTCGCTCTCTTTCACCCTCCTTCGTCTCGCTTCGCTCTCTTACAACCTATTTCGTCTCGTTTCGCTCTCTATCACCCTCCTTCGGCTCGTTTCGCTCTGTTTCACCCTCCCTCATCTAGTTTCGCTCTCTTTCACCTTCCTTCGTCTCGTGTCGCTGTCTTTCACCATCCTTCGTCTCATTTTGTTCTCGTTCACCCTCCTTCGTCTCGTTTCGCTGTCTTTCACCCTCCAAATCTTTTCGCTCTCTTTCAGCCTCCTTCATCTCGTTTCGCATCTTTCACCATCCTTCGTCTCGTTTCGCTCTCTTTCACCCTCCTTCGTCTCGTTACGCTCTCTTTCACCCTCCTTCGTCGCGTGGCGCTCTCTTTCACCCTCCTTCGTCTCATTTTGCTCTCTTTCATCCTCCTTCTTCTCGTTTTGCTCACTTTCACCCTCCTTCATCTCGTTTCGCTCTCTTTCACCCTCCTTCGTCTCGTTTCGCTCTCTTTCACCCTCCTTCGTCTTGTTTCGCTCTCTTTCAGCCTCCCTCACATTATTTCACTCTCTTTCACACTCCTTCATCTCGTGTCGCTCTCTTTCACCCTCCTTCCTCTCGTTTCTCTCTCTTTCACCCTCCTTTGTATCGTTTCACTCTCTTTCACCCTCCTTCGTCTCGTTTCGCTCGCTTTCACCCTCCTTTGTCTCGTTTCGCTCTCTTTCACCCTCCTTCGTCTCGCTTCGCTCTCTTTCACCCTCCTTCATCTCGTTTCGCTCTCTATCACCCTCCTTCGTCTCGTTTCGCTCTGTTTCAGTCTCCCTCATCTAGTTTCGCTCTCTTTCACCTTCCTTCGTCTCGTGTCGCTGTCTTTCACCCTCCTTCGTCTCGTTTCGCTGTCTTTCACCAACCTTCGTCTCATTTCGTTCTCGTTCACCCTCCTTCGTCTCGTTTCGCTGTCTTTCACCATCCAACTCGTTTCGCTCTCTTTCACCCCCCTTCATCTCGTTTCGCTCTCTTTCACACTCCTTCGTCTCGTGTCGCTCTCTTTCACCCTCCTTGGTCTCGTTTTGCTCTCTTTGACTGTCCTTCGGTTCGTTTCGCTATCATTCCCCCTCCTTCGTCTCGTGTCACTCTCTTTCACCCTCCTTCCTCTCGTTTCTCTCTCTTTCACCCTCCTTTGACTCGTTTCGCTCTCTTTCACCCTGCTACATTTCGTTTCGCTCTCTTTCACCCTCCTTCGTCTCGTTTTGCTCTCTTTCACCCTCCTTCGTCTCGTTTCGCTCTCCTTCACCCTCCTTCGTCTTGTTTCGCTTTCTTTCACCCTCCTTCATCTCGTTTCGCTCTCTTTCACCCTCCTTCATCTCGTTTCGCTCTCTTTCACCCTCCTTCCTCTCGTTTTGCTCTCTTTCACCCTCCTCCGTCTCGTTTCGCTCTCCTTCACCCTCCTTCGTCTTGTTTCGCTTTCTTTCACCCTCCTTCGTCTTGTTTCGCTCTCTTTCACGCTCCTTCATCTCGTTTCGCTCTCTTTCACCCTCCTTCGTCTCGTTTCGCGTATTTTCACCTCCTTCATCCCATTTCACTCTCTTTTACCCTCCTTCTTCTCGTTTCGCTCTCTTTCACCCTCCTTCGTCTCGTTTCGCTCTCTTTCACCATCCTTCGTCTCATTTCGCTATCATTCACACTCCTTCGTCTCGTGTCGCTCTCTTTCACCCTCCTTCCTCTCGTTTCTCTCTCTTTCACCCTCCTTTGTATCGTTTCACTCTCTTTCACCCTCCTTCGTCTCGTTTCAATCGCTTTCACCCTCCTTTGTCTCGTTTCGCTCTCTTTCACCCTCCTTCGTCTCGCTTCGCTCTCTTTCAACCTATTTTGTCTCGTTTCGCTCTCTATCACCCTCCTTCGGCTCGTTTCGCTCTGTTTCACCCTCCCTCATCTAGTTTCGCTCTCTTTCACCTTCCTTCGTCTCGTGTCGCTGTCTTTCACCATCCTTCGTCTCATTTTGTTCTCGTTCACCCTCCTTCGTCTCGTTTCGCTGTCTTTCACCCTCCAACTCGTTTCGCTCTCTTTCACCCTCCTTCATCTCGTTTCGCATCTTTCACCATCCTTCGTCTCGTTTCGCTCTCTTTCACCCTCCTTCGTCTCGTTACGCTCTCTTTCACCCTCCTTCGTCGCGTGGCGCTCTCTTTCACCCTCCTTCGTCTTATTTTGCTCTCTTTCATCCTCCTTCTTCTCGTTTTGCTCACTTTCACCCTCCTTCATCTCGTCTCGCTCTCTTTCACCCTCCTTCGTCTCGTTTCGCTCTCTTTCACCCTCCTTCGTCTTGTTTCGCTCTCTTTCAGCCTCCCTCACCTTATTTCACTCTCTTTCACACTCCTTCATCTCGTGTCGCTCTCTTTCACCCTCCTTCATCTCGTTTCGCTCTCTTTCACCATCCTTCGTCTCGTTTCGCTCTCTTTCACCCTCCTTCGTCTCCTTTTGCACTCTTTCACCCTCCTTCATCTCGTTTTGCTCTCTTTCACCCTCCTTCATCTCGTTACACTCTCTTTCACCCTCCTTCGTTTCGTTTCGCTATCTTTCACCCTCCATCCTCTCCTGTCGTTCTCTTTCACCCTCCTTCGTCTCGTTTCGCTGTCTTTCACCCTCCTTCGTCTCGTTTCGCTCTCCTTCACCCTCCTTCGTCGCGTGGCGCTCTCTTTCACCCTCCTTCGTCTCATTTTGCTCTCTTTCATCCTCCTTCTTCTCGTTTTGCTCTCTTTCACCCTCCTTCGTCTTGTTTCGATCTCTTTCACGCTCCTTCATCTCGCTTCGCTCTCTTTCACCCTCCTTCGTCTCGTTTCGCTCTCAGTCACCCTGCTTCATCTCGTTTCGCGCTCTTTCAACCTGCTTCATCTCGTTTCGCTCTCTTTCACCCTCCTTTGTCTCGTTTCGCACAATTTCACCCTCCTTCATCCCATTTCACTCTCTTTTATCCTCCTTCTTCTCGTTTCGCTCTCTTTCTCCCTCCTTCGTCTCGTTTTGCTCTCTTTCACCATCCTTCGTCTCGTTTCGCTATCATTCACCCTCCTTCGTCTCGTGTCGCTCTCTTTCACCCTCCTTCCTCTCGTTTCTCTCTCTTTCACCCTCCTTTGTATCGTTTCACTCTCTTTCACCCTCCTTCGTTTCGTTTCGCTCGCTTTCACCCTCCCTCATCTAGTTTCGCTCTCTTTCACCTTCCTTCATCTCATGTCGCTGTCTTTCACCCTCCTTCGTCTCGTTTCGCTATCTTTCACCATCCTTCGTCTCATTTCGTTCTCGTTCACCCTCCTTCGACTCTTTTCGCTCTTTTTCACCCTCCAACTCGTTTCGCTCTCTTTCACCCACCTTCGTCTCCTTTCGCTCTCTTTCACCCTCCTTCATCTCGTTTTGCTCTCTTTCACCCTCCTTCATCTCGTTACGCTCTCTTTCACCCTCCTTCGTTTAGTTTCACTCTCTTTCCCCCTTCTTCCTCTCCTGTCGCTCTCTTTCACCCTCCTTCATCTCGTTTTGCTCTCTTTCACCCTCCTTCATCTCGTTACGCTCTCTTTCACCCTCCTTCATCTCGTTTTGCTCTCTTTCACCCTCCTTCATCTCGTTACGCTCTCTTTCACCCTCCTTCGTTTCGTTTCGCTCTCTTTCACCCTCCTTCCTCTCCTGTCGGTCCCTTTCACCCTCCTTCGTCTCGTTTCGCTCTCTTTCACACTCCTTCGTCTCGTTTCGCTCTCTTTCACCCTCCTTGGTCTCGTTTCGCTCTCTTTCACCCTCCTTCATCTCGTTTTGCTCTCTTTCACCCTCCTTTATCTCGTTACGCTCTCTTTCACCCTCCTTCGTTTTGTTTCGCTCTCTTTCACCCTCCTTCCTCTCCTGTCGCTCTCTTTCACCCTCCTTCGTCTCGTTTCGCTCTCTTTCACACTCCTTCGTCTCGTTTTGCTCTCTTTCACCCTCCTTGGTCTCGTTTTGCTCTCTTTCACTGTCCTTCGTCTCGTTTCGCTATCATTCCCCCTCCTTCGTCTCGTGTCACTCTCTTTCACCCTCCTTCCTCTCGTTTCTCTCTCTTTCACCCTCCTTTGACTCGTTTCGCTCTCTTTCACCCTGCTTCATCTCGTTTCGCTCTCTTTCACCCTCCTTCCTCTCGTTTCGCTCTCTTTCACACTCCTTCGTCTCGGTTCGCTCTCCTTCACCCTCCTTCGTCTTGTTTCGCTTTCTTTCACCCTCCTTCATCTCGTTTCGCTCATTTCACCCTCCTTCATCTCGTTTCGCTCTCTTTCACCCTCCTTCATCTCGTTACGCTCTCTTTCACCCTCCTTCGTTTCGTTTCGCTCTCTTTCACCCTCCTTCCTCTCCTGTCGGTCCCTTTCACCCTCCTTCGTCTCGTTTCGCTCTCTTTCACACTCCTTCGTCTCGTTTCGCTCTCTTTCACCCTCCTTGGTCTCGTTTCGCTCTCTTTCACCCTCCTTCATCTCGTTTTGCTCTCTTTCACCCTCCTTTATCTCGTTACGCTCTCTTTCACCCTCCTTCGTTTTGTTTCGCTCTCTTTCACCCTCCTTCCTCTCCTGTCGCTCTCTTTCACCCTCCTTCGTCTCGTTTCGCTCTCTTTCACACTCCTTCGTCTCGTTTTGCTCTCTTTCACCCTCCTTGGTCTCGTTTTGCTCTCTTTCACTGTCCTTCGTCTCGTTTCGCTATCATTCCCCCTCCTTCGTCTCGTGTCACTCTCTTTCACCCTCCTTCCTCTCGTTTCTCTCTCTTTCACCCTCCTTTGACTCGTTTCGCTCTCTTTCACCCTGCTTCATCTCGTTTCGCTCTCTTTCACCCTCCTTCCTCTCGTTTCGCTCTCTTTCACACTCCTTCGTCTCGGTTCGCTCTCCTTCACCCTCCTTCGTCTTGTTTCGCTTTCTTTCACCCTCCTTCATCTCGTTTCGCTCATTTCACCCTCCTTCATCTCGTTTCGCTCTCTTTCACCCTCCTTCGTCTTGTTTCGCTCTCTTTCACGCTCCTTCATCTCGTTTCGCTCTCTTTCACCCTTCTTCGTCTAGTTTCGCGTATTTTCACCTCCTTCATCCCATTTCACTCTCTTTTATCCTCCTTCTTCTCGTTTCGCTCTCTTTCACCCTCCTTCGTCTCGTTTTGCTCTCTTTCACCATCCTTCGTCTCATTTCGCTATCATTCACCCTCCTTCGTCTCGTGTCGCTCTCTTTCACCCTACTTCCTCTCGTTCTCTCTCTTTCACCCTCCTTTGTATCGTTTCACGCTCTTTCACCCTCCTTCGTCTCGTTTCGCTCGCTTTCACCCTCCTTTGTCTCGTTTCGCTCTCTTTCACCCTCCTTCGTCTCGCTTCGCTCTCTTTCACCCTCCTTCGTCTCGTTTCGCTCTCTATCACCCTCCTTCGTCTCGTTTCGCTCTGTTTCACCCTCCCTCATCTAGTTTCGCTCTCTTTCACCTTCCTTCGTCTCGTGTCGCTGTCTTTCACCCTCCTTCGTCTCGTTTCGCTGTCTTTCACCATCCTTCGCCTCATTTCGTTCTCGTTCACCCTCCTTCGTCTCCTGTCGCTCTCTTTCACCCTCCTTCGTCTCGTTTCGCTCTCTTTCACACTCCTTCGTCTCGTTTCGCTCTCTTTCACCCTCCTTGGTCTCGTTTTGCTCTCTTTCTCTGTCCTTCGTCTCGTTTCACTATCATTCCCCCTCCTTCGTCTCGTGTCACTCTCTTTCACCCTCCTTCCTCTCGTTTCTCTCTCTTTCACCCTCCTTTGACTCGTTTCGCTCTCTTTCAACCTGCTTCATCTCGTTTCGCTCTCTTTCACCTTCCTTCCTCTCGTTTCGCTCTCTTTCACCCTCCTTCATCTCGTTTCGCTCTCCTTCACCCTCCTTCGTCTTGTTTTGCTTTCTTTCACCCTCCTTCGTCTCGTTTCGCTGTCTTTCACCATCCTTCGTCTCATTTCGTTCTCGTTCACCCTCCTTCATCTCGTTTCGCTGTCTTTCAACCTCCAACTCGTTTCGCTCTCTTTCACCCTCCTTCATCTCGTTTCGCTCTCTTTCACCATCCTTCGTCTCGTTTCGCTCTCTTTCACCCTCCTTCGTCTCTTTACGCTCTCTTTCACCCTCCTTCGTCTCGTTTCGCTCTCTTTCACCCTCCTTCGTCGCGTGGCGCTCTCTTTCACCCTCCTTCGTCTCATTTTGCTCTCTTTCACCCTCCTTCGTCTCGTTTCGCCCTCTTTCACCATCCTTCGTCTCGTTTCGCTATCATTCACCCTCCTTCGTCTCGTGCCGCTCTCTTTCACCCTCCTTCCTCTCGTTTCTCTCTCTTTCACCCTCCTTTGTATCGTTTCACTCTCTTTCACCCGCCTTCGTTTCGTTTCGCTCGCTTTCACCCTCCTTTGTGTCGTTTTGCTCTCTTTCACCCTCCTTCGTTTAGTTTCGGTCTCTTTCCCCCTCCTTCCTCTCCTGTCGCTCTCTTTCACCCTCCTTCGTCTCGTTTCACTCTCTTTCACCCTCCTTCATCTCGTTTTGCTCTCTTTCACCCTCCTTCATCTCGTTACGCTCTCTTTCACCCTCCTTCATCTCGTTTTGCTCTCTTTCACCCTCCTTCATCTCGTTACGCTCTCTTTCACCCTCCTTCCTTTCGTTTCGCTCTCTTTCACCCTCCTTCCTCTCCTGTCGGTCTCTTTCACCCTCCTTCGCCTCGTTTCGCTCTCTTTCACACTCCTTCATCTCGTTTTGCTCTCTTTCACCCTCCTTGGTCTCGATTCGCTCTCTTTCACCCTCCTTCATCTCGTTTTGCTCTCTTTCACCCTCCTTCATCTCGTTTCGCTCTCTTTCACCCTCCTTCCTCTCCTGTCGCTCTCTTTCACCCTCCTTCGTCTCGTTTCGCTCTCTTTCACACTCCTTCGTCTCGTTTTGCTCTCTTTCACCCTCCTTGGTCTCGTTTTGCTCTCTTTCACTGTCCTTCGTCTCGTTTCGCTATCATTCCCCCTCCTTCGTCTCGTGTCACTCTCTTTCACCCTCCTTCCTCTCGTTTCTCTCTCTTTCACCCTCCTTTGACTCGTTTCGCTCTCTTTCACCCTGCTCCATCTCGTTTCGCTCTCTTTCACCCTCCTTCCTCTCGTTTCGCTCTCTTTCACCCTCCTTCGTCTCGTTTCGCTCTCCTTCACCCTCCTTCATCTTGTTTCGATTTCTTTCACCCTCCTTCATCTCGTTTCGCTCTCTTTCACCCTCCTTCATCTCGTTTCGCTCTCTTTCACCCTCCTTCATCTTGTTTCGCTCTCTTTCACGCTCCTTCATTTCGTTTCGCTCTCTTTCACCCTCCTTCGTCTCGTTTCGCGTATTTTCACCTCCTTCATCCCATTTCACTCTCTTTTATCCTCCTTCTTCTCGTTGCGCTCTCTTTCACCCTCCTTCGTCTCGTTTTGCTCTCTTTCACCATCCTTCGTCTCATTTCGCTATCATTCACCCTCCTTCGTCTCGTGTCGCTCTCTTTCACCCTCCTTCCTCTCGTTTCTCTCTGTTTCACCCTCCTTTGTATCGTTTCACTCTCTTTCAACCTGCTTCGTCTCGTTTCGCTCGCTTTCACCCTCCTTTGTCTCGTTTCGCTCTCTTTCACCCTCCTTCGTCTCGCTTCGCTCTCTTTCACCCTCCTTCATCTCGTTTCGCTCTCTATCACCCTCCTTCATCTCGTTTCGCTCTGTTTCACCCTCCCTCATCTAGTTTCGCTCTCTTTCACCTTCCTTCGTCTCGTGTCGCTGTCTTTCACCCTCCTTCGTCTCGTTTCGCTGTCTTTCACCATCCTTCGCCTCATTTCGTTCTCGGTCACCCTCCTTCGTCTCCTGTCGCTCTCTTTCACCCTCCTTCGTCTCGTTTCGCTCTCTTTCACAGTCCTTCGTCTCGTTTCGCTCTCTTTCACCCTCCTTGGTCTCGTTTTCCTCTCTTTCACTGTCCTTCGTCTCGTTTCACTATCATTCCCCCTCCTTCATCTCGTGTCACTCTCTTTCACCCTCCTTCCTCTCGTTTCTCTCTCTTTCACCCTCCTTTGACTCGTTTCGCTCTCTTTCAACCTGCTTCATCTTGTTTCGCTCTCTTTCACCTTCCTTCCTCTCGTTTCGCTCTCTTTCACCCTCCTTCGTCTCGTTTCGCTCTCCTTCACCCTCCTTCGTCGTGTTTCGCTTTCTTTCACCCTCCTTCATCTCGTTTCGCTCTCTTTCACCCTCCTTCATCTCGTTTCGCTCTCTTTCACCCTCCTTCGTCTTGTTTAGCTCTCTTTCACGCTCCTTCATCTCATTTCGCTCTCTTTCACCCTCCTTCGTCTCGTTTCGCGAATTTTCACCTCCTTCATCCCATTTCACTCTCTTTTATCCACCTTCTTCTCGTTTCGCTCTCGTTCACCCTCCTTCATCTCGTTAAGCTCTCTTCCACCCTACTTCCTCTCGTTTCACTCGCTTTCACCCTCCTTTGACTCGTTTCGCTCTCCTTCACCCTCCTTCGTCTCGTTTCGCTCTGTTTCACCGTCCCACATCTCTTTTCGCTCTCTTTCACCCTCCTTCATCTCATTTTGCTCTCTTTCACCCTCCTTCATCTCGTTACGCTCTCTTTCACCCTCCTTCCTTTCGTTTTGCTCTCTTTCACCCTCCTTCCTCTCCTGTCGGTCTCTTTCACCCTCCTTCGCCTCGTTTCGCTCTCTTTCACCCTGCTCCATCTCGTTTCGCTCTCTTTCACCCTCCTTCCTCTCGTTTCGCTCTCTTTCACCCTCCTTCGTCTCGTTTCGCTCTCCTTCACCCTCCTTCATCTTGTTTCGCTTTCTTTCACCCTCCTTCATCTTGTTTCGCTCTCTTTCACGCTCCTTCATTTCGTTTCGCTCTCTTTCACCCTCCTTCGTCTCGTTTCGCGTATTTTCACCTCCTTCATCTCATTTCACTCTCTTTTATCCTCCTTCTTCTCGTTTCGCTCTCTTTCACCCTCCTTCGTCTCGTTTTGCTCTCTTTCACCATCCTTCGTCTCATTTCGCTATCATTCACCCTCCTTCGTCTCGTGTCGCTCTCTTTCACCCTCCTTCCTCTCGTTTCTCTCTCTTTCACCCTCCTTTGTATCGTTTCACTCTCTTTCACCCTGCTTCGTCTCGTTTCGCTCGCTTTCACCCTCCTTTGTCTCGTTTCGCTCTCTTTCACCCTCCTTCGTCTCGCTTCGCTCTCTTTCACCCTCCTTCATCTCGTTTCGCTCTCTATCACCCTCCTTCGTCTCGTTTCGCTCTGTTTCACCCTCCCTCATCTAGTTTCGCTCTCTTTCACCTTCCTTCGTCTCGTGTCGCTGTCTTTCACCCTCCTTCGTCTCGTGTCGCTGTCTTTCACCCTCCTTGGTCTCGTTTTCCTCTCTTTCACTGTCCTTCGTCTCGTTTCACTATCATTCCCCCTCCTTCATCTCGTGTCACTCTCTTTCACCCTCCTTCCTCTCGTTTCTCTCTCTTTCACCCTCCTTTGACTCGTTTCGCTCTCTTTCAACCTGCTTCATCTTGTTTCGCTCTCTTTCACCTTCCTTCCTCTCGTTTCGCTCTCTTTCACCCTCCTTCGTCTCGTTTCGATCTCCTTCACCCTCCTTCGTCGTGTTTCGCTTTCTTTCACCCTCCTTCATCTCGTTTCGCTCTCTTTCACCCTCCTTCATCTCGTTTCGCTCTCTTTCACCCTCCTTCGTCTTGTTTAGCTCTCTTTCACGCTCCTTCATCTCATTTCGCTCTCTTTCACCCTCCTTCGTCTCGTTTCGCGAATTTTCACCTCCTTCATCCCATTTCACTCTCTTTTATCCACCTTCTTCTCGTTTCGCTCTCTTTCACCCTCCTTCGTCTCGTTTCGCTCTCTTTCACACTCCTTCGTCTCGTTTCGCTCTCGTTCACCCTCCTTCATCTCGTTAAGCTCTCTTCCACCCTACTTCCTCTCGTTTCACTCGCTTTCACCCTCCTTTGACTCGTTTCGCTCTCCTTCACCCTCCTTCGTCTCGTTTCGCTCTGTTTCACCGTCCCACATCTCTTTTCGCTCTCTTTCACACTCCTTCATCTCGTGTCACTCTCTTTCACCCTCCTTCATCTCGTTTCGCTCTTTCACCATCCTTCGTCTCGTTTCGCTCTCTTTCACCCTCCTTCGTCTCGTTACGCTCTCTTTCACCCTCCTTCGTCTCGTTTCGCTCTCTTTCACCCTCCTTCGTCGCGTGGCGCTCTCTTTCACCCTCCTTCGTCTCATTTTGCTCTCTTTCACCCTCCTTCGTCTCCTTTCGCTCTCTTTCACCCTCCTTCATCTCGTTTTGCTCTCTTTCACCCTCCTTCATCTCGTTACGCTCTCTTTCACCCTCCTTCCTTTCGTTTCGCTCTCTTTCACCCTCCTTCCTCTCCTGTCGGTCTCTTTCACCCTCCTTCGCCTCGTTTCGCTCTCTTTCACACTCCTTCATCTCGTTTCGCTCTCTTTCACCCTCCTTGGTCTCGATTCGCTCTCTTTCACCCTCCTTCATCTCGTTTTGCTCTCTTTCACCCTCCTTCATCTCGTTACGCTCTCTTTCACCCTCCTTCGTTTCGTTTCGCTCTCTTTCACCCTCCTTCCTCTCCTGTCGCTCTCTTTCACCCTCCTTCGTCTCGTTTCGCTCTCTTTCACACTCCTTCGTCTCGTTTTGCTCTCTTTCACCCTCCTTGGTCTCGTTTTGCTCTCTTTCACTGTCCTTCGTCTCGTTTCGCTATCATTCCCCCTCCTTCGTCTCGTGTCACTCTCTTTCACCCTCCTTCCTCTCGTTTCTCTCTCTTTCACCCTCCTTTGACTCGTTTCGCTCTCTTTCACCCTGCTCCATCTCGTTTCGCTCTCTTTCACCCTCCTTCCTCTCGTTTCGCTCTCTTTCACCCTCCTTCGTCTCGTTTCGCTCTCCTTCACCCTCCTTCATCTTGTTTCGCTTTCTTTCACCCTCCTTCATCTCGTTTCGCTCTCTTTCACCATCCTTCATCTCGTTTCGCTCTCTTTCACCCTCCTTCATCTTGTTTCGCTCTCTTTCATGCTCCTTCATTTCGTTTCGCTCTCTTTCACCCTCCTTCGTCTCGTTTCGCGTATTTTCACCTCCTTCATCCCATTTCACTCTCTTTTATCCTCCTTCTTCTCGTTTCGCTCTCTTTCACCCTCCTTCGTCTCGTTTTGCTCTCTTTCACCATCCTTCGTCTCATTTCGCTATCATTCACCCTCCTTCGTCTCGTGTCGCTCTCTTTCACCCTCCTTCCTCTCGTTTCTCTCTCTTTCACCCTCCTTTGTATCGTTTCACTCTCTTTCACCCTCCTTCGTCTCGTTTCGCTCGCTTTCACCCTCCTTTGTCTTGTTTCGCTCTCTTTCACCCTCCTTCGTCTCGCTTCGCTCTCTTTCACCCTCCTTCATCTCGTTTCGCTCTCTATCACCCTCCTTCGTCTCGTTTCGCTCTGTTTCACCCTCCCTCATCTAGTTTCGCTCTCTTTCACCTTCCTTCGTCTCGTGTCGCTGTCTTTCACCCTCCTTCGTCTCGTTTCGCTGTCTTTCACCATCCTTCGCCTCATTTCGTTCTCGTTCACCCTCCTTCGTCTCCTGTCGCTCTCTTTCACCCTCCTTCGTCTCGTTTCGCTCTCTTTCACAGTCCTTCGTCTCGTTTCGCTCTCTTTCACCCTCCTTGGTCTCGTTTTCCTCTCTTTCACTGTCCTTCGTCTCGTTTCACTATCATTCCCCCTCCTTCATCTCGTGTCACTCTCTTTCACCCTCCTTCCTCTCGTTTCTCTCTCTTTCACCCTCCTTTGACTCGTTTCGCTCTCTTTCAACCTGCTTCATCTTGTTTCGCTCTCTTTCACCTTCCTTCATCTCGTTTCGCTCTCTTTCACCCTCATTCATCTCGTTTCGCTCTCTTTCACCCTCCTTCGTCTTGTTTCGCTCTCTTTCACGCTCCTTCATCTCGTTTCGCTCTCTTTCACCCTCCTTCGTCTCGTTTCGCGAATTTTCACCTCCTTCATCCCATTTCACTCTCTTTTATCCACCTTCTTCTCGTTTCGCTCTCTTTCACCCTCCTTCGTCTCGTTTCGCTCTCTTTCACACTCCTTCGTCTCGTTTCGCTCTCGTTCACCCTCCTTCATCTCGTTAAGCTCTCTTCCACCCTACTTCCTCTCGTTTCACTCGCTTTCACCCTCCTTTGACTCGTTTCGCTATCTTTCACCCTCCTTCATCTCGTTTTGCTCTCTTTCACCCTCCTTCATCTCGTTACGCTCTCTTTCACCCTCCTTCCTTTCGTTTTGCTCTCTTTCACCCTCCTTCCTCTCCTGTCGGTCTCTTTCACCCTCCTTCACCTCGTTTCGCTCTCTTTCACACTCCTTCATCTCGTTTCGCTCTCTTTCACCCTCCTTGGTCTCGATTCGCTCTCTTTCACCCTCCTTCATCTCGTTTTGCTCTCTTTCACCCTCCTTCATCTCGTTACGCTCTCTTTCACCCTCCTTCGTTTTGTTTCGCTCTCTTTCACCCTCCTTCCTCTCCTGTCGCTCTCTTTCACCCTCCTTCGTCTCGTTTCGCTCTCTTTCACACTCCTTCGTCTCGTTTTGCTCTCTTTCACCCTCCTTGGTCTCGTTTTGCTCTCTTTCACTGTCCTTCGTCTCGTTTCGCTATCATTCCCCCTCCTTCGTCTCGTGTCACTCTCTTTCACCCTCCTTCCTCTCGTTTCTCTCTCTTTCACCCTCCTTTGACTCGTTTCGCTCTCTTTCACCCTGCTCCATCTCGTTTCGCTCTCTTTCACCCTCCTTCCTCTCGTTTCGCTCTCTTTCACCCTCCTTCGTCTCGTTTCGCTCTCCTTCACCCTCCTTCATCTTGTTTCGCTCTCTTTCACCCTCCTTCGTCTCGTTTCGCGTATTTTCACCTCCTTCATCCCATTTCACTCTCTTTTATCCTCCTTCTTCTCGTTTCGCTCTCTTTCACCCTCCTTCGTCTCGTTTTGCTCTCTTTCACCATCCTTCGTCTCATTTCGCTATCATTCACCCTCCTTCGTCTCGTGTCGCTCTCTTTCACCCTCCTTCCTCTCGTTTCTCTCTCTTTCACCCTCCTTTGTATCGTTTCACTCTCTTTCACCCTGCTTCGTCTCGTTTCGCTCGCTTTCACCCTCCTTTGTCTCGTTTCGCTCTCTTTCACCCTCCTTCGTCTCGCTTCGCTCTCTTTCACCCTCCTTCATCTCGTTTCGCTCTCTATCACCCTCCTTCGTCTCGTTTCGCTCTGTTTCACCCTCCCTCATCTAGTTTCGCTCTCTTTCACCTTCCTTCGTCTCGTGTCGCTGTCTTTCACCCTCCTTCGTCTCGTTTCGCTGTCTTTCACCATCCTTCGCCTCATTTCGTTCTCGTTCACCCTCCTTCGTCTCCTGTCGCTCTCTTTCACCCTCCTTCGTCTCGTTTCGCTCTCTTTCACAGTCCTTCGTCTCGTTTCGCTCTCTTTCACCCTCCTTGGTCTCGTTTTCCTCTCTTTCACTGTCCTTCGTCTCGTTTCACTATCATTCCCCCTCCTTCATCTCGTGTCACTCTCTTTCACCCTCCTTCCTCTCGTTTCTCTCTCTTTCACCCTCCTTTGACTCGTTTCGCTCTCTTTCAACCTGCTTCATCTTGTTTCGCTCTCTTTCACCTTCCTTCCTCTCGTTTCGCTCTCTTTCACCCTCCTTCGTCTCGTTTCGATCTCCTTCACCCTCCTTCGTCGTGTTTCGCTTTCTTTCACCCTCCTTCATCTCGTTTCGCTCTCTTTCACCCTCCTTCATCTCGTTTCGCTCTCTTTCACCCTCCTTCGTCTTGTTTAGCTCTCTTTCACGCTCCTTCATCTCGTTTCGCTCTCTTTCACCCTCCTTCGTCTCGTTTCGCGAATTTTCACCTCCTTCATCCCATTTCACTCTCTTTTATCCACCTTCTTCTCGTTTCGCTCTCTTTCACCCTCCTTCGTCTCGTTTCGCTCTCTTTCACACTCCTTCGTCTCGTTTCGCTCTCGTTCGCCCTCCTTCATCTCGTTAAGCTCTCTTCCACCCTACTTCCTCTCGTTTCACTCGCTTTCACCCTCCTTTGACTCGTTTCGCTCTCCTTCACCCTCCTTCGTCTCGTTTCGCTCTGTTTCACCGTCCCACATCTCTTTTCGCTCTCTTTCACACTCCTTCATCTCGTGTCACTCTCTTTCACCCTCCTTCATCTCGTTTCGCTCTTTCACCATCCTTCGTCTCGTTTCGCTCTCTTTCACCCTCCTTCGTCTCGTTACGCTCTCTTTCACCCTCCTTCGTCTCGTTTCGCTCTCTTTCACCCTCCTTCGTCGCGTGGCGCTCTCTTTCACCCTCCTTCGTCTCATTTGCTCTCTTTCACCCTCCTTCGTCTCCTTTCGCTCTCTTTCACCCTCCTTCATCTCGTTTTGCTCTCTTTCACCCTCCTTCATCTCGTCACACTCTCTTTCACCCTGCTTCGTTTCGTTTCGCTCTCTTTCACCCTCCTTCCTCTCCTGTCCTTCTCTTTCACCCTCCTTCGTCTCCTTTCGCTGTCTTTCACCATCCTTCATCTCATTTCGTTCTCGTTCACCCTCCTTCATCTCGTTTTGCTCTCTTTCACCCTCCTTCATCTCGTTACGCTCTCTTTCACCCTCCTTCCTTTCGTTTCGCTCTCTTTCACCCTCCTTCCTCTCCTGTCGGTCTCTTTCACCCTCCTTCGCCTCGTTTAGCTCTCTTTCACACTCCTTCATCTCGTTTCGCTCTCTTTCACCCTCCTTGGTCTCGATTCGCTCTCTTTCACCCTCCTTCATCTCGTTTTGCTCTCTTTCACCCTCCTTCATCTCGTTACGCTCTCTTTCACCCTCCTTCGTTTCGTTTCGCTCTCTTTCACCCTCCTTCCTCTCCTGTCGCTCTCTTTCACCCTCCTTCGTCTCGTTTCGCTCTCTTTCACACTCCTTCGTCTCGTTTTGCTCTCTTTCACCCTCCTTGGTCTCGTTTTGCTCTCTTTCACTGTCCTTCGTCTCGTTTCGCTATCATTCCCCCTCCTTCGTCTCGTGTCACTCTCTTTCACCCTCCTTCCTCTCGTTTCTCTCTCTTTCACCCTCCTTTGACTCGTTTCGCTCTCTTTCACCCTGCTCCATCTCGTTTCGCTCTCTTTCACCCTCCTTCCTCTCGTTTCGCTCTCTTTCACCCTCCTTCGTCTCGTTTCGCTCTCCTTCACCCTCCTTCATCTTGTTTCGCTTTCTTTCACCCTCCTTCATCTCGTTTCGCTCTCTTTCACCATCCTTCATCTCGTTTCGCTCTCTTTCACCCTCCTTCATCTTGTTTCGCTCTCTTTCATGCTCCTTCATTTCGTTTCGCTCTCTTTCACCCTCCTTCGTCTCGTTTCGCGTATTTTCAACTCCTTCATCCCATTTCACTCTCTTTTATCCTCCTTCTTCTCGTTTCGCTCTCTTTCACCCTCCTTCGTCTCGTTTTGCTCTCTTTCACCATCCTTCGTCTCATTTCGCTATCATTCACCCTCCTTCGTCTCGTGTCGCTCTCTTTCACCCTCCTTCCTCTCGTTTCTCTCTCTTTCACCCTCCTTTGTATCGTTTCACTCTCTTTCACCCTCCTTCGTCTCGTTTCGCTCGCTTTCACCCTCCTTTGTCTCGTTTCGCTCTCTTTCACCCTCCTTCGTCTCGCTTCGCTCTCTTTCACCCTCCTTCATCTCGTTTCGCTCTCTATCACCCTCCTTCGTCTCGTTTCGCTCTGTTTCACCCTCCCTCATCTAGTTTCGCTCTCTTTCACCTTCCTTCGTCTCGTGTCGCTGTCTTTCACCCTCCTTCGTCTCGTTTCGCTGTCTTTCACCATCCTTCGCCTCATTTCGTTCTCGTTCACCCTCCTTCGTCTCCTGTCGCTCTCTTTCACCCTCCTTCGTCTCGTTTCGCTCTCTTTCACAGTCCTTCGTCTCGTTTCGCTCTCTTTCACCCTCCTTGGTCTCGTTTTCCTCTCTTTCACTGTCCTTCGTCTCGTTTCACTATCATTCCCCCTCCTTCATCTCGTGTCACTCTCTTTCACCCTCCTTCCTCTCGTTTCTCTCTCTTTCACCCTCCTTTGACTCGTTTCGCTCTCTTTCAACCTGCTTCATCTTGTTTCGCTCTCTTTCACCTTCCTTCATCTCGTTTCGCTCTCTTTCACCCTCATTCATCTCGTTTCGCTCTCTTTCACCCTCCTTCGTCTTGTTTCGCTCTCTTTCACGCTCCTTCATCTCGTTTCGCTCTCTTTCACCCTCCTTCGTCTCGTTTCGCGAATTTTCACCTCCTTCATCCCATTTCACTCTCTTTTATCCACCTTCTTCTCGTTTCGCTCTCTTTCACCCTCCTTCGTCTCGTTTCGCTCTCTTTCACACTCCTTCGTCTCGTTTCGCTCTCGTTCACCCTCCTTCATCTCGTTAAGCTCTCTTCCACCCTACTTCCTCTCGTTTCACTCGCTTTCACCCTCCTTTGACTCGTTTCGCTCTCCTTCACCCTCCTTCGTCTCGTTTCGCTCTGTTTCACCGTCCCACATCTCTTTTCGCTCTCTTTCACCCTCCTTCATCTCGTTTTGCTCTCTTTCACCCTCCTTCAACTCGTTACGCTCTCTTTCACCCTCCTTCCTTTCGTTTTGCTCTCTTTCACCCTCCTTCCTCTCCTGTCGGTCTCTTTCACCCTCCTTCACCTCGTTTCGCTCTCTTTCACACTCCTTCATCTCGTTTCGCTCTCTTTCACCCTCCTTGGTCTCGATTCGCTCTCTTTCACCCTCCTTCATCTCGTTTTGCTCTCTTTCACCCTCCTTCATCTCGTTACGCTCTCTTTCACCCTCCTTCGTTTTGTTTCGCTCTCTTTCACCCTCCTTCCTCTCCTGTCGCTCTCTTTCACCCTCCTTCGTCTCGTTTCGCTCTCTTTCACACTCCTTCGTCTCGTTTTGCTCTCTTTCACCCTCCTTGGTCTCGTTTTGCTCTCTTTCACTGTCCTTCGTCTCGTTTCGCTATCATTCCCCCTCCTTCGTCTCGTGTCACTCTCTTTCACCCTCCTTCCTCTCGTTTCTCTCTCTTTCACCCTCCTTTGACTCGTTTCGCTCTCTTTCACCCTGCTCCATCTCGTTTCGCTCTCTTTCACCCTCCTTCCTCTCGTTTCGCTCTCTTTCACCCTCCTTCGTCTCGTTTCGCTCTCCTTCACCCTCCTTCATCTTGTTTCGCTTTCTTTCACCCTCCTTCATCTCGTTTCGCTCTCTTTCACCCTCCTTCATCTCGTTTCGCTCTCTTTCACCCTCCTTCATCTTGTTTCGCTCTCTTTCATGCTCCTTCATTTCGTTTCGCTCTCTTTCACCCTCCTTCGTCTCGTTTCGCGTATTTTCACCTCCTTCATCCCATTTCACTCTCTTTTATCCTCCTTCTTCTCGTTTCGCTCTCTTTCACCCTCCTTCGTCTCGTTTTGCTCTCTTTCACCATCCTTCGTCTCATTTCGCTATCATTCACCCTCCTTCGTCTCGTGTCGCTCTCTTTCACCCTCCTTCCTCTCGTTTCTCTCTCTTTCACCCTCCTTTGTATCGTTTCACTCTCTTTCACCCTCCTTCGTCTCGTTTCGCTCGCTTTCACCCTCCTTTGTCTCGTTTCGCTCTCTTTCACCCTCCTTCGTCTCGCTTCGCTCTCTTTCACCCTCCTTCATCTCGTTTCGCTCTCTATCACCCTCCTTCGTCTCGTTTCGCTCTGTTTCACCCTCCCTCATCTAGTTTCGCTCCCTTTCACCTTCCTTCGTCTCGTGTCGCTGTCTTTCACCCTCCTTCGTCTCGTTTCGCTGTCTTTCACCATCCTTCGCCTCATTTCGTTCTCGTTCACCCTCCTTCGTCTCCTGTCGCTCTCTTTCACCCTCCTTCGTCTCGTTTCGCTCTCTTTCACAGTCCTTCGTCTCGTTTCGCTCTCTTTCACCCTCCTTGGTCTCGTTTTCCTCTCTTTCACTGTCCTTCGTCTCGTTTCACTATCATTCCCCCTCCTTCATCTCGTGTCACTCTCTTTCACCCTCCTTCCTCTCGTTTCTCTCTCTTTCACCCTCCTTTGACTCGTTTCGCTCTCTTTCAACCTGCTTCATCTTGTTTCGCTCTCTTTCACCTTCCTTCCTCTCATTTCGCTCTCTTTCACCCTCCTTCGTCTCGTTTCGCTCTCCTTCACCCTCCTTCGTCGTGTTTCGCTTTCTTTCACCCTCCTTCATCTCGTTTCGCTCTCTTTCACCCTCATTCATCTCGTTTCGCTCTCTTTCACCCTCCTTCGTCTTGTTTCGCTCTCTTTCACGCTCCTTCATCTCGTTTCGCTCTCTTTCACCCTCCTTCGTCTCGTTTCGCGAATTTTCACCTCCTTCATCCCATTTCACTCTCTTTTATCCACCTTCTTCTCGTTTCGCTCTCTTTCACCCTCCTTCGTCTCGTTTCGCTCTCTTTCACACTCCTTCGTCTCGTTTCGCTCTCGTTCGCCCTCCTTCATCTCGTTAAGCTCTCTTCCACCCTACTTCCTCTCGTTTCACTCGCTTTCACCCTCCTTTGACTCGTTTCGCTCTCCTTCACCCTCCTTCGTCTCGTTTCGCTCTGTTTCACCGTCCCACATCTCTTTTCGCTCTCTTTCACACTCCTTCATCTCGTGTCGCTCTCTTTCACCCTCCTTCATCTCGTTTCGCTCTTTCACCATCCTTCGTCTCGTTTCGCTCTCTTTCACCCTCCTTCGTCTCGTTACGCTCTCTTTCACCCTCCTTCGTCTCGTTTCGCTCTCTTTCACCCTCCTTCGTCGCGTGGCGCTCTCTTTCACCCTCCTTCGTCTCATTTTGCTCTCTTTCATCCTCCTTCTTCTCGTTTTGCTCACTTTCACCCTCCTTCATCTCGTTTCGCTCTCTTTCACCCTCCTTCGTCTCGTTTCGCTCTCTTTCACCCTCCTTCGTCTCGTTTCGCTCTCTTTCACACTCCTTCGTCTCGTTTCGCTCTCGTTCGCCCTCCTTCATCTCGTTAAGCTCTCTTCCACCCTACTTCCTCTCGTTTCACTCGCTTTCAACCTCCTTTGACTCGTTTCGCTCTCCTTCACCCTCCTTCGTCTCGTTTCGCTCTGTTTCACCGTCCCACATCTCTTTTCGCTCTCTTTCACACTCCTTCATCTCGTGTCGCTCTCTTTCACCCTCCTTCATCTCGTTTCGCTCTTTCACCATCCTTCGTCTCGTTTCGCTCTCTTTCACCCTCCTTCGTCTCGTTACGCTCTCTTTCACCCTCCTTCGTCTCGTTTCGCTCTCTTTCACCCTCCTTCGTCGCGTGGCGCTCTCTTTCACCCTCCTTCGTCTCATTTTGCTCTCTTTCATCCTCCTTCTTCTCGTTTTGCTCACTTTCACCCTCCTTCATCTCGTTTCGCTCTCTTTCACCCTCCTTCGTCTCGTTTCGCTCTCTTTCACCCTCCTTCGTCGTGTTTCGCTCTCTTTCAGCCTCCCTCACCTTGTTTCACTCTCTTTCACACTCCTTCATCTCGTGTCGCTCTCTTTCACCCTCCTTCATCTTGTTTCGCTCTCTTTCACCATCCTTCGTCTCGTTTCGCTCTCTTTCACCCTCCTTCGTCTCCTTTCGCTCTCTTTCACCCTCCTTCATCTCGTTTTGCTCTCTTTCACCCTCCTTCATCTCGTCACACTCTCTTTCACCCTGCTTCGTCTCGTTTCGCTCGCTTTCACCCTCCTTTGTCTCGTTTCGCTCTCTTTCACCCTCCTTCGTCTCGCTTCGCTCTCTTTCACCCTCCTTCATCTCGTTTCGCTCTCTATCACCCTCCTTCGTCTCGTTTCGCTCTGTTTCACCCTCCCTCATCTAGTTTCGCTCTCTTTCACCTTCCTTCGTCTCGTGTCGCTGTCTTTCACCCTCCTTCGTCTCGTTTCGCTGTCTTTCACCATCCTTCGCCTCATTTCGTTCTCGTTCACCCTCCTTCGTCTCCTGTCGCTCTCTTTCACCCTCCTTCGTCTCGTTTCGCTCTCTTTCACAGTCCTTCGTCTCGTTTCGCTCTCTTTCACCCTCCTTGGTCTCGTTTTCCTCTCTTTCACTGTCCTTCGTCTCGTTTCACTATCATTCCCCCTCCTTCATCTCGTGTCACTCTCTTTCACCCTCCTTCCTCTCGTTTCTCTCTCTTTCACCCTCCTTTGACTCGTTTCGCTCTCTTTCAACCTGCTTCATCTTGTTTCGCTCTCTTTCACCTTCCTTCCTCTCATTTCGCTCTCTTTCACCCTCCTTCGTCTCGTTTCGCTCTCCTTCACCCTCCTTCGTCGTGTTTCGCTTTCTTTCACCCTCCTTCATCTCGTTTCGCTCTCTTTCACCCTCATTCATCTCGTTTCGCTCTCTTTCACCCTCCTTCGTCTTGTTTCGCTCTCTTTCACGCTCCTTCATCTCGTTTCGCTCTCTTTCACCCTCCTTCGTCTCGTTTCGCGAATTTTCACCTCCTTCATCCCATTTCACTCTCTTTTATCCACCTTCTTCTCGTTTCGCTCTCTTTCACCCTCCTTCGTCTCGTTTCGCTCTCTTTCACACTCCTTCGTCTCGTTTCGCTCTCGTTCGCCCTCCTTCATCTCGTTAAGCTCTCTTCCACCCTACTTCCTCTCGTTTCACTCGCTTTCACCCTCCTTTGACTCGTTTCGCTCTCCTTCACCCTCCTTCGTCTCGTTTCGCTCTGTTTCACCGTCCCACATCTCTTTTCGCTCTCTTTCACACTCCTTCATCTCGTGTCGCTCTCTTTCACCCTCCTTCATCTCGTTTCGCTCTTTCACCATCCTTCGTCTCGTTTCGCTCTCTTTCACCCTCCTTCGTCTCGTTACGCTCTCTTTCACCCTCCTTCGTCTCGTTTCGCTCTCTTTCACCCTCCTTCGTCGCGTGGCGCTCTCTTTCACCCTCCTTCGTCTCATTTTGCTCTCTTTCATCCTCCTTCTTCTCGTTTTGCTCACTTTCACCCTCCTTCATCTCGTTTCGCTCTCTTTCACCCTCCTTCGTCTCGTTTCGCTCTCTTTCACCCTCCTTCGTCGTGTTTCGCTCTCTTTCAGCCTCCCTCACCTTGTTTCACTCTCTTTCACACTCCTTCATCTCGTGTCGCTCTCTTTCACCCTCCTTCATCTTGTTTCGCTCTCTTTCACCATCCTTCGTCTCGTTTCGCTCTCTTTCACCCTCCTTCGTCTCCTTTCGCTCTCTTTCACCCTCCTTCATCTCGTTTTGCTCTCTTTCACCCTCCTTCATCTCGTCACACTCTCTTTCACCCTGCTTCGTTTCGTTTCGCTCTCTTTCACCCTCCTTCCTCTCCTGTCGTTCTCTTTCACCCTCCTTCGTCTCCTTTCGCTGTCTTTCACCATCCTTCATCTCATTTCGTTCTCGTTCACCCTCCTTCGTCTCTTTTCGCTCTTTTTCACCCTCCAACTCGTTTCGCTCTCTTTCACCCTCCTTCGTTTCGTTTCGCTCTCTTTCACCCTCCTTCCTCTCCTGTCGCTCTTTTTCACCCTTCTTCGTCTCGTTTCGCTCTCTTTCACACTCCTTCGTCTCGTTTCGCTCTCTTTCACACTCCTTCGTCTCGTTTCGCTCTCTTTCACCCTCCTTCATCTCGTTAAGCTCTCTTCCACCCTACTTCCTCTCGTTTCACTCGCTTTCACCCTCCTTTGACTCGTTTCGCTCTCTTTCACCCTCCTTCGTCTCGCTTCGCTCTCTTTCACCCTCCTTCATCTCGTTTCGCTCTCCTTCACCCTCTTTCGTCTCGTTTCGCTCTGTTTCACCGTCCCACATCTCTTTTCGCTCTCTTTCACACTCCTTCATCTCGTGTCGCTCTCTTTCACCCTCGTCACGTTCCGCGAATTTTCACCTCCTTCATCCCATTTCACTCTCTTTTATCCACCTTCTTCTCGTTTCGCTCTCTTTCACCCTCCTTCGTCTCGTTTCGCTCTCTTTCACACTCCTTCGTCTCGTTTCGCTCTCTTTCACCCTCCTTCATCTCGTTAAGCTCTCTTCCACCCTACTTCCTCTCGTTTCACTCGCTTTCACCCTCCTTCGTCTCGCTTCCCTCTCTTTCACCCTCCTTCGTCTCGCTTCGCTCTCTTTCACCCTCCTTCATCTCGTTTCGCTCTCCTTCACCCTCCTTCGTCTCGTTTCGCTCTGTTTCACCGTCCCACATCTCTTTTCGCTCTCTTTCACACTCCTTCATCTCGTGTCGCTCTCTTTCACCCTCCTTCATCTCGTTTCGCTCTTTCACCATCCTTCGTCTCGTTTCGCTCTCTTTCACCCTCCTTCGTCTCGTTACGCTCTCTTTCACCCTCCTTCGTCTCGTTTCGCTCTCTTTCACCCTCCTTCGTCGCGTGGCGCTCTCTTTCACCCTCCTTCGTCTCATTTTGCTCTCTTTCATCCTCCTTCTTCTCGTTTTGCTCACTTTCACCCTCCTTCGTCTCGTTTCGCTCTCTTTCACCCTCCTTCGTCTTGTTTCGCTCTCTTTCAGCCTCCCTCACCTTGTTTCACTCTCTTTCACACTCCTTCATCTCGTGTCGCTCTCTTTCACCCTCCTTCATCTTGTTTCGCTCTCTTTCACCATCCTTCGTCTCGTTTCGCTCTCTTTCACCCTCCTTCGTCTCCTTTCGCTCTCTTTCACCCTCCTTCATCTCGTTTTGCTCTCTTTCACCCTCCTTCATCTCGTTACACTCTCTTTCACCCTGCTTCGTTTCGTTTCGCTCTCTTTCACCCTCCTTCCTCTCCTATCGTTCTCTTTCACCCTCCTTCGTCTCCTTTCGCTGTCTTTCCCCATCCTTCATCTCATTTCGTTCTCGTTCACCCTCCTTCGTCTCTTTTCGCTCTTTTTCACCCTCCAACTCGTTTCGCTCTCTTTCACACTCCTTCGTCTCCTTTCGCTCTCTTTCACCCTCCTTAATCTCGTTTTGCTCTCTTTCACCCTCCTTCATCTCGTTACGCTCTCTTTCACCCTCCTTCGTTTCGTTTCGCTCTCTTTCACCCTCCTTCCTCTCCTGTCGCTCTCTTTCACCCTTCTTCGTCTCGTTTCGCTCTCTTTCACACTCCTTCGTCTCGTTTCGCTCTCTTTCACCCTCCTTGGTCTCGTTTTGCTCTCTTTCACCGTCCTTCGTCTCGTTTCGCTATCATTCCCCCTCCTTCGTCTCGTGTCACTCTCTTTCACCCTCCTTCCTCTCGTTTCTCTCTCTTTCACCCTCCTTCGTCTCGTTTCGCTCTCTTTCACCCTCCCTCATCTAGTTTCGCTCTCTTTCACCTTCCTTCGTCTCGTTTCGCTCTCTTTCACCCTCCTTCAACTCGTTAAGCTCTAATCCACCCTACTTCCTCTCGTTTCACTCGCTTTCACCCTCCTTTGACTCGTTTCGCTCTCTTTCACCCTCCTTCGTCTCGCTTCGCTCTCTTTCACCCTCCTTCATCTCGTTTCGCTCTCTTTCACTCTCCTTCGTCTCGTTTCGCTCTGTTTCACTGTCCCACATCTCGTTTCGCTCTCTTTCACACTCCTTCATCTCGTTTTGCTCTCTTTCACCCTCCTTCATCTCGTTTCACTCTCTTTCACCATCCTTCGTCTCGTTTCGCTCTCTTTCACCCTCCTTCGTCTCGTTACGCTCTCTTTCACCCTCCTTCGTCTCGTTTCGCTCTCTTTCACACTCCTTCGTCGCGTGGCACTCTCTTTCACACTCCTTCGTATCATTTTGCTCTCTTTCATCGTCCTTCTTCTCGTTTTGCTCACTTTCACCCTCCTTCATCTCGTTTCGCTCTCTTTCACCCTCCTTCGTCTCGTTTCGCTCTCTTTCACCCTCCTTCGTCTTGTTTCGCTCTCTTTCAGCCTCCCTCACCTTGTTTCACTCTCTTTCACACTCCTTCATCTCGTGTCGCTCTCTTTCACCCGCCTTCATCTCGTTTTGCTCTCTTTCACCATCCTTTGTCTCGTTCCGCTCTCTTTCACCCTCCTTCATCTCCTTTCGCTCTCTTACACCCTCCTTCATCTAGTTTCGCTCTCTTTCACCTTCCTTCGTCTCGTGTCGCTGTCTTTCACCCTCCTTCGTCTCGTTTCGCTGTCATTCACCATCCTTCGCCTCATTTCGTTCTCGTTCACCCTCCTTCGTCTCCTGTCGCTCTCTTTCACCCTCCTTCGTCTCGTTTCGCTCTCTTTCACACTCCTTCGTCTCGTTTCGCTCTCTTTCACCCTCCTTGGTCTCGTTTTGCTCTCTTTCTCTGTCCTTCGTCTCGTTTCACTATCATTCCCCCTCCTTCGTCTCGTGTCACTCTCTTTCACCCTCCTTCCTCTCGTTTCTCTCTCTTTCACCCTCCTTTGACTCGTTTCGCTCTCTTTCAACCTGCTTCATCTCGTTTCGCTCTCTTTCACCTTCCTTCCTCTCGTTTCGCTCTCTTTCACCCTCCTTCATCTCGTTTCGCTCTCCTTCACCCTCCTTCGTCTTGTTTTGCTTTCTTTCACCCTCCTTCGTCTCGTTTCGCTGTCTTTCACCATCCTTCGTCTCATTTCGTTCTCGTTCACCCTCCTTCATCTCGTTTCGCTGTCTTTCACCCTCCAACTCGTTTCGCTCTCTTTCACCCTCCTTCATCTCGTTTCGCTCTCTTTCACCATCCTTCATCTCGTTTCGCTCTCTTTCAACCTCCTTCGTCTCGTTACGCTCTCTTTCACCCTCCTTCGTCTCGTTTCGCTCTCTTTCACCCTCCTTCGTCGCGTGGCACTCTCTTTCACCCTCCTTCGTCTCATTTTGCTCTCTTTCACCCTCCTTCGTCTCGTTTTGCCCTCTTTCACCATCCTTCGTCTCGTTTCGCTATCATTCACCCTCCTTCGTCTCGTGCCGCTCTCTTTCACCCTCCTTCCTCTCGTTTCTCTCTCTTTCACCCTCCTTTGTATCGTTTCACTCTCTTTCACCCGCCTTCGTTTCGTTTCGCTCGTTTTCACCCTCCTTTGTGTCGTTTTGCTCTCTTTCACCCTCCTTCGTCTCGTTTCGCTCTGTTTCACCCTCCCTCATCTAGTTTCGCTCTCTTTCACCTTCCTTCATCTCGTGTCGCTGTCTTTCACCCTCCTTCGTCTCGTTTCGCTATCTTTCACCATCCTTCGTCTCATTTCGTTCTCGTTCACCCTCCTTCGTCTCTTTTCGCTCTTTTTCACCCTCCAACTCGTTTCGCTCTCTTTCACCCACCTTCGTCTCCTTTCGCTCTCTTTCACCCTCCTTCATCTCGTTTTGCTCTCTTTCACCCTCCTTCATCTCGTTATGCTCTCTTTCACCCTCCTTCGTCTCGTTTCACTCTCTTTCACCCTCCTTCATCTCGTTTTGCTCTCTTTCACCCTCCTTCATCTCGTTACGCTCTCTTTCACCCTCCTTCATCTCGCTTTGCTCTCTTTCACCCTCCTTCATCTCGTTACGCTCTCTTTCACTCTCCTTCCTTTCGTTTCGCTCTCTTTCACCCTCCTTCCTCTCCTGTCGGTCTCTTTCACCCTCCTTCGTCTCGTTTCGCTCTCTTTCACACTCCTTCATCTCGTTTCGCTCTCTTTCACCCTCCTTGGTCTCGATTCGCTCTCTTTCACCCTCCTTCATCTCGTTTTGCTCTCTTTCACCCTCCTTCATCTCGTTACGCTCTCTTTCACCCTCCTTCGTTTCGTTTCGCTCTCTTTCACCCTCCTTCCTCTCCTGTCGCTCTCTTTCACCCTCCTTCGTCTCGTTTCGCTCTCTTTCACCCTCGTCACGTTCCGCGAATTTTCACCTCCTTCATCCCATTTCACTCTCTTTTATCCACCTTCTTCTCGTTTCGCTCTCTTTCACCCTCCTTCGTCTCGTTTCGCTCTCTTTCACACTCTTTCGTCTCGTTTCGCTCTCTTTCACCCTCCTTCATCTCGTTAAGCTCTCTTCCACCCTACTTCCTCTCGTTTCACTCGCTTTCACCCTCCTTCGTCTCGCTTCCCTCTCTTTCACCCTCCTTCGTCTCGCTTCGCTCTCTTTCACCCTCCTTCATCTCGTTTCGCTCTCCTTCACCCTCCTTCGTCTCGTTTCGCTCTGTTTCACCGCCCCACATCTCTTTTCGCTCTCTTTCACACTCCTTCATCTCGTGTCGCTCTCTTTCACCCTCCTTCATCTCGTTTCGCTCTTTCACCATCCTTCGTCTCGTTTCGCTCTCTTTCACCCTCCTTCGTCTCGTTACGCTCTCTTTCACCCTCCTTCGTCTCGTTTCGCTCTCTTTCACCCTCCTTCGTCGCGTGGCGCTCTCTTTCACCCTCCTTCGTCTCATTTTGCTCTCTTTCATCCTCCTTCTTCTCGTTTTGCTCACTTTCACCCTCCTTCGTCTCGTTTCGCTCTCTTTCACCCTCCTTCGTCTTGTTTCGCTCTCTTTCAGCCTCCCTCACCTTGTTTCACTCTCTTTCACACTCCTTCATCTCGTGTCGCTCTCTTTCACCCTCCTTCATCTTGTTTCGCTCTCTTTCACCATCCTTCGTCTCGTTTCGCTCTCTTTCACCCTCCTTCGTCTCCTTTCGCTCTCTTTCACCCTCCTTCATCTCGTTTTGCTCTCTTTCACCCTCCTTCATCTCGTTACACTCTCTTTCACTCTGCTTCGTTTCGTTTCGCTCTCTTTCACCCTCCTTCCTCTCCTGTCGTTCTCTTTCACCCTCCTTCGTCTCCTTTCGCTGTCTTTCCCCATCCTTCATCTCATTTCGTTCTCGTTCACCCTCCTTCGTCTCTTTTCGCTCTTTTTCACCCTCCAACTCGTTTCGCTCTCTTTCACACTCCTTCGTCTCCTTTCGCTCTCTTTCACCCTCCTTAATCTCGTTTTGCTCTCTTTCACCCTCCTTCATCTCGTTACGCTCTCTTTCACCCTCCTTCGTTTTGTTTCGCTCTCTTTCACCCTCCTTCCTCTCCTGTCGCTCTCTTTCACCCTTCTTCGTCTCGTTTCGCTCTCTTTCACACTCCTTCGTCTCGTTTCGCTCTCTTTCACCCTCCTTGGTCTCGTTTTGCTCTCTTTCACCGTCCTTCGTCTCGTTTCGCTATCATTCCCCCTCCTTCGTCTCGTGTCACTCTCTTTCACCCTCCTTCCTCTCGTTTCTCTCTCTTTCACCCTCCTTCGTCTCGTTTCGCTCTCTTTCACCCTCCCTCATCTAGTTTCGCTCTCTTTCACCTTCCTTCGTCTCGTTTCGCTCTCTTTCACCCTCCTTCATCTCGTTAAGCAGTAATCCACCCTACTTCCTCTCGTTTCACTCGCTTGCACCCTCCTTTGACTCGTTTCGCTCTCTTTCACCCTCCTTCGTCTCGCTTCGCTCTCTTTCACCCTCCTTCATCTCGTTTCGCTCTCTTTCACTCTCCTTCGTCTCGTTTCGCTCTGTTTCACTGTCCCACATCTCGTTTCGCTCTCTTTCACACTCCTTCATCTCGTGTTGCTCTCTTTCACCCTCCTTCATCTCGTTTCACTCTCTTTCACCATCCTTCGTCTCGTTTCGCTCTCTTTCACCCTCCTTCGTCTCGTTACGCTCTCTTTCACCCTCCTTCGTCTCGTTTCGCTCTCTTTCACACTCCTTCGTCGCGTGGCGCTCTCTTTCACACTCCTTCGTATCATTTTGCTCTCTTTCATCCTCCTTCTTCTCGTTTTGCTCACTTTCACCCTCCTTCATCTCGTTTCGCTCTCTTTCACCCTCCTTCGTCTCGTTTCGCTCTCTTTCACCCTCCTTCGTCTTGTTTCGCTCTCTTTCAGCCTCCCTCACCTTGTTTCACTCTCTTTCACACTCCTTCATCTCGTGTCGCTCTCTTTCACCCGCCTTCATCTCGTTTTGCTCTCTTTCACCATCCTTTGTCTCGTTCCGCTCTCTTTCACCCTCCTTCATCTCCTTTCGCTCTCTTACACCCTCCTTCATCTAGTTTCGCTCTCTTTCACCTTCCTTCGTCTCCTGTCGCTCTCTTTCACCCTCCTTCGTCTCGTTTCGCTCTCTTTCACAGTCCTTCGTCTCGTTTCGCTCTCTTTCACCCTCCTTGGTCTCGTTTTCCTCTCTTTCACTGTCCTTCGTCTCGTTTCACTATCATTCCCCCTCCTTCATCTCGTGTCACTCTCTTTCACCCTCCTTCCTCTCGTTTCTCTCTCTTTCACCCTCCTTTGACTCGTTTCGCTCTCTTTCAACCTGCTCCATCTTGTTTCGCTCTCTTTCACCTTCCTTCCTCTCGTTTCGCTCTCTTTCACCCTCCTTCGTCTCGTTTCGCTCTCCTTCACCCTCCTTCGTCGTGTTTCGCTTTCTTTCACCCTCCTTCATCTCGTTTCGCTCTCTTTCACCCTCATTCATCTCGTTTCGCTCTCTTTCACCCTCCTTCGTCTTGTTTCGCTCTCTTTCACGCTCCTTCATCTCGTTTCGCTCTCTTTCACCCTCCTTCGTCTCGTTTCGCGAATTTTCACCTCCTTCATCCCATTTCACTCTCTTTTATCCACCTTCTTCTCGTTTCGCTCTCTTTCACCCTCCTTCGTCTCGTTTCGCTCTCTTTCACACTCCTTCGTCTCGTTTCGCTCTCGTTCGCCCTCCTTCATCTCGTTAAGCTCTCTTCCACCCTACTTCCTCTCGTTTCACTCGCTTTCACCCTCCTTTGACTCGTTTCGCTCTCCTTCACCCTCCTTCGTCTCGTTTCGCTCTGTTTCACCGTCCCACATCTCTTTTCGCTCTCTTTCACACTCCTTCATCTCGTTTCGCTCTCTTTCACACTCCTTTGTCTCGTTTCGCTCTCGTTCGCCCTCCTTCTTCTCGTTTTGCTCACTTTCACCCTCCTTCATCTCGTTTCGCTCTCTTTCACCCTCCTTCGTCTCGTTTCGCTCTCTTTCACCCTCCTTCGTCTTGTTTCGCTCTCTTTCAGCCTCCCTCACCTTGTTTCACTCTCTTTCACACTCCTTCATCTCGTGTCGCTCTCTTTCACCCGCCTTCATCTCGTTTTGCTCTCTTTCACCATCCTTTGTCTCGTTCCGCTCTCTTTCACCCTCCTTCATCTCCTTTCGCTCTCTTACACCCTCCTTCATCTAGTTTCGCTCTCTTTCACCTTCCTTCGTCTCGTGTCGCTGTCTTTCACCCTCCTTCGTCTCGTTTCGCTGTCATTCACCATCCTTCGCCTCATTTCGTTCTCGTTCACCCTCCTTCGTCTCCTGTCGCTCTCTTTCACCCTCCTTCGTCTCGTTTCGCTCTCTTTCACACTCCTTCGTCTCGTTTCGCTCTCTTTCACCCTCCTTGGTCTCGTTTTGCTCTCTTTCTCTGTCCTTCGTCTCGTTTCACTATCATTCCCCCTCCTTCGTCTCGTGTCACTCTCTTTCACCCTCCTTCCTCTCGTTTCTCTCTCTTTCACCCTCCTTTGACTCGTTTCGCTCTCTTTCAACCTGCTTCATCTCGTTTCGCTCTCTTTCACCTTCCTTCCTCTCGTTTCGCTCTCTTTCACCCTCCTTCATCTCGTTTCGCTCTCCTTCACCCTCCTTCGTCTTGTTTTGCTTTCTTTCACCCTCCTTCGTCTCGTTTCGCTGTCTTTCACCATCCTTCGTCTCATTTCGTTCTCGTTCACCCTCCTTCATCTCATTTCGCTGTCTTTCACCCTCCAACTCGTTTCGCTCTCTTTCACCCTCCTTCATCTCGTTTCGCTCTCTTTCACCATCCTTCATCTCGTTTCGCTCTCTTTCAACCTCCTTCGTCTCGTTACGCTCTCTTTCACCCTCCTTCGTCTCGTTTCGCTCTCTTTCACCCTCCTTCGTCGCGTGGCACTCTCTTTCACCCTCCTTCGTCTCATTTTGCTCTCTTTCACCCTCCTTCGTCTCGTTTTGCCCTCTTTCACCATCCTTCGTCTCGTTTCGCTATCATTCACCCTCCTTCGTCTCGTGCCGCTCTCTTTCACCCTCCTTCCTCTCGTTTCTCTCTCTTTCACCCTCCTTTGTATCGTTTCACTCTCTTTCACCCGCCTTCGTTTCGTTTCGCTCGTTTTCACCCTCCTTTGTGTCGTTTTGCTCTCTTTCACCCTCCTTCGTCTCGTTTCGCTCTGTTTCACCCTCCCTCATCTAGTTTCGCTCTCTTTCACCTTCCTTCATCTCGTGTCGCTGTCTTTCACCCTCCTTCGTCTCGTTTCGCTATCTTTCACCATCCTTCGTCTCATTTCGTTCTCGTTCACCCTCCTTCGTCTCTTTTCGCTCTTTTTCACCCTCCAACTCGTTTCGCTCTCTTTCACCCACCTTCGTCTCCTTTCGCTCTCTTTCACCCTCCTTCATCTCGTTTTGCTCTCTTTCACCCTCCTTCATCTCGTTATGCTCTCTTTCACCCTCCTTCGTTTAGTTTCGGTCTCTTTCCCCCTCCTTCCTCTCCTGTCGCTCTCTTTCACCCTCCTTCGTCTCGTTTCACTCTCTTTCACCCTCCTTCATCTCGTTTTGCTCTCTTTCACCCTCCTTCATCTCGTTACGCTCTCTTTCACCCTCCTTCATCTCGCTTTGCTCTCTTTCACCCTCCTTCATCTCGTTACGCTCTCTTTCACTCTCCTTCCTTTCGTTTCGCTCTCTTTCACCCTCCTTCCTCTCCTGTCGGTCTCTTTCACCCTCCTTCGTCTCGTTTCGCTCTCTTTCACACTCCTTCATCTCGTTTCGCTCTCTTTCACCCTCCTTGGTCTCGATTCGCTCTCTTTCACCCTCCTTCATCTCGTTTTGCTCTCTTTCACCCTCCTTCATCTCGTTACGCTCTCTTTCACCCTCCTTCGTTTCGTTTCGCTCTCTTTCACCCTCCTTCCTCTCCTGTCGCTCTCTTTCTCCCTCCTTCGTCTCGTTTCGCTCTCTTTCACCCTCGTCACGTTCCGCGAATTTTCACCTCCTTCATCCCATTTCACTCTCTTTTATCCACCTTCTTCTCGTTTCGCTCTCTTTCACCCTCCTTCGTCTCGTTTCGCTCTCTTTCACACTCCTTCGTCTCGTTTCGCTCTCTTTCACCCTCCTTCATCTCGTTAAGCTCTCTTCCACCCTACTTCCTCTCGTTTCACTCGCTTTCACCCTCCTTCGTCTCGCTTCCCTCTCTTTCACCCTCCTTCGTCTCGCTTCGCTCTCTTTCACCCTCCTTCATCTCGTTTCGCTCTCCTTCACCCTCCTTCGTCTCGTTTCGCTCTGTTTCACCGTCCCACATCTCTTTTCGCTCTCTTTCACACTCCTTCATCTCGTGTCGCTCTCTTTCACCCTCCTTCATCTCGTTTCGCTCTTTCACCATCCTTCGTCTCGTTTCGCTCTCTTTCACCCTCCTTCGTCTCGTTATGCTCTCTTTCACCCTCCTTCGTCTCGTTTCGCTCTCTTTCACCCTCCTTCGTCGCGTGGCGCTCTCTTTCACCCTCCTTCCTCTCATTTTGCTCTCTTTCATCCTCCTTCTTCTCGTTTTGCTCACTTTCACCCTCCTTCGTCTCGTTTCGCTCTCTTTCACCCTCCTTCGTCTTGTTTCGCTCTCTTTCAGCCTCCCTCACCTTGTTTCACTCTCTTTCACACTCCTTCATCTCGTGTCGCTCTCTTTCACCCTCCTTCATCTTGTTTCGCTCTCTTTCACCATCCTTCGTCTCGTTTCGCTCTCTTTCACCCTCCTTCGTCTCCTTTCGCTCTCTTTCACCCTCCTTCATCTCGTTTTGCTCTCTTTCACCCTCCTTCATCTCGTTACACTCTCTTTCACCCTGCTTCGTTTCGTTTCGCTCTCTTTCACCCTCCTTCCTCTCCTGTCGTTCTCTTTCACCCTCCTTCGTCTCCTTTCGCTGTCTTTCCCCATCCTTCATCTCATTTCGTTCTCGTTCACCCTCCTTCGTCTCTTTTCGCTCTTTTTCACCCTCCAACTCGTTTCGCTCTCTTTCACACTCCTTCGTCTCCTTTCGCTCTCTTTCACCCTCCTTAATCTCGTTTTGCTCTCTTTCACCCTCCTTCATCTCGTTACGCTCTCTTTCACCCTCCTTCGTTTCGTTTCGCTCTCTTTCACCCTCCTTCCTCTCCTGTCGCTCTCTTTCACCCTTCTTCGTCTCGTTTCGCTCTCTTTCACACTCCTTCGTCTCGTTTCGCTCTCTTTCACCCTCCTTGGTCTCGTTTTGCTCTCTTTCACCGTCCTTCGTCTCGTTTCGCTATCATTCCCCCTCCTTCGTCTCGTGTCACTCTCTTTCACCCTCCTTCCTCTCGTTTCTCTCTCTTTCACCCTCCTTCGTCTCGTTTCGCTCTCTTTCACCCTCCCTCATCTAGTTTCGCTCTCTTTCACCTTCCTTCGTCTCGTTTCGCTCTCTTTCACCCTCCTTCATCTCGTTAAGCTCTAATCCACCCTACTTCCTCTCGTTTCACTCGCTTTCACCCTCCTTTGACTCGTTTCGCTCTCTTTCACCCTCCTTCGTCTCGCTTCGCTCTCTTTCACCCTCCTTCATCTCGTTTCGCTCTCTTTCACTCTCCTTCGTCTCGTTTCGCTCTCTTTCACCCTCCTTCGTCTCGTTACGCTCTCTTTCACCCTCCTTCGTCTCGTTTCGCTCTCTTTCACCCTCCTTCGTCTCGTTTCGCTCTCTTTCACACTCCTTCGTCGCGTGGCGCTCTCTTTCACACTCCTTCGTATCATTTTGCTCTCTTTCATCCTCCTTCTTCTCGTTTTGCTCACTTTCACCCTCCTTCATCTCGTTTCGCTCTCTTTCACCCTCCTTCGTCTCGTTTCGCTCTCTTTCACCCTCCTTCGTCTTGTTTCGCTCTCTTTCAGCCTCCCTCACCTTGTTTCACTCTCTTTCACACTCCTTCATCTCGTGTCGCTCTCTTTCACCCGCCTTCATCTCGTTTTGCTCTCTTTCACCATCCTTTGTCTCGTTCCGCTCTCTTTCACCCTCCTTCATCTCCTTTCGCTCTCTTACACCCTCCTTCATCTAGTTTCGCTCTCTTTCACCTTCCTTCGTCTCCTGTCGCTCTCTTTCACCCTCCTTCGTCTCGTTTCGCTCTCTTTCACAGTCCTTCGTCTCGTTTCGCTCTCTTTCACCCTCCTTGGTCTCGTTTTCCTCTCTTTCACTGTCCTTCGTCTCGTTTCACTATCATTCCCCCTCCTTCATCTCGTGTCACTCTCTTTCACCCTCCTTCCTCTCGTTTCTCTCTCTTTCACCCTCCTTTGACTCGTTTCGCTCTCTTTCAACCTGCTTCATCTTGTTTCGCTCTCTTTCACCTTCCTTCCTCTCGTTTCGCTCTCTTTCACCCTCCTTCGTCTCGTTTCGCTCTCCTTCACCCTCCTTCGTCGTGTTTCGCTTTCTTTCACCCTCCTTCATCTCGTTTCGCTCTCTTTCACCCTCATTCATCTCGTTTCGCTCTCTTTCACCCTCCTTCGTCTTGTTTCGCTCTCTTTCACGCTCCTTCATCTCGTTTCGCTCTCTTTCACCCTCCTTCGTCTCGTTTCGCGAATTTTCACCTCCTTCATCCCATTTCACTCTCTTTTATCCACCTTCTTCTCGTTTCGCTCTCTTTCACCCTCCTTCGTCTCGTTTCGCTCTCTTTCACACTCCTTCGTCTCGTTTCGCTCTCGTTCGCCCTCCTTCATCTCGTTAAGCTCTCTTCCACCCTACTTCCTCTCGTTTCACTCGCTTTCACCCTCCTTTGACTCGTTTCGCTCTCCTTCACCCTCCTTCGTCTCGTTTCGCTCTGTTTCACCGTCCCACATCTCTTTTCGCTCTCTTTCACACTCCTTCATCTCGTGTCGCTCTCTTTCACCCTCCTTCATCTCGTTTCGCTCTTTCACCATCCTTCGTCTCGTTTCGCTCTCTTTCACCCTCCTTCGTCTCGTTACGCTCTCTTTCACCCTCCTTCGTCTCGTTTCGCTCTCTTTCACCCTCCTTCGTCGCGTGGCGCTCTCTTTCACCCTCCTTCGTCTCATTTTGCTCTCTTTCATCCTCCTTCTTCTCGTTTTGCTCACTTTCACCCTCCTTCATCTCGTTTCGCTCTCTTTCACCCTCCTTCGTCTCGTTTCGCTCTCTTTCACCCTCCTTCGTCGTGTTTCGCTCTCTTTCAGCCTCCCTCACCTTGTTTCACTCTCTTTCACACTCCTTCATCTCGTGTCGCTCTCTTTCACCCTCCTTCATCTTGTTTCGCTCTCTTTCACCATCCTTCGTCTCGTTTCGCTCTCTTTCACCCTCCTTCGTCTCCTTTCGCTCTCTTTCACCCTCCTTCATCTCGTTTTGCTCTCTTTCACCCTCCTTCATCTCGTCACACTCTCTTTCACCCTGCTTCGTTTCGTTTCGCTCTCTTTCACCCTCCTTCCTCTCCTGTCGTTCTCTTTCACCCTCCTTCGTCTCCTTTCGCTGTCTTTCACCATCCTTCATCTCATTTCGTTCTCGTTCACCCTCCTTCGTCTCTTTTCGCTCTTTTTCACCCTCCAACTCGTTTCGCTCTCTTTCACCCTCCTTCGTTTCGTTTCGCTCTCTTTCACCCTCCTTCCTCTCCTGTCGCTCTTTTTCACCCTTCTTCGACTCGTTTCGCTCTCTTTCACACTCCTTCGTCTCGTTTCGCTCTCTTTCACACTCCTTCGTCTCGTTTCGCTCTCTTTCACCCTCCTTCATCTCGTTAAGCTCTCTTCCACCCTACTTCCTCTCGTTTCACTCGCTTTCACCCTCCTTTGACTCGTTTCGCTCTCTTTCACCCTCCTTCGTCTCGCTTCGCTCTCTTTCACCCTCCTTCATCTCGTTTCGCTCTCCTTCACCCTCTTTCGTCTCGTTTCGCTCTGTTTCACCGTCCCACATCTCTTTTCGCTCTCTTTCACACTCCTTCATCTCGTGTCGCTCTCTTTCACCCTCGTCACGTTCCGCGAATTTTCACCTCCTTCATCCCATTTCACTCTCTTTTATCCACCTTCTTCTCGTTTCGCTCTCTTTCACCCTCCTTCGTCTCGTTTCGCTCTCTTTCACACTCCTTCGTCTCGTTTCGCTCTCTTTCACCCTCCTTCATCTCGTTAAGCTCTCTTCCACCCTACTTCCTCTCGTTTCACTCGCTTTCACCCTCCTTCGTCTCGCTTCCCTCTCTTTCACCCTCCTTCGTCTCGCTTCGCTCTCTTTCACCCTCCTTCATCTCGTTTCGCTCTCCTTCACCCTCCTTCGTCTCGTTTCGCTCTGTTTCACCGTCCCACATCTCTTTTCGCTCTCTTTCACACTCCTTCATCTCGTGTCGCTCTCTTTCACCCTCCTTCATCTCGTTTCGCTCTTTCACCATCCTTCGTCTCGTTTCGCTCTCTTTCACCCTCCTTCGTCTCGTTACGCTCTCTTTCACCCTCCTTCGTCTCGTTTCGCTCTCTTTCACCCTCCTTCGTCGCGTGGCGCTCTCTTTCACCCTCCTTCGTCTCATTTTGCTCTCTTTCATCCTCCTTCTTCTCGTTTTGCTCACTTTCACCCTCCTTCGTCTCGTTTCGCTCTCTTTCACCCTCCTTCGTCTTGTTTCGCTCTCTTTCAGCCTCCCTCACCTTGTTTCACTCTCTTTCACACTCCTTCATCTCGTGTCGCTCTCTTTCACCCTCCTTCATCTTGTTTCGCTCTCTTTCACCATCCTTCGTCTCGTTTCGCTCTCTTTCACCCTCCTTCGTCTCCTTTCGCTCTCTTTCACCCTCCTTCATCTCGTTTTGCTCTCTTTCACCCTCCTTCATCTCGTTACACTCTCTTTCACCCTGCTTCGTTTCGTTTCGCTCTCTTTCACCCTCCTTCCTCTCCTATCGTTCTCTTTCACCCTCCTTCGTCTCCTTTCGCTGTCTTTCCCCATCCTTCATCTCATTTCGTTCTCGTTCACCCTCCTTCGTCTCTTTTCGCTCTTTTTCACCCTCCAACTCGTTTCGCTCTCTTTCACACTCCTTCGTCTCCTTTCGCTCTCTTTCACCCTCCTTAATCTCGTTTTGCTCTCTTTCACCCTCCTTCATCTCGTTACGCTCTCTTTCACCCTCCTTCGTTTCGTTTCGCTCTCTTTCACCCTCCTTCCTCTCCTGTCGCTCTCTTTCACCCTTCTTCGTCTCGTTTCGCTCTCTTTCACACTCCTTCGTCTCGTTTCGCTCTCTTTCACCCTCCTTGGTCTCGTTTTGCTCTCTTTCACCGTCCTTCGTCTCGTTTCGCTATCATTCCCCCTCCTTCGTCTCGTGTCACTCTCTTTCACCCTCCTTCCTCTCGTTTCTCTCTCTTTCACCCTCCTTCGTCACGTTTCGCTCTCTTTCACCCTCCCTCATCTAGTTTCGCTCTCTTTCACCTTCCTTCGTCTCGTTTCGCTCTCTTTCACCCTCCTTCAACTCGTTAAGCTCTAATCCACCCTACTTCCTCTCGTTTCACTCGCTTTCACCCTCCTTTGACTCGTTTCGCTCTCTTTCACCCTCCTTCGTCTCGCTTCGCTCTCTTTCACCCTCCTTCATCTCGTTTCGCTCTCTTTCACTCTCCTTCGTCTCGTTTCGCTCTGTTTCACTGTCCCACATCTCGTTTCGCTCTCTTTCACACTCCTTCATCTCGTTTTGCTCTCTTTCACCCTCCTTCATCTCGTTTCACTCTCTTTCACCATCCTTCGTCTCGTTTCGCTCTCTTTCACCCTCCTTCGTCTCGTTACGCTCTCTTTCACCCTCCTTCGTCTCGTTTCGCTCTCTTTCACACTCCTTCATCGCGTGGCGCTCTCTTTCACACTCCTTCGTATCATTTTGCTCTCTTTCATCCTCCTTCTTCTCGTTTTGCTCACTTTCACCCTCCTTCATCTCGTTTCGCTCTCTTTCACCCTCCTTCGTCTCGTTTCGCTCTCTTTCACCCTCCTTCGTCTTGTTTCGCTCTCTTTCAGCCTCCCTCACCTTGTTTCACTCTCTTTCACACTCCTTCATCTCGTGTCGCTCTCTTTCACCCGCCTTCATCTCGTTTTGCTCTCTTTCACCATCCTTTGTCTCGTTCCGCTCTCTTTCACCCTCCTTCATCTCCTTTCGCTCTCTTACACCCTCCTTCATCTAGTTTCGCTCTCTTTCACCTTCCTTCGTCTCGTGTCGCTGTCTTTCACCCTCCTTCGTCTCGTTTCGCTGTCATTCACCATCCTTCGCCTCATTTCGTTCTCGTTCACCCTCCTTCGTCTCCTGTCGCTCTCTTTCACCCTCCTTCGTCTCGTTTCGCTCTCTTTCACACTCCTTCGTCTCGTTTCGCTCTCTTTCACCCTCCTTGGTCTCGTTTTGCTCTCTTTCTCTGTCCTTCGTCTCGTTTCACTATCATTCCCCCTCCTTCGTCTCGTGTCACTCTCTTTCACCCTCCTTCCTCTCGTTTCTCTCTCTTTCACCCTCCTTTGACTCGTTTCGCTCTCTTTCAACCTGCTTCATCTCGTTTCGCTCTCTTTCACCTTCCTTCCTCTCGTTTCGCTCTCTTTCACCCTCCTTCATCTCGTTTCGCTCTCCTTCACCCTCCTTCGTCTTGTTTTGCTTTCTTTCACCCTCCTTCGTCTCGTTTCGCTGTCTTTCACCATCCTTCGTCTCATTTCGTTCTCGTTCACCCTCCTTCATCTCGTTTCGCTGTCTTTCACCCTCCAACTCGTTTCGCTCTCTTTCACCCTCCTTCATCTCGTTTCGCTCTCTTTCACCATCCTTCATCTCGTTTCGCTCTCTTTCAACCTCCTTCGTCTCGTTACGCTCTCTTTCACCCTCCTTCGTCTCGTTTCGCTCTCTTTCACCCTCCTTCGTCGCGTGGCACTCTCTTTCACCCTCCTTCGTCTCATTTTGCTCTCTTTCACCCTCCTTTGTATCGTTTCACTCTCTTTCACCCGCCTTCGTTTCGTTTCGCTCGTTTTCACCCTCCTTTGTGTCGTTTTGCTCTCTTTCACCCTCCTTCGTCTCGTTTCGCTCTGTTTCACCCTCCCTCATCTAGTTTCGCTCTCTTTCACCTTCCTTCATCTCGTGTCGCTGTCTTTCACCCTCCTTCGTCTCGTTTCGCTATCTTTCACCATCCTTCGTCTCATTTCGTTCTCGTTCACCCTCCTTCGTCTCTTTTCGCTCTTTTTCACCCTCCAACTCGTTTCGCTCTCTTTCACCCACCTTCGTCTCCTTTCGCTCTCTTTCACCCTCCTTCATCTCGTTTTGCTCTCTTTCACCCTCCTTCATCTCGTTATGCTCTCTTTCACCCTCCTTCGTTTAGTTTCGGTCTCTTTCCCCCTCCTTCCTCTCCTGTCGCTCTCTTTCACCCTCCTTCGTCTCGTTTCACTCTCTTTCACCCTCCTTCATCTCGTTTTGCTCTCTTTCACCCTCCTTCATCTCGTTACGCTCTCTTTCACCCTCCTTCATCTCGCTTTGCTCTCTTTCACCCTCCTTCATCTCGTTACGCTCTCTTTCACTCTCCTTCCTTTCGTTTCGCTCTCTTTCACCCTCCTTCCTCTCCTGTCGGTCTCTTTCACCCTCCTTCGTCTCGTTTCGCTCTCTTTCACACTCCTTCATCTCGTTTCGCTCTCTTTCACCCTCCTTGGTCTCGATTCGCTCTCTTTCACCCTCCTTCATCTCGTTTTGCTCTCTTTCACCCTCCTTCGTCTCGTTACGCTCTCTGTCACCCTCCTTCGTTTTGTTTCGCTCTCTTTCACCCTCCTTCCTCTCCTGTCGCTCTCTTTCACCCTCCTTCGTCTCGTTTCGCTCTCTTTCACCCTCGTCACGTTCCGCGAATTTTCACCTCCTTCATCCCATTTCACTCTCTTTTATCCACCTTCTTCTCGTTTCGCTCTCTTTCACCCTCCTTCGTCTCGTTTCGCTCTCTTTCACACTCCTTCGTCTCGTTTCGCTCTCTTTCACCCTCCTTCATCTCGTTAAGCTCTCTTCCACCCTACTTCCTCTCGTTTCACTCGCTTTCACCCTCCTTCGTCTCGCTTCCCTCTCTTTCACCCTCCTTCGTCTCGCTTCGCTCTCTTTCACCCTCCTTCATCTCGTTTCGCTCTCCTTCACCCTCCTTCGTCTCGTTTCGCTCTGTTTCACCGTCCCACATCTCTTTTCGCTCTCTTTCACACTCCTTCATCTCGTGTCGCTCTCTTTCACCCTCCTTCATCTCGTTTCGCTCTTTCACCATCCTTCGTCTCGTTTCGCTCTCTTTCACCCTCCTTCGTCTCGTTACGCTCTCTTTCACCCTCCTTCGTCTCGTTTCGCTCTCTTTCACCCTCCTTCGTCGCGTGGCGCTCTCTTTCACCCTCCTTCGTCTCATTTTGCTCTCTTTCATCCTCCTTCTTCTCGTTTTGCTCACTTTCACCCTCCTTCGTCTCGTTTCGCTCTCTTTCACCCTCCTTCGTCTTGTTTCGCTCTCTTTCAGCCTCCCTCACCTTGTTTCACTCTCTTTCACACTCCTTCATCTCGTGTCGCTCTCTTTCACCCTCCTTCATCTTGTTTCGCTCTCTTTCACCATCCTTCGTCTCGTTTCGCTCTCTTTCACCCTCCTTCGTCTCCTTTCGCTCTCTTTCACCCTCCTTCATCTCGTTTTGCTCTCTTTCACCCTCCTTCATCTCGTTACACTCTCTTTCACCCTGCTTCGTTTCGTTTCGCTCTCTTTCACCCTCCTTCCTCTCCTGTCGTTCTCTTTCACCCTCCTTCGTCTCCTTTCGCTGTCTTTCCCCATCCTTCATCTCATTTCGTTCTCGTTCACCCTCCTTCGTCTCTTTTCGCTCTTTTTCACCCTCCAACTCGTTTCGCTCTCTTTCACACTCCTTCGTCTCCTTTCGCTCTCTTTCACCCTCCTTAATCTCGTTTTGATCTCTTTCACCCTCCTTCATCTCGTTACGCTCTCTTTCACCCTCCTTCGTTTCGTTTCGCTCTCTTTCACCCTCCTTCCTCTCCTGTCGCTCTCTTTCACCCTTCTTCGTCTCGTTTCGCTCTCTTTCACACTCCTTCGTCTCGTTTCGCTCTCTTTCACCCTCCTTGGTCTCGTTTTGCTCTCTTTCACCGTCCTTCGTCTCGTTTCGCTATCATTCCCCCTCCTTCGTCTCGTGTCACTCTCTTTCACCCTCCTTCCTCTCGTTTCTCTCTCTTTCACCCTCCTTCGTCTCGTTTCGCTCTCTTTCACCCTCCCTCATCTAGTTTCGCTCTCTTTCACCTTCCTTCGTCTCGTTTCGCTCTCTTTCACCCTCCTTCATCTCGTTAAGCTCTCTTCCACCCTACTTCCTCTCGTTTCACTCGCTTTCACCCTCCTTCGTCTCGCTTCCCTCTCTTTCACCCTCCTTCGTCTCGCTTCGCTCTCTTTCACCCTCCTTCATCTCGTTTCGCTCTCCTTCACCCTCCTTCGTCTCGTTTCGCTCTGTTTCACCGTCCCACATCTCTTTTCGCTCTCTTTCACACTCCTTCATCTCGTGTCGCTCTCTTTCACCCTCCTTCATCTCGTTTCGCTCTTTCACCATCCTTCGTCTCGTTTCGCTCTCTTTCACCCTCCTTCGTATCGTTACGCTCTCTTTCACCCTCCTTCGTCTCGTTTCGCTCTCTTTCACCCTCCTTCGTCGCGTGGCGCTCTCTTTCACCCTCCTTCGTCTCATTTTGCTCTCTTTCATCCTCCTTCTTCTCGTTTTGCTCACTTTCACCCTCCTTCGTCTCGTTTCGCTCTCTTTCACCCTCCTTCGTCTTGTTTTGCTCTCTTTCAGCCTCCCTCACCTTGTTTCACTCTCTTTCACACTCCTTCATCTCGTGTCGCTCTCTTTCACCCTCCTTCATCTTGTTTCGCTCTCTTTCACCATCCTTCGTCTCGTTTCGCTCTCTTTCACCCTCCTTCGTCTCCTTTCGCTCTCTTTCACCCTCCTTCATCTCGTTTTGCTCTCTTTCACCCTCCTTCATCTCGTCACACTCTCTTTCACCCTGCTTCGTTTCGTTTCGCTCTCTTTCACCCTCCTTCCTCTCCTGTCGTTCTCTTTCACCCTCCTTCGTCTCCTTTCGCTGTCTTTCCCCATCCTTCATCTCATTTCGTTCTCGTTCACCCTCCTTCGTCTCTTTTCGCTCTTTTTCACCCTCCAACTCGTTTCGCTCTCTTTCACACTCCTTCGTCTCCTTTCGCTCTCTTTCACCCTCCTTAATCTCGTTTTGCTCTCTTTCACCCTCCTTCATCTCGTTACGCTCTCTTTCACCCTCCTTCGTTTCGTTTCACTCTCTTTCACCCTCCTTCCTCTCCTGTCGCTCTCTTTCACCCTTCTTCGTCTCGTTTCGCTCTCTTTCACACTCCTTCGTCTCGTTTCGCTCTCTTTCACCCTCCTTGGTCTCGTTTTGCTCTCTTTCACCGTCCTTCGTCTCGTTTCGCTATCATTCCCCCTCCTTCGTCTCGTGTCACTCTCTTTCACCCTCCTTCCTCTCGTTTCTCTCTCTTTCACCCTCCTTCGTCTCGTTTCGCTCTCTTTCACCCTCCCTCATCTAGTTTCGCTCTCTTTCACCTTCCTTCGTCTCGTTTCGTCTCTTTCACCCTCCTTCATCTCGTTAAGCTCTAATCCACCCTACTTCCTCTCGTTTCACTCGCTTTCACCCTCCTTTGACTCGTTTCGCTCTCTTTCACCCTCCTTCGTCTCGCTTCGCTCTCTTTCACCCTCCTTCATCTCGTTTCGCTCTCTTTCACTCTCCTTCGTCTCGTTTCGCTCTGTTTCACTGTCCCACATCTCGTTTCGCTCTCTTTCACACTCCTTCATCTCGTGTTGCTCTCTTTCACCCTCCTTCATCTCGTTTCACTCTCTTTCACCATCCTTCGTCTCGTTTCGCTCTCTTTCACCCTCCTTCGTCTCGTTACGCTCTCTTTCACCCTCCTTCGTCTCGTTTCGCTCTCTTTCACACTCCTTCGTCGCGTGGCGCTCTCTTTCACACTCCTTCGTATCATTTTGCTCTCTTTCATCCTCCTTCTTCTCGTTTTGCTCACTTTCACCCTCCTTCATCTCGTTTCGCTCTCTTTCACCCTCCTTCGTCTCGTTTCGCTCTCTTTCACCCTCCTTCGTCTTGTTTCGCTCTCTTTCAGCCTCCCTCACCTTGTTTCACTCTCTTTCACACTCCTTCATCTCGTGTCGCTCTCTTTCACCCGCCTTCATCTCGTTTTGCTCTCTTTCACCATCCTTTGTCTCGTTCCGCTCTCTTTCACCCTCCTTCATCTCCTTTCGCTCTCTTACACCCTCCTTCATCTAGTTTCGCTCTCTTTCACCTTCCTTCGTCTCGTGTCGCTCTCTTTCACCCTCCCTCATCTAGTTTCGCTCTCTTTCACCTTCCTTCGTCTCGTTTCGCTCTCTTTCACCCTCCTTCATCTCGTTAAGCTCTAATCCACCCTACTTCCTCTCGTTTCACTCGCTTTCACCCTCCTTTGACTCGTTTCGCTCTCTTTCACCCTCCTTCGTCTCGCTTCGCTCTCTTTCACCCTCCTTCATCTCGTTTCGCTCTCTTTCACTCTCCTTCGTCTCGTTTCGCTCTGTTTCACTGTCCCACATCTCGTTTCGCTCTCTTTCACACTCCTTCATCTCGTGTTGCTCTCTTTCACCCTCCTTCATCTCGTTTCACTCTCTTTCACCATCCTTCGTCTCGTTTCGCTCTCTTTCACCCTCCTTCGTCTCGTTACGCTCTCTTTCACCCTCCTTCGTCTCGTTTCGCTCTCTTTCACACTCCTTCGTCGCGTGGCGCTCTCTTTCACACTCCTTCGTATCATTTTGCTCTCTTTCATCCTCCTTCTTCTCGTTTTGCTCACTTTCACCCTCCTTCATCTCGTTTCGCTCTCTTTCACCCTCCTTCGTCTCGTTTCGCTCTCTTTCACCCTCCTTCGTCTTGTTTCGCTCTCTTTCAGCCTCCCTCACCTTGTTTCACTCTCTTTCACACTCCTTCATCTCGTGTCGCTCTCTTTCACCCGCCTTCATCTCGTTTTGCTCTCTTTCACCATCCTTTGTCTCGTTCCGCTCTCTTTCACCCTCCTTCATCTCCTTTCGCTCTCTTACACCCTCCTTCATCTAGTTTCGCTCTCTTTCACCTTCCTTCGTCTCGTGTCGCTGTCTTTCACCCTCCTTCGTCTCGTTTCGCTGTCATTCACCATCCTTCGCCTCATTTCGTTCTCGTTCACCCTCCTTCGTCTCCTGTCGCTCTCTTTCACCCTCCTTCGTCTCGTTTCGCTCTCTTTCACACTCCTTCGTCTCGTTTCGCTCTCTTTCACCCTCCTTGGTCTCGTTTTGCTCTCTTTCTCTGTCCTTCGTCTCGTTTCACTATCATTCCCCCTCCTTCGTCTCGTGTCACTCTCTTTCACCCTCCTTCCTCTCGTTTCTCTCTCTTTCACCCTCCTTTGACTCGTTTCGCTCTCTTTCAACCTGCTTCATCTCGTTTCGCTCTCTTTCACCTTCCTTCCTCTCGTTTCGCTCTCTTTCACCCTCCTTCATCTCGTTTCGCTCTCCTTCACCCTCCTTCGTCTTGTTTTGCTTTCTTTCACCCTCCTTCGTCTCGTTTCGCTGTCTTTCACCATCCTTCGTCTCATTTCGTTCTCGTTCACCCTCCTTCATCTCGTTTCGCTGTCTTTCACCCTCCAACTCGTTTCGCTCTCTTTCACCCTCCTTCATCTCGTTTCGCTCTCTTTCACCATCCTTCATCTCGTTTCGCTCTCTTTCACCCTCCTTCGTCTCGTTACGCTCTCTTTCACCCTCCTTCGTCTCGTTTCGCTCTCTTTCACCCTCCTTCGTCGCGTGGCACTCTCTTTCACCCTCCTTCGTCTCATTTTGCTCTCTTTCACCCTCCTTCGTCTCGTTTTGCCCTCTTTCACCATCCTTCGTCTCGTTTCGCTATCATTCACCCTCCTTCGTCTCGTGCCGCTCTCTTTCACCCTCCTTCCTCTCGTTTCTCTCTCTTTCACCCTCCTTTGTATCGTTTCACTCTCTTTCACCCGCCTTCGTTTCGTTTCGCTCGTTTTCACCCTCCTTTGTGTCGTTTTGCTCTCTTTCACCCTCCTTCGTCTCGTTTCGCTCTGTTTCACCCTCCCTCATCTAGTTTCGCTCTCTTTCACCTTCCTTCATCTCGTGTCGCTGTCTTTCACCCTCCTTCGTCTCGTTTCGCTATCTTTCACCATCCTTCGTCTCATTTCGTTCTCGTTCACCCTCCTTCGTCTCTTTTCGCTCTTTTTCACCCTCCAACTCGTTTCGCTCTCTTTCACCCACCTTCGTCTCCTTTCGCTCTCTTTCACCCTCCTTCATCTCGTTTTGCTCTCTTTCACCCTCCTTCATCTCGTTATGCTCTCTTTCACCCTCCTTCGTTTAGTTTCGGTCTCTTTCCCCCTCCTTCCTCTCCTGTCGCTCTCTTTCACCCTCCTTCGTCTCGTTTCACTCTCTTTCACCCTCCTTCATCTCGTTTTGGTCTCTTTCACCCTCCTTCATCTCGTTACGCTCTCTTTCACCCTCCTTCATCTCGCTTTGCTCTCTTTCACCCTCCTTCATCTCGTTACGCTCTCTTTCACTCTCCTTCCTTTCGTTTCGCTCTCTTTCACCCTCCTTCCTCTCCTGTCGGTCTCTTTCACCCTCCTTCGTCTCGTTTCGCTCTCTTTCACACTCCTTCATCTCGTTTCGCTCTCTTTCACCCTCCTTGGTCTCGATTCGCTCTCTTTCACCCTCCTTCATCTCGTTTTGCTCTCTTTCACCCTCCTTCATCTCGTTACGCTCTCTTTCACCCTCCTTCGTTTCGTTTCGCTCTCTTTCACCCTCCTTCCTCTCCTGTCGCTCTCTTTCACCCTCCTTCGTCTCGTTTCGCTCTCTTTCACACTCCTTCGTCTCGTTTTGCTCTCTTTCACCCTCCTTGGTCTCGTTTTGCTCTCTTTCACTGTCCTTCGTCTCGTTTCTCTCTCTTTCACCCTCCTTTGACTCGTTTCGCTCTCTTTCACCCTGCTCCATCTCGTTTCGCTCTCTTTCACCAGCCTTCCTCTCGTTTCGCTCTCTTTCACCCTCCTTCGTCTCGTTTCGCTCTCCTTCACCCTCCTTCATCTTGTTTCGCTTTCTTTCACCCTCCTTCACCTCGTTTCGCTCTCTTTCACCCTCCTTCATCTCGTTTCGCTCTCTTTCACCCTCCTTCATCTTGTTTCGCTCTCTTTCACGCTCCTTCATTTCGTTTCGCTCTCTTTCACCCTCCTTCGTCTCGTTTCGCGTATTTTCACCTCCTTCATCCCATTTCACTCTCTTTTATCCTCCTTCTTCTCGTTACTCTCTCTTTCACCCTCCTTTGTATCGTTTCACTCTCTTTCACCCTGCTTCGTCTCGTTTCGCTCGCTTTCACCCTCCTTTGTCTCGTTTCGCTCTCTTTCACCCTCCTTCGTCTCGCTTCGCTCTCTTTCACCCTCCTTCATCTCGTTTTGCTCTCTATTACCCTCCTTCGTCTCGTTTCGCTCTGTTTCACCCTCCCTCATCTAGTTTCGCTCTCTTTCACCTTCCTTCGTCTCGTGTCGCTGTCTTTCACCCTCCTTCATCTCGTTTCGCTGTCTTTCACCATCCTTCGCCTCATTTCGTTCTCGTTCACCCTCCTTCGTCTCCTGTCGCTCTCTTTCACCCTCCTTCGTCTCGTTTCGCTCTCTTTCACAGTCCTTCGTCTCGTTTCGCTCTCTTTCACCCTCCTTGGTCTCGTTTTCCTCTCTTTCACTGTCCTTCGTCTCGTTTCACTATCATTCCCCCTTCTTCATCTCGTGTCACTCTCTTTCACCCTCCTTCCTCTCGTTTCTCTCTCTTTCACCCTCCTTTGACTCGTTTCGCTCTCTTTCAACATGCTTCATCTTGTTTCGCTCTCTTTCACCTTCCTTCCTCTCGTTTCGCTCTCTTTCACCCTCCTTCGTCTCGTTTCGCTCTCCTTCACCCTCCTTCGTCGTGTTTCGCTTTCTTTCACCCTCCTTCATCTCGTTTCGCTCTCTTTCACCCTCCTTCATCTCGTTTCGCTCTCTTTCACCCTCCTTCGTCTTGTTTCGCTCTCTTTCACGCTCCTTCATCTCGTTTCGCTCTCTTTCACCCTCCTTCGTCTCGTTTCGTGAATTTTCACCTCCTTCATCCCATTTCACTCTCTTTTATCCACCTTCTTCTCGTTTCGCTCTCTTTCACCCTCCTTCGTCTCGTTTCGCTCTCTTTCACACTCCTACGTCTCGTTTCGCTCTCGTTCACCCTCCTTCGTCTCGTTAAGCTCTCTTCCACCCTACTTCCTCTCGTTTCACTCGCTTTCACCCTCCTTTGACTCGTTTCGCTCTCCTTCACCCTCCTTCGTCTCGTTTCGCTCTGTTTCACCGTCCCACATCTCTTTTCGCTCTCTTTCACACTCCTTCATCTCGTGTCGCTCTCTTTCACCCTCCTTCATCTCGTTTCGCTCTTTCACCATCCTTCGTCTCGTTTCGCTCTCTTTCACCCTCCTTCGTCTCGTTACGCTCTCTTTCACCCTCCTTCGTCTCGTTTCGCTCTCTTTCACCCTCCATCGTCGCGTGGCGCTCTCTTTCACCGTCCTCCGTCTCATTTTGCTCTCTTTCATCCTCCTTCTTCTAGTTTTGCTCACTTTCACCCTCCTTCATCTCGTTTCGCTCTCTTTCACCCTCCTTCGTCTCGTTTCGCTCTCTTTCACCCTCCTTCGTCGTGTTTCGCTCTCTTTCAGCCTCCCTCACCTTGTTTCACTCTCTTTCACACTCCTTCATCTCGTGTCGCTTTCTTTCACCCTCCTTCATCTTGTTTCGCTCTCTTTCACCATCCTTCGTCTCGTGTTGCTTTCTTTCACCCTCCTTCATCTTGTTTCGCTCTCTTTCACCATCCTTCGTCTCGTTTCGCTCTCTTTCACTCTCCTTCGTCTCCTTTCGCTGTCTTTCACCCTCCTTCCTCTCCTGTCGTTCTCTTTCACCCTCCTTCGTCTCCTTTCGCTGTCTTTCACCATCCTTCATCTCATTTCGTTCACGTTCACCCTCCTTCGTCTCTTTTCGCTCTTTTTCACCCTCCAACTCGTTTCGCTCTCTTTCACACTCCTTCGTCTCCTTTCGCTCTCTTTCACCCTCCTTAATCTCGTTTTGCTCTCTTTCACCCTCCTTCATCTCGTTACGCTCTCTTTCACCCTCCTTCGTTTCGTTTCGCTCTCTTTCACCCTCCTTCCTCTCCTGTCGCTCTCTTTCACCCTTCTTCGTCTCGTTTCGCTCTCTTTCACACTCCTTCGTCTCGTTTCGCTCTCTTTCACACTCCTTCGTCTCGTTTCGCTCTCTTTCACCCTCCTTCATCTCGTTAAGCTCTCTTCCACCCTACTTCCTCTCATTTCCCTCGCTTTCACCCTCCTTTGACTCGTTTCGCTCTCTTTCACCCTCCTTCGTCTCGCTTCGCTCTCTTTCACCCTCCTTCATCTCGTTTCGCTCTCCTTCACCCTCCTTCGTCTCGTTTCGCTCTGTTTCACCGTCCCACATCTCTTTTCGCTCTCTTTCACACTCCTTCATCTCATGTCGCTCTCTTTCACCCTTGTCTCGTTTCGCGAATTTTCACCTCCTTCATCCCATTTCACTCTCTTTTATCCACCTTCTTCTCGTTTCGCTCTCTTTCACCCTCCTTCGTCTCGTTTCGCTCTCTTTCACACTCCTTCGTCTCGTTTCGCTCTCTTTCACCCTCCTTCATCTCGTTAAGCTCTCTTCCACCCTACTTCCTCTCGTTTCACTCGCTTTCACCCTCCTTCGTCTCGCTTCGCTCTCTTTCACCCTCCTTCGTCTCGCTTCGCTCTCTTTCACCCTCCTTCATCTCGTTTCGCTCTCCTTCACCCTCTTTCGTCTCGTTTCGCTCTGTTTCACCGTCCCACATCTCTTTTCGCTCTCTTTCACACTCCTTCATCTCGTGTCGCTCTCTTTCACCCTCCTTCATCTCGTTTCGCTCTTTCACCATCCTTCGTCTCGTTTCGCTCTCTTTCACCCTCCTTCGTCTCGTTACGCTCTCTTTCACCCTCCTTCGTCTCGTTTCGCTCTCTTTCACCCTCCTTCGTCGCGTGGCGCTCTCTTTCACCCTCCTTCGTCTCATTTTGCTCTCTTTCATCCTCCTTCTTCTCGTTTTGCTCACTTTCACCCTCCTTCGTCTCGTTTCGCTCTCTTTCACCCTCCTTCGTCTTGTTTCGCTCTCTTTCAGCCTCCCTCACCTTGTTTCACTCTCTTTCACACTCCTTCATCTCGTGTCGCTCTCTTTCACCCTCCTTCATCTTGTTTCGCTCTCTTTCACCATCCTTCGTCTCGTTTCGCTCTCTTTCACCCTCCTTCGTCTCCTTTCGCTCTCTTTCACCCTCCTTCATCTCGTTTTGCTCTCTTTCACCCTCCTTCATCTCGTTACACTCTCTTTCACCCTGCTTCGTTTCGTTTCGCTCTCTTTCACCCTCCTTCCTCTCCTGTCGTTCTCTTTCACCCTCCTTCGTCTTCTTTCGCTGTCTTTCACCATCCTTCATCTCATTTCGTTCTCGTTCACCCTCCTTCGTCTCTTTTCGCTCTTTTTCACCCTCCAACTCGTTTCGCTCTCTTTCACACTCCTTCGTCTCCTTTCGCTCTCTTTCACCCTCCTTAATCTCGTTTTGCTCTCTTTCACCCTCCTTCATCTCGTTACGCTCTCTTTCACCCTCCTTCGTTTCGTTTCGCTCTCTTTCACCCTCCTTCCTCTCCTGTCGCTCTCTTTCACCCTTCTTCGTCTCGTTTCGCTCTCTTTCACACTCCTTCGTCTCGTTTCGCTCTCTTTCACCCTCCTTCGTCTCATTTTGCTCTCTTTCACCGTCCTTCGTCTCGTTTCGCTATCATTCCCCCTCCTTCGTCTCGTGTCACTCTCTTTCACCCTCCTTCCTCTCGTTTCTCTCTCTTTCACCCTCCTTCGTCTCGTTTCGCTCTCTTTCACCCTCCCTCATCTAGTTTCGCTCTCTTTCACCTTCCTTCGTCTCGTTTCGCTCTCTTTCACCCTCCTTCATCTCGTTAAGCTCTAATCCACCCTACTTCCTCTCGTTTCACTCGCTTTCACCCTCCTTTGACTCGTTTCGCTCTCTTTCACCCTCCTTCGTCTCGCTTCGCTCTCTTTCACCCTCCTTCATCTCGTTTCGCTCTCTTTCACTCTCCTTCGTCTCGTTTCGCTCTGTTTCACTGTCCCACATCTCGTTTCGCTCTCTTTCACACTCCTTCATCTCGTGTCGCTCTCTTTCACCCTCCTTCATCTCGTTTCACTCTCTTTCACCATCCTTCGTCTCGTTTCGCTCTCTTTCACCCTCCGTCGTCTCGTTACGCTCTCTTTCACCCTCCTTCGTCTCGTTTCGCTCTCTTTCACACTCCTTCGTCGCGTGGCGCTCTCTTTCACACTCCTTCGTATCATTTTGCTCTCTTTCATCCTCCTTCTTCTCGTTTTGCTCACTTTCACCCTCCTTCATCTCGTTTCGCTCTCTTTCACCCTCCTTCGTCTCGTTTCGCTCTCTTTCACCCTCCTTCGTCTTGTTTCGCTCTCTTTCAGCCTCCCTCACCTTGTTTCACTCTCTTTCACACTCCTTCATCTCGTGTCGCTCTCTTTCACCCGCCTTCATCTCGTTTTGCTCTCTTTCACCATCCTTTGTCTCGTTCCGCTCTCTTTCACCCTCCTTCATCTCCTTTCGCTCTCTTACACCCTCCTTCATCTCGTTTTGCTCTCTTTCACCCTCCTTCATCTCGTTACACTCTCTTTCACCCTCCTTCGTTTCGTTTCGCTCTCTTTCACCCTCCATCCTCTCCTGTCATTCTCTTTCACCCTCGTTCGTCTCGTTTCGCTCTCTTTCACCATCCTTCGTCTCATTTTGTTCTCGTTCACCCTCCTTCGTCTCTTTTCGCTCTTTTTCACCCTCCAACTCGTTTTGCTCTCTTTCACACTCCTTCGTCTCCTTTCGCTCTCTTTCACCCTCCTTTGACTCGTTTCGCTCTCTTTCAACCTCCGTCGTCTCGTTTCGCTCTCTTTCACGCTCCTTGCTCTCGTTTTGCTCTCTTTCACCCTCCTTCGTCTCGTTTCGCTCTCTTTCACCCTCCTTCGTTTCGATTCGCTCTCTTTCACCCTCCTTCATCTCGTTAAGCTCTCTTCCACCCTACTTCCTCTCGTTTCACTCGCTTTCACCCTCCTTTGACTCGTTTCGCTCTCTTTCACACTCCTTTATCTCGCTTCGCTCTCTTTCACCCTCCTTCATCTCGTTTCGCTCTCCTTCACCCTCCTTCGTCTCGTTTCGCTCTGTTTCACCGTCCCACATCTTGTTTCGCTCTCTTTCACACTCCTTCATCTCGTGTCGCTCTCTTTCACCCTCCTTCATCTCGTTTCGCTCTTTCACCATCCTTCGTCTCGTTTCGCTCTCTTTCACCCTCCTTCGTCTCGTTACGCTCTCTTTCACCCTCCTTCGTCTCGTTTCGCTCTCTTTCACCCTCCTTCGTCGCGTGGCGCTCTCTTTCACCCTACTTCGTCTCATTTTGCTCTCTTTCATCCTCCTTCTTCTCGTTTTGCTCACTTTCACCCTCCTTCGTCTCGTTTCGCTCTCTTTCACCCTCCTTCGTCTTGTTTCGCTCTCTTTCAGCCTCCCTCACCTTGTTTCACTCTCTTTCACCCTCCTTCACCTTGTTTCACTCTCTTTCACCATCCTTCGTCTTGTTTCGCTCTCTTTCACCCTCCTTCATCTCCTTTCGCTCTCTTTCACCCTCCTTCATCTCGTTTTGCTCTCTTTCACCCTCCTTCATCTCGTTACACTCTCTTTCACCCTCCTTCGTTTCGTTTCGCTCTCTTTCACCCTCCTTCCTCTCCTGTCGTTCTCTTTCACCCTCCTTCGTCTCCTTTCGCTGTCTTTCACCATCCTTCATCTCATTTCGTTCTCGTTCACCCTCCTTCGTCTCTTTTCGCTCTTTTTCACCCTCCAACTCGTTTCGCTCTCTTTCACACTCCTTCGTCTCCTTTCGCTCTCCTTCACCCTCCTTCGTCTCGTTTCGCTCTGTTTCACCGTCCCACATCTTGTTTCGCTCTCTTTCACACTCCTTCATCTCGTGTCGCTCTCTTTCACCCTCCTTCATCTCGTTTCGCTCTTTCACCATCCTTCGTCTCGTTTCGCTCTCTTTCACCCTCCTTCGTCTCGTTACGCTCTCTTTCACCCTCCTTCGTCTCGTTTCGCTCTCTTTCACCCTCCTTCGTCGCGTGGCGCTCTCTTTCACCCCACTTCGTCTCATTTTGCTCTCTTTCATCCTCCTTCTTCTCGTTTTGCTCACTTTCACCCTCCTTCGTCTCGTTTCGCTCTCTTTCACCCTCCTTCGTCTTGTTTCGCTCTCTTTCAGCCTCCCTCACCTTGTTTCACTCTCTTTCACCCTCCTTCACCTTGTTTCACTCTCTTTCACCATCCTTCGTCTTGTTTCGCTCTCTTTCACCCTCCTTCATCTCCTTTCGCTCTCTTTCACCCTCCTTCATCTCGTTTTGCTCTCTTTCACCCTCCTTCATCTCGTTACACTCTCTTTCACCCTCCTTCGTTTCGTTTCGCTCTCTTTCACCCTCCTTCCTCTCCTGTCGTTCTCTTTCACCCTCCTTCGTCTCCTTTCGCTGTCTTTCACCATCCTTCATCTCATTTCGTTCTCGTTCACCCTCCTTCGTCTCTTTTCGCTCTTTTTCACCCTCCAACTCGTTTCGCTCTCTTTCACACTCCTTCGTCTCCTTTCGCTCTCTTTCACCCTCCTTAATCTCGTTTTGCTCTCTTTCACCCTCCTTCATCTCGTTACGCTCTCTTTCACCCTCCTTCGTTTTGTTTCGCTCTCTTTCACCCTCCTTCATCTCCTGTCGCTCTCTTTCACCCTACTTCCTCTCGTTTCACTCGCTTTCACCCTCCTTTGACTCGTTTCGCTCTCTTTCACCCTCCTTCGTCTCGCTTCGCTCTCTTTCACCCTCCTTCATCTCGTTTCGCTCTCTTTCACTCTCCTTCGTCTCGTTTCGCTCTGTTTCACCATCCCACATCTCGTTTCGCTCTCTTTCACTCTCCTTTATCTCGTGTCGCTCTCTTTCACCCTCCTTCATCTCGTTTCGCTCTCTTTCACCATCCCTCGTCTCGTTCCGCTCTCTTTCACCCTCCTTCGTATCGTTACGCTCTCTTTCACCCTCCTTCATCTCGTTTCGCTCTCTTTGACACTCCTTCGTCGCGTGGCGCTCTCTTTCACACTCCTTCGTATCATTTTGCTCTCTTTCATCCTCCTTCTTCTCGTTTTGCTCACTTTCACCCTCCTTCATCTCGTTTCACTCTCTTTCACCCTCCTTCGTCTCGTTTGGCTCTCTTTCACACTCCTTCGTCTTGTTTCGCTCTCTTTCAGCCTCCCTCACCTTGTTTCACTCTCTTTCACACTCCTTCATCTCGTGTCGCTCTCTTTCACCCTCCTTCATCTCGTTTTGCTCTCTTTCATCCTCCTTCTTCTCGTTTTGCTCACTTTCACCCTCCTTCGTCTCGTTTCGCTCTCTTTCACCCTCCTTCGTCTTGTTTCGCTCTCTTTCAGCCTCCCTCACCTTGTTTCACTCTCTTTCACACTCCTTCATCTCGTGTCGCTCTCTTTCACCCTCCTTCATCTTGTTTCGCTCTCTTTCACCATCCTTCGTCTCGTTTCGCTCTCTTTCACCCTCCTTCGTCTCCTTTCGCTCTCTTTCACCCTCCTTCATCTCGTTTTGCTCTCTTTCACCCTCCTTCATCTCGTTACACTCTCTTTCACCCTGCTTCGTTTCGTTTCGCTCTCTTTCACCCTCCTTCCTCTCCTGTCGTTCTCTTTCACCCTCCTTCGTCTTCTTTCGCTGTCTTTCACCATCCTTCATCTCATTTCGTTCTCGTTCACCCTCCTTCGTCTCTTTTCGCTCTTTTTCACCCTCCAACTCGTTTCGCTCTCTTTCACACTCCTTCGTCTCCTTTCGCTCTCTTTCACCCTCCTTAATCTCGTTTTGCTCTCTTTCACCCTCCTTCATCTCGTTACGCTCTCTTTCACCCTCCTTCGTTTCGTTTCGCTCTCTTTCACCCTCCTTCCTCTCCTGTCGCTCTCTTTCACCCTTCTTCGTCTCGTTTCGCTCTCTTTCACACTCCTTCGTCTCGTTTCGCTCTCTTTCACCCTCCTTGGTCTCATTTTGCTCTCTTTCACCGTCCTTCGTCTCGTTTCGCTATCATTCCCCCCCTTCGTCTCGTGTCACTCTCTTTCACCCTCCTTCCTCTCGTTTCTCTCTCTTTCACCCTCCTTCGTCTCGTTTCGCTCTCTTTCACCCTCCCTCATCTAGTTTCGCTCTCTTTCACCTTCCTTCGTCTCGTTTCGCTCTCTTTCACCCTCCTTCATCTCGTTAAGCTCTAATCCACCCTACTTCCTCTCGTTTCACTCGCTTTCACCCTCCTTTGACTCGTTTCGCTCTCTTTCACCCTCCTTCGTCTCGCTTCGCTCTCTTTCACCCTCCTTCATCTCGTTTCGCTCTCTTTCACTCTCCTTCGTCTCGTTTCGCACTGTTTCACTGTCCCACATCTCGTTTCGCTCTCTTTCACACTCCTTCATCTCGTGTCGCTCTCTTTCACCCTCCTTCATCTCGTTTCACTCTCTTTCACCATCCTTCGTCTCGTTTCGCTCTCTTTCACCCTCCGTCGTCTCGTTACGCTCTCTTTCACCCTCCTTCGTCTCGTTTCGCTCTCTTTCACACTCCTTCGTCGCGTGGCGCTCTCTTTCACACTCCTTCGTATCATTTTGCTCTCTTTCATCCTCCTTCTTCTCGTTTTGCTCACTTTCACCCTCCTTCATCTCGTTTCGCTCTCTTTCACCCTCCTTCGTCTCGTTTCGCTCTCTTTCACCCTCCTTCGTCTTGTTTCGCTCTCTTTCAGCCTCCCTCACCTTGTTTCACTCTCTTTCACACTCCTTCATCTCGTGTCGCTCTCTTTCACCCGCCTTCATCTCGTTTTGCTCTCTTTCACCATCCTTTGTCTCGTTCCGCTCTCTTTCACCCTCCTTCATCTCCTTTCGCTCTCTTACACCCTCCTTCATCTCGTTTTGCTCTCTTTCACCCTCCTTCATCTCGTTACACTCTCTTTCACCCTCCTTCGTTTCGTTTCGCTCTCTTTCACCCTCCATCCTCTCCTGTCATTCTCTTTCACCCTCGTTCGTCTCGTTTCGCTCTCTTTCACCATCCTTCGTCTCATTTTGTTCTCGTTCACCCTCCTTCGTCTCTTTTCGCTCTTTTTCACCCTCCAACTCGTTTTGCTCTCTTTCACACTCCTTCGTCTCCTTTCGCTCTCTTTCACCCTCCTTTGACTCGTTTCGCTCTCTTTCAACCTCCGTCGTCTCGTTTCGCTCTCTTTCACGCTCCTTGCTCTCGTTTTGCTCTCTTTCACCCTCCTTCGTCTCGTTTCGCTCTCTTTCACCCTCCTTCGTTTCGATTCGCTCTCTTTCACCCTCCTTCATCTCGTTAAGCTCTCTTCCACCCTACTTCCTCTCGTTTCACTCGCTTTCACCCTCCTTTGACTCGTTTCGCTCTCTTTCACCCTCCGTTATCTCGCTTCGCTCTCTTTCACCCTCCTTCATCTCGTTTCGCTCTCCTTCACCCTCCTTCGTCTCGTTTCGCTCTGTTTCACCGTCCCACATCTTGTTTCGCTCTCTTTCACACTCCTTCATCTCGTGTCGCTCTCTTTCACCCTCCTTCATCTCGTTTCGCTCTTTCACCATCCTTCGTCTCGTTTCGCTCTCTTTCACCCTCCTTCGTCTCGTTACGCTCTCTTTCACCCTCCTTCGTCTCGTTTCGCTCTCTTTCACCCTCCTTCGTCGCGTGGCGCTCTCTTTCACCCTACTTCGTCTCATTTTGCTCTCTTTCATCCTCCTTCTTCTCGTTTTGCTCACTTTCACCCTCCTTCGTCTCGTTTCGCTCTCTTTCACCCTCCTTCGTCTTGTTTCGCTCTCTTTCAGCCTCCCTCACCTTGTTTCACTCTCTTTCACCCTCCTTCACCTTGTTTCACTCTCTTTCACCATCCTTCGTCTTGTTTCGCTCTCTTTCACCCTCCTTCATCTCCTTTCGCTCTCTTTCACCCTCCTTCATCTCGTTTTGCTCTCTTTCACCCTCCTTCATCTCGTTACACTCTCTTTCACCCTCCTTCGTTTCGTTTCGCTCTCTTTCACCCTCCTTCCTCTCCTGTCGTTCTCTTTCACCCTCCTTCGTCTCCTTTCGCTGTCTTTCACCATCCTTCATCTCATTTCGTTCTCGTTCACCCTCCTTCGTCTCTTTTCGCTCTTTTTCACCCTCCAACTCGTTTCGCTCTCTTTCACACTCCTTCGTCTCCTTTCGCTCTCTTTCACCCTCCTTAATCTCGTTTTGCTCTCTTTCACCCTCCTTCATCTCGTTACGCTCTCTTTCACCCTCCTTCGTTTTGTTTCGCTCTCTTTCACCCTCCTTCATCTCCTGTCGCTCTCTTTCACCCTACTTCCTCTCGTTTCACTCGCTTTCACCCTCCTTTGACTCGTTTCGCTCTCTTTCACCCTCCTTCGTCTCGCTTCGCTCTCTTTCACCCTCCTTCATCTCGTTTCGCTCTCTTTCACTCTCCTTCGTCTCGTTTCGCTCTGTTTCACCATCCCACATCTCGTTTCGCTCTCTTTCACTCTCCTTCATCTCGTGTCGCTCTCTTTCACCCTCCTTCATCTCGTTTCGCTCTCTTTCACCATCCCTCGTCTCGTTTCGCTCTCTTTCACCCTCCTTCGTATCGTTACGCTCTCTTTCACCCTCCTTCATCTCGTTTCGCTCTCTTTGACACTCCTTCGTCGCGTGGCGCTCTCTTTCACACTCCTTCGTATCATTTTGCTCTCTTTCATCCTCCTTCTTCTCGTTTTGCTCACTTTCACCCTCCTTCATCTCGTTTCACTCTCTTTCACCCTCCTTCGTCTCGTTTGGCTCTCTTTCACACTCCTTCGTCTTGTTTCGCTCTCTTTCAGCCTCCCTCACCTTGTTTCACTCTCTTTCACACTCCTTCATCTCGTGTCGCTCTCTTTCACCCTCCTTCATCTCGTTTTGCTCTCTTTCATCCTCCTTCTTCTCGTTTTGCTCACTTTCACCCTCCTTCGTCTCGTTTCGCTCTCTTTCACCCTCCTTCGTCTTGTTTCGCTCTCTTTCAGCCTCCCTCACCTTGTTTCACTCTCTTTCACACTCCTTCATCTCGTGTCGCTCTCTTTCACCCTCCTTCATCTTGTTTCGCTCTCTTTCACCATCCTTCGTCTCGTTTCGCTCTCTTTCACCCTCCTTCGTCTCCTTTCGCTCTCTTTCACCCTCCTTCATCTCGTTTTGCTCTCTTTCACCCTCCTTCATCTCGTTACACTCTCTTTCACCCTGCTTCGTTTCGTTTCGCTCTCTTTCACCCTCCTTCCTCTCCTGTCGTTCTCTTTCACCCTCCTTCGTCTTCTTTCGCTGTCTTTCACCATCCTTCATCTCATTTCGTTCTCGTTCACCCTCCTTCGTCTCTTTTCGCTCTTTTTCACCCTCCAACTCGTTTCGCTCTCTTTCACACTCCTTCGTCTCCTTTCGCTCTCTTTCACCCTCCTTAATCTCGTTTTGCTCTCTTTCACCCTCCTTCATCTCGTTACGCTCTCTTTCACCCTCCTTCGTTTCGTTTCGCTCTCTTTCACCCTCCTTCCTCTCCTGTCGCTCTCTTTCACCCTTCTTCGTCTCGTTTCGCTCTCTTTCACACTCCTTCGTCTCGTTTCGCTCTCTTTCACCCTCCTTGGTCTCATTTTGCTCTCTTTCACCGTCCTTCGTCTCGTTTCGCTATCATTCCCCCTCCTTCGTCTCGTGTCACTCTCTTTCACCCTCCTTCCTCTCGTTTCTCTCTCTTTCACCCTCCTTCGTCTCGTTTCGCTCTCTTTCACCCTCCCTCATCTAGTTTCGCTCTCTTTCACCTTCCTTCGTCTCGTTTCGCTCTCTTTCACCCTCCTTCATCTCGTTAAGCTCTAATCCACCCTACTTCCTCTCGTTTCACTCGCTTTCACCCTCCTTTGACTCGTTTCGCTCTCTTTCACCCTCCTTCGTCTCGCTTCGCTCTCTTTCACCCTCCTTCATCTCGTTTCGCTCTCTTTCACTCTCCTTCGTCTCGTTTCGCACTGTTTCACTGTCCCACATCTCGTTTCGCTCTCTTTCACACTCCTTCATCTCGTGTCGCTCTCTTTCACCCTCCTTCATCTCGTTTCACTCTCTTTCACCATCCTTCGTCTCGTTTCGCTCTCTTTCACCCTCCGTCGTCTCGTTACGCTCTCTTTCACCCTCCTTCGTCTCGTTTCGCTCTCTTTCACACTCCTTCGTCGCGTGGCGCTCTCTTTCACACTCCTTCGTATCATTTTGCTCTCTTTCATCCTCCTTCTTCTCGTTTTGCTCACTTTCACCCTCCTTCATCTCGTTTCGCTCTCTTTCACCCTCCTTCATCTCGTTTCGCTCTCTTTCACCCTCCTTCGTCTTGTTTCGCTCTCTTTCAGCCTCCCTCACCTTGTTTCACTCTCTTTCACACTCCTTCATCTCGTGTCGCTCTCTTTCACCCGCCTTCATCTCGTTTCGCTCTCTTTCACCATCCTTTGTCTCGTTCCGCTCTCTTTCACCCTCCTTCATCTCCTTTCGCTCTCTTACACCCTCCTTCATCTCGTTTTGCTCTCTTTCACCCTCCTTCATCTCGTTACACTCTCTTTCACCCTCCTTCGTTTCGTTTCGCTCTCTTTCACCCTCCATCCTCTCCTGTCATTCTCTTTCACCCTCGTTCGTCTCGTTTCGCTCTCTTTCACCATCCTTCGTCTCATTTTGTTCTCGTTCACCCTCCTTCGTCTCTTTTCGCTCTTTTTCACCCTCCAACTCGTTTTGCTCTCTTTCACACTCCTTCGTCTCCTTTCGCTCTCTTTCACCCTCCTTTGACTCGTTTCGCTCTCTTTCAACCTCCGTCGTCTCGTTTCGCTCTCTTTCACGCTCCTTGCTCTCGTTTTGCTCTCTTTCACCCTCCTTCGTCTCGTTTCGCTCTCTTTCACCCTCCTTCGTTTCGATTCGCTCTCTTTCACCCTCCTTCATCTCGTAAAGCTCTCTTCCACCCTACGTCCTCTCGTTTCACTCGCTTTCACCCTCCTTTGACTCGTTTCGCTCTCTTTCACGCTCCTTTATCTCGCTTCGCTCTCTTTCACCCTCCTTCATCTCTTTTCGCTCTCCTTCACACTCCTTCATCTCGTGTCGCTCTCTTTCACCCTCCTTCATCTCGTTTCGCTCTTTCACCATCCTTCGTCTCGTTTCGCTCTCTTTCACCCTCCTTCGTCTCGTTACGCTCTCTTTCACCCTCCTTCGTCTCGTTTCGCTCTCTTTCACCCTCCTTCTTCGCGTGGCGCTCTCTTTCACCCTACTTCGTCTCATTTTGCTCTCTTTCATCCTCCTTCTTCTCGTTTTGCTCACTTTCACCCTCCTTCGTCTCGTTTCGCTCTCTTTCACCCTCCTTCGTCTTGTTTCGCTCTCTTTCAGCCTCCCTCACCTTGTTTCACTCTCTTTCACCCTCCTTCACCTTGTTTCACTCTCTTTCACCATCCTTCGTCTTGTTTCGCTCTCTTTCACCCTCCTTCATCTCCTTTCGCTCTCTTTCACCCTCCTTCATCTCGTTTTGCTCTCTTTCACCCTCCTTCATCTCGTTACACTCTCTTTCACCCTCCTTCGTTTCGTTTCGCTCTCTTTCACCCTCCTTCCTCTCCTGTCGTTCTCTTTCACCCTCCTTCGTCTCCTTTCGCTGTCTTTCACCATCCTTCATCTCATTTCGTTCTCGTTCACCCTCCTTCATCTCTTTTCGCTCTTTTTCACCCTCCAACTCGTTTCGCTCTCTTTCACACTCCTTCGTCTCCTTTCGCTCTCTTTCACCCTCCTTAATCTCGTTTTGCTCTCTTTCACCCTCCTTCATCTCGTTACGCTCTCTTTCACCCTCCTTCGTTTTGTTTCGCTCTCTTTCACACTCCTTCATCTCCTGTCGCTCTCTTTCACCCTACTTCCTCTCGTTTCACTCGCTTTCACCCTCCTTTGACTCGTTTCGCTCTCTTTCACCCTCCTTCGTCTCGCTTCGCTCTCTTTCACCCTCCTTCATCTCGTTTCGCTCTCTTTCACTCTCCTTCGTCTCGTTTCGCTCTGTTTCACCATCCCACATCTCGTTTCGCTCTCTTTCACTCTCCTTCATCTCGTGTCGCTCTCTTTCACCCTCCTTCATCTCGTTTCGCTCTCTTTCACCATCCCTCGTCTCGTTTCGCTCTCTTTCACCCTCCTTCGTATCGTTACGCTCTCTTTCACCCTCCTTCATCTCGTTTCGCTCTCTTTGACACTCCTTCGTCGCGTGGCGCTCTCTTTCACACTCCTTCGTATCATTTTGCTCTCTTTCATCCTCCTTCTTCTCGTTTTGCTCACTTTCACCCTCCTTCATCTCGTTTCACTCTCTTTCACCCTCCTTCGTCTCGTTTGGCTCTCTTTCACACTCCTTCGTCTTGTTTCGCTCTCTTTCAGCCTCCCTCACCTTGTTTCACTCTCTTTCACACTCCTTCATCTCGTGTCGCTCTCTTTCACCCTCCTTCATCTCGTTTTGCTCTCTTTCACCATCCTTCGTCTCGTTTCGCTCTCTTTCACCCTCCTTCATCTCCTTTCGCTCTCTTTCACCCTCCTTCATCTCGTTTTGCTCTCTTTCACCCTCCGTCATCTCGTTACGCTCTCTTTCACCCTCGTTGGTTTCGTTTTGCACTCTTTCACCCTCCTTCCTCTCCTGTCGTTCTCTTTCACCCTCCTTCGTCTTGTTTTGCTCTCTTTCACACTCCTTCGTCTCGTTTCGCTCTCTTTCACCCTCCTTGGTCTCGTTTTGCTCTCTTTCACCGTCCTTCGTCTCTTTTCGCTATCATTCCCTATCCTTCGTCTCGTGTCACTCTCTTTCACCCTCCTTCCTCTTGTTTCTCTCTCTTTCACCCTCCTTTGACTCGTTTCGTCCTCTTTCAACCTCCGTCATCTCGTTTCGCTCTCTTTCACGCTCCTTCGTCTCGTTTTGCTCTCTTTCACCCTCCTTCGCCTCGTTTCGCACTCTTTCACCCTCCTTCGTTTCGTTTCGCTCTCTTTCACCCTCCTTCATATCGTTAAGCTCTCTTCCACCCTACTTCCTCTCGTTTCGCTCGCTTTCACCCTCCTTTGACTCGTTTCGCTCTCTTTCACCCTCCTTCGTCTCGCTTCGCTCTCTTTCACCCTCCTTCATCTCGTTTCGCTCTCTTTCACCCTCCTTCGTCTCGTTTCGCTCTGTTTCACCCTCCCACATCTCGTTTCGCTCTCTTTCACACTCCTTCATCTCGTGTCGCTCTCTTTCACCATCCTTCGTCTCGTTTCGCTCTCTTTCACCCTCCTTCGTCGCGTGGCGCTCTCTTTCACCCTCCTTCGTCTCATTTTGCTCTCTTTCATCCTACTTCATCTCGTTTCGCTCTCTTTCACCCTTCTTCGTCTCGTTTCGCTCTCTTTCACCCTCCTTCGTCTTGTTTCGCTCTCTTTCAGCCTCCCTCACCTTGTTTCACTCTCTTTCACCCTCCTTCCTCTCCTGTCGTTCTCTTTCACCCTCCTTCGTCTCCTTTCGCTGTCTTTCACCATCCTTCATCTCATTTCGTTCTCGTTCACCCTCCTTCGTTTCTTTTCGCTCTTTTTCACCCTCCAACTCGTTTCGCTCTCTTTCACACTCCTTCGTCTCCTTTCGCTCTCATTCACCCTCCTTAATCTCGTTTTGCTCTCTTTCACCCTCCTTCATCTCGTTACGCTCTCTTTCACCCTCCTTCGTTTCGTTTCGCTCTCTTTCACCCTCCTTCCTCTCCTGTCGCTCTCTTTCACCCTTCTTCGTCTCGTTTCGCTCTCTTTCACACTCCTTCGTCTCATTTCGCTCTCTTTCACCCTCCTTGGTCTCGTTTTGCTCTCTTTCACCGTCCTTCGTCTCGTTTCGCTATCATTCCCCCTCCCTCGTCTCGTGTCACTCTCTTTCACCCTCCTTCCTCTCGTTTCTCTCTCTTTCACCCTCCTTCGTCTCGTTTCGCTCTCTTTCACCCTCCCTCATCTAGTTTCGCTCTCTTTCACACTCCTTCGTATCATTTTGCTCTCTTTCATCCTCCTTCTTCTCGTTTTGCTCACTTTCACCCTCCTTCATCTCGTTTCACTCTCTTTCACCCTCCTTCGTCTCGTTTGGCTCTCTTTCACACTCCTTCGTCTTGTTTCGCTCTCTTTCAGCCTCCCTCACCTTGTTTCACTCTCTTTCACACTCCTTCATCTCGTGTCGCTCTCTTTCACCATCCTTCATCTCGTTTTGCTCTCTTTCACCATCCTTCGTCTCGTTTCGCTCTCTTTCACCCTCCTTCATCTCCTTTCGCTCTCTTTCACCCTCCTTCATCTCGTTTTGCTCTCTTTCACCCTCCGTCATCTCGTTACGCTCTCTTTCACCCTCGTTGGTTTCGTTTTGCACTCTTTCACCCTCCTTCCTCTCCTGTCGTTCTCTTTCACCCTCCTTCGTCTTGTTTTGCTCTCTTTCTCACTCCTTTGTCTCGTTTCACTCTCTTTCACCCTCCTTGGTCTCGTTTTGCTCTCTTTCACCGTCCTTCGTCTCGTTTCGCTATCATTCCCTATCCTTCGTCTCGTGTCACTCTCTTTCACCCTCCTTCCTCTTGTTTCTCTCTCTTTCACCCTCCTTTGACTCGTTTCGTCCTCTTTCAACCTCCGTCATCTCGTTTCGCTCTCTTTCACGCTCCTTCGTCTCGTTTTGCTCTCTTTCACCCTCCTTCGCCTCGTTTCGCACTCTTTCACCCTCCTTCGTTTCGTTTCGCTCTCTTTCACCCTCCTTCATATCGTTAAGCTCTCTTCCACCCTACTTCCTCTCGTTTCGCTCGCTTTCACCCTCCTTTGACTCGTTTCGCTCTCTTTCACCCTCCTTCGTCTCGCTTCGCTCTCTTTCACCCTCCTTCATCTTGTTTCGCTCTCTTTCACCCTCCTTCGTCTCGTTTCGCTCTGTTTCACCCTCCCACATCTCGTTTCGCTCTCTTTCACACTCCTTCATCTCGTGTCGCTCTCTTTCACCATCCTTCGTCTCGTTTCGCTCTCTTTCACCCTCCTTCGTCGCGTGGCGCTCTCTTTCACCCTCCTTCGTCTCATTTTGCTCTCTTTCATCCTACTTCATCTCGTTTCGCTCTCTTGCACCCTTCTTCGTCTCGTTTCGCTCTCTTTCACCCTCCTTCGTCTTGTTTCGCTCTCTTTCAGCCTCCCTCACCTTGTTTCACTCTCTTTCACCCTCCTTCGTCTCGTTTCGCTCTCTTTCACCCTCCTTCGTCTTGTTTCGCTCTCTTTCAGCCTCCCTCACCTTGTTTCACTCTCTTTCACCCTCCTTCGTCTCGTTACACTCTCTTTCACCCTGCTTCGTTTTGTTTCGCTCTCTTTCACCCTCCTTCCTCTCCTGTCGTTCTCTTTCACCCTCCTTCGTCTCCTTTCGCTGTCTTTCACCATCCTTCATCTCATTTCGTTCTCGTTCACCCTCCTTCGTCTCTTTTCGCTCTTTTTCACCCTCCAACTCGTTTCGCTCTCTTTCACACTCCTTCGTCTCCTTTCGCTCTCATTCACCCTCCTTAATCTCGTTTTGCTCTCTTTCACCCTCCTTCATCTCGTTACGCTCTCTTTCACCCTCCTTCGTTTCGTTTCGCTCTCTTTCACCCTCCTTCCTCTCCTGTCGCTCTCTTTCACCCTTCTTCGTCTCGTTTCGCTCTCTTTCACACTCCTTCGTCTCATTTCGCTCTCTTTCACCCTCCTTGGTCTCGTTTTGCTCTCTTTCACCGTCCTTCGTCTCGTTTCGCTATCATTCCCCCTCCCTCGTCTCGTGTCACTCTCTTTCACTCTCCTTCCTCTCGTTTCTCTCTCTTTCACCCTCCTTCGTCTCGTTTCGCTCTCTTTCACCCTCCCTCATCTAGTTTCGCTCTCTTTCACACTCCTTCGTATCATTTTGCTCTCTTTCATCCTCCTTCTTCTCGTTTTGCTCACTTTCACCCTCCTTCATCTCGTTTCACTCTCTTTCACCCTCCTTCGTCTCGTTTGGCTCTCTTTCACACTCCTTCGTCTTGTTTCGCTCTCTTTCAGCCTCCCTCACCTTGTTTCACTCTCTTTCACACTCCTTCATCTCGTGTCGCTCTCTTTCACCCTCCTTCATCTCGTTTTGCTCTCTTTCACCATCCTTCGTCTCGTTTCGCTCTCTTTCACCCTCCTTCATCTCCTTTCGCTCTCTTTCACCCTCCTTCATCTCGTTTTGCTCTCTTTCACCCTCCGTCATCTCGTTACGCTCTCTTTCACCCTCGTTGGTTTCGTTTTGCACTCTTTCACCCTCCTTCCTCTCCTGTCGTTCTCTTTCACCCTCCTTCGTCTTGTTTTGCTCTCTTTCACACTCCTTTGTCTCGTTTCGCTCTCTTTCACCCTCCTTGGTCTCGTTTTGCTCTCTTTCACCGTCCTTCGTCTCGTTTCGCTATCATTCCCTATCCTTCGTCTCGTGTCACTCTCTTTCACCCTCCTTCCTCTTGTTTCTCTCTCTTTCACCCTCCTTTGACTCGTTTCGTCCTCTTTCAACCTCCGTCATCTCGTTTCGCTCTCTTTCACGCTCCTTCGTCTCGTTTTGCTCTCTTTCACCCTCCTTCGCCTCGTTTCGCACTCTTTCACCCTCCTTCGTTTCGTTTCGCTCTCTTTCACCCTCCTTCATATCGTTAAGCTCTCTTCCACCCTACTTCCTCTCGTTTCGCTCGCTTTCACCCTCCTTTGACTCGATTCGCTCTCTTTCACCCTCCTTCGTCTCGCTTCGCTCTCTTTCACCCTCCTTCATCTCGTTTCGCTCTCTTTCACCCTCCTTCGTCTCGTTTCGCTCTGTTTCACCCTCCCACATCTCGTTTCGCTCTCTTTCACACTCCTTCATCTCGTGTCGCTCTCTTTCACCATCCTTCGTCTCGTTTCGCTCTCTTTCACCCTCCTTCGTCGCGTGGCGCTCTCTTTCACCCTCCTTCGTCTCATTTTGCTCTCTTTCATCCTACTTCATCTCGTTTCGCTCTCTTTCACCCTTCTTCGTCTCGTTTCGCTCTCTTTCACCCTCCTTCGTCTTGTTTCGCTCTCTTTCAGCCTCCCTCACCTTGTTTCACTCTCTTTCACCCTCCTTCGTCTCGTTACACTCTCTTTCACCCTGCTTCGTTTTGTTTCGCTCTCTTTCACCCTCCTTCCTCTCCTGTCGTTCTCTTTCACCCTCCTTCGTCTCCTTTCGCTGTCTTTCACCATCCTTCATCTCATTTCGTTCTCGTTCACCCTCCTTCGTCTCTTTTCGCTCTTTTTCACCCTCCAACTCGTTTCGCTCTCTTTCACACTCCTTCGTCTCCTTTCGCTCTCATTCACCCTCCTTAATCTCGTTTCGCTCTCTTTCACCCTCCTTCCTCTCCTGTCGCTCTCTTTCACCCTTCTTCGTCTCGTTTCGCTCTCTTTCACACTCCTTCGTCTCATTTCGCTCTCTTTCACCCTCCTTGGTCTCGTTTTGCTCTCTTTCACCGTCCTTCGTCTCGTTTCGCTATCATTCCCCCTCCCTCGTCTCGTGTCACTCTCTTTCACTCTCCTTCCTCTCGTTTCTCTCTCTTTCACCCTCCTTCGTCTCGTTTCGCTCTCTTTCACCCTCCCTCATCTAGTTTCGCTCTCTTTCACACTCCTTCGTATCATTTTGCTCTCTTTCATCCTCCTTCTTCTCGTTTTGCTCACTTTCACCCTCCTTCATCTCGTTTCACTCTCTTTCACCCTCCTTCGTCTCGTTTGGCTCTCTTTCACACTCCTTCGTCTTGTTTCGCTCTCTTTCAGCCTCCCTCACCTTGTTTCACTCTCTTTCACACTCCTTCATCTCGTGTCGCTCTCTTTCACCCTCCTTCATCTCGTTTTGCTCTCTTTCACCATCCTTCGTCTCGTTTCGCTCTCTTTCACCCTCCTTCATCTCCTTTCGCTCTCTTTCACCCTCCTTCATCTCGTTTTGCTCTCTTTCACCCTCCGTCATCTCGTTACGCTCTCTTTCACCCTCGTTGGTTTCGTTTTGCACTCTTTCACCCTCCTTCCTCTCCTGTCGTTCTCTTTCACCCTCCTTCGTCTTGTTTTGCTCTCTTTCACACTCCTTTGTCTCGTTTCGCTCTCTTTCACCCTCCTTGGTCTCGTTTTGCTCTCTTTCACCGTCCTTCGTCTCGTTTCGCTATCATTCCCTATCCTTCGTCTCGTGTCACTCTCTTTCACCCTCCTTCCTCTTGTTTCTCTCTCTTTCACCCTCCTTTGACTCGTTTCGTCCTCTTTCAACCTCCGTCATCTCGTTTCGCTCTCTTTCATGCTCCTTCGTCTCGTTTTGCTCTCTTTCACCCTCCTTCGCCTCGTTTCGCACTCTTTCACCCTCCTTCGTTTCGTTTCGCTCTCTTTCACCCTCCTTCATATCGTTAAGCTCTCTTCCACCCTACTTCCTCTCGTTTCGCTCGCTTTCACCCTCCTTTGACTCGATTCGCTCTCTTTCACCCTCCTTCGTCTCGCTTCGCTCTCTTTCACCCTCCTTCATCTCGTTTCGCTCTCTTTCACCCTCCTTCGTCTCGTTTCGCTCTGTTTCACCCTCCCACATCTCGTTTCGCTCTCTTTCACACTCCTTCATCTCGTGTCGCTCTCTTTCACCATCCTTCGTCTCGTTTCGCTCTCTTTCACCCTCCTTCGTCGCGTGGCGCTCTCTTTCACCCTCCTTCGTCTCATTTTGCTCTCTTTCATCCTACTTCATCTCGTTTCGCTCTCTTTCACCCTTCTTCGTCTCGTTTCGCTCTCTTTCACCCTCCTTCGTCTTGTTTCGCTCTCTTTCAGCCTCCCTCACCTTGTTTCACTCTCTTTCACCCTCCTTCGTCTCGTTACACTCTCTTTCACCCTGCTTCGTTTTGTTTCGCTCTCTTTCACCCTCCTTCCTCTCCTGTCGTTCTCTTTCACCCTCCTTCGTCTCCTTTCGCTGTCTTTCACCATCCTTCATCTCATTTCGTTCTCGTTCACCCTCCTTCGTCTCTTTTCGCTCTTTTTCACCCTCCAACTCGTTTCGCTCTCTTTCACACTCCTTCGTCTCCTTTCGCTCTCATTCACCCTCCTTAATCTCGTTTTGCTCTCTTTCACCCTCCTTCATCTCGTTACGCTCTCTTTCACCCTCCTTCGTTTCGTTTCGCTCTCTTTCACCCTCCTTCCTCTCCTGTCGCTCTCTTTCACCCTTCTTCGTCTCGTTTCGCTCTCTTTCACACTCCTTCGTCTCATTTCGCTCTCTTTTACCCTCCTTGGTCTCGTTTTGCTCTCTTTCACCGTCCTTCGTCTCGTTTCGCTATCATTCCCCCTCCCTCATCTCGTGTCACTCTCTTTCACCCTCCTTCCTCTCGTTTCTCTCTCTTTCACCCTCCTTCGTCTCGTTTCGCTCTCTTTCACCCTCCCTCATCTAGTTTCGCTCTCTTTCACCTTCCTTCGTCTCGTTTCGCTCTCTTTCACCCTCCTTCATCTCGTTAAGCTCTAATCCACCCTACTTCCTCTCGTTTCACTCGCTTTCACCCTCCTTTGACTCGTTTCGCTCTCTTTCACCCTCCTTCGTCTCGCTTCGCTCTCTTTCACCCTCCTTCATCTCGTTTCGCTCTCTTTCACTCTCCTTCGTCTCGTTTCACTCTGTTTCACTGTCCCACATCTCGTTTCGCTCTCTTTCACACTCCTTCATCTCGTGTCGCTCTCTTTCACCCTCCTTCATCTCGTTTCACTCTCTTTCACCATCCTTCGTCTCGTTTCGCTCTCTTTCACCCTCCTTCGTCTCGTTACGCTCTCTTTCACCCTCCTTCGTCTCGTTTCGCTCTCTTTCACACTCCTTCGTCGCGTGGCGCTCTCTTTCACACTCCTTCGTATCATTTAGCTCTCTTTCATCCTCCTTCTTCTCGTTTTGCTCACTTTAACCCTCCTTCATCTCGTTTCGCTCTCTTTCACCCTCCTTCGTCTCGTTTCGCTCTCTTTCACCCTCCTTCGTCTTGTTTCGCTCTCTTTCAGCCTCCCTCACCTTGTTTCACTCTCTTTCACACTCCTTCATCTCGTGTCGCTCTCTTTCACCCGCCTTCATCTCGTTTTGCTATCTTTCACCATCCTTTGTCTCGTTCCGCTCTCTTTCACCCTCCTACATCTCCTTTCGCTCTCTTACACCCTCCTTCATCTCGTTTTGCTCTCTTTCACCCTCCTTCATCTCGTTACACTCTCTTTCACCCTCCTTCGTTTCGTTTCGCTCTCTTTCACCCTCCATCCTCTCCTGTCGTTCTCTTTCACCCTCCAACTCGTTTTGCTCTCTTTCACACTCCTTCGTCTCCTTTCGCTCTCTTTCACCCTCCTTCATCTCGTTAAGCTCTCTTCCACCCTACTTCCTCTCGTTTCACTCGCTTTCACCCTCCTTTGACTCGTTTCGCTCTCTTTCACCCTCCTTCGACTCGCTTCGCTCTCTTTCACCCTCCTTCATCTCGTTTCGCTCTCCTTCACCCTCCTTCGTCTCGTTTCGCTCTGTTTCACCGTCCCACATCTCGTTTCGCTCTCTTTCACACTCCTTCATCTCGTGTCGCTCTCTTTCACCCGCCTTCATCTCGTTTTGCTCTCTTTCACCATCCTTTGTCTCGTTCCGCTCTCTTTCACCCTCCTTCATCTCCTTTCGCTCTCTTACACCCTCCTTCATCTAGTTTCGCTCTCTTTCACCTTCCTTCGTCTCGTGTCGCTGTCTTTCACCCTCCTTCGTCTCGTTTCGCTGTCATTCACCATCCTTCGCCTCATTTCGTTCTCGTTCACCCTCCTTCGTCTCCTGTCGCTCTCTTTCACCCTCCTTCCTCTCGTTTCTCTCTCTTTCACCCTCCTTTGACTCGTTTCGCTCTCTTTCACCCTCCTTCGACTCGCTTCGCTCTCTTTCACCCTCCTTCATCTCGTTTCGCTCTCCTTCACCCTCCTTCGTCTCGTTTCGCTCTGTTTCACCGTCCCACATCTCGTTTCGCTCTCCTTCACCCTCCTTCGTCTTGTTTTGCTTTCTTTCACCCTCCTTCGTCTCGTTTCGCTGTCTTTCACCATCCTTCGTCTCATTTCGTTCTCGTTCACCCTCCTTCATCTCGTTTCGCTGTCTTTCACCCTCCAACTCGTTTCGCTCTCTTTCACCCTCCTTCATCTCGTTTCGCTCTCTTTCACCATCCTTCATCTCGTTTCGCTCTCTTTCACCCTCCTTCGCCTCGTTACGCTCTCTTTCACCCTCCTTCGTCTCGTTTCGCTCTCTTTCACCCTCCTTCGTCGCGTGGCACTCTCTTTCACCCTCCTTCGTCTCATTTTGCTCTCTTTCACCCTCCTTCGTCTCGTTTTGCCCTCTTTCACCATCCTTCGTCTCGTTTCGCTATCATTCACCCTCCTTCGTCTCGTGCCGCTCTCTTTCACCCTCCTTCCTCTCGTTTCTCTCTCTTTCACCCTCCTTTGTATCGTTTCACTCTCTTTCACCCGCCTTCGTTTCGTTTCGCTCGTTTTCACCCTCCTTTGTGTTGTTTTGCTCTCTTTCACCCTCCTTCGTCTCGTTTCGCTCTGTTTCACCCTCCCTCATCTAGTTTCGCTCTCTTTCACCTTCCTTCAACTCGTGTCGCTGTCTTTCACCCTCCTTCGTCTCGTTTCGCTATCTTTCACCATCCTTCGTCTCATTTCGTTCTCGTTCACCCTCCTTCGTCTCTTTTCGCTCTTTTTCACCCTCCAACTCGTTTCGCTCTCTTTCACCCACCTTCGTCTCCTTTCGCTCTCTTTCACCCTCCTTCATCTCGTTTTGCTCTCTTTCACCCTCCTTCATCTCGTTATGCTCTCTTTCACCCTCCTTCGTTTAGTTTCGGTCTCTTTCCCCCTCCTTCCTCTCCTGTCGCTCTCTTTCACCCTCCTTCGTCTCGTTTCACTCTCTTTCACCCTCCTTCATCTCGTTTTGCTCTCTTTCACCCTCCTTCATCTCGTTACGCTCTCTTTCACCCTCCTTCATCTCGCTTTGCTCTCTTTCACCCTCCTTCATCTCGTTACGCTCTCTTTCACTCTCCTTCCTTTCGTTTCGCTCTCTTTCACCCTCCTTCCTCTCCTGTCGGTCTCTTTCACCCTCCTTCGTCTCGTTTCGCTCTCTTTCACACTCCTTCATCTCGTTTCGCTCTCTTTCACCCTCCTTGGTCTCGATTCGCTCTCTTTCACCCTCCTTCATCTCGTTTTGCTCTCTTTCACCCTCCTTCATCTCGTTACGCTCTCTTTCACCCTCCTTCGTTTCGTTTCGCTCTCTTTCACCCTCCTTCCTCTCCTGTCGCTCTCTTTCACCCTCCTTCGTCTCGTTTCGCTCTCTTTCACACTCCTTCGTCTCGTTTTGCTCTCTTTCACCCTCCTTGGTCTCGTTTTGCTCTCTTTCACTGTCCTTCGTCTCGTTTCGCTATCATTCCCCCTCCTTCGTCTCGTGTCACTCTCTTTCACCCTCCTTCCTCTCGTTTCTCTCTCTTTCACCCTCCTTTGACTCGTTTCGCTCTCTTTCACCCTGCTCCATCTCGTTTCGCTCTCTTTCACCCTCCTTCCTCTCGTTTCGCTCTCTTTCACCCTCCTTCGTCTCGTTTCGCTCTCCTTCACCCTCCTTCATCTTGTTTCGCTTTCTTTCACCCTCCTTCACCTCGTTTCGCTCTCTTTCACCCTCCTTCATCTCGTTTCGCTCTCTTTCACCCTCCTTCATCTTGTTTCGCTCTCTTTCACGCTCCTTCATTTCGTTTCGCTCTCTTTCACCCTCCTTCGTCTCGTTTCGCGTATTTTCACCATCCTTCGTCTCATTTCGTTCTCGTTCACCCTCCTTCTTCTCGTTACTCTCTCTTTCACCCTCCTTTGTATCGTTTCACTCTCTTTCACCCTGCTTCGTCTCGTTTCGCTCGCTTTCACCCTCCTTTGTCTCGTTTCGCTCTCTTTCACCCTCCTTCGTCTCGCTTCGCTCTCTTTCACACTCCTTCGTCTCGTTTCGCTCTCGTTCACCCTCCTTCGTCTCGTTAAGCTCTCTTCCACCCTACTTCCTCTCGTTTCACTCTCTTTCACCCTCCTTCACCTCGTTTCGCTCTCTTTCACCCTCCTTCATCTCGTTTCGCTCTCTTTCACCCTCCTTCATCTTGTTTCGCTCTCTTTCACGCTCCTTCATTTCGTTTCGCTCTCTTTCACCCTCCTTCGTCTCGTTTCGCGTATTTCACCATCCTTCGTCTCGTTTCGCTCTCTTTCACCCTCCTTCGTCTCGTTACGCTCTCTTTCACACTCCTTCGTCTCGTTTTGCTCTCTTTCACCCTCCTTGGTCTCGTTTTGCTCTCTTTCACTGTCCTTCGTCTCGTTTCGCTATCATTCCCCCTCCTTCGTCTCGTGTCACTCTCTTTCACCCTCCTTCCTCTCGTTTCTCTCTCTTTCACCCTCCTTTGACTCGTTTCGCTCTCTTTCACCCTGCTCCATCTCGTTTCGCTCTCTTTCACCCTCCTTCCTCTCGTTTCGCTCTCTTTCACCCTCCTTCGTCTCGTTTCGCTCTCCTTCACCCTCCTTCATCTTGTTTCGCTTTCTTTCACCCTCCTTCACCTCGTTTCGCTCTCTTTCACCCTCCTTCATCTCGTTTCGCTCTCTTTCACCCTCCTTCATCTTGTTTCGCTCTCTTTCACGCTCCTTCATTTCGTTTCGCTCTCTTTCACCCTCCTTCGTCTCGTTTCGCGTATTTTCACCTCCTTCATCCCATTTCACTCTCTTTTATCCTCCTTCTTCTCGTTACTCTCTCTTTCACCCTCCTTTGTATCGTTTCACTCTCTTTCACCCTGCTTCGTCTCGTTTCGCTCGCTTTCACCCTCCTTTGTCTCGTTTCACTCTCTTTCACGCTCCTTCGTCTCGCTTCGCTCTCTTTCACCCTCCTTCATCTCGTTTCGCTCTCTATCACCCTCCTTCGTCTCGTTTCGCTCTGTTTCACCCTCCTTCCTCTCGTTTCTCTCTCTTTCACCCTCCTTCACCTCGTTTCGCTCTCTTTCACCCTCCTTCATCTCGTTTCGCTCTCTTTCACCCTCCTTCATCTTGTTTCGCTCTCTTTCACGCTCCTTCATTTCGTTTCGCTCTCTTTCACCCTCCTTCGTCTCGTTTCGCGTATTTTCACCTCCTTCATCCCATTTCACTCTCTTTTATCCTCCTTCTTCTCGTTACTCTCTCTTTCACCCTCCTTTGTATCGTTTCACTCTCTTTCACCCTGCTTCGTCTCGTTTCGCTCGCTTTCACCCTCCTTTGTCTCGTGTCGCTGTCTTTCACCCTCCTTCATCTCGTTTCGCTGTCTTTCACCATCCTTCGCCTCATTTCGTTCTCGTTCACCCTCCTTCGTCTCCTGTCGCTCTCTTTCACCCTCCTTCCTCTCGTTTCTCTCTCTTTCACCCTCCTTTGACTCGTTTCGCTCTCTTTCAACCTGCTTCATCTTGTTTCGCTCTCTTTCACCTTCCTTCCTCTCGTTTCGCTCTCTTTCACCCTCCTTCGTCTCGTTTCGCTCTCCTTCACCCTCCTTCGTCGTGTTTCGCTTTCTTTCACCCTCCTTCATCTCGTTTCGCTCTCTTTCACCCACCTTCTTCTCGTTTCGCTCTCTTTCACCCTCCTTCGTCTCGTTTCGCTCTCTTTCACACTCCTTCGTCTCGTTTCGCTCTCGTTCACCCTCCTTCGTCTCGTTAAGCTCTCTTCCACCCTACTTCCTCTCGTTTCACTCGCTTTCACCCTCCTTTGACTCGTTTCGCTCTCCTTCACCCTCCTTCGTCTCGTTTCGCTCTGTTTCACCGTCCCACATCTCTTTTCGCTCTCTTTCACACTCCTTCATCTCGTGTCGCTCTCTTTCACCCTCCTTCATCTCGTTTCGCTCTTTCACCATCCTTCGTCTCGTTTCGCTCTCTTTCACCCTCCTTCGTCTCGTTACGCTCTCTTTCACACTCCTTCGTCTCGTTTCGCTCTCTTTCACCCTCCATCGTCGCGTGGCGCTCTCTTTCACCGTCCTCCGTCTCATTTTGCTCTCTTTCATCCTCCTTCTTCTCGTTTTGCTCACTTTCACCCTCCTTCATCTCGTTTCGCTCTCTTTCACCCTCCTTCGTCTCGTTTCGCTCTCTTTCACCCTCCTTCGTCGTGTTTCGCTCTCTTTCAGCCTCCCTCACCTTGTTTCACTCTCTTTCACACTCCTTCATCTCGTGTCGCTTTCTTTCACCCTCCTTCATCTTGTTTCGCTCTCTTTCACCATCCTTCGTCTCGTGTCGCTTTCTTTCACCCTCCTTCATCTTGTTTCGCTCTCTTTCACCATCCTTCGTCTCGTTTCGCTCTCTTTCACCCTCCTTCGTCTCCTTTCTCTGTCTTTCACCCTCCTTCCTCTCCTGTCGTTCTCTTTCACCCTCCTTCGTCTCCTTTCGCTGTCTTTCACCATCCTTCATCTCATTTCGTTCACGTTCACCCTCCTTCGTCTCTTTTCGCTCTTTTTCACCCTCCAACTCGTTTCGCTCTCTTTCACACTCCTTCGTCTCCTTTCGCTCTCTTTCACCCTCCTTAATCTCGTTTTGCTCTCTTTCACCCTCCTTCATCTCGTTACGCTCTCTTTCACCCTCCTTCGTTTCGTTTCGCTCTCTTTCACCCTCCTTCCTCTCCTGTCGCTCTCTTTCACCCTTCTTCGTCTCGTTTCGCTCTTTTTCACACTCCTTCGTCTCGTTTCGCTCTCTTTCACACTCCTTCGTCTCGTTTCGCTCTCTTTCACCCTCCTTCATCTCGTTAAGCTCTCTTCCACCCTACTTCCTCTCATTTCCCTCGCTTTCACCCTCCTTTGACTCGTTTCGCTCTCTTTCACCCTCCTTCATCTCGCTTCGCTCTCTTTCACCCTCCTTCATCTCGTTTCGCTCTCCTTCACCCTCCTTCGTCTCGTTTCGCTCTGTTACACCGTCCCACATCTCTTTTCGCTCTCTTTCACACTCCTTCATCTCATGTCGCTCTCTTTCACCCTTGTCTCGTTTCGCGAATTTTCACCTCCTTCATCCCATTTCACTCTCTTTTATCCACCTTCTTCTCGTTTCGCTCTCTTTCACCCTCCTTCGTCTCGTTTCGCTCTCTTTCACACTCCTTCGTCTCGTTTCGCTCTCTTTCACCCTCCTTCATCTCGTTAAGCTCTCTTCCACCCTACTTCCTCTCGTTTCACTCGCTTTCACCCTCCTTCGTCTCGCTTCGCTCTCTTTCACCCTCCTTCGTCTCGCTTCGCTCTCTTTCACCCTCCTTCATCTCGTTTCGCTCTCCTTCACCCTCCTTCGTCTCGTTTCGCTCTGTTTCACCGTCCCACATCTCTTTTCGCTCTCTTTCACACTCCTTCATCTCGTGTCGCTCTCTTTCACCCTCCTTCATCTCGTTTCGCTCTTTCACCATCCTTCGTCTCGTTTCGCTCTCTTTCACCCTCCTTCGTCTCGTTACGCTCTATTTCACCCTCCTTCGTCTCGTTTCGCTCTCTTTCACCCTCCTTCGTCGCGTGGCGCTCTCTTTCACCCTCCTTCGTCTCATTTTGCTCTCTTTCATCCTCCTTCTTCTCGTTTTGCTCACTTTCACCCTCCTTCGTCTCGTTTCGCTCTCTTTCACCCTCCTTCGTTCTGTTTCGCTCTCTTTCAGCCTCCCTCACCTTGTTTCACTCTCTTTCACACTCCTTCATCTCGTGTCGCTCTCTTTCACCCTCCTTCATCTTGTTTCGCTCTCTTTCACCATCCTTCGTCTCGTTTCGCTCTCTTTCACCCTCCTTCGTCTCCTTTCGCTCTCTTTCACCCTCCTTCATCTCGTTTTGCTCTCTTTCACCCTCCTTCATCTCGTTACACTCTCTTTCACCCTGCTTCGTTTCGTTTCGCTCTCTTTCACCCTCCTTCCTCTCCTGTCGTTCTCTTTCACCCTCCTTCGTCTTCTTTCGCTGTCTTTCACCATCCTTCATCTCATTTCGTTCTCGTTCACCCTCCTTCGTCTCTTTTCGCTCTTTTTCACCCTCCAACTCGTTTCGCTCTCTTTCACACTCCTTCGTCTCCTTTCGCTCTCTTTCACCCTCCTTAATCTCGTTTTGCTCTCTTTCACCCTCCTTCATCTCGTTACGCTCTCTTTCACCCTCCTTCGTTTCGTTTCGCTCTCTTTCACCCTCCTTCCTCTCCTGTCGCTCTCTTTCACCCTTCTTCGTCTCGTTTCGCTCTCTTTCACACTCCTTCGTCTCGTTTCGCTCTCTTTCACCCTCCTTGGTCTCATTTTGCTCTCTTTCACCGTCCTTCGTCTCGTTTCGCTATCATTCCCCCTCCTTCGTCTCGTGTCACTCTCTTTCACCCTCCTTCCTCTCGTTTCTCTCTCTTTCACCCTCCTTCGTCTCGTTTCGCTCTCTTTCACCCTCCCTCATCTAGTTTCGCTCTCTTTCACCTTCTTTCGTCTCGTTTCGCTCTCTTTCACCCTCCTTCATCTCGTTAAGCTCTAATCCACCCTACTTCCTCTCGTTTCACTCGCTTTCACCCTCCTTTGACTCGTTTCGCTCTCTTTCACCCTCCTTCGTCTCGCTTCGCTCTCTTTCACCCTCCTTCATCTCGTTTCGCTCTCTTTCACTCTCCTTCGTCTCGTTTCGCTCTGTTTCACTGTCCCACATCTCGTTTCGCTCTCTTTCACACTCCTTCATCTCGTGTCGCTCTCTTTCACCCTCCTTCATCTCGTTTCACTCTCTTTCACCATCCTTCGTCTCGTTTCGCTCTCTTTCACCCTCCGTCGTCTCGTTACGCTCTCTTTCACCCTCCTTCGTCTCGTTTCGCTCTCTTTCACACTCCTTCGTCGCGTGGCGCTCTCTTTCACACTCCTTCGTATCATTTTGCTCTCTTTCATCCTCCTTCTTCTCGTTTTGCTCACTTTCACCCTCCTTCATCTCGTTTCGCTCTCTTTCACCCTCCTTCGTCTCGTTTCGCTCTCTTTCACCCTCCTTCGTCTTGTTTCGCTCTCTTTCAGCCTCCCTCACCTTGTTTCACTCTCTTTCACACTCCTTCATCTCGTGTCGCTCTCTTTCACCCGCCTTCATCTCGTTTTGCTCTCTTACACCCTCCTTCATCTCGTTTTGCTCTCTTTCACCCTCCTTCATCTCGTTACACTCTCTTTCACCCTCCTTCGTTTCGTTTCGCTCTCTTTCACCCTCCATCCTCTCCTGTCATTCTCTTTCACCCTCGTTCGTCTCGTTTCGCTCTCTTTCACCATCCTTCGTCTCATTTTGTTCTCGTTCACCCTCCTTCGTCTCTTTTCGCTCTTTTTCACCCTCCAACTCGTTTTACTCTCTTTCACACTCCTTCGTCTCCTTTCGCTCTCTTTCACCCTCCTTTGACTCGTTTCGCTCTCTTTCAACCTCCGTCGTCTCGTTTCGCTCTCTTTCACGCTCCTTGCTCTCGTTTTGCTCTATTTCACCCTCCTTCGTCTCGTTTCGCTCTCTTTCACCCTCCTTCGTTTCGATTCGCTCTCTTTCACCCTCCTTCATCTCGTTAAGCTCTCTTCCACCCTACTTCCTCTCGTTTCACTCGCTTTCACCCTCCTTTGACTCGTTTCGCTCTCTTTCACCCTCCTTTATCTCGCTTCGCTCTCTTTCACCCTCCTTCATCTCGTTTCGCTCTCCTTCACCCTCCTTCGTCTCGTTTCGCTCTGTTTCACCGTCCCACATCTTGTTTCGCTCTCTTTCACACTCCTTCATCTCGTGTCGCTCTCTTTCACCCTCCTTCATCTCGTTTCGCTCTTTCACCATCCTTCGTCTTGTTTCGCTCTCTTTCACCCTCCTTCGTCTCGTTACGCTCTCTTTCACCCTCCTTCGTCTCGTTTCGCTCTCTTTCACCCTCCTTCGTCGCGTGGCGCTCTCTTTCACCCTACTTCGTCTCATTTTGCTCTCTTTCATCCTCCTTCTTCTCGTTTTGCTCACTTTCACCCTCCTTCATCTCGTTTCGCTCTCTTTCACCCTCCTTCGTCTCGTTTCGCTCTCTTTCACCCTCCTTCGTCTTGTTTCGCTCTCTTTCAGCCTCCCTCACCTTGTTTCACTCTCTTTCACACTCCTTCATCTCGTGTCGCTCTCTTTCACCCTCCTTCACCTTGTTTCACTATCTTTCACCATCCTTCGTCTTGTTTCGCTCTCTTTCACCCTCCTTCATCTCCTTTCGCTCTCTTTCACCCTCCTTCATCTCGTTTTGCTCTCTTTCACCCTCCTTCATCTCGTTACACTCTCTTTCACCCTCCTTCGTTTCGTTTCGCTCTCTTTCACCCTCCTTCCTCTCCTGTCGTTCTCTTTCACCCTCCTTCGTCTCCTTTCGCTGTCTTTCACCATCCTTCATCTCATTTCGTTCTCGTTCACCCTCCTTCGTCTCTTTTCGCTCTTTTTCACCCTCCAACTCGTTTCGCTCAATTTCACACTCCTTCGTCTCCTTTCGCTCTCTTTCACCCTCCTTAATCTCGTTTTGCTCTCTTTCACCCTCCTTCATCTCGTTACGCTCTCTTTCACCCTCCTTCGTTTTGTTTCGCTCTCTTTCACCCTCCTTCATCTCCTGTCGCTCTCTTTCACCCTACTTCCTCTCGTTTCACTCGCTTTCACCCTCCTTTGACTCGTTTCGCTCTCTTTCACCCTCCTTCGTCTCGCTTCGCTCTCTTTCACCCTCCTTCATCTCGTTTCGCTCTCTTTCACTCTCCTTCGTCTCGTTTCGCTCTGTTTCACCATCCCACATCTCGTTTCGCTCTCTTTCACTCTCCTTCATCTCGTGTCGCTCTCTTTCACCCTCCTTCATCTCGTTTCGCTCTCTTTCACCATCCCTCGTCTCGTTTCGCTCTCTTTCACCCTCCTTCGTATCGTTACGCTCTCTTTCACCCTCCTTCATCTCGTTTCGCTCTCTTTGACACTCCTTCGTCGCGTGGCGCTCTCTTTCACACTCCTTCGTATCATTTTGCTCTCTTTCATCCTCCTTCTTCTCGTTTTGCTCACTTTCACCCTCCTTCATCTCGTTTCACTCTCTTTCACCCTCCTTCGTCTCGTTTGGCTCTCTTTCACACTCCTTCGTCTTGTTTCGCTCTCTTTCAGCCTCCCTCACCTTGTTTCACTCTCTTTCACACTCCTTCATCTCGTGTCGCTCTCTTTCACCCTCCTTCATCTCGTTTTGCTCTCTTTCACCATCCTTCGTCTCGTTTCGCTCTCTTTCACCCTCCTTCATCTCCTTTCGCTCTCTTTCACCCTCCTTCATCTCGTTTTGCTCTCTTTCACCCTCCGTCATCTCGTTACGCTCTCTTTCACCCTCGTTGGTTTCGTTTCGCACTCTTTCACCCTCCTTCCTCTCCTGTCGTTCTCTTTCACCCTCCTTCGTCTTGTTTTGCTCTCTTTCACACTCCTTCGTCTCGTTTCGCTCTCTTTCACCCTCCTTGGTCTCGTTTTGCTCTCTTTCACCGTCCTTCGTCTCGTTTCGCTATCATTCCCTATCCTTCGTCTCGTGTCACTCTCTTTCACCCTCCTTCCTCTTGTTTCTCTCTCTTTCACCCTCCTTTGACTCGTTTCGTCCTCTTTCAACCTCCGTCATCTCGTTTCGCTCTCTTTCACGCTCCTTCGCCTCGTTTCGCACTCTTTCACCCTCCTTCGTTTCGTTTCGCTCTCTTTCACCCTCCTTCATATCGTTAAGCTCTCTTCCACCCTACTTCCTCTCGTTTCACTCGCTTTCACCCTCCTTTGACTCGTTTCGCTCTCTTTCACCCTCCTTCGTCTCGCTTCGCTCTCTTTCACCCTCCTTCATCTCGTTTCGCTCTCTTTCACCCTCCTTCGTCTCGTTTCGCTCTGTTTCACCCTCCCACATCTCGTTTCGCACTCTTTCACACTCCTTCATCTCGTGTCGCTCTCTTTCACCATCCTTCGTCTCGTTTCGCTCTCTTTCACCCTCCTTCGTCGCGTGGCGCTCTCTTTCACCCTCCTTCGTCTCATTTTGCTCTCTTTCATCCTACTTCATCTCGTTTCGCTCTCTTTCACCCTTCTTCGTCTCGTTTCGCTCTCTTTCACCCTCCTTCGTCTTGTTTCGCTCTCTTTCAGCCTCCCTCACCTTGTTTCACTCTCTTTCACCCTCCTTCGTCTCGTTACACTCTCTTTCACCCTGCTTCGTTTTGTTTCGCTCTCTTTCACCCTCCTTCCTCTCCTGTCGTTCTCTTTCACCCTCCTTCGTCTCCTTTCGCTGTCTTTCACCATCCTTCATCTCATTTCGTTCTCGTTCACCCTCCTTCGTCTCTTTTCGCTCTTTTTCACCCTCCAACTCGTTTCGCTCTCTTTCACACTCCTTCGTCTCCTTTCGCTCTCTTTCACCCTCCTTAATCTCGTTTTGCTCTCTTTCACCCTCCTTCATCTCGTTACGCTCTCTTTCACCCTCCTTCGTTTCGTTTCGCTCTCTTTCACCCTCCTTCCTCTCCTGTCGCTCTCTTTCACCCTTCTTCGTCTCGTTTCGCTCTCTTTCACACTCCTTCGTCTCATTTCGCTCTCTTTCACCCTCCTTGGTCTCGTTTTGCTCTCTTTCACCGTCCTTCGTCTCGTTTCGCTATCATTCCCCCTCATTCGTCTCGTGTCACTCTCTTTCACCCTCCTTCCTCTCGTTTCTCTCTCTTTCACCCTCCTTCGTCTCGTTTCGCTCTCTTTCACCCTCCCTCATCTAGTTTCGCTCTCTTTCACCTTCCTTCGTCTCGTTTCGCTCTCTTTCACCCTCCTTCATCTCGTTAAGCTCTAATCCACCCTACTTCCTCTCGTTTCACTCGCTTTCACCCTCCTTTGACTCGTTTCGCTCTCTTTCACCCTCCTTCGTCTCGCTTCGCTCTCTTTCACCCTCCTTCATCTCGTTTCGCTCTCTTTCACTCTCCTTCGTCTCGTTTCACTCTGTTTCACTGTCCCACATCACGTTTCGCTCTCTTTCACACTCCTTCATCTCGTGTCGCTCTCTTTCACCCTCCTTCATCTCGTTTCACTCTCTTTCACCATCCTTCGTCTCGTTTCGCTCTCTTTCACCCTCCTTCGTCTCGTTACGCTCTCTTTCACCCTCCTTCGTCTCGTTTCGCTCTCTTTCACACTCCTTCGTCGCGTGGCGCTCTCTTTCACACTCCTTCGTATCATTTAGCTCTCTTTCATCCTCCTTCTTCTCGTTTTGCTCACTTTAACCCTCCTTCATCTCGTTTCGCTCTCTTTCACCCTCCTTCGTCTCGTTTCGCTCTCTTTCACCCTCCTTCGTCTTGTTTCGCTCTCTTTCAGCCTCCCTCACCTTGTTTCACTCTCTTTCACACTCCTTCATCTCGTGTCGCTCTCTTTCACCCGCCTTCATCTCGTTTTGCTCTCTTTCACCATCCTTTGTCTCGTTCCGCTCTCTTTCACCCTCCTTCATCTCCTTTCGCTCTCTTACACCCTCCTTCATCTCGTTTTGCTCTCTTTCACCCTCCTTCATCTCGTTACACTCTCTTTCACCCTCCTTCGTTTCGTTTCGCTCTCTTTCACCCTCCATCCTCTCCTGTCGTTCTCTTTCACCCTCCAACTCGTTTTGCTCTCTTTCACACTCCTTCGTCTCCTTTCGCTCTCTTTCACCCTCCTTCATCTCGTTAAGCTCTCTTCCACCCTACTTCCTCTCGTTTCACTCGCTTTCACCCTCCTTTGACTCGTTTCGCTCTCTTTCACCCTCCTTCGACTCGCTTCGCTCTCTTTCACCCTCCTTCATCTCGTTTCGCTCTCCTTCACCCTCCTTCGTCTCGTTTCGCTCTGTTTCACCGTCCCACATCTCGTTTCGCTCTCTTTCACACTCCTTCATCTCGTGTCGCTCTCTTTCACCCTCCTTCATCTCGTTTCGCTCTTTCACCACCCTTCGTCTCGTTTCGCTCTCTTTCACCCTCCTTCGTCTCGTTACGCTCTCTTTCACCCTCCTTCGTCTCGTTTCGCTCTCTTTCACCCTCCTTCGTCGCGTGGCGCTCTCTTTCACCCTACTTCGTCTCATTTTGCTCTCTTTCATCCTCCTTCTTCTCGTTTTGCTCACTTTCACCCTCCTTCATCTCGTTTCGCTCTCTTTCACCCTCCTTCGTCTCGTTTCGCTCTCTTTCACCCTCCTTCGTCTTGTTTCGTTCTCTATCAGCCTCCCTCACCTTGCTTCACTCTCTTTCACACTCCTTCATCTCGTGTCGCTCTCTTTCACCCTCCTTCACCTTGTTTCGCTCTCTTTCACCATCCTTCGTCTTGTTTCGCTCTCTTTCACCCTCCTTCGTCTCCTTTCGCTCTCTTTCACCCTCCTTCATCTCGTTTTGCTCTCTTTCACCCTCCTTCATCTCGTTACCCTCTCTTTCACCCTCCTTCGTTTCGTTTCGCTCTCTTTCACCCTCCTTCCTCTCCTGTCGTTCTCTTTCACCCTCCTTCGTCTCCTTTCGCTGTCTTTCACCATCCTTCATCTCATTTCGTTCTCGTTCACCCTCCTTCGTCTCTTTTCGCTCTTTTTCACCCTCCAACTCGTTTCGCTCTCTTTCACACTCCTTCGTCTCCTTTCGCTCTCTTTCACCCTCCTTAATCTCGTTTTGCTCTCTTTCACCCTCCTTCATCTCGTTACGCTCTCTTTCACCCTCCTTCGTTTTGTTTCGCTCTCTTTCACCCTCCTTCATCTCCTGTCGCTCTCTTTCACCCTACTTCCTCTCGTTTCACTCGCTTTCACCCTCCTTTGACTCGTTTCGCTCTCTTTCACCCTCCTTCGTCTCGCTTCGCTCTCTTTCACCGTCCTTCGTCTCGTTTCGCTCTCTTTCACTCTCCTTCGTCTCGTTTCGCTCTGTTTCACCGTCCCACATCTCGTTTCGCTCTCTTTCACTCTCCTTCATCTCGTGTCGCTCTCTTTCACCCTCCTTCATCTCGTTTCGCTCTCTTTCACCATCCCTCGTCTCGTTTCGCTCTCTTTCACCCTCCTTCGTATCGTTACGCTCTCTTTCACCCTCCTTCATCTCGTTTCGCTCTCTTTGACACTCCTTCGTCGCGTGGCGCTCTCTTTCACACTCCTTCGTATCATTTTGCTCTCTTTCATCCTCCTTCTTCTCGTTTTGCTCACTTTCACCCTCCTTCATCTCGTTTCGCTCTCTTTCACCCTCCTTCGTCTCGTTTGGCTCTTTTTCACACTCCTTCGTCTTGTTTCGCTCTCTTTCAGCCTCCCTCACCTTGTTTCACTCTCTTTCACACTCCTTCATCTCGTGTCGCTCTCTTTCACCCTCCTTCATCTCGTTTTGCTCTCTTTCACCATCCTTCGTCTCGTTTCGCTCTCTTTCACCCTCCTTCATCTCCTTTCGCTCTCTTTCACCCTCCTTCATCTCGTTTTGCTCTCTTTCACCCTCCGTCATCTCGTTACGCTCTCTTTCACCCTCCTTGGTTTCGTTTTGCTCTCTTTCACCCTCCTTCCTCTCCTGTCGTTCTCTTTCACCCTCCTTCGTCTTGTTTTGCTCTCTTTCACACTCCTTCGTCTCGTTTCGCTCTCTTTCACCCTCCTTGGTCTCGTTTTGCTCCCTTTCACCGTCCTTCGTCTCGTTTCGCTATCATTCCCTATCCTTCGTCTCGTGTCACTCTCTTTCACCCTCCTTCCTCTTGTTTCTCTCTCTTTCACCCTCCTTTGACTCGTTTCGTCCTCTTTCAACCTCCGTCATCTCGTTTCGCTGTCTTTCACGCTCCTTCGTCTCGTTTTGCTCTCTTTCACCCTCCTTCGCCTCGTTTCGCACTCTTTCACCCTCCTTCGTTTCGTTTCGCTCTCTTTCACCCTCCTTCATATCGTTAAGCTCTCTTCCACCCTACTTCCTCTCGTTTCGCTCGCTTTCACCCTCCTTTGACTCGTTTCGCTCTCTTTCACCCTCCTTCGTCTCGCTTCGCTCTCTTTCACCCTCCTTCATCTCGTTTCGCTGTCTTTCACCCTCCTTCATCTCGTTTCGCTCTGTTTCACCCTCCCACATCTCGTTTCGCTCTCTTTCACACTCCTTCATCTCGTGTCGCTCTCTTTCACCATCCTTCGTCTCGTTTCGCTCTCTTTCACCCTCCTTCGTCGCGTGGCGCTCTCTTTCACCCTCCTTCGTCTCATTTTGCTCTCTTTCATCCTCCTTCTTCTCGTTTCGCTCACTTTCACCCTCCTTCATCTCGTTTCGCTCTCTTTCACCCTTCTTCGTCTCGTCTCGCTCTCTTTCACCCTCCTTCGTCTTGTTTTGCTCTCTTTCAGCCTCCCTCACCTTGTTTCACTCTCTTTCACCCTCCTTCATCTCATTACACTCTCTTTCACCCTGCTTCGTTTCGTTTCGCTCTCTTTCACCCTCCTTCCTCTCCTGTCATTCTCTTTCACCCTCCTTCGTCTCCTTTCGCTGTCTTTCACCATCCTTCATCTCATTTCGTTCTCGTTCACCCTCCTTCGTCTCTTTTCGCTCTTTTTCACCCTCCAACTCGTTTCGCTCTCTTTCACACTCCTTCGTCTCCTTTCGCTCTCTTTCACCCTCCTTAATCTCGTTTTGCTCTCTTTCACCCTCCTTCATCTCGTTACGCTCTCTTTCACCCTCCTTCGTTTCGTTTCGCTCTCTTTCACCCTCCTTCATCTCCTGTCGCTCTCTTTCACCCTTCTTCGTCTCGTTTCGCTCTCTTTCACACTCCTTCGTCTCATTTCGCTCTCTTTCACCCTCCTTGGTCTCGTTTTGCTCTCTTTCACCGTCCTTCGTCTCGTGTCGCTATCATTCCCCCTCCTTCGTCTCGTGTCACTCTCTTTCACCCTCCTTCCTCTCGTTTCTCTCTCTTTCACCCTCCTTCGTCTCATTTCGCTCTCTTTCACCCTCCCTCATCTAGTTTCGCTCTCTTTCACCTTCCTTCGTCTCGTTTCGCTCTCTTTCACCCTCCTTCATCTCGTTAAGCTCTAATCCACCCTACTTCCTCTCGTTTCACTCGCTTTCACCCTCCTTTGACTCGTTTCGCTCTCTTTCACCCTCCTTCGTCTCGCTTCGCTCTCTTTCACCCTCCTTCATCTCGTTTCGCTCTCTTTCACTCTCCTTCGTCTCGTTTCGCTCTGTTTCACTGTCCCACATCTCGTTTCGCTCTCTTTCACACTCCTTCATCTCGTGTCGCTCTCTTTCACCCTCCTTCATCTTGTTTCACTCTCTTTCACCATCCTTCGTCTCGTTTCGCTCTCTTTCACCCTCCTTCGTCTCGTTACGCTCTCTTTCACCCTCCTTCGTCTCGTTTCGCTCTCTTTCATCCTCCTTCTTCTCGTTTTGCTCACTTTCACCCTCCTTCATCTCGTTTCGCTCTCTTTCACCCTCCTTCATCTCGTTTCGCTCTCTTTCACCCTCCTTCGTCTTGTTTCGCTCTCTTTCAGCCTCCCTCACCTTGTTTCACTCTCTTTCACACTCCTTCATCTCGTGTCGCTCTCTTTCACCCGCCTTCATCTCGTTTTGCTCTCTTTCACCATCCTTTGTCTCGTTCCGCTCTCTTTCACCCTCCTTCATCTCCTTTCGCTCTCTTACACCCTCCTTCATCTCGTTTTGCTCTCTTTCACCCTCCTTCATCTCGTTACACTCTCTTTCACCCTCCTTCGTTTCGTTTCACTCTCTTTCACCCTCCATCCTCTCCTGTCGTTCTCTTTCACCCTCCTTCGTCTCGTTTCGCTGTCTTTCACCATCCTTCGTCTCATTTCGTTCTCGTTCACCCTCCTTCGTCTCTTTTCGCTCTTTTTCACCATCCAACTCGTTTTGCTCTCTTTCACACTCCTTCGTCTCCTTTCGCTCTCTTTCACCCTCCTTTGACTCGTTTCGCTCTCTTTCAACCTCCGTCGTCTCGTTTCGCTCTCTTTCACCCTCCTTCCTCTCGTTTTGCTCTCTTTCACCCTCCTTCGTCTCGTTTCGCTCTCTTTCACCCTCCTTCGTTTCGATTCGCTCTCTTTCACCCTCCTTTATCTCGTTAAGCTCTCTTCCACCCTACTTCCTCTCGTTTCACTCGCTTTCACCCTCCTTTGACTCGTTTCGCTCTCTTTCACCCTCCTTCGTCTCGTTTCGCTCTTTTTCACCGTCCCACATCTCGTTTCGCTCTCTTTCACACTCCTTCATCTCGTGTCGCTCTCTTTCACCCTCCTTCATCTCGTTTCGCTCTTTCACCATCCTTCGTCTCGTTTCGCTCTCTTTCACCCTCCTTCGTCTCGTTACGCTCTCTTTCACCCTCCTTCGTCTCGTTTCGCTCTCTTTCACCCTCCTTCGTCGCGTGGCGCTCTCTTTCACCCTACTTCGTCTCATTTTGCTCTCTTTCATCCTCCTTCTTCTCGTTTTGCTCACTTTCACCCTCCTTCATCTCGTTTCGCTCTCTTTCACCCTCCTTCGTCTCGTTTCGCTCTCTTTCACCCTCCTTCGTCTTGTTTCGCTCTCTTTCAGCCTCCCTCACCTTGTTTCACTCTCTTTCACACTCCTTCATCTCGTGTCGCTCTCTTTCACCCTCCTTCACGTTGTTTCGCTCTCTTTCACCATCCTTCGTCTCGTTTCGCTCTCTTTCACCCTCCTTCGTCTCCTTTCGCTCTCTTTCACCCTCCTTCATCTCGTTTTGCTCTCTTTCACCTTCCTTCTTCTCGTTACACTCTCTTTCACCCTCCTTCGTTTCGTTTCGCTCTCTTTCACCCTCCTTCCTCTCCTGTCGTTCTCTTTCACCCTCCTTCGTCTCCTTTCGCTGTCTTTCACCATCCTTCATCTCATTTCGTTCTCGTTCACCCTCCTTCGTCTCTTTTCGCTCTTTTTCACCCTCCAACTCGTTTCGCTCTCTTTCACACTCCTTCGTCTCCTTTCGCTCTCTTTCACCCTCCTTAATCTCGTTTTGCTCTCTTTCACCCTCCTTCATCTCGTTACGCTCTCTTTCACCCTCCTTCGTTTTGTTTCGCTCTCTTTCACCCTCCTTCATCTCCTGTCGCTCTCTTTCACCCTACTTCCTCTCGTTTCACTCGCTTTCACCCTCCTTTGACTCGTTTCGCTCTCTTTCACCCTCCGTCGTCTCGCTTCGCTCTCTTTCACCCTCCTTCATCTCGTTTCGCTCTCTTTCACTCTCCTTCGTCTCGTTTCGCTCTGTTTCACCGTCCCACATCTCGTTTCGCTCTCTTTCACTCTCCTTCATCTCGTGTCGCTCTCTTTCACCCTCCTTCATCTCGTTTCGCTCTCTTTCACCATCCCTCGTCTCATTTCGCTCTCTTTCACCCTCCTTCGTATCGTTACGCTCTCTTTCACCCTCCTTCATCTCGTTTCGCTCTCTTTGACACTCCTTCGTCGCGTGGCGCTCTCTTTCACACTCCTTCGTATCATTTTGCTCTCTTTCATTCTCCTTCTTCTCGTTTTGCTCACTTTCACCCTCCTTCATCTCGTTTCGCTCTCTTTCACCCTCCTTCCTCTCGTTTCTCTCTCTTTCACCCTCCTTCGTCTCATTTCGCTCTCTTTCACCCTCCCTCATCTAGTTTCGCTCTCTTTCACCTTCCTTCGTCTCGTTTCGCTCTCTTTCACCCTCCTTCATCTCGTTAAGCTCTAATCCACCCTACTTCCTCTCGTTTCACTCGCTTTCACCCTCCTTTGACTCGTTTCGCTCTCTTTCACCCTCCTTCGTCTCGCTTCGCTCTCTTTCACCCTCCTTCATCTCGTTTCGCTCTCTTTCACTCTCCTTCGTCTCGTTTCGCTCTGTTTCACTGTCCCACATCTCGTTTCGCTCTCTTTCACACTCCTTCATCTCGTGTCGCTCTCTTTCACCCTCCTTCATCTTGTTTCACTCTCTTTCACCATCCTTCGTCTCGTTTCGCTCTCTTTCACCCTCCTTCGTCTCGTTACGCTCTCTTTCACCCTCCTTCGTCTCGTTTCGCTCTCTTTCATCCTCCTTCTTCTCGTTTTGCTCACTTTCACCCTCCTTCATCTCGTTTCGCTCTCTTTCACCCTCCTTCATCTCGTTTCGCTCTCTTTCACCCTCCTTCGTCTTGTTTCGCTCTCTTTCAGCCTCCCTCACCTTGTTTCACTCTCTTTCACACTCCTTCATCTCGTGTCGCTCTCTTTCACCCGCCTTCATCTCGTTTTGCTCTCTTTCACCATCCTTTGTCTCGTTCCGCTCTCTTTCACCCTCCTTCATCTCCTTTCGCTCTCTTACACCCTCCTTCATCTCGTTTTGCTCTCTTTCACCCTCCTTCATCTCGTTACACTCTCTTTCACCCTCCTTCGTTTCGTTTCACTCTCTTTCACCCTCCATCCTCTCCTGTCGTTCTCTTTCACCCTCCTTCGTCTCGTTTCGCTGTCTTTCACCATCCTTCGTCTCATTTCGTTCTCGTTCACCCTCCTTCGTCTCTTTTCGCTCTTTTTCACCATCCAACTCGTTTTGCTCTCTTTCACACTCCTTCGTCTCCTTTCGCTCTCTTTCACCCTCCTTTGACTCGTTTCGCTCTCTTTCAACCTCCGTCGTCTCGTTTCGCTCTCTTTCACCCTCCTTCCTCTCGTTTTGCTCTCTTTCACCCTCCTTCGTCTCGTTTCGCTCTCTTTCACCCTCCTTCGTTTCGATTCGCTCTCTTTCACCCTCCTTTATCTCGTTAAGCTCTCTTCCACCCTACTTCCTCTCGTTTCACTCGCTTTCACCCTCCTTTGACTCGTTTCGCTCTCTTTCACCCTCCTTCGTCTCGTTTCGCTCTTTTTCACCGTCCTTTGTCTCGTTTCGCTCTCTTTCACCCTCCTTCGTTTCGATTCGCTCTCTTTCACCCTCCTTTATCTCGTTAAGCTCTCTTCCACCCTACTTCCTCTCGTTTCGCTCTCTTTCACACTCCTTCATCTCGTGTCGCTCTCTTTCACCCTCCTTCATCTCGTTTCGCTCTTTCACCATCCTTTGTCTCGTTTCGCTCTCTTTCACCCTCCTTCGTCTCGTTACGCTCTCTTTCACCCTCCTTCGTCTCGTTTCGCTCTCTTTCACCCTCCTTCGTCGCGTGGCGCTCTCTTTCACCCTACTTCGTCTCATTTTGCTCTCTTTCATCCTCCTTCTTCTCGTTTTGCTCACTTTCACCCTCCTTCATCTCGTTTCGCTCTCTTTCACCCTCCTTCGTCTCGTTTCGCTCTCTTTCACCCTCCTTCGTCTTGTTTCGCTCTCTTTCAGCCTCCCTCACCTTGTTTCACTCTCTTTCACACTCCTTCATCTCGTGTCGCTCTCTTTCACCCTCCTTCACCTTGTTTCGCTCTCTTTCACCATCCTTCGTCTCGTTTCGCTCTCTTTCACCCTCCTTCGTCTCCTTTCGCTCTCTTTCACCCTCCTTCATCTCGTTTTGCTCTCTTTCACCTTCCTTCTTCTCGTTACACTCTCTTTCACCCTCCTTCGTTTCGTTTCGCTCTCTTTCACCCTCCTTCCTCTCCTGTCGTTCTCTTTCACCCTCCTTCGTCTCCTTTCGCTGTCTTTCACCATAGTTCATCTCATTTCGTTCTCGTTCACCCTCCTTCGTCTCTTTTCGCTCTTTTTCACCCTCCAACTCGTTTCGCTCTCTTTCACACTCCTTCGTCTCCTTTCGCTCTCTTTCACCCTCCTTAATCTCGTTTTGCTCTCTTTCACCCTCCTTCATCTCGTTACGCTCTCTTTCACCCTCCTTCGTTTTGTTTCGCTCTCTTTCACCCTCCTTCATCTCCTGTCGCTCTCTTTCACCCTACTTCCTCTCGTTTCACTCGCTTTCACCCTCCTTTGACTCGTTTCGCTCTCTTTCACCCTCCGTCGTCTCGCTTCGCTCTCTTTCACCCTCCTTCATCTCGTTTCGCTCTCTTTCACTCTCCTTCGTCTCGTTTCGCTCTGTTTCACCGTCCCACATCTCGTTTCGCTCTCTTTCACTCTCCTTCATCTCGTGTCGCTCTCTTTCACCCTCCTTCATCTCGTTTCGCTCTCTTTCACCATCCCTCGTCTCGTTTCGCTCTCTTTCACCCTCCTTCGTATCGTTACGCTCTCTTTCACCCTCCTTCATCTCGTTTCGCTCTCTTTGACACTCCTTCGTCGCGTGGCGCTCTCTTTCACACTCCTTCGTATCATTTTGCTCTCTTTCATTCTCCTTCTTCTCGTTTTGCTCACTTTCACCCTCCTTCGTCTCGTTTCGCTCTCTTTCACACTCCTTCGTCTTGTTTCGCTCTCTTTCAGCCTCCCTCACCTTGTTTCACTCTCTTTCACACTGCTTCATCTCGTGTCGCTCTCTTTCACCCTCCTTCATCTCGTTTTGCTCTCTTTCACCATCCTTCGTCTCGTTTCGCTCTCTTTCACCCTCCTTCATCTCCTTTCGCTCTCTTTCACCCTCCTTCATCTCGTTTTGCTCTCTTTCACCCTCCGTCATCTCGTTACGCTCTCTTTCACCCTCCTTGGTTTCGTTTCGCTCGCTTTCACCCTCCTTCCTCTCCTGTCGTTCTCTTTCACCCTCCTTCGTCTCGTTTCGCTCTCTTTCACCCTCCTTGGTCTCGTTTTGCTCTCTTTCACCGTCCTTCGTCTCGTTTCGCTATCATTCCCTATCCTTCGTCTCGTGTCACTCTCTTTCACCCTCCTTCCTCTTGTTTCTCTCTCTTTCACCCTCCTTTGACTCGTTTCGTCCTCTTTCAACCTCCGTCATCTCGTTTCGCTCTCTTTCACGCTCCTTCGTCTCGTTTTGCTCTCTTTCACCCTCCTTCGCCTCGTTTCGCACTCTTTCACCCTCCTTCGTTTCGTTTCGCTCTCTTTCACCCTCCTTCATATCGTTAAGCTCTCTTCCACCCTACTTCCTCTCGTTTCGCTCGCTTTCACCCTCCTTTGACTCGTTTCGCTCTCTTTCACCCTCCTTCGTCTCGCTTCGCTCTCTTTCACCCTCCTTCATCTCGTTTCGCTCTCTTTCACCCTCCTTCGTCTCATTTCGCTCTGTTTCACCCTCCCACATCTCGTTTCGCTCTCTTTCACACTCCTTCATCTCGTGTCGCTCTCTTTCACCATCCTTCGTCTCGTTTCGCTCTCTTTCACCCTCCTTCGTCGCGTGGCGCTCTCTTTCACCCACCTTCGTCTCATTTTGCTCTCTTTCATCCTCCTTCTTCTCGTTTCGCTCACTTTCACCCTCCTTCATCTCGTTTCACTCTCTTTCACCCTTCTTCGTCTCGTTTCGCTCTCTTTCACCCTCCTTCGTCTTGTTTCGCTCTCTTTCAGCCTCCCTCACCTTGTTTCACTCTCTTTCACCCTCCTTCGTCTCGTTACACTCTCTTTCACCCTCCTTCGTCTCGTGTCGCTCTCTTTCACCCTCCTTCGTCGCGTGGCGCTCTTTTTCACCCTCCTTCGTCTCGTTTTGCTCTCTTTCACCCTCTTTCCTCTCGTTTCGCTCTCTTTCACCCTCCTTCGTCTCGTTTTGCTCTCTTTCACCCTCCTTCAACTCTATACGCTCTCTTTCACCCTCCTTCGTTTCGTTTCGCTCTCTTTCACCCTCCTTCCTCTCCTGTCGCTCTCTTTCACCCTCCTTCGTCTCGTTTCGCTCTCTTTCACCCTCCTTGGTCTCGTTTTGCTCTCTTTCACCGTCCTTCGTCTCGTTTCGCTATCATTCTCCCTCCTTCGTCTCGTGTCACTCTCTTTCACCCTCCTTCCTCTCGTTTCTCTCTCTTTCACCCTCCTTTGACTCGTTTCGTCCTCTTTCAACATCCGTCGTCTCGTTTCGCTCTCATTCACGCTCCTTCGTCTCGATACACTCTCTTTCACCCTCCTTCGTCTCGTTTCGCTCTCTTTCACCCTCCTTCGTCGCGTGGCGCTCTCTTTCACCCTCCTTCCTCTCGTTTCGCTCTCTTTCACGTTCCTTCGTCTCGTTTCGTTCTCCTTCACCCTCCTTCGTCTTGTTTCGCTTTCTTTCATGCTCCTTCATCTCTTTTTGGTCTCTTTCACCCTCCTTCGTCTCGTTTCACTCTTTTTCACCTTCCCTCGTTTCGTTTCCTCCTCTTTCACCCTCCTTCAACTTATTACGCTCTCTTCCACCCTACCTCCTCTCGTTTTGCTCGCTTTCACCCTGCTTTGTCTCGTTTCTCTCTCTTTCACCCTCCTTCGTCTCGTTTCGCTCTCTTTCACCCTCCTTCGTCTTGTTTTGCTCTCTTTCAGCCTCCCTCACCTTGTTTCACTCTCTTTCACACTCCTTCATCTCGTGTCGCTCTCTTTCACCCTCCTTCACCTTGTTTCGCTCTCTTTCACCATCCTTCGTCTCGTTTCGCTCTCTTTCACCCTCCTTCGTCTCCTTTCGCTCTCTTTCACCCTCCTTCATCTCGTTTTGCTCTCTTTCACCCTTCTTCATCTCGTTTTGCTCTCTTTCACCCTCCTTCGTCTCGTTTCTCTCTCTTTCACCCTCCTTTGTCTCGTTTCGCTCTCTTTAACCCTCCTTCGTCTCGTTTTGCTCTCTTTCACGCTCCTTCATCTCCTTTTGCTCTCTTTCAACCTCCTTCGTCTCGTTTCGCACTCTTTCTCCCCCCTTTGGCTCGTTTCGCTCTGTTTCACCCTCCCTTGTCTCGTTTCGCTCTCTTTCACCCTCCTTCATCTCGTTAAGCTCTCTTCCACCCTACTTCATCTCGTTTCGCTCGCTTTCACCCTCCTTTGTCTTGTTTCGCTATCTTTCACCCTCCTTCGTCAAGCTTCCCTCTCTTTCACCCTCCTTCAACTCGTTTCGCTCTCTATCACCCTCCTTCGTCTTGTTTCGCTCTGTTTCACCTTCCTTCGTCTCGTGTCGCTCTCTTTCACCCTCCTTCGTCTCGTTTCGCTATCTTTCACCATCCTTCGTCTCATTTTGTTCTCTTTCACCCTCCTTCGTCTCGTTTCGCTCTTTTTCACCCTCCAACTCGTTTCGCTCTCTTTCACCCTCCTTCGTCTCCTTTCGCTCTCTTTCACCCTCCTTCATCTCGTTTTGCTCACTTTCACCCTCCTTCATCTCGTTACGCTCTCTTTCACCCTCCTTCGTCTCGTTTCACTCTCTTTCACCCTCCTTCATCTCGTTTCGCTCTCTGGCACCCTCCTTCGTCTCATTTCGCACTCTTTCACCCTCCTTCGACTTGTTTCGCTCTCTTTCATTCTCCTTCGTCTTGTTTTGCTCTCTTTCACCCTTCTTCATCTTGTTTCACTCTCTTTCACCCTCCTTCGTCTCGTTTTGCTCTCTTTCACCCTCCTTCGTCTTGTTTCGCTCTCTTTCACCCTGCTTCATCTCGTTTCGCGATCTTTCACCCTCCTTCGTCTCGTTTCGCACTCTTTCACCCTCCCTCACCTCGTTTCGCTCTCTTTCACCCTCCTTCGTTTCGATTCGCTCTCTTTCACCCTCCTTCATCTCGTTAAGCTCTCTTCCACCCTACTTCCTCTCGTTTCACTCGCTTTCACCCTCCTTTGACTCGTTTCGCTCTCTTTCACCCTCCTTCGTCTCGCTTCGCTCTCTTTCACCCTCCTTCATCTCGTTTCGCTCTCCTTCACACTCCTTCGTTTCGATTCGCTCTCTTTCACCCTCCTTCATCTCGTTAAGCTCTCTTCCACCCTACTTCCTCTCGTTTCACTCGCTTTCACCCTCCTTTGACTCGTTTCGCTCTCTTTCACCCTCCTTCGTCTCGTTTCGCTCTCTTTCACACTCCTTCGTCGCGTGGCGCTCTCTTTCACCCTACTTCGTCTCATTTTGCTCTCTTTCATCCTCCTTCTTCTCGTTTTGCTCACTTTCACCCTCCTTCATCTCGTTTCGCTCTCTTTCACCCTCCTTCGTCTCGTTTCGCTCTCTTTCACCCTCCTTCGTCTTGTTTCGCTCTCTTTCAGCCTCCCTCACCTTGTTTCACTCTCTTTCACACTCCTTCATCTCGTGTCGCTCTCATTCACCATCCTTCACCTTGTTTCGCTCTCTTTCACCATCCTTCGTCTCGTTTCGCTCTCTTTCACCCTCCTTCGTCTCCTTTCGCTCTCTTTCACCCTCCTTCATCTTGTTTTGCTCTCTTTCACCCTCCTTCATCTCGTTACACTCTCTTTCACCCTCCTTCATTTCGTTTCGCTCTCTTTCACCCTCCTTCCTCTCCTGTCGTTCTCTTTCACCCTCCTTCGTCTCCTTTCGCTGTCTTTCACCATCCTTCATCTCATTTCGTTCTCGTTCACCCTCCTTCGTCTCTTTTCGCTCTTTTTCACCCTCCAACTCGTTTCGCTCTCTTTCACACTCCTTCGTCTCCTTTCGCTCTCTTTCACCCTCCTTAATCTCGTTTTGCTCTCTTTCACCCTCCTTCATCTCGTTACGCTCTCTTTCACCCTCCTTCGTTTTGTTTCACTCTCTTTCACCCTCCTTCATCTCCTGTCGCTCTCTTTCACCCTACTTCCTCTCGTTTCACTCGCTTTCACCCTCCTTCGTCTCGTTTTGCTCTCTTTCACCCTCCTTCGTCTCGCTTCGCTCTCTTTTACCCTCCTTCATCTCGTTTCGCTCTCTTTCACTCTCCTTCGTCTCGTTTCGCTCTGTTTCACCGTCCCACATCTCGTTTCGCTCTCTTTCACTCTCCTTCATCTCGTGTCGCTCTCTTTCACCCTCCTTCATCTCGTTTCGCTCTCTTTCACCATCCCTCGTCTCGTTTCGCTCTCTTTCACCCTCCTTCGTATCGTTACGCTCTCTTTCACCCTCCTTCATCTCGTTTCGCTCTCTTTGACACTCCTTCGTCGCGTGGCGCTCTCTTTCACACTCCTTCGTATCATTTTGCTCTCTTTCTTCCTCCTTCTTCTCGTTTTGCTCACTTTCACCCTCCTTCATCTCGTTTCGCTCTCTTTCACCCTCCTTCGTCTCGTTTCGCTCTCTTTCACACTCCTTCGTCTTGTTTCGCTCTCTTTCAGCCTCCCTCACCTTGTTTCACTCTCTTTCACAATCCTTCATCTCGTGTCACTCTCTTTCACCCTCCTTCATCTCGTTTTGCTCTCTTTCACCATCCTTCGTCTCGTTTCGCTCTCTTTCACCCTCCTTCATCTCCTTTCGCTCTCTTTCACCCTCCTTCATCTCGTTTTGCTCTCTTTCACCCTCCGTCATCTCGTTACGCTCTCTTTCACCCTCCTTGGTTTCGTTTCGCTCTCTTTCACCCTCCTTCCTCTCCTGTCGTTCTCTTTCACCATCCTTCATCTCGTTACACTCTCTTTCACCCTCCTTCGTTTCGTTTCGCTCTCTTTCACCCTCCTTCCTCTCCTGTCGTTCTCTTTCACCCTCCTTCGTCTCCTTTCGCTGTCTTTCACCATCCTTCATCTCATTTCGTTCTCGTTCACCCTCCTTCGTCTCTTTTCGCTCTTTTTCACCCTCCAACTCGTTTCGCTCTCTTTCACACTCCTTCGTCTCCTTTCGCTCTCTTTCACCCTCCTTAATCTCGTTTTGCTCTCTTTCACCCTCCTTCATCTCGTTACGCTCTCTTTCACCCTCCTTCGTTTTGTTTCACTCTCTTTCACCCTCCTTCATCTCCTGTCGCTCTCTTTCACCCTACTTCCTCTCGTTTCACTCGCTTTCACCCTCCTTTGACTCGTTTCGCTCTCTTTCACCCTCCTTCGTCTCGCTTCGCTCTCTTTTACCCTCCTTCATCTCGTTTCGCTCTCTTTCACTCTCCTTCGTCTCGTTTCGCTCTGTTTCACCGTCCCACATCTCGTTTCGCTCTCATTCACTCTCCTTCATCTCGTGTCGCTCTCTTTCACCCTCCTTCATTCGTTTCGCTCAATTTCACCATCCCTCGTCTCGTTTCGCTCTCTTTCAACCTCCTTCGTATCGTTACGCTCTCTTTCACCCTCCTTCATCTCGTTTCGCTCTCTTTGACACTCCTTCGTCGCGTGGCGCTCTCTTTCACACTCCTTCGTATCATTTTGCTCTCTTTCATCCTCCTTCTTCTCGTTTTGCTCACTTTCACCCTCCTTCATCTCGTTTCGCTCTCTTTCACCCTCCTTCGTCTCGTTTCGCTCTCTTTCACACTCCTTCGTCTTGTTTCGCTCTCTTTCAGCCTCCCTCACCTTGTTTCACTCTCTTTCACACTCCTTCATCTCGTGTCACTCTCTTTCACCCTCCTTCATCTCGTTTTGCTCTCTTTCACCATCCTTCGTCTCGTTTCGCTCTCTTTCACCCTCCTTCATCTCCTTTCGCTCTCTTTCACCCTCCTTCATCTCGTTTTGCTCACTTTCACCCTCCGTCATCTCGTTACGCTCTCTTTCACCCTCCTTGGTTTCGTTTCGCTCTCTTTCACCCTCCTTCCTCTCCTGTCGTTCTCTTTCACCCTCCTTCATCTCGTTTCGCTCTCTGGCACCCTCCTTCGTCTCGTTTCGCACTCTTTCACCCTCCTTCGACTTGTTTCGCTCTCTTTCATTCTCCTTCGTCTTGTTTTGCTCTCTTTCACCCTTCTTCATCTTGTTTCACTCTCTTTCACCCTCCTTCGTCTCGTTTTGCTCTCTTTCACCCTCCTTCGTCTTGTTTCGCTCTCTTTCACCCTGCTTCATCTCGTTTCGCGATCTTTCACCCTCCTTCATCTCGTTTCGCACTCTTTCACCCTCCCTCACCTCGTTTCGCTCTCTTTCACCCTCCTTCGTTTCGCTTCGCTCTCTTTCACCCTCCTTCATCTCGTTAAGCTCTCTTCCACCCTACTTCCTCTCGTTTCACTCGCTTTCACCCTCCTTTGACTCGTTTCGCTCTCTTTGACCCTCCTTCGTCTCGCTTCACTCTCTTTCACCCTCCTTCATCTCGTTAAGCTCTCTTCCACCCTACTTCCTCTCGTTTCACTCGCTTTCACCCTCCTTTGACTCGTTTCGCTCTCTTTCACCCTCCTTCGTCTCGTTTTGCTCTCTTTCACACTCCTTCGTCGCGTGGCGCTCTCTTTCACCCTACTTCGTCTCATTTTGCTCTCTTTCATCCTCCTTCTTCTCGTTTTGCTCACTTTCACCCTCCTTCATCTCGTTTCGCTCTCTTTCACCCTCCTTCGTCTCGTTTCGCTCTCTTTCACCCTCCTTCGTCTTGTTTCGCTCTCTTTCAGCCCCCCTCACCTTGTTTCACTCTCTTTCACACTCCTTCATCTCGTGTCGCTCTCTTTCACCCTCCTTCACCTTGTTTCGCTCTCTTTCACCATCCTTCGTCTCGTTTCGCTCTCTTTCACCCTCCTTCGTCTCCTTTCGCTCTCTTTCACCCTCCTTCATCTTGTTTTGCTCTCTTTCACCCTCCTTCATCTCGTTACACTCTCTTTCACCCTCCTTCGTTTCGTTTCGCTCTCTTTCACCCTCCTTCCTCTCCTGTCGTTCTGTTTCACCCTCCTTCGTCTCCTTTCGCTGTCTTTCACCATCCTTCATCTCATTTCGTTCTCGTTCACCCTCCTTCGTCTCTTTTCGCTCTTTTTCACCCTCCAACTCGTTTCGCTCTCTTTCACACTCCTTCGTCTCCTTTCGCTCTCTTTCACCCTCCTTAATCTCGTTTTGCTCTCTTTCACCCTCCTTCATCTCCTGTCGCTCTCTTTCACCCTACTTCCTCTCGTTTCACTCGCTTTCACCCTCCTTTGACTCGTTTCGCTCTCTTTCACCCTCCTTCGTCTCGCTTCGCTCTCTTTTACCCTCCTTCATCTCGTTTCGCTCTCTTTCACTCTCCTTCGTCTCGTTTCGCTCTGTTTCACCGTCCCACATCTCGTTTCGCTCTCTTTCACTCTCCTTCATCTCGTGTCGCTCTCTTTCACCCTCCTTCATCTCGTTTCGCTCTCTTTCACCATCCCTCGTCTCGTTTCGCTCTCTTTCACCCTCCTTCGTATCGTTACGCTCTCTTTCACCCTCCTTCATCTCGTTTCGCTCTCTTTGACACTCCTTCGTCGCGTGGCGCTCTCTTTCACACTCCTTCGTATCATTTTGCTCTCTTTCATCCTCCTTCTTCTCGCTTTGCTCACTTTCACCCTCCTTCATCTCGTTTCGCTCTCTTTCACCCTCCTTCGTCTCGTTTCGCTCTCTTTCACACTCCTTCGTTTTGTTTCGCTCTCTTTCAGCCTCCCTCACCTTGTTTCACTCTCTTTCACACTCCTTCATCTCGTGTCGCTCTCTTTCACCCTCCTTCATCTCGTTTCGCTCTCTTTCACCCTCCTTCGTCTCGTTTCGCTCTCTTTCACCCTCCCACATCTCGTTTCGCTCTCTTTCACACTCCTTCATCTCGTGTCGCTCTCTTTCACCCTCCTTCATCTCGTTTCGCTCTCTTTCACCATCCTTCATCTCGTTTCGCTCTCTTTCACCCTCCTTCGTCTCGTTTTGCTCTCTTTCACCCTCTTTCCTCTCGTTTCGCTCTCTTTCACCCTCCTTCGTCTCGTTTTGCTCTCTTTCACCCTCCTTCAACTCTATCCGCTCTCTTTCACCCTCCTTCGTTTCGTTTCGCTCTCTTTCACCCTCCTTCCTCTCCTGTCGCTCTCTTTCACCCTCCTTCGTCTCGTTTCGCTCTCTTTCACCCTCCTTGGTCTCGTTTTGCTCTCTTTCACCGTCCTTCGTCTCGTTTCGCTATCATTCTCCCTCCTTCGTCTCGTGTCACTCTCTTTCACCCTCCTTCCTCTCGTTTCTCTCTCTTTCACCCTCCTTTGACTCGTTTCGTCCTCTTTCAACCTCCGTCGTCTCGTTTCGCTCTCATTCACGCTCCTTCATCTCGTTTTGCTCTCTTTCACCCTCCTTCGTCTCGTTATGCTCTCTTTCACCCTCCTTCGTCTCGTTTCGCTCTCTTTCACCCTCCTTCATCTCAGGCTCTCTTCCACCCTACTTCCTCTCGTTTCGCTCGCTTTCACCCTCCTTTGACTCGTTTCGCTCTCTTTCACCCTCCTTCATCTCGCTTCGCTCTCTTTCACCCTCCTTCATCTCGTTTCGCTCTCTTTCACCCTCCTTCGTCTCGTTTCGCTCTCTTTCACCCTCCCACATCTCGTTTCGCTCTCTTTCACACTCCTTCATCTCGTGTCGCTCTCTTTCACCCTCCTTCATCTCGTTTCGCTCTCTTTCACCATCCTTCATCTCGTTTCGCTCTCTTTCACCCTCCTTCGTCTCGTTACGCTCTCGTTCACCCTCCTTCATCTCGTTTCGCTCTCTTTTACCCTACTTCGTCGCGTGGCGCTCTCTTTCAACCTCCTTCGTCTCACTTTGCTCTCTTTCATCCTCCTTCTTCTCGTTTCGATCACTTTCACCCTCCTTCATCTCGTTTTGCTCTCTTTCACCCTCCTTCGTCTCGATAAACTCTCTTTCACCCTCCTTCGTCTCGTTTCGCTCTCTTTCACCCTCCTTCGTCGCGTGGCGCTCTCTTTCACCCTCCTTCCTCTCGTTTCGCTCTCTTTCACGTTCCTTCGTCTCGTTTCGTTCTCCTTCACCCTCCTTGGTCTTGTTTCGCTATCTTTCATGCTCCTTCATCTCTTTTTGGTCTCTTTCACCCTCCTTCGTCTCGTTTCACTCTTTTTCACCTTCCCTCGTTTCGTTTCGTCCTCTTTCACCCTCCTTCAACTTATTACGCTCTCTTCCACCCTACTTCCTCTCGTTTTGCTCGCTTTCACCCTGCTTTGTCTCGTTTCTCTCTCTTTCACCCTCCTTCGTCTCATTTTGCTCTCATTCACCCTGCTTCATCCCGTTTTGCGCTGTTTCACCCTCCTTCGTTTCGTTTCGCTCTCTTTCACCCTCCTTCCTGTCCTGTCGTTCTCTTTCACCCTCCTTCGTCTCGTTTCGCTCTCTTTCACACTCCTTCGTCTCGTTTCGCTCTCTTTCACCCTCCTTGGTCTCGTTTTGCTCTCTTTCACCCTCCTTCATCTCGGCTCGCTCTCTTTCACCCTCCTGCGTCTCGTTTCGCTCTCTTTCACCCTCCTTCATCCCATTTCACTCTCTTTCACCCTCCTTCGTCTCGTTTCGCTCTCTTTCACCCTCCTTCGTCTCGTTTCGCTCTCTTTCACCCTCCTTCGTCTTGTTTCGCTCTCTTTCAGCCCCCCTCACCTTGTTTCACTCTCTTTCACACTCCTTCATCTCGTGTCGCTCTCTTTCACCCTCCTTCACCTTGTTTCGCTCTCTTTCACCATCCTTCGTCTCGTTTCGCTCTCTTTCACCCTCCTTCGTCTCCTTTCGCTCTCTTTCACCCTCCTTCATCTTGTTTTGCTCTCTTTCACCCTCCTTCATCTCGTTACACTCTCTTTCACCCTCCTTCGTTTCGTTTCGCTCTCTTTCACCCTCCTTCCTCTCCTGTCGTTCTGTTTCACCCTCCTTCGTCTCCTTTCGCTGTCTTTCACCATCCTTCATCTCATTTCGTTCTCGTTCACCCTCCTTCGTCTCTTTTCGCTCTTTTTCACCCTCCAACTCGTTTCGCTCTCTTTCACACTCCTTCGTCTCCTTTCGCTCTCTTTCACCCTCCTTAATCTCGTTTTGCTCTCTTTCACCCTCCTTCATCTCCTGTCGCTCTCTTTCACCCTACTTCCTCTCGTTTCACTCGCTTTCACCCTCCTTTGACTCGTTTCGCTCTCTTTCACCCTCCTTCGTCTCGCTTCGCTCTCTTTTACCCTCCTTCATCTCGTTTCGCTCTCTTTCACTCTCCTTCGTCTCGTTTCGCTCTGTTTCACCGTCCCACATCTCGTTTCGCTCTCTTTCACTCTCCTTCATCTCGTGTCGCTCTCTTTCACCCTCATTCATCTCGTTTCGCTCTCTTTCACCATCCCTCGTCTCGTTTCGCTCTCTTTCACCCTCCTTCGTATCGTTACGCTCTCTTTCACCCTCCTTCATCTCGTTTCGCTCTCTTTGACACTCCTTCGTCGCGTGGCGCTCTCTTTCACACTCCTTCATATCATTTTGCTCTCTTTCATCCTCCTTCTTCTCGTTTTGCTCACTTTCACCCTCCTTCATCTCGTTTCGCTCTCTTTCACCCTCCTTCGTCTCGTTTCGCTCTCTTTCACACTCCTTCGTTTTGTTTCGCTCTCTTTCAGCCTCCCTCACCTTGTTTCACTCTCTTTCACACTCCTTCATCTCGTGTCGCTCTCTTTCACCCTCCTTCATCTCGTTTCGCTCTCTTTCACCCTCCTTCGTCTCGTTTCGCTCTCTTTCACCCTCCCACATCTCGTTTCGCTCTCTTTCACACTCCTTCATCTCGTGTCGCTCTCTTTCACCCTCCTTCATCTCGTTTCGCTCTCTTTCACCATCCTTCATCTCGTTTCGCTCTCTTTCACCCTCCTTCGTCTCGTTTTGCTCTCTTTCACCCTCTTTCCTCTCGTTTCGCTCTCTTTCACCCTCCTTCGTCTCGTTTTGCTCTCTTTCACCCTCCTTCAACTCTATCCGCTCTCTTTCACCCTCCTTCGTTTCGTTTCGCTCTCTTTCACCCTCCTTCCTCTCCTGTCGCTCTCTTTCACCCTCCTTCGTCTCGTTTCGCTCTCTTTCACCCTCCTTGGTCTCGTTTTGCTCTCTTTCACCGTCCTTCGTCTCGTTTCGCTATCATTCTCCCTCCTTCGTCTCGTGTCACTCTCTTTCACCCTCCTTCCTCTCGTTTCTCTCTCTTTCACCCTCCTTTGACTCGTTTCGTCCTCTTTCAACCTCCGTCGTCTCGTTTCGCTCTCATTCACGCTCCTTCATCTCGTTTTGCTCTCTTTCACCCTCCTTCGTCTCGTTATGCTCTCTTTCACCCTCCTTCGTCTCGTTTCGCTCTCTTTCACCCTCCTTCATCTCAGGCTCTCTTCCACCCTACTTCCTCTCGTTTCGCTCGCTTTCACCCTCCTTTGACTCGTTTCGCTCTCTTTCACCCTCCTTCATCTCGCTTCGCTCTCTTTCACCCTCCTTCATCTCGTTTCGCTCTCTTTCACCCTCCTTCGTCTCGTTTCGCTCTCTTTCACCCTCCCACATCTCGTTTCGCTCTCTTTCACACTCCTTCATCTCGTGTCGCTCTCTTTCACCCTCCTTCATCTCGTTTCGCTCTCTTTCACCATCCTTCATCTCGTTTCGCTCTCTTTCACCCTCCTTCGTCTCGTTACGCTCTCGTTCACCCTCCTTCATCTCGTTTCGCTCTCTTTTACCCTACTTCGTCGCGTGGCGCTCTCTTTCAACCTCCTTCGTCTCACTTTGCTCTCTTTCATCCTCCTTCTTCTCGTTTCGATCACTTTCACCCTCCTTCATCTCGTTTTGCTCTCTTTCACCCTCCTTCGTCTCGTTTCGCTCTCTTTCACCCTCCTTCGTCTTGTTTCGCTCTCTTTCAGCCTCCCTCACCTTGTTTCACTCTCTTTCACCCTCCTTCGTCTCGATACACTCTCTTTCACCCTCCTTCGTCTCGTTTCGCTCTCTTTCACCCTCCTTCGTCGCGTGGCGCTCTCTTTCACCCTCCTTCCTCTCGTTTCGCTCTCTTTCACGTTCCTTCGTCTTGTTTCGTTCTCCTTCACCCTCCTTGGTCTTGTTTCGCTATCTTTCATGCTCCTTCATCTCTTTTTGGTCTCTTTCACCCTCCTTCGTCTCGTTTCACTCTTTTTCACCTTCCCTCGTTTCGTTTCGTCCTCTTTCACCCTCCTTCAACTTATTACGCTCTCTTCCACCCTACTTCCTCTCGTTTTGCTCGCTTTCACCCTGCTTTGTCTCGTTTCTCTCTCTTTCACCCTCCTTCGTCTCATTTTGCTCTCATTCACCCTGCTTCATCCCGTTTTGCGCTGTTTCACCCTCCTTCGTTTCGTTTCGCTCTCTTTCACCCTCCTTCCTGTCCTGTCGTTCTCTTTCACCCTCCTTCGTCTCGTTTCGCTCTCTTTCACACTCCTTCGTCTCGTTTCGCTCTCTTTCACCCTCCTTGGTCTCGTTTTGCTCTCTTTCACCCTCCTTCATCTCGGCTCGCTCTCTTTCACCCTCCTGCGTCTCGTTTCGCTCTCTTTCACCCTCCTTCATCCCATTTCACTCTCTTTCACCCTCCTTCGTCTCGTTTCGCTCTCTTTCACCCTCCTTCGTCTCGTTTTCCTCTCATTCACCCTCCTTCGTCTCGTTTCGCTATCTTTCACCCTTCTTCGTCTCATTTCGCGCGCTTTCACCCACTTTCGTCTCGTTTCTCTCTCTTTCACCCTCCTTCATCTCGGCTCGCTCTCTTTCACCCTCCTTCGGCTCGTTTCGCTCATTTTCACCCTCCTTCATCCCATTTCACTCTTTTTCACCCTCCTGCGTCTCGTTTCGCTCTCTTTCACCCTCCTTCATCTCGTTTTGCTCTCTTTCACCCTCCTTCGTCTCGTTTCTCTCTCTTTCACCCTCCTTTGTCTCGTTTTGCTCTCTTTAACCCTCCTTCGTCTCGTTTCGCTCTCTTTCACGCTCCTTCATCTCGTTTTGCTCTCTTTCAACCTCCTTCGTCTCGTTTCGCACTCTTTCACCCCCCTTTGGCTCGTTTCGCTCTCTTTCATTCTCCTTCGTCTTGTTTTGCTCTCTTTCACCCTTCTTCATCTTGTTTCACTCTCTTTCACCCTCCTTCGTCTCGTTTTGCTCTCTTTCTCCCTCCTTCGTCTTGTTTCGCTCTCTGTCTCCCTTCTTCGTCTCGTTACGCCCTCTTTTACCCTCCTTCGTCTCGTTTTGCTCTCTTTCACCCTCCTTCGTCTCGTGGCGCTCTCTTTCACCCTCCTTTGTCTCGTTTTGTTCTGTTTCACTCTCCTACCCCTCCTTTCGCTCTCTTTCACCCTCCTTCATCTCGTTTCGCTCTCTTTCACCCTCCTTCGTCTCGTTTCGCTCTCTTCCACCCTCCTTCGTCTCGTTTTCTGTCTTTCATCCTCCTTCGTCACGTTTCGCTCTCTTTTACCCTCCTTCACCTTGTTTCGCTCTCTTCCACGCTCCTTCGTCTCGTTTCGCTCTCTTTCACCCTCCTTCGTCTTGTTTCGTTATCTTTCACCCTCCTTCGTCTCGTTTCGCTCTCTTTCACCCTCCTTCATCTCGTGGCGCTCTCTTTCAACCTCCTTCATCTCGTTTTGTTCTCTTTCACCATCCTTCATCTCGTTTCGCTCTCTTTCACCCTCCTTCGTCTCGTTTCGCTCTCTTTCTCCCTCCTTCGTCTCGTTTCGCTTTCTTTCACCCTCCTTCATCTCGTTTCGCTCTCTTTCACCCTCCTTCGTCTCGTTTCGCTCTCTTTCACCCTCCTTCGTCTCGTTTTGCTCTCTTTCGTTCTCCTTCTCTCGTTTCGCTCTCTTTGACGCTCATTCATCTCGTTTCGCTCTCTTTCACCCTCCTTCGTCTCGTTTCGCTCTCTTTCACCCTCCTTCGTCTTGTTTCGCTATCTTTCACCCTCTTTCGTCTCGTGTCGCTCTCTTTCACCCTCCTTCGTCTCGTTTCGCTCTCTTTCACCCTCCTTCATCTCGGCTCGCTCTCTTTCACCCTCCTTCGACTCGTTTCGCTATCTTTCACCATCCTTCGTCTCATTTTGTTCTCTTTCACCCTCCTTCGTCTCGTTTCGCTCTTTTTCACCCTCCAACTCGTTTCGCTCTCTTTCACCCTCCTTCGTCTCCTTTCGCTCTCTTTCACCCTCCTTCATCTCGTTTTGCTCACTTTCACCCTCCTTCATCTCGTTACGCTCTCTTTCACCCTCCTTCGTCTCGTTTCACTCTCTTTCACCCTCCTTCATCTCGTTTCGCTCTCTGGCACCCTCCTTCGTCTCATTTCGCACTCTTTCACCCTCCTTCGACTTGTTTCGCTCTCTTTCATTCTCCTTCGTCTTGTTTTGCTCTCTTTCACCCTTCTTCATCTTGTTTCACTCTCTTTCACCCTCCTTCGTCTCGTTTTGCTCTCTTTCACCCTCCTTCGTCTTGTTTAGCTCTCTTTCACCCTGCTTCATCTCGTTTCGCGATCTTTCACCCTCCTTCGTCTCGTTTCGCACTCTTTCACCCTCCCTCACCTCGTTTCGCTCTCTTTCACCCTCCTTCGTTTCGATTCGCTCTCTTTCACCCTCCTTCATCTCGTTAAGCTCTCTTCCACCCTACTTCCTCTCGTTTCACTCGCTTTCACCCTCCTTTGACTCGTTTCGCTCTCTTTCACCCTCCTTCGTCTCGCTTCGCTCTCTTTCACCCTCCTTCATCTCGTTTCGCTCTCCTTCACGCTCCTTCGTTTCGATTCGCTCTCTTTCACCCTCCTTCATCTCGTTAAGCTCTCTTCCACCCTACTTCCTCTCGTTTCACTCGCTTTCACCCTCCTTTGACTCGTTTCGCTCTCTTTCACCCTCCTTCGTCTCGTTTCGCTCTCTTTCACACTCCTTCGTCGCGTGGCGCTCTCTTTCACCCTACTTCGTCTCATTTTGCTCTCTTTCATCCTCCTTCTTCTCGTTTTGCTCACTTTCACCCTCCTTCATCTCGTTTCGCTCTCTTTCACCCTCCTTCGTCTCGTTTCGCTCTCTTTCACCCTCCTTCGTCTTGTTTCGCTCTCTTTCAGCCTCCCTCACCTTGTTTCACTCTCTTTCACACTCCTTCATCTCGTGTCGCTCTCATTCACCATCCTTCACCTTGTTTCGCTCTCTTTCACCATCCTTCGTCTCGTTTCGCTCTCTTTCACCCTCCTTCGTCTCCTTTCGCTCTCTTTCACCCTCCTTCATCTTGTTTTGCTCTCTTTCACCCTCCTTCATCTCGTTACACTCTCTTTCACCCTCCTTCGTTTCGTTTCGCTCTCTTTCACCCTCCTTCCTCTCCTGTCGTTCTCTTTCACCCTCCTTCGTCTCCTTTCGCTGTCTTTCACCATCCTTCATCTCATTTCGTTCTCGTTCACCCTCCTTCGTCTCTTTTCGCTCTTTTTCACCCTCCAACTCGTTTCGCTCTCTTTCACACTCCTTCGTCTCCTTTCGCTCTCTTTCACCCTCCTTAATCTCGTTTTGCTCTCTTTCACCCTCCTTCATCTCGTTACGCTCTCTTTCACCCTCCTTCGTTTTGTTTCACTCTCTTTCACCCTCCTTCATCTCCTGTCGCTCTCTTTCACCCTACTTCCTCTCGTTTCACTCGCTTTCACCCTCCTTCGTCTTGTTTCGCTCTCTTTCAGCCTCCCTCACCTTGTTTCACTCTCTTTCACAATCCTTCATCTCGTTTTGCTCTCTTTCAACCTCCTTCGTCTCGTTTCACACTCTTTTACCCCCCTTTGGCTCGTTTCGCTCTGTTTCACCCTCCCTTGTCTCGTTTCGCTCTCTTTCACCCTCCTTCATCTCGTTAAGCTCTCTTCCACCCTACTTCATCTCGTTTCGCTCGCTTTCACCCTCCTTTGTCTTGTTTCGCTATCTTTCCCCCTCCTTCGTCAAGCTTCCCTCTCTTTCACCCTCCTTCAACTCGTTTCGCTCTCTATCACTCTCCTTCGTCTTGTTTCGCTCTGTTTCACCTTCCTTCGTCTCGTGTCGCTCTCTTTCACCCTCCTTCGTCTCGTTTCGCTATCTTTCACCATCCTTCGTCTCATTTTGTTCTCTTTCACCCTCCTTCGTCTCGTTTCGCTCTTTTTCACCCTCCAACTCCTTTCGCTCTCTTTCACCCTCCTTCGTCTCCTTTCGCTCTCTTTCACCCTCCTTCATCTCGTTTTGCTCACTTTCACCCTCCTTCATCTCGTTACGCTCTCTTTCACCCTCCTTCGATTCGTTTCGCTCTCTTTCACCCTCCTTCCTCTCCTGTCGCTCTCTTTCACCCTCCTTCGCCTCGTTTCGCTCTCTTTCTCCCTCCTTCGTCTCGTTTCGCTCTCTTTCACCCTCCTTCATCTCGTTTCGCTCTCTGGCACCCTCCTTCGTCTCGTTTCGCACTCTTTCACCCTCCTTCGACTTGTTTCGCTCTCTTTCATTCTCCTTCGTCTTGTTTTGCTCTCTTTCACCCTTCTTCATCTTATTTCACTCTCTTTCACCCTCCTTCGTCTCGTTTTGCTCTCTTTCACCCTCCTTCATCTTGTTTTGCTCTCTTTCACCCTGCTTCATCTCGTTTCGCGATCTTTCACCCTCCTTCGTCTCGTTTCGCACTCTTTCACCCTCCCTCACCTCGTTTCGCTCTCTTTCACCCTCCTTCGTTTCGATTCGCTCTCTTTCACCCTCCTTCATCTCATTAAGCTCTCTTCCACCCTACTTCCTCTCGTTTCACTCGCTTTCACCCTCCTTTGACTCGTTTCGCTCTCTTTCACCCTCCTTCGTCTCGCTTCGCTCTCTTTCACCCTCCTTCATCTCGTTTCGCTCTCCTTCCCCCTCCTTCGTCTCGTTTCGCTCTGTTTCACCGTCCCACATCTCGTTTCGCTCTCTTTCACACTCCTTCATCTCGTGTCGCTCTCTTTCACCCTCCTTCATCTCGTTTCGCTCTTTCACCATCCTTCGTCTCGTTTCGCTCTCTTTCACCCTCCTTCATCTCGTTACGCTCTCTTTCACCCTCCTTCGTCTCGTTTCGCTCTCTTTCACCCTCCTTCGTCGCGTGGCGCTCTCTTTCACCCTACTTCGTCTCATTTTGCTCTCTTTCATCCTCCTTCTTCTCGTTTTGCTCACTTTCACTCTCCTTCATCTCGTTTCGCTCTCTTTCACCCTCCTTCGTCTCGTTTCGCTCTCTTTCACCCTCCTTCGTCTTGTTTTGCTCTCTTTCAGCCTCCCTCACCTTGTTTCACTCTCTTTCACACTCCTTCATCTCGTGTCGCTCTCTTTCACCCTCCTTCACCTTGTTTCGCTCTCTTTCACCATCCTTCGTCTCGTTTCGCTCTCTTTCACCCTCCTTCGTCTCCTTTCGCTCTCTTTCACCCTCCTTCATCTCGTTTTGCTCTCTTTCACCCTTCTTCATCTCGTTTTGCTCTCTTTCACCCTCCTTCGTCTCGTTTCTCTCTCTTTCACCCTCCTTTGTCTCGTTTCGCTCTCTTTAACCCTCCTTCGTCTCGTTTTGCTCTCTTTCACGCTCCTTCATCTCCTTTTGCTCTCTTTCAACCTCCTTCGTCTCGTTTCGCACTCTTTCTCCCCCCTTTGGCTCGTTTCGCTCTGTTTCACCCTCCCTTGTCTCGTTTCGCTCTCTTTCACCCTCCTTCATCTCGTTAAGCTCTCTTCCACCCTACTTCATCTCGTTTCGCTCGCTTTCACCCTCCTTTGTCTTGTTTCGCTATCTTTCACCCTCCTTCGTCAAGCTTCCCTCTCTTTCACCCTCCTTCAACTCGTTTCGCTCTCTATCACCCTCCTTCATCTTGTTTCGCTCTGTTTCACCTTCCTTCGTCTCGTGTCGCTCTCTTTCACCCTCCTTCGTCTCGTTTCGCTATCTTTCACCATCCTTCGTCTCATTTTGTTCTCTTTCACCCTCCTTCGTCTCGTTTCGCTCTTTTTCACCCTCCAACTCGTTTCGCTCTCTTTCACCCTCCTTCGTCTCCGTTCGCTCTCTTTCACCCTCCTTCATCTCGTTTTGCTCACTTTCACCCTCCTTCATCTCGTTACGCTCTCTTTCACCCTCCTTCGTCTCGTTTCACTCTCTTTCACCCTCCTTCATCTCGTTTCGCTCTCTGGCACCCTCCTTCGTCTCATTTCGCACTCTTTCACCCTCCTTCGACTTGTTTCGCTCTCTTTCATTCTCCTTCGTCTTGTTTTGCTCTCTTTCACCCTTCTTCATCTTGTTTCACTCTCTTTCACCCTCCTTCGTCTCGTTTTGCTCTCTTTCACCCTCCTTCGTCTTGTTTCGCTCTCTTTCACCCTGCTTCATCTCGTTTCGCGATCTTTCACCCTCCTTCGTCTCGTTACGCACTCTTTCACCCTCCCTCACCTCGTTTCGCTCTCTTTCACCCTCCTTCGTTTCGATTCGCTCTCTTTCACCCTCCTTCATCTCGTTAAGCTCTCTTCCACCCTACTTCCTCTCGTTTCACTCGCTTTCACCCTCCTTTGACTCGTTTCGCTCTCTTTCACCCTCCTTCGTCTCGCTTCGCTCTCTTTCACCCTCCTTCATCTCGTTTCGCTCTCCTTCACGCTCCTTCGTTTCGATTCGCTCTCTTTCACCCTCCTTCATCTCGTTAAGCTCTCTTCCACCCTACTTCCTCTCGTTTCACTCGCTTTCACCCTCCTTTGACTCGTTTCGCTCTCTTTCACCCTCCTTCGTCTCGTTTCGCTCTCTTTCACACTCCTTCGTCGCGTGGCGCTCTCTTTCACCCTACTTCGTCTCATTTTGCTCTCTTTCATCCTCCTTCTTCTCGTTTTGCTCACTTTCACCCTCCTTCATCTCGTTTCGCTCTCTTTCACCCTCCTTCGTCTTGTTTCGCTCTCTTTCAGCCTCCCTCACCTTGTTTCACTCTCTTTCACACTCCTTCATCTCGTGTCGCTCTCATTCACCATCCTTCACCTTGTTTCGCTCTCTTTCACCATCCTTCGTCTCGTTTCGCTCTCTTTCACCCTCCTTCGTCTCCTTTCGCTCTCTTTCACCCTCCTTCATCTTGTTTTGCTCTCTTTCACCCTCCTTCATCTCGTTACACTCTCTTTCACCCTCCTTCGTTTCGTTTCGCTCTCTTTCACCCTCCTTCCTCTCCTGTCGTTCTCTTTCACCCTCCTTCGTCTCCTTTCGCTGTCTTTCACCATCCTTCATCTCATTTCATTCTCGTTCACCCTCCTTCGTCTCTTTTCGCTCTTTTTCACCCTCCAACTCGTTTCGCTCTCTTTCACACTCCTTCGTCTCCTTTCGCTCTCTTTCACCCTCCTTAATCTCGTTTTGCTCTCTTTCACCCTCCTTCATCTCGTTACGCTCTCTTTCACCCTCCTTCGTTTTGTTTCACTCTCTTTCACCCTCCTTCATCTCCTGTCGCTCTCTTTCACCCTACTTCCTCTCGTTTCACTCGCTTTCACCCTCCTTTGACTCGTTTTGCTCCCTTTCACCCTCCTTCGTCTCGCTTCGCTCTCTTTTACCCTCCTTCATCTCGTTTCGCTCTCTTTCACTCTCCTTCGTCTCGTTTCGCTCTGTTTCACCGTCCCACATCTCGTTTCGCTCTCTTTCACTCTCCTTCATCTCGTGTCGCTCTCTTTCACCCTCCTTCATCTCGTTTCGCTCTCTTTCACCATCCCTCGTCTCGTTTCGCTCTCTTTCACCCTCCTTCGTATCGTTACGCTCTCTTTCACCCTCCTTCATCTCGTTTCGCTCTCTTTGACACTCCTTCGTCGCGTGGCGCTCTCTTTCACACTCCTTCGTATCATTTTGCTCTCTTTCATCCTCCTTCTTCTCGTTTTGCTCACTTTCGCCCTCCTTCATCTCGTTTCGCTCTCTTTCACCCTCCTTCGTCTCGTTTCGCTCTCTTTCACTCTCCTTCGTCTTGTTTCGCTCTCTTTCAGCCTCCCTCACCTTGTTTCACTCTCTTTCACAATCCTTCATCTCGTGTCACTCTCTTTCACCCTCCTTCATCTCGTTTTGCTCTCTTTCACCATCCTTCGTCTCGTTTCGCTCTCTTTCACCCTCCTTCATCTCCTTTCGCTCTCTTTCACCCTCCTTCATCTCGTTTTGCTCTCTTTCACCCTCCGTCATCTCGTTACGCTCTCTTTCACCCTCCTTGGTTTCGTTTCGCTCTCTTTCACCCTCCTTCCTCTCCTGTCGTTCTCTTTCACCCTCCTTCATCTCGTTACACTCTCTTTCACCCTCCTTCGTTTCGTTTCGCTCTCTTTCACCCTCCTTCCTCTCCTGTCGTTCTCTTTCACCCTCCTTCGTCTCCTTTCGCTGTCTTTCACCATCCTTCATCTCATTTCGTTCTCGTTCACCCTCCTTCGTCTCTTTTCGCTCTTTTTCACCCTCCAACTCGTTTCGCTCTCTTTCACACTCCTTCGTCTCCTTTCGATCTCTTTCACCCTCCTTAATCTCGTTTTGCTCTCTTTCACCCTCCTTCATCTCGTTACGCTCTCTTTCACCCTCCTTCGTTTTGTTTCACTCTCTTTCACCCTCCTTCATCTCCTGTCGCTCTCTTTCACCGTACTTCCTCTCGTTTCACTCGCTTTCACCCTCCTTTGACTCGTTTCGCTCTCTTTCACCCTCCTTCGTCTCGCTTCGCTCTCTTTTACCCTCCTTCATCTCGTTTCGCTCTCTTTCACTCTCCTTCGTCTCGTTTCGCTCTGTTTCACCGTCCCACATCTCGTTTCGCTCTCATTCACTCTCCTTCATCTCGTGTCGCTCTCTTTCACCCTCCTTCATTCGTTTCGCTCAATTTCACCATCCCTCGTCTCGTTTCGCTCTCTTTCAACCTCCTTCGTATCGTTACGCTCTCTTTCACCCTCCTTCATCTCGTTTCGCTCTCTTTGACACTCCTTCGTCGCGTGGCGCTCTCTTTCACACTCCTTCGTATCATTTTGCTCTCTTTCATCCTCCTTCTTCTCGTTTTGCTCACTTTCACCCTCCTTCATCTCGTTTCGCTCTCTTTCACCCTCCTTCGTCTCGTTTCGCTCTCTTTCACACTCCTTCGTCTTGTTTCGCTCTCTTTCAGCCTCCCTCACCTTGTTTCACTCTCTTTCACACTCCTTCATCTCGTGTCACTCTCTTTCACCCTCCTTCATCTCGTTTTGCTCTCTTTCACCATCCTTCGTCTCGTTTCGCTCTCTTTCACCCTCCTTCATCTCCTTTCGCTCTCTTTCACCCTCCTTCATCTCGTTTTGCTCACTTTCACCCTCCGTCATCTCGTTACGCTCTCTTTCACCCTCCTTGGTTTCGTTTCGCTCTCTTTCACCCTCCTTCCTCTCCTGTCGTTCTCTTTCACCCTCCTTCATCTCGTTTCGCTCTCTGGCACCCTCCTTCGTCTCGTTTCGCACTCTTTCACCCTCCTTCGACTTGTTTCGCTCTCTTTCATTCTCCTTCGTCTTGTTTTGCTCTCTTTCACCCTTCTTCATCTTGTTTCACTCTCTTTCACCCTCCTTCGTCTCGTTTTGCTCTCTTTCACCCTCCTTCGTCTTGTTTCGCTCTCTTTCACCCTGCTTCATCTCGTTTCGCGATCTTTCACCCTCCTTCGTCTCGTTTCGCACTCTTTCACCCTCCCTCACCTCGTTTCACTCTCTTTCACCCTCCTTCGTTTCGCTTCGCTCTCTTTCACCCTCCTTCATCTCGTTAAGCTCTCTTCCACCCTACTTCCTCTCGTTTCACTCGCTTTCACCCTCCTTTGACTCGTTTCGCTCTCTTTGACCCTCCTTCGTCTCGCTTCGCTCTCTTTCACCCTCCTTCATCTCGTTTCGCTCTCCTTCACGCTCCTTCGTTTCGATTCGCTCTCTTTCACCCTCCTTCATCTCGTTAAGCTCTCTTCCACCCTACTTCCTCTCGTTTCACTCGCTTTCACCCTCCTTTGACTCGTTTCGCTCTCTTTCACCCTCCTTCGTCTCGTTTTGCTCTCTTTCACACTCCTTCGTCGCGTGGCGCTCTCTTTCACCCTACTTCGTCTCATTTTGCTCTCTTTCATCCTCCTTCTTCTCGTTTTGCTCACTTTCACCCTCCTTCATCTCGTTTCGCTCTCTTTCACCCTCCTTCGTCTCGTTTCGCTCTCTTTCACCCTCCTTCGTCTTGTTTCGCTCTCTTTCAGCCCCCCTCACCTTGTTTCACTCTCTTTCACACTCCTTCATCTCGTGTCGCTCTCTTTCACCCTCCTTCACCTTGTTTCGCTCTCTTTCACCATCCTTCGTCTCGTTTCGCTCTCTTTCACCCTCCTTCGTCTCCTTTCGCTCTCTTTCACCCTCCTTCATCTTGTTTTGCTCTCTTTCACCCTCCTTCATCTCGTTACACTCTCTTTCACCCTCCTTCGTTTCGTTTCGCTCTCTTTCACCCTCCTTCCTCTCCTGTCGTTCTGTTTCACCCTCCTTCGTCTCCTTTCGCTGTCTTTCACCATCCTTCATCTCATTTCGTTCTCGTTCACCCTCCTTCGTCTCTTTTCGCTCTTTTTCACCCTCCAACTCGTTTCGCTCTCTTTCACACTCCTTCGTCTCCTTTCGCTCTCTTTCACCCTCCTTAATCTCGTTTTGCTCTCTTTCACCCTCCTTCATCTCCTGTCGCTCTCTTTCACCCTACTTCCTCTCGTTTCACTCGCTTTCACCCTCCTTTGACTCGTTTCGCTCTCTTTCACCCTCCTTCGTCTCGCTTCGCTCTCTTTTACCCTCCTTCATCTCGTTTCGCTCTCTTTCACTCTCCTTCGTCTCGTTTCGCTCTGTTTCACCGTCCCACATCTCGTTTCGCTCTCTTTCACTCTCCTTCATCTCGTGTCGCTCTCTTTCACCCTCCTTCATCTCGTTTCGCTCTCTTTCACCATCCCTCGTCTCGTTTCGCTCTCTTTCACCCTCCTTCGTATCGTTACGCTCTCTTTCACCCTCCTTCATCTCGTTTCGCTCTCTTTGACACTCCTTCGTCGCGTGGCGCTCTCTTTCACACTCCTTCGTATCATTTTGCTCTCTTTCATCCTCCTTCTTCTCGTTTTGCTCACTTTCACCCTCCTTCATCTCGTTTCGCTCTCTTTCACCCTCCTTCGTCTCGTTTCGCTCTCTTTCACACTCCTTCGTTTTGTTTCGCTCTCTTTCAGCCTCCCTCACCTTGTTTCACTCTCTTTCACACTCCTTCATCTCGTGTCGCTCTCTTTCACCCTCCTTCATCTCGTTTCGCTCTCTTTCACCCTCCTTCGTCTCGTTTCGCTCTCTTTCACCCTCCCACATCTCGTTTCGCTCTCTTTCACACTCCTTCATCTCGTGTCGCTCTCTTTCACCCTCCTTCATCTCGTTTCACTCTCTTTCACCATCCTTCATCTCGTTTCGCTCTCTTTCACCCTCCTTCGTCTCGTTTTGCTCTCTTTCACCCTCTTTCCTCTCGTTTCGCTCTCTTTCACCCTCCTTCGTCTCGTTTTGCTCTCTTTCACCCTCCTTCAACTCTATCCGCTCTCTTTCACCCTCCTTCGTTTCGTTTCGCTCTCTTTCACCCTCCTTCCTCTCCTGTCGCTCTCTTTCACCCTCCTTCGTCTCGTTTCGCTCTCTTTCACCCTCCTTGGTCTCGTTTTGCTCTCTTTCACCGTCCTTCGTCTCGTTTCGCTATCATTCTCCCTCCTTCGTCTCGTGTCACTCTCTTTCACCCTCCTTCCTCTCGTTTCTCTCTCTTTCACCCTCCTTTGACTCGTTTCGTCCTCTTTCAACCTCCGTCGTCTCGTTTCGCTCTCATTCACGCTCCTTCATCTCGTTTTGCTCTCTTTCACCCTCCTTCGTCTCGTTATGCTCTCTTTCACCCTCCTTCGTCTCGTTTCGCTCTCTTTCACCCTCCTTCATCTCAGGCTCTCTTCCACCCTACTTCCTCTCGTTTCGCTCGCTTTCACCCTCCTTTGACTCGTTTCGCTCTCTTTCACCCTCCTTCATCTCGCTTCGCTCTCTTTCACCCTCCTTCATCTCGTTTCGCTCTCTTTCACCCTCCTTCGTCTCGTTTCGCTCTCTTTCACCCTCCCACATCTCGTTTCGCTCTCTTTCACACTCCTTCATCTCGTGTCGCTCTCTTTCACCCTCCTTCATCTCGTTTCGCTCTCTTTCACCATCCTTCATCTCGTTTCGCTCTCTTTCACCCTCCTTCGTCTCGTTACGCTCTCGTTCACCCTCCTTCATCTCGTTTCGCTCTCTTTTACCCTACTTCGTCGCGTGGCGCTCTCTTTCAACCTCCTTCGTCTCACTTTGCTCTCTTTCATCCTCCTTCTTCTCGTTTCGATCACTTTCACCCTCCTTCATCTCGTTTTGCTCTCTTTCACCCTCCTTCGTCTCGTTTCGCTCTCTTTCACCCTCCTTCGTCTTGTTTCGCTCTCTTTCAGCCTCCCTCACCTTGTTTCACTCTCTTTCACCCTCCTTCGTCTCGATACACTCTCTTTCACCCTCCTTCGTCTCGTTTCGCTCTCTTTCACCCTCCTTCGTCGCGTGGCGCTCTCTTTCACCCTCCTTCCTCTCGTTTCGCTCTCTTTCAAGTTCCTTCGTCTCGTTTCGTTCTCCTTCACCCTCCTTGGTCTTGTTTCGCTATCTTTCATGCTCCTTCATCTCTTTTTGGTCTCTTTCACCCTCCTTCGTCTCGTTTCACTCTTTTTCACCTTCCCTCGTTTCGTTTCGTCCTCTTTCACCCTCCTTCAACTTATTACGCTCTCTTCCACCCTACTTCCTCTCGTTTTGCTCGCTTTCACCCTGCTTTGTCTCGTTTCTCTCTCTTTCACCCTCCTTCGTCTCATTTTGCTCTCATTCACCCTGCTTCATCCCGTTTTGCGCTGTTTCACCCTCCTTCGTTTCGTTTCGCTCTCTTTCACCCTCCTGCCTGTCCTGTCGTTCTCTTTCACCCTCCTTCGTCTCGTTTCGCTCTCTTTCACACTCCTTCGTCTCGTTTCGCTCTCTTTCACCCTCCTTGGTCTCGTTTTGCTCTCTTTCACCCTCCTTCATCTCGGCTCGCTCTCTTTCACCCTCCTGCGTCTCGTTTCGCTCTCTTTCACCCTCCTTCATCCCATTTCACTCTCTTTCACCCTCCTTCGTCTCGTTTCGCTCTCTTTCACCCTCCTTCGTCTCGTTTTCCTCTCATTCACCCTCCTTCGTCTCGTTTCGCTATCTTTCACCCTTCTTCGTCTCATTTCGCGCGCTTTCACCCACTTTCGTCTCGTTTCTCTCTCTTTCACCCTCCTTCATCTCGGCTCGCTCTCTTTCACCCTCCTTCGGCTCGTTTCGCTCATTTTCACCCTCCTTCATCCCATTTCACTCTTTTTCACCCTCCTGCGTCTCGTTTCGCTCTCTTTCACCCTCCTTCATCTCGTTTTGCTCTCTTTCACCCTCCTTCGTCTCGTTTCTCTCTCTTTCACCCTCCTTTGTCTCGTTTTGCTCTCTTTAACCCTCCTTCGTCTCGTTTCGCTCTCTTTCACGCTCCTTCATCTCGTTTTGCTCTCTTTCAACCTCCTTCGTCTCGTTTCGCACTCTTTCACCCCCCTTTGGCTCGTTTCGCACTCTTTCACCCTCCTTCGACTTGTTTCGCTCTCTTTCATTCTCCTTCGTCTTGTTTTGCTCTCTTTCACCCTTCTTCATCTTGTTTCACTCTCTTTCACCCTCCTTCGTCTCGTTTTGCTCTCTTTCACCCTCCTTCGTCTTGTTTCGCTCTCTGTCTCCCTTCTTCGTCTCGTTACGCCCTCTTTTACCCTCCTTCGTCTCGTTTTGCTCTCTTTCACCCTCCTTCGTCTCGTGGCGCTCTCTTTCACCCTCCTTTGTCTCGTTTTGTTCTGTTTCACTCTCCTACCCCTCCTTTCGCTCTCTTTCACCCTCCTTCATCTCGTTTCGCTCTCTTTCACCCTCCTTCGTCTCGTTTCGCTCTCTTCCACCCTCCTTCGTCTCGTTTTCTGTCTTTCATCCTCCTTCGTCACGTTTCGCTCTCTTTTACCCTCCTTCACCTTGTTTCGCTCTCTTCCACGTTCCTTCGTCTCGTTTCGCTCTCTTTCACCCTCCTTCGTCTTGTTTCGTTATCTTTCACCCTCCTTCGTCTCGTTTCGCTCTCTTTCACCCTCCTTCATCTCGTGGCGCTCTCTTTCAACCTCCTTCATCTCGTTTTGTTCTCTTTCACCATCCTTCATCTCGTTTCGCTCTCTTTCACCCTCCTTCGTCTCGTTTCGCTCTCTTTCTCCCTCCTTCGTCTCGTTTCGCTTTCTTTCACCCTCCTTCATCTCGTTTCGCTCTCTTTCACCCTCCTTCGTCTCGTTTCGCTCTCTTTCACCCTCCTTCGTCTCGTTTTGCTCTCTTTCGTTCTCCTTCTCTCGTTTCGCTCTCTTTGACGCTCATTCATCTCGTTTCGCTCTCTTTCACCCTCCTTCGTCTCGTTTCGCTCTCTTTCACCCTCCTTCATCTTGTTTCGCTATCTTTCACCCTCTTTCGTCTCGTGTCGCTCTCTTTCACCCTCCTTCGTCTCGTTTCGCTCTCTTTCACCCTCCTTCATCTCGGCTCGCTCTCTTTCACCCTCCTTCGACTCGTTTCGCTCATTTTCACCCTCCTTCATCCCATTTCACTCTTTTTCACTCTCCTGCATCTCGTTTCGCTCTCTTTCACCCTCCTTCATCTCGTTTTCCTCTCTTTCACCCTCCTTCATCTCGTTTCTCTCTCTTTCACCCTCCTTTGTCTCGTTTCGCTCTCTTTCACCCTCTTTCGTCTCGTTTTGCTCTCTTTCACCCTCCTTCATCTCGTTTCGCTCTCTTTCACCCTCCTTCCTCTCGGTTCGCTTTCTTTCTCCCTCCTTCATCTCGTTTCGCTCTCTTTCACCCTTCTTCATCTCATTTCGCTCTCTTTCACCCACCATCGTCTTGTTTCGCTCTCTTTCATGCTCCTTCGTCTCACTTCGCTCTCTTTCACCCTCCTTCGTCTCATTTCGCTCTCATTCACCCTGCTTCATCTCGTTTCGCGATCTTTCACCCTCTTTCGTCTCGTTTCTCTCTCTTTCACACTCCTTCAACTCGGCTCGCTCTCTTTCACCCTCCTTCGTCTCGCTTCGCTCTCTTTCACCCTCCATCATCTCGTTTCGCTCTCTTTCACCCTCCATCGTCTCGTTTCGCTCTGTTTCACCCTCCCACGTCTCGTTTCGCTCTCTTTCACCCTCCTTCGTCTCGTGTCGCTCGCTTTCACCCTCCTTTATCTCGTTTCGCTCTCTTTCACCATCCTTCATCTCGTATCGCTCTCTTTCACCCTCCTTCATCTCGTTTCGCTCTCTTTCACCCTCCTTCGTCTCGTTTCGCTTTCTTTCACCCTCCTTCATCTCGTTTCGCTCTCTTTCACCCGCCTTCGTCTCGTTTTGCTCTCTTTCACCCTCCTTCGTCTCGTTTTGCTCTCTTTCGTTCTCCTTCGTCTCGTTTCGCTCTCTTTGACGCTCATTCATCTCGTTTCGCTCTCTTTCATCCTCCTTCGTCTCGTTTCGCTCTCTTTCACCCTCCTTCATCTTGTTTCGCTATCTTTCACCCTCTTTCGTCTCGTGTCGCTCTCTTTCACCCTCCTTCGTCTCGTTTCGCTCTCTTTCACCCTCCTTCATCTCGGCTCGCTCTCTTTCACCCTCCTTCGACTCGTTTCGCTCATTTTCACCCTCCTTCATCCCATTTCACTCTTTTTCACTCTCCTGCATCTCGTTTCGCTCTCTTTCACCCTCCTTCATCTGTTTTGCTCTCTTTCACCCTCCTTCGTCTCGTTTCTCTCTCTTTCACCCTCCTTTGTCTCGTTTCGCTCTCTTTCACCCTCTTTTGTCTCGTTTTGCTCTCTTTCACCCTCCTTCGTCTCGTTTCGCTCTCTTTCACCCTCCTTCCTCTCGGTTCGCTTTCTTTCTCCCTCCTTCATCTCGTTTCGCTCTCTTTCACCCTTCTTCATCTCATTTCGCTCTCTTTCACCCACCATCGTCTTGTTTCGCTCTCTTTCACGCTCCTTCGTCTCACTTCGCTCTCTTTCACCCTTCTTCGTCTCATTTCGCTCTCATTCACCCTGCTTCATCTCGTTTCGCGATCTTTCACCCTCTTTCATCTCGTTTCTCTCTCTTTCACACTCCTTCAACTCGGCTCGCTCTCTTTCACCCTCCTTCGTCTCGCTTCGCTCTCTTTCACCCTCCATCATCTCGTTTCGCTCTCTTTCACCCTCCATCGTCTCGTTTCGCTCTGTTTCACCCTCCCACGTCTCGTTTCGCTCTCTTTCACCCTCCTTCGTCTCGTGTCGCTCGCTTTCACCCTCCTTTATCTCGTTTCGCTCTCTTTCACCATCCTTCATCTCGTATCGCTCTCTTTCACCCTCCTTCATCTCGTTTCGCTCTCTTTCACCCTCCTTCGTCTCGTTTCGCTCTCTTTCACCCTCCTTCGTCTAGTTTCGGCCTCTTCCACCCTCCCTCGTCTCGTTTCGCTCTCTTTCACCCTCCTTCGTCTCGTTACACTCTCTTTCACCCTCCTTCGTCTCGTTTCGCTCTCTTTCACACTCCTTCCTCTCCTTTCGCTCTCTTTCACCCTCCTTCGTCTCGTTTCACTCTCTTTCACCCTCCTTCATCTTGTTTCGCTTTCTTTCACCCTCCTTCATCTCGTTTTGCTCTCTTTCACCCTCCTTCATCTCGTTTCACTCTCTTTCACCCTCCTTCATCTCGTTTCGCTCTCTTTCACCCTCCCTCATCTCGTTTCGCTCTCTTTCACAATCCTTCGTATCGTTACGCTCTCTTCCACCCTCCTTCGTCTCGTTTCGCTCGCTTTCATCCTCCTTCGTCTTGTTTCGCTTTCTTTCACCCTCCTTCATCTCGTTTCGCTCTCTTTCACCCTCCTTCGTCTCGTTTCACTCTCTTTCACCCTCCTTCGTCACGTTTTGCTCTCTTTCGTTCTCCTTCGTCTCGTTTCGCTCTCTTTTACCCTCCCTCGTCTCGTTTCGCTCTCTTTCACCCTCCTTCGTCTCGTTACACTCTCTTTCACCCTCCTTCGTCTCGTTTCGCTCTCTTTCACCCTCCTTCGTCTTGTTTCGCTATCTTTCACCCTCTTTCGTCTCGTGTCGCTCTCTTTCACCCTCCTTCGTCTCGTTTCGCTCTCTTTCACCCTCCTTCATCTTGGCTCGCTCTCTTTCACCCTCCTTCGACTCGTTTCGCTCATTTTCACCCTCCTTCATCCCATTTCACTCTTTTTCACCCTCCTGCATCTCGTTTCGCTCTCTTTCACCCTCCTTCATCTCGTTTTGCTCTCTTTCACCCTCCTTCGTCTCGTTTCTCTCTCTTTCACCCTCCTTTGTCTCGTTTCGCTCTCTTTCACCCTCTTTCGTCTCGTTTTGCTCTCTTTCACCCTCCTTCGTCTCGTTTCGCTCTCTTTCACCCTCCTTCCTCTCGGTTCGCTTTCTTTCTCCCTCCTTCATCTCGTTTCGCTCTCTTTCACCCTTCTTCATCTCATTTCGCTCTCTTTCACCCACCATCGTCTTGTTTCGCTCTCTTTCACGCTCCTTCGTCTCACTTCGCTCTCTTTCACCCTCCTTCGTCTCATTTCGCTCTCATTCACCCTGCTTCATCTCGTTTCGCGATCTTTCACCCTCTTTCGTCTCGTTTCTCTCTCTTTCACACTCCTTCAACTCGGCTCGCTCTCTTTCACCCTCCTTCGTCTCGCTTCGCTCTCTTTCACCCTCCATCATCTCGTTTCGCTCTCTTTCACCCTCCATCGTCTCGTTTCGCTCTGTTCCACCCTCCCACGTCTCGTTTCGCTCTCTTTCACCCTCCTTCGTCTCGTGTCGCTCGCTTTCACCCTCCTTCATCTCGTTTCGCTCTCTTTCACCATCCTTCATATCGTATCGCTCTCTTTCACCCTCCTTCATCTCGTTTCGCTCTCTTTCACCCTCCTTCGTCTCGTTTCGCTCACTTTCACCCTCCTTCGTCTAGTTTCGGCTTCTTCCACCCTCCCTCGTCTCGTTTCGCTCTCTTTCACCCTCCTTCGTCTCGTTACGCTCTCTTTCACCCTCCTTCGTCTCGTTTTGCTCTCTTTCACACTCCTTCCTCTCCTTTCGCTCTCTTTCACCCTCCTTCGTCTCGTTTCGCTCTCTTTCACCCTCCTTCATCTTGTTTCGCTTTCTTTCACCCTCCTTCATCTCGTTTTGCTCTCTTTCACCCTCCTTCATCTCGTTTCACTCTCTTTCACCCTCCTTCATCTCGTTTCGCTCTCTTTCACCCTCCTGCGTCTCGTGGCGCTCTCTTTCACCCTCCGTCATCTCGTTTCGCTCTCTTTCACCCTCCTTCGTCTCGTTTTGCTCTCTTTCATTCTCCTTCGTATCGTTTCGCTCTCTTTCACCCTTCTTCATCTTGTTTCACTCTCTTTCACTCTCCTTCGTCTCGTTTTGCTCTCTTTCACCCTCCTTCGTCTTGTTTCGCTCTCTTTCACCGTCCCTCGCCTCGTTTCGCTCTCTTTCACCCTCCTTCGTCTCGTTACGCTCTCTTTCACCCTCCTTCATCTCGTTTCGCTCTCTTTCACCCTCCTTCGTCTCATGGCGCTCTCTTTCACCCTTCTTCATCTCAACTCGCTCTCTTTCACCCTCCTTCGTCTCGCTTCACTCTCTTTCACCCTCCTTCGTCTCGTTTCGCTCTCTTTCACCCTCCTTCGTCTCATTTCGCTCTCATTCACCCTGCTTCATCTCGTTTCGCACTCCTTCACCCTCTTTCGTCTCGTTTCTCTCTCTTTCACACTCCTTCATCTTGGTTCGCTCTCTTTCACCCTCCTTCGTCTCGCTTCGCTCTCTTTCACCCTCCATCGTCTCGTTTCGCTCTCTTTCACCCTCCTTCGTCTCGTTTCACTCGCTTTCACCCTCCTTCATCTCGTTTCGCTCTCTTTCACCATCCTTCGTCTCGTTTCGCTCGCTTTCAACCTCCTTCATCTCGTTTCGCTCTCTTTCACCCTCCTTCGTCTCGTTTCGCTCTCTTTCACCCTCCTTCGTCTTGTTTCGCTCTCTCTCACCCTCCCCCATCTCGATTCGCTCTCTTTCACCCTCCTTCATCTCGTTACTCTCTCTTTCACCCTCCTTCATCTCGTTTCGCTCTCTTTCACCCTCCTTCGTCTCGTGGCGCTCTCTTTCACCCTCCTTCGTCTCCCTTTGTTCTCTTTCACTCTCCTTCCTCTCCTTTCGCTCTCTTTCATCCTGCTTCGTCTCGTTTCGCTCTCTTTCACCCTCCTTCGTCTCGTTTCGCTCTCTTTCACCCTCCTTCGTCTAGTTTCGGCTTCTTCCACCCTCCCTCGTCTCGTTTCGCTCTCTTTCACCCTCCTTCGTCTCGTTACGCTCTCTTTCACCCTCCTTCGTCTCGTTTTGCTCTCTTTCACACTCCTTCCTCTCCTTTCGCTCTCTTTCACCCTCCTTCGTCTCGTTTCGCTCTCTTTCACCCTCCTTCATCTTGTTTCGCTTTCTTTCACCCTCCTTCATCTCGTTTTGCTCTCTTTCACCCTCCTTCATCTCGTTTCACTCTCTTTCACCCTCCTTCGTCTCGTTACGCTCTCTTTCACCCTCCTTCGTCTCGTTTTGCTCTCTTTCACACTCCTTCCTCTCCTTTCGCTCTCTTTCACCCTCCTTCGTCTCGTTTCGCTCTCTTTCACCCTCCTTCATCTTGTTTCGCTTTCTTTCACCCTCCTTCATCTCGTTTTGCTCTCTTTCACCCTCCTTCATCTCGTTTCACTCTCTTTCACCCTCCTTCATCTCGTTTCGCTCTCTTTCACCCTCCTGCGTCTCGTGGCGCTCTCTTTCACCCTCCTTCATCTCGTTTCGCTCTCTTTCACCCTCCTTCGTCCCGTTTTGCTCTCTTTCATTCTCCTTCGTATCGTTTCGCTCTCTTTCACCCTTCTTCATCTTGTTTCACTCTCTTTCACTCTCCTTCGTCTCGTTTTGCTCTCTTTCACCCTCCTTCGTCTTGTTTCGCTCTCTTTCACCGTCCCTCGCCTCGTTTCGCTCTCTTTCACCCTCCTTCGTCTCGTTAGGCTCTCTTTCACCCTCCTTCATCTCGTTTCGCTCTCTTTCACCCTCCTTCGTCTCATGGCGCTCTCTTTCACCCTTCTTCATCTCAACTCGCTCTCTTTCACCCTCCTTCGTCTCGCTTCACTCTCTTTCACCCTCCTTCGTCTCGTTTCGCTCTCTTTCACCCTCCTTCGTCTCATTTCGCTCTCATTCACCCTGCTTCATCTCGTATCGCGCTCCTTCACCCTCTTTCGTCTCGCTTCGCTCTCTTTCACCCTCCATCGTCTCGTTTCGCTCTCTTTCACCCTCCTTCGTCTCGTTTCACTCTCTTTCACCCTCCTTCATCTCGTTTCGCTCTCTTTCACCATCCTTCGTCTCGTTTCGCTCGCTTTCAACCTCCTTCATCTCGTTTCGCTCTCTTTCACCCTCCTTCGTCTCGTTTCGCTCTCTTTCACCCTCCTTCGTCTTGTTTCGCTCTCTCTCACCCTCCCCCATCTCGATTCGCTCTCTTTCACCCTCCTTCGTCTCGTTACTCTCTCTTTCACCCTCCTTCATCTCGTTTCGCTCTCTTTCACCCTCCTTCGTCTCTTGGCGCTCTCTTTCACCCTCCTTCGTCTCCCTTTGTTCTCTTTCACTCTCCTTCCTCTCCTTTCGCTCTCTTTCATCCTGCTTCGTCTCGTTTCGCTCTCTTTCACCCTCCTTCGTCTCGTGTCGCTCGCTTTCACCCTCCTTCATCTCGTTTCGCTCTCTTTCACCATCCTTCGTCTCGTTTCTATGTCTTTCACCCTCCTTCATCTCGTTTCGCTCTCTTTCACCCTCCTTCGGCTCGTTTCGCTCTCTTTCACCCTCCTTCGTCTTGTTTCGCTCTCTTTCACCCTCCTTCGTCTCGTTTCGCTCTCTTTCACCCTCCTTCGTCTTGTTTCGCTCTCTCTCACCCTCCCTCATCTCGATTCGCTCTCTTTCACCCTCCTTCGTCTCGTTACGCACTCTTTCACCCTCCTTCGTCTCGTTTTGTTCTCTTTCACTCTCCTTCCTCTCCTTTCGCTCTCTTTCACCCTGCTTTGTCTCGTTTCGCTCTCTTTCACCCTCCTTCGTCTTGTTTCGCTTTCTTTCACCCTCCTTCGTCTCGTTTCGCTCTGTTTCACCCTCCCACGTCTCGTTTCGCTCTCTTTCACCCTCATTCGTCTCGTGTCGCTCGCTTTCACCCTCCTTCATCTCATTTCGCTCTCTTTCACCATCCTTCGTCTAGTTTCGCTCTCTTTCACCCTCCTTCATCTCGTTTCGCTCTCTTTCACCCTCCTTCGTCTCATGGCGCTCTCTTTCACCCTTCTTCATCTCAACTCGCTCTCTTTCACCCTCCTTCGTCTCGCTTCACTCTCTTTCACCCTCCTTCGTCTCGTTTCGCTCTCTTTCACCCTCCTTCGTCTCATTTCGCTCTCATTCACCCTGCTTCATCTCGTTTCGCGCTCCTTCACGCTCTTTCGTCTCGTTTCTCTCTCTTTCACACTCCTTCACCTTGGTTCGCTCTCTTTCACCCTAATTCGTCTCGCTTCGCTCTCTTTCACCCTCCATCGTCTCGTTTCCCTCTCTTTCACCCTCCTTCGTCTCGTTTCACTCGCTTTCACCCTCCTTCATCTCGTTTCGCTCTCTTTCACCATCCTTCATCTCGTTTCGCTCGCTTTCACCCTCCTTCATCTCGTTTCGCTCTCTTTCACCCTGCATCGTCTCGTTTCGCTCTCTTTCACCGTCCTTCGTCTTGTTTCGCTCTCTTTCACCGTCCCTCGCCTCGTTTCGCTCTCTTTCACCCTCCTTCGTCTCGTTACGCTCTCTTTCACCCTCCTTCATCTCGTTTCGCTCTCTTTCACCCTCCTTCGTCTCATGGCGCTCTCTTTCACCCTTCTTCATCTCAACTCGCTCTCTTTCACCCTCCTTCGTCTCGCTTCACTCTCTTTCACCCTCCTTCATCTCGTTTCGCTCTCGTTCACCCTCCTTCGTCTCATTTCGCTCTCATTCACCCTGCTTCATCTCGTTTCGAGCTCCTTCACCCTCTTTCGTCTCGTTTCTCTCTCTTTCACACTCCTTCATCTTGGTTCGCTCTCTTTCACCCTCCTTCGTCTCGCTTCGCTCTCTTTCACCCTCCTTCGTCTCGTTTCACTCGCTTTCACCCTCCTTCATCTCGTTTCGCTCTCTTTCACAATCCTTCGTCTCGTTTCGCTCGCTTTCAACCTCCTTCATCTCGTTTCGCTCTCTTTCACCCTCCTTCGTCTCGTTTCGCTCTCTTTCACCCTCCTTCGTCTTGTTTCGCTCTCTCTCACCCTCCCCCATCTCGATTCGCTCTCTTTCACCCTCCTTCGTCTCGTTACTCTCTCTTTCACCCTCCTTCATCTCGTTTCGCTCTCTTTCACCCTCCTTTGTCTCGTGGCGCTCTCTTTCACCCTCCTTCGTCTTGTTTTGCTTTCTTTCACCCTCCTTCGTCTCGTTTCGCTCTGTTTCACCCTCCCACGTCTCGTTTCGCTCTCATTCACCCTCCTTCGTCTCGTGTCGCTCGCTTTCACCCTCTTTCATCTCGTTTCGCTCTCTTTCACCCTCCTTCGTCTCGTTTCGCTCTCTTTCACCCTCCTTCGTCTCATTTCGCTCTCATTCACCCTGCTTCATCTCGTTTCGCGCTCCTTCACCCTCTTTCGTCTCGTTTCTCTCTCTTTCACACCCCTTCATCTTGGTTCGCTCTCTTTCACCCTCATTCGTCTCGCTTCGCTCTCTTTCACCCTCCATCGTCTCGTTTCGCTCTCTTTCACCCTCCTTCGTCTCGTTTCACTCGCTTTCACCCTCCTTCATCTCGTTTCGCTCTCTTTCACCATCCTTCATCTCGTTTCGCTCGCTTTCACCCTCCTTCATCTCGTTTCGCCCTCTTTCACCCTGCTTCGTCTCGTTTCGCTCTCTTTCACCCTCCTTCGTCTTGTTTCGCTCTCTCTCACCCTCCCTCATCTCGATTCGCTCTCTTTCACCCTCCTTCGTCTCGTTACGCTCTCTTTCACCCTCCTTCATCTCGTTTCGCTCTCTTTCACCCTCCTTCGTCTCATGGCGCTCTCTTTCACCCTCCTTCGTCTCCCTTTGTTCTCTTTCATTCTCCTTCTTCTCCTTTCACTCTCTTTCATCCTGCTTCGTCTCGTTTCGCTCTCTTTCACCCTCCTTCGTCTTGTTTGCTTTCTTTCACCCTCCTTCGTCTCGTTTCGCTCTGTTTCACCCTCCAACGTCTCGTTTCGCTCTCTTTCATCCTCCTTCGTCTCGTGTCGCTCGCTTTCACCCTCCTTCATCTCGTTTCGCTCTCTTTCACCATCCTTCGTCTCGTTTCGCTCTCTTTCAGCCTCCTTCATCTCGTTTCGCTCTCTTTCACCCTCCTTCGTCTCGTTTCGCTCTCTTTCACCCTCCTTCGTCTTGTTTCGCTCTCTTTCACCCTCCTTCGTCTCGTTTCGCTCTCTTTCACCCTCCTTCGTCTTGTTTCGCTCTCTCTCACCCTCCCTCATCTCGATTCGCTCTCTTTCACCCTCCTTCGTCTCGTTACGCACTCTTTCTCCCTCCTTCATCTCGTTTCACTCTCTTTCACCCTCCTTCGTCTCGTGGCGCTCTCTTTTACCCTCCTTCGTCTCGTTTTGTTCTCTTTCACTCTCCTTCCTCTCCTTTCGCTCTCTTTCACCCTGCTTTGTCTCGTTTCGCTCTCTTTCACCCTCCTTCGTCTTGTTTTGCTTTCTTTCACCCTCCTTCGTCTCGTTTCGCTCTGTTTCACCCTCCCACGTCTCGTTTCGCTCTCTTTCACCCTCCTTCGTCTCGTGTCGCTCGCTTTCACCCTCCTTCATCTCATTTCGCTCTCTTTCACCATCCTTCGTCTAGTTTCGCTCTCTTTCACCCTCCTTCATCTCGTTTCGCTCTCTTTCACCCTCCTTCGTCTCGTTTCGCTCTCTTTCACCCTCCTTCGTCTTGTTTCGCTCTCTTTCACCCTCCCTCGTCTCGTTTCGCTCTCGTTCACCCTCCTTCGTCTCGTTGCGCTCTGTTTCGCCCTCCTTCGTCTCGTTTCGCTCTCTTTCACCCTCCTTCATCTCGTGGCGCTCTCTTTCACCCTCCTTCATCTCGTTTCGCTCTCTTTCACCCTCCTTCGTCTCGTTTCGCTCTCTTTCACCCTCCTTCGTCTCGTGGCGCTCTCTTTTTCCCTCCTTCATCTCGTTTCGCTCTCTTTCACCCTCCCTCGTCTCGTTTCGCTCTCGTTCACCCTCCTTCGTCTCGTTGCGCTCTGTTTCGCCCTCCTTCGTCTCGTTTCGCTCTCTTTCACCCTCCTTCATCTCGTGGCGCTCTCTTTCACCCTCCTTCGTCTTGTTTTGTTCTCTTTCACTCTCCTTCCTCTCGTTTCGCTCTCTTTCACCCTCCTTCATCTCGTTTCGCTCTCTTTCACCCTCCTTCGTCTCGTTTCGCTCTCTTTCACCCTCCTTCGTCTCGTGGCGCTCTCTTTTTCCCTCCTTCATCTCGTTTCGCTCTCTTTCACCCTCCTTCTTCTCGTTTTGCTCTCTTTCATTCTCCTTCGTCTCGTTTCGCTCTCTTTCACCCTTCTTCATCTTGTTTCACTCTCTTTCACCCTCCTTCGTCTCGTTTTGCTCTCTTTCACCCTCCTTCGTCTTATTTCGCTCTCTTTCACCCTCCCTCGCCTCGTTTCGCTCTCTTTCAACATCCTTCGTCTCATTACGCTCTCTTTCACCCTCCTTCGTCTCGTTTCGCTCTCTTTCACCCTCCTTCGTCTCGTGGCGCTCTCTTTCACCCTTCTTCATCTCAACTCGCTCTCTTTCACCCTCCTTCGTCTCGCTTTGCTCTCTTTCACCCTCCTTCGTCTCGTGGCGCTCTCTTTCACCCTCCTTCGTCTCCCTTTGTTCTCTTTCACTCTCCTTCCTCTCCTTTCGCTCTCTTTCATCCTGCTTCGTCTCATTTCGCTCTCTTTCACCCTCCTTCATCTTGTTTTGCTTTCTTTCACCCTCCTTCGTCTCGTTTCGCTCTGTTTCACCCTCCCACGTCTCGTTTCGCTCTCTTTCACCCTCCTTCGTCTCGTGTCGCTCGCTTTCACCCTCCTTCATCTCGTTTCGCTCTCTTTCACCATCCTTCGTCTCGTTTCGCTGTCTTTCACCCTACTTCATCTCGTTTTGCTCTCTTTCACCATCCTTCGTCTTATTTCGCTCTCTTTCACCCTCCTTCGTCTTGTTTCGCTCTCTTTCACCCTCCTTCGTCTCGTTTCGCTCTCTTTCACCCTCCTTCGTCTTGTTTCGCTCTCTCTCACCCTCCCTCATCTCGATTCGCTCTCTTTCACCCTCCTTCGTCTCGTTACGCACTCTTTCACCCTCCTTCATCTCGTTTCACTCTCTTTCACTCTCCTTCGTCTCGTGGCGCTCTCTTTCACCCTCCTTCGTCTCGTTTTGTTCTCTTTCACTCTCCTTCCTCTCCTTTCGCTCTCTTTCACCCTGCTTTGTCTCGTTTCGCTCTCTTTCACCCTCCTTCGTCTTGTTTCGCTTTCTTTCACCCTCCTTCGTCTCGTTTCGCTCTGTTTCACCCTCCCACGTCTCGTTTCGCTCTCTTTCACCCTCATTCGTCTCGTGTCGCTCGCTTTCACCCTCCTTCATCTCATTTCGCTCTCTTTCACCATCCTTCGTCTAGTTTCGCTCTCTTTCACCCTCCTTCATCTCGTTTCGCTCTCTTTCACCCTCCTTCGTCTCATGGCGCTCTCTTTCACCCTTCTTCATCTCAACTCGCTCTCTTTCACCCTCCTTCGTCTCGCTTCACTCTCTTTCACCCTCCTTCGTCTCGTTTCGCTCTCTTTCACCCTCCTTCGTCTCATTTCGCTCTCATTCACCCTGCTTCATCTCGTTTCGCGCTCCTTCACCTTCTTTCGTCTCGTTTCTCTCTCTTTCACACTCCTTCATCTTGGTTCGCTCTCTTTCACCCTCATTCGTCTCGCTTCGCTCTCTTTCACCCTCCATCGTCCCGTTTCGCTCTCTTTCACCCTCCTTCGTCTCGTTTCACTCACTTTCACCCTCCTTCATCTCGTTTCGCTCTCTTTCACCATCCTTCATCTCGTTTCGCTCGCTTTCACCCTCCTTCATCTCGTTTCGCTCTCTTTCACCCTGTTTCGTCTCATTTCGCTCTCTTTCACCCTCCTTCGTCTTGTTTCGCTCTCTCTCACCCTCCCTCATCTCGATTCGCTCTCTTTCACCCTCCTTCGTCTCGTTACGCTCTCTTTCACCCTCCTTCGTCTCGTTTCGCTCTCTTTCACCCTCCTTCGTCTTGTTTCGCTCTCTCTCACCCTCCCTCATCTCGATTCGCTCTCTTTCACCCTCCTTCGTCTCGTTACGCTCTCTTTCACCCTCCTTCATCTCGTTTCGCTCTCTTTCACCCTCCTTCGTCTCATGGCGCTCTCTTTCACCCTCCTTCGTCTCCCTTTGTTCTCTTTCATTCTCCTTCTTCTCCTTTCACTCTCTTTCATCCTGCTTCGTCTCGTTTCGCTCTCTTTCACCCTCCTTCGTCTTGTTTGCTTTCTTTCACCCTCCTTCGTCTCGTTTCGCTCTGTTTCACCCTCCAACGTCTCGTTTCGCTCTCTTTCATCCTCCTTCGTCTCGTGTCGCTCGCTTTCACCCTCCTTCATCTCGTTTCGCTCTCTTTCACCATCCTTCGTCTCGTTTCGCTCTCTTTCAGCCTCCTTCATCTCGTTTCGCTCTCTTTCACCCTCCTTCGTCTCGTTTCGCTCTCTTTCACCCTCCTTCGTCTTGTTTCGCTCTCTTTCACCCTCCTTCGTCTCGTTTCGCTCTCTTTCACCCTCCTTCGTCTTGTTTCGCTCTCTCTCACCCTCCCTCATCTCGATTCGCTCTCTTTCACCCTCCTTCGTCTCGTTACGCACTCTTTCTCCCTCCTTCATCTCGTTTCACTCTCTTTCACCCTCCTTCGTCTCGTGGCGCTCTCTTTTACCCTCCTTCGTCTCGTTTTGTTCTCTTTCACTCTCCTTCCTCTCCTTTCGCTCTCTTTCACCCTGCTTTGTCTCGTTTCGCTCTCTTTCACCCTCCTTCGTCTTGTTTTGCTTTCTTTCACCCTCCTTCGTCTCGTTTCGCTCTGTTTCACCCTCCCACGTCTCGTTTCGCTCTCTTTCACCCTCCTTCGTCTCGTGTCGCTCGCTTTCACCCTCCTTCATCTCATTTCGCTCTCTTTCACCATCCTTCGTCTAGTTTCGCTCTCTTTCACCCTCCTTCATCTCGTTTCGCTCTCTTTCACCCTCCTTCGTCTCGTTTCGCTCTCTTTCACCCTCCTTCGTCTTGTTTCGCTCTCTTTCACCCTCCCTCGTCTCGTTTCGCTCTCGTTCACCCTCCTTCGTCTCGTTGCGCTCTGTTTCGCCCTCCTTCGTCTCGTTTCGCTCTCTTTCACCCTCCTTCATCTCGTGGCGCTCTCTTTCACCCTCCTTCATCTCGTTTCGCTCTCTTTCACCCTCCTTCGTCTCGTTTCGCTCTCTTTCACCCTCCTTCGTCTCGTGGCGCTCTCTTTTTCCCTCCTTCATCTCGTTTCGCTCTCTTTCACCCTCCCTCGTCTCGTTTCGCTCTCGTTCACCCTCCTTCGTCTCGTTGCGCTCTGTTTCGCCCTCCTTCGTCTCGTTTCGCTCTCTTTCACCCTCCTTCATCTCGTGGCGCTCTCTTTCACCCTCCTTCGTCTTGTTTTGTTCTCTTTCACTCTCCTTCCTCTCGTTTCGCTCTCTTTCACCCTCCTTCATCTCGTTTCGCTCTCTTTCACCCTCCTTCGTCTCGTTTCGCTCTCTTTCACCCTCCTTCGTCTCGTGGCGCTCTCTTTTTCCCTCCTTCATCTCGTTTCGCTCTCTTTCACCCTCCTTCTTCTCGTTTTGCTCTCTTTCATTCTCCTTCGTCTCGTTTCGCTCTCTTTCACCCTTCTTCATCTTGTTTCACTCTCTTTCACCCTCCTTCGTCTCGTTTTGCTCTCTTTCACCCTCCTTCGTCTTATTTCGCTCTCTTTCACCCTCCCTCGCCTCGTTTCGCTCTCTTTCAACATCCTTCGTCTCATTACGCTCTCTTTCACCCTCCTTCGTCTCGTTTCGCTCTCTTTCACCCTCCTTCGTCTCGTGGCGCTCTCTTTCACCCTTCTTCATCTCAACTCGCTCTCTTTCACCCTCCTTCGTCTCGCTTTGCTCTCTTTCACCCTCCTTCGTCTCGTGGCGCTCTCTTTCACCCTCCTTCGTCTCCCTTTGTTCTCTTTCACTCTCCTTCCTCTCCTTTCGCTCTCTTTCATCCTGCTTCGTCTCATTTCGCTCTCTTTCACCCTCCTTCGTCTTGTTTTGCTTTCTTTCACCCTCCTTCGTCTCGTTTCGCTCTGTTTCACCCTCCCACGTCTCGTTTCGCTCTCTTTCACCCTCCTTCGTCTCGTGTCGCTCGCTTTCACCCTCCTTCATCTCGTTTCGCTCTCTTTCACCATCCTTCGTCTCGTTTCGCTGTCTTTCACCCTACTTCATCTCGTTTTGCTCTCTTTCACCATCCTTCGTCTTATTTCGCTCTCTTTCACCCTCCTTCGTCTTGTTTCGCTCTCTTTCACCCTCCTTCGTCTCGTTTCGCTCTCTTTCACCCTCCTTCGTCTTGTTTCGCTCTCTCTCACCCTCCCTCATCTCGATTCGCTCTCTTTCACCCTCCTTCGTCTCGTTACGCACTCTTTCACCCTCCTTCATCTCGTTTCACTCTCTTTCACTCTCCTTCGTCTCGTGGCGCTCTCTTTCACCCTCCTTCGTCTCGTTTTGTTCTCTTTCACTCTCCTTCCTCTCCTTTCGCTCTCTTTCACCCTGCTTTGTCTCGTTTCGCTCTCTTTCACCCTCCTTCGTCTTGTTTCGCTTTCTTTCACCCTCCTTCGTCTCGTTTCGCTCTGTTTCACCCTCCCACGTCTCGTTTCGCTCTCTTTCACCCTCATTCGTCTCGTGTCGCTCGCTTTCACCCTCCTTCATCTCATTTCGCTCTCTTTCACCATCCTTCGTCTAGTTTCGCTCTCTTTCACCCTCCTTCATCTCGTTTCGCTCTCTTTCACCCTCCTTCGTCTCATGGCGCTCTCTTTCACCCTTCTTCATCTCAACTCGCTCTCTTTCACCCTCCTTCGTCTCGCTTCACTCTCTTTCACCCTCCTTCGTCTCGTTTCGCTCTCTTTCACCCTCCTTCGTCTCATTTCGCTCTCATTCACCCTGCTTCATCTCGTTTCGCGCTCCTTCACCTTCTTTCGTCTCGTTTCTCTCTCTTTCACACTCCTTCATCTTGGTTCGCTCTCTTTCACCCTCATTCGTCTCGCTTCGCTCTCTTTCACCCTCCATCGTCCCGTTTCGCTCTCTTTCACCCTCCTTCGTCTCGTTTCACTCACTTTCACCCTCCTTCATCTCGTTTCGCTCTCTTTCACCATCCTTCATCTCGTTTCGCTCGCTTTCACCCTCCTTCATCTCGTTTCGCTCTCTTTCACCCTGTTTCGTCTCATTTCGCTCTCTTTCACCCTCCTTCGTCTTGTTTCGCTCTCTCTCACCCTCCCTCATCTCGATTCGCTCTCTTTCACCCTCCTTCGTCTCGTTACGCTCTCTTTCACCCTCCTTCGTCTCGTTTCGCTCTCTTTCACCCTCCTTCGTCTCGTGGCGCTCTCTTTCACCCTTCTTCATCTCAACTCGCTCTCTTTCACCCTCCTTCGTCTCGCTTTGCTCTCTTTCACCCTCCTTCGTCTCGTGGCGCTCTCTTTCACCCTCCTTCGTCTCCCTTTGTTCTCTTTCACTCTCCTTCCTCTCCTTTCGCTCTCTTTCATCCTGCTTCGTCTCGTTTCGCTCTCTTTCACCCTCCTTCGTCTTGTTTTGCTTTCTTTCACCCTCCTTCGTCTCGTTTCGCTCTGTTTCACCCTCCCACGTCTCGTTTCGCTCTCTTTCACCCTCCTTCGTCTCGTGTCGCTCGCTTTCACCCTCCTTCATCTCGTTTCGCTCTCTTTCACCATCCTTCGTCTCGTTTCGCTGTCTTTCACCCTACTTCATCTCGTTTTGCTCTCTTTCACCATCCTTCGTCTTATTTCGCTCTCTTTCACCCTCCTTCGTCTTGTTTCGCTCTCTTTCACCCTCCTTCGTCTCGTTTCGCTCTCTTTCACCCTCCTTCGTCTTGTTTCGCTCTCTCTCACCCTCCCTCATCTCGATTCGCTCTCTTTCACCCTCCTTCGTCTCGTTACGCACTCTTTCACCCTCCTTCATCTCGTTTCACTCTCTTTCACCCTCCTTCGTCTCGTGGCGCTCTCTTTCACCCTCCTTCGTCTCGTTTTGTTCTCTTTCACTCTCCTTCCTCTCCTTTCGCTCTCTTTCACCCTGCTTTGTCTCGTTTCGCTCTCTTTCACCCTCCTTCGTCTTGTTTCGCTTTCTTTCACCCTCCTTCGTCTCGTTTCGCTCTGTTTCACCCTCCCACGTTTCGTTTCGCTCTCTTTCACCCTCATTCGTCTCGTGTCGCTCGCTTTCACCCTCCTTCATCTCATTTCGCTCTCTTTCACCATCCTTCGTCTAGTTTCGCTCTCTTTCACCCTCCTTCATCTCGTTTCGCTCTCTTTCACCCTCCTTCGTCTCATGGCGCTCTCTTTCACCCTTCTTCATCTCAACTCGCTCTCTTTCACCCTCCTTCGTCTCGCTTCACTCTCTTTCACCTTCGTCTCGTTTCGCTCTCTTTCACCCTCCTTCGTCTCATTTCGCTCTCATTCACCCTGCTTCATCTCGTATCGCGCTCCTTCACCCTCTTTCGTCTCGTTTCTCTCTCTTTCACACTCCTTCATCTTGGTTCGCTCTCTTTCACCCTCATTCGTCTCGCTTCGCTCTCTTTCACCCTCCATCGTCCCGTTTCGCTCTCTTTCACCCTCCTTCGTCTCGTTTCACTCGCTTTCACCCTCCTTCATCTCGTTTCGCTCTCTTTCACCATCCTTCATCTCGTTTCGCTCGCTTTCACCCTCCTTCATCTCGTTTCGCTCTCTTTCACCCTGTTTCGTCTCGTTTCGCTCTCTTTCACCCTCCTTCGTCTTGTTTCGCTCTCTCTCACCCTCCCTCATCTCGATTCGCTCTCTTTCACCCTCCTTCGTCTCGTTACGCTCTCTTTCACCCTCCTTCATCTCGTTTCGCTCTCTTTCACCCTCCTTCGTCTCGTGGCGCTCTCTTTCACCCTCCTTCGTCTCCCTTTGTTCTCTTTCATTCTCCTTCTTCTCCTTTCGCTCTCTTTCATCCTGCTTCGTCTCGTTTCGTTCTCTTTCACCCTCCTTCGTCTTGTTTGTTTTCTTTCACCCTCCTTCGTCTCGTTTCGCTCTGTTTCACCCTCCAACGTCTCGTTTCGCTCTCTTTCACCCTCCTTCGTCTCGTGTCACTCGCTTTCACCCTCCTTCATCTCGTTTCGCTCTCTTTCACCATCCTTCGTCTCGTTTCGCTCTCTTTCACCCTCCTTCATCTCGTTTCGCTCTCTTTCACCCTCCTTCGTCTCGTTTCGCTCTCTTTCACCCTCCTTCGTCTTGTTTCGCTCTCTTTCACCCTCCTTCGTCTCGTTTCGCTCTCTTTCACCCTCCTTCGTCTTGTTTCGCTCTCTCTCACCCTCCCTCATCTCGATTCGCTCTCTTTCACCCTCCTTCGTCCAGTTACGCACTCTTTCACCCTCCTTCATCTCGTTTCACTCTCTTTCACCCTCCTTCGTCTCGTGGCGCTCTCTTTCACCCTCCTTCGTCTCGTTTTGTTCTCTTTCACTCTCCTTCCTCTCCTTTCGCTCTCTTTCACCCTGCTTTGTCTCGTTTCGCTCTCTTTCACCCTCCTTCGTCTTGTTTTGCTTTCTTTCACCCTCCTTCGTCTCGTTTCGCTCTGTTTCACCCTCCCACGTCTCGTTTCGCTCTCTTTCACCCTCCTTCGTCTCGTGTCGCTCGCTTTCACCCTCCTTCATCTCATTTCGCTCTCTTTCACCATCCTTCGTCTAGTTTCGCTCTCTTTCACCCTCCTTCATCTCGTTTCGCTCTCTTTCACCCTCCTTCGTCTCGTTGCGCTCTGTTTCGCCCTCCTTCGTCTCGTTTCGCTCTCTTTCACCCTCCTTCATCTCGTGGTGCTCTCTTTCACCCTCCTTCGTCTTGTTTTGTTCTCTTTCACTCTCCTTCCTCTCGTTTCGCTCTCTTTCACCCTCCTTCATCTCGTTTCGCTCTCTTTCACCCTCCTTCGTCTCGTTTCGCTCTCTTTCACCCTCCTTCGTCTCGTGGCGCTCTCTTTTTCCCTCCTTCATCTCGTTTCGCTCTCTTTCACCCTCCTTCTTCTCGTTTTGCTCTCTTTCATTCTCCTTCGTCTCGTTTCGCTCTCTTTCACCCTTCTTCATCTTGTTTCACTCTCTTTCACCCTCCTTCGTCTCGTTTTGCTCTCTTTCACCCTCCTTCGTCTTATTTCGCTCTCTTTCACCCTCCCTCGCCTCGTTTCGCTCTCTTTCAACATCCTTCGTCTCATTACGCTCTCTTTCACCCTCCTTCGTCTCGTTTCGCTCTCTTTCACCCTCCTTCTTCTCGTGGCGCTCTCTTTCACCCTTCTTCATCTCAACTCGCTCTCTTTCACCCTCCTTCGTCTCGCTTTGCTCTCTTTCACCCTCCTTCGTCTCGTTTCGCTCTCTTTGACCCTCCTTCGTCTCATTTCGCTCTCATTCACCCTGCTTCAATTCGTTTCGCGCTCCTTCACCCTCTTTCGTCTCGTTTCTCTCTCTTTCACACTCCTTCATCTCGGCTCGCTCTCTTTCACTCTCCTTTGTCTCGCTTCGCTCTCTTTCACCCTCCATCGTCTCGTTTCGCTCTCTTTCACCCTCCTTCGTCTCGTTTTGCTCTGTTTCCCCCTCCCACGTCTCGTTTCGCTCTCTTTCACCCTCCTTCGTCTCGTTTCGCTCTCTTTCACCCTCCTTCATCTCGTGGCGCTCTCTTTCAACCTCCTTCGTCTCGTTTTGTTCTCTTTCACCATCCTTCATCTCGTTTCGCTCTCTTTCACCCTCCTTCGTCTCGTTTCGCTCACTTTCACCCTCCTTCGTCTCGTTTCGCTCTCTTTCACCCTCCTTCGTCTCGTTTCGCTCTCTTTCACCCTCCTTCATCTCGTTTCCCTCTCTTTCACCCTCCTTCGTCTCGTTTCGCTCTCTTTTACCCTCCTTCATCTTGTTTCGCTCTCTCTCACCCTCCCTCATCTCGATTCGCTCTCTTTCACCCTCCTTCGTCTCGTTACGCACTCTTTCACCCTCCTTCATCTCGTTTCACTCTCTTTCACCCTCCTTCATCTCGTGGCGCTCTCTTTCACCCTCCTTCGTCTCGTTTTGTTCTCTTTCACTCTCCTTCCTCTCCTTTCGCTCTCTTTCACCCTCCTTCATCTCATTTCGCTCTCTTTCACCATCCTTCGTCTAGTTTCGCTCTCTTTCACCCTCCTTCATCTCGTTTCGCTCTCTTTCACCCTCCTTCGTCTCGTTTCGCTCTCTTTCACCCTCCTTCATCTTGTTTCGCTCTCTTTCACCCTCCCTCGTCTCGTTTCGCTCTCGTTCACCCTCCTTCGTCTCGTTGCGCTCTGTTTCGCCCTCCTTCATCTCGTTTCGCTCTCTTTCACCCTCCTTCGTATCGTGGCGCTCTCTTTCACCCTCCTTCGTCTTGTTTTTTTTCTCTTTCACTCTCCTTCCTCTCGTTTCGCTCTCTTTCACCCTCCTTCATCTCGTTTCGCTCTCTTTCACCCTCCTTCGTCTCGTTTCGCTCTCTTTCACCCTCCTTCGTCTCGTGGCGCTCTCTTTTTCCCTCCTTCATCTCGTTTCGCTCTCTTTCACCCTCCTTCTTCTCGTTTTGCTCTCTTTCATTCTCCTTCGTCTCGTTTCGCTCTCTTTCACCCGTCTTCATCTTGTTTCACTCTCTTTCACCCTCCTTCGTCTCGTTTTGCTCTCTTTCACCCTCCTTCGTCTTATTTCGCTCTCTTTCACCCTCCCTCGCCTCGTTTCGCTCTCTTTCAACATCCTTCGTCTCACTACGCTCTCTTTCACCCTCCTTCGTCTCGTTTCGCTCTCTTTCACCCTCCTTCGTCTCGTGGCGCTCTCTTTCACCCTTCTTCATCTCAACTCGCTCTATTTCACCCTCCTTCGTCTCGCTTTGCTCTCTTTCACCCTCCTTCGTCTCGTTTCGCTCTCTTTGACCCTCCTTCATCTCATTTCGCTCTCATTCACCCTGCTTCAACTCGTTTCGCGCTCCTTCACCCTCTTTCGTCTCGTTTCTCTCTCTTTCACACTCCTTCATCTCGGCTCGCTCTCTTTCACTCTCCTTCGTCTCGCTTCGCTCTCTTTCACCCTCCATCGTCTCGTTTCGCTCTCTTTCACCCTTCTTCGTCTAGTTTCGCTCTGTTTCACCCTCCCACGTCTCGTTTCGCTCTCTTTCACCCTCCTTCATCTCGTGTCGCTCGCTTTCACCCTCCTTCATCTCGTTTTGCTCTCTTTCACCCTCCTTCATCTCGTTTCGCTCTCTTTCACCCTCCTTCGTCTCGATTCGCTCTCTTGCACCCTCCTTCGTCTCGCTTCGCTCTCTTTCACCCTCCATCGTCACTTTTCGCTCTCTTTCACCCTCCATCGTCTCGTTTCGCTCTGTTTCACCCTCCTTCGTCTCGTTTCGCTCTCTTTCACCCTTTTTCATCTCGTGGCGCTCTCTTTCAACCTCCTTCGTCTCGTTTTGTTCTCTTTCACCATCCTTCATCTCGTTTCGCTCTCTTTCACCCTCCTTCATCTCGTTTCGCTCACTTTCACCCTCCTTCGTCTCGTTTCGCTCTCTTTCACCCTCCTTCGTCTCGTTTCGCTCTCTTTCACCCTCCTTCATCTCGTTTCCCTCTCTTTCACCCTCCTTCGTCTCGTTTCGCTCTCTTTTACCCTCCTTCGTCTCGTTTCCCTCTCTTTCACCCTCCTTCATCTCGTTTCGCTCTCTTTCACCCTCCTTCGATCGTTTCGCTCTCTTTCACCCTCCCTCATCTCGTTTCGCTCTCTTTCACAATCCTTCGTATCGTTACGCTCTCTTCCACCCTCCTTCGTCTCGTTTCGCTCGCTTTCATCCTCCTACCCCTGCTTTCGCTCTCTTTCACCCTCCTTCATCTCGTTTCACACTATTTCACCCCCCTTCGTCTTGTATCACTTTCTTTCACCCTCCTTAATCTCGTTTCGCTCTCTTTCACCCTCCTTCGTCTCGTTTCGCTCTCTTTCACCCTCCTTCGTCTCGTTTCGCTCTATTTCACCCTCCTTCATCTCGTTTCGCTCTCTTTCACCCTCCTTCGTCTCGTTTCGCTCTCTTTTACCCTCCTTCGTCTCGTTTCCCTCTCTTTCACCCTCCTTCATCTCGTTTCGCTCTCTTTCACCCTCCTTCGTCTCGTTTCGCTCTCTTTCACCCTTCTTCATCTTGTTTCACTCTCTTTCACCCTCCTTCGTCTCGTTTTGCTCTCTTTCACCCTCCTTCGTCTTATTTCGCTCTCTTTCACCCTCCCTCGCCTCGTTTCGCTCTCTTTCAACATCCTTCGTCTCATTACGCTCTCTTTCACCCTCCTTCGTCTCGTTTCGCTCTCTTTCACCCTCCTTCGTCTCGTGGCGCTCTCTTTCACCCTAAGACATCTCAACTCGCTCTCTTTCACCCTCCTTCGTCTCGCTTTGCTCTCTTTCACCCTCCTTCGTCTCGTTTCGCTCTCTTTGACCCTCCTTCGTCTCATTTCGCTCTCATTCACCCTGCTTCAATTCGTTTCGCGCTCCTTCACCCTCTTTCGTCTCGTTTCTCTCTCTTTCACACTCCTTCATCTCGGCTCGCTCTCTTTCACTCTCCTTTGTCTCGCTTCGCTCTCTTTCACCCTCCATCGTCTCGTTTCGCTCTCTTTCACCCTCCTTCGTCTCGTTTTGCTCTGTTTCCCCCTCCCACGTCTCGTTTCGCTCTCTTTCACCCTCCTTCGTCTCGTTTCGCTCTCTTTCACCCTCCTTCATCTCGTGGCGCTCTCTTTCAACCTCCTTCGTCTCGTTTTGTTCTCTTTCACCATCCTTCATCTCGTTTCGCTCTCTTTCACCCTCCTTCGTCTCGTTTCGCTCACTTTCACCCTCCTTCGTCTCGTTTCGCTCTCTTTCACCCTCCTTCGTCTCGTTTCGCTCTCTTTCACCCTCCTTCATCTCGTTTCCCTCTCTTTCACCCTCCTTCGTCTCGTTTCGCTCTCTTTTACCCTCCTTCATCTTGTTTCGCTCTCTCTCACCCTCCCTCATCTCGATTCGCTCTCTTTCACCCTCCTTCGTCTCGTTACGCACTCTTTCACCCTCCTTCATCTCGTTTCACTCTCTTTCACCCTCCTTCGTCTCGTGGCGCTCTCTTTCACCCTCCTTCGTCTCGTTTTGTTCTCTTTCACTCTCCTTCCTCTCCTTTCGCTCTCTTTCAACCTCCTTCATCTCATTTCGCTCTCTTTCACCATCCTTCGTCTAGTTTCGCTCTCTTTCACCCTCCTTCATCTCGTTTCGCTCTCTTTCACCCTCCTTCGTCTCGTTTCGCTCTCTTTCACCCTCCTTCATCTTGTTTCGCTCTCTTTCACCCTCCCTCGTCTCGTTTCGCTCTCGTTCACCCTCCTTCGTCTCGTTGCGCTCTGTTTCGCCCTCCTTCATCTCGTTTCGCTCTCTTTCACCCTCCTTCGTATCGTGGCGCTCTCTTTCACCCTCCTTCGTCTTGTTTTTTTTCTCTTTCACTCTCCTTCCTCTCGTTTCGCTCTCTTTCACCCTCCTTCATCTCGTTTCGCTCTCTTTCACCCTCCTTCGTCTCGTTTCGCTCTCTTTCACCCTCCTTCGTCTCGTGGCGCTCTCTTTTTCCCTCCTTCATCTCGTTTCGCTCTCTTTCACCCTCCTTCTTCTCGTTTTGCTCTCTTTCATTCTCCTTCGTCTCGTTTCGCTCTCTTTCACCCGTCTTCATCTTGTTTCACTCTCTTTCACCCTCCTTCGTCTCGTTTTGCTCTCTTTCACCCTCCTTCGTCTTATTTCGCTCTCTTTCACCCTCCCTCGCCTCGTTTCGCTCTCTTTCAACATCCTTCGTCTCACTACGCTCTCTTTCACCCTCCTTCGTCTCGTTTCGCTCTCTTTCACCCTCCTTCGTCTCGTGGCGCTCTCTTTCACCCTTCTTCATCTCAACTCGCTCTATTTCACCCTCCTTCGTCTCGCTTTGCTCTCTTTCACCCTCCTTCGTCTCGTTTCGCTCTCTTTGACCCTCCTTCATCTCATTTCGCTCTCATTCACCCTGCTTCAACTCGTTTCGCGCTCCTTCACCCTCTTTCGTCTCGTTTCTCTCTCTTTCACACTCCTTCATCTCGGCTCGCTCTCTTTCACTCTCCTTCGTCTCGCTTCGCTCTCTTTCACCCTCCATCGTCTCGTTTCGCTCTCTTTCACCCTTCTTCGTCTAGTTTCGCTCTGTTTCACCCTCCCACGTCTCGTTTCGCTCTCTTTCACCCTCCTTCATCTCGTGTCGCTCGCTTTCACCCTCCTTCATCTCGTTTTGCTCTCTTTCACCCTCCTTCATCTCGTTTCGCTCTCTTTCACCCTCCTTCGTCTCGATTCGCTCTCTTGCACCCTCCTTCGTCTCGCTTCGCTCTCTTTCACCCTCCATCGTCACTTTTCGCTCTCTTTCACCCTCCATCGTCTCGTTTCGCTCTGTTTCACCCTCCTTCGTCTCGTTTCGCTCTCTTTCACCCTTTTTCATCTCGTGGCGCTCTCTTTCAACCTCCTTCGTCTCGTTTTGTTCTCTTTCACCATCCTTCATCTCGTTTCGCTCTCTTTCACCCTCCTTCATCTCGTTTCGCTCACTTTCACCCTCCTTCGTCTCGTTTCGCTCTCTTTCACCCTCCTTCGTCTCGTTTCGCTCTCTTTCACCCTCCTTCATCTCGTTTCCCTCTCTTTCACCCTCCTTCGTCTCGTTTCGCTCTCTTTTACCCTCCTTCGTCTCGTTTCCCTCTCTTTCACCCTCCTTCATCTCGTTTCGCTCTCTTTCACCCTCCTTCGATCGTTTCGCTCTCTTTCACCCTCCCTCATCTCGTTTCGCTCTCTTTCACAATCCTTCGTATCGTTACGCTCTCTTCCACCCTCCTTCGTCTCGTTTCGCTCGCTTTCATCCTCCTACCCCTGCTTTCGCTCTCTTTCACCCTCCTTCATCTCGTTTCACACTATTTCACCCCCCTTCGTCTTGTATCACTTTCTTTCACCCTCCTTAATCTCGTTTCGCTCTCTTTCACCCTCCTTCGTCTCGTTTCGCTCTCTTTCACCCTCCTTCGTCTCGTTTCGCTCTATTTCACCCTCCTTCATCTCGTTTCGCTCTCTTTCACCCTCCTTCGTCTCGTTTCGCTCTCTTTTACCCTCCTTCGTCTCGTTTCCCTCTCTTTCACCCTCCTTCATCTCGTTTCGCTCTCTTTCACCCTCCTTCGTCTCGTTTCGCTCTCTTTCACCCTCCCTCATCTCGTTTCGCTCTCTTTCACAATCCTTCGTATCGTTACGCTCTCTTCCACCCTCCTTCGTCTCGTTTCGCTCGCTTTCATCCTCCTTCGTCTTGTTTCGCTTTCTTTCACCCTCCTTCATCTCGTTTCGCTCTCTTTCACCCTCCTTCGTCTCGTTTCGCTCTCTTTCACCCTCCTTCGTCTCGTTTCGCTCTCTTTCGTTCTCCTTCGTCTCGTTTCACTCTCTTTTACGCTCATTCATCTCGTTTCGCTCTCTTTCAACCTCCTTCGTCTCGTTTTGCTCTCTTTCACCCTCCTTCGTCTTGTTTCGCTATCTTTCACCCTCTTTCGTCTCGTGTCGCTCTCTTTCACCCTCCTTCGTCTCGTTTCGCTCTCTTTCACCCTCCTTCATCTCGGCTCGCTCTCTTTCACCCTCCTTCGACTCGTTTCGCTCATTTTCACCCTCCTTCATCCCATTTCACTCTTTTTCACCCTCCTGCGTCTCGTTTCGCTCTCTCTCACCCTCCTTCATCTCGTTTTGCTCTCTTTCACCCTCCTTCGTCTCGTTTCTCTCTCTTTCACCCTCCTTTGTCTCGTTTCGCTCTCTTTCACCCTCCTTCGTCTCGTTTCGCTCTCTTTCACGCTCCTTCATCTCGTTTTGCTCTCTTTCACCCTCCTTCGTCTCGTTTCGCTCTCTTTCACTTTCCTTCCTCTCGGTTCGCTTTCTTTCTCCCTCCTTCATCTCGTTTCGCCTTCTTTCACCCTTCTTCATCTCATTTCGCTCTCTTTCACCCACCATCGTCTTGTTTCGCTCTCTTTCACGCTCCTTCGTCTCACTTCGCTCTCTTTCACCCTCCTTCGTCTCATTTCGCTCTCATTCACCCTGCTTCATCTCGTTTCGCGATCTTTCACCCTCTTTCGTCTCGTTTCTCTCTCATTCACACTCCTTCAACTCGGCTCGCTCTCTTTCACCCTCCTTCGTCTCGCTTCGCTCTCTTTCACCCTCCATCATCTCGTTTTGTTCTCTTTCACCCTCCATCGTCTCGTTTCGCTCTGTTTCACCCTCCCACGTCTCGTTTCGCTCTCTTTCACCCTCCTTCGTCTCGTGTCGCTCTCTTTCACCCTCCTTCATCTCGTTTCGCTCTCTTTCACCATCCTTCATCTCGTATCGCTCCCTTTCACCCTCCTTCATCTCGTTTCGCTCTCTTTCACCCTCCTTCGTCTCGTTTCGCTCTCTTTCACCCTCCTTCGTCTAGTTTCGGCCTCTTCCACCCTCCCTCGTCTCGTTTCGCTCTCTTTCACCCTCCTTCGTCTCGTTACGCTCTCTTTCACCCTCCTTCGTCTCGTTTCGCTCTCTTTCACCCTCCTTCGTATCGCTTCGCTCTCTTTCTCCCTGCATCATCTTGTTTCGTTCTCTTTCACCCTCCATCGTCTCGTTTCGCTCTGTTTCACCCTCCCACGTCTCGTTTCGCTCTCTTTTACCCTCCTTCGTCTCGTTTCCCTCTCTTTCACCCTCCTTCATCTCGTTTCGCTCTCTTTCACCCTCCTTCGATCGTTTCGCTCTCTTTCACCCTCCTTCCTCTCCTTTCGCTCTCTTTCACCCTCCATCGTCTCGTTTCGCTCTGTTTCACCCTCCCACGTCTCGTTTCGCTCTCTTTCACCCTCCTTCGTCTCGTGTCGCTCTCTTTCACCCTCCTTCATCTCGTTTCGCTCTCTTTCACCCTCCTTCGATCGTTTCGCTCTCTTTCACCCTCCCTCATCTCGTTTCGCTCTCTTTCACAATCCTTCGTATCGTTACGCTCTCTTCCACCCTCCTTCGTCTCGTTTCGCTCGCTTTCATCCTCCTACCCCTGCTTTCGCTCTCTTTCACCCTCCTTCATCTCGTTTCACACTATTTCACCCCCCTTCGTCTTGTATCGCTTTCTTTCACCCTCCCTAATCTCGTTTCGCTCTCTTTCACCCTCCTTCGTCTCGTTTCGCTCTCTTTCACCCTCCTTCGTCTCGTTTCGCTCTCATTCACCCACCTTCATCTCGTTTCGCTCTCTTTCACCCTCCTTCGTCTCGTTTCGCTCTCTTTTACCCTCCTTCGTCTCGTTTCCCTCTCTTTCACCCTCCTTCATCTCGTTTCGCTCTCTTTCACCCTCCTTCGTCTCGTTTCGCTCTCTTTCACCCTCCCTCATGTCGTTTCGCTCTCTTTCACAATCCTTCGGATCGTTACGCTCTCTTCCAACCTCCTTCGTCTCGTTTCGCTCGCTTTCATCCTCCTTCTTCTTGTTTCGCTTTCTTCCACCCTCCTTCATCTCGTTTCGCTCTCTTTCACCCTCCTTCGTCTCGTTTCGCTCTCTTTCACCCTCCTTCGTCTCGTTTCGCTCTCTTTCGTTCTCCTTCGTCTCGTTTCACTCTCTTTTACGCTCATTCATCTCGTTTCGCTCTCTTTCAACCTCCTTCGTCTCGTTTCGCTCTCTTTCACCCTCCTTCGTCTTGTTTCGCTATCTTTCACCCTCTTTCGTCTCGTGTCGCTCTCTTTCACCCTCCTTCGTCTCGTTTCGCTCTCTTTCACCCTCCTTCATCTCGGCTCGCTCTCTTTCACCCTCCTTCGACTCGTTTCGCTCATTTTCACCCTCCTTCATCCCATTTCACTCTTTTTCACCCTCCTGCGTCTCGTTTCGCTCTCTTTCACCCTCCTTCATCTCGTTTTGCTCTCTTTCACCCTCCTTCGTCTCGTTTCTCTCTCTTTCACCCTCCTTTGTCTTGTTTCGCTCTCTTTCACCCTCCTTCGTCTCGTTTCGCTCTCTTTCACGCTCCTTCATCTCGTTTTGCTCTCTTTCACCCTCCTTCGTCTCGTTTCGCTCTCTTTCACTTTCCTTCCTCTCGGTTCGCTTTCTTTCTCCCTCCTTCATCTCGTTTCGCCTTCTTTCACCCTTCTTCATCTCATTTCGCTCTCTTTCACCCACCATCGTCTTGTTTCGCTCTCTTTCACGCTCCTTCGTCTCACTTCGCTCTCTTTCACCCTCCTTCGTCTCATTTCGCTCTCATTCACCCTGCTTCATCTCGTTTCGCGATCTTTCACCCTCTTTCGTCTCGTTTCTCTCTCATTCACACTCCTTCAACTCGGCTCGCTCTCTTTCACCCTCCTTCGTCTCGCTTCGCTCTCTTTCACCCTCCATCATCTCGTTTTGTTCTCTTTCACCCTCCATCGTCTCGTTTCGCTCTGTTTCACCCTCCCACGTCTCGTTTCGCTCTCTTTCAACCTCCTTCGTCTCGTTTTGCTCTCTTTCACCCTCCTTCGTCTTGTTTCGCTATCTTTCACCCTCTTTCGTCTCGTGTCGCTCTCTTTCACCCTCCATCATCTCGTTTTGTTCTCTTTCACCCTCCATCGTCTCGTTTCGCTCTCTTTCACCCTCCCACGTCTCGTTTCGCTCTCTTTCACCCTCCTTCGTCTCGTGTCGCTCTCTTTCACCCTCCTTCATCTCGTTTCGCTCTCTTTCACCATCCTTCATCTCGTATCGCTCCCTTTCACCCTCCTTCATCTCGTTTCGCTCTCTTTCACCCTCCTTCGTCTCGTTTCGCTCTCTTTCACCCTCCTTCGTCTAGTTTCGGCCTCTTCCACCCTCCCTCGTCTCGTTTCGCTCTCTTTCACCCTCCTTCGTCTCGTTACGCTCTCTTTCACCCTCCTTCGTCTCGTTTCGCTCTCTTTCACCCTCCTTCGTATCGCTTCGCTCTCTTTCACCCTGCATCATCTCGTTTTGTTCTCTTTCACCCTCCATCGTCTCGTTTCGCTCTGTTTCACCCTCCCACGTCTCGTTTCGCTCTCTTTTACCCTCCATCGGCTCGTTTCCCTCTCTTTCACCCTCCTTCATCTCGTTTCGCTCTCTTTCACCCTCCTTCGATCGTTTCGCTCTCTTTCACCCTCCTTCCTCTCCTTTCGCTCTCTTTCACCCTCCATCGTCTTGTTTCGCTCTGTTTCACCCTCCCACGTCTTGTTTCGCTCTCTTTCACCCTCCTTCGTCTCGTGTCGCTCTCTTTCACCCTCCTTCATCTCGTTTCGCTCTCTTTCACCCTCCTTCGATCGTTTCGCTCTCTTTCACCCTCCCTCATCTCGTTTCGCTCTCTTTCACAATCCTTCGTATCGTTACGCTCTCTTCCACCCTCCTTCGTCTCGTTTCGCTC